>NC_133250.1:7279166-9925000 GCF_048772165.1 Typha angustifolia | reverse complement strand
ACAGCCTGCAAGAATTGCTTAAATTCAACTGCTTAAGTATTTGATACCTACACGACATGAATATACACACACAAAAAGAATTTCTGCTACAGGGACTCTACATTCTTCTTTACTTTAAAAGTAATCTCTCAGTTCTTTAGAACATATGTGATGTTTTCAGTCTCGCTCAGATATTGCAGTGAATGTCATGGATGCATGTGTGGTATCTTCAGATGAGAATGCTGAAGTTGCCACCATAGTGGAAGACATGATGGACGACGTCTGGACATCGTCAACTCTTTTCTGGCTTCCAACTTTAAGCTCCATGAAATCATTAATTACGGCAGGTTTGTTGATCTTCATAGAGTCAACGCTCTTTTCTCCTGTCAGCATTTTAATGATAGTTGACATGGGCGGCCGAAGCTTTGTATCATCTTGAGTGCACATTAGTCCAATCTTTAAGAACTTTATCGCCTCTTCAACATCCAAATCATAGTCTAGAGAAGTATCTATGACCTTCTCCAGCTCTCCACTTTCATAGAGAAACCATGTCTGCAAGACGAGCTAATTTGTGATATCTAGGGATTGATAGAAGACCATATTATACTGTTCAGAACTCAGGTGAAAATTAAGCAAGATGAAGCATATCTTAGACTAGGAATCTCAGTGAAAGAGCCCCCCAAACCCCATATAAGGCATGCTGTAAATAAGAAAATATTTAATCATATAGATAGTTCTCAAGTTAAGATAATTGTAGAGTCAATCTTGACAATTGCAGAAATACCAGACACCAATTCATGTGGAAGCTAAAACAGAGCTAAGTACAGATGAAGAACAATCCAGCACAAATGGACTAAATTTCTAAGACATTATGCAGATTTATTGTTCTCTTCTTTTCTCTATTCACCCATAGTCTGAAAGAACAGGTTGGCAGAAGAAATCAACAGAAATAGGACAGTACACAGACACAGGTTGGCATCCCTTGCCGACCAGTCAGCTGTTGTCTTAAGGTATTAAAACCTGCTCCAACCAAGCTTCAGAGATAGTCCCTCTTCACAGGATGTTCTGAGCATTTCATCCATGCGATGCATTTAGCATGACAATGCCAATGCCAATGTTAAGAAGTACTGACTAAATTCAGAAGTTGTGATTACAACATTCCCGCAACCTGTTTGCTTGAAATTTTGAAGAACTCTTTTATGATCTCTTATCATCTAGGGTCTAGATATAGTCTGTGCACATTGAACTGCTGGATGTCTTGCATGGGGTCATTTGAACAACTGTTTAAGTGAGCTAGAGTACACTTATGAAGAAGCACTATAGTGACCACATTTTTTAAGTGTCTTTCATACTCTTTTATGACATTATGAATCATATTCCATATCCAAGAGTTCTTAAATTCAACTTTTCACATTCTTATTTTGGTGTATTACATTCAGTTCACGTCGACTAAGCCAATGAGGATTGAATCAAACAATACAAGGAATTCTTAGTTGAATGAGCAATAAGATAGAAAAGCATGTCAGCAGCAAATGCTTCTCATATTCTGCATGATAGTATAAATCATGTTCAATCTCCAAGTTTAGTAATTGCGAATGCAGTGAAACTTTGAGCATTAATGTCCTACAGCAAGAACTAAGAAAAAAGAACATTGGTACATACTCCATAAAGATGTAAATTCAAACTAAGCAGAACAAATTAATTGAATCAATTATGAAAGAGATTAAAGAAATAAATGTATAACTCCCAACTTAAGCAGAGTTTCCCTTACCCTTTCAAGAAGAAATTGTTCTTCATAAGGTAATTTTGTATTGGTGTTGCATCTCCCACTAACTATTTCCAGTAGAAGAATACCATAGCTATAAATATCTGACTTCCTTGTCACTTGTCCTCGAATTGCATATTCAGGAGCCAAGTAACCTCTGAAAAGAATGCAAACAGAAGGTCATAACAAGGAAGCAAACTCAAAGCCAGCTAAGATAGTTGGTTTACTTATTGGTGTGCAACATGCCTTAAGAAAAACTTAATAAAGTATGTTCAGTGAAACAGAAAAACAAGTCTAAACCCAAAAACAAATCGAACTTTTATGATCATTAATTTTTATATAAACCAGCATTATCTTGTAAAAATGTGACAAGAATTCAAGTGCATGGTAAGAACTTAGAGAAAACAAAGGCATAATACTCACACTGTTCCTGCAACCCTAGTGCTCACATGGGTTACATTTGGTGGCAGAAGTTTAGCTAAACCAAAATCTGAAATTTTTGGAGTAAGATCGTCATCAAGAAGAATATTGCTAGCTTTTATGTCCCGATGGACAATATGGGGTCGCACTTCCTCATGAAGGAATGCAAGTCCACGAGCAATACCAACACAAATTTTAGCACGAGTTCTCCAGTCGAAGTTTATAATATTGCGGCCTGAACCTGAATGCAGAGATGAAGAGTATGAAGAATCACAATTAAGGAAACCGGCAAAGTCACAAAGATCAAGAAAACAAAGGACTCAAGTAGACTAAGTAGGAGAATTCAGCTACCTAGAAGGGTTTGTGAAAGGCTATTATTTTCAAAGTAGTTGTAGACAAGGATTCTTTGATTTCCTTCTGCACAACAACCATATAGAGTCACGAGATTCTCATGCACGATACCGGAGACAACAGTAAGCTCAGTTAAGAACTCCCGTACTCCTTGTTTTGACTCGGAAGAGAGCACCTTTACAGCAATTACTGTCCCATCTCTAAGCCTCCCCTACATTAATTGATAGACACAATCATAACCACAGGAATGTCAGCCTAAGATCCATCCATGATACAATTTCTTATTAAAATAAATCATATACCACTTACTTTGTAGACAGAACCAAAACCTCCCTCACCAACTTTATTGGCTTCGTTAAAATTTTGTGTGGCCTTTCTCAACTCATTGTATGAGAAAATCCTTACATTCCCAGCACCTTGAATTATGAAACAAATGAAGAGAAACAATGAATAAGACCATGTAGAATGGATGGATGATGGAAGAGATGCATCATATTGCAAGGAATGACATAAAAGGTTACAAGATAACTGTGTAAGGCCCACAGAAGACATTTACCTTCATTGTGCTCATCAACTTGTTTTACTGAAGCACCTTTTCTTCTGAATATGGAAGAGAAACAACTCATTCCTGAATGATGAAATTACTGAATTCCTTGTTATATTGACAGTTGACTTAAATGAATAAGGGAATCCCTGCAAAATAAGGACACATGACTCAGGGATATCCCAAAATGTACTAGGCGAAGCCACAAATCAAATTTGCATTTGTTTGAAGAGAAAATAAGCTAAAGAAGATGGATTAGCCAACTCAAAACATTAGCAATGTGGAAGAATGGTACTTAAACTAGTCAAACAGCTAAAGAAGGATTAATCTATCAGAGATAGAGGATGAAATGGCTTTGGACATGCATTCCTTGATTGCAAGTCGCCATAAGAAGCTACAATTCTTATTAGATGACCATGATACCTCCGAAGACCTAAATTATTGACCTACAGAAGAATAATAATGCTAACTTGATCAAAAGATAATTGAAATTGCTACATACTTTAGCAACAATTGCAGAAAAATCTCAGACTACTTCCATTTGAGATCCAATACGCAACGTTCTAAGAAGGTCAACAATTTGCGCAGCAATTATATGTATCAATTTCTAGAACGCCGCCAAATTCCCGATGAGATAATAAAGCACCAAAATCTCCAACAATCTCAGATTTTAAAAGAAAAAACATCAAAAACCAACTGCGCAATTTAGTTTAAGAACTAAAAGTTTTTGCCCAATAACCAAAAATTATCAACAAAAATTGCAACCCCTGCGCGGAAAAGAAGAATCACCTTACGATTCAACCATCCAAGACCGGCGCGAGTGAGCAACTTCTCCGGCGGGCCAAGAGCTAATACCTCTTTCCGGCCATAAGATCTATCGATCGAAAGATTAGAAATGACAGCAGATGGATCGAATGCGTTGACCCGAAGATAAGCCACAAAGGGGGAAAACCAAACCACCAGAGATGGTTTAGCACGACAGTGGCCTCCAAGTGTTGGTTGCGACGAAAGAAGATTTTGACTTATAAAAAGGGCTTGAAAGTAAAAATATTAAAAAAAATTGCCGATTCTAATCACGTGTGTCGGGGAGGATTTTCTGCGAGCCTTCGTTTGAAGGATTCGCCTTTCAATTTCACATGCCCTCGCGAACCAACTACGCACTTTCAAACCAGAAGCAATGATTCGAAACAAATTTATTATTTATGAACAAAAAATTCCCACATATAACATTCAAAGATTACGGTGTCGTACGGCAAAATCTAAGCGGTAATTTTGCAAGCTGCAATCATCATGGATGGCAAGGTACCAGATTCCATACACAATCCTTTAATCCTTTTGACTTGATCAACGTTGATGTCTAAAGTTTTCAACTCTTTCCTGTACTTGTGTCTTTTGTATTCCATATCATTAAATTCTCACTCCTCTTAACAAAATAAATAACTATTGATTACATTTCAAATCTAATATGATCAAATACTTGTAAATCGTAATCGACTTTTAGTAACAGCAAGATTAAACATCTATACAATTCCGGTTGCAGACCTCAACATTGAAAAGTCAACAAATTGACTAATGAACCGCAGGATGGCAGACCTTTTTTTTTTAATTCTCTTGCAAACCTATCATTTAAACTTTATTAAAGTCCTAGAGTCAACAAATGTTACTTTATTACAATAATAAGCAATTATGTTTTCATATTTAGTTGCAATACTAGCTAGGATAAAGAATCCTCTACTTTATACATTATACTAGATACGATAATGTTTGACTAAAAAATTATAAATAAGAGTCCCTTTATTTCTCAACCAAATGGAAAACAAGTGGATCAGTAGGTGGCAGTGGTTGGAATTTATTTAGTGAGAGCGATGGCATTAATTTCCTTTGCTGGCATCTCTTAATGTGACTTAGAATTGCTCAAAAATTTAGAGTATCCATAAACTATGATTGCTTGGCATCTTTGATCCAACTGATGAATTTTTGTCAACTGTCATGACATCTTTGCTGTTTAATTGTAGTTATGGTTGGTTCTTTTTTTTCTGATAGTAAGAAAAATATTGAGAGAGTAAGGGTTGAACTATAAATTCATGGAAAGGAAGGCGGTGGGATGTAATTGTGATTTAATAAATCTTTGGCGGTCGGATATAATTGACTCCGTTTCCTTCTCGAGTTCGGGTCGGGGTTACGAGTCGTACAAATCGATAGAAATGGATATCGAACTATTATTGGGTTGAATCTGATCCGTTATCTTCGTAGGAATACAGAATACTATCTCGATTTAGGGCTGCAGTCTCTCTCTCTCTCGGTCTCTCTCTCCTGCGATTCCTCCTCCAATGGAGGCAACCCAAGAAGAAGAAGGAGGCGCTCTTCCTGGAGAGATCCAGGCCGATGCGCCGGTAAAGAAGGAGGAGTCTCTGGAAGAGATGCTCTCGAGGCACAGGTAGTTCACGAACGCAGAGCTATGCTCTTTACCTTCTACGTTTTTGTTGGATGCGGTATCCGTTGTTGGGTTTTTCTCTTTTTATGTTTTTTTCTTTGATTTTTGTGATAAAGATAGTATTTTTCGAAAACAAATTGCTAATTTTAGTGGGTAGAAATCTGTTTTACTAGTTGTTGCTTGTTTATTGGATTTTCTTTTGCTGTGATTGAGTCGATATAGATTGGGTTTTCAGTACTTTAACTTGGTTTCTTTTCTTTGCTTAATTAGTTGTTAACTTGGTATTCGTCAGTGGATAAAGAAGTTTAGATAAGAAGTTGAAAGTTCTGCTCTCTTGTTTGATGCAACCAGTGATCGTTGTGAAGTTCACTACATTTTAGGTGTTTCGATCCTTAATTAATGTGCCACAATCACGTATTGCTTTCTTGCATGTCTCAAACGTGTCGGATGAGCTGAAGTATTAGGTCATTCGCCTAAATAAGTTCTAAACCATGGGAATATATTTTTGACGAAAATTCTATTTATTGATCAACCATCGAGCCTTGTTGATATATGATTATCACATATTGTAATGTGTCCTCAGTATTTGTCAAATGTTGGCAAAAGCCAATTGCAACCTGCTTTTAAATATTAAATAGGGCAGTAATGAGTAATCCTAGTTACTGCATTTCCCGCATTTCATTTTCCGTGAGCTTCTCTCACCTTTAGTTTCTTTATCAAGAGACTTTCTAGTATTTAAGAGGGGGCCGATAATCTGAAATTCATTAATTGACCATGTTGATAGATTTTGAACTGTACATTGCTTCACCTTGCTGGCCAGATATACTAATGAACTGCTTTTTTGGTCTGTTAGTCAAGTCAACCAAAAGTTGATTTGTGATGTGGTTCTGGATATTTGACATGTTAATATAAGGAAAGACAAAGGATATGCATGAATCCACATAGAAGGAGAGAAAAGATTGCGCACCGCATATTTTTTTGTCTTTTTCGTATAACTACAGTTGGAAAAAGAGGAGAGGTGAAAGATAAACATGATTGTGAGGGGAAAGAAGGTTACTCAACCCAGCTATTAGGAAAATAAAGGCATCTATTTAGTATTTATAGATTGGGGGGATGCACTGAAGACGAAGAAAACATGGGATCCTCCACCAAGAAAAGAATAGAAACATTTACAATTTCGTAATTTTGTACTTTTCTTTGGTCCTATATAAATAATTAGTTACTAGATATAATTGATCTGGATTTTTGCCCCCTATTCAACCCACTACTGCGGTAGTACTCTTTTCTCAATTGAATAACTTGTTTGTAATGCACCTCCACATTAGAAAATTATTATTTATTTGATGTTTCTGGTTATATATCTTTACCTCTTCCTTTGTGATTGTGTTTTGAATTTCATGTTATCATACATCAATTACATAACTCTCCTTTGAACATGAAGCATGGATAGGTATGATTGAGTTATTGGAATTCCTCAGGTGTAAAGTGTAAACAAATGGGGCAGCTTTCTTTTTGAATATTTATCAGTAATGGTGGACTTATTTTTTGGCATCAAGTGTATGAGAATTTTTCTATATGCCTAAAAGCTTATTTTCTACATAAGATATGAATAAGCAATATAATATTTGTATTGGCAACTTCACATCGAAATGTAGATGATTACTCTCAAATTGTTACTGATTCCCAGATTATCTGAAGTTTCCTTTAAGAATTAACATATGATCCAACTGTGAAAACATCTGAATAGACCTTTTGTTTATTCCATCAAAGATGCTGCCAAAGCAATAAATAGATCTTAGAATAAATCTTCAAGCCATCATGTGTAATGTTTTTGTTTCTTTGATTTCTTTATTTTCCTTTTATGAAGGAATAATCTGCTACTTGGATTTTGGAGGTGTCTGCCTGGCAAGTTGCACTCTCAGTTCCCGATTATCTTTTTAGTTCAAAGTATTGAATTATGAATTCAGTTTAGTTTCTCTGTTACTTTCAGTATTTGTTATGATCTGGTGTTGCTTCTTTTAAACAGGAAAGAGATAATCAAACTCCAAAACAAGGAAGTCAGCCTTAAAAAAGCAGCTGCAAAAGGCAGCAAAGCGGAACAGAAAGCTAAGAAGAAGCAGGTGGAGGATGAGATCTTGTGTCTCTCATCCCAATTGAAAGCAAAGCATTCAGAAGAGCTTGCTTCATTGGGCTACAAAAACTCCGACAGCTCAGAGAAGGGGAAGTTGGACAATTTGGTGAAGGCCATAGCTGGTGTTTCAGTTGCTGACCATAGTGATTCATCGAAACCTAGCAAGGGTGCAAGGCGACGAGGGAGGAGAGCTCAGGAAGAAGCAGCGAGGGAGCAGAGGATCCAAGAAGAACAGAGCAACATAATTAGTGACCGCATGATTGAAAATGAGAAGCTTGAAGGAAAGCTTGAGCCTTTGGGTTTGACGATCAATGAGATAAAGCCAGACGGTCATTGTCTCTACCGAGCTGTTGAGGACCAACTCTCGCTTCATTCCAGGAGTAACTCACCATACAATTATCAGGAGCTCCGGGAAATGGTTGCCAAGTATATGAGAGAAAATGCATCTGACTTCCTCCCATTTTTCCTATCAGACAGTAAAATAGAGTTGGATTCAGATTGCACACCATTGGAGAGATTTGCCAAGTACTGCAAAGAGGTCGAGGCTACAGCATCTTGGGGCGGACAGCTTGAGCTGGGGGCTCTCACCCATTGCCTTAAGAAACATATCATGATATTTTCAGGCTCTTTCCCTGATGTGGAAATGGGGAAGGAGTACAAGTCAGAAGTAGGAGACGGTATTGACAATCCTAGCATCATGTTATCTTATCACAGACATGCTTATGGGCTTGGGGAGCATTATAATTCAGTGATTCCCAATGGAATGAGGTAAACGGAAATTTCTCCTCTTTTGTATGATACACATGACTACCAGTCTTTAATGTACCAAAGACCAATTTTGATCTTTGTTTTCCTTTTTGTAATCTTATGAGAACTTGTATTTCTTTTTTTAATCTGTGTTTGAGCCTGCCTATCAAGTTCTAGCCAACAAATTGAAAAACCTTATTATACGAGATGGTCTTCCCCTCCCCTCCCTAGTTATAGTGGCTAGCGAAGAAGAAGTGAAAAAAAGCCAGTGACGGAGCCGCCTATGCGGCGACAACATGAGAGAAAAAGAACCCTAAATAAGAGCTAGGAAAGAAATAAGCAAGAGATCTCCTAATCCTTTCTTTCTGCATGTATCAACCTTTGTTTATAATCTTGGATTGAGACCAAGTCTATTCTCTTCAATGGTTTTGAATTTATTCCATGATTAGACCACTTCAAAACTGCTACTGTATGATTAGAATCCTCAGTGTTATATTGACCAAGGCACTGTGCTATTGCGTGATGCATTTAGTTTGGCTGCAGGTCGAACAAGAGAGATCTTTGTGCTGATTTACTCCTTGAATTTGCAAATCAATTTCAGGACCTTAATTCAGATCAACACATACTGAACTTTCCGCAATAGCTGTCAGCAAAATTTAGTCGACTTTTGCTGTTTGAGCTAGCATTTTCATCCAAAAATGCTTCCGCGTCTTGGGCTGCCATAAAGGAACTGTTGGTTTGAGATCCTTGCAGCTTCTACTTGGGTGATCAAATGCTGCATTGTTGTCTTCGTTTTCATTAGATATGGATTCTTCTTCTTCCTCCACCATGTCAGCCCATGTCCTATTTGAGATTAATGGTGCTTCAATCTTCTCTTCCACTGAGCTACTATTGGAATTATGAGATTCATCATTCTTTGGACTTTTGACTTGAATCTTCTCTACATGCAAATTAGTATCTGTGGAGAGATCAGATCCTTGTTCATATATCATGTCCGTGCACACAGATAGGCCGCCACCACTTAGCTTTTCTGGTGCTGTCGTCAATGCAATCGAGGAATTCTCAGCTTCTGTCTTAGTGCCATTATTGCTAGTAACAGATGCATTACTCGAAATCTGAGATTTTTCTTCCTTCTCTCTTTGACAAGCTGATAAGGAAGCTCTAGCAGCTCGTTTCATCGCTCGTTTCATCATCCTTTTGGTCAATTTCCTAGAACTCAGATGTAAATTCTCATCTTCTGTAGCTTTCAAGGAATTAGTACTCCCTCTTGTTGCTTTGGCCTGTAGAATAATGCCAACAGGATTTTGAGATTCTTGTGCTACTTCAGCCATCACATTGTCATCTTTAACTTCCCTTGATTTCTCTATCTCTTTTCGAGGCTCCAACCTTTCGTTTCCGACAGCTGGAACAGGAGAAAGAAATGCTCTAGGAGAAGAGTCCATCAACCTTCTTCTGCAAACATCAGTAAATGATCCTTTGTTTACATGACAGTGAGCCAGTCTTCCCTTTCTAATCTCGGATGGTGGAGTGACATGATTAGATAAGTTCTGGCTGCATGAAGGTGGTGAGAGATCTCCCAGGCAAATAGATCCGAATGACAAAGAGTACCCATTGGCCAATTGAGAAGAACTAGAATTCTCAAGATCTGAACCTTTATCTTCCCTCTCATCTGGAGAAATGGATGTTGAGCTTCCCACATGCCTAGTATTGGTTGAGATAAGGGTCATTTTCTCTTCTTGCTCTACTTCTTCAGGCACAGGAAGTAAATTTGTTTGCGATTCAAGTGCGCTAAACAATTCAGTACAACGCTTAAGGGACTCCAGATAGGAGCGAGTTCTTCTGTTTGGAGATGGCTTCTTTATACTCTGAAGAAGTGCCTTGGCTTCTTCTACCTTTCCTGCTTTCATCAAGCATGTAGCTAAATTACACTGCTTGCTGATATTTGGATCTAGAGCGAGAGATTTCCTGCATTTTAGTTTTCAATTTAATGTTAAAAGGATAGGAGAGCACAAAGCCTATTGATCATGACCAAACAAGGAAAAGGTAAATATACAACTAAAAAAGAAAATACAAACACAGAATGTAATCAGTTCTAACGACAATCATTTCGCGGTCTGTAATGGCAACTAATAGTGTCTGAGAAAGATATGGAAAGAATGATAGTATTTATATTGTCCAAGATCTTTTGCTCATATACAATCGACGCTAAAAGGATCCTTTCTTGTGCAGTTATTTCTTGCTGAGTTACCTGTAAAGTCTTTCTGCTTCTTTATAGTCATCAGATTGCATGTAAACCCATGCAAGACTCCCCACCAGCCTGCGGGAGGTCGAAAGAAGAAGGTCAGGAAACAATCATACTAATTAATGGGCTCGAATCGAAATCGAAAGAGTTGGTGGATATAACATTGAAGAATGGAACATGAAGAGCATAAAGTCTTCGATTCTTTCTACCTTGATTTTTCTCTGTTGAGGGAGATGTATATCTTTTTCCCTTGAGATCTTACCACCTTTGTCGTCCTTCCACCGCAAGCTAGACAGTTGTCTATCATTTTCAGCTTGACATTCAGCAGCTCGATTTCGTCTTTTGTTCTTCCACATCTCTGTTTGACATGCCAAGATGTTTTAGAAAATAATAGCTAATAGCTACAAAGTAGAAGAATTTTACTTAATGATACATGAGTAAACAAATGTGTCAAGATATCGTCGAAGTTATCAGCTAAATGCTTACCGGGTGTATTCTGATGTTTATCATATAAATCCAGATTAAAAAGACGATTTGCATTGATCATGACAGAAGAATTCTCAGAAGGCTATATCAGAGGAAACAAGAATAGATGATCCAATGTTTCACCTTGTACAGACCGAGAAGAACATTGTCAAGATTCTCCTGAGCTTCAGCAGAGCATCGATGGCGGAAGGATTTTATCGCCTCGATGGCCTCTTCAGCTCGATTCAGCTGTTTCATTACAAAAGCCATGTCTTTCAGTGCACTATCTACTCTGTCTCCACTGTTTAAAGCAGCCCAGAACAATGGAATTGCCTTGCTTAGATCCTTGTCAACTAACTGCAGATGACAATGCAGCATTAAGCAATACAAAAAAGAAGACTATTAAAGAAAAAGTGAGATAAGATGCCGATATGATCCAATCATTATCCAATTTGAATGTACAAATGATCCTACACAACCTAGTCATATCTATGGATTAGACACCTTCAAATAACTAGATTCTTCCTTAAATGGCTGCCATGAGTGTAATCCAGTAAAACCACTTGCAACAAATGCAGAGTTCGGGATGAATCAAGAATGAAAGACACACACAACTCTCAAGAAATCGCAAACACGATCTAAGACCATGAAAAGAAACAACCACCAGAGAAATTCATGTATTCAACCAAGCTTCCTATAAGCCAAAAGATTCGAATAAATCATCAAGAAGAAAAAGAGTAGCGTGGCCCTGTTACCTGAACATGCTTTGCTCGCACGTATGGAGAATCTTCCGACGGCAATCTTGGCTGCCGACCGTCCGGTGCCGGCGTAGTGGTAGGAGATTTATCGGCGACTGCTTCCGCCTTCACCGGCGTGCAGGGAACCCATTGCAAATTCGCTTTCTTTGGCAATCCTCCTGCCGAAATCCTCTTTCTCCTCATTCTCTCAGCCGGAAAACCACTTCCCACTTGCAAGAAACCGCCGGAGGTTGGAAGGTTTCTTCCTTCAATTTCTTGATCGAGAAAGTCGCAATCTTGATGGAAATCCTTCAGGCCCACCTCATCCCAAAGGGAGGATGGAGCAAATTCTTTGTGAAAACTGCAAACCCCACCTCCCAAGTTAGCTGGAAAACCACTTTGATCGTCGGAAAACCTGCTCCAAGATAAGAAGCAAGGAAAAATGGCGGCGGTAAGCTATAAAGCGTTTTATATATAGTAGCCGTTGAAGGGGAAGAATTCTCTATGCGGCTTTTTCCATTTCACACCCTACGTTAGTACATTATGTGTTTATTCAATTTACACCCTGTATTTCACTATTTTTATTTTCAATCCAAGGTTTTTCATCCTTAATAGAAGAGGACCCACAAGTCTATGTTTGATTTTATCCAAATCTATAAAAAAATATAATCAATAATTATAAGACCTAAACTATTGTTCATTTCTTTCTCTTTTTTTTAGTATATATCGACTCTTTAAACCACAAAAATTTATTATCCTCCTTTTAACAGTATTAATAAAAAAAATTACTTCTAGAGAGTCTAAAATAAGAGTCACATTTTATTTTGTTAATAAAAATTTTAATGAATAATTAACGTCTTTAAAGATTATTTTTTTTTATAGTTAAATTTAATGAGTCGTGAAAAATAAATGAGTCACTGTCCAGCCTAATTATCTCAAAAATATAACCTCGGAGTGGATAATGTTGGGATCTCGATATCAGGATATGGCCATAGAGGGCACGCCAGGTGTCAACAGGACAAAGAACCGCCACTTCATACCACTCTCATATGTGCAGTTTGAAGAGCAGTACAAGAAGCTTAGAAAAATATAAAGAAAGAAAGCTAAGTTTGAAGAGAGAGCAAAGATAGCAATAGCATTAGAGATCAGAGATGGCAAGCAGTGTTGTCTCCTCCCTGTCCTTGAAGCCATCTCCAACTCTTGCGAGGCCAAAAGTTAGAGGAATCCCCTCCTTGGCTAAGCCATCCTCCTCCTCTTCCTTCAAGGTGCAGGCCAGTGGTGGCAAGAAGATCAAGACAGCCACACCCTATGGTTAGCACCAAAATCTCAACTTTTTCAAATCCCTCTTGATCCAATCTAGATTAGCACTTTGCTTCATGCATGGCATACCATTTGGCATAATGGTGTGATATTCCCACTAGTATTTGAATTTTTTTAAAAAATTATCAAGTGAAAGGGATTGCTGGTTATTAAGACCAAGTGACTTTGAGATGTTTGTAATTATGCTTCACTGAGAGCCTGAGAGTGAAGTTGTACACAATACCAGCCTTTGGGCTTAACTTTCCAAAGGTGCAAAGGAATCAACCAAGCTTTGCAACTATCTAAAAGATTGTTGCTTCTTTTCTCGTATGTTTTCAAGTTGTTGTATGCATGAATTCTCTTCCCTTTTGTGGTGATTAAGAAATGAGCACTTTGTAGGGCCTGGAGGAGGCATGAACTTTTCTAGTGGAGTAGATGCATCTGGAAGAAAGGCTAAGGTTATAAATTTTCTTTCACCTCATCATCTCAGATTATAGTGAATAATGGAATCATATTCTGATATCCTTCCAACTACAGGGAAAGGGTGTATACCAATTCGTCGACAAATATGGCGCGAACGTCGACGGCTACAGGTAGGAATTCAAAACATCGTTATTGTGGATATCATCATCAATAACTAATCTCACTCCGGAGCTAAAAAAAATCAGATAGATATGCATGTTTCATAGATAATTCTTTCTAGTTGGATTATAATGTTAGTATTTAATGTGCAGCCCAATTTATAGCCCAGAAGAATGGTCTCCAAGTGGTGATGTCTATGTTGGAGGTAAGCACAAAACAGGGATGATAGAAATATTCTTTTTGATGCATTAGAAATCAATCGAGTAATTAAGTAGGTGACTTTGGAATGATGCAGGAACCACAGGACTCTTAATATGGGCTGTTACTCTTGCTGGTCTCCTACTTGGGGGTGCTCTTCTTGTCTACAACACCAGTGCCCTTTCCCAGTAAAGATATTGTAAAATTAGGTCATGTATTGTAGTGAATAAATGGTCCAAGAACTAGTTGGTAGTCTCATCTACTTTCTTATTGCTTAATGCATATATCTTATTCCTTGAATGCTACAAATCATGGGATGATCTGGTTATTGTCAAGAGTACAATTGGGTTACCAAGTAATCCATTAAGACATGAGCTTCTAACAAACACCAAAATATTTCAACTGACAAGCTAAAAAGAACAGTTGAAAGGCAGCATGATGGGAATGCATACAAATGCTTCACTGAAATGAAACTTGTAAAAAGTACAGATGAACTCCATTTAAATTCTGGTCAGGAACATATAGGGTAAATCTTTTCTCAGAGTACAACATAGTGAGGTAATATGATACATGAAACTCAATACATTATTTGCCCAAAGAGGGCATTCTCATAATATTAATGAATTATTCCCACAGCTCTGCTGTTAGTTCTCAAATTTGGATAGGCTGATCATCATCTGGAAATCTCAAAATATGGACTGTGTTCTTTATTTTTCGATCATAGCAAACAACTCTTTCCATCACAGTGCTACAGATTTAAAATACAAATATACAGATCCTCAAAGAAGGGTAAACACGTTAACTGCATATTTGGTGTTCTTTCAATTTTTGAGCCTCATAAGGTACATCACCAACTCGATTAATTCAAATATATAATCGCCCGTAATTTACTGAATCAGTAATTCCAAGAGCAAAATTTAAAATCATATAGCAAAATCACGGATCAGATTAACATTGCTCTGTGGGCCTTCAGCTTCAAAAAGAGATCACTTTTTTCCACCCCCAGATACATTGAATTTGAAGAATATGATGTCCCCATCCTGAACTATGTAGGTCTTTCCTTCCTGCTTGTACTTTCCAGCAGCCTATAATATCGAGGTCAACGACGGTAAGAAATATATCCATAATTTTTTTTTTTTTCAAACAAACTTTGAGGTATAAACAGAATCAGCTAGGTAAAAACTAAAAAGGGAAAAGAAGCATATGACAGAATGGTGATAATTTTGTACCTTAACTGCTGCTTCACTGCCCAGTTCCTTTAGATCCTCAAATTTCATAACCTGAAGCCAGAATATTCATATAAATAACTCTAACATAATATTGTGATAATACTATCTATCCCAAAATACATAGAACTAAGCAGCATTTTGAATCCACTGACATCATAATTTAAGATATTCCTTAAGGAGTCAAATGAAATTGAAAAGATATCAGATGAAACAGTGTGGAGTGTGGAGTGTATATTGCTTTCAAATTGAATCAAAAAGAGCAGCACACAAAATTCATGATATGTAACATGTACAGAAGATATAGACATGTAAATATGGAGAGCAGGTGCGGAAACAATATCAATAACATAGTGTCATTTAAGAACAAATGCGTCGATATTAGTCAAGGTTATATATGAAGTTGCATCCATCTAGACACACCCAACATTCTACCTACCATCTTTCGATCACCAGAAAGTAATATAAACAGGCAGGGTAATAAGAAGAGTTGATGCCACAATTTCCAATTTTCAATAAACAATTTAAGAAAACAATATATTCTGGTTGAAAAAACACAGAAACAACTCTAGTTTCATAATTCATTTGAAATTTTGTTAATAATTGATAGAAGTGAAACATCAAAAATATCAAAGTACTGAATACTGAAATGAAAACAGACAAGATATTTCTAATCCAAAAACAGAAAACACATATATAGGAAGTCTGATAAATCACCAACAATTAAAAGTATGAAATATCTCTTTCTAATGTGAGCATCAACTTGAGAACAAACAGTAACATGCAAAGGGAATAAAATAAAAGAGAAATACCTCAGCACATATAAAACCTTTTTCAAAATCAGTGTGTATAGCGCCAGCAGCTTGAGGGGCCTTAGTTTGTCGTCTGATCTGCCAACATTTCACCTAGGACAACATTCATTACACAACAACTCAGTAAATCAAAAAATACAAACATATAGTTGGGGCTAAAGGCTTGGTTGATGGTTAAAATACAAAAATTCCGATTCAAGTGTTGTTGGTTCTATGCAACTACTATGATAATATGGATCATAATACATTGAAGAGTAGCTTGATGACACATGAATAATTAGATATGTAACAGTAATAGTTAGCTGATAGTAAGACAGATCATTTGGACAGATATAGAGAGGAAATACATTGAGTAAATGCTATATCAGCATGAAAAAGATTATTTGCTCAGAAATATTAACAGAAAAGTATAAAGAGAATTCCACACAAACAAATTAGAATACATGTTATTATATAGTTCTATGTCAGGAAAACAAAAGCAATTAAAAAAGAAAAACACGATTTCCAAAAATAATAACAAAGACTCAAACTATTCAGCATTTACATAACGGAAAGATATACCTCATCTGGTCCAGCAGTGAAAAAGTATATGAGATTGATTGCTGCGAAACCAGTCTTAATAATTTTTGGGATCGCACTGAAACACATAAAAGACAACTTGCTTTAGAAAAGTGACATTTAATGCAAAAGATTTATTATATCATAAAATGTAGCTTCAAGCTGTGCGAATATCCGCATGTTGCTATTCTGTTACCAAAAATGCAAGCCATAAAATTTGCCAAAAACTTTTCATCATCTCCACATAAAGCAAGGGAAATAAATATAAAATGCTATGCTGTGCTGTGCAACTATTTAGCAGCATGCAGGCACTCAAACACATAAACAGAAAGACCATGCAATTGTACATATAGCTCAAGTTCTCTGCTTTAGTGGCTTGTCATGTGACAGGAGCGAACAGTTTGAGCAAAACAATGAAAACCTTCAGAAGTTAATATTGGAGGACATATTAATGCATGAGGCTCAGCAAGCATATCTTGGGAGGAAGAAGCAAGCAGTCGGGGGCACAGTGGCAAGCCCTACAGTCAAACTAAGTGACAACATCTCCTGATGATGGTAAGATGAAATAGAAAAACAAATAATGATGTGCATATCTTCATTTATCAGGATTTTCAGAAAAGGGGCAGAAAAAAGAAGAAAAAAATGCAGAAATTATTCCATATTCTGGAATAAATAATTTCTCAAACTTTCCTAATAGATACCCTTCTGTGCTACTTGCTACAGTCAGATGCTTCTTATTAATCAATTATCATTGAAAACTAGGTAGACGAGAGAGTATGAGAGCATGCCTCTGCAACTTGTTTTCGTCACAGTATTTAGCAGCTTCATCCTCGGGCATATCTGTTAGTGACTTTTCCAAAACACAACTAAATGGAATAATAGGCTCACCACCATGCCCCTGCACCCTGAGATAAAAAGGAAACATATCAGGTACTACTATTGAGATATTTTATGCAATAGAAAAGCTGATAGAGTACATGTTTAATCTATATCATGTGGAATCAGAGGATGAGGCATTTTCAGCAAATTGTTACAACTGGCACCATGCTAAAATCTGGAAGCACAATCACATGTGCATTCCAGGAACATGATCTATCATTAAAGTTAGGAGAAATTGAATCTTTAGAGCATCTGGACTTACATAGTATTTACCAGTTTATGCAGTACACAATTCTCAACAACTTTTCCAAGTCCATCAAATCATTTCAGAATTTTTTTAAAAAAAAAACTTATACTATAAAGCTTGACATATAATTATAAAGTATGGCTAGATCCGGATACCAGTAATCCTCATTCTTGCAACAACATTTCATTCTTCTCAAGATATTTTACTCAGTATAAAATAATAACTCCTGAAAGAAATGCAATTACTTATTCCAGTGCAATTCTGCATGTAACCAAGTAAGGTAGCCAAATAAGTCATTACTGACTTTCAGAGCCCATCAGGTTCCAAAAAAATAAAGAGAGTTAATCAGAAAATAATGTCAAACAAATTGGGAAATTTTATAGTTTTTTTTTTAAATTTCACAAGTCATATATTTATTACACTATATGCAGAAGCAAAATCGAAATGTAAATGCATCTCAAGCCATCCTGCTGTAATAATATTTGAACATAGCCATACCAAGCATGGATCTTGGGAAGAAACTTGTTCTTTTTTCTTTGATAATCTTTCTCATTCATGTTCACCTGTAAATAGAGATAAAAAGATAAACATAAAACATATATCTCAAAAAATTTAGACATGAGAAAGGACAATTGAAAAAAGAAGAGGAAAACTGGAAAACGATCTGTATTTATCTCTTGACAGTTGATGGCCCTTCTGTCATCATTTAAAGGAGCTTAACAGAAAGTGAGTGCTTTTAGCTCAGATGCACATTCTGATCTCAAAAGATGGGCAAGTGAGAGAAGATCACAAGCGAGACCAATTTTTAATTTTCTTACCACCTCAAATGATACAAAGAGTCAATGGGTGTATTCAGCAAAAAATTCCAAAATTGAAAAGCCTACTTCCACAAAAGAAATGGAAAGCATTTTCTTGTTTTCATAGCAGAGGGGCTATACCAAATAGACGACAGGCTTGGCTGTAAGCAACTGGAAAGTATTCAATATCTCAATATCTGCAGCTTTCCAATCACCTAGGCGGACATCTTTTCCATCCTTTATCCATGCTTTGACCTGCAGCATGAGAAAATAATGACAAAAAATTGCTTAGTAATTCGTGAATAAAAGGAAACAGTACAAAGATAGTTAAGCCACAAGTTTGCAAGGAGAGAAATATAGAGCAAAAGTTTGCAATCTTCCTCATCGGGCTACTAATTGCAACATCTGAGACTGTCCAGAAAAACTAAAATGACCCCTTGAAGCTTTGAAGCTGAAGATATAATCTGCCAGTGAATCTGATCTTTCAACTGGATTCTACCAAAAACAAATAACCTTCCACACCACAAAACTCATACACAACATCCTATAGACATCTTTCATCGAAGTTCTAAAAACTGACTACACTTTTAATCTACCTAATTCTACAATTTTATTGCAGAAGAAACTTAGATATAACTCCCTTAATTTCAACCCCTATTACTTACTGATTCCTGTAGTCAGATAAAATTCTTTCCTGAGAAGTTGGCACCAACCTTGTCACATAAGTCATGCTCAATCTTAAGCTGCTTGTCGTTGCTCCTTTTCATCGACTTCTCAAGGTCTTCCAATCTCCTATCCATGAATTCCAAATCCTACAAAAAGCCCATGCAGTACAAAGAGGTCAGAAAGCAGATGTGCATACACAAGTTGGGGAGCAAGATAAATAATAGCACTTAGGTCTACCTTGCTTTTATAATACATAGGTATCAAAGAACAACATAGATTATTTTTGCCCGATGAAAACTAACAATACCTTAAGCCGTAGCTCTTGACCAATGGTTTCTAAGTCCCTTACAGGATCCACAAGGTCATCAACATGAATAATTTCAGGATCTTCAAATGCCCCTAGAACAGGATTTTGATGAGTTAGAATAACACTCCACAATTGAAGTCATAAAATACACCAGCATCCTAAATATCTCATGCAAATCAAAAATCTATTATCCTTCCCAATTCAAGAAAAAGGACCTTACTTAACACATGAAAGATTCCATCAACAGCACGAATATGAGATAAAAAGTTGTTGCCTAAACCCTGTCCCTCATGAGCCCCTCTTACAAGTCCAGCTATGTCATGTATTTCTAGAAAAGCTGATACCTGCATAACAAATAATATCATGACTTATTATACCTCTACAAATATAGATTGAAGAATTAAAGAAACACAATAGGAAATCACAGTAATTAGATGATTATTCTCCTCGAAAAGAATATGAAATACACTGTTTTGATCAAGTTTTCCACAAGTATTCAAACTCGTGAGAGAAAGAAACATGCAGCATGCGCATCCCTTCTCTAACTTATATTTCTTATACAGTGGCAACTGAGTGACATAAAAAGTAAGAAGCTGACAGAAGTGAACGTCAATAGACTGTTACTATATGTTTTCTATCTACATTATGCTTCAACATGTTAGAAGTTCTTTCTAATGTAAAACACTGAAAGCTTCAGCAAGGTAAAATGTTTAGCAGCAAGAGCACAAAGATAAATTGCTCAGCTAAAATCTGAAACTCATCCCTAGGCACAAAGCATTGTTTACATACATGTTACACTACTTTTGGCTCGATAAGCAGATCTTTAACAGAAGAGGAGCAAAATATATTGTTCTTTTTTCTTCTTAAACCAGCCTTGATTAGTTGATTATGCCAAGAACTGAGTTCAATGCATAGAAAATGTGTTGGGCACTACACGTGTCCCATTTGCATGACAGAGATTGCACCAAACCATCAATTATAGGAATGCTAAAGTTAGGGCATCATTAAACAATTATGGCCCCAACTTGTTGACAATGGATAAATTGGACATTATAATTGTAAGAAAGAAACTTTGAATGACATCCAATGAATACAAAAAACAAGCAAGAACTGCATAATCTATAAATTTCTTAAAGAAGAAAAATAAACACAAACAAAAAAGAGCATACTTATAACCAAAGACCTAACTTGCAGCCCTACAGAAGAAAAATACTAGAGTGAAACCACCAACCTCACTCTTTGGCTTGAATAGTTGACAGAGCCAGTCAAACCTCTCATCTGGAATATTAACTCGTGCCTCATTGGGTTCTATGGTACAAAATGGGAAGTTTTCCGCAGGGATTGACAGTTTTGTGAGAGTGTTAAAAAGAGTTGATTTTCCCACATTCGGCAAGCCAACCTGTTAAATTATAAAAACATACACAAATTACCATAGAAACAACCGAATGTTGATCTAATTTCATCTTAAAATTCTAAAATATATGCATTGTCTTCACACCACGAGACACAAGATAAAAGAAAAAAATAATGCGTTGAAGAGTAAAAAGATGGAACTTTTATCTTAAAATCGGTCCCTTTATAGTCTAAAACAAAACATCTTTCCTCTTGACAAAGAACCGAATGCTCAGAATAGTTTCATCTTACAATCCTACAATAATACATTTTCTCCCCATCAAACGATACAAGATAAAACATTTAATCCTTAATTTAGCTCCTTTTTCAGTCTAAACAAGTTAACATTCCCCTTGACCGATCGAGAATCATTTCGCGATACAGAGAAAATCACAGTTCCCTCCAAAATACTTAAGAAACATAAATAAGCACGAACGCAGCAACAAAGTAAAACAAGGAAACGAAGAAAAGATAGCTAAGAACAAATAAATAAGAAACAAAATCTAATACAACCTAACAAAAACCCATTGTTCCTCATGACAGAGGAAATTTAGATGGTCGAAAGCTTACGATTCCGATCTTGAGGTGAGACGAGAATCGCCCAAGAATGGGCCGCTCGGCCGGGGCATCCTTCGATTTCGCAGCCTTCGGGGGCATTTGCGAAGGGTTCTAGGTCCAAATGGCTGTTTCTACGATTCGCTTCTTCGCCCACCCCCCCACTTTAAGCTCTAAGCTTTTGTCCTTCTACGAAGGCGAGATGAGAAGGGAACGTGGCGTAAACCCTAGAACCTAAATCCGAGGACGTGCCTACAAATTGGGCCGGTCTTCAATCCTCATCTTGCTTCGGCCCAAGAATCAGGCCCTTGTAGGCCCAGATCGACTCGTCCTAGATTTCAGACATTTTAATACGTCCAAGAAGTTGACTATTTCCTCAAAAAACAAAAAAGAAGTTGACTAAAACTTAATAAATTATTATTTGTCTGTTGATCTGCAAGGAAGCTATCAGTTTTATACAATCTAATTCACACTTGTAGAATTATTTCTTTGGCCTTTCTTTAACAAGCCATTATTACTGCTTCACTTTCTTTCATAGAGACGTCTTAGACTTATCCTTTCACATTCTGAATTACCAGCAAGTACTCAAAGGCATCTTCACATATTCAGCTTAGCATCATGGTGTTTAGGCTGGATTATTGAACCTTTTTATTGCATGTTTGATTTGCTGCTGTTGTAGCTTTGCATTCACCAGATTTATAAAGAGAATAAAGTAGTCTGTAATGAGAGAGAGAATCACAAGGAGTTGAGAATAACTAGTTCATCTAACAAAAGAACAACTAAAGCAGTTCCAGAAGAAAAGCATATTGTGTTTTTAGGTGTTACAATTTTCTCCTTCCAGGCCAGATACTAACCTCTTATATATATAGTTACCAAGAGCTTTAGTCAGTTAAATTCAGAAGATAAAACCCAAGAAGGAAAGTTATAAACTCAGAAGATATATTTCATTAGTAGCATTTATACATGTCTCAGTGGACAAAAGTACATTAATTTTCAGTGTCTGAAACAAATGACTCAGGCACGAGAGATTCATCTGCCAGATGATAAGAAAACTTTAGCATTTTGACAGTTTCATACTTGATAATCTACAGGAAATCCTATTCTTCAACTTCTTCGAGCAGAAGAGATTTCAAAGAATGTAAGGTTACTTGTTAACTATCATGCGATGAAAAAGTTTTTAACACTTAAAATGACCTTCTGAGGGTGACCCAGCTATCTGAAATCAACAACTCCAACAATGTCTTCAGACAGTGTCACTCAGGTTTTATGGAGCACTATCTATTTAATTTTACGATGGCTTTGAAGAAACTTCCTCTTCTCTCTCTCTCATATATGGGAGACTAAAAGATAAATCGGTAAAGCCGAATTCGCTACTTCTGAATAATTCGCTATCTGCCTTTTGCTTGTAAGCTTCATGGAGTTGCAAGACATACTCCAGGTGCCATAGAACCTCACCCATTGTAGGCCTGTTCTTCCCCTCATCGGCAAGACACTTCTCAGCAATTTCCCCAAACTTCTTCAAAGACTCCATCGAATAATCCCCTTCCAGCTGCGGGTCGATAACTGCTTCAATCGACCGCTGACGTTGCCACCGGAGCGCCCATTCAGCTAAGTTAATTTGATCCTTTGGCAAGCTTGGATTTATCACAGGCCTGGCACAGATGACTTCAAACAGCACCACTCCAAAAGAGTAGACATCTGATTTTTGAGTAAGCTGTTGTCTGCGAAAATATTCAGGATCAAGGTATCCAAAGCTTCCTTTTACTGCAGTACTAACATGGGTATGATCCAACGCAGGTCCGGCTCTCGACAGTCCAAAGTCTGACATTTTGGCAACAAAATTCTCATCCAACAGAATGTTGGTTGTCTTAACATCCCTGTGGATTATACCTCTGTCTGCTCCAGTGTGAAGATAGTGAAGTCCCCGAGCTGCCCCAATGCATGCATCCAACCGCTGCTTCCATGTAAGAGTCGGGAAACCACTTCCATAGAGATGGCTTCTTAATGTCCCATTTGCCATGAACTCATAGACCAGAATCATCTCCCTTTGCTCATCGCAGTACCCAATCAAGGAAACAAGGTGTCGATGCCGAAGCTTTGAAAGCATCTCAATTTCTGTCTCAAATTCTTTTAGGCCCTGTCCAGATAGAGGATGTGCCCGCTTAATTGCCACTAGGTTCCCCTCGTCAATTTCACCCTTGTAGACCTTACCAAACCCTCCAGTTCCCATAACCAGAGAATCATCAAAGTTCCTTGTGGCAGCTCTGATCTCCGCCAAAGTGAACATCCTGCCTATTCTTAAAATAGCTGTTGTTCCAGTATTTATCAGAGGAGATTTCGATGCTCGAGCATCAGAGGTGCTTGCCATGGTCTCATGAAGAAAAAGTGGATGCCAACCGGGAGGGCTCTCTTTCACAGTAGCTGCTCTCTTTCCTCGAATACAATGACATGACAGAAAAGAGACAACCGTGACAGTGATTATGAAAGCAACACCAAGACCAACTGCTTCAGATATAGTTTTGCTGTTTGGCTTCTTAGCAGAAATTTTTCCATCACCAGTGTTAATCCTTTCCGATATGTAAGCGAGGTTCCCATTCCTGCTGAGCTTGAAAATCTCCAAACCGTTTAGAAGTGCATCAGTACCTGAAGCACTGGTCAAAGAATCAGGACCTAACTGAAGCCAAAGAGAGTCTATCTGCTGGGAAACAGCATCAACATAGTCATCATGGTAGGCTTTGTTCATCCCCCCAGCCCTCACAAACACATCATAGTTTTCAGCAGCCGTTTTGTTGTTGATATAGATTTTAAAAATTCTCTGGTTCGGTTGATCATAACGCAGCTCACAGAAGTGTAAACGGACCAAGTAGTCAAAGTTGGGGTCAACAGGAAATTTCCATGATACATTGAACCTCTTCTCCACAACTTCATTATTGCTCATAATCCTTGCAGTCTCATAAACCATAATAGGCGCAATTGAAGAGTCATTGCTAGATATATAACTTACATTTGAACTATTATATATCGTGGTTGCAGCATTCACAGAGAACATGAATCTCTCATCTGAATCCCAAGGCCTCCACAGATCTTGGTCTTCATTGGATTTAACTCCTGGCCCTCCAACATTTAAGCGATACATGGTCTCAATTCCTCGGTCAGTCAAACTCAAAGGGATTTTCAGACCATTGCTGGCTACTTTGTTTATAGTTTCATTGAAGAAATTATCAGGAGCTTGAATGACCTCGAGTGCATTCACAAAAGCAAATGATCCAGAGATGGGAATAAACTCAATCCGAAGCTCATTAAGATTGACACTGAGAAAATACTCTTTCACAATGGAGGTGATGACCGAATTACTGCTGAGACTCTTCCGAGAGATCTCCTTGGAGACATTGAACTTGGAAACCAACTTCAGCTCATTTGCCATCACATCAAATGCCGACTCATTTGCATTGTATGCTGCAAACTCAAAGGGATAGAAATGAAGTCTAATGCAGTAATTTCCAGAAAGAACACTGAAGTTGTAGTGTGAAGCTGTGTTAAAAATGCGGGCACTTCTATATAAAGATCCAAAGACTGCCTCTCCATTGACTGGGGCAGCAGATGCAACAATTCCAGGAGAATTTAAGGTAAAATTATCACTGGAAGCCTCATCCCCAACCCATTTCCTACCATCAGCATCACTGTTAATATGAGATCCACAATTGATCAGAAATGTATTCCCATGAATTTGTGCAACTCGCGAAAGTATAATTACAAGACCCAAGAGAAACAGGTCTAGTATCTTCATATCCCAAATCTGATCCACAGTTTACTTGTGTCAATCTTGGAGATGGACACCTTAAAGACTTCTGAAATCTTGATAGGATGCACTCTAAAAGAATTCCATCAAACTAGAAGAGCAAGAATTCAACTTTTCAAGACCTCTAAGATTCAAACTTTGCAGACATACATAGCAGAACCCTCAAGGAATTACAGGGAAGCAAGAGATTTTTTTTTTTTTTGAAAAAAAAAAGAGCATTACCACATTGTGATCAACCACTTCTATCTATTTCAGTTCCAACCCAGATAGCAAAACCTGGAAGAAAGAAGGAAGAGGAAAAAAAAATGAATAAGTTACAAGCGACAAGAGGGATCTAAATGCACAAGTGAAGCAAGATCTAGAGCATAAAGACCATCAAACAACAACCTTCAAGAAGACCCAGCTTTAGGAATGTAGACAGAATACTGCCATTAGATCCAAATGGGTTCCTTTCCCTTCTTCGGTTACTCAAAGTTGACAAAAGGGGATTAAATGCCAAGCACTAACGGTCACAAATCAGATAACAACTCTCCAAAAGCAGCTCCTTTTGATGCCGCAATCTCAAGGCTTGGATCTCACCAATGGAATCCCCTACAAGAACCAAAGAAGGGTTGAAGAAAGGAGAGATCTTTGCTTCAAAGGTTGGGTTTTTTCTCTCCCCACTGTCAAATGAGCCAGTAAAGATGAGAACCCAACAAAAATTATGGGCCACAACTTGGCAATTTCTCCAGATGGGGTTCTCCCTTTAGCACATGAGAGAGACAAAGAGCTCAGTTGGAAAAGGATGCTTAACTGCCTGTTCTCTCCAAAGTGCAAAATTTTAGCCAGTGGAGTACCAAGAAAAGGAATTGCTCTCTCTTCTTTTCCTTTTCATATTACCCCCCTATGCTTAGTCTTATCCCCTCAAAAGGAAGAAGATCCCCATAAAAGATTAAAATGTAAGTAGATATATGCAAAAAAGACCAAGAAAAATAAGAAGTAAATACTGTAGCAAGCACTTGCCTCTCTATTCCTCTGTTCTTCCTCTTCTTCTTCTTCTTTTTCTTTTTCTTTTTATATCTGTGATTCTGTCTGTGTGGAAGGTGTTTCAACTTTCTTGACAGATTACTATTATTTTTTTCTTGCATTAACTTTCAGATTAGGGAGTTTAATGATTTGATATTAGCAAGGAGAATCCATTTTCAAAAGGGGGTGGAGGCACATAATGTTGTCTGTGGGTGCATCAGCACTGCCATAATGGATGGTTGAGACACATGATCTCATTCATGGGCATACCACCACAGCCATTTGGAAGGAGGATGGGAAAGAGATAATATAAATAACAAATAAAGAAAGTGAGAGTAAAATAACATGAGAGAAAAGTAAAGGCAAAAGATTCTTTGGAATGCTTTGGAAATTTATTTAAAACATCTTATATTTTACCTTTAATGCTTCAGAAATATTCTAACATTAGTTTTTTTTAAGGAACAATTACTAACTACATATTATAGCAGTAAAATAACACTTAAAAGTAAGACAAGAACTAGTCTATCAAGATTAGAAAATTTTAGGTGTATTTTTTTAAAAAATTTTCCAAGAGTAAGATAAGATTCTCTGTTGGGCCTCTTACTGTTAGATTAAAGTTAATTAGGCTATTTTTAAGCATTAAATAAATTACAATATGAGTCAAATTATAAATGGATGTGAATGATAATATCAACAGTGTTTTGAATAAATTTTCCTATATCTATTGTACATCTAACACTTGGCTTGTAATGGATGATGGTGTTCTGCTTTGATGCATGCTAGATACTAAAGTTTATTGCTAGTTGCATCAAAGAGGAAGTGAATTGATGCCATGTGCTTCATACTGTCATTATTAAGTAAAATAATACTTTGTGAATAGATCCATTCTAAGTTAATTAAATTGCCAGCCACTTTAGATGCAGTCATATGACAAATACTATATTATAAAGGAACAATTTGATCATCTTATACTTCTTCAAGACAGAGAGAAATTATTTCTGGCCATATTTAACTCAAGAAGAGTTGATTTAAGAATTGATTGGTGTGAGATCCAATCTAGCCAACTTAAATCATTAAGCATGGAGCACAAATGGGATTAAGATTCCAGATGGGTCAGATTTGAATTGTTTTATAGATGGTTAAAATGATGAGATATGTCACATCTGAACATGATCAGAGGAGTTAAATATGAGAAGTTTGGGTAAGATGCAATAAGAATATATGATGGCATTGGCTAGTGACAAAAAATAATGTTACTTGATTCAGCTTGAATTCATGATGGCTGCCATTTATTTTCTTGCTCAATGCAGTTTGACAGGCATGATGATAACTTTATTTACACGTATATTGAAGCAAAAAAAATTTATTTCATACATATACATTGAAGATATGGTGTTGCAACCTGCAACTGCAGGAACTGTTCATCTGACATTCCTGAAACTGGTGATGGAATTTAAGATTTTAACTCCCATAAATCCAAGTATCAAATAATAATGACACCCAAAAACTCTAAAATGCATGTAGCTAAAATTGCTGATGTTAAGGTTAATCATACTATATATTTCTTAGTTAATTAAAGTTGAGAAGTCACAAATATTTCCCATATAAAGTGTTTGTGCTTTAAGAAAATTGGTCCTTTTGGCTTTTCTTTTGGGGGTAACTAAACTAGGCTTTTTTTTTTTACCGAAATGGCTTACACACCGACTTTAATATCAAAAAGAGTGTATTTCAATGTAACACTAAATAAAACGTTTACTTATTAAGCATTTTATCCGGCCAAAATCACAACACTAATCATATCAATTTTCTATTAAGTAAAATGCTGAACATTTTAGTAATTTACTTTAAAAATGAGAATATACATAAAATGTCAAAAAATTAAGCTTTAGTGCTATAGACACATTTTAGTGTAAATTTGATGTGAATCTATTTGAGTAAATAAAATATAAAAGAGAACGAATTTGATCAAAAACTCAGAAAAATATCCCTACTCTTGCCTTTCAAAAAAACTAAACTTGGCATTTTAGCAAAATAATAATAAATAAGAAAAAAAGTTAAATATATTTTACCCTCTGTATTTATGACCAAAATTATTTTACTCCCGTGTACTTTAACAAGTTCTAAGTCGGTCTTCATACTTATGACTAAAGTGAAACTGTTGATTTTTTCGTTAAACTTAACTAAATGATATTAAAATTATCAAAATGCTCTTATCGTGTTTATTAAAAATAAATAAAGAGATTTTAATCTAATATAGCAAAATTATGTAAATAGCAATCATACTTAATTAAATTTAATAGAAAAACTAACAGTTTTAATTTAATCATAAATATAGAGATTGATTTGAAACTTGTTAAAATCAAGAAGGTAAAATAATTTTGAATATAGGTATAAAGAGATAAAATATATTTAATTCAAAACAAATTATACTAAGAAAGATCCTGTGAATGGTCCATTTGGTGAGACAAGTCAACTTGCAAAAAAATATATCAGGAAGAGGTTTGAACCAATAAAACTGAAACACTGTTAATAAGCCAAAAAATTTATAAATGATTTAACCTCAGAACATTGTAGTAAAAGAAAATTCAGCACTGGGTGGAGAAAATTGAACAAGCTATCCTTTTTCCAAACCAATCAGCTATAATCAGTTAAGACTAAAGCAGAAGCATGACATGTCAATGAATTAATATGTCTGCCAAACTCTGGATTCATATCTCGTCATGCATGGTGACTGGAAATTACATTCAAAATATCATGCGGGAAATGAACTTTGTAACACTTTTTTTTCACAACATAAAAGAAAAGGAAATACAAATATAAGGCTCAGGCCAAATAAAATTCTTTTTCTCGGGTCGAGAGCAGACTGGGGTTCAATTTGAGTCCTGATCCAACCATCTCATCTGGTTTAATACAAGTTAGATCTTGCAGGCATGAACATAAAGCAATTCCAACTATAACGAAGTGCCAAAATTGCTAATTGAACATCACAAAAAAGCAAAGACACCAAACTGCTTGCTTTCATATGCATCAGCTTCTATTTTTTTTTCAAATGCAGCTGCAGAACCTATTGGACCTTTTAAGAATCAACTTTTACAGTTTTAGTAATCAAGCAATCCAAACGTTACGACTAGAATTCACATTCTGCATCAGTAGTCACAAACAGCAAAACCAATGACCACCATCAAATTGTTCTTTTGTAGACCTTCACCAATACTTCAAGCAAACCAACACTTATATAAAAAATATATGGATAGGGCATACTCAAACTTAACAGGAGATTTCTTAGAAACACCCAGTTTATGGGAGATTAACAGGAAAGGTTGCATGGAAAAGAGTAAGGTTGATGAAAGACTATGGATTGGTCATTGTAAAGTAACTGAGAGTACAAATTCAAGTAGGAGATAGTTAAACCGAAGATAACATTATGTACTTGGGTAAAAGAGAGGCCTGCTGCTATTCTAGAGAACCATCAGACTATCAGATTGAGCACCTTAAAAGTAAAATTTAGAGGAAGGAAATCCTATCTAGGCCTTGAGCTTGCCGTTGACACCACGTTTGGAGTACCAAATGCCACTCCTATCCCCATTCAACTGGTTTCTTTTAGCTACGACAGAACACTGGTCTGCCCTTCCACCACTAGAATTCATCTCTATTTGAGCCTTACGCCGCCTCATTCGGTTCTCCAGTCTAACACTTCTGAGGGCTTGGATCCTCTTCTCAATCTCCAGTGCCTGCGAGAAGTTCCAGATTCTCACAACACCCTCCTCACCACCACAGACAATCCTATCTGCACCAATGTCAACGGAGAAAAGATTGCACCCAAACCCATGCAGCATCCTCTGTGGAGGTTCTACTGCATCAGGATCAAGGTGCTTAACCCTTGAATATCGCTTCAATGAAGGATGCTGGTTTGGCAGTAGAAGTTTCCTTACATCGATCAGTGCAATTCTGCCATCACTGGAAGAGGAAACAAGCCACGGATACTCAAAAGCAAGACAATGAACAGGTCCAGTGTGTGGAATCCAAGTGACCGCTGGCTCAATGTCCTCGTATGCATGGCCCTCATTAACCACAAACATGTGAATTGCCCCATCTTCACCTCCAGTGAACAGCACATCTCCCAAGTATGTACGAGTCAAGGAATAAGCATTACCCACATGAGCATTGGAGATCACACTCACCGGTTCTCCGATATCAGTGTCCCATACATAGACGTCTCTCCCTGCTGTGCTAGCAACAGTAGAATCACGAGGTGAAAGAGCCCATACCCAGTCTCCATGCATCAACCTTCTCACGCACTTCATTCCAGCTCGGTCCCATACGCGAATGCTCATATCCCATGACCCACTGTAAATCCTTTTGGAGTCCAATGCAAGGCAAGTCACAGGGCCTTCATGCCCCCAAAGGCGGAATTCAGAATTTTGATTCACAGTGCTCCCACTAATGTCAAATAGGTGGGGATGTCCTTCACTAGCCCTCCAGCACTGGAGGAAAGCATCTGTTCCACCAGCTACCAAAAGCTCAGAGTCGGCTGTGATAGCTCGGATTGTGCAACCAAGCGAACGAGACACCGCAATTGACAACCCTTCTTCCATGTCCCACATTCGAACCACAGAGTCATACCCACCAGTGAATATAAGCTTTGCTGACTGCAGAAGGAACACCGCTCGAACAGCCTCAGTGTGACCATGGAGAACATCGATGTTAAACCTCCCCATGAATGATTTGATCCTGAACTCACGCTCCACAAAAAGTTCCTTCCAAGATCTCTGGTTTGAAGGACCCGAAATGGCTGACGCACTCGAGCCCAGCAGCTGAGGCAGGCCCCATCTCTGGCAGTAGAAATTCTTCCATCCCTGATGTTCCGATGCTAGGGTACGCAGGAGGGTGGAGACACAGGATACAATCCCGAGCTCCTTTGGATCAAGGCACTGGAGAATCTCGCAGACGAGAGCAGGAGGGAGATCGGTAAAGGACCGATTACTGGCGTTTAGACACGAATCATCAGTAGCAGTGTTGTTAGATTTCGAGCCACCCTTATTCAAAGGGAGCCCAGAAACAGGTTTCGGGATGATTGACCTAGTGTTGGTTTTTCTACTGGAATTAGACTTTCTCGTTTTCCAGATATTATTGGCTCTGGGATTGGTCAAAGCAAGTTCTTTCTTCCAGGGACTATGAATATAATTTTTGGCTGATGAGTCTCCTATCTCGTTGCATTCTAAGGCCATAAAAAAGACCAATCCCAGCACAGAATACTCGTTATAAATCTCTCCCCAACTGTGCAAAATTCACAATCCCCCCCCAAAAATCCTTATTTTATCAACAATATGTGGTAAAAATCCTGCCTTTTGATAAATAGATAAGAAAAGAAGCTCCAAGTCACAAATCTACCTTGCAAAGGAATGCAACCAACAGAACAGCTATAATCCGCCGGAACCCCAGCCTAGTTCGCACGAGATCCCCTCAAAAGCGATTCGTAAACCTAGAGAACGAGATGCTGACGAAACACTAAGCAGAGACGAAAACTAACAACTTGAAGGCGAATACCTCGAAATAGGAGACAGGAATCCCGACGAACGGTGAGTGGAATAAAACCCTAGAAATGAAATAGCTCAGACTTCGGGGATCTCTCAAAGGCAATCTAAGGCGGAGACCAAAAAAAAAATAGAATTAGGGCTCGTTCTTCCTTCTAATTCCGTTTTTTCTCTTATATAGTGCGTGGCCGCCGATCTACCGCCTATGCGCGTGAGAAATCGACGGCTGGATTTCACGGATTAATGATTGGTGTTAGGGGAGGGTTGGATTTCACCCAAAGATATATATATATATATATAATTTTATTTTGAAATACCAAAGCTACGGCCATTCTCTAGTATTTAATTTAATTTGGCAGCCAAATAGGTGGTAATTATTTCATGGAAGCTCATTAGCATCGACTATTAAATTAAGGATTATTAATCATCACAAAACTAAGAGGCCCCATATTTCATCACTTGTGATTTGTGCAAGGATTAATAAGCCAATCTCAAGCATTAAATTTTAATCTCTAACATTTAGCTTTTATCTCATTCGCAATCATATCTTGCGCGTAACTATTAATTCAGCATTTAGAATAAAAAAAATATAAAACTCCTCAATTTCAAAAGAAAATTTATTTAAAAACGATAGTTTAGCTATCTTGCATTGAAATTAATACATCAGCACCACAAATTGATTACATATCACAAATGTAAGTTTAGGAGGACTACAGAGGAAGGTAAAAATGTATTCTAAGACCTCTAAATATACCCCCAAAAGAGTAAAATAAACATTAGATATAGGTTAAAAGATCACCATAAACTATTTATTTTTTGTCTTGTATTTTTGTAAATAGAGTGCAGACAAAATATGCCAACTCAAACCAATCGCTATATGCCATTTTTCCAATTCACGGGCATTTCCGACAGGCTTATTAAATCCTCACATGCAAACCTTCATCACTATTTAATCTCTCTCTCTCTCTCTCTCTCTCTCTCTGCCTTTTTCTTCTTCCATTTCTCCTCCTCAGTGCAAGAGCAAAGGAAGCAGAGCTCGCAACCAGAGGTTAGTTTTCCAAATCCACCCCGAAAATTTTCGATTTCTTTTTTTTTTTTATAAAAAGTTTTGTACCTATTTGTAAAAGAGAAAAGTAGGTGTATTTGAAGGGATGGCGGCGTACCGGCGGCGAGATCTGGTCCGTCCAGAGCTTGGCGTGGCCCTCGCGATCTGCCTCCTTGCGATCTGCTCCGTCCGATCGGATCCCGTCGATCCCCGACCGTCGGATCACGGACTGGCCCACGCGAAGGACCCCGGGCCGGCCTCCCCGACCATGGCGGCCTTCTTCCGTGGCCGTCCGGAGGTGGCGCTCCCCGAGGCGCTCGACCTCGCCGAATCGGCCAGGAACGCGGCTGCGGAGGGGAACGAGACAACCCCGGTGAAGCGGCGGAGCTCGGCGGCGCTGCTAACGGCAGGCGTGGTATGCGGCGTCGTGGGCGTCGTGCTCATCGGCGCCGCCGCGCTGGGTTATGCGGTTCGCTCGAGGTTGGGAAGTAGGAAAGGTTCGGGGTTTAGTTTGGTTCGGTGGAGGGGTGGTTGACGCCCGAACCCTCCGATTTGGGCCAGCTTGACCGCAGTAGATTACTGTAGTCTATGTTTTGGAATCGTAAAGTTGAACTGCTATTATTGTAGCAAGGTATTCATCGTATGTTACTTTGGAAGTTAATTAAAATTACTTGCTTGTGTGATAGGCAAGTTAGATTACTAAGTTTTTTCTTTTTCTTTTTATCCATCATCAGGACCTCCAAGACAATGTACTAAAAAACTTCTTTCAAGGAAATAAATAGAACTCCAGCATATGCCTAAATAGATCACAACGAAATCAAATTCCACCGAGGAATTGAGAAGTAGTAAGACCTAAAATATAAGTATTCTAATTGTCACTTGTACACTTAAATCTCTAAATTTATTAGGATAAATAGTAAAATAAGAAGCCTGTTTCAAACTCGGACATTAAAATTAACAAGTTTCTCACACGGGGGGGGGCCAAGTCAGGATTATTGAGAAATATTGATAGAAAGGTTGAGTTAAAGGTGAACAACTTTAGTGCATATAAAGATACAGAAACAAAATTTCCGTGCATATATTGTATATGCTTCTTCTAAGTGGACAGTAAACCACAAACATAGATAACAAACTTGACAGGAAGCAAGTAAAAAGTTCTCAAAACACCCAGCTAACGAAATGAACCTATGATAGTGAAGATTCTTTTCATCATAACAAGAGAATCCTAGTTTAATCGAATAAGCTGAAGCCCATGTCATCATCAGATTCCTCAGCAGGCTCCTCTTTCTTCTCTTCTTCCTTGGCTGCTGCAGCCGGAGCAGCAGCTGCGGCATCGACAGAAGCAACTGGTGCGGCAACAGCAAACTTGCTTGGATCCTACATTATGGCCAGGACAGTGTAAGAAGTCAAAGACATACTAGCAAACTGCAATCAACTTACTAACAGCAGTATGGTGGATTAACAGCGCATAAAGCACCATACCTTCAAGAACTCCTTGACCTTCTCTGCCTGAGGGAAGGAATATTCAGTGGCAATAGCAACTGCCAAAACATTCTTGTAGGCATTAATGAACATATGGGGTGCAGCTGCAAGGGTCGGATATGACAAAGCCAATGCCAATGAAGTAACCATTGAGACACCAGTAGAGAATTTCTCGATTAAATCATCTTCGGTAAGGTCCAGCACCTCAGGGCTGAAGACCGACCCGTTGTCGTACACGGATTGAATGACGAGGCCATAAGAGAATGGCCTAATACCAAGCTTGGCAAGGAGAGCAGCCTCAGATGAGCCCACTTTCTCACCTTTCTTGATCAGCTCAACAGGGGTGATGATCTCGACAGTACCCTTGTTAATCTTGGTGGGAATGTTCAGCACCTGGATTTAATGGTCAATGAGAACAAAAGGACAAGTCAGACATACATCTTCCTGGTGTTAATTGAAACATGCGGGCTTCAACTAACCTGGAAAAAGGACGTTTGAGAGGGGTCTAACCCTGTATTGCCAGGAGGAACAACAACATCAATTGGGGCAACAAGTCCTACACGAGCAGGAGCTCCAACCTATTTTGCCAGAGGAAAAACATCAATGTCACAAAAGATACTAAAAGTAGTGTTCTACAATGTCACTACTTGACAAAATATAACTACGATGTCATGTCATACAAAAACAAACCTAATCCGATTGAATTTCTGACAGACCAGCAAATTATAAATTCAAATTATTAGACAAATGTCACCACATTATCAACAGGATTCACCAACATAGGCACAAAAAAGTGGTTCCAAGAGAAATGACATGTAACTTAGTATGATAGCTCATCAGCTGGCAGTTTTCACTTTTCACCTTACAAAACATTGGCAATAAGAAAACAAATAGAACTCCCACATCAAGGACCAAGGTGCAAATTGTTTATGCAACAACTTAGTATGTTAGCTCATCAGCTGGCTCACTTTTCACCTTACGAAATATTGGCAACAAGAAAAAGAACAAACAGAACTCCCACATCAAGGACCAAGGTGCAGATTGTTTATGAAACAATTTTCTGCTCCTTGATCCAATATAACTAGCTTCAATAAGAAAATTCCTGAATTTATCAGAAACAAAAAATAAATTGATGTGAGAAAAATATTCAAGATCATGCCTCAAAGAAAAAAACTTCAATTAGCTCACCACTAATCTACATGTGTTATAATTCTACATGAATAGATACACCGTTAAATCAAACATGTGATCAATTTTTCAGAAAAAGAATATCAATAAGTAGGAAGAAGTGCAGTATATCATCAACAGAGCTATTTGTCGTGTCTAAGATTTCTCTCTCTTCTAATTACTAGTGACTGCAAGATTTTGTGAATACATGATATACTCCCAGTTGGCAATGTCTAAAGGATTCACAAGTAAATACAAAACATGGAAAAATATATGAAGGGTCCTACAAGTCTTCTGTACACAAGGAATATTTATGAAAGAATACATTATCATATATTTCTTAGTTACAAACACGAAGTTCCTTTTAATACATATTAAAAAGGGATAATGGTAAAATGTAGTTCACATAGAATTTGCAAATCATAATAGCAGGTTCTTCATACATCCTTAAACAATTGGTCAGTGAATGAGAGCCAGAACATCCATTTTAATTAGCAATTGAGGAAATCAGAAACAAACCTTGTACTTGCCAACCTCCTCGCTGACCTCCTTTAAATCTCCCTTGGTGAAAATCAATCCAACATTTCCCTGGAATTACCAAATAAACAAAAGATGAGAAAATAAGCTTCATTTCGTTGCTACCTACATAGAGAGAGAGCCTCAAATGGCAATAAATGCAGCAATGTTTCCCACTTATCTCAACAGACCAAACACAAAGCCAAAACACTGAAGCAGTAGAGGATAAAATTACAAGAGACCAACCAAGTAAATATAAACTAATCCCCAGATATTAACAAATATAAGTCATGCATAAACAACATCAGCAAAATGAAATAGCATTAACTCACCAAATTTAAAAACTGAGCAAAAAAACTAACAAGATGCAGCAAAAATACCGCACATTTAAACCATCTCAGAGAAGAAGAAAATGAGCAAAAAGCAGAAATCATACGAGTTGCGAGGATGCCGAATTCAAACAAAAAAGAATTTCAACCTTCCCTCACTAATCTCAGAGACCAAGCGCCCAATGACCGCAAAATAGAAACTAAACAAGAGAGAGAGAGAGAGAGGCGGAATTCCCATACCACAAGCAATGGGAGGAGGTTGAGGTAGTCCTTGTTCCCGGTCTTCTCGGCGTGAATCTTGATGCACCGGCGGATGAGGGTGTTCTTCCCCATGAGGACGATGGATTCACCACGGAGACCCCTCCGGATGTTCTGGAGCTGGTTCGACCCCACGTTGTCGGCGGCGGCGATCAGCACTTGGCTGTATTCGTCGAGAAGCTGGCATAGCTTCTTGTCGTACTGCACCTTCTTCTCCGCCTTCGATAGTTTCACCGTCATGACTGCGATCTACTGAGACAGAGAGAGCGAGAAAACCCTAGAAATCGAGGAAGTGAGAGTAAAACGGCGACTCGCGAACGAGAGACTGTAACCCTAAACCCTCTTGTTGGCTTTTTATACCTAACGGATTGCTCCGGAACGGTCACACGTAACGGGCCAGGGCTAGGGCTAGGGCCTAAGGGTATGCACGTAATAATAGACCCGAGCTTGATCGAGCGGTGAAACTTCGCTTTAAATCTAGTTTCGATCCGACGATGGTAATCATGATGATTTGCTCCTTTAATTTTTATTTCGAGCTGCGTCATCGAAGCTATCAGATGCGTGGGATTAGGCGATAGCATTTCATTAATATCCAGAAATTATACGAGAAAAGCTGAGAATAGAGAGGCTCCTTTTGACACAAGGCCCAACGTTTTTAGCCTATTTAGACAGCACTGTATAAGTGAAGGACATGGTATTATTAAAATAATTGAGAATAAAATGAGATTTAAATAGCTTTCGAGGAGCAAAGAGAATCGAGTCAGTCTATTGATTCAACAGTCCAAGACGTGGTCATGCAGCATGGACTATATATTTCACAAAAGACACCAAGCGGGAGGTGAATGTGGCAATGGTAAGAAGAGAAACTGATGGATACGAACACGGATTATAAGACATGATAGAAAACAAGGTGAGAGAAGCAGTGATCATGGCCTTTTGCGCCGCCCACGACAATGGCATCCTTGGGCATGGCAAAATGAGGAGCAGGAGGAGGGTAAATGAGTTAAATTAAAAGAGAAGATTACTGAGGATGAGCAAATCATCCCAACTTATGATCTCTAATTCAGCAACCTGTCACTCCCAAGCAAAATCCTTCTTTCTCTACTTTTTCAAGGCTTACTCATACATGCATTTAGCGTTCAATTACCATAAAAAGAGACTCAGAAATAAAAACAAATAAAAGGAAGGATCCTGAGATTAGTTTATACAAACAGAAAAATGAGCCATTTCTCTTATCAACATCGCATTCTCACCTTCATTTGTATAGACAAATCGTGGGTCCACACTCCACAATAGTGTCAATTCTATTGAGATCTCTACACAATCAAAATGGAACATTAAATATGATTAAAAAGTGAAAACATAACAAGGCTGAGGCTTCTGGATAGATGAACACTCCTGGCCTTTCGCATCGATAAATAACTTGTACTCCTAGATGCAGATTTAAGTTATCAAATCCTCCCTTGCTGATTCGCTCGGACGGCTGCACTCACGTTATGTAAAAGTAGATGGAGGCATTTACGAGTTCCAGGATCATCCTGAAAAATTATTTGTATGAGAAGTAAGCACCAGGACAAACATAATTTGCAGTAATCATCAACGTATCATCATATTAAGGGACACAACAAGGTAAAGGCCAACATGCTCACTGGGCAGCACCTCCAGAATTGGTTAATTACAATGAATAAATTTGAACTAAGAGAAGTCAACAGACAATAGATCTGATTAGGCAACACACATCATGAAGGTAATGCAAAGAGAAATGTGAACGGTTTAAGGAAAATCTTACTGGCTAGAAACAATAACATAGTTATAAAAAATGTTGTAATTTAATGGAATTTCGATCCTTAAAATTTACAATCAAGACTAGTATACTGATGTTTAATACCAAATCTTTGGGCACTCCCCAAGAGGCCAAACTGTTGGCATAATACAGTACCAGGGTTTGTATCATCTATTGAGCACATGCAATTCAATCACCACAATGCACCAGTACATGTCAAATCCCCATGTACCCATTTTACAGCAATATTGACATCTCTAACTTTACTAGGAAATTGCAACTTTGTAATCTTTCCCTCCCACCATGCACTTGACAAGTGGAACAACAATGACAAGTTTATGCAGAAGGAGAAGCAACTCTGTAAAATACCCCATGACTAAAAAATGAAAAATTGTGTTCCTTCGATTTTAATGAGAATGTATCATGTAAAACCATTCAAGAAGTAGCACTTACACGGAGGCGCTCATCAATAGTTCCATCTTTTAACATATCTGGAAGGTAGTTATTCAGAATAATAGATGCCCTGCAAACAGAGCATAGGCCGAGGGTAAACAACATGCTACAAAAAAATGCTAACACAAAATGAGAACGACTATTGCGTTCAGCTTTTGCGTTCAAGGAAGCATGGAGAAAGAATGAAACCCATTACTTTAAGTAAATGAAAAACTGTATTAGTGAAATACATAGCAAAGCACGTGGTAGAAAACCTTGGATGCTCTGAAAGTCTAAGATAACAACGGATTATATGCTTCAGCAGCCTAGTAGAGGGTTGTTCGGCAAGAGGCGTGACCATAGAAGAAAGTATTTGACACACAGCGACAAAGCGTTGTGCCGTGGTGCAAATATATTGAAGCCCAAGATCATCTAGTAGTAATTTTTGAACAATAAAAGTTGACACCTATATGATAGAACAGATCAGAAATAATTTTAGAAAAAATAATTTTTACATTTGAAGTAAAAGATTAAGGCAAGATTCAATAATGAATAAGAAATCTACAGTAAAAGTGTACAACATTAGTGCACATAGCTAGTGCTCTAACAAAAAAAAATATAAGGTAGTAAGAACTAGGAAGCTTCACCAACTTATATACCTAACAGAAAATAACAGATTTTTGAACTCATGGAAAGACAAACAAATAGCGCCTTGAGAGAAACACTTGAAATTATTGCTAACTGAAGATCCAAAATGGAAAGTTGAAAATTATGAAAACAACATACTCTCATCCATTTTCTCCAAAAGAATCTCAGACAAGGTTTAGTTAGTAATTGATGGTGACAGAAGGAAAAGTTGCAATCTGCATATACAATTGTATCTCTAGTTTAAAACATACGGTTCTGGATAGAGGTTATTGGTCTATGATAGTTCTTGCATGTTACAATAAGCAAAAGGTCCTACCTTGATTTTTCAAGCCCATACAGAAATTTGTAGACTTTCTCCTTTTGGTATACAAGTCGTTGTACATGCAACCTGCCAACCTTCAACAAATGTAAATGAGGTGGTTTACTTTAATTTCTTTCATGTCAATTAACTAACCCCATCTAGATTCACATCCCTTATCCTTCATTAATCTTTTTTATATCCAATTTATTAAAACTGAATATATTGTAATATTTCCTTGACAAAAATTATAAATTTATAATCTGTCAATCTACCTGACACAATCTTTTAAACAAACTGTAACAGAATAGATAAAATTGTACATTCAAAAATGACACACAAGTAAATAAAACATAGTAAAGTTTCCATATCCTATGTAAATCAAACAGTTAACAATTTTGCAAGATGATCCTTGTTATAAAACAAACATATTAGCCACATAAAGTTCAATCACTTACTGTTTTTGAAAGTTCACTCCCAATCTCCATACTGTGTAGGCACAAGGGAACCACTTGAGTTTGAAGAAGAAAACGAACAACCTCACTATCATCAAGCTGCAAAATGAACAAGGTTACAACTCTTTCATGAACATTAAAATGAATTGACACTTCATTACTGTATCTGATTCTACAATGTGATATCCACTAATATACTAAGGGATATGCATGCTCCAAAGTACCTTCACAAGAGCGCCAATAACTCCTAAGGTGGTTAATCTTAAATACTCAAATGGCCTTGCTTTACTTGTCGTAAGTAAAAATGGATAGAAATATAAAAGTATACTAGCTGCAAAAGGAAACAGACAAAAAGTTATGAGAATACCAACAATATTGCTGCACAACATAATTAAGCACAGTAGCACACAACATGAAAAACTGCATAACCTGTAAATGGCATAATTTGTATGATAGGCACCTACAGCAGTTTAGTGCAAATATTCCAAGGACCAGCAGAACATTAAACTTAAGAATTTGAATGAGCTGATTCTTATGCTATGACATGTCAGAAGAGAATATATTGTGACTAACAAATAAGTTGCTTTCAGTTTTTTATCCTACTGAAATGGTATTTAGAGCCAAGTAGACAAAAGAAGTGAAGAACTTCCACATATGAAACATAATTAAATTTTTACGAAGGTACTTGGAGAATGTAAGTTAAAGATAATATAAACCTCAATGATGACAATATAGTAAAGGAGGACCGTATAGTTACCTGAAATACATGAATCACTAAGAATTGTGAACTTCGTAAATACATCCACGACACGATAGAACACGATGAACTTGAGATACATGTAGCAGTTAAAAGCATAATTCACAAAACATGTGAAGAATCTAAGAAGCACAACACAAAATAAGGAGAACCAAATTCTAAAAAGCCTTTCCCACAATTATTTTTAAGTTTAAAAGGGATGTAAGAACAGGAGAAGGAACATATTCAGAAGATGCCCTGGATTCCCCAAACAAATAAAACAGTGCAATTATAGATATCCAAAATGCACAAAGTGATACTTACGTTTGCAAAGTATAAATCCAGTTTGCAAAGTATAAATCCAGTTTAATATTTTAACATACCATTAAGGAAAGAAGTTTTTGTGCGAGGGTCAGAGGCAACACACTGCAAAAAGGAAAAACAAACCCAAACAAGGAGAATCAACAATTGTGGAATTTCCTAATTAACAATGGTGTCTGTATCCATCTCTTCAAGGCAATATTAACAAACAAATATCATGCAAATCACCAATCATGTCACACTCAGAGATTACGCTGACTAAAGAATTACAATCATATAATATTATAGATGCCAAATATATATGTACATCCAATGATCTGTTCAAAGAACTTCAAATACTAATAAAGAAAAAGTTGTGAAAATCACTAAATTAAGTAGCACTAAAAATTAATTAGGCTGAAGTATCAAACAAATGAAAATTTGATATTCATACACACAAGCATGTAAAGATTAGTTTACAACCTAACTTTACCCTGGACCAATTTATGCCCAGTAATTACTAAAATAGGCAGAAAGAAAAAAAACCATGTGTAATTCAGAACTTCATGACTGAACCAAAAGCTTTGGCATTATGACTTCCTCCAAGATCTATTGACCAATGGACATGAGTTGAAAACTCGGTCAGGTCCAGTCTACAGTGTGCCACCGGTAATCTATTAAAAACTGTAATTTTCTGGCTCGATCTGGTCAATTTCTTTTCATAATTGGGGGGGGGGGGGGGGGAATTAAACAATATTTGGTATTTGGATCTCAATCTGTGCCAGATGGAAGTTGAATTTAGAAACATTTAACCTTGTAAAGGATTTGAGATTGGACTAAGTGGGCACCTCTCGACCTACAAGATACAGTAATATTTGGTGGGATGTCAGAAGATTAACTCCACAGTCCTCAAATGAGCAACAAGGTAAAAAGTAAAATCTTACCTCAGTAAAAAGACAGAACAGTTCTGCTACAATATAATTTCTACTGCTAGCTCTTCTATACATGAAATGCTTCTTTTACTTAGATTTTACATGCCCATTGAATGATTGAAAGATGTGTAACAACAGATAATCAATTGGAGAAGTTAAAATTAGCCTATTAGGCCAAAAGGAAAGCTACAATTAGTATCTAATAATTTTGACAAAGAGAAACAACATGTCAAGAAGAGTAGTTAATGTACTAAGGATAGCAAGGGAACTTCTTCTGGGAAAAGATCACTAGGCCATGCTGATAAAGCCAAGAAAGTGAGGGTAGTCCGAAACACAGAACAGAGATACAGCAATAAACTGTTAAAAGGATTCATTCAACAGAACCATAGCAGCTCATTTTCAGAGATGCAAATTTAATGCATAAAATTAACCATCATGGACCCATAACCTGAAAAAGAGCAAGTGCATTGCAAACTCGATTTGAATCACTGGCAGACAGAATCGGTGGGTAGAGATAACGATATATTGATATTATCTCCTGCAAAGACCAAATTGTGAGGGATTTGATAACAACATAGAAGATAAAGTGATAAAGATAATCATATAGGTTTGCTGACCTGGAGGAGTACTGTAATAGTGCAAGAAGAATTCCATAGTAGCAAAGCTAAATCTTCAAATCTCTCCCTTTTCTGCAAGGAGTATTAATTAAGTTTTCTTGTTCTGAAATAAAAGATGCCAAGATAAGTCGGAAGAAATAGAGCCCTACTGTCACCATCTGGCAAAACATAAACCAAGTTATAATTCTGTTCCAAAAATTATATATATAAAAAGATTGTAACTTTCCGACGATGGCATCGAGAAGATCAAACAAGAACAAGGAAAACCAAACACCACTCTCGTACATAACAAAAGCCTATCACTAGGAGAATATCAAGGAGACCAAACCTTGGAGAGGGAAATAAGCGCGTCCTCCCTGAGATTGGGGTCGCGTAAATCGAGAATGAGTTGCTCCGCCGAGGGATTCTTCGGGTTGTTCGCCTCCGCCGAGGGAGGAGCGGAGAGTGGGGTGGTGTTCGCCATTCGTATCGGATCCAAAAGGTGGTGAAGGTGCGGTTCTCGTTGTTCTCCGACGTGTGGGTATTTGATGGAGAGGGAGGGGGGAAGGCTAGGGGAGATGCGAGGGCGAAGAAGATTAGCTACGCGGCGGTTCGTCCTCTTTCGTCGTGTTAATATATAGAATTCGGTAGTGGGTTGGAAACGGATCGGTACGTGAAAGAAGTAGATTATATTTGAATTTTAGATTTGGTTTAAAAATTTAAAAATAAAAAAAAAAGAGGAAAATTTATTTCCAAATTGAAAGATGAAAGTCAAATCAGGAGAGGAATTAAAAAAAAAATCGGATGGGTTATTTACAGAGAAAAGTTTTTTGATTTTAGTAACAACAAAATTAAGCTCTTAAAACTAAATACGTTTATTTTTCTTTAATATTAACTACACATATTTTTTTAATAAAATTTTATTATAAAATGCTAAATAAAAAACGAAAGAGTAATGATAGAAAGGATAAGATGAGTTTGTTTAACGGCCCGTTAGATTTACTGATGCGATTGGAATTTTTGTTAACCCGGTGATTAGAGATTGCAAGGATATATAGTTGTTATTAATTTCTATGGAGCGAGTTTTCCAGCAATGCTAAAAGGCTAAAGCAATAATAGCATTCTTTTATAGTCCTTTTTATCTCTCAGTACTGAGTCAACCTTTATATGTCATACTCTAATAAAAAATATTTTAAATATCAATCTCAATATCTAGGAAGAAAAAAAAATTAAACCTATAACCTCTGTCTTGAGTTAATTGAACTATAGTGAACTCATTTCTCATTAACAACATCGAAATAAGACTAAGATAAAACTGGGCCTCTTCTTAAATATAGACAAAACTAGGTCAACTAAGAATTTGTTGTGGTTAATTAAAGGCAATCATAAGTTACCAAGACCGAAAACAAAATTCACTTCCGGAGAGACCTCTTACATAGAGGTTGTGCCGTATCACTGTTTAGTATAATCATCATATTTTCATAGCAACAGAATTAAAATCCTAAGTATCAGAGCACTCACTAGTATGAAAATATCAGCATCCATAGAACTTGTCAACTGGAAACAAATACTTCAAAATGACATATTACAGTTCTAATTGATTAAAAAAATATCAATATGAAGAGCGTGTACTGTAGTTTGCAAGGATTCAGTGGAGTAGAACAAGATGAGAACAAAGCCTAACTTAGAAAGTCGAGAAGAGCTGTCAAGCTGGCATTTCTGCACTAAGACAAAACTGATAAACTACAGGGACTTGCTGAACAACCAGCCAAATGAGATAGGCACCAATTGATTTAAGAAAAATTTCGAACCGAACATATTAAGAAAAACTCCAGGAGATCTTGCCAATACGTTCTGAGGTTAGAGAGTGCACCCATTTGTACAAGTGCTAAATAACCGTGGATGGCAAAATAATACATTGGCCCTTATAAGGCAATCCTTCTTCCAAGATGTACAAGGTTCTGCAGTCACCGCGAGCAACCTGCAGATATATTCTGATAACGCCATCCACTGCAAAGTCTGTCAAGAAATCATGCTGCCCATGTCTGTTCACTTACCAGTGTCTGCAGCAACCTTTTCATGGAGAGCATCCTCAAGTGGAACTTCACTGGTTGGCAACTCTGAACTACTGTTACAATTTATGGATTCAGGAGGTTCTTCTGAATTGGCACATTGACTACCACTGCTAGACTTTGGCAAACTTTCAGCAACCACATTCTGTGGTTCACTGCCAGACTTTGGCACACTTTCAGCAACCACATTTTGTGGTTCACTGCCAGAATTTGGCAAACTTTCAGCAACCACATTCTGTGGTTCAGGAGATGCCACTACATCTTCAGCTTCTCTATCATTTTCATCTCCTAATGCTGGCAAGCATTTGCTGGCATCAGAGGAAACCTCATCCGTGGTATCCTTGCCTTTTTCCAGTTCAGGCTCTGCATCTGAAACATGTGGATCTGGGCCCTTTTCAGGAAAGTTACCTGATGTCTCCCTCCATTCAACAAACTCTGGTGGTTTCTCATCTACAACTGTACTCAACTGTCTCGTATCATCTTCAGAACTCTTTATGGGACCATTCCCCAAAACCATGCTTGTAGTTTCTACTTGACTAGTCCCTAAGTCAGTCACTCGAGAAGATGCTGCTGTGTCAGTTACATCATCGTTTTCACCAACAATGACTTCATCAGTCTCATCTATATTTGGTGACATCTCATCTGAGTTCGGAGATGGTGAAGCAAGAGAGCCAATGGAATTAACTGCTCTGTCATCCTCAAATGCAAACCAATTTGAGTTTGTAAAAAGAGAGCTGCTATAAAGCATATTCTTGTTTAGTTAGAAATCAGTAGCAAAATTAGAGAAGATTCAGTGATGTATCAAGTTGCTATTACAAGAAAAGAACTACCTTTCCTGGTCATCACCCAAACGCAGGGAAGAAATAACAACTTCAGCAGATTCATCATCGAAATAAACATCCTGTGAGCATTAGTCAAAAAAAAAAAATGATGAGAAGTGTCGAAAGAACAATTTTAATTTTTCAAACATCTTTAGGACAGAAAATCAACCACTCTAGTTTTCTTTTTTGTTTTCTATATGCACACGCCAAAAGTGGATTTCCACCCAGAAAAATCTATAGCTACTAATGGTTCTTGCTACGACCAAGCAAAACAAGAAGCGATCCGACCATACCTCATCATCTCGTTCAAGTGATCCTTGAGCCTGCATACATCATTGAAACTAATTAATATTTTGAATAGCCAATGAATTTGAATATCATGAGAACAGTTCCTAATCTAATAATACACTACATGAAGATGATGGCTGAAATAAATTCACTCTGCAACATCATGATATAATCAAAAGCAATCCTAAAACAAGAAGCTAGAAGATTTCTCTGCTGCTATGTACAGGTCCTGCTACCAATATAAAACATACAAAACTCAAAATTCATCTTTGTATTCTCCACAGCAAACAACAATGATGATTCTAACAAAGTGAAAGTAATAAGACAAGAAATCGAAAATAGACATTACAACCCATATGTCTTTTGCAGTAAAATATATTGACGCAAGCAAGCATTTTGTGAAGTTTAGTGATTGTTGTATAGTGCATGTAAATGTAAGGTTAATCTACATTTTAATTTCAAGACAACATGCATTTTTAGTCATTGGTACTGCATTAAAAATCCCAGAGTCAAGTTATCTTGGGTTAAAAATAAGGAAAATTTGTATATAATACCCTGCTTTATAACGTAATTATGATTTACACCCTATATTTTCACTATTTGTAAATCAAGTCTTATGATTTAGCGAGTATTTATATAAAACAGTCTAAGTTAGATTTAAACTAACATGGTGAGAATATTCTGTTAAGTAAATATATTTTATTTCTAAAATGACTAAAATGTTAGTATGACTTAGTTAAAAGTATTTTCGTAATCTTCTTAATATAGTTAATTTAACTCAGAGATTTAGTTAAGTTTAACTAACTGATCTCACGGCATAATATTTTCTGTACATATATGCTAAATTATAGGGATCGATTTGCAAATAGTAAAAAAGTAGGATTTAAACCACAATTTCATTAAAAAACAGGATGTTATATGCAAATTTTCTTAAAAATACACGGAAGCAAGCGCTAGCAAGACAATACAATTGATGCTCACCTCATCAATATCATCATTACTATATATCCCATATCGAAATGCCTGGCTCAAGTTATTAGCAAGCGCGGCCACATCGTAATCCCTATCCCTAAAGTCCTCATCATCGCTATCTCTATTTCTATCCTGCAGTGACATTGGACGTCTGCAATGAACGACACAAAAGAAAACAGGTTTATCTACACCAGATAAATTTTATATAAATGCAGTAACCTCAAATAATAGAAACAAGTGAAGAACGCATCATAAACTAATTCCTACGTCATGCCCAAAGAAGAAAGCACAATTTAATCCACATGATGCCAATATTAATATCATAATCCGGTTAGTATTTCAGTTTCTACATTTCAATAGTGATCTAATATAAGCACCTAGTATGATCAGCAATTACAAAAAGGCAAGTAGAAATTTCTGTTTTCTGATGAATATTTTTCCAATTTAACGAATTATTTGAAGGACGAGAAAATCATGAATTTAACTTCTATCAAAAGTAAAAGTTATACAAACTCTTTTTTCTGTCAAGAATTCTGGAGTTTCAGGAGGAAAGAATAGTCATCTAAATCCTATTCACAAGCTGGAGGTACATACTCTGAATAAATAAACCAAAGATATTCTTCTTATCATTCTTTATTTTAAAAATCTGAAGTTCCAATAGATAATAGTTTGATATGGTAGAATAACAAACAAACAATCGAGCAGAAAAAAAAAATCGATGCATAGTTTAGTAAATGGCCAAGATACAAAGAAACCTTACCCACAGACCCACTGCAGAACATTTTCAATTGCATTGCGTTTGAGCAGGACATTTTGATGCCAATCGATCCATGCACTATTTTGCTGTCAATCAAGATCAAGCCAACTATATAAGATTTCCCCTCCAATTAAGAAATGGCGCAACCACACCTACTACTAGTGATCTTCACATAATAATCACATTGTTCAAAATTCTGATGGAAGCTGCATGTGTAAACTTTGCAGTGAGTTGTAAAAGAAATTAACCATAAGCACAAGGAATAATGAACATAGTCATTTCAAAGTTTCTCTGTATATGAGAGATGGCCTTAATTCTTTAAAAGTTACTTTCACGTATCAAGATGTATGATGTTGGCATAGTTTAGTCAGTAAAGGAAGAAAGTCACTAGAAAGAGTTCTACATTAGTGTTTGGTCTTAGGAAGTATTATTAATACAAGTAAAAAATTATTTACGCAAGCCCCATCTAAGTACCATCACAATTTGTGACAGGAGTTAAATTTAAAAATAAGAAAGAAAATGTGTATGTCCAATTGTAAACAAGCACTTTTAAAATATGAGAAAGAATACAACTTAGCTCTATCTATCTACTTTTCCACATAACTAGTATCATACAAGATACCCAAAGCTAAGATATCGTATTCAAATGATTAACCTGCAAGTGTGTCTGGATTATGCTGCTATTATTTCCCAACTGAATAAGCTTGTTGGCTATGCGTGTCATGTGACCAACATTCCCTATCTTTGGAGGTGATTTTCCCTCTGAAGGAACTGTATGCTGCAAAAGGAAGTTGTAATAAGCATGGTATCACCAATCTGAGAAGGCAGAAGACAAGATAACCTAATAAAGAGGGGTGGGAGGACTACAAGAGGTAGAATAGTAAGTGATTAATGCAAGAATCAGGTCGAGTCTCTATACTTTTGTGAAATCAGTTGACAAGGTAGACTGCTTCTCTGCTTCAAGAATTTTGTCAACAATTTTACACTCATTAAGAACATGCTCAATAAGCAGGCTCCGCCGACTCTCTAAACATGAATAAATAATGTTCTCCACATGGTGATGCAAGAAGTTGTTGAAAGGATACCTGTAATATCATGAATTAAATCTAAAATTTTATAAAATTCGTGGGATAGAGTTGAAGTAAATACTAAAATAAACACATGCAACATACTCAAAAAACAAATCTATGACACATCTTATTGCTCCAAGTTGGATCAGTTGTGTTTCAGCAGTTTCACTTCCAATTGAGAGCAAAACGGAGATGAACTCTACAATCTGTAAAATAAAAACCAATTAAACCACAATAAGCAAGGGCAGTAAACCAAAACTGCTAGTACTACTCCACAAACAATACACATACATATATTCATATGTGTACAAACCAAGACAAACACAGACCAAACATGGGATTATTATGACTAATAAGTTCATGGGGCATCAAGCCACATCCCTGAAATTCATATCAGATTCATTATGATCTAATATGCTGCATCAAAACGATGTGCGCTACATATGGGAACTTGTGGGACTTCAGGAATCTCTCTGAAGCTTGTCAACTTATCATTCATCTACTGTAAAGGAGGCTCACAAATGCAAGATTAGTGGTCTCTGTGAAACAGACAGGAACCTATTTCCTCACTTCCTAAGAAACAGTTCTCTGATTCTTCTAACCTCCAACTTCTCTGCATAGTAAGAGAAAAAAGGTACCAGGACTTCATTGCTAGATGATTTAACTACATAAATGTCATTCAACAAATAACCAGTTAATACAATGTTGGCTAGTTGGATTCTTAATCTATCTCTTACTTTCTAATATGCAGCCCCCATACAATCCAGAAGTGAATATTATTAATAGAGGTCCTTCCGGATATCCGTAATTCTGTATTTTCAATTCCTCATCACTCACGGAGATATTAATGACATCAGCAATTCAGCATCACACCACTGCCATAAGATTAGTTGACCCAGTAAAATTCCATTCCTCACCAGTCACCACTCTATGCAGGTCAATACCCTAAAGATCTGTATCAGTGCTACTGGCCCACCAAGGGGATTAGAATTCCAAAATGAATCAAGATTAACATGATAATTTTCATTGCCTCAATGATAGACTTGCAGAATATCTTAAGTTAATAAATCACAAATTTGACAACCAACTTTCAAGCATAAAAGAAACAAATGAATTGTGTTATATGGTAATCTGTTCAAAAATCATGTCTGGAATAGTGGCAGAGTTCCTATATAACATGATACCTTCAAACGATGTTTTCCCAGCGGAGGCTGTAAATTTCCATATGTGGTAGGCAAAACACTTTCATCGGAAGAAACATCCAATAATTTCAGCAAGTCACCTGCAATATGATGTCACAACTCTCAAGTAAGGACACATGCTATGGCAGATAAAAGTGGATATTGAAGTCTTTAATTCAGAAATTTACAGATGTCTACAGAAAGATGCTCAATTAAACTTTTGGCGACAGTTTCCAAGGATTAAAGAAAGTGCACTTTTGCAATAGGCATAGCATAACCCTCACACTGACACTGATATGGGTGTCAAAATGCAAATCACCCATTAGGGAGTAGGGACAACATGTAGTAGATGATCTCCAATCTTGCTGGTATCAAATAAACCAAATTTAGATTCCCATTTTCTCAACCACCAATATAAACAGTAATGGAGACAATAAGTAATGTAATTGGCTACAATTCTTGTGCCAAATTGGTTCAGGTACAATTCATATGTGAATAAACATAGAAAAAGGATACTAAAATCATATTGGTGTATTAAGATATTATCTTAAGGACAAGAAATTGTAATTATAATTCATCAAAATTATGAAGCATGTATTTAGCAATGAAGCAGGTAGGACTTCTGGTGCTCCCTTGTAGATCATCTACACTGAGTCAGGCAGTCATACACATTACATTAAGATAAAGTGATAAACTAGAGTTTTCATATAAAAAAACTCATAAACATAATATTCTACTAAAGGAGGACCACCAACCTAGGCTCTCCAGAATGCCATCAACTGTCTCTGGACTAGCAGTAACCAGTGTTCCATGACTTAGTTGACTTCGAAATGCCTGGTAGGAAGCTGATACTAGTCTCTTAGGATCTAACAATGATATGCATACTGACAATGAGTGAACCAATACTGATTTAGGCCTTGAATCTTCAAGTGCATGACGAAACAATCTCCCAACAAAACTGCATGGAATAAATCAAAGAGGAACATGTATAACAATTTGATTAACCTAAAAGATAAAAAATTTAAAGCCTAAAAGCATTAAAAAAATCATTCAAATGAAGACATTGAACAGCTATTTCTCGATAAATACCAGGGACTGCAAATCTTTGCGGCAAGAGCAGGGGGAGCATATCTAGTTACAGCACAAAGAATTTCTGCAGCATTGGCATGCACTTCAGGAGAATCCTGTTAAGTAAAGTACAAAATGAATAGATGGAGAAGTGGCACACTGGTCCCAAAATTAGAACACTAAATTTGAAACTTTCAGTATGCACGCAAGCAAAATGCTTTAATTAACTAAGCCTATGCTGAATATACTTTCTGATGTCATAGATAAACAACTCATAAGATATACAGTATATAAAATACCACATTGATGATAGACCAATCAAGTATGAGCATTCATGTCAATAAGTACTCTAAAATAGCTCCCAACCTACAGATCTGGAAAAGGGTGGAATTTGTGCTTGTTTTGCACTTCTAGCATATAGATGGGCACAAATAGGCATGACCTGCGATTGCTTAGAGATTGTTTTTGTCACTCAGTGTTCGGCATAACTTTTTCCTGACTGCATTAGCAAGGGATATGTATATTGTAAAGAAAGAGAGTACAACTTATTCTCATGCCAAAAACAGCAGGATAAATTGTTCCAATGGTCCTGGTACACTTTGATCTATAAATTTTATGTGCACTACAGTCCAATGATGGCCATGCCGACCGGCGTGTGGAGTGCTAGTCGGCACTTTTCATGCCGGCAGCGTACTGGCATGTGGCATGGGTGGTGCCGCACGACACCCCTCCTAGCAGTTTCGCCGCTCGCCATCGACCTTACCTCTCCACTGTCTTTGTCACCCCTGAGTGAGAGGCAAACAACGCACTCATCAGGTGCCCTAGCCCGAGGAAGAAAGGGGCAACGAGTCGGATCCAGTCAATTAATAACTTAAGTTGTAATCGATTCGATCCGACCCACTGGCCTTTTCATCCTCCTCGAACTAGGGCACTCGATGGGTGTATCACTCGCCTCTGGCTAGGAGCAACGAGGATAGTGGCAATGGCATGGTCGGCGGCGAATGACGTCAGTGAGATCATCGGCGAGCGTGGAGATCAACGGCGAGCAGCGAAAGGAGAAAGTGAGTAGTCTCCCTCTCTTGCGGCACGGCCGGCAAGTGCTGCACCGATGGTCGGCAAGGGCCGTGCCTGTGACATAACCATCCTTGTTGCAGCCTATACATATTTTTTTTATTTAAAGAAACAAGAACAAACCTTTAGCCAGTTTGGATGGGATGGGCGGGATGCACAAGATCCCCGTGCATGCTGATAAAGAAGTGAGTCTCACAAGATAATAAGACTATTAGTCTGCCTAAAACTGTTTTAATGAGGAAAAGAATCACTTTAGCTCAATTGAGTTAGATATGTCTCACAAATACTAGTGAAACAATCAAGGCCAATTTGTCGTGCCTTGATAGATGGCAAAAGTACTAGTCACGAAAACACCATCTTAATATCAGAAACATCATAGGTAATAAGATAAAGTTGACGTAAAAAATTAAAAAATTAAAAAACATCGAGACAAATACAAGGGGGAAAGAGTAGATAAAAACCTATAAATGACATAGTGACATATAGTTAAAAGCAGATTACAAAGTCAATGGTAACTTCTACATTACGGCAACAGAGGAGGAGAGTTTTGTCTTCTACTTTTATCAACGAATAGTTCAAGCTGGCCAGCTGTTTGTTTTTGTTTGCTTTTGAAGACTCCAGATCAGTGTTATTTAACTTCATTAATAATGCTAGGTTCAGTGGCTATCAAGCTTGATCATATACTAATATGGGCCAAGGCTATGATCGTCAACAAGAAGATATTAAACATCTCAAGGCAAAACAATTCAAGTTAAAGCATGATATTACTTAATAACTTGATTAGACATTGCAGCCCACTATTACATGCTTCAATCATCCTCCTCAACTATATTATTCCTTTCAGCAGTCATATATGAGCATTTCATTCCTCTCCATCAATGTAATTACCACTTGTTAATATACAATGAGACAGTCCCAATAATGACTAGGGGCAACTATTTACTTTTGATCTATATGCGATAAATTCCATGTCAAGCAATGGCCCAAGTGCTGAAAATGTTTTTATAAGGCCATGTTTTCTTTAGAAATAAAGTCAATTTTAGAATAGATATTCATCTTTATTATTCCTAAAATAAAGTCTTTATTCAAAAATAATTATTCTTTGTTTACTTATATTCTAAAATAAGGATATAATTACCTTTAATGTGATATAATGTGAGAAAAAGATAAAAAAAATTATGTTTTTATGAAATTATCATGAATACCCTTTAATTTGATATAAAATAAGTTAATGAGATAAATATCAAGGATAAAGTAGTAATTGAAATAGTGTGTGATATAAGATGTAATTTTGGTAAATAGTATTTGTATTCTAAAATAGGGTAATTATGGTGTTCAGCTGTTATTCTGAAATAAAAAGATATAATCTAAAATAAGAAAAAAAAATTATTCCTGAGGTGAACAAGGGCTAAGTGATTTTAGAAATTAACGCCTCAAGAGAATAGATTCATGTGTGCAATTGGACCAATTATTGCTTACACGGCAACATCTACCATGCTCGAAATGGGATAGATAATTAAGACAAAAACAAGTGTCCTATTGACTACAAGCCAAAACAGGATATGCAAGCAGCATATAATAAATTTATCATTTCCCTAATGTCCAGTCCATAAAATCTACACCACCTACAAATTTATGTCCCATTAAATATTTGATATCCAAAGATCCTTAGTAGTAAAATCATCATAAATATACACTCCCTTTTCTGCCCGGATGACTGTTGGGACCTTTAAAACATAGGTCTTTATATTTGACAATGGACCAAATGATGAGCAAACAATATTAAAACCTAAATCTTGATATTTTGCTCCTAATAATTAGAAAATCCATAGACATGTGGTCTTCAAAGACATGGTTATTAGAAAATTGTTATTGGTGTTTTTGAATATTAAGTTTCTTTTTTCTTGGCAATAGTTGTATCTTTCATGATTTTATCTTTTATGGTATTTTATCTTTTATATTTTCTTTTTCTTTAGATGGTGGCAGGGTTCAAGTATCATTCTCAACTCAAATTCATCAAGATGACTGTCAAACAGAATATAATGTTGTTTGAAAATGAAAAGAAATAGTACTACAAGACCAAAAATAAAGATTATGTTGCCATCAACACATACCGATGAGCTAAACTTATCCACAATCATCTCAAGAACATTAGTATCTTCTAGCCATTGCATCGTATCCGCATAATTGGAATACATACTTTCGTCAGCACCAATTAATCGAATTAGCACCTGGTTTACAAGAGAATAAAAGAAGTAAAGAAGTTAACTCATCTACACTTAAAGAATGCTATGAAAAATAAGAAAAGCCATCTAGAAATGGCTTACCTCCATTATAGAAGTGATCCCTAGGAGATCGACAAGTTGGCTGATTATCTCCGGATGACCCTAGATGAGAAAGAATGCAGGAAGTCATCATGAATGCAAATAACAAATCCATACAAAATGTTCACATCATGTAAACATAGATATTTACAGCTTTACAAAATAGTAATTTTCAGCAGTTAATGCAATCCTGCAAATGATGTAATATGAGAGGCACAGATGTAATCAAAATTCAGTATAAGGGTACTGCCCAAAACTATTAATATGACAACACAGTCATAGTTCCAAGAGACTTATGTTTCAAGGTTGATGAGATAGAGCTTCTTATTTATTTTCACTCAACTAGTAGGTTGTTCAGGGGCAAAAATCGAATAACATTCTCAAGTAGAACACAACTCTAGTTAGTGAACTTTGATTATTCAAACGTACTTAATAGTTAATACTCAATGAGCACATCTGAGAAGGTGGTTCATATTGCATCAAAAGACTGTAGGCATGATAAACACAAATTTGCAATCATTCCAAACATGTTTTAGACTGAAGAGTGCTATGAAGTATGGCTGTTGAATTCCAGTTTAGATCTACAGATAAGTGAGACTATATGATTAAGTAACTGAATTTCAATCGATGGGGAAAAAATTAAATAACTGGACTGAAATAAGAAAGATGACTTTATCCCACAAAATCAAAGAATATATACCTGAACATAAGTCATTAGAGGGATTGTCTTTCGCAGCATCAAACATATTACAACCTAGAGAAATAAAGAAAACAAGTTATCAGGTATCTTAGGAGATAAAGATTTTGATAGAGAAGAAAAGAAAATCTAAAAGAATATCACTCCATGAGTAATAAACTCAACAGCCAGTGACGCAAGAAGTCAAGAAGTACAGAGCCACAGACAATAAAACTGCGAAATGATATAAAAGTACCTTACTAAAGTAGCCTGCCAATAATGTACTATGAGGGTTCTCTGGCTTCAGGAAGGAGAAAAGCAAATTCATCAGCTGCACAGAAAGAAGAAACAGAGGAAACACATATATGAGGATATAATTGTTCATCTTCAAAAGCAAAATCAAAACATTAGAAGATGATTTTTCAAGATAAAACATAAAACAAATTGCTTACCTCTTCATCCTCTACTAAAGTTCTCAATATGATATCAACCTCGCAGGTAAATATCTCGCATGCCATAAAAGGAAACCTGTATGACAAATTCCAGGCAAAAGAATTGAAGAAATAAATCATTCAGTAAGTAGTTGCAAAAAGAAACAGTTATATATGTCAATTAGCAAGGATTTACTTAAAAGTTCGCTTCTTTTCAGCATCCTCTGGAGCTTCTTCTACAATATAGTGGAGTAATTGCTCCACTTGAGCTCTACCTCGCAAACTACAAATAATACAAAAAACATGAAGAAAGGAACAAATTGATTTCATCATAAGCATATGTTCTTCATAATTCAACAGTATAAAGTTCTTAGATATACTGAATACTTCACAAATCAAGCATTATAAATCACTTTTCACTTTACACCAAGAATTGCAGAAATTATTCAAAATAAGACTCTTCTTTGGTGAACTTTAGAACCATTCAACAAGATTTTCTTGAAAAAGAATACAACTGTCTAAATTCAAATAGTTGGACCAAATCTTTTCTTCACAATTGCTAGAAAAGATGGGAAACTGCTTCTTCCTTCATAGAATTTGTTTTCAAGTTCTGTTTTTTTTTTTCCTTAATTTACTGTTTTCTCTTACTTTTTTAACTCTTTCAGTGTGTATCTATAATACGTAACAAGTCTAGAATTGATATATTCAACATTTCAGTTCTAACTAATGTTTTCCTGAAATAATCATAAAAACAATTGATTTCATCTAACCATTGAAGAATAAACATCCTTTATCCACAATATTATAACTAACATCATCTAGCAACAATTGAGGAACCACAACTCTTATGTTTTGATCGAATGACCTTTCCCACTTATGTCTCTTGGAAGGGTGATTTTCATATGTCACAACCTTTGAATACTTATTTCCCTAGAATCCTATTAATGCTGCAGCAACCTTATAATCCATTTGAATCCAGGACTAAATTAAACATTGATGGATCTTACAGTCATGAAGTTTCATATTGTAATGCTAATTACTTATTTGGAACTCCAATGGAAGGCTAATCTGTGCAAAATCCTATAAATTATCAGTTCTAGTGCCCTATAATCCAAGTCATCAAAGTTGAGTGAAACCATTACATACAAGATTAAGGTATACACACACAAAGACCGCCAGTACGTCATGATTCCTTGTTACTCTAACAGATCTCCTCATAAGACAATGCCTGACGAGAGCATGAGGTTAATGAGTATCAGTTGTGAACTTGTGATTGTAAATTTTGTTGAGTTCTGCAGTCAACTTAAATATTAAATATGTATATTGCCAAACTATATTGGACTAGTGGTAGAATTTTCGAAAAGAAAATCACTATCATGCCTTATGGAACTGATCAGGCCCTTCAAATCTTATGTTGATTTTTAAGTAAAAGATTTTTCAAAAACTTAAGACAATTTTGATATACTTATTTCCCTTTGGCCTGCTGCGATAACATGTTTTCCCTATAGAAGAAAAGCAAAAAAGAAAGAAAGAAAAAACAAATTGAGTACAACCCATTTGAACATTCAGGGTATTTGCATACTCAAGATTAAGCAATTTGTCCACTATTATATCCTAAAACTTCACAAAAATGCATTATTAATGTTGTTTTCATCTTCAGATAACTTTTTTGCAAATTGCATAGTAAGGCACATTACTAAAGGAAAAGTTTAATACGTCAGACTATTAAAATAAACTTAGAGTGGCAATAGAACAGAATCTCAATGACGAGGTGAAAAAAATATATTTTTACAAATTGATAAGACGAGTATTCAGTGCTTTGCATTCTTGAATTATTTCGTCCTCATCAAGAAGCTCTTCCAACTTAAAGTTTTCCTTGTCTAAAATAGTATCCACCTGTATAGAGAACAAATTGAAAATGTCAGATTGTTTCCTTCCAATGCAATGGACTTATAAACCTTGGACCAAAAGTATTTATAAAAAATAGAGCACGTGATCCAAGATAAAGGCAGGCGGTAAAAGAGTGCAAGTAAACCATACCAATGAAAAAAGTGCCTCAATATAATGAAATATAAAGAGCAGAAACATCATGACAACAGCAATTTATACCAAAATAGCTAGTACTACTATGACTGAGAACCGCAGTTCTAACATCCCCATGCTCATATGAAGAGCAAAATAAAGTTTTAAGCTTTCTCGCATGAGAAAGACGTCAATGAGTACTTCTACTGATATTCCACAAATATAAAGTCTGTCAGCATACTGATTGCACTGGTTGCAACCTAGCAGATATGGAGCCACCTAAACTTGTAATGCCACAACTGGAATGAGGATAACAGGATAATTTGTCATAAATCCAAGAGAAAATATGTATACAAGAGAACTGCTAGGGAACAGAATAAGTGTGCTAGGAATAAGTTAATATCTGGAAGTACGCTAAAATAAATGGATTAAAATGAAAATTGCTGCAGTACATATAGAACTACAATGGGAAACTATTTCCAGATTAGGCAAAAATTACAAAGATAAACATGACAAATGCTGTTGCAAACTTGCAATATGAAAGTACCTCAAAAAGCTATTCCATTTGCCCCAAATAACAAATACCACCATTTGTTCATAAAAAGGCAACATAGCTTAATACTATTATCGGTTCTGCTATTCCCATTAGTTTCATTCTATCCTAGTGTTTAAATCGGCTACGGAAAGAAAAGGAAAAGCGCTTAATTATCATAGGCATACCCCAAAACAGCTAAAAATTGCCTAATGCATATTCTTCATCAATAAAACGGCTACCAACTCAACCCGCAATGTACGGTAAATCCAAATAGAAGAGGGAAAAAAAAAATGTTCTCCGCATTGTACACCTTCACAGACAAAGAATCCCGTAAGGTGCCAAAACTGAATCTAATCGAATATACGAAGCTACCAAAGATATGCCAGCAACCGGCGAATCAAGCGAAGAACAAAGGAAGCAAGGACGGAAACCTCGTCAAAGTCGGATCGCAAAACTCACCGGCGAAGCCGCGGACAATCCAGTCATGCGCCAGAACATCTTGACGGAGCCCAATCGGGAGATCCCAATCCCTTCGCCTCCAGATCTAGGGTTCCAAACGCCCGAACCCCCGCCGCGCGCCCCCACAAGAACACCGCCGACCTGAACAAAGCCCTAGAATTCGAGACGCAGGCCGGAGGATTCGATCGAGGAGGGTTTGGTTGGAAGGAAGGAAGGAAGGAAGGAATCGGGTGGAGAGAGCAGTGAAGGGGAACAGCGAGCCCTTCGATCGCGGGATTGGAGCGTGAGGAGGGGGGGAACTTTTGGGGGTAGTTTATCAATTATTGCTATACATGGGGAGGAGTATTTAGAAGGTTGGGTTTGCTCGGATACATGACTTGTAGTCGTAGAAGATAGATTTGGTTCCTCTTTTTTTAATTCGTAAATTTGGGGAAGTGGGAATGGGGTGGAGAGCTGATGATGGTTTGATGGGTGATCCATTTGACATCTCTATAAGGATGATAAGCTGCAAATCCAAGGGTTAATTTGCAATTTGTTCTGGAAATTTTGATAATTAGAATGATATATTTACAATAAACCAATATTAATGCTGTAATGTTTTTTTTTAATTATTTTCTATAAGAAATAAAGCAAGTATAAAATAACATAAATTACCTAATATGTACAACTCTGTTGTTTGCTAACTCCTTCGATCGAATCTCTAAACATTGTACATTTTTTATGGAAGTCTGTATTTATTCTTTTATTTTCGGTCTCTTTAGCAGTAGATTTGTGACGTTAGTTTCTTTCGGTGGGTGATCGTTAATCTTTCTATTTTAGGGATTCATAAAGTCGTGCTTTAAACTACTGGATTAATAAAACTCGTAGATTGATTATAAACGCTTTGCTCCTAAGAATTTACCAGGCCCTTAGACTTGAAGCTTTATTTTTAATATAAGCAATATTTATTATAGGCTAAACGTGAGAATTGTATTGAAAGTTTTATTTGCTTCTTTCTATGTATCATGTTGCATTATTGTAACTTCTTAACTTAAAATAGAATAATAATAATAGCAATAATAATATTATCATGTTGCTGTGATGTCGTAACGTTGATATGATAGAATAATATTATAATATACATAATAACAAGTGACAACAACTTCCTTCCATTTAGATATTTTAATTATATTTTAATATTATAATATATCATCTCCATTTTGAAGTTTTACAGCCTTCAAAATGTCAAGCTAGAAAGATTAAGATGAAATTAGCAGACAAAAAGATATATTAACTTTCATAATTAATTGATATAAAACAAAAAAAAACTATATTTTAATTATTTTAGTTAATGTTTGTTTGTCAAGCAGTTTTAAGTAATACATATAAAAATTCAGAGAGTCTGAATTCTGGCAGACCCAAATGTGAGTTAATTATATATATTTTTCTTCATCTGTCCCAGGCTTCAACCACTAAGAGATGGGGTTATAGTACAGGCTTAAAGGAAGGAGATGGGAATAAGTTGGGATCTGCCCCTCTTTCTTCTTCCACTTTACATGGATGGTTTGGTGGCTTTATTTTTCCACGTTTGTTTGGCTGAGAAAAAGTGGAAAAAGAAAGTAGCCAAAGATCATGACTAACTGAGTTCCATTAATTCCGATCGGATCCGCTATCTAGCTTAATTTGAATAAATTTATTTTAAAAAAATTGGGATATGGATACATGTCTGATATAATTTTTTGATTCGGATATAGACATTAGATATCTGTTTATTAACATATTTGATTTATAACTTTTAGTTTGCTTATTTTAAATAGTGAATATTAATATTATTAGTAATGATGTGTTATATGTTATTTGTACAGATTAATTTTGTTAATTTTATATGTATTTGACATGTAAGAAATTTTTGTTTTGAAACTCTTAATATTTTTGTGTTAATTGTCTCTAGAATATTATAATTAGTTTAAATTCTATCAACATCCGTTTAAGATTTAATCTTAAATCTAAAAATTATTCGTATCTATTTAGTTAGGATATGGTTTTAAATTTTTGTTATTCATCTAATATCCGCATATGAATCCGTATCTGGACAAAAAAATGAATTCAAATATGTGTTGAGCATTATCTAATATGTATATAATCCGTTTTCACCCCGAATAAGAGTGAAATGAGAGAAATTTGGTGGTTTTGATAGAGCACTCACTTTTACTTTATTTTTTTTTCATCCAAATATTATAAAATAATAGATTTAGAAAGTTGTCAATTTATTTCTCTATTTTCTATAAACTAAACGCATTAGATTTTTTATTGGCGTTGTTACCTTTATTATTTCTATATTAAACGAATGAGATAAATTTGATAGTTCGATTGTTCTATTGGAAACTAGCCTAGCACCGTATCTTGCCCTCAACCTACCTCGCCTCAACATGGGCATTAATGACTATTGCAAACTATGTGGGCTGAGGAATGAGACAAAAACCCGCTTCCTTTTCTCGTGTTGGTATAGCCGGGAGGTTTGGTTGTAAGTGGACGTGGAGATAGATGGCGCCTCGAATTTAGCCTCAATGGTGGGCATGGGCTGGCTAGCAAAAACCTGGAAGCTAGCAAATCATAGTGATATTAGGTGGAGGCGATAGCGGTGACTCTTTAGGGTATTTAAAAATAGCAAAATCGAGCAGGTTTTGGCAGAGAATCTTCATTGCCGCTTAAGGTGACTTGATGGGTATTTTGCCTTGCTGTGGAGGTCGTTGGAGTGGGGTTGGGCTAAACTCAACGTCGATGGGGTGTGAACGCAAGACTATTGCCAAGGAGGGGTGCTGAAGCTAGATTAAGGGATGAAGATGGTATCTTAATTACCATTTTGTGGGAGCCAAGCGCAGGTGGATTACTAAAGCTTGGGCTCTCTGATGCCTAGGAATGGCCTTAGCTAATAGGTGTTACAAATTAGAGGTCGAGCTAGACTCTTCTTTACTTGTTCATATTTGTTGTAAGAAGACTAAGTGCTTCCGGAGTGAAATAGAGTAGCAGATTAAGTTGCCAAATGAAGTTAGCGTTAGAGTTGTCGAGATGGGGTCTGCTCATAAGCTCCCCATAGATTTGTGTAATCTCCTCCTTTTTGATAGCTCAACAACTATGGCTAATCTAAAAAAAAAAGATTTTTGTTTTAAAAATTATACTTCACACCCTATACTTTACAAACTTAGGGTTCGCCCCTATTTATATATTATTTTCCATAAACTTTGGATGTTTCTGAAAAATAAAGTCTAAAACGCAGCTCCAAATGTAGATACTGAATGCGGTGTAAATAGTAAATTCATAAAAATATGTCGTGTATTATATATAAAGAATACAAAACAGACATTATTCCATATTCAACTAGTATTTTGAATTTATATTTATATCCAGATAAGGCCATCCAAATAGGGATAAGATATATAGAAGGATATAAAAGTCTAATCCGTGCAGTCGTATCCAAATATTAAACATCTAAAAATCTAAATTAAAGAGATGCACTTATCACAAGCATTTTAGAAAGAATTTTTTTTAATTCCCTTAGAAATTTCAAATAAACACCGTATATATTTTAATTACTTTGTATAGAAAAACCCTTTGTGTTTGAGCTATTTGTAATCATACTCTTTTTTAAGCCTATAATTCTCATATCATATTCTAAATTATTCTAAAAATTAATACGAAAAAAAGTTGGGGTCGGATAATACTAGAGACGACCTTAATTACAAAATAACGAAAATACAGGGTGTTATTTGAAAATTTCCCGTTACCTTATTCACCCCGCTGAATCTAAACCCTATTCGTCTCCGCTCCTCCTCTCTCCGCGAGTAGCATCTTATTGCTAATAAATTTTCTCCTTCGCTTGGAGATCTGGTAGGCTATCTATTAAACACTTCATACGATTTCACTCCTTGATGTCGTAGATTTCTTAATTTTATGTTTGTTTTCTTTCGTTGGCAAGGTTTTGAATCAATTTGAGCCATTTTGATGATTCTTGCCCTAATCACGGAATACCGGTGTGATTAGATTCGAGTTTGTGTATAATTTCAACTGTATTGACATTACCAAGATGCTCCAATCGTGGGGATTTTCTTTCTAATTTACTTATTCTCTTAAAATTGCATGCACATCCTAGGAATCTGCATTTGGACGTGTACTTGCACTCTCAAATTGTTGGCAGTACTCTTTAGATAACTTTCTTGCTTCTATCTGTGGCTTTAGTTGTTGTTCTCCTGTTGTAATCTTAGCACAGATTCGACGAACTTGGAAAGTTGAAGTTACAATCGGAAAGGCCATAGCTTTACTAAGTTGGGTTAATCTCATTAATCTGTCGAGACCTAGTTCTAGAAGCTACAATTTATTCTTTTTTTGTTGAAGTTAAATGGGAAGAAACCATTTTTTCTTAACCACACTGTTTATTTTCATTATTATTTGATTTGGTGTGTGTGTGTGTATGTGTATGGGTATATTGTTGATTCTAATTTGATAGATTTTTTTTGCAGGTTTAGGAGCTGTTACAGACTTGATATCTAAGAGTTAAAAGCAGAGAAATGCTAGGTGGTTTGTATGGGGACCTCCCTCCACCTTCATCAACTTCTTCTGCTGATGAAGAGAAGAGCAGTAGTTCATCTGTTTGGTCAAGTAGTGCCAAAATGGCACCACCCACGCTGCGGAAGCCGGCCGCTGTGTTTGCACCACCGCAGTCTGTGATGAAGAGCCAACAATTGCAGAATAAGGCTAAGAGCTCAACCCAAATAAGGACTTCAACCTCTTTCACCCCATCGCCTGCATTGTCAGATAATGGCAAAGGTCCATTTCAGCCTGCTCTTGTTGGAGTCACATCGACCGTTATTGAGGAGTATGATCCTGCACGGCCAAACGATTATGAGGATTACAAGAAGGAGAAGAAGAGACGAGCTATGGAGCTTGAGATGAAAAGGGAGCTTGACAGGCGACGCCATGAGGATGAGGAGAGGGAAAAGGAGAGAGAGAGGGAACGCGAACGAAGGGAACGGGAGGCTGCAGAAGAGGAGAAAGATTACCAGTCAAGGTCTTCATCGTTGAATATATCTGGTGAAGAAGCATGGAAAAGGCGGGCAGCAATGAGTGGGAATTTGGGAACAGTTGCCCCCAGGTCACCTTCACCACCGCCAAGTGGAGAAGGCTTTTCCATAGGAAAATCAGGTTCGGCTGGACTAGGTGTTGGTGCAGGTGGACAGATGACTGCTGCGCAGAGAATGATGGCAAAGATGGGATGGAAGGAAGGACAGGGGCTTGGAAAGCAGGAGCAAGGAATCACAACTCCTCTGATGGCAAAAAAGACAGATAGGAGAGCTGGGGTAATTGTGAATGCTAGTGAGCCGAAGACAGAGAAGAAGTTAAAGAGTGTGAATTTCAATAGTCCGCCTACTCGAGTTTTATTACTCCGCAACATGGTACAGTCTTTCCTTCCTATGAGTGTCCATTTGTGGTATAACATAAATGTATATCTCTGTGCTTGATGCTAATTTGTTTTCTCTATTTTATTTTTTACCTTAATGTATTTCAAATATTTTATTTTATTCTTTCTTTCGCTTGGCTTGAAGCACACTCTTTTTTGTTTTTTGTGTTTGAATCTAGATAAATCTTAACAATTTCTTTTAAATACAATTTTTCCACTAGTTTCTAGATGAAGCAATGCATTATGTCTCTTCTATTGACAATTTTCTTCAGTTCTTTTGTTTTTGTGATTTTATATTATGGTAATATAATCTGGTAATGCAGGGTCAATTCCCTTCAGTTTCCTCATCTTGTATTATCCTAAATGGCTAAACTTACTGATCAACTTATTTGCTAGAAAGCTTAAGTTGCTAACTTTCACCTCTCTCTCTCTCTCTCTCTCTCTCTCTCTCTCTCATTTTTTCCTTCTGTAGAAAATAACCACTTTGTTGCATATGATCTAGTGTCAATCTAAGGCTATCCCTATTTGTAGACTATGCAGTTCTATTTCGTGAACAGCTGCTCAGGAGAATCTAGTGCATTTTTATACTCCTTTGACATGTTTCTCCACATTATATCCTCTCATATATCTATTGTTCTTTTCTAGTCATTTAGATTCTCTTATTATAGTTTTCTTTTTTGATACTGTGATGTATGCGAACTAGCCACTAACAACACCAAGTACTACTTTTATATCTGCCAAAACATCCTGGATGGCCGAACTATCTCCCTCGCTCTTAATTAACATCCTTAGGCTAAGGCATTTGCCTAAGACTTGGCCCCCTATCGCTTGACATTGTCTATATGAACACCCTATGGTATTACAATATAATAGTTAATGTTTTACTTAGTTTTCAAAGAAGAACCATAATATAGTTTTGGTGAACATTAAGGGAAAATGAAAATTGTATCTGGTGATATATCTGACTTTTTTGTGTCTATCAGACACCCTATCAGGCTATCAGGATTCCTATAGTCCTTCCTATGTAGGTTCTCTATATTATAGGACAATTCTTTCTCTTCTTTTCTGATGTCAAATATTCTCATTGAAATCTGAGAGAAATTTGTGCATGTTTTAGCCTTTTAGGTACAACTAAAGATTTTCTACATTGTATGTAAGTAGTTACCTTATATATGCTATATTTATTCCAATGTTACAAAAAGCAGCTTGTACAAAAACAGGCAATTAGGATTTAATAGTGGCTAAGGTCTGATAGTGCTCAATGCATAGTTGCATACTGTTTGCCATGGCGGACTTTTTGATCCTATTGCAAGTTCTGGAATATATTAGCAATTTACTTTTTATAAGCATCCTGGAAGATCCTGATCAATAATCTTCCAATGGATAAGTGAAGGTTTTCCAATAAAAGATAATAGGAGTAATATGAAGCAATTGAACTTTGAAAAACAAGAGTAATTCTACTGAGTTTGTGTTTGTGGAGTTTATAATTGTTCAAGTAAATTTATTCTCATGTAGATGTGATAAACCTTTTCATTTTCAGGTTGGTCCAGGTGAGGTGGATGATGAGCTTGAAGACGAGGTAGCATCAGAGTGTGCCAAGTATGGTACCGTGACACGTGTTCTGATATTTGAGATCACTGAGCCAAACTTCCCTGTGGATGAAGCTGTCAGGATTTTCATACAATTTGAAAGATCTGAGGAAACAACAAAGGCATTAATTGACCTTGAAGGTCGGTTCTTTGGTGGTCGGGTGGTGCATGCTACTTTCTATGATGAGGAGAGGTTCGGCAAGAATGAACTGGCTCCCATGCCTGGAGAAATTCCTGGATATCCTTGAAACCAATAATTTATGAACATTGGCTGATACAAAGTTATGAGGAGCCATGAACCCATGACCTATTGGAGTAAAAAAAATTGTAGAAGTCCTAGAAACCTTTGTCAAAGTTTTTGACAAAACATTAGCAACTGTTTTGAAGCTGCATCAAACTGTCGGAAGTTCTTCATATGGATCAATGAATGTCAGAATTATCATTCCTCAGCTGATCAGCTGTATTGATAGCTAAGCATTTCTTGTACGGTGTGCTAGCTTTCGCAAAACAGTAAAGTCCATATTATTGATGCATCAAAGTAGACGATGGACTCCTGTGAAGTTGAAAAAATCTTAAAGAACTACTTTATCATGTTCTATTTCTGGCTAATGCATGTAGCTTGTAAATTGTCACTAGGGATTTTAGATGTATTTTGACTTGTGACCAAATTCTTATTTCATGTTCACTGCTAAGTTCATTGTTACTGATCTGCTGCTAGAATTATGAGAAAGGCCATATAGATGATATAATCACAGATCAAGGAGGATTCCCATTCCCCTGTATGCGCATTACTCCTACTGGTGTGCCAGATATGAAACTTGAAGTTCTGGTATCCAGCATCATCACTAGGAAAAATGGTGAAGGAAATAATTGCAGCCTCCTCTTTGCCTCTGTGGAACATACAGATCCTTGAACTTTGTTTAACTGATGCATTTCCTTGTAAGTGTTTTAACTTGGACCTATTTGATATGCGTAGCGATATCACATATCATGCTTCATTGTACATACGTCGCAATGGAAAAACTTAAAAGTATGTTTGCATATAGTATATACCGCATATTAAACATACCTATTATAATTGTGTCATATAAATCTTACTATTTAGATTATATGTTTAAATAAATGAAATCAATTAAAAAGACACTAATATTATTAGTGATCATATCTTATTATAGAGAGAAATACTATTCCACTCTTACATTCTAATCTAACTGTTTCAAAACAACTTTGAATTAAGTCTAATCTTATAGCAGTTAACTAAATATAAAATATTTTATAATTTTCAAAAAATTAAAATACCTTGATATCCTTCATTTTTACCTTAAAATATAGTGTTGTTTTCCTTCATTAAATATAATAGAATTTGATGTAGCCCTCAGTTCCAGTTTAAAATTATATTTGTATAATTTTGTCCCCTGTAATTTAGACTTATACGAATCCTTTAATCATCTAAATTTAACTTAGAAAAAAATAATACCCTATGAGTCTTCTACTCATATTTTAAATAAAATACACTTTCAACCTCTTCTATGTTCTCCTATCTAAAATTACAAACCTCTAATCTTAATTATTATCTAACTATCATAAATTATATATTTAATATGTAATCAAATAATAAGATTATTAATATTTATATATATTTTTTTTAATTTATCCATTAATTTTTCAAGAACCTTTGAGGAAAAAAAAGGGTAGTGGTTGACTGGTTGCTGCTAAACCAGTGCACACGTGCTGACCAAGAAGCGCTGCGTCACCCAGCGTCTCAGATTTACCACGTGTCAGATCTCACGTGCCTGACCGCGGGCAGCTGTCACCGCCCATGTCAGCCACTCGCTCTCTCGAACACCAGTTGGAATCCACGGGCCCCAAGATTCCCCGACGGAATCTACAACGCCCCGCTAACGCCGTTCCATCTATCTCCTTCCGCTCCCGCAACGCCCGTTTCCCAAACCCGAAACTACTGACGAGGGGACATGACGGCGTCAATAGCGTAAAACAGATGTTTTGTAACGGCTGTTAGTTTAAACCACGAGCGGGCTCGAAGATTCTGGAACCCGAGCACGCCCCCCTCTCCCTCGCTCGCTCTTATTCCCCATTTGGAGAATTCTTCTCTGTCTCTCTCTCTCTCTCTCTCTCTCTCTCTCTCTCTGAATCCACTCGGAATCGAATAGAATTTTCCTCCAAGATCTCATGAATTAGCGGTGGCAATAAGGTACTTCGCTTTCGACTGTCGAATTCTTATGCTTTGTGCTCGATAGAGTAAGATTTTAGCCAAAGGAATTTGTTTGATTTTTTGATTCTTTGGGCGAATTTGGCGTTTCATCCGATGCTTTTGTGCTATGCTGAAGCGAGAGTCGTGGTGATCTTTATCGGATTTTGTGTTTATTTTGTTACTTTAATTCACTGCTTAAAATGTGGATTTTTTTGACATATTCCAAATCTATGGGACTCTGGAATGATGGGATTTATTTAACACGAGATAATAGAAGGTGACATGTAGACGTATAAGTATTAATATATTATGCTTTGGATTATTTTTTTCATCAACTAGTTTGGAAAGATGGTAGCTTTGTGGGGGACGTCAACATTGATTACGAAAATGGTTAGCCCATCTGGTTTCTAGTGTACTTTAGATCACAAAATTGTATTTTACTGCCTAGGTTCATGGAATTACATACGCTGGATTAATGGATGAACAATCTGTCATCTTAAGACTGCTTGGAAATGTCCCAAAATGATCAAATGGGTTATTTTATTAGCTTATTAGGGTTCATGTTGATCTAAAGTGTTTTTCATACACGCCAACATTCACAAAAATAAAAAGAAAAGAAAAGAAAAAAAAAAAATCTGAAGTGCACTTTTCATGCTTCACGTCAAGATTTTAGATTGTGGGATCTTGACAGGGTTGTGATTCATCTCATTGCAGTGTCAGATGGCTCCAGCAATTGGCATGATCCTGCCTTGTGATAAATGATCTGTATTATGGTGTTAAAATGACTTCCATGCAGAGTTCGTCTGGTATTCTTTCTATTCTTCAGCTCTATATTACAGTTTAAATGAATTACTTGTATTCACTTGTGTTATTTTTGACTGGCATGAGACTGAAATTTTAAAACATAGTCATTTGTTTTGTTTACTATGAAGCAAAGAAACAAAATGGATTTGGATTCCGAAGGCTAGAAAAACTCTTAACAATTGGGTTTTTTTTTGGGGTGGGGGTGGGCGTTGGGGGTGGGATTATACATTACAGAGGCAAATGTCAACTCTTAAAACTAGATGTGTTTCTGCAAGATTAAATCCAGTGATAAAGGACTAGAGGAACTAAAGTCGAAGTTTTACTGCAGACGAAGCAATATTTGTTGCCTTCATGTTTACCGATGATATATACTCTGGCATCAAAAGGTTTTTTTTTTCATGATCTTATTTCCACTGTGTTAAGAGCATTACTATGCATGACCCTTGTGCAGGGCCTGCAGGCTCACAGAGAATGTTCATAACTCACATGATAATTGCTGAGCTCTTCTTGACATGCATGCATGTGTACTTATGTGTTTCCCTCTCTTCCTAAATATGTGCATATCTTTTGCGGCTTTGCCAATTTCTCTTGCATGTGCATGCACTTGAATGCTCTCAAGTAGAACAAAGTTCCGGCAAGCAATCATACACCATTGGCCATCGTATGTCATAACTGCTCTTTGGATAATCCAAACTTCCAATCTGTTTCGTTTGTGTCGAGGCAAAGTTGATTCATGTCATCAGTGGAATAGTTCTTGAGGAATATAGTCAACTCCTGTGGGGAAACATGCTTATCGAATATAGAAGCTTGCATACTGATAATCTTGGTGTTCACCAAAAGTCAAAAGATGGAATCTCTATAGAGTCGTTGAGAAGATATTTGCTATGATCTTTTATACCGGTTCAAACCTATATTCAGTAAACTTTCTACAATATGTTAGCTTGTTTTTTATGTTAAGTTACTATTCGTTGTACATCCGGTTGTTTTTGGTTGGAGAATTCTTGATTCTGCTTTACCTGTCTTTGTATTCCAGTGTAGCCTACTAATTGGTCACTGTCTAGTAAAGTGCCTTATTCTTGATATTTTCCTAACAACCTGTCAGACAATAGCGAACCAGATGAGCAGCACAAGCGGTCAGAAAGTGACACTCAGGATCATTCTCCCACAACTGGGCACATCCATCCTGCAACGGCAACATCAACTTTGGAGTATATGTTGCCCGTGGGCCACCTTGAAGTAGGGAAAACTATGGTATTGTTTGTGCTATGTTCATGCTCTTCTTCTGTGGGTCATTCAAAGAACATTAATTTTATTCTGATTTTTAGTGCCATTTCTAATTTTTGGGACATATATTTATCAATGTAATTTCATATAAAATTTCTGGATTTTGAGCATTCATTTCATGTCCCCACGTTGATTACTCTGATGTAAAAGAGTGCAAGAGTCCAGATTAAGTTTCTGGGTGTCCTATATGCAGGCACAGGTGGCTTACCCGTTTGTAGATCCCTATTATGGAGGCATCTTTGCTGCTTATGGTGGACAAGCTGCAGTATGATTTTTCAGAACATGTTACTGTTGTATTGCTATTATGAATCTTGCTATTGCTTGGCATTAGATTTTGAAAAAAAAAAACAACAGATAACCACTTTTGGTGATATAACTGGCTTTAGGTTCATTCACCTTTAATGGGAGTGCCTCGGAATACCATGCCACTACCAACTGATGCAGTTGTAGAGCCTGTATATGTCAATGCAAAGCAATATCATGGTATATTGAGGCGCCGTCAATCTCGTGCAAAAGCTGAATCAGAAAACAAATTGATCAAATGTCGGAAGGTACATTTGTGAGCAATCATATCTGATTTCTCCTTCTATTACTTATGGAAATTCTATTTTTAAGTGAACATAAAGTCCTGGTCTGTTGAATACAAACACAATTTTTTGGGACATTGTGCTTGGCCTTCGCCATGTTTCTTTTTCTCAGGCAATACATCAGTAACCTGATCAATTTTAGGAAAGTATTATTTCTTTTTCAAGTTGTAGAACAATGATAGATGCTGAAGTTGTCAATTGATGAATAGATAAGTAAGCAAACTGCTCACTTCTATCCCTGCTTTAGCTGAAAGCATGATTGTTCCTAATGTATAGAATATTTAATGTGAGGAGGAAATGCATTGCAACATTAATTGGCTATGCCAGGATTTTATTCAGAGAAAGAAAGGGAGGAGAAAGGAAATTCAAGTCATATTATACAATATTGCCAAGTAGAAAAAGGCGGAAGATTTAAAGAAGGCGGGAGATTAACACTTTAATGAGTATGCATACATTCTTTAACTTGAGATGATCTCAAGTAAAAGTCACGAGACTAAGTTATTCTGTTTATGTCCACAAGCATTATATAGTCAGCAATTCCGTTTTTTGTTCGAGCATCTTTTGGGATGATATGATTTGAAACCAAGACATAAATTTACCAAAGGCATGGGCAGATCCCTTTGTTCTTGTTGCGATTAGCAAGTGAGTTGCTTCCTAGTTTAGTCTCTATATCTGTTACGGCCTTCTTTTGGTTGAAAAAGCTAATCTTCAATTGATGTGCCATCATCTTTCAATTAACTTCTATGTTCCCTTGGAACAGCACGTATACCTTTTTGTCAAAAAATAAAGGAAACTTCTATGTTCCCTTATTTCTGTTAATGTTCCAATTTCCACTTCTGTGCAGCCCTACTTGCATGAATCGCGTCACCTGCATGCTTTGAAAAGAGCTAGAGGATGCGGTGGCCGATTTCTTAATACCAAGTCTGTAGAGAGAAAAGAGAATGGAGACACCATAAATGAGAAGAAGAAGCCCTACTCAGTTCCAGCGGCAGACAACTCATCTTCGATAAATCACCAGAACGTAGCCCCCTCTGATGACAACATCAACTTAATTGAAGATCCTAGATCCAGTGAGTCTTATTTGGATAATGACGCGTAAATCTCGAAGATTACTGCTGCTTTGTGAGAAAAAGAAACATGAGGGATGACTTCCTAGTTTTATCCAGAAGTTCTATGCTAATTATAGAATGTTGCCTTCAATTAGCTGTTAAGAGTTATCCAGCTTATATGTCACCATGAGTCTATGACCACCCTTCTTTCCTTTTCTTTTTCTTTTTTATTTCTTTTGGGGCTAATGACAGCAGTGTACATATATAAGTTTGAATTGTTTTAGATACTCATGTAATAACAGGGTTGGTCCTGCTTTGTTGGCAGAGTAAAGCTTCCTCTAGTCTCAGAACAATACCGGATCATCTTCTTTCTTGTCTTCAGTGCTTCACAGCCATTGTGGTGATGATAATATTTATAGAAACTTAGGTTGCCGTTTTCATTCTACCATTTTTGCATCGAGTAGTTGCTGTACAAAGATGAGTTTGGAGCAGTGAGATAACAAGTATATTAGTACAATGAAGGTGTTTAAGTGTTTGGCTTTCCATCTTTTTGAAAATTGTTATATTTTTCCCTTTTCTTTGTTGAGAAAAGCTGGGACTAATTACCCAGATATCATTACGGTCATGAAATGAGATGATACAATATTAAGAAAAGAATTAGTGCAACAAGTTCGGTGGCGGCGTTTTGGCTTTGGTTCTGGAATAACTTCATATATAATTTGCAAATTAATTTGATTGTAAACTGATATAGTTGTATAATCATTATACATGAAAATAATTATGATACTTATTGTGACGTAAAAAGTAAAGATAAACGGATTTGGCCAAGACAGAGGATAGAAAAATGAAAGAGAAATAGATAAATAGATTTGGACAAAAGAGAGAATAGAGAAATGATTGAAGTAGTAGTTGCTTAATGTGATGTCTTTCAAAATAAAATAAAATATTAATAGTCGAAAGGAGATGAGAGAAAAATAAATATTTAGTACATTAGTATTAAATATATTATTGTTTGATTAGTATACTTAGTATAAATCTCTTTAAACTGGGATAAGCTAATGCTTATACCACAACTAAACATGTTCCATTTTTAACGACATTGCGAGCATAAAAAGTTTTAGATTTTATTTTATAATAATTTAATGTTTTACAAATAGCGGTGAAAACTTTTTCCCATAAAACCAGGGGAAAATAGAATAAATGCAGCACATCGTTTTTTTTTTCTTTTTAATCACTATATCTTTATCAGTTAAATATAAGAGGAAACGGCTGATTATAAACTGGAATATCTAAGTTATGCCTCGCTGGTTTTCCTTTCCCATTTAATAACAAAAGCTACACTTTATCAATCTGAATGCCAGGATGGGCTCTTTTTCTTGCCCGAATGCTTAACATAAAACTATGTTGTCATATACCAGGTAAATATCAAAAGTAAGCATTCGCAACATCTTTTATCTCCATACAATCTAAAACCTTAAATTGAATGAAATTAAGATGCACCACTGTTGAAACAATACTCGAAGATCACCGTCAAGCTGTTGCAAAATCGTCACTAATCAAAATTAAGTCTTGTTTCCAACTGTTACAATGACAGAATCAAGGGCGGTTCAACTCACCAAAATAATGTGCTTAATGATACAACTTACATATTTGAGCCAGTGGCATGTATGAGATGATTGAGGAAGAATTGATAAAAGTAATTGTCAGTTTAGAAAACCCTTGCGTTGATTCCTTGATTTCAGTATCAAATTTCAAAATGGCGCTGCCCTCTCTTCTACATCTCTAATTGGTCCCAATCCAGTGGCCTGTCTTCAAAAGCATATCCTGGTTGAAGCCGATTAGGAGCCAACCTGCTCATCATTGCAAGACCTGAAAGTAGTACAAATATATTATTGAACAGCTCAAATAACCATGATATAGATGAAACCTGTAAAGCTTAAATTATTCTTTCATATTAATACTCTCAAGTATGTATGATTTTATACTTTTTAATAGGATTTTATTCAGCTCTTTCCCCTTCCTTTTCTAATCCAAGTAGGCTATCCTGGTTCCCTTGTATATGCACTTTTAGTGAGTTTGAAAGACTGGCATGTTAATGCGTGGCAATTTATGTCTGTTAGGACTTTTACATTTAACTTATTCAGTAATTCATGTCCGAGTCATGCAGACAGAATACTAGGTCGGTCCAGTAATGTTTGAATAGCATAACATTTTAGCTTACACATGCAGATGAATAACATGTCGCAATGCTTATTAAAACATGCACTCACAAATACACGTGGAAGTGGCAACGAGATGTACCTTCGATCACTTTATAGAGAGTTGACCACCATCTGTCTGTTGAAACCTGATACTGATTCAATGTCTCCTCAATTTCCTTGTCATGTGAGCCTTCAAGAACACTCTGCAGAGTAATGACAGCGTCTTTTGTTTTCCTGATGATGCTGTTCGCATCATCTATCTCTAATTGTTGGATGCCATTTTCTGAAGATGTTAGATTAGAAGCAAGTGCAAGTTGTGCAGCAGCAGCCCAGCGTGAAGAAGCAAGCCATATCTTTTGACCATCTTGCCTCCTGGTTTCTTCCCTGCTCCTCCTTCGCTCTCCCTCCTCAAAGACGAGGCTCTGTTGATCATTTCCAGTCACAGAAAATGCTGATAAGGTAGAACATTATAATTGAAACAAGATACATATTGTTGTATGGTACAACAGTTCACCCTGCTTGTATACCAATGCCAATACATACGACATATATACATATTTATATATGTATATATTGTATGTATAACTGCACATGTGTGTGTGTGTGAGAGATAATTTGTGTAACCTGCTTGGTTATCAAGTACACATGTAACTCGGCCCATTTACAACAGAAGGTAGATGGATGCACCCACATTTACAAAGTGATTCTGAATTGATAGAAACAATGGATGGGAACCAAGCGGCAAATTTACTGGAGGTCAAGATTAAAATTGCATCTGCTCACTATATCCTTCCTTGAAGTCTTCAGGAAATTATTGGAGTCAAAATGATGTTCATGATGATATACATCAATATGTTGGAAACAAAAGAAAATGTAAATCAGCACTTAAAAGTGAAAGATGAAGAATTGCTAGAAGTACCCTTAGATATTGAGCATTGGTGACCCCGGTGCTCTGAACCATTTTTGAGAAAGCACTCTCTTCATTTGTTAAAAGATTTTCAGGAGTGTCAAATTCCAAAACCTGTAGAAATACATGGCAACTGAGTAGGCCTCAAATGATACATTCTTGACTAAATCATGAAATGTATGAGCACACTCACTCACACGAATTGTCAGATCTATTACATAAATTGCCTATTAAACAATCAAATGCAAAAGATCATCCTTCATAATAGCAATTTGCAAATGATAAGCTTATTAGAAAACTGAACTGAAGCCAAACAATTCCAAATTCGAAGACTTATAAAATGTTAATATTCTCATTAACAGCTAGAATGATTTCTTTCTTTTGTCATTTATTTTTTCATGGTGTTTTTGTTTCTACAAGGGCATGATGCTTCCAGACAGAAGTTGTAACTTCTTGAAATTGTGTACCACCTAGGATTCTATAAAGCAAGATAGCTAGACAAAATCAAGTTAGGGATTCTTATTCATAAACAAGTCTATAGGTTGAGGTAGTTCTAGAATCGTGTAATTTTACTTGATTATTTATTTACTAAATAGGAATATGACGATAGATGTCCTAATATTTGGGAAGAGCATTCCAGCTTCCAACTTATTGCCCAACACATACTCTCCTACCTTATTATTATCCTTCAATGACATTAGTATAGGAAGAGTGAAAGGGCAAATTTATTGACATCTAAAGCGATTACTGAGACCAGGTAGACCCTTCAGTCAATTTCAGGCATAATCTCAAACGAATTTAATAGACAGAAATCAGATGAATCAGTGGAGAAATCATGTTCCGTTGAGGCCTTGACCACACTTCAAACAAATGCAGCTCGATTCAAAACCATATCTCTGTAGCCATTATTCACATGTTATGATAAAAGTCCAACATAATTATGTAAATAAGGTTAGCTAATGGGCTTAAATCTAGTATATTTCTTGCTCAATAAAAGAGAAACAGGTTATGACGTGCCACCTGAAACCTGGTGTAACAGGGAAGACACTTACTATAGCATTGGATGGGAGCAAGCTTTGATGTTTCAGTTTCAAATCCAGTCCAAAAAATGATTGTGCTAGACATACCAAAAAGTTCGCAAAAATAACTGTGCGCAACACACCAAAAGAATTGCAAGAAATAAATATCATTAGGCTACATTAGGTAATTCTCCAACCAAACACAATAAAAGACAATTTTTTCAATTCCAATGAAGACTACAGATAACAAAGACTAGTAGCGACTAAAGCAAGTGCCAAAACATATATAAGCAAAATGTTTATTGAGAAGTCTGGAGAAGAAAGCTTGTTCTATGTCCTATTGCAAGTAAGCAATCATCTTGCAACAAGTTACAATCCGAGCACATACCTGACCAACACTGAGAAGAAGAAGCCGATCACAGTCTATCACAGTATTTAGACGGTGGGCTATAACGAGCATTGTGCAAGATTTAAATTCTTCTCTAATTGTTTTCTGGATTAAAGCATCAGTTCTAACATCAACAGCTGCTGTCGCTTCATCGAGAACAAGTATCTTTGATCTCCTCAGCAAAGCACGAGCTAAACTTAGCAGTTGTCTTTGTCCAACACTAAAATTTTCCCCTGCTTCAGAAACCTAGAGGTGAAAAAAAAAGTGGTATTTGAGTCACTAATTCAATAATCAACAAGAGGCGAAGACTTCTAGCAAGAAGATAAAAGAACCAACATGCAGTGATTTGACTGACTCGTTCAACTAGATAAGAACAAATAGAGCAAGAGTACCTCAGCATCAAGCCCTAGAGTGTTCCGCCGGATGGCATCTTTTAGATGTGCCTTCTCTAGGGCCTCCCAAAGATCTGCATCATTGTGCTCATTAAAGGGATCTAGATTAAACCGAACAGATCCTGGACAAGTACATTTTATCAGGACAAGTCAGAAATGTGAAGTTGTAATCCGCTGCTAATAAAGAACTCCAAACGAAAGACAGACTCAAGGTTGACATACAATCATACATTGGTTGTATAAAAAAAAAAAGTGAAACAACTACAAGGTCTGCAAAATTGCTAGAAGCTCCGGATAATGTACTGTAATGGGATTAAGGGGTACATTTACGGGGAGCACGAGGACTGGAAGAATGCTTTGCCCATCAATTGGCCCTCTTATGGAAAGTACCTTTACTATCTGATTTTGCTCTGGACAGAAATTTGGCAGGAATTTTAAATGGTTAGATAGTAAAGATTTTCTTGCTTGTGCTCTAGCCAACGGGAGGAAGGCTTGGGTGATCATGATGAAGTATCAGGAAAGTAATAGGAATATTATTTTGTATAGAAGTAAAAGATTATAGCTTTCAAAGAGTAGATTTGTGATTCTAAATAGTTCTCCTATTTTGCCAGTTTTATCTACTATTTACTCAACCAACCTTCCAAAGGGAAGCTCTTGAAAAGCTCATCAATATCCAACTTTTCAACCAGCATAAATATGTTCGTATTGATAGTTTTATTCAATCAACTTTAAGACAATTCAGAGAACAACAGGATCTAGGATAATTCAAAAGAATATCATACAAACTCTTGAGTCTTGAACAAGATCATATATTCCTTTTCCTACTGTAAAGAAGTACTAGTTTGGATAGCAACAGCTGTCAAGCAGCATGGCCGCACATCCTGTGCATGCCATTTGAAACCCCACTAGTATCACATGGGTCAGCATCAAGGAGCAACCACAGGAACCTCTAGTTACTGTGCCAGTAATTTATTGGCATAACACATGCCGCCCCAGGTTGGTAGGCATGCTGCAGCAAGGAAATCTTTGGTTCACAGTATAATAAATTATGAAAATCATCATATATTTATATTTTTTGAATAAGTGCAAAGCCCATTCATTACCAATTTTAGCTGTATTTTTCTGAAATAGAAGTAGGATTCAGGAGCCACCAGAAAGATAACATCCATATAAGTAACAGAAGCTGCAAACACATCCCAGTCAAAAGAACTACATACCTGAAAATAGGACAGGTGACTGTGGTATTATCCCTAGTGATTTACGTAAATCCCAAAGACCAAATTTTGAAACATCGCAATTGTCAATAAATATTTTTCCTTGTTCCAGTTCCACTATCCGAAATAAAGCATTAAGCATGCTAGATTTGCCAGCCCCTGTCCTACCAACTATTCCAATCTTTTCGCTTCCTTCAATGGTGAAAGATATGCCATGAAGAACAGGAGGAAGTTCTGGCCGGTATCGGAGAACAACATTTTCAAACTTGATACTTCCTGGTGATGGCCAACCTGGAGGGGGCCTGTTACTTTCCATAACAGGTGGAGCTTCAGAAGGCAAATCTACATAAGTTCCAATTCTCTCAACAGCATTTAAACTATTTTCAGCAAGACTTGCAAGACGTAGAGAAGACGTCAATAAGTTGGTAATGTTCAACGTGTAGGTAAGCAGTAGACCCATTGTTGATGCAAAAGCCTTCTGATTGTCTGAACGCTGGTTTTGCATGACAGCAAATGTTGCTGTGAACCAGATCATGATACCTCCAACTGTTTCCAGGCGAATAGCTAACCATCTATTTGCACTCATATTCACGAGCGTGAATCTGATATTATTGTCCATTGATTTTCCATTAATACTTGCCATCCTATCATATGCTTTGTAGGCACGGATAGTTGACAGACCATTTAATGCTTCTCCAAATTGTGCATATACAGGAGACCTGGTTATGGAATCCAAGCGCTTTACTTCACGGGCAGTAGTCTGAGAAAGAAAAATAAGATAGAGAACAGAAAATGAACATTATCACCATCATCAGCAAATAAGAGGAAAAGGTGCTAATTACAGATCAATTTTTCAACATATAAAATATTAAAATCAGTAATAAAGCACTTACCTCATTGATTCTTTTAATACAGTCATATATTTTGTATTTTGAACTATATAGCAAGAAAGAGATCTATTCAATATATGAGAAACAATATTGATGGATGGACCATTTTGTTCTGATAAAGATGATGATGGAACAGAGATAAAGTAACACATAGGAGCAGACCAAACTACTAAAGGGCATTGTTTGCTTATAATTTTCCACGAAGGTTAATTTATTGCAAGAAATTTCACCATTCCCTTTTCAAAAAGTTCTTGCTTTATTAGAGCCTTCTTTCTTATTCGAGTCAATGAACTATATTAGCGATTTATTAGATGATAGAGAAGATTTAATTTTGCATGTGTCATAAAACAATGCTTCAAATAAAGTGAGCATGTAAAAAAAACAAGAAAAGATAATTGCTGTAATAAAATGAATTCATGAACATCTTTCAGTTGATGTGACATTTGTACCTGGTAATACAGATAGGCTGAATAAAACAAAATGAGGAGCGGCATTATTGCCCAGAGAGATATGGTGCTAACAATGCCAATCAGAACAAAGGTGGAAAGGAGTTGTGAGACTTGTTGCAAAGACATTTTTATGTAGACTGCAACAGTACGATCAATATCACCCTGATCCTTTGCAAATCTGTTGATTATCCGTCCAAGTGGATTTGTGTGAAAGAATACCATTGGAGCTCTTAATATAGAGTGAAGCATAGAGTCATGCAGCCTCTTGGCAGCAATAAGACTTGTGATGATAAGCCAATAAGCATTAACAAGAGTAACTAGTACCTAAAGAAGATCAGAACAAGAAAATTCACAACTTTCACGTCATCCATAAGTGAAAAGAGAAGCACATATACAGTTACATGCGTAGCAAACTTCAGGTTGTTAACAACCATGAATTATCATTTGAATAATGTAAAAGAGGACAACATATTGAACATGTACCTGACCAAAAGAAAGAGCTGAATAAATCAGATAATAGAAACCAGGGGCATATCTTTTTGGAGAGCTCTGGTCTGTCCAAACACTTAGCCATGTACTACTTGACATTCGAAGAACTTCAGTCAGGGCATAGCAAAAGAAGAATATGCATACCACCCATAATCCTCCCAAAGCATTTTTATACCTGCATATGGATGCAATTTCAACTGAACATGACTTCATAAAGTATCAATACACATCAAAAACAGAAAAAAAAAATTTATTTGTTCTCGATGACCCTGTGCTACATCTATTTGACATGGTACACATCATGTCAGGTGACAACAAGATCTTGAGTTCTGGTGCCACAAATAAAAGCACAGGAGCGATTAGGAAATCTGCATTAGTCATGTCTAAGAGAGCATTGCTTTGATCAATAGTCTAAAACTATTAACTGAATCTCTGGACAGAGATAGAGTAAATGTTCTAAAATCCCCATTAGCTCATCCAGATTGATGAGATATTAGGTTGATCTTGATATGCATCACTACAACAACATAGTGTAAACTCAATAACTCACGTAGTCCAAAAGTTTTTAAACCAAGAATCAGACATCATAAGAATGAAGGCACATGAAGTGCTAGTATAGTAAAGCATATGTTTGGGAATCTTCTTTAAAAATGTCTGCCAGGATCATCAGCATTCGTAGTTTCGTACTATCCAAGTTACAGCAATAGCTTCAAGCTGTTGATATTCGAATTTATTGTCTCTATTAACACATCTAAGTAAAAAGAAATTATGCATTTAATACACCTAATTTAAGATATATTAACTTACCGGGCAAGAACCTTCAAGTTGACAACACCAGTTTCTCTCTCCTCCTGCTTGATAAGAACCGATTTTCCTTCTTTTGTTTTATTAGATTTATTCTCACCCTTCAGCAAGCCATTTTCTGCACCTGCCAAGTCCCCAGTTCCAGTATGTTCCTGGCCATCGTTCTCACTCTGTTTCTCTTCTGTCTGCTCTTCCATTTTCCCAGCATTTTCCATCAGCTTTTGAAAAAGTTCCCCATTGTTACTAAGTTCTTCAAAGGTACCCTCCTCTTTCACTATACCATCGTGGACGAGGATAATCCTGTCTACATTTGGCAGAAAATGTAGCTGGTTGGTAACAAGCACACGCGTTTTATTTCTCAGCTGATCCTTAATACATTTGTCAAAAACCTGAAAAATTTAAAGATCGCATAAAAATACATATAAAGATTAAAGGTATAATTCTCATTGGAGAATCTGTGTCCTAAATTATAAAAGAACAACAGAAGGTACAAAATACCTTATTAAAGTTTTATAGATGTAACTTCCTTTGAATTCTTAATTTGTCAAATCAAAACTGACATGATATTAGAAAGCCGACATCTCTGTTCTCTCTGTATAGCCTATTTTCATAACAGTATAACACTAACAGATGTACAAAGATTACCATGAAGATTAATGTTTTTACTGGATTTAGAATTTGGACTTTCATCATAATTCTGAATAGAGATTACTTGTGCAGTTAAGAAGCACCCTGAGTCAGTTTGCACATGCTGTAAATTACTGCAGAGAGCTACAATGCAACTTTTTCCCCAATAAGAAAATTGGTACATTGAAAGGGGAAGAGATCTACTGGATTGGTGCCTTCTATTCATTTTAGTTAACTTGATGAGGAAAGCCAAAAAATGTATAATCTGTCACAATGCAAGTATTTGTGGTTATAAAAGACATGACTCACAAACACCCGAGAGACATTTATGCAAGACAATATCCACCCAAAATCAAGTGTGGATTCAATATTACAAGACCATCCCAGACATCTCATGAAGGTGCCTCATATTCAAGGTTACACTCTTGGCAGCAGTTGCACAGGCATGCAAAGTCGACAACTAAATACAGAATTAACAAGTTACATCACAAGACTGAAGTTATATGATAGATTACCTGTCGGCCAACATGGGCATCCAATGCACTGAAAGGATCATCAAATATATATACATCTGAGTCAGAATATACTGCCCTTGCCATGGAAACTCTCTGCTTTTGCCCTCCACTAATATTTACTCCTCTTTCCCCAATTTCTGTGAGATCACCACCCTGGTAACATAAGAATAATTAGATGCATGCTTGGTTGTTTAGTGTAATTTAAACCAAAAAAATTAAAATAGGAATTCTCAATAATAGAAATTTAAGGGTTAGGTGGGGGCATTGAATTGTATTTTTATTGACTAATTAGAATTGCCTTCCAGGACCCATAACTGTCTCGATTAAGAAAATAAGAAAGAACAAAGAAAAAGAAAAACCAATTTGATCAGGATCTTATGGTAAAGAAAAGGTGTTGAGAGTTAGATTAATGCAATTATGTAATAAGTTGAGTTATTTGAAAGATGTACACTACTATTCAGACCTGGTTAAGCAATAGAGAAGTTGAGTTTTTCTGACCTAAATTATTCACAAAAGGTATCATTCTGAGCTATTCAAAATTATCTGCAACCTAAATTCTGTGATTGTTCTAAATTCCAAGCAAATTTTCAGATAGGAGGAACAAAGGGAAAAAAGGAAAAGAAATGCAGGATCATTTAACATTTAGAGGTGACATGCTCACTGTGAGTAAATCAAGATCATGCTGTAGTGCAGTCACTTCTATTGCCCTTTCATAGCAGGATGGTTGGAAAGGAGAACCAAACAATATATTATCACGTACCTGTGCAGAAAAAGATTCACACTGAACATCAACACAGTACAACAATGAAAAAAGAGAGTAAGAAACCATAGCTTACAGTAGCATTAAATATCCATGAAATTTGAGGAACATAAGCAACTGTTCCACGAATAACAACAGATGTATCTGTTCCTTCCACTGGTGGTAGCTCGCCAAGCATTGCAGATACCAGAGATGTTTTTCCCTCTCCAGTACTTCCTACAACTGCCACTAAGCTACCAACAGGTATGTCCAAATTGATATTTGATAGTGTTGGCCGCTCAGCCTGCCAATATTTGCTATATTACATGACAATACACAGAAATTCAAACATAAACATTCCAAAAGGAAGAAGCTTATAACCAACCACAAGGAAGCAACAAAAGAGTATGAAAAGCGACTTGAATAAGATATAAATATAAATTATTTATATATGAAGTCTAAAAACTAAAAAGTAACTACTATTTTTTCAATATCTATCTCTTCCCTTTCTACCATTCACACTCTCACAAATAAAAAAAACCTCACTCACTAACTCTCTCACACTGAGTCTCTCTCCTACTAACTCTCTCTCCCTTTAGAAAAAACTCGCTTTCCCTTATCCTCTCCCTATCCGATTACCTCCTCTCTCCCTCTCCGATTCCTTCCTCTCTCTTTCTCCCTAGCACTCTCACTCTTCCTCTCCCACTCTCTCTCCCCCCTAAGTCGATGCTTCTCCGACGTAGTTCTGACCTCTATCAACGTCCAGTGAAATCTTCCGATGCAGATTCAGCACTGTCGACCTCCAGAGCTCTCTTTCTCTCTCTCACTCTCCTCTCTCTTTTTCCCTTTTTCTTCCAAAATGAACCGGGTATCAGCCGATCCAGCCGAAACCAGTCATTGGACTAGTTTCAGTCCTGGATCAGGATAGGCTATCCGGTTCAGCCAATCTCGCTTGGAATTGACCGAGAATAGCTTCCACGGGTTAAACATACTAATTGCCACTCATACTAATTTACACAATTTATTGGATGAACAATTGAACACAAGTATAGCAGACCTTGGACTCCCACGAGAAGTACCCATTCTTGATTGAGATGGCTGGAAGTTCTGGATCGAGAGGTGCATTTGGCAAAAGAGTTCTCTCTTCAGCTAAGAATAGTTCTTCAAGACGTTGTAATGACACATTAGCATTCACAACCTGGAATAACGAACGTGAAAGCAATACATATTAGAAAATGTGTGATGCTTGAAGCAACCATGTCAGTGGCAGTTAAGCAGGAGTATGTCTACAGTGAAAAGATGAAGCAACTAAGGCTAGTCAAGAACAGTGCAAAGCAGACATAATATACCAGCCCCAGAGACAAGCATAAAAAATTACACTCAAATTTTATTAGCTCAAGCAGTATCAAATATTTGCCTATATATCTACAGTCAACTTAAAGAATCAAATCGAGTCACAAACAGAAATATTGCTTCATTGTTTTTACTTTTTATCAACTGGAATCAACCAACCTTGAGAAGCAACCAGAAATAAAAAATGAGATGACCATTAAGTAAATGTACTGGAAAGAAAGAACTCCCTAGGAAAGACTCTTGATTCAAGTTGTAGTTTGAAACTTTTGAGCATTAATCATTTCTATTCCAATATACTGCTGGTCTTAACTAGTTAGAAGTAACTTTTCTGCTCCTTAGGTTGTTGCTTCAGAAGTTCATCCATTTGACACTTGGGAGAGACAAACAATCTAATTCTATCTCTATTGCAATTACTCAGTTTGTCCTGGTGCTTCTGCATAATGCAGGATATTCATATAACAGTATGCCAGGCCAGGAGAAAATAGGGAGAAAGGAATTGAAAGTTAATCCTAGATGTGCTATGGCATATTAGGTCAGACTGTGTGAAGGGAGAAATGAGAAAGAGCAAACCAGTTAGAAGCATCAATCTGCAAGTAGTGTTGTTGCTGAAGTTTTAGTTTAGATACGAGAACAAAGTTTAAATTGTTCCAAGCTTCAATCTATCAAGATAATTCATACTAGCTTCACAGACAAACTTCGTTTTGAGCAACTTAGGAGTCAACAGCCATCATTCAAGGATTAAGAAAAAGAAACTAAAATAAGTGATGAGAGCACTGTACCTGAGTAATCAAATTTGGTAGCATGAACAGAGGGAACCTTAACACTGCAAAAAGCGAAAGTGAAGTAAATGCCTTTGCAGGTGTTAGTTCTCCTCCAAGTAGAGAGTAAACCCCAAACGATACTACTGTGACCAAAACTGGAATGCTGTTCAGGATAAAAGTATTCAACTGCAAATATGAAAATTAGTCATATATTAAGGAACTAAATTAACAGAGTTCATACGCTGATCTCAATAGAACACTATAAAAAAGCCATAGTTAACTCAATGTGTAAACAACATGCAAAATGTACAGAAATATGAAAGGATCTTACCGCAGCTAACAGTTGAGACTTACGGAACCATGAAAGTTCATCATCCCGAATGATCTGTACCTTCGATTGGAAGCTCTGCTCCCATGCATAACATCTGTGCAAAGAGAACGTTTCGACTTTAGAACAATTTAACATAATTTCTACGAAAATTAACAAGGATGCCCAAGTCAAGCAAAAGCATACTTGACAGTATCCATAGCAGCCAATATTTCATTCATAAGACCAATACGCTTGTCAGTCCGTTGCAGTCCTTCCTTAGTTAATTTTCGCATTCTGCTTATCACAAGGGTCTGACATGAAATAAAAGAATGAAAATTAGAGAGGTGTGAAAAAAATTAAAGTAGATAATGCATGAAGTCTTCCTGATTTCCAAACTTCTACCAGCCTTGAAACTTGTCATATAATAACAGCACTTGCAGGAATATAAATCATGCTGGACAGAGATACTTTTATATTTCAAAGCAATATTATGAACTTAAAGATTGGCATTATCACGATTTTTCATCCATAAGTAATAGTTAAAACAATTTATCAGCCTAGAAATGTTTGATATTAAAATTGACTTACTTTATTATCTAAAACCTCTGGTTCAAATACTACTTGAATATCTCAGTAACCAAAGATAAAGGAGAAAAGAAAAGAAAAGGCTAGATTTTGAAGGAAAGACTTCCATAAACACTTCTAATGGAAAAAAAAATTGCTCCTCTTAAAAGTAAAGAGAATATCAAGAACCTGCTAAAGATTCCCAAAAGTATATTTTTATACTTGGAGTGTACCTAATCCAGAAATTATAGATTAATGAAGAGATTATAATTACTTCAAAAGGACCAGATATTTAACAAGAATATGTTTTCAATCTACTATTCTGGAAGCTAATCATATAGACTGAATTCTCATACCACGTGGGAGGAAAATAATACCAAGACTTGATCAGACAAGAAATGATGTAGCAAATTAGACATGTGTCTTGAAAAAAGGATTGTGAAAGAAGCTTATGCTAGCCTTCTATTATATATATATATTTTGGTTTAGGAACTGATTTGTTGAGTATGATCCAAGTATTCAGCAATTATTCTCTACAAACTCATCCATCAGTTTTACTGCATTGAACAAACCAAGAGTTAATGGTGGTACTTGCATCTTCTTCAACCATCTTACCAGTTTGATGATCAGGAGAGTGGCCCATATATATGCCTTAAACATGGTTTTGGTTAAAGGTCATACAAGAAGCAAACATGTAACTAACACAGTAAGTTTGAAATGAAAGTACAGTCTGTAATCCAACTACAAGACTCATCTTTGGATGCTAGCATGCTTATTATTGCAGACAGATTGAAAAAAAAGGAACAAATTCACTTTAGCAATACAGCTATTGTAGAAAAAGAAGGATCAATCTTGGCACAACCATTAATATATCAAAACAAATATTACAGATAGAGTGGAAACATTAATAAATCATGTTAGACGACATCAAATGAATGACTGTTACTCACATAGTCTATTCAGATCATAACTAAAAGCAGCCTACAAGTATTGGTAAACCTCATTCAGACATAGACAATAGAAACTAATAATATGCTGAAAGATTAAACTAACATTAAAAGTCAGGCACTAAAGCTTAGGTATAAAACAGGAAAATCAAGTATTGATAAGCCTTGAGTAATGAAACCACCATAGAATTGAAGCAGCAGGACTTGTAATCTATAAGCAAGATATTCAATGAATATAAACCAGGAAAACAATTTAGGAAACATGAGAAAATATAAATATATTACCTGAACAGGGAACATAAGAACCAGCATTAATGAGCCAGCAAGCGATGCAACACCTAGTTGCTGATATAAAAGAAAAAGAGACATAATAATGCGAAAAGGAGCTGACCATAGACTGTGAAGCTGCTGGCATATTTGCTGCAAAAAGAAGAATTTGTGTCATTGAAAATTTTCATGGGATAAGTTCAAAGATCACTTTGAACTTTGAAGAACTCAAACATCCATTCATAGAAAGTCAAACTGAACAACACTTGTATTTGGCTAAATAATTACATTGACAAAATTCACCAAAATGAGAGCGTGCATAGATGATCTAGAGTCTAGCCTTTGAATGGGTGAACTAGAAATTATTATCTTGACCAATAACCGCTATATCAGGATAAAGTGCAACTTATCACTCATTCACTCTTCATCATTATTTGGTATTTCTTATGTGACAGATCAAAATTTTAGTTATTCTATTTCGTAAGGACTGGCCTAGTGCTTAATTCCTTCAGTTTTCATAACTTAAATTTATATGAAAAAAACAATAAGTTTGAGCAATTAAGCAACTATCCAGTGATATCATATAAAGTATTCTACTACAAATATAAGGGCTATATAAGGAGAAATGACCTGAAGTGCTTCAGCATCAGTTGTCATCAAATTAGTTATCTTCCCAGAAGCAAATTTTCTGCGACTTTCATGTGTTAGTTTCAGTGACTTACGAAACACAGATGCCACCTGTAAAAAAGATAAAGACACCAAGCACATAGGATAATTAAAGGCAATAGAGAACAGAAAATTGAAACCATCATCTAAAGTTGATCTTGCAGTCTTAAAGCAAGTTTTGAAATATCAAGAGACAAAACCAGGTGAAATCTTGCTGACATAGATTGGTATTTCAATCAATTAATTTAGGTTATAGTATAGGATTATAATTAGCAGAACACATTTGAGTTTATGTTGTACTACAATCCATTTTCAACCTGTATACGACAAGCCCTATTTTTTCATTTTACTTGCCAAAAGCACCTCTCACAGAGCCTAAACATAACGTCGAGTTAACTTAACAATGGAACTATGCAAATGCAAACTACTATATTGCAATTAAGCTGAAATGATATTTGAATCTCTCCTCAAATGGAGTAGAACTACAGTATACTACCACTGAATTTCCCTAGATAACGTGATGAATGAAAAGCTGCAGAACAAAATTTTACCAATTCAATTGGACTATTGTACCCAGGATAAAAGCATTTAGATTATTTTGTACCAACTTTGCCTGTTGCCCATGTACTAGAAAATGCAGCACAATTTGGTAGGACGATGGAGATAACCTGGTTATCATCAGACAGACTTATTGCCAGTTCTATTCTATTTGCCGAGGAATTACAAGAGCTTTCTGAAGGAGTACTGAAAACATGTTAGGAGAGGGGATGGAGTTTTCTTTTGAGAGAAGAGTGATCTATACCAGTGTAATGAAAAATTATTATGTAATTCATATGCCTTTGAAATTTCATTAGATACATACCAAGGTAGACCTCAGTCTAAAGCCAACGCGCATAACATTCTGAAAGTACTGTGCTTCACAAAGGACACCAAGTGTCTGAAATATAAATATTAAGTTAGCAAGAAAAGGAACCTTAGCTGGACTATAACTCAACCAAAGTTCACAAACAACAGAAACCATACATGAAACACAAGTAACATTATAATGAACTATTCTCTATTTCTCAAATTGCATGCAATACATGTTTCTACATATGAATAGCTTTACACAGGTTTTAGGAATTTGAAAGTTGTTCTAAGAGGAAACAAGAGGTAATAGATTAGAAAACCCCATGATCGTAAAGAAAGCTAGCAGCAAAGCTCAACAAAAGTATGAAGTATGAACAATAATTAGAGATGCTTCTATGTGTTCAAACATGTTAGTTCTAATCAGGGCATCAATAAATAAATATAGTGATGCTGAGAGAGTACAAGCAGAGAAAACCTAGAAGGATACATGCACTAATAACATTAAGTTTCAACAAGGCATATTCATCTTGGATATATGGTTTCATAGTTCATACCACTCCAGCAAATATTGAGAAGGCATAAATATAGCCATGCCAAGATGGATCTCCCTTTTGCATAGACTGCATGAAATATGAGCATTTATTAGAAATATAACAAGCACAGAATTGATGGAAGAAGAAAAAAGAACAACAGGATATCCATAATTGCAGGTTCTATAGCAGACCCACACATTAAGAAGAATATACCTCTAACAGAAGGTTCAATATTAATGGGCCCACAAATTGAGAAGCATCATTCCCAATCTACAAGTGCAAAATAAATTTGTAAAAATGAAAATGCATCCATCATTAGCTATCAGATTGATAAGATCTGCAGAAAGAGACCATTGTCAGTAGTGTAACAAGGTTTTCTCCTTAGTTAGCACATGATTACAAATTCCAAAGGCTGATATGAAGGGTTTATACCTCTAGTTATTAATTGACATCTAACCAGAATCACAGAATTTCCAAGAAATCAATAATATATAGAGCAAGGATTTATCAGACCACGTCATGGAGCTAAAAGGTGCATCTCTTTATAGCAAAATTTGCAAAAACAAATATCAATACGGATAATCTCATTAACAGTCATCATGGATTAACGGTGTCATTCTAGAACATTTTATATGCAGGCATCTAATAGGTTGCAACAAAGCAATCAAACCATAATCAAGCACTGTATGCTCTTTTGTTTTCAGTTTCTAGCACTCTATTACTATTAGCATGGTATATGGCTTTTTTATGCAATGTATCATTACTATAAATGATGATGATCTAATGTACATCAATAGATTTCACAAGAAAATGTAGAATGTAGAAACTTAAGCTCTTAATTCTTACCTTAAAAAACCCTCCTAACCAGAATCTGAAGACAAAGCAAGAACAAAGGTGAATCTCTTCTGAAGTAATAAAAAAATATGCAAATAAACAAATATAGAAGCAAATGTAGACTGTAGAGTAGAACTCTTTACTCTTAGAAGTTAGAACATTTTCTTAGTAATTGAGAGTCAAGAAAGTGCAAATATCACTTATACCTCCCCCCAAGGCTACGATTAAGTGCTCTCAACAGCCAAGGTCTAGGACTTCGAGCCTCCTCGACCCAGCATCTCTGAAATCTGAAACAACAAGGAAGAAGGTTGATGATCACAATTTGAAGAGGTGTAGGAAGATAATGCAAGAAATGACATAACACACCTGCTATTCAGTGTCTCAGTCTCGTCCCATGAATCTAATTTCCAAACATCCTTCTCAGTGATGGGCCTTTTATAACCTTGTCGCATTAGAGGAGTCATCCATGAAAAGATAATATCTAAAAGAAACAACATGGTACAAATAAAAAATTGAGGGGGGAAATTTCACCCAAGGTCCATTATAGTGTCTAACACTAGAAAGTGCTTGAAATCATTTCTGTGCAAAATATAGACCTCCTTGAACTTACTGGATAATATACTAACATGCCGTTCAGGACAAATCTGTTCTCCCCCAGGAAGTGGTTCATAACCCGTGTTATCAACGAGAACCTCATTTCTAATGGAACTATATCCTGGATAAGGATCCAAATTCGGAAGATAAACCAGAAGGAGGACTCCAAAGAAAAACTGCATATTAGGAAAAATGAGGAATTAAAACAAATAGATACTACCCATACAATCACAGCTATGGTGCAAAAAAGAAGAAGAAAGAAAGGACACAATGAATAGTCCCAGAGGCATGAAGTTATCAGAAAGATATTAGATGCACTACGATTCATAAGAAACTCAGTGAGCTCTCATTTATCTCTGAGCTGCATGTAGTTAATATAATGATATAGGATGTGAAAAAAGAAGAAAACCTGGCATATTATCTCGCTGGTGTACAAATAAAATATTGACCTGTACAAGCAATATATAAATGTTAGTGATACCACATACCATATGAAATTATATTTTCTTTGGATAAAGGGGTGATGTACAGTGACAATATGTGAAAGATGCAGGTTTGGACCTTAATCTCCAAATGCATTCGGTATAAACCTCATACATATAAATAGTTGCTAGCTAACTATACATATATAAGTAGTTAAACAACAGACTTTATCTTAAAAATTTAGTAAATGTTTTAACACATTTGAAACCATCAACTGTGTTTTTGGATGACCGTAAAACACTAATCTCAAGGTAGGAAGATATGTAAATCTTTTAGCAAAGTTTCAACATAAAATTTATAGCCTATCCCATATATAGATATACAGAGTATCTGTGAGTGTGTGATGGTACATCATTGTCATTTTGCATCTATTCGGATGTACGCATCGTTTCTCACATTGTGGAAGTTCAATCTCTAAGAGAAACTGCATCCATAAGAATTAAGGAAAGGAAAAAGGCTAAATGGAACATAAAAGAGGAAGATGAAATTAACTAACAGCATAGAGATTAATAACTTACTTGTCATAGTACTGTCTGACTGAGAGAACAAGATTGAACATTGCGGCTTGTCCCACCAAAATATAGAGGACCACAAATCGGATATACCACCTAAATTCACGAATGTAAACTTTTGTCTCTACTGCAATCATGACAAGCATACAGCACCAAGCAGAAATCTCCATAAGCACTGAAACTATCTGCAAAAGAACAAGGTTATAATGCTTGTAAACATAAAACAAGATAAGAGTATAAGACAAGTGCAATGAGGCAGAGGATAACAAATACCTACCCTTCTATGGAACAAAATGAAATAATAAGTAAAAATTGTTAAGGTTCAAAATACCAATTGCAGTTTCATCTTGTATTGGTCTTGTGGAGTTCCAATTTCAGCAGCTTTAACTAAAATAGCCTTAAGAAATGCTAAAAGAAATTTGAAAACAAAATGTAGAGAATGAAACAGCCTAGAAAACATAAATTTCAACATTCTTGATATATCTAAATGAAGTTTTTGACCAATTTTAGTGCTCTTCAGAGACTGTACAATGAGAGCATGCAAACAAATCTACATTATTTCCATGTCATGCGTGGAGAATGATCGACTAATCTATGAACCATCACAACAGTCATGTGTTGACCAAGGAAAGGGGAATGTAAAAGGAAAAAAGGGTAAAAAAGTCCCTCATGCAACATCAAAAGAATATCATCTTAAGATCCAATGGTACAATATTGAATAGTGACTACCAATATAAGATTCACACAGATGATAGAAATGGAACAGATAAGCACCAATCATCAGCAATTGGACCAAACTAGATAAAGATTCAATTATTCAAGAACATGTAATTAGTAAGGGGCTCACCTCAAAAGGAGCAAGACTAGACTGCCCATCCAAATTCGTTATCGACAAGCCCATGATCAGCCTAAACAGCGGTTCTCCCGTGCAGTACGCGGCGAGTAGCCCGAGCATGTAATTATAGTACGGCGACCGCAAAACATACCTTTCGACTGTGAGATCCCTCCTAATCCTCCATATTCTATAGAAGCAGCACGCAAAGAGAACCAAATGGGAGATGCAGATCACCAAGGTCCCGATGCTGCACGGCGTGTACGGGCCGAAAGCATTCTCCACCACTCTCGACCACACGCCGTTCTCCACCGGCCGGCAGTACCATTCCAGGGGCTTAAAAGCCATCTACAGCAAAACCTCCAAAATCACTAAGCCTGTACTGAATTAACCATCAACCATCCTAGCTCCAGTAACACATTCATCAAACATTTTGGTACATGAATCGAAAAGCGAAACCTACACCTTTTTAGCCACCAAACTGGATTAACCAACAGAAAGATTCGAACAAAGCCACTTTAAAAACATCCAAACGAGACGAATATAGCAAAGAAAACTTTCGGCTGTGTTACTCTATCCATTCCTCAAGCCTAGCAATAATTACTCTCATTGAAAAGAGAGAGAGAGAGAGAGAGAGAGAGAGAGAGAGAGAGAGAGAGAGAGAGAGTAATTATTACCTCTGTTGTACGAAGAGCACTTGATGGGATCTGGGGAGCTCATAAAAGTAAAGCCGCTGCTGCCGATCGTGAGATTTTATCTCAAAAAGACTCTGTCGCAAATTAATCGCGATTCGATTCGCTGAGGGAGTGGAGGGAGAAGGAGAGTGGTGAACACCCCACGCAGGGATCGAATCGTCGTCAGCGCTTACGAGAAATTCACAGTGGACGGATGGTGCATTACTACCCAACAACTGCCCCCACAACCATCCAATCAATGCGAATCAATGCTGTCAGCGCTTACGCAAAAGCTACCCAAATAACTTCCCCATTATCTTCCTATAAAATAGTCCCCCGAGCGTTTTATAATTTACGCCCTCTATTTATTCTTATTATCGTTACCATCCTCTGTATTATAGGTAATCACATTAAAACCCTTAAACTATTTCTAATCTCTACCAAATAACACATAGACCCCCCCCCCCCCCCAACAACTTTGCTCTATTTCGTTTTCTAAAATAAAGAAAAATGGTCCCTAAATATTTTAAAATTTATCATATATTTATTGTTTTGCTGTACATCTTGTTTAAGAATCAAGTTGTAAGTCTACAAACTTTTTATTAAAAAAAGAAGAAAAAACTAATACAAAGTTATATTTAAGATTTTCAATAGATAAGGGAGTAAATGTGTTATAAAAAAATAATCTAAGGGGTCTTATGCAAAAATAGACAACAATTGTGGGGTCTATGCGTTATTATTCCTATATACGACCACCTGAGAATCATTGATGTGCGGAATTTTATCTGTGATAAGGGTCTTAACCGTAAATAGATCCTAATTAGCACCTTCTTTAATATAGGTGCGAACAGCCTTATAAAGCGACCTTCATAAAGTATTTAAGAGATATTATATAATAAACGATGGTGATAATGACAGATGATTTGTTTCTAATTGCAAAAAAGTCAACAGTTTTGGATCTTTAAATTCATAATTAGTGGAGCTGCAAGCTGCCAGAGGGAGCCCCACGGTTGTTCACCCGTTGACTATATTGATAGCTATAGGGTGGTTTTCTTGGGTAGTTTTTGTGGGAAGTTAGATTGGTAATCTCAATTGCATGTCTCCTAAACCCACCCATTTGTCCCCCCAAAGTTTCCATCGTTTTAGATTCATAGATAAAATATTGTGTTCGGATAAGTGAATTATAAGTTTATTACCGACTCCTGTAAAGTTTAATACCAACTAACTTACTAAAAGATAATAAATCTAGTCTTGGAGCTCTTAAATAATAATAATAAAATGAGACTAGGTGAATTCTAATCATGAATACTAATTTTATTTAATAAAATTTATTAACTTAGTTGGTATCTTTAGTGGGAAATTGATTTATATTAAATAAAAATTACTAGCTCATACTACAACTTTAGCCGAGTGGTATTGGATTCATTGGGATGAGTCTATTTATCTAGTTGATTTTTGTTTGAAGAAATAAAAGAATTTTTGCCGGGGCATTTGACCGAGCCATGTCAACGTTTACACACGTTCATAAAAACGGAGAACTCGATTTATGCGTTCGAACAGACTTAGACCGTTCGAACGCGATCTTTCAAACGCTCGCACACGTTTGTAATAACGGAGAACTGCAGTTCCGCGATCGAACGCATCGCGGTGAAAATTATTGATTTGTTATGGTTTTTTTAACTTAATTGATAGGCATGTATCCTCATATTTAATAATTGAAGGAAACTTTGATCAGAATGAATCTGATAATTAAAAATTGCATTATGCTTTTTGTCTCCTTGCTATGCAAATCTAGAGAGCAGCTGGTAATTTGATTTCTTCTTTGAGATTTGAGATCTATCCGACAAATAAGACGATCAAGATAGTAATATATCCTCTACAGCACGCTTTTTCCCAGGGATGCTGGTTACTGGGTTCCTAGGTTTTCTCTGAGAGAGAGAGAGCTGCGTGTTTTTTTACCAAACTAGCCCTCTTCTACACTTTATTTACGGGAATAGATGTCGGTATGCTTGGATGAGTACAACGTTTTATCTTCTAAGTAAAATTTTATGTTAAAAAGAAATTGCTAAATATTAAGTAATTAAGCATATTATTATAAAATATATATTAAATTTCGATTTTATATTTTAGTTATAAAATATGTTGTTAAGAAAATATATAAAAAAATCTATGGGTTGAAATAATATAACTATTCCTCGTAGCTAACTTCGCTTAGAATTGCAAGAAAAAGAAAAAGCTCCTCTAAATTTTAGTTTTAAATTTTGTCCAGTTACTTCAATATTTTAATTTGATATTAAGTTTGAAGTGTACTCGATCTAGTTCGGTAACTAAAGTTGGGAAGTGTTAGTCTGGTCAAAAGCTCGAGAGAGTACCCCTAAAAATCTATATATATATATATATTATAATATTACGGTTTTACGTGGACAATTTTCAGATTACTGTTTGTCATCTGTAAGTTAAAAGCATAGTAATTTAATTAGCAAAAGGATGTAAATACCCCTCACTAGAAAGAATATATACAAATAGGAACAAAAAGTAATCTTGTCTTTTGAATGATTTAAGTTTACCAGAGTATCCATACGGAAGTGATTTTAGACATATTAAAAAGGATACACATGGAGAGAAAACACAACTACAAGTAAAAAGAGCATCACCTAAACATCATAAATTTTCTGAGTGTCAGAAAATAATATAAGTTTTGCCTCATATATTGTGATAAATTAGAAGCTCGCTTTAATCACAAAGAGATGGTAGAGATTTATTCCCAATAAAAGCCTCTGGCATAGATTAACAATGGAATATACAGAGAAACTTTTCAACTGAAAAATGAAAACCAGGAAGAGTAAACAAGTTAACAAAAAGATATTACCATCCAACTACAGCGAGCGTACCACTCCGCAACACAAAGAGGTTGCAGAGTGGACTCCAGGTGAAAACTTGATGGAGAAAAAGGAAGATAAACTAGCTGGCATGACCAAAATGTAGCTGTTTAATATTCTGACTATCTATCAATAGAATTAAACAGCAATGTAGAAACCCTCAATAAAATAAAGAACAAATTATCTGACAGTGGTGCCACATGACCAGCTATCATCCCTGATATATTACATCATAAAGCAGTCTTAAAGGGGTACTCTTTGAGCCCATGCACTGGGATTTACAAGCATGGTATACATAGGGTGCAACCTTTCACTTCCTCATTTTTCAGTGCAACCTTGTCAGCTCCTCAACCCTTTTGGACAACTCCTCTACCGAGACCCCCATCACATTTGAGATCTCCTCCATTCGGCTGCGGCTAAGATCGAGGAAAGATTCAATTAGGTCACCATCCAAGAAGTTCCTCGCATCGACGGTCTTTTTCTCATTGTTGAATGACCGCCAGTGCTCATGGCTCAACCCACCCACGCCTTTTATAACCTTTACCAGGTTGGCCTGGAGTTTCTCCAGAAATGAATATTGGTCATGAGGGAGGGATGCAACGACACCAATGACACCATTGACAGTGCCAAAGATGACTGTAGGGATTTGACCTGCCTCTGAGTCAGGGAGGCGCATTACAAGAGAACCATGCCGGAATCTGTTGACAAACTCACCAAGATGGTACTCTCCAACTACCTCAAGCCGGCCCCTCTCCTCATCAGTGGCTGCATCACTATTCTTGCGCACAGTGAATAAGTTAAAATTGTTCTCAGCACCCAGGTAGATATCATCATCAAGGATCTCAACAGCAGTCATCCAATTTGCATTGTAGTCTCTTGCCAACTCCTCAATGGCGCCCTCCTCATGCTGACAATATAGCGTAGCACAGTATTAAAATCTATAAGAAGGGCCAGCTGGCTAGTGCATGTCATAAGACACCAATAAAGATGAATAATCTAGCAATGGAACAGAACGAGATCAACCATGTGAATCCAAAACAAATACTTCATAAAAACTGGAAATCATATTATTCTATGAAACTACTAGATGATCGATTCCCATGATAGATGACGCTAAGTAAATCTATTCGAGATTGATGCTCACCTTATACAGCAACAGGGATATAGACTTCATAAGATCACCAACAACAATGAAATCACCACGAGTTTGAACATACAGGGCCAGTATGTGGCCATGATGCCCACATTCAGATTGCAACTCGCGTGGTCCATCTTCCCGAAGCATCCATTTATATAACTGAATCTTCTGATTGATTGCAGCCAGCAACTTCCCATTGAAGGAATTGAGTGAGTAAACAGCTCCCTTAGTTTCCTTCTCAGCAATTAATTGTAGCTTCCCATCTTCAACTACAAAAACCAAAATGCGGCCCTACGACAAGTAAAAACATTATTTGCATGGAAACAATGAAATGTGAACGGTTATTAATTTTTAATATGTATTACAAGTATTGTGTCAGCCATTAAACCAATACTTGCTAAATTAACGATAAAAAAATAATAACAACCAACATTTAAGATAAACCGAGTGGTTTCCTTAGTTGTTAAATACTTAACAAGTTTATGTAAGTCAGAGTAGCAAGTAACAAGTATCAAGCAAAAAGAGAAAAATGAGCATATACAGCTTCAGCATAGCGAGTCGCAAGTTTACCTTGGTAGGTTCATTTTCTTCAGGTAAGACATAAGCTGTTCCCACACAGTAATAAACATTGCTATCATCCGAAAACGAACAGCTGATAATGGAGCAGCCATATTCATAGGTATCAAGGGGGTAAGTTGATATAAACTCAAAAGTCTGATCATCCAATAACCTAATAAAGTGTGTCTCAGTTTCCTCATTACTAGTCTGATTATTCTTGAGACTGCAGATAGCAAATGTCCGAGATTGTTCCTGATGGCAGATACGCCGAGCATGTTCGCCAAGAGGAATTGTGCGAATGTGAAGCTTCTGGATGTCATCAATGGTTCCTATTGAAAGCTCACCTTCTTTAGCAATTGCAAGGCTGTATTAATCAATAAGAACTCATTCAGCAAAAATTTAAAAAAAAAAAGAGTTTTCCAGAGATGAAACTAAGAGTATAAGCATGACAAGCAATTGAAAAGCTCCATAAATAGCTAACCTAGTCAGGTCAAAAAGGATCAAGATCCCATTCTAAGCAAGGCAGCAGACAAATTTACACAAGAGCTTTACAACAGAAGTATCGTAAAACCACAATTTCAAATTTTACCAACAGAGACTCAATACCAAAGCACATAGATGGAACTTGAGAATAAGCATACTATGAGAACAGAGAACAGTGTTAGCAAAGGGCAAAATGATTATAACTGAACCTCTAAAGTTGCATAATTTACTGTTCAGAAATCATAAGCCAAGGAGTACTACTTTAGGAACAAATATTTGACAAATTAAATATACAAACAAATATAAGATCAACAAAATGTAACATATACCCTGAATTAGTCAGAGGGATACCTTGTTAAAAATGAAACTTATAAGATAATCTATGGCAAAGAATTCTTATTCACACCAATATGGCAAGACAGAAGCAGATGGCCAACAATGTCATATGATTGTAAGTACAGAGAGAGAGAGAGAGAGAGAGAGAGAGAGAGAGAACCTGTCCGGGAAAGCAGCTGAATTAAAGGGACACATATGGCTGACTTCTTTTAAATTGACATTACTATAAAGCAGCTTCTTATTGCTGCTGTAGATGACAGTTGGTCTATCTGATGCAGCAAATACATGGGTTGTATCTTTTGAAGAGAATGTACGTAGGCTTATAGGTTGTGTCCCAAGACAAACCTTCTTCCTATCGGATAATTCACCTGTGCTTATGTTCAATAGGAAATTAAACAGGTGTCCATCTCCAAGGGCACAAAGCAAATATGATACCTGAAAAAGCAATTAAGGTAAATAGACATGTCATACCAGAGCTGTTAAAAGAAATATGTTCAAAAGCATACCCCTTCGAAAGTACATAAAAGAACAGAGCGAGGAATGATTTCTCCACCCAAGTTTTCCTTTGTCATTAGTTCAAGGTTTGGAAGTGAAAATATCCTGACACTTATATCTGTCCACATGCCAACTGCTGCTAGTGAACTATAATTAGAATTTTCACCAATCGGATTTATGTCAAGACAAGAAATTGCATATTCCAGCTGTATGTGTTTTACTTCAACCAACTTTGCCTTCTCAATTTCTAGGTAAACAAGATGCCCGCCCCCAGTGGCCAATAAAACCTGCAGTTGACAACAGCAACATAAAGCTTCAGGAGATTCAGTACTGCTCAGATTGAGTCATAGTGTAGGGAAGGTGATTAATTGGCATTCACAAAGAGGCATTTATTTTATACTACCATTTGTCTGCATGAATTGCATACAGCCATGTGCACTAAGCATATGTCTCAAAATATAAGCTAGAGTGTCCTTTAGTTTAACCACTCTGATCTGACAAAATAAAGTAAAACATAAGCTAGAGTGTCATTTAACTCCTAGTTCTCTCTTAACCAGTTTTCTATTTAACTCTTTTTTTAGTGAATCTATGTTACAAGTGTTGAAAAGAAAAAAGGAAAAACAAGCAACATTAACTTCATGCACGACATGGAGAAAACTAGAAAAGCATATTTTATGCAAAATGAAGATAAAAAGCCTAGTACTCTTAAACACCTAAGCCACTATACTCTCGTCATGCATCCATCAGTTTGTACTTTGTTAGTTTAAAGGCACGCCTTGTAGGAGCACGACGCACGTGACAAGACACTTGAGGAGAAAATTGAAACTACTTCAGTGTTTGAAGTTAGATCAAACTTCATTTATTCAAACTAACATATGTTACATAATTGATAAGATTAGACAGTCAGTAGTTTGGTAAAAAGAACTGACCTGAGTAGCATTAGCAGAAGCAACATTGATCGAGAACCCTGATGGTGCATTCCATTGATCTAGTAACTCTCGAGATGTGGAGCTTACTAATCGAACAGAATTAGCAGTAACCTGTTATGTAGAATGTATCAGCTAGGGAATTGTTATTTCAAACATACACCATTATATATGTGATTTTGCGCGGAGATGGTTGATCTATTCTTCAGTCAAGTATTATAATTTGTATGAAAACGTATTCCCATTAAAAGAATTTGATACATTAGTATGATAATTCTCAAATAGATCATTATTTAAATTTGAGGGACACTATATTACTAAGTTGTAGAACAGAACCTGCACAAGTTGATCATGCATGGCATTTTGGCAAAATAAGGTCTGTGTTTGCGCATCAAATCCTTCTATCTCAGTTTCTTCCAATTCATCCTCTATATTCATTGCTAAAATACGTGTCTCACTGATGAAGCTCACAACCAAGAAGGTATCATATGGATCATTAGTAGAAGAGCGCAGGGACCACAGTCCTTTGATGCCCTGAAGTTCTACAGAAGCCTATTTCACATAAAGACAAATCCATTATTAAAAATCCCTAGAGAACTTTTAGTATCAATGAGAACATGTGAAAGACAAAAAAAAAAAAACTAGCCTGCTCATTAATCCCAACACCATTTCGAACGACACGAAGGGAGCCATCTTTATAAGCTCCTGAGCAAGTAACAACCTGACCCTGCCCTTGCCTCTCAAGATCAACAACACAGAAGTCTACAATAGGCCCAAGATTGACATATTTTTCAAGTACTTCGACATATGAACCTTTTGTATCAGGTTGCAGATTCAGTTTAATTAGCTGCAGGAAGAAAAATCAACTCAAGGTATTAAGGTATTAAATATTCCAGCATGCAGCATTTACATGACATGAAGAACTAGTTTTGCGAACTTGATAGAAATATCTAAAATCTAACACAAAGTAATAGTAGGAAATAATTTAACAGACATTCAGAAAAACTTCTTGATGTCTCTCACATACCCAACCTGAAGATCTACAGTGCCAAATGTGAACAAAAGGAAAGAAGAAAATTGTGGATCCTGTTAATAGTATACCTGTGAATCACCATAGCTTGAACCTACATAAACTACTGCATTGTCAAGGTAAGATATTGTTGACGCAACAGAGGTTTCACCTAAGTGCTCGATTTTAAGACCAGTTACCCTGTAACATATCCAAAAGAAAAGGGAAAAAAAATCAAATGAGTAAAACACCTACTGTAACAATACTCAAGTTAAATATACACAAGCTAAATATGTATCATTGCATTAAAACATGTACCTTTCTCTCTCATGGGTGATGACAAGTAAATGTAGAAGACCTGCATTATCACTAAGCAAATACCGAGAACCATCTGCATCAACCCTCCCATATGCTCTTGTAATTGACTAAGATGGAACAGAAGGAAAAAGTAACGATGGCTAGTGATAAGAGGAACAAGCACATTTACATATTAAACTAAAGTAGCAGAACTGAAGGTGGAGGAAGGGACTGGGAAGGACACTTACTGGTCTAATTGGAATGGCTTTAAATGCAGTAGCACTACAATACACTATTGTCTCCTCCCCGATAATTATAACACCACCAAGAGGCATGGGAACAGGGATTAGAAGACCAGCCCCATTATCAAGATTATTCTGTGACCATGGACCCTCAACAAAGTCTTTATCCTTGAGAGCTACTTCATATGTCTTAACATGCCGTGCATCTTTGTTATCCTGTAAATTAGATGGCCAAACCATGATAATCTTTTAGTATAGAAGAAGACTATCCTTCTAAGACAATGCATAGGGGAATATGTGTGTGTGTGTGTGTCAGTAAGCCAGGAACAAACATCACACGCAGGCCAAGACTTAACGAATTAAACTATCTCATACTTTTCAATGTGTACCTAGTATACACATGCCTATTAAGGGACATTCTAAAATATGAGCAAACCTGGTAGAGGACGACAATTGTGGGTTTTGAGCAGCCATATAGAAACTTGATATCCAAAACTTGAAGCTCTTCAAGCCTGTGAATGGAGTAAAGGAATAAAAAAAGTTTTCCACAGTAATAAATGAATTATTAATGAGCAGCCATCATATCATCCATGAGACATCAATAATGAATGAGGGACCACGTATCACACCGCATACAAATAATTATAAAAAGAACAAGTGCCCAGATTATTAACAAAGAAATATGTTACCTGATATTAAATGCTTCTTTTAGTTGTCCCTTATTGTCAAAAGGTATAACCTGATGGAACAAGAGAACAATTAACCAAGGATAGATCATTATGCCTATATTGAATGCAACTAACTAAACAGCTAAATTACACTTACCTTGAATAAGCCATCATATAGATGGAGACCAATTAATCTACAATCAGGATCAATAATTCCGATCTATGAGAACAAATAAAAAGATATCAGGAAATAGTGCTCACACATATCACATGACAATAAACAAAGGCGCCGGAAAATCAGATATCACCAGAGATGCAGAGCGAGAAACTCCTATATGATAGTGCTTCGGAAAAATCTATTATATCTAAGAGCAGGTTATGCATTCATTTAATGTTAAAGCGGGCTTGTGCAATATATATTAAGCTCATGAGCCTAACTAACCTGAATGAAAGAAACATCATTGGCAAACAACTCATCCTTTATCTACTTCAGCAAATCCATGGAGAATCATAGTATCACTCGAACAATGAGAGAATGATGAGAATGAATGCTTTGTGCAAAAGTTTGGTGCAGCAGAAGTTAAAAATATTCTATCAGGTAAAAACAAAATCACAAAACACCGCATTTAGAAACACTTACAGAGAAAATTAATAGTCTTCTAGCTCAATTGATAAAAGAACATTTATGGCAAAAATTCAAACTCCCCCTAAAACTATATATGGCTTAATCTCATAGTTGCATCTACAGTACTAAGAAACCACAAGAAAGTATTCATTGGACAAAAGTTGAAAGCCTATATTTATTTCTAAGTTGCAAGTCTAAAGTGGTAGCTGATGTTGCTGATGTTATAAGGGATATTCTGCCATGGTTACAACTTAGAGAGCAAGGGCATATACAGATACAACTCAATCAGTGTGATGAATACAGAAGTCTCCCTTTATCCCTATCTCTATAGATGAACAGCATTAATAAACAACAAACTAACCGCCCATAGCATCTCAGGCAACCTCTAGTGGTTGCTAGACTGACAAAATTATTAGCTAGCGATGAAAGGAAAAAACCAGGCACACCTGTCCATTATCTGTTGGGCGACCAATGCGGTCAGAAACATCTCCCATTGCTCTGCACATAAGAAAAATTAATAGAATGATTACCCAATTAAAAAGTAAGTTACAGACTCACATTTTGGTCATCAAACACAAGATACATTGAAGTAAATTATTCATTTGTCTTCATGGGAAGACATCATGGAGCAACAAGTTTACGTAACACAAATTGTTCATATATCGGTATATCCAAGATAAAACCAAAAATTGTAGGACTGGCATCTCATCTCTGACCTCGTGATAAGCTCTGAGGACTCTCCATCCCACTGAAGAACGCAAAATTTGTATCTTTCCGTAGCAACAAAAAGGAAATCTTGAGCTTCACCCTGGAACACCACAAGATTACATAAGACTCTACAGAATACATAAGAAGGACAATGTTGAGATGAAAGATAGAAACCTACATGAGGTCGGAAGAGCTCAAGGGTTGCAATCCGTCCATATAATGGTACATCCAGCATAGGCTGCTACAACTGAAGACAGTTACTTCTGATGGAAACATATTTGAAAGCAAGTAACTGAAGGATGCATGCATTTTTACTACTTTCTCCCACATTACTCTTGGGGGCATGCCAACCATCTCAATGAATTGCCACAAAATTTATCATCAATAGATACTACAACTAACTTGTGTCAGATTGCGCATTCATTTCTTATTCGGCCATTTCTAACAATCCCACCCAAACGTCTCCACATCCTCGTCACAAATACATGCAACTTTCACTTGCTGATTCCTAGTTGTCCAAATTATGATCCATAAAGTATGGCTGTCTTATAATTGTCCAAATTCTTGCTATCCCAATTGATAATTGAATAGGTTTTTCAGGCATACAATCTATAACTCATATCTACTAAAATCTCAACCAATATGAACCAAAACGATAAAAAAAAATGCCAGAACAATTCAACGTAAAACACCAAAATCTGGATGAGCTGCTTACCTGAAGACCATGAGGAGTAAGCAAATGGATCTCTATACGAGTACATTTACTGAAAAAGCAAAATGGAAAAGCCTTTCTTATTAACAATATTATCTTAATCAATAAATCGTAAAGCATCCATCAAATTAACGAAGGCCCCAAAATAATAAGCAATGACATGATCTTATATTTTCCGAGGCCCCGAACCCTAGAAGTTCAGACATTCCCGGTGGAAAAAAAAAAGGAAGGGAAAGGGGTTATTAAGATCTGAAAGAGAAGCCCTAAAATGGAAATGGAACCCTAGAGAAGAGAAAGGGAGAGAGGAGAGAGGATTACGCAATGATGAGATTGAGCTCCTGGGGTCCGGTAAAGTTGCCGACGCAGGAATGGGTGACGTTGGTCGGCTTGTGCGCCGTCACCACATAGTTCCACACGCTCATATCTGCCGCCGCTTCTACTCCGCCGCCGCCGCTTCTACTCCGCCGCTACCGTCGCCAGAGAGAGAGAGAGAGAGAGAGAGAGAGAGAGGGGAGAGAGAGGGAGAGGGGGGTTTTAGAAGGTACTTCAAGGGAGAGCTATGCCCCTATGGTCTTTGCCCTTCTACTAGCGTAGCGCCAGTGCGCCACACACACATCTGTGCGAGCGTTAACGGGCCGGATCCATTTAAGACCCGTTTTAGGACTTGTGTACACTGGTTAAAACGGGTCGGATGTTATCCAATCCGACCCGCCATCTGACCCGATTGATTCGAGTTCAAAAATTGTTCAAAAATCCTTACCCGACCGGATATAAATACAATTAGAATTTTCATACAATATCTACACAAAGACGGATACGAGTTGGGTAAATTTCTTAAAGATTCAGATACGAATATCAAATATTCAGTTACCCATGATTCAGGGATCTTAGATTTATAGTGGGCCTCTCGGATGTTATCTAATTCGACCCGCAATCTGACCCAATTAATTCGAGTTCAAAAATTGTTCAAAAATCCTATCCAAATAGAATTAGAATTTTCATAAATATTTAGACAAAGACGGATACGAGTTGGGTAAATTTCTTAAGATTCAGATACGAATATCAAATATCCGATTACCCAGATTCGGTGATCTTAGATTTACAGTGGACCTTTCGGATGTTATCTAATCCGACCCACCATCTGACCTGATTGATTTGAGTTAAAAAATTGTTCAAAAATCCTATCCGATCGAATACGAATACAGATAAAATTTCTATAAATTATCTAGACAAAGATACATATACAAGTTGGGTAAATTTCTTAAGATTCAAATACGAATATCAAATATCCGATTACCGAGATTCGGTGATCTTAGATTTACAGTGGGTCTTTTGGATGTTATCCAATCCGACCCACCATCTAACCAAATTGATTCTAGTTCAAAAATTGTTCAAAATTCCTATTTGACCGAATACAAATACTGATAAATTTTTCATAAATTATCTAGACAAAGATACGAATATGAGTTAGGTAAAATTTTTCATATTCAGATACGAATATCAAATATCCGATAAGATTATCGAAATTTGGTCATCTTAGACAAATTAAGATGGGCCTTTCTACAATGACATATGTACCATTACTTTTCTAAAATAAAGACTCGGTGTGGAAAAACAGATAGAACTCGGCTTTCATGATTGTTTCTTATGTTAATTAATTAATTGATTAGTAAATATTAAAACTTAGTGGCATGATCGAGTTAGTTGGACTTTGGGTATAATAATTAGCTATATTAATCCATGGAACTACTTTGAGCAATTAATATGTATACTAAAGCAAATAACAACAATGTTCATACTGGAAAAGAGAAAAATGAATTAGCACGAGACAGTAGCATAATTAAACACGACCAGAACTGTCGTTTACTATTATACTTAAACTTAATTTTCTATCTCTCTCTTACTACTTAGATGATGAGATCGATCTCATTACTCTGCATTTTGAAATAATTGTAGTAGATATTGATTTGTCTTCGTTCATAAATCTTCGTATATAGCTTATGGTTAAAATCTGATTCATATTCGATAAGTATTTCGTTTAAATTTGTTTTATATTTAAAAACTATCTGTATTATAGTGTCCATTTAGTTAAGTTTGGTACAAAGTTTACTTGATTCGCCCACTTGCAGTGCTTATCCAGCTTTGGTTTTTATCCTAGTAGGATAAGGGGCAAATTCGCGTATAAGTGTGATCTTTATCGGCCTTTTGACTCTTGGCTACGACATAAGGAATGCTCTTTTAAGCTAACCAACTTATTTATTTTGAGAAGAACGGGTATCCCTGTTAAATTAAACAGAAAGTTTAAAGATTATATGTAATTAAAGAGAACAAAACAAAAGACAGTGTACTAATTAGAAGGTTGATAAATCTCCCAGTAGTCACCAGGTCAAACTGAGGAGTCTATCGCAACAAATTCGTATAAAATCTAGCAAACAAATTTTTGTGATCTTTATTGGGCTTTTGACTCTTACCTCATTTGATAGAGGCTGATCAAGATAGGGTTTATTCAAAAATTTGATTCCAGAGTTGTGATGATTTTGTTCCCTATCTGCATCATTCACTGTTCAGCTGCCAGAGAAATCCTTTTAAGTTCATAGATATGAATATAAACAATGAAGGTGGAATCAGACATGAAACATGCATCCAATCTGACAGAAAAGCAACAGACTAACATGTTCTCTTTCAACTTCTCTTTTCTTTGATTTGTCTGCAGTGCCATAATGGAGTTCAGAAGGAAGTGGATTGTTTGCTAGAGGAAGATGCTGAAATCTATGGGTGAGGAGTAAAAATGGAAGCCAAGCGCTCCCACTCTGGACTGCAAGGTTCCTATCAGATATATATATCACAATGGTAAACCAAAAACACCCAACAGACACTGTGCACTGATATGAACTCAATGACATGGATGAACTGCCTCTTGGAAAAGGACACAAATCGGCATCAGGATCTGAGAAATGGATGTGACAAACATCAAACACCCTGCAGGAGGAAAGTTATAGATTACAGTCTAAAGATGTGGCAGAAGCTGACAACAATTATTAGTTGCCTATTGGATCTTGTTCAGAGACCTAGAGGATAGAATATTTCAGGACAATAACCAAACATAAATGGATACAAAGAACATAAGTACAAGCAACACATTATGTGAAATAATTAAACAGCCATGAGAATTAGTTTCAAGAAAATAAGTGTATAGTCATGTATACAGCCGAGGTTACGAGCTGATATCATATGATACAGATATTTAAACTTACATAGCTTATAGGCCAACCTGAGAGGCATCCAAAACTTGATCAGTACGGCAAAATACAAGAGGGAAATAATTATCAGGTCTATGAGCTCTCTTTTCAGAATTCCAAAGATCCCACCGATGTTATTCCAGTGCCCAGACTTCTCGCCTCCTGCCGGCTGACAAAATCGTCACAGCTGTTGCTAGGGAACCTTTTGACAGGGCCAGAGCTAAGATCAAGGCCCAGTTTCCCCATCTGCTGCACCTCTTGGGGAGAAAGTATCTTTATGTACCAAACACTGTTCACAAATTCCCTGTAACCACAAGTCCCAGAGATAGAAAAACATTTGATTACTGTCTGGAACCAAAAAGAAATAAAAAGTGACATACTTACTCAAGGATTCTAAAAATAAACAGAAAAATTGCAAGGACAAATGTCCATTAACCATAACAACCATATGCAATTGAAAGTAGTTGAACCAAATTTGACAGAAAGAGTGAGAAGGTAGGGCTGAAAAGGCTTACTGCCAGGGATCATCGCCAACAAGAAGAACATCATTCTCCCTGTCAACGAATACAAGCTGCCAGCCTGATCTCAAAGGGTCTTCCAACTGGCCTTCTAGGCCAAACAAACGCCCAAGCTCACTACGCAACTCGTTGTAGCTGCTAAACCTGGTGATATCAAGTGACCTTCCAAAAGTACCTGACTTATAAACCTGAGGTTCCAAATAGAAGCTGATCAGTCAGTTCATGTTCATCTACATAAAACAGAGTAAATCACGAAGGATATCTTGATTTTAAAACTTAGGCAAAATAAGGCAAATAAAAGTTCATCTGTTCTAACTTCTGAAAATTTATATGTGAATATTCTTTTTTTGCTGTGAAAAAGAAACATGGCCCAAGAAATCACTCACCTTGACAAATGTTCCGTTCTGTAGATTTACTTGCTCACCATTCTCTGGGGACTGCAAAAGTCCTGATTGATCCAAGCAGCTGGAGTTAATCTGTCCTTGATTCAATAGATCATTATTTGCCAAGGAGTTCTGAAAATTGCAGGCTGCATAAGGAATGGTAGTTGAGCCATTCTTGTTTGCAACCGTTCTGATGCTTGATATACCACTCTGTAATAAGAGTGCAGAGGAATCTATGTTAACACCAAATAATAGATTGTTTTGAGGATCTGTGTTCCCATCTTGGTCAAAAAGGCATTCTCTTCTTGGAAATGATGCTAGTGTGACATTATGCTGAGAAATGTTAGGCTGCGTCGAATCCAACTGTCCAACTTGGGGCATAAGACATGGAGCCTCAGAAGGCAGCACTGACTCAACTGCAACACGCTTGGATGACCAGGGGCTTGAAACTAATGAAGGGTTTGTTCTTGGTAAATTAATCTGTGGAGCTGCTTCTGAAGAAAAAGGCCTAAGGATATTATGCAACGGAGAAGAGACGGATGCTGATACAAAGTTACCATTTGAGTCTGAAAAGTTCTGAGGTTGAGAAAATGAGGGAATCCTTTGCAATGTGGGAGGTTGGGACTGAGAGACGGGAGTAAGCTCTGAAAGGTCTGACACTATGTTAGGGACTTGATGGTCAGACAAATGCTTCTGCTGATGGACTTGTTGATGTTGTTGTTGCTGCTGTATTGGCACATACTGCTGTTGTGGCACTTGGTGCTGCTGCATTTGCTGATGCTGCTGAATCTGCTGATGCTGTTTCTGCTGCGGATCAGAAAATGACTGGCAGTGCTGCAACTGATGCTGATGGAACTGAGGCTGAGTCTGGTTATCCTGAATGGTGTGAAGGAAGCCTTGTCGTAATTGAGGTTGCAGTTGCTGTAATATCTGATTTGGCAATAGAGGAGACGATCTACTAGATATGTTCTGAGTTTGCTGCAGTTGCAGCACAGATGGAGAGACCTGTTCTGTAGAATCCACATTTCTCATTTCCTGAAGTGCAGCTGCAGCTATAGTTTGGTACATGGCAGGTTGCATACCAAGTACTGAAGCATCAAGTCTTGGCTGAATCCAAGGTGTCAAACCACTTCCCTGGAAGTTCAGTGACTGAATCCCTGGGTTTCCACCATCTCGAAGCCACATTAGAGGAGAAGTCAGACCAATCTCATCATCCTTTCCACCTATATAAATGGACAAAATAAGAGGAAGATAAGAAGCCCAAAATTCCAGATTTATAATAGATATAATCTGGATAAAGCTTCAAGAGGTGGTTTATAGGCACCTATCAAAAGCAATCATGAGACTTACCATAAAGAGAGGGTAATCCTGTTGGCCAGGGGCGCTTAAGTCTGTAAGGAAAAGGAGTTGGATACATCGGGAAGGTTGTCAGAGGCTCAATCTCCCAAAGTGACACCTTTGGTTGCCTGTCTCCAGCTGTTGACTCATCCCAGCCAACCTACATCAGTAAGACATCTATGACTATAGAAGCAGCACTCCAAGCAAATGACATGACATAGAACTGGAATGATATATTATTTTGTACAAACGGCATTCAACACAGACGCACACTTAAAATTTGATAATATGGTGGCTCACGAATATATACCTTCACAGAACGCCAGTGCGAGTTTGGCCAACGAACAGAGTCAAGATCACCTATCCCGGTAATAGTGCCCATGTACCTAAAATAAAACAGAAGAACTTAAGGACAATAACATGGACACAGTGTGGGATCAAACTGCAAATAGTATAAATAAATTATTCACATTTCAACATAAGTAACAAGGTAAACATCAGATTACTCATGTATAAGCAAACTTAATAGTCCAAATGAGGAAACTAAAGGCAAATAAAATCTGATGTACCGGCGAACACTTGACTCTTCCGTCTCAAAAAGCATCCGGAAACGCATGCCCACAGAAACTCTCGTATGGTATACTGCTTTGACATACTTAGTAAGAGGTATGACAAATTCAGAAGGGCTTGCCCTGCAAACAGATAATACATCACAATCTCAACAAAAGATCCATATGCACTGCAGAGGTACCGTAGCTACCTTGGATTATAAAAAATGGTAAACCGGCTGTTAGTAGCGGCAGCATGAGCAGCAGCGGCAAGAAGACCTATGTGCATGCTATCACTAGATAATACTGATGAAGGCATGACTGTTTGTGGTCGATTAGCACGGCGAATCCCCAGAAGCAACTGGTTGTTTTCATTCCTAAAGAGGAAAAGAGCTTAACATCAACAAAAAGAATCTCATAAGTTCATAACAGACTCAATAGTTGCAAAGAGGATTACAATACCAGATAAAGAGGACGGAATCCCCAGCCACAAGTTTCTTCGCACTTACAAACACACTCCATCCTGTTGTAAGAAGATGCCTCTTGGGCTGACCTGCATCCATGTAGTTTCACAGATAAGCATTTTCACAGTGCAACGAAGCCAAGAATACCTTCAACAAAGGATGCAAAACCAATCATCTTCTAGCATTTTCAGGTACTCTAAATCCTAGTCTTGATTGAGAGTGCAGAGTCAGTAGAGTTACAGTGAGATTATCTTGGAATATCACAAACTGGACAGAATCTGTAATCCATTCTGATCCTGAATACACTGCCTAAGGAAAATTCCTCCTATGAATAGTAATGCAGCTTTTAAATTTTAATTAGCATATTCTACTTGGTTTTCTCGACTTCGGATCTGCACCTGCACTCCACATCTACAACAAGCTCATCTAATAAAACAAAAGGATACATATAATATACATATGTTTATATATGCACACACACATACTTGGGTTTTTAAATATGCATGTATATAAATTTATACATATGTACACAAATTACATACATGCATATCTAATTATATGTACAATTGTATATATGACGTCACAACAAGAATATGCAGCTAGCATAAACAGTAGTGTAGGACTCTGGAAGAAATGCCAGAACTAAACCACTTGATCTGATTTACAACTTGTAAGTCCGTAAGTGACGATAGGCGAAAGGTCTTCATGTGATGTACCAGCAGATTTATCTCAATCTTTTTATAGTATTTCTGAGACGCCAATAACATAATAAATTAATAATACAGCGCCGCATGAAATCAACCATACAAGTTCAAATATGTTCTGCTTGCAGTTCAAAGGCAGGCTTCTTCCAAGGGTATGATCATCGGCTTATAAAAGAACTCAGATTCATTCCAACAAACCTTGGCAACTTTGTGCAACAAGCTCAGAACTTGGTAATTTTCTTCATGTTGGCTATGAAATCTTTAGAGTAAAATCTTGTAACTATACAGGTCTTCTCTGTGTCAGAGAGGCAAAAACTATTACAAAATCATGCAACAGTTCCTATATTTGGGCATATTCATGCTAATTTGGTAAAAGTCCAAAAACAAAAGTTTGCTCTCTAGGATCTCAAATTTGGACAAGGCAAGAAGTAATTTCATTACATCCACTTCCCTTTTAGGATCTAATTATGATATTTTTTTCTGGACAATTAAGCATGCTCAAAGATATTTCAGATGCAGTTTAAGTAGGTACAGAACTAATGAGAAGTGAATATTGAAAACACTTGCCGCGAAAGATGTGGCGGAATTTCCACTCATTTCCATGAAGGTCCTTTGCTATCAACTCTTGTACTGGAGGCTGCTGGGTGAAATCCTACAACAGCATAAGAGAAGCTAAGCAAATGAACTGCACATTCTCTAGAAAAGCTGTGATCTGATACCGCTCAAAATGTGGGCAGAGGTGCAGGTGGTAAGTTACTTACCAGTGGAGGAAACACCTTTTCAGCTGCTCGACGAGGAACAGAGAATCCACCATGAGTACTGGTGTCGCTTGCAGTCAAAGTCTTGCAGAAATAATTAGTTGGCTGCTTGCTAGGACTACCTAATTCAGTATGAAGATAGGGATCCTTCTGCTCTTCCTGCAGATAAGATCACCACCGGAAAAAGATATTAGGAAAGGTTGCTAAGAAGGACAAAGGTAAAAAAGGAGAATGTCAACTACCACACTCAGTGGCTGCAATGTCATCTGAGCATAAACTTCATCTGTTTCTACATCAGCCTGAAATGAGAATATGGTCATGTGTTAGATTCCTGATGACGAAAATTCATAGATTTCAATCAAATATGTCAACACATAAAATTTAGAACTTACGTGCATAGTTGCATCATGCAGCTGACAAATTAGCTGAGGAGGTAGGTTGGGGTAATTTGGGATTTGGGAATCTATTTCCTTATTTGTTGATGCCACTACCTGCATACAAGTATAGGATTTGTTCATTGAAAAATTAGGAAAATCAGAAGAACAAGTCCAGATTGAAAAACAAAGAAGAGTTAGACAATTTCTTTACATAATCTAAAGGTATTTTACAATAACTTGCATAAGAGAGGATGTCCCTTCCAAAATAAGGCCAAGCTTATATGTGGTGTAAACATATCGAGCTGCTGTAGTACAAAAAGCTTTACTGACCTGCTCACTATGACCCTGTGGGAAGTATACCACCCGGCTACCAACAGTAGGTAACGACACCAGAGGCCCAGCACATGCATGCCATAACTCTGAATTCAGACATCTTTGTTCTTCTGTGAAAAATGATATAAAACCAATAAGCAGCAACGAAAAACAATCATACATCAATTCTTATAAGTAAGAATGATACTGTGGAAGTAAACAATAAGAGGCATAGTGAAAAAATTAAAGACAGAAGATTTTCAATAGGTTTTCCTGTTTTCAGATCATTTGCTTAACAATATTCTAAGGAAAGTAAGTTTATAATTAGACATTGCAAGTTCTTGTAACATGTAATTATATACTGTGATATGCTCTTATGAAATTGACAATAGCAAAGTTTATAAATGACACAAATATGCCGGAACTTATCTAGCTTCCATCAGCAATGGGTAAAACAACATCATAGAGGAAAGGACCATAAAAGCACCACTTCAATGATAGAATTACTAGTGGACACATAATTGTCGCCCAATTCCGGAGAGGACTTTTGGCACAATGAAGGCAAATCAAGGAGAAGCATTTCTTACATATTGATTTTAACTCAAATATCTTTGCATGCCTTCGTGAACTTAATCGGCTCTTACATTTAAGGCCACAAAGTGATGTGCTACACAATGATGGATTTATCAGGCAAAGAAGATCAAAGAGGGAAGGAATAAGTACTAAATTGGATTCAAGATCCAACACAATCTCAAATAACCAATTTTGCATATTTAAGTTGTATTAACACTCAGATTAGATTGAAGATTTCCCATCTCTAGCTGTCCATCTAACATCCCTTGTCTCTAAATGAAAACCAAATTAGACATTGAGGCTTTCAGCCTCTCAAATAGACAAAAGACTAGCTAGCATGTAAGTTGTCGCCATTAATTGGTTATGCAGTCTATACTGATGTGGGTGCAGAGGAATTGGTTAAATATCGAAAGGATTAGAAGCAACATATCCTAAGAAGGGGAAGGCATAACTGACAGTGTGAAATACAGTTATTTTTTGATGCAATGGTTTGAGGATCCCAAGCTTAAGGAGGCACAACCATTTTCTGCAAGTTCTTGAAATGAGCAGTCCGCACGAAAAAAATAAGGATCTCCAATCATTGCATAGGAAAATAACAGAAATAATAAAGTTGCATGTGCATGAAATTCTATTATTAAGTCATCAAGCTTCTGAAAAGCGAAGAACTCGCCTTCTTGTGGCTGATTGCCAAGACTGGCCGATGACACCCTCATCTTTTATGACCAGTTGAAATGCTTAGTGCAAAATAGAGCACACCAACAAGGACTGAGTTGAAACTTTTTTTTCTGATTTAGCTGCCAGAACCTTGAGAGCAAGAAACCAATATTTTTCGACTACTTAAAAATGAAACAGATAACCTCCTTTGTGCTTCCCTTTCACTGGTTGCAATTCTTTAGCATGTGTGTGATCTCAAGTACTCCAATGGATGATGAAACCCAAAACATTTATGCCCATACACCTCCACTACGCGCTGCTTCAACTATAAGAAATGCTCATATGTTGCCTCTTCTGATACTCAACCTCAAGAGACTATTTCCCCCCTAATGTGACAAAGATACTGCAGCAACCAGGTTCAAAAATAGCAAATTTCACAACCTTCTTCTGACATCAATCTTATGGACCACATAGGGTTTCCAAACACAACTCCCAATCTAGAAAGCTCTGCGCTTGTTTCCACCACAGTACCAAATCTCCAGAACCAGGTATGGAGAACCAAGCAAAAAAACTGCACCAGCTACCTCCCCTGAGCCAAGCAAAGACAGAACCTTAATGGAGAAACTTCCTCCCAAAAACCTCAGCAAACTCAAAGGTGACTTCTTTGAGAGAGTAACCTCCCCAGATCTCACTTCCAAAACCCGCAGTGTCTTGACAAGCTATAGAAGAGCTCCTTCCTACAAAATAAACTCGATTCTAAGCCTTCTCACCTCTAATCTCCCTTCTGAGCTCCCAATAACTAGCTCGAAACGCTAACACCACCAAATCCAAGCTCCAAAAAACCCTAACCCGAGCTCACCACCTTTTCCTGGCACTTCTTCACCTTGAAACCCAGGAACTCCAGATCTCCACCACCACAACCGCCACCGCCGCAGGGAATCAGCTCCGGTTTGGTGGATTTCAAGCCAAAGTGGACCATTTCCAGCAGGAGATTACCATCAGAAATGGATTAATAGAGAGAGAAGAGAGAGAGAGAGAGTGAGCGCTCCTCTCCTCGGGCTTTAACCCCACGAGTGGTGATAATTTTCTTTTCTTTTCTTTTTTTTTTTAATCGGCGGAAAAGCCCCCAATTATTTCTCCTCCCTTCTCTTCCTCCTACTTTTGTGCTTCCGTATTTAATATACAAACTTACAAGGGCCAAAGTGTACTTTTGAACAGTTCTCTACTTCTCTTGCATTTTTAACAAAAAGACCCTCATAATTCGTTCCTTTTACAAATTACTCCTTGAAGTTTAATGATCACGAGGTAATTACACCTAAACCTCTCAACTATATAATATTATCCTTTCACTTTTAAAAGAACGAAAGGACTAATGTGGACCTGACCCGATATTAGCCGTTGCCTCACCGACACGTAACGCAAAGTATAACGATTAAATTGTTGGTTAATTTTCCTTGGCAAAAGATAAACCGGTCAAACCAATAATAATCCAATCTAGTACTTGATCCCAAGAAAGACCGTGTCACGAGTGCTTCGCCACGCGTCCGGAATTCCCACGGTCACGTGACGAAATTCTAAAGTCCAAGATTAGATCACGGTAATAATTCTAGATCGCGTATCTGCGGGACCATCAAGACAGCGACGCTCGCATTCACCGACCACGGACTGTAGAAATTTCGTGCAGTCGGGCTACCTGGCGGCCTTTAATTGGTCGTCGCCGACCACGTATGATGGTCGGCAAATGGTCCACCGATGCAATGTCCTCCAACCCATTGCTTTGGGTCTTCCCGCTACCAACCAACTCCAACTCTTAGGTAGGTATTCTCCCTCGCTTATTACCACCGAGCTCACAGATTTAACTGTAATTTTAAATAATATTATAATAAAATTATTCCGTGGTTTAGTAGCTTAGTTTAATAACTCAACTCGATTGATAGCAACAACTCAAGGGCATTTGGTTCGAAGCAATTATTCAGCGGCACACGTAACTTAAAACTTAAACTAGTCAGCCTAGTATATTGACTAAAGCTCGGTGAGATCTACGTACTTTCTGTATCTAATAGGAATTGACATTTTGTCCAACATATATTTAGTCTTCAAGCTCATGAATACTATTCACACACAAATAAATAAATAAATAAAATAATAATATAAGGAATGCATGTGAAAGACAATTTTGTATTTCAGACCTTTCCATTGAAGCCAACCTCTCTCTCCCCCACCACTCAAAATCTTGGTTTTCAATGTATAATTACTTCTCATTCATATAAATTTTGATTGATATAACTGCTTACAATGTGTACTGTATTTTTAACGCTCTTTCTTGTGTGTAGCTCATCATGCCACAATATTAGATAATTGGTCGACCTAAAAACGATAGCCGATCATTAACATCTATCATATGATTTTTATTGGCACCATAGTATAATAAGTCAAGTAGGTAATTGATTATCTTATCCATGCTTTTGAAAACTTTTTCATAAGCACAATCATGGAGGTGATGGACCCTCTCTTTCTTGCACCATAATAAGAAAACGATTTTGTATTTCAAACCTCTCCAATCAAAGCGAACGTCGAACTTTCTCTCTCCACCGCTCTTACTTGCTTTGAGTATCTATTATTAGATAATTAGTTGACCCAAAAGTTTATATTAATAGATAGCTTTCGGCTTACGATATTGCAATACAAGAAATTAGAGAATAAAAATGGACTACCGATGGATAACCACTACATATGATTCTACTTACATGATAGTATAACAAGTCCATACAATTGATCATCTTACTGATGCTTTTATATGAAAAGTAATTTCCTAGCACAATCATGGAGCTAAATGGACCCCCTTATTTTACCATATTTACCAAGTGATTCACTGCTTTGTTGTAGAAACCTAACAATCTGGTAAGTGTAAGCATCATCCACTCCTTTTAAGAGTTCTCTTGGCCTTTTGGCCAACTAAAAACCACTTCAGGAATATGTACACTCCTTTGTTGAGGACCATCAAAGGATTGATTGTAACATATGGCATATGGTCAGAAGAGCAATGCATCATTTAACATCCAAAGATAGGAAAGATGCTCTTTGGGCATAAGGAAGTGGTTGCAGTTGGAAGGGTGGTGAGGAATAGAAACTCAAAAAGAAAACAGAGGCATACCTAAGCATGTGGCATTAAAGATCAAGTACTTGAATATGAGCTGTTTTGTTCTTCCCTGTGAACATTTGAAATTTTTAATGGATTGACAGGGTATGCATCCATTTGCCCACTCCTTTCTGTTTGAAAGCAAGAATGATGCATTTTGCAATTAGCAAAGGTTCTAAGTATCAGTATCAGGATGCAGAAGTAATTGTCAGTAAACATGGAAGCACAAGCTCAATGCAAGCACTATGCAAAGCTATATGGTGATGTGATCAATATTTTGGATGATTTGAGTAAATCGTTCAATCTGCTTATCCATCAGATGCATCTGGATGATTGAGAAAAGATATGGTTTCTTGTAATATTTTACGACACGCAGAACGTCAACGCAGAATCTTAAAACTCATTGTATCTAACATTTTTTTTTTGTTTTGTTTTTCATAGACCTACTAGAAGCCAAATCAAACTTATGCAGTAAACATGTTGGTAGGAAATCGACAAGAAGTTTTATGCAACTATGGCACATTTTCTCGCAACTAAGACATTATGTATTTAAGTTATGAACACCGAAGAAAGATCGAAAAATAAGATAACTAATCCAACAACATGTAAATAACTTTCTACAACTAATTTCTGTGCATTTTGGAAATTCTTTTTCAAAAAACCTGTGGATAGATATAGTAGGCCCTAGTCATAGACAAGCAATGTGGAGGAATTATGGGCACAGAGAGGATCTCTTCTTCCTTAACTCATTATTCAATGTTAAAGTGGGATGTCTGGCAAGATAAGGCCAGAATAGGCCTCATGGCCATAGTCACTTCAACATGGGTTGTGCCCTAGAATTTGAAGGGGAATTTATTCAGTCCTTACTATTTTTTATATGTAAGGACTCCTGATTGATACAATATATGACAGGTATGTGTTACTCTCTTTGTGAAATAAAGTAAACTTATGGCTGTAATTATATGTAGCCACAAATAAGTAATATCTCCTTTTCCACACATACAGGCCATCATTGCAGAATTATAAGAGTCCATTTTCATGCTTGATGAGTTCTTTTTGTCATGCAGAAATAGCATTTTTACTTTGCTGATGTGCAACTTTCATTTCTAGGTAGAGAATATTTTTAAGCAACTCTGCTGATAATTCTCTCTGCTGTAGCTCAAGGGGTAATTGAAGATCCTGCTGGAAATGATGCAACACTTATAGGTATCGTTCTACTTTATGACCAGAAGAAATCTTAGAAGTCTCATGCATACCAGTCATATAATTGACTGCAGCAAATATTGCTATGATCAAAACAATCAACCAGAAATACATAGAACGAGCACCTTTTATTATGCTGATCAAGCAACTGACCGTATGAATACAATTGTAACGGGGCTACTAGCTAAAGCTACAGTAGAATGAATGAAGAAAAAGATATCTAGAGACGAGGTTCAGTCAAAAAATTCCCACTGTGCAGTGGTAGGCGGATCAAATGTCTCCCACTTTGTCGTAACTACAACAGACTTTAATCTGGCATTTGAGATCTTGAGCATGTCCAAAGTTTCGACACATTTCTGCACCCTCTTAGCCTGCAAAGCAGAAGGGCAACAACCTCCCCTGTGTCAGAATTAATGTGAAGTTGAGCTAAATTTAAGATGAGAAATTACATTAAGCAACCTGGATATCAGGATAAACATAAAAGCAACTGAATGATCAAGACATACAATTATCAGCTAATTCAATTTAAATAGCAGTAAACTTTAAAAAAAGTACTTAATGAGCAGTATCCTCATCAGCACTCTATATTGATTGCCCAACTTTGCAAAAAAAGAAAAATCTAAGGAAAGATGGTAGCACAACATTCCTTCAATCCCATATTTTTGAAGGAGACCTTGCACTAACGACTAATGCCAATACCACAATTAAAATACACTGGTCAAGGAATCAGGCATGCCAAATGGTGTCAGAGTAGCCTTGATTTCTGAAAGTCATTTCACTCCAAAGCAGTCTTCTGAAATTTTACATATATCAGCTTATGAAATTAAAAGTAACTTCTCTTCATTTCCTTCAATGAACTCCCAGATATTATGTGCCAGAAGAGAATTCTACTGTCTCAGTAATTCTCATCCCTAAAACATGTGGCTCTAGAGATCTCCTGATGGGATAATAGTTAACACTGTGATTTGCCGACCCCAAATAGTTGGGATTAAGGGTTTTAACTTTTAACTTTTCCTTATTTCTTTTTAATGCAAGTCTATGTGATCAATTAACTGTAGAGTGCATACTACTAGACTAACAAATTGACGATAGTGCAACAGTAATTGAAGCCTTTGACCATCTCAGTTTGTAATATGTTGAGAATTTGTGTGGCTCATACTGAAATCAAAATGCCGGATGCACAATGTACAAATATAGATTGCACATCCATTCTTCTTCAACAGACTTACTACTTGTCTGCTATATGTATAAGTTTCACAAAGCATACATTTTAGATGAAATTATATTAAAAAGGTTAAGAGTATGGACAGCTCACTGACCTGAAGATTTTTCTGCAAACAAGTCTCTCCTTCAGAAGGTACACTATCTAATTTCACAGCTTGTATCATGAGCAACTCTATCAGCGTCGTGATTTGTACTTCTGCAACCTTATTCCCTTTGGAAATAGATTTCTCGATGGTAGTTACCTAGAAGCAGATAAAACTTGGTTGTAAGAAAAATATTCAATGTTATTGATAGCATTAATGTATAAGTCCTAGTATTGAGATCATGAAAATTATTCAAGTATCAAAGAAACAAAGAAAAAGCAACAAAATTACTAATTCTTCATTAAGTGGATCACATCCAAAGTTGTTTAACATTTTCCTGTACTTTCATAGAATTAAGCATGTTGGCAGTCCACCTGTTCAAACTTCACTGTAGTACTAATCTATACATTATCTTCTCCGCCTAATTCTACTGTTACATACCTAAGTCCCTTCAATGTGATCTTCAAACTCTATCACTCCTTTCAACTTAAATTTGCTGTACCTAATTCAAGCTCCATGTCGACTCATTATAATCAAGTCAACATTATAATGGTCAATGCTCATCTTCAGAGTTCAAACACGAATGCATGCCGTCCAACTATAGTAACAACGCATAAACCAACTTTATTGCAGGAAGAAATATCAATATAACCAGTAGTAACAAGCAGAATTACATAATGATTAATCTTTCACAAAACCAGATACTTCTGTAGATATTTAATTCTGGAGCAAAAAGCTCTAGTTACTATATGGCATTCACATACCTGGTCAGCCAATTTGTCCACCTCCAAGGAGATGTCGGAAATGGCCCGGTGGACATTCTGGATCCTTGCATTCCTACGCATCTCAATATATCTCCTCTCCAAGCTTGTTGGGTCCTCCACCAACACTATCTTAGACCGATTCTTCACCCCACATATGTCAAGGTACTCGGTGTTTCCCCGCTCCTTCCCTTTGTATGTCAACCTTTGGTCAGCCGGCTGCAAACCAGTCTTCTCCATCAGCTGCTTCTTCAATTCCCCTACATAAAAATGATAATGCCATCACACAATTGTCAAATAGCTCCTCTTTGCATCACACTTTTCATTTCTCCGCAATTTAACATAATTTAAGAACATTTCCTTTTTTGTTTTACAGAGAAAAGCAAAAGGGAAAGGTCTCTACCGTTAAGAAATTACGGGGGTTATTCCTAAAATATAAAATGACACTTGTTTTGATTTATTTTTCGGGTGTCCTTTTTCGCTAAGATAGTTGTAAATAAACGACCTTACCGTAGATCCATTGTGATCTTGAAATTATCTAAAAACGGAAACAGCATTGAATGATAAGAAACTAATGTTCACTTATACATACCACAAGACTCCAGATTTTCCTAAAATATAAAACGACACTTACTCTTATCAACAAGAAGTAATTTGAGAGAGAGCAACAATATTACACCATCGACAACCATTTCCTAAATACTTGAGCTCACCCACGCACTTCATGCAACCATTCTAGGCGAAGCTTGTTTTTGACATCTACACCTACTATAACCAACACATTTGCAGGCATTTCTTCCAAATGGAACGGTGTTCCAATATTCCTAGTAAATTTGCAATATCCCCCCACCAAATATCCATTTCATTGGTAATAATGATTTCAATTCCTTTTAGTTCCTTGCACATTCTCACAAGATACAAACATCCCTACAGAATTACACTACAAGAAACCAAAAGTGCATAAAATTCCAACTATTTACAACATTTCGATGTCTTAAATAACTAAGTTTGGGGCCAATTAAAAGCCCACACTTTCCAAAGGAGAAAAACACAGAGCACTTACCGAAGGTGGCCACGGAGGAGACTGCAACCTCGTACTTGGCGGAGCCATACAGTACCCTAACCCTCAACTCCGGCGGAGCCTGCGGCGGCGGCGCCGCAGCCGCCGCATCACCGCCACCATCCTCCCCACGCTTCTGCACCAGCAACCCCCCTGGCCTGACCTCCCACCCCTTCCCCTCCTCCTCCCCCCACCCTCCGCTCGATCCACCGTCCGACACCGATCTCCGCATCATCTCGGCCGTCCGATCTCTGTAACTGCCGCCGTCACAGCCCTCCAATCTCTCGCTCGCTCGCTAAATATTTTTCCTTTCAGAGAGAACGCGGTGGAATCTTGCCGACACTTCTAATATAATGCGAGTCGGTTGGCGTTTTCTCTAAACTACTTCTTTTACGTACTCATTAACGTACCCACACTTTCGTGAATGCTCGGCGAAAACGACATGCATAGCTTAAAGGAACCACTCAATTAATCCAATCCACGTGGTATGCCAGTCCATCATCAATTAATAGGGGACCTTTGTGTCAACCCATAGGATCACCTTTTTATTATTGGTCGAGATCGGGGCCGCGGGACCCATTGCTTGAGGATCGCCTGCAGATTCGAAAGTAGGAACTTCAACAGAAGGAGAATTATGTCCTCTGAACACCCATTGCCTAGAGGCCGAGTACCCAAATCTAGAGTTACCCCCACTACGGTCAATGCAGACGATCGATCAAGTTCGAGAAAAAGTCGTGAGCAGTGAGAAGTCAACCAATGAAACCAGTCCACGTTTACGTACACGCAGACAGCTCAACGTGGGCCAACGACAGGCTGCGCTGCCCAATCCGATCCGCAGCAGTCTTCCCTCCATTTGATACCCACGTGGCGGGTTCTCGTCGGTCCATCAGCTCGTGATGGATATCGCACCCGTACGTCCACTCCACTAGCTATGGGCGGGTAGGAGTTCTCTGGATCCGATAACCCGAAACGCCCGTTGAAAAAGGGTATTAATAGCATCGTCCTATCCATGTACAGGACGGCCCCATATACCGTAACTCGGGAGAAACTACCACCATTTATATCAGAAGGCGGCGTTGTCGTCGTCGATCGGACGGGAGCGGTTACGTCGTCATGCTCATCCACCGTCCGGAGTACCAACTCTCTTTACTAGGATCCGTCGAGGTGTGGGACCTCAACGGGCCCTTAATTCCCCAAGTCCACCATTGTTACGCCGGAGCCGGAGGTGAAAGGGGCTTCCTTTTTGGGATTTCCATTTCAGAGTATCTGATCCGGACTCCTTGGGGGTGAGATCTCCTGCAAGTCTGGAGGGGAGAGAGAGAGATGAATGCGGCATCGAAAGCCAATATTGGGACAGTTAATTTACATCTTAAACTAGATTTTTATTCAAGAATTAAAGTAGGAATTTTCTGTTGAAATAATTTAAAAAGTAGAAAATTTCTTTAAACATTATATAATTATTGCTCTTAGGCAATTTACAGCAAAAAAAAAAAAAAAACCTTCAGTTTTCTCCATCTATCTATCGAATTATAATTTTGAATTTTTTTTACTAATTTAGTCATAATAAATTCTAAAAAAACTGCTGTGTTATAAAAACGTAATGCATCGTCTATATAATTTATACACATCGATTATGCAAAATATATACTCTAATTTTTTAAAAAATACGCGTCGAGATTTAAAAAAAAGTCACACATTGTCGTACACACTAATTTGAAAGAGAAATATCAAGTATCAGTTACGTAATATATACGCATCGCCTATATAAAATATACGTTATAATTTTCAACGACGGATATATCGAGATTTAAAAAAGATATAACGCATCACGAATGTAATTTAATATGCATCGCTTACGCAAAAGGTACGCTCTAATTTTTAATAATATGTGCATCGAAATTAAAAAGATAAATTAGTTTAAAGAAATTTTAGTGCAAATTTACTCACTTACTATAGAATAAGAAGAAGGATAATTATCTTTCTCTCTTATTTTTCTTCTTGTATCTTTTGGTATATTTTTCGCTACTAGTTGAGCTTAGGCTCATACAAAATAAACGCTATCAGAATTGGGCTCTCAATTTGGGCCGACTCACGAGCTTCTTCCACCTTTCATCTTCATCGAGGGAACCCTACACGCTTCCCATTTTCCCGCCTAAGCTTCGATTTGATTCAAACCCTAGCTTTGCCGCTAAAGGAGCAATGGCCGGCGCGGAGATGTCGTCCAATCCCACGGATCCGGCTCGGAACTGGGCTGAGCTGCCTCGTGATGTGCTCTCCTTGATCCTTCGAAAGATCGGGGCGATCGAGATCCTGATCGGGGCGGGACTGGTGTGCCGCGCGTGGTTACAGCTCGCGAAGGAGCCGCAGCTGTGGCGGTGCGTTGACATGACCCATCACGCCGATCTCTTCAACACGGTCGATATGGAGGCCATGGCGAGGATCGCAGTCGATCGAAGCGGGGGGATAATGGAAGCTTTCTGGGCTGAATACTTCGGGAGCGATGAGCTCTTGCAATACATAGCCGATAGGTCATTCTCGTCCCATTTCTTGTTTTCAATTTTGGTGTTTACTTGCGTTGTTTGCATGATCAGATGGATTTAGTTGTCGTTCCATTTGAATTTTGATATATAGGAAGTCTTTGTCTATTTATAGGTTCGTTTGCATGATTCTTATGAGATAAAAAATGCAATGGTCCCATATATGAGTGTGCACATCAAGATTGTTTCCACTTAATAATATGATGATTTATGCTCAAAGTTCTGATCTCGTGCACCACTGAGAAATTTCATCATAATTGCACTCTAACATTATCTACAACTATGATTCGTTAACCTTCATCGGCGCAGAACCAACATGTTGAAAAGCCTTCGTCTCATCTCATGCTATCATATTTCTGATGAAGGATTGGCTGAGGCAGCAAAGAGATTTCCTCAGCTAGAGGAGCTCGAGATTCAATTTGGTTCATTTTCTGAAGAAGTGTGTGAAACTGTTGGACGAGTGTGCCCACAACTGAAATGTTTCAAGCTGAATACTCAGTGGTGTTATCTTTCACCAACGAGTGACTCCGATGAGGAGATGGAGGAAAATGAGGAAGCAATTGGAATAGCCAACAACATGCATGAGCTACGCCATCTTCAACTCTTTGGTAATAGGCTCACTAATGATGGACTGATGGCCATCCTTGATAGTTGTCCCCACCTTGAATCGCTTGATATACGCCAATGTTTCAATGTCACAATGGATGCTAATCTGCAAAAGAAGTGTGCACGAATTAGAAATCTGAGGCTTCCGCATGACTCTACTGATGACTATGAATTCTGTGCTGACATTGGTGGGCTCGAGTCCTTTGACAATGATTTCCTCTCTGTGTCTTCTGATAGTGATGCGGTCTTCTACAATGAGTATGATTACTCTGAACTCATCGATGATGCAGTCTACTACAATGAGTTTGATTACTCTGAACTCATCGATGATGATGACATGGATTTTTTCTTTCCATTTTGAAGGTCACGTACCTGGTAAACAATGTCATGCTCTCTTTTTTTTTTTAGAGAGCTTTCAGGGTTGATATTGCTGCACATTAGTGCTGTTTTACTCTTATGTCATCCACATGTTTTGGAAGGTAATGCCACATTTTAAATGATAGATAGTTGTTCTCATCCTTTTGTTTGGATCTATGCCTATTTAATATTTTTGCCTCTGTTTCTAGGAGTTCCTCATGAATACGGTCGTGGAGATTTCAGGAGTTTTTTTTTACTGAATTCTCTTAAGTGCTACCATAATTTGTAACTTTACCCCAAGTTAAGATTGGAAGTAATCGATTTTGTACTCTTCTAGATCTAAGTCCTAAGATATGCTTAAATTACTTCGCTTGTTAAACTCTGTGAAATGAAGGCATGAATGCTGAAAAGCCTAAATTAGCTGTATGTTAATTAAGATTGCTTAGAAGATAGTTTATATCTGAAAGCATGTTCTCCGGGTCATATTAGTATTTCGGATAATAACTCCGGCTATATGTGCGTAGCATATAATTTCTTCAGGGCAGGTTCCAAAGGCTGGATAGGAAAGTTGGTTTAGCTAGCTTAACAGCCAACTTACAACTTGTCAACAGAACTATTGTCAATGTGCCAAAATTAATTTTTCTAACCTCTGATTTGGTAGTGCATCATAATTTCAATTGCATCAGGTGAAAACATGTCCTAATCTGCAACTTGTACTTCTTTGCGTTGAGTGAAACTGTTCCTATTTCATGTATTTGATCCCACAGAGAATTATTCTTTTGTTTCATATGTAGTTTTATCCTAGTTTAAATCCTTTTGTCTTTTCGGAATCAAAGAATACAATACATGTATTTTCTTTCAAGACAGCAAACAGCTCAACCTATGTCCTAGTTTTCAAGGCATTCTACTAAAGAAAAAAACACAGAAGGGATGACGTACCAGTTTTCATATTTCTCTATTCTCTAATTAAGAGGTATGGTTTCATGTACAAACCTCAAGAAATGCGGTGCAGCAGCCATGGGCTTGTATTGGCATCGGAACTGGAAGGCAGGAGATGCCTGTCCATCTCTAGGGAAAGAAGATGTAAATCTATGCACCATCTTCAATTTCCATGAAAGATTTAAGGGAGTAATGCAGTGAAAGGATTGACAAATCTGAACACATAGCAACTGGTGAAATATTGGATAATCCGGTCTTCTTAGGTTTTAACCAGTAAACTGAAATTTTTTGGTTGAGTTATTGTTGTACTAGCATGAAAACTCTCCATATTGTGCATCAAGTGAAGAGAATTTCTGAAAACACCTGCAGTATTGCATATTACTTATTAATATTGTTGTTTCCAAGGAAAAGATTTTCTGCAGATGTCGTCCTCAACAGAAGCTCAGATTTCTGTCTTGTGAAAATAATCCAACCTAGAAGAAGGCAGAGATTCTCTCATTCAGAGAGCATAACATTGCAAGAGAGTAGCAGTAGAGACCTTCCTGTCCTTTAACCATGTACTAGTCAAAATTCTCTGCCAGTAATTGGATCAGGATATAGCCCAAATATAGTTGCTTAAAAACTTTACAGAATTGAATTGTTATATATGAATTCTTGTTTGAGGCTGCTCAAGGAAGTTAACCGTGGCTTGTCAGAGTTGTCAGTGCTTTTGAGGTCAATATGCAGGCACTGAGATTACAGACAACAGGTTTGCTAAGCAACAGGTCAGTTCAATTTGGAGAGCCTGGAAAGTTTCATATTGTTTTGTATAACTATTGATCATTGTGGTGGTCCATAGATGCTCATGGGGGCAGGTGGGTCTCTGGTATGTACTGCAACAGTTAAGAGAACCATTTCTTTCTTTATTGGCTCCATACCACAAGCATCTGTAACCACTCTTTAGACACATCGCATTCCAAGACCTACTTTTGATTCATCATTGCGAGATGTCATGGTCGATTCAGGACTACACCATAATTTTTTTATTATTTGACAAAAACTATATCATAAAAGGTATATATACTAATATCCTTAGCACTCTCTGCAGCATCTTGTGAAATTTTATCCACACTTTATTTCATATAGATTAGTAATTACTTGATAGTTTGGTATTACTAAATACATAGTTCATTTCATGTTGGTGTCCAACTGATTGATGCTTTCTTCTCTGATGAAGTTGCTCTCTTCTCATTGAGGAAGACCAATTCTATCAAATCTTGTATTGAACTTGTTGTCCATAATTGCAGCATTTATCTCATCCTGACTGCACATATTTCTCATCTATCCTCTTCAGAAACATGATCCATCATCTTTGTGATCACTTTTCGTTGCATCATAGAGCCTAGATGAATGGTACAAATGATTGCTCCAGATAATATGCAGAGCTTCATCTGTGTTCACGGAATGAAGTCAAAAGCCGAACATTCTAATGATATAACAAAGTTTCATCCTTTTTTTTTTTCTTTTGCATGACACAATTTTTACAATATCTAGGTGATTGCTTTAGGACTTGATCATGGAAAACTCCTACACTGCAAAATTAGTTAATTTATTAAGCTATTATTGATGGTGTTATGTTCTTGGAACTCATCTCTCTTATAGCTCAGGAGAGGGAGATCAAACTTGTCATCTTATGTCCATGATTTAAAAACCTTATCTACCTCTACTATTATTTAGAAAGAATTCCTTTGTCCTTGCTGAATTTTTCTGCCAGGGAATGAGCTTGTGGCTTGGATCATTGCATGACCATTTGCCTCAGATTTCTAAGCATTAAAAAGAAATCTAGATATTCAATGCCATGAATGAATGTTCTTGTGTGCCAAAAGATTTTGCAACCACAACTCAGTGCCTACTTGCGCATAGAAAAATTAGAAGGAAAAGAAAAGGTAAAGAGTTGTGCAAGAAAGCATTGATATATGATAAAGAAGAGAATGAACCTATCCACCTCCATCATGCTATGTCTGCCTAGAGGTGGGCAATGTCCTTCTCTTCACATGCAATCCTTTTGTCACTTATAATTGTTTTAAAAATTCATTTTGCTGATGTGAAAAGTTATTGTAAAGTTGTTGTCTTTCTAACTATTAAGATTTTGTAAATCTGGAATATACAAACAAGTAACATGGATAACATTCAGAAGATTCAACTGAGCCAAACAACAAATCATCTTGGATTCTTGCTACTCTTGATTTTAGTCTTATGACTAAACACCTAACTGATGTACCATCATAGCTAAGTTGTCTGCTAGGAGGAGATTTTGACTTGAATAATATCACAATCTACTTTTTTTTTTTTCTTCTTTTTAATCCATATACAGATATGATTCAGAAACATTCTGTCCATTTGGTCAGCAATTATGCACCAAAATGTTGTTTATATAATTGGAAAACTGCTTCTCTCTTTTGAATAATGGGCTTAGGTGCCACATAATCTAACTAAAAGATGATGTCTTTTATTAATTATGGGACAATAGGTTATAAGTTTAACCACTGGTTTAGCCCTTCTAAAAATTAAGTCACAGCGAATCTAAATTATACACGTATAAATTCTTCTAAGAAAAAAAAAAAAAAAACCAAATACCAAATCCAATGTCTCAAAATTAATGTATTAGATATTATTTCGTAATATATATATATATATATATATATATATATATATATATATATATATATATATATATATATATATATATATATATATATAGTGAAGTTACTATGTAAGGCTTTAGGATAACTTGCTAGTACCCAGAAAGTATTATTTCATTTTAAGGGAAATAAAAAACAGTTAATTATGTTTAGCATATCTTAAACTATCGCTTAAATTGTTTTCTTAGTCAAGATATATGAATGGCTAATTAATTAGTTCAGGAGTTTACGTGGATATAATAAAATTAAGAATATGTATTTAAAAAATAGTGATAATTTAAGAGGACTAACTGTAATTATCCCTTCGTATGAATAATTATTACTAATAGTAGTAGTAGTAGTATAGTAGGATGTTGCGGACCCCACAGGCGTTGTTATAGTCACGTCTCCGACTTCGTATTCTCGCGCCCATCGACGCCTCCAACCGTCTTTAAAATGTTTAAGATTATTACATTGGGAGAGAGACCACCACCAACCGAGGAAGTACCCTTCGCCGTACGTTCCCCGATCCAATGGACGAATCGTGGCGGACGACGATCGGACCGCCACTCCCCAGGCGGGGCTCCTCCACCTGCGGAGGCGGCGCCGCAGCCGCCTTCGCGCTCGACCCGGACGACTTCCGCGACGTCTTCGGCGGTCCACCGCGTACCCTGCTCCGCCGGCGGTTCTCCGCCGAGATCCAAACCCCTCCCGCAGCGTCGCTCTATGAAGAGGTCTTCTGCTCGGTGCCGGTGCCTGTCGCGGACGGCTGCGTAGGCCGGCGGATGTTGCCGGAGTTCCGGATCCCGACGAGGGAGGTGGGGATGGTGAGGAGGGAGGAGGGCTTTTTTGACGATATATTCGGATCAGACAGTGGAGAAGGAGAAAGCAAAGGGTGTTGGATGAGGAGATCGAGGTCGAGATCGAAGTCCAAATCCAAATCCAAATCTAAGTCATCGGCGAGCTCGGAGGAAGTCAGCAAACGCACTATGCGCGTCTTCGCCGAGGAGGAGGACGACGACGCCGTTCTTTCGGCCTTCGCCTCAAGGCTGAGGTATGAGTTAATTTTTTTGAAAAAGATGTCATTTTTATATTCTTTTTCCCCCTTTTATCCGGTATCATTTTATTCTTTCTAATCAATCTTTCGTATATTATTACATTAAATTTCACGAGCTTTTATTTTTGAGGTGTGAAAAATGTTAATAGTTTAGAAAAAGAAATCAACCTTGTTTAGATCTTATTCCTATGGAATTGCTATTCATTTGTCTAGCGATGAAGTTGAAATATAATTGAGACCATAAGTTTTTGACTCCCACTTCATTATGTGGTAGTTAGAGTATCACAATAATGGAGGAGGTGCTAAGTTCTCATCATAACCACCAAATATTCCTCATTCCTAATGTTTAAAAAGTTGAGAGGCTTGATTCCAAAGTCATCTAAGATCCATAGGACCATAAGCATTAAGAATCTGCAATGAGATTTTGACACTTAAACTGTCATTTAGCAACTCCAACAGTCTCAAAGTTTCAGAGTTCCGCATAACTTGCAAAATGTTTTTAACTCATCTCTCCTAGCTTTCTAATGCTTCCAGTTCTTGTTACTTGATTTTTTCAGGCCAATCAACATTCCTACCAGGCGGCGGGAGCCCTCGCCGCCATCAACAATATCTGGAGGAGATGAGAGTAGTATCAGGTGCTTTGGCATTCCATGTTCTCCGAGTTCTTGCCTTGTAGATTTCAAGGACAGTGACAATAGCAGCTACACCACCAATGGCTCATCTACTCTATATAAACACCAGCCAAACATAGGCTTTTGCCGCTCCTCATCGGCGATGAGGATTCGCCTTGAGTCCAGCTTCAGTCAATACCTTCGAAGGCCGCCATGGAGTGGCAATTCTGAAGCAGATTCTCCTTCCTCAGTGACATCTTCAGTCTTCACTGATCCAAAAATGGCGCTGATGAGAGTAAACAGAGAAGAAGATGAAGAAGGAGAAGAAAAATATACTGCAGAGAGCTCATTTGTCATTGAGATTGATGGACATGGAAGGAGGAAGGTGGCCACTGAGGAATCTGCTGCCTTGGAGGAAGCAATTGCCTGGGCCAAGGAGAAGTTCTGGAGTCAGATGTACAAAAAGGATGAAAGCAGTTGTTGAGGGTGTATGTGTGTGTGTGTGTATGTTACGATAATTTTGTTACTTCCAGTTGATCTTTTCAGTTTCTCTGAATTGATGGAAGAAGAAAAGGTTTCATTACCATATGAAGAACAAAAGATTGCTGAAATAAAAATTAGAAAAGGAGAATTATATTTCATATTTATGCCCAGCTTATCGGTGCATCAGGGACATGACAGTGTAACCGAGATATCTAAGAGGATGATAACATCATAAATGAAAGAGAAATGCCTTCCATTTCCATATACTGGTGAAATCAGGAGATAGGTTCCTTTATTGACTGACCTCAGATAGGACTAGATTTCCAATTCAAAGTTCTGCAGACTTGCAATTTAGTTGTTCAGGAAAGGAAATTATTACAGAAAAAAGTTCAAAAGTAGTAAATTTCTAGGCCGTAATTAATTACATGATTCAGATGAAATTGAATATTCAGCTAACACAATGTAACCTTTTCTTTTCCTTTTATTGTCGAGACTAATGGATATCCCCATTAGATTTAAATTAAACAAACACTACAGACTACAATGTTTAGAAAAGCTGGAAAAGGGCACATTAAATAAACTCTAACATAAAAATTCAATTGATAATCCCTGATATGATTTATTCATGAAAAGAATACATCATACTTCTGCATATCTGAACTTGGCGGCTCCGTCTTGTGGCCGACATAGGAAGAAAGTAATATGGATAAATTTTACTGGATCCTCAAATCCAGCGAATTTAAAGCATATGAGGTGTTCCCCCAAAAGAATGCCTTGACAAAATTATGACAGACTTGTAACAGAGTCAATGCAGCAGGGATCTGAAGTGTGGATTTCTTAACCAAAATGCGATGTTGTTTACTTTGTTCTTGTTAGCACTCTATGAGTAAGATCAACAAGGGCCCGTCTCGAAATCAGCACATCCTCGTCATCACTTTCAGGAAGAGCTTCGATTGCTTCTATTGCGCGGTTGGCATGCTCAGTAGCAAGTTCTCTTGTCCTCTCAATTCCCCGGCTCTTTTCTAAGTAGTCAAGGGCCTGTATTTAATATGACAGAAAACCATATAATATCACTTTTTGGTCATCATCAACATAATATTGACTAACAGTGTGTGTGTGTGTGAATAATAAGGTAGGTAGGTACGTATTTATTCTCAACATCAGCATAGCAAAACAAGTTATAGCACTTGAACAATGAAACAGGAAGGAAAAGAGTTAAAAAGATACTCACCGCAGCAATATTTTCAGGATTATCAAAACCCCGGTCAACAATTTCACACAATTGAGGATACTCTTCCATGGCAAACAGTATTGGAGCTGTTACAATTCCCTGTACATTTAAAAGCATCTGTTATGAACTTATGATAGAGGTAGTATATGGCACAAAGGTGGCCAACTTAAGAACTGATGGGGGTAAACTAGACGTTCCAGATGGCTGATGCGAATTTTCCATGTGTAGACTAGTTTGATCATTTTTAAAAGGTTTCAAGAAAGAGAAGCAAAAGTACATACAAGAAGTTCAGTACAACATACAGATTTAGTTCCCCTTGGAGAGACTAACTTCAATGTAATAATTCTAAAATGCTATAGCTGGCCCAATGAATGGATAATTATTTGTCCCCCAGTTATAACAAGATGTTCTTCTCTACAATGTCATGTTCTCCAGAAGCAAAATGACAACTAGGACTGGTATTCATAATCAAATAAACCTCAACTGCACCAATTTTTATTCATATTTTGCCACTCCTTATATCCAAATACATATACATCAGTCTTTCCATTCTCTTTTCTATTAAATCACTGTTATGTGTATCCATCTCCCTTGCCATCTTTCCATCAATGAGTGCGTGATACACAAAAGCAACTAATTCAAAAAGATTATGCAGTTTTGCAAGAACATTGTGGTATAGTATACAGTTTCTTCCTGGTAAAGTTATATATCTTATTATAGCCACATTTTAGAAGCAAGCTATGACTGAGAACTAATGAATAGTGCCTATACTGAATGAAGTTCTACTCAAAGGAGCATGACAAAGCATATAGAGCAAAAGATATAAATCATATCATTCTACTGGAAATAGCACCTCAGTCCATACTATTTTTATAAGCAACGAAATGACAAAATGGGAAATGACAATGTAAAACAACCATCTACAAGGAAAGGAATGGAAAAGAAAATATTACGTGTTGAATGTCAGACAGGGAGCCTTTCCCAAGTGAAGCTGATGTGCCCGTGAAATCAAGGACATCGTCAATCAATTGATATGCTAAACCCTGCAAGGAGTTTAGTTTTAGCCATCTCATTCACTAAGTGTAGTATCCAACTGAGTAAGAAGGAAATTTTATTATGCTCATGAAACCATTACGAACCAAATTTCTACCATAGTCATAAGCAAGCATTGAAACTTCTGCAGTTTGGCCTGCAAGAAGGGCAATAGCTTTGCAACTGTTTGAAATCAATGATGCTGTCTTGTAATATGTCTTTTCCAAGTAATACTCCATGCTGTAAATCCACATGTATGACTATATAAGAAACTAGATAATAGACCATATACATTCACAATGAAAAAGTTCATTCAACTAAAATAAGAAAGCATCAGCATCCAAAGATCTGATAAGCCAAAAGGTCTTTTAAGTATTTCACTCCCTCTTGTCTGGATATTCATATGTTTCTGGCAAAAAATCTAGCTAAATAAATTCAATATTGTAGGAATTAAGATCATGTACCTCTGGCGTTGTTCAGAAGTAGTAGACATCTGCATTGTCTCGCCTGTAACTAGATGTTCTACAACAGTAGCCAGAAGAGATACAACCTGCAGAGAGTTCCAAAAACCCAGCAAAGATAATAAAATTTAGCAACCAATTGCAAAATTCCTGCTGAAAAGCAGGTAAAGAAGTAATAGCATATTGTAGTTTGCATGTTTTAGCTATATATATTGTTAAATATTTCAGCAGACTCAAGTCCTCCCGATCAAATCATCCTTGTTTTTGTGAATTGCCACTTTTGCCAATCAAGAATTCAAGATGTGGCTAAACAAATGGGAGACAACTTGAAACATATTTATAGATAAATAACTTAAAATTTAGACAATATAACTCTTTTCTTTATAATGAAACTTTAGCAATTCACACTGAAGAAGGTTAACAAGAGTATCTTAAATTATAGCTGTCTCTAGAACTATGTTTCGGACCATGCTAAAACTCAGCAGGCATTAACATAGAGAAACCAAAGTAGACTGACAATTTACCATTGTATTAGATCTACAAAGGATAGGTGGACAACATTAATTTCATGCCTACTCTGAATGACTTCGCCAAAGTACATAGATTGCTAGTCAGTTTGTATCCATATGCTACATGATGATTGCAGCATGTGCAAAGTAAATGAAGAAGTCCTACAACAAAAGAAGGTGTATTTAGACTACAAACTGAGGAACATGAATACTGATGTCCAATTACCTCTGTATTCTTCAGTGATGCAAGTGCAACACAAGCTCTAGAAAGTAGAAAATCACCAGCCAGCACGGCAAGCTGCATAATGACCTAATTTTAGTCTTATGAGATAAACTTAGAGAACTTATATCACTGACATTTAACAACTAAATATGCCAAAAATGATTTTCTACAGAAAAATGGCAAACAAGTAGTAAGGAAACAACTCACAAGAAGTATAATACGAAGGTTCAATGACAAGTGTATTGCTATGATGACAATGCAAGACTACAAAAGAAGTATTCCCATGTTTATCCTACAATACTAGAAAGTGTATTAAATTTTTTTAAACCAATAACTAATTAGTAAATTAATACATGAAATGGCAAAAACGTAGAAAGTAAACCATTGTTTTCTTGATAAACCTTTTTTTTTTAAGAAGAATATCATTCTTTCTTTCTTTTTTCCTTGATAAACCTCAAAAGTCAAAAAAGATATGCATATGTTTCTCCATCTAAGGGATTCTGCAGGGTCACTCAGTTCGTTGCAACTTACAAGACTCATACTGTGAGAAAAGTAGTTTCATACATACCAAGTGACCTTATAACTTTTCAAGATCGACAGTTTGTCTGCAATCTGCAGCTGCCCTATCCTAAATATGGCAGAGATGTGTCCACCATCAGGGTGACAGCATAAATGAAACTTGCTTAATCATTTTGAGAATATTGATCTTTGAGTTGCAATCCGAGTAATGAGATCATATAATCCCTTCTCCTACCCGATATTAATTTTGCACGTCAATCTCATGGTTTATGCAGAGATATAAATAGATTCTTCTAGAAAGAAAAGAAATTAGGAGACAACAAGTGTATTTACATACATGCATTTTTACTGTAAAACAATGACAACGACCCACAACAACCACAACCAAGCCTTTAGCAGTCAGTGCCAACCATTTCAATTTTGAAAACAAATTTACTAATTGCACGAAGTTGGATTATTATAGTGCAGATAGCTGCCTTTTAAAAGTTACAATAGACTACACAAGCCAGACTTATCATATCCTTATAATATTGGAATTGAGAATCACCAATTACAACTTCCCACTAAAACAGCATTTTTCATGGGCATGCACAATCACCACAAAACTCGTTTATAAGGTCTACATAGCTGCCTGACCTTATTCTTTACTTGGAAATTCAAAGTATTCAGCACGAAACATATAATTTGAATCTTTGATGTACATAAGTAGATCTCATGATCATTTACCTTGTTCCCCATTACAAAGTTCAGTGAACCAATACCGCGTCTAGTATCAGCATCATCCAAAACGTCATCATGAAGAAGGCTTGCTACCTAAGACGTGGAATGAAAAGCAACTAACAGAATGAAATTGAAGGTTAGCAAAAAAAGAAAAGAAAAGGACCAGATAAGGAAAAAGTATACAGACATGAATCATTTCAGTTATTTCGGCAATACACTGCTGACGTTCTCGCAACTCTTTTGAAAAACCACTGAACACTGCATTAGCAGTTGCTTCTGGTATTGCCATATTCAAAGCCGACGCCATCAGTAATAAAACCTGCCATACCAATGGTGAATCTTTTATATGCAAAAGAAAAATTAAGAAAAAGTAAGTAGGATTCCATATTGTTTGTAAAATGTGGCCTTTTTTGATTTTTTTATTATCATAACAAATTTATATTTTGTACAGGACATGCTAAAGTGGAAATTTGATCCAAGTTATATAGATTTCACAGAATAAAATCGTGGTGGAGACATAGTTTGTCTGTCACAAATAAGAACATATAATAGTTTAAGTCTTACAGTAGGGCGGAATCTTTTCCCCTCAACTCCCATTTTGAAGAAGTACTCAGCAGCTGATGCCAGCTTGGGGACCTGCAATAAACTATGCTACAACAGTTGAGATTCCGATAGCTCTGGTTATCAAATGTAACTAGTTACAATTTTCCTGATGGTCAAAGAATGGTTAACCATAAGTGAAGGTTGTTGGGATTGTTTATGCCAATAATAACTAAGGTCACGCACCTCAGCAACCACCATTGAGCGCAATTTATTTGCAATAAGTGACAACTCGTCAGCAACCAAGGAGAAGGGGTCCACCGGTTCCTGATATCATGAGAAAAGGGTAATATCATTCCATGCTTGAACATTAGATAACAGCATTTCATTAATAAATCTGATAACTTGAAACAAATTTCCTGTGTTTGCTAGTTATGAAACATTGTAAGTAGTTCCTGATCCTGGTCATAATCATATATGCTCAACTGAATTTTTACTGTAATAAGGGAGTAAGATAACCAAGTTGATAAGAGGATGACTACCTCAGTTGTTGGACTCCTCGCTGTAGATATCTGGTATCTTATGTCATGTAAGCCATGTGAGCCCCATAGATATGTTTCCCTAGAACCCAACACCTACTAATTCACATAAATTGGCAAGCACATCAGCATATAATGATTGAGCAGAAAATAATACAATTAGCACAAGTAAAGTAGCATATGTATGCAACTGCACGTACAATTTCTTAGTGCAGATAAGCTGCAAAGATAGACCAAAAGTAGTGATCAAAAGAAGCCTACTAACACATTATAAAACAACCATCTATAAACTGAAATTTGCCATATCTAAGTCCTTCATTCCTTTTGAAATTAGTGAAAAATATCTTACAAAAACTATAATTAGATGAAGGATAATGCTTTATTTCACACATTATGAACACCAAGCATCACTTAACTTGTAAGAATTCCATATTTGCGACTTAAGATCATTGGAATCGTTTACTGGCCACCTAAGCATGAATTACTTCAGACATTCTGACTCATTAGACCATGAAAAGTAATGGACCAGTATTCTCTTACGCTGTTTTATAAGATTAATACTGAGGAGAAGAGGGAAGTTTGGTCCAATGAAAAGCCAAGAATAAGAAACACCTTGAACCGCGTTCAACACAAAAGCTTGAGGTTAATCCTCACAATTTGCCAATTCACGTCAATGGCAACCACATATTATCTTCCCTCAAGTCTAGTTCACTACTTTCTATCAGTTCCATCATCCAGACTAGATCTGTTCCACTCATCCGAACATAATCCAACTCTTCAAAAACCATATCTTCAAGGCTTTATCTGCTCTTCATCAGTCACTATTGATAAACTAATGCAATCCCATGCATCCACGCCCTAATCATAGAACTACTCTAAGTATAACCAAGCCTGCACATCAATCTCTTTTAATATGATCTTATCAACAGCTTGGTAACACTAGTTGTCCAGACCCCAACCACAGTAGTCCAAGATGGTCAAACAAAACTCTAAGCCTCAATTACCAGAAATAGCAGAGGGTCAACGACTCCAGTCCAAACAAAAATCAGATTCGACGCATCATACCCAAATCACTCCAAAAACTTTATGTTGTTAGGTGTCAGACCCAGGGTGCATATCTACTCTAAAAAGTAAATAATAATTAGCTAACGTAAACACATTCACGTATCAATACTTTAGCACAGGAAGATGATGAAACAACGTATGGATAAAACATGTAAGATAAAAGATTATGCCATAAAAAATTGAAAATAATCATGTAAAATTCACAAGTCATTCAATAAAGAAGTTACTGATATCTATAACTCCTAACACAACAGCATGAACTATACAATCTCGGATCCATTTTTAATCTCAGTGCTTCATAGCAAACCTGAAGGCACGATTGCACCCTCTCTACAGCAAACTCCACCTCCCAAATCAACAAAAAGAAATCAAAGTTCGTTCAACGTCGCACCTTTGACCGGATCTCGGACGGATTCCCCCCCAATAAACTTCCACAGCAAGCCGTGGTGAAGGACCTCTGAGTACAGCGGCCATGAAACCTTGCTCCCGAGCTCAGACCCCTCAGAAGAACCCATCTCAAATACATCGCAAGGAGATCCGCTGGCGGCGGAAACCAAACCTAGATCCCGAAACCCACCAAAATATTTGGAGTACCAACAAGGAAAAAAGGATCACGTTTTTAATAGTAACAAAGTTTCGGTCCTTTTCTAGCTCTATTTTATTTCTTGGAGAAGAAGAAGACTTCGCGGCGCGGTGCGGTGCGGTGCTGTGCGGTGCGGTGAAATTCCACCATACGGAAGAGAAATACTGTGGAGGCATCAATGGCCGCATATGATTGCATTCGTGTCCCGACTCCTATCCATTGACTTTGACTATTCCTATACGAGTCACGGACGGGTCCAGCTTATGGATCCGAATAGTCAGTTTTACCCGGAGCCGAAATACTTGGGCTCGGCCCAGAGGAAAATGATGGGTTGGGCCTAGTGTAGACCGGCCGGCCCAATAGAAGCCACAATTTTTACATAGCAGAAAAAAAAATGAGGAAGAAATAAATAAAAAGAAAAAAAGAAATATAACATTTTTGCATCAAGTTACTTTTTTCAAATCTGGTTGTTAAAACTTGTTCAATGATTTTATAATTTATTTTTTAATTAATAAGATTTATAAATTTTACGGTGGTGCTCTGAGTATTCCGTTAGGTATCACTGATATATGAATATTTATATATAATATGAGACATTTTAATAGTGAGAATTAGTAGCATCTTAATTTTAATCACAAATTATTAAAGAAGTCAAACTAATCTCTTATTCTCAGAAAAAAGCAATTTGCTTGTATCCGAATTGTTAAATCCTTGTTCGAAATTGCAACACATTGCTAAAATTCCAGCCACTTCTTATTAATATTTGATATTCAAACTAATAAAAACAAGTAATTTTTATATTAAAAAAGAAATTAGTGAATCTAATGTCCAATTGCTTGACCACTTGGCACAATTCCAGTGGCAGAATGGTGGAGATAGATGAATCCATAGGACAAAAGAGCAGGAATAGTGTGGACCAAGTTGCAATCACAGGGTGCAATTGAGGTTCAAATCCACAGACCCTTCTCCTCAGAATCCATTGGAATTTTCTTTTTTCTAATTCCCAAAGCCTGAGTGGCTTCCCTTCTGATATCACAAACCTTATCACATACAATTTGACTAGCTAAGAAGCAGCCACACATATCTCACAAGACACCACCAAAACTGACTCCTTTGGTTGCCATAAAACTTTTCTATACCCTTTTTTTAATTTTCCAGAAAGAAGGAAAAGAGGATTTCCCAGAAGTCTATCTCTTCCTATCTCCCTCTCCCTCTCTTTCAGTCTTTCTTCCCCTTTCCTTCTCTCTGGAGTGGTGATAGAATTCCATTGCCAACTCCAAGGTAAGCTCTTTATGGTCTCTCTCCTATTTCACACATCAGTTGCCCATCCTATGTAAGCTTATTTGCTTGTATCCTTGTGAAGGGTAGGGTTTCTCAAGTTTTGTGGAACCTTCTCAGTGTACTACGGTCTCACCAAAAATTGCTCTTTTGGAGGGATTTGGATTCTGGGTATTGTTAATTTTGCCTTCTTTGATCGAACTCTGTTGGAAAGATGCAATTTTGCTGTATCTGTTGGTAGGATTCCGTGTTATAGGTTTGTTAGAGACTAGAACTTTTCTTCTATTGTATGTGGGTTCGCGGTCTTTTTTGAGGAATCAATGGCTTCTCCTGCTTCCGTTGCATCTCTGGGAAGCGCGAGGCCGAACCCATCTGCCATCTTCGAGGTTGGTCCCTCCTATGTGGCTGTTAGGAGAATTCAAGTAATTTCTAGGATTAGTTTTGGTAGTTTGAATGGGTGGGGGCGTCGGCGCTGTGCTCCTGGTAGGCTCTGTAAGTGTATGGTCACAACCAACTTTATTGAGGAGAGAGGAATTCCGTTTTCACCAGAATCTACATTCAAAGGTAGTAGTGATACCAGAGATGATGATGCTGATCTCATCCTAAAACCTCCCCCTAAACCCGCCTTAAAAGCTCCTGTCCGGCCAAATGGTCCAGTTGGTCCGGCAAGTTCAGCATTGTTGTCTTCCAATGACATCATTGCTGAGAAAAGATCAGCAGCAGCACTGGAAGATAGAGATAAAGTTATAGAGGCATTGGGAGAGGTCCTGGAAAAGGCAGAAAAACTTGAGACTTCGAGTTCGGTTAAGCCAGTTGCTAAAGTGACTAGAAACAATCTGAAATCCAATGAGAACTCTAAATTGGGTAGACCAGTGGATGCAAATTCGTCGATAAGAAAGTCCAAGACCCTTAAGAGCGTGTGGCGGAAGGGAAACCCAGTGGCAAATGTACAAAAGGTGGTTAAGGAACTTCCAAAGATTGAAGGCGAGAAAGTTTCTCCTTCATTGGAATCAGAAAATCTGCCCATTGCCTCCATGAGGGCGCATGTTGCTTCTCCACCCAAAGCTGCACCTAGGCTGCAAATGAAGCCAGCTGTTGCTCCCACTCCCACGGCTTCTCCTGTAATAAAGAAATCAGATGCCCCCAAAGAACGAAAACCTATTCTTATCGATAAGTTTGCTTCCAAGAAGCCTGCTGTTGATCAAATTGCAGCAGAAGCCTTGTTAGCCCCCACAAAGCCTGTGAAGGGGTTTCCACCATCAAGAATCAAAGATGAGCGTCGCAAAAGGTCAGGTGCGGCTGGGGGTCTGCGTAGACGTCTGGTGGATGATGCTCAAATACGTGCGGAGGAGGCTTCAGAGCTTGGTGTGCCCATCCCAGGTGTAGCAGGAGCAAGGAAAGGAAGAAAATGGAGTAAGGCAAGCCGTAAGGCTGCAAGACTTGAGGCAGCTAAAGCTGCAGCACCCGTGAAAGTAGAGATTCTTGAGGTGGGGGAAGATGGCATGTTGACTGAGGACTTGGCGTATAACTTAGCAGTTAGTGAAGCAGAAATTCTTGGGTATTTGTTCTCAAAAGGAGTTAAGCCTGACACGGTGCACACTGTAGATAAAGACATGGTTAAGATGATTTGCAAGGAATATGATGTGGAAGTGATAGAAATAGATCCTGTTAGAGTGGAAGAAATGGCAAAGAAGAAGGAAGTTCTTGATGAGGAGGATTTAGACATGTTGGAAGACAGGCCTCCGGTTATCACAATTATGGGTCATGTGGATCACGGAAAGGTATCAAGTTGAGTTAACAACTAAATTGTTTTTCTAAATTTTGACAGAGGGTCAAAATAGTATTTGATAACTCTTCCCGTACTCTGATGTGCAGACAACTTTGTTGGACTATATCCGCAAGAGCAAGGTAATGTCTGAATCATGTTCGTTGAGATGTTTCTTTTTGTTATTATATGGATTTACATGCTTAATTTAGGTGCACAAATCCCCACATTTATGCGTACTTGTAAAGATTATGAATCTGACCAGTAGGTATGTACAGGTAGTAGCATCTGAGGCAGGTGGAATAACCCAGGGTATTGGAGCATACAAGGTTCTTGTACCAGTTGATGGAAAGCTTCAGCCTTGTGTTTTTCTTGATACACCAGGACATGAGGTATATTTCAAATTCAAAAGATTCTTAATCGAATTCCATTCGTTTGGTCATTTTTTTTGGCAATGCAACTGTTTCCTCATATACTTTTTCTATTTGACTATAAATTTTCTTTTCCAGAGTATGACCATGTTAATAATTTCTTAATTTCCTGCTGGTAGTGTAAATTGGACAATATGGCGTCACCAACAAAGAATAGTAAATTAGTAAATTTACATGTCTCAGGCATTTGGTGCAATGAGGGCACGTGGAGCACGGGTAACTGACATTACCATCATTGTGGTGGCTGCTGATGATGGTGTTCGCCCACAAACAAATGAGGCAATAGCTCATGCTAAGGCAGCTGGTGTGCCTATTATAGTTGCCATAAATAAGGCATGTTTGTTGGTTGCAACTCGACGTTCTCCTCCTAATGGCTTTAGCAATATCTTGACTAATATTTCATCATCTATTTCTGTACTCAGGTAGATAAGGAAGGAGCCAACCCAGAGCGGGTTATGCAGGAGCTTTCCACAATCGGCCTTATGCCAGAAATTTGGGGCGGAGACATCCCAATGGTTCAGGTTGCTTTTCCTATACTAACTTCAAAACCAAATGTTAGTATTTTCCTCATGATGCTCGAGCATTACGTGAGTTGACATTTAATAATTTTCTGAATCAGATTAGTGCTCTTAAAGGGGAGAATATTGATGAACTGTTAGAAACTGTCATGCTTGTTGCTGAGGTATGCAAGTTGGGAGGAGTTTAGACCTTTTCATTTCTTCTAGTATGACAGTTTGTGGGTGAAATTCTCACCTAATATATATTTTTTAAATTTTAAGTTGCAAGAATTGAAGGCCAACCCTCATAGGAATGCAAAGGGCACCGTAATAGAAGCAGGCCTTGATAAATCGAGGGGACCTGTTGCCACGCTCATTGTACATAATGGAACCCTGAAGAAGGGAGATGTGCTCGTGTGTGGTGGAGCTTTTGGAAAGGTCAGTTTTGCTATTGGACGCGATTTAATATTTGCCAGTTTAAATTGATGGCTGGCCATAGGAAATCTTTAAGTGGAAAACAAATTAGAAGTTCGGTTTGCATAGTTTTCGTTTATGTCATGATAAACTGATGTTTAAATATAATCTTTTAACACACAGGTACGTGCTATGTTTGATGATAGAGGAGGTCGTGTGGATGAAGCTGGACCATCCATAGCTGTGCAGGTCCCCCCTCCCTTTTTCCTCTCATTTCACCCTTTTCGTATGTTCTTTTATCATATCTCTGGATGCTATTTAAACTGGGTATCTGGAAACAATTATTATCATCTGACACCAAATGTTTATGAACTTGTTCTAATTAATTAGTCCAGAGTTGCACTTGCTTAAAATATATGATGCCCCAGACAAGAGGCGCATGGGCCATGTTTTCCCTAGTCTGCACAGTGCTTCTATTTCTCTTATTGGCTGTGTAGTTTCCTTGACATACTCGTTTTGCCTGCCTTAAGTCACTCTTGTTTTACATTTTCTGTGCTATGCTTTTGTCCTCAGGTAATAGGCTTGAATGGTGTTCCTATTGCTGGTGATGAGTTTGAGGTGGTTGACTCCCTTGATGCCGCACGTGAAAGAGCAGATGCATGTGCAGAATCATTGCGTGATGCAAGGATATCTGCAAAGGCTGGGGAAGGAAAGGTCACTCTCTCGTCCATTGCTTTTGCCGTGTCTTCAGGAAAGCAGTCTGGACTGGATATGCACCAGCTAAATATCATCCTGAAGGTTGATGTCCAGGTAGGCAAATGCTCACTTGCATGATATGTCCTGTGACCTTTTCCTGGGTTTATAAGCAGATTTGACATTTGCCCTTTTATTAATTCTTGTCATGATGTAGATTTTTTTTTGTGTGGCTAAATGACTAATTTAAACTCGTCAAAATTAGGGCTCAATTGAAGCCATCAGGCATGCTGTTCATGTTCTGCCTCAAGAAAATGTGACTCTGAAATTCCTTCTTCAAGCTCCAGGGGATATCAGTGCCAGTGACATTGATCTTGCTGCTGCTACTGAAGCAGTTATTGTTGGTTTTAATGTTAAAGCACCAGGCTCAGTTAAGAGCTATGCAGAAAAGAAGAATGTTGAGATTCGCCTATACAGGGTCATCTATGATCTGATAGATGACATGCGGAAGGCAATGGAAGGCCTCCTAGAGCCAGTTGAGGTAAACAGTAATATGGAATACTGCAAACTCTTTCCATAACACAATTTTGTAATTAGGTAAATGGTCATCTTACAATGTTGAAACTAAAGAATCATTGCCTCATATGTCTGGCAGGAACAAATACCTATAGGAGCAGCCGAAGTTCGAGCAACTTTCAGTAGTGGCAGTGGACGAGTGGCTGGCTGCATGGTTACTGAGGGAAAGATAGTGAAAGAGTGTGGTGTTCGGATCGTTCGAAATGGGAAGATGGCCCACACTGGGAAGATTAACTCGCTGAGACGGGTCAAAGAAGAAGTAAAGGAGGTAAGTCTTGCAATTGCCAATGTGAATAGTCTCTAAAGCTATCATGTGATACTCCCATCTATTTGAGTGAAAATTTGAAGTTTATTGAGTAATTCAACTTTAATTTTAATAATAGTCTTTTACCAAGTTCTGTGAATAATTGTTTTTCTTCCTCAAATAAAACGTCTATTAAAAAGATCCAACTATTTGATAAGCAATTAACTTTCTAGTTCCTCTGCAGAGGAAGAAAAAAGAGTAATCGGCATATCGTTTGCCAGAAAGTCAGTGAATATAAATACAAATTATTAATATTCTTTCAAAGAATGTGCATGAATGCTATTTCTCATGATTCTTTTATGCCCAAAATTGGAAAACCAAGTGTCTTTGTGTGTATGTGTAAATTTTAGCAAAAGTTTTGCAACAGAGTATTTGTAATTTTACTATGATTTATTCTGTTTTGTATTAAAGCTTGATTTGGTTGAACTGTTAGATATTCTGAAGTGATTGCGATTGATCTGCCTGCTCAATATAGTGAGGATAAATATCCTTCTAAGGGTACTTTTCTGGAGGTTGTCTGTCTATTGTGCATACCTGGAAAGAAAACTGGCTGGTTTAAATCTTTTTGTCTGTTAAAAGTTTGAAATTACTCACTATACTTACTCCAAAGATTTGATATGTTTATTTGCTTGCAATGACATTTAACTAGAACAGCAAGCCAGCAAGCCAACTGGTTGGTTTGAATCTTGTTCTATGCACATTGATCATTCTTAGCGCAAATAGGTTATAAATGCTTCTTGACCAATAAAAGTATCATCTTTTCTGGTGTCCTTCAATACTACTTTAGATTATCCAAATAATGCATTTTAGCTCTGGTGCTCTTCACTTCTCTGCACTGGTCTTTGATCTATCTTAAATGATATATTTCATGGTATAATTTTTTTTTACTTTTCATAGATTGGTGCTGGATTAGAATGTGGAATCGGGGTAGATGATTTCAATGATTGGGAGGTTGGAGATGTTATTGAGGCCTTCAACTCTGTGAGAAAGCAAAGAACGCTAGAGGAAGCGTCAGCAAATGTCGCAGCTGCCTTAGTTGATGCAGGCGTCGGGCAATGAAAGAGGCAAAAGGGTACGGTGGAGTGGTCGGCAAGAAGTCGTCACGGTGATGAATTTAGAACGCATCTAAGCTTAGCTCCAAGATCGATGCTATCCTGGTGCTCCAAGATAAGATAAAATAAATTCTTTCGAGATCCAAGCTTTGCATCGTTAACTTTTTAAGAGATCTGGCTCTGCTGCAGTAGATATTGTATGCTAATGTACATAAAAAAAATCTCAGCTGCCAGTTTTTTCTTCTATTTTTGTAGAGAAGGGGCATTTGGTTCAGTCCTCTCTTTTGATGATTCAATTACGTCCAATTGTAACAGATGCAATATTATTTTGATCACTGCCAATTTTCATACCACAAAGTTCTCATCAAAGCATTTGAAAGAGTTGTTGTTATACACCGCTTTCATATATATATATATATATATATATATTGACTGGAAGGTAATTGCTATTCCATTTTATTCTTTTGGCAGAAGCACTGGAAATTTATGTGCAATACTTGCAGTTGACTCCTTTTTGAGATAAATTTCCAAATTACAACCTTTGAGTAGCTTATGAGTAATATTTTAAACAAATGTTATATATTTTTACTAAAAGATCCACCTCTTTGCTTGGATTGTAACTTTGAGCCTCGTTTATTTAATTTTTTTTAATTTTAGAAATAACTAGTTTTTATATTTATTTATATTATAAAATAAGAATATAGTAATTATCTTTGATATAATATAAAGTGACAAAAAAAATATGAAAAATGTGCTTTGTTTTTTATAGAATTATTAATAACTATTTTTTGATTTGAGATAAAATAGGTTGACGGGATAAATATTAAAAGATAAAGTAGTAATTTGATTAGTGTGTAATATAAGATATAATTTTAATAAATTTAATAATGATAAAATAGAGGGGTTGATTTGTATAAAACGGACGACGTTTTGATACACTTTTTCTAAAAGGTAGGTGGTCATTTGCAAACAAACCCAAAGAGAGCGTGTAGCAAATCCGACCCGTCGAGGTCGACCCGACAGTCGATACGCACCTCCTACTATATAAATGGCCACCATTTCCATCGGACCTCCTCAAACCCTCCGCAGAACCCTAACGATCTCCTTCGATTGTTGGGGTCCCCACGTTTCCCTTCTCCAGGTAGATTTGGACGTCCGATCGCTTTATTTCTCCCTCGCCTCTTCGTCTGCTTTTCCGTTTCTGCGGCGTTGGGTTGGGTTTTGACCTTTTTTGGGGTAAAATTCGGATGAATTTTTATTTTTTAATGGTTTTGAGGTGCTTCTTAATTTTTATTTATTTCGGGTTTGGTGATTGGATTCAATCAAATTTGGGTCGGTGATTTTAGATTGTTCCTATTCAATCTTCTTTCTTGTTTGATCTCCTGAATAACTGGCGTAACTGTCGATCCAGTTTACCGTAAATATCTCCTCATTATGCGCAGGTGACTCCATTCTGATCCTTTTCATGTTTAATCTTTCCTAAATATATATATACTTTTTTCTTTTCAGCAGCATTCATTGAAATGGGCAAGTCTAGCAAGAAATCAAATAGTGAGGTATTTTGGCAATTACCTTTCGACAAATTTTAGTAGCGCATAGTTCTCGATTTTTCTTGTCTTCCTCAGTAGGACAGTTGTAATGCAGGTTGCCCCAGCTCCCGTGCCAGTTGCTCAAGAGAAAAAGGGCAAAAAGGGTATGCACTATTCATTTTATTCTGTTGTAGTACGTGAGAATTATGGGATTTCATGCAATTATATCTTCCTCTAAAGATTTTGAAGCTTGTCATTTTTTATGAATAGGCAAGAGGGATGCAGTGGAAGTGCATGAGAAGCCCGTGAGTGCGAAGAAACAGAAGAGAGAAGTGTCACAGGTGGTTCCTAAACAGAAAGAGAATCATAAGAAGCCAAAGAAGGCTCCCAGGGAGCCCCCACCTAAGAAGAAACCAGAAACCAGCAGTGCGGAGGATTCCAGTACTTCAGAATCTGAAGAAGAGGTAATGGGCTGCAGCGTGCTTCAAAGTATCTTCTTCTTCCATATCACATTATCCTCTCAACAACGTTGCCCATAGACTGGTTTTAATTCTTCCTTACCAACTATCCATCTTGCTTATTAATAGTGATTCTTGCCAGGCTGAAATGCCATTTCTTCAATACCAACATAGGTTTTGAGTCTTTTGACTATAGGCATACCTGTTAAGTTACTGTGGAACATGGGCTACTGCCTTAGAAATTCTCTTCTTACTATATGATAATGATATGCATTTTTATTATATTTTAACATCAATTTTTGCTTCATGCATTCTTCATTAGGTTCCTTTATCAGAAAATATTAGAAAATACGAAATTAATATTATGATCATAGTTTACGTGTATTAGCATATTTACAGGGTGTGTACTTGAGGTTTTTAACATATTCATACACCATATGGTCTAGATATTTTGTCAGATATCCTTCTCTGATTATATTTTCTTATTCACTGTAATTCTATATAATAGTCATTTCTTCCTATTTCTTTCTGAGAATTGTTTTGTTGGGGATACTGAGCACCCTATCTCATATATGCGAGTAGTGAATCTTAAAAATCTAAAAAAGTTTAGATACTCGGACACAAGAAATAACAAGTTTGTCTAAGAATCTTTTGTAACTTCTTCTCAATTAAATGTCTTATTATAACATATGGCAATGGCTTCATGCTCTAAGTTTTCACATTTTTTTTTTCCTGAATGATGTTGATTCATGCATTTTAAACTTTTAATGCTTGGATTGCAGGTTAAAGTTCCACCAAAGAATGTAAGGAAAGATGTAAAGGCCCCTCCAAAAGTATCTAGCACTAGTAGCAGTGAAGAATCATCTTCTGATGATGTAAACCGTACTAGCCTGTTTCAGTTTCAATGTAAATGATAGTTCATTTCCATGTTACAAATATGTGAGGTTATTCTGCATTTTTCTATTGAATCAGGAACCTGCTCCTGTTGAGAAGCTAACACCTGCTGTCACTAACAAAGGTTCAGCTGGTTCGTTCACCAAGAAAGGGAAATCAGAGACCAGCAGCGAAAGTGAATCTGATGAGGATGAAGTGAGTTTGCCCTCAGTATTTTTTACTTATCTAGAAACCTTTATCTATGTTCCTCTTTTTCTATTGATTGTTCTATTTTCCTGCACATTAGTAACACATCTTATAATTCTATGTTATTAGTAGATAAATAACCTATTTATACAATTTCATTCTGTAATTGTGGTTTTATCCATATTTTACCTCTGATTCTTTGTAAATGAGCCAGCAAAGCTTTGTAGTTCTTGAACGTGTTGCCTAAGTTGCCTAAGTTCTCTCATTTCAGCAACCCTCTAAGGTGACTCTGGCATCTAAGAAACTTTCAACCATGGGAACTAAGAATGGCACAGTGGTTGCAAATGCATCAAAGAAGAAGCAGGAGCCCAGTGATAGTTCAGATTCTGACAGTAGTTCAGATGAAGATACTGTATGTAGAAATTTTGCTAGTTTTATTTTTCTTTACTTACTGAAGTTTTAGGCCTCTGGTTGTTTGTGCTGATTTTTAACCTTCTTTTTGCAGAAAGCTGCCGCTCTAGCAAAAAAAACTACAAATGATGCGTGGCAAAAGAAGCTGGAATCAAGTGAAAGCTCTTCGGAGAGCGACTCTGATGAGGATGACAAGGTACACAAGCCATTTTGAGTTCTCACAATCTACTGTCCTTATGCAAATTAATTATCATAAAGAGTCTTCATATGAAGACACAGTATATAGAAGTTTCGCTAATATTGTTGAAATTTTTTGGCCAATGAGTTGAGCTGATTTTCACTTGCTGTTCTTTTTTTTTGTGTAGAAATCTGCTTCTCCAGAAAAGAGGCCACCAAAATCTGTGCTTCAAAAGAAATTAGAATCAAGTGAAAGCTCTTCAGAGAGTGACTCTGACGAGGAGAACGATGTATGCAAGTCAGCTTGACTTCCCACAATCTACTTATTTTTCTTAAGCAAATCAATTATCTCATAGTCTTCATTCTTCAATGTTTTCATAGTTGAAGAACAGTTTGTAGAACTTTTGCTAGTTTTCCCCACTTTATTTATTGATTTTTTTGGCCAATGCGTTACTTGAGCTGATTTTGATTTTCACTTGCTGTTCTTTTTTTTTTTTTTTTTTTTAGAAATCTGCTTCTCCAGAAAAGAAGCCACCAAAATCTTTGCCCCAAAAGAAACTGGAATCAAGTGAAAGCTCTTCAGAGAGTGACTCCGACGAAGAGAACGATGTATGCAAGTCATCTTGACTTCCCACAATCTACTTATTTTTCTTAAGCAAATCAATTATCTCATAGTCTTCATTCTTCAATGTTTTCATAGTTGAAGAAACAGTTTATAGAACTTTTGCTAGTTTTCCCCAATTTATTTATTGATTTTTTGGCCAATGCGTTACTTGAGCTGATTTTTCACTTGCTGTTTTTCTTTTCTTTTTTTCCCTTTTCTTTTGGCAGAAATCTGTTGCTCTAGAAAAGAGACCTTTGACATCTGTGCTCCAAAAGAAACTAGAATCAAGCGAAAGCTCTTCAGAGAGTGATTCAGATGAGGAGGATGAGGTATGCAAGTCATCTTGAGTTCCCGCAATCTACTTACTGTTCTTAAGCAAGTTAATTATCTCCTAGCAACTTCAATGCGTTCATAATCGAAGACAATGTATATAGAAGTTTTGCTAGTCTTCTTTTTCTTTAGTTCTTGAAGTTTTATGTCCTATGAGTTGTTCAAGCACAATTTCACTTGCTCTTTGCAGAAATCTGCTGCTCCAGCAAAGAAGCCTTTGAAACCTGTGCCGCAAATGAAACTAGAATCAAGTGAAAGCTCTTCAGATAGTGACTCTGATGAGGATGACGAGGTACACAAAAGTTTTCACAATCTACTTAAGCAAATTAATTATCTCCTAGTGTCTTCGATGTGCTCATAGTTGAAGACATTGCATTTAGAAGTTCTGCTATTCTTTTTTTGTTCTTTATTTGTTACAGTTTTTTGTCCCATGAGTTGCTTGAGCTGATTTGCACTTGCTCTTGGCAGAATTCTGCTGCTCCAGCAAAGAAGCCTTTGACATCTGCGCCTCAAAAGAAGCTAGAATCAAGTGACAGCTCTTCAGAGAGTGACTCTGACGAGGAGGAGGTACATCCTACACAAGTGACAGCTTTTCACAACTTAGTTACTTTGCTTAGGCAAATTAATTATCTATTGGAGTCCTCATAGTTTTTATTATTTGAGTACAAAATGTATTTCTTACAGGGAATAGCTGCCAAAAACGGTGAAGCTGAAAATAGAACGCTTGCATCTTCTGGAGTTTTCATAATTGTCTTTAATTGTATTATAAATTATGGTGTCCTAGTTTCTCTTGCTGTCTCGGTCTATCCTTCTTTTCTTAAATTTACTTCTCATTTCCCTACTAACATCCTTAATTATGTCGTATTGTATGTTTGGCTTCAATCTTTTTCTGAATTCTTGTTAATCTGGTTTCTCTACCAAATCTTATTTCCATGTGTTCAAAACAGCCAATCCTCTATTAGTTTTTTTTGTAGTATATACATTTATTGCTATAAGTGATCTCATGATATCCTCCATTTCTGGCTTTTGTCATTCTTTTATTATTACTACTTATCCAGTTGCTAATGCATAATTATGCTTGATGCAGGCTCCTCCAGCAAAGATTAATATCCCTAGCAAGAGGCCTTTGGACACAGAGCAAAGGGATTTTAAACAAGTAAATGAAGAACCTTTCTCTTTAATATTACCATGTCAGTCCAATATGTTTGCAACATAAACTTGTTTCTTGGTTTTCAATTTTTCATAGATTTTAGAATTGATACCTTTTTGTATTGATAAAAGAAGAATAAAACTATTCAGATTGATTCTACTTTGAAGACACATGCTTGATATGAGGAGTTCTTTGTTTCATTGCCAAACATATGTGTTAAATGAATATGTATCTATGCACACACATACATATGCATGTTTCTAAAATAAGAGGACATTCTTTTTGTGGCTTTATCTACTTAAGATTCTTTCTGTTTCTTCTTATTATACAAGAGCTGCTTTATTTTGTATTAGCTAAAGAGTTTGTTCCAAACAAGTGAGTGGATATCATTCTGAGTTGTGTACTTGTATTTAGCTGTTTATACTTGGTTGAAGATATCTTAGTGGGCATAAATAGACCAAGGATTTGACTGCTGCAGGCACAGGTTGTCTGGTGGCTGGCACAATTGGTGCTGGACCTGCCGGTGACTATTAAATATTATTAACCAAAAAAAAAAAAGTTCTGGTAACTGGTCAGTATGGTACTGTGGTGATACATGTTACATGATAGCACATGACTTGTCTTATGTAACACTAATTCTTGTTGGAACTCTAAATGCTAGACCCTGACCCAACAACACCATTATCAACAAGTATTTGTGCTTGGGTTAATGGGTTTCTCCTTCAAGAGTCATAATACATTATACATGATTGAGGTATCCTTGTATTTCTGGTCCTTACTTTGCTAACGAGGGTTGTTATGTGGTGGTCCATAGTACTAAATCAATATCTTCATTATTTTGTCTGTTCACATAGTTTTCATCTAGATCATGATCTTTCATAATTAATATGCATCAGAAACAGCGAAGTAAAGCCAAAGAAGATGAGAGTTCTGATGAGAGCTCTGAGGAGAGTTCTGATGAGAGCGATGAAGAGCCCCAAAGGAAGAAGCTTAGAGTGCCGGTAATATGATTTTGGTTTGTTAGTGGTTCTTCAGGTTTATTTATTTATTTTTTGCCATGTACATAGTAGTAATTGTTATTTGTTCATCGTAAAGGATTCTGTTCCCTCAAATACTGGAAAGCCTGCTGCTAAAGCTGCCAAAAGTGTAACTGGCAGTAAAGAAATTGAGGATGAAAGCTCTGATGACAGCTCTGGCAAAAGCTCAGATGATGAACCTAAGAAAGCACAACCCAGAAAGGTAAAATTCAAGTCAAGATATAGTCTTTTGAGTCAGAGGATACTGATGAGATTGTTAGTTCATTTTATTTAATATTTAACAGCTGATTCCATTGACAATTTTAGTTGTCCATTGCTTTTATCTTTGAACACTGTAGCCACTGAAGTCGTTGACAGAAACCAGCAGCTCCGAGGATACTTCTGAGGAGGAAAGTGAGGAGGAAGATGAAGATGAACAACCAGATAAAACTCCAAAAAAGGTACGATACATTTTTAGGAGGTAATGTACAATGTAGGGACATGATCTTTTGAATTTTGTTTCTTGAAGCTCATATAAATACACTGTTTTATTCACTATTGAGATACTTAATCTTCACAAAGAAAAAGAGGAGGTCTTTGGTCTTTGGTCTTTCAATCTTATCCGGAAGTTCTTTGGATTCAAATATGTGAATTTCATAGGTGGATCTTGTGTCCCAAAAATGTTGCACTATGAATCAACCTGATCTGTAAATTATAAGAGAAACACTTCTATAGACAACTAAATTGATGTTTGTCACTGTTAATTTATTGTTAGGCAATCAACAATCAATCATTTTTTTGTGTTGTTTGTGTAGCTTATATTTCTTTCACAATTAATTAATGTGGAGTATGTAAGGAAGATATGTCTTATTATTCCTTTGCTTGCTTAAGATAATTATTTTATGTTACCAGAATTTTGTTTTCATCTATGGAAACTTGTTCAATTCTGTTTGTTTTCTGGATCCTAGACAATATGCAGACTTAATTCAAAGTATTATTTAAGGAGTTGTTTACGTTTGTTATAATACTTGATGAAAAGTTGAAAACCTGTAATGAAATCACAGCTTTCTTTTTTATTAAAGAAATTGTTAAGTTGAGCTAGACTTTTTGTTTGGTTAATTATGATCTCTCTGTCTCTCTCCCTTTACCTCACTTTCTTGTGCTTTCTTTTTTCTTTCTTGGCCGGGGGAGTGGCATGGGGTGGGGGATGTTGGGAGGTGCAGTGAGAATATGCAGCAGGCACATAATATTTAAAGAAGTTAATATCTTTTTTCTGCATCCATCAAGATTAACTTTTTTAACTTTAGCTTCAGAATGACTAGGTCTGCAATGAGGATGTCCTTACAATCACTTTACTATATATAGTTGCCTACTTGATGATCGTTTCATAATACTACACATCTACATTCTTACTTTAAGAGAATTATTTTGGCAAACCATGCAGAAGATAGATGTGAAGATGAAAGATGCAACAGCAGTGACTGCAAAACAAACTATTAACAAGTCTGAAAAGAAAGAAGTACGTGACCTGAAGTTTTGGAATTTGGAATTTCTCTCTTTTGTTCCTTAATTGCTGTCCAGACTGAAGATTGTTTCTTTTTTATGCAGCCTAAAACTCCTGCTAGTAATCAAAGTCAAATTTCTGGATCGAAAACAATATTCGTCGGGAATTTGTCATATAATGCTGGACAAGATGATGTGTACATACTATTTACTGAATTCAGTGCTTTCATTCTTATCACTCTATTAGTTGATTTTTCAATTTCTTCTCTACAGATCAGAATTCTTTAAAGAGGCAGGGGAAATTGTTGATGTCCGATTGGCAACATTTGATGATGGAGGTTTCAAGGGATTTGGTCATGTGGAATTTGCTACTGAGGAAGCAGCTCACAAAGTAAGATACTAAGATATTATTTGGTCATCAATGATAGATTCATTAATTAATATTTGCTAAGAACTCCTGATACTGATTGTTGGCCTCTTTTATAGCAACAGAGAATATGCACCTTTTCTTTTACTTATATCTATTGCTAGTTTTGGATTTCGTAGAATAGCATCTAGAAGTTCCCTTTGTGGACACATGTAAACGGTCTTGATGATATCATAATGTTCTCAAAATCTTTTGGTTGATTTCTTCAAAATCTGACAAAGGTTGAACTCTTTTTAGGCACTCGAAATGAATGGCCAGGAACTGTTGGGGCGTGCAGTGAGGCTTGATTTGGCCCGTGAAAGGGGTCCATATACTCCTCACAGCGGGTGCTAGTCTTCTCCCTTTCTCTTATTTTGAAGCTCCTATAAGAAACCAGATGTACAAAGTTTTTATGTCTTATTTGAATATTTGATTAAAGGTGCAAGAAGATTCTTGGAATAATTACTTTCGTCCTCCCTCCCCTTTTTGAGCCTATAGTTTTTTAACCCAAAAAGAGTAGATAATGTAGGACGAGATAGTAAATTTGTAATATCATTGTTCTATTACCATTAATTACCTCGATGGTCAATCTTCCTTTCTTATGCAGGAAGGAAAATACATCTTACCAGAAGGGTGGGAAAGGTCAGAGCCAAACTATATTTGTTAAAGGTTTTGATAAATCCCTTGAAGAGGATCAGGTATCTCTCATGTTCTTTTGATTTAATTCTGACGATTTAATTCCGACCCATTGATGACCTCACTGCTCTATCTCATAATGATCCTATTGTAGATTCGGAACTCCCTTGAAGAACATTTTGGGTCATGTGGAGAGATAATGCGGATTTCCATACCGAAGGACTATGAAACTGGCTCTTCTAAGGGGTCAGTTTATTCTGGTTTTGTTGGGAGACTGGAGATCCCTGTGTATTTAGCTTTATAGTTAATTTTGTGTATCAAGTTATATTCTTGTGGTGTGGTAGCTGCATTATTTGTCTTTTTATCCATTACTATCAAGTATAAAAAAAATCCACAATTTACCGATGGCCTTCTTTGATCTTATTCTTTTATATATTCTGGAGGAGTAAATACAGAATTAAAATAGGATTACAAATGTCATATTCTATGTGATTTTTATAGTATAATTCTTGTTATAATGATTGTTTAGTCCAGGGTTAACATGAGTTTGTTAGGTGCTATGTTATAGTATCTTACCTTAGTACTCTTTGTATTTCAGTTTGGTCTTCCTTGTCCACTCAAGACACGTTCCACTTCAATAAAATCAGTAAATCACTACTTGTGGATGTTTATGGTAAATGGTACTCAGATGACCCTGGAACTGTCTGGTATTGGGAAGTGATTTGAGTGGAACTGGAATTATTTGGGACCATCCATGTCTTGATGTATGTTTGATTAAAGAGGATAATCAATATTTCAGTACGTGTGGAGGGAAAAACTATTTTTGTGGTTTTGATGATTATTCCCTCTACTTCTTTCTTTTTTTCCGTGAGGGAGTGGGGGTGTGATTAGGGTCTGCCTTGTTGAATTTATGTAGAGGTGGAGTCAAATGTCTGGATTCGGATGAACATGTTAGGGACCATGTTTGGAAATATTCAAATAGTAGTTTTGAGTTACATGTTGCTGTCATTGGCCCTTACTTGGATAATGTACGTGTCTATCATTTTGTCAGAGACTATACAAACTGGAGATTAATTCTTAATCTTCTGTATTTATTTGGACTGCGCTAATCTTTAGTTCTTCAATGTAGATTCTGGGCTTTTCAGCTATGCAGTGGCATTGAGTGTCTTCTGGTTGCAGGATAGCATACATGGATTTCAAGGACCAAGGTGCATTTTCTTCTGCACTTGAGCTTAATGGTTCTGAGCTTGGGGGCTACACCTTGACAGTGGATGAAGCAAAGCCTAGAGGTGATAGTCGTGATGGTGGTTGGAGTGGTGGGAGGAGTGGCGGTAGAGATAGTGGAGGCAGGGGTGGTGGAAGGTTTGGAGGTCAGCGTGGCGGTGGACGTGGTGGCAGAGGAGGAGGTCGTGGTGGTGGTGGTAGGGGACGAGACGGAGGTGGCAGGGGTCGTGGTGGAACTCCTAATAGGCAAAGTGCGGGTATAGCTGGCACAGGTAATTCAATGACTATTGTGTTAATTATTTTCAGCACCATGTACAGCAGCTAACTAGTTTGGTCACATGCTATAAATTGCATACTTTTGGTTGAGTATCTAATCATTAGGTGTTTCATGTTGAATCTGTGAAAATGAAATAAAAGAAGTATATTTGAGAACCCATTATTTGATTTATTGCATTTTACACTACATTTTCCTACCTGTCAACTTCATTAGTTTATTCGCCAAAAAGACTGAGTTGATCTCTTCCTATATACAAGACATTTGTTGTTTAGGTTAGGTTTCACTTGGTTCATTTTGTTGAATGAAATGAAAATGTAGGAGTTTGAATTAGACAATTCTTTTTTATCATTTAAGAGCTTGAATATTGGATATGAGCTGGACAAACGGTCAACCTTTTCTTGATATAAATACATTTAGGTTCCATTAAATTTTTAACCAACATATAAAACCATTCAATTTAAGCTCTAAGTCATTGTGCCACTAAGCCATTCCTTAAACCGTCGCTCCACCAAGCTGTTCCTCTAAACCGTCACACCGCTAAATCATTGAACTGCATCGACCCGTCAAACCAAGCTAAACCACCATCAATCAAATAATTTGCTCACAACAAATTGTTTGGAGTTAAACTTGTGACCGACCGCATAGGTCATAAGTGGGTATCTCCTCCCAACTTCCTAAAGTTGGGTGGTAATAAGATAGGTTATCTAATAGAAGCAAAACAAGGTGTGTACTGAATATGATTTTTCAAATAGAAGTTGAACTACTCTGATGAAGAGGTTCATTCGACATCAGGTACTTGAATCATTGACTGTGTTTTGTTGTGATTCTTCTTGCAGGTAAGAAGACAATTTTCAGCGATGAATAGAAGAGGGGAGACACACCGGAAATCTCCCATTGTTTCTTTTTCCTATTTATTCCTCCTGGACATTAGTACATGCAGAATAATTAAATCCATGTAAATCTAGAGGTTCATGGTATTATTGTGTTGGTTTGTATACCTACCACTTACCAGAATATTTGGCTGCATCTATTAACATGTATTTCTTGGCAGTTCCATAAAGTGGAGTTGATTGAGTGAACACATCCAGTTTGTCATTGTGATCTATTTGATTGTCACTTGCGCTAATTATTACTGTCAATCATCTGAACAATTCGTAGTCTTTGTAGTGGAATATAGCTAATGTGGCTGTGGATTGTGGATCGTCAATTTGCCTTGTTTGTAATCTGTTTCAACATTGAAGGTTGGCTTCAATTGTTCCAACTGGTGTGAACCAAAATGCCCCTTTTTTTTCTTTATTGAGGATGGATGAGATCTCCTATGGATGGATAGCCTAAAGATTCATCCAAAATGTGTATGATGATTGTCGGATGAGCACACAGTAACGTCACAAGATTGCTGTCCGGATGAGCACACAGTAACGTCACAAGATTGCAACCTTTACCTTCTCTTTATTGCTGGTGGGCCAGACGGCCCAGACTCATCTTTGGGGACCCCTGAGAGTGAAAGATTTAATATCTCTTTTGGAGCGATTCTTTTCTTTCTAGGTTGATTTCATTTTCACCCTTTTGAATTATTAATATTTTTCATAATGACCCTGAATTATCTTTTAGTACATAAAAATCTTTTCAAATATTAAAAATACTTTACTTCTATAATGCCATAGAATTAAACAAATAACATAAAATTTTCTCTTGAAAGTGTAAATATGTCATTTCCATTACGTGGCTACTAAATGATAATTAGATTTTTCTTCCTTTTGTTTTGAAAAGGCCGGTGAAAATTTATTACTCTAGTAGTAGAGTTGCACTCTTTGACTTCTTTTTGAGAAGAAGTGAATTTAATATTCTTTCAATATAATTGGTGCAGTTGGGATTGCAATCTGGAGCCTTTTATTTTAATTATTTTATATATAGATACACCATTACGTCATGCAAAGAAATAATTAGCATGCATAATCTTTCACATGCTTCAAAATTAATGGCATGCAATCCACCGGAGATAACATGATACCTACTAGAAAATGACCTGATGAGAGATGTGTAAGTAAATCAATGGACTGCATTAACCATATCCTCATCCATCTTTCACATTCCCCCTTCCCTTACCTTCTACTACTGTTGGATAATGATACCAATTTTTTGCTACATTATCTTCTCAACATTATCCTAAATGTTCAAGGCTTCTGAGTGATGCCCTGAGTTGGGGGTAACGTATATACATATACTCTTGGCTTCTTCTTTCTTTTATACATATATATATATATATATATATACAAACGCATGTCCATGTCTTGTATGTCTTAATCTAAGTTTCACTTTTAACTTTGTGAATAATTTTTGCCTCATTTAAGTCTCAAAGAGTTTATTCAACAAGTTGCATGCATGTATCCTATATTCTGGAGGGGAATTATTGTATATTAATAGAAAAGGATGCAACTTTTAAAGCCTTATTTTGGCATATTTTATATATTTATAATCTAACAGCTATAACTTACTACCTCAATTTAAATGGAGATTATGAGAGGAAGATAGCCTATTCCTTCAGGCAGGTACAGTGAAGAATCTTGATCGTCTGTAACTGGAAAGGATCCCTTGGAATCCTCCAAGCCCTGCGTTTTATCCCCCCTAATAAAAGCCACTCTATCTTTTGTATCCCAAGAATAGAGCAAGATGTTTTCATTTTTAAGCGGGAAAGATTACTAACAACCAACCTCCACTTCCCAAATTGCCCCAACTCAAACCAACCATTTACCTGTCAGGATGGTGAAACCAACCATGTAATTAAAAGTAACCACCAAGGGTGTTTAGATAAGGTGAAGCATTATAAAGATCTCCCCTTTGTCACCTCCTTTTTGTGTTAAACCACAACTTCTTCTCAAGCCTTAGGTTCCAGAACTAGGAGCAAGGAGGCTATGGCAGGCATGCAATTAGCTTCCTTCTTGTTTGAGATGGCCTGCAGCCCCCCGCGGTCGCCAAAGGCTCCGTTCTCGGCGGTGGCACCGTGGCAATTCATCACGAGCGTTAGAAGGCAGGCCCGAACGACGCTCGATCCAATTGTCGAGGAAGATGGATTCGATTCTCTTGAGAATAATCCACATATTGCTATATCATCATCATCTTCATCATCAGCAGATCATTTTCACATCATCAGCTTGCCTGTTTCCGGAGCTAGAGAGAAAATAACCTTTTGATGCTACTTGTAGAAGTTTGAAGTTTCAATTATATATATCTATATATCAGAGATTTAAGTGCGCCGTACTTAGAAAGATATATGATCATGTGTGTTTTAGTAGCATGTCTATGATCTCTTTTATGTTACGAGCGCGTGATGCATCCTATATATTTTGTTCAAATGTGAAATCTAAGTTTATATATATATATATATATATATATATATATATATATATATATATATGGAGTTGTGGTTATCATATTTTGGGTTGTATCTCTGAGAAACTGTAATAGACGATTTGATTTGCATTCTCCCAATGTTGCATTAAATATCTTGAAAAGATCTTGCTCATCTGTTGAGATCCTGATGATTCCGACTTAAACCAATTGGAATTTTTAATCTGTAATTTCCAAATGGGTATCCAGGAAATGAAGGGACTAAATTTTAAGGTGATTTGCCTTCAAAGAGAAGATAATGATTCACCAGGAGATTGATAAAGAGTGAATCTGAGCGACTGTCACCAATTCCAAACAAACATAGCAACCAGATAATAGGATATCGTTTCAAAAGGACCAGTAGCTTTTAAATTGAATTCCGCACTGCAGGAAGTCATGGCTGAAAAAAAAAATTATCAAGTTGCTTTGATAAAATAACTAGAAGCAATCAGGGATTTGATTTGTATATCATACATGAATTCAGTTTTGTCAAAAATTTGCAATCCCAGATTCTGGGCATTGATTTACAAGTGCGAGTTGTGTTTTCTATTTAGAAGGAAGAAAACTTAAACAAAACTTAATTCCACTTCCTCTTCTTCTTCTTCTTCCTCCTCCTCCTCATCATCAAAGCCAGGTAGCCCACAAGGAATTGCTTCTGCTACCTCACCAGCAGCTTTTTTGACCACCGGGGGTTCTGGTTCTGCATCACTTAACTCATCCTCATTCTCCTTATCATTGTTCTCGAACTCATTGAAGTCGCTGCCTTTTGCATGCAGGTGACCCACAACATTACCTACCAACTCGTTGGCCTCCTGCTGCTCTTCTGGTGTCTTTGCAAGGGAAAGCAGGACGTTTTTTGCCTTTTGGTCAGGTGGGAAACCGCGGGCTTCCATCTCTTTAAACCAAATAACTGCACTTCCAAAATCTGAGTTCCTACCATGAGCATCCATGATGGTAGTGTAAATTGTTTGGTTGGGTTCAACACCTTGAATCCGCATTCTCTCATAGACCCGCATTACTTTCTCAGGATTATTCAGTTTTGCATATCCTTTCATCAGTGTTCCGTAAACAACGGCATTTGGTTTCAAGCCATCTTCTTTAATACGACGGAAAAACTTTTCTGCCCCATCCATGTCAGATGCATTGACATAAGCCAATAGCATAGTTGCATAAGAATATAGGTCAGGTTCACACCTACAAAATAAAATAGCATTAATGTATGCATCAAGGTTGTTCATGTTGTAAAGGGGAAACATAAAAATATATACTTGTTTCTTTTCATGCTCTTGAACACTGTCCGAGCTTCCTCCACCATTCCCGATATTGCAAATGCATCAAGCAAGATGTTATATGATTTGCGTGTTGGCCTGTGAGAAAAGAAAAATAATTGATGAAAGCTGTATTTTTAAAGTGAATTCCAATAACTTCAGAAAGGAAGCCAAAAAGATAACCCAGAACAGGGGCAAAAAACCCAATTAAGTTGGTAAACAAGAAAACAGTTTCATCCTCTATGTTATAGCCACAGAAAATATTCTGCAAGATATGCTAGCAGCTAGCTAAACCAGGAAATTTTGGCCCAAGACTAAGCTCATAGGAGGAAAAGGTCCCTATAACTGACATAAATAGTTATGTCTTGCACCAAACTATAGTTCTCGAAATAATTGGTGAATCTAATTATATGGAGAAATGCTATGTCTCAGAGCTTCACGACTTATTTCATAAAAAACTCAACCTACTAACACTTATTCGAAAATCGTCAAAAGAAAAAGAAGCAAGAGAAAAAAAAACAAAAATTTTCTTTTCAACAATCATACTGTATTGGAATTCTAGTGGATAACGTGATCAATAAAGGGAATTATCACCTGACTCCAGCATCGAGCATCTCTTCGAAGACTGCCAATGCTTCTTCTTCTCTTCTAGCCTTCCCATAAGCACTGATGAGCAGTGTATAGCTCACAACATCTGGTTTAAGTCCAGCTCTTTGCATCTATAAAGAGATTTACTTTTAGACAGAACAGAATTAGGTAAACTATATTGCTTCAACCTACAAGAACTAACATTTCAAGTAGACTGCGCTTGTAAAAATTGGGGGCTTACATGCACTAACAACTAGGCATTACTAGAGTAAAAGCGGATGAACAACATTATGTACATGTTATTTCTATTGCCAGAACATAATTATATAGAAGAATTTGTATGTAGATAGGAAAAGTTGCAAGTAAACCAACAGTTTCCAAACAATACCCTCAAACTTGCCTAAAATGAAAGTATCAAGAATACACAAATACAACACAGGAAGATGAAGGTGGCTCACTGTTTGTGCTTTTACTCTGAACTGCTACCACTAAATCATTCCCATATAAAATTACATTCAGAAAAGTCTAATTAATAGGTTAAATTGAAAATAGTCAATACGCAGATGTTCAGATAAGATCATCATAGATGGATAATGCCTCTGGCCATTACAGGACCTTCCATTGGAGAATCTTTGATTTTATTTCTCAGATTAGATTATCATAAAACTATGTAAAGTGTAAATGTTCCAACTTAATAGATTTCACAGGAAAATGTCTCAGAACCATGATGACGAAACAAAGCTTTAGGTATCTATAGCTCATGCATCCTAACTCTGCTGAACAGAATTGCACTTCAGCATGCTGATATCACTTTCATATAGAATGTGTTATTACTCTGGGAAAATACCTGGTCGTAGATATTTGAGACCTCCTTATAATTTGTTTCAAATGACATTAGGCTATTAAAGGTAATGGTAGATTGTGGAATTCCCCTCTCAGCCATCTGCGCAAATAGTTTACGGGCTTGATCATAGTTGCCAGCTTTTTTGTGCATGTAAATCATCATATGAAACATCTTCTGGTCTGGCTTAAAGGGACCTCTCTCTTCATTCAGAAGGCTCTGGAAAACTGCTTCAGCTTCCTTATATTTGTCACCCTGTGATCACGTATTAGCTTTCTTAGTCCTAAAACAAAGTGCATGAAATATCCATGAATTATGAACTATCTAAAAATTGTGCTACACAACAATCTTCAGAGTTCAAAGAACCATGAGATAGGTTAATGATATCACTTATCTTTTCTACATCAATAATCGGTCAAGTTGAATTAATTGTTCCAAGAATTAAATAATTGACTCATTAAATGAACATCCATGAATGATAACTGATCAATCTGAAATCAAGGAAAGACACTGCAACAGTAATTAGGAGAGGACGCCGGATGCTTCATCTTGTTAGTCTGATTGCAACGCTACAAATAGAATTCTTAATAGTTACATATTTATAATCATTCCTATAGTAATAAATTAGTCTTCTAACTCATAGTTTCTATTGCAGTATCTTATCTGAACAACTTTTTAAATACAATGAGATAAGTGGTACAAATAAAAGACAGTAATGAAGATCATAAATTGCTCAAAAAGCAATCAACTCCAACCTGACATGTAAAAAAGTTCCTACACTAAATTTTCAAAGTCGATTTATTTTGAAGAATTTTACGTCATTATGAGTAAGGACAATAACTAGAAGTAAAGATGTATTACCTCAGCAAAACTTTTTAGAATGATCTGATATGTCAATGCTGATGGTTCAGGACCTGATGATTGCATCCTTCGAAATATTGCTTCAGCCTTGCTATACTGCCTGGCTCTTCCATATGCTTCCATTAAAGCAGTATGAGATATGACACTTGGAGCATAACCTTTCTTGTTCATATATTTCAACACCCTTTCTGCTCTATTGAAATCTCCCATCTTCCCATAAGCTGTGATAAGCATCAAAAAATCCATCTCACTAAACTCCCACCAGTGCTGAGTTCTAAGCCATTCAAGAATCTGAGAAGCAAAATTAATAAGAACACAACCCTAAAAGAAGCTGATATGCATGGTTCTCTATCACTAGCAATCTAATGGGTCATAAACCTTACAACAACCATATATGCAACTGTAAAAATAAATTTATACTTTGACTGATGTGGATAGAAATCCTTGCAACTGTAAATAAACATACTTGCTAGTGTAAATTTATAAACATCCTTGCAACTATAAATAAATTTATATTTGGTAACCAACATTGCATTCAGCATACCATAGAACATCAAAAACTTTCAGAACAAAATCCATTACATAATATCAAAAGAAAGGCACATGATCTAGTGTAAGATATTTACCTCACTAACAAGGTTCCATTTCTTTAGCTGCTTAAACCTAACAAGAGTGCCGAGCACAACATCTCTTGGAAGCGACTCTTTCTTACTTCTTTGGGTTCTGAGAATCGATACAGCTGAGCCCGACTCCTCAATCTCTATCATCATTCTCCTCCAGTTCTTCTGCTCAGTTTCATCAGCAGAATCCTTATAGACCTCCTCTTTCCTTCTCCTCTGCATGAATTTCCTAGGTGCCAACATGCCATGGCAAACTACTTCCAGTCTTCCATTGCTCTTTATGTTAACATTGTAAACGTGTGAATTTCTATGTACTTTGGCCTTGCTGAAAGCAAAAAAGGTAGGTCATACAATTTGAAATCAGCACTACGTAATTTGCTACAATCCACAGTGATAACATAAGGGAAAAGGAACGGAAAATATATATGTACATTATTATTCCCAAAATCTTGGAAACCACAATAACAGAGAATATAAAGTAACTTCCCAAATGAATCCCAAAAGACAGCTCAAAATGAGATCTTTTTCAACGATTATTACCAAAATTACAAAACTCAGGATAAATATTCCGCACAATTTCAAGCTGGATTGGGTTAGCAACAACAAAATTCATCACCCTTAGAACTCACTAAGGATCAAAATGAGCGCCCAGAAGCCCCAAAATGAGAAAAAAAAAATTCTTACCGAGAATTACAATTCGAGAACCAGCAAAAGAACAAGTCGCAATTTTGATCAAATTTCCCAACTTTGCTGTGTGAGAAATAGAGGGAGATGAGGGAAGGAGAGCTTACCAGAGACTCGAGGAGAAGGAGAGGAGCGACTGAGACCCAATCGCTTCCATGAGAGAGAGAGAGAGAGAGAGAGAGAGAGAGAGAGAGAGAGAGAGAGAGAGAGAGAGAGCCTTATCGGATTGAGCGATAGATGTTCTAAAACCCCATGAGATTTTTGAGAACCAATCTTAAGGAGTGTTCGATACGCAGATTTTAACGGTTAGGATTAGATCATCTGAAGGGTCCTCATTTTGAGGCACTTGGGAGTATTGTGTATTAAATCTTATCGGATGAATCAAGACCGTCCATAAAGGTGACACAATCAAATTCAGTTGGATAAGCCGTGGGTTTGAATCCGAATCCGCTCAACACGCCCGACCCGTAATTTTTCGGATCCGGTCAAGAAACTTCGACCCAATGGGCTGGCCCGGTCTGAAATATTTAAGCCCAATTAAGCTTCAGGTTGGACTTAGACTTTAATTATTTTTTATCTATTTCCAATTTACATTTATTACTAAAAAGAATTTATTTTATGTAAATAAAAATAAGGGTATTTCTAATTTTTATTATAATTTGGTCAAATTTTAATGGTCTCCCTGCAGAGAAAAGAAAAGATTTTAAAAATTACCTATGAATAAAAAAAAAAAGCTTCAAAAAACATACATATACATATTAAATTTTGATAGAATATATGCAAATAAGAGATTTTAAATGGGTATTACCTTTACTATCTATTTTTTTATGTGATAGAGCACATAGGCTAGATTGTTGTATTAACCCTGATATATAAGTTTGGACAATCAGATTAATCCTCCCAAGTAATAGATTAATACTCGACCTCTGAGCTACGATGATGATTTTAATATATTTATTTTTTTAATTGAAGGCTCGATTTTAAAGCTTTTCTTGTAGAAGGACCTCAATAAAGAAATCTATACTAAGATAAATTCCAAACTTAAGATTACTAAAGAACTCTCCTAGTGGATTTGGTTCCCCTCCTCCAACTATATGCTACTCCAAAGAATAACAAGCATGTTGTCTCAAACTTTATTGCCATCTTCCTGCTCTTTATGAGCTTTATGTTCACAAAGACCATGCAATGTGCATGGATTGACACATCCCCTAGTGCTGAAGCTTTCCATCTTTTCTCAGACCAAAAAGTAATTGCTTCAGTGCATCCCCCAACTACACATTGCAGCTTCCACTCACAAGATATTGCATCCACTGTTCCAAAGAAAACTACAACACAAGGCAAAAAATAAAGATAAAACTACTGTTGTTTTTAGGATAGTCGGTGAGTTAACATTTATTAACACTCGTAAAATATACACCATGACCCATTGCAATCTATTTTCTATAAATTAAAATGATTCAGTTGCTCGACCTAATAACTAAGACAATTTAGGTTTAAGTGTCTTACATTCCAATCTAGATCATAAATAATATAAGGATTTTTATACTAGTTCCGATGTTTTAGTGCTGTTATGATATGTCAATTGAAACTCCATTGATAATAAAAGGAAACAACAACTATATTTCTATGTGTGTGAATGGAGGACCAGTGCCCCAGATCCACTGAACAAAACTACATCTCATTCACTAATTAATAAGATTGCTGACATAATGGTGATCTCGTCATGCAAATGACAAGGATTAGGGATTGCCAAATCATGCACTTGATGTAGTAGTAAAGGCAATTGATGCTAGAGGACCACTTTTAATTTAATATTCTCCCACAAAGAATACCAAAGTTATGATAGCAAAGTTTTATTAAATTTCTACTATTATACAATAAAAAAGATTTTATTGTACTTGATACAGTAATGATCAAGAGCAAGTCACCCAAGCTTAAAATGTGTGTTAAAAGTTATAATATGAATAAATTGATTATCTTGTATAGTTTAAACTTTAATTAGCCCTATTTAATCTATCTTTTCTATTCTCTATTTGTGTGTGAACTGTGAAGCCATGGAAAAAAGGTAGAGTTATTAATAACTTAGTGTGAGAGTTGAACAACACACCACCCTTTACTAATGTGAAGTGACCATCAACCTTCCTTTAATTTTTCCATGATAAAGTACTCCACAAGTGCAATTAAAATATTTGTTAGTGGCTTCTTTTATTCTTTAATTGAGCCAAATGCCACATTTAATTTGTTCTAGTGCCATTGGATAATTAAAAAGTATATAACACTTTATTATATTTTTCTTTCTTTCTCTGGTGAACACTCCCATGATTGAGATAGATATTGAAATAAAAAAAATATATGTCATTATAAATAATAAGTATTCAGGTTAGTTTGGATGTAAACAGATATATTTTTAACAAGTTACTGTCATATGTGTGTAAAATGTCTATGATTATTCTCTCATCTACATGAATAACTATTATTATAACCTCTATAATATGGTCAAAGAGATGATTATGAGATGCACTATCAGTGAGCAAGGCCACTATAGAAAGCAAATAGGGACAGCTTAATATCCTAACATGCCTCGTGATTCACGAAATCATGGGCATGCATGTGGATGTGGTAGGTAGAAAGAGGAAGGATATGCTTCATAGCATATATGCATCCATGCAAGTATCCAAAGACTTTCAAAATATTATAATTGCCACCAAATATTTCTAATTTTTTTTAATTATCACTGCATTCTTTAAACTATTATAATTGCCAACGAAATATTATTCCTTGCATAAAATAATAATTTGTTAGAAGGATTTATTAAAAATTTATCATAATGATAATATAATTAGCTTATTTATATAAGATGATTAATTTAATTGTTCAATATAATTATTGGAGAGCTGCTTCTCTTAATCTAATCTATAAAACTTATGAACTATTAAATTATAATAAAACATATTTAAATTGGAAATAGAAAATTGATCAGAAGAGTAAATTAATAATAGGTAAATCTGACTACAATTTGGGGGCCATTTTCTATTTTGTTACCAAAAGGCCAAGTTGTAGTAAAATTCCTACAACGCGGCCTGCAAAGGATCCTAGGCTACTTTACTTTAATGCTAAAAAACATAGATCCACAATTCAACGGCTGTGATACTCACAAGTGGATTCACTGTGTGAGTCCAGTACACCTACCTTACTGTGTATAGTACGGGGATGATATTTCCTCACCGTCCGTTCCCGGGCTGAGCACGTGGGGACGGCCAAGATTGGATTTTATTATAAGTTGGAATTAGCGGCTAACCCTGTGGTGGACTCACACCTAATGATCTTGTAACGTAGCGGTAGCGTGCCTATTTTGCATGCCATCACCCTACTGGAAGCACCGGCCGGTGAGAATAAAGGCAATTGAGGAAGTTTTTGGAAACTTCTAGGAGGAGATCTACAATTAAAACAAATAATAAATTTCTTAATAGAGAAAAAAAAGGATTCTAAGATTCTTTTCCTTTTATTAGTATAGAAAAATTATTTAACCAATCAATATTGGATATGAGTGTGAGATTGATAAAAAATGAAGCATTAACCTGGTTCATAAGCCGTCGTTATCTAATTTGTAGAATATTTTGGAGAGAAATATTTTAGTTAATATCTAAAGTGACTCCGTGACGGTTAAAAATATACCTAGTGTATAATTTTTTTCTTATATAATAAAAATATATTTTTATATAATTTCTATGAAAAAGATAAAGTGAGTATATCAGGTAATTTGCTTCGTCAATAGTAATCCTCTCAGTAAATGAGCTTCTTTTAAATTTTAATAACTTTTCCCAATCAATAAAAAACAATAATAATATTACTAAATTATGTATTTTACTTGTCTTTTGTGTTATCGTCATTTAAATATATCTGCACTTACAAAATAAATGACTGACTTAATTTTACAAATCGAAAGTAGTATGAGCATTGTCTTTGTTTATCTTAAAATTTTAGTTCGTAACGAGTGACTCGAGCAAGGCATTGTTTTTATTTTTCTAAGAGAAATTATTTTCACTATATTGTTACAAATAAATAATTGAGAGACTAAAAAAAATAAAAAAGAAGTAAAGGGAGAAAAAAAAAATTCAAAGCCTAGAAATTAAGGTCAATTTTAAAAAATCCTAAATCTAAACGGTCACCATGTTGTTGATGAAAGATAAGCTCACCGAGGTGATTATAAACATGGAAAGAACCTATAAATAGAAGCCCAGACCAACGCGCCGACCTACTTCCGTCTATCCATCATCTTCTCTCTCTCTCTCTCTCCATTACTCGCTCTCTTCGCCTTCTCCATTCCAAGAAAAGTTACCTTTTTTTTTCCCCAATTCCAATCTCCCATCTCCCAATCTCGAATGGGATCCTCGGGATTCTTCGAACCCAACTAAAATCCAACCATTTCTCGCCCCGAATTCGTTGAGATCTCCCCGAGGCGATCGGAAAGGGTTTCCTCCGGATTCCGCATGAACTGGTTCGTCAATCTGGGGTTAAATTCGAATTCGAACCACTTCATCACCTGCCTCCTCATATTCGTCCTCCATTACTCGCCTCAATTGCCCCCTTCCATCTTGAATTCAAGGACTCGTGGCAACGGAGATTACCCAACTCACAGATATGGAGAATCGCAGTATGTTTTCGTTTTCGTTTTCTTGATCTTTATTGATTTCGCCGACTTTTTTGAGGTTTTAGTTCCGATCCAGATAAGATTTAGATTAAAAAAACTTTGGCACTTGGGTTCTTGGCCAATATCTTATTTTTTTGCTTTTGATCACGGAAGAGTTACGATTTGTGGTTGTTAGATGTGCACGTAGGTCGGATGATGTCACTTGATAGGGACATACTTATTCGGTCTGTATCTCATTATATTTATTCTGTCGGTAGGTATCGTGGGTTCCCGCAGGTTTGTATTATATTAGGATATGTTAGATTTGTGCAAATATATGTTAATACGTATACGCATACTTTTTTTTTCATAGATATTAGGTCAGAGATTTTTTTAATTCCACATGCATAAATATAGTAACAGTGAGCTATTTCTTGTCTTGGGCCTTCTCCTTGTCATTTACAGCTTAGTGGTGGTGTTGTAAAGCTTTTCATGAAAGTTGGTAGTATATGGAGTTATTAGTTTTACATGCCACTTTAATCACTGAAATCTTGTGAACAATCTTTCACAGCATACCTCTATTTGCATTACTTCTTTCGCCTCAGAGCTTTGACATAGCAGGTCAAATTGTTGTATTACTTTGTATATCTTATGGCTGTACCAGCTACCATTTGGGTATCTTTTTTGACAAGGTTGCTTACTTATGCACTTTACGTTTCTCTATTGATATTTGTTTGGTTAATGATGCCCTTTGTTTAGTACTGTTATTTCTTGATTTTGTTGCAGGACGTTTAGGTTGTTTCTATCCTTGTCCGATATTTTTTGCATATGTTCATCATCTTCTTTGCACCGCTTACGTTGAACACAAAGGAGTGTACTCTATAGTTATTTGTTATGATTTGTAGTCCATCTAGGATGTGGTAGCAACATTAAGAAATTTTTGGATATTTTATGTCTATGCTTCAATAGAATGCTTACTTTGCCCTGCTCTCTGCTCCTTTTACTGCTTTTCTGTTGCTTTGCAGCCATTGAAAAGTTTCCTTAGACATTACAAATGTCTAACAGTTAGAATCTTAAGGTCTATCCTATTTGGGGGCATTCCAAAGTTCAGCTAAAGCAAGGAAGAGGAATAAATAAAAATTTAAAAGCCACCGATCCTGCTAAGCATTTACTATTTGAAACCTTACCTTAGAAGCATACCTTCTGTAGAATAATTAGGACACTCCAATTCCAGTAACTAGCTCTCTTATCATCTTATTGAGCATTCACTTTTTTCTCTATTGAGCATTCACATTTGTCTGTTTCCTTCCATTCAGGTTCATATTCAGTAGAAGTTGAGGGGAAATCTCGCTCTCCTTCAGTCATTGTGATAGGCGGTGGCTTTGCAGGCATTGCCGCTGCTCATGCACTTAAAAATGCATCATTCCAGGTAATGGGTTTCTGATTTTCTTTTAGACTTCAGTTTTGATTGATCATTTTATCATATATGTTGGGTGAATTTATTTCTGCCTCATGTCACTTAAGGGATATGTTTCTCAGGTTGTTTTGCTGGAGTCACGAGATAGAATAGGTGGGCGAGTTTATACCGACTGCTCTTTTGGCTTTCCCATTGACCTCGGTGCATCCTGGTGAGCCTCAGGCATTTTATTCTGTAGCATTTCATTTGTAACCATGTGCCATCTACATTTAGGATTCTCTTAACTATTTAATGTTCCTTTGGATTTCTGCCTTGTCTTAGGTTTCATGGTGCATGTGAAGAGAATCCCTTGGCACCTTTGATAGGAAGACTGGGGCTTCCGCTATACCGCACGAGTGGCGATAACTCTGTATTGTTTGATCATGACTTGGAGAGGTAAAGCTTATATTTAATCTTTCTGACTGTTTCCTGTTAGACCTTGTCCTTTTCTTGAATTGTAATATTTTCATAAAGTAGTTATTATCACGAAGCACCATGCTTTAATTATAATTGCAGTCTTGACAATAGAGACTGTAAAAGATGGTCTACTTATTGCTTGCTTGTCAATATTTTGACTTTTGTTCAGCTATGCTCTCTTTGACACCAATGGGCATCAAGTCCCTCAAGAACTAGTCCAAAAGGTTGGAGAGGTGTTCGAAACTATATTAAAGGAGGTAGGTTTTTTTTTCAGTATACAATTTGTAAATTGTTTAGAGACCTTAATTTTATCGGTGTTTGATAAGGTGATTTAAATTTACAGACAGATAAATTGAGGGATGAACATACTGAAGACATGTCTATAGCACAGGCTATTTCAATTGTTCTGGATAGGCGTCCTGATTTAAGGTTTTGAAAACATCAAGCACATCTTTTTTGCATCTTTTGTTTGAGAAATCTAAGCTTTTATATTACATGGGTTTTCCTATTCACAGGCAAGAAGGCCTTGCTAATGATGTACTTCAGTGGTACCTGTGTCGAATGGAAGGTTGGTTTGCTACAGATGCAGATAATATCTCAGTTAAATGTTGGGACAAGGTAGGAAAAACCTGTCAAAAAGCTTGAATAATAATGAATGTGTTAATGACAATTTGGTTATTTTTGCATATTTTTATTTTTCTTTCATGCAATGCACTGTGCCGCCAAATTAATCTATCATATTAGTGCAGGAAGTGCTGCTTCCTGGAGGTCATGCCCTAATGGTTCGTGGATATCGTCCCATCATATATACTCTTGCTAAAGGCGTCGATATTCGACTCCGTCATCGGTCTGTGCTTATTTTCTTTCCACTTGGTTAACAGTGAATTATGCTCTATTCTTGTGATTTATTGATCTGAAATGTTTTTCAGAGTTACGAAAGTTGTCCGCCACAAGAATGGAATAGAAGTTACTGTGGACAGTGGCAAAACATTTTGTGCAGATGCTGCTGTCATAACTGTGCCTTTAGGGGTTCTGAAATCAGGCTGCATCAAGTTTGAGCCAAGGCTACCAAAGTGGAAGGAAGAAGCAATTAATGATATTGCAATTGGAACAGAGAACAAAATAGCCTTGCATTTTGACAAGGTTTTCTGGCCAAATGTGGAGTTCATAGGAGTAGTTTCGTCTACTTCATATGGTTGCAGCTATTTTCTTAATCTTCATAAGGCAACAGGCCATCCTGTTCTTGTTTACATGCCTGCAGGTCGCCTGGCTCATGACATTGAAAAGATGTCAGACGAAGCTGCAGCTAAATTTGCCTTCTCGCAATTGAAAGAGATTCTCCCGGATGCATCTGAGCCGGTGCGTTTTTGTTTCCTTTTTCTGTAACAGAGTAGTTGATTTGCATATACAAACACCTTGCTGCAAACTCATGCACTTGCATATGAAATATGTTCATCTGTTTTTTCCCGGCTTCTGCCTGTCTGTTATTCCTATGTAGCTATTAACTATAGAACTCACGTTGCATAGGTAAAGTGTTTCCTAAAGCAACACAATTGTCATATATAAGCAAATGTTGCTTATTTTGATATCCTGAAGAAATGCCATTTAAAAGCTCAGTTTTTCTGGCTGTTTTTATTAAAATGCAGTAAGGTAGTTCTTGATGGGGAGAGGATTTCACATTTATCTGCTCTTACAATAAGATGATTATTAATATGAACTAAGATGATTCTAAACTAGTAGCCTTCTTATTTGACAAGTCACAGTATCACTTCTCTGTTGTTATAAGGCCTATTTCATATGAAAATTTACTTAACCTTTTCATATGGTTTGCAGATTCAGTATCTAGTCTCACATTGGGGATCAGATGAGAATTCGCTTGGGTCCTACACCTACGATGCCGTCGGCCGGTCACACGATCTTTTTGAGAGGCTACGAGTCCCTGTCGACAACCTTTTCTTCGCAGGGGAAGCCACGAGTATAAAATTCACCGGCACTGTCCATGGTGCCTTCTCCACCGGGCTGATGGCGGCCGAAGAATGCCGAATGCGAGTTTTAGAGAAATACGGGAATCTCAACATGTCGGAAATGCTCCAACCAGTAATTGGTGAAGAGATGTCCTCACTCTCCATTCCTCTGTTGATCTCCCGAATGTAATTTTCGGGAGAAAGAAAGAAACTTGGTAAACAATCGCTCATGTTCACATCTAGATAAGGCATGAGTGCGACTATTTATAGATGTTTTATAAGTGTTTTTAGTGTGACTTTAAATAAATCTAGTTTGAACAACATGTGCTTGTTCAAGCTTAACTACATGTATCTATATAAATTTGGCAAACTTAAGAACTAGTTCAAAATTACTTATGAACATTCATATTACGATAAAGTCAAAATATGTTTTATTCTAATTTTTATTAGAGAAAAACTTTGAGTTCTTAATTTTTTTTTCTATGAAAGGAGAAAGTTATGAAATCATAGCTACTACATTCAAGATCCTGATGTCATATTATTTAATTTTAGTTCCTGGATGATGAGAGAGAAACTAAAGGTTAATATTAAATTATTTGTCTTTTGAATAACGGTTGGGTACCGTTGGGAGGAAACCATTCATGGCTGCTAGAATTCTATTCAACTTCGGAATTCGGACTCCAAATAATAGTGAGAGAGATCGAAGAGACCTCTGCCTCTACAAATATATATATATATAACTTTACATCACATCAAATATGGTTATTATATACTATTAATTTATAATTAAACATCATAATAATTTAACAAAATAAGTATAACTATACTAGCATAGGAATTATTTCACGAATGAATGCCACATGCAGTAAAAGATAATTCTATTTTGCAAAGAAAACATAAGGAATGGTTGGATTTTTTTTATTATTACTGAGGACAAGTATCTTAATGCATATGTAAATAAATTCATTAAATGCAAATTTTGTTCTTTACCCAATTCCCAATTAGAATATTTATTGAATCGTGTTTTGCATGTCTTATCTTAGTTGGTTTGGGATTGTGGTTTCATTGCCATTTTGGCTTCTAACATCATTAGAGCTTCACTCATCCAGAGTTTAATCCTCTTTGGTATAAGAGAATCATTATATATAAAAAGCTTTGATATTGTACCTACACAAGACTTTATGTTGTGTTTGACCTTCAGAATATATAATTTGATAATATCCATAAAATCTAATAATACTACTTGATACTTCTATATTTATCAACTGTCCCTTCGACTGGTTCTAACGTGATAATGGTGTGTGTGTGTATATATATATATATATGGTAGCTGAGATATATAGCATTTTGCTGCAACGTAAACCTAATAATTGATCTACTTGTTGGTTTATAGTTTTTATTTATGCTTGAAAAACTTATATATTAACTTAATAAGAGCTGCAAGCTTGAAGCTTTTCATGGTTACTGTATGTGTAGTTTTCCACTGTTGATCTAATTTCGAAGAAAATATAGACGAACAACGTGTCGAAAACTAAATATAGATTTTGATATTTTTAATGTGAGACTTTGCATCATCAAAGCATTAACAATTAGATGAGTGATCAAATTTAGTTTAAATCTAACTACTTTAGTTGTGCCTGCTACCTAATAATACAGCAGTGTAGGTAGCACAAGTGACAGCAATGAAGACAAGTCAAAGATTACATGCTAATAATCTAACAATATTAATCTCTGCCATGCATGAGGCAGAAAGTTTCAATTTTGATACCGATGCAAACCTATTTTTATATATTTTCTTTTCTTTTCTTTTTCATGTTCAGCATTACCCTTTAATATGACAGTAACCATGACCCATTCAGATTCAGAGATAGCTGAGTATTTTAGATGGTTGGTTGGAATTTTTATAGATTTTTGGAGCTCTCAATACCATGCATGCAAGATGATAAATACAAATGGAAGATTATTTTGATTAGAATGCAAAGCCTTGAATGATAAGCTGCAAAGATTGAAAGCAAAGAAGTGGTGAAATCTTTACAAGAAAAGAGGCAAAAGAAGTATAAGTTTCCAGGAGATTGACATATATATATTTATATATATATCTTCTGAATGATTTGGATGGATGTGTTAACCAGACTGCATAAAGATGTTAATCTCTTATTAGGTTTTGTATTCATGTCATTATCTTAATCAATATTCACACTCTATTATTGGAAGAGGGATTCAACCTGTGCAAGTTATCTTTACATAAACTCTATAAAGTTTACCAAGCTAAAACTCTTGAATTATTATTCATTTTTATATAGACTGTTTTATTTATTTTTCATGATATATTAACTCTTTTAACTATGTAAGCCCTTGGTTTTTTAGTTAAAAAATCTTACTTGATTATTATGTGATCAATTTTAGACTCCCTTGGATGATTTTATTGAAAGAGATAAAAGTTGAACATAAGATATTATATAATTAAGAGAGTTAAAATATCATGACAAATAAATAAGAAAAGAATATAGATATGAAAGTAATTATAGCTGGGAGAGTTTAGATGTAATTAATCCTTAAAAAATAGATTCAAATGAAGTCAAGTCTCCAACTTTAGATATTGGATTAGTTGATCTTATCTCTCTCAGATGCTCCATATGGAAGTACTATAAATCGACTTGGATGAGATTTAAATGATAAAATAAAAAATCCAATAGAAGTCTCATAAAAATATGTAACAAATACAACTATACAAGTGGCCTTTGAATCTTTGATAGAGAAAATTATTTCAAGTTTTCTTCTTTAGTTATTGGTTGAGTTGATACTTATTTATCCCTCATGCTCCATAGGAAGTATAATAATTAGAATTAGATAAGATTAATTGATAAGAAAAATAATATAAGTCTTTTATTATGATCACCTTATAATTTGGAGGTAGGATTAGAGTTCGACAAAACCGATCAAGCTATCCAAAAATAATTTAAATAAACATAAAAAAATCTACACCTTATTATAAATAATAATAATTTTTTTATTATAGACTCAAAATGTTAAGCCACTCTCTAATTTAATTATTGTTATGATAGGGATTATAAGAGTGGAGTTACTTAGATTGAGTTAAGTTGAGTCTAGTTAATTAATTTAATTTTTTTAAATTAAAATAAAATGAATAATTTACACGTGTAAACTTAATACGACGGATTATATAATATCTTTTATATTATACTAGAGGAAGTAGATAACCATAATCAAGGAAATATAATATTATTTTGAGATGGATCATAAAAAGGGAGGCTTTTGTTTGTAATGTTTATAATTTTCTCAGCAACAACAGCAAGCAAACAAACAAAAAAGAAGCAGTGGGATTTAGCCTTTGATCGACCAAATTAGAATAAGTTCAAATGGATTGATAGCAGTTGGATGATTGGATCAATTGGACAACAGAGAATCTCGTTCCCCTTCCACACTTCCTCTAATAAATTTCTCTGATTAAAAAAAGAAATGCCAAGGTTTTAGCTACTATTCTGGGTTTATTGCCAACTCAACTCACAGACCCATAAGACGACACACTCCCCTCTCCATAAAATGCAGCTCATTGCTTAACACTTTGGTCCATCCACGCAGTCCCTCCACCTCTGCAGAGTTCGTCACCTCCAACTCTCTTCTCCTCCTCGTAAGTTCTCTTCTCTTTCATGGGTCCTTCTATTTTGCTAGAAATGCTGTGTGTTCAGCTATATTTCGATGCTATCTTTGATGGGTTTTGGCTGAAAAATCATCTGTGGTTGTTCATACGTTTGATCAGAAGGTGATGGTAAACTTTTGGTTATGCTTGTACATTTGTTGCCAAAGTATAAGTAATCTTTGTTGGTATAGAGTGTTTCGCTTGTAGATATCGTACTAAAGTTATGGTGTGGTTGATGAGATTCTTGAATACTGGATTCTATAATTCTAGGTTATGGATTTTGTGACGTTTATGGGCATTGGATATATAGGGCATATCAATAACAAGATGGAGATTACTAATGTTTCGGAGTACGAGGCACTTGCGAAGCAGAGGCTGCCGAAGATGGTCTACGACTACTATTCATCAGGTGCAGAGGATGAATGGAGCCTCAAGGAGAACAGGGAAGCCTTCTCAAGGATCCTGTAAGGGTTTTTTTTTCTTCCATTTATCTACCTATAGCAGTCTCTTTGATATTTCTTTGAAAGTGTTAGCATTGTGATTCTAAGATTAGCTAAATTCGGCTATTGTATGGTATTCATACATTTGATATGACCCAGATACATTATTGTTCATGTTGATTTGAGAGTTTCAGAAACTTCGAATTGTTTATCTTATGCCACACATAATTTATGATAGAGGCCTACTTGATTCAAGAAAAATTCAGATGATGCTAAAGTGGGCCTCATATTGGACTAATGAAATAACTTATCTAGAAAGCTGGAGTACAAGAAAAAGGGAGTTAAAGGTGGATTAATGGTCTGAAAGGTCAAAATTGACGTTGGATGCACGTACAACATAACAGTAATTGTTGTGAAGAAACATTCTGATTTTTTTAATGATAGTAGAGAAACAGAATCATCTATTTACTTTGATGAAGAATTCATTGATTTATCTAATATATGTAGGACTCTACATAATTGAGATGGATATTCTTGTGGTAAAACAATCCATCTCTTTGAGTAAATGTTATAATTGTTAGATATGATGTCTCATTGTCGGAAATGTGCAGCTTGCAATTCAATTCACTTACTTGATTTCTATGGTTCAATACTAGGTTTCGGCCCCGTGTGCTTATTGATGTGTCTAATATTGATATGAGCACCACCGTTCTGGGATTCAAGATATCCATGCCTATAATGATTGCTCCCTCGGCCATGCAGAAAATGGCACATCCTGAAGGTTTGTCCTGATGGTATTGCTTTTCTCATTTCAGAGAAATTATAGTGAATCATGTTGTAACACCCATACGGCCCTTAAGCTAACACTTAAATTGATTGATCATGCATTTGTTTAAAACAAAGCTTCAAAAATCAAAATATGAATAACTAGTTCGACCTTCCTTTTTTGTGTCTAAGAAATTCAGATATTTCCATCAATTTTTCTATGAAACAATTGTGTTAGCTCTTTGTATCAGGTAGTATCTTGTAAAGTACTCTCTCATATGGAAAATTGTCTAAAATGCAGGGGAGCTGGCCACAGCAAGGGCAGCATCGGCAGCTGAGACTATAATGGTTTGTCTCTCTTATTCATTTCATGGTACATGAGTTGAAAGTTAGCCCACAAAGGCACAAACAGAAGCGCTATGAAGCTCATATAAGATCAAAGTTGTCTTTTTTCTTCTCTTCAGCATCTTTTTAAATCTGCTTGAGGAAAACCTAGCTACAAATGATTATGTTATTGTATCTATCTTTTTTCATTATCTAACTGCAGCATATGAAGTCCACTGTATTATACCTTTAAAAGTGTTCCAAATCTCAGATGATGTAGAAGTACACCCAAGAAATTGTATTGCGGCAGCTTCCTCTGTGTCATTCTTTGTTTGTCTCTGTAATATTTCAGTATATTTTGTTTAAATAATTTCCTTCAGTGTTTCTCAGTGCACTTGTTTGTTTACTTCCAGACATTGTCATCATGGTCTACTTGCAGCGTGGAAGAGGTTAATTCAACGGGGCCAGGAATTCGCTTCTTCCAGCTTTATGTAAATATTCTGTTAACCTGCTCCATTGACAGACATGTTTCCTATGTAGGGCTGCAAATGACTGCCTCAATTTTAATTTGAGCTAGTCTGAACTGATCTTTTATTATCTGAAAAGCACTTAACTGGCTTTTCTATGAGATTAGCCTCAGATTACTGACTCGACTTGGCTGTTTTAGTTAATATAATCAGACAGAAGCAAATCACAAAAAGAAGAGTTTGGGTTGTTAATAAACAGTTTCATTCATTTGCAGCCCTATTTGTATATTTTGTTAGGAGAGCTTATTTTGCATGAGTTCCACTCAAATCACATTTCTCTTCATGTTAGGTCTACAAGGACAGGAGCATAGTTAGGCAACTGCTCAGAAGAGCTGAAAGAGCTGGTTTCAAGGCAATCGCTCTCACAGTAGATACTCCAAAACTTGGCCGTAGGGAAGCAGACATCAAAAATAGGTAGGCCTAATAAATTCATCCATCGACATATACCAGTGATCTGCAAATAGTCTTGCTGATAACTCTGTTGCTAAGTAGGTTTCTTTATCTATATACACATTCTACAGTACATTACATAAAAAAACTTATATCTTAGAAATCTAGATTATTTTTCCTTCCAGAGAGACCACATGATAGTAGAAAGTACAAAAATCAAACACAATTCCAAGACCAGCTTCCCTATATTTGTCCAAAGCCTCAATCGTAGAACTTTTCAGTCTTTTCTATAGTAAGACTTAAGGGTCTAAATTCAGCATCATATCCTCTTCTTCTTTAGCCTGCCTCAAGTGATCAGTCCATTGGCATAAGCTATACTATCCAGAAGAAATGGTGAAAGTCAAATTCTGTATTTAATTCAAAATATTTTCTTAATTGTGTCTAAATCTACAAGAAATTTTCTTCTTTCAGAATCGAATTATCATATATCTTACCTATCGCAGATTCACTTTACCTCCATCTTTGACACTGAAGAACTTTGAGGATCTAGATCTTGGCAAGATGGATAAGGTTAATAGAGACTGATTCACTTTTCTGTACTCCTCCGACCTGAATTCTTTCTATTGTAGTTATTCATATACGTATGTCATGCTGCAGACAAATGATTCCGGCCTGGCTGCCTATGTTGCCGGTCAAGTTGACTGCTCTCTGTCGTGGAAGGTATATTTATTACTTAAACTGACTGGTAGAAATTTAAATATCAACAGAAGTATGCAAACCTCTATAATTATCACAGCAAGGAATCTGTTTATGTTTTCAAAATAATATGGCTTCAAGTGCTACAGGAAGTTCCTTACAATGTAAATACAGATATAATGATGGTGAGAAACACAAATATGATATAGTTATCCTTCTGAAATTTATTTTCGCCATGTCGATGAACGTACATTTCTAATATGGCAACTTATATTGAGCAGGATGTCGAATGGCTGCAGACAGTTACTTCATTGCCAATTGTAGTGAAAGGAGTTTTGGTAACCATTCAGATTCTAAAACAAATCAGATTGTGTTGAGCTGAGGAATTATCTTTTTCCTATACATTGGCAGTCTAACGAATGACCTAATTCTCACTACACATGCAGCAAGATTGGCCATCGAGGCTGGGGCTGCTGGTATCATTGTGTCCAATCATGGAGCTCGCCAGCTAGATTATGTTCCCGCAACTATCAGCTGTCTGGAAGAGGTATACAACTTCTACAGAATTGCTGCACAACTATGCATTATATAATGAAGAATCTCCATTCCATCTAAGAATCTAACATCCAGCAGTTTACAAAGTCATAGATGCTATTTACTTTGTCTATTGGAATTATTAACTGTTAGTTTTGTATTCATGGATAAGTTGGTAACTACGACTACCGTTATTTATGTTATTAATACGTATGTACTGATCTAGATGTTCTCTGAATTCAGGTTATCAAAGGAGCGCAGGGACGTGTCCCTGTCTTCCTAGATGGCGGGGTTCGCCGTGGCACAGATGTTTTCAAGGCATTAGCTTTGGGGGCTTCTGGAGTATTTGTAAGTAGGAAAAATATATCTAGTTTTCAACATCATGTTCTAGTAAGCCTTGACATTACTGCTGCAAAATCTAGTAGTATCATGCTCTTATATTTTCTTCTCCTTCAAGCAGTCTTCTCAATTCTGTCAAGCTTATATCATAGTCTCAATCTCAGATCGGACGGCCTGTTCTGTTCTCATTGGCCGTGGACGGTGAGGCTGGTGTGAGGAAGATGCTCCAGATGCTTCGCGATGAGTTAGAGCTTACAATGGCACTGAGTGGTTGCACCTCCCTGAAAGAGATCACGCGCAATCACGTCGTCACCGAGGCTGACAAGTATCGCCTCTCTTGGTTGAGTTCACAAATCTAGAAGAGTGCTTATTCTTATTACTTTCAGTTAATGTCTGCAAATAAGTTGGAAGAACTCAGTATCTTCTCTGCTTTGCTCTAGCAGTATATTAGTAAGTACTTGGAGTATTTCAAATTATCCTCTGAAATAAAAGTTAATGGTTCTAATGATTATAATGTAGATAGTTTGATGAGCATATTTATCTGATGGTTCTAATGGATATTTATCTTAAATACAGAGCCATTAAAACTCTAATTTTTAGCCAAAATACTAAATCATCTAATGTAAGCCTCAAGTCTTATATGTCACCGAACTATCTCTAAATTAAAACGCTACGGAGACATTTGCTCCAAGCAGTCGCATCACCGAGTAGTTCTTCTAAATTAATCACACCACCGAGATTGATAGCCGAGCCATTAATCAAGCCACCAACTACTAAACAATAATTGGTTAAGGTAGAATTAGCATTTGATTGGAGTTTAGGTAGTGGATGAAGCCCTAGCTGCTGGAATTTTCGACAGCCCAAGTTTAGAAGAAAATTGCACCTTGAGAGAGCCAATAGTAGAATCAGTCTCTATCAACCTTAAATATCCATGCACAAGCAACTTGACAAGACAAGGTGGCCGGGATGGAGGAGGCTATGGATCCCTGTGCTTGGGTTCAAGAAGAAGCATGTTGTCAATGGCTGGAAGCTTTACTTCGGTGCAGGCAGTGCTCACTACTATTCCTCGACGTCATATCACCATAGCTACTAGATCGTTCATCTGGAAGACGGCGGCGGATCGTCGACGCCTCCACCTCCTGAGCTGGGATTCCATCACGAAGCCCAGAGCAGACGATGACCAATTCCTTCAACGTGGGGCCTAAGGTGGAGGAGCTTCTAAATAGCAAAAGCATGGGACGTGGGTGGGAGGGTGGAAAATTTGGTGACCAATAGATTCCACAGTTATAATAAGTGATGGATGTTATATCCATATCTCATACTTTTATATAAGTCTATATTATACTACATTTAAATATGCCATAATGTATTCGGAGTGCAAGGAAATATGTCTGCATGGTATGATGAAAAGCTCACATTATTTTATAAAAGATTATACAAGGATAGAATTATTTATCTTTTGTATAAAATCTTACCCATTTCCAATGCAATTTAGTATTCTCCTTCACTTTAAAATCAACTTTACTACACACTAGTAGTTTATAACTAAACACTTTACACATAACTATATTAGTATGAAATTTATTCCACAAGTCAACGCTCTCAAAGGAATACATAATCCTACATGGAGTAATAGATAATTCTCGTAGTTAGAATGATATCATATAGATCCAATATATGCAAAGAAATTAATATAAGAAACTCCGGAAAAAAAAAAGCATCTTAATGCATGCAGATGTAAACAAGTTCATTAAAATGCATTTGTTATTCTTTGGCCTAATTCTGGAATAGAATATTTAAGGAACGAGAAGGAGGTATCAACGTTTATATTTTATTGAATCTTGTTATATGTGTATGTCTATCTTAGTTGGTTTTGGATTGCCACTGTGTCTCCTAACATGATTAGAGCTTCACTAATCCGAGTTTAATCCTCTTTGGTATAAGAGAGTCATTGTACACTAAAAAAAAACTTTGACATTGTAACTACACAAGACTTTTGGTTGTGTTTGAAGGTATACATATATATATATATATAGTAGTTACAAGACTTTTGGTTGTGTTTGAAGGTATACATACATACATATATATATATATACATACATACATATATATATATATATATACATACATACATATATATATATATATATATATATATTAGCTCATATATAGCATTTCGCTGCGAAATAAACTTAATAATTGATCTACTTGTTGGTTTATAATTTTTATGTCTGCTTGAAAAACTTATATATTAACTTATGCGTGTGTAGTTTTTCACTCTTGACCTAATTTCGAAGAAAATATAGATGAACAACGTGTCGAAAAACTTAATATAAATTTTTGTCATTTTTAACGTGAGATTTTGCATCACCAAAGTATGAACAATTAGATGAGTCATCAAATTAGTTAATTCTAACTATTTTAATTATGTCTGCTACTTAATTAAACAGTACTGTCCTCCTCAAGTGTACGTAGCATAAAGATAGCAAGGAAGACAAGTCAAAGATAACATGCTAAGAGTCTTAACATTAATCACTGCCATGAGGGAAAAAGTTTCAATTTTGATACTGATGCAAAACCTATTTCTATATGTATTTATTTCTTTTAATTTTCTTTTTCATGTCAGCATTGCATCTTTTAATATGACAGTAACTACAAGCCATTCAGATTCAGATATAGCTGAGTATTTTAGATGGTTGGTTGGAATTTTTATAGGTTTTTTGGAGCTCTCAATTCCATGCATGCAAGATGATAAATACAAATGGAAGATTAATTTGATTAGAATACAAATCCTTGAATGATAAGCTTCAAAGTGTGAAAGCAAAGAAGTGGTGGAATCTTTACAAAAAGGAGGCAAAAGAAGTATCAAAGTTTGCAGGAGATTTCTCTCTTTATATATATATATATATATATATATATCTTCTCAAAGATTTGGATGTATGTGTTAAACAAAACTGCATAAAGATGTTAATCTCTTACAAGGTTTTGTATTCATGTCATTATCTTAAACAACATTCACATTCTATTATTGGAAGAAGAATACAATCTATGTAAGTTATCTGTATACAAACTCTATACCACTTACCAAGCTAAAACTGTGTGCTGTCTTGGTGCCATGCATTAAAGATTCTTTCATTTATTTTTCTCACAATTAGCCATGATCTTGGACCCCACTGATTGTTATCTTCCAATCCATGCAAATAATATAAACTGCATACAGCTTTCACTTGTCCAGAACTGGTCAGTTGCTTGTTCTTTACTTACTCTTTAATAATTGGCTATAAACTATTGTTCATTTGCACATAGACTGTTATTTATATTTTATGTACAAACCTTCAGAATGCCCATGCATTTGGTTTTTCTGTTAAAAAACATACTGATTATTATGTGATCAGTTTTTCAATATTATCAAGTGATGGGAGATATCATTATTATTGAGAGAGTTAAAATGTCACCACAAATAAATAAGAGAATATATGTAAAAATAACTATAGTTTGGAGAATCTAGATGCAATTAATCCTTTTAAAAAAAAAAAGAGTTCAAATGAAACCAAGAACTATCATGTCAAGTTTCCTTCTTTAGATGTTGGGTGACTTGATCTTATCTATGTCATGCTACATATGGAATACATATGGAAGTATTATTATAAACTATAGTTAGATGAGATTTAAATGATTAAAAGAAAAATCAATAGAAGTCTCCTAAAACTATGATTAGAAAATACAAGTGGCCTTTGATTCTTTGATAGATAAATAGTCTCTTTAAGTTTCTTTCTTTGTTAATGAATGAGTTGATCTTATTTTTCTCTCATGCTCCATCAGGAAGTACTGTAACTAGAATTAGATAAGATTTAAATGATAAAAGAAAACAATAGAAGTCTCTTAAAATTAAGATTAGCAAATACAAGTGGCTTTTGATTCTTTTAAAAATCAGGAACTTCTACTGTTATGATCACCTAATAATTTGGAACATTATTCATGAATTCAAATCCAACTGTTTACCCAAAAAAAATTTACAAACAACAGCTTACTACAATTTGTTTATAAATAAATAAATAATGTTTTCTGTTTTTATTATTTATAAATAGACCCAAAATATCAAGTCACACTTTAATAAACAGATATAGTCTTAACTTAATTATAAAACCAAATTAGACCTCCAAAACAGTAGTAAAATCACATCTAACCACTGAATTCTAAAAAAATTAATGAAAGATAAAGGAAATATATTAAAAAAATGATTTTGAGAGAAAGAAATATAATAATATTATTTTGAGATAGATCAGGAAAAGGCAGGGTTTTGTTTATAATTTTCTCAACAACAACAAATAAAATAATAGAAAACAAGAGCAGTGGGATTTAGCCTTTGATCCAAATTAGAATAAGTTTAGTTGGATTGATAGCATTTAGAACAATTGGAGACTTGTCTTGGATTTGGGTCCAGACAAGAGAATCTAGTTCCCACGTTTAAACTTCCTGTAATAAATTTCTCTGCTCACGTGTACACGTAGTGATTAAAAAATGTCAAGGTTTTAGCTACTTTTCTGTGGTTTTATTATGCCAACTCACGGACTCATAAGACGACACACTCGCCTCTCCATAAAATGCCGTTCATCGCTTACACTTCGGTCCACGCACGCAGCCTCTCCACCTCGGCCGAGTTCATCACCTCCATCTCTCTCCTCCTCCTTGTAAGTTCTCTTCTCTTCTCTTTCATGGGTCCTTTTATTTTGCTAAAAATGGTGCGTGTTTAGCTATATTTTGATGCTATCTTTGATGGGTCTTGACGAAAAAAAAGGAAAGAAAATCATACACGGCTCTTCTTGCTCTGCGTTTGATCAGAAGGTGATGGTTATGCTTGTGCATGTTGTCAAAGTAGAAGTAATCTGAGTTGTTATAGTGTTTTGCTTATAGATTTCGTTTTGGCAATGGATTGGTTAGAGTTATGGTGCGGTTGATGAGATTCTTGAATACTAGGTTATGGATTTTGTGATGGTTATGGGCATATGGGTGTATAGGGCATATCAATAACAAGATGGAGATCACTAATGTTTCGGAGTATGAGGCGCTTGCGAAGCAGAAGCTGCCGAAGATGGTCTACGACTACTATTCATCAGGTGCAGAGGATGAATGGACCCTCAAGGAGAACAGGGAAGCCTTCTCAAGGATCCTGTAAGGGTTTTTCTATTGTTTTTTCTTTTTTTTCCCCATTTATCTAACTATAGCAGTCTCTTTGATCTTTCTTTGAAAGAGTTCGTATAGCATTCTGATTCTAAGATCAGGTAAATTTGGCTACTGGATGGTCTTCATACATTTGATGTGACCCAGATACATTTTTGTTCATATTGACCTGAGAGTTTCAGAAACTTCGAGTTGTTTATCTTATGCCACACATAATTTATGATAGAGAGGCCTACTTGATTCAAGAAAAACTCAGATGATGCTAAAGTGGGGCCCATATTGAACTAATGAAAAAACTTATCTAGAAGGCTGGAGTACAAGAAAAAGGGAGTTTAGGTGGAGTAATGGTCTGAAAGGTCAAATATGACGAAGGATACACGTACAACATAACATTAATTGTTGTGAAGAAACCTTCCAATTTTTTTAATGATAGTAGAGAGACAGGATCATCTATATACTTTGATGAAGAATCCATAGATTTATCTGATATAACTGATATATGTAAGACTCTTACATATTTGAGATGGATATTCTTGTGGTCAAACAATCCAACTCTGAGAGTAAATGTTATAAACTGTTAGATATGATGTCTCATTGTCGGCAATATGCAGCTTGCAATTCAATTCACTTACTTGATTTTTATGGTTTGATACTAGGTTTCGGCCCCGTGTACTTATTGATGTGTCCAATATTGACATGACCACCACCGTTTTGGGATTCAAGTTATCCATGCCCATAATGATTGCTCCCTCAGCCATGCAGAAAATGGCACATCCTGAAGGTTTGTCCCTATGGTATTGCTTTTCTCATCTCAGAGAAATTATAGTGAATCATGTTATAACACCCATACGACCCTTAATCCAACAGTTAACTTGATTGATCGTTCATTTGTTTAAACAAAGCTTCAAAAATCGAAATATGAATAACTTCTTTGAGCTTCCTTTTTTGTGTCAGAAATTCAGATATTCTATCTATTTGTCTATGTAACTATTGTATTAGCTCTTTGTATCAGGTAGACAGGTGTTCCATCTATTTGTCTATATAACAAATCTATCTACTTGTCTTGTGAAGGATTGTCTCATACGGAAATTTATCCGAAATGCAGGGGAACTAGCCACAGCAAGGGCAGCCTCGGCAGCTGGGACTATAATGGTTTGTCTCTCTTATTCATCTCTTGGTACATGAGTTGAATTTGGCCCACAACCGGAAGCACTTTGAAGCTTATATAAGATCAAAGTTGTATTTTCTTATCTTCAGCATCTCTTCAAATCTACTTAAAGGAAAAAAGTAGCTATGTGGTTGTATCTGTCATTTTCCTTTGGCTCACTGCAACATATGACCTACTGTATTATACCCTTAAAAGTGTTCCAAATCTCAGATTGTGTAGAAGTACACCCAAGAAATTTTATTGCAGCAGCTTCCTCTGTGTCATTCTAGCCTTGCCGTCTTCTCTCTTATATTTCAGTATATTTTGTTTAAGTTATTTCGTTGGTGTTTCTCACTCACTTGTTTGTTTACTTCCAGACATTGTCATCATGGTCTACTTGCAGCGTGGAAGAGGTTAATTCAACAGGACCAGGAATTCGCTTCTTCCAGCTTTATGTAACTATTCTGTTAACCTGCTCCATTAACATATATGTTTTGTATGTGGGACTGTAAATGACTGCCTCAATTTTAATTCGAGCAAGTCTGAACTGACCTTTTATTATCTGAAAAAGCACTTAACAGGCTTTTCTATGAGATTAGCCTCAGATCACTGACTTGACTTTGGCTGTTTTAGTTAATATAATCAGATAGAAGCAAATTACAAAAAGAAGAGTTTGGGTTGTTAATAAAGAGTTTCATTCATTTGCAGCCCTATTTGTGTATTTTGTTAGGAGAGCTTATTTTGCATGAGTTCCACTCAAATCACATTTCTCTTCATGTTAGGTCTACAAGGACAGGAGCATAGTTAGGCAACTGCTCAGAAGAGCTGAAAGAGCTGGTTTCAAGGCAATTGCACTCACAGTAGATACTCCAAGACTTGGCCGTAGGGAAGCAGACATCAAAAATAGGTAGGCCTAATAAATTCATCCATCGACATATACCAGTGATCTGCAAATAGTCTTGCTGATAACTCTGTTGCTAAGTAGTATTCTTTATCTATATACCAATTCTGCAGTGCATTACATAAAGATACTTATATCCTGGAAATTCTGCAGTACATTACATAAAGGAACTTATTTTACCTTCCAGAGAGACCACAAGATAGTAGGAAGTACAAAAATCAAACACAATTCCAAGATCAGCTTCTCTATTTTTGTTCAAAGCCTCAATCGTAGAACTTTTCAATCTTTTCTATAGTAAGACTTAAGGGTCTAAATTCAGCATCATATCCTCTTCTTCTTTAGCCTGCCTCAAGTGATCAGTCCATTGGCATAATCTATACTATCCAGAAGAAATTGTGAAAGTCAAATTCTTTATTTAATTCAAAATATTTTCTTAATTGTGTCTAAATCTACAAGAAATTTTCTTCTTTCAGAATCGAATTATCCTATACCTTACCTATTGCAGATTCACTTTACCTCCATCTTTGACACTGAAGAACTTTGAGGATCTAGATCTTGGCAAGATGGATAAGGTTAATTGAGATTGATTCACTTTTCTGTACTCCTCCGACCTGAATTCTTTCTATTGTAGTTATTCATATATGTATGTCATGCTGCAGACAAATGATTCTGGCCTGGCTTCCTATGTTGCTGGTCAAGTTGACCGCTCTCTGTCGTGGAAGGTATATTTATTACTTAAACTGACTGGTGTAAATTAGAATATCAACATAAGTATGCAAACCTCTATAATTATCACAGCGAGGAATCTGTTTATGCTTTCTAAATAATATGGCTTCAATTTCTGGCTATAGAAAGTTCGTTATGATGCAAATACATATATAATGATGGTGCAAAATACAAGTATAATAAAGTTATCCTTCTGAAATTTATTTTTGCCGTGTTGATGAAAGTACATTTCTAATATGGCAACTTATATTGAGCAGGATGTCAAATGGCTACAGACAGTTACTTCATTGCCAATTGTAGTGAAAGGAGTTATGACTGCAGAAGACGGTAACTGTTCAGATTCTAAAACAAATCAGATTTCATTGAGCTGAGGAATTATCTATTTCCTATACATTGGCAGTATAACGAATGATCTAACTCTCATTACACATGCAGCAAGATTGGCCATCGAGGCTGGGGCTGCTGGTATCATTGTGTCCAATCATGGAGCTCGCCAGCTAGATTATGTTCCCGCAACTATCAGCTGTCTGGAAGAGGTATACAACTTCTACAGAATTGCTCCACGACTATGCATTATATAATGAAGAATCTCCATTCCTTCTGAGTATCTAACATCCAGCAGTTTACAAAGTCATAGATGCTATTTACTTTGTCTATTGGAATTATTAACTGTTAGTTTTGTATTGATGGATAAGTTGGTAACTACGACCGTTATTTATGTTATTAATACGTATGTACTGATCTCTATGTTCTCTGAATTCAGGTTATCAAAGGAGCGCAGGGACGTGTCCCTGTCTTTCTAGATGGCGGGGTTCGCCGTGGCACAGATGTTTTCAAGGCATTAGCTTTGGGGGCTTCTGGAGTATTTGTAAGTACAAAAGACGGAACGAATAGGAAAAATATATCTAGTTTTCAACATCATGTTCTAGTAAGCCTTGACATTACTGCTGCAAAATCTAGTAGTATCATGCTCTTATATTTTCATCACCTTCAAGCAGTCTTCTCAATTCTGTCAAGCTTATATCATAATCTCAATCTCAGATCGGACGGCCTGTTCTGTTCTCATTGGCCGTTGACGGTGAGGCTGGTGTGAGAAAGATGCTCCAGATGCTTCGCGATGAGTTAGAGCTTACCATGGCGCTGAGTGGTTGCACCTCCCTGAAAGAGATCACGCGCAATCACGTCATCACCGAGGCTGACAAGTATCGCCTTGCTCGGTTGTAAACTTCACAAATCTAGAAGAGTGCTTATTCTTATTAGTTTCAGTTATATCTGCAAATAAGTTGAAGAACTCAGTATCTTCTTTGTTTTGCTCTAGCAGTATATTAGGAAATGCTTGGAATATATCTAGTTATCCTCAGCAATAATAATAGATAGTTTGATGAGCATATTTATCTGAATGCATGAGCAATTCATAGATATTACATTTACAGATGATATATTTTTGTACTTTCATATTAGTAACCCACTAGAGAAGATTAAACTCAATAGATACATAGAAAATATACTAGCAGTTTCATGAAGAGAAAGGCAGCCGACGATGATCATCATAAGGATACGAGCGGTTTGCAATGGAAGAAGATAATGACGAGGAAGACCAAAGACGTACTTCTCTGTGTCTACGGTGATGGTTCTTTTCCATCTCTCGCTAGGCCGCCCATATGATAGCTCTAGCTACCCATCAACTTTATTAAGTCATGATAATAGTATTACTAAGTTAATATTATTAAAAGTCGAAATACGCTAAGAAGTCCCAAGTGCAAATTTTCTCTCCAATAAGATATGGTAATTGAATTTTCCTTTTATTGTTGTTGTTGTTGTTGTTGATGTTGCTGAGATAAGGGTTGGAGGTGGCCACTAACAAAGCTTTGCTTTTGCTTTTGAACACCATTTTCTTTCCTCTTTGGACCACTTAGCTCTTCTGGTTGAATTGCCAAACAAGTAAGAGAGTTCTTGACCAAACTAGCCCTCCCATATTTTGTTCTATTGTTATACTTTAAAACTTAAATACGAAGATATACTGAGTTTCAATCACATTAGAAAACTGTTTTTGAATTCTGTAAAAAAGTTAAAATCGCTAAGTAGATTGTTAAGTGTTACAATCCATTCAACCAAACGGGGATTGCTAAATATAAATTACTTTCCGGCTTAGTGATTTATATAGAAAGATTTAATACGATAAAACTCATTCAGTCTCCTATTTAACGTAAAAAAAGAAAATTTGAGCCGGTTTCGAGTCCGAACTCGAACCTGAACCCGAATCCGAACCCAAACCCAAACCCGAACACGAAGATAGTTCAGACCGAGTCGATCAGGCTTGTTATATAACAACCAAAATTTTGATCAAAATCTGGCCGGAGAAATTATGATATCTTATCCTACAAGAAAAAAAAAACTTTAAATACTTTTTCTTTTTATTTTATTTTTGTTTTAGAAAGAAAAATACATCTTCCATGTACACTAGGTGCTGGTACTAACCATGATAAAGTTCATCTAACTCATATTCCTATTATAATATTAGCTAATCTAACAATATATTTATTAGCCTCACAATAAACATACTTAACAATAAAGCAAATGTTAGGACTGCGAATCTTAGTCTAGTTAAGTCAAGTATGAACCTGAATTAAGCTATTTGCAAACCGAACTTAAGTTGAGCTAGTCCGAACAATTCTTTTATTTCTGATACATCTTTGAGGTATTGTCCATTGGATTTGTTTAAACCTGAGTACTTAGTGCTAAACTCAATTTAATAAAAAGGATATAAAATATTATCTATTTACAAAAGTTTGGATTGAGATTATAGTGAGGATAAGAGATTGAGATTGAGTTAAAAACATATTTTATTCGGATTGGACTTGATTTTGTACAAAAAATTAGAAAATAATTTGGTAAGGATAATTTAGTTGGTAGAGATAAATATTTCTAAGAGATAGATATAAATTAATGAATACAAAACGTGTATGATGATATATGGGTATTGAATTATTATTTTATAGAAAAAATAAGCAAATTCTCAAATACCCTTCTTTTATAAATTTTTAATTTTTTAATTTTTAATTTTTAATTTGTCTTTTTATTTCAAGCACTAAATTTTTGCCTTTTTATAAATAATATTTATTTTATTTATAAGGTATGTAATAAAATAGGGTGATGGCTCAGGGGTTTTAGTGTAATTATCTCTAAAAATTTTAGATTATATTTTAATCCAATAGTGTCAACGAGACCTTTCACTTCTTAATTACTACTACTTTCTCTCTCTACTTCGGATTTTGTTCTTAGATTTCTCGTGCTATAAGAACAGAGAAAAGTTTACAAAGAGACCTGCAGCAAGAGACGGAGAAGAAGAGTTTGTGAAGGATGGAAAGGACCTCCTCCTCCTCCTCCTCCTCCTCCTCCTCCTCCTCCCTCTTCCTCTGCCTTCTTCTCGTTGCAATCTTCTCTTCTTCTTCTCCTTCTCTCGTGAGATGTGACGACCCATATAGATTCTTCACTTGGAATGTGACATACGGTGATATATACCCTCTTGGGGTCAAGCAACAGGTGCCCATTAATCTTCTTCTTCGTCTTCTTCTTTGAATGATGTGAGTTGTTGTCTTCTTCTGAATGATGTGAGTGCAGGGGATATTGATCAATGGGCAGTTTCCTGGGCCACAGATTGAAGCTGTGACCAATGACAATCTTATCATCAACGTCTTCAATAGCTTGAGTGAGCCCTTCCTTATTTCATGGTGAGTTGTTGATTTGTTTTTAACGAGTTTTTCCAATTTCTAAGATGCATCCTAAAATGGGTCAAACGTGGGGTCTTTTTAGATTCTTTAGCAAAGCAAGTGCTGATTTTTATTTTCTCTTTTAATGCTTTAATTAAACAATGCAATCCAGAATGCAGTGGGCCTTATTAAAACCAAGTCAATGAGTACAAGGACTTGTTTGGTGAACTGCCTATTTAATTATTCACCAGTTATTAAATCCAGTAGAGGGGACACAAAGTCTGCAATAATAAATGATACAGTGAGGTGCATTACTATGGTTGGATTTTCGAGGTGGATTTAAATTTGTTTCCATTGGGGGTTTGAGAACCTTGAGGCAAGAAGCTAAGGCATCGCCTTGTTTGCCTGCAATGTGTTTGTCTAGGAACAAGAGACTCTGTCAGTCAGATTGGTTGATTTTTTTTAATGGTCTTGTTATTAATTTTCTATGCCTAGACTTGAGTTTACAGCTGTTCTTGTCTTTAATCCACACAGGGTGTTTAGATGAATTATTTTCCAGGTTTTAGAGCATTATGCTTCTGTCGAAAAAATTTCATGTTCTCACATACTTCAGACATTCCTAAGCAGAGAACTAACTATAAAGGAAGTAATTCCTGGATCTTCTAAGTTGCACTTCACATACTATTTAGTCATTTTGCATGCTCGAATTTGATACATTAGTTTTCCCTTTCCTGTCACTATGTGCTGATACTAATGTTACGCAATCGTCAACAGTGTCAGGATCGAGTGAGAGTTCTTACATTAGATGTGAACTATTTGAGTGATTGTTTTCTATTCTCTTTTGCAGGAATGGCATCCAGCAGAGGAGGAATTCATGGGAAGATGGTGTTTACGGCACTAATTGTGCGATTCCACCTGGAAAGAATTTCACATATATCCTTCAAGTGAAGGATCAAATTGGAAGCTACTTCTACTTCCCCTCTCAAGCCTTTCACAAGGCTGCAGGAGGCTTTGGCAGCATCAGGGTCCTTAGCCGTCCTATGATCCCTGTGCCATTCTCACCTCCTGCCGGAGATTATACAATATTGGCTGGAGACTGGTTCAAAGCTAACCACACTGTATGTGTATTCATTCATGCATGCTATCTTTTATGTCTTGACCAAATCTGACTATGACAACAAGTAAATTTTATCAAAAATTATGTTCTTTCGCTTGTTTTTTTTCTATAACATTGTTGCATAATTTAAACTTTTTCAGGACCTGCAAACTATCTTAGACAGTGGGCATGATCTTCCTTTCCCTGATGGACTTCTCATCAATGGCCAAGGTTTAAATGGAAATGTTTTTACAGTTGAACAAGGTAGATCTATTTTCTTGCCTTGCATTGCCATTCAAATATTTTGTGATCTTAATTAATAACGCCTACTGGCTTTTCCAGGGAAGACGTATCGGTTTCGGATTTCTAATGTAGGTCTAGCAAGTTCGATAAATGTAAGATTTCAAGGCCACGCTATGACTCTGGTTGAGGTGGAAGGGTCTCACACAGTTCAAAACACGTACGATTCACTCGACGTACACTTAGGCCAGTCTTATTCAGTTCTTGTCACAATGGATCAGCCAGCACAGGACTACTACATTGCAATTTCTACGCGTTTTACTGATCCAGTGCTCACATCTGCTGCCATCCTTCACTATAGCAACTCAGCTAGCTCGCCCGTGGGACTACCACCAGGAGGACCTACAGATGAGATAGACTGGTCCCTTAACCAGGCAAGATCAATTCGGTAAAGTCCAGCTCCACCCCTTTCTGTGGTTGATTCGTCATCGACTGAATTATTAGAATAAACGATACACTGATTTGTGAAAAAACTTCGCAGTTATTTCTGACATTATAGAACGTATGCTTGGACCTTGAATTATGTAAAAATCCTTTGTAATCTAATGGTGAAATCTATTGCCCTTAACTTACAAGACACATGTCTGATATTTAGGTGATACATTCTGAATGTAATACTGAAACTAAATGACATAACTGATGAGAATAATTTGCTGCTTGATCAAATTCCTTCCTTTGTTTTGCAAATCACAAGTCCTACTTTGCGACTGCTGATCTCATTTAAACTTTAAACTTGAAACCAGACGGAATCTGACAGCAAGCGGCCCGAGGCCAAACCCACAAGGCTCCTATCACTATGGATTGATCAATACTACCCGAACAATTAGGCTTGCGAATTCTGCACCAGTCATCAATGACAAGCAGAGATATGCCGTCAATAGTGTTTCATTTATTCCATCTGATACACCACTCAAGATTGCTGACTTCTATAATATCCCTGGAGTGTTCACACTTGGAAGTATACCTGATAATCCAACCTATGGTGGAGGCTATCTTCAGACATCTGTTATGGCAGCTGATTTCCGTGATTATATCGAGATTATCTTCGAGAACAGTGAGAATTATGTGCAGTCTTGGCATATTGATGGGTATTCCTTCTTTGTCGTCGGGTAAGTACATTGTAAAAACTTCTCAACTTCTACTCTATCTAGTAGTGGAATGTGCAAATGAAAAGTTTTACCAATTGGCAGAATGGATGGAGGACAATGGACACCTGCAAGCAGGGACAACTACAACTTGAGAGATGCTGTTGCTCGCAGTACCGTACAGGTATAATGCTGTGTGTTTTGGCTAAAAATCTCCCAGAAAGACATACATCCTATTAATATTGAATGAGCTGAATACTTAATACAAGATTCAATTAGACTTCCTAGGAAGGGCCAGCTATTTCATGTACCAAGATACTTGTAAGACAAATGAAGTCCTGAATTCCAGTAGCAGAGATATGAAAAAGTTCACTTACTTGGAAGTGTAGATAAAATCACCACATATAGCTGAAATTTGGCCAAAAATGCAGATCTAATATAGATTTCTTCTTTCTTTTTCAGGTGTATCCGCAATCATGGACTGCGATATACATATCATTAGACAATATGGGCATGTGGAATATAAGATCAGAGAATTGGGCCAGGCAGTACCTTGGACAACAATTCTATCTCCGCGTATACTCTCCAACACATTCATCAAGGGACGAGTTACCAATTCCAAGGAATGCCATTCTCTGCGGTCGGGCTTCAGGCCGACGAACTAGGCCACTCTGATCCATGACATATCTGATTAATGTCTGTATGTCACGAAGGGGTGACATATTCTTCCTAGAGATTTAGAGTAGGAGATGCTGCAGCTTAGGATCTTTTCATACCATATCTTCAAGATTTCAACTGTTCTTTTAACTTGTATAATTGAGAAAAAAATTGCGGTACATGCTTTTGTTAGTTCTTATATTATGACAATCAGTTGCTTCTTCTCTCAAATTTGTAACTGTTCTTCTCTTATAACTTCATTCTCGTCATAAGATAAGATCTTGTTGCTACTTTTAGTTATAGGTTTTTTTGAAAGTATTGGGGATTATACCCCAATTAAAACTACTTCTTGTTGTCAATCTATGATGCCACTTTCGGATTAATCTTACTTTCCTACCACAAAGTTGATTATTGTTTTCATAAATCCGAGTCATAACAACATGCAACACATAGTTATGTTAAACAACTAAGTTACACGTAATTTAATCTTTTTGACTAATATGTTATTTTTGTTACGTAATGTGGTTTTTATAATTGGTACTAAAAAGCAGGCATCGAGTATGAAAACGAGCAATTATAGCTGTTAGATTAGGATTATAAATTTTAAAGAGGTATTAAAGTATTTATCAACTGTGATAAATATGATTAGATTTTAATTATAAAAAATTATCATTTAATACTAGGCAATTTAAATTTGATTCTTTACTTTCAAAAGAGAAGACTTCAATTTAACTATAATTCTATATCTTTATCTGTTATCAAATTTTAGTTTAAATTAATCTTAAATAACAAGAGATATATATAAATAATTAAAAAATAATTGAAGAGATAATTCATTAAGCTTTCATCAAATTGATTATATATATATCACTCTCGGTTAAGATTATATATGTCATTTATTTCATATATTATTAAGATAATATCATTATTAAAAAAATAACTTCTAGATTGATATATTTTAAAAATAGATAATTATATCCTTCATGATCTTAACCGTTGGATCCTATCATCGAGTAGATTGTGTAATTCGACTCTTTCTTTTTCTTTATAATTCTTGTTTAACATCTTAACGTTATTTTGACTTATTGATATAAACTAAATCTCCGTTCTGCTAAAGAAAACGAGGGTAATTTAGATATTTATAAATTATTTTATATATTATAATATAATATTTTTTAATACGTACTAGTACTAGGTTAAAAAAACTACCGGTGTGTGAATTACAAAATAGATAGGGTGTGGTTTGTAAAATTCTCTATAATAAATTCCACGTTCGCGATCCCAACTCGATCTCCGTAAACGATCGAGAAGCCCTAGAAGCAAAACCCCAGCACAACATCGAGACGATGGTAAAGCGCAATACCTCTAATGTTGTGGTTTTTCTTCCGATCTTGCTTTATTTCCATCAAATTGCAGTTCCGATCGCCAAGTGTCGTTTGCTTTCCATCAGATCGAACCCTCGATTCACTTTCCTTCTCTATCTTTAGGTTCTTCTGCAGCCAGATCCGTTCCTTAATGAGCTTACAAGTATGTACGAGAGGAACACGGAGAAGGGATCTGTTTGGGTTACTTTGAAGCGCTGTGAGTCCTTTCTATATCATTTGGTTCTGTTAAATTTTGGCCTTGGAGATTGAAATTTTGGTTTCGGCTTGGCTTCGGTTGAGTTTGACAAGGTTGATTTTGTTAGCATGTCAAAAGTCTAAGGCAACTATGAATAAGATGGCGAGTGCAGGAGAAGCTATTGAATATAGATGTCTTGTTCGTGCTACTGATGGAAGAAAGACCATCTCCACTTCGGTATGTTTGTTGCTAAATAACCTTCTTTTAACTGTCCTGGCCTCAGTTTCTTCTATAATTTCTAGTTTGGTGGTAGATGATAAATTATTGTATTTTTCACCAAAATAGATTTTAGTTTGTATTTAGCATTTCATTGCAATTAGAATACACAATAACATTCTGTAAGTTTATAACTTTTAAGATGGTTAAAATTTTGGTGCCAACCCCATGACCGAAACCAAAATGTTTAATTTTAATTGGAATCCAGAACCTCTTTCAGAATGTGTTCATTATTGAACTTGGGTCAAAACAGACTTATAGGATGAGATGAGATCTTTATCTATATGGTCAGTTGTGGTCCTCTTGTTGTGTTTGTCAGTTCCTATATAAGTTTGACTGTGGTTTCGAGAGGTCATATAATATGAAATGAAGTGCTTCAGTCATTAGATGGCATTGATGGTTAAGGCATTACTCTCCTGTGTCTCCACTTGTTCAGGTTGAGTTATAATGGTGGTCCTGAGGTAATGCTGCATAGTCGGTACTTTATGTTGAAAGGAGAGTTAACTGATTGACATGAAATTCTTGAGTGGACAGAACTGAATTACCTTAAAAGGGAAACAGAGAGTCACAGCATTTGTAACCAAAATATTAGCCTGTGAAAGCCAGGCTCACCTGTTTGGTTCTTCCAGTATGATGAGAATGGAGAGCCGAAACTCTTTTTAGCACATGCATGATAGGACGGGAAAAAGATCTTGTTGAAAAATATGGATAATTCCATTTATGCTTCTCTAAACTATTTATATCTTCCACATACACTCATTGAACATTTTTTTTTTACACATACATTTCGAAAAAAAAAAAAAGTTTGAAGTATCCGTATAGTTACTTTTTCTTCTTGGTTCAAAGGGGTATATGTAGATAATTTTCTTATTTCAGAGGGCGTATGTGGGAAATAAAAAAGTTTAAATAGTGTATGTAAAAATAGTAATAGTTCGGAAATCTAAGTAGAATTATCCCTGAAAAATTAGGCATAAGTAACTAATGTAGGGCAACAAGTTGATCGTGATCAACCAGATGACAAGGAAAGGCATGGTTATCCATATAACTTTATCTATTAAGAATTAATGTTGTAAATCATTGTGAGAACATGGAAACATGATTTCAGGGGTAGAAATGTACAGATTATGCTTTTCATTTTCTTATTTCCAGGCAGATAAAACCCTCTTTAATCAGTACTGATATTATTAGTTGTCCAGCAAAGATGTTACTTGTTTTGTCCAATATGCGGTGTAATCTGTAGTCTTGTTGATATACGTAATATTGCCTGTAAAACTATGCATGTTTAATATAAGTAGATCCAGATCCTATGCGCCACTGTAACCAGGTTCAAGAATATGACATGCTAGACACATACATTGTCTATATTAAGAAACAATGGATCTCAACCGAATCCATAAGTCTTGTCCTTTGGTTTTAGTTTAGTGTGGCAATGGGAAAACATTTATGCAAAAACTTGAGTATGGGCGAAATATGGAGAGTAGGACAGATGAGTAGCTTACCAGAAAAGATAGAATAGAAAATGAGTGTGTTTGACACAAGGCCTGAAGGTAGTAACTGTAGAGTATGGTTATGCGAGAATTGATTGTGATAGTTTTGATATCTCCAAATTAGATGGCATAGTTCATCTAATGTGAGAGTGATGAGCTTTATGTTGTATTTGTTGTTGTTTCATTGCAGTTGAGGGTGATCAAAATTATGCTTGAAGTACTTGAAGCAGAATTTTTGGTTAATTGTCATGAATATTGCTGTTGATGTACACATCTCTTCCTTTTTCAGCAACTGTTTAATGGTACATATGTTGAGCAGCCATTCTTCCTCAGTTTGATCAATCAGTCATTCTTGCCTTACGAAGATTAAAATATAACATCCTTTGAAACCATCTACGATTGTTACATCTTTTATTTCCTTTACAACTCTGTCATCATTATTAAAACAAATTATTAGAATATAAGAAGGTTAATGTAAGCTTGCAAATAATATTTACCAGTTAGGCTTATCCTGGAGGATGTTATCATGGTCTTGTCCTGGAATATGTAATAATATTGGAATGCTGTATTGTCCAGCTCTCTGCTAAGGATCACCAAAAGTTCCAAGCTTCTTATGCCACGATCCTTAAAGCTCATATGAGTGCTTTGAAGAAGAGGGAGAGGAAGGACAAGAAGAAGTCTGCTGAAGCTGAAAAGAAGCCGGTGTCATCCAAGAAGAAAGAGTCCTCAAAGAAGCCTGCACCCTTAAAGACCTGAATTTGAGTCAGATTTATTTGTTTAGCTCAAATATCGGATTGAAATTTGGAAGTTTTGGAGATGCTATCTTTTTCCCCTGGCTGTGTTGCGCGCATGAGGAGAACTGTGGATACTGTAAAGAGTCGCGACATTTATTCCATCTTTGTCGAAGTACTTTTGACACAGTTGCATTTGGCGGGTTGTATTTTTTGTCAAATTGCATCAGTTGGACATGTCAGTGATAATTATTTTCATTGGAAAGAAATCTCTACTCTACAATTTAGTTTTTAACTACTTAAATTATTTCTGTTTTGTCAAATTCTCCTCCCTGCAGTTTTAAATTAATTGGAAGCAGCTAATCTGAGTGATTGTAGAGTGAGTCAATTCTACACGAATTCTCGAATGCTAGTGATTGTGTAGATAGGACATCAAAATGATGCAAGATGGCACTGGTTGGGGACAAGAAGTTTAACAGACTAGAGCTGCATGAATTTTTGAACTTCTTAACCATGATATTTGTTTTACTACCAGATGATGTAATCTACACAACCAACCAATACTGATTTGAAATACGTGGAGCATAAGTAAAATAAAATTAAGATTGAAGTTACTGGCAAACCAGTGCATCTACTGACCAGGATTATTAAGAGTTAATTTCGAAAAAGTGACTAATTTTGACCCAAAAAAAGAAAAAGAAAAAAAAGACAATCTATTGCTTACGCAGGGGAAATGTTCCGTTAAATTTCCCCTTCTCTCTGGGTTTGATTTGAGATTATAGATCATCTCGTACTGCCAAACATTAGGTGACCAAAAATATATAGATTTCAATACTTCTAAGATATCTTGCAATAGAAAGAAAAGATAATCATGAGCAAGTCCCGTCTTTTATATGTTCTGTATGCCAAGCTGCGTAAGAAGTGCATTCAGTAGGTAATGTACATTATACCATGTTAATTTGAGAAGTAATAATGGAGAAGCATTGAGGCATGAACATTTATTTCAAGAAGCATAAAGTAACAGTGCTTCAAGTCAACAGTGGAGAACATCAAAGGAAGAAAAAAGAAGTCCCATCACAAACTTAAAAGAAAAAAAAGATTGCTTCCAGATTCAAGTAGGAAGTTTCAAAGAGTTAGGTAACAACATTTCTTAACTCATCTGAAGCAAGTTAAGTGGGAGAGAGTTGGCAGCTCAAACTCATATTCTAGGAGGGCTTATAATACTTGGTTGCAACAAAGGGCATCTTGGTGACAACTGCATCATAGGATTTCCCGCGGACAACAACTTTGACCTCGGTCCCAGGTTTGTGGAGACCAGACTTCACATATCCCATAGCTATATTCTTCTTCAGACATGGGCTGAATCCTCCACTAGTCACCTCACCAATGTTCTCCCCGCTGCTGCTGACAATCTCGCTGTGGCTACGAGGGGGTGGGCCTGACGAGAAAAAACCCGCACGCCTGATCTTTGGACCCTCCTCAAGCTGCTTGAGGATTACCTCTGCACCCAGGAAGCCACCTTCTGCTCTTCGTCTCTTACCAATCGCCCATGTAAGGCCTGCCTCAACTGGTGTGATGTGTTGCTCCATATCATTACCATATAAACAAAGTCCAGCTTCAAGCCGAAGACTGTCACGGGCACCTAACCCTGTCAATCTCACCTTCCCTTCAGACTTCTCCAGGATTGCTTTTGCAAGATCTACAGCATTCTCTGAGGGAACAGAGATTTCAAACCCATCTTCACCAGTGTAGCTGAAATTTTCAGGAGCATGGAGATAAGAGGTGAAGGATTAGCAAATCAAGAAGTTGCATGTAGGCGTGCCACCTTGCTTGAGTTAGATGACAGAGAAGATTGTAAACTATGACAGAAAGAAAAGTTCACACTTTTTGTACTAAGTCATAATCATATCTTCTTTTATATTACATATTCAAGATTTCAAAGTAATATAGCCTCCAGGAATTCTTGTTTTGGACTCTCGAGTACCATGAGCAAAAATTACTCACAGCAGTCCAGAAGCATATATTTGTCCTATAAAGTAGTTATCAGTAAGAAAGTTCCCCTTCTGGCAGAGGCATTATTAGCCAATGAATGGAGGCAAATAAGAATCTCAAAGAAGCCAATGCAGAAATTTAAATTCACAGATGAGTAACACAAGTTTACATAATAAGTAGATCATAAGAAAAACTTTAGTACTCCCATAAAACTGAACTACCTAAATTCTGAAACTACATGGGTTCTTTATTATTTATGCTAAATGAATTCAAGTTGCTAACTACTTGTTGTTCAATAGTGCTGAAAGATAAATATCACATGAAAGCCTCCAATTTGCCATCATTATACATGTAGGGTGTCATTTATGAATGAGTCAACTGTGATGGTTTTTAATATGCTCCCGCATGTAAAAGTATTTCTGGTACAATACTTCTGATATCTCAGAAAATAAGAAGTGAACAAATTGCAATCAAAATTAACTCCATAAAAAATGCCCTAGCTGGTTTTGTGTTGAAATTTCATGAAGTCGATATTGCATTCCTACCATAAAAAAAGAAGCATCACGAATTACAAAGAAATGAAGGAAGTGTACCCGGTTCTTGTGAGATAACAATGAGATCCATTGATATCCAATGTCTTAAATTCACCAAAGTACATTTTGCTCAAATCATCTTTCGTCAGAAGCTGAAGAACTGATCCAGACAGAGGACCCTGTTTGTATCGATAGAAAATTTAAGCTATTTCAAGCATTTGATGATCCTAGAAGTCAATCAGAGAAGAATAAGCTACTTCTGAAGATGAGAGAAAAAAATTCTACTGAAGATACTAGTTAAATATATTTTTGCCGCATAAGTTGTCTCAGTGGTCTATACTTTTAGCAACAACCTCTTCACAGCCACCAAACTATCCAGAGAGAGGTAATTTTATCAAGTATAATACTTGATACTAAATGAAGGGTATCCATAGGACACTAAATATTCATACTTGATTCCAGCATTATCATAGCTCCACCCAGTCATTCCAAATGTTTGATCTCCACGAATGATAGCTAAGCAAGTAAGATTCTATGATTTATCAGAACAATTCATCAAAAAGATCCAAGCAGAAGAACAAACAACACATCAATAAAAAAAATTAAAAATAAAAAAATCTAGAATAAGTAAATAAAACTAAACACGCCACAATTAATTACCACAATCTACTATCCCCAAGCAAATCAGAAAGATCAAAACTCCCAGAGAAGAACAACCCCATCTATGGCATTTCATCAAGTAGATCTACGAGTTAGACTCCATTCAAGTTGTCACCGTTTACAATCGAAAACTATATAAGATGCCAACTAACCAGAAAGATCAGAACTCCCACAGAAGAACAACCACATGTACGACATTTCATCAACTAAATTTACGAGTCAGACTCCATTCAAGTTGTCACCGTTTACGATCCAAAACTAAATAGGATGACCCCTTTCATAACTTATTCCTAGTAAAATGTCGACAGAACATTCCAAAACGATTTTTTTAAAAATTAGAGAAAAAAAAAACTCCGAATTTTGATGCCAAATTGGATAGATCTCGCACCTGGAGCGCAAGAAGCGACCTCTCGTCATGTATGTGCCATTTGACATCCCCTCCCTTCCCCTTAAACGCCTCCATATGCTCCCCAATATGCGCCAAGTCCTTATCCCTGCACCCAGCATTAACGACCAAGTAGATGTGATCCTCCGTCACCTTCGTAACCACCGAATCATCAATCGCGCCGCCTTTCTCATTCGTAAACACCGTCAAGGTCCCCGTCCCGGGGCGCAGCCCCGCCACGTCAGCTATGACGAGCTTCTCGAGGAACTTGATGGCATCCTTCCCGGTGAGGCTGAGGCCGCACATGTGGGAGACGTCGAAGAGGCTTCCATTGGCGCGGCAATTGAGAGTAGAATCCATGATGGAGTCCTTGTATTGGATCGGCATGCTCCAGCCGGCGAAAGGCACCATCTTTCCGCCGTTCTCGACGTGGAAGTCGTACAGAGACGTCTTCTTGAGGTCGGCATCGGAGGCGAAGGAGCGAGATTTGGGCCTGGAGGAGGAGAGGCGGCGTGTTAGGGTTTGGCGAAGCTGCCAAAGGCCAGCCCCTCTCATGGTGATATTGAGGAGAGAGAGAGAGAGAGAGGTGTGTGTGTGTGTGTGTGTGTGTGTGTGGGTGTTTGGTTATTGTAATGGGTTGGTGAGGGTGGGATGGAGTGGTTTAGATGTTAAACGAGGGCTTCTAACTTTGGGTTGGGTTTTGAGGGGGTGGGTGGAGGAGGATTCCTGAGCAAAATTGGAAGGTAGGATAATGGGGGATTGGTAGTGAGTGGCAGCCATCTCATTGTCTCTTTCACTCTGGAGGATTATTATTTAACTCTTCTCATCTCATCTCATCTCATCCCTTTTTATATAATCAAATGTTTTGTTACCTTGTTCTGCTACTCTAATTTACTAACTCTCCCAACTCTGAGCGTCCTAGTAGTAGCTCTCTGATTATATATTTTTTAAATAAGTTTTTAACAAACTTGATATAAGCATCACTGCTTGCTTTAACTTAGAAATTCCTGAAAACTCCCCATCTTTCCTTTTGTGCTTCATTCACCTTAGTAGTTTTTTAATAGAAGAAAGTTCATTATGGCGTTAATCATTGGCCTAAACTTTACTAGTTCAATGTTTCTCCAACATAAATCTTTTTAAACTTTTAACGTTGATTCAGTTCAGGTGCATTATTATTTCAAACGTACACCACAGACAGAACTAATAATTGCACCCTCCGAGAGTTCGTGTTGCAATTTTGCATGACGGGAATACAATCGTAGTAATATTTGAGGTAAGAGATGCCCATGATATTATAAATTGATTGCTTTTTAGTAGATAATTGCTGACAACCATAATATCCAAATGTCACCAAACACTTTTAACGCTAGACATCGGTTATGAACACTTAAATGGAGGAGAACATTTCAAGCTGAAAGAGCATATACACAATTATTATTCAAGTCCTATTTACAGAGAGAGATGTCTCTCATATCTTGCTTAGAAGGACCCGAAGGTGTTCTCGCCGCTGTATGTCATGTACAGAAAACCATCTTCATCTTTGTTCTCTTCGTAGATAGCAGACATCATCGCAGCTGTTGGTGTCCAAACAGGGGGGAAAAAGAAAAACCAAAATAAGCCAAGAATATGAGCAAAGATGATAAATATGGCATAAACACATTTCAGGGCTGCAATTTAGTAGCAACTGACCTGTGGGAGGAAGCGTATTCTTGACAAAGATGAAGATAGCCTTTTCAGCGCTGAGCTTAATGCGCTTGCGAACAACGTAGACAAACTGTCCTACTGTAAGATCTGCGGGGACAAGATACCTGCGCCACCGAGTACAAACATTCATCAGTATTGTATAGATGCTGCAATAAATCTTTTTTATTCATTATATGTTTGCCCTGGGAAATATCTATCAAAAAGAAACTATGCAAGAAAATACCAGAATTCTTGCTATCTTCAAGTACATATTAAAACACAAACACCCATATCTATCAAAAAGGTTGGTATTGACTTCAAAATGAAATGCATTCAGAAGATTAACTTGCTAAATAATAAATACACATACTAACCCCTGTTATTTTTGAGAGAACCTTGTATTTTCTCTCAAAAAAAAACCTGTATTACTTGCAAGATCCATGCAAGGAAATTACATCAATGGAAATATTTTCACAAAGCTACGAGAAGCCACATGCTCCAACACATGCTAACCCATTTTTGTTACATTATACACAAAAATTAACCATGGTGAATGATATCATCATATCCATTATGCATCTCATTATCAATTATCATATACAAATGTTTATCAACTTGTTCGCATCACATAAGAGACAAGCTTATACTAAGTCCCATTCAAACAATTGTAGGAGAAAATAAATCAACTGCTGATATACCCAAGGTAACAGAGAAAGAACTGAATCAAATTTAGCTTTTTAGTGGGCCAAAAGGATCAAGAGGAAAAAAAAAGGAGAAAAAGGACAATAGCAGAAAATTATAAGCAAATGTCACAACAGTGTAAACTTAGGTTTAGAATGTGACATTCAAAAGATTATCTCCAGAGTTCTGCTTCCAGATTAAGTATTAATAGGAAAGGAAAATGAATGAGGAGAAAATTCATGTTACAGTAATACATATTGAAAAGAGATGCAGTGAACTGACTTTTTCTTGTCAATATCTGGTATGTCACTTCTCTCAGCCTTCTCAACAATCACCTATATAGTTCAGGAAATGAGATAAAATTAGTGCATTGCAATATGTCAATTATAACATATATCACAGAAGAAATACAGAAAGTACTCACGGGAATTCTATCAGGATACTTCTCTCTGATACGCGCAGCTTCTGCCTGCCTCCTTTCTGATATATTTTGTGCATGCATCAGAAGATTGACATCATTTTTCAAGTTGATGGCTCAGTAAACATAAATATGTCAATGTACAAGAAGAAAACAACCAAAAACTTTGTTAAAGAAACAGCAGAAAGAAATTCTGCCTTTACAAAGGAATTACAAAGGTTCATTGCTTTAGTGAATACAAATCTCTGTATTTTTCAGGCAACGTAGAATAACATCTGGAATCATAAATCTGTCGTTGATAGCAATCACCAAGAGAATGCCATAAAATCCTTCATTGAAAATATCCATTGAAATCAGAATACCAATGTTTAAATTCTACAAAGTAATATTGTGAAAGATTTGATTGTTCCATTTGATTCAAACATGCACTCTAAGTACTACAAAAAGAAAACGAGACCCTTTGATGCACTGAAGCCTGTCGCAACAAAACCAAATTGTCTTATCTGATAACAACAACCGTAAAGAAATATATGCTTGGTAAACACTCATCTTGATGCATACAGGTTCAATCCTCAATAATCAAGATACCACTTAAATAGAGCTATAGTATATCATCAAAGAATTATATCTCACAACCAGTATTTACCATGTGATGATGATAGAACCCACTCACTTTTATGATCTCCAGTACATATATATTATCTCATAATAGAGAACCAAGCATATGTGCATAATTTTAAAGCATCTTATGTTGTCACAGACAGCACATAAATTATTACAATAATAAGGAGGATAAATGAACTGTCAGAACCCATTGTATCTTTAGAAAAGTCGGTGCCTTGCCTCTTTTCCAATAATGCAGAACCAACAAGAGATGTGGCTTTATAATTTTCACACCCCAAAGGTACGTAGTACACTAGCACTATCTCAGAGAAGATCAAACTACTTGCACAAAATTTTTAATTGAAAATCTTGATAGATCTAAAATTCATCATTAAATGTATAATATTACTAAAAAGAGTCGGATTCCGGATGATCATTTTTTTTTTGGGGGTCTCAAACAAATTTGTAAAAGAGAGAGTAGAAGAATTCTTCAAATATAATAAACGACAAAAAGGAAAAAAGATAATGAAAATAAAGAGAGAACGTTCAATATTATTTCCACAAAAAAGAATTCGTTCTTCATAACTACTTTATCAAACTGTAAGATCGCTGCCATAAGATCTAACCAAGATTACACCCCCGAAATGCAGGTCCAACGCGTATCACTTGCTTTTCATCCTTCCAGAATTCAGACAAGAACCCATATTCATCACTAATCTAAACAAAACGAATCTCTAAACCTACAATTCTTCCAGAACGAATGTTTCGATCAAACCCTAACAAGCGATCCATAAACAAAAGGAAAAGAACCAAAAGACCTAACGGAAACCGACACTTCCACAGTCTTGATCACGCAATGCACTTGAACGGTAATCTTCCAATAGAATTTATTTCATGAATCCAAGAAGGCCGAATTACCGATTCTTTTACAAGCAAAAACAAGCAAGTGCACGAAAATGTCATCAAAGATCCAAGTAAAGAATCGAACCGAAACCACAAAACAAAACAAAAAACCAAAACCAGAACTTTTGTACAATTAAATAGAAGATTAAAACAAGTGCACAAACCGAGAGGGTGCTCCAACTTGAACGAGCTCTTCGCCATTGATCCCTTTCTCCTGCGATTCCCAACAAGAAACGGTCAAAGAAATCAAAATAAAAGAACCACAAACACCGCAGATCTAATTGGAACCGAACCCTAACTAAGATCGATCAAAAAATCAACCTGCGTACCAAAAGCGACGAATAGTATCGGATGGAGATTTCGGATAAGATCGACCGATGATCGATCGATCGATCAGCCGATGACAAAGAATTCTAGGAAGAAGGGGGAAAGACGATGCGAGATTTGGGGATCGAAGGCTCTGGCGTGAGACTAGGGATACTTATAGCCGCAAGAAAGGTTAAGGGTACACTCCTCCTATCGAGGGAGAGATCGTATGTAAATTTATATGCAGGATAAATGTATATCTACTACGTAACCTATACATTGGATAGGATTCCAAAAAATCTTGAATGACAAATAAATTTCAATGTAGTTAGTTGCTGCATCTGGAGATGCAGATAATCGTCCGGTCAACTTGTGTTCGGATCGAGTCAATCTACAGTATTAGACGCCAAACCTGATCCGACCCAATAGTGGGTTCGGGTCTCTCAATCGGTTTGGTACCATTTAAATTATAAATTTTTAATTAATTTTTTAATATTTTGACGGATTATAAGTTTGATAATTTAAGCTCAGATTTGGACAGAGTTATCTGGTTATAATCTTATTATATTATGCAAAAAATAAGAATATAGGTTTGTTCAAGATTAGAGCAACAGAGTCATCAGATCAAAATTTCCATATATATAAAGTGATTAAGTTATGTTATTTATGAGTTTAGTTATATTTATAGACATTAAAATTAATATTTAATAAAAAAATTATTAAAATACTATGTGCACATAATTTTGATTCGCTGTAGCTTATTTCTCATAGCTATTGCTCGGTTGCTAGATTTATATATATTTAAAAGATTAATCTAATTGTTCAAAAAAATATATTAAAAAATAATAAATAAATAGTAGAGATTGTAGCTTTTCTAGAGAAATCTCTATTTTTAAAAATAAATAAATAAATAATAGAGTGTATACAAAAAATGAGAATGAGTGATAGTTTGAGGGTCTAACTGTAAATATGTTCACGGAGGAGTTTAAATACTCGTCGTGTCGATTCTTCGGCCGAACTATTCTCACCGTCAAAACGGAATCCCGAAATGTCGATCTCCGTTGGTGTAAATCCTACTTCTCTCTTCCTCTCCTGCAACTATAAAAGGAGTTAGCTGTACCTCTTCTCCACTCTTCGAGTAGTGATCGAGTGGAAGAAACAAATGGAAATGGCTCTCCAATCGCAGAGACTGCTCTGCTCTGCTCCGGGGTTCAGGATTAGACCTGCGGTTGGATCCTTCGCACAAGTGAGTGATTTCTCCATCTGGGTTTTGCTTTCTAACGTAGTTTGCAGTGATCGGTTTCGGTTTCTCTTCGTGGGTCTGGTGGTTTCAGTGCCTTGGATTGGTGTTTGTCTATGAAAGTTCCCTCCTTTTGGGCATGGAGTAGCGTAGATTTAGTTTCTTTGGTGTTTCTCTTTCATTTCCTTTCATTTGCTGATCCCAGACTACAATGAAGTGCGAAGGATTTACGAGAAATGGAGTCGTCTCTTGCATGGTGGCAAGCTCAGGTTATTCCAGGAGGCGACCGAGAAGAAGCATAATCCCAAGGACGAAACGCTCGACCCCGAGAGGATTTGCTCCTAGTCCTCGACCCCAAGCTGGAACAAGAACCCACAAGAAAGATCACAGCGGCATTGACGAAGACGGCGCAGGAAATTCTAGCAGTACCAGTAGTTCTACGCCTTTGAGCAGCGAGCTTACTAGCAGTGGAGAAAGTATGGGCAGCAGTGGAGAAAGTATGGGCAAATCGCAAGCAGACGACTCGTCGCAGAACCGGAAGGAAGACGTCGATCCAGAGGAATATAGGAGGACGATAGAATATCTCGCTGAGGAGAACTTCATGATGGGCAACAAATTATTCGTTTTTCCAAACATAGTGAAGGCTGGTCAAGATATTGAAATCTACTTGAACCGTACCTTGTCGGCTTTAGTGGACCAACCTGCAGTTCTGATCAAGGGTGCCTTCAATGGCTGGAAGTGGAAGTTCTTCACGGAAGCATTGCAGAGAACGGATCTTCCCGGGGATTGGTGGTTGTGCAAACTTCACGTACCCAAGCAGGCATATAGAATAGACTTCGTCTTCTTCAACGGTGGCACTGTCTATGAGAACAACAACTCCAAAGATTTCGTCCTCCTTACCGTGAAAAGTGGGATGAACGAAGCTGCCTTTGAAGCTTTCTTGGTTGAAGAGAAGCAGAGGGAACACGAACGACTTGCCGCCGAGCAAGCGGAGAGGGCACGACGGGACGAGGAGCGACGCAAGAGAGAGGAAGAGAAGGCGGCGATGGAAGCTGACAGGGCGCAGGCGAAGGCGGACGTCGAGAAGAGGCGGGAGAGGATGCGCCTTGTGGTTCACTTGGCCAGGGCTTCTCTTGAGAATGTGTGGCACGTAGAGCCTAGCAGTTTCAAAGGCGGGGAAAGGATCAGATTGTACTACAACCGGAGTTCTCGTCCACTTGCACGAGCTACAGAGCTCTGGATTCATGGCGGCCATAACAACTGGACTGACGGTGTGTCTATTGTGGAAAGGCTTTTCAGATCAGTGAAAAGAGACGGTGACTGGTGGTATGCAGAGGGTATGCTTACATATAGCTGGCTTTTTCCGAGTTCTTGGCTACTTTTATATACGAGAATAGATGAACTACAAGATCGTGTAAAGATTCACTTAGTCTCGTATTTAAGTTTTATTCTAACTTGTATCTTGATTAGTATCAAAAACTTTCTATACAGTTGTTGTGCCTGAGCAGGCATTCATTTTGGACTGGGTTTTCGCTGATGGGCCACCACGGAAGGCAGAAGTTTATGATAACAATGCTCTACAAGATTTCCATGCGACTGTGCCCGACTACATGTCTGAAGAACTCTTCTGGTTTGAAGAAGAGCATAGGATTTGCAGAAAGCTCCAGGAGGCCAGAAAAATAAACCAGGAGGCTGCACGTAGAAAGGTGTGTTTCATTGAAGACACACACACACACACACTCTCTCTCTCTCTCTCTCTCTATATATATATATATGACTAACTGGATCTTTTAATTGTTTTAAACCCTTGGGATTCTCACAGGCTGAGAAAATTGCAGCCATGAAAGCCGAGACAAAGGAAAGGACAATGAAAACCTTTTTGTTATCCCAGAAACATATAGTGTACACAGAGCCACTTGAAGTACGAGCTGGATGCACTGTGACAGTCCTATATAACCCCTCCAACACTGTTTTAAATGGAAAGCCTGAGGTTTGGTTGAGATGCTCGTTTAACCGTTGGAGCCATCGCAACGGCCCCTTATCACCCCAGAAAATGGTCATTGCAGATAATGGTGTCCATTTAAAAGCAATAGGTAGAAGTTGATCCTATAATCTTCTCCCTTTTCTTTTTGGAGCTTCATTACTGAGTTTTTTACTGTTGTAAATCTGTCAAACTCTTTTTATCATGTGTCTAATTCACCTTGAAACTTAAGCACGAGATTAGGTAAGTTGCATGATCGCTGACTAGGCCGACAAATTTAAAATATAAGTCGCTGACATTTGTTCTGTTCGTCAGTCAAGGTTCCAATGGATGCCTACATGATGGACTTTGTTTTCTCCGATAAAGAAGATGGTGGGATTTATGACAACAAAAATGGGATGGACTACCATATTCCTGTCTCTGGTGGAGTCCTGAAGGAGCCCCCGATGCATATTGTTCACATTGCTGTAGAAATGGCACCTATTGCAAAGGTACTTGTTTTCTTTCTATCCTTTCTCTGTTGCAATATAACAAGATAGAGAACTTTATAACACCAACTCCATATCTAGTTGAATTGGTCGTTTGATATCATAACAAGTTAATAACTACGGCCTTCTTTTGCCTACATACTGCTTGATGCATATTTGTTTAATCTGGGCATTGCAATACATGCCATGTTTTATGTTACAGGTTGGAGGTCTTGGTGATGTTGTTACAAGTCTTTCTCGTGCTGTTCAAGAATTAGGCCATAATGTTGACATTATTCTTCCAAAGTATGACTGTATGAATCTTAGCAATGTAAGTTCCATGACTCAAATTTTGATAGAGTATTTATTTACAAAAAGTTCTTTTTCTTTACAGTGTGGAGTATCCTTTTTTTTTCCCCTTACCTAAGTAAATTCTGGCAATGTAGGTAAAGGACTTCCATTTCCGACAAAGTTTTGGTTGGGGTGGAACAGAGATAAAAGTTTGGTTTGGAAAAATTGAAGGCCTTTCTGTTTATCTTTTAGAGCCACAAAATGGGTAATTTATAGCGACTTATTTGTAACTTCTCAGTGTTATTATTGTTTCTGTCTTTTGCTTTACTATAATTTTACTGAACGGTTTGATTGATGTTCTGTTTGGTTTGCTTTATCTCCTCTCATCATCGAGTTAGAATCTTATGTTTTATTTCCTTCACAGTTTTTAAATCAATGGATTGATTTTAGGGTCTTATATCTCATTAGTTTCCCAATTCTTCTTGGGCTGATGTACAATGGTGAAATTTTGAGCCAGCAATGGCTTCTAGTATCTGTTTGCGTTTCAGGTTGAACAAAAACCTGTTACTGTAAAGTATCAGCTGTTGGAAGAGCAAGTCTGGAACTTGAAATCTTAGATATCTTATTCTAGTACCATTATCTGAGCCTTGTAACTATATTGATTGTACTGATTGCTTGGAAGATTCCAATTATCTGAGGCTTTGTCAGAAGACAAACTATAGGTTTGTATGATAATTTTTCCTTGTGCAGAATGTTCTGGGTTGGATGTGTATATGGAAGGAATGATGGAGCAAGATTTGGTTTCTTCTGTCATGCTGCTTTAGAGTTTCTCAAGCAAAATGGATCTCGTCCCGTAAGTCACAAATGCCTTATAATACTGCTCATCATTTTCTGAAAAAATGTATCATTCTCCATTATTTTCGTTTTATATGTGGGAGGGCATATTGATACTTGTAAGACAACACGACGTAGAATTTATATTATTCTCTACAGACTTCAGGACAATCTATCAGTAGTTGATAATTAACATTAGTGCTTCTAATTAATGCCAAAAGCACCAAAAGGTGATCAGTTTTGGCATATATTCATGTAAAGCTGAAATGCTCAATATGTATATGCAGTAGAAACATTGGATTATTCTTTATTTGGTAATTTGTCGAATGTGTCATAACTTGGCATTTCCCTATCAAACTATGAGTTTTGGTTGTGAACTCACCTATCAAATGAAATCAAGCAGTTTCATAAAGCACCTCATACCAATATTTGGTGATAAAAACACATCAGACAGATGTTTTCTACCCTTTGGTAATAGTCTGTGATTCTTTATGTGCTTTTTACAGACTATGTTAGTCTAGAACTTCTAGAGCTAGTTAAGATAGAGCAATATTTAGAACTTATACAGAAACAATGTGAGTTTTAAGGACAAGATGAAGCAATTGGGAATTGACAATCCAAATTTACACAAGAATGAAGCTGCAGTTGTTAATCTGTAAGTTCTGATCCTTATCGTGGCCCTGGCCGCCTATTGTTTTAGGAGAACAACCCCGCATGTCTTGGATGATTAAGTGGATTCATTAGCATTGGTTTTTCTTTTTCCACTGTCTTGTGCACCTTTTCAATATTTCTCGTTCAATCTCTATTACCATATTCTTTTGATTTTTTTTTTCCCTTTTGGTCAATTTTATCAATTTCATTAACAAGCAGATGTTATTATTTCACACTCTGCTGCAAAAATTAGGGTATGGATTTTAAAAAGATGCCATGATTGATACAGAAATCTGTTCCTTTACCCAAGAAAAAGTATTTCTAGTTGTCATCTCCATACTACAATAATTAGATAATAAAAATTAGAAATATTGAAAGTTGCAAGAGATCTTACATTTATGAGATTAATGACTGATTGAGCTAGCTAATATTTTGTTTCAAAAAATGGAATCAGGTGCTCAATATATGTTCTGATTAATGCATATCCTACAGTAAGGTGCATTAACTAGGATACAACCATGAGTTTCCTAGTATTATCAGCAAAGTTCATAGGATTAGAGGTCTAGAAGTTAAATTAATTCAATTTATGTAGTTCTTAACTCATGTTTCCTTATGTTAGGCTGGTTCCTTTTAGTCAAATGGTCTATACATTCATGTTGTAAGATTCCAGCTACAGGAAACCTTCCCCTTTCCTTAATATAAGGGTAATTTTCCATTTACTCGTGTGATGAACATTAGCGAGTTTTGTTTCATTAAGAACGTCTCTTTCATTGTAATTGCTTGAAATTTGTTATATACGTAATTGTGCAGTCTTGTACTTCTCTTTTCCTATGCATTCATTCAGAAGATAGTTTATTTTATTGACAGGATATCTTGCACTGTCATGATTGGTCTAGTGCTCCTGTTGCTTGGCTATATAAGGATTATTACAGACATTATGGGCTGAGTAATGCTCGGGTTATCTTCACCATTCACAATCTTGAGTTCGGGATTCATCAGATTACCCAAGCAATGACATATGCTGATAAGGCTACAACTGTTAGTTCTAACCCTTCTTTCTTACAATGAAGAATATGAATATAAGGAAATGAAATCAATTCAGTCTCTTTAGCATTGCTAGTTTGCATCTGTTTCTTATTATTATCTATGATCGTCGTCCTCTCTCTTTCAGGTCTCACACAGATATTTGAAGGAAGTTTCATCAAATTCTGCCATTTCTCCTCACCTTTACAAGTTCCATGGTATCCTAAATGGAATTGATCCTGACATCTGGGATCCATACAATGATAAGTTTATCCCTGTATGTTGCGCTATTCGCTCTTTATTTTTTGCTTCTCTACATGCAACTCAAAACTAAGCATTTCTCTAGAATCATATTCATGTTTGTTATGTTCATCAGATTCATCAGTATCTATTATACATGTGAACCAACCTAAAGCATGTAAATTTCAGGTTTGTTATACATCAGAAAATGTTACTGAAGGTAAGATGGCTGCTAAAGAGGCCTTGCAGCAGAGGCTTGGATTACGAAAATCGGATCAACCGCTAGTCGGAATAGTTACTCGCTTGACAGTTCAGAAGGGAATACACCTTATCAAACATGCAATTTGGCGAACTCTCGAACGTAATGGACAGGTATCTCCTCCTGTAATTGCATTTCAAGTGCATTCTTCTGTATAGATTGCTTATACTGTTGATTTAAGATGCTTGCAGATGAATATACCTTGTTCTCTGGTTTTTTTTTTCCCCTAATTTCACCCTCCCCCGTTGTATTATAGGTTGTTTTGCTGGGCACAGCTCCTGATCCTAGTATACAAAATGATTTTGTTAACTTGGCGAACCAGTTGTCTTATTCACATGGCAACCATGCGCGGCTTTGCCTAACCTATGATGAGCCTCTCTCACATTTGGTAAGAGTTACCTTCACAGACATGGAGTATTTTACTATTTTAACTTTTAAGTTTGCCAAAAAAATTTATCATGTGTCTAATTCATCTCGAAACTTAAATACAAGACTAGATGAGTTATAAAACCGCTGAATCAAATAGCGACTTTCGAGTATAATACACTGTCTGGTTTATTGTTTCTGAATAAATTGTTAAGTATTATGGGGAGAAATTATTACATAAGTCATTGAACCGGAAAACGACTGACTTATATTACTCACCTCCATCTATGTTTCTGTCAGTAGGACTGAACCTTGACATATGTCTGTTCCTGTTTTTTAGATATATGCCGGCGCAGACTTCATTCTTGTTCCCTCACTTTTTGAACCATGTGGCTTAACCCAGCTCGTTGCTATGCGATATGGTTCGATCCCTGTTGTTCGCAGAACTGGAGGTGACTTTGTCATTCTTGTTTTCTTACTTCTAACCTCAGTTTTGATCTTACAACTATGGAATCCTCTGTAGCCATAGAAAAACTTATATTTCTTACTACTAAGCAGATATATGCATTAACTACAAACCATATTGACACAGTATTTGGGGGAACGGCATCCGAGTTCTTAAACTTAGTTCTAAATGCAAGTGAATAGTTTGTCGATGCCCAATATGTCCAAGAAATTGTATCTCAAGTCTCTGTATAATGACTGTTTTCACACTTCGCTGTATGATGAAACACATGAAATTACCAATTGGAGATATATAATTTGGATCATCTTTTGCCTTGATCCAGGACTTTATGATACTGTGTTTGATGTTGATAATGATAAAGAGAGAGCTCAAGAAGAAGGCCTTGAAACAAACGGCTTTAGCTTTGAGGGAGCCGATCCTGCTGGTGTTGATTATGCTCTCAACAGGCAAGTAGCATACCTTCCTGATTAGCTTCTTCTCAGTCTTTTCTTACTTCAAACATACCTGCAAGTATGAGCATATTCTAAGAAGATGAAATACTAACAAGTTCAACATCTTCTTTTTATATATAAGACGATAATTTGATCAATATTTTATATGCGGCTAAAAAACTAAGGCTGAGTTAGTTAAATTTATCAGTGTTTCATCTGAAAAATTACACATAAATCACTAATAAATTCAATGTTTTATATATATTAACCGTTGATAAGTTTAGCATTTTATTTTGTTAACTTGCATATATAAACATTGATCTTATCAATGTTTTGCTGATAGCTACAGTAAAATAAACTCCTCTTAGTACTAAGTTTGAGGGCACATAGTCAATTTCAGTAAAAAAAAAAGAAGTTTCACGCAAGACTAGTTTAGTCAAAACAAAACTCCTTAATTGTATGTTTCTAACTAATATCTTTTGTCTGCTATTAGTAAGTAAAAAAACAATGAAACATTGTATCAGATTAGCCATACATACTCCTTTATTTCAATTCACCATTAATGTTGGATTATTCCAGAGCAATCTCTGCATGGTTTGATGCTCGCGAATGGTTCAACTCTCTGTGCCAGCGCGTAATGGAGCAAGATTGGTCTTGGAATCGCCCGGCGTTGGACTACATGGAGCTCTACCATTCTGCAAGGAAGTAAAGACGACGAATGGTTTTTTTTTTCTTTTTGAGTATTTCTTCTCTTCGTTCTTCGAATCTTTGTACATGTTCAGGTTCAGGTTCAGCTTCCCTTCTTTCAGAAAGTTTAACTATATATTCTTGGTCAATAACTAGAATAAGATCGATCATCTTCTCCAGTACTAAGTCAATAATCCATAATGTTACTTTAAACATTATAATCATTATTTTGTATGATAATTTTTGCGCGCGCGATGAAGGCTGTCGATAAGATTATCTGCCTGTCTTCTCTTTCTCCTCTTCTAGTTCATCAACTATTTATTTGCAATCAAGTTTAATTATTATATCATCATATGAGTTTGCAATCAAACATTCTAATAGTCTAAACATATATAAGTTTTCTTATGCAAATTTATAAACTGAGCTTAGCTAAAACTATTCTTTGAAAGCTATTCCAAAACAAAACATCTTAATCTTGACTGACTAAACTTTGCATATTATCTTGAAAAAATGATTTGCTTACGTAGGTTGTGTGACTATGGATCCCACTCCATTATCTCATACAGTAGTTAGATAAATATCTTCTACCTAATTACTTTAATTTTGTCTAAGTTTTATTTTACTAATAAAATTGATCAAAAGCACCCTATGTTTTGGTTTTGTTACTCTTTGCATCATACTATATGGACTTATATTTTATTTTTAAATTGTAGGATAGTTTTTGATAAATCTTCCACCTTGATGAACAACATATAACAATCTATGATCTTCCTTATAAATAATTACTTTTACTAATATTAATTTATCTTCCTTAAACTTGGTGCATATATATTACAATAGTTGCCAACTTTTCTTCCTTATAGTACACTTTCCACGTCCACTTTCGTGCGTTGACTTTCAAGCCCATGCATACGTATAATTTGACTTCCAAACTCCTTTCATTTGTTTCACCATGGTGGACAGGTGGAGAAAGTGAAAGCTCTATATATATATAATTTTCAAAGTCCTCTTCCATTTGTCCTCTTAATATCTTATAATATTATTCTAATGCTTAAATTTGTCCAGATCTCTGCGTATATTCTTCATATTATTTTAGCACGTCATAGAGTTTTATAAGATTATTCTTCTGCCATCTCATATTTCACAGTTGGAATCAAACTTTATCTTATTAATCTTATAGCATCATATAAAAGTTAGATAACTACTCTAAGATTTCTTCAGTAGGTTGTCGATTAGCAATCCTAATCTTTCTTATAATGTTATCATAACTAAGCAAAATCTTAATTAATTTCACACCATCAAAGTAATAAAAAACTCATCTTTATTCCAATTAGTAGTAGCAAATACCAACCCCAACACAACCACCTTCTTCCTTCCTTACGTAAGTGATCGATGTGATGATACCTGTCAAATTAATCATACCACTCGGAAGAAAAGTCTTATCTTATTTCATGTTAATCAGAATTTTGAATTTGTTCTCATTGCGAGCTCATAATTTATTAAGAAAACACTTTAATTGCTAATTCGAATATATATATATATATATAATGATTAAGAAAGAAACAAGTAAATACTAGTTTTAATTATTTTCTTCCACATTTTAATGATAGTTACATCCTCTCACAATTTGCAGACAAGGCATTCAATTCATGAAAATAATATCTGTTCCTTGACGATGGTACGATCGATTCATTCGAAGGAGAACAGTAACATATATAAATCTAAGAGAGAACGATGCGAATCCCACCGATGACCACCCCCTCGCCGCTCCTCGGCACGAGGGTGACGATGACGCTATCGTCGTCGTCGGCCCCGACATCGTCGATCAAGTCGGTGATCCCGAGGCGCAGCACCGTCTTCATCATCATCTTCTTCTTCTCATTCTTCCCCTTGCTATGCTTGTGCGGCACGTGCACGAAGCTGCCGGCGAACTCGGTCGCCCCGGGGCCGACCCCCTCGTGGTCCGGCGCGTTGATGTACACGTCGAACTTGACGAAGTCGCCCTTGTCGAGCTCGATCCCCTCCACCACCAGCACCTCCTCCTCCGCCTCCTTCTCGTCGCCTCTCCGGGCGACCCTCGGCCGCGCCACCGTGGCGCTCGCCGGCTTGGTCAAGGTCAGGGGGAACGTGGCCTCGGCCTTTGCCTTCTGTTGCAAGAGCGAAGCCTTCTTCTTGGTCTTTAGCATGGCTCGCTGGGGAGTTGGCTTCGTGCTCAGCCATGGGATGTCGACGTCTTGGTACGTGTACCGCATGGCCTCCGTGTCCAGGCAATCCCTCACCTTCCATTAATTGGATGCAAATAAAATAAAATTATATTAGTAAGCTTTATCATTAGAAAGTCTATTAAAAATTACTATCTGCCGAATTATGGGGACATTTTTCTTTTTATTTGTTAAATTTTTTAAGATTATTTTTATCGGAATAGGGCCGTTAACGGTCTGATTTGCAAAACGGTAATAAGTATAGGGTCTAAACTGCAAATTGCCCACCTTCACACGGACCAACTGCGCGTTCTCGTCGTAGAACAAGAAGCTGGTGTTGAGCCAGTCCTCGTCCTCGAAGTCCCGCCGCCGCCGGCCCCCGACCTTGTTCTTCCAGAGGTACCACATCCGGTCCACGTTCCCGTGGTGCGCGAAGAAGATGGGATCCCTCCCCGCCGAGTAGAACGTCCCCATGTCCTCCCTGTTCGGCTGGTTCCGGTCACCCGTCCATATGTGCACCGGCCCATGCGGCACGCTCTCCAGCGACCCCTGCCCCGGATCCGGTTGGTCTCCGCGGCGGTAAGGCGACCCCATGAACAACTCCGTCGTCTTCCCGTTGGACACCACCTGCCTGTACATGATCTTAAGGTTATGATCTATTTGTTCTTCCTTGGAGAAGGTCGGGTCTTGTCCGTTGAAGTCGAGGTCGATGAGGTACGGCGGCTGGTGCTTGGCGTCCCGGAGCTTGTCGTACAAAGGAGACGAGGGGTCGGCGTAGATGGAGGGGAGCTGCATGCCGTCGGGGGCGTCCCAGTTCCAGAAGGGGAGGGCGAAGGAGTCGTCCCCGATGAGCTTCCCGAGGATGCGCTCGTTGAAGTAGAGGTAAAACCGGTGCCAGGGGAAGAAGAGCCAACTGTTGTGGATCTGGAGCTCGAGGTCCGGGAAGCCCACCTGGTCGTACGCGCCGTCGCAGTACGCGCAGTGGACGTTCGCCTGCTGTGTGAAGTTACGCGGGTCGTCGGCGGGCAAAGCTTTCATTTTCGCGATCGCCTCGGTGTACTTCGCGAGGTATTCGGCGTCGACTCGGTGCGCAGCGGGGCGGACGCGGAGAGGGGACCACCGCGCCGGGAGTTTGAAGTCAACGATCTTAGAACTCTCCGGGGGGCAGCAGTCGGTGGGGCCGGCTGTGGAGGGGACGTCCGCCGGCGGGCCGCAGGCAGAAAGGTCGGGCGCTTGGATGGGGAGACCGAGGGCTTTACGGTCAGCGGTAAGGGCGGCGGTGGTGCTGTAGAGGCCGGTCAGGCCGAACAGCAGCTCCCGGCGGTCAAGGCGACCGCCGCCGGAGACTTTGTTTCCACGGTCGTCATTAGTGGACTTGCATGAGACCTTGAAGTGGTGTATTTTAGAGTTGAAAGAGGGAGGAGGAAAGAGGTGCAGCTTTTGGTTATTGTTGAAGGTGCATGCAGAGGAGGGAGTGCTGCACAAGTTGGTAGGTTTTGTTACGTTAGGAAGGCTGGCCATAGTGAAGCCCTAATAAGTAACAAGCTCTCCTTTTCTCTTCCTCTTTCAACCTCTATTTCTGGGGTTTTGAAACAAGGAGGGGTGGTTGTGGTGTATTTATAATGGGGTGTGAGGTGTTTCCTCTCGAATCCAGACGAATTCAGATCCATTTTTGCTTTCTTCTTGTGTCCATAAGTCTAGTTTTTGACCAACAGGCAAGTAGAAACTAGTTCAGAATTTTGTTCTTCTACTATTTTGCAGACATTAAAAGTGAAACTAGAAGAATCGATCTTTGAAAAGTGAACCACTTACATGGATTTTCTATCTGCTCACAATCTCTAATCTATCTATCTATCTATCTATCTATCTATCTATCTATCTATATATCACAATGTACAAAAAAATGCCACTTTTATCTTTGAGACACAAAAAAGAAGGCCTGAAAATTTAACAAAATAACTAAAAAAATTGCTTCCAAATTCTTGCTTATTTGCTAACAATCAAACAGTGAGTATGTGAAGTGCAATTAAATAAAATTATCTATCTATCTATCTATCTATCTATCTATCTATCTATCTATCTATATATATATATGCATTAAATATGTCAACTTTGGTCTTAGATGAATTAAGAAATTTCCATCCATCTTCATTCACCTCTTCAAACAAGCAAAAGTCAAGAAATAAAATTTTCCAAGTTATCTTCTAAGGAAGAAAAAATCCTGGCGACATTAACATTTGTAGGAAGAACAAGGAAACAATTCACTCAATATAAAATCAATCCTAATCTCATAATTAACATCAAGCCAAACATCTTAAACCTAATCTTCTATAATTTAGCATTTTTGCATGTGATTCAATACATAGTGGGCAAAATGCAAATTAAACAAAGTTGAGCTTTAGATACGTCTGTTCTCCTCTTGATATGACTTGTGATAGTCTTACAATCAGCTTTTGATTTGAAGATAGAGTAAGATACGAGCTCACGTATATTTAAAGTAAAGATAGAGACCTTTGTACAAACTAATGAATTAATAATAATAATAATAATAGTGATGATAATGAAAGCATTTGAATGTTCTTCTGTAGATTACTTGATAGGGTTTTTCTCCAAAAATCTCTTATAGAAAAAGGACAAATTAAAGATCTTGATAGGAACAACCACCTTCAAGAATTGAACAAGTCGTAGAGTTGGTAAATTATCTACTGGACGCAATTTTCAACCAACCATACGCCGTGTTTGTTTTGAGTTCCGGAATCCTTTTAAATCGATTGAATAATTAAATATTCTTTTATATCTAATTAAATTTATTTTAAAAAAAAATAAGATTAACGGATCGAATTCAGACTCTCACGTGAAATTCTATGACTGATATCCAAAAAGAATGATAAATTAAGTTTTGACCATGAGAATGTTAACCGCTTAGTTTAAAATCATAGTTGTGAAATTGGAATTGTGACGATGACGCTATCGTCGTCGTCCGCCGCGATATCATCGAGCAAGTCGGTGATCCCGAGGCGCAGCACCGTCTTCGTCGTCGTCGTCGTCGTCGTCTTCTCATTCTTTCCCTTGCTATGCTCGCCCCGGGGCCGACCCCCTCGTGGTCCGGGGTGTTGACGTACACGTCGAACTTGACGAAGTCGCCCTTGCTGAGCTCGATCCTCTTCTCCTCGCCGGTCCGGGCCACCGTGGCGCATGGCCTTCGTCGTGTCCAGGCAATCCCTCACCTTCCGTTGGACATTAACTTGGCAAATATATATCCATAATGACCATATTACCCTCGTATATGTTAATTTGTCACATTTCACCCTCTGATATTACAATTTTATTTACGAAGGCAGGGTGAGTAAATTGCCAAGCTAATAAAAAGATTAGGAGCTTTCCACCTTTACTTGTTTAGTTGAGCTAAGTGAAAAAAAAATGAAAAGGTATAAATTTAAAATAAAAAATAAAATTATTTATTTATAGTATACATCGAAGAGTTAGGGCGTCAATGAGCTGAACACAAGCGAGTGACATTTTGTTCATCTTCAACTAAAAATATTAAGTGTGACTCATCGTCGACTCATTTAGTTTAATGAGTTAAGTCTGACTCTTTCAAACACAGCTCATTTAGTTAAAATGAGTAGAGCAGCACAATAGCACTGTAAAATTGATAAGAAAATGACTTCTCTAAGTAGGATGATATATAATTATATATGAAACTATGTTACAGGAAAGGTGACCACTGGTGAGTAATTAAGGATACAAAACTAAGGTGCCATCCTCCCTAATTTTGATTTTTAAGGTAGATTTAAATATTGGGATTAGTGTAGGATAACATTAATTCTATGTATCATCTGACTTCCTAATAAGTTATATAGAGGATTTTCACATAACTGCCAAAGAAAACTTTCAAAATATCACTATGTCACTCTTATTTTACAAACTAAAAACAAAAAAAAAATTAAGGATAATATAATCATTTGGCCTTTTCTGTAAGATATTAGACAGCTGAGGGATCAAAATGTGACAATAAATTAATAAATAAATAAATAAATAAGAGGATGTGTGTCAAAATATGCTACAATTCGGGTCCTATTTGTAAAAAATATCCTTTTCTTTTGCTTACCTTACTCTTGGAAGCAGACGAAAAAAGAAAAGAAAAAAGTGTTTAAAAAAACAAATTCCATCCGGACCGTCGAATTAATCGTAGCACGCATTCCAAAGCACCTCTCTGGCTCGCAGTCTGTTTCGATTGTTCTACCATCGCCATCATCGCGACGTCACCATTAACAACCGCACTAGAAGCTTCCAATCTCATCTCTTCTCCCCAGTCGTCATCGTCTTCAATCCCAACCCCACCTTCACTTTTTGGTGTTAGGGTTTTAGGTTTTAAGGATCAAATCCGTTTGCTTGGTCCGCGTCATGTATAGAGCTGCCTCCTTTGGCCTCTTCCGAACCCCCTCCGCTCTCCTCCGCTTGAAGCCGTCATCGCCTCCTTCTTCCTCTTTGGTCGGATCGAGATCGATTAGCTTCTCGAGGTCTTGTAGCGTCTGGCAGCGATCGGGGGTTGGATCGTCGGGCTCGTGGCGGTACGGTTCGGGTTGGAGGTCGCCGATTAGTCTTAGGGCTCGGATCAGGAGCTCCGCGTCGGTGATCGAGCGGTTCGAGAGGAAGATGGCGACCGTTGGTATGGGCTATTTTGTCGTTGTTTTTGGATTCGTTCGAGTTATGGTGGCGTTTCGATCTTACGATTTGCGATTATTCTTTTTGAATGAAGAATGGACCGATTGATTTTGTCAAGTATTATTTTAGTGCCCGAGTTATCTAATACACTGTTAATGACATTTTATATGTGAACCATTCTAAGGGTAATTAATTTATTATGTTTATGCCAACACTTCACAGTCAGTCTTTTGTCCTTGTTTTTTTAATATATAATTTCACCTTTCTTTTGTGTGGTAACTGGTAACCATGTAATATTTCAAATTTTGGTCAATCTCAATTTCTCTCTCTCTCTCTCTCTCTATATATATATATAGATTGATCGCCTTTCATATTTTGTCCTTTTATTTTAATGTATCCTCAATATGACAGTCTCATAATAAGCACCTCGTGAATGACAGCAGAGCTTAATGTAGGTACTAATGGCAAACTGCTGTTTTGAACAATACTGAGGAAAAGGTGTAAAAAATTGTCCAGCCATACCTACCTACTGCCAAAATTTATTACTCTTGTTACACAAAGATAGGCTCTGTAACTGTCCAAACCTTTGGTTCATCGCGGTTTATCTTTTCAAATTTTAGTTCCATGGTTTCAGAGAATGATAGTGTAGCTTACAGATTTAATTTTTCTGAATCAAGTTTTGTTTCTTTGTCATGTTTTATTATCTTAGTAAAGTATTGTGTGATTTTTATGATACGCATTGTTGTTCTTATTATCTGATACTCTTTATGTGCAGCTACTGAGAATGCCTTTAAGGATATTTTAACCAGCCTCCCGAAGCCTGGAGGTGGTGAATATGGAAAATACTATAGTTTGCCTGCGCTAAATGATCCCAGGATTGGTAAAGTAGCTGTTCCATTTCCTATTGTCTTGGATATAGTCTATTATCTCTAAAATGTTGCCCCTCTCCTTTTCTTTTAATTTCTTAAATATTATTCATGACTCTGCCCTTCAGGCAGGAAAATGATGCTTTATGTATTATTTTCTGAATTGCAATGAAAAGCCTTAAGAGCTTGTGCAGCATCCCTCATTTGGCTGAGAGTCATTACATATTTATTGTTTTCTTGTACTTTACACCTTCTTATAGAGAAAGATTATTCATTTTATAGGATTTTCTTGGCTTTCTTTCATATAATCATTGACCTTTTCGTTGCTATCTTCGTAGAAAATTTTAGAGGGTTGTTCCAATAATGACCAGAATTTAACTATTAAGGCAAAAGAATCAGCCTCCTGGTTCGCTCTTCACAGTTTCTTTAACCACCAGTATTGCCAGAAGTTCCTTGGCCCGGACCTGGGGCAGTTATCTTGATGGAATAAAATTTGTGTTGCTACTTGGTCAGAAATATCTTCCAAGCCTTTGAAGGAACCTATTTGACTTACTGCTGCTCTTCATCTTACCTTCATTGTCTTCCATTAAAGGAATAAAACTGCCAATTTTCCTATGTTCATTCTTGTAGGCTTATAGATTACTAACTTATGAATGCCTCCTATTCTTATGACAACAAGATGAGAATACTGGTTTTTTGTGCCCTTCATTTTTTTAATCAGCATATTGCTAATCTATGGAGAATTTCCGAGTTGTTGACTTTTTGTCTTGGTTCTGACATGCTTTATTGTTCTCTATAACAGACAGTTTACCATACTCCATCCGTATTCTTCTCGAATCAGCAATCCGCAACTGTGATAATTTTCAGGTCACCAAGAATGATGTCGAGAAGATAATTGATTGGGAGAATACATCTCCGAAGCTAGTTGAGATTCCCTTTAAGCCTGCTCGTGTTCTTCTGCAGGTTTGTTACAGAAATATTAAATGCATTGTTCTTTTTCATTTTTGTTGTATCTTCCCAATCGATGATTTTTCTATGTATCCAGGATTTTACTGGTGTTCCAGCTGTTGTTGATCTTGCTTGTATGCGCGATGCTATGAATAAGCTAGGCAGTGATTCTAACAAGATTAACCCCTTGGTATGTGGTGATCTCATGTTTATTACTATCCCCTGATTTTGACTTCCTTATGGTTGCTTCTTCATCAGTTAAAAAATTTCACGCATATATAAATCTGTTGGTTTGCTGATTTATTATTTGAAATAAAACTGTTTGTTAGTTGCATCTATTCGTACTGCAATTTTCTAAATCTATTATGACTTAAAGATCTTAGAATCTCTGTTTTATATTCTTTTGTTTGTTTGTTTACAAATACCCTTTCTCTTTGGAGTGCAGGTTCCAGTAGACCTTGTTATTGACCACTCAGTGCAGGTAGATGTAGCAAGATCAGAGAATGCAGTGCAAGCAAATATGGAACTTGAATTCAAGAGGAACAATGAAAGATTTGGTTTTCTTAAATGGGGATCCACTGCTTTCCATAATATGCTTGTTGTTCCTCCAGGTTCTGGTATTGTTCACCAGGTAAGAGACTTTGGCATATCTTTGCTACCGCTGAAGAATTATTGGATGCTTATTAACTTTGTTTAATGTGAGGTACAAATTTCAGGTTAATCTGGAGTATCTTGGTCGAGTAGTTTTCAATACGGATGGCATTCTGTATCCTGATAGTGTGGTTGGAACCGATTCCCACACTACTATGATTGATGGATTAGGAGTTGCTGGCTGGGGAGTCGGAGGGATTGAAGCTGAGGCTGCAATGCTTGGTCAGGTAAAAGAAGTAACATTGGGAGATAGTACCTTAAATATATGCCCGCGGACAATGAATTTGATCTTATTGCTCTTCAAAATGAGGTGTTATTTTGGAATTATTTTTTCTTTTATACTCAGTGATAATTGATTTTAGTGTAAATAATGGAACATTGTATAAGAAACTTTGGTAGAAGAATTTTTTACTTTTGCATTTGCCCCTTTTGTGTAAATCATGTCATTTTAATCTTTAATGGCCAGTAGAGAACTGTTAAAACAGAATACTTGGAAACAAGTCAAAGAAAATGTAGAATTGATAACTTTTGAGTTATTTCCAATCTACTGTCCCAGAACTTTAGTTTGCTGTTGAAGATTAAGCCTGCTCTTTCAAGTCAAATCTTATTCTTTCAATGATGGTGATGAATGTGACCAGATGAGAGTATATTGAAGCCATAAGCAAACAAGTTTTTGAATTGAATAATCATTGTTTGGAACATGAACATGCGGTTTTGTAAAGTCTAAAAGTTATGCATAAGTTGCTTGATACAATCATGCTGTGATATATTCCCCCTTATATATATATATATATATATATATATATATATATATATAGGATTTCTGGTCCTACTCTTAACTCAATGTATGTAAATTGTAAAGTTTACTCAAAGATGGACTGTCTAAATTTCTCTACTACATAAAATCTATGCATTTTAAACCTGCTTTGCTCTGGTTTGTGTGAGTACATGTTCGCTTGGTGTAATGTACTGATGTACTCTAACCTGTTTGAGCCAATACATATTCAGCTCTTTGATGAAATGGAATATTATCTGCACATCTTTGATTGTCTAATGGTTTGTTTCTTTTATATATTTGGCAGCCTATGAGCATGGTTTTGCCTGGTGTCGTTGGGTTCAAATTGTCAGGGCAATTACGAAATGGTGTCACAGCAACTGATCTAGTTTTAACCGTGACCCAAATGTTGAGGAAGCATGGTGTTGTTGGAAAGTTTGTTGAATTCTACGGTATCTCATTTTTACCTTCAAAATATTTGAGCAAAATCAGTACACTTCCTTTTCTTGCTTCTTTATTGTTTAAACTGTATTATCTTTTTATACAGGTGAAGGTATGGGTGAGCTGTCTCTAGCGGACAGGGCAACAATTGCTAATATGTCACCTGAATATGGAGCTACTATGGGCTTCTTCCCTGTGGATCATGTTACCTTACAATATCTGAAATTGACTGGAAGGAGTGATGAAACTGTGAGGTTCTTTGTCCCTTTTTGTTTCCAAAGTTGCCTACAGTAGCCGGCGTGATTTCCTACATATGCATTTTTAGCCGGATTACATCATGTCAAGGAAAAGAAGAATTTTTCAGAGAATATAGGATGATTTTAAAGTAAAAGTTCTAGCATAAAGAAAATTTATAATATTTTTCTAATACTTATTTCCTATCTAATGTTTACAAGAATATACTTTTTTCCACATTCACAAGCTTTGTCAAGTTGTCAAGTTCTCAAGTTTTGTTGACAAATGGGCTCAATGAGCATGGCACTGTGCTGAATGTCCTGGCATGCCTTGTGTAAGATTAGGTTGTGAGGATACTTCAGTACTATGCCTATGCCTTGCTTGTACAGTACATGCCAGGCTGCATGGACTTTGCCGGCTTGACTCGTAGGCATCTAGGACTGAATCCATGACTATATTAGCTCTTTTATTTTTCTAGATTTTATTTAGTAGAGTCAACTTTATTGTATTATTTTTCTGCGAAACTAATTCTTTGTTCTTTTACTTGCAGATCTCAATGATAGAGGCCTATTTGCGAGCTAACAAGATGTTTGTGGACTACAGTGAGGTATACTACTTTCAATTTGATAATCTTGTTGAAAAATCACCGCTGTTTTGAGAGCTAAATGTTTGTCTTATGGAGTCCAGCCTCAAAAGGAAAGAGCATATTCATCTTATCTAGAGTTGGACCTGGCAGATGTTGAGCCTTGTGTCTCAGGTCCCAAAAGGTATGCCATATTTACTCTAATAACTCCTGTGACCAGCAATATTTCTGTCTTCATTTTTCAGCCTATAACTTATTTCATATTTGAAAATTCTTTCACCGTTTACATCTGTGTCCTTTTTCTTATCACTTCAGGCCTCATGACCGTGTTCCTCTGAAAGAAATGAAGTCAGACTGGCATGCTTGTCTGGATAACAAAGTTGGGTTCAAGGTAAGGTGCTAAACAATCTAGTTGTTTTCTGAGGTTGACAGTTCAATTTTATCTTGTGAAATGTAAGGTGTTTGCTTAGTAGTTGGTGTAGTAATGTGTTGATACATTGATGGATAAAAGTTGTATGCTTATTCTTTTCTCTGCATGCACAGCTTCTATTGTAACCTGCTAGTGTCATTCTGTATTGTGGTTCAAGTCTGTTCTTTCTTTCGAAGTGATGATATTTTTTGATTGGGACCAATTCATATATTTTATACTTTTATAGGAAACAATATGTTGGTAGTGTGGTAATCCATACAGCAACTCTTCTGATAACTTGTTAGTAAGATTAAAGCATAGTATTTATGTTTACTTTGTACTCAATTGTACAAAGTTAACATGACCAGTTTATATGATTTAATACTAAGCAAAGAATTCATGTATGTTCTTTCAGGGTTTTGCAGTGCCAAAAGAATCACAAGAGAAAATTGTGAAGTTTGATTTTCATGGACAACCTGCAGAAATTAAGCATGGTAGTGTTGTCATAGCAGCAATAACTAGCTGCACCAATACATCAAATCCCAGTGTCATGCTTGGTGCAGGTCTTGTTGCAAAGAAGGCCTGTGAATTAGGTCTTCAGGTTAGTTATCTGATCTTTTAACCTTTTCATCTTCTGTTCTATGCTGGTGGTCTGCGTTTAGTCTCTAATTTATTTGAAAATCTTGGATTTGTGTGTTGTTATACACCTTCTATTGGCTAATGGAGATCGTTTTCAGGTCAAACCATGGGTTAAAACAAGCCTTGCTCCCGGTTCTGGAGTTGTTACCAAGTATTTTCTCAAAAGGTGGTTATGAAATGTGAAAATAAGGTCGTGGATAACTCCTTTCAGAAATTCTCTACTTTAACTGATGGGTCATGGTTTTACGTCTAACGCAGTGGTCTGCAAGAGTTTTTGAATAAGCAAGGATTTCACATTGTCGGATTTGGCTGCACTACATGTATTGGCAACTCTGGGGATCTTGACGAGTCTGTTTCTGCTGCAATTTCAGATAATGGTAGCATTTTAGTCAATGACTGCACCTTACATCTATCTGGTATGATGTTTTACATTTCTTACAATTTATATTTGGTATGTTGCCATCGTGGTAGATATTGTTGCTGCTGCTGTTCTTTCTGGCAATCGGAACTTTGAGGGCCGAGTGCATCCATTGACTCGAGCCAACTATCTTGCTTCACCACCCCTTGTTGTGGCATATGCACTTGCTGGCACAGTAAGTCGATATTTCGGGCTTGTATATCTACATTTTCTTTTCTGAAAAGCTAACTTATGAGTTGGGTAGTACAAGAGGAATATCCTCATAACTATTTAATTTCCCTTATGTTTTTTTTATTTTCTACCATTTTTTTCCCTAAATTTGGATTCTGAGAAGTATGGAGCATGTTTTATTATCTGATATTTGACACTCCTGTTTTTCTACATTTTCACTTAAACATATGTGTGATCCTCTATATTTTTTAATTTTTTTTGGTCCACCATGATATTTTAACAAGCCATAGCTTTGTTTAACCTTTTGTAAGTCTTTCTCACATTCTTGCTTCTCCATTGTTTTAAAACACACGTGTTGCTGTTATTACCTTTTATCTGTCTCAAAATAAAATGCATTAAGACTAATGTCTTTTGACTGGATTTTAGCTGAACTTTTGTTTCTTGAGTGTAGAAAAAGTTTGTAATATTTCGTCTGGACAAAGTGATTATTTGCCAATAGTAAGATGTTTTGCATATTTGGACTTGTTCTTTCTGCATGTTGTAGATTTATTTAATTGCAAATGATAATATGGACATCCCTCATACATAATATAACTTGTTTGTACAGGTTGACATTGATTTTGAGAAGGAGCCAATTGGAGTTGGCAAAGATGGGAAAAACATCTATTTTAAGGATATATGGCCATCAACTGAAGAAATTGCTGAGGTAGACACTGCAACTTATTATGATTTCGCTAGCTGCTACTAGAATCTGTTTTACATTGGTAGAAGTTCAATGACATAAGATCTGATACAGACATTGTCCCTGACTGCACTATTTTTCATGCTATCAAACAATAAAGACACACTCTAACTAGTCATAAGTTTCCCACAGCACCAAAATTTGCAGTAGCTGGTTAAAGAGAGGAATTATCAAAAAATAGGGTGAAGAAATGTTTGAATTGAGCATCTAACTAGACAGTTGTTCAAGAGATCTGGAGGGGTTATTCTCTTCCTTTTAACTTTTTCTCTTCTTCCTTCTAACATGATTTGCTAATATGTATATTTATCTGTCCAAGAAATTTTGTGCCTTTTCTTAAAGTATTTATCTTATTTTGCCTGGATGACCATGTCTTCTGTTGTACTACTTTTCAATTTTGCCAATGTGGATGGATATATTTGCTCGTCTCTTTATACCTAATGCATATAGAAGAGCATGAGGAAAAAAAACAGGCTTGTACTGCTTAGGAAAACAAATCTTAGCAAAACAAAGAAAGTAGTACTCAACGTATAGTCATTATGTCATGTTCTTAGCCTTTGCTAAATTTCTTTTAATGAGAATTATTGTTCCTTAGGTTGTTCAATCTAGCGTATTGCCTGATATGTTCAAGAGCACTTACGAGGCAATTACAAAAGGCAACCCAATGTGGAACCAGTTGACAGTCCCAGCGACAACCCTCTATTCATGGGATCCAAAATCAACTTACATTCATGAACCACCATATTTTAAGGACATGACCATGGCTCCACCTGGTCCCCATGGGGTGAAAGATGCCTACTGCTTGTTGAACTTCGGTGACAGCATTACGACAGACCACATTTCACCAGCAGGAAGCATTCACAAGGACAGCCCTGCTGCAAAGTACCTCATGGAGCGTGGTGTGGATCGCAGGGACTTCAATTCTTATGGAAGCCGCCGTGGAAATGATGAAGTAATGGCTAGAGGAACTTTTGCTAACATTCGTATTGTGAACAAACTCTTGAAGGGAGAGGTTGGACCAAAAACTCTTCATATTCCAACAGGGGAGAAGCTCTGTGTGTTTGATGCAGCAATGGTAAGTTAATCAACCAAATAACTGAATTATATATCTGCTATTTAAGATAAGTCATTTCTAGTGCATGGCAATCTTAAAAAGTTTGGAGAAAGGCTTGGTTGTTATTCCTGTTGCTTCATCTAGCACCGTTGTCTGCTAAACTAGTTATGCACTAAATCTCACTGACATGGTGGAAATTATTTTGCACGTGCTTATATTGCTATTATCTCTTCTTCAGAAGTACAAGGCTGATGGTCATGACACCATTGTTTTGGCTGGGGCAGAGTACGGCAGTGGTAGCTCTCGAGATTGGGCTGCGAAGGGTCCAATGCTACTGGTGAGTACATGTCTATAGATCTACCAGTTTCTTTATCATTCGGTGATATCAATCTCTCACGCATTACTTCTGATTATCTATTTGCTACCAGGGAGTTAAAGCAGTGATTGCAAAAAGCTTTGAGAGAATCCACCGCAGCAATTTAGTTGGAATGGGCATAATTCCACTTTGCTTCAAACCGGGTGAAGATGCTGATTCTCTTGGCCTTACTGGACATGAGCGATATACCATTGACCTTCCCAGCAATGTAAGTGAAATACGACCTGGCCAAGACATCGCCGTTGTGACTGACACTGGAAAGTCCTTCACTTGTACTGCTCGTTTCGATACAGAGGTAATTTGCTTATTCAATATTGTGACCATAACTATATATACATTTTTCATGATTGAACTTGGTCGGTATTCTAGTACAAGAAGAATGTAGAAAAGGAAGATTTATATCTTGTTTGCTTCATTGCTTGTGATTTCTTTGTTGGTGACAGACACTACTATGTTGATGCAGGTGGAATTGGCTTATTTCAACCACGGGGGTATTCTTCCGTTCGTCATCCGCAATCTGATCAATTCACCATAATAAGCTAATTTATTATGCTCTGGCTTGATCTGCTGATACTATCATGCCGTTCCAGTTGGCGTTTTTACCGAAGAGTATAAGAGGCTTCCTGAGACTGACTCAGGTTCTATTTTGTAGCACAAAATGAAGTCTGAATAATGCTGCGCAGAGAAGTAGACATTCTCCTGCCCTTGTTGAGTAGTTGTTGTTCATCAAGTTGCAAATGACCCTCTATGAGATCAATATCGGTGCAACGCATACATTATTTTTTCTTTCTGTTAAATAGAACATTGTACATTGTGTTCTAAAATGAACTAAAAACCAAATTAGGCGGGATGTATCAGGTGACTTTGTTTGATCATACCATGAACATATACGTACATATAAAACCATTGCAGTTGGCACGGTCAGACCTAACATTACTAACCTGCATAGAGTTAGCCCTACATTAATTTCAATCAGCATCAAAAACACCCATCAAAGTAAATCAAATTTCAGCAAAGATTCAACTATAAGTCCAAGCTTTCTCGCCCTTCAACAAACTCTTATTTAGAAGAATATCCTTTATATTCTTTCATGTTACAAAAAAATAAATATACAACAATTCCAAATAAATTTTTTAAAACAAAAAAAAAAAAAAAAATCAATCCCCCCACATCTCTCCCCAGCATTTCTCAACCATCTCCCACACCCTCTTCCTCCTACAAACACCTCTAACCATCAATTCCCAGGTTCGCCCTTCCGGCCCCCAGAACTTCCCCAGCATCACCCCCACCACCTCCGCCGCCGCATCCGCCCTCCCCCTCCTACACAACCTCACCACCAACCCATCCAAAAACTCCCTCCCCTTCTCACCCACCCCTCTCAAAAATATCCTACACGTTATCGGATCCGGGTCGCACCCGCTATCCAGCATCCGACCCAACAAGTCCATCGCCCTGCTAACCTCGCCGCCTTTCAGCATCCCATCCAGCACTATGTTGTACGCCGCCGCGTCCGGCTCCACGTCGCCCCGCCCCAGCATGTCGTGGAACAATCTCAGCCCTCCGTCCACCATCCCGGCCTCGCACAGCCCTCGGATCATGGAGCTGTACGCGATCACGTCCGGTGTGCACCCCCTGCTTAACATGTTCTTCCACACCATCATACCGTCCTTCAACTTCCCGGACTCGCACAGGCCGTTGATCAAGATGCTGTAGCTGATCTTGTTCGGAGTAACGCCTCTTCCCACCATATCCCTCCACGTGTCGAGCGCCCGTTCGCCGTTGCCTGTTTTGAAGTGGCCACGTATGAGGGAGCTGAATGTCATTTCGTTCGGGGTGCAGTCTTCCGCGGTCATTTTAAGGAACGTTTCCTCCGCCTCGGCCATGCGGCCGTGGCGGGCGAGGCCGTCGATTAAGGCGGAGTACGAGACCGTGTTGGGCTTCACTCCTTTGGATATCATCACCTCCCAGAGGCTCATAGCGCGATCGGAGTCGTCGGATCGGAAGAACCCGGTGATCAAAGCGGAGTAGATGTATTCGTTGGGTTCGAGTCCTTTGCTCTCCATTTCGTCGAGCACCTTTAGGGCGTCGAGGGGGCGGCCGAGGCTGACGAGCCCGTGGGCGACGGCGCCGAAGGTGGCGGCATCGGGGTTGATTCCGTCTCCGGCCATGCGGCGGAGCACCGCGGCGGCGGCGGAGGCACGGCCGTTGAGGAGGAGGCCGTGGACGAGCGTGTTGTAGGTCGCGCGCGACGGGGCGCAGCCCTTGAGGAGCATGTAGCGGACCAGCTTCCCAGCGCCGGCAACGTCGCCGGAGCGGAGGAGGGCCGTGATGATAGGGTTGAACGCTGCCGCCGCGGCGGGGGCCGGTCCGCCTCCGTCGAGGAGCATCTCGTGGAGCAGGGCGGAGGCGTCGGAGACGCGGCCGGCAGCGGCGAGGGCGGCGATGACGGTCGAGTAGGAATAGGAGTCTGGTTTGAGGCCCCGGCGGGGGATCTCGTTGTGGAGAACGTTGATGGCAGCGTCGAGATTGAAGAGGACGAGAGACTTGAGCAAGAGATTGAAGGAGAGGAGGTTGGGGGAGATGGTAGGGTACCTCCGGAGAGCGGCGGAGAAGAAGGAGAGGGCGAAGGAAGGGGGGAGGGGTGAGGCGGAGAGGGCGGAGAGGGCAGAGTTGAGGGAGAGTGAGGAAGGGGGGCAGCGGAAGGAAGGGAGCATAGAGAAGAAGAGGCGGAGGGAGAGAAGGGGGAGGGAGAGGCGGGCGAATGCTGAGAGGAGAGGGGGGAAGACGGGCTCCGGGAATGAGGGGCGAGGGTCCCGGAGCATGCGGCGGAGGAAGGCGTCAATGTCAGAGGAGGAGGAGAGCGAGCGGGCGAGGGAGATGTAGGTGGCGTCGCCCTGTGTGTAACCGCCGAGACGGCGGGGACAGCGGAAGAGCTCGTCGGCGAGAGGCGGTGGCGGTGGCGGCGGAGGAGGAGGAGGATGAGGAGAAGAAGAAGAAGAAGGGTGTTCGGCCATGGCGGGAATGGGGTTAGGGTTAGGGCTAGGGTTAGGGTTTTGGAGGGGTTGGGAGGAAGGAGGCGAATCATCGAGACGAGGGGTTTAGGGGAAGATGGGAAGAGGGCATTTGGGGATATATTTGGAATAAAAATGGTTATCGAGTATAATGTCCTACGGCTAAATGGGATGGATTCTCTCATTTCACACCCTAACCGAGGTGCTAATTGCATTTTACACCTTTATCTTTTCGGAATTGTTAATTCTATCCCTGAATTTTCGATAATTATTCTCGTTTCAATATTTTCCATGATTTAACAATAAAAGTAAGGTTCCAATAGAAAATAGTGAGAAGACATGATATAAGATATATCATGAACGGGATGAGAAATAAATATACCCCTAAATATTTTGGGGGCATTTGGAGCAAAAAAACCTTTTAATTTTAAAAAATAAATACATTTAATTTTACTATTATCAAAACTTCTCTTTTTTTATATAAATAGCCCAAATATTTTAAATAGAATATATTAATATCAGCCATCTTCTTTGTAGTTTGAGTCCACTTAGGATATACCAATGGGCCAGGGTTGAATGCCCAAAGCCTTAAGGGGTCATGATTCAAGTTGGAGACCTTTTGAAGTATGATGTGCTCCAATCCACAAAATATGACGACAAAATCTAGCTGTTCTTATTGAAAAGCATATACAAGCTACAGCAAAACACAAAAAGAAGCAAGGGATGATTTTTAATCTTGGATTCTTGTGATTACTATCCCTAGCACAATAAGTCTAATTGCTAAGACATCCTTAAATTGCAGTGATATTGGAATCTGAGGAAAGTGTTTGGTTAGTGACCAGGGAAGGAATGTAGTAGCAGCAAATGGGATGAAGCCAAACCACCAACCAGGCAAGGTACTCAGCATCCTTTTCAGATCTTTCTTCTTGGTGACTAAAATTTAGCCACTCAACAACAAAGGGATCTCTTCTTGCTAAATCTTTTGCTTGAGGACATGGCGCAGCTGAACTTTTTGGCTCTCCATCCTCGCCTCCATGAGCTTGGCCTTCAGGCTATGCTTCTGCATGACTCGTGGGCACTCAATACATCCTTTGAATCCTCGAGAATAATGCAGACTGACGGAGTCCGGGGAGCTCCAGTGCTCCATGCTTGGAGGGCTAAGGCCTGTTTCCGCTACGCTGGATGGCCTTCCATTTGTTATCTCAACTGACCCTTTCTTGCAATGCTCACTGTCGTTTGGACACGACGATTTCCAGAGCCTAGAGATGGATGATTCTTTCTTCCTAGATTGTTTTGTGGTAGTGAAACAAGCTTCACTGAATGCAGTATTCAGCTTACCATCATTTCTGCTTGCCGAAACACTACATTCGTCGCTGAACTTGTTAACAGATGATTCACTGCCTTCACATGAATTGCGTGAACCTTGCTTCTCATTATGACTTGCTGTGTCCCAGCTACAATCACCTTCGAAGTTGATTTCATTTTGTTCAATTGTATTTGCACACAACTTCATAGGCTTTTCTAGAAAGAAGTCAGTCTGAGGGCTCGGTGCATGGATTTCTGATTCTTGAATGGCAGGGCCATCCCCATAGCATGGTTCTATCTCTCTTTCGTTGGCTTCTTCTCTGGGGTTGAGCTCTTCAAAGATAGAAAATATATCCTCCGAACCAGGAGGAGGCTTGTATGCAAATTCCTTGATCTCTTGGATGCTAACTGAATTAATCGCCTGCCTTAGATGATCTGCTTCACTTACTACTGTGGTGTCTGCCTTAGCACAGCTTTGTCCAATAAGAAAATTCTCTACATCTTGTTGGAGTTTGCTCAGCTGTGAATACTTGGCCTCAAGAGTCAATTTTGCATCTACAAGTTTCATCTGGACTCTCTCCTCTCGCCATACCTCGGCCATCTGTAACATCTTCCTTTCCTCATCCACTTCCTCTCGCATCTTCATCGACTCGTTGTTCAGGGCTTCAATCTCTGCTTTGTCTTCCTCGATTTCCTTTGCCAGCTCTTCGCATACCTCTTCGAGAAGCTCACGAGCCTTCCTTTCATTTTCATAGTCTTGCAACAGGCATTTTGCAGATGACTTAGCCTCGCTAAGTTCATTAACCAGCTTGGAATGGATGATCTCCAGCCGCTGCCGGTTTTTTCTCTCTCTGTTGAGGTCACCCTTCATGCCGTCAATTATAGCTCGGACTTTCTCATGCTCTCTGCTCCTCCAAGCTGCTTTCTCCTCTGCAAGCTTCTTCATAAAGTGATCTAGCTTCTTCTTAGCAGAAGAACGTTCAGCCTCGAGCTCACTTATCCTAGCGTTGGCCTGCTGAAGCTCTAACTGTAGAGTAGAAACTAAACTCTTTTCTTGTTCATCCTCAAGAACATCCAGATGATCGGTATCATCAGCTGACTCTAAGCTCTCAGGGTCCCATTTAGTAGCCTTTTCCAATGCAGAGGCTGGCAATGCAGCCAAAGTATCAAGCTCTATCTGCAGTAACAGATCCATCAAGGGGTCATCCAGAAATAATTATAACAATGAGCTCTATAATATAGGGATAGAATTCACATTACCTTTCGGAAATCACCATTCTTCGGATCTAGGACTGAAATAGGACTTGAAATCTCATTCTTTAAGCTATAATGGTAGCCTGCGGTTTTCGGTTTAAGAAGAAGTTGGATTTGCAGATGACCGGGAACAGGCTGCAAGAGAACAAGCTCAGATATAACCATTTAATTCCCAAAAATAGAACGGAAGGCTTGTATCAACCTTGAAGAAGAAAAGAGACGCCATTTCCTAATTCACCAAACTACCGAGACAACCCACCATCAAAAGATCTCTCTGAATCTAGTCATCATGAAAGAGACTTGAGACTTGTGTGAACTGATGGGTTGGAGATATTGGAAAAGATCATGAAGTGAAAACTACTAGTAAATCCCTTGAGAAGGAGCGGATGCGACCATATGGTACTACCTCAAGAAAACCCAAAGAGAAGTTCCAATTTGTTGCACAAGTATTGTGTCAAAATCCCAATTTTTTCGTACTATTTGAACTAAAGTAAGTGCAAGTTGAGCCCTAGAGATAAAGCTCGGAAGAAGCATAAATCTGCCTTCCACTAGATAAAAATCCGATTTTTAACACAATAAGCCGGCAACACACCAGCTTTAACAAACAATCTCGTTCAGTAATCCCTAGAAAGATGAAAAGAGTTCAAAAATAAACACAAATCTTGAGAGGAATACTACCTGGAGACCCACTCGAGCAGTCCCATCTCCCCCTCTCCTTCCTCCAGCTCCACAGATCGCCTCCGGTGGACGCAAATGCCAGACGGCAGCAGCCAGCTTCCTCACGGAGACCCTCGGCGCCGCCTCTTTCGCCGCATTCTTCTTCCCGTGGTCGCAACCCCCACCGTCCTCCGGCGAGATTTTAGAGCCGCCGTCTAGCGTCCATCGGAGGTGGGGAGTGCTGGGCCCACTCCTCCTACCCCCGGCGGCGGCGTGGAACCCGGGGTTCTTATTTCGGCGGCGCAGGTGGGGGTTTCGGATTTGGGGGATATTTGAGCGGAGAGGTGGAGGTGGAAGGTTCTCAGGGGGGGGCAGAGGTGGGTTTCTCGCCGGGAGGCGGGTATTGGAAGGGAAGGACGAAGTCATTTCTCTCTCTTCCGCCGGTGATCTGAGGGCATTGGAGAGAGAGAGAGAGAGAGAGAGAGAGAGAGAGAGACGTTGGAGAGTGGAGTCGTGAAGTGAACTTTTAGGAGGGAGGAGATAGGAAATTACCTACTTGCCCATTAGAAATTTTGGGAGGACATTGGCGTCTTTAGATTATCCTGTGAGGATAGAAAGGGAAAAATGAGATCTAATTTGAAATAATAAAGCCTGTGCTAAAACTGCTAACCTTGAGTTCCAAGTTCCAACTCAAAAAATTAGACTTTTCTCATTAAATATAGCATAATATGTTGTAAAATAAATAAAAAACTATTTTTAATTTTATATAAATATTTAATCTTATTTTTCTAATCCATTATGCTATAGATTTAAGTAGTCTTATATTTAACATTTCTTCTACCCTCACAAATCATACATGAATATATTCAACATCCAACCACTATTCATATTAAGTGAATATGTAGTTAATTTTATTATACTTTTACTTTAAAGAAAATAAATACTTTCTCTATAGAGCACAATTTATTAATAATTTAAAGGAAAAAATTGGTTGGTCTTTTGACTATGCTACATCTGCAGATCTTAGTATTTAAATTAGATAGTTAATAAAAGAAAATTAAAAACATTTGGGCGAGATCTGGAAAATGGAGGGGCATTTAGGGAACGAAAGTTCCATTCTATATTTCCGTATTTCCATATCGGCCCCTGCTGTAAACGTGTGAGGCGAAGAGGGGGATGGAAAGCGGTGTTTCCCTGTTCTAGGCGGCACACCCACCGGGGAGTGGCAAAGGGAATCCAAGGCCGATGCACGAGGGATCTGGGGAGGCGAGCCCACGATTCGCCACGTCACCATCGGAACAGCAGTTAGGCGACAAGAAGTGAAAACAACCTACCGCAAGTCGTGGGGCCGAGAATACTTATACTGGATCCAATTTAAGGACATCGGTGACGAGGATTTTGGGAGTCAAGGTTAAATCTTGTGATAGGTCTCGTGCTTTTGATACCAAGCATCTTATGCTGTAACAATGTCAAAAGGTTACATATATTAGTGCGGTTGGGTCTTACATTTAGCTTGGAAACAGTAGTAAATCTCAATATGACATTGAAGAAAACAGTAGTAATTCCTTTTAATAACCATAAGCTGATGTACTAACTAGGGTGTAAATGAATCGAGCATGAGCAGGATGATTCCATCGATCGAGAAAGTTAGGTTTGTTTAAAAAAAAAAATATTATTAAACTTAAGATTAAATTGAAATGTTATAACTACGTTTATGTAATATATATATTATATTTGACTCGAATCTATCAAGTTGAGCTTGAGCAGACCTGCTCAACTTATACTCAGCTCAAAATTTAAATCGAGTCTAAAAGTGTTTATTTTTCACACCCCTAACACTAATTATAAGTCGAAAACTAGCCCTCTTCAATTCTTAAAAAGATAATGAAAAAAATATATATATAAGAGATATCTATCCTATTTATCATGGATCTGTAGGACCAACCACTATCAGCCAAAATTGAGAGATATCTTAACAATCTTATCCCTGGATTGTGAATAGTTAATTTAAAGAGAAAAGGTGTGCTCACAGATTTTCTAGGATCTCGATATGCACTCAATAGTTAAAAAGATATTAAATCTTCTACCAAAATTACTGTAAACCTAACAGTCTCAGTGTATAAAATATTTATTACAGTATGCAACTCGTTTGCCTAAGAGTATGGAAGCATAGATGGGAACAGCTGCCTATATAATACTGCAATCTTCTAGATCTACAGATAATAACACATCACGATTAACCAAATTGCTTTAGTAAATGAATAGAGATTGCAAGAAAACCAGACAGTAAACAACTCGCACATTATTTATTATGCAACAAATTATCTCTTTCCCATTCAAACAAACCAAAACGCTCTAAATCATCATATGACAGCACTGGTAAATCTAACAGCTCCCCGCCAAGAGCATTTGAAAATATGATCAGAAGGCTCCGACAAGCCTGGTCTTCTTCCATTTGCTCCATCTCTGTGTGCACCGAAACAAGGTCCCTCCATGGTTGATAATATGACCTGCAATTGAGGATGAATGCTCACATGTTAAGAAAAGTATATGAGATGAAGGCAAAAAGAATTCCAGATCGGTTTGGTCCAAGATGGCTATCTCATCAACCGAATAGGTTTAGCCCTGAAGATCAGACAGTAGCAAGGTTCTCAGAACTTCAGTAATGGGCAATAGCAGAAAATGGAAAGCCAAAGGAATTGAATGAAAAACCTAGATTCATATATAGGTGTAGATAGAGAGAAGTATTTCCAGATATTCCACAGATTCTTGATTGAGATAAAGCATATCTCATATAGAACAGTGGTATATTTCTAATATTTAAATAATTTTGCATAAAGCATCATTAAACAAATTTTATTCGTACTCAGGGGACACCCTTTATTTCAGTTCAATGGAAACAAATTTCTCCAATCTTAATTGGTGACTCAACTGACAAAATCATTCAGAGTGATTTAAGACTATTAGTACTTTCGGAGTGATGTCTGATAATTCTCGATTTACATGATAATATGATATAGACCTAACGTTATTGACTCAAGTGTAATATTTCTTCTTCACTCGGTTCGATTTACGGAGATATCATAAAACAAGAGGAATAAACAGACAAGCACTACAAAATATCATAATTAATGTAAGAATAATGTCATGATGATGTACAATGCGTACCATCTCCAGGCAGGATTGGTTTCAGCTGGACAGCATATCTTTGAGCATAGGAAAGCAATTTGACCACGATTGTCATCCAAAAATTTCCTAACTGGCCAACAAAAAGCATACAATGAGATGATTTGCTAAGCATGATAGAAATAAGCATCAGATAATCCACATACTGAACTCCTTTTAAACTATAATAAAGGAGATATACACTGTTTTGCAAACATAGTTAACACTCGTTAAATAGCATGCTACATGGCCTTGTCTAATCAACTGCAAGAGAATAGAGAAACATCCAAAATGAGCTTACTGGTAAAACTTATATGGACAAAAATGAATCCAATTAAAAATTGAAAACACATGCCCCATTACTCTATATGCCAAGTTTGGTCATCACAAAGCAATTAAACCAAACATTATCATTCTTGACTTTGAAAAGTCCTTTTTAACTTGGACTTCCCAAAGTTTCTCAGGACTGTGGTCTATTTGATTAGCATATTCACTTCGTCTAGTAGTTCTTCAAAAATTCACTAATCTAGTTGTCTATCGATGACAGTGGACTTCAAGTAGGACTTCAAAAATTCACTAATCTAGTTGTCTATTGATAACAGTGAACTTCAAGTAGGACTTAATGCACATAAATAGCAAGTTGAACGGGTAATACTTACTTATATCACAGGTCGCTAAATTCACCAAAAAAATAACAAATATACATGATTTGATCATATCCTGACAAAAATGAAGCAATTTGTTAAAATACAAGGGGAAGCATACCTCTTGGACTGGAAGTATTGAGGAGCAACAAACAAAGAGACAATATGACTGAAGGAAGACATTCGTTGTTCCTTCCGAGAAGCTGCTGAAGGTACAATATTTTGACAGCTAGTGTTTCATTTGCATCACAACTTTTTACTACTTCACCATCCTCTATAATTACATATTCCAACAAAGACTGCACACTTTTGATATCTGGTCCGCTCAGAAGAGCATGTGTTCTTGTTTTAAGAGAAGATTGCGAAATGATTCCAATAATTACTGAAGCTGTCACCCACCGCAAGATCTTTGAAATTCGGCATTCCTCCCCTTGTTCTTCGATAGAAATAAGCAAATTGGGATCAAGTTTGTTGGTTAGAAATCTACGGTTGGAGAATAATTGTAAACTGACCGATACTGCCCAGATAAGGACCTTCGACAGATTCACTTTATCCTGTCATCATATCAGCAAAGCTCAAAATACTAATTAGTATTGGAAAAACGATTAAGAAAAATATAATATATAACTCACTAAGATGAGTCAGAATAACAGCAAAGAAGGTAATAAATAGCATATTAAAGTAGTTAAGTCTTTCAAGATTGGGGACATCAATCCAAATATTATTTGCGTTCTTGTTAGCTTTTAACATTTAACCCATTAGGGGTATAAACGAGCTGAGCCAGAGTGAGCCGACTCTAGCTCAGGCTCAGATCAAAATTAATTTTGAGCCCTCCAAAGATATTAATAAATATTATATTTAAACCGAGCCTATCGAGTCTTAAAATTAGGCTTAGGCTCGGCTCAACTCAAGCCAAATCGAGCCGAGACCGAGCTTCAGTCAAGTCGAGCTCGAGCCATTCGTTTATTTTGACACCCCTATAACCCATTTCTCTGATCCCTAGCACTGTTAGTTTTCAATAACTCACTGAAAAGAAGAAAGGAACTGCATGGTGCTGAAAATTTCATGATGACTTTCTAGTTGTCAAATTTTGAATTAGAATTTAGAAGTATCAAAATCAGAAGATGGCATGAAGTAACATGAGAATATAACTTCCCTAGAGATAAAGGATTTTTTCTAGCCAGAAATCAAAACTCCAGAAAATGAGGCAAAGTTACATATTGAGCCGACAGGCTTTGTGATGAAAGTTATAATTGCAGTGAATGTAAGAAGAAATTTTCTTTCAAAACTCCAGAAAATGAGGCAAAGTTACATGTAATTGCAGTGAATGTAAGAAGAAATTTTCTTATTTCACTGTCAGACAAGAAAAAGCTCTTCAAATCTGTTCCATCAAGAATTTATATCTATTCAAACAAGTGATGAACATAAACATCAGTGAAAGAAGATAAGATGTCAAATTCCTAAGTTGTAATTATGCAATGAAAGACTTACAAGGAAAAACTAAATATAATTAAATCTTTTGCAAAAGGATAGAGTACATCAGATTGGAAAATACCAAGTGAGATATAATTGGCACAGGCGCACTCATGAGGATGACATCAATTCCAAGTTCCATGGTGAGACTGAAGTTCGTGTTACTTAATTCACCATTAATAGCTCGGTACAACATTACTATGCCATCAAATGATAAGGTAAAATGTGGTTGGTATATCTTCCTCTTTTGTGATAACCTCAATGTTGATACCATGACACGAAGCATATAATTTACTAAGGCAACATTTTCTTTCAGCAACTTGAGGGCCCTCACAAACAGCACATGTAAGTAAGATGAAATTTCTGACAGCTGTTCAAGGGCAAACTCTTGCAGCCATTCCATAATTGGTCTTGAGGATATCACATCATTAACAACCTAGAAAAAAGTATGATGAATATTTTAAATACAGATATACCTAATGATTAATTATAATCAAGAAGAAAGAAAGTGAGCACTTCACCACTATACATATACACCAAAATCATGAAGAGGGAAAAATACATTTAGAATTATTAAGAACAGTCGTTTTGTTCTTACAAAATGTAGATTCTTTGTGTTAAGGAAAAAACTTACGGCTGCTTTATACAAAAGAAAAGGACAAAATCCATCTTCCATTGCATGAATTTGATAGCTGAATTAACATTTAGATATGTATAAGAAACTAAGGATTGACTAGAATTTCTGTACATACGACCACCTTTTGTCAGTTCAATTCCAAGAAAATGTCCAAAGATGAGATACGGCACTATAATTTGTTCCGAGGTTTGAGCCAAATTCTTAAACATTTTGACCAGCATTACATAGGAACTAGACTGCTAGAATTCTGTAATCATGCAAGCGTAGAATTAATTATGTTAATATTGGAGAGAAGACAGGTGGCTGGAGGTACTGACTATTGAGTGTAGTTCTGGGGGTTACATATGCGAAAAGATAAGCTGTTAGCCTCTTGCCTTACTGAAATTTTCGGTCTCAAAATAAACACGTTTAAGTGTTAACTATAAAATGATTACACAATCAAGAGAAGAAATAAAAAAGGTTACACAGATGCACGCTAGGAATATAACCATCATTTGTCTGCATATTGCTATTCCATTTTTCACATCCCCCGGTGGAGCAATAATAACATAGAGAGTTATGCATTATAGCAACATTTCGTGGGTGAACACAAAGTTGTGCGTCACAACAACACTTTATGGATTGTCTTGAATAAATAATGTAATGGTGAAGCTGAAACATAAAAAGAAAAGAAAAAATATAAGGAAATTAATTTCATTCAAAATGGACGGTGTAGTACTATATTACCTTCAAAACCAACTCAACTATTCTTAGAGAATTTACTTTATCTCCATCAATTGTTTCGCTGTAAAATGAAAGAACAGATGACAGCCATGATAGCAAACCACATTCCTTTAGTAAATGATGAGCTAGCAATGGCAGTCTGACAGACTTCTTTATTATCTGCAATGTAAATAAGGCAAATCAATTTTTTTTTAAGGAGACTATACTGATTTGACAAGCTGCAAGAAAATTTTAAATAAATAATATCATTACCAGGAGTAGAGTGAGAAGCAAATTTGGCAATGCATATATAACTAAATAAGTATAAAACATTTTTGGTTCTGTAAATATACTATATTACCTTCACAAAATTATGCAGCTTTGAAACAAGCAGTATACATATCATACCATTTCAAACAGACCAAGATAGTCAGAAGCGTGGATTTAGATCCAGTGCCTCAAATGCTGCCTAGGTGCCCAATGAGACTCTTTGGTCAGACACTCAATTTTTTTCTTAAAACTATATAAGCATGGAATATTTACTGATTAAGAAGGCATCAATTTCTGCAGTTTGATGTAGTAAGAAGAAGTCATCTAAAGATTGCCGAGTTATTATAATTGTTAATCTTAATAGGCTTCTAGTAGGAGAAGCAGAAAATTTTCTTTAAGAGGAATGTGTACACCTTGCTTTTTGGATTTATTACATTTCACACCCTCTTTTTGCTATTTATCACATTTCACATCCTGTTTTGACAAATAGAAGCCAACTCACCTGCTGGTTAACTCGAACATAAAAAAGAAATATCAAATATGCCTCATCAATTGTAGTCACCCCAACCTAATGGGCTTTTACACAATTATTAGCCTGATTATACAACATGATAGATTCTTATGCTACTTTTCTCCTCTTAAACCTAAAGGTATGTGACCGTTAATTATACGATATTTTGGGTTTTCTCATATTTTATAGAATCTTCTTTCGTTTTTGTACTGTCCTCAACAACTGGCTAGATTTCAACCTAGGTCATTATTTGGACATTATAATCAAAACAGGTGGGTCCTTCTGGATACAAGCAAAAAAACCAGTGTGTAAAATATAATAACTAATAAGTACAAAAAAACAAGGTGTAAAACGCAAAATGTCCCTATTTTTTAAAGGATAATTGTGAAATGTTCACTATAATTGTGACTGTCCTGGATGCACGTTTATTATCTTCACTATGATTGTGTGACCGTCCGGAGTACGCGTCAACTAGATCACTATCATGTTACCATATACTCAATATTTACTGATGTATTTGTGCTTATGATGTGTTTCTCCATGTTACTAAATATTGTCTCTCAATACTCATACACATTGCTTCTCTGGATATGCATAGATAAGACATTACAATAGCTACACCTTTTTAACTGTTTAAGCTCTTTCGGTAGCACCCATCTGGCACCTGAGCATATTGTAAGGACTAAAAAGAGGTTCACCACCTTGGACAGTTCAGGAGATCTTTCATGCAAAAGCATGGTAACCACTCCGTCTCCTCACTACCTACCAATAACCTCTCTGCTTGCCACAGAATCAAAGTACTGTTCCTGCATCATGCAACGATAACACTGACTACAAGCAAGACGTATCATGCTGTCTTGCAATTATAATTCAACTCTTGGGCCATTATAAACCACCTTTAGTTATCATGCTTATATACTGTCTAAAGGAAATACATAATCAATATAAACTAAAGAGTTACCTGAAGGATCAGAACCTTTGATTCAGGATCAGAAATTGAAGAGGAATAAAAGCTCGATAAGAGCTCCAATATATTGTTCCGCTTATATATTTTAGCATCATCAAACAAATTAATTCCAGAATATAATAGATGAAGAATCCACAGCCGATCAGCTTTGAAGTGGATGGAACTATTTCCAAATAATGTATGGAATAGTGGAACACTCTGCATAGACAGTTATTTTAGATGTGTAAGAAGTCATCAATACAATAATAACAAGAACAATGGCGAGAATCTAACAGCATTAAACAAATTTGAAATCTTGAAAGGAACAAAGTGACCATGAAAAGGAGGAAATACCACTAGGTTGACACTGGGAGAGCGCATTAAGAATTTGCTAATTGTAAAGAACTGATTCTGAGAAGGGTCCAACAACGTGAAAGATGCTTCTGCAGCAAAAATAGCAGTTATGGTAGGTATCTTTTGCCATGCTTCAGATATCCCATTTTGCAGATAAGTTAGAAGAAGCTGAAGCTGCAATATCTCCTTGCTTTTTCGAGAAGTCTGTTTCAGATAGACAAGTTACACAAAATCTTTAGGGAATAGTTAAGCCAAGAAAGCTCTTCTCTTCTGTAACTTTAACACTAAATGTACGAAAAAGGAAGCACATAAACAAGTATGCATGCCTGCCATCATTCCTGAAAATGTTCTTAGAAACAGAGGCATAGTAATGAAATAAGAAACATAAAATGTGTTCAAATGCCTCTCCACTGGTATCTCTGTGGTTGAGACACCCGGTTCTCTATTAGGAGGTTGGGACTTCATATTTTTCCAGAATTGATCTATTGCTCAACTAGAATTTATAGAATCTAGTGGAAGCATAAATAGATATTCAAACAAGTAGTTTTTGTAGTTTTGCTGTTTTGGCTCAGATAGATGGTGGGGTTTAAGCTAAAGAGGATCTGAAAGTAATAGTTCAAAGTTTCGACTCTGGTTTTGGCTGGTTTCGGTTTTGACCCCTAGAAGAAATGAATATTTTGGTCCAAAATAGAATGGTTTTAACAATTTTGGTCCAAAATAGAATGGTTTTCATTAAGTTTCGGCTGTTCCATCTCGGGTGGAACTTCAAATCCCCTTAGTATAAGGATCTCGGCCTTATATATCAAGAGAGTATCCGAAACAATATATGTTAGAATCAACAATTAAGGATATTTTCTGAAATTCATGCAAAAGGTCCTGGCTTCGTAGGTGAACTTTAGAACACAAAGTCATGCTTCAGTTTGTACTCCTATTTAAAAACTCCATGTCAACATACAAGGACTGAAGAGAATTGCATTTGCATTATTCAACCCATTTTATGATGGTGTCAAGGAATACTATTACCTCCAAAGCTTTCTTGAATCTACCAAGGGACTCATACCCCAATTTCCTCAACTCTTCATCAGCAGAGGATATACTAACCAATGTGATTGCAAGAAGCCCTAGTCGAGAAAACTCTACAGGATCAATGTAACCCATCAACAGACTATGAATTGAGAAGCGTAATATAAAAACAGGATCGTATTGCTGAACCATGTCAGTGCTAGGAGAGTCTACCTGCATGAGATATTGTCAAAGATATCACGTCTTTGCGGTAAATCAAATAAGAAATTTTCGTAGAGGTTACAGATATCGTAGAGGTTACAGACAGCTTAACTATCATAATCAGAAAGCAGCAATAGAAAAAATATTGGTACCTCTAGAACATTCAAAAACTTATCTTGAAGAAGCTTTCCCAACGATAGAGGAGCAACCTTTGAAGATCTATCATAACAAAAATGCAGAACTGTCCTCACGCAGAATTTTGAATCCACTGGTATGTTCTCTCTAAATAGCATTTTGCGCCTTTCATTTGTATCATTATCAGCATTTTGGTTGTTGGATGCTAAACTATCAAGTTTCAGTTCTCTTTGAATTTTCAAGGCAGAACTCCCCCAGAGATAATCCATTTCGGCAATACAATCCTGCTCTAAGCCATCTGAGGACTCTATCTCATTCATAAGATGAAGTATCTCCAAGTCCATTTCACTTAGAGTTGCACCATAGATAGATAAAAGCAAAAAAAGCAATTCTTTTGACTCCATGACACGAACAACTAGACAGTCATTACTTTGTCTATTCTTCAGATAATAGAGGACTCTGAGCAATCTAATAATTTCCAGCTTTCTCTTTTCCACAGTGTAATTTTTCTCATTCAATTTGCAATCCATATCACAGTGGCCTCTTCCTTGTAACATGTTTCCCTCAATAGAAGAGGCATCAAGCGACTTCAAAATGCTAGGTAGCGGCTGCATCAAATTCCCAGGAGTAGAAATAGATGAACATGTAACAGAATCATGACAGATAAATGTACACAAAAACTGCGAGTGTCCTAGCAAGAGTTCCAGAATTTTGGCAGCAGAAAATCTCCCTTCTGATAGGACAACAAGAATGCAACGAATTGCTTTTAAAGTGACAGGATCCTCAAACCTATGAAGGAGAGAAGATCTGATAAATAGATTAAGAAAAGGAATTGACTTTGCCTGGGTAAGGTAAGTTTGGATCTCTAAAGACAATTGGATGATATTCATCAGAATTGAATATTCTAGAAAACGAATAGCATTACGGTGGTCAGCAGTGCAAAATACCACATTGTTTTTCTTTTGGGGAAAGTTCCTGACAATCTGGTCCAGCGTGCTGACAAGGATACTAATAAACCTCTCTTTTGCATGATTCAATCTTTTAGATTCTTTTCCCAAACTCATCTCACTGAATCCTCCTTCCATTTCACTTCCATAAATTTGTGATGAACTGGTTGGAGGAGATAACAATAACTTTACAAACGAGATCTTAGCAGAAACTTCATTTGTAAGTTTCAAAGTCTCCTCGTAGGAAAGAGCATTAATTTTCTTAAGATCACAATCAAGTAGTTCAGTTGAGTCAGTTGAGTGTGGACAAATTGACTCAAATATTTCCAACCGCTGCTTTTTACTTATTGAGTTCCTATTTAAGAGGAAAAGGTAACGCAGCATAATGATTGAACTCCCAAGAAGAGTGTGGTTGAAAAGACTTTGAAAACCTTCAAGCGATGCAGGTGCAACTTCATGATATTCTTCCTCAAAAATGCTTTCAGAGACGTAATTCTTCCAACTAGAAAACCCCCTTAAAAGTATCCTCGAATAAAATTCTGATATCCTCCCATAACATCGTAGATTCTGCTTATTTTGGTACAAGTTAGATGTAATATATGATAAAGCAGCAGGCAACAGGAGAACAAAATCATTCTCAGATAAGATGTGGTCATACTTATCATCCATCACTTTACCCCTGAGTGGCCATGCAGCATTGGCATTCAAAGCATCCAGAATAGACAAGTCCTTGCTTAAGATACCCAAGAATATTTGTCCAAAAAGGCTCATGTGCATAGGGCTTACTTCAATAAGCAATTGCAATGTTTTTGCTTTGACCTTACTTGTATGAAAGAAACAATGTAACAGCCAATTCATGGGACTGCTGATGATCATCCTAGATAATAACATATATAGAGGAAGAAGGATAGATCTTGGTCCTGCAATTTTTTGGTTATGGATCCGCTCAACTATCTTAAGTAAACAAAGATCAGCAAATTCCAGATTCAAGCATGTTGCAAAATGCAGAATACTATAGTAAACTTTTTGAAGAACTGCAGCATCAAAGCTCCTAACTTTCATGTCCCAAAATAAATAAGATATTGATTTCAGATCAGGCTGTTGTAGATAAGCATATAGCATCTCAAATGCAGCATCACTGATGTATAGATATATAAAAGCAGCGGAAGTCAATGCAGATGAGCAACCAGAAACGTTGGATTCTAACTTGGAGAGCATCCAATGTGCAAGTTCCAGAAGCTCAAAAGGAGATATGAAACGCATCAAGGAGCGAAAGAGGTAATAATTAGGGATAAGCGGTATTAAATTTTTCCTCTCATAACATTCCTCAAACTTTCCCCTGAATAATGACATTATCTTTCTTACCAGGAGCTTCGGAGCCTTAAAGACTGATTCAAGGAAAGAATCATGGTTGATAGAAGTATTAGCTGCCAGAGCCCCCATTTTTAGCAAAAAGTCAAATAGCTTGCAAAAAAAATCCAGGATATAATGGTCCACAGGATGAAGGATTTCCTTTGAAAAGGTTCTGAAGGCCATGTCTACAGTAGCAACTTTTCCATTTGCATGGTCTTCGCTATAGGACATAGAGCATGACAGGAATGACGTAATTACAGGGTGTTGGAAAACTATGTCTACTACATCTTGAACATGCTTCACAGCAGAAGAGGTCTCCGTTGATTTTGTTTCAGCAGTCAAAAGTAAAATACGCTCAAATATATAATTAACAAGAATGCAGCAAATCTGAAAAAGTTCCTCAAGAACATCAGATGGCTTCGCAATATAGGATGACAGTATCTGAGCGCTCCAAAACAGTACATATCTCAGGAACGAAAATGATTCCCTGATTGACCCTTCCGATATCTTAACTCTGAGCAGTATTTCAACTGAACGCAAGACATCCATCCATCTGGTCTCATGTGCTATGCATTGGCTAAAGCTCAAGAGTGCAGAAAATATTACATAAAATGGAGCATCAATTAGAAATTGACAAAATGCAGCAGCAGCTGATTCCTTAGAAACTAAATGGTTTGAGGATTTGGCATTAATGGTACAAAGTACATGCTCATTATCACTGCTGATTGTATTCGCAATTTCACCCTTGATCAAACTGAGACCATTAAAGAACATATCTGGCCAAAACTTGGCTGTTTTAGCAAGATATTCTGGTTCTAGGAAAAGTACTAAGGACAAGAATGGAAGATGAGATCTTAAATGGACACTGGCAGAAGTGAGAAGCAAAGGAAAATTCTCTATTAGATCCTCAGGAGGTGCACATATGATTGAAAATGCAAAAGCAGTGGCAACTCCAGCTAGCGCAATAGAATGCCCCTTATGTACAAATTCCTGTACCCTGTCAATTACAGTGGATAAAGAGCTCTCATGTCCTTCAGAAGCAATTTCTGATAAGTGAAAGAGATTACAGCTCTGTTGATCTATAATTCTCCTTGAAAATCGAAGCAAATTTTTTAAAGGTCTCCATTCACAAAGAGAAACCTGAGAATCCTCATCTTCTGATAAACAATCCTTAAACTTTTCAGTTAACACCAGATTTATCAGACCAGGTAATATGTTCATGTCTACCTGTCAGACATTAATCAATCACGTGTAGTAACAAGAAAGATGCACATAAAAAATTGTTTAAAAAGCTAATACCACATACCTGGGACTGCAAAATTAAGCTTAATGTATTGCAGACATATAAAGAAATTATGGATCTCTCGTGCAATTTAAAAGTTCCAGAATCTGAGTCAAGTAGCCTGAGGCACTTCTGCAGGATACAGAAAATGAGAGGGCTAAATCCAGGGGAGTCATCTGCATACCAAATAATAAAGGCATCACAGAATTGTCTAGAAGAATGGGCTTAATTCACATTGAAATGCAGACGTGGATGTCCACTCATTAAACAAATATATGTGACATAATAGCAGACACTTGAATAGGCAAATGTCAGTGACAAATTCCATGGATAAGATACCTAGGCTGGGTTTGCTAGAGTGCATTCAATTTTACAAAAATGCTAATAATATTGAACAAATATGAAAAACTAAATGATTGGTAATTAATAAGTTGCTGACGGTTCCCTTGCAAGACAACAAACACTTCTGACAGACTGAAAGGAATCAAGAAAACTGAAATATCTACATGAGACAAATTTTCAACTTTCAAGCAAATGCTGCAATTGGTTATTGAGATTCATCCCAAGCAAAAGATAGTTTCAGGAATGGAAAGACAATCTTATTAGTTTCTCAGCCAAGTATATCAGTCCTAAAATCCAAATTATGTTCATTAATCAAAAAGGAAAAATATAGTTTCAGGGGCAGAAAGGCAATCTCATTAGCCACTGAGCCAAGTATATTTGTCTTACATCATCCAAACTATGCTCATGAAAAAAAAGGCAATCCTGGGTGAGATCATATCATGAGAAGACAACTTGAAGCAGCTCAGACTTTGCAGTTAGTTGATTGAAGAAATCTACTACACCCAGTACCAAGAAAGACAAGCACACAAGTAATTAAATGTTAATTTCTGAGGATAAAGCTATCAATTTTACATGCAATAGAGCTATAAGAAAAATGTCTTCTGGGATAGTTCCACATAGTACTACTGCATGCTCTTAAAATCCATCAAAAAGGGGCACTGAGTCACTGACCCATTATATAATCATTGCAGATCTAATTAATATAATGATTGTCAAACACGTGAAAAAGATGAACTATTTGAATATGTTTATACCTCAGAAACATAGCCAGAAACAACTTAGATTATGTAAAATCATAGATCTGTGAATTCTGTGATTAGTATAATCCGTCATTTTGAAATTCCAAGATCTGAGAGCAAAACTAATTAAACACCATGATAATGGACAAAAGAAAAGGACAGGAATTCTTCTTCTGAAGATTACGTTTGCAAATTGTACAATATTAAAGTGCATATTGTAGTTTTCGACCAAAAATATAAATTCAATGGAAAGGAAAAGAAAAAAACTGGAAAGCAGGATCTAGTATGAGCATTTCCCTGTATTAAGGTAATAGAACAAATTACCTTCAAAGTGGTCCAATTTGGAGATAAGCTTGTGCATGTGATCTAAGTACTTGTACAAATTGTTCCCAACTGTTGAAACAGCATCACAGAGAAATGAGACCACAACAGAAGACAATTCATGATATAGTTCAGCTCCTAGGAATTCTATTGCATACGTTTTTGTCTTGTAACCTGGTAAGAAGAATAACCAGGCATCAATCTCTGCAAAGTTCTGATCAAAGGCACCAGTGCTTATCATGGCAGCCCGTACCAATATGTATGCATGATCTTGAATGCTTTTATGTTGTGAAAATAACAAAATGTTGATTAGTGGCTGCAAGTGCTTGTACATTAACTCAGGAAGTCTTCCTTGTTCCTTACTTCCTGCAGACTGTCCAATGTACTCAACTAGTAGAGACAATAAAGACTGTAGCTGTTCAGTAGAGAGCCTTAGTGGATCAGGTGGTATGATCCTAAAGAAGTCAAATGATCCATCAAAAGAAATGGGCATAGCCCGCTGGCAAAAGTGAAAAGAAAACATTAGCACATGAATACAGTGAAAGTGACGTCTTCACTTTACGAGGGCAGCCTTCCTTGTAATAATAGTATATGCATCAACAAGAAAAAAATGTCCCTAAAATAGACTAATGAAGTTGAACATTACCAGATAAAATGCAAGAACATCAAGAAGCTTTGAATGAAAAATATTTTCTGTGTCCTTTGTCTCGTAGGTAATCAATTTCTCTTCATTAAAATCCCAGAGGTCAGCAAAGATTGCCATATGATCATTCACCAAGTCCAAATCTTGTTTTTTGGATACATTTTTACCTTCTTTCTGATCCTCAATAATGTTATCAGTGGGCTCAGCATCTATCCCACATATAACTATATCAACATCCTCATTAGAAGTATCAGTTTTCAATTTCTTTGCAACAACCATAGGAAGTGTTGAGCATCTCTTTAAACTCTTCCCAGAATGTTTTGGATGTTTATGACTAAGTGAAGAAAGTAGCTTCAAGAGAACTTGAGGATCAGGTAGTAAAGCTCTAACATCATCTTGAATGTATTGCTTCAAAAACGACAACTTCTTTGTGCCTACTTTATTTGCATGGATTCCATCAACCGAATAATTATCAACTTCTATGGAGCAACCAAATCCTGGAAGACCATGTATTTGAGCTATTACTTCCCCTGACACATCAGATTTTGATTCTACATCCATCCTTGACACCATGCTATCAATTGCCCTGATGAGACTACTCAATGACCTGACTGATTCTAAGGTAAGTCTTAGAGAACCATGCCTCACAAGATCATCTGGATGCAGCAAGCCTTTATTTGTTACTGACCGGGAACACACATGGGGAACGATGGAATTCAAGATATTCCGCAAGTTGTCATCATCAACATCTAACGGATCATGGGAACTAGAAGCAAGAGATAATACTACGGCATCCCAATTTACAGAAGATAAAACATCCGCTGCAAGGGAAATGGCAGCAAACCTGCAGAAGACTTATTAAAGAAAGAAAAAATAAGATATTGAAAAAAAGGCAGTAATCACATATGATGACTAACCATGAAGAGGACGAGCGTGGTTCAAGATGGTAGGGAAACTCGTTCATGTAAGCCGAACAAAGAGATGGTCTCTTACTTACAATGGCCAACAGCAACTGTTTGTGATAAGCAGCCTCTGTAGCTTTCAACTTCTTCATAAGCTCAAACAAACGCTTCTCATTGCCTTTCAAGTTCGAGCTTGGCATCAGGCCATTCCTAGGATCAGTACATACCATAAGCAAAATCTCATGCGCAATGTCAGCAGCAATGCCTGCTGTCGGATTTCCTGATATGTAGCTCAGTTGCTCAAGGGTTGCACTACCAAAAAGAACACTCCTAAGCCCGGCAGGGATGAGAGAATCATCAGTTAGCACCTTATCCCGGAGTGCAGCAAGAACATAAACAACTGTCTCAGAATCATCAGTTGCAAGGCCACGGAGCACCCCTGAGTACAAGTCCCTCTGCTGAAGGATCCACCTCAACAGCCTAGGATTCCCAACTTCTATAAACGACATGGCAAATCCAACAAATGCCCGCCTTGTATGATTCTTCACTCCCTTTATTGACTCTCTCCTTCCCTTCTTCCCAATCCCTGAGAGATTGGGAAGCACCGGAAGCTTAAAATCAAAAGTTTTCGCAACTTCAGAAGCTAATCCAATACCACGCTTAACAATTGAAGCTAAAATATTTAGTGCGGCACTCTGCCGCCTAGACTCTTGGCTCTTCAACTCATCATAAATGGCATCAATTTTCTGCTCAATTATCGAATGGGCAAAACTATCGAGACTTCTTCTCATCCCAAGATGTCGCGACTTCCCCTCCAGATGCTCAAGAACCACTGACAGCAAAGACAATATGTGGGCCACTCCAGACTTTCCCTGATGAATCCGCCAAGCCTCCACGAGCTCCAAGCATTTCGGCGACAGCTGAATCAGCTCGCGGAGAATCCCCCCACCTAAATCCCCTCTCAGCAACCCAATGAACTCCTTCGATGCTTCTGAGTAAATTTTCACTTCAGGGGAGTGCAGATTTTTCAGGATTTCAATAATTTTCGCTCTAAATGAAAACCCAACAGAAGGTTTCCACTCCTCTGCTCCTAATTCTCTCCCCTCCTCTTCCTCCTCCTCGCCTTGTCCATCCAATCCATCTCCATCTATCAACAGGCACCGTAGATATCAATAACATCTCAAACTCGATAAGAACAACAACGGAACAATAAAAATTAGGGTTTAAGGAGAGTAAATTAGATGGAGCGTACCATCGGGGGCTTGGCCGGCGATGTCGAGAGGGGAAAGATCCCGAAGTTCCTCGTGGTTGAGGCCCCCCTCGAGTACCAAATCGCCGCCTTCCATCGGCGAGATCGAGGAGAGCTCCCGATTGAAGAGGAGCGTCGAGTTTTAGCGCGGGGTTTTACAGGGACGGGGGAGGGAAGAAGACGAGGAAGAAGCGGAGGTTTAAGTAGAAGCGGTAGGGTTTTGTTTAAGGAATAGCTTTTAATAAAACGAGTCGGGTTTGAGTTTATGTAAAGATTTATATGCGGTTAATTTTACGCATATGTTATGGATCCGATACTCTTAACGGGTCGAACTTCCTAATTCGAATTTCAACAAATAATCTCAACCCGTTTATTCCAGTTCACCTGATCGAATTTATGCACGTGTGATTTAACATTTGACAAAGGTTCAGACAATTCATTTTTTTCTATTAAAAAATAATAATGAAATCCAGACAATTCATTTTTTCTATTAAAAAAAAGTAATAATAAAATTAAGACAATTCGTTGTCGATGTGCACGATGATGCATTGACGTATAATCTATGATACCTTGTATTGAAATAGTTGATGGTAATTTAAAGTATATAATATCTTATTTATTTTTTTCATTTTTTTTTAAATAATTTAATTATATATAAAAATGATTTTAAAAAAAATACTTGTTTATGGTTTCGATAGGGTGCCTAAACTCAAAACAAATAAGAATAGTTTTTTATAATTACGTTTGAAATCAAATGACATATACACATTTATTTTTCTCTTACTCTAGATCTTCATCTTTGTCGCTTATTAAAGAAGCACAAATTCAATGTGAGCAAATTACGCTCAAAATTATCAAGGTGTTTCTCTTATGCATGCCGCGTACTCTAATTTGTTAAACATATTTTATTGATGCATATAATAAAATGTTAATATGCAATCGATAACGTGTCTTTATCGAAACAATTGTCATTCATGAATACTGTGGCCATATGATAAAACCATCTACTATAGCTTGCTAAGACACTCAATATCCTAGTTTTAGATAAGATCGTGATCATTCAATACATATAATAACACATTGGTACACAACCGATAATGTGCATAAACAGAAAAAGTTATCATTCATAGAAGGTGTAATACCGCTAATTATAATTTGCTAAAGCTCTCAGTATCATATAATTTTTAGACTAGCATGATCATTGGATGTGCGTCGGGACATATTAACACACAAACTAACAGTTTATCATTTGCGGATGATATGATTATACTTCTTAAACTAAATTACTAAACAATGGCATTTCAATTAAATTGTGCTCTTAAAAATTTGATCATCTACGATGCGAAATAACATTTTGCTAGGCAGTTAGACCATTTAAAACTACATAGTTTGAAAGATTTAAATAAAATATGAGGTGTCCCTATCCATACCAAAATCAATATCATTCTTTGAAAATTACGTTAGAACTATCTCATAGTTCACACCACTCTGTACTTTATTGGGTTAAGCATTATCTATTATATATGTTAGCTCCATAATGAAACTCTTGAACATCTATTCTTAAATTGTGATTTTGTTGTGTCAATGTGAGTTTGTCTCTTTAACGGTTGAAACTTGAGCTTATGTTAACAATTTAGTAAATATAAAAAAAACGTAATAATGTGGCCTTCAACAATACTCGAGGATTTATTTTCTGTATATGAGTGTTATAACCATACTCACTTATGAGTGCTATGAGCATCGACCTATGTAACAACCCTCTCGCCAAATGTTGACATGCTCATCCACTAAGAACTCCCTCCATATAGGTTCTTAAAATTCAACACTGCGACTTATTATTTGACGGACACACTCTATATAACTCTTCAGTTATAACTATTAGTCATTTTGGTTGTTTCTCCTTATCACTAGTTGTTGAAATATTTATCTTTTACAAAGCACTGCTCCGTACAAAACACTTTCTTGATAGTTGAAGCTAATCTCATACTCATAATTAGCACATTGAAGGGGCTACACCGTGTGCTTGCTCGATTGCTTAACTAGTTGAAGACTATATTTTTCGAGCCAATTTTGCACGACTCGGACGACCATTTCCATCCCCATTTAGTCATTAAGATTCTAATTAATTATAAATGAAAAACTCTAGACTCACATATTATCTCTCATAATCTAAACGTGAGTTATAGATGTAGGGGGAAAGGGGCTTTCCTCAACTCACATATCTATTTTAGCTCTTAATGATTTGTATTTGTGATAATTAAGTAATACATTATTTTTTAACAAAAGAAAATAAATAAATAAAAAACTTTGAGCAAACTCAACATTTAAATGACAAAAATACCCTTGTAAGCAATGCAGCTGTATTCAAACGCAGAGGCCCAATTCCGTCAAAATGAGAAAGCTAATCCCCAGCGCCATTTCCGTAATTTACTCGTAACACCAGGACGCTTTGTAAACTCGCAGGCAACCCCAGTTATCAAGTACTTCCTTGCCGCCTCGTCTAGTCGTGTTCGATGATTCTATCGCGACCACCGAAGATGAGCAAAAGCGAGTAAAAGGAAAACATCGCGAAAGAGAAAGGAGAGAGATAGAGAGCGAGACGAAAACCCCGTTCGAATATTCTCACAAATCCCAAAGGGGGAGGAGGAGGAGGGTTAGGGTTTCCGCGGTCCCCTGGAACCCTTCTCCCGGGTTCTAGAACCTTCCTCAGCGTCTTCGGCGCAGTTTCTAGGGTTTCACGGGTTTGATCTGAGCCGGTCCTCCCATGGCGGAGAAGCTGAGGGATTTGAGCCAGCCGATCGACGTTGCGCTACTGGATGCGACCGTGGCGGCGTTTTATGGCACGGGATCTAAGGAGGAGGTGAGGCTCTTGGATTAGCGTAATCTCATTGTGTCATTAGCTCCATTTTTTGTGTCTTGGCTTTTATTACATGCGGTGGATTTTGGATTTGGTGATATCTGACGGGAGGTGATGTTCGAATGGGGTTTTGTAGGGGTTTTTGATGTTCCCAGTGTTTTATTTAGCCCGCCTTTTTATTTGCATTAGAGGAGGCGCTTCTTGAAACGTTCTGATTTGTATTCCTTGATCGAGATTACGATCGTGTCTTGAGAGTTTAACGCGAATTCTCCACGAAAAAAAAAAGTTTTCTGGACGTCACGGTATCGCTCATTAGTCTATGTTTCCAGGTAGACGCGGACTCTTGAAACTCTTCCTGGGTGGTTTTGGAAGTTTTCTGCGTTGCAGCCTTGCAGGACTGAATGTGCTATTCTAGAAGTAGAGATTCATTGTATTTTTAAATAGCAGTTCTACGTGCATCTATATATTTCCACTTTAAATACGAAAATTCATGGCTTGGCTTTATTTATTTCTTGCTTCATTCGGCAACTGCTTTGTCTTTGCGACCTCGCTTGAATAAACTTCTTTTATTTGTCTGCTTTTGGCAGAGGTCAGCTGCAGATCAGATATTGCGGGATTTGCAGAATAATCCAGATACTTGGTTGCAAGTGGTTCACATTCTACAGAACTCGCAGAACTTGAACACTAAGTTCTTTGCTCTTCAAGTAAGTCTGGAATCCTTTCTTGCATGTCCTTAATTGCAAAAGCAGACGTACTTTTGAAACTGAATCCAGAAAATCTGAATCGTTTATGGTTACACTGGTCTTAATTATGCCGGGTAAAACGACAAAATCTCAGAATTTTGAGTTATTTCGACAGCTGGGAGTTGCCATGTGGTACCAATCTTTTTTCCACAAAGTTAGTCGTGTCGCTGAGTTTAGAAACACTTTTGTTGGAGAGAATAATAAGTAACTGTGAGGGCCGTAATGGTTTAATATATGTGGCTTTATCATATCGCCCTTATAAAATTGTGAAGTGAAGATGAACTATGAAAAAAATGAGGTCTTTGTCAAGATTGATGAACATGAAGGTCAGTACTACCAAAAGATGCTAAGCATCCAGCTTCATTAAAACCTTGACTGTCTACTTGTATACTCCCCTTGGAGAGTACTTATAGCTGTAGTTCAATGTACATCTGATATTCATATGGAGGAACAATGGAAGGATTAAGATGATGGAAGGATTGCACCAAGAAGCCTATGTCTGACTGCCTTTCATCTGCCATTTCTTCTTTTGTCTTTTTAGGTCTTTTTTATTCTCTTCCACTGGCACTAGTTATTCGCGCATCTCCATTATGGCTCCATGTCCTCTTCTTAGCTCACATTTACCTTTCTTTTATTTGCTCACTTGGCTGGATGAATTAGTTGTGCTGATCCATAATATCTCCTGTGGTCTTAAACTTGCAGAAGACCACTTGATTGCAATTGCTGTAGCAACCTTATTCTTTTTCACCCCTCTTTCTTTTGATTCATAGTTTTCTTTCATAATAGATGCATACTTTTTGCTGCTTACACTACTTCATGAGGCGTTCTGATCATCTAGGTGCTTGGTTCAAGCAGGTGTTTTTAAATGCACAGTTTCTTGAATATTCAGGCACTTTTTGCCCTGTTAGTTTCTCGATAATGTTAACCTGTCTGTTTGTGTTAGATTCATTTATCTGTCTCGCAGATAGTTGAATGATCTACATTTGTTAGTTCTTTTATAATTCTTTCTACTATTTACTTGTTGATTTTAGTATGTGTCTAGAGATTTCTTTAGAATTGTAATGTATGTCTTGATCTTTATTGGAACCTCCTGATAAGTGGAAATTCTCCTTGTATCCTTTCTAGGTATTAGAGAGTGTTATCAAATATAGATGGAATGCTTTGCCAGTTGAACAACGGGATGGAATAAAAAATTATATATCTGATGTTATTGTACAGGTAGAGTCATCTCCAAATCTTTTGATCTGTATTAACTTTTGTTTCTTGAGACATTTTTTATTGCTTGAATGCAACTTTCTATATTGTGAAATCTTAATTATGTTCATTGCCTTTACCTTTCATTGTTTACGTACTCTACCAGCTTTCTAGTAATGAAGTTTCTTTCCGGAGGGAGAGGCTATATGTCAATAAACTTAACATCATATTGGTGCAGGTAACTCTCAAACTCCCTCATTTTAATCGTTTATTACTTTATTATTATTGGTTTGTTTCTGTGGTCCTTTTTAAAAAAAATAAAAAGCTTTACTAGGATATACATCTTTCTTCTCCTGACTTGTATTTTTTAATGTTTTTTCTAGGCACTGAATAATTTATTTTTTCTTTTTGATTTTTTGAGTCAGGTCTTAGAGGTTTTTGTGAGTTGCTTCTATCGTCAAACCAGTTTGTTTGATTGTGTTATGTCATGTAAAAACAGGTTTTAAAGCATGAGTGGCCTGCCAGGTGGAAAACCTTTATTCCTGATCTTGTTTCAGCTGCAAAGAGTAGTGAAACAATCTGCGAAAATTGCATGGCTATATTGAAGGTATGTGCTATTATTTGAAGTTTCCTTTGCTAAAATTAGGTATTGTTTGTTTGATATAATCATCAATCATTCAGCTTCTCAGTGAAGAAGTTTTTGATTTCTCACGAGGAGAGATGACGCAACAAAAGATTAAAGAACTTAAACAAACTCTGAATAGGTAAAATTGATCTTGTTGACTTCAATATTCTGTTTTCTGTTTTTTTATTTTTGACATTGAGTCATTGACTATGTTATGTTGGATTCTTCCTAATCATCAGCATATGTATTCCAATTGCTCTGCCAACTTGTGTTTCCTGGTTTAATTGCAATGGTGGCTTGCCTAAAACTTTTATTGCTTAATATTATTTAACATCGTGAACTAGCATGGCGTTGTTGATTTTCAATTTGTGTATGATATGAAGGAAATAATTCTTCTGCATGATCGCTCATTGCTCAGTTCCTTATGGGGAAGTATACTTTTGAAAATGTATAACTGATCTTTGTCTGCACGCTCCTTGAACGTGACTTTGATGCACTAACTTTGCAAATTTACAATAGATCCATGAAATTTTCCTTTATATTACTAAATAACTTATTCTGACTTAGAAGAACTAATTAGAAGTTTGATCTATAAAAACTAGCCATTTTGAATTTGTCTTTTGCATTCAAAAGTATCATATTGGTTTTGGCTAAAAGGCAACTAGGATGGGATAAGTGATAACCATCTCTTATGCTAGGAAGGTAACAGCCTTCTACATTTAGTTAAATTTGGTAACTTGGAGAGGATGATGAAAGGTTTTTATAGAAGAAGTTCACTTTCATCAGGGCACACATGTACTTAGCATAGACGACAAGTTATGTATTATTTTGAACTCTTTTGTCCTTTTCTTACCGAGTACTTACTTTTATCTTTTCCATTTCATATCATTTCATGTACTTGTTCAGTGATGTGCTCTAGCACATGCTTGTTGGTGTGGTCCAAATGCTCAATATCTTTTGTGCCGGCGCCTTTTTGGTTATTAATGTAGGGAGTTTGTTGATACTCATCTAGGCTGGCTTGTGCCACCCTGTGTTGATCCTGTGGGCACCCATGTGGACCCTACAGTAAGCTGACACACTACTCAACACGAGAGTGTGTTGGAACATTCTGGCATCCTGTTGACCTATATCAACCTCACGTTGAAGTGTCACAAATTATTTGGGAAGAGAGTGTGTTATCTCACGTTATTTGTGAGGGTTGGCAGCTATCTTGCCTATGACTAATATGCACTTTTTGTGCCACTAACATGGAAATCCCACTTTACTACAGCTTAGTAGCTTCTTATTTCTTGTGGAGTTATGAGTTCTGCCATAAGCAAATTGTGATAGCATCTAGTGACTTTTAAACAATATTTTTAGTGTATTGGTGTTAATCCCATTTTCTGGACTGGGTGCTCTTGGTGCCTCCTAGTTACTTGTAAGCTTCCTGCTCTCTTTTATGGGAGAAGGTCTCACATGCTTCCTGCTCTCTTTTTATGGAAAAGTTGTTGGCTTCCTGCTCTCTTACATGGTTAGCATTTGCTCTCCGAAGAAGGTTTTACTGACAATATATATGATTTATCATGGTTCTTTTTTGCTGCCTTTTTTTATTTCTGTTGATACTTTACCTTCATTGTTTTTTTATGTGCTTGTCAAAACCTGAAGCTTACTTAAGTTTTACTTTGTTTTGAACAGTGAATTTCAACTCATTCACGAGTTGTGCTTATATGTACTATCAGCATCACAAAGGTCGGAGCTTATACGGGCTACTTTAGCAACACTTCATGCTTTTTTATCGTGGATCCCTCTTGGCTATATATTTGAATCACCACTGGTTCGATTTATTACATTCTTATTTTTAGATAGATATATTTGAATTTTTTATGTTCTCCATTGAATTACCAGTGATACTTATTGCTTTCTTTGTGCTTTTAATTATTTATTAGCTGGAGACTCTCTTGAAATTCTTTCCAGTGGCTTCGTATCGGAATCTTACACTTCAATGTCTAACAGAGGTATGAGTGTGCTACAGCCTATGCTTTCAACTGAGCAGTTAAATGTTGCCAACTTAAATGATTTTTTGCACTCCAAACTCTTGTACCAATAGGCAGGGGATATAGATCATTTTGTTAGAGTTGCATATTGTAAACAGTTCCTATGCGGTCTGCTGTAATACTTATGTTGTTTTGCAGGTTGCTGCTCTACAGTTTGGTGACTTTTATGACCTCCAGTATGTTAAGATGTATAGCATTTTCACATTGCAATTACAGGTAATTTTCCATTATCCAGAATTTTTTTTTGAAGAACATTGTTTACGGCCTTATTTTTTCCTTTTAGACAATTTCTTTTCTGCCCTTCAATGCTGAATTGCATATTGTAATGATGTTTAGACTATTCTGCCTCCTGGAACAAATATCCCGGATGCTTATGCAAATGGATCTAATGAAGAGCAGGTAAATTTTCTTAATCTTTTAACGATATGCTTAAAGTTGACATGCTTTCTATGGGATCATGATGTATAGTAGTGTTTGATGATGAGATGAGCGTTATTGCTTTCTTTATATTTTTCTATCATTCCAGGGAACTCAAGCTAATATTCTTTTTTTCCCTAGTGCAGGCATTTATCCAAAACCTCGCTTTGTTTTTCACCTCATTTTTTAAGGCAAGCTCCTTCATTCTTTGTGTTCAACATCCTGAAGTTTTGTTAGATTTGAAGTTTCTGATTCAAATTTCTGAGATGAGTATGAAGAGATAACCTCCCTTTAGTTTTTCTTTACTATTGTAGTAGCTAAACACCATAATTTTCTTACAAAAGTTGCTACCAGAATGAGATGGCTACTAGATTGTGCCTTTTGGATTATCTAACAAGAGCTCGATAATTCTGTTATTTTCCTGATTTCTTTGATGTTGATCTCATGTTGTTTCTTATTCTGGTTTGTGCCTTGATCAGATGAGAATCTAAATTTAAATATAATCTAGAAGAACTTGTCCAAAATGTTATCCATTTGTGCAGGCCCACATACGGATACTGGAAGCTACTCCTGAAAATAGAGCTACATTACTATTGGGTCTTGAATATCTTATTGGGATCTCATATGTTGATGACACAGAGGTTTTCAAGGTATAGAAACTATCTATTAGCAATATTGGAGAAATGGTTACATATTATGTACCTGCTGACTTATGTTCTTATTGTTTGGACAGGTTTGCTTGGACTATTGGAACGTGTTAGTTCTTGAGCTGTTTGAAGCACACCACCAGATGGATCCTGCAGCCACTGCTAGCTTAATGGGACTCCAGGTACCTCTAATTTGGTAATTCTGTTTGCTAGTGTAAATTCTTTTGGTGCATTACCTTTTCTTCCTTTTGTTTGCTCTTCCCTAGTGTGCATCAAATTATTTGCAGGGGCCAACTTTATTCTTTTTTCTAGACTGGAGAGGGAATAGGTAACACAGTATGTTCATGTCTTCGGTATTTTGAGTTCTTATTGTTTGATTTCGTCACCCTTTTAGGTGTCTACTGAAGGTTGGTGAGGGACTAGTTTTTTTAAATTTAAGTACAATCAGTGTTGGTGATGCTCGTGGTGGTTTTGAGTGTGGTATTAATCATTTTTGTTCTGTAGAATGTAAATACACAAGCATTATTTGCTTTGCTACCTATATTACAAGACATTGATGGATTATAGTGAGAATGAAAGCTAATGAGATGTCCAAATTAAGAAGTTGTGATGAGTTTGAAAGGACAAATTAGCACCGAAGCTTTGTCGTTCAGCCTTTATGAGCTAAACAGACAGATTCTGTGTAAAAATAAGATAATTAGGCCTTTCGATTTTGTTGATTGACAATTACAATTGATACAATGCACACTTAGGTACTCTTTTCCAGCTTCTACTAATTTATATTCCTCTTGTTAATTGTTATATCAGTGCATTTATCTTGTGCATAGCTGACATTGCTGCATCTATACTCTATTATCTTTAGTTGGAAATGAATGCACTTCAATTCATTTCTGTGAGTATTTTGTCTATGCACATACTTATGTTCCTGTGCCTGTGCACATTTGCATTCCCATTGCTTGTTTTTCTGCACATGTGTACATCTGCATTGTGGAATCCTTAGTGGTTACTTTGGTATCCTTAAGCATGATTTGCTTGTTCTTTCTTATGAATTTCTTCCCACCTGTAATGAGAAAGGAAATGTAATGCTAACCAACTTTCTGTCTAGCTATATACTTGTTTTCCATTGTCGATAAGCTTCTGAGCAATGAGATAGAAGTTTCTTTCAATTACTGCACTAGAAGAGGTTATACTGGCAAAGAGAATATTTCTTACTCTTATTGATCTCACCCCGCAACGTTCAGTGATACTTATGCTGTCCTAGATTGATTGTGTTTCTTAGACAAACTTAGTCCAATTTCTTACTTATGTTGCTGTTTGAAGTTAAAGAAAAGTCGCCAATATATGATGACTTTCAAAACAAGTGCTTGAGCTTGTGTCTGCAAAATGTGCTTGGTTCTGCAGTTCCACCTATCTCTACTTCTTTATGGACATTGTAATTGGCATATGAGATTATCAGTAACATGCTAACTTTTGCATCTATGTAATATTTTTGTAATTTTTGATTAAACTTGTTCTAATAGATGAGTAATCTGTAAATTGATTAAATTCTTTATTGCCTTTTCAGTTACAATTTCTACACCATATTTTACTTGTCCAGAATGAGAGCCTCTTTTTTTAATAGACTGATTGGATTCATTTATTGCCTTGTCAGTTTTGATGTGGCATCTACATAATTATCTGTATGCTTGCTCTCTGACACAGTCTTCTAATTCTGTAGGTCACGGTAATACCTGGAATGGTTGATGGTCTGGGTTCACCTCTCCTACAAAGGCGCCAGCTTTACTCAGGTCCATTATCAAAGTTAAGAATGCTCATGATTTGTCGTATGGCAAAGCCTGAGGAGGTATTGATCGTTGAAGATGAAAATGGCAATATCGTACGAGAAACTTTGAAGGACAATGATGTTCTCGTTCAGTATAAGGTCTGGTACCTAAGGATCATCAATGCCTTTGATTGTATTTGCTCATTGTATGCGCTTGTCTCATGTCTGTCCTTTTAGTTTAATGTTTCCCTCAGTGTATCTTTTCGCAGAAGGTGCTTAGTTTAATGATTTATTCTACAAGAGAAAATACTAAGCTTTGTAGATGGGGATTTGAATTGCTTAGTTTTTGAAGAGGTTGCTCCGAGCTTTTTATTCTGAAGACTGCTCTATCAAAAAGTTAATATTGCTTATTAGATGCTTTCTTGCACTTCTTTTGATGCCTTTTTTTTTGGCTGACATTAATTTGACTTCTTTCCATTTGTAGATCATGAGGGAAACATTGATCTACTTGTCACACCTCGACCTCGAGGATACGGAACAGCAGGTAAGAATGATCATCAACTTTCTGATATGTATTTCTGAAATCATCTGCTCTGTAATCATTATGCTGTCCTAGCAAAATTTATCTGAAACTGATGTCTTGAAAGGAAGCTACCTGCGGTTGTTAAACAAAGTGGAGTTTAGGCTATATATCCTTCATAGTTTATACCGGTGAATACTATTGCAAAGCAGAGGGAGAAAAGATAAACAAGGTGACAATAAAAGTGAACTTGTAGGTGGTTTTGGAGTTCAGCTTTACTGTTGTGGCATGACTAAATATGTCTTGTCAAATGCTTGTAAGTCTTATTTAGTGATTCTTAGCTGTCGCTTTGACAGGATTTGTTGGATATGGTAGAAAACTTTATGTTCTAGGTATTAAGAGTCCCAGGTGGTAAACCCCTTATGTCTTTGCGAATCATAGCCATGAGGTAAAAAGAGGGTCTCTCAGTACACGAGGCTCCCTATGTGAGGCATATGAAGAGAAAATCTATGCAACTTCACTCATTTTTGAGGCGGTTGTTTCCAAGACTTAAAACTTATAACCTCGCAATAGGAGTCTGCTACACTAACAGAGAAAATCTATGGCAATAGTTATGGAGGTGTCTGAACTGAAAATTGCCTGTTGATTAACTAATTTGACATTTCTGAGGAGGTTGTTTCCAAGACTTAAAACCTATAACCTCCTGTATACTAGTAGTACGCCTTACTTGAGGTGTCTGAACTGAAAATTGCTGATAGCTTAACTAATTTGACATACATGTTGTGATCTATAAATATTGCCAAATTAGCACTGTTTTAATGGTCGAGTATTAGATTAATAAAGAACATGCTATAAAATATGAAAACATTGTTAAACAATGTGACTGAAGAATTACTTCTATAAGTGGTTGTTGAGAATCTTTTGTTATCCAAAACTTACATAAGTTCCCCAAGAACTCTAATATTAGGTTAGACTTGAACAAGGGATGAGTTTCTTGGGGGAACCAGAGAAAAATATTTTTGAGTAAATTGGAGTGCTGACCATTTTTATGGGGAAAAAAAGGAGCATTCACCTATTCTTAATCAAAGAGGGACAGACACTTCTGCAGGACTCCATTACAGTAGATCACGTACGGGAGGAACTTGATTCCAACAAAGGGGCTTTTTCATTTTGAACTAGGATCGTGAGTTACGCCAATATGGTCCCACAATCTTCCCTCTCATATGTAATTGCCCCCAGTTAATTGTAAAAAGAAGTTTTTGGAAGCTATATCATAGCTCTTGAGTTAGTTTGCTCAGGACTTATTAGCACTGGAATTCCAAATTTTAAAGTTTGTTATATGAGTTTTTTGTAAGCATTTACAGATGAACATTTGATATGGTATAATTTATCAGTAGTTTCCTTTTCATGAATATAAAGTTGAACATATGCTGTTTTTAATATGAGACTGTTAGAAGGCCTTGTGGTTGGTGGTTTCAGAAATCGTAACAACTGCCAATTATAGTACAATATCGTTCTTTGTTCTCAAATTTTTCATTCTGACATTGTATTTATGTAGTATTTAGTATATTCAACATAGGTAAGCATCTCATTTCATATGTTTTTTTTTTCTTACTTTAGATGCTGAAGAAGTTAAGTAAACAACTGAATGGAGAGGATTGGAGTTGGAACAATTTAAATACGTTATGCTGGGCGATTGGATCAATATCTGGTTCAATGATGGAGGAACAGGTATGCTATCACCAGATACTGCTTAATGTCAAGATATTGTATATCACTATATTTTGAAGGGCAGCTTCGCCATTAAAGATCCATTGTCGTTGCTGTTCTATTTAGGATACAACTACTTCTAAATGATTATTTATAACTATTTAGTTGTTTAGGGACATTATATTTAATTCTGGACTCTTATTCAACAGGAAAATAGGTTCTTAGTGATGGTCATTCGTGATTTGTTGAATCTCTGTGAAATTACCAAGGGGAAGGATAACAAAGCCGTCATAGCAAGTAACATCATGTAGGTCTTTTTAGTTTTAAGTTCTCATATTTCATAATTTTGCAATTCTTTGACTTTTGCTGCATATATCAGGTATGTGGTGGGCCAGTACCCAAGGTTTCTTAGGGCTCACTGGAAGTTTCTGAAGACAGTGGTCAATAAGTTGTTTGAGTTTATGCATGAAACACACCCAGGAGTTCAGGTGCATAGTTTTTCTTTTTGTTGCTTTATCTTTAAAACAACAGTAGCATGGATTTGTGATACTTTGGGGCATATTGTTATAGTGAACTAATATACAGTACATGGCACGCCACATGTATTTCTATATATACCTATGAATGTGGAGCCCACTTAAACTGAAGCACATGCAGATCCTAAAAAGGAAATTTAGGAGGCCTTGTTTGTGATTTGTAGTATAGGTATTGGTACATTTTGTTTTACAGTTTCTTCCCCTTTCTTCCTGTTGAAAAGAGGGTGATGGGGGAGTTGTTCTAATCAACTTATGTCTCTTTTCCAGTTCCCATTCTTTGTGATTTCTGCACCCCCCCTCAGATTGTTTATAAGAAACTTTCATTAAAAGTGCTTCAATAAGACACCTTCCATTATGTAGGTTTCGCAACTTCTGTTTTTTTGCATGCCTTTACATGGCCCATCTCTCTCTCTGCTTTTTGCTGCTTCTAGTTTGTGGAGCGCCTTGTGTCATCCTGAATTTGATGTAGAAGACATTTTTGCATATACTTTTTTAAAATGCTTCTGTGCACAAGATTGACTTAATTGTCTTTGCAGGACATGGCCTGTGACACTTTTCTTAAAATTGTTCAGAAATGTAAACGCAAGTTCGTGATTAAGCAGGTATAGTTCATCAATTATTAAAATTGCATCTTTAGTCTTGACTGCTAGAGATATTAGATCACATTCACAAGCACATCTACATGTATTTGTACATGTCATAAGATTGTTTATCTGCCTATTTGAACAACTGTTGTTCCTTTACACTGGTTTGCTAGTAACAATATCATATCAAAGACAACACTAAGGTTGTTCAATTATAATTGTGATCTTGTGGTTGAAAATAAATTATTAGATACAATCATTAGCGTTTTCCCTAACTTTTTCCCCTAATTTAAAAGCGAATTTGATCAATAGTTTTGGATACTAATAATTGTTGTATGCTTCAAATAGATCTACTCTAAATCTCAAAATTTTGTTCTGCAATTTGACTTAAATATGTATGTAACTTTTAGCTTCATGACATCTGTTTTGATGGTGATTCATTCCTATTGCATAATATTTGATGTGTCACACCAATATCTAGGGCTAAAATACTTTCCAGTAGCCATCAAAAGCTACTTTAAGCTCTAAAAAAAGCGTCATATCTAGTTTGGTGTGTGCCATGACCTGGAAGTGTGCTAGCGGCACGTCACAATGTACCTACACTTGGCAGGACATATGCCAGTGTCATGAGGTGTGCCAACACCATGCGTGCCATCCCAAGCTAGCGTAGGCATGCCTGTGCCATTTTTGTGACAATGCTGTATTGTTGTTCTACCACGACAAGTTTGTTAGTAACAGCAATACAATATCATAATCAATGTTTTATTTTCAATGCATCCATGATTTCGTTTGTAATTAATATATTGAGAGAATGGTATATGCTTTCGGACTTAAGTTTTTTTGGTCAGTTCTTTCAATCATGCTAAAGGTCTTGATTATTTATGTTTGTTAAAGATTCTACCCTGCATGTCCTAGGTTATTCATGGTGACTATTGATGCATGTATTGCTTGAAATCTTTTTTCTTCTTTCCCATCAAGTGGTGCAAAAGTATGAGAATAAACTAAGCAGGGATATTATTAATCTCTGGACTCTAAAATTTACACAAAAGAGTAGCGTGTTCAGTAAAGTGGCTATGTTGAACCTGATTTCCATAGTCGACTCAATTAATTTGGTCTTCCAGTGCTAATGTGTTTATGTACTTGATTGTCTTGATTTTGTGCTTGCATCTTATTTCTTGTATTGAAATTCCTAAACAGTTAGATCTCCAGTCATTTATGGAATTTTGATTTCTGGCATTCTGCAGGAAGGGAAGGCTGTAAAAGTTTTGTATATCATAGATTCATGTTGACAAACTGTTATTTAGGAGCTACCTTTCATGCAAATTTCCTTCTACTTCTGTCTAGATGGGAATATTAGTTTGTTTACTAGATACTCTTCTTTTGCTTGTTTTATTAGTGTTTAGTTGCAGTATGTAGACTTCTATAGGTTCATTACCTTCCAAAATAGGAGATCACTGCCTTTATGTGCTCGAACTATCAGCACATAGTTTTCTCACAATTCTAACTGTCTATCTAGGTTGGCGAGAATGAACCCTTCTTATCTGAACTTCTGACCGGCCTTCCAATTACAGTTGCAGATCTTGAGGCTCATCAGATTCATACGTTTTATGAATCGGTATTTAATATATCTGGCTGCAAATATTTAGCAGTTAACCCTCTCTCCATGAGAAGTCACCATATTGATATTTTCACAGGTTGGTCACATGATTCATGCAGAATCTGATCCTTCTAAGAGGGATGAGTATTTGAAAAGACTAATGGATCTTCCAAATCAGGTAGGTCAATTTGCTGTATCTTATGATTTGTCCTACTATTATTTCTTTTTATCTTCTCAGCATTTTAAAGGATGCTCTCTCTCTACTGTTGATGGCATACGATCTGTTTGTATGGTTTATGGTTTCTGCAGAAATGGGCTGAAATTATTGGACAGGCCAGCAAAAGTGTTGATGTCCTGAAGAATCAAGATGTTATTAGAACAGTTCTTAATATATTGCAGGTATTATAAGCAAAGCTTGATGGAGGCTCTTGATTGACATCATGATATTCTTCTTTTAAGGATATCTGCTGTTGGATGTATTAGATAATTCTTTCATATGCGTGATTGAATATGATGATGATCGTTTTTGTCTATTTTTGAGGGCAAGTATTGGGTAAGTGTAATACCATAGAGCAAGGACAACCCGAAACAGTGATGAAGCATTTAAGCTGCATTCCTCTGGCTAAATGTATCCTGTGGTTGATCTATGGACATTTCAACTTGTTCTACACTCTTTAGTTGAAGAAGTTGGAAATAATATAGTAATATACCACTCAGTGAAATCTTTGGGCCTTTATGGGGTTTGTGCATGCAAATACAATATTCCAATTCCCGGTACTTGGCTACAAATTGAAGGTTGTGTTGAAATTTTAATATATAAACACTTCTAGTGTTCTAGCTTATAAGATGAAATTTCTCACACTTCAGTTCGTGCTTGTGCAGTCTTGGTATTTGTATTGCGTTATTAATTGGAGCATCTGATAGCATTTGTTGGAAGTCTCTGAGATAGTTGTTTTATACTGTTATCTATATGGTTCATAATGGAGCCATGTAGAGCTATTGGACCAAATACCATTTGGACTAGTTGAAGGTTTCACTATTTTATTTATTCAAAATAATGTAAACAAAATTGTTAATGGATCTTCTTAACTGGTTCTTCTTTTGTATAAAATTATAGGCAACATACTAAATGTGCACCTTACCAAGGGAAGTCTGGTTCTGCCCTTATATGCATTAATTTTTATCTATGTGGATATTAAGTGCTTATGTTTATTGATGATTGACAGACAAACACCAGCGTTGCTAGTTCACTTGGGCAATATTTCTTCCCACAAATATCATTAATATTCTTGGACATGCTTACAGTTTACAGGCAAGGACTATAGTACACCATTGATGTTTTATTACGCAATAGTCTGTTTCTTCTTTCTAATTTACTCAATCCTGATCCTCCAATCACTTGGGACAGTTTGACTGCTTTAGTGCATCTTGATATATAGGGAAACTCATAGATCAAATATTGAAACATTTTGCCTGTACATTAAAACATTTTGCTGATGCTCGTTTTGGTTTTGACATCAGAATGTACAGTGAACTAATATCAAACACTATTGCTGAAGGAGGGCCTTTTGCTTCAAGAACGTCTTATGTGAAACTTTTGCGGTACAATAAAATATGAAACATTGCCATATTTGTCTTTGTACATTGCATTTCATCTTGTAGTTGGCTAAGAAGTCTAACATCACGCACTTCTATGCTTATAGATCTGTAAAGAGGGAGACGCTAAAACTGATTGAGACGTTTGTAGACAAAGCTGAAGATCAACCACATATTGGAAAACAGTTTGTTCCACCAATGATGGATCCTGTCCTTGCTGACTATGCTAGAAATGTGCCCGATGCCAGGGAATCTGAAGTCTTATCTTTATTTGCTACCATTATAAACAAGTATGCAACAAATCACAATAATTCCATTTTTCTCTTTTGATCATCAGGCACATGGTCAACACTAATTAGCTAGGTTCTCTATGTGTTGCTACTTTTTTATTTTATTTTATTACTTTTGAGAAAACTAGCTTCTTTGAGTAATCTGATGTCCATATTGTTGATTTGCACTGTACATGCATACAATATGGTCTAGGCTAACCTCCCCAGCAGAGGTCCTAATTCCTTGCGATATTCTTGATTGACCTATATCAACCTTTCATCCTCTCCTTGTGGAGAATCAGAATATTGATTCAATGAACAAATTGGAGGCATCCACACATGAAGTCTCTTCATCCCTGTCAGACTTGCCCTGCTTACATCTGTTTGGCACATGCCACAATGTCTAATTTTGAATATTCCATCATTTGGTGTTGTAATGACTAACGAGTAACTATGTGCACCAAGATAATTTATTTTCTAGCTCTTTTAGCCTTTACGGAATTATCACTTGCAGATACAAAGGTGCAATGATGGAGGATGTACCCCGCATCTTTGAAGCTGTTTTCCAGTGCACTCTTGAGGTAATAATTGTTTCCTAGTTTGGAACATAGAAGATTCAGTTTCTGATGGTTTTCGTAAGTGTGCATCAAATTTCTTTTCTGTATTATGTAGATGACCACATCCAAGTGTTTTTCTGTATTATGTAGATGATCACCAAGAATTTTGAAGATTATCCTGAGCATCGACTCAAGTTCTTCTCCTTACTTCGTGCAATTGGCACCCATTGTTTTCGAGCTTTAATTCAGTTGTCAAGTCAGGTTCAGTAATATATCCTTTTATGAACTTGTATAGCTCTCGATTTACCTTTTGGTCCATTGTTAATGACTGTTGTTACTATCTCTATCCAGCAACTGAAACTTGTAATGGACTCTATAAATTGGGCTTTTCGGCATACTGAGAGAAACATTGCAGAGACTGGACTTACTCTGTTGTTGGAAATGCTGAAGAACTTCCAGGTCAGATTTAACCCAACCTTGGTCACTTGGTCAGCAATTTTTAAAATGTGTCTGCAGAAATTCCAACATTTTGCTGTCATATCATCTTTCAGGCTTCAGAATTCTGTAATCAATTCTATAGAACTTATTATTTGACGATCGAGCAAGAGATTTTTGCTGTTCTCACAGACACATTTCACAAACCAGGTTTTAAGCTGCACGTTTTAGTGCTACAGCATTTATTTTGCCTGGTAAGATGAATAATTGCTATTTAGCTACTCCTTTTCTTACTCATTCTGCTGAGTACTATTTGGCTGTTTTCTGGTTGATGTTTAGGTAGATTCTGGTTCATTAACTGAGCCTCTGTGGGATGCCGCTGCGGTTCCCTATCCATTTCCTAATAATATGATGTTTGTTCGTGATTACACCATAAAGCTTTTGGGATCATCATTTCCAAATATGACATCAGCGGAGGTAGGAATCTGACGTTCAACACTTCTTTTCATTTTTAATCCTGGATGAACATGAAGAGATAATGTTTTTCTCAGGTAACACAATTTGTGGATGGGCTGTTTGGGTCAAAAACTGATCTTCCAACGTTTAAGAATCACATTAGGGATTTCCTCGTCCAATCAAAAGAGTTCTCTGCACAGGTAACTCAGATTATTATTTGATTGTTATGTGAACATTTCAATCAATATTTCACTTGTGGAGAGTTTTTTTTCCTGTGCTATTTCTCCGTAGGAAAGCTGTCACTTATTCCAAAAGGTTGTCTATGACTGCTTTTCTCATTGATATTTATGTTTGTTGGTTTCCCGTCTTTCTGTTTCTACAACACTTAGTTCTTGCTGTAATGCTTTTGCCTTCGGTATGCAGGACAACAAAGATCTTTATGCTGAAGAGGCTGCTGCACAGAGAGAAAAGGAGCGCCAAAGGATGCTGACCATTCCTGGGCTCATCGCCCCCAGTGAGTTGCAAGATGAGATGGTGGACTTGTAGTGGTCGATGACTCCTGCAACTAATCCAACGGTTTTATTTTACTTCCCTCACGGCCTTCCTAATTCTGAGGGAGTGCTTCGAATCATTTGCGAGATTGTCTAGAGGAGCGCCGCCCCCTGTGTTTCTATTGTCTTTTTTCCCCTCCTGACGATTTTCCCTAATTTGATTGATAGATAGTGAAAACAAATTGTGCTGCCTCAGGAGCTGTTTGGACTGCTGGTGATACTTGCTGGCTTGTGGCAAAGCCTGGTTGAAGTAGCAGCAGCTCCTGCGAAGAGTGTATGTATTTGCTAAAAATAGGTGTGTTGATGATATGTGTTTATCCATCCATAGCAGGTGCTAGGGCTTCAACGTTTGTGCTTATTTACTGGTGATAGTGCTTGACAGCATTTACACATCTGACACTTTCCATATCAGAATGGAAATTTTGTTCTCCAGTGTATCCCAATTTCTTCTGCGTCTTAAATACTCGTTCTATCTTTTTTTTTTTTTAACAGTGGATTCTTTCCTAAACTTGCCAAAAATCTAATTATCGAACCCATCGCTTCTCCGAGAGTAAATAAAAGGCTGTTTGCTGTTTGAGTCCTAACTCTACATCCCCGGAAGCACGCTCCCTTTGCATTTACTCTTCTCGCCCTTTCCACAATCTCCTAGGCAGCTGACGCAGCAGGAATCTCAAAACAAATCGCAGCAAAGAAAGCGTTTCCACCCAATCAGATACTGCCAAGTACTCCAAAGTAGCGAATCCATACACGTTAGAGCTGCACAAGATGAATCACCTCCCCAGCTGTACAAACGCAGTCCATCCATCCGAGCCCACGTCTACGGACGGCTCTACTTGTGGCTCCCAATACAACCCCACTCCGCTCACCTTTTCGTCATCCCCCCATCAACTTCTTCCCCACCTCTCAAGTCTTCTAAATTCCTCCACTGCCTTCCTTCTCCCCACGTACTCGCATACTATACCACAAGTGCTAATTAATATTCAGACTTACCCTTCTCCTTCTTTAGACTCTAATCAATCCCCCCTCTCCTCCTCCTCCTCCTCCTCCTCCAAATGTACACCCTCACCCCCCACTGCCACCTCCTCCGCCTCTCCTGCCGCGCCGTCTCCACCACGCGTAGCCCTTCCCATGCTGCCGCGTCACCCCCTGCCCCCTCCTCGCTCCGCTCCACTTGGCAACACCGGGCCTGGGTCGCTGCTGGCTCCGCCGCCGTCCTCTCCTCCTTATCCAACTCGCTCTCCATCGCCGCTGACACCGGCTCATTCCTTGAGCCTCTCCTCGCCGCCTACCTCGGCTACCTCGTTGCTGATCTCGCCACCGGCGTCTATCACTGGGCCATCGACAACTACGGCAACGCCTCCACCCCGGTCTTCGGCTCCCAGATCGAGGCCTTCCAGGGCCACCACAAGTACCCCTCCACCATCACCAAGCGCCAGTTCGCCAACAACCTGCACGCCCTCGCACGCGTGGCGGCGTTCGTCGTGCCGGTGGCCGACGCCCTCGCAGGCGGCCACGCGGGCGCGCACGCGTTCGTGGGCACGTGCGCCGGGTGCGTGGTGCTGAGCCAGCAGTTCCACGCGTGGGCGCACGAGAAGAGGGGGCGGCTACCGGCCGCGGTGGCGGCGATGCAGGAGGCCCGGGTGCTGGTGTCCCGCGCCGAGCACGCGGCGCACCACCGGGAGCCGTACGACGGCAACTACTGCATCGTGAGCGGGGCGTGGAATCGGGTACTGGACGAGCGGAAGGTGTTCGAGGCGATGGAGATGGTGATCTTCTTCAAGTTCGGGCTCCGGCCGAGGTCGTGGAGCGACACGGCGGCGGAGTGGAGGGAGGAGAAAGGCGGTAACCTTACCGGGGAATACATATAAGCAAAAAATTTGGAGGATTTTTTTTTTTCCTCCTCTTCGGGGTATTCTTTTGGGAGTAATTAATTCTTGAATCGATGCTTTGAGACTGTATGTAGTTTGGTTTTACGCCATGTTGTATAGTGGAAGACCACATGATAACTAAATTGGAACTATGCTTTCTTCTTGGACTCACGAGGAGAAGGAACCTTATAATTAAGGGCTTAATTGCATATTTGCCTCATAAACTATTGAGTTGATATCCAAAATACCCTTAAAATAAGAATAAAAATGTCAATATTAGTATAATATTTAAAGGAAAAGTCGGTCAATTTATATCGTATATAATTGAAAAGGTAAATTATAAGTTTTTTTAAAATTTTAGGGTGTAATGTGATATTTAGATTATAATGCAAGCTAATTCTATTGGGCTTCTTGCTATCCTATTTGGCCCAATTAAAGCCCTAGTTTGTTATTCTCTCAGTGTAGAGGAATGAGGATAAACCCTGGAGGCTGGAGCTTCCACAAAGAAATGGCGGATTAGAGTAGCTAGGTTCGTTCTGAGATGTAGAGAAGAACTCGGTCCTCTTCTTTTATGGCATCAGCTGCTCTTCCAATCTCCGCTTCTCTCGCCATGGCGGCCTCCCTTCGCGTCGCCCCATCTCCTCTCTTAAACCCTAGATCGAGGTCCTCTCCTCATCTCCTAAGGCCTCTTCCTTCTAAAGCTGTCGCCTTTACTCGTTTCCCCACTTTAAAACCATCCCAATCTAGTTTTCTACTGGGGTTTTCTTCGGCGAAGAAGCTTAGGGTTGTATCGTCTGTGGCGAGGAATGAGGAAGGGCAGTCCTCTGATAGTGGGGTGGGTGATGAAGCCGATGCGGCGAGGGGGCAAAGCACGTTGCCGGAGAGGTTCCGTTACTTGACCAAGGAGGCCCCGGAGCGCCCGGTGAGGTGGCCATGGGTAATTGGTGCGTGAAGTTAGAAACTTTTTGCTTATTTTTATTGTAATTTCTTTCTTTCTTTCTTTTGTAGATTATTTTACTGCTATTGGTTTTAGTTGACATTTTGATACTCTTGGAATAAAAACGTGCGCAATTTCCTTCTATTTTATCAGGAGATGAAATAATTTGTCGGAAGAGCATGACTAGTCTGTTAGCTACATGTAGGATTTTCTTACTCTGGTTTGTTGTGAATGACCAAGTATCGGCGCATATACTGATTGGTAGTATCTATCGTTTCCAAGACCGAGTTGAATTATGTAGTGTGTTTTAGAAGTATCAAGAAGTCCCTGCCATATGGTTTTGGCAAGATGTACATTGAAATCTATAACCACAAGGGACTCATCTGAAACTCCGTTGGATGACAGTCTACGAGAAAAATATAGTGAAACATGAGAGTATAATGATTCGGTGAGAGCAACTTTTGCCTACATCTGATAAGCATTTTAGGTTTAAAATCCAATGCTCAGAGTACCGTGATTAGGGAGTAAATTTTATATCATTCTTTTTATCGGCATTGCAAATTAGCTATCAATTTTGTGTTCAATTGTTTCTTTCTTGTTTTATATATTTTATTTATTTATTTTTCTCTGTGATTTGCAGCCTTGGTGTTTCTTGTTTATGCTTGGCGGACTGTTTTGTGGGAACTCAGTAATTGGAAGAAGGCAGCAATGGCCATCACAAGTTTCTTTGCCTATCTGTCCAAGCTTCTGCTAGCCTTTCTATTTCGTTTTATTGGAGATCCACTCACTGGTCTAATAAGGTGCATTGAGTTTTCTCTGTATAGTGTTCGGTACATCTACTCCAACATAGTTGCATTTGCCCCTGTTCCAGAGTTGACGAGGATTATCTTGTTCTCATCGACAGTATTGGCTATTGCTGAAGCAGTAGTTCCTGAATCTGTGAACAGCCAATATTTTCTTCTCTCTTTTTCTGGGATTGTTGGGTTTGGGGCTGTGAGTGGCTACATTCCTGAAGTCATCTTTTGGTTGTTCCTGTCTGGTTTGTTCTGTTACTCGTATTTCATCAAAAAGAAAGATGGCATTTCATCTGCCTTACCGTCTGCTGCTGTACTGGTAGCTGTTGGTCAGCCTTGGCTGAGATTCATAGTGTTTGCTTTGTACCTAGCTCTTGCAATTCATCAGCATTCTAAATTGTCAGAAATTGGGAGGAAAGAAGCATCAGGAAGTACTAGTAGATTTCCGATACCTCTCCAGGTTGCTGCTCTATCTATTGGGATCCATGTTGCTGCAAAGTGGGTCAGACACCGGCATCTAACATGGATGGTAGCATAAAGTTGCAATAGTCTTCTTTAACTTGTTAAGTATTGTAATCTTTTAATTTTCTTAATAGTCTAATGTAAACCCCCTACAGTCTTCCAATCACAATTCAATATTTATCAATTTTCTTTATTAAGAGCCAATTAATCAAGTTGGTAATGTCTTGAACGGTAAGCATTTTTGGGAATTGAAATACCCTTATTGGAGTTCCTTTATGTCTCTGAATTATATTTAGGTTTCTTTCCTTCCCCTGCTTCCCATGTATGAAACCAGGAACTAACATATTAATGTCGTATTTATTTGATTTTTGATGGCTGTTATATTTCTTACTGACATTTTTGATTTGTTGTCAATAATAAATTTCTTTTGAATGATAATTTTGAGTTTTAAGCGTTTCTCCTGCTAAAGCATCAGATGGCAAAGGAGGCTTACAGAACTCATAAATTTTGTGTGTTGTCATCACCTTCATCTCTGCTTAACTACAAGAGATTGGAGTTGAATAACAACACGACATATACCTTATCTCACCTTCTTTGTTGTTCATTCAAGTTTTGCTAGATCTTTTTTAGCGCCTCTCTGAACCACTTTCATTCTCTTCATTTACTCTGTCCAGTTATGACAAATTAAGATGCCTTGAGGCTGGATGGCCAGTAGATAAATCCATTGACAAACACATTTCTTTGTCAATAATTGTTGAGTTTTAAGCATTCTCCTCCTAAAGCAATTCAGATGGCAGTGGAGGCTAACAAAACTCATAAAGTTAAGAGTGTCATCACCTTCATCTCTGCTTAACTACAGGAGATTGGAGTTGAATAATAATGACATCATATACCTTATCTTTTCTTTTGTTGCTTGTTCTAGCTTAATTAGATTTTTTTTAGACATCTCTGGACAACTTCATTGTCTGCGTTTAGTTTATCCAGCTGACACATTAAGATGATCTTTGAGGCTGGAAGGCCAGTAGATTAAGTCATTGCTGAAACTTATTTCTTCCATTGGTGAGAAAAATCACTCATGCAAACTCAGTACTACCCACTGAAATCACTCTATGCGTGTCTTTTGCTAGGAAAGGAGGTGCTGAGTCATGCACATTGTTGATGACACCTTGATTGTTAGGGCATTATCATATCCATGCCAAGCCTGATTTGGTATGAAAAAGTTTATCAATTGTTCTACCTGTCAGAAGATTGGCAGCTTAGCTGCCATAGTTTAGATACTATCATACTAATCACTTAGAATCTTTGCTGATGGATTGGGTGGTCTGGCTTTGTTTACATTTCATTCAGATGTAAGTATCAATAGCCAGAAGACCAGAGAATTTCTCATTTCAACATCAGCTCCATTCAGCATTATTAAATCAGTGAACACAGCAATATATACATCAATCCGTGGAGCCACTCTTCTTTTTATCTTCTTGTGGAACTACTTGAAGTACAGTTCCAAAAGCTTTTTCAATGTGTCAAAGATGCTTGTAAATGGATTTAGCTCAATTGGTGCCTTCAATCCCAAATCAGGAAATTGATTCGTCAGGGCTGCATTCATTCCTGGCATCGACATCATCAGAGCTAATTGGCTAGAGGACATAACTTCACAATCTTGAGGCGTATCTTTGATCTTACTAGGGTCATACCCAAAATTTGCCAAGTAAGCCTTGTACTTTGTGATAAATTCTGTACCAGGAGTTGGTGTTCTTGAATAAATCTGAATTCAAGACTTCAAAGATTAGCATCTTCGATAAAGACATGGCAAATGTACAGTTGCAAATTAGAAATAGAAGCGCACGAGAAAACATTCATATTATATCACAGTATCATAACGTACAGAGAGGAAAAATACCTACATTCCTGTGAAAGATGTATCTTCATAAGCACCACATGGAATTAACAAATCTCTTTTAGAGAAATTGTAAATGCTTTGAGGTTTGAATGCATATTTGGTATTCCTGGTGATGTTTTGTTTATTCAGCTCACTAAATCACATCAGAAGGGCAAGCTTCTGACTGAACTCACACATGAATGCATATATGCAGCTAACTCTTGCAATTTCAGCAAGCATGTTATTGCCATCTACCTATAATTGTTGTGACATTGTATCTGGTAAATCTTTTTGTGTGACATTAGACTATATATACAAACATCACAAAGAAATTTAAACCTAAGCTTTAATTTGCAGACCTTATAAGGAAGAGAACAGAAAAGGCCACAAACTTTACCGTACCTGAATGAAGCTCCTATCTTTAGCCCCAGAAACAAGAGCAAAGTTATCATAGTCAGTAGCAATAACATCATAGGGTTCTTTTGGAATAAATGGTATTGTCGGAAACCGCAGATAACATTTCTCTCTAATCATCTCTTGTTTCTCCAAATCAGTTTCAGCATTCTCCGCATCCTCTTCGGAAAGACACTGAACCCTTCCTCTTATGCCAGTAATATAACCATCAGGACTACCATGAACACAAAAAGTATCCACTTGGATGGATGGGGTTTTAGCATCAAATGTGTAGACTCCCTGAAATTGTAGTTACTCATGAAAATTGTTAATCGCTAGATGAAATGAAATATAGAATGAACTTCTAGGATTATTCAAAGCATTTTTCACCTGAGTGCAATGGCAGTCTTCCTGTCCCTGGCCAGCAAATCCACGTTTTAGTGAAGCTACTTCGAACCATCTTCCAGAATATCGAACTGGATCGAAATTTTTCATTGACATACCCCTCATCATTAGCATCCCATTGTTGTTATCTAAGATGCTATCAAGTCTCATCTTATCACCATTATCAGTTGCTGCTGCAATCTGGTAGATACTCTGATGACCAGAAGGCTCCACAGGAAGAGCCTGAACAACAGATATAAAAGAATAAAAAGTTAGTATGTTAGTGTGATAAAATCTTGGCTTGATGAATTGTACTCTGCTATAAGTCCTCCATACGGTTCAACTGCTGGCATTACATCTCTCTTTCTAGTTGCAACAACAATGGCAAGTTTTCTTTTCCATAGTAATAATACCAGTACGAGTGCGATCAAGTCAGCTTTATTGAGCCAATCTCTGATCAGGCTCAACTCAAAGTTAATCTCGAACCTGAGAAGACAGGTTTAAATGAGCCAAGCTTGATACTTTTGACAGTGAAACATTCACTTGCAAGCAAATAGGACTCATCAATACCTCATTTCATACAAATGGTACTCAGCAAATGCTGAACCATGAAACATCCAGCTTCGAACAATTTTTCTATTCTCTTTAGAAGAACAAATGGGATTCACTTCATGTCTAAACAATTTCATCAAAGGAAGGAATGGACAAGGCATTTATTACCTGAGTTGGTGGAGAGACAAGAAGAAGTGAAGCAGCAAGACAAGGAAGCAGCTTTTTAGATATAGATGTGCTCTCACTTAAAGAACATCTTATAATCTTTTCTCCAGGGGAAGAACATTTTGATCTATAGAAAAGAATGCAAATAAAAACAAGGAGTCAGCATGAAGTCAAACCATAATGTAGTGTTGCACTCTCTGACTCCATAATCTTCAAAGCATTAAAAGATACACTATGAAACAGATCATCAATGAGAAATTAAGCCTAAAATAACCTATGAAATTTCAAGAATTGTATGTTCTTAGAACTTATGGAGTTGGAACCAAAGAAATAATGGAGAAACACAACAATGGTTCATAATTTTCGAGCCCCAAAGTCCAAATGACCCACATCTATACCTCAGAGCAGGCCCCTCATAACAATTTTATGCCAAACAACTGTCCATAATCCTCACCCAAATCTTTTGTCTCTCTGATTGCTATATGGAAATCGCTGTTTTGTAAATATTAGCCTTTTTTTTGCTAGCATTTGATCTCACAATCTCATGACAGCTGAGGAGCAGGCAAGTCTTTTCTAAACATAATCACATTATCCATCAAAAGATAAACCAAGAAATCCATTACTACCATAAGGAGTAGAAATCCAAATGCCATGAAGCTAACAAATTTACCATCTTTCAAGGAAACCCACCTGGGAAAGAGGTAAACAGATACCAAAACTAGCTATAAATCACTGAAAATTTAATTGGGCCGATGTAAAATCTGAAGAAAAGAAATCAAAATATCACAAATTTGAACGAAATTAAGAGAAAAAAACAGTACCCGGAAGAGGGGGAAGTAGGTGGGACGCGAAGGGATGGGATTTGCACCAAAGACATGATCTTTGTCAACTCCCCAAAGTTCTCCAAGAACTGTGAAAGATTTCGCAATCCAGGAGGAAAAAAATAAACCCCAAAAGCCAAATACGATCTATCTTTCCAGTGGATGATTCGAGTGAAGCTAAGAAGCTCCTCTCCATAAGGTTTTGTCTGCAGGCTAATGTGTATCTGACTCTCCAATAGAGCTCTACCACGTGTATCACCGGAATAAAATACTTTAAAATTCTCACAAATGAGCATTAAATTTACAGTTAATGGATAATTAAAATATAAAACGAGCTTAACTTACAAAATAAACGAAAATATATAGTATTTTTGATCAAATTATCCATTAACTTATTTTCTTAACTTTTTCTATTTTAGAATATTAAGAAATAATTTTTAAGAAGGCACTTGATATTTATAAAGAAGAAAAATAATAATACCAACAGCTCTATTGGAGTTAATTTTTATTAGATTTTCTTTTTTTCGTGATCGACTAAAAATAAAAATAAAATAAAATAATTACATTTTAGAAACTCTTTTCATTCCCTCTCACGTGCGACCCACGTGATCATTGCCGCTATATATATATATATATATATATATTTTACTCGGTCTCTATCTCCGACTTCTATCGATCGTCTAAGAGCTCGAGGTGTGGTTGAGACTCGGTTAATTACTCTTTCCTTTTGTCCTCGAAACCCTAGCTTTCTTTGCAAAAATTAGGGGGGAATTTGACGCCATTCGTTGTTACTTTATAGATCTCTTTAGCCATCAGCCGCAAGATCTCATCTTACATCATCAGCAATGGCGACGGAGACCAAACCCGCGACTGCCCAAGATCCCAAGGTCGACCTCTTCGAGGACGACGACGAATTCGAAGAGTTTGAGATCGGCGAAGGTATAAAGTTGTTACCTTTCTATCACTTTCCGTGGATTTTGCTTAGACGCTGTTTGAACATGTTTGTGCCGTTGATTGCCCCCTTTAGAACGAGTAAGATTAATAAGTTATGAGTAGAAACAATCTTGGGAACACTGATGCTAGTATGATTCTGTACTAATTTTGTGAAAAGATTAGCTTACACGATGTTTTGAGGTAAAAATTGTTGTCTTTTCACCACTCGAGATAGGTTCTGCTCGAATAGTCATCATATATGTTTATTTCATATATTTTTGCCCTACGGATGAGGGACATTAGAAATAATGAGTAGAATTGGTGTTAATATCTTAAGATAGTATGCCCTACTTACTATTCTTTGAATAAAGTTCTTCCTTAAGCTAAGTGATATGTCTAAGTGAGTTGACCGTACACACGAATCTAGTTTGTACAACTCGAAGACATGGTTCCATTCATGAATTTGTCATTCCAAAAATATTGTACTTACACTATCAAAGATGCTTATTTTAGATACAAGGTTTACTCGCAATCATTCTTTATATTGGATACCCAACGTCTATTGATTAAAGTCCCTCTCTTGATTGAAGTGCTTCTCGATTAACTACTCCGTGAAGCTAGATTGCATCCGGTTGATTGTCCTCGACGTGGACCATGCTTGCTATTTATTGTTTGTAGACGTGCTCGCTAATGGTTAAGCTCCTCCGTGGTGCTTTAAGACATGGTAGATGATATCTATGTGTGCTCCTACATGTGCTTGTTCGTGTGTGATTGAGGTCGATTTAGACTGAGATCCTACTGAGAGAGCTTCTTTCTCCACTTCTTCCGCAATGGAAACAGAATAGTTTCCATCGCTGTCTCCTGTTGCTCTCATCTCTCCCTTTTCTCCACTTCCCCTTAGTCACCAACTCTCCCTCTGCTCCCCCGCCTATCACGGCACGATGATATGTGCCAGTGGCAAATAAACACTTTAATACTAAAATAGCATGTGGTCCTACCAATTTTGAGATGGTGTTCATATTAATAGAGGATAGTATTACTTGAATACCTCTCCAATCTCTCTACATTCTGCAGTGACAGCAGGCCTTCATCCATTGACAATGCGAGCTTTCAAAAATGTGCATTTTTTACCTTCTACTCCCCTTTATTTGTGCACCAATAAAATTTCAAAATTGCATTGCACAATTAATTTAGGTGTGTAACATATAATATCTGCCATCGATTGAAGTAGAAATAGGAGCGGATGATGAAGCCTGTCATTTCCCTCGTCTGTGTCTTCGTGTTTTACTTCCCCTAGAGCCAAAACTTTTTTTTTTCTTAGCTTTATAATGTTTCCACCTACTTGGACTTTATCGTTTCTGATAAAGTGATACTAATATGCTTTTTCCTTTATTTTCTACATTATAGAGTGGGATGATAAGGAAGAAGGTAAAGATGCTCTGCAGCAATGGGAGGATGATTGGGATGACGATGATGTTAACGATGACTTCTCTGTACAGCTGAAGAAGGAACTGGAGAGCAACTCCGAAAAGAGTTGATTATCTAAATGTTTGAGAGGGAAGCTTGATAGTGATTAGTCATTCTTATCTACTTGTTTTAGGTATGGCATGCAAATTGGAGTAGGATTTTGCATGTTAATTTCACTTGTGTTATACAGGACATGTAATTTGCATTGTATTAGTTTGTCTTGGAGAAGTACCTTAACATCAGCTGTCACCTACTGCTGTTCCATATCTTAGTGTGATTTCTTGTTCTGAGCATAATATGAAAAAGAGTTTCCCTTTGAGTTTTGAAGTTCTAGGACATGGCTCTGTAAGTAGAACTGCCTCTTTATACACATACTTTCTTTTGTTGATGAGGTGAATCCATTCTCGGTCAGATTTGTATCTCTCGCACTAGTGAAAACATTTCGAAATGCTTATTGTTCAGTATATGCATTAATGCATATGGGAGTAAATATGCTGATTGCAATTGGGAGTAAATATGCACAAATGTAACTGGCCGTTGAAATATTCATACTAAAGAGAAACAAAATACAAATGATTCAAGGGGCATTTGACCATGTAGAAGAGAACACATGTAGATACTGCATCAAAGTGCAATAAGAGTCATGTAAATATTGTAAATAAAATATATAATGGCATATATTTAAAGTATTACTTTTGATTTCTGATTATTTTAAATTGAATGTGATTAATTTTTATAATTGATATAATTTAATGGTACTTAAATATAACTAAAGTTTGAGATAATTAATAATAGTTTAGAATAGTATTTGATGTTATTAAAAAAATTTAATTAAGGATAATAATGTATTTAGTTTAGTTATTCTATATATAGTCTGGTATAAACCAAACAATAGATTAAAATTAGTAATCCTAGGATAATTTAACCTCTGTTGCTTAATCCTACGACTAAACACACTTAAGTTGCAATTGGGTTCTATGTAACTCATTTAATGCGACTTAGAAATTTTGAATCCTGATACACAGAAAAGGAAAAGAGATATATTTTAAACAAGAACAAAGAAATTATAGTAACATAGCCCATGCCAGCAATTACATAGGATTAACAGCTAATGCTTTGAATGAATAGCCCCCCAAATTATTCTCTTCCTATTTTGAGTACCATAATTCCCATCTCTGGAACACTATATATCTCTTCACCACCATTTGCTTGCTCTTCTCATCCCTTTCTTGCCTCTGCTTCTTATCAAATGGCTAACAACTCTTCTCTCCTCCTCCCCTTCCTCTCCCTCCTATTGCTTCTCCTGCATCACACTGCTGGTATGCTACTAGCTTGTCACTATCTCTTTCTGTTCCTAGATTATATTATCCTTACTGGTTACTTTCTACTACAGGGGAAACTACAGAGCCAGCTACTTCTCAGGTACTATCTAACATAGAAATGAGACTCAGATAGTTAAAAGTAGTTTATGTTTATATTTGTATGTGTATTTCCGACTTTGAATCTCAACGATATCGATTTAACTAGAACACCGTTAAGTGTCTAATTCTCTATAAGAAGAGAGTTCTATGTAAAGTTTTTAAATAATTTGGTATGTTTGTGTTTTGTTCATGATCATCTAGCATTCATGGTGCATTGCCAAGCCGTCGACGAGCGACGTACACCTCATCGACAACATCCAGTTTGCCTGTGGCGAGATCGACTGCAGTCCGATTCAAGCTAATGGATCCTGCTTCTATCCTGACACCAAATCGTCTCATGCATCAGTGGCCATGAACCTTTACTACCAATCCGCAGGAAGGAACCCTTGGAACTGCTACTTTAGTGGAACTGGCCTTATTGTCTTCAATGATCCAAGTTAGTGTTCATCTATTCCTAGTATTATTTTGGCTTTTTTACATACATATTTTAAAAAAATAACATATATTTAAAATATATATATACACGTAAATATTAACTTTGGAAAGATATATAAGTAAATAAGAGATTTTTTTGAAAGTATACACACAAAAAAACCCTAATATTTTTTGAGAGCTTCTTTCTCTGTGTTTAATATCTTAATTTGTTTCATGAATGGCTTATAACTTTTTTTCTGCATTTCTTTGCAGGTTATGGTAAATGCAAGTATGAAATTGGGCGTTAAAAAGGACATGTTGGGAACTAATTCTTGATGGAATTCAATTGATTTCCTTTGGAAATGAATTCCTTTGCTTAGAAACTGATGAAGTTGAAATAAAATTATACTGTTTGGACTTGAGATGATATCCATCTAATCTCATTTTCTAATTTGCCAAAGAGAGAATATATAGTATTGCTTGCAGTCATTCTCATGTCATTTTCTTTGAATCAGAACAAAGTGGTCACTCAGAAGTTCTCTTTCCTACTTATGTGCTAGACTTTTGAGCTACCAATCAACCATTTCCATTGATATGAATAAAGAACCCAATTCCCCCCTCATTGCATTGATACTTGTTTCCCATGATGCAACTAATAACAACAAAAAGTATACACACACATATATTTATATATGTGATTATAATTCATTCTATATGTTTCTTGACTCCAAAATTCAGGGTAAGATTGCTGAGATCCAATTAGGGTGCCAAGTTCTTACCATTAAAGATATAATATATATATTATTAGTCCATTATCTAAGAGCTTAAAATTTTTAGATAACTAGATATCTAATAACATAGTATCACAAATCTAGTTTTTGTAAAGTCTTAGGATCAAATCTTATTATGTCTATATTGTTTAGAGGAACTTGTATATAATACCTTGTCTTTTAACGAAATTATAGTTTACGGTCTCTATTTTTATTATTATAAATTTAGTTTTATAATTTAATGAATATGTGTAAAAAATATCCTGTTCTTAGAAGTGTTAGCTAAACTTAACAGAATATTTGGATTTGGTCAATTGATTAAAGAAATTATGAAAATACTCGTAACCAAGTCATACTTAACCGAATATTCTCACGATATCAGCTCAAATTTAACTCAAAATATTTTCTATATATATTCATTAAATTATGTAGCTCGATTTACAAATAGTAAAAATGTAAGACATAAACCCTAAAAAGCAAGATATTATAGGCAAATTTTTCTATCACTTATGTGAATAACGAGGCATAAATAAAAAATGCAAAGGAACACATAAAGTATGCTAACTATCTAGAAAGAATATAAGCTATGATAGCTATGGCTTATTTTGCCCAATGGGACCAATAACTATCACATGAAATAATGGCTTGAAGATGAGACAAAACCCTTCAAAATTATTCCAACAATTAGCCAAAACTAAATTGTAAATTGTAATACGTGGCTTATTGTACACCATATGGCTTCTTGTGAGGTTCTGATTCCTCACCTCTTGGAGGAAATCAGTGGCCATCATCTAAGTAATAGAAGATTAATTAGACTTAGTCTCATAAACTATTTTAATTTTCTACATAAACACTTTAAACTAGAAGAAATATCCACATAAACCTTGAATCTAATCTAAATAAAGTTTGAAAAAAAATCTATATAGAAAGTGGTGATAACTTAGAAGAGTTAAAGAAAGTTAACTTGATGATATATTATTCTATAGCAAGTGGAACTCCTTGTCCTCCATTATTAGATTCTATTTTGTTGATAAGCATGGGCATTAAAGCCATAACTATTGTAATTAGGAGTCAAAGGGCTAAGATATCAAAGATCATGGATTTACAATAGATTCCTAAAAATTTGTAAAAATTAACCTAATTAACCGTTAGTTATCGTAAGTGAATATGTTGATTGAGTTATAAAGTTTCGAGAGAGAATCTAAGTTAAAAGTTTCAACTATATATAAAGATAAGATATTTTTAAGAGAAATTTATTAAATATATCTTAGATTTTATTATGAATATCTATCATTTAAACATATGTTGAGTCAATTTTAATCTAATAACTTAGTAGAACAGAGGATATTATGCTACTTCTGAAAAAAAAAAACTTAAAATAAATTAAAAATATCTCCCATTTATTTTTACCTTGAAAAAAAGGTTACTCAAAATTAGTCATTTTGTATCGCTAACTAATTTAAATCGTCTTTAACATCGAGCGATAAGTAAACGGTAAATTATCAAGTGAATCTCATCGACAAGAAATTTGCCATGATACAATGGAATGATAAATATTTATATGATAAAAATGTAAATAATAATAATAATAAAAATAAAATGTAAGATACTTTTAATATAGATATTTTTTAAAATATTTAACCTTTGGCAGGAAATTTCTCATGATATGTCCCACCCATTACCAACCAAGCTGATAAGAACATTTGTAGCTGAGAATTATTGGTCTGTTTCCATCCATCATTTCTTACTATTATCTAATCACAATAATAATATTTGCCTATTTTCCAAGAAGATATTCTGATGGGGGCCATTTGCAGAAAAAAAAACCTTTTAGTTATTAGTTGCAGGAGATAGATAGGCTCTCCTGTTATTAAATTATAATTTTAAGTCTTATTTTTTTTTATAATTTAGCTCTAACAAAATTAGAGAAAATTTTATGTATTAACTATATAATTTATATACACTGACTATATAAAATATATGCTCTAATTTTTAATATCGAGATTAAAAAAACAGTTTATGCGTAGTTTATACTCTAGCTTAAAAAAAAGAGTCAAACATCACTTATGTAATTTATCGTTTATACAAAATATACACTATAATTTTTAATAATATGCACATCACAAATATAATTTATATTTATCGTATATATAAAATATAGGTTTTAATTTTAACAATATATGCATTGAGATTTAAAAGAAAATGTCACACGTCATCTATGTAATATATACGCATCGTATATGCAAAATATATACTGTAATTTTCAACGATGTACGCATCGAAATTAAAAAAAAATGCCACGCTTTATTTATATAATTTATACGTATTGCTTATGCAAAATGTATGCTCTAATTTTTAAATGATCGAGTTGGGTTAAGTTTAAGAAACAGTAAATTAATCTAAATTAGTAAAAAAAAACTTAAATTTACAATAAAAGAGTGAAGTAATTCTTGCGCAAATTTACCCATTTGTGAGTGGTGAGCATCAGATCGGTGCTTTGCCTCGATTTCAAGCCTATAAAGTTATTCCTCCAATGGATTGGGACCAATGGAAAGATGCACTCCTCCAGTATTCCCTTCTCTTCTCTATAAGTATTTCGCAAAAATCTCACTTTTTTATTCCGTCGATCATGCATTAGAAACCAAGAGAAGAATTTGTTCCCATCTCGAAGGGAGGTCAAGCTTTTTGAACGCTATGATGCTGTAATCTGAGAAGAAGCAATTGGGTCTGCTTGGATTGAGGCAATGGGATCTTCTCTGCTGTTGGTTGTGTGCTTCTTGGTTGGTATGCTTGGAGTAGTAGGTCAGAGGTCGAGGCCGGCCGTGGTGAACGTAGGAGCTCTCTTCACCTACAACTCTACTATCGGGCGGGCGGCGAAGCTCGCCATCCAGCTCGCCATGGAGGACGTCAATGCGGACGAGGGAGTTCTTGCCGGGACCAAGCTCAATGTTATCATGCAAGATACCAACTGTAGTGGATTTCTTGGAACCATCGAGGGTAATATATATTTATAGTTTCGTTCAGTAGTTGGTAGTTGCTCTGTTTTTTTTTTTTTGGGGCACGTAAGATGTTTGTTATATGTCCAAGTCAAATCTTTTGGGACCTTTGTGGTTGCCATTTATTTTATTTTGAATTCCTGCTTTCAAATGATTAGTTTCCCTGCAGGGAGTAAGCCCTTTTGTTTACTTTTGAATAAAGAAGTTTACTTTTGGTTGCGATTATTTTATTGTGAGAAATCAATCACCTTTGTTCATCTCAGGACTTTCTTGTTTATGCGAATTTAGTATCTTCATGGTAAAGTTAGCATCTTGGCAGCCAAATAGCCATGGTTTTGGGCCATGAAAGCCACCGTTCTAGTAATAAAACTGCAGACATCTTGCCCTCCCCTGATCTTGCGTTAAAGGAAGTTTTGTGCTCACTTAGATGCTCTGTTCTAAATCGGAGTTATCAATATGATTATTCTTTGGGATTACTAAAATCTATGGCCAATCTAACTTTTGAGTAATTATGTCAAAGACAAACACTGTCATCAGAGGAGGAAGCGCACTTCAGTTATTGTTTTATGTAGAGCAGTGACAATATATTGGCTCATTACATTCAAAATATTTGCTTTGGGTATTCTCTAGCTTTCATCCTTGAAGATTTGAATAGTAAAGCCCTTCAAAATTGTAATATTCATTCATTTTGAATAGCAACTACTCAGAAAATATGTATTTCCTGCTCCATGTTTCTGAGATTTTCTTCTTCTTTTCCATGAAATTTGTAGCTAATAATTCCTCTGTTTTCTTGAGCAGCCTTGCAACTGATGGAGAAAGATGTACTTGCTATCATAGGTCCACAGTCCTCCGGGATAGGCCATGTCATATCTCATGTTGTTAATGAACTACATGTTCCTCTCTTATCATTTGCAGCTACTGACCCCACTCTTTCTTCACTGGAATATCCTTACTTCGTTAGAACGACACACAGCGACTACTTTCAAATGAAAGCAATCAGTGATATGATCTATTATTATCAGTGGAGAGAGGTTACTGCCATTTTTGTTGATGATGATTATGGGAGAGGTGCAATATCAGCCTTAGGCGATGCACTTGCAGAAAAGCGGGCCAAGATCTCATATAAAGCTGCATTCCCACCTAATGCAGACTCAAATGTAATCAATGACCTGCTGGTAAGAGTGAACTTAATGGAATCAAGGGTTTGCGTCGTGCATGCCAATCCGGACTCCGGCATGATGATCTTCTCAGCAGCTAAATCTCTTGGCATGATGAGCAGTGGATATGTTTGGATAGCAACTGATTGGCTTGCTTCTGTTTTAGATTTTTCTGGATTAGTAGACCCACACACCATGAGCCTTTTACAGGGGGTGATTGTTCTCCGGCATCACACTCCTAATACTGATATGAGGGGAAGGTTTATCTCTAGATGGAACAGGGTAAGAAATGAGAGTGAAAGTTTGAACTCATATGGGTTGTATGCTTATGATTCTGTCTGGTTGGCTGCCCATGCAATCAATCAATTTCTGACCAAGGGTGAAAGTACCAACTTCTCTAATGATCCAAGGTTGCACGATGCCAATGGAAGTACTCTGCACTTGGCAACTCTGCAAATATTTGATGGAGGTGAGCAATTACTTCAGCAGTTGTTGCTTGCAAACTTTACAGGTTTAACAGGTCAAATTGAGTTTGATTCAGCGAGGAACTTAATCCATCCAGCATATGATATCTGGAATATTGGTGGGACTGGTTACCGGATGATAGGGTACTGGTCTAATTATTCTAGTCTCTCAGTTATTTCTCCTGAAATTTTGTATGAGAAGCCATCAAATAGTTCCGCCAGTAGCCAACAACTCTACAGTGTGATATGGCCTGGTGAAACTACAGACAAGCCTCGTGGGTGGGTTTTCCCCAATAATGGCAAGCCTCTGAGGATAGGAGTTCCTAATCGAGCAAGCTTCAAAGATTTTGTGTCAAAAAGTTCTGGCCCTGATAATGTTTCTGGGTTTTGCATTGATATATTTAGTGCTGCAATTAAGTTGTTACCATATCCCGTTCCTTGTTCATTTATCCTAATTGGAAATGGTACCAAGAATCCCAATAATGATGATCTAATCAATATGGTTGCTAAAAATGTACGTGCTCTCTTATCACAAGCTTGTGTGATATGGTTGTTCTCAGTCTAGTTAAAGCTTCAGTGTCATATTTCTGTTATGCTTGAAGTGAGAATCTAATATCTTGTTCTTCTATCTAGGACCTTGATGCAGCAGTAGGCGACATTGCTATTGTGAGAAACAGAACGAAAATTGTTGATTTTACACAGCCATATGTGGAATCAGGCCTAGTCATAGTAGCTCCTGTTAATCACAGGAGCTCTAGTGCTTGGGCTTTCCTGAAACCCTTCACATTGGAGATGTGGTTAGTCACTGGCGGTTTTTTTCTTTTTGTGGGAGTAGTTGTTTGGATTCTTGAGCATCGGACAAACATGGAATTTCGAGGATCTCCAAGTGAACAGCTTGTGACAATATTCTGGTTAGTCTTATTTATTTACTGGTATCTGAACCTACTTTCTGGTCCATGTCATAGGTGAGATTTGTCCGAGGTAACGCCATAATTTATGTCGTAAAAGATTTGATTTGACAGAGAACGGCTAGAGTAATTTGGTTCAAACAAGGTCAGATTACATTAGAAAACAAGGAGATCATAAGAAAATCATCTTTTATATTCGGAGATTTTTTGACATTTATCCATAAGGAGATGGTGAGGAAGTTCTCCTCTTGCATTTTTATGGCTTTCCTGTTGATCTAGTTACCACTAATTGTAGTTCCAGATGTTGTCCTAACAAGTAGGGAAAACATTTTCAGAAGAGAGAGTTCAAGAACACTAAAGTTTTCAAAGATAAGTGCTTAGTCTGGCGAGGAGAGCACCACATCTTCCTCTAATGCATGAAACATGGAAGTATCAGGCAGTTATGGACTGCAATATAATGGATTTCTCAACTTTTCTTTTCAGTTTTTTTCCTATGCTTTGAATAAAGCTTAGGAAGTTCCTGCAATATTTTATTAACATATGAGAAGTTGGGGGCATTCTTTTCATTTACATTCAAATGATTTTCTTTTGTTCGAGTGACTCACCATCCTACATTATACATATATTCCATATAATTATTTTGAATTGTGTGACTGTTCATTCTACCATGTTCTCCTTGCAGGTTTAGTCTCTCAACAATGTTCTTCGCTCACAGTATGTTCACTTCCTACACATCTTTCATATTCTACTTAGATATTTTCCGCTAATTTCAGCTTAAGGTTTTGGTTTGGATCTTATTTCAGGAGAGAACGTAATGAGCACCCTCGGACGTTTCGTGCTGATCATATGGTTGTTTGTAGTACTAATCATAAATTCAAGCTACACTGCTAGCCTGACATCCATCCTCACAGTCCAGCAACTTTCGTCAGGGATTAAAGGGCTTGACAGCTTGATATCAAGCTCTGTTCCTATTGGTTACCAGGTTGGTAAGTTTACAAGAAATTACTTGATAGAGGAGCTTAGCATAGCTGCATCCAGGTTGGTAGGTTTAAACTCGCCTGAAGAATATGCAAGAGCTCTTGAACTTGGACCAAAGAATGGTGGTGTTGCTGCAATAGTTGATGAGATGCCATATATTGAGATCTTCTTATCAGAGTATTGCAAATACAGGATTGTGGGACAGGAGTTCACTAAGGAGGGCTGGGGATTTGTAAGTATCTTTTATCATAATCATGAAGTTAGCTGACATCATCTCGTTTTACACAGTTCTGTCAGACATGTTATTACTCATAGGAGGCTGTAAAATGGTTTAGGTTGATTTTTTTTTTTTTTTGTGCACTTCCTCTCAAGTCACACACCTTATTATTTTGCTTGGTTTGCAAAGTTAAGATCCACTGATGCCAACAAAAAGATGATCATTAAAATCACAATAGTGATCGGCAGTTGCTAGTTTTTTTAGTGTTTCTTTGTTATACTATTAGAACAAGAGTAATCAAATGGCCTCCAGACAGAGTACTTACTGTTCAATTCTATATACAGTGAAAGAAATGAAAGAAAGGTATTAACCTCAGGGAAAAAGATGAATTGTGACAATGGCTCAAAGGCTTTTTTGTTGTCAGATAGTTCTTTGTATAGGGTGTAAGATTCTGTTAGGAGACATAGTTGTCTAATCAGCTTCCAGCTTTCCATAGATAAATTTGGGCTTCACATTCCTCTCCTTTTCTGCATAAATTCAACCATCAATTTAATGTAATGCAGTAAGAATGCAATCATGGAATTTTTTTGTTGCTTAAAAGTTCAATGCCCTAAAATTCAACTGTGTTCGCTTAACAGGCTTTCCAGAGAGACTCTCCTCTTGCAATGGACCTGTCAACTGCCATTCTGACATTATCTGAAAATGGCGATCTCCAAAAGATCCAAGATAAATGGCTGTCTCGTAAAGAATGCAGCTCCGACGATGAAGAAATGGACTCGAATCAGCTGAGCCTAGCAAGCTTCTGGGGCCTCTTTCTCATATGTGGCCTCATATGTCTTATTACTCTCGTCATTTTCTTCATAAAAATTGGTTGGCAATATTGCCTATACCAAAAGAGCAAGGCAGAGCAAGACAAAGCTGAAGAAATTCCGACATGTAACAGTAATAAACAACTACCTGATAATCAACCACTGAAGCACTTGGGTAGCCTAGCTAGTTTCAGGGAATTGGTACGTTTTGTCGACAAAAAGGAAGAGGAAGTCCTGAGTGTCATCAAAAGGAAATCTAGTGACAAAGAACATCCAACTAGCCAAACATCAGAAGGATAGCTAGTGCCAAAGAAGCATGTCTTCTTTTTTTTAACTTTTGGTTGTATACATACTTCAAAGGAGTGCAAGTCTATAGATTATGAGGTAACCACCTGATTGAGTATAAATTAAACAGTTATATCTGTGAATTGTAATTGTTATATATCATCTGGAATGCAAATATCTGCTCAGGTTTTTATGTTTTAATGCTATATGGTATATGATTGATTGAAAATTTCTTTGTGAACTCTATGAGATGTGAATTTACCATTATACCCATAAAGTAGTTAAAAAGGTGATGATTCTGGGGTAGTTATTGAGCCATCATTCGGCAGCTTCCAATAAGTTCGGGACCCCACATTCAACTCCCCCAAAATATGCCTTTATGGAGACAAAATCTCCACATAGATTTGAACTGCGATACGGTACGAACTACCACCTTCCCATCTCCTTCATCACCCGCCGAAGCAGAGACCACTCGATCGTGACCCAGAAAAGAGACCCACCAATGGCCTCCGTCACCGGACACCCTAACCCGAGCCTCTACTATGCGCTCACCAAGTCCTCGCCTTCCTCCTCTCTCGGCGTCCGGATCCCCGCGATGCCGCGGCGGATCGCCGCCGCGACGCCTACGACCGTGTCCTGCACCTTTACGCAGGACCCCGCCGCCGTGATGAGGCCTGACGCGTTTGGGCGATTCGGGCGGTTTGGGGGAAAGTACGTGCCGGAGACTCTAATGCACGCGCTCACCGAACTGGAGGACGCGTTTAGATCCCTATCCCATGACGAAGAATTCCAGGTTGTGTTTCCGTTTTCCTTATTCGGATTTAGCGATTGTTTTGGGATTCAGGTCTGCGTTAAATGGCTAAAGTTTCGATTTTTAGTTGTTGGATTTGTTAAGGTGTCATCTCTTTTTTCCAAATTCTAAGTTGGTTTATATAATGTTTTGGATCCTAATGTTCTTTTTAAATATTTCTATCCTTTTTTAGTTTCTTTGTCTTTTCCTATGTTATTTTTTTATATGATTAATTAATTTGTCAACGATCTTTATTCTTTAGTAAATTGTGCAAATATCTCCCTATTAAAGGGACAAATAATTTGGTTGTATGTATGCATGCTTACAGATGCTAATTGATTGATTAATTTTAACTTACTCTGTTCCTCCCTCATATGAGTATCTTCAATTTGTTCAGGAACCAGGCACTGACTTGAAAGGGAACAGATTCTTGAGACGTTGTATCTAATGGTGTTGTTTTATCAAACAAATGCATCTTTGATCGTTACTGCAAGACTGTTAGACTTAATGTTGACAAATATAAATAATTGTCAGTTTTAAGTACAGCAGAGGATTGCAGTGCAGTCCTTTTCTCCTTGTTTATATAAGTAGTAGGTTATAAGTTCCACAGCTATCTTGCTCGGCTGAGTTTGCAGCAAAATATGCTCACATAGTGATTGTGCAGTTTGGAACTGTTTCATTCTTTTGAATTTTTTGCCGCTTTTTCCTGTGCTGCAGAAAGAATTGGATGGGATTCTCAGAGACTATGTTGGCCGAGAGAGCCCACTCTACTTCGCTGAGCGTCTCACAGATCACTACAGGCGCTCTAATGGCGAGGGTCCATACATCTACCTGAAAAGGGAAGATCTTAACCACACCGGCGCCCACAAAATCAACAATGCTGTAGCACAAGCTCTCCTGGCAAAGCGATTGGGGAAGAACCGGATAATAGCTGAGACAGGAGCTGGTCAGCATGGAGTTGCCACTGCCACAGTATGTGCAAGATTTGGTTTGCAATGTATCATCTATATGGGTGCACAAGATATGGAGAGGCAGGCCCTCAATGTTTTCAGGATGAGGCTTCTAGGGGCAGAGGTTTGTTGCACACTTTTATGCTTTACTTTGTGAATGCCTATCCTTGGATAATGCCAACTTTCATTGTATTTTTTTGTATGCTTTACAAGCATTATAAGGTTTGTTCTGAAGCAGGTAAGAGCTGTTCATTCTGGGACTGCAACACTGAAGGATGCCACATCAGAGGCTATACGGGACTGGGTGACTAATGTTGAGTCCACGCATTACATTTTAGGGTCCGTTGCAGGCCCACACCCATATCCAATGATGGTCAGGGAATTCCATGCAGTTATCGGTAAAGAAACTCGAAAACAGGCAATGGAAAAGTGGGGTGGCAAACCTGATGTGCTAGTTGCCTGTGTTGGTGGGGGCTCAAATGCAATTGGCCTCTTCCATGAATTTGTTGATGACCTGGACGTAAAGATAGTAGGTGTGGAGGCTGCTGGATATGGACTAGATAGCGGCAAACATGCAGCTACCTTGACGAAAGGAGAAGTCGGCGTTTTGCATGGGGCCATGAGTTATTTATTGCAGGATGATGATGGACAAATAATTGAGCCTCATTCAATAAGTGCTGGGTTAGTAATCCAGTTCTCTAGTTATTGATTCTTATCATTTTCGAGTGACATGCTAATTCAACTCTTACATTGACAGCTTGGACTACCCTGGTGTTGGTCCGGAACATAGCTATTTGAAGGATATTGGTCGTGCCGAATACTATAGCGTCACTGATCAGGAAGCTTTGGAAGGTAACATGAGTATTTTGTTTGGTTTTTTTGGATTCCAACATATATCTTTGTTTTCTGCACTATAATTCCTTACTTTTGACTCTGTTTTAAATTTCATTCAGGAAGTTGCAAAACCTAATATTTGTTAAGAGGACAATTCTATTTCATTTTTTACTATACAAGAGGAGTGGCTACAACATTGAGGATAGCCTGATGACTGACTGGGAAATGGATTTTGTAGTTAGAGTAAACACAATGATATCCATCTAAAGACTAAACATCGGTAACAAACACGAAAATGTTACCTTTCAGACATTTAAATAGCTGATACTGAACCCCTATAGATCATTTATCTCAGCAGATCATATTCATCTATCAATATCAGAACTTTCAGGTGGATATTTACAGTTTCATAGATGTTAATCGATCTGCTTCTACGCAGCTTTCAAGCGCTTGTCGCGGTTGGAGGGCATCATCCCTGCACTAGAGACTTCTCATGCACTGGCATACCTGGAAGTTCTCTGCCCAACTCTATCAGATGGAACAAAGGTTGTGTTGAACTGCAGTGGCAGAGGGGATAAAGATGTGCAAACAGCCATAAAGCACCTGCAATTCTAAAGTATACATCACTCTCCTCCTGTTACTCATTCGGAAGAGGGAAAGGAATGTTCAAACTCTCCATCAAACACATTGTTACATTTATATTCGCAATATGCTGTGAATGCATCAAACAAGTGACAGAATTATGTCATATTGGTAACAACAGAAAGGAGCCCTTTTTTTTTTTTTTATCAATTTACCCTTTTGTATAGTTTGCCGACGGTAAGTTCTATGGATGTCTCTTTCTCTAAATCAATAAATATACATCTAATTCACTTTAAAATTTATATACTAAAATGCATTTTATAATCTCATCTCAGTTATCAATTTCTAAATATGAATCGTCTGATTAGATTAACGACTTATATTAAAAAATTTAAATCATTCAGAAAGTTATCTAAGTCTGAGAAATTTCTTTTCCATATAAAATTGTTTTTTAATTCAGTGATTTTCATAAAAATTATTCATTGAAAATGATTTATGTGGAAAAAGAATTGGGTTGGGATAAGAATAATAAGATTGAGCTTGGGTCCCACTAGAATCCAACACTATTTGGGACTAATTTTGGTCAAGCCTAACCCAACTTGAACTGGCCGGCGACTGAAGGGTGAAATTGGAAATTTAATTCTTGCGCTCCATAAACCCTAGCCCAGAAACACCGGACTATTAAAGGAGCTCTCTCGCCTCTTTCCCTCTCCTCTTACTCTCTTCCGCGGATTAGATCGGTAGGCGGAGCAACGCCGAATTCGAAACCCTAGGCATCAATCTCGTCTCAGCTTACGCGTCCAGCCATGGTATTTTAGCTAATCTTATCTTTGTAGAGTTGTTCGAATTATTATTCTTCGTCTAAAATGCGCTGTTTGATCTACTTCTAAGAAGAATAACTATTATTTGATTTTCTGGTAAAGTTCAAGTTTTCCTTTCAATTTGGAGATCGATTATGTATGCCTGTTTAGTAATTCGTATTCTTGGGTTGTTTTTCTAGATGTATCTCGTGCTGATCGACTGTAAAGTATTGGCTGTAGGATGAGCTATAAGTTCGAATCTTGGGCTGAACTCTTTTAGTTTGTTGATCTCAAACCAAAAGTTGCACTGCAGTGTTGTGCTTGTTAATTCGGATTTTATTGTGTACTGGTAGTGACCTTTAAAGGATTAATACAAAGCTATAAGCTGCATCAGTGTAGTCCATGACCATGAATATGTAGTGAGCTTTAAAAGATTAACACAAAGCTATAAGCTGCATCAGTGTAGTCCATGACCATGAATATGTTTACAGAAGTGCGTAATTGCTCATTCTTTCTTGAGCCATCTATTGACACTTTACATGAGTACTATGCTATCATATTTTAAAATTCAAAGAATATAATGGACGATGGGTATAACAATTTAGATATATTTTGATGCTTATGGTTTAATGTCTGTCAAAGTAGCTTAATTTGTCCAAGTTGAAATGGTAACTATCTACCTCAAGGATGCAAGTGGTGCTTAGTAAGCAAGTTTATCAGAGAATAAGTAATGATCTATTTGTGATTCGAGCACCTTTTTCACTAACTTCAATTGGTACCAGTCTGTTTTTTTTGGATGAATTGTGGACTTTTTCCTAACAGATACAGGGCCAACAATGTTTTCAAAATAACATGTCTTTCTAGTTAGGCTAGAATTTCCTGTTCGAATGGAGAAATTGCATTTGTATTTATACTTGTCCTTCACTTTGTCCCCTTCATCATATTGAACTAAGTTGTGTTGTTGATGATATTTCTTTTTGTTTCATTCATCATATTGAACTAACCTGATATTAGTGGTGTATTCAAATCACACCGATCTGCATTTGGATGCATTGTTTTTTCTTAATTTATTGAAGATCCATCTTATTAGCTGTTTCTTTTGTTTTGTATTCAATTATTCCTTGATAGATATTTAGTGGCACTTTGTACTATGCTAATCATGTATTTGCTGGTTGTGACAGTCGAGGAAGAAGACCAGGGAGCCCAAGGAGGAGAACATCACTCTGGGACCTACTGTACGGGAAGGAGAGAATGTGTTTGGTGTTGCACATATATTTGCATCGTTTAATGATACTTTCATTGTAAGTCTATCAATGTGTCTGTAATCCTTTGTGGCCACTTCTAATTATATCTTGTTCTGTACTGACTGGCGGTTCATGTTTGCAGCATGTGACTGATTTATCTGGAAGGGAAACACTTGTCCGCATCACAGGTAAGTCAATTGTTCAGCCATAGTTCTTTTCCATATGAAATTTGTTCAACCATAGTTCTTTTCCATATGAACTCACAGCCACAATACTTGTTCTTATATATACAATCTCTTGATCATTCAGGTGGCATGAAGGTTAAGGCGGATCGTGATGAATCATCACCATATGCAGCAATGCTTGCAGCTCAAGATGTTGCTCAGCGGTGCAAGGTTGTAATGCAATCTTGATTTTCTTAGTTTCTAAGTGGAAGTTCATGATGCCATTCACCTTTTTTCTTTTTCTACTATAATTTTTTTTTTTTCACTCATGAAATACTGCTAATTAAATTTGCTTGAATCTTTTGCTTCAATGGGAACATCAAATGGTCCTTATGATGCTACACACTAAACCTTTTCTCCTTTTTCTGAGTATTTCGTTAGTTGGCTAATTAATAGTTTATTGTCTATAGGAGCTCGGCATTACTGCTCTGCATATCAAACTCCGTGCAACTGGAGGGAACAAGACCAAGACGCCAGGTCCTGGTGCGCAGTCTGCTCTTAGAGCACTTGCTCGTTCTGGGATGAGAATTGGTCGCATTGGTGAGTTCCTAATTTTATTTCATGCTAATATTAATGTAAGAACAAATGATTCTGTGGCATTTTGTCTCTACTGGCAATATTTTTGAGAGAAGTCTCTACTGGTAATTGGTACCTGGAATAGTTGAATTTGTTCATAAGCCAACAAGCATAGGCTTGTTTTTAATGTTGTCTCTAGGCAAATTTACCAACTATACTATCATCATTTGAGAAGATGCACGAAGTTTCTGATATTACGCACAAGTATTGATCTTTTAAACATCTATTATGCACCCGATGAGATGTGGCTCTTTATACCTTCTACCCTTTTCCCATTATATTACCTTCCTTTTCCCTTTTACGAATTCTAGCTAATTTTCTTTGTGGGACTATGATCTGCCAGAAGAATCTTCAACAGTAAACTATATATATATATATATATATATATATATATATATATATATATATTTATCTGACTACATATACTGCATATATTAATCATACTGCTAAGTTGCTCTAGGATAGTTTTCTTCCTTGCATTTGGTTGTGCTTTATTTTTAATATTATATTTCTTAGGTGTCAGCATACCTTCTAGGCAGTATTTCTAAGTTCAGTATTTTCTAGTTCCTTTCGAGCATATTTTGTAAACAAATGTAACTCGCATTGCTTTGCTTGCACCAGAGGATGTGACTCCAATTCCCACCGACAGTACGCGCAGGAAGGGCGGGAGAAGAGGGAGGAGACTGTAGTGTTATTTTCGCTTATATGCTCTTTTTGCTTTTCTGGACTGACAATGAAAAATGTTGCAATCGTGAATTTTGCTCGTTGTTGGATAAAACTTAATGCTTCTACATTGTTGAGGAGACTTTCAAAGTTTCAACTATCGTTCATGTTAAGATCTTTGAGTTGAATTCAATTATCAAGTTGTGTTTTTCTTGTTTCTTATTATTTTGCGTCATCATTTAACTATGTTGCATTTGATCACATTAGTTCTTTTGTGGACAATGTCAAATTATGCAATTATATTGGCAGCATTGAGGAACAGTAAAATGGCAAGTGCCGCACTTGGTGGTTTATGGATGTCATTTTTTCGTCGAAGATTGTGTAATAGAATGTTTGGTACTACATTATGGACAATCAAGATCGAGTTGTCATACCGCATTAAGAATGATCTGATTCTATTTGCAAAGTTTTAACATTTTTTAGGCCCAAATTCTAATTTATTCCTTTTAGAATAAGATGATGTGTTTAGGTACTACTCAAAACTCTTGCAATGCTACATTTGGCCTAATTACGAGTGATGCTATCATAAAATGGACGAAATAATTAAAGCTGAGCTCATCCCAATTAGGTCCAAACCTACAATTTCATCAAATAATAATTTGTTCATCATTTTCCATGGAAGTAAAATAAAGCAGTCTTAGATCAAGCAAAATCGTCAAATAATAGCTGCCTTGAAGAGCTATAAAATGTCAGAAATTGTCATACTCCGGGCTACAATTTATTCTTAATTCACAAGCAAAGGGGGTATTTCTTATGATAGCTTACAAAGAGGAGAAAGAACAACAAACATCACTCTTTCAGATACTATAATTATTATGCTCCTATCTTCAAGAAAACAAAGGAAAAATTGCTGCTGAAGCTGTGCAAAATCGAGTTCGCTGCCGCCATTGCCAAACAGCAGCCAAGCAAGTATAACAAACTGATTGCATTTAATTTTATTTCTTCGCCTGCATAAGAATTCAGAAGTGTTGTTAGTGTGGTGTCACTCAGATCGTTTGCTGACGAATATCACGTTCCAAATTCAGCATCAACACACAAATTCACCAGTGTCCCAAGTGCATGTTGTTCATCTCAGATCAACAACACTAGCAAAACAAAGCTTTAGGCAAATCTAACAGGTTACCTGAGAGTAGATGAAAGTTCCAAGGATGGCAATGGCACTGCCAAGCGCGTTTATTGGTAGGATCGGCGTATCAAAGATCACGATTGAGGAGATGATGACGCATATGCGCTTCAGGGTGTTACCGACGCTGAACGTTAAGGGGCAGATCTCATCCAACGACATGTATGAAACCTGGTTGTATAAGTGGTACAAGACACTTTGCGCAGCTACCCACCTATCATTGTTGAATTCCATCCACATAAAATCAAAAAGTCTGAGCTATGCTATTTCTTCAGACGAATTGGAAAGTTCAGAATTGGCTTCTTAAAGTGTTCAGATCACTTGCTAGGAAACTTTTGATTCGAAACATGAGCCAATAACAGTAAAAAAGGAATGGCCATGAAGAAATCATCGTAATTATTATCAAAGGTTTTACTAGGATGGAATGTTTTTGTTCATCAGACATTAATGCAGTATTACAGTTCTGAAAAAGTACCGCCTTATGGTAAATTGTTTCGTATGATGCCATTTGAGCTCAGTTAGCTATTGTAAGGAAGCTTTGATTTACCGTTCAATAAAAACATAGAAACAAAAACATTCTACAAGAATCGAAAATTTCTAGTTCTTACCAGAAGAATTGGGGACCGATCTGCGAGACGGCCTTTTGCCAACCAGCAGCCCATACCTTGGGGCCCTCGATTGCAACCGCAAAGGGTGTGAGTATCAATGTGGACAGTATAGAAAGACATGCGTAATAGTTCATCCCATTTACAGACATCCCCTTCATACCCTTCTTCGAGAAGATGTTCCGAAAAACAAATGCAAGGTTTGATACCATTGCGCCGTTAAAACCTGGAATCACGGTAAATAGCAACATAGCACCACAAGAACAATCTGTATAGGAGTATTAAGAACTCCTTGAGCAGACCCTCATGATATGATTCTTAGAAAATAGAATTTATGACAGAAACATATGATTTAGATTTGAATACAGAGAGACTGTTAAACTTCAGTATGCAGCTTAACTAAATTCAGCAAGCAAAATGATCAGAAATTTAACTTCCAGATTGCTTAATATTTTGCAGCATCATATCATTCTAGTACTCAATTATCAATTTTAACGTGAAATCTAGATCATCTGAGATAAAGAATCCCTTGCTATCATGATATTTTTCAGTAGCATATTACTTAGATGTTCATGAATAGTATGTAGTCTGAAACTGCTATCTCAAACCTTAAAGATTGAAACAGAGCACATTACTTCTTACCAGTCATGTTAAAGTCGAGCTCTGTCATCGCGGCGAGCCCACAACCGCCGATGATCGGAAAGAGCGATAGATAAACCGCCAAAGGGAACTTCTCCCCTATCAGCAACCTCGACACCAGCACGCTGAACGCCGGCTCCGAGCTCTTGATAATGTGGGTGAACGACACGGCGACCTTCGACACGCTCACCGCCGCCGCCACGTGCCCGACCGAATGCGCCACCGCCACCTTCAACAACAAAAGCCAACTCTTATCCCCTGATCAAAGGGTCAACAAAACCTTAAAATTTTAGCTAAAAAGATCCATCTTTGATTCTTTCCTCACCGGAGCTAATGCTTTCCAGAAATGTAGGTCGGTCTTGGGGGGCTTCGCGATCCCGGTGGCCCACGAGGAGAGCATCATGACGGAGCCGGAGGCGAGGGCGAGGGTCGAGACAAGCCAGGGGTAAGGGAAGGCATTGAAGACCTTCTTGTTGTAGATATTATACACGACATTTAGACCCCACCACGTCGCGAAGTATATACCAATCTTGAGCTTTGGGGCGCCGCCGGAGGAGACGTTCTTCGGCGACGAAGCTTTGGGACTCTCGGAATCTTCCGAAACCTCGTCGGAGGCCTTCGACCGGAGCCTGAGCCCCTCGGCATTCGACTCCGATGGGGTTTCTTCGCTGGAATCGGGTGCGAACACCTCAGGGGAGGAGAGATATAATGGTTTAGGGGAAGAAAGGGTGGGATTTGGGTGTTCCAAGTCGGCGATTTCAGGTTTTGGAGGTGGGGATTTGGGGCGGACGAGATCACGGGAGCCGACGGAGGCGACGAAGTACTTCATGAAGGAGGCCATGGCGCTACAATGGATCAAAAAGCTCTCGCCTTTCCTTGTTACAATGGATTAAACCGTATCAAGATCTCACAAAGGTGACGCCTTTTCTCCGATTTATGATACCAATCCGTGGAAAGGAGAAGCGCGGAGAAGGCAATGGAGGGGTGGTAGTGGTAGGCGTATAAAAAGAGAGGGAAAAGTTTGGAGTTGAAAGTTCCCGAAATACACCTCTTACAGTTGGAAGGCGGTTTTCTTCCAGGAATGACCCTCAGATGGTTGAATTTAAAAATTATTATTTTATTTTAATAATTAGATATATTGAAATAACTACTAATTTATGGATAAAGATAATAATGTAATATAAGAATACTTAGGGAAAAAAATCCTTAAATTTATTTTGGAAAATCCACAAAATGTTACTCTTATTATCATTTCCACCTTACAATTTGGACCTTAATTTCTAATTTTCATTTTTATTGCTTAAAATCCTGAGTTAAATTTCAACATAATTTTATCAGAAATAACCATATTAAAAAAATATATAAATGAAAATAAATACAAAATATAGAGTGTTATATATAAATAAAATAAGGTCAACTTCTATGACAGGATGGCTCCTCTTGGATTAATATTAGTTAATTAAGAACAATTTGCGAACGTGTCATGACTGCCAAATTATGGAACAAGTTATTCCACTTTATTATAATAATAAAAAAATAAATTATTCATCATTATTATTATTTTTAAAAAAAGAAGCCTTTATTAATCACCTAATTTTGGCATTGAATTAATATTCTGCTCATCTGAATCCATGCATCGGCAGCCATTTGGATTTATTAAAATTTCTCAAAACAATCTTTAATGGTCAAATAAATACTTAAAGGTAGAATATATATATATATACACCAATTAATGCATTACACCCATGTTCATAATTATCTTGTATTGTTCTTGCTCACGTAGTATTGTTATTTTTTATTTCACTTCATAGAAATTGAATCTAATTTTCTTAAAATAATGTCAACGAGTAGTTTGGTTGGACATTAACATGTAGAGATTCTAAAGTTCTAGATATATGCAGCTATAAACAACTTTATTATTATTATTATTTTATAACATATATATATATATAAATATAAGAAAGAAAGAACTCAAATAATCTACGTAACTCACACCTAAAGTATAAATACAAAGGAATTAATCATAGACAAATGACGTCTAAAATGCATTAATGTTTATTTTAACAAATAAATCATATGATGAAACATTCATAAAAGATATATTAGAAACTATGGAGACCTTTGACATCTAAAATAAGATGAGCTTAAACTGTGGGTATTTATTTTTAGTTAATTCATAATTTGGTTTCTATAGATAAGTGCTTTTATTGTTGTTTTCTCTCAAAATTAATGTAATCCAGAATATTTCAAGTGATACTTTATTTCCCTCCATCATAATGTTTATAAATTTATTTTCTGATATATAATCTAACCAATATCTGATTTTAGACTTCGATTTTTAGACAACTTATTCTCGAGTTTCACCGAGGGTTTCACATATAATTTAGTTTTTATTAAACTTATACTTGTGTTGTTATTCTTATAAAATTATAATTGGATATCACAAAGGAAGACCAAATTAACCATATAAGGTTACCATAGTTTGTGAAAATTAAAAGCTTTGGAAATGCATATTTGTTGTTATTAAAGAATAAATTATCTTTCTTTTATAAATTTTACTTGATGAAGTCCATTTGGTTGCTAGAAAGAGACGATGAGATAAGGAATATAATCGTCTTTTATTGTGATTTATTTTTTTTGCAACTCGGAGATGAAATAAATGTAGGATAAGGGATAAAATTCCACTTATTTTATCCATATTTTTTTTCTAATTAAACAATAAAATAAAAATAAGGATAACACCATCATTTATCCAAAAATAAGTCCTCACATTTATCCAACTTAGGGCATGTTTAATAGAAATTTGGCTCTCCTTAGAAACTTATTATCAAGGAAAATTCTCATATTCTTTGTTTTATGTCCAAAATATGCAAGATCTTTTTTCTAAGACAAAAAAAAATAAAATAATCTACTCAAAATAACTGTAACTTTTTTTTGTGTGTGCTTATCTTTGTTTTGCATTAGCAAGTTTTCTTTTCTCCGTTGCACATTCTAACTCTATAATAATAGTATCACTATCTTTTCGACTTCCTTTTTGGTTCTTCGTTGTCGCTGCTGTCGTCGTTGCCCCTTTACTCTTCTCGTATGTATTATTTTTTTCCAAAATTTTCTAAATTAACCAACAAAATAAATTAAGCTTAATCTAAAAGAAAAAAAAATCATATGTATTTGGACTTTTTTCAAAATTTTTTTGATTATTCAAAAACTCAGAGGTAAGATATGGGTTAGACCAAAAAAAAAAAAAAATCCTCTGTGGATATAGAGACACATAAGCTCACCAAGTTTTTGGTAATATGTTTAGCCATCTAGTCTAAATTTTAAGCCGTATGCATCGCTAAGCTATTGTTTCAAACTAAATGCTGCTGAGACAATGTTAAAAGCTATCACATTGTTGAATTGCTTCTCTAAACCAACCGCATCACCAAACTATTAACTGAGTTGAGTCACTGAGGTAAGGCACCAAATAATTTTCTCTACAATAATTATTTAGGGCCAGAGAGTTGCCCACACTTTCAACTTCGAGAGGTTGAAATTCCCATGAATTATTTTCCTAATTTAGCCCACACGGGCCTTATTATTCTTTCTTGGCCACAGCCAAACGGCCCAACTAAATTAATATCTAAGGCTAATTGGGCCTGCTCAACTCTTCCTCCAAAAAGCCCAGATAACAAACATACCTTAAGGCCCCATTTGATTAGAGAACAAGAGACTCTTATTTGTACTTAAATACTATCAAATTTAGTATAACTAATATTATGATTAATATCTTCATGGTATTATTAATACCATGAATACAAGACTCCTTTTTCTATCCAAATATATATAACCAAACACAAATAAAATTAATAAGATAAAAAATAAGTATAATACTATTAGTAAATTATCTTATTCTTTATTTAACCGCCTAAATTAATTCCTATTCATTATACGAGCCATTACAAATGTCACGGTTATGACATTTGATAAAAGTACTCCTCTATACTTTGACATGTACGCCTCTCTCTCCGAATCACCCCCGGTATTCTGCTCCAGTGTAAGCAAGCCCAAATGAAGTGTAATGTTAAAAGTGTGGTGTATAAATATACCGTAATTAAAAGGAAAGCCCCAGAGTTAAAAAGAAAATAAATATCGGATCGATTTGGCTCTCTCTTCTCCTCTGCCTTTCCCATGGCTTCTCTCGATCCAAACCCTAACCCTAACCCTAGGAATTTAATCTGGGAGCGTGAGTGATGGAGGGGGAGCGGTTCCCTTCCTTGCGTGAGAACCCTAAGGCGTCCGCCTCGTTGCCTCCGAGGGCCTCGCCGCCGATCCTGGACCGGTACCGCACCATACTGCGGGAGCGAGAGGAGGAGCTGAGGGATGCCGCCGGAGAGGATGAGGATCCTCCGCCTCCTACCGCCAGGGAAATTATCCCGCTCTACGAGGAGTTGCTCGCGGAGCTCACCTTCAACTCGAAGCCCATTATCACGGACCTCACCATCATCGCCGGGCAGCACGTTGAGTTCGCCAAGGGGATTGCCGACGCCATCTGCGCGAGGGTTCTTGAGGTGGGGGCTCGCTCCCTGGAATTAGGGTTTCCGTAGCCGGATACATGGTGGTGACGAATTGTTTGATAGGAATTTGATGTATTTTGTTTAAAGTTCGGATTTTGGGGGTTAGTGGAGAACTTACTTATGCCTTATTAATAGAAAAGTTGGATATGAAATGAAGTGTTTGTGAACTGTGCCTTTTGCTCATCTGGGTCTATGGTAGTGATTGCTCTCTGGAATTTTAACAGCAATGCCCCTTAAAAGTAGTGAGAGCACCTAATACTGTCTTCTCTGAAAGTGGAAAGAAGTGTTGAAAAACTTCCGTCGTCAACACTGTTGGCATTACATTCAAAATGTGCTGACATCCACTTAACCTAGATTTTTCCCCTTCATAAGTACTAATAACCTTACAATTTGGACTGGATGGTGATGCACATAGCACAACTTTGCTCCTTCGCTATTCATTTCCTAGACTAGTTTGCTTTCCTTTCTCTGTTTAGGTGGCAATTGGTGCCCAAGAATTTGCTTAATTAAGGTCATGACACTGCTAGATTATTTGATGAACTCGCCCTGGATTTACATTTCTGTTGGGGGAAAAAAATGGATTGCATGAGAATATCCTGATCCAATGTTCTTACAATTCAGGCCTATCTGGCTAGTTGCAATGGCTCAAACGATTCACGATTATTTCTAAATGCTTTTCTGGATTTACCCTTTTGTTTTGCTTCTTATAGGAAATCTACCTGTTGATCTTTTGCCTTGCAGGTACCCGTGGACCAGAAACTACCTTCTTTGTATCTTCTTGATAGTATTGTGAAGAACATAGGTCGCGAATACGTGAAACATTTTGCAGCTTGGCTTCCCAAGGTGTTTTGTCAAGCATACAGTCAGGTCCATCCTAGTCAGTATCCTGCAATGCGACACCTCTTTGGGACATGGTCGCATGTATTCCCTCCATTAGTGCTGCAGAAGATTGAGGACGAACTCCAATTTTCTCCTTTGGGTAAACAGCGGCAATCAGGAAATGTGAACATGAGATCCTCAGAGTCTCCATCTTCTCGCCCATCTCATGGCATTCATGTAAATCCAAAGTACCTAGAAGCGCGAGGTCAATTGAAACATTCCACTACAGTAAGACCCAATTGTTCACTTCCTTTTCCATTTCCTGATACATGTAATTATCTCAGAATTAAAGAGGCTGAAATGGTGTAATGAACCTTTACTTGTGAGATTAGAAGCTATTAGCTATATCATAGGTAAATAGATATACCTTAGATAAGAGGAGTCTTAACTAGCTTCTTGTCACTTGCTAGTATGGTCTGTTGCTCTGTGAGTGAAGTCTAAAATGCTCCCTGTCTCTAAGGAGCACAGATGTTGGATGTAATAATTTATAGAGTGAACTTCAATGCACAATTTGACAATATGTATGCGGTTGCACAAGAATAGTATCAACAGAAGAACTAGTTGACATTCTGTCTTTGGCACCAACACATGATTAGATTTCTTTATCTAATTTTCCTCTTGATCTAGATGGTGTCCATCTATGGTGCAGATGCGCTCAGTGATACTTTATTGCATTTGTATTATGATTTGTCATTTTCTATCCTGCATCCTTGTAAGAAATGCTTAACCATCTATTGTCAAACACAACAAAATCGTGACACCTAAATCATCTTTCACTAGCAATCTGAGTATGTCATAAGTCAGTAGAAAGTGGTAAAATAAATTAATGAAATTTATCTCTCGATGTAGACATAATAACCTGTGATGCTTGTTAACACTTTTGCAGGAGACCCAGCATGGAAGAGGAACTTCTTCTAGCTTGCAAGATTATAGGCAAAAATCTACCAAGCAATATGATGACTATGATTACCCTCATACTGAAGTGCTTCCTCCAAGTGTTGGCACGGCAAGAGCAGGTTCTCCACGAATTGCAGCCTCCTCCATCATGAATCTAAAAGGGCCATTACCTCATACAGGAAGCAACATACCAAAGCCTTTATCTCCTCCAAGAATAGGATTGAGACCATCCAGATCCCCTCCCAGAGACAGATTCTTGAGGGGTACTTCTCCTAGGAGAGTTATTGAAAGGTCATTTCCATCGCATCCTGGATTAGATAGAGTGACTGACCCAAGTTGTAGGTTCGACAGAAATTGGGCTTCAAGCGATGCCGGACAGCACACAGAGACATCTCTGTTGTACAACCGTAGCAATGGATACGGCAAGCAACACCCCAGAGAACTCATTGATGCTTATGGGAATTATAGAGGGAAAGATACCTTAATTGAAAGGCTTCCAAAGTTGCAGCGGCTTGATGAGAATGGGATAGATAGGGAGATAACTACACAGAAATGGAAAAATTCAGAGGAAGAAGAGTATGTATGGGAAAATATGAGTCCAACTCTAGCTGACAGAAGCAGAAGAGACAACATGCCCCCCTTAGGGCCTCCTTCTGGAAACTTAAGCTTGAGAGTTGGGTTTAGTAGGCCTAGTGCTGGGCTTCTGGATTCTGGTTTTGGAAGGCGTGGCTGGTCTGCCCAAGGCCAGCTGCCAACACCTGATGACCATGCCTTTAGTGTCGAAGATAGGATGCCTCCCATTGTTGTGCGTATCTTTGCCTTCTCGTCAATATATATTTGTTTTGATACTTATATGCATTGATCTAGTAGTTGTACCTCCCATGTCAAGCTTCTCTTTTGTCAATATTTAAACTTTTCATGATAGCAATTGTAGATAAGAAACTATTAGTTCAGGTCCATATTATATTCAATTTGCAGTGTGATTCATCTTGTTAATGACATCTAGAAACCAACCATCTAACAAGGGAAAGAAGTCCAATATTGTCTTAAGATTTTGATAAGATTTGTGCTCTTGTTTTCTCTATTTCAGTTTGGACCTATATCTGTGGTAGAAATGGCCAAACTTCAGTTTCTTACATTTTTTTTGATTCACATATTTGAGTGAAACTGCCACATTTATGTCTTGGATATGCTTTGCCCTGAAGATGGTTCAGCACCTAGAGTGGATCTTCTATGCCTTTCGTTCACCTATTCGTTATAAGATGCCATCATTTTCAGCATTTATGCAGTTATTTCTCATGTCAAAAGCATTATTGTTTTAACCTAGAACCAATTCTACTTATTGTTGCTCATAATATATTGAATAAGAAACCAAATTTGTTTATCTGGAGAATGTTGTGACATTAATATGTTTCTTGCAGCCTGGTCATGGATCAAATAAGAGGTTATTGGAGAGAACTGAAATTCAGAATGACTCTTTTCTACGCTATCAGACTTCTCGAGGTACTCAAGAACCTGCAAAGTTGCCTTACATGTTTCCACCAAATCTACAGCAGAATATTGGTCCACTATCACGAGTGCGGGCACCTCAAATGCCCTCTATGGGAGGCAGGATAGAACCATCAACTTGTCAGAAACTGCCTAGCCCATTTGATAATTCACCTGATAATGAAGTGCCATTTCAGAGGTTAGCAAGTTCTCATTCTGACCTTAATGTGGATACACTCATGAAGGAGAGGCAGTACGCACAAAGACCACATTCACCTCTTCCTGCTCCAGTAGAGTGGCCTCCTCTTCAGAAAACTCATGTACAATCTTTATCCTCTATTCCACAAAATCCAAATTATTTTAGAAGTGCAGTTGTTCCTATAGAGTCTAACAAGCCATTAGTGAGTCAAGGATTCAATTCATCTTTTCTTTTGCCTCAGAAACTATATGATGCTGTTGATAGGAAAATATCAGGCACAAGTAAATTTCTACGGCTGCCGTTTCAGGAGGCTGGTTCAGCACAGCTGAATCAAAATAATCAGGAAGAAGGAACTATCATGAGAATCCAGTCCCAAGAGGTTCATGGAAGTTTTATCCCAAGTGTGCCAGCTCAGCTTTCATCTCATTTAGTAGCTCAGCCCCATATGCAAGTGCAAGCTCATGGTGTTGCTAATCCTTTATCTTCAATATCTTCTACACACCTGCATAGTATGCCTCCTTTACATGGTGGTGGCGTTTTGCCTCCATTACCTCTGGGACCACGTCCTGCCTTGTCGCAGACAGGACCTGCATCACATGGTGCTGGTTCCGTCATATCTAGCTCCCCCTCAGGTGCAATTTCAGGTCTTCTTAGTACGCTCATGTCACAAGGTCTAATTTCATTGGCATCACCAGCTGATTCTCAGGTATCTCAATTCCCAAGTATGCTTGTTTGATTTGTTCTAGTAAGTGTTCTCCCAGGATATTGTTGTTGATGTGGTTCTTCAGTGTATGGTATTTTAAAAATGTTGTGTTTGTAGGATTCTGTAGGGGTTGATTTTGATTTGGATCTTTTAAAAGTGCGACATGAATCTGCTATTAATGCTCTGTACACTGATATTCCAAGACAATGCACAACTTGTGGCCTGCGTTTTAAGTCCCAAGAGGAGCACAGTAATCACATGGATTGGCATGTAACAAAAAACCGAGTATCTAGAAACCGAAAACAAAAACCTTCTCGTAAATGGTTTGTTAGTGCAAAGGAATGGCTCAGTGGGGCAGAAACACTAGGAAATGATGTTGTTCCTGGTTTTTTGCCCACAGAAGCAGTCACAGATGAAAAGGAAGATCAAGAAATGGCAGTCCCTGCAGACGAAAATCAGAATGTCTGTGCATTATGTGGTGAGCCTTTTGAGGATTTTTACAGTGATGAGACTGAGGAATGGATGTACAGAGGCGCAGTATATATGAATGCTCATAATGGTAATCTTGAAGGTTTAGACAGGTCCCAACTGGGCCCAATTGTCCATGCTAAATGCAGGTCTGAGTCTGTCAATGTTTCTGGACAAGCTTAACCTGTGAGTATCTTAACCTTTTTGCTTTATGAACTAGAAAACTTATTATTTATACTGGCAGAGTTTTCCAAGCTTTGTAGAAGCTAGTACATGAAACAAGCTTAGACATTTGCTTGTTGTCATTTGGAATGCTAATGCTGATAATGATTATGCCATCTTCCACACCTTTTTCTCAATTTAGAATACCCTCTACAAATCTAACTGAAGGTGATCATTGACTGGCTATGCACATATACATTGTTCTGATTATTGTTTATGTACTCGAGTAATGTTTAACAAATTTGTATCCTACTCTCATGCATTATTAACCAAAATAAACTTTCGATCTATTTGTAGGAAAGCTAACAGGATGTATGATCAGCTTAAATTCTTGCGGCCGCGGCATTAGATTACCTAATCTGTAGTTACTGGAGAAATAGAGGTCGTTATGGTATGCACACCCTATACTTTTACCCTACCGGTCAAGCTTGCGTATCTTGGATCGTGTTTATTATTGTACATGTAAAATTGGATTGTAAGTTAATCCATCAGCAAATTTTATGTTCCATCCTACTCTTTACTTTGCTCTCTTGCCTTTTGCTTTTACTTCAAGGATCTTTCAGAATCTTTAGTTGCTACCAAAGTGCAGGGAGAGCGGATATATATGTTTGTTCCGATTACAGAACCATCCTAGAGCCAAATTCTGCTATATTTTCTTTCTTTCCTTTTTTTTTTTTTTTACTTTGTCCTGCAGGGAGAGTGTATTAATGAGCAGGTGGCCTTCAGACTTCTGAATGCAAGTGAGCATGGACGCATGAAGAAGCTGGCTCTCTATCCTTCTTCATGTGACCATTTTGCTAGAACTCCATTTTTGTTCTCTTTTTTCACTTCTCCCCCAAACTTTCATTGTATAGACATAGTAAAAGTTGCACCTAGTGCTGTTGTTGTAGTGATGTTCTGTTTGATACAACTTAATGTTGTTCGAACTCAAATTTTTCAGTGTTCTTGTAGCATTCCTTCTAATTGTTTCATGGCGAGTACATGCCAATTTCTTGTTCTCCTATATTTGTACATATAAGTAATTTCCTGATGTTTTTACTGCTCATACTTGAGAAGATTGTTAGTATCTCAATTGTTGTAACCCTCTCAGAACATTTCAGCCTGCTGTCTTAGGTTACCTAAGAGGCTCAGCGTTGTTACAGCTTTTTATATTTTAGCCATGAATCTCTTTATTATCTTGATAAACTTCAGTGGGTTGCTTTCTCCAATCTCTAGACCCATTTGGAATTGAAGCCCCCAGTTTGCCTGAGGTTAAGCACGATGCATCAGTATTTATATTTCCATGTTTGTGCTGTTGGATGAACGATAATGTATTAATTCTGATTGTGCCTTTAAAAAAAATTATATGAGGTCACACACTCACAATTGCAGGATTTGTATATAGGTTGACCTGAATTGAATTGAATTTAAATTATTGATAGGAAGGTTTAGTCAGAGAGAAAAAAGGAGGAAATAAACAGATAATATATCAAAGAAAATTTTTTGTGATTCTTATTGAATCATAAGAATTATTGGTTTTTTTAATCTAATTTTTTTTAAAATTAGAAAGATAAGTTAGTTATATTTTATCTATCTCTCTTAATTAATTAATTAATTTATAAAAAATAAAAAAATAAATTGGTAGAATTTTTCACTTCTATTATTAAGAAAACAATTATAAAAATAGGTAATAAAAAAATACTTAAATTTAAATTTACTCATCGATTAATCTAGTCGTATATGTAAAATGTCTATATACCCCTTAATTTATGAACAAATAAAAATTAATTTTAATAACTAATTGGTTAGTATTGAACCAATGCTCTTGGTATTAGCACGCTAATAAGTCACAATTAAGGTAGAAAAATGTAATTTAGCCAAGCACACGCCCTATGTAATTAAAGTAATAGACGAGGTCTTATGTGTAAATAACGTTAGAGCAAGCGGCTACCATTGACGAAGCTACTACTACAAGAAAGCAAGAAGAACCACGAAGCGAAATCGAATCAAAGAACAGCCGAACTGGAAAATCATGGCGACGACGACGAGTAGAGATGGAGACTATGATTTCCACCTGCGATCCCTCTCCGCTAATGCAAGGGATTCCTCCGCCGCGAGCGATCCCGCCTCCGACCCTTATCTCCTCCAATCCGTACCTCCCCATCTCTTCCTCCTCTAGATTTCGTAATGTTTTGATCTCTTTCTCCTTTTGGCGAAATCTTGACGCGAATTGCGCTTGGTGTCTTGAAGGTGAGGAGGATTTACGAGATATGCAAAGAAGTGGGCTCGGAGGAGTTGGTGGCTAGGGCTCACCCACATATAAACAAGCTCTTCCAGCGATGTATCTCGGCGCTGCAGCAATCTCAGACGTCTAGTGGAGTTCTTTTGTTGGTAGGTATTGATTTGGATTTGGTTGTTTTGTTTAGTAAATTGCTCATTTCTTGAAATATTTGAAGAGGATATTTAGATGAGTATTCTATTATCTGTTGGTGACAATGCCTGTATTTGGTAAAGGTAGCCTTTTCTCCATTTCTGTTGGTTTACAATATCCCGGATGTCTGAAAGTCATGTGCATGCTTGTGTTGTATATGTATAGAGGATAAATAGTATGTGTACCTACAAAATGGGATGTTGAAGTTTCGAATGGATCACCAACTAGAGTTGGTGGTTACTCTTCCCCATGTAGTAGAGTTGATCGACTCCAGCACCAAATAATTATTGTGGAGAAAATTGTCCGGTGATTTGGTGATTTAGCTCAACGGCTCGACTTGGTTGATGGTTTTACGGTGTGACTATCTTGGAGAAGCAGCTCAACAGCACAATGATTTGGAACAAGTCCCGGCGGTATTTAGCTTAGAGCAATTGTTTGATAATAAATGAGATCTAAGTGTCTCTATCTGAGAGAGTTGATTATTTATCTAGTCCATATCTAACCTTCAAGCTCTTGAATGATAAAAAAAAAGTTTTGTATCGATCTGTTATTTAAAATTGATAGTCAGACAAGTAGTTCATTTAGAATTTTGGAAAATAATGGAGTTTGTTAGTCTTTTCTTCATTTCCATGGATGTGTTGTATTATTGGTGACATTGTACTGTATGTAACTGTTAATATGTGTCATCTCTGTGCTTATGCAATGCATGCTGTTGGCATAGATACTGTGTATGTAGAACTTTGTAGACATACATATGGTGCATTTGCATCACATCGTTTAATTTCTTGTGGTGTGTTTTATCTATGAATTGGCACTGACTACTCAGATTAAAGAAATTTAACTAAGTGTTTTAAACGTTGGAGTTACTTTTTGATTTATGTATGGATTTTGAGTTATCAAAGATGTTGCAGACTAATACATGTATGGAGAACATAGTTACATACTTTTGGCAAATAATAGTTGAGTTGCTTTGTATACATCTAATTAGTTTGGAGAATATATAACATAGTTACATCTTATAGATACGATTCCTGTCTATCCAATATTTGAGTGGTGATCTGTTAGGCCTATAAACTAGGTTGACAGCCAGAGTACGTCAAAGGCTCAAAGTGACAACTCATCTTTGTTTTAGATATGGGTTTGGATTTTTATGTAGTTATCATGCCGAAGCTCCTTTTGCCTTCTATAAAGAGGTTATCCAAGTTCATGATAATAGTTTTCCTAGCAATGATTATATTAGCTTGGCTGTGTGGCCATTATGATAGATTAGTGGATGGCAATAAGCGAGTTCAGTTGCTGATTTTTCAATTCACAACGGAAGAACAACTAGATAAGGTGCAATCATATAAAAAAAATAAAAATAAACAGCATAAATCAATCATGAGCTTTCGTAGCAGTTATCTATATTCCATAAGTTGTACAATATGTCAATATCATAGACTGTAAATGGTATGAGCCAAACAATGGGCTTTATTTATCCAGTAAATTACACAATATCTGTCCTTTTCCATAGACCCCTGTTTATATGCAACAACCTTATTTCAATACTTCCTACAGCCTAAACAACCCGTCTTTTATTAAAAAATTTGTCACTAAATAGGACTTCAAATTCAAAATGGGAATTTTGTTTGGCAGAAATTCTGGAAGTGTACCAACATATTAGTACTATTTCATTGGATTCAGATACTTTGGGCATGAATTATCATACATTAAATGGCTGACAAAGCTTCCATCAAATATCAAATGACTGAGCTACTTGAGCTTGGGGAATGTCAGACAAGATACCTATTATTGAGCTATATTAATATCATGTACAATTTTGGTAACTTATTGTGTAACTATGTCCAGAATGAGCCTTTATTTGTTCACCATATGCATGATTGTCGTAAGTCCGCTTAATCAATGGTACTCAGGACCAAGAAGGTGTAAAGACGGTCTTTGCGATTCACCTTACCAGGTCTATTATTTTGATATGTTTGAGGTTGGACCTGGAGTTCCTAAGGCAAATCTCCATCCTACTGCTTTCTTATATTAATGTCAGATGATAAAAGAAATGGGATGCCTTCAAGGCAAATATTGTTAGAAAGGTTTGTAATTTAGTAATTTACAAGAGACGAACAGACAAATCATAGATTTGAAACATGAGTGAAAGAATGACCAATGGAAGATTGTCTACTGCAACAAGTACACTCATATAAGTTATAACATTATGATGATGCCTAATTATTTCATATTGCTCAATTGGATTTGCGACACCAAGCTATGGTTTCTTTGTTTTCTGCTGTTCAATAATTGTTTTAGTGAAAGTTTTATGGCTTTATGCTATTCATTTTCTCGTCATTCTCTTACCTCAGAACTCTCTCAAATTAACTCAACTAGCATTTAACACTAAAAACTCTTTTACTTATGAATGTAATCTGTTGCAAGTTACTTTGAGTATCATCTCAACTTCGTTTACTAAGTTGCATTCCATTATATTATCTTTTTAATGTTAATATGAAAGAGATGTTGCTAACTCTTCTTGCAACTTTTTCTTCTTTCCATTCAGACCATCCTCCAATTTTTTCTTGATTTTGGAGAAGTAGTTCTTCATGATGCTGATCCCAGTTTAAGATCCTTCTTCCGCTCATGCTTAAGTAGGTAATGGATTTCTCACATGCACTGACAGTATTTAAGTCGTGTTATGTTATATGAAAGATGAATGAGTAATTTATTTAAATTTGGCCATTCTTGTACTGGATCTTACTTAAGGTTAGATGCATTTCTTTCTTCTCGTCTGTCCTTTTACTGTAGGATTGCTATATTGTCTTCTAGAGGTCTATGTGAATATAAAACTAGAACTATTTTCTTCATCTTCTTACTCTCATAAGGTTCTGCACTGTGCCTCTTATGACTCCTTGTTTAGTATAATACCTGTTGATGGATGAACACCAGTAATAAGGTTGCTGTCTTTTTGCCGAGATTATCCAAATCTAAAGACATATTTTGCCATGTAACTAATAAAGCTGGTCTCTTTACTTTCCTTTCCCATTCTTAGTTTGTGTCTTTGTGATATACCCTTCTTTAACATTTCATGAGATTTAAGTGTACCCCTTTTAAGAATCATAAATTCATACCTCTATGAACCAATTAATTCCATTATTATGTTGGACATTTCATGAAATTATGACATGTATAGCACATTTTGATACGAACCGACTTGGGGTTGATTCGAATCGCAGATAGTTTTGCACAATTGAGGGAGAATATTCGCCGAATAATTTTGGGATGCCAAAAGATTACGAAACTAGTTGGAATAATTTCTTAACTTCCAGATTAGGTTTTTGATATTCAGACCCTTTTTAGATTGGGATGATATTGGGGTCTAATCTGGATGATAAACCGACAGTGGTGTAGATGGCGAGTGTCGATCAGTTTGTCGATGATAATAGAGATGGCGTCGATGATGGTGGTTAGGTAGATTGATAGTTTAGAGGAGAAGGGAGAGAAGTAGGCTTGTTTTACAGGATTAGGGGGATTGGCGGACGAGGGAGATTAGAAGCTAGACGATACCGTTCCGACAGGAGAGGCGATGTTGGTTGATAAACAGGGAGGAGAGAGATTGAGGCCAAAGTTGAGAGGGGAGATATTAGGGATGGAAGAACAAAAGCCAATTAGTCTTTCATACTTGCATACCTAAGATACAAGCCATAGGACCGTGTTTATAGAGATTAAATCAAAAGAGTCATAAACAAACTTAACTAAACCAGTCTTCTTTATCTTTTTTAGATTTGTCATTTATTTTATTATAGATAGATTTTAAATCTGGAAAAATCTTGAATACATAAATTGTAGATTTTGAGATTGGTGATTTTATCTATGTGGTTTTATTATATTCCGATACCTAAAGAATATCTTTTGAATATTTTCCTGAAATTGCAGAGTTGGATTTAGTTAATTAAATATATTTTTAATCTACTTAGACTCTATCTAAACTATAAAAGTAGATAAGATATATAGATTCAACCCATTGTGCCCATTGTGCCCTTAATATAATCCAAGCTAACCCGGTTCGCCATCACATTTCATATAACATAAGAAATTATGCATCTAATTAAGAGAAAGAGTTATATGAACAAATAAATTGACTGTTATAACTTATAACCACAATGCAATCCTAAATATCTGGAAGCACTCAGAATGGTCAAAAATTGGCTACATGGATTAAATAAGCCTCATCATTAGTTGGATCATCTTTTATTTTCTACTTTTTTGTGTGACCAACAATGGGGCATATCTTGCTTGCTGCATAAGTGAGAATCCTACCGATCATTTGATAATAATCTAGATGTTATGTTGGCAGTTATTGCTCAAGCCAAACTGAAAATGTCATGCTCAATTTTGCATTATGCTTACTACGTTTTCTCCTCTACGAAATTTGAATATAGTTGTCTAATATAGTTAGTCCCAGTCATTTACATTCTCTCTTTGTTTCTAGCAGAGAGTTTGCGGACCCTGTTGTTGCAGAACATGCACTTGAGTTTCTTAATGTGAACAAATCAAAGCTTCTAAGTTCTTTTCCCACGTTGCTTCCTCAGGTACTATAGAATGAACATTATTTAAATGTTAATAAATGTAGTGGCCTATGCCATTAAAAGGGGAGACTTGAATGTCCTGCATATAGAGTAAGTTGCAGTTTGTCTATTCGAAAGGCTGAGAAAGCACCCCATCTTAATACCCTTTTTAAGCATTATATCTCCTCATGCTTCTCTTCAACAATAAGCAATTCCAAATGGATTTTTAGAGGTTATCTTCTCTATTGTAAGTTTGTAACTATTTTTATCTTTTTATCAGTTGAAGCAACATGAACAGCATTTCTATTTACTGCTTTCAGGATATAGGTGAGAAGGCTAGAGGGTTAAAATCTTAATGGACTAGCTCTCACATATAGCTGACGAAATTGCCCATCCTGCATTTTCTTAGTTTCTCTTTTTTCTTCAATTTAATTTACGGAAGGTGTTTTAGCTTGTTTATTGCATTTTTGCAATTTTTTTTGAGACTTTTGAAACAAAGCATGTGAAATTGCTGGTTCATTTCATTTGCAGAATCTTTTTATATTTTATTTCTAGTGCACCATTTTTTTTTGTTTGGACCTTGATATTTGTTTAATCTGTTTTCTTTTCTAATTTGTTTTAATGGAGAGATGAGAATTTTTTGACCAATCATTCTGACTTCAAACTTTTCATTGTGTTATGATATCATTCATTAAAATATTTCATGTGACGTTGTATTTTTTTTCCTTGGCAAAGTTATTAGGATTGTGCACAATGAGAGTGACGAGAAATCTACTTTATAAATTTAATTTTCTAATTTGTTTGTAATTACTTAATTCCAATACTAACATGTTTAGCTTTCTAAATTTCTTGTTCTAATTTGTTTGTAATTACTTAATTGCAATACTATATTTGTGGCTTACTTATGAAGCTTATTCATCTGCAGTTCTTTCCATTGCTCTTAAAGTTGATTGCATGGAATGGTGAGAGGTATATTCTGCATTTTGTGACTCTTCTTTGGTTCTGTTTATTATGTTGTCCTTTCACACCATTTTGCAAAAGAAAGCCTTCTTAGACAGAGTGGTTCAGAGATTTATTATTTTTCCAAGTTAAGAACTTCCACATACATCAGAGTTTTCATGACAATTCCAAAGGACTTGTTTTTATCCAACCTAGCTAGGATATCTAATTGCCAGTACTAGCATTTAATCATCTTGTTTATTTTAATTCCAGATTAGAGAAGTTATTTTGTGCGATTCTTCCAGCAATGATGTCGACGGGGTCATTTCTTCCTCTATTTCCATCACTTTTGGATTTGCCAAGTGAGACTGCTATGAAATAAACACTTTTTAGTATGAGCTGATCTTGAAATAATGAGTTTCTATCATGTCTATCAATTTTGTTTTTCAAGTAATATAATACTTGATCCTATCAATAAATTCTGTAATATAATCCTCTTTTGATCGTTCAACAATCTGTTCTGTGTAATCAACTATCAATTTCTATGACAGTGCCTTCTTTATTGGAAGTTAATATCTTAGGATATTTTTATATCAGGACATAATGTTGGATGTCTTATTGAATGAAAATAATCTATTTTTATCATAATCATGTTGTCCTTTAGTAATTCTTTGGTGAAGCTTTATAAACTGTAATTAACTAAATGTGAAATTTATATGATATTGAATAGAAAGTTGATGCTTGATAGGAGGCAAGCAATAGAAAAACAGTTCATATCAATATAATTATCAGTGTAGCAGCATAGCTTGTGGATATTCCTATTTTCTGTAAGCAAGATTTACTTGTCGCTGCAAGAAGATCATGCTGGTAGAGTCTATTGACCTGAAAATTAGGGGTCAGTGCCTTATATCGTTTTGTAGCATCAAATCATCAATAGATGTTAATATTGTCATTCGCTGCTACTTACTAGTATGCACCAAATGAAGTACATAAGATTGATTAGGGAGGATGAAGTATTAAATGTATTTAATTGATGGTTAGAATCCATCAACTGAGAAAAAGTTAAAAGTTAATCGCTTGAGTTACCCTAATGTGAGTTTAGCTCAACTGTTGAAAGTAGTCAGTATGAGACTGAGTTATCCCGAACATTTTACGCACCCGCCTTTTACTCTTTCCTTTTACATCTCTTGGTGCTAGGAAGTTTCATTTGAAGTTTTGAACTATTGGACTACATTGAGTCCAAATTTGTGGTCATGGAAACTGAAGTAACATTTATATTGGCTTTTTTATTCGCATAGAATATAAAACTGAAGTATGCACTTGTTTCTGACTTTTTATGCTTTTCTGATGCACATTGAACAGTACTAGTGGTAGCATTAGAAAAGGTGGAGAAGAACTCGGGCCCCCTCATTGGCAGTAGTATAGCTTCTATTCAGAAGAGTACGGCTCCTGAGGTTATTTTTGAACTTGGGCTAAAACTTATAATTATATGTAGACCTATCTTTGACCCATGATGTTCTTCTTATATCCCCATGGCAGATGCTTCTTGCTTTGATGGATGAGGCTTATACTGGATCAAGCATAGAAGATCGAGGCGGTGATTCTGGATCTGATGATAGTAGTACCATAGATTTTGCTGATCCAGTTTTTCTTGACCTTCTAAAAGATGAGAATGATGGAATCGCTGTATGTCCATCCTTGTGCAATAAGAAGTAGTAAGAGTAGTTCTTGTTTATCAACTTCTTAGAATTCCAGTTTATGCTCATGATGCCAATTTCTTCATTATAGTTTATTGACCAAATTGAATTAATATGATCTACAGAGCTCCAACTGATACTATTGGAAGTTTGAAATTATCATGATTGTACTATTTTCCTGAAATTCCAAATTACACATATTTTGATGATTGTTCTCTGACATTTTTAAGATTACAGATAGATGTTTGTCTGTTATGGTTTTCTTCTGACATTTTTAAGATTACAGATAGATGTTTGTCTGTTATGGTTTTCTTCTGACATTTTTAAGATTACAGATAGATGTTTGTCTGTTATGGTTTTCTTATAAGTAGCATCTAGGCATTTGTACTGCAGATGGTTTGAGAGTCAACACTAGCTTCCTTGGTGGCCATGTGCTATAATTCCTCCATAAGCACCACGTACACCTTAAATAATCTGATAGATCAATAAGGTAGTCCCTTGAAGCTAACCATATGAAGACGATCAACCTGTCCAAATTTACTCTTTTAACCATAAACATATTACATCATCCAAAATATGTAAAGAAAAGTACAACCTTAAATCTTCATATATAATGCAAAGAAACAGACAGAATATAGAGGGTAGATTTTTGCTTCTAATATCCTGGAAGGAACAAACTTGAGGCACCAGAGGTGCCATTCTCATTAGTCCCCAATTGCGTGCATCTTTATCTCCCATCATGGAAACTCTCGAACACATAAAATGATAAAATGCCGTCTTCATTTTGCCTTCAAAAAAGATTTGACTGCTTTCTGTATTTGTTTTTATGTTTCAGGAACGTCATTGGGCATCTCCTGCAGTGGTTGCAACCCTGCAAGCTGCTGTCAGCACCTCTAAGTCAGATAGGCTGAAACAAGCACTTCAGATGACACCACGGTTTCTTTCCTTGTATATCACAGTAGCATTACAAGATGTTAATGATTGTATGTTTCTTGTTTTTATTAATTATATATCAGGATGTATTCATTTCTGTTCATCCAATGGTATTTATACAACTGACTCTTTCACATGACGTCCAGCACTCTTATGTGCCCTGATTCCACTTCTTATGTCAAGATATGCTACAATCTTCCCCGACAAGGTTTTCTCTTTTGAGGTAAGTGGGTAAACCAGAAAAAATTTCGTTATCTCACTTTTTGGATTATAGTATTAATTTGAAAATCATGAGTGTATTTTATGAAGTGTGTTAGGAATTCAAATTTCAAATGTTGCAAGATAAAATCAAAAGGCGGGGCCAGGTTAATCCAAATTTGTTGTTTAAGTGATGGAACTAAAACATCAAAATAGTTCCTAGAGCAGTTAGATACATGGAAATCTCTCATTTATTTGCCTGCCTTTTAGTTGTTCTTTTTTTGGATCAGAAAAAAGCATTTGTATGAACTATGAACTTAAACTCTCACCTTCCCTGATATTACTTCCTAGTTCTTAGAGGTCTAAGTAGTCTCTAAACATTCTATTAGATATGTAGAGAAACCATGTAAATACTTGAGTTCAGTTTCTAGAAGTTTCTTGGAGGTATCAGCAATTCTGGATATGCTTTATACAAGTTCCTCTTCCAAACCAGAACAAAAAAGAAAAAGAAAAAAAAAGAAAAAAGAATTTTAATATCCTGAAATAGCTTTGCATCTTAGCTCTCTTTTGTAATGTAGGAGGCAAGTTTCTTTCTTTATTTTTTTAACAATTAAAATCATTGTAGGTCAGGAAGAGGCTTTCAGATTTCATGTTGGCTACATTTCAAAAGTTTCCTGATTGCATTGCATTATTGAAGGTACTACAACATTATCTTACATTCTCTCTATCAAAAATTAGTTTTATTATGCTGCCATGGCATTACAAATTTGCATTTATCATTTGTTCTTGGCTTCATGAGTGCATCTTACTTATCTCCATCAAGGATCTACGATATGCATTATGCACCAAGCACCAAGCTAAAGATTGCTTAAACTTATTCTCTTTTACTCAACTTTGTAATATGGATTGCCATTTGAAGTAGCGAATGCTGGTAAGCAATGATAACTAGGAGTCCTTAAGTGCTTAAAATTTCTTAGTAAAGATGATATCTAGGAGATTTCTATTGGACTAACTTATGGGATAATAATGAGTCCTTATTAGTAGATCTTTATTAATTTGCAAACCAGGCAGTAATTGAATAATTGCAGCAAAACAACTTTATTGTAGTTTAAAATTTAGATAACCAGCTTTGTTGTAGTTAGTAGTGCTCTTATCTGCATCTCCATTCATTTGTTTAAGGAATTTAAGATATCCAAGCCAAGCTTAGTCATATGATGGCATCTGTTGCCCATGATTTTCTGATTCATTTCCATTTCCAGCAGACTTAAATCTCAATGTTCCATTTCCCACCTATTGACAATTATACTGAGTAACCAATATATGCCTATTTTATATTTAGTCTTTAAATGCTTGCTTGAGATGCTAAAAATATAGTCTCTTTGTGGTTAGTATTTGACATCATTTTGTTATCTCAAAAATGTCTATACAGAAGCCTATCATTGACAGGCTTGGAGAAGCTTATGACAATCCTGCAAAGGCAAGACTATCTCATCTATTGTGCATTTCCCTTTTTCTCCTAATTAAAAGTTAGTAGAGCCAAAGATGCTGCTTTCTTTCCTTATGTTTTGCTTTTTTTTTTTTCCTCCAATATATTTGAGATAATCATCGACTGAAATTGATACTTATGTTGCTATATATGCACCAACAATGGTACCTAAGAATCTATATTTCTTTTCTCATATATGAGTATGTTTCTCCAAATAAATGATTTAAGTTGTCAAATCCAGTGTGTTATTTAAATTTCTGGAGGACAAGAAAAGATTCTTTTTTGCTCTTACTCATCTTTCTCAAAACTTTGATAGGAGCTGTGCTGAAAATCATGATAGCCCTGAAATTTATTAGGAACTAAGATAAGGATCATTGGAACTTTAATCTGACATTTATATAGTTAAACTTGAGGGTCTTCTGCCCTCATAAATATAGCGGATGTTTCAGTCGCCAAATTTAAGAACTTCTATATGATTAACAATCTGCGGTACCATTAGTGGTAATTTTATATTTTCTTATTTTCTTTGATCTAGTCTGACTTTTAGTGTATGACCTAGCCACTTATTTGCTGGCATTTGAAAGATCTTGAAAACACAATTGTTCCTGTCAGGAGAGTTTTATTGTTTAGAATCTTTTCAAGCCAATATAAGGATTGGTGTGCCTGTTATTACACGGTTATTATGGTGAGCTACCAGTTAGATTGCATTTCCATTTTGATTGTTTGCTGGCCAGTATAGTAGCTGCCTAAGAAATTTATTATCTTGAAGCTACAGAAGGAATGAAAAATGAATATATTAGTCATTCTTCTTATGCCATATCTGCCTTATTGTACTTATTCTTAAGTAGTTCCAAAATGCAAATGTTCTGGCCATAGAACACATACACTGTAATGCTCTCCTGAGAAGTATTCCTTTTCATTTATTCGATATTCGATGTTTATGCGGTGCGCTAAGGACATGGTTTATGATAATATATGTAGGTTTGTTCCTATCTATATTCTTTTGTCAAAGCCTTGGGAAGAAAAACACTTAACATGCTAACTTTCTAAGACAATGTTCTTATTCAGACAGAATTGGCATTGCATTTATGTTGGGCTATTGGGGAGCATGGAGCAGGAGGCATATCTCACAAGGATGTAGGTCGTGAGCTATTTGAGAGCTTAGAATTGCTTGTATATGAGAATCTATCGACTAGGTTGGTTTTACAATAATCAGTGTTGCTTTGTAAGATTATCACATGAAATTTGTTATTCACTTTCTCCTCCATTTGTTGGGTAGTCGTTTGGGCTTGAGCCAGGAAATAGCTGTTGATTCAGGGGGTATTTCTTCCAGAAGGTCTTCTCAAGCTAGGCTTCTTTGCTTTGTAGTGACAGCTATTGCAAAGCTTGCGACCTGCCATAATGAGTTGCTTCCCAGGGCTCGTGTGTCATTGGCTAAAGTATGTCTTTTATTGTCTAAACATCAGAAAATTAAGACAACTTTGTCACATGTATAACAACATATCCTGTCAAAAGTAGTGAATTGTTATTTTGCTTCCTATAGGTTGCTCGTTCTCAAATCTCAGACAAGAGGGTCTGGAGACGTGCTTGCGATTATTTGGGACTAATGAATGAACCAGCAATTGCTTTGTCTGTTTTGGGACCTTCCACTGACAAAGTCCATGGACCTGGTATAGTTAACTGGAGTGAAGGAGGCTCAAAGATGATCGCTCACATTCCATTTTACATTCTTAATGAGCAAGAAGGTAAAGACACTTGATAAACTATATCTATCGACCTAAGGTTTAAATGGAACCTGAGTTTAGCAACTGAGAAACAATTAGTCTAAACATCATAGGAATCAATCATGCATAGGTTATTAATTGCATGTAGCAGATGTTCCAGTTGAACTTTAGTACTATTGCTAGATACAAGTTACACTTACACCAAGATTATGGCCATGCAATTCTCCTCGAAGCCTTAATTAGATGCTACAATAAATTCATCAGGTGAGATAAATGTTCATTCTCTGGAGGAATGATGCTTGTGTGCGTATATATGATATCATGGTCTTCTTCAGTTTGAAGTCCTCACAGAGTTAAATTACTTGCATATGCCTTGATCATAAGCTGCTCAACCTGTTATTTGGTTAGACCAGTGGTAGAAGTTGTCAAGGAAAAAGGAATGTCAAAACTCTTTTATCATGCTATGCAATTTGTCTTCAGTTTGAACTTTCGTTTAGCATAGATAGGCTAAATACAAGACCTTGTAAAGTTATAACAATAATGACTACTCATATTATCTGTCATAGTCATAGTTATGTATTACGTCCTTCATGATTAGCTTCTTTTCCTCATTCTTTATCTTTGTTCTTTGTGGTAGTAGCATTACAAAGGAATTCATCTTCTGAACGCTTATGTTGCAGGTCCGCCCTTCCACGATTTTTCCTACGCTGATATCTTTCCAAGGGAATAGGATGCCCTTTATTATGTGTGGTGCATCTGAGGAAGCAGTAAATTTTTCCATGACCTCATTTTTGCATGGCCATGCATCTTAAGAGGCTATACTGCAGGAAATTACCCTGATTCGAAACTCTCATGCGGAAGCCACCTTCCCTACATTTCTTCTCATGTAAATCACCAGCATGCCGATATAGTTAGTGGACAGTGGTGATTATGTAAAAGCAGTGACAGTGTGCATTTCCATGTCCTTTTGGTAATATAGTTATATTAAATCTCACATGCTTCAACTGTTGCGATCAATTTTAAACATTGAATAAGATATTTCGATCATGTTGTATTATAAAGTCTGTCAACATTTGAATTCTCATTTTCAAAATTCTTGTTCCGCTTCTAATCTAAGCAGAAGCGTAAGGATTATACAAGTATTCTTGATGGATTAGGGTAGTGATATATATCATATGTTATCTTCTGAGAATGACGCTATTAATTATGCACTTTTGGTTTGAGTCGGTTAAAATGTCAGCCGGCTCAGCTCGTGCAGTACTGTACTACTGTGTTGTTGGGGATCATACATTTGATGGTATTATGAGTTGCACCTATTTCCTCGTGCATGACTGCTCAGCACCGTCCATACTTTGTCTCAGAGTCCATGTTGTTGCATAGAAAAAGTCTTTTAATTTTTAAAATAATAAAAATGGGTTTTTATATGCATATTTTATGTAAATTGTGTGTATTTTATTGTAAAAAAAAGTGTTTATCTGGAATAAAAAATAAATGCTCTAAAGAGCTTAATCTCATTATTATTATTAAAATTAAAAGCTTTTCTCTGTCAATAGCTCATCAAATTGTGGGAAAATTAATTACTGGGTATGAACACCTGGGAATAGGATGGTCTGATAGCCACTCGGAGGTTGCCAAGATCGAATACTTTGCGAGATCGATTGGCGCTGTCGGGCTACGCAGTGCCGTTCCCGCCAAGTGTTCACAATGCATGAAATTCCTGCAACCGGGCTTACAGACGATCCGCTCCCATTGTTTGGTTTGGTCGGATTCGGATCCAACCAAACCCACCTGCACCTAGTTATTTTTAACCCGAATCCGAAAAATAGATGGCTTCCTGGCTCCTGCTTAGACCAACGTATATAGGGATAGTTGTAGCCATTCTTCTCTCTTTCTATTTTTTCTCTCGCTCTTTCTCGCCACCACCTAGGGTTTCTAGGTTTCTCTCTTCGATCTCTTCTCCTTCTCCGATCTCTGGTAGCTGCCCCGTTGTTGTCTCGCCGGAGGAGATATGGGAGTGCCGGCGTTCTACAGGTGGCTGGCGGAGAAGTATCCGATGGTGGTGGTGGACGTGGTGGAGGAGGAGCCCGTCGAGATCGAGGGGGTCGAGGTCCCCGTCGACACCTCCAAGCCGAATCCTAATGGCCTCGAATTCGATAATTTGTACCTCGACATGAATGGCATCATCCACCCCTGTTTCCACCCTGAGGATAGGGTAAGCCCACCAAACGCGTCCCTCTTTTTATGTGATTGTTGTTTTAGCTTTGAACCTGGAGCTGGGTTATAGAACTTGGATGATACGAGGGGTGAATTTGTTGGCAGACCAGAGATTTCAAATTAGGGTGGTTTATGTATTCTTGATCAGTATTATTTATTCCCTAGATTAGACAACTATAATAATGATTTCTGAAGAGGCCCGTTATGTGCGTTTTCTCTTTTATGGTTGTGTTTCTTCTTGGGTTGGCAGCCTGATTTTAAGTGATGTGTTGGACAGCTTTTTGCGAAGTCTTGGAGGAGGAATCTTAATGGCACGATATGACATAACCGTGAATATGTCATCTTTTGCCTTTAAAAGTATAATTAGGAGTAATAGTGGCATCATTATTTGATTTTGGACGATGATAAAAGTGGGATGTGCATTAGGAAAATCTGTTTAAGTTGCTTAATCAAATTATCAAACATTACCTCGATACTTCGTTTGTTGAGTTTGCAATTATTGAGACATTAGATTCTATTGCAATTAGTCACTACGTTTCCACTTATGAACAATCTATTTGATGTTTTCTGGAGGGGTGAATCTTCAATCAGAAGCCACATGATTAAATTCAATTTCTCCATGAAGCTAGGAATGTAGTGTCACTAGCTTAAATTAAATTGGAAGATCAAATTTGTCCCATTGTGATTCATCACTTTAAGTCTTTAATCACATCTTTAAGTTTAGGGGATTTGTTTTGCCACCAAGTTTGCGAACCACTGCTATTTCTGTGTCACTGTTTTCCTTTCTTTACTGACCTCCTATATTTATCTTATGTTACCTTAACCAAAGTTTGTTGACTGAAAAAGTAAAAAAAAATCATATTTGCTTTGGGCCTGGGGACAAACACAATTTAATGTTGTACTATAGAGTATATGCATCACTACTTTTCCTATTTAAACTCTGTCCTCCTTCCCTCCTTCCTCACTGCAATAAAAAGGAAGAACATGTCATGCCTATACTCATTCTCTTTGAGATATTTTCTGACATAAATTCACTTTATAAATGTGATCTTGTAATTTCTTATTAGGTTTTTGACATAGACCAATTCTTTTAGCTGATCTTTTCCCTCATGTTTCTGCAACAGCCTGCTCCAACAACATTCAATGAGGTCTTTGAGTGTATGTTCGATTACATTGATAGACTTTTCATCATGGTTCGACCTAGAAAACTTCTATACATGGCAATTGGTGAGTTCGTATGCAAATTTTCCTGCCACATTTTAATCTTGTATTTGTATTCATTCATGTTGTATTTTTTTTAATGTTTTTACACTGAATAGAAAGCAATACCATGGCTGCTTTGATGCATGACAGTGCAAAAATGGTCCTGCACTAATCATGCAGTTCTTGCTTCCTTTTTTCTTTGGCAATTAAATTTCTGTCAGATGGTTGTTCCAAGGGCTAAGATGAATGTGACTCATTTCTCTTTAACTCAATGGACTTTTATCACTAATAACTCCAAAATGCAACTACAGATGGTGTTGCTCCAAGGGCCAAGATGAATCAACAACGCTCAAGACGGTTTAGAGCAGCGAAAGATGCAGCTGATGCTGTCAGTATACTTCATAGTTTGTACAATCCCTTTCTTTTATTTAATAAGATGTTCTGCATGCTTTTATGAAATTCAAATTTCTGATAGCTGCAGGAGTTTGCATATCAATGATCTTCCTGTTTAGCCTCACTCTATCTTTTTCAGGCGGCAGAAGAAGAACGTTTGCGAGAGGAGTTTGAAAGGGAAGGCAGAAAGCTTCCTCCAAAACAGGAATCACAAGTTTTTGATTCTAATGTTATTACACCTGGGACAGAATTCATGGCTGTTTTATCAGCCGCACTGCAGTATTATATTCATCTGAGACTAAATTATGACCCTGGCTGGAGGCAAATTAAAGTATGTATGGTGAAACCTATTTTGTAGGATAATCTTTTTGTACTTATTTCCCTGGAATGTAACTTGCTAGCTCTCAGAATTCTTCTATAGCATGAGTCAATCATGTTTAGATTAGATGTTCTTCTTATATTTCATTTTCTTGAAGGTTATACTTTCTGATGCAAATGTTCCTGGTGAAGGGGAACATAAAATTATGTCGTATATTCGCCTTCAACGGAATTTACCTGGCTATAATCCGAATACTCGACACTGCCTATATGGTCTGGTATGGTTTACTTTTCTATTTCAAGTGTTCATCTTTATTCTAAACAAGCTTAGCTCATCCCACATTCAATTTAGTTAACTTTTCTTGCTGTGAATTACGATACACTGTAATTTTTTTTTTTCACATTCCCTATTCATGACTTTACTGGACTCCATAATTGATTTGGTTTTTCACTGTATTGAAACTGCAGGATGCAGATTTGATCATGTTAGCTTTGGCAACGCATGAAGTACATTTTTCAATATTGAGAGAGGTTTGTTGCTTATGCTCCTTGAGGAGAAGCTCCCTTGCTGCTGAATTCTAGATAGTTTGGCTGGATTTTTTTTATTTATGCATTTTAAATTTGGAAAACATTCTTTATTTTTGTAGCTTTCCACTCTAATATTTGAATGCTGTATTGTAAAGCGGCTGCCTTCGTGGGCTGCCTTTCGAGACAAGAAGTTGGGTCGGGCTAGCAGGTTGGGCTTAGTGACTTACCGCTTACATAAAAAAACTCTCACAGTTTCAAGCCCTAAGCCTCTCTCTTGATCCCTATTCTCTCAATCTCTCTCTCTCTCTCCCCTATAGTAATGGTAGCAATAGCGATTGTTGACAAGGGTGGTGGTGAGGGCATTGCAAGAGGCAAGGATGGTGGCTATGACAATGTTTTTGGTGTTTGCGGGCGGGGGGGGGTGACTGTCTAAGTAGGTGAGAAGGAAGAAATATAAGAGGTGATGTAGGTTGCTGGAAGGCAAGGCCTACTACCTTCCGGCAATTGTTTATGAAGATTTCAATGGGACCCCTGAAGCACACCAATCCAGGACAATGAATTGTTCTTAGAAGTTAGAAGGTGCTGTCCCGGTTACTATATTGCAATGGGATAATTAAGATGGCTACTTCCAATGACTGACCTTAGTTTATCTTATCCTTTTCTTTTACCTTATCTTGTTTGACCTGGGGTTATGTGACTGATTCTGTATATCAATTAAGATGGATCTGCATTCTATCCATCAGTTTAGTTGCAATGTTTGAGTCAATTTATCTACACTTTTAAAAAATTTATATATACTATATTAGTATATATATATATCATATTAATCATTTCCAATCTTTTATATATTAAACATACTAGATCATATAGGTGCCTGATACTGCAGCTGCTTTCAAACATTGTTTTTGATTATTGCAGAATGATGAGGATTACTTTTCTGTTAAATTCTATTAGTTATTCTATCAGCTACTTATTTGTTTTCTGGTTTTGCCCCTTTAGCTAGCTGAAATACTCTCTCAAATGTACTCATAGACATGCTTTGTGTTATCTGATGACAAACAACTTACACTTGAGATTTTTGTGTATGGTTTTTATCAGATTGTTTTCACACCAGGGCAGCAAGACAAATGTTTCTTGTGTGGTCAGATGGGTCATTTAGCTGCAAATTGCCAGGGAAGTGCGAAAAGAAAATCAGGAGACTTTGATGAGAAGGGTGAAGTGGCTGTAGCAAAAAAGCCTTACCAGGTATTCTTGCAAACTTTTAGCATCTCTGCAATCTGTACTGTCTTACTCGACACTATTCTTTCATCACTGATTTTTATAATGTTTGCAGTTTCTTAATATCTGGACTCTCCGGGAATATCTGGAGTATGAATTTAAAATTCCCAATCTTCCTTTTGAGCTTGACTTTGAGCGCATAGTTGATGATTTCATCTTCATATGCTTCTTTGTTGGGAATGATTTTCTTCCACATATGCCGACGCTGGAAATACGTGAGGTTTGTTTTTTCAAGTTCCATATTGTCTTCTTATCATAGATGCCTCATATCTCATAATATCTACAATTGATGTTTGAATTTATGTAATGATTTACTGTAATTGTGAATATTCTGTTTCTTATGATCATGGTTGTCTTGCTAATATGTCATTCTATGAGTTAAACATTTATTCCAACTACTTGGTCAATAGGGAGCAATAAATTTATTGATGACTGTGTACAAGAAGGAGTTTAGAGTGATGGGTGGCTATTTGACGGACTCAAGCAAGGTATCCGATGTTCATTTGCCTTTTTTTTTGAAAAAAAATTGATCTGTGATGTGTAGTGTGAATGACATGATCCATTAATGTTGTGTCAGCCGGACTTGAGCAGAGTTGAGCATTTTATTCAGGAAGTAGGGTCTTATGAGGATAAAATATTCCAGAAAAGAGCTCGTTTGCATCAGGTTCGTGTCAAATTTATAACTGTGTGGATATTATATTCTTCAATGTTGACTGTGTTTTTATTTCTTTATTTCTTTCTTTTCTGAGTGTCTTTAAAATATCTAATTTTTTAATACCTTTTAGTGATAACTTGTTGAAAATACCTGGCATGATAACATTTCTTTGTACCTAGCTGTAAATCAGTTTTATATGCATATGTACACAAATACACATATGCTTTGTTGCAATTGAAGGAGAAAGTACGTACCAAAATAATGAGTAGACTTTGGTTTTGCAATTTAATCAATATATTATTGGAGAGAAATTATCTTTGGATGCCAAACTTAATATAGCAAAGCCCAAAATAATAGATTTGGAGTAGATGTACTAGAAAGAGGTACAACTAAATATCTGAATGAATCTGGGGCTGTGCTTATAATTGGAACAAGAAGTAAAACTCAAAGGGGATGTTTAAGGCATTTCAACCATGTGTTCCGATGGATGTGACAGATTTTGAGGTCCCGATAAAGTGCCTTGATTATGAGTGTTAGATTCATTTCAAGTTCTTCTCTTCTCTTTATCAGTACTTCCTTCTTGGTTCTCAGCCTATCATAAAGCAGTGCCATGCCTTTGTAACTGTATGATGCTTTAGAATATGCTTCTCATCTTTTCTGACAAATTTCCGTATGTAGTTTCTTAAGTTATTTATTTCAGTGGATGCGCTTTGATCTTTTATCTTATTCATCTTATCTTTCAAATTCTGATTATTTTTTCACTGCTGACACTGAACATAATTTCTTCTGCTCAACCAATCTATTGTACATTAGTGTTTTATAGTTCTTGAGATGACCTATTATTGCTTGGTTGTACTGAAATTTTACTTTATAGTTGATACATATCGATATTATGTTCTGTAATAGGTGATGGTAACTTGTATGTTCACATATTTCTTTTGCAGCGTCAAGCAGAAAGAATCAAACGTGAGAAGGCACAAGCAAAACGAGGAGATGATATAGAACCTCGAGTCAGGGATGAACTGATAGTTCCCGTTGCTCGCTATCAAGGTTCTCGACTTGCCTCTGGTTCTTTGCCTTCACCGTATGAGAAGAACGGATCTTCTTACAAGTCAGAAAGTACAGTATATATAAAAAAAGATAATCAAGTAGGACAAGCAACAACAGCAATGTCAGTGCTTGACATTAAGGCTAATCAAAGTAGAACAAACGACTATAGAGAAGGTAATTTTCGAGCCCAGAAAGTTGCACGGTTATCTTCAGGAGGTGCAACTGTTGGTGCTGCAATTGTTGAAGCTGAAAATAGTCTTGAGATAGATGTAAGTTAATTTGTTTTAAACTTTTAATATGGAGAAATTATTTAAGTGGAGTTGATTGTTATTTAATGATGTTTTTCTTGAATTTTTGTTTCTGATGTCCAAATTTCTATGATTTCTTGTAAGGTACGGGAAAACAAAGAGGAACTGAAAACAAAGCTGAAGGAACTTCTTCGTGAAAAATCAGATCTTTTTAACTCTGAAACTCTGGAGGAAGACAAGGTATTGCTCAGTCCTTTTCATGTTAATGCTTATAAAATTCAACTGGCAAATTCTTATTGTTGTCGTTTGCCTGTTTTTAGTTATGTATGTGTTTTTTAAGGTTGGGCTGGAAATTTCCAGCGTGAACCAATATTTTGGCTTTTTTGCTTTGCGCATGACATATTATGCCCATGAATTTACTACATGTTTCCCCCCAAAGCTCTTATGTACTTGTTAGTGAATTTCTTTTATGCTAGTTGGTCAATCCAATAGGGCTGCTATCCAAAAAGTTAGGCCTATTCAACTCTAGAATCATGCAAATGAATGACTTCAAGATTGAGGTTATGCAAGATGAATAGAGATCTACACTTCAGTTGTACATTGATTGAGGTCATTATTTGAACGAGTTAATTGGTTTTAAAGAACTACCAGGTCATTGTTCTTGTCGTACTGTTCTGTAAAGTTTGGAGGTGTCTTAACTTCCATTTATGGCGACACAGCGTGGTTTCAAACTAAGTTTCAAGTGACATACATGGTCTTCATGGAGGTGTCTTAACTTCCATTTGGTCCACCTGTAATTGCATAAAGTAGGCATTGGTGTTATATATGGTTACATATGCTATCTGAATGTTCTGCAATTTGGTCCACTCCAATATCATGTCAATGGATAATGTAGTTGAGCTCCTAGAAACTGAACCAAGGATCTATACCATGCTTGCATTCTTGGACCCATCACATGAATTCCTGTGCCTTCTGCTAATCATGCTCTAGAGTCTAGACATTATTATGGATAACACTTACACGCTTGATAGAAGTCTCCTTTCCTGTCTGGCTTCCCTTATGCTTAGTAAGGAATGCTAGTTGTAACAAGCTGTTCAATTGTTGTTAGGTAAAACTTGGAGAGCCTGGATGGAAGGACAGATACTACGAAGAGAAGTTCGGTGCAAAGACTCCTGAAGAAATTGAAAAAATAAGAAGAGATGTTGTAAGTCATTGCTTAGGAAATTATTTTAAGATTTATATATTCTAGATGGTTATTCATTTTCTTATTAGGTTGGTGAATTGGAAATGCAGTGGTTGTTAACGTTAGTATTCTGACTTTCAAATGTTCATTTGTTTGCTCATAAGGAATTGAGGAAATATGTAACTGCTAAATGAGTCACTATGATATATGATTATATTCCATCTTGAATATGTGTTTTACTGTTCCTTAGATTTGTTTGTTGGGTTTCTCCACTAAACACATTGTTTTAATTTTGTTAGCCGATTTCACATTTACAAGTACAAAAGGATGAGATAGTTGCTAATTTTGATATTCTGCTCATTTGTATTATCAGAGTCCAGTTATGCTTAGCTTGTCTGTAGTAACATGCCAGAATCATTTTTTTACTAGAAAGAACTTGATCTGCACTATATTTTTCCTTCGGTTATACATGGGTATCTTAATAAATTTTCTTTCATCCTAGCCATTGAGTTTATTGGGAGGGTGAGAAAAGCACCATCCCTCCTCTTTACATCCCCATCTCGCCACACAACATGAGTGAGACTTAAAAATCATGATCCTGACGTACTTTGTAATGTTGCAAAGCCTGTCATGTGGGCCTTCCAACGAGAGGGAGGCCCACAAATATGGAAGTAATTCTCTGTGTCTTAATTGTAATGGGACGATGTTTTTATCTTATGTATTCATGTGGTTTTAATTTCCAACTTTTAATAACAGAGCTCAAAAAGTGATCTGTATTTGAATCATTGGATCTGGTAATCCTAACATTTTAGAAGGATATCATGCCAACATACCTTAATTACTAAATCTATGTTGTAAGTTGTAACAGTTCTTTCTAAATTTTGCTTTTTATTGACCAATGAAATATTATTTGATATGATATGTATGTCGGACATATTTTGTTAGGTTCTGAAGTATGCTGAAGGCTTGTGTTGGGTGATGCACTATTACTATGAAGGAGTTTGTTCTTGGCAATGGTAAGCAACTGTCTGTTTGTCAATGCCTCTTAATTTGACAACTAAATTTATCTACAGTAATTACCATAAATAAATAAATTCTCAAAAGTATCAAGGCTTTTTCCTTCTCTATTTAGAGGTGAATGCATTTCATATTTCACTAGTTGGTTTATTCATGGAGTAACATTTAGCTTCACTACCAACCATATTTGATGTAGTGTAACTCTTGCAGCTTCACATAAATATCTTCCAGTAATTTCAACAGTTGTCTTTTATTTCCTTGTCCAACAGTACTGCGTTACATTCTTTTTAAATTGCAGATCTGTGACATTTTTCATTCATTTTTTGTGTAGAGACTGGGGCAAAGTTACTTTCTGTTTTCTGTATACTCCTTTTCTTTGTAGTCTATATTTATCCTTAACCTCTACTTGTTCGTTGTATCTGTCTGCCCTCCTGCTTGAGTTTTCTTTCCAGACGATAAAAAGTTATAATTTCTTTCTCTGCATCATACATTGTGCACTTCTCTTGTTTAGAATAAGGTTGAAACTAGACTGAGTGTAAGTATAATTTCTTTGCTTGCACTTAATGTGTCAATTATGGGATTGATGATACCAGCCCCCCATTACTTCATTTGTTGACACTTGACATATCTGTCTTTTGTGGCAAATATGGGTTCGATGATATGTGGATGTCAAACATGAGAAGGTTATATAGAAAGGAGCAATAGGCAAACTGGCATTTCAATGTATCGTGGGTGAATCTAGAGTGGATGACTATTGCCATTCTTGGGGTCTATATTTCTTGCTTATGTTCTTGAAGGGAATGCTGAGTTAGATTGATGGATATGTTTTTATACAGACTTATTTGTATGTTTTAATTTCCCGCTTCTTTTGGCAGTCATAATTATGTCTCGTTCTATTCTTACAGGTTTTACCCTTATCATTATGCTCCTTTTGCTTCAGACCTCAAGGGTCTGAGTCAATTAAACATAACTTTTGAAATTGGTTCACCATTTAAGCCATTTGATCAGCTAATGGGGGTGTTCCCAGCTGCAAGGTACAAGCATGCTGATATTTTTTTCCAAGGCCTGTGTTATTGTATGTCACTTTCTAATCAAGTTTTCAATTTGCAGTTCCCATGCACTTCCTGTAAATTATAGACGACTGATGAGTGATCCTAATTCACCTATTATTGATTTCTATCCAACTGGTAATGTTGTATCATTTAGTGGTCTATTTACAAATTTAAGCTCTTATTAAATTCTCATGCTCTTTTTTTTCTCTCAGATTTTGAGGTGGATATGAATGGGAAAAGATTTTCTTGGCAGGTACTGTTGAATCAAATATATATTGGATGTTATGATTTTTCGTCTTCAAATTACTTCGTCATGTGTCTCACAAGCAATTACAATTCTATATCTTGTAGGGTATTGCAAAACTGCCTTTTATAGATGAGGCTCGGTTACTCACTGAAATTGAAAAAGTGGAGCATACTTTAACGGTACATGACTGAGTTTTTCAATATGCTTTACATGAGATATTTTCAATACTTTTTACAAGAGATGTTCTTGAGTTTCTCAAAACTTTTGCATTTTATAGGATGAAGAAGCTCGGCGGAACAGTGTGATGTCTGACATGCTTTTTGTTAGCGGTTCCCACCCACTTTCTCCATACATCTATTCCCTCAACAGCAATTTTGGTCAGCTTCCTGTCAAAGAGCGATTTGAAGTAAAAGAAAAGCTTGACCCTGCAGCAAGGTTTGTTGCAAAGCCTGATTATGATTTAATTTGTTGTATATGTTAAATTAGCCAGTGATACAGATTCACAGACGAACTACATAAATTAGATGAGATAGTTAAGTTATGATAAGAAATTTTGTGCTGTATTAAGTCCTGTCGCAATATTTTTTTCTGCAAGGTATTATTATATCAAATGTTGCATTAATTGAGAACATGCTTGAGAGTTGAGAGTGGGATTGACTTGATAATTTCCGGAGTGGAAAGGATTTATGGTATCTGAATCAACTATGTAGTGGTGTATAAGGTGTAAAAAGAGCATGGTTTCTTTGATTATCTCACATGGTAATCCGTTTTAGTTTGCACAGCTTTCCCCTCAGCATCTTAATAAGATCTTCATTCTAGACCTGATCTTATAAAGGACTTGATATTTGAACAGCCCTATTAGGAAATTTGAGAAAGAGATTGAACAGAGGTCTTCAACAGAACCCAGCTAGCAGAATGTGAAGAACTGCTGGAAGCAACCATATGACCTGATCATGACTTTTTTGGACTTGACATTTAATGTTGAAATGCTCTTACTTTGATGATCTTCAAAGTCCCTACTTAAGATGTTTGATAAATTGAGGATGACTTTTCTAGTTTTCTTTTGTTACTGCAATCTAGAACATTTGTTGTGCTGACATTGATTTGCCAAAATTCTGTCCTGATAGATTTGCTTATCGTACACTTATTTCCTTTTATTTTGATGATGGCTGATACTTTCTGCCTTTTTAATTGTACCTGTTCTTCTTTTTTTCTTTCTTTTTGATATCTAAAATGGGGCATTCTTAAGATAACTGTGGTTTCCTTCTAGTCGTAGGTATGCGTAGACCAACAAAAAGAAGAACAAAAGGAATTTGTTGATGATAGATTATGCATTCACTATATGACTTATCTTTTTTTCCCCTTTTCTATGTAGTGGTGGGATGAATGGTTATATCTTGCTCTGTGATGGAGACCCATGTCCTCCTGTATTTCGTTCTCCTGTCCAAGGAATGGAAGATATAATGGATAATCAAGTCATGTAAGCTAGATCGTCATATGCTAGATGATTATTACTTGTTCCAATCACAAAGCACTAAACTTCTTCTTTCCACAGATGTTCGATATACAAACTTCCTGATCCGCACAAACACATAACTCGTCCACCTCCTGGAGTTATTTTCCCAAAGAAGGTTTGCATTGATTAGAATCTTGCATCGATTTGCAGCTTCTTGCATTCGGATCCTTTTGGTGTTATTTTTCAGTCTAAGGGTGTTTTGTGTTTGTGAATATACCTATGTACACACACAGAGATATGTATAGTGTGCACATGATTATTGATCTGCCTTTTAAGTGCTCTGGTTTTACTAGCAAGTTTTCTTATGATAGACGGCTTTAGTCAATGCTTGATAAATATTTAGCTATTATCTACAAAATTCTTGTTGAATTTTGTTCTGAATCTCCTACTTGATCTGAGGGATATGAAACATGAGTTTCACGAAGGGTTCCTTTTAGAAGGGTGTGATACCACCACCTGTTAAGCCTGACGAGCGGTCAAGGTAGATGCCATTCTCAACTTGGCAAGACTGATGAGTGAAAGGAAGGGAGACCAAGGTGCATATATAGTCAGATTAGTTTCTCATGGCCTGATTTGTGAATGTGTATGAAGTTTGAGTTGAATATACAGGAAGGAATTTTGGGGTACAATTATCAATTTTTTTGCTTTTTATGTGGTTCTCGTTTTCCTTTTTATCGTTCTTCCTTTGTTTTCTCTTCTCCCTTGTTGTTCACGTTTGAAGCTTTCTTTTATCTTTCCTCGAATTTTCTCATGCATTTGTCTGATACCATTATTTTGCAAGGTATAACATGTTCCCTGATGATTGCTGTTATAATGTTATTGTTCTACCTTATTTATCTGATTTATCTGAATTGCATTTATTGGTCAAAACGATCAAAGATAGTGTATTATCTAAACATGGATCTTGTTGACCTAAGTTTCATTCTAGTAATAAAAAAGATTGCACGTGTAAAAAGGGCATCCTAGTGGATTAGATTTCGACGGTCTGGGAGTGGTGATATAAGCAGCCTTATCTTCATTTCTGAGGAGGCTGTTTCCAAGACTTAAATCCATGACTTGAATGCAATAGGTTAGCCTTACCGTCGTATGATGATATAGGACATGTAGTATGTGTCTTATTAATGAGGTATTCTATGGGAAGGTTTATTTAAAATTGTTTTGATTGGTTCTCCAGTTAATTTTGTTATTAAACATTCTATCCTGTTGTGATTGCAGATTGTGACATCTAGCGATCTGAAACCACCTCCTGTTCTTTGGCATGAAGACAGTGGTAGGAGGCCACATGAAAATGGAAGGTATTTTGTCATAATTTTAGGTGTACCATCAAAATATTAATCTTTTATTGCTGCTGTTTAAGTTTATAGTTCCGTTTATCTGTAATTATTAGATTTTGATCATCTAATTCAAGCTTTTTTGGTATTACCACGGTTATTAAATTAACCTTGATACAATTTGTACAATTCTGACCTAACACTGACATATTTAACATGTAGCAGGCAAAATCCTCCAGGAACCTTGTCGGGCCGACAACTTGGAGAAGCTGCTCATCGGCTTGTCATAAACAGTCTACAGGTTGGTTCAGACCGTTATAGTGGTGGAGGAAGATATTCTCAGTCACTGCCTCCTGATGTAGCAGTAAATTCCTCATCTCATCCAAATGGGAGGCACCATGCAGTTGATCAGAGAATGTCGCGGTTGCCAGATCAACAAGTTGGTCGCGCCCAGTGGTATGGTCCTGGAGACCACTTGGCTAATGGCCATGGGCAGTGGCACGGTTCTTCAACATCGTATCAGCATCAACACTATGAAAGTTCAGCGCCCCCGCAATACGGGAGGAATCAGCATGGGAGGTCTCATCATACCCAAAATGGAAGAAGTAACCATCCGGATTCAAGGGGAAGGGTTCCAGTGCAGAGTTACCAACAGAATGGTGCCTATGCACCATACACTTCGGCAAGTCAACCTGTGCCTCCACCACCATTTCCTGGATCATACGGTCATCCTGGTGCTGCTCCATACGGTAGTGGATATGTGGGCTACCAGAGCTATGGAGCTCAGCATTGGGAGCAACCTCATAATTCTGGAGGGCCTCAGTTAGGTCAGCCACCTGCTGCTGGACCTAATGTTCAACCCCGACACGCTACCAACCGCTATGGCGCCTTGGATAGAGGGTCGAACCGAAGGCCTCCACCTTCGCAAGGTTACGGGCGTCACTAGGCTCCCGATACCTCGCCATAGCTCTGGTGGCCATGTTGTATGTTAGCAGATTCATCGCTTCTTTTTTTTTCCCCTAACGTAGGTATGTTCCTTTCATAGCTGTGCAACAACCTCCAAGTTCTTGCCGTCATATTATTATATTTCGAAGGGCAAGGCCTGTATATTAGTCTTCTGATGAGCCACCTGTATCTGCGATGACCTTTAATGTGTTCAATTCTTATCCATAAGTGATTGCTGCTGGAAAATCTGTAGCTGGTTTCTTAGAAGTAGAAGATTCTTCTCATTTCGAAGTGCATGTTAGCTGAATTTTGGACAGTTTTAAGCATCAATATAATGTCATTTTGACTTTATTTCGCAACCTCCTTAAACAGAGTATGATTTGGAAGCACTGGTTGCTGAACAGATTATATTTTTTATTACAATGTATGCAGTGATCTGTATTGGAGATTAATAATTTCGGCTTTTGCCTGTCGGTGCCCCGACAGGTTTAGATCGTCCTAAAGGGAATCTGACTATAGATTACCAAAAGACATGTGGGATTATATATGTTAATGATGGGTTAATTAGTTTTATGACTGATTAATTAACGTCCCTAGGCCATGTTACTAAGGGCTTATATATATTAGACATGTGGGATTATATATGTTAATGATGGGTTGATTAACGCATAATATATAAATAATAAGCTTCTCCTATAGACAGGCTCCAAGCATTGGCTGTATTCTTTCTCTATAAAACGACTCGAACGATTCTAGGCTTGCCGTTGCAGTGTCTTTCATAATTTGAACTCAATGGAAAATAGAGGCTTAAACAACATCTGTTTCTCCTGCTCTTCTTTTTCTTTATTTATCTGACAAAGTTGGAAAATGATTAATACAAGCACCTCATATTACGACCTTAAAGTTATTAGAGAAACGGCTAATCTTATTTATTATATTCTAACACTGTTATTTATTTTGTTTTAAAAAATATATTTTGATAGATACAAAAACTAGATTCGACTTAAACAACAAATGAGTCGATAGGATTTAAACCTAAGACCTTACTATAATGCCATAGTAACTCCTTAAATAATTCTTGTATTTATATTTAGTCCAGCGTGTTAATAGTAAGAGATAAAGAGATCTTAACGGAGGGTTGGAGTTTAATTACTAAAATATTCTTGCACATTTTTTGGTTTTTTATGTATACAGAGTTCAAGTTACTTTTGATGATCAACATTTAAAATCCAACCGATTTAATAGTTAAAAAGAGAGCCCTAATAGTTTTATTCTTTTTGCCTATATTTGGTTACTAGAATTTTTATATTATTAAATTAAAACAATTCCAATTGAAAAAAACTTATGAAAATGGATAATTATACATGCAAATAAGTAACTTTTGGAACGATATCCACAAACAAAAAAAAGAAAAAGAAAAGTTAAACTTAGATATTTACATAACACTTGCATAATTCTAAAGACTAAATCAGATGATACCTCTTCATGGGTTAGAGAGAGAGAGAGAGAGAGAGATGATGATGATGTTTGAAAGTTTCATCAATTCTGAGGTCAGAAGTTCTCTCTCTGTCTCTCTGCCCCCACACAGTTGTTATATCCTAACTGTCATATGATTCCTTTCATTTATTTTCCATTCCTTATAGTATAAATAACACCCTCTTAGGCTTCTTTCAAGGGGGAAAGAAAAGAAAAAGAGCCAGCAATCCTTTCCAATGGAGAACTCACACTCCTCATCCATGGATAACTCCTTTTTCTCTGAGGAACAAACAGCTGCTTCTGAGAACAGTGGCTGGTCTCTCTACATTGATGACTTCTTGGCATCAGAGAAGAAGGAAGCTACTTCAAGTGGTTGGTCTTCTTCTACTTGTACTGGTGGTGATAGATCTTCTATGGTCTCCGGCGACGCCTCATACGTTGAATGGAAGACCCCGGGAGCCGTTAAGCTATCGAAGGTTTGTAAGAAGAGGAAAGGAAGGAGGTTTCTTGATGATGAATCCTTGGAAGATACTGCTAGTTCTGCAGCTAATGGCCTCAAGGTTAGAAAACCCACATCTCCCTATATCTCATTTTGATTCAGATGAGTGCTTTTTATATGGTTTGGTTATAAGATACTTGGTTGGTTTAATAGGTAAGTGAATTTTACCACTTTGATGTGATCCCAAAGAAGAAAAAAGATAGAAGAGATGATTCACAGGTAGGTCTGTCAGTTTGATAGATGCTTCTTTTATCACTTAGTTGTTTAAATCTAGATTTAAATGAGATGTTTCCCTATATTTGTTTTCCAGGAGAAACATGCCCCGAGAGAGAATTATGGAGACCTTGCAATCCATGAGATCCATGAAGTGAGTGGCAATGAGAAGATATATGAGTGTAATGAGCTGAGGAAGAGGGGACTTTGCTTGGTTCCTGTGTCCATGTTGTTAAATTATCTTGGATAATTTCCATTAAGTATAGTCTTTCTCTCAATCACACACACACACTCTCTCTCTCCTCTCTTTCTCCTTTTCTTTTTTCTTCAATGAGGGCCATCGAGTGTGAGGACTGGCTTTTCATTAGGTCCAATATCAATCTATGTATTAGCTGATAACTATTATGTTGTACAGGTAATTACTTGTTCAATGGTCCCTTCTTGTCACAAAATGGAAGTGAGAACCAACAAAGCAAATACTTTTCAAAGTATTGAGGAGATTAAATTTGTTTAACAGAAGAATGTTAAGAGCTAGACTATATACCAAGATCTTCGACTCGTTAGTAGTTTCAATCTTACTATGTATATCACAAGGCAGGGATGAAGGAAAAATAAAAATAAATGAAGAGTATTACTTGTTACTTGCTAATGTAAGTTATGCAAATATATATAGAATATATATGTGTATGCATGTATATATATATATATATATATGTAACTTTTTTCTTGAATCATACATTCAGAAAAAGGTATGCATATTTGATAAAGATGGTGTGAGAGTATATACAGCACAATTTGATAGAGCACATGAACCAAATTAAAAATGCTTAATTTTCTTTAATTATTGTACTGGATCAGTCTAATCAAATTTAAACTGATACTTAGTACATGGTTAATCTTGTACTTGCAAAACCACTCTGACTGGCTACAAGAGAAGTGAAGGTGGATTAAAGAATCCATTAACATGGCTTATTGAAGGATAGGAATATTAAATGTCAAGGTGGTCATCAAAGTTTCCATATGAGCTGTATTCACTGCCCTAATTGATCTCTGAGCATGTGCTTGTTACTCCACAGTGGATCTCCTCTGTAGGTTTCTGTGGATGTGGATAGGAGAACAGTTCATGGGATGCTCTTTATGTGATGAGGAATGCTATCAACTTTTTAGATTTCCAGTCCTATCATGCATAATACATTCTTCACAAGATCCAAGTTTGATTCCTTCACATGTCCACATGATCAATTGGACAATAAAATTACTTTTTTTCTTCTTCTTTGCATAGATAACCTAGGTACCTTGAGATCTACATATTATAATGCTATTGCATATATACTCTATAAAATAGTCAGCCTGTGAAGTAATTAAATTGTCTGGAACTTTTATATTGTGCTGCAATGGGATCTGCAGAATATTTTTATGAACCACTTGCAGAACTTGCAACATAGAATTATATGAAGGAAAGTAGGTGGAAAGAGAGACCCTACCGATATGCGAGAGCGAAAGAATTAGTTGAGAACAAAATGACTGCGAATTGTGATCATAAGACTTAATCGACAACCCAATGAAGTCATCCATGATGTAGAATAACAACAATTTATATTAAAATCTCGACAAATTATATGACGGATATCTTGAGATTTTATAGAACAAATTGGAAAGGTACATATTGAATGTATAGAATTAGTCAGATGGTAGATATAGTCTGCCAACTCTGTCATTATCCACTCTTGACTGCTTCCCAATAGAATTTAATATAATGTCGATTAGAACCTCATATTGGAAATACAACGGCGATCGGTGAAGCCTTGGATCTCAATGCCTTGAAACTAATCGCAAATCACATTGTACTAGCGCAGTGAGCTTGCTCAAAGAGTTAAGTACATCACATGTAATGTAGAATTTTCAGATGATCATTTAGCTACTGACTGTAGTATAAGTTTCTAGTTATTTGCATCAGTGTATTCTAAGCTTTGTTTAAATTTAGTAACATGGCACAAGAATTTTTCATAGAAGTGGTATATTTTTCTTACTAGTTATATATCTTCCTCCTTTCGTCTCATAATCCATGCTTATGCTCAATAATGCACCATCATTAATCTATTGAAGTCAACTTGTTAGCTCAAAATACTAATGAGGGGACCAGTGCTTGTACCCTTGTTATGAAATTGATGCTAAAATATGAATTTGGAGTTCTATGAAACACACAAACGTAGCATGTTTTGCCGTCATTATCCACTAGAAGAAACTTCTGCCAATGGTTTAACAAAAAGTAAACACTTCAGAGTTTATTAATCCACTAAGTAGATGTCATTGTATTCCACAACAACCTCTACTTAAACAAAGAGATCAAATAAATATCAGAATGATTGGTGGTTTAAATTATGAGAGCTAAAAAGACTAGAGACCATAAATAAGATATGAAGAAGTTTAGAAAAATATATGAGATTCCATCTAGAACAGAGGCACGAGGAGTGACTTCTCACCATACTTTGCTACAGTATGATTGTTAGAAATAACATACTTATAGAACTCTTCCCTCATTTATTATTAGTATTTTTTTTTTTCAAATTCATACAATGATAAGTTATCTAATTGCTTGTACAGAATATCTTAATACAAAGGAACAATAGAATAACATCATTGGATATGTGAGCGAAAAATGCTACAGCCACCAAGATTATGTTTCATTCAATAATATCTTTTTGGACTTTTTGGATATACATACATGGATATATCCATATTAATAATGATTATGAAATGCACAAAAAATTGAGGTTTTGTTAGTATAATTCTTATAATAACTAGAGAGTCTTGCTTTTATAGAGTTCCTTGCAGGTCAAGATATGATAACATTGTGGTTTTGTTAGTATAATTCTTACAATAACTGGAAAGGGCATTTAGGTGATATAAAAGTCCATCAAAATCTTGTTAGTAGAAGTATTCGTCTGTGATTGGTATCATGGCAATCCACCATAAAAATAAAGTGGTGCTGTTCTTCGAAGTTTCATATAGTTACTGAATAATACATCAGATTTGTTTGTGCTATATTTGGTCAATAAAAACAATTGTTCACATTAATTTCTTCTCAAATGCCGCAGACATTGAGAAAACACATCTAATCCAAAATTTGGAAAATTTAAAACCTCCTGATTCTTGTAATCTCATGCTTATCCATTTAGCAGAAGCAGTCTATAGGATACACTGGATTTAGATCAGCAGACATGCTTGGCATTAAATATTGAGGACATAGTTATAAAATCGCATCTACAGAAACAAATTGTATATTTTATCTCCATCGCGAGGATGGAACTCTTGATGTTGATATGAGAGGAATGCAATCTTGATTTTGTTCTGGTGGTTATGATCATGGAGCCACAATACTTTTTCTCTTTAGTGGAATTCAGTTGTTGATCTGATATTGCTTCTTATAAAAAAACTTCCCTCCCACCATTGACCAAAGGCTGTCAAGAAAGAAAGAATTCTTCATGACAGAGACATTTTTCGCACAATTGGAAATATCCTGCTGAAGTAGGTAGGGTTCATTGCTTGATTAAAATACCCAATAAGTAATTTACAAGTTGATAGGAGAGACATAGTGATCATATTAATAACAATAAGGCTATATTCTCACCCAAATAAAAAAGAAAAGAAAAAAATAATAATCTCAGCTTCCTATAATTTGTCACTCATTGATAAAAATAACATCTCAATTCCGCGTTACTCTATTCGTCTGGTTATTTCCATGACTTGAAAAGATAATCTCAGCTGCCATCAACTAGAGTTGCATGATGCTATAAATTTTTAGTCATGATGACCCAATTACCATGACACCATCATTAGATCATGATGCCCATTTTGCCATTTCCAGCTATGTAGCAAGGCACAGTAGCACCAAGACATGATTTGGGATCACTGGCTCAGGCCTGAGAAGAGGATCCATAAAAGAATAGTTTCTTCTTGCAATTCATCTTCCTTTGCTACCTTTGCTCTCAGCTGACCAAATTTATACTTAGCTTGGCGCCTCTGGATCATTCATATCTTGTTCTTCAGATTATAGTTCAGAAGTAAACACGGAGTTCTGAGCATGCATACGATAAATTATCTCTGCATCACACGAATTAAGCAATTTCTACTAAATTTTACTGTAGGCAAGGGAGGTTTGATACACATTGAGATTGATGAAAGATGGTTTGGTTGTCAGTTGTTATGTAAATCTCCATAATGATCGATATTGCTTAAACTGCGCAGTTGACTACCTCTACTTGATGCACAGATTAAGTATTGTTTGGAAGAGATGTTTCTATCAAGAAAATACTCAGTTCTGTTGAGAAAGCACACAAATTTACAGAATAGAATCTTAATTTCAAGGTTTTCTGGCAGAAAAGAAGCTGCTTCTACCCTCTGAATTGCAAAACTGACATTATTGTTTTCAACTCTCTTCTTAATAAGTAATCTATGTGCTTGATACTTTTCATTATCTAAATGAATTTTAATTGGGTTTAATCCCCAATCTTTCTCAAGAAGAAAAGAAGAAGAAAGAATCTAATTTCAAGACTCCTTTTTGGATATTGAAGGTCTGGGACATGAACATTACATAATTCTTTGCAGATGATTTAGCTTACTAACCTACCGTATCTAAATAGAAGAAGAACAAAAACAAGCAGTAGCATGCAGGAACATGTACAAGAGTGTAACATTCTTAAAGTTGATAAAGAATAAAACAATAGCTAAATTTCTTAAGAATAAACTGATGACAAACCTTTGAACTTTTTTTTACAATACACTCTTCTTTCTTTCAACTAGATTCCAAACAATGTAAAAAAAAATAAAAATAAAAATCACTTGCAACATCCCTAGACAATCCGAATCTCGCTTGGCATTTCATTGACATCTTCAGGTGCAGTTGCAAATGAAGTTCTTGACTTTGATGATCTCGATGATCTGTTTGACGACGTCGGTGAAGAAGTCTTGCATTTCTTCCTTCTAGTCTTCTTCGGGGCTTTCGGTATGTCGGGGCAAGGGGATGCCTCTGAGCCAGAGTTCTCCGGGAAGATTCCGAATGGTGATATATCTCTACGCTGATCAAAATCTGTTAATCCAACAGTAACCAAAGAATGTGAATTATGAACACATACATGCGAAAAGGATACGAAAAGTTCTGAAGACTAAGTAGAAAGAAAACAAGAAAAGAAAGTAGTACCACCTAGAGTTATCAAATTTCAGAAAAGAAAGTAGTGATGGCCACATACATACTTCAATTGGAGACTAGAATTCAAATAAATAATACTCTAACATCCTCCCATGACACTGTTAGAAGATAACTGTGGAGCCATCAACGGCCACTTATTGCTATGGTTTTAATCATATTCTGACCTATAAAAGAATTCAATAATCCAGTTACTAACAGCTCATTGTTGTCAAACTTTTTCTTTTTCTTTATGCTTGGCCATAACTAAATCCACAGTCCAAGGCATCGACATTATAAATATGAGAAATTCATTGGCCCCAAGTAGTATTATGTATTTATGTTACCAATCAATGAGATTAGGGACTCTTCTGAATTGGTTCAGTAACCAAATATATTTTTATCTTTTTCATATCTAATCAAGTTTACTCTTCAAAAATTAAGACTAAGAAATAAGACTAACTAATCAAGTTTGGGTTGTAGCCTCAAACCAAAATAGTACATAACATTAATAACTTTAGCGGTATGAATACTTATTCTAGAACAAGAATATACACAAAGAATTTCTCAATGAGACAAGATAATAACAGTACTGACAGATATTAGAATGGTTAAAATATTTAAATACCAGACTAAATGGTTATTAAACATCAGAACAAAGGTCTAATTTCTTGATTCGTCGTTGGTAGGGATTATGTCATTTTAAGAAGACAACATTGGAATTTTTTGTCGATTGTTATTAAGGCATGGAACAGCTCACTACCAACCAAATAATCAATACTTGGTGGCCCATAACTTAGATTTTGTACTTTTGTACAAGAAACAGACAAAAGAGCATGGAAAGATACGGCATGTTTGCTAGTCCATGGCCCATAACTTAGATTTTGTACTTCTGTACAAAAAACAGACAAAAGGGCATGGAAAGATATAGCATGTTTGCTAGTCCATGGTGATATTTTTGTGATATAATCCTCTTTAGATTATAGTAGAAAGGTCTAAGGACAAGAATCTATCAATTAGTCTATCCAAACTCCCACCTTTTTTAACCTTTTGTGGTGGCTGATTGCTAATTTCAATAAGTGATCAAGTAATGCACAGACACAGAGAGAGAGAGAGAGAGAGAGAGAGAGAGAGAGAGAGAGAGAGAGAGAGAGAGAGAGATAATATATATATATATACCTTGAGAAGCCCAAGATGTCTCTCTAGACTGACCCAAATTGCTAAGGGAGGCAGAAGAGAACTCTGGTGTTGTCTTGAATTCATTCATCTGCAAAACAAAAGTATGTCAGTAAAACTAAGAAGATAATGGACTCAAAACTTTTGTAAGTTTTAAAGCAATGATGTCTTTACCCAAGTAGGTGCATTCTCAGATGGGCTATCCCAACCAATGTGTGCCACATGCTTCACATCAGTAGGATACCCAATTTCCATCTCATGCTCCTTGTACACTGCAAGCCAAGATCCAAACAAAACAAGCTAAATTTACTAACTAAATTCATGCTGATCATCGGTTAAAAACTTGCAATATGAGAGATGAACATTGCACATAAACATAAACTGTTTACCAAACATTTGAGAGATGAACTTGAATCCCTTGATGATCCCCTTCATCTTGGTTGCCATTGGATGAGGTCCTCCAGACCAACAATTCCTTAACACACATAAAGGAAAGGAAAACATCAATTAGAGAAGAAGACATTGAGGCTATTAACCTTTTTACCCATTTTGAAAAAGGTTAGTACCAAATGTTATCAGCCATGTCTACAGGAATAGAAGGTCAATGCTCTTAAAGTTGGATGATGGTGTACAAGAAAAAGTATTGGAGAGCAGACCTTTATGGAGTTGTAGGTATTCAACAACAAAAAACTTCCTCCAAACCAACAACTCCATCTCTTTCCATCCTTCCCATGGTATAGGCCTAAACTTCTAAAGAAATGAGCCTTGTGTCAACTTATACAAGTATAGTAGAACAAAAAAGAACAAAAAAGAATTGGTCTTATATGGACGTAGAGAGAGGAGGAGGAGAGGTGGCAACCAACAACTAACAGTTTATATTATAAGAAGGTGATACTCGGGAGAACTTGCAGAGGCTTAAAAAGTATTCAGCTTCTAGTATGTGAGATATCAGAATCATTTAGTGCATGAGGTAAAGATTAACTGGATCTTGTGAACTGTCATTTGCCTTGCCTTGCCTTGTGAAAATTTTCTCAGTAGTTTTGAGTTAAAAGTTAAGCTTCAGAGTTAATCCAATGAAAGATTTTCAAGTTAATATAAGAATATATAAAAAATTATTTGCATACTATAAAGGGTAAAAGCTAGGATGGCAAATTATTATATTCTAAAGCTATATATAAGTTGTTGATAAGTTATATATATAAGTTAATGAAGCTAGTTTATAAGTGGTAATGTACCTGCTTACATGTGGATTAAGATCCACTCTTAACTGAATATAAGAGAAGTCTTAGTTTAAGATTAGATCCCTCTGTTCTGGCAGTTCAATATGATTGAGCTGGTCTGTCCTGTCACAGTTTTTTTTTTTTAAAAAAGGGAAAAAATACAATAAAAATAGTCCTTTTCCATTTTCCAACAATTTAATAAATTAAATAAAGAACAATCTCACAACAACAAAAAAAAGATTTTGTGAAGATACACTGTTTTTTTTAAGTATAATTTTGATGGTAATATTCAGATTGACAAAAAAGAATTAGAGCAACAGCAAACATTATCTTCTTCCAGCAAAGGTACTGCTTTCTTGATCTATTTATTATCTTTCAATTCTTTTATATTAATTAAAGGCTATGGGATGCAAATATAATAGTTGGTATCTCTCTGTCATGTGCCTAACATGCCTTCCTGATTCACTTAAAAGTGATATGGCAACATAAAATCCCTGCTGCCATGATCACCATATCCAACAAAGATTAATAATTTAATGCAATCTATGTGCATGTTTTGATGCAATCCACCCACCCCAAGTCCCCCACATACTGGAATGAGTCTCAAATCACAGCAAACCATCTGAAGAAGGCACTGCATCATTAGATTAATGGAGAAATTGGAGTGTGAGATAGTTGGGGCCATGTCTATGTAGCACAATCTTGTTATAGGGAGGATATCTAATCACAAAATCCTGTGGCATTCTACTACTTGCATTAGGACATAATAATAATCTTTTTAGGCAGTGCTGCTGAACTCTGATCTTTCCATCATTAGTATTTAGGGTAGGATTTCTTGATTTTCTTTTATTGTAAATTTGCCCATAAGGCTTAAAGCTTTAATGGTAGCAAGCATTAGGATAGCAGTAAGTTTAAGTAGTGTCATTACAATGCCATAATTTGCTCTGTTCAAGAATACACAGAATTTGATCTCAAAGCTGAAGATTCTGCCAAACATCATTTTCATCACTTCAGACATTTAAGCAGACAGCACTCAACATCATTTTCATCACCAAATAACATAACACACTCATGAGAATATCCCACCACATTTAGGCAGTCAAATAGTAAGTCACACAGGAGTACAGAGCTCAACAAGGTATAATGCGGAAAAAGAAAGGAAGTATTGGACTATTGGAAAAAAAAAACATAAAAACAAATCTGGAAGCTTTTCAATTTTGCAGCTTAATGTTGAAAACAGCAATAGCTTATACCATGCAGACTTAAACATTATCACCGCGAAGATAGGATTAAAAAAAACTCATTTTTTGCCCCCTTGGCCGAGCTCCTCAGAACGTAACACCTCACATACCTTTCGAACCCTGGGTTGCAGAACGGTGGATGTCCCCAGAGTAGTATGTTGGACATACGTCGTAATGCAGCGTGCGCCATCGTGTGGATAGCGCTTGACAACATAGATAATTAATATATTTACTATTTTAATTATGTATTAACTTAATTAAAATTTTCTTTCTTTAAAATAATAAAATAAATTTTTTTGGAAAAATAATAATATAAGATTATTAATCTCAAATTTTAAGCTAAACTAAAAGATATGAAAGTGTAAATTTTTGAAAATAAAATTTTATTATTTTTTACTATAAAATAAAACAATATTAAAAATATTAAAATATTTATAGTAATAGAACATTATTTTTAGATATAAAATGTAGGATTAAATATATAAAAATATAAGTATTAATAAACTAATATTTTATAAAATTAAAATATATTCAAATTATATTATATTGCATATTTATCTCCATTCAAGTATTGTATATCTATCTTAAATTGCATTGTATTATATATTTATCTCCTCGACTAAGGATTGCATCTCTCTAAATTGCATAACTCTAAGCATTGTATATAAAAAAAAATATTAATTTATTTACCAAATATATCATCGGATATTTTAGTAATTTTTCCTTTTTGTACTTCAAACATAATCCAAAATATTATGTAAACATGATAAGGAATAGTTATTCCTACAATATTACTCTCAATTTAGTAATAATAAGTTAGGCTTTGTTATTCCTATTTCACTCTGTTACTAAACGTGAAAAAGGCCTTGTTCGTATCAAAACAAGACAATATGAAACTAAGTAGAATTGAAAAACAAATATTAATAATCTAAAACACGAAGAAAAAAACTTGGTTATATTTTCTTACTAGTTTCAATCAATCTGTCCTGCAATATATATATACTATTTCACTTGTATCATGAAACTAGTTAGCATTTACGTAAGACTTGGTGTCACCCAGATCGGAGGCGGCCACTCTAGCTGCAGATCAGCAGGACAGATAGGCTCGATTCTTCCATTTTCCAAGTTGTAAACAGAAACATCGCACCTCTCATCTATTTTATCGTTCATCACCCAAGCATCGTCGGTTATATACACGCAGTTCTTCCTGAACCCAGGCAACTCCTTGGTAGAGATGCACATGCCATGATTGCCACCAAGGAGCAACGTATAGCCGCCTGACCTCGGCACCTCAACGTACATCTGGCGGTCGAGATCCATCAAGAATACCCTGACGAAAGATTTGTCTTTTTTCTCCCTCCAGACTTGCAGGAGCTCGCCCTGGGGAGAATGTACCAAATACTTGTACTGGAAGTCCGAAGAGGAGAACCCCTTCACGACCTCCATCATCTGCTGCGGCACCGGCATGACGATCTTGGACACGGGCGATGGCCCGTTGAGGTCCCATATCTTGACGGCGCCTGGCATTGTCAACGCATAGAAACAGCTTCGGAAGTAGATACAATCGCGGTACTGGTCAAAGATCCCATCTTGCGGAAGCCTAGTCCATTGGTTGTCGCCTGCTCTCAGGAAAGAGAGCGATCCGTGAGGGTCGTGGATGAGCATGACGGTGTAGTCGTTCCCTTCTGACGGGCTCGACGATAACACCGCCTTCTGGTAGAGGAAGCTGCATAGCATTGCCGGCCTTTCGTTTTTCGGATAATCTTCCATATATATTCGAAGGCCACCTACGCTGTACTTCATCTCGCGGCGGGGCCCGAATTCGGGCATGAGATGATCGAAGATGGACAAGCAAGGGAGCTCAATCTGGGAGCCGGTGATCGGGTTCAGGAGGTGGAGGTCGTAATTGTCGTCGGCGGTGATGAGCCAGCCGTGGGAGGACCCGATGCAGGTCCGGAAGCGGATCGGAGGGTAAGGAAGGTGGACGGTGTAGGTCTTGTCCTCGGAGAGGCTGTACAATTTGGCGGCGGCGACGTCATCTTTCTCTTTGCCTTTGCCTTTGCCTTTGCCGTAGCCGCAGTCGCCGGAGATCAACAGCAAGGGAGCGCCGGGGGGGAGAGGGAAGCGAAGGCGGCGAATCTCGTCGGCGGCGGAGCACCAAGAGGAGGAGACGGCGGCGGACTGGAGGAGGTCGGGGATCTTGAGGCGTTGGAAGGCGAGGACGAGAAGATCCTTTGGGAGATCGGACCAGTCACGATCGCCCATGGCTAAAACCGGGGAGAGAGAAGGCAGAAAACCAGATATGGTTCTGTCTCATCTATCTCTATCTATTTATACCATAAAAGAGACTTATCTTAACTTTTAAATACAAAACTAGGTATATTTTGCCTTATCAGGAGAATTGCTGATCAAATCGACGACTCCTAATATAAATAAATCACTAAATCGGAAAAGGACTTTCTATGAATTTTTCTCATTAATATTTAATAGTTATTTTAATAGTTTTAAAATTTTTATACAAATAACTGATTCAAAGTGTGCCGGACTCTTAAAAAAACTAACATTGAAAGCATATCATCTAAATCGACAGGACTCAAATCTCAAAGATTAATCTCGATTATTGTCGGTAGATTTGATCAAACGGCCCAGCTCGTCCGTTCCCGGCCCGGCCCGAGCCCGAACTACCCATGGGCGACACGGGCCAACTCTTTGCCCACTCGACTCGGCCCAAAAGCCCGCCCGTTTGGCCCGCAACTAGGCTTGCCCGTTCTGCTATAGTAGCTCGCCGATCTGCTGCATTAGCCCGCCCATCTACTATAGTACTTTGCCTGTTCTGCTACATTACTTTGCTCGTTCTGTTACAGTAAAAATATTTTGGTATTGTACCGTTTTGCATTATTTTTAAGCACACCTTTAAAAAATTTTAATTATTTTTTAAATTGAGGAACATAAATATTTTTCTTTTAAAATAAGCTAATAGCTAAAATATGGGTTGAGCCGAGTGATTGGTGGGTCAGGCCGGCCCAGCCCGACCGGCTAACCTGATCTCTTACGGGCCGACAGGCGGTAACAAGCTAGATTATTCTAGCCCGGCCCGGCCCGACTCGAGTGATTGGTGGGTCGGGCCGTGAACAAATACTTAAACCCAGTTGGCCCAAAAAGCCCGACCTGGCTCGCCCGATGATCATGTCTATCGGTATGCATTACGAATTGGGTTACTTTGACACCCTTGAACTATACCCGATTTTCATGAGAAAACTTTTTTAGATTATAATGTTCCTCCTAAATTTTTGGGCAAAATGAAAAACGATAATGAAAAATGCATAATGAACAATTATACCCCTAATAAGTTAATGATGTCATCAATTTAGATATAACTAGAAAATAAAATAAAATAATTAAATTCCAAACCATCCACTTTCTCCACCAAATCCACTATCATTTCTTCTCCCCGAACCACTCGCCCTCGTCATCAGTGCACTTCCTCTTGGTGGCGCACGGTGGCCAAGGACCTTCACGAGCCACTTGCCCTCACCGCCCTCACCCTCACCACCGTTGCCTTCACTGTCCTCACCCTCGACCCCCGCCCTCACTACCCTTGCCTCACCCTCACCATCGTCGCCCTCAAGCCCTTACCCTTGGTCTTCGCCCTTGCCCTCACCGCCCTGCCCTCATCCTCGACCCTCGCCCTCACTGCGTGTAGAAGTGCTATAGACGGTGAGGCAAGAAAGGGTAGGAGGGGAAGGTGGGGATCGACTCTTTTGGGTCGGTTGGTGCTCGCAAGCCGGTGGTAGGGAGGAGATGTCAGCGGCAGCAATCTCGGTGCTCTTTCAGGGAACGTAGGTGATGGTGAAGGGGAGGTAGAGCTAGGATTGAAAATAAATCAATCCTAATTATCCTTATTTAATTAAAAGGTCAACATAAAGTTGTATTTAAATCTCTTATTATCCTAATTATATCTCTATTAATTTGATTGAAATGCACATGTAAGTTATTTCGGAATTTATTAACAGTCACGAAGCTAATTCGTACAATTTTTTTTATGTAATACTAATGAAAGGGTGACATCAAAATTTCAGTAAAGTTTAACGGGAACATGGTAATTTAAAAAGTTTAGGAGATCCCGATGAAAACTAAGTATTATTCAAGGCTCGTTCTCGTAATTAACCCTTAAGGAGAAACCAAATCCAAGATTCCAATTTTTAGTTTGTACGTGTGAGACCGTTGTATCGACAGTCCAAGCTTGATTAATACTGGCCATTTGATTGACACTAGAGGATGAAATACATGGTTGATGATTTTTTTAGTGATTATCGGATTGGATTCAAATCCTAAGAATTATTTGGGCATCAATCTTAAAGTTATTTACCTGAGTCTCACCGATATGGATTCGATCTTACCTAGGGGTGAAAACGGGTTGGATTAACTCCGACCCGACCCGCTATTCGATCCGATTCGGATTGGATTCGGATAAAAAATTTCTATCCGACTCAGATTCGGATTCGGATATGGATAGAATTTTTGAAAAAATTCGGATACGGATTCGGATACGGGTCGGATAAATTTTTCGGATTCGGATACGAATATCGGATATCCGTTTACCCGCATATTTTTTTAAATGATTTACAGTTTTTAGTTTGCTTATTTAAATAGTAAGTATTAATATTATTACTAATAATACATTATATATTATTTATAGAGATTAATTTCTCTAATTTTATATATTTGACATATAAAAAATTATTTGTTGTAAAACTCTTAATCATTTTGTGTTAATTATATTTAAATAAAATATTGTAATTATTTTAAATTTAATCAATATCCGTTTAAGATCCGATCCTTTATCCGAAAATTATCCGTATCCGTTTAGTTAGGATATGGTTTTAAATTTTACTATCCGTCCAATATCCATATCCGAATCCGTATCCGAACTAAAAAATACGGATCCGGATATGGGTTAAGCACTATCCGATCCGTTCTCACCCCTAATCTTACCTCATATAATTAGGCAAGTGTTTTTCTCTTAATACTGTCTTATTCTCGATGTATTCGTTTAGAATCAAATATTTATCAATTAAAACTTAAAAAGTGTTTAATTTAGCTTGAGAGTCCTGACTTATTCCTTCATTTATAAGTGCTTTTTTTTGGTGCAAATAACCACCTTATTTTCATCGTATTTGCAAATCTACTCTTTTTTTTTTTCTTCAAATTATGTTGTAACAAAGCAATTTTCAGCAGCTATAAAAGGTTTTTTTTTTAATAAAAATGTAGTTAATTACACTTAGGAATAATTGCTTATTTTCACATATCTCTCATTTATTTTTTGTGGTACATTACTTCTTAGCTAGGTAAAACTTTTGAAATATTCTTTTATTAGTTATATGCTTAATTTTTTATTAAAAATATATTATGTGACAATCTTGTGATTAATTCACATATTAGTGAGGCGTTTTAGCCTTAAGAAAGAGAGAAATTTAGATCAGAATCGTCAAGAAGAGTGAACTGGTGGCTTAAACTCAGACAATTTAGGCTAATTAAAGCAGTCAAAGCTGAAATCTGGGTCAATTTTGCCTCAATGGTGCGTAGATTGAAAGTTTTGGGGACTTCTTAGCCCACGTTTCCAGCTAAAAACTAGGATAGAGGCGGTGGATAATAGCTAGCATCCAGTTGTTCATAATTTGTAGCTTACTATTTCTTTAATTCTACTAGTTTAAAAGTTAATCTTAATTGGTGCAAACTAAAGTCTTTTGAAAGCTATGCTTAACTTATAAACTCACTGATTCCCTTAAATTTGAAGAAGTTGCCCATTTCACATGGAGAAGTTTCAGAGATACCAATGATAAAATTGATATCAGTAAGATTAATCTCTCTCAGAAACATGTGAAAGAGGAAAGAAATAATTGACTCAATGGATGTAGCTTAAATTTGCCCAATCCCTTGAACCATGAGGAAACCATGCATCATGCATGCTGATCAAAGAATAGTCCAAGATTCAAGAACAAGCATGATTTGGACTTCCTTGGCCAAAGCACATGATCATATGAACTACTCGTCAATTAACCTTCATTAATTTGCAGGCAATCCTTATTGTGTAGGTTGAAAGGTCAACTCTTTTGTCCTGCAAATTGCTAATCTAAGGCCATCCTCTTGCTATATAACATTCTTCAAGTACTAGTTCATCTTGAAACATATCAAAGCATATTACCAGTATGTCTCTGTATAAGTTATTTCTTCCTTTGGCTCTTGTGCTGCTACTTCCAGTGTCATCCTATGGGCAAGGCCTCAGGGTTGGCTTCTACCAGTATACATGTCCTCAAGTCGAAGAAATCATCCGAAAAGAGACGACGAAGGTGATATCGCGCGCGCCAAGCCTCGCCGGCCCGCTACTTAGGATGCATTTCCATGATTGCTTTGTAAATGTATGTCATGCAAGAACTCAAAGTATTGCAGCATTTTTAGTAGCTTCATAGTAAGCTGTTCTAAAGACTTGAGAACTATATGTGCAGGGTTGTGATGGTTCAGTTTTGCTGAATGCTACTAATGGCAATCCAGCTGAGAAAGATTCAATCCCGAATCTCTCGCTGCGAGGATTTGGAGTGATCGACGGCGTTAAGGCGAAATTGGAGAAGGCTTGTCCGGGGGTTGTTTCATGTGCTGATATCTTAACTATAGTAGCTAGAGATGTAGTTTTTTTGGTAAGAAGTTCTACTTGTGATCTAACTTTCAATAGTGAAAATATTTGATGAATGATGATTTATACTTTGTTCAGACTAAAGGACCAAATTGGGATGTATTGACTGGCCGGCGGGACGGATTTAGGTCGGTCGCCGCCGAAGCATTGAACAACCTTCCACCACCCTTCTTGACCGCCATCCAGAATTTGAATCAGTTCTTCATTCCTAAAGGTTTAAATGCAAAGGACCAAGTTGTTCTCTTAGGTAATAACTAGTCTCGAACTCTACTTATTTCTCATATCAAAGACTGGAAACCAAAGCAAAATTCTACTTAAATTTTGTAACAAATGTTCTTGGTGCTGCACTGTTGCATTAGAATGTGATAGCTATATTTTCTTGTGCAACTAGGTGGACATACTATAGGAACCTCGCATTGCTCATCATTCTCGGATCGTCTATACAATTTTAACCGGTCGGGCAAGGCTGATCCGTCGCTCGACAAGAACTATCTACCAAGGTTGATGAGCAAGTGCAAGCCTAACGATGTAAAGACTCTCGCAGAGATGGATCCTGGAAGCTTCAGGACATTTGACACAGGCTTCTACAAGCAAGTTGCTAAGAGGAGGTCACTCTTCACATCAGACCAGACCCTAATGCTGGATCCTGAGAGCAAAGCTTACATCGAACGCCAGGCCGTTGGGGACCAGACTGAGTTCTTTAGGGATTTTGCAGTGTCCATGGTTAAGATGGGGAACATTCAGGTCCTTACTGGCACACAGGGTGAGATCAGGAAGCATTGTGCCTTTGTGAATTAGATAGCTTGGTTTCTCTGATCTGTGGAAGTCTTGGAGCATGGAATGAGGTGGTGGTGTAGTTCAGTGTTCAAATTTCTATGTTGCACTACTGTGTCATGTACTCGTTTAATTGTACCATCATGGAATAAATCAATTTGTTCTCTTGTACGTCAATTTGTCTTTCTTGTTTGTATGCGTACTTGTACGCATACCACTCTTTAGAACTGCACGATTTCCCTGTCAAATTCTATCAAGTTAACCATAGCAAAATGCAGGTAATAGAATAAATCTCAAACTCAAATGCACAGAATGAACCAAAATTTGGGCAAACTGGTCTCCTTATAGAAAGTATTTTGGACATTGAGGTTGCCAACAGTAACACGAGATGTAGCTTATCATACACAATTTCTGCAAATAAGATTCCGAAACGATCACAGATCAAGGAGAGAAACCTATTCTAAAGAAAGAACTATTTTCTTGCAAAGATATCAACCTACAACTCATACTAAAGTTCACATGATCTACCAGAGCAGTTTGACTAATAGATCATGGTCATGACTCTTCCAGTCACCTAGCTGCAGCTCTTGCACTCATAGACGAATGGTAGGTGGTACTCCTCTGCTTCCGATATGAACTGTAGACGTCATCATACTGGCTCACTTCATTTGGATTTGCAGTGGCTCCAAGACCTAACCGCCCTGAGCTGACTGATCCTGGTTTGCGATCAACGGTCCCATCAGCATACATTCCAGTCTCTGGGTCCACCTGCAAATTGGGAGGCGGAGGAATGCATGCTCCTCCCTTGCGAACTGGAGATTCACGCTCATAGTCATACACATCATCTTCCTTTAATTCAGTCTGCTTCATTGGCCCTTCTGATGGATTCACCTCTCCAATCTCTTTGAAGAATTTTGAAACTCGTTCAAGAATCTCAGAAGGCGACACAGTGGATGGTGGGATCACAGTAGGAATGTCAAGAGGGCTCATTGGAGAGTAAGGGACACCGCTACCAATTTGCATCTTCCTAACCATTCCAGGGATGAGACCAGGAGGAAACAATGGATATGGTGGAGGATTCAGGTCACCTGCATTGGCTACAGATGATTGGGCAGGTACAGTCGGTTGGACTGGTAGAGACCCTGGAAAAGAACTCTGGTTGATACCTGGAAAAATACCAGTTGGGAGTTGGTCTGTCGGAAATTGCTGAGCAACTGGAGGTGCAAACTGTGATAGAGGGGCTGAAGCAAAAGGCAGTTGCTTATCGCTTCCTTGTTGATCTAGGGGTTTATCATGCTGCCATTGTACAGGTGCTTGCTGTAATCCTGCATTGTTATTGCAAAGGAAAATGGGTTTCAAGTCCAAAAAACTCCTTTAAGTTTTTTTTTTTTTGGGGGGGGGGGGGGGGGTGGTGGGGAGAGAGATCTCTACCTGCGAAAATTGGGGGATCTGACACTTCCTTTTGTATTCCAGAATGTGATGGCAGTCCTCCAGTCATCTCCCTCTCAAAGCTAGCTATAGTTTCCTGCTCATAAACTTCTTTGGAAGCCCAGAATTGTAAGATCTTCTCCAGTCGAGACTGGTTAGCTTCTTTGTTGTGTGGATTATTATAAATTTTGGTAAGCATGGAGCCCAAAACAGGTTTGAATGCAAGAGCCTCATTGTCAAGATCTCGAGGATTAATTCGACGTTGTAAGCTGCCAAAATATAACTGATAAGCCAAGTGCTAGCAAGGATAAAATTTGCACTTCAGCCTTGATCAAGCAAGGAAATATTAAGGCATATATGCATTAAACAACAATATTACTTCTTCAATGCCCAACAATCATATTATCTGTGTCATTACAAGATCCCTATCATATATTGAGATATTTCATACATAATTCTTTTCTTCTTTTACTTCTATAAGTGCTGAAAACATCACGAAATTGGGGCAGTTACATATTTCAGAATCTTTCTGCAGTCTACTCTATTAAGTAATTCAAATCTAGAATGAGATAACCGACTAAAACACACAGAAGAAGATGCTAACTCTCATGAAAAGAAAGAAAAGAACAAAGCAACCTAACTATTAGACTAAAATAATAGCCAAATGTTCGCAATGAAAATTTTAGTCAACAATAAAAACCAAACAATGTATCAGAAAATCTGCTTCAAACCTATTACACAGCAAGAGAAGATTTGAAGCTTAAGATAAAGCAATCAACTTCAGGTTGTATAGAACAATAGTCAATAACATAAATCCATTCTGAGATTTCTAGGTATATTAACAAGGTGTAGCTATATGCCTATAACAAACCAAGACTACAATTTTCTATATTCTAAGTCTATAGTGCTATAAACTTGTGATCAAATTTTAGGCAACAGAAATTGCACCCAAGTTCTTATGTTACTACTCCACTAACCAAAAGGGCATGCATGAACATGAAATATCAGGATCAGTTAGCAAAATTTTCAGTTATAGAATAATAGCTATGCAATATATTTGAGGGTCTAACCGAAACTCATTCTTCAATGAGTGAGTTCAAACAATATGTTAGCTCCAGGAGTACAGCAACCAAAGAGAATGATAAGATCAATGTAAACAAAAATGTCCAAAAGTCAAAGGATAAAGTAACACTCCAGATCAAAGTATATGGATAATAAAATGACTCAGCATAATATAAGAGACACAGGATTAAAGTGAAAACATGCATAGAAGATCTAGTGGCAGCAAGAAGATTATATTATATTATATTTATACACACACACACATACACACATATAAAGCTAATAAGATGTGTACTAATAAAGCATTGCAGCAGAGAGCTAACCTCCTTGGCTACACATACATTTGAGGAAGTTTACCTGTCAAAAAGAATGTCATTGGCCAGGAAGATAATGTGGAGCTGCCTCTCAGAATCATCTAAAGCGAAAATTCTGTCTCTAAGGGCTTCTGCCAAGGCTGGAGCAAAAGGTGATCGTTGCATAAACCACATCTTGGCTCCCTTTATAGCTTCCTTGGTCCCAGAAAGGTTATTAAGAACACCATTAAGTTCTGCTGCAACATCAGATGGAAGAGGTCCTGCTAGGCCCTTGAAGGACTTCATTGAGGACTCATAATCAGCTCGACCCTGGCCAGCAAATGGTTGAGGCTGCACTGCTTGCTGATACTGATCATAGAAGGGTGGATAAGAAGGTCGGTGCATCTGGGGTGCTCCAAACATGGAAGCTGGAGGACCAGCTGGAGCACCCAAAGGTGGGGAGTTTAGTCGCGATGGATTTAACAAAGGGCTATGAGATGAAGGTATCGCAGGAATGGAGGCTGACGGATACAAAGGATTGAAAGGGGAACCGGATGGTCGTGTTGATGACCAGAGTTTGTATCTATAGTAGTTATGCCCCTCACCACCAAAGAGAAAGCTGTAATCAGGGTTATCCTGTTGCTTCTCACGGATCATGACCTCAAACTCAGGACCATTCTTGGCAGCATACTCGACTAACTTATCAATCCGTTTGTGGAGCTCAGGATCCGAAGGAGGCGCAACTGGTGGAGGGGCTGAATCTAATGGGTGCATGAAAGGGGAAGAAGGCATTAGATGTGGAGGTAGATGAGGAGCATATGGTATTGGCGGTTGCTGCTGTTGTTGGAGGTGTACAAGTGGATGATGATGGGGAGGATAAAGTTGTTGTTGCTGAGGCATGGGCCGATGATAAGGAGGAAACTGCTGAAGAGAAGGATGAGGGGCAACAAATGGCGGACCATGAACTTGGTGAGGGAGTTGTTGAGCTTGTGGATGAAAACCAAACTGCTGTTGCTGTTGCATGTTGGCCTGTTGCTGCTGTTGCTGAGCAAACGCCATTGCTGCAGCATATTCATGGGCTTGCCTATCCATAATTCAAAATGACAGTATGAATATGAGTAATCAGGAGGCGACAACAGTCACACAGCTTTGCTTGCTCTCCCAAATATTAATAACCTGAGAACAATTATAACATAGACAATGTTACAAGAAAACCCATTTTAGATCAAACAGATACATTTAGCCTGAACAATAATATAACAAACCACCACAAGATGCAACATATAGTTATAGATAACTAAGCGCCATTAACCAAAACTGTGTTTTAGATTTTTTTTTTTTTCTATGAACAAGACCTACACATTAACCCTCTTACAAAATAAGGCATGCTTTGATAGCAAAAGATGGAATATCCATGATACAGATAAACAAGAGAAAAGAAAAGAAAGAGATTAACACGCAAACAAATATTCACCAATCATTCAAACAACAAACCAATGAGGAAATACATTAACACCTCTAAATTGCAAGTAAGAAACCAGCTTTCCTATACAAAGAATCAGTGAAATTTCCGGCAAGGCACCAACTTTTAGCATCAAAATAGACGAAGAAGAAAAGAAAGCAGCTTGACACGGCCTAATCATGGCAAACCTAACAAAAAATAACTCAAAAGAAATTATAGCGAACTCACTCAAGATCATCAAGTAAACCAGAAAAGGAGAAAAATTTAAGATAGAAAACCACTAACGATGAGATTACAAGAAGAGATATTGAGCTAAGGCCCCCTAAGGTTACCAATTTAAGGATCTCGTGACACCTTGCTTCCAATCAATAGGGTTTCAAGATATGCGATTAGGGATTCTGGGATGAACTTACCGACCTCCCACGGGGATGGCGGAGGAAATTGGTGAGGAGAAGGAGACGATGCGACAAAAACTCCGGCCGTCGGAGGAAAGATAGGGAGAGGGCAACGAGGGTGCGCGAGGGCAATGGAAAGAAAAAGGGAGGAGGGACCGCGCCCGACCCGGATCCAGTAAGGCCAAATTGGATATGGTTCCGGATCTAACTCAATAAATTCGTATCCGACCGGACAGTCTTAAAATATAATATTATTAAAAAATGATAAACAAAATACTTGTAGAATATGAAGGGTAATTAAAGACCGCTAAGTTTTTATTTGCTATGATCTTATCGGCAGGTAATTATAATAATTTTTCTCTTTTTCTATTCGTTAAAAATGTAAATTAATAGGTTTTAATTAATGTATACCTGAACGTACCCCACAAGATGAATATATAATACAATGAACTTGTAAACGAGGTGACATTTCCATTTCAGGTTACATTTAATTTAATTTTCTCTCTCTAGTTGTAACCTCTCGTTAACAGCCTGTCGAGAGAATAATCTCTCTCTCTCTCTTGCTATCTCTTTTCTCTCTCGGTTAGGAATTGGGGATTTCGTGGTACGGAGCTCGATGGCGGAGATTGCGGATTCGAGTGTCATATATAGGGTTTAATCCATGTCTTTGGCGGCGGAAGTAACCATGGCGGAATCGACCTCCCCCTCTTCGAACGCGGCCAAGGAAGACGAGCTCGCCGATCTGATCCACCGCTTCATGGACTCGATCGCGGAGTACTCGGATCGCCTGCCGTTCGCCATCGATCGCCAGGTTCGCGGATCTCTGAAGTCTCGCTTGTTCTAATTTGGACTCTGTTCTTTGTTCTTTGTTCTTTGTGCGTAATTTGGTTAGTTTCTGCTAGTTCCTTTTTAAAAAAAAAAAAAATAGGTCTTAGCTATTGCGGTTTTATTTTATTTTATTGGATTTCTTCTTAATTTAGAAGGTTTCTTGGTTTATCGAATTGAGATAAGCCTACCGAAAGGGAATCCAAATTGGTTTGCTATAAATATGTTACATTTTATGCGCGAGTTGGGGGTTTTCTTTTTCCTTCTAAATTTAGTTTCCTTTTTGACAACGTACTTCCACATGTAAATTTACACTGTACACCTCTCTGTCCATGAATCCCTTGGATTTATCTCCTGATCCGCATTATGGACTTCTGAAATCTACACGCTTTGACCTAATTAAGCGCACCGTAACCTCAGAATGATATCTCTGCAGATGGATGCTAAGATTTAAACTTATCCAAACATGTTTTAATCTAAATATTTAGATTCTTAGATTTGCATGTGAAGAACGTTAGTGCCTTATAGGATTGATATTATCCACTTAGCTTTCCTAGTTTTCTAGAGGTTGGTGGTTCCTGCTATGTCTCTTTGGAGTTGTTGTGGTATAAAGACATTATGAGTTACGAGTAATATGGTTATCTGTTAGACAGATTATTATTTTGGTACAAAGAGTGAGTAATATGCTGTCTGCTACTTTTTCCTTCCCAGAAAATACGCTCTTTTACAACTCTTGCTGCTCTTGCAATCACGCTTCTTTTTGCTTGGAAGCTTTTGAGAGCTCCCTCGGAGCAACAAAGGAGGCCACGTAGACGGCCTACCCCATCAGCTAGTAATTCTAATACTAGAACGCGTTCAGGTACAACGCCCTTCCCTGAAGTTTGCTCATCCTCTGGGGATTCGCGAGCACAAGATGCAGTCAACCAACTTTTCCAACCAGTAAAGGTATTACTGAATATTCTTTCTATTGTATATAATCCTTGAGAAGATCAGAGGTTATAGTTCATTGATTTTATTTCTGCAGCTAACCCTTGAGCAACTTGTGAGGCATAAGTTGAGTGAAGGAAGAAAGGTATGTGGCATTGCCCGAAGTGGAATATTTTGGTTCTCCTGTTTGAAACTCAGCTTCTGGTATTTGTTTCTTTCCAGTGGATGGGTCATGTGTTCATTCTTGTCTACATTTTTGCTGTATTATGGAACATTGAGCTGAATCTGAATAATTTAGTGTTGATATGTGCTTTTAGACAGAATATGGCATGACAATTCACAAGATGGTTGATTGTTGATAATCCTTATGGGGAGTGAAATATTCTTATTTCAAGTCAAAGAATGTACTTGGATGAATTGGTAGTTATGAATATTAGACACTAGTGAAATTTGCCTATGATTTGTGACTAAGAATTAATTCAAAGACTTACATTATTTAAGTTTACTTGCTCAGTCTAATTGTGCCAGATATCAATCTATTTTCAACTTTGTCCATGTAATCTTGCAAGTAGACAGAACAATGTTAAGAATATTTTTGTCATTTGACCACTATTTTCTGTGGGCACAGATCGTTCTTGGTAATTAATTGACTAACTATGTTTTGCACATTCGATATTCACAATTAATGATGAAAAATCATGTTATATTGGTGATAGAAGATAAAGTGTCTTGTTATGATGAGATGAATTATAGAGGTAGGTGGGATTAATTATGATTGATTGTTCCGCCTTCTTGTGGATTTTGAGAAGTAAAGCTTTTTGGAACTATTTGGAGAGCTTGAAGTTTGTTGCAAACTTGATAATAAGGTATAAAGGAAAATTGATGGGTTAGTGGACAGCCAAGGCATTATTAATTTGATATGCTAGTTTGGTGGTATGCTGGGAAAAGAAAGCACTGCAGTAATGGGATGAACCAGGAAGGGAATAAGTTCATTACTTCTGGTACTCAATCTTGCAAATTTTGAGAAGTACAGTTCTTGGGGCCACTAGAAGGTCATTCTTGATACAAAGTAGAATGTACGAGTTGGTGGATAACCAAGTTGAAAATAGCATAATATGCAAATAAGGCGAGGCAGTATGTGGAAAAAGTTTCTTAGGTTACTTTACTGGATGTCCTTACTATGGAGAATGTTACAAAGGTCTAGTTGTTTACATAGAAAGTGGCTTTCAATTATGGTCGCAGTAGCTTCATGATTATATGATCAGAGACTGCAGTTTTGAGAAAGATGCCCTCTTGTAGGTTGCAATGAGTAATATAAGAAAATTTCAAAATCTAAGGACTTTTACTTGATTAAACACAGGCAATGGGGGCTGGATTATGGTGGATGCCTTTCATAAGCTGTCCTCTGAAGAACTCTCTCACAAGTCATATCAATTCAAGATAAGCCATGACTGAGTTGATTCATGCTTTTTAACCTGTAGAAAAGCAACTCTAACAAAATTATGCTGTAGGAAATAACATTATAAAGTACACACTTTTTATGGTGGCACCAATGTTGAATTCATTTATAGCATCGTGCTATGTTGATTTTGGTAGAGGATTTCTTAGGGCATCTGACATGATGTGAAACATGGAGATCTGGCTGTATTAGAATCCTGAAGAGCTTAAATGGAGAAAAGCTTCATTTTCAAACTATTTAAGCTAGACTTCCTTAATTTACCATGTGAAGCATACTTGTCCACCTTTAATGTGCCTATAGTTCATTTTAGGCATTAAAATTATATTTTTGAGGTTTAAGTTTAATTGTGTCTTGATAGTATCACCATGCTAATCATTGGTTCAAGAAAATTGAAGCCTCATATCATAAAGGAGATTTGTCAATTTAACTTCTATGGTGAAAAGAAGAAGCCTCGTGTACAAGCATTGTAGCAATTCAAGCAACTAGTTCTTACTATTAGTGTTGTGGATACTTGCAGGTTACATGCCAGCTGCTTGGTGTAGTTCTCGAGGAAACAACTCCAGAGGAACTCCAGGTGAGAATACACCTTTTTCTCTTTCCAGCATGATACTTTGACTGTGAGGCCATCGGTGCAATATCTCAACCTATATGGCAATATCAACCTATTATTGCAGAAACATGCAACTGTGAGGCCATCGGTGCTGGAAGTTCTATTGGAGATCTCAAAATTTTGTGATGTTTATCTCATGGAAAGGATTATTGATGATGAAAGTGGGGTATGTATCAAGATTTTTGAGTTAGTAAAATAGTATGTCATACCTTTGTACATTGTACAATAGGTTACATATATGCATATCCATGTTGTACAGTGCAAGTATCTTAGGAACAGCTACCTGGTTTTCATTTTTAATGGTTGCAAATTTCATCCTCATTTTTCGCTAGCATTAGATTTTTTTCGATTTTTGTTTAAGAAAGAATCAGAATGAGTGTAGTAGTACCATTTTTCGTTATTATCTTGGAGATGGAAGACTCTTTGGGTTTTGTAAGCCTGATCTCATTGTGGTATAATAAATGGCTGTTTTGGCACTTACAATGATGCAGGAAAAGGTTCTCTCTGCATTGTCTGATGCTGGAGTTTTCACGTCGGGTAGTTTGATAAAAGACAAGGTGAGCTGCATTTTCTTGTTGTCATTTCATTGATGATCCATTTTACATGACACTGATTATGAATTTAGATAATTTGGAGACACCACCCCCTCCCCATCCTTTTTATAGTTGCGAACATTTTGGACTTACAGTGAAATGTCATAGCACTATTTCTGTTTTTATTTGTTAAATTATTATTACATGCAACAAATTGATACCTGTTGGACAAGCTGGCCCTGGAGGAAGTACTTCGGAAATTGACTCTTCAACATTTGAAGCCATCACTACTTCTAAGTTTTAGTACTTTTTTAATCATATTAATTGAAATCAGTGCTGTAAGGCCATTTCTCTTATTTTATTTCAATATATAATTTTGTATGCAGAAAATAACTATTATTTTTAGCATTATTTGGCGTATAATGGAGAACACTTATATGCACATCTTATATCTTCATGGTATGTTGAATCTGCAGGTCCTTTTCTGTAGTACAGAAAATGGTCGTATATCTTTTGTTCGGCAACTGGAACCTGATTGGCACATTGATACGAGTCCAGAAATTATACACCAATTGGCTGTAAGCAAATGCTTCCTCTCTTCTTCCAAAAGAATTAGGAATGACTTTGCTACACAAGATTACTTTCTAATGAGCTTAAATTGTATGAACTTTCTGATGTATACTTATGTATCATGTTTTCTCTGCATTTTGCTAACATGATGGTATATCTTTGTCAAATGATTTGTTTGTTACAGGATATTTGTTATGAGTAGAATATTTACTTCTTTGTAGTGAATAACGCATACTGTTAGTGCATGTGATAATTTGCCAATCTGATCTCAACATATCTATCTGCTGGAAACCTAATTTTAAGCCTTTGTTTGGACCCAGATTTTTAACCAGTAGTTAAATTCTCTATTTTATTCTGGTCGAGATTATGCTTATCTGACCCATTGCCACCTCTAGTTATGTATTGTCTTTGGAATAGTATCCTTTTTATATTATTTTTCTTTGCTACAATGTTAATTATATACTTCATTTCATTACAAGAATTTGGTTCAAAGCTTATTATTCTGCTAGAAAATTATTCTATTGGCCCCCAAATAAAAGACCTTTCAGCAGTAAATTAGTTTATCCCTTAATAATGTGAATGGTCTATCACCTTGTTGAACCATTTCTTAACTCTTTGATATTTGGAATTGATACTTTTTTCTGTTAGTCAGTCAAAGGTGTAATTTTTATCTTATTATTTCTATTATAAAAGCTGCATGACATGTCCGGTTTTTCTTTTGGTTCTAGAGGTTCATTAAATATCAACTCCTCATTTCACCACAAAGAGCAGAGCGTGTTGCTTCTAATGTTTTCAGCTCTACTAACTTGGAACAGTTCTTCGGAGGCTTGGATCAAAGATAATGTGGGTAATCCTTTGCAGCATTACGGTTGTAATTTAAGTTACTATTTTATGATAATACTTGAGAAAATAAAAGAGTCGATGATATAAAATCAATTGTATTTGACAAATGAATAAAGAAAGGTTGGCAGTTTAATGATATACAGCTATGATATGGATAAAAGACAACAATTAATATTCTAACTCATGTTAGTAATCTTACCTGCTGATAATTGATATATTTTCTGAAATTCTGAGTAATTTTAATAAGCATTCAGGACATTCTTCTAAAGATTTTTTTGATCAAAATTATTTGCTCTCGAATATATTTCTTTTCTTTATGAGATATTTCTCTACAAAAGTTTTACATAGATACTTCTGAAGATTCTTACTGTCCATAAAATCATGTCTCTGACCTTTTTAATATATTTAAAATTATTTGCTATTGTACAAGTGTGAGGTTAGCTTCCTTGAGTTCACTTTGCACAAGAGAAGTCATCATTCATTTGAACATGAAATTTTCTGTTTAATAAAAATGTCAACTGGATATGTGCAAGTTGTTAGCTTTCAATGATAATTTAATACTCGACCTCTTGCATCCAGCTGGGATTTGCCTCCTACTTTTGTATCTTGTTTCCTTGATTTGGTGTTTCTTTGCTTCTTTCTACAGGTGTTCAGAAACCCACCAGGTTCTCTACCTCAGTCAAGCGATGTTGCCATCCAATTGCATACTGCATTGTTATATTGTCTACTAAATGGCCTTATTCTCTTGAATGTCTGAACCTGTGTTCCTTGTACGATGTGCAAATTATTAACAGGACATACTACCTAGTACAGCACCGCATCCATTATTTCCATTGCCTGTATAAGTTAAAGGAAATGGGATCGCATCTCCAGTATATGTTAATTTCAAATGTCATTTGTGTCGGCCGTTTGTGAAGTGAAGAAATGTCAAGGTGATCTTTAGTCTTGTCTATTTGTAACGGACTCGAGACTCATCCAGTTATAATTTGCAGGTAGAAAGATGCTTCTCTGGAGTCTATTTAAACACTTGAACTGATATATTTATCTTTACTTAATGCTGGTATTCTCGTCAAATAAAAAGGGGAATGTCGTTCTTTTTCTTTTTCTTACCTAGAATGGAGATTAGCACGAACTATAAATCATTCGACGGGAAAAGGTGTCAGTGCGATTGGTGCTCGAGATAAAAGCAAAATAATGGAATATATACCTACATTATTGTACACCTTGAAAAGCATGAGTTAAAGAGTTGATAATCAAGTGATAATTACTTTATTGTCCTTAAGTACATCCTAATCACAAGAAACTGCCAGAAGTAAAACCAGTCTTCTTCTCACTGGAGCTGTCGCAATACCGGGATCGAGTGAACAAATTAGCTTACTGATACCGTTTCATATATTTTTGGACTCACAAAAATAAATAGACAAATAAACGAGCTCTACAAGGTCCTTAAATTAGTGAAGAAGAAATTTTAATTGGTTGTCGGTTGAATCCACCTTCTATGATACGTGACGATTCATTTTTGGATGTGGTTTCATGTTCTATCCATTGTTGGTAGTCAGGTCTGGAGCAACTTGAGATCATCTCCTCTCCTCTCTGGATAACAATTACTTGAGCTGCTCCTTTTGGCACCTCGGACACACGCATCTAAAGCCATAATCGGCAAGTAGTGCTTGTCTCTCTTCATATGGAAGATCCTCATCAATATAAGAAAGAGTAATCTGAAAAGTAAAATCTGGAAAAATTAGGGCCTTCGTTCTTGATAAAACAATCACAAGCAGCTGGAGGGGTTAGAGTAGGACAACAGCAACATCTTTTGTACATTAAAAAAAAAATAGAACTTAACAAATGAAATGAAAATACCTCTTCTCCTATGCTAATGGGTTGGAGAGCAATTATAATCGCATTCCCATCTTTATCCTGAAATGAAAATCATGTGTCCAACCAAATATAAGTACTTTTCAGAAATGCCCAGCATAGAAAAACTACGTTCACACCATCCATTTCATCAGAGGATCTAAAGGTTAGTAGAAGAAAATGCATATACAAAGTACATATGTAGATATAGAGCTCCACTGTCTAGAAAGGTAAGCATCATATGTTGAATACTTGAATGAAAGGTTGTCATGCTATCAACTTTGTATATACGGCAAATAGTACCTCATCTCTCTTGAAAGCCTTAGCATTCGGACAGCATGAGTGGTTCATACAGCTTTGTAGCGGGAAGAATGCAGTGCCTGATACACAAGATATTGGAATATCATCCAAATAAAACTGTCAGGTACTACTACTATTTGGATGGAGAAATGAGAAAACCGAAAAGGAAATTGTTCACCTAAAAGTGAACCGCATGAAAAGGAAGAACACTGGTTGAATAGATTGTGTGCATATTTATATGCACATTATAGTGTATATAGTATATACATGTATATAAGCAGATTAATATTTATAAGTTAGTTGCCTAATGAATCTATGAAAATCCTATTCCAGACATCCAATATACTAATCAGAAAAACCAGAATATATAAACTTCAGAAATCATCTTTAAAACCATAAAAGAAAAACCTGTTAACAAATAACAAGTCCATACCTATATACATATGCATATCTTTGTTTGTATACACAAGCTTCTGCTTCATATATGAAAATTTCTAAACATGTACATTTAGTAAGGTGGTTGTTGAGGCATTGGTACTTGAACAAATCATTCATTTGTGCTTGCTCCTGTGCATAATTACTAATATTCACCCTAGTTAATAAAATTGACCTGTTAATTCTTATTTTTCCATTTATTTCTACAATAGACATTATCAATACAATCTGTTCAAATCCCTTCTAGAAATTTTGAATAAGCATTCTTCCGTAGCTGTATGGAAGAGATAGTTCAAAAAATGAATAAGCTAGAATTTACAGTAGGTCATTAGAGGCTTAATAAAATGGTCCAACAGAAATATAGCTGACATAGACAGTTCTTCTGCATACCTTGACAAGGAATTGAATAGTCATCACCTAGAGCATCTAAAAAGATTTCTGTTACTTTTTCAGCTTCTTCCTGCAGTATGTAACGTTTCCTTTCTCAGGATGATTGAAGCACAACATATACGAGAAAAGCAATAAAAATTGACCTTTTCTGTAGGTGGAAGATCGTCGATATATATGAAGTAGTCCTCAACTGGTGATGCCACAACTAAATCGCTGCAAATGTGAGTTCATGGTTAATCTATAGTACAGGAAACTTATTGAATTGTACGAGGTAAGATATTGAAACCATGATCAGGTAAATTATTGAATATGAGAAAGAAAGAAAGAAAGAAAGAAAGAAAGAAAGAAAGATAGAAAGATGCTGTTGGAAGGCCAACTTCTTGTTCCACAACTAAATAATCAATATATAGTTGAAAAAGATGATAAGCATTGAAACTTGAATGGAGATTACCACTTAAGGATTTTATTACTTACAGATTATTCAGCTCAAACATGCCAATTATATGTCCATAAACCTCAAGTGAAAATACTTTGCATAGTTAAGGAGACATAGGTAGGTCATCCAGAAGAAGATTTATTACCTTCACATATGAATACATGATATAATCAGTAAGGATCAAAAGTATTACTAATTACTGAAGGATACAGGGTGCACAGTCAACATCGAAGATGGCATCCTTGAGAAGCTGCAGTGACTGAAAAGATTGGCATATCCTTTCATTATTTCCAGATAAAGTTCCAACAATACAACAATAAGTTCTCCTAAAAAATAAGTGTTTCAAATGATATGCCAGCCATTTGTTAACAGCCAAGTATCCAAACTGCAGGAAATTACTCGAGTCTAAGCTACAGATGATCTGCTGCCCTCGAGTTGTTAAATCATGATCAGCTCTCGTCAACTTATCAGAAATTCTCAAACTTCCAAGTAAAAAGAGGATAATATATTGCTTAAGATTCAAGAGACTACCAGTAAGAACACAAAATAAAGTTAATAAACATACAGCCAGAATACTTACTGTGAATGCTAGATTCCTTATTTGCATTCTAAATGACGCTTCATCAGATACATCTACATCATCCGGCAAAGCAATGCAGTCCCACCACCTACAAGAAGAGGCTAACTGACTTCAACACATTCTTATGCGTATGTGCAAACTCATGTGTTGGAAAAGATCTTAAAAAATAACCAGGACAAAAGGAGAATAACTTTGTTAATAGACGCGCCATCATGTGCTAGGCTAAGAAACAGGATCAAGAATTTGACCTTGTATAATATGACCCCAAATGTAGTTAAAAACTTGCATCTATTAGTAATCTCTGCAAGCTCTAGTCCATTTTAACCAAGCAGAGTAATATCCCCAGCAGTTGGTTGCAGTTGGAAAACAAGTTTAAAGAGTTCCTGCTAGTTTTATTTGAAAATGGTTCAATCAGGAAAACCTTTCCTTGAAATAATAGTACAAGATCTGCTTCATGTGAATTAAGTAGACTAGAGTTGCCCTTCTTCTGGACGATTGTTGTGATTGGAATATTTTTCTCATTCATCTCTTGATATTATTTCCATTTAAATCTGATATCTTACATTCAGCTTAGATCTAAGAACAACTCCTTATGTGGAAAGTTTTCATCTCCTCTATTGTCTGGACTCTCTGATTCCTGGAAAATGTTTAAGGTGTTGCTTATCTCATTGGCTTATTGCACATGATTAAAGAAACCACTGACATAGATATCTTAGCAGTCAATCAGACAACTAAGTTTCATCGAAAGAACCACTATTCTACAATGTAGTCTGACTCGATGAACACAGATATGCAATTGTTTATGTGTCTGTAGTCCCTTGCCAATAGCACAAAGAACCAATTCATATAGAATTTATGTGGGCTTTGGTATTATTTTTTCAATAAAAATCTCGCAAACACACAGTCATAGGCACTACATGCATGATCAACTATCTTTCATATTCTATCTATTAACTGTAGTCAATATTTCTTTCCTGCTTAATTCATATACGTTTAGCAATGCCTGCACGTGTTCTATGTGGTCCTTTAACTGCCTGCATCCTCCAACCATCTTTAAGAACATTGGAAAGACCCTCTGCGGAATAAGTTTGATACCTCAATGCTCAAAATTAGAACTCTGGTTGAAAGCCAATTGTATAGTTTGGAGCTGAATGATGATTATGATGTACAACTTACTGATAAAACAATGCTAACCCTGGGATTCCTTTCCATGCTAAGTATAAAATCAAGAACATGTAACGAATTGAATAAATGGAAAGCTGAAATTTATAAACTATAAATCAAATTGTGGTATATGCAATACAGAAATAACCTCTCTGACTTTCGATTTTAGTATAGAAGGAAGATGGACATGAAGAATGATCTTGCTTCAAAAGGGGGAAGATACATCAAACTTTACCTTTGCTTGAAACCCATCGAAATTGGCTTCCAGGCTTCCAAAAGCAAAGAAAAACTAGACTTATCTTCTCTGTCTAGACCAGGATGCTGTTTGTTCTCTTTAACTTGTAATCTCTTCAATTCCTTGTACTTGGAAATGGTAAAAGAGATAACCTGACAAATGAAATTATAGGAAGTGAAACAAGGAAAGGAGTATGCACTGTTCTATAAAGATATAAATATCTTGTTGATAAAGCACATTAGTATAATATGCTTGCAAATATTTCATGAACAATAATGTGAAGACAGACTTGATGACAATCTGAACACCCAATGACATGGTATGAGTAATAAAGTGAACAATATGTTTAGAGCATAACTGGAGCACGTAGAGCTAACATTTTGAAAAACTTTTTGATTGTTGAACTGAGAACAAGCAAACCAATTTTGTCCACGGAATACTAACAGTAGATGGCAAATTAGACATACTAAACAGCAAGTCAAGCAATTGCAGCTTCCCGTAGATATTACAAGCTGCTTTAAACCTTATAGATGAAATTATTTGTTGGCTACTGCAAAACTGGGCAACTTCATACAGGTAGTTCTGAAAAGAAAAAATGACTGATAAACAAGTAATGCATGCCAGGGTATATGACAGTACACTAGCTAAAAATTGAGCAACTAAATTGCTAGAAATCTTGTACTTCTGCAGTGAGCATGAAAAAGAAGGCTTTATACAATAACTTAGACAAATATAAACTCTGTCGTGGAGTCTGAATTTCAGACAGTCCAGATAGATGGCAAATAGTAGCTTTAACAATACCTTGGCAGCAACCAAGAAGATGTCATTTGTTCCTAAAGTAAGAAAAAAAAATTAGAGAGAATAAAATAGCGCCACTTAAATGTCCATAAAGCCATTAAAGATGTAAATAGCACTGAAGATATCAGTCCCAAAAATATTCATGAGAAGCAATAATTTTACACTAAGAAAGACTGACTTACCATTAGCATGTTCAATGAACTTAAGAAGTGCAGATCTTTGTGATGGTCTAGTTTTATTTCCAGTACATAGTAGCGAATGAAACAATTTCCAGTCAGAGTCTGCACAAAATTGGCTACAAAAGGGTTTGTTAAATCAATGAGTATATCCACTGGTAATATGTGAAATTCTACAGTGAGTGTAGAAAAGATAGGTACTTAGCATATATTATAATTAAGAAAGAGATTTAGAAAAGAAATCTTATCCTTTGCATTTGCATTTGCATTCACATGATTCCTCATACTGACAGAAATAGGTATGTCTTTTTGGTGCTCTAATAAAGCCATGATCTTGTGTGAGAAAATATTACGAGGCAGTAGTAAGATGCACATTTTCTTTTCCATGAGCATTATGACCTTTTCTTCTTAAGGATGTGATGACTGCAAGAATAAAATGCCCAAAATTCCTGTAAACTTACAAGGATAGAGAGATATAGATTGATTAGATTCTAGTTCCGTGTTCCTGAATACTTTATAGCTTCAGGGGAAATTAAAGCTAACGGTGTAGAAATGAGGATGAGATAGTGCAATTTCTTAGTTGCTGAAGATCTAAGTCTGCGATAGTGCTTAGGTGCAGTATGTTGTATTGAGTCTATTGACTGGCAAGAGATTAAATTGGGTCAGGTCACAGTATAAAATATAGATTAAAGTATCTTCTGCTGTAACTTATGGCTATATCTAGATTATAGAGATCCTTATGGATAGGTTAAGTAAGCTATGATCCTAATGGACAGGACAAGTATAGGTTATAGATCTGATGACTGCATGCTTTTATAGTTAAGTAAGCAGCCTATGCTTCAAAAATAACAGAAGAAAAAGAAAAGAAGAAAGAAAGCTACAACAATAAATATAAAAACTTGGTCTAAAAAAATTGCACCGCACAAGCTTAGAACAAAGTGTGTCCAATGAGAGAACATAGGAGTATAATAGGGAAACTTCTACTAGAGTTTGTCAGTCTATTTGCATTTCTAACCTGCAATAGTGTTCTTCTTCACACCCACCAGGGCAAGCAATAAGAGGAGGCAAAGCAAATTGACTTGTACAAGGCAATGACAAAGCACCATTGATAAGTGATTCCAACACCTCTTTAGAAGGAAAATTGTCCTTCATGTTTCTAGAAGCACTTGGTCCTATATTACCATTGTCATCCTTGACAGAATTTTCTTCCACATTCACCAACTCTGTGCAGCAAACTTCTTTTGAGGAGTGAGGTATTGTTTGGTATTGGCATTCTTTACTCGCAGATAAACCCAGACTCTGCAAATATAGTCTTCTCCCAATTTGTAGTTCTATAGAACCAATAAAGTGAAAACAGTAGCTACATACAAGACAATCAACCTGCCACATAGAGATGCATAAAATGGGGGCAAGGAGTGAGCGTTTAGATACAAACATCAATTACAGCAGACAAAACCAGAGTACAATAAGATGACATAAAGACCTTGTTAGAACTGTGCTGAGCACCAACTAGTATTTGGTCCTTTAAAATAACTTCATCTTCTTTAAATTCTCTGTTTGCATAGACACCTGCAATTACCCAATGACATATAAGTTTGGTTATAACATACAACTGTCATTGATGAATGCAACCAAGAAATCAACCTACAACAACAAAACTAAGACTTGGCCTCAAACCATTTGGAGTCAGGAAAACAAAGCCATCAAGAAGAAAAAAAGAAAGGAAAAGGGAAAGAATTCCATACATAAAGAACACAGCATCGTCTGCATTGAATGTACAAATGGAAAGCATATACCTAATATCACAATTAACTGGAGTAAGCATATAAAGTTGCTAATCACATAAGAATACAAGCTTTCCTTTGATCAGTTTCATCAACTCCAAGATACGTGTTAACCCTGTTACAACCTGGTTCTGAACAAGCCCAGAACAGATAGTTCCAATATACAAGACAATCTGTCATTAACCATTTTACTTGCCCAGCAAAATTTCTCTCTACAATTATAAAAAATAGAGCAATTTAATTCCATGCAAGTGCTTCAATAAAATTTAGTGTACATGATGACCTCACTAGCTAGTAGGTGACTGACCTCACAGACAACTTAGTGGTCATCTGATATTAATTTTCAAAACCGAGCAAGAGCACAAGTAAAAACAAAAGAATTATACCCTTCCCATGTTTGCTGCTGCGGCTTACTCGTAGACCATGGCATTGCACTGCTTCAATAAGTTCATCATAATATTCCTGGAACAGTGTGTCATATTCACATAATTCAAACACAAGAAAGTCAAATAAAAGGCCAGATTAAGGTTGCAAAAAATATTTTTAATTTAATAAGAATGCAAATTAAGGAGAGCATTAATCCCATATGCCGAACACTTCCACTAATTTATATCTCCAATTAGAACACCTAAAAATGGATTTCTTAATTTAATAGTTTTTTTTTTCGCCAGAATTAGATGCACCATAAAGATAGAAACAGAAATCGTGAAATCAACCGCAATCAATACCATCTGATTGTCAACCAACAGCTACATTTGATTCACTTAGATATATTAGAAGCATCCAGATTCCTTAACCCATTTCGGGTCTTCCTTTTCAAATTTCATAATTGCAAACATTAAACCCTTGATCTTTCTTCAGTTAGGATTCAAGAACGGAATTGCCCAAGAAAGTAAGCGGAGATGAATAAAGGAAGACACGAGGGAATTGGAGAAGAGGTGATATGCGATGAGATCGTTGCCTGCACGGATTGAGGAGAAGGAGGCGCGAGAAGAGCCACGATTTGATCGGAGAACTCCTTGTCAATAGGGCACGGGCTGCTACTATCCATTATTGGCGAGAGGAGGAGGTGAGGTTTGGGTTCTTTGTGAGGGTTTGGAGGGTTTTAGCCCAAAAGGATGCGATGACGCCGTTAGCCTCCATATAACTCCATTAACAGTTAAAGGTTTTGGCAAATAACCCCCTGTACGATTACGGAATTGCGAAATGACACCTTAGCTTCAACCTAATTGAAATCAAAGGGAGGTGGCTTTTTGCGAATATATTTATTATTATTTTTTATGAAAGCTTTTTGCAAATATAGTTGAAAATAGAGAAATGGATTGTAAATAGTTAAAATAAAAGTTATGCACCCAACTAAGAAGTAGACATTATCATCTGCGCTGGGCTTTTCGGGCCAACGGGGCTTAAGTATTTGTTCACGGTCCGATCTATCAATCACTCGGGTCGGGCCGGGCTAGAATAGTCTAGCCCATGAGAGATTAGGCTAGCCGGCCGACCGGCCTAACCCATATTTTAGTTATTTTTAGAATTTTTAGACTTTCGGGCCGGGTTAGACGAGCAAAGGGCTGGCCTGTGCCGCCCTGAATAGTTCGGGCTCGGGTCACGAGCAGGCTTGGCTATTTCATCAAGTCTACTAAGAAGGATATGCACAAAAAAAAAGTAGAGTTTTTAAAGAGAAAAAAATAAAAATAAATAAAAAACTAATGATGACCGTGGCATTTTGTCCCTCTATTCCTTCAAAATTTTATGTCAAGAATCCACAACCAAGATTAGGGAAGAAATCTTTGAATAAAAACCAGTTTAAAATCTTAATCTCCTTTAATATAATATTACACATCAACCCTTTTCTCTATTCCAAATTGGAATAGATCTGACAAGCACCCTCAACTGTACGCCACACCATGTTACAACTTGCTCCAATAGTTAATGCCATCACATTATGTATAACTTTGTCAACGCCATTATCACGAAAAATACCCAACAAACATGGCTTTTATAATAGATTATTATTATAAAAAAAATGAACCAACTGAAATAGATCTCTATATAAAGGCCCAATTGCTTGGGATCAATTAGTAGCTAAATCAATCCCATTCCTATTATTCTATCTCCTTCACAACTCCTCTGCATCCCCCTTCCTTCCTTCTTCCCTTGCCTTCCATGGGAGAGATGACACCATTGAGAGCTTTGTTTGCTGCCATTTTAATGGCAGCCATCTTTGAGCTAGCAGTTGGCGCAAACTACACGGTGGGAGCACCAAATGGTTCATGGGACCTGCAAACTGACCTTAAGGCATGGGCTTCTTCTATCAAGTTCCAACCAGGAGATTTTCTTAGTAAAATTCTCAACCTTTTCTTTTTTTTCTCTTGCTTCTTAAAAAGATGAAAGAAAACAATGGCGGTGTTAGTAACTGTGTACATATATATACGTGATTTCATGAAGTCATTGCAAGATTCCACGAACTAAATGAATTCATTTTTGTTTCTCTGGCCGGCCTGCAGTATTCTCATATGCGTCACCGACCCATGACGTCGTAGAGGTGACGGCTAGTAACTACGCTGCATGCAGGAACACCAACCCTATATTCTCAGACATGAGTGGCAGAACAATCATTGCACTCACTACTCCGAACAGCAGATACTTCATCTGTGGCGTTGGAAACCACTGCGCTAATGGCATGAAGGTTCAAATCGACGTCGTCGCCGCAACCCCGGATTCACCTGCGTCGCCGCCGCCTGCCTCTTCTCCTCCTCCTTCCTCGTCCTCGCCGCCAGACTCATTGCCTAGTCCTCCTTCCTCCTCCTCCCCGCCGCCTCCCTCATCTCCTCCTCCGTCGGGATGGGCGGAGGTGAATAAGCTTGGCATGGCTGCCAAGGTTGCAGTTGGAATATCGCTCATGCTTGTTGCATTTTGAGAAAGATGAGGATTGATATGCTACATTTCTTGGAGGAGCTACAAATTTTTTGGGCCAGATCTGCGAATCTTTGTTATGCTACCTACCCATTTCTTTGTGTTGGTTTGACTAGTCTATTTTGGTTGTTTCCCACATTGTATTCCTTTGATCTCTTTTGGCAATCCAATTGCTTTTACTCTTATGTTATATGTGATATGTGCAATCTGATATACAATTTATATAATTTTTATTAAAGTGAGAATTCCATATGTCCTGATTAATTAAACTAATGATGCTAGTTTTAACTAGCTAATTAAGCCTAAGCGCTATCAGATTGGTAACCTGATATACAAATTAATATTATATATATAATACTTAAAGGTCATTGATGCAATGCATATGGAATTGTCAAGTAGGTTACATCCATGAATTCTAGTTGGTTCACTTCTAGATCTCATCCATTTCTTAGATGATATAGATATTACCTAAGTCAACACCAACCATGCAAATTGATATTTTAATAAATAAAAATTCAAATGAGCGTACTCCATCTTCTTCCACGTCTCTTTGAATAAATTCTTTGACAAACTCTATTGAATGCCCTTCATGGTTGATAATAAATAATCCATTATTAAAATGACCAAATTGATACCTGCACACTAGAATAATGAAACCCAACGTGATTCCCATTAATGCCAAACCTTTGATAAATATATTTCATAACTCAGCATAAGCATCGGTGAGTTCAGTTCCACGCAATTGCATCTTTTAAAATCTAAGTCAAAAGTCTAGCAGCAACCTTGCATTCATGCCAACAATAATGGTAAGAGATTTAGTTGACAAACTTAATAAAATGCCAGTTGATATTTTACAGCAAGCTCGTGGCTTCCAAAAATGTCGAGAAACAAGAAGCGTTCATGTTTGCATTATCAGGAAGGCATATCCTGAAAGTTTGCAAGAACTTCAAGACATTCCACAAACAGAGATGAATTATCCCCATGTTAAAGAGTCTGAAGTAATCATTATCTCTTACAGTTAAGAGGAATGACAGACCCCAGTTTGAAGCATGGAGTAGTGAATAATCAACAGCTGAGAGAAAGTAGGGCAAATGCTGCCTTGAAAGAATAAGAAATCTAAGCATACGCCACAACTGGATAGGCTTTGTCTTGACTAACAATTTCCTTACGCAACAGGTGGACATTTCTCCTCGTCTTGAGATGTATCAATATCAGCAGGAGGCATTAACTGCCACATCGGGAAACTAGGGTAACTGATGATGGGCATCGCTAACTTCTTTCCTGCGGCTTGACCTTGTGCAGAGAAGGCAGTTGGTATGAAAGGAGGTTGAGGTATGTAGGTATGTTGTGCTCTCAAAAGATTTATTTGCTGTTCTAGAGCATCCTTCTCTGCCTTCAACATTTGCTTCTCGTTGCGAAGGTCGTTCTTCTCTGCCTGCAATAGAATAGATGTTCAACAAAGGGTGATCTAAACATGTCTAACAGATTCTCCAAAAGGAATATTAAGTTCCTGTCTATATAAAGGTTAACGATCCAACCACTAATCCACGCCAAAATATTTTTCTGATGACGAAATATTGCTAAGAAGTTTAAACAACTTAGACAGACTTCAACATTGAAATACTTCTACATTAGTTTCTAGATTTTAACTCTTTGCTAATTATGAGAAAGGGGCAAATCTTTCGCTAGAATCTGCAGTTTTTACAGGCAAATGAGCCATTGAAATTAGCCAAGATCCGAAACATCTTGGCAAAGTGAAAAATAAGTAGGCATGTAATATGTCTGACCTTCAATTCTTTTATTGTTTCTTCGAGATTCTCATTTAAATCTTTTAGCTTTTGTGCTTCTTTACGCAGCTGTGTAACCATACGAGCAGCATCACTCAAAATACTTATTTTGTCGAATTTTCTAGCCTTTCCATAATCCAGAATAGAGCCCAACTCCAGAAACCTTAAAGTCAATCAAAGACAAAAGCCTTGAAAAAGACATAGTGATGGAGAAAAGAAACATCTTATGAAGGATCAGGACGATCACACATGAATCAACAAAAGTAACAAATTTAAGATGTAAAGTCACCTCTCATTCAACTTATCCCGTCTTATCTTCTCCCTACAAGCTTTGGACATAGGTCCACCGCAGGATTCGGTCCTTACACTGCAATTAAGAATTACTTTCTATTTAGAGAAATAATTAAAGGAATAGAAAGTAAAATATGCATAATAGAAACAATGATTAAGCTCAAATTCAACACGTCAAACCTTTTGCAACAGCCTGATTCTTTAGGGCCATTGGAATTTACAAGAGAGCTCTCAGTTTCCACACTGGCAGGAGAAAGTCAACTCTTAGAAACCAATTAAAATCAGATTAAATAAAAACAATAACCAAGCGTATAAGTACATCAAAGGTCACTTTTTTTTAACAGGGAGAGATTAAAAATACAAACTTCAGTAAGATCTTAAGGCCATAAACATTAAAGTAGAATATATATATATATATATATATATATATATATATATATATATATATATATGGCAATACCAGTAGAATAGAGCAAGATGGTCATTGTAATGCAGCAGTATCAAAAAAAATTAGTGGAATCTTTGATGCAAAGGTAATAAGAATCTAGCCAGATGACCTTAGATTACAAGAAAAGAATCAAATTTTCCAATCAACTAGATTGATCAGTCCAATCCAAAGCGAAGCCCTAAGAATCCGACCACAATTACCAGGCCGCAGCGAAATCGCCCTCGGTGGTAAGGAACTCGTCGATCAGAGCGCAGTCTAAGAACCAACCGGAGTTCTCCGGTGAACCCATCTCCCGTTTCTCGCTGGAACCCTAGATTCTCCGGCGGCGAACTTTCTCTATTTCCTAGTTTTGGAGGGATTCCCGAATTTGGGAGGGAATTGAATTTGCGGCTCGGCTTGCGGGAGAAGATTGGTGATCGGCTGACGTGTCGGATGGTTTGGGCCGAGTCCTATCTGATTAGATTTCCGGTCCCGTAAATTACATTTCACACCCTAACATTTCACAAATTCATGGTTCACACCTTATTTTAATATAAAGATGATACAATTTCGCTCATTTCCATACGGTCACCCTAACCATGTTATTTAAGAGGATTAATAACACTTATACCCGGTGAACTATACCCCCAATTTTTACTGAGATCCGATTGAGCCCAATTTAGCTGCAACGTAAGCTAAATCGCCCAATTTAGCTAACATTTTACTTAACATAAGGGTGACATTAAAATTATTCTAAAATTTAGGAGGGAGATCATAAATAAAAAAATAATTTAGGCATAGTTAGGATATATAAATGTAATTAATCTTATTTAAGAAATACTCGTTTCCTTCCGTATTAATTTTTCTTTTATAGAATAACACATGAGAGATTTCCATATTTTAAAGGGTCATTATCTATACAAAAAATGAGCAATAATTTTAAAAAAATATTAGAGTAATTATCCGTTAATATATTATCAAAATATTATTGTCATATTATGATTCACACTCTGCCTCGTAATATTTACTTTCAAATCCCAGAATTACAGGAATTTTCTGTATCTGTAGCCGCAAATGATCTTCTTCTAAATAGTCCAAGATAGACAAAAGAAGACATCAAGCAGTCCAAAAGAGAATACTAACCAACCTTGCTCATGACCAAGGAGTTCATGAGTTCAACTGCAAACCAACCCTAAATAATATTGTGAAAAAATTATTCGATAGTGGGTGGTTTAGTGGCTTGGCTTGATTCGGTTGATGGCTCGGCAGTAAGGTTAGCTTGGAAGAACAGTTATTAGACTAGATAACTAAAAGTTCAGCGGGGCCTAAAGTGCCTTTGTATTTAAGAAGGGTTGGCATTTTGTCCAATCCATATCTAACCTTCGAACTCATAAATGATTAAAAAAAAAATCCAAAAGAGAATCTCTTCCCTCTTATCCAAATACCACTCTTAAAATGTTATTATCTTTCATTAATCAATGCCACTCTTTCACTTAAGAAAAGAGAAAGAAATAAAAAAAAAGAAAAAGGAGAGAAAAAAGAGGAAAGAAAATATATCACAAGTGGTTGCATTGGATGTGCTTTCCAACTCAACGTTGAATCCTTTTTAAGCTCAACTCCCCCATCCTCTTATCCCGTGAATATTTTTAGTACCAACATCCATCGAGTGCTTTGTTTGAGCTTTATTTACTAGATCGTATCTTAAACTCAAGTAAAATGATGATTAATTTATTATTTATCTTTACATAGAAATATCAAAATAAAATCATTTTATAAAGTGTTAAAGAGTTATAGTATTTTATTAGAAAAAACTAAAAAGAAAAATTTTAAGTAAAATTTGAAAGAGTTATGAATCCTTTTTTTAATATTCTGGGCGTGGTTTATTACGAAAAATTATCATATAATATTAATTTAAAAAAAATTATATCTTTACAACGATATATCTTTATGACTAAGATACATAATCGGGCATAAAGTTATGACGTATAAATTATATTTTTATATAATTTTATTTAGTACTTTTAACAATAAAAATTGTGTCATGTTTTTTTAATGAATTATTAAGCATATTTTTTTAATAAAAATACTAATATGATCAGTGTTATATTGAAAATCATATTGATCTGATTAACATTTTATTTTTAATTGGATAAAATACTTAACAATTTATACCTTTTATTTAAGGCTATAATGAAATAAGTTTATTTTGGTATTAAGTTTTAGATGAAGCCATTTTAGTTAATAATATTAAGAATATGTTAGTTTGATCAAAACTCCGGAATAGCGACCACTAAGAGAGAGAGAGAGAGAGAGAGAGAGAGAGAGAGAGAGAGAGGAAAATGTGAAAATTAATTAAATAAGAACTATACTCATCAATTCCTACAACACCATTCCCAAAATTGACACAAAAGAGAGAGTGAAATATAATTCATCAATCCCTACCTACAAGCTACAACAAGATCAAGGAAAAATAAAATAAAATAAAATAAAATAAAAATTCCCTAAGAACCCAAAAGTTCCATCAAAGAACCCAAAAAATTAGAAGGAAAAGAGAAGTACACAAACTGCTCTGTTGCAACCTAACCATGGACAGGGCCAAGAGCAAAGGAGAACGGGCTAGGCGGGGCAAAGCCCACAAGCGGCGGCGGCGCCGCCGAATTGGCACTGGCGGTGGTTGGATTTGCTGTCGGAGTTGTTGTCGGATTAATGATGGGATTTAGAGGAGGAGGAGTAGTAGATGTTGTTGGATTGGGAGCAGCGGATGCATCCGCTGGGAGTGGATCGGCATAGATGGGCCTGCAATTTGGAGACTGGCATAATGGCTGGGCCTTGCGGCCCCAACTCCGGTTTGCAAGACTGACTCCCAAAATGAGGCCCAAAATTGCAAGTATTCCTATCACGACGACGAAGATCTTGGTAGCTTTTCCCACGTAACACATTCCTCTTCCCCCGTTCTTTGCTATTCTTCTTTCGTCTTCTCCAGAGAGAGAGAGAGAGAGAGAGAGAGAGAGAGAGGTTTGGATGATGAGAGAAAGAAGGTGGAGTTTGGAAAGAGAGTAAAGGGAAAGGAGTGGTTGAATTGGAATCAATGGGTTTTGGTATTAGTGATAAGTTTCACGTGAAGGCCTAAGAGAGAGAGAGAGAGAGAGTAAAAGGAGGAGGAGAAGAGACAAGAAAGAGCACAACTAATTGAGTTAGGAAAGAGAGAATGGCCTACTAGGCCACATGTTTGGCCCCCAGAGATTAGTGGGTGGGGGGGAAGGTTAGTACAAAGATTTGGAGTGCAATCTAAAGCTGCTGAGACTTACTTTGTCAGGTTATTTTTTTGGTATTGTGTAACTTGTGAGTTTAGAAGTTATCTATTAAATGTTAGACAAATTTATTACTTGGATACTTTCATTTAAAGTTTTTGAACTATCATTATCTTTCACGTATATTTTTTAAATTTTTTATTTGAATAGTTCGGACGATCTAAGTAAAATTATTCCTAAACGAAGAATATTTTATTATTTCTGGATAATAAAAACTAAAATACCCTAAGATAATGTCAGCAGATTGTAATGATAATAAAAACTAAAGCATCATCTGGCGTGTAGGAAAGAATCATCTTCTACCTAGGAAGACCAGAATATTCCAGCATTAAATGTAATCACAACAAAATTTATGATAAATAATTAAATATACACATTCCAAAGAACTTAGCCACATACATGCCAAAAACAAAATTAAAAAAAAAAAAGAGAGAAAGAAAAGAAAAATAAAAGAAGCAATATCTATCTACACTTCTTTTAGTCAGAAAAAAGAAAACAACATACTAACTTCAACACCATGGCATCTACTTTCTTACAAAGTACAATAGATATCAACTAAACAATGCTTTCAGAACGCAGGGGTTGGACATAAGCATCAACCCTCCTCTTGGTCTCCTCTGGATTGGCTCCAACCATCCTATCAATCACTTCTCCATCTCTCATCAGCACAAAGGTAGGCATTGCCTTCACCTCCATTTTAGAAGCAACCTCCTGTATTATCCATATGATGCCAAATTGAATCAAATTTATCTAAGTTGACAAGAACGTATTCCAGAAAATTTTAGATGGTAGCAATTTACCTTGACCTCATCAACATCTACTAATAGGAACAACACATCCTGGTAAGTTTGTGCCAGTTCCTCAAAGTAGCAGTTCATGGAAAGTGATGGAACACACCATGAAGCACTAAAGTGGACAAAAACCTACAAAATTTTTAGATTAGAAACCTATAAAAGATCAACAATTATGTAGTAAGTATGAAGAACAGAGTAAGATAGAGGAACTCACAGGGCACCCTTGATTGCTAGCTTGAGAGATGAAGAGGTCCCATGAATCCAGTGAGTCAACCTTCACAACCCTGGACTTGTTTAGCTGCTGCTGGCCTTCCATGATCACAATAACCACTTGGGTCCTCCCTTCTTCTCCAATATGGTGGATATTTGATGATGCAAATGGAGTTATTTAATGGCTTGTGGTATTAGAGAGAGAGAGATGGTTTGTGACTTGTCGTGGATGAGAATGGGAAAATACTGAGATGGCCCACCAGGAGCAAAACCAAGGGGCTGCCGATGGCTTTTAAATATCTGGAAGCCTCCTCAGGCAGTGCCTTTCTGCATGTTTATCTTATCTGCAAAGGGATAAGATAATTGAAAGCCCCTGGTTTTATTTAGAGATTTAACAAACTACTTCATTGCTTATTACTTCTAATAATCTTGGAGGTATCAGTAAGGATCTCTCTTTTTTTTTCTTTAGCTGATCAAAGATACTCAGAAAAAGATAAATATATTAAAGGTCAGAAAAATATGAGTCTAGGAAATGATTACAATGGCAGAAAGTATCTGCTATTCATATTTCAAAGACAATAAATGTGAAGTCTAACAACTATTTTACTCTTGTCACTTGAAATGATAGACAAGCAGCAACAGTGACATCTGAGACATTGCAAGGCTGTTTACCTAAGTCATGGTCCTAGAATTGCTTGACAAAATACTTGAGTTCATGTACACTGGCTAGAATCTTCAAAAGTGATGCCTAGTAACAAAAAGAAAGAAGTCTTTTTGACAAACTTTAGCTTGATGTCATACTTTAAACATGAAAATAAAACATGATTTATCACAAGCAATACCCTAAAAGTTAGGCTAACTACTGATAACTTGTGGCTGGAAGTTTACTCTAGGTAAGATGCTGGGATAGGTAACAAAGTTAAGGGACAAATTTACACTAGCTTATATGTCAAAATAGCTTAGTTGTGATTACAACTTTACTGAGCTTTTGATCAATCTGGTATTCCTCCCAAAGTTTATTATCCTTCTGGTATAATTTTTAATTTTTTTACGAAACTATTATAATTTTTACCAAAGTAAGCAACTATGAAGATTTTTTAAAGCAGATAAGACTTCTTCTTTATAACAATAAAATATTTTTCACCAAAAGTGACTCTCTCCCGAGATATATTACTACATAAATTAATATCTCAAAAAGTGATTTAATCATATACATAATAATAATTATAGTACTTTCTTAAATAATGTAAGAATTATAGCAAAAGGATAAAAAAATTTACCAGGGAGGGTAACTTGGTCAAAAACTCCCAACTTTTACTCAACTATTTGTTACACCAACCATGTAAAGAAAATTAAGAATGATTCCTTTGATGTGTCACAAAATTCTAGAATCAATAGTTGAGTGCCAAAATATCCTGAGAGAGAATTGTCAGTACCTGGCCTCAATATGCATTCATTTGGCCAATTAATGAATGACGCACTGATGTTGGTACCTACAAAAGAGGCTGCTTAATTCAGTATCAGTAAATATATAATCGATCATTATCGTCAATTTTTGCAGCTACGAAAGCAATCTCATACCAAACTTTTTTTTATATCACAAGAAAACAGAGAGGATATGGCTCACTTTATACTACCTGCTAAAAGCCAAAGAAACAATTATATTATAGCTTAACTATGTTCAATAAGCAACCTATTTGACAATGTCTCTGACAACTGTAAAAAACTATAATTTGGTTTTGAATCGAAGCAATGTCTTTATTCATCAAATAAGTTGATGAGGTTTCATGCTTAGCAAGATGAATAGTGACAACTATTTAAAGAACACTGCAACATAATTCTAGCATTATGATTGTTTTCAACAATATCTAGTATAATAATACATATACGTTGCAGTAATAAACACAAAAGCACAACAATCCCAAGAGTTGCAACCAAAAAAGTGATCTGTTGAATGAATCAAAAGATATACACTTTCTCTGCTGTTAAATAATACAAAATATCTGAATTTTAGAAACTTGCATCACTGTACCTGTTGCCCTCTCTCTTGTCTCTCCGGAAAAAAAAAAGAAGGGCACTCACTGCTCTGAACTTGAGAGCAAGAGCTGAAACTTGACAACCAGAGCATTGGCTTCTATTTATTGATGTAGAAAGAGTTCAGCAAAAGGAATGGCCATCAAATGCGTCCAAGTATATTAATGTGTACTACTATAATAACAATTTACATGAAAACCTTCCTCCCCCCTTCTAAAACTTGAACTCACAACACATCAACTCTCTTACTGTACAGGTTACATAGAGACAAGGTTAGCAGTCTAGCGGTCATTAGAAGCACCCCTGAACAGCTGCAGCTTTAATATCATACGGTCGTGAGAAAATGGCAGTGATCACCATGCAACTCAACCATAACTCAATCGAGAATCCAAGGAACGCATCTGGGTTTGGCGCCTCGGTATCCCAATCTCGCATGAGTTAACCCTTGCAGCAAACCGAAGTGAACAAAGTGACTCCCCTACTGAAGATGCCTCCGGTGAAATGTTGACAAACATTAGTGTTTTGGAGTCTCCACCAAGGCAAGGCTATGATAAAGAACAATTGAGTCTATATCACTCATCTCGAATTGCAAAAGTGAACATTGCTGACAACTCTATACGCAAATACTGAAAAAAAAAAGAGATGTCTTACCTGTAGTAGATATGTGAGCTTTGAATTCCTAAAAGGCACATGATCTTCTTTCTTTGCAATTGCAAAGATTACATCACTCAAAGCCGACAAACTTTTGTTAATTGCCTAAAAAAAGCCATAGTAGTATGAATAAGAAAAGAATCAAACTTGGACCGACCATATGAGCCTAGTATTTGCATCCATCATATCCCCTCACCTGAGTTTCCTTCAAGCGATCACCGGTAGAACCACTTTTGGCAAGACGCTCACTTCCAGCTAGATCGATTAGATTTAATACGCCTTGAACCTGCTGCTCCGTGCTCTACATGTCGATAATAGAGATTAGCATAACCAAAGAGCACCGGAGATTTATGTTAAAAACCATTGAGAGAAGCAGCCAACCTCATTAATCCCAGATATCCGCAGAGTGAACACAAAGTGACTCCTTGATGACTGTTCATTCACTTGTGTCCTACCAACAGACCTAGTGGACCAAAATTCAGCACATAACTTTAGTTTAGGTACAAGTAATATTCCCTGTAGAGGGCTCAATGTTAAATAAAAACAAATGCTGATGAAAGAAGCGAAGAAAATGCACCTATCCAATTACCTAAAGAAACAGAGAAATTTTTTTTTTTTAAAGCAGGCCAGTTATAAGAATTATCTTTCAGGTACATGTATTTGTCTGGTACTTCCAAGTACTTAATACTAGTGGCCGTAATGTAGGTAGCTCTTGGAAAAACTATTATTAGGTCGTAATAAGGTACGGTGTCAATGAATTCCAGCAGAAGAGAAAGCATTTGCAAGAAATTCATCCATATAAGAAGTGTTCCACTTTTCACATGTATATAGATCTTCACTAAAGAAGGATTATGAGTATGCATTAGAAAGTATACCTGCTCTGTGCAGCTTGATTTAGGAGAAAGGAAACGTCCTTGATACTGTAGACATCTACAATGGTAAGGTCAGAGACATTTGTGTTACCATTTGAATCATGCTTAATAGCATATTGCTTGCTAGCTGCACCATTTAATTCTAAGCTGCCTGGCCGACCAGGTAATAGTAAATCACGGATTGTCTCATTATAAATTTCTAACATAGATGCCTGCAAATAGTGACAGTGGGTAAAATAAGTAGAAAGACAAATCTAACAATCTAAAGTGTCCAAAGTCAAGAAAGAACAGTTAACCTGCATTTTGTACTTCCATCCTTGAGATCTTAGAGATTGGCTTGCCTTAAAGATTTGTTCTAAAGATCGTGGTATTAGCCCTTTTTGCTCGGGATTTTCTGTCTTGCCCATCATTGTATAAGTTTTACCAGAACCAGTTTGACCATAGGCAAATATGCAAACCTACACAACAAGGTAATTAGGTCTTAAGTTGGGTGCTTCATTCTTGAGATAACCATATCAAATATTTTTATACAGTTCCTCAGAATGAATATATAATTTGATTAAATCACATGTAATTACATATCCCTATTTTTATCTCATGCTCGACCAGCATGATGAGATATTCAAATAGCTGATCAGACACTGATTATCATATTCTCAACAGCCTATAAAACAAATTGAAGTTTAAGTGAATAAATTCTTTCAAATTCTTTCCTAACAGTATATTCAAAACAGTGTCACTTGGAAATTTCCAACTGCTACATGCTTTCCTGAATCTTCCCAATCAAATCGATAGGGAAGATGAGCTATGTCCACATATTTGACATGTAGAAAGAATTAACAATTGAGCAAACAAAGAAAGTCTATATTAGTCAAAAATCACCTTATAGCCGTCAAGGGCACTCTGCACCAATTGCGAGATTTCAACAAAACAATCTTCCTGTAAAGCTTCATGGCTGAAAACTTTGTCAAAAGTAAAGGAATACTTCTGAGCTGCACAAAATGTCATAATATGGCCTGGTCAAAACTTATTGCGTCTATATCAGCCATAGACTCTAAACAAGTAGGCAAGCAAAATGTTTTCCTACCATGGTTTGTCAAATCAATGCCTCGTCCAGCATATTCAACAGATGTTGGATAAGAAACGACAGCCCCTTCCACATCATTACAGTCATTATCAGGTAAAATAGGGCGAACTCTGCAGAACACTCGAATGTTTCCTTTAAGCTCCTGCAAATAGAAGATGCCTCAGCAATATGCTGCTTGTTGTATTAGTTCCAAGCTGCAAACAAAATTTCTACCAGTATTGTATTGTGAAGCTTTTTACGCAATTTTTCTGCCTCTGAAATTTGAAATTCTGCATCTGCAAGGCGATCTCGCAAGTCTTCTATTGTTCTCTTTTGTGCTTCATAACCTGTCACTGCCTCAACGGCTGTTATATCAGCAAACTGCAAAGAAGAATGAATGTGTTAACCTGCGGACAACAAATCTTTCATGCCACTAAGATATCAAGTTAAAAAATAATAAGCATTCTGCTGTTGCTAACCTTCAGTTTTTCATTTGCGGCAGCAAGCTGCCTCTGCAATGTTTGTATCTTTTCTCGCTGTGAATGGCAAGTATCCTGTGTGTAGTTACATCTGTTAGAGCAAACATTAAGTGTAGATACTGTAGTAAACAGCAAAACATATGCACAAGCAGACCTCGAGGGCATAAGATTTTGTCGCCATATCATCAAAATCCTTGGAGGACTTTCCTGTTTGCTCTTTATAGTTAGCATTTTCAGTACTCAAACTTTGCACCTGTGCTAATAAATGATCACGTTCATCTCTCACTTGCTGCAACTCACACCTAAGGCATCCCACTTCCTTCTTTAACTCTTCTTTCTGCCTAATAGCCTCCTGCTGAGAAGACTGAGACAAGCACAGAAAATAAAAAGGTGCATCACTCAAATAATATGTAATAAGAACAACGATCAAGTGCAAGAGTTACGCTATGCTGAAGTAAAGAAAAAGGTCCTGGTGCACATGATTCCAATAATAGATATCTGTCAGATAAAATATATGCAGCCATACCATAGAAAACAGATGACAGCATCCTTCGGCTAACCACATTTTTGTTAATTCTCAGGAATAGAAAGAGATGCATAGGAAGAATTATAAAAAAAAAAACTCACTCTTGAAGAATCCAGCTGGTTCTTAACAGAGTTGGCATGATCCCTTAGACTGGCCAAAGTTTCCATCATAGCACTCTTCTCTTTTTGCAGCTTTGAGATTGACTCCCCATGTTTCACAGCTTCAGCCTGAAGATTACTATTGTACTGTTGCAAGCTAGTATTATACTCTTGCAGCCTTTTGTTGGTGTCTTGTACCATTTTCAACTGGCTCACGAATATAAAGGAAAAAGATTCAGTTAAGGTTCTTGAATCTTAACAAACTTTGAATATAGATATTCTTTGATGGAAACCATACCTGATCGCTAAATCGTTTCGCATCCTGACTGGTCCTTTCAAGATCTTCAGCTAGAGCGTCCCGCGAATTCTCTGCTGCAACTCTTATTTCTTTTTCGTCCTCATGAGACTTGAAGGCAGCCTGGAATTTTCATAAATTAATAAGAGATGCCCACAAATGACATAAAATTTTCAAAATCCTGACCAGTTTGTCAGCTTCCTCCTTCTTGAAGCTCTCCTGCAATGATTCATACTGTCTGCTGATCTCCTGGAGCGTTGCTTCCATCTCTTCAATCTTATTGCTCATCTGGGTCTCTAAAAATTTAAGAAAAATTGTACTCAAATTCACATTATAACCACAAACATTCTCGAATACAAACTGATAAAACTTCTTTCTCAGTCAACTAATAAGAAAATTGGTAATAACCAATTTCAATTCCCAAACCATTTACTCGTACAAAATTTCTTTTTTGGCCAACCATACAGTAAGAATATCAATTACCGATCTCAGCATGCCTCTTCTCTTCAGACTCCATCATGCTTCTGAGCTTCTCCAGCTCATCCAAATAACCATCTTCGAGCTCCGTGTACCATCGAATACAACACCTGAGCTTCTTAATGTACTCAATCATCTGCTCACTCTTTCCCTATAAAAGTTGCAGAGAAACTTAATAGAAAAGAACCACTAAATCCACACAAAAAATACAATCCAACAGAAAAAAAAAAAAAAGAGTACCTTGTAATCAGTTTTGTTCTTTCCCTTCATCTTCTCAGCCAGAAGCCTCTCCACATCCTCCCTTGAAGTGAATTCCAGCCCGCTGCTACTCCCGCCGTCCAAGCTCGCGGCATTCCTGGTATAATCGCCGGAGGTGGGTCCTCCAGGATTGGGCCCCCCATTGATCGCTAAGAGCACCGGACGAGTCCTCGGATTTGTTGCAGGGCCCACCATCTTCCCTGCCACAGTTCTCCGCCGCTTGTCCACCGGCGTCTCCTCCAAATTCTCCTTCTTCTTCGGAATGACAAGGAAATCATCCATGAATCAAACAAAAATCTCGAAAATTTTAATAAAAGATCAAAATTTGAAGAAGAGGAGAGGGTTACAGTGGAAGGGCTGCTAGGGATGAGAGCGGGCTTGATCTGGGAGCGGTAGGACATGGATTTAAGGTGGGTAAACAAAGAATTAGAGTTAAATTTTAGGGTTTTGAGGTGGGAGAAATGGAGCTTTCGGTTGGAGTGGGACCGTGGAGTGAAACCGAAGGCAAAGAGGAATCGAGAGGCGTCGCTTTGACGCCCAGAAAGAAGAGAAGTGGAAGAATTACAGGAAAAATTAGGTTGATACGATAAATTTAGGAAGAAATAGCTCGATTTAGGGTTAGGCTTTTCAGATTGCCCTCGAATTGGAGATCGAGAGAGAGAGAGAGAGAGAAAGAGCGCAGGCGGAGAGGGAGAAGAAAGAGGTGGGATTCAAATTTTTTCGAAAGAGAGATAGCGGGGTGTCTAAAATACCAGATTACCCCTCACACGATGACGTAATCCCCTCATAAGAATAGTGGTGACATCGTAATTAACTAATCGAAAGGTGGCAAACGGTCACTGTGGCAATTGTCATAGTTGGTGGGAATCCGTTTCCCTACTCCTGGGAAACGATTCACCGACAAGTAAATGCTTAGAATTATATGAAAATATTTCCACCCTCTTGCCCAATCAATTTAGGATTTAAGATTTAGGATTTAGGGTTCATAGTTTTTCGCACAACATAATCTTAATCTTATTTTGAGCACGACCTATCGAATACATAAGATCAAGACACTTGCACATATTCAACAATTTAATAAATTAATACCCAAATAGCATATCCAAATTATAAGAAATTCTTCGGTTAATCTTTTTTTCTTAATCGCCTCATTCATCAACCTACTATCTTCAAATAATGGAATTTATATTCTAACCCCCACGGTTATGCCCGATAGCACATGGGGAGCGCAAAGGTTTCCTCGGGCTGAACGGAGATTAGCTCTCACGTGCAAAGGCAGAAGGGAGATTCGACTGCAAGACTCACCCGTCGAGCAGAGACAAAAGTCGATAGACTAAAAATATTGTAAACAATTATTAACGCACTCCTGCCACTTAGGAAATCAATCATACACATTTGGTAGGAGGATCATCTTAGGCCCATCTCATATCTTAAGATTTCTTTCTTTTTATCTTTTTAATGTATTAAACTAGCTTAGAATTGAAGTTGCCATGTCCCACTCCCACCACACTTCCAAGGACCCTAAGCAATGCACTTGTGTGGACGGGGGAGTAGTAATCAAATATCAATCATGGATAGGGATCGTTATTCTACCAAATGGGATGGAAAATGACATCGCATCTTTGCCTTTTGGACAGTTCTTGTTCTTACTATACTAGAAAAAGGAGAGAGAGAGAGAAGGATAAATGTTATATATAGATCATAAGTTACATCCTGCCATTGTGGCATGTCGGGAAACTACAGTATCTAAGAGTGACATACGACCATGATCACATGCCTGTGGAGTGAAAATAAATGATAGTGATTTCTTCACCTTAGTCACGAGTGAGGACGTAAATTTATGGAAGATTTAGTTGGAGGCATTCACTCTGGTGACTAAATTTAGTTTCATTCCCTTGCGGTTTAGTTCGATTTTTGACGTATTTATACCACAGACACCATTACTATTGTCATAAGGAAAGTGTTACGTAACCCAATTATTCTTCCATCAATGTTTATAGATTCTCATTAATATTTGATTGACAAGTATAAATTGGTGTGGGACAGGGATTAAGTGTTTAAGTATGATGTATATGAAAGCAAATTAAATTATGCCAAATCATAAGAGACAAACTAGAATTGGGCATATCTTGGTGGGATTGGGCAGAGGAAATTGATCCTTCTTTCCAAAGTAAAAGCTTTCCTCTAGCTTGCTTCCATCAATGCTTATAGTTCATCGTCGCTTGTTGAGTATCACATATTAGAATTTAGTTCCACATTATAAATTATATATATATAAGGTTTTTTTTTTATTGAATTGAGTTTTAAGATTTGATCAAATTTTATTTCACTAGGATTAGTACTCTCCTTTCTCCCACTAAGTAATATTAGAGCCTTAATGCTTCGACAATCCTAGGTTACTCTAAAGTAGTTTGGCGTAATCAATTTGGTGACTTTGATGTATATGCGAGTTACGGTGTGATGCAACTAATGGAACTCATGCCGTGGGTTGGGCTCAAGAACATAGAATTAGCTTGTTAGTTAATTATACCCCGATGTAGCAAGAGTTTTGATTTAGGATAATAATACATAACATTAAAGAAGGGGCTCGGACAAGTATATTCACAGTGGCTCATGAAGAGCTATTAAAAAGGAATTGAAGAGTTAGATTCTTGATTGAAAGAGAAATTAGGCATAAAGCTTGATCTGAGACTTGAGAGTAGTAGATTGAATTCAGAAGGAGTGCAATTAATAATGGGTTCATACATATGAAGGGAAGAGATTGTTGAGTATCACTTGGTGAGAGTACACTCCTATATTGAAAAGTGAGAAAAAATAAAATAAAAGAGTATATATATATAGACTCTATCACACTAATGTAATAGCTTATAAGTTTTTGAGTTGAGTTTGATTCTAGAATATTTCAGAATATTCACTAGTTTTAGAATCTCTCTATCTGAGATTCTAAGGTGGTATGTGTTCCTTCCCTGTATTCCCCTTTTCTCTAAGAGCTCTCCTTTCTTCTTCTCTTTTAACCCAACAAACGTTCAGAAAAAATAGCTACTTCTAACCAGCCTTCATACCCTATGCAGTTGAATGAAGCAAATAACCTTTTAATTACATGCAAGATTAGAACATAATTTACTGCAGGTACTACGGATGAAATCTTTTGAACCCAAAAAATATTTCATGCTTGGTATATGCAAGCTTAGAACACAGGTGGATACAAATTGAAACTAGGAGCCATATCTTTTAATCTATATCAATTCTACTACAACTTATCTTTTATTTCATATGGGGAGTAAACCTCAGATTTGATTCTCAAACAGTGTGGCTAACCTCACATGAACAGTTCATCTCGACAGCATTCAATTCATCATAAATGCTATGAGATCAATCTTACATAGGCAGCCAATGTAGTGAATTCAAATCTTTTTTTTTTATATATCAACTGATAGGAAACAATGGTATAACCTCTCAGCAATTGCCAACTATTCTTCTTTCAGTTTGCCTGTATATGTTTTCTCTCAAAGATTCTCTGACCAGGAGTCAAGATATTTAAAGGGTCAAATTTGGATTTAAGCTTCTTAAACCTCTCCCACTTGACACCAAAATGGCTCTGCCACTCCACCTCATTCTGGTAGTATGGCATGTATTGCTTTCCTCCCATTCCACCCCTTCTCACCTCCACTTTGCTCAAATCACACATAGGAGCTTTCAGTTCTACAAACGTCGAAAATTCCACAGCATCCATCAGGTTCTTCCTGCATTCGTTGCTGATCAATGTGGCATCTGAACCAGGTCTACCAGTAGCTATGTCTATGATCATTTGGTTTTGGAGGAGAAAGGCTTTCAGGCAAAGAGTATTGCAAGATGGAGGCGCAGCTCGGAGCACGCTGGCAATGTACATAATGTCTTCTCTTGTGTCGTCAGGCGGTAGCACAGCAGACATCTTCTGATTCCATCTGAAAGATGAGTCCTATTAGTGATTGTTATAAAGCCATGCATAACAAAGTCCTATTAGTGATTGTTATATATGTATGTGTTTGTATGTATATGAAATGCAATTAGAGAGAGAGAGAGAGAGAGAGAGAGAGAGAGAGCATACTTGTGTGTGAGTGTTGGATATATGATTATAGGGCCATCAATATAAGTATCTGAGATAGTTTCTATGAGGAGGTCTTTGAACCTTCTTATTTGATCCCTTGGAATAAATAGGTTCAGCCATGGGTGAGCCACATCCCACAGTCTTTTCTCTTTGAAGGTCAGCTCCTCTGCTCTTACTCTATTGAGGAAATCGAAATAAGATATGTTGACAATACTCATCGCCGATCTTGTCAAGTTCAATTCTGACATCACCTGATCAAGTTTCTTAAGAAATTGCAAAGAAAGTTACAAAATATGGAAGAAGGGTCCAAGAAGCAAAGTAGGAAAAGAAAGACACTCTTTAAGTAATCAAAGTTAAGCTGATGAAGCAAGTCAGCAGTCAGAGTTTGAATGCTGAAATTTGTATAATAGAATCAATAATCAGAGTAGTGTGTTCAAATTGGACACCTTCCAAATGATTAGTTTTTAATAACAAAATCGCTGCAGTCTACTGGATAGGGAGTTAGGCACATCAAGTACCTTTTGCACAGTTCTCACATTGTCATAATAAATAGCAAATTCAACTGAATAGTATATTTCAGATTCTCTTGATTCGGTGCATGTATTCATCCTTAAACGCGAAAACATGTTGTCCTCTTGATCATGTGATGATCTACTATCAATACGAACAAATCCTTCTAGGTAATCCACCTCCCTCAAAGAAATGAGAAGCTCTTGATGTGTCGTAAATTTGTCGAAGTCGCTGTATGATATTCTGATCCATCTTACCTACAGACGGCATTCCTTAGTTACAAAAATCTGTTTTGATATGCGAAATGTTGCCAAAAACTCCAAAGTTTCCAACTGGAATACTTAATAAGTTACCATCTTAGGAGCTGGATGAAGCATAATTCTAGCTCTTGTTATGATGCCAAACTGCCCAAGTCCTCCTAAGACACCATAGAAGAGCTCTGAATTTTTCTTCTTACAACATGTCAGGATCTCTCCTTTACCTGCAACAGCAAAAGGATTCCAATGACGAGTTAAAAAGTATAAAAAAAAAAGAAGCAAAAAGAAAGGAAAAAGTTAAAAGTAAGTTGAATGAAGAAGATGTTAGATTACCAGTGACAACATCTAGTTCAAGAACGTTTGATATCTGAGGCCCATATTTGAATGCCTGCCCACTGATCCCACCAACTGACAGAGTTCCACCCACAGTTAGATACAAGTAATCAGTCCATGATCTCGGTGTAAGGCCATGCTTCATGGTCTCTTTTAGTACATCAACCCACAGAGCCCCGCCTCCAGCATCGACATAGAAGACGGTATCGCCACCACTGTCTCCCCACTTGGTTTCTCCAATCTGAATGGATAAATCCATAGTTAGCATGTCGACAACAACGCCACCATGGGCTTGCGCTTGTCCATAGGTTGAGTGGCCACAACCTCTAGGAGCTACAGTTATGCTGTTGTAAGCTGGCGAAGAGGATATGGACTTCAGGAGGAGGGAAATGTCTTCAGGGATCTTTGGCTTAAGAACTGCAATTGGAGAGTTGTGGATGATTCCACCATAGTCTGAAGCTAAGTTGGGCGAGGGGAATGGGCTCAAACTGATCATGTTTGATTGCGAGAAGTTGAAGAGCAAGAAGAGGAAGAAGAGAAGAGTTGGGAGTAGGAAAGCAATGAGCTGTGGGAAGTGCAGAGAGGTTTGCATGGTCTGATGGAGATGTGGAAGAGGAGAAGGAAACAGAAAGGTATGTAGTGATTTGATTGCATGGGGAGAGGGGATATGAACTAAGAGATAGGAGGCAAAGGTTTGAATTGATATATATGTTTGCAATAATAAGCACTCACAACTCTGAGGCTGGATTGAGTGCAATTCCAATTGCAAGGAAGCACCCTGAAATTTGACGTCCCAGTAGACACTTTCCAGCTAACTAACTAATAATTGGTGCAACCTTGGCTTTTGATTCAAGTTGCAAAACTGGAGTAATTACTGCAATTATTATACAACAACGATAACAAAGTACAGAGAAAGAAGAAGAAGTGTAAATAAAAAAGATAGTAATTATTATACGCGTTAAGGGCTCTCATATATTTGCCTGATAAGTTCAAAGAAAAGTCTTGAGTTTATTTGAGATGCCTATTTGATCTGAGGAGGTTGAAATCTTTTTGCATTATCTGAACAAAAATGAAAGTAATTTTCTGATCATGTCTGAAAAATTGGAAGCTCTCTAATTAATAAATTACAAGACACTTAGATAGATCATAAATTCATGCATATGCATGAATATTTATCACTTAAAACTGCACATAGTTTGCCAAGTTGCTGACATAAAATGTTTTTACCAAGTCAAGAACTAAAAATCTTTCAAATCTAGATTGAGTAGTTTAATTCTGAGCAAATCTGAGGAAGGAACTGGTAGACATGACTAGGGCTCCCAAGTTGCATGCAATTCCTTTGTCGATTGCGCCTTTCGCTTACCATCTTCAGCATCCTGCACTTCCATGACATCTGATCATGAAACACTATTGGAAAGGGACAACACACAGAATCCATATCCTAATTGAACCTTAACTCAAACTAAGATTCATGCAGCTAAGTAATCTAATTTAAGTCCATTAATTTCGACAGCGATAGGCCCATCTCCAGATAAACATCCCACATATCAGTGTATGAGGGAAGGTAGTGGATGCCAAAAATCCACTGCTTTTGCCCTTGTAGCCCACCCCCAGTTGTTATGAACTGCATGGCCACATGCAGAAGACCAACATGAGTGGGCAAACATCATGTCCTTCTCATGTGGATGTTGCTTAATCCTTCTGCCTTCCTCATCTCTATAGTCAAAGAATGCTGTTTCTTGTAGTGCTTGTCATGACTCATGAGGTTTAGCCAAATTTAAGAGCTAGGGGGTTATTTTTGAGGGTGTTTGGCATTTCAATGTGGGGTTTGTATTTAGTATAGTGGTAGCATTATTAATCTTTGCCACAGAGAATTGTGTGGGTTATGTAACAGTGCCCCATTGATGTTTGGCACCTCTAAACTAATCACAAAGGCCACAAGATGTGTTTCCATACTTTCTTGAATTGCTGCTAATCTAGTTACTGGTCTCCATCAAGGCATTTATTTTCCTACACTAACTTGAAAGAAATCTCCTCCACCTACCCTATTAATTTGTTTCTTGAGAAAAAGTAATCAAAGATCAGCATAAACCATGGAAAAGAATGTTTCACTGAAGGTATAGAAGAATTAGGATCTAAAGACAACTAATTGGAAAATGGTATTTTACTTAATATGTAACCTGAGAAGGTCTGTGAAAAGTAGCTCTTGTAATTAAATCATGAGGTGTGATTTAAAAGAACATAAACACTTCTATTCACCCTATGAAAGAATGGACTTAAACAAACGCACAATATACATGTGTCTAGAATCACTAGGAAACACTAGAGGATGGGAAACAACAAACAAAATTATGTAACAAAAAGTCATATTGCAGTCTAAGTTTCAAAGGGATCTTTTTAGTTTTCTTTGACCCAGTTTTCATTTGATTCATTTACATACCTATTCTTCAAAAGCAATGTTTTAAGTATCGATTTCAGAATCAGAATAGATCGCTTAAGAAAATGATATGTATCGATCATATTGAATTAATCGCTCATCGGTTTCAAAAGATTCAGATCAAAGATTGTTCGCAATAGGAATTCGAGATTGATTGAGACTTCGATCCATGCTTTAAAGAGTCACTAATGACTAACTTCTCATTAGGTAGTACTTGACTCAAGACAACATCAAGCATAGATCAGTGACAATAACTATACAATAGCAATTTGCAGCCACAGAGAGAATTAGGCAGGGGTTGCCCAAAACTTTTTTCTTCTCCCTCAATAGTGTTTGACCCTACCAGATTCCAAGACCAAAACTCTTTAGATCAGACTGCATGAAACACTAGCCCACTGCCCACATGGTATGCTGGGGACTTCTTGCTTAGTTAGAATAGGTTCTTCTTGACAAAGATTAATTGGAAGTTGACTAGCAAAATTTCAACTAAAACCCTAATCAAGAGTGGTCCTGTTCATAGTCAAGCAATGAATTGGGAAAGTGTGAAGACAGAATCTTGAAGCTAATTGAACAATCAGTTATTAGAGCAATATGATGTAGCACGAGAACAGGACAAAGAACAAAGTAACAAAATCTGAGGAATCCACCAACGAGGTGTTGGGACCCACCAACGAGAAAGAGTAGACAATCTCAAAAGTATCAAATTATTTATTAAACTTCAACACCAACATTTCAAGCCTCTATAAAACAAAACAGAGATAGATTAAAATACTCTAATACAAAAAGACTAAAATACCTTTTAACATAAAAGTTTCTCTCTCAAGACCTGTCCTCTGCAGTGAGCTGCCCTGCCCTCCTGTGTGTCTTGTGAGTACCCATATCTAAAGCCTAAAGGTGGTATTGGCATCAACTCTCCTATGTGATCTCTTAATGTAATGAATGGACATAATATGAAGATTTTCCTATAATATAAGAGACTCTAGAACGAAGTGACAGAAGGAGAAAAATTTAAAAGTTTACGAGCCTTAAATTAATGGATGATCTCAAATAAACTCATATTTATAGACATATCAATGGAGTTGCTATATGCACACTGAGATATAAATAATTGAAATAATTTTTCATGCTAAGATCACACACGAGACGCTATAGAAGATCCTCAGAACTACGATCGACAACCTTTGTTTGACTATCAATTTTAGAGTGGAAAGTTGTCAAAAATTTTAATTTCACGTCGACTATATATCATGGATTAGTGTCTTCCTTGTTATGCTTGTTTGATTGACAAATTTGATATTGATAGAATTAACTTGGCTACATCACATTTGAGATTCAACCAATAAATTTGGCGCTTAATATCTAGCTATTTAGACATAAAGATGAATAATTCCACATAAGAAATAAGATAGATATTATTAATAAAAGAAGATGTTTCTTTTTCTAGCAAATCTGCTAAAAAGTATATTGTGAAGGATCTAACAGACTCAGTGTGACGAAGACAATGAGCAATGGCAACAATGGACGATCAAGCAGGGAATATTTTAATCAAGTGTCGACCGAAAGATATAAGATAATGTGGCACCGAGTAGGTGGCAGCACTGGCAAGTGGCATTATCAAGGTTGGCAAAATTCAGCATCATAGTGAGAGGCGACATTCTCTGTCACTATAGCTTTGAGAAAAAAGATGACTACGTCGATGATGGCAAAGAATATGAACAATTTGTTGATGGCCGGCTATTGGATGATGTACAAACAATCATTAGGTTTCGCTTTGTAGTTCGGTGATGACAGATTCTTCACTCTTTAACGGTAAATGATCTTCTCCTGCGACTCTGAAACTCATTGGGCTTAACACAGTGGAGTTCAATGTTCACGATGCTAGTAATCGAATAAAGAACAAATGGGGAGTTACATAAAACATGGTACAAATTTTCTATGTACTAAGGATCTTCGACGAAGTGGCGATGAATGACCGAAGAAAAATAGCAAGAAGTTCGATTCCGATACCAAAGAATGACATAGAACAAGAGCATAAGTGAATAATAAAATAACGAAATCAGTCAAATCCGCCAACAAGGTATTTGAAATCTTCCAACGAGAAAAAGCGGACAATTTTAAAATTTCAAATTATTCATTGAACTTTAATAAGAACGTTCCAAGATTTATAATAGCTAAAAGAACAAGTCAGAAATAAAATTAAATAATCTAACATAAAAAAAAACTAAAATGCCTCCAACAGTCACTGAATATACACATATGTTTGTAGATAAATTTTCAGGGAAGGGGCACAAAAGAACTTGAACAACTATGGGGGAAAAACTGACTTTACTGCCTCCAAGGACTACCGGACAGAAACTGAGACAGCAGTGAAGTTGGCAACCATTCTGCATGTCAAGGTTCTTGCATCAAACACTACCTTCAATTATTTTGACATCAAAAGTACAATAATTAAGAACTGAAGGGGATGGAAAGAAATGAGGACAAATAGGTGCAACATTGAGAGACAACATATGCAGTTACTCTCCATGCACATGAAATTAAAGTGTGAAAATCTTGTGCCACATTTTCTCTGGCAATTTTTATGACAATATCATTAGAATAAGCTTACTAATTCCACCACACGGAAGTAGGATTGAATCAGCTTAGGGAACCCATTTATTTCTGAATCCTGGATTGGACGAAAAGCCGATTTCCTCATAGATACTTGCCAGCTTAAATACTGCATTTTTTTTTGACAGATATAAGACAGCATAACATGTCACTTCTAGAGTAAGATGACCCTCAAATCATGCTCCAACGTTATGAAAGACTACTGAAAGAGCTTACACAGAACACACTATGCGCATATATTTGTTACTTTCAGAATTTGTTCCAGTGCATTACAACAGTAACAAAAACACACGCTGTGAACATCTTCACATCACATGAGGAAAAATGGTGAGCCAAGAATAGATGTGTGGTTTCTACCCAAATTGCCGCCTCGGAGGCATTCCAGATTCATCACCTCTGAGTGGTCGACGAAAAGATTCACCTGAATAATAAACAAATGTACTAAGAAAAAAGCTCAATCATGTGAACTTTGAGAAATACACGAGATGTACTCGATAAAAAGTTCAGTACCCGTGGTCCATATCGTTTGACAAACCACTCAGAGGTCCTCGAATTAGAAGCTTCAAACATTGTTCTATCCAGTCCCAAACGACCAATGATCTTTGCAATAATGTCTGTGCGTAGAGCATCAGCATATTTGCACACGTTATCGGCATCAATCATGATCATATCAGCTCCAGCTTCCAAGCATCTCTCAGCCTTTCTGATTAACAGGTTGACGTCTTCAACAATTTCTGCAAAATATGTCATATTACATTATGACTGCATAAGCAGAGAAAAAAGTGTTAAAATGCATAGTTGCCTCAATTTGTTACCTGAACTTTGCTGCACTGGAGCTATATAAGCTCCGAAAGCTCTGTCACTGATGGCTGGTATCTCAGACCGGTCAAACTTTACTGCAAATAAAGGTTTAGCTTTTAATCCACTGCTCTTTATGGTATGAACAAATCTCAAGAGAGATTCTTCAGGAAGTTTCAGTGAACCAGCATTTAACTCGATTGTGTCAAACCCTAACCTCTTGCATTCCTGCAATAGCATTTAGGAAAAAAATTGGTCTAATCATATATCTAAAAAAGAACCTAATCATATTAAGCATAATCAATTTCTGCAAACCTCCACGTATTGTTTGAATGAGGAAGGCCCTTTACGAAGCTGATGTTCTGCCCAGTCACCAGTGCTAACATATATGTTGTGCCTGTGTGCCAAGTCGGTTATTTCTTTGATAAAGGATTCTGGCATCGAACTGTTTGAGCCACCAGAAAATTTCAACCCATCGACAAATTGTCCCATAGTTTCTAAAATCTCCTGCAAGGATTGTGATCAGGATTTAGCTCCATGCTTTCGTACATAAAGTTAAGCTAGAAGGTCTGCCTATTTCATCTGAATTCCAGGGCATATCAAATTTCCTAACACATTGCATCAATTGACCTGGATGGTTCATGGAATGATGATCACATGAATTGATTCTTCTGTTGTTAGTGTCACAAAGAATTATGCATGAAGTGATTATATTAGAGTAATGTGGAAACTAGCACCCATGACTATCATAGGAGCTTGTTTTGTTCTATGAACATTGATCAAGGCTAAGAAGAATAGATGAGAAAAACTCTATTTTATTTTAGGTAAAAAACCTATCAACTCGAATCAACAAATGGTTGGAGATGAAAAGAGTTCAGCAAAGAAGGGGATGGTTCGCATATTCTACTGGAGACTACTTTCTTCATCTTCGATAAACAACTACAGGATTAAACTAAAACTCTGGCTTCCATTGAACAATGAACAAGGTCATCATGAAATTTCACAATTGGCCTCCGAACTTGCAAACGTCCATCAATTTTTCACAATGACAAAATTTCACCAAAGAGAGCAACAAGAAAGCATAAAATATCACTTCCGAATGGATTAAAAACCAAAATTTGAACAACATACATCAGAATCAAGCGAAATTTTGGCAGTTTTCCGCAACAACTCCCACAGAATAAGAGATTGCATCTAGAATAAACTAATCCAAACCCAAAGGAGATAAAAGAAATCACCGAATCCAAACCTGTAACGCGTCCTTGCCCACGAGGCTATCGCTTGGGTTCATCATCTCCGTCACCCCATACCTCCGAGGCTTCTCCGGCCTGTCCTCGTCCTCGCTAAAGCTCTTCCACGCATAGTACGATGATCCCATCTTTGATCTCCCTCTCCATCTCCCTCCCACTCTCTTTTCATAATGCAAGCTCGGGGACAAGAAGCTTTGAGCAGCTTCTCGAAGTGCCACGTCGCATATTCTCTCTGCGGACGCACTCATAGGAAATCATATGCGGGTATGTGAAAAATAAAACGGATCAAATATTATCCGACAGATCCGTTTGCCGTCCGATTTCTCTATCCGACTTGAGTACGGGTTTGGCACCGCTTCCGAACCCGTATTTCCAGTCTCAGAATCTCCTATAAAACCCTAAACCCCTGAATCGATCCGTTCTCCTTCTCCCTTCCTTCCTATGGCACCCCCAGCCTCCACCTCCGCCGCTCTCTTCATCTCGCCGGAATCGCTCTCCTCCGCTGGCCTCACCGCGGACCGTCTCAATCTCCCTTCTCTCCAATCTAAGATGAAATGCGACCCCGAGGGCTACGAGGCCGAGCTCGACGTCCTCTATCGCCAATTCGAGTCCTCCCTCGAAATCTACCACCACAACGATCACTCCTCCTCCTCCACCGACAACGCCGCGAAGGACCTCAGCGACCTCGCCATGTTCCTCGCCCACGTGGCGCCCTTCTACCCCGAGAAGCTCGCCGTCTTCCCCGGAAAGATCGTCGAGTTTTTACGAACCAGTGCTGCATCTATTCCCTCGTCTCTTCGTGTGCATCTCACGCAAGCTTTGATACTTCTTGTGAATCGAAAGGTGGGAGCTTTTTGGATTTTCGCACTTCACTCCTGAGTTTCTTCAGTTTTGAGAACAGAAACCTCATTTAGTCACATAATTCCTGTGCTTAATTGGATGAATGTTAAGATGCATTCTACATATCAATATGTCATTCATTTTCTTCTTAAGTACTTTAAAATGGTTGGGTCAATTAGTTTATTGTCGTATAAGCTTCTCTTGAAAACATAAGAACGGTGATAGTATTATGCTTTGTTTATCGGTTGTTCTCCAAGTAAACCATCATAAAATATGGACTTTTGAAGAAAGAAAACATGTTGGCCTTTTTTTAATTTTTTCTTTGGTTTCTAATTAGAGCGTGTGTCTCAGTTTTAATTTTAGTAGATTTCTTGTAACATTGTAGTTCATTAATGCTCTAGTTCTATGAAAATATCACAAGTTTCTTAATCTGCATTGGTCTTTATTGGAATATTTATTTTTCGTTTCTTTGCAGATTGTTGATCTCGGCGACACTCTGGAGTTGTTTATGGATCTTCAAGTTATTGGTGATCGTACATTGAGAAAGCTGGCCTTTTCGCATGTCGTACATAGCATCCGGCGGATGAATCAAAAACATAAAAATGAACTTGAGAATCGCAAATTACAGAATATTCTGTTTTCGATGCTACAGGTTTGTAATGTATCTTGTTTGTATTATTCAATGATTTGATTTTTCTGTATTTTTGCTCAAGTTTTCTTTTATTTAGTAGCTTCTTTTTTTTTTCTGGTGATCTATTTTACAAGTCACTCTTATTTAGGCAGAAGAAGAGTTGAGGGCCAAAAGATCTCTGATTGTTCTTTGTGACCTTCATCGACGTAGAGTATGGTTTGATGATCGGACAGCCAATGCTATATGCACTGGATGTTTCCACTCATCTTCAAGGTGTGCTATCTATATTTTTTCATATTTAAGTACCACTAGCTTTAGTTTTACATATGTGGTTTTCGGAACTTCAGGATCATGATAGCAGCTATCTCATTCCTTCTTGGGTATGAACAAATTCAAGAAGAGGATGATAGCGAAGCCTCGAGCAGTGAAGATGAGGCCAGCCAACAGCCCGAAGTTGTTATTAGCAAAGAGGCTGTCTACAAGGTATTTGATGATTAAATTCTAATATCATTTAATACATATTCTACGCTTCCTGTTATTGTGCAAATCCCCTTTGAGAACTTGGTTTGGCACTATCATGTTGGACCATTGTTGCATGCAAGGAAAATATTGTGGTGGATTTTCTCTTCACATTCTCTTCCGAAAAATAAATGCTATTGAATTTTCTTCTTCTGATTTTCATGATAAGTTTGATATAATCCCATGTGGAACCTGCTAATTTTCCTTTTCTGGTTCTACTTAAGAATTAGGTTGGCCAATGGCCATCCTCTATTTTTGCATCATGGTCATGACCATACATTTCTGTTCCTTCTAGGCACATCATAAGGGTACCAGTGCTAGCAAGAAAAAGAAGAAAGCCAAACTGCAGCGTGCTATTCGTAGCATGAAAAGGCAGAAAAGGATAGCCTCTGAGAATACAAGCTCCAATTACTATTCTCCCCTTACATATCTAAAAGATCCACAGGTTAGATCTACATGCAAGTTGCATCTTTTAGCATTTTGGCCTCTGTAAAATTGATCTTCCTTCATATCTTATTTGCAGGGTTTCGCTGAGAAGCTATTCTCTCGTCTTCAGAAATGTAATGAGCGCTTTGAGGTTTGTCCATATTTTTTACTTTTTAACTGAAACTTAGCATTAGTTTTCTAAAGCTTGTTTTATTTAGTTATTCCTAACTTTAATTGTCTTATCAGGTGTACTTAGCTATACTCTAAATCTTGTTTATAGTATACACACATTGTTCCACTTTGCAGATTAGGATGATGATGTTGAAGGTTATCGCCAGGACTGTCGGGATGCACCGCCTAATTTTATTGAACTTATATCCATATCTTTCAAGATATGTTCAGGTATAAAATATGTTCATGAGTAAGAATCCTACTTCATGCATGATTTAAGTACTTAACTGCCGAACAGCATGGTCCATGCTGCCTGGCATGTACCATGTCATCAAGGTCTCAGAGTGGCAGGAAAGAATTCACATGGCATTTGTTACATAAGCATGCTTGTCATGCTGCATTTCCTATCGGAATGGTGCCATGCCAACTGGCTTGTGCTGTGCCAATAGACCAAAGTGACACCTTGTGCCACGACTTTAACCTTGATTTTAGACTCAGTTATTGCCTTTTTTTTTACCTTTTTGCAGCCTCATCAACGTGATGTCACGACTTTGCTTGCCGCAGCAGTTCAGGCCTGTCATGATATGGTTGTCCTATTGCTCAATCTTTTTCTTATTAGAGTCAGTCAGAAGCATGCTGTATTTTTCCTATACTTTTTAATTGTGCTAAACAAGTGATAATAATTCAGTTCATTTCAATTTAGGTGCCACCTGATGCAGTGGAACCACTGTTCAAGCAAATAGTAAATCAATTCGTGCATGACCGTTCTCGAACAGAGGTTGCTTTAGTATATCAATTATGTTGGATCCAACATTATAAAATATATTGGTGAATGGTGGTGTGAAGTTTCTATAAATGATTCTTTTGATTTGCTAGGCCATTGCTGTTGGACTGAATGTTGTAAGAGAGATCTGTCTGCGGATGCCTTTGGTATGATCTTCACCTAATATTCATCTCATAAATTTATTTTTGATCCTAGTACCAAAAAAACAACTTTTATATGAATATTCCATCTGACAATTCTTAATCATGAAAAAACATCTGAAAAGACTGAAATACTCATCATTTTATCCTTTTACTTGCTGATTGTTCTGGAATATTGGGAATCAAGCTGAAGAAACTATGAGTTTGTAAGTGAGATGTCATGTATTTTGCTGGGTTTCTGAATTCTGAAGTGGACAGTAAAAACACTTTAGAAAGCATTATATTTGATTCCATCATCATTTGAAGATTTGATAATATGAAAACTTGAAAAGTATTCCTTTTTGTATTCCTGATGACATTATACTAGAATGATGATAAAACTTATGTTGTAATTTGTATCTAAAGATCATAACTTGTTTGAACTTGAGTGGTTCTAATGGACCCTAAAAATTGTAATTATTATGACGCTACAAAATTAAGTGCATCTGTCAACATATTTACAATCTAAGCATGGTTAATGCAATATGGAATATTAGATGTGTCATGTTCAAGCATCTGAAGTATTTGACACAGTGACATGTCATCCAACAAGACTTTTATGTTTATTTGTGTTGAGTTGTGAAATATATGTTATGCACATTTGGTGTATCTGTGGCTGATATCTGTTCACCTGATTCCATATTTTGGTCTTAATGGAGTTAGATTGTTACTTCACAGACAGTTCTTAATTTATATATTATTTATTGGCCTAGTTCCTTTCATCAATTATTTTCTTGTTTACCTTTCAGTTGATGAACGAAGATCTGCTCCGTGACCTTGTTTTGTACAAAAAATCACATGAGAAGGCAGTATCAATTGCTGCTCGTTCACTGATCAGTTTATTCAGAGAGGTTCTTCCATTCCTTCATCTATAACTGTCTTTTATCTATTTATGTGGAGAATTACTTTATTGAAACTATGCTTTTAATTTGAATTCAGATATGTCCTTCACTGTTAGTCAAGAAAGATCGTGGCCGCCCTGTAAATCCAAAAGCTAGGCCAAAAGCATTTGGAGAGATCACAGTGGCTAGTGATGTACTTGGAGTAGAGTTGCTACAACAAGAAGACGATTACTCTGCGCCTACTAGTTCAGATGATGAACTTATCGCATCTGGTTGTGAGGATGAAGGAAGTTTGCCGTCTACTTGTGGTGATGATAGTAAAAGTGAAATTTCCCATGGGACAAAAGAAGAGGGTGGTGCTGGAGAAATTGGAGAAGAGGATGATGTTCCTGATGAAGATGAAGATGAGGATGAGGGAGTGGATCAGATGTCAGAGGATGACAATGATGCTTTTACTGATGAAGATTGTGAGGAACTAGGAGATAATGTGGATGGGGATAGGAAGTATGATGAATCTGATGATGAAGATGCTGGTGATGATAATGAAGAGATGGCTGTAGAGTCGAGCAGCGATTATGATGACAATGACAATTGTACTGACAATGATAGCAGCAATGATGAAGAAACAAACAAAGAGAGGTCTAAAGCAGTCAAAAGGAAGTTTGTGGATTACGTTGGGCAGCTAAATGCTGCAGAAGCTAGTCTTCGAGCTCTGAAAAGAATAGCAGGAGCTAGGAAGGCACAAATCTCGTCAGATGAAACAGATGGAATTCTTTCTAATGAAGATTTCCGGCGAATTAAAGAGCTGAAGGTATGTAGGCTGAAGCACTTGATTTATTCTATTGGAATTCTGTCTAGTATATTTCACCGTTTCTATTGAATGTTTTAGGCAAAGAAAGAGGTTGAGCTGGCTATGACTCAACAAGGCCTTCTAAAGAAGGGTTTAGACTCAAAAACGACAGCCTTCAAGATTCCCTCATCTGAGCAGCTAAGTACAAAACGTGTGGATCCTGCTAAACTCGAGGTAAGTCCCAAGTTCTTCGTGGCTTTGAGTCTAATTTCTTAAATGTTGTGGCTACTGCAGTGCTAGTTTCTTAAATTTTTTACTTACTGCTGAATTTATTCAAGTATCATTCTGGATTGTGGCCGTTGTCTATTATTGTTCTCTATATCTTTTGAAAATCCTTCAACCTATACTTTATTGGAGGAACATTTGTTAAGGAACAGTGCTGCATGGTTCTGCTTTTGGTAAGGGGAAGAGGGATGATGTCATCATCTACCTGTCATCGGGATTAGCTAAACAATTATTGATGACAGTAAAATATTTATTATATGATTTAGGTGCATTTCCAGTGATCTTCTTTGAAGCAATTTATTGTCCTCTTAATGATCACTTCTATAATTTTCTTCTCTGTTATTTGCTTTCTCCCTCACCTTACATAAAGCAATGTGATGTGCAGTCAAACATAAGAAGAAAGCTTAGCAAGGAGGAAAGGTTGGCTCTAGTGAGAGCAGGGAGGGAGGACAGAGGAAAGTATCAATCTAGGGCAGCTGTGAAACAGAAAAAGGTATGTATCGAATATACAATGTTAACTATTGTATAAGGATCCTTTTCGAATGGTTGTGGTGAACTTCCTACCTTCCATTAGGCTATTTGACTGCTGCCTACTCTTGCACATTATTACTGGGGTTACTAATACTAGGGCAAAAGCAGAACCCCTCTTTTCTGGTTTGCATCATCACCATGAACGTGGGCAGTGTAAACCTTTATCTGTCCCAATCATATTCTCTATCATGAGGTTGGGTTTGTGGGGAGTTGGATCTTCATACTTCCTCTTTTTGGTCTTTATTAATATAAGAAATTTCTATATGTTGTTTCATGATAAATGAAATAACTAAAACATAACACCATGGGATGCTTTTTATGGGAATTTTCTTCTGCATAAGTTCCTACTCTAAATAAAATATTGCAATTAAAGTCAAACAGGCCCTTACACTTTTTGCTCTAAGAAAGAAATAACTGAGAGAACTCAGAAGTTGCCTTTTGTTCTATACAACTCTAAAATAACTTGGTAATCCTCTGCGGCAGCATAAACTGAAATTACTTTAATTCCAACCTTCGGTTACATGTTGGCATTAGCTTTTCTTGAATTCTTAGTCCTCTATAATTTGCAATTGCTACCGATCCTTTGATGAAATAATTTTATCAAGAAAGGGTAATGTCAAATATTCTGATAACCTCTCTCTCTTCTCCGAGGCGACTGGTTTTGAATATTCTTGCACTTCATTTTAAATTATTTAGTGGTTTCTCAAGTATTCAGATACTGATTTCATGTTTGGTGCTGGATAACAGACTGGTGGCCTCAGTAATCGGCAGAAAGAGCACAAGAAGGCAATGCCTCTTGCTGCCAAGAGAGCAACGATAGCTCGTTCTCGGCAGGAGAAAAAGAAGCAGCAAAGAAGGTCCGGAAAGCAGTTCAGGGGGAAAAAAGCATGGAAGTGAGCTCTGCAGGATAAATGCTCCTTATAACCAAATCTCCACAATTTTGACTTATGTACACTTGATCTTAATGGTATTTTCCTCAATATACATTAAATTTTGTGTTTCAAACTCAGATTATTATTTGTGAATGTGTACCTAGAATGAAAATTCTTCATATAATCAGCTAAGGTTAACATCAGATTCTTTTAACTCGATTTATTTTGGTGCAAATGCACTAATGATGTATTTAAGTATAAAGTTTCTAAACCTGTTTCAGGGTATTTAAGGTGGTTAAACAATATAAAGAACAGTGCTGGCAGTACATTTTCCCTATGCCTAATATTATGACACCCCGGAAGGATAATAGCATATAATTTATTTCATATAATATCAAAAGTGTAATATTCTGTGCCTTTTTTATACAGGTGGATATCATAATATTCTTTTTTTATTTGGGGGGGGGGGGGGGGGGGGGGGGAGGGAGTTAAATTATACTTTTATTTTTATTTTTTAGAGATATAATGTGTACTTGACTCAGTTCAGGTGGTGAATACGTAATTAACTCTTAAGATATAAGGAGTATTATGATTGACTAGTCCAATAGATTCTTTTTTCCTCTCTCTCGATTTCTGGTTTATAATATACCCAGCCATATTCAAAAGGCAATTAATTATGCATTCATTTGGAGGTCCAGGACAAGAAACCTAAGCTTTGTTAGGCCATTCTACAACATCTATTCATCTATTTAGGCCTCTTTTGTACTATCAACAAAGAGAGAGAGAGAGAGAGAGAGAGAGAGAGAGAGAGAGAGAGAGAGAGAGAGAGAGAGAGGTAATAATCAATGATATGGTACTGAAATGGCAGAGAGAGGTAATGATCAATGATATGGTACTGAAATGGCTATTATTGTAGAATTGATTGATTTCTTGCTCCAATATCCCACCAGAACTAGTTCACTTTTCAACTTCAGGACACTTCAGAAAACCACACTCTCTGCAATATGAAATACTCTGCTTCACAATGTCATTCACATTATATCTGGACTTGTATCCTAAATCACTCAGACGGTTAGAAGAAATCTCTGAAGGTATGGAGTCATGGAATTCCTTTCTGAACCTAAACACATTGCAATCAAATTTTTTAAGTCACTGGTAAACTACTTTATCTACTAAAACATACGTATATATTAAGAGAACTTAGCAGAAAATAAAAAGTTCACCTTTCTGAATCAAAAGAAGGGTACTCAGAAGAGAGGAGATCAGCAAGTTGAGGCATTGAGTAGCTGCCAACCGAGCAGAGATATCGATCTTTCGCCGCTTTGTTCTCCATTAGGAATATATGTGCATCGCAGATGTCTTCAATATGCACTAATGAGATTGATCCCAGCCTACAGTACACTGAAGCTAATATAGGATAAAGCAGTGGATCACCTAGTGATAGTTATGAGGAAGAAAGAAAAAAAATCTAATCAGAATGAGATATGAAGAAGAAGAAGAAGAAGAGAAGATCTTGTTGAATGTTTTTATATAAACTACCAGGACGATCTGATATAGCCTATATAATTCTTTTTAAAGTGGATCTAGAAAGAGATCATTATATGAACTTAGGTTGATAATTTGGAGAAACTACCAGTGATGGGTGACAGAAGAACTTGAACACTTGCAGGAACAGTTGGTGTTAGAAATGGACCAGCCACAGTTGGTGGGATGATTGATACCAAATCAATTCCCTTCTCCTTGGCGAATTTAAATGCCTCTTCCTCTGTCAAGAGCTTTGATAACACGTAGACCTGACATCAAATGAAGCAACAAGAAATTAACAAGTTTCTTGAAGGAATCTTCATGAAGAGGCCAAAGATTATATACCCATCCATTTGATTTTTCTCTCCAGACTTGATGAGTTGGTGTGATGGATGACTCATCTACCGTCGTCTTCCACTCGCCATTACTGTCTTTTGCTGTGATCGTGCTGATGGAAGACGTAAACACGACACGCTTGACCGATCCAGCTCTCCAGCAAGCTTGCAGAACATTGATTGCTCCTCTGATTGCTGGTTGTAGTATCTCTGACTTCACATGATCATCTTCAAATTGTAGGCTTTGTTCATGTTAAGCTATATAGTGCGATAAAATTTCCCAGATGCATTCAGTAATCAAAATGTTCAAGTTTAGCCTTCATCATTGACATCATTTGAACTCTTTTTTCTTTCCTCTCTTTCTTTGCCAGCTTTTGTTCTAAACTAATTGATTTGTTCATCTTTATGATCTGACAATGCTTCAGTATCGTACAATTTAGCAGGATGATTTACTAATCAATGAACAAAGTTAGAATACTCACCAATGTTTTCTTCAACAGAGGTGTTAAACTCCATGGAAGCTGCTACATGGAAGACACCCATGCAGCCCTTCACTGCCTCATCAAAGCTTCCTTCCTCATTGAGATCAGCTCTGAAAATTCTTAGTTGATCTTTGCTTCCAAAAGTTGATAGTATCTGTGATGCTTTCCCTAAAATTATATGAAATCACATCAAAGCCAAAATGGGCCATCTCTAAAATGGGCTGGACTGGACCAAGGCTAACATATTTGTTCTAACTTAAATATATGAATACTTGCATTTAGTTGCACATTACTATAAGTATCACAGCATATTTTTTCTAAAAGTTTAGAATTCAAATCTCGTTTATCTATATTTAATCACTCTTTTTATTATCGATCTTTGTGCTATGTGAAGCACCACATATTCTATTAGTTTTCGTAAGAGTAAGACAGTAATTTTCGAAGGTGAAAGATATATTATTATATAGTACTAGATGTCTGCATATAATCAACCCACAAGTATTAAAAATAAAAGCTAAAAAAATTACACCTTAATCAGAATTGATACAAAGCAGAGAGAGTAAAAGAGAAACAAAGACCTATATCTCTGGCTGCCGCATGCACACGATAGCCCCGCCGGAGCAGCGCTCCGACGAGCGACGATCCGATGTACCCCGTCGACCCCGTCACGCACACGGCGTTCCCCGCCGTAGTCGCCGGCGAACCGTCGCCGTCCATCCCCCGCCGGCCAAAAATATTCTAAGCGAAGTGGGAGAGAAGAAAGAGAGAAAGAAGTTACGAATGGTATATGATATTAGCAGCGATCTCGATCTAATAAAGAAATGCTACTATTATTATTATTATTATTATTATTATTATTATTATTATTATTTGGTGACGGGATGAGCTGTCAATAAAGTAATGCTTTCATAGTTACTATTACTAACTACTACGTCAACTTTTAATACTGATGAAAAGCACGTGAAGTTTTGCAGATAGGTCCAAAAAAGGTCAGTGTTTCAAACTGTGAGCTTGCCACGTGCGATATGAACCTTGACTTTTCCACACAGAAATCTATCGAAAAGACTAATAACATTTTGCGACTTGTTGACTGAAATAGATCTATTTTTCTAATTTATTTATTTATATAATAATATTTAAATTTAAAATTGGTTAAGTTTTTTTTTTTAAAAAAAATTTATAGTAAAAAGCTTAACTGTTAAGCATCTTATTTAATAAAATAAAAATCAGTAATATTTTTTAAATAAAGTACTAATTTTATCGATATTTTTACTAGGACTCTTTAGTAATATTGCATATCTCTTAGGGTAGGAAGCTTTTTTTTTACTAATTAGAACTATAATAAATACATCGCATTTGTTATTTAAATTTAGGTGTTATCTATCTTAGTAAATAAGTTCTAAAATAGAACTAATTTTGTCAAAAACTCACTTTTGATAGTTGTGAGTTACCGCGAGCTAAGATTAACTATAAATATAAAATAATTATAATATTTGAATAATTTTTTAAATTAGAGACCATTCGACTCACCAATCATTCGACCCAACCCATATTTTAACTATTTTTAAATTTTTTTTACTATTCACTCTTTTATTTAAAAAAAATTTATGTTCCTCCATTTAAAAAATAATAATAATAAATTAAAAAAAAGTTAAAGGTTGTGCTTTAAAAAAATTGTAAAATGGGACGGTACAAAATTTTCCTTTGATTTTTTACTATAGCAGAACGAACGGGTTACTATAGCAGAACGAGCGGGTCTAGTTGCAAGCCAAACGAACAGACTTTTGGGCTGGGTCGGATGGGCAAAGGCTAACCCGTGCCGCCCATGGGTAGTTTGGGCTCGGGCTGAGCCGAGCTTATCCTAGTCCAAACCAGGTCAGGCACGAGCAGACTGGGCCGTTTGATCAAATCTAATTGTGAGTTACCACAAGCTTAGATTAACTACAAATATAAAATAATCATAATATATGAATAATTTTTTTAATTAAAGACCACTTGAGAGTTAAATAAGAGGTACTTTAGATTAATTATCATGCTAACCCTAAAACGTCAAAAGCGAAAATATAATTTAATGCAAGACGAAGCGAGAGTAGCTCACCGCTTGAAACGAGAAACACCTGTTACCTACCAAAACGGGCTCGTGCAGCCCAATCTACTGCCCTTCTTACAACTTCCAAGTAAAGCCATAACGACCGTACATGCGGCACTTTCTGGTCTGCCCAGAGGAGAAGTTAAGACGTACAATATGAAGGGTCTTCCGTGAGTTTTCTTTAGTGAATTTTATAAATCTCATCCGATATTTTATTTATTTTATAGTTCATATTTTATTCTTAAAGATTTCGTAATTAATTTCTTTTTATTGTTTTTATTTAACACGTATTTTGGTTAACAAATGTTAATTATTAAAATACAACTAATAAACCCGCCCCTATAAAATAAATAAAATATAGAGTGAGGTTTATATAATTTTTATTTTCGTATAAATAGACATAATTATATGGTAGATTTAGTCTTAAATATAAAATATAAAAATACCCATTTTTTGGCAGCTGAAAATTTATAGAAATTAAGTGAATTATTTATTAAGCACGGTTGAAAAAAAAAATCCCAAATAGCAGTAAATTCTCTTGCGAGCAATGGGAGGACGCTGCGTCGTGGAGCGCAGCAAATTCCTACAAATCAGAATGCAGAGAATCTGATAATATGTTTAGTTGGTCTCTATATTTTATTTTGGACCTTCTGTTATAGAATTAACCAATGCCATTGCTCATGACCAAGGAGGTTATGAGTTCAACTCCAACCCCAAACAATATTGAACAACCGTTTGATTCGAAGCAATCGTTCGACGACGCATATGGTTTGAAGCCTAAAACTAGACAGCTAAAGCTCGGTGGGGCCTAAAGTGCCTTTGTATCTAGGATTCAATTTAGAGAGATTCTAAATTTTAGCCTTACCATAAGGATGCAATTTATATTTTTCCACTTCAACTTATAACTACCAAAAATACCTATGAAGGGTTTTAATGACAGAAAAAAGGAAGAAGAGGAAATTTTGACTGACCGGTGAGCACACATACAGAGAAACCCGAGAGAGAGAGAGTGAGGGAAATTGTAAGTTATCCCAAAAAAAGAGATAACCTTTGTCCAACCACTATTCTCTGTTTTGACGAATGGAAATAAGCACCAAATAGACAGATGCAAAGAATGGGTGGATATTCTGAATGAGAAATTAATTTTGACGCAAGACCTGTACAGGTTAAGGAAGTAAATCAAATAAAGTAAAAGATCTTCAACTTTTAAGTATTATGGCATTTATGTTCGCTTATCATGCCCAATGCTACTGTGAGGGAGCATGGAAGAATTTCTTAACAAACAGCCAGCCGAATGACTTGCAGGTGCATGGAGAGCTAACTTTTGGAACGGGACGTACTAATTATGATGTCGGCTAGCTTATATAAACCTTTAGGGGAGAAGAACTGCAACGCTGATCTCATAGTTCTTTACGTCAGTTTCAGAACTTCTTGTTGGTTGAAAGAAATCTCATTATGGAGGATGGGAAGAAGATGGCTTGTGTCACAGGAGGCAATGGATACATAGCCTCCACTCTCATTAAGCAATTGCTAGTGAAAGGCTATGCTGTCAATGCCACTGTCAGAGACCCCGGTTTGCTTCAAATTTCTTCAACCTTCATTGCTTCCCCTGTGAAGGCAGCCTACTAGGATAGCAAAAGAAACCATGATGATGATGATAATAACGATAATTATTTGTTTTTTTTGATTCAGTTTAATTCTGTTGTCAAAGCAGATAACTCGGTGCAGATTTCTCACCTCAAGGAAATGCAAGGCCTTGGTGATCTGAAAATTTTTCGTGCAGACTTGACTGAAGAAGGCAGCTTCGACGAGGCAGTCAGTGGCTGTGAGTACGTCTTCCTTGTTGCCGCTCCTGTGAATTTGAACTCTCAGAATCCTGAGGTACTACTCTTGATCAGAAATATGAAGATGAACTGTGTATGGATTCATTTGCTATGCTTCTTACTGTTCTCCTTTCTTCTCATCTTCCATGAACACAGGAAGAACTCATTAAACCTGCGATAGAAGGAGCGCTGAACGTTATGAAATCATGCGTGAAAGCAAAGTCAGTCAAGCGGATTGTCTTAACATCTTCAGCAGCTGCAGTGTCTACTAAGCATCTCGAAGGAACTGGTCATGTGTTAGATGAGGAATCATGGTCAGACGTCGAGTATCTTAGAGCTGAGAAGCCCCCAACTTGGGTAAGCCACCGAGCCATGATCGTAACATTTGCACGACCAAAGGAAATAATAAAGATCGATCAGCCAACATGAGTGATTTTTGCAGGGATATGCAGTCTCAAGGGTGCTTGTAGAGAAGGAAGCATGCAAATTTGCACAAGAAAATAACATCAGTCTTGCTACTGTGACTCCCACACTTGTTGTCGGCCCTTCCCTAATTCCAAAGGAAAATATGAGCTTGGGCATGAGTCTAGCCTTGCTAACAGGTTTTGCAGTCTTTCACACTTCAGTTAAATTTGAATGTGGAGAAATTCACGATATAAGTAAACTTACAAGAGAATTTTGTACTTGGTGCAGGCAATTCTGACTTCTTCAATTTCTTGGGAATCATGCAAACAGTCTCTGGCTCAATATCAATAGTTCATGTTGAGGATGTCTGCAGAGCTCACATATTTGTAGCTGAGTCTGCGCCATCTGGTCGTTATATCTGCTGCTCAATTAACACAAATCTGTTCGACCTAGCTAATTTCCTTGCAGAACGATATCCAGAATATCAAGTGGATACCAAGTAAGGACTAAATCCCCATTTGCCGTATAATCTATCTGCTTACTTCACTAAGAATGATAAATTTAAAGCATACCTACATCAACTAGGACTTTTAAACAAGTTAAGCACAAGTGAGAGGGTACTCGAACGGATCCCCAATCCAAACTCTATTTCTCTCTATCTTTCTTTCGCTCTTTTTTTTTTCTCCTTTTATTATATAATTCCTTACGGAGAGATCAAGCTTTGACGAACTCCAATATATACTTTATTTTTCTCACAATTCTTTTTTATTTATTCTACTATTTTTTTCTTTTGCTCATTCGTTTTTTAATCTCTTCTTCTTTTTAATTTTGATCGCATCGTAGCTTTTCTTTCTTTATTAAATTTTTTTTTGATTCTAAATTTTCAAAAGTTTTTTTATATTTTTAAATAATATTTAAAATTTTACGTAATTAAAATATTTAATCTTGACGATCGATACGGTCCATCGGTATTATTTTATCGAAGATGCCATTTTTTTCCAACCATTTTTTAATACTACGTTCATTAATATCTGTTGCAGTTTCAGCAGCTTCCGCGAAAAGAACAAATCAAGTCTTAGCTCACAAAAGCTAGTTAAAGCAGGATTTCAGTACAAGTACAAGCGGATCGAACAAATATATGATGATGTTATTGAATATGCCAAGAAAACTGGAATCCTGGCATCGATGAAATTACCCAGTAAATAATAAAAGTAACGCTGGGAGTCGTTATCATCAGTAAATAAAATTTAGCTGGGAATCATGGAATCACACAGTAAAGTAGTCATTTCATGTACTTCTGGACTTCTACTATGCTCGCTTTCAATAATATTTTCAGTGCCTTTGATGAGTGTATTGTAGAGCAGCTTAATTTTTTATACAGAGTATCCAAGACTGCGGCCATCATTGCTAAAAAAATAAGCTCTTCGCCGCCACCTAATTACCCCAAATTCTCTACAGTCGGGAGGAAAAAAACAAAACGTACCAAACATCTTCAATCTGTGATTGTTTTCCAAGACAACATCTCGATCGTAGAGTTAAAAATAATTAAACCCGTGGAATCCATCAATCGGAGTATCAAAATCCATTGATATTAAAAATCCACCAACAAACATTCAATATGCAAAAGCTCTTAGAATATTCGTTAACCCCTAAAAAATAATTACAAGCCTTGATATAGACAAAATAAAATTAAAGACAAAAAATAAAAATAGTCATAAAATGTGACTAGTCATAATTATTATTAAGCCAAAAGGTCATGAGTACAGTCCTCTCATATCTATAAGAATAAATGCGACGAAAAATGATGTCTCCATCAGCATGTACATCAAATGGAGCAAACTTGAGGACAACAAAAAAAATCTTCAAAATCAAAAACTTCTCCAAGACAACTCAGAAATTTCATGTGAAATGTAATAAGTAATACCTTCTGTTCATGCATGAGTGCCTTACTGATAATTTCTTTATAGCAAAATTCACAGCGATAGAAAAGATGAAGCTGAAAAGTGATAAAAGAAGACATATATCAGTCATATAGTAGCCAAGGAATGCAGAAAACAACCCCTTGATGAGGCATATATCAGTCATACTTGTACACTGGTACACTTGAACTGTTATCCAAAAGAAAGAAAAGAAATTAAAATCAGAACAAAAAGTACTTGGAAAATGAGAGGACCAAAAGGCAATGATAATATATGCAATGGTGTCAACAAGCACATACATGAGGCTAACTTCCCCCTATTTCATATTAAGTAGACTTCTCTTCCTTTTCTTTTCTCTCTTTTATCACTTTTTTCCAATTCTCTGCGCTGTCAATTATTTCACCAGTCTTAATGAGGTAACGTACCCTGGATCCATCCTCAAGAATTTTATGCCCCACTCTGCTTGTAACATTTTGTTCTTTTGAATAAAGCATCACATTTGAGCTGTGTATAGGTGCTTCAATCTGTTTAAACATAATGCAATCCAAGCAATGTATAAGTTATATTGGAGAAGAAAAGTGAAAGTAGTAATATTCGGATCAATACCAGAATGTATGAGAAAAATGAGTTGCAAAGAAGAATGCATACCTTCACGATCTGACCTGGCTCACCCTGTTCTCTACTTTTCATGTGCTTCGTCTTTAAGTTCATGTCCTTTACTACCACACTGCTGTTATGCTTGAAGACCTTTGTAATTTCTCCAACTTTGCCTTTTTCCCGACCTGCAATAATCTTTACTGTGTCTCCAATCTTCACATGCATCTTGTGCAGCACAGGAAGGCTGTTTGGTTTGCATTCCTTACGCTCCCATCGCTTCAGCTGGATTAAAAGAAAAATAGAAGAGTTCTTCACAATCAGATAGATCTCTCAAAGAATTTATGATACGTATACAGATAAAACAATTAATACAACTACGGGCATACGAATGCAGAGATATTAAAAAAAATGCGTAACATACTGACCCTCATTACAATCGGACATGGCTTCTCCAGAAATTTGACCTGCAAATCAAATATCCATGGATGTTAAGATTTCTATCCAGAAAGTATGGAATTAAAGGAACATATGATCCATCTTATTAGAAACAGTCAGAACTGACCTAATAGCCTGTAGTGAAACTATCTGGCAAGGCAAGTTCTGAATATAGCAAAAGGACATTTAAGAAACTCTAGAAGATATCCATCTTATCAGAAACAGTCAGAATTGATCTAATAGGCTCTAGTAAAACTATCTGGCAAGGCGAGTTCCTAGTATGTCAAAAAGACGTTTAAGGAACTCTAGAAGATATCCGTAGATTCAATACTTTTAGCAGCTCCAGATTTAATAGATCATCAATATGCAAAATTCTTTTTTATTGAAAATTTCTTATTGTTTAGAGCAGTAATTTGGTATCTACAGATTGAGTGAAACTTGGAATTTGAAATTTTTATAGCTCTATTTTCTTGAAAGGTCTGGATGGAATACTTCTCTTTATCAAGAGATTCCTTATTCTCATACTCGAGGTGGCATGCTACATGTTTGCCGTGATAATGTTTAGTCCTGCTACTCTGAAGAGAGGAAGAAGCATAAAAGCAGAATCATTGTACTTGAATGGTCAAGATATGGATTTGGCAAATCCAATGTTACATCAAAGAAAGCTGATTCAAGAAGTTCTCATCATAAGAAGTGGACATAAATCAATAGACTTAAAACTATGACTTTCAACAGACTGCATCGAGCAACAAATCTAATAATTATGTACCAATAGCATCAGACTCATGCTGCGTCGAACATCACTGGAACTATACAACAAGTCCATACATTTAGATCCGTCGATCCGCTCTATCCCAAATGCTGTGACTGGCACAAGGATAGTTAACAATGCAACATTCCTCAGCAAAAGAAAGGAGCTTTCTTTGCATTCAATTAAGACCTAACAAACCAATTGGCATAATTCTACTTAAATCCATAAGAAATCTGAAAAGAACCCAATTGGAAAACCACTAAGAAGAATGCCTAAAACGATGTGTTTCTCAAAATTAAGGAGATTAAGGTAGAAGATGAGGAGAAAGAAAGGGAAGCGCAGAGCAAACCGGGGCAGGTGAGACGAGGGGCGAGAAGCGTTGCCCCAGGAAGGAACTCGAGGAGATGGAGAGGGATGCCATCGAGCTCTGTAGCGCCACCATCGCCGCCATCCTCTCTCTCTCTCTCTCTCTCTCTCTCTCTCTCTCTCTCTGAGTTCGGAAATGGATAGATAAGCTATCAAAGCTTAATCATAAATGCACACAAATTTGCAAATAACACCCTATAATTTTCAAGCGACTTTTACGGTTCAAACCCCGTATGTTTAATACTTTATGTGTTTATTATCAAATCACACGGCGTAGTTCTTAGTCAAATCAGCAGAAATGATACTCTTTGTTATGTTGAGCTTAACACAGTCTTAATGCTCCATTATTCCTATTCTTAATATGGTTAATTTAACTCAATTTAGTTCCTACGATCCAAATCTTAAATAAAGAACTAAAAATGTGATCTTTTCTTCAAACCATATTATTCGGTAAATTACAATTTACCTTTCAAATCATTTTCTTTACGATGTTCTTTTTCTTCGCATTTTTACCATGTATCCAAGCAATCTCGAATTTGTAGGCTCATCAAATGTTCTAATCCAACCATATGGGACCATATATTTTATATATTATGATTGGATTACTAGAACTAAGGTGGAACCCAAAAAAATTATTAGGAGGGCCAATATCTCTAATCACTTAGAATCAATTAAAATATCGTTTATTATTAGTAATCAAATTAGAAATATTTTATGTATAAAAAAAATTAAGAATCACGTCTAAAGGTTCCTGAATTTTCTATTACATAGTCTAGTTTTCAATACTAAAATGTATTTATCTTTTAGAAACAAATATAATACATAAGAAATTTGGTACATATTAGTAGGAATAAAAATAGCTATTATTTAAGTCAAGTTATTTTATTTTATTTATTCTTTTTCTTTGGTCACTGATTCATTCCTTACATCCTTAAATTATACGAACCGAGAGAGCTCCCATCAGGCAGTGCTTCCAAATGAATACATTGATGCCATAGATAGTCGTGTGTGACGACGAGGAGGCTTCCAAGGGACCTTTAATTTGTGAGACAGCAGCATAAGCTGAATTCGAGTTGAATAACATACAACTCCCTCCCTTAAATCCCTTTTGTCCATTGAGGCCGGCCTTAAGAATATGTTTGTTATGCACAGGAAATCACATCGGTTAACTCGCTCGTTAAAAGAGATCAACAGGACAATAGGACATTCTTTTTCTCTCTCTTTTATTTGATTGAGGCCAGAGAGAAGAAAGAGCGGGAAAGCGAAGAGAGACGAGGAGAGGAAGAAGAAAAAGGAAGAGGAGATGGGAGAGAAGGCTCAGGATAGGGTTTCCGAGTTCCGAGATCACATGGTTCCCGATAAGTTTCCGTGATCCCTCCCAGGTTCGTCAGTAAGGAGGCTCAGGTGAGTTCGATTCGTTCAAGCATTTAAGAAACCTCGCAGGTTCGTCCAGACCAAGTTATTCAAGATTAGATTATCGATTATTAGGTAAATCTTTGATTCTTGCATAGATCGAATCCCTTCCTTTTTGTTCTTCTCCTTCCCTTGGCATGATTCCTTCTGGTTTGTTTCCTTTAATCTTTTCCTGTTTCATTGGAAGTCTCTCTTGGGATTTGATCAGCGCGGTCGTGGCATTTGCCAATATGATACCATTTTTAGGTTAAGGGGGCCTATAACGGATGACGAAATGGGTGATGGGTTCTTGAAATTGTTTTTCGTTTCATATGATTTATAGGTTAAGATCTTATATTGCAAGAGAAGTTTATCGATGTTGATATGATGTTGTAGAATTGTTCAAATCTTTTCAAGAAAATCCCCAAATCTGTTCATTTTTGTTTTCAAGATTAGACTTTCGATACGCATAGATCGACTCCTCTCTTCTTTCTGTTCTTCTCCTTCCCTTGTTATGATTCCTTCTGATTTGTTCCCATCAATCTTTCTATTTATCACTGCAGAGCTCTCTGATTTGTCAGTTAATATGATTTGTCTATTATGATCATTCAATAATTTCTGCTAATCTTTTCTATGTTGCTGGAAGACTCTATCAGGGAATTGGCTGATGCATTCTTGAAGTTTGTCACATTGATTGGATTTTTAGGTTAAGGTCTTATAAAGGATGACAAATTGGGTGATGGACTGATGACTTGTCTATTATGACCATTCAATAATTGCTGCTAATCTTTTCTATGTTGCTGGAAGACTCTGTCAGGGAATTGACTGATGCATTATTGAAGTTTGCGATATTGATTGGATTTTTAGGTTAAGGTCTTATAAAGGATGACAAATTGGGTGATGGACTGATGGGTTCTTGAAATTTGTGTATGCCCATATGGTTTCAAGATTAGGATCTTATATTCCAAGAGATGGCCTGGTTGTTGAAATTTATCAATATTGTCAGAAATTTATCAATATCGTATAATGGAAGATAACTTGGTTAATGGGTTTTTGAAGTTTTCAAGATATGATTTTAAGGTTAAACTCTTGTAGAATTTTCAAATAAGATACTCTCCAGACCCCTCCAGATCAGTTCCATTTGTTTTAGTTCAAGATTTGATACCCAATATATTAGACCTGCGTAGATCAAACTCCCATCTTCTTGCTCTTCTTCTCCTTCCCTTGTTATCGTTTCTTCTGATTTGTTTCCATTAATCTTTTTCCTTATCACCACAAAGCTCTCTGATCTGCCAAGTTAATATCATTTGTCTGCTATGATCATTCAATAATATATGCTAGTCTTTACTATGTCACTGATAGTTCTCCATTAGGGATTTGACTGATATATTCTTCAAGGTTATCAATCTATTTGAATTTGAGGTTAAGGTCTAGGATGACAAATTGGTTGATGGACTGATGATGGGTTCTTGAAATATGTGGACGTTCATATAATTTTCAGGTTAAAACATTATGTTGGAAGAGAAGATGGGTAATGGGATTTTGAAGTTTATCAATGTTGATAGGATTTGTAGCTCTAGCTTGTATAATTGAATACAAGTTGGGTAAAGGAATTTGAAATTGTCAAGATATGAATTTTAGGTTATGAACTTGTAGATTTGTTCAAATCTCTCCAAGAAACTTCCCAAATACCTCTAGATCAGTCCAATTTGTCCTTCTTCGCAATTAGGTAATCGAATTATTATGTAAAGATTTGATTTTTGTATAGATCGAACTCTCTTGCCTCTTGCTGTTCTTCTCTTTCCCTTGTTATGATTCCTGATGATTTGTTTCTGTTGATCTTTTTCCTTATCACTGGAAGGCTCTCTAGTCTGCCAAGTTAATGACTTTTCTGTTATGATCATTTAATAAAAACTCTATCAGAGATTTGACTAAATATTCTTCTTGTCAATTTGATTCTATTTTTAGTTTAAGGTCTTATAACAGATGACAAATTGGGTGATAGATCATGGAATTTGTGTATGATCATATGCAAGAGAAGATGGGTAATGAGTTTTTGAAGTTTATAGATGTTGATCAAATTCGTACATGAGCTTGTATAATGATAGACAAGTTGGATTATGGGTTTTTTGAAGTTGTCAATATCTTTTTTATGTTAAGATCTTATGTTTGATCATAGGATTTCTAGGTTAAGATCTTTTTTATGTATGATCATAGGATTTCTAGGTTAAGATCTTATATTGCAAGAGAAGATGGGTAATGAGTTTTTGAAGTTTATAGATGTTGATCAAATCTTATGATGGATGACAAGTTGGATAATGGGTTTTTTGAAGTTGTCAAGATCATTTTTATGTTAAGATCTTATGATGGATGACAAGTTGGGTAATGGACTGATGGGTTCTCGAAATTTGTCAATGGTCATATTTGCTTCCAGGCTAATATCTCATATTGCAACTGAAGATGGGGTAATGACTCTTCAAATTTATCATTGTTGATAGGAATTTAGATAGGCTTGTATGATGAAAGACAAGCTTGGGTAATGTATTTTGAAGTTCATATTGCAATAGAAGATGACAAATGGGTTGCGACGGACTGACGGGTTCTTGAAATTTGTCGATGTTCATATGGCTTCCATAATATTTCATATTGCAATTGAAGATGGGTTAAGTTCATCAAGGTTGATAGGAATTTAGATAGGCTTGCATAATGGAAGAGAAGCTTGGATAATGTATTTTGAAGTTGTCAAGATTTGATTTTTAGGATATTTTGTATATTTGTTCAAATCTGTTTAAGAAACTTGAGGTCACTCCAGATCAGTTCAAATTTATCAATATTGCCAGAATTTGTAGATAGGCTCGTATATGGAAGACAAGTTGGCTAATGGTTTTCGAAGTTGTCAATATATGCTTTTAAGGTTAAGCTCTTTAAATAAGTAACTTCTCAGACCCCTCCAGATCAGTTCCATTCATTTAGGATAGAGAATCAAATTATTATGTAAAGGTTTATTTTTTGCATAGATTGAACTCCTCGCTTCTTGCTGTTCTTCTCTTTCCCTTGTTATGATTCCATCTGATTTGTTTGTCTTTTTTCCTTATCACTAAAAGGCTCTCTGATCTGCCAAGTTAATATATCTTTTCTCTTATGATCATCTAATAATCTCTGCTTATTTTTTGTCTCTGGAAGACTCTCTGTTAAGGATTTGACTAAAATATTATTTAAGTTTGTCAATTTGATTCGATTTTTAAGTTTGAGGTCTTACAACAGATGACAAATTGGGTGATATAGGTCATGAAATTTGTGTTTGACCACATGATTTTCAGGTTAAAATCTTATGTTGCAAGAGAAGATGGGTAATGTGTTCTTGAAATTTATCAATGTCGATCAGATTTGTACATAGGCTTGTATAATGATAGCAAGTTGGGTAATGAGTTTCGGAAGTTGTCAAGATTTTGTACATATCGTAAAATGGATGACAAGTTTGGTGATAGATGATACGATTGGGGTTGGACCTAGTTATCTTGACTGGCATCACTTTTATTTTCAAAGAATAAGAATTATGGTCGTCGTGTTCGAACGCCTGCATGTGTTCGCAAATGTAGGGAATGTGTTTTACCCGTTCAAATGCGGCCCAACCTCTTTCGAACGCACTCGGCGAGAATGAATTGTTTCTATGGTTATCTTTTATTTGTTTTGCTTGTTAGGTTTGCCTCTCAATATGTGGAAGACAATCTTATTATGGTTATTGAATGAATTGAATTTCTTTCACAGATATTCCCCTCTCCTCCTTGTTCCTTCCTTCCACGTCTATGCCGCCACTAATCCTGTTGATCGGCCTACCTCCCTAAACCCTTAGGGAAGGCTCACTTCTCCATCTTCTTCTACTCTCCCTACTATCGTATTAACTCCGTCTATCATCCCCAACCTTCCAACTCCATCAACTCTACCAGTGTCACCCCATCATTTCCAGTTTACCACCATCAACATAGGAGTTCGTGACTCCACCCACATATCTCAATTCTTCAGATCTTCATACGCAATTTCAATGATATATCTCAATATAGCCATTTGATTTGAGTGAAATTATATTTTTGGAAAGCTCTTGCATATAGTTACAACAGATTAAAATTTCATGTCGATCCAACGATTAGATCCATGAAAAATATATTGTAAATTTCCGTACAAATTTTTATTTAGAATTGGTTGTGAGTCATATCAACCCTTTTTAAGGGAAGATCGTATCAAACTGGTATTAAGTCCACTGTTCCTCAGACATGCGCTTCCAATGATGACAACCAGAGCCCATGGCCTCACGACAAAATGAGGAGGAGAACCCCCTAATGGAGGAGGAAACGATAGCAGGAACCTTCACCCATAGAGCTGCCCGATCAAATCCCAACATGGAAGAGCCTAACATTATAGTTATGATCGAATCACTTTCATAACAGATAGCAATAAATAACCAAATGATGATGGACATGATACGGGAGTTACAGGTGACAAGAGAAGCCTCGGCGAATGGAAATGCTCCAACGACTTCCAATGCAAGTCTACTCTAACGAACACACCACTGCCACTCCATCCACTTCACCAACAAGAACACACCTCCCCCCTCGATCAACAACCAGTAAGGGTGGTATTGCTCGACCAATAAGCGGGTGAGGCCGTATATCAGGCAATCCTTGACGGTGATCAATTTGGGGGTTTTGATCATTAGGCAGAGCTAGTTGGACTAGAACCTTATTGGTTTGACATAAAATGAATGAGGGATTATCCACCAGTCATGATGCACCACCCACAAGTTAGACTAAGGTTTGGATATGATCCAGACCGAGACAATGGTATTCATTGATGAACCAGACGACTTCCCAAAGTTTAAAGGAACAATTTTTTCACGTACCAAGGAACAACGGAAGAACAAAAGGTGATATTTGCGAGCCTCTACCTTGAAGATGTGGCATCCATTGGTTTCAGACAGCTAATGCGCATAAACTGATGGAAAGGTGGACAAATTTCTTTACCGACTTCACTCAGTGCTTTGGAGTGTCGGGATATAAAGACTTCGACGCTCTCCTCTCGAAGACTGTACAAAAAACTATTGTTGGAGCATACCAAGAAGAATTTCAGAGGATAAGTAGTCGATGCCACCCTCTTTGGACCAATCAATAATTTCGTAGCACTTTCATCTCCGGGCTGCTAGGAGAGATACAAGCCGATGTGAGGGCTTTAAGACATAGAACCTTGAAGGAGGCCTATGAGGATGCAGTATTAATGGAGGATAAGCATTGAGCAATGAGGATTCACCTCTAACCGAGTTGGACAAGTCGAGACAGCCGCTACCCGACTCGGCCTAACGCAGCGGCTGGAAATTCAGCTGACAAACCAAGAGTTGCTATTGCGATGGTGCCTCCTCGAGCTCCTTTGAGGCCATCCCATGATGTGAAGTTCACACCCAGAGGTCCTAGTTGAGCATTCACACCTACTCAAGTTGAAGAGCAAAGAACTAAGGGACTTTGTTTTCGCTGGAATGAGAAATTTGTACTCGGACATTGATGTGCAAAACCAGTGGGATTGGTGGTGTTAATAGATGGATTGGAGGAAAGAAATAACGTGATTGCAGCTAAAGACGAGGGCATGGCTGAACAACAGGAGGAGGTAGTGGAGGAGGAGCCCGTGGAGGAAACCATTGATGAAATCTCCCTCCACACCTATTCTGGAACTGCCGCATCGAAGATCTTGTGGGTAAATGGTGCTATCTAGAAGACTACAGTGTGAATTTTGATCGACACCGGGTCCACCCACTACTTCATCATCGACGGAAGACTCCTTTGGAAAATTGGGCTCGAGTTGGAACCCACGGATGGGTTTGATGTGATGATCGGACATGGCACCATATTGCGGACAGATTTTATTTGCGGAGGTGTGGAATTGAAAGTGCAAGGCCAATCTTTCATCTTAGATCTTTATTCGTTGGCATTGCGGGGTGCTAACATCATCTTAGGGACTCAATGACTTCAAAGTTTAGGGCCCGTAATGTTTAATTTTACAAACCTCACGCTCACTTTTGGAAGAATGGTCGACGAGTATTTGCTGGATGGAAATCAGCCTCGGCAAGGACCGACATTGCAGTCGCTGTTTGGCCTTCCTCGTGTAGAAGATCAAGCTCTACTCATGCAAATGACATTTGCTGAATCAAAACATCAACCATCCATAGGAGTACCTACTAACATGAAGGAGTTGTTGCAGAAATTTAGTGATCTCTTTGAGGAGCCGTGAGGACTACCGCTAAACCACCACCATGATCATTGAATCCAAATTATTGCGTGGGCCGAACCAGCAAATGTTAGGCCGTATAGGTACCCATATGTCCAGGAGAAGGAGATCAGTAAGTTGGTAACCGAGATGCTTGAGTAAGGTATCATCCAACCGAGTAGCAACGGTTTTGCGTCGTCCGTGTTGCTGGTTCAAAAGAAAGATAGGAGTTGGCAGTTGTGCGTCGATTACCGAGCCTTGAATGCAATCAGCCTTGATCACCTGTATTGGGTACTGGTGATCGAGGAGTTGCTGGACGAACCCACAGGGTCAGCTTACTGCAAGCTTGACTTAAGGGCAAGGTAACATTGAGTCCACGACGACCCGATAGATGTATATAAAACGGCGTTTTAGACTCACGATGACCACTACGAATTTTGAGTCATGCTGTTTGGACTCATCAATGCACTGACGACCTTCCAAGGGCTGATGAATGATCTTTTTTTGCCTTCTCTTGCATCAGTATGTGCTTATCTTTTTTGACGACATCTTAGTGTACAATAGAAATTGGACTGAGCACTTGTGGCATGTGCATGAAGTGTTGAGCATCTTAAGACAAAACCAGTTGAAAGTCAAGATAAATAAGTGGCCTTTGGGATGAAGCATGGGTGGAGTACTTGAGGCATATCATTTTAATAAGAGAAGTGGAGGCTGACCCGAGCAAGATCAAACACATAGTGAGTTGGTCAATTCCTACTAACTCGCGGGAATTAAAAAGATTACTTGGGTTGGCGAGGTACTACCGGCGATCTGTTGCCAATACAAGATTGCTGCCCCACTGTCCTCCCTACTTAGAAAAGAGGATTTCAATAGACAAATAAGACGATAGAGTCTTTCGAAGTATTGAAGGCAGCCATGTCTACTACCACCACGGTTTTGGCCTTACCGGATTTTAATAAAATTTTCGTGATGGAACGTGATTTTCCCATAGATTAAACTCCTTTCTTTCAGTTTGTCCCCTTCACTTGGCATGGTTCCTTCTGATTTGTCAAGTTGTTACAATTTGTCTATTATGATTCATTTGATGAGTTAGTCTTTTCTATGTCCCTGAAAAACATTCTTTCAGGGATTTTGGCTGATGCACTCCAGAAAATCTGATATACTTTTTACGCTAAGATCTTATAATGAATGACAAATTGGTTGATGGCTTCTTTAGTTGTGAATTTTCATACGATTTTTAGGTTAAGATCTTATAATGGATGACAAATTGGTTGATGGATTCTTGATTTGTGAATGTTCATGTGATTTCTAGGTTAAGATCTTATATTGTGAGAGAAGATGGTAGTGGGATCTTGGAGTTTGCCAATGTTGATAGGATTCGTAGATTAGGATCTTATAATGAATGATAAGTTGGGCAATGGGTTAATGAAGATGTCAAGATATGAATTTTAGGTTAGATCGCTGAAGATTAGGTTTCTTAGATTTGCTGAGTTGATATGAATATGATCTTTTTTGCTTATTCTCCTATATTATCTTTCTCTCGGTGATGCCTGCTTTAGTGATCATACTTGATACTTATATCAAAACTCTGGTTATGCAATGCTGGATTATAATTCTTTTGATATCTTGTGGTGATGGTGAAGAACTGAGTACAAGAATATACAACATAAGCAAGGTGATTCTACATACTTAGTTGGCAAACACATTGACAAAATTGTACCAGTTCCTCTATGAAGCAATTCACTTCTTCAAGTAGAAGATTGACCATAGTGGTTAACTTAAAGCCTGAAATTGTTTGTCAAAATGTTTATGTTTCATGAAAGAAGATCAAAGTGAAAGGATGTTGTGAAATTTGGAAGAGCTAATGATATTGCCGAAGATAATGAGACATGCAGCTGTTTCAATATATATTTGGTGATGCAGTGAATGATTGTTTTAGTGCAAGATAAAGCATAGTAATTGATGAAGGATCCATGATTTATGGGAGTAAAACCGTTGGACTAAAAGATTATGGATCATATGATTTGATATTACTAGGGTATGTTCATGGTGACTTGAAAAGATTATGCATGCGTAGACATTCCAAATAAAATAATCACTTTCAATTTGCTAGAATCTGTCACTTGAGTTCAGCTGAGAAAGTTTTGGTGAAATTTTTTTTAGTTTGTGATATTTTGGATCGTGCAAATGGATCTTCAAACTTTGAGTTGGATTCTATGGGAAGACGAGTTTGCTAGCATATCGTGTAAAGCAATCAATATTCTACAATGCTATTCTTTTGGTAGTGTCAAAGTTTGAGTTGAATCCCATACTAATTTCTTCCACCAAATGTGATGTTGCTAATAGTGCTTGTTGCACTCTCATCTGATCTTTGCCGTATCTTGTCCTTTGTAATGCTTATTGCACTCTCAAGTCTCATCTGATCGTCTTTGTCATATCTTGTCCTTTGTTGGATCGATAGCGTTAAACTCACCTCAATTCTTTTATAATCCCGATTCAGTCCATATCTTGACATAATCTGTACTAGAATTCTTCTCTTTTTCGTTCCCTATTTATGATCATTATATCTTGACATTCTTTGTGTGATTCAGGACAAGAGCAGCTTGGATTGTAGGCGTGACTGTGCTTAGTTGTCCTAGAGTTTTTAGAAATGACCTCCAAGGTTTTGCCATTAGAGATTATGTTGACAAGGAGAACCGTCTCACGCATGGCAGACGAGTCACACCGTATCTCTTATTGCATAGGTATGTCTATATCGATTAGACTCACATGTACACTGATGAGAGAGGATGGTTCTAGTACAGTAGTCTTGTGCTGATGTGTTGGCAGTCTTGGCCTCCCTTACCCCCTGCAGTGCGCTTCTTGAACGGCATTGCTCAGGAGTCGACACATATGGCATGTCTGTCTTATCAAGTTAATACTGAGTAGAATGCTACTCTAGGCCAAGGCCGCAAGGGGGTGAGCTCTTTGCAGAGAGCCAGTGTTAGACGCGTATCTTCCTCCATTGCCACCTCCAGTCTTCAGCTTCGACAAGAGGGAGTTAGTTGCCAAGTGAGTAAAGTGATGTTTGAGCATACCTAGCAGCTGGAGGGGGTAAGTCTTACTCGATAAGGCTTTTCTAGCTTATCTCAATGTAAGCATTCATGCACTTCGCGGAAAATGTGGCCACAGAAGCTATAGGTAGCGCAGGAGATATTCATATGTCACATGTATCTCCATGGCACACCATTGAGGAGGGTGATAGACAACGATCCCTGAAGTGGCTTGGAGATGTCGATCTTCACACGCACTCAAATAAGTCTGGTCCATTTATCTTCCTCCGGTGGAATAGTGGGGATTAGGGCTCGAACTCTTCCCATTGACTTCCTTTATGTTGAGGTTGATAAATACTCCAATGAAAGGCCATGGAGTTGCACCAGAACTTTGCGTGGTCGAAGTTTCAACTTTTGACCGACAAGTTGGGATGGAAGGCGTTTATAATAAATAGGTCTCAGCTAAATCCCAACATTTACTATTACGATCGAATTCATAGAGCATGGTAATTGGTAAGCAGTTAAAGATCTTTTTCACTACTCAAAGCACAGATGGAGTGATCCAGGAAGCGACTCAAATGGATAACCATAGGAACAGCCCAAACAAAAGTTAAGTAATCCCGCAGGAACACCACACGACACCACAACGCCATCACCATTACCGCCGCTTCCATAAATATAGAATTCTCCATCTATTCCATCAAAAAGTAAACCTCATGGAATCCAAAGGCGAGCCTCTCCTCTCCGCTGGACCGGACGGCGGCTGCGGGAGGAGCACGATGGGCGTCGACGACATGCTGCGCCGCCACGCCGGCGAGTTCGGGCGGTGGCAGCTGCGCCACTTCGTGCTGACGTCGTCGGCGTGGGCCCTGGAGGCGATGCACACGATGGCAATGATCTTCGCCGACCGGGAGCCAGAGCGGGTTTGCTTGCGGGTCGGACCGGGCCGGTGCGGCGCCGGAGTTGACCCGTGCCTGCCCGGCTCGGGCTGGGAATGGGCCGGTGGGACCGGGTCGTCGACGGTGGCCGAGTGGGGGTTGGTCTGCGGGGAGAGGTATAAGGTGGGCGTGGCTCAGGCTGCCTTCTTCGCCGGTTGTATGATCGGTGAGCTAAATCTCTTTTATATGTCCCCTCGTTATTAGTAAAATTTAAATATTTATAAGAAAAATTATAAAAGATTTTATATCTAAAGAAAATTATGTTCATTTTGCACGAAAAGGCTTTTCTAAGCTTCACTTATTTTCTCCTTTTGGGATAGGACAACTGAGTTATTAATTTTTTTTCATATATAAATGTTTCAGCTCTTATTCTTTTACATCAGTATAGACTATAGAGTGATGTTTTGCTCATTTCATAAGAAAATTAGCGCGTGATTTGCAAATTTTCCTAATTATATGACAGAAAAAATATATATATATATACATATATAAATAGTGACAACAAGGACAGCTGTTATTTCTCGTAGGAGTCTTGCTCCTAACTAGGCCCGATGTATAAATAGTGAATGTGTACGGTTCGGACCGTAACTTTTCCTTGAACATTAGGGTGTTATCTGAAAATTCCACTCGTACGCTGTCCTTTTTTTTTAATATAAGTTTGTTTGATTCCATTTCAGATCTGTTTTGGATTATAATTACTAGTACTGGACAAGCAGACATGCATTCCTTACCGAGGTTAAAAGACGAAATTACCACTGTTACAATGGTTTTTGACCAGACTACTCCTTAAATTTATTATTAAATGATCTTAGTACAGGACAAGCGGACATGCATTTCTTACCGAGTTTTTGACCAAACTATTACTGTTCTAATTTTTTTTTTCTATCAAAATAGATTACTTCTTAAAATTGTTATTAAATTGGGTTTAATTTACTGTAGCTATAATAAAATTATTAAATTAATCAGTATTTTATTCATAAGCAAAAATAATAATTAGTTCAGCATTTTTATCTAGTCTTGAAACTTTAAACTATCTAGTGTTTTATGTTATATAAATTTTTTAAACTTAATCTTTGAGTAATTAACGAAAAAAATTATTAGGTGATTCTGTTAGAACTATAATGAATTAAATTCTATTAGATAATAAATTTGAGGAATAAGTTTATTTCGATAAAAAAAAAAGCCTTCTAGTTTGGTTAAAAACTCTTCCTTGCCACCGAAATCTTTGACTTACAACTAACAAAGGACAATATTTGCATACTGCCGTACCGACTTAATTCATGCACTATATTTATGATAAGGTTACATTTTGTACCTTCTCCTCTTCAACTTTATTCTAACTTTGTTTTATGTAACTATGTCTTTTTACATTTTATTAGAAAGTATTTAATTATTAGAAATTGAGGAAATAAATTACTTATTTTTAGAACTCCTCCTCATCTACGTACGTATTGATTAAGGAAATAAATTACTCAGTATTTTGCAACCGCACCCCTCATTTTCCCTATAATTTTGATAGTATTTTATTGATGTTTGTTGGGTGCTGGAATCTTCGGCCACCTATCGGACTCGTTCCTGGGCCGGAAAGGATCTCTCACCGTCGTGTGTGCTCTAAACGCAATCTTTGGCCTCCTCACTTCCCTCTCTCCGACCTACGCGGCCTACGTCCTCCTCCGCCTCTTGACCGGCTTCAGCAACGGCGGCGTCGGCCTCTGCGCCTTCGTCCTCGCCACCGAGCCCGTCGGCCCCACAAAACGCGGCGCCGCGGGCATGTCCACCTTCTACTTCTTCTCCGGCGGCATCGCGCTCCTCTCCTGCATCGCCTACCTCTTCCAGTCCTGGCGCCAACTCTATCTCGTCTCCTCCCTCCCCTCCCTCCTCTTCCTCATCGCCGTCCTCCCCTTCGTCTCCGAGTCCCCCCGGTGGTACCTCGTCCGCCGCAACATCACCAAGGCGATGGACGTCATGCATGATATCGCTCGCCAAAATAATAAGCAAATCCCCAGCAATATCACCCTCAAACTGGACGACCAACCAGAACCAGAACAAGAACAAGAACAGGAACAGGAACAGGAACAAACCCTCTCGGGGTCAATAGTTGACGTGCTCCGCTCGCCTTTGACTCGTATTCGTCTCATCCTCTCCGTAGCCATTAACTTCTTGTGCTCTGTCGTGTACTACGGACTCAGCCTGAACGTGGTCAACCTCAAGACAAACCTCTACCTAACCGTGCTGCTCAACGCCCTCGCCGAGATGCCGGCGTACACGTTGACGGCGGTCCTCTTGGACAGATTTGGACGTAAGCCGCTCGGCATTGGCACGATGCTGCTCAGCGGAGTGTTTTGTATAGCCGGGAGTTTGGTAGGGGAATCTGGTGCAACGAAGGTTGTAAGGATGGTGTGCGGTGTGGTCGGAATCTTCGGGATGGCGGCCACGTATAACTTGCTGTTCATTTACACGGCGGAGTTGTTTCCGACGGTAGTGAGGAACGCGGCGCTCGGGTGCGCCGCTCAGGCGTCGCAGATGGGGGCGATACTGGCGCCGTTCGTCGTCGTTCTCGGAGACCGGCTGCCGTTCGCCGTGTTTGGGGCGTGCGGGGTTGTCGGAGGAGCTCTGGTGTTCTACCTGCCGGAGACGATGAACCGGCCGTTGTATGATACAATGGCAGGGATGGAAGAGGGGGAGAGGGAGAGCCTCAAGTAGAAGTGTTCTTATCGAGAAACAAAACAAGAGTTGTATTCTATTTTCTTTTGAGGGTTTTAGGGGTTTGTTTTGATTGTTGTCTTCTTTCCTCAAAGAATGATCGATTTGCGAGAATAATATAAATATCTTATTAGCTTTTTTTAAAGTACTAATTAATTACTCTCTTTAAAAGTGCTCATGTTTAACTAGAACGCCATTATAGCCAGATATTTGACAGCTTACAACACTGAAATATTATGGGAGTAAAATAGTTAATTATAGATTAGTATTATACTTATTTTTTTTATCTATGATGCAGGGAGAGATTTTTTCATATATATATATATATATATATATATATATATATATATATATATATATATATATATATTTGGTTGCAGCACTAGAATAGAAGGTTTTCTCTTACTCCAACTTTTAATTAGAATAAGAAAATAAAAATAAAAGATCCGGTATATATGATATTAGTAATACCGTGAGAATTATATACTATAATATTGGTTATGCTTCATACGATAATGTGTGGTAATAAACCAGAGATCCTTAATTTATAGATAAAAGTGCCTAAATCTTAATGACAACTAAAAATAGTTAACCCCGATTGCTCTAAATTTAGAGTCAACTAATTCTGCAATAGATAATTGGGATCCTGAACCAAATTTGAGCTGTATACATCTAATCTAAACATAGATTGCACAAAGGAGTCAACCTACAGTCGGGTACCATAGATACTTGGCACACCCACCGAACTTTTGTATGGCAAATTGCAGTAGAGCAAGCAGCCGTTCTTTAGAGTGTATCTAGGTCCTCAGATGGATGCTTTGGCACCTTGCCACACTAGTCAAATACTGCAGGGCAAAACAAAACAATTAGGCCTACAGCAGTCCAGATCCATTTATCAGCATACCTGTGCTTGCCACAGAATAGTTTCCAGTTCTACCCTCAGAATCATCAAGACTCAAGTCTCTAACTCATTCATCCTTCCCTTCAATTCGGAAGGGTGGAAATGTCCGTCTATGCAGCATTACATTGTCTATCTGATCCAGAAGAATTCAATCTGTAGAATGACTATAGATAAAAAAAAAAAAAAAAAATCTATTTATAAACCATGGCCAAGACATTGCGCACCCGATAGATCAACCAGAGATTTATACAAATGGATCAGCATAAACAAGCACGAAGAAAAGATTCTGTGAAAATGCTACACTACATCAATGATCTACTGACTACCAGTAAATAATCAATACAATTACATGGATGGAGGAACTGTACATAGGGTGAAAATGCTGATCTGACATTAAAAACTGAAAATCCCGCGATTGAGAGGGGACAATGTGTGAAGGACACAAAGAATTAGGTCAATGATCAACCAAGCTTACGTTACCCATCCCACGAACCTTGGAATACATTCGGCCTGCTCTTGAGCCAATGCATCATTTCCTTGTCCAAGGGGCGCTTATTCAACACGGCGTCCAGCATCGGACTCCCAAAAAATTTTGGGCTGCTCTTGAAGGCCCATATCCGATCCTCTGGCCATGGCCTCTGTGGTTGTTTCTCCTGTCACAGCCATCAAGCAATTTCATTAGAAAGACAAATAAGCTGCAGAAAGGCCTTCTAATCCCAACCATTGGTGTTAAAATCATAAGTATAGAAGAATAAGTTACTAACGTATGCTGAGTACTTTCAAAATAGTAGAAAACAAGATAAAGAACTGACAGCCATCAGTATGGCTAAATGATCTCATCACAGGCTGCATTAGCAGACTAAGGTAAATAACAGCCAACTTGGATGATGAAGTAACAACTAGCTCTTAACCTGAGTTGAATCCACCCAGTTATTATGGCATTCCTAGTTACTTGAGCAGCAAAATACTTGCTAGCAATAAAACATGACATCTATGAAGCCTATCATTGAAATTCCACTTACCATGCGTAATAACATGAATCTCATGGTTCTTGAGCCATAGATGTTTTCACGTAATGGTTTCTGAGACTTTGCATAGAAGGAGGAAACAGTGGGCAATGACAAACAACCCTTTCTAGCTCTTGCCAATCTACTGTCAGGTTCTGCATTCGTCTGGCTATACCAGTAGATCAGCTGGCCTAAACAATAATTCTCACCATATGTCTTACAGTACTCCTGCAAGCCTGATCCCATCTTATCAGCATATTTGGGACCCAAGTCAAGAGGGCTAATGTAAACAGGGGGAGATTTTACTGTATTATACTCCTGCAAGCGTGATGTAATCAGTCAACGTGGCCAAATGGAAAAACACTTCCTTCAGCATAAAAAGTTGGGACACAATGAAAGTTCCGACTTACTTGGATCTTGAAAAAATATTTCGTGTAAGCGTACATGTGAATCAAGTCAGCAGCACCATCATGACGACACTTGCAAGTACAGGGAAGACTTCTTAACTCATCCCTTAGCCTGCAATACAAAAAAATAAGTAGAAAATTTCAAGATATAAGAAGTTTAGGGAAACATGTTTCAACATTATGCCTTACCATAACAAAGACTTCCGAAGTTCCCTCTCGAGATTCTCAGAACCTGATGGATCATGGACATGAATCTTGGACTTGAGGTCCTTAAGTAGATCTGCCTCCACATGAGGTGCCATGGAATGAAGAAGCTCCTCAACTAGTGAGCCCTCCCCCTTCCAAAGGACTGAAATTATGCCTTCAGCACTAAGTTTCTCTAAGGGAGGTGGTGCTTTCTTAGGGTCCCCAAAGACGCATCTCATAACGTATCTCACCTAAAGAATTGAATTCCAGTTAGACCAAAAATCATGACTCAGTTGTATACTATAGTAATGAATAGGTTTCTCTTTTCATATTCTTTGCAACAGATATGCGCAAGTTGCAGATGGAGACTGAGAAACCACATGTAATAACTCAAAGAGGTAATACTTCTTAGGTCTTGCGATAACAAAAGAATTGAAGGGCGTGAAAGAAATGGTCAAATGGAACATAAACACCTTAATATTCTCATCACATCAAAGAATGATTCTGGAAGCAGCATGTCAACCAAAGTAAGCACACTAAAAATATATTCCAACCACTTTTGAATTGATCCTTCTAACAAATGCTGTCTACAATAAAATTGCTGGTAAAGAAATAATAAGAACAAGCACCTTGTCAAGAGTAAGCGCCACATTTTGAAGCCTCGCATTAGAAACACCCTCAGCCTGACTCATTACCAAGAAAATTTTGCCAAATTGAGCAAGGTAATAAAAAAAATGTGTAAAGGAGAACATGAAAGAGATTGGCCTCAGCATATACCTGAATCTCAGCATCTTTTTTCTCAATGTCAATATCTATATCTGAAAAGAACTTTCTTTTCTCTTCCAAATTGTGCTTTAGAATCTCATCAGGAAGCTTTTTTCTCTCAAAGTCTATATACCTCACCTTTATTTAACATAAATTCATCAGGTTTCAAATAACAGACTATAACAATCTAAATTAACAAGTAAAATAGGAAAATTGCAGCAAAAGTAACTACCAAATGAGCCGAGTAAGCAATAAGCCAATCAGGCAATCCAGCAAGCAAACAAGTACCCAGGCCAGCTTTTCCCAAGTCAATGTAGTCTTGTCGTGAAACAGTATCCACTTCACAAGCCTCGAGCATTAGCTTATGACGATCTAGCAATCCATGGCACTCCTTCATTACCTGATGCATTCACACATGTAGATCTAAAAAATCATGTGCAAGTTCAACCAAACAGAAGTTATCAAATATCGAAAACTCTTCTTGACTATCCAAATCAAAATGAAGGAAATAAAACATAAATTTGTCAAGGTCCACATATTTAATTCTTACTAATAAAAAATTATCCTTGTCAATAAGAATTATTTTCTTTAGTGCAGTTTCAAATCACTAGTATAAGAATTGTTTCAACAATTTTACCTTCTGATAAGCCTCTTCACCACTCAAATTCAGATAGCTACCCCGGCATATTTGAGTACCACACAAACAGACTGATGCTTCATACTCTTCCTTACTCTGCAGTAAAAATAATCCAAAATTATACTATATCATTTTCAGTAAATTAGAAGATTCTCAAACAGTGTGCTTACCTCTGTCACAGAGTTATAATCGAAAGTGATTTCTTCACCATAAGCAATTGGTCGTACAGTATAAATTCCTATCTGGTATTGACCGTCCACAGCTGTAACTCTGTTATAAACAAATTAGAAGGTTTGTAAAAAATTAAGAGGGGTTATCATTCTCTACTAAGCAACAAATAAGTAACAGAAGAGGATAAATTTGTCATCATTTTGAAATGCTTAGTACATGGAATAGATTTGAAAACCTGATATTTCCTGCAAAGAGAGGTTGGAATTAAACTACATACTCGTCTTTATCTCATCAGGATAGAAGAAAGAGATGCCATGTAATAGATGTGTCTCTAAATCTATGAAACACTAGAATGTATTGAGAGCCTGAAGTATAGAATACAACTAGTCATAGTTACTCCCAAATGACTAGATGTGAGTCTTGTGACTACACCTTTGGGCAAGATCTGGACCAACTTGAAGCAAGGGTATAGTTGTAAAAATGAAAATACCACCCAAAAGAGTAACAAGAATAGATATACCTGATGGATATATCAAGAATAAGGAAGAAAGGTTAAAACTTTTGCATGAAGTTGAGACAGAATGTTGATCCAGATATAAAAGTTAGGTTCAACAATAAGACCTAACAAGCAAGAATCAGAAGTTATTGCAGAAATAACAAAGAAAAAGTACCGTAGAGGGCCAATCACAAAAATGGCCAAATAAAAGAAAAGAAAGTTCATAAGGATCCACCAAGTAGAAGACAAGTAACTAAAGGGAGTTGCACAAATCATAACAAACTAGACAACAACAATTTAGATAGAGCCAGAGGAAATATCAAAAGGTAAGCATACAAAAAGGGAAAAGAAGTGGATGTTTGAAGCTCCAAATTGTGCTCATCTGTATGTCACTTATCAATCAAGTACTACTATCACACTAGCTAAACAACCAAATATAAGTATGCTCAGACGTGATAGAGCTTACTTTGCTTCACAATTAGGCCTACAAGAGTGACAAATTCTACTTGCATAGTTTGCCTTGTGCATGGCATCAACAACAACCAAGTCATATCCATCTTGATCACCCTGCCAATTTTGAGATCAAATATCAGCAAAACTGCAACAGAAACTGGGGGGTTAATACCATCTTAAGCTGGTAATCCTTTTCTGATTAAGGGAAAACACCTTTGGCCTTTCTAGATAAATATTGTAAAATTCAGGTGCCGGATCTTGACTATTCTTTTGCAAAGACCTAATTCCATCTTGCTTCTCAAACCATTTCCAAGCAGGATATACCTGCAAATAATACAAAGCAATATCCAATTAGTACTACTTGGAAAACTAAGATTCAAAGTTATAGAGACAACCAATGCCAGCTAAGTACAAAGTTGGTGCAAAAAGCTAAAAATAGAGCTTAATGAGAATTGAATTGTGAATGATCACATGTAAAAGTGCAGAAAGGGATCATTTATTAAATACTAACCAAGTATGCATTTCAAATTCTCAATTGCAGCAGAAAGGAATCACTTACTAACCAATTATTGCAGACTAAAGAAAATCTAAACAGGATCGTGGACATGTATCATGCTGCAAAAGTGCAAAGTACACAACTGCAATGCCATAATAATAAATGTTAACCAAGCTCTCTATCTAATATACAATCTTCCAAACAGAAAGGAAGAAAGGCAGATCTATGAATGAATTAAGGATTCGGTCCTAGTAAGTCTAAGCTTGTAGCCCCTAATACAGAACTCTGTTAACCTAGTCAAGTTAATTGGACAAACCAAGATCTCAACTCATCAATAGTGGACTCAGTTTATGCCATCCTGAATGAATATCGTTAAGTATAATCTACAAGGTATCCAAAGGCCCACATACACAATTTACTTCCACTAAAAAAACTTACCAACTTTACACTGAAAACATTTGAAATACTTCAATGCACAAAGACTCCCCAGTGCAGGTTGTGATGAAGGCAAACCGAATTCCCACTACTGGAGAAGGCTGTTTCTTGACTCAAATCCATGCAACATGGCAAATATTTACCAGTTTCCAGTTTCAAGGATAGACGGTTAGAACAAATTCACTTTAACGTCTATGTGCCTGCCTTAGAATATAACTAGGCTCCGCTTATGTCCTATCTATATAACCACCTTAGCATATTGAATCATATGTTACACTGTAGATTGACTTTGAAATTCAAAATTATTATACATGCTGATGAATCAGTGGATTCTACTAGCTTATTACAGTTCTTAACAAGAATACACTATTATATTGATTACATTGTATGTATTAATTTTAACTTCTTCTCTAACTAATAGTTGTTTTATTTATTTATAATTTTTACCATCTTGAATTTTGAGCGCTGCCTAGTGCCTAAACGCCACACGATCCCTTATCCATCCATCAACCATCTGGTCTTTCATAACCTTGAAAGGATAACAGAAAATCTAGAACCTTTCCTTTAATAAAGTCAATCAAAGCAAAATTAAAAGAAAAAAAAAGTCAAATTTTCACAGATTGTTGCTCTAAAGAATTACTATGCCATCCCATCCTATTAAGATTATATACTTTTTAAGGATGCAACAGCAAACAGTGATCTTATAAACCTTGTGTGTTAAAGTATGAACTTATGGATATAAGTTTCCAGCAAACAGAAGATTAACATAACTTTTCTTGCGTTATAGTGTAAAATATGCAACAAGAATCACAACAATAAGCAGTGAAATATGCCCACCTCTCCCAAGAACTCTACAACAAAATCGTCTAGACCAAACCCTTCCTCTTTATTGCAAACAACTCCAAGACCCTGGCAGTATGTGGAAGATGAGAAGTCAATACAAGTCGATACACTTGAGGTTGAACAAGAGCATCATCAAACAGAACTTTTTTATGTAGAGCTTACAGAAATTTTTATGTAGAGCTTACCTTTCTGTAAGCAACATAATTATCATCTGAACGATTTCTCATAGCTTTCAGGATTGCCTGGCACATCTTCACAATGCGCGAGTCACTAATCTCCTCTGCGGCCTTTTGGGTTTCTTCAATAACAGGTTGTAAAGGATAAACCATTGGGGTATTTCCAGTGCCAGTAAAATGCCTGACTTGCTTATTCAAGGTGCTCAGAAGAAACTGTCAGAAAAAACATCAAGTAAGTCTCCGATGCAGCAGTCAAACACATAACTTACAAAAGAAAAGATAACAATTTTGTCAGCATACCTCTTCAATAAAATTTTGTTTATCTTCAATAGTCCAATCAGGATCCTCAGGCATAGAGTCAAGTATAAGGTTATGCGTATAAGGATCTATGCCATAAACTTCTTGCTCCAGGACTTCAGCGCCAAGCATTTTTCTAGGTTTGTATTCCTTAACCTCAGGGATGTCCATATCCTCCGTACCACTTTTCTGGGCAAGCATTTTTTCAGAGTAATCATCAGGTAAAGCAACCCGCATCTTCCGCTGAACTTCCTCCTTATCTGCTATAATAAGGTATTCGTCAATTACTTCATATTTTCTAGTAATTGGAGGAACAAGACTTGCTTTTGTCATGCGAGCACCCCATTCACGGTCATCACTCATAGAATCTATAGAGTCATCTATCTTCATAGTACAAACTCCTTTTATGTCCCATAAACTGGAATTTACATCCGAGTCACTCTCAGTGTCTGATTCAGTACTCTCACCCTCACCTCTATCATCTTCAGAGAACCCATCAGAAGTTTCACTTTCTGAGTCAATATTCCTTTTCTTCAATTTAGAGAGACTTCTCTTAATTTCTTTGTCAAATGCATGGGATTTATAATCTGCCTCACCATTGGCAAAGTTTGTAATGCTATTCCTATTCATTCCCTTCTTTTCACTCATGGCTTTGGTTTGCTTCCTTTTGTATTTGGAGTCTGAAAAATATTGACCCGTATAAGGGCTGTCTTTGGATGACTTAGAATATTCATCTCGCCCATTAATGAACCTTGGGTTCTCCAATCTCTTCGCCAGTTGGATGAATGACATGATAATTTGCTTCATATCTCCAGTTTCACCCTGATTCTTGGCTCTGCAATAATATTCACATTAGGAACAGACAATAAGAAAATCCTTTAGCATCAAAAAAGTCAACCAATAGGTCTTACTTTAGTGCATCCCGGCACATACGACTAATGTCATCCTTTATTGAACTCAACCCACGATGTACGTAATAACCACTTCTAATCCTATCTTCAATTTTTGCAACCTGTAAAAGAAAATAGAAATAAATAGAGGCAGACTGGAAAGCCATGCATTAGTAGAAACATGATACTTTCTACAACAAAAGGAAATGGCTAAGAAAGTACTTTGGGTATGAAAAAGTCAAATCTGTTCCCCTTCATAATGTCCTTCAAACTACTAGCAACAAAGTCTTCAATCTTTCTGTATCCATTCTCAGACTTCCTTTGCAACCACTGCCTCATTTGTGCATCCCTTGACAGAACACCTGAGGACTTTCTAGCATCAAGCAGCTTTGATCGTTTGTAGAAGCCCTGTCGGAATGGTAGGCTTGACGAATCCTTTCTATCAAGAAAACCAGGCTCATAATCAAAATCTCCCATCTCATCAGAATCATCTAGCTGATAGCCCAAGCCCTTAGATTTTTTGGACGTAGAGTAGCCCTTCTCAGTTATCTGCTTAAGGCTCCTTATTTTTGAATAGGATTCCTCATACCGTTTCACACTGCTTGACCCAAAGTTCTTAACCCATTTCACATGCTGAAATTTGTCTTTTAAATCCACAAACTGACTGCAATTTCTAATGTCTATATAAGAAATACATGGAAATATCTGGAGAATCTCTTCGAGAGTGCTAGCACTAACATTACAGCAACCTGTTAAGACAAGAGAAGTTATCTTCTTCTTGTCATAACCATCCTGCAAAACCAATTGACAGAAGCTACATAAGTCAACAGATACTTGAAAGTAACACTTAGACGCAGGAGAGAAAATAGCATACCATAATACTCCGAAAATTTTTATCAGTACATTTAGGACCAGCAGAAGACAAATCAACAAGATGGGATACACTTTTGTAAAACTTGGCTGCTGTATTCCAACGTTTGCAAGTAGCAGCAGAGGAAAGAAGTGATTTCACATCAGTCCTCAGAAAATGGAATACCCTTGCTAATATATGACCATTAAGCAGACCCCACCCCTCATTCTCATTTTCACAGCTTGTATGACTATCTTCAGAAAAGATAACCTCACCACATATATCTTCAAAAGAACAATTGTTCTTCTGAATATTAAGTAAATCCTCCTCCATTTCAGAGTCTCCATCACTTTCATCAGCCAACAAACGTGCTCTTTTTGCAGAACGAGGTACACCATCTTCTGCATAAAGATAAAGAAATAAATATATGAGAAGCAAGTGAAGAAAAGAAGAATATATGGGCACAGTACACCAATCACTCATAAGAAGCATCTAAATGACAATTCATCAAGAGAAATGGTTCATATATGATCAAGGTCCACCTAGGACCAAAACAGAGAAGTGGTTCAACATGAATGCAATAGGTACAATTAAGACATACACACTGTTTCCAATATGCACCACATTTAGGCATAGCAAAAATTAAAACCTAAAGAACTACTGAATAGAGGTCTGTTCTCCAGACAAATGCTATTACGGTTCTAAAAGCCAGAAGCAGAAACATGTCCTGACTCCTCATTCATGCCTGGCTAATAGCAAAACAGAGTGAAAGAGAAGAAAGAAATGGAAAGAGCATTCCAAGACTAGAGGAAGAAGATAACACACCTGATCTCCAAAAATTATTCCCTGACAAATCATGAGATAGAACAACAGAACTCTTTGTGATAGACGAATTAAATGGGAAGTGTGTTTCCATTTCCTTCTTTGGCTGCTTCTCCGTAATCCATGGATCTAAGACTTCATTTATAGCTGCGGCAAATTCCCTGTTCTTGTATGACTTCATGACAAGTTCATGCAGCTTACCACGTGCATAACCAATAAATTGAGGGTGCAAGCTGTGAAATGAATTAGAAGCACAGCTGTTATCCTTGCACGATGCATGTGACTGTATTAGAGAAGAATTGGAAGTTGGCACTCTATTTTCACCCTTCGTCTGACTAACTTCAGAAGACTTTATATCACTGGCAACTGGAAGCCATGTATTATCAACCTTCCGGAAAACACTGCTTTGCTCCAGGATAGTACCTTTCGCGACCAGTTCCTGTAACTCCGAAAACGATGATGGACCATGTTCATAACCAGCACCATCCAGGTAGTACCAATCACCTAGATTTACAGACAACTCATCAACAGTACAAACATGATCACTGGGGACATTTAGCACATTTCTTAACTTTTGTAGTTCATCTTCATGATGCTTCCCAGAGCGATATGAACCTTCATAAATAGAACTTCTATCACTGCTCATTGAGTGCGACCTCGAGGATCTCGAAGGGTGTCGGTCGCTGCTTCTGACTTTCACACGAGACTCAGAAGATGTATGGTCCTTGACCACACACGCGTTTATCCTAATGACAGGAAGTATTGTTCCCTTTACTCCCCTAGGAGTCAACTGCTTGATTTGGCCTGATCTATCAGAAACCACAGCTTTGCTCAGGTCACTACTGCTCTCATTATTTTCTTCTAAAGATGAGAAAGCCCATAGTGGCAGATCAAGCTTCTTAATGCGTGAAGGATAGTATAGATCATCCTTTCTGTGCCAACGGGGATCCTCATGGCTACTTGTGGGCATCTGACAAAGAGGGAAGCCTTCATTAAGGACAAGCTTTCTTCTGTAAGATCTATCTTGACTAACTTCATCATTTCTCTTCCAGTCACCACCTCTGCAAGACCATCTGCCAGAAAACCAATCACTAGAACCACCACAGGGAATGACTTCACCATTTTCTCTTAACAAGCATTCAGAACCTCTAGGCATTCCTTCATCCCTCGAATGCCGTGTGAACTCATGATGGCGCTCTTGGAATCTTGTGAAACCTGTCAATCAGGCACAACAAAATCTCAGGACACTAACAAGTAATAACATGTCGTCAGAAAAGGAATGGAGAAGAGAAGAAATTATAAGAAGAATGAAGTTTCTCTTCCGGTCGTGATGATAGTAGTCATGGTTGGGTGGGTTATCTGTCTATGTAGTAAAGCTAGCATTTCCTACAAATTTCAGATCTTTTCTTATCATAAATTTACTCGTTGGTCACTTTCATTTTTCAAGTCAATTATAGATAATATAAGAGAACACAACGTCATCTACTGTGAATTTTCTTCTTTCAACCAAGAAAAAAGAAGCATATTTATCTTTGAAAAAATATTATAATATTTTGGACCACCAAAGAAACTGGCAAGTACTGCCACTACTACAGACTAAAATTACATGAAAACCCAAATATCTAGATAAAACATAATTAATCTCGATGACAGAGTCAAAAACATAAGTGAATTCAACACAATAGTCAGGATAAAGGTGTATGCATCTCAAAAGCAAAGCGGGCAATAAAAAGATTTTGGAAATAAAAGAAGAGAACAAAAATCACTTAACAGCATACCTTCATATCGATTCCAATTCTCCCAATCTGCAGGCTCAAATGTCGTATTCAATGCTTCTGCGATTCCAGAAATAGCCAAAACAAAAGGAAAGAACACAGTCAGGACAAAATAGATTAAAACCAAAGCCAAAGAAAGGTGAGTGAGCCTGTCTGTTAATGGGCCTTAATTGGGCTTCGACTGGCTTGGGCTGGGAACTAACTGGGCCTTCACGACTTTATGGAGAAAAAAGCCCAAACCCAGTAAATCAACAGAGCTACTACGTGCAGGTAAATAAGGTCTTAAAGATATAAGAAATTTAGTAGATTAGTTTGCAAAGAAAGAAAAAGAGAAAACAGCCCCAGAAGACAAGGACCAAGGTGGGGGCCTTCATTCAGGACCCATACAAATACTGGAAACAATAAGTTCAAACCCGACCCATTAAGATCACCCCTAAATCAATGTGACATTTGCATTAGAAGAAAAGTAATGATTACCTCCAATAGTCTCAAGCTCCTTTCCACTTACAATAGTATAACCATCCATTAAAGCATCAACCCTCTTGTCAATATGAAAATCTGCGATGGTATCTGGTGTAACTGAAGCATCTTCCATTTGCGACTCCTGCTGATCAAATGTCGAAGTAGATACTTCCTTGAAAGGATCTCCTGGTTCAACTAACAAATTCCCTGGTGCTTCTGGCGGACTTACCATTTGAGTCACCACATCTGAGACGACAGAGAGCATGTTTGAGTGCACTAAGGGAGATGCTGCCTTTTCAACAGTTACCCAGCGATCACTCTCGGCATGCTTTATCAGATGATCAGTTTGAAGCAGACCTTCATCCATGAGCCTTCTGAGGTCAACTAATCTGGAAGGTCCCTGCTCTACACCAAAATGATCAAGGTAAGACCATTTCCCAGCATTGGATTCAGATGCCACACCAGCATGAGGTGGAGTGTCACAAATATCCATATCTTCTTCCATTGATGGTTGCTCATCAGCGGCGGTGCTTTGAGTCAGCAGTGGAGGAGGGGGAGGAGGGAGGACAGGAGGGGGAGGGGGAGGTGGTAGTGGAGGGGGAGGGGGAGGGGAAGGTTCATTTAACTGACTGCTTATGTTCTGCAACATCTTCTCCTTATTGCTTCTATCATCACTAGTTCTGCTACTACTGCTCTTAATTGATTGCTTGAGAGAGCTGTCCTTCAGGGAATCTTTATCACTATAGTCCCTGCGCCCTGCTCTCTCCTCATACCTACTGATTTGCTGCTTCTCGCCTTCTTTACTCTTCCTACTTGATTCTCGGTTGTCAATGGTATGTCCGCGATCATGCGGAGATCGTTCATGATGTCCTGAAGTCCTATCTCTGTCTTCATGATGCCGAGATCGCTGGCATGGGGACCTGCCGGAGTGATTTGGAGTACGATCCCTATGATTTGAATGATGAGTCCTGTCTCTAGGAGACCATTCAATGTAGCATGGGCTTCGATCCCTGTGATCGTGGTGGTGAGAACGCTCACGCTCATGCGGGGATCGTTCAGTATGTCCTCGCCTTCGGCCTTGCCTATCAGAGCCTCGGGATGGTAAGGATGACTCCTGATACCTACAAGAGCTATTCCTGCCAGTAGTCGAAGCCCTTGTTGATGAAGAGGATGCGTTTTTATAGGACCTTTCTGGATACGTGGAACGATTACTCTCTTCTGACTTCCTGTGGCTCTTCGACCCCAACTGATCGCCAGGCTCCGCATGGTGCTTGTGATTGCTGTTTTTGGATTCCGCAGAAGGCCATTTTGACCAACCTCCACCATTATGCTCCCTGTCGCCACTCTTTCCATTGCTGCTTTCATGCTTAATCTCAGCCAGCCCCTCTTCAGGAATCTGCAAGCATTTCTTCACCTCCTTCTCCCGGGCAGTATGATCCCAGTTCAACGAGGAAGAAGACCTCTTCCTGTAATCATTGTCATTGCAACCTCCATCTTTTCTCTGATGATTAACGTCTGGAGAATGCTCCCGCTCTCGTTCTTTCTCTTCCTTCCCCAATTCCACATTCCGCCTTCTGCTCAACCCGAATTCAGACTTTGCTGAATCCCCCTTCTGGACGTCGTCTTTTCTCCATCTCCTCGGAATGAATTCTCCAGCCTCCACTTCACTCTTCCTCCATTTCTTCTGGACCACTTCCCCCTTCTCCAACTCCCCATTTCGCTCGTGCACTTCTCCATCCTCCAACTTACCCCGGCGGTGCCTCTCAGGCACGAACTCGCCTATCTCCAACTCCGTCCGCCGCACCTGAACACCGTCCAATTTCCTATCTTTCTCGGACTCCCTCCGTCGATCGGCGTCCTCGCCCTTCCTCATCTGCTTAAAGGGCTTCAAAGCCGACTCCGGAATCGGCAAGGGGGCGCACGCGACTCCTCCATCTCCCATGGAACTCCACCGGAAACCCTAGGAGATGAATTGGGCCCCAAGACCCAGCACCGGCGAACCCAAAAACCCTAGCTTTCCGTTACACCGGGGCTCTCCACGCTCATCCTAACCTCAGCTCCAAGAACATCAAGCCCTAATTCTTCACACAGTCAAGGCAAAGACGGGGTTTTTATCAGCACCCAAATCAAATCAGAATCCGGAATCACACACAATGCGAGGAATCCAACCGAGAAGCAGCAAAAACTCAATAAAACCGATTAAAACCAAGAATTCTAATCGGAAGCGAAGGATGGGTAACGACAGCAAGTTTTGGTGAGGGCTCACCGGGCCGGAGATCGAGGAATTGGATGCGTCGATCACGAGATCTACGGTGGAAGGAGCCTGACAGCTGGGATAAGAGCTCTATTCGCGCCTCTATCCTATTCCCCGGCCTCTACTCACGAGCTATCCTCGCCGTTATCTTGTTCGCCTCTTCGCGCTCTTCTCTTTCTCGCTCGCTTTGGGGAGAAGACGGGGGGTGGGGGTGGGGGTGGGGGGATGCTAATGAAACCTTAATAAAATGTTTCGTTTTTTTCTTTTCCTTTTTCCTATTTGGAGCTCTCCTGGGTTACCGTCGAGGGAGATATGAGGCGGTAACTGTACCGTATGCGGTACGACTACATCATAGACCACAGCTCTCTCGAGTCTGGTCTTCCTTACGGATTATTGGGCCTTCTGGGCTTCGGCCCATTATTGCATCCCAGATATAAATGAAAATGGACCGAATATATCTGCTATATATCCGTATCCGAATTCATATCTTTATCCACGTATTTATATCCGTATAGTATAGTGATAAAAATTATATTTGTATCTATATTTTTTCTTCGATTTGAGTCCGAATGTTAAATAATATAAATGTTGATTTGAATATTTTATGTATCTGTATATATACTTTCTAGATATGGATACAAATTTAGATAGAACCTGGATCCGGAACTGAATTAACTCAGATTTTACTCCTAATCCCAACTTAAGTTTTACTTAGAATAGTTACACTGGACCTTGGACCTGAATTATTTCATATTTTGATAAAAACTATCTAATATCTATATCTCTCCCCTTATGAGAGGTAGACAAAAATATTAAATGACAAATTTATACTCTACTTCCCATAGAAATTGGATGATGGGAGTATATGAAAACAGTTAATAGCTCAAAATCATTGTGTTATTGTTCCTTTTATTGATCCAATTTTACATTAAAACTCAAAATTATTTGCCAGATGATTCCATTTTATAGTCAAATTAGCAAAATATGAACCAGAATACATGTACTTCACAAACTAGGCCTAATTTTCTTTCTTTATGTATAATTTGTAAAAAAAATTTGTTGAGAAAATGCATAATTTGTAAATCTTGCATAAGCAATGTATACATTTATCTTATTGTGCATAATGCGTTTATTTTTGAAAACAAAATCACAATAATCATGAGTTTAATTATGCAGAAAAGTGTATTATGATAGATGAATAGAGTACAAAAGTATAGCCTAATCATGAATTAAAAAGGTTTCTGAGTTTAATAATATCTTCAATCTTTTCTTATCTTAGTATGCTCTTCTCTTCTTCAAATATAATGGACAGTGATTCAATGAATTATATGGTTCACTTGTAGGAATGTTACAATAATCAAGCCACTTGAGTCTAGTCAATATAGAATCACATCGATTTTAAATAAGCTGACCTTAGGTCAATCTTCTTAGACTCAACCAAGTTTCAAACAAATGTCAATTAGCAAGAACCATACCATGGCATTGGATCACAGGCACCAAGCTGCAACATTATTCAAAGGTTCTATTTCACAGAGGAGCATCTCTGAGATTAAAAGATAACAACCACATGATCCAGACACTGAAATGTCCATATTATGCTTTAAATAGTTCATATTTAGATGACATATTCTTATAAATGAAACATTTGTCAGTCCATATAGTCACAGACAGATTATAATCATCCTGAGAAGAATATAAGTGGCACACACAGCTAAAGCAATTAGTGAACAGAAGGTGAACAACAAAAGAGTTGTTTCCAAATTTAATCTGTAACACCGATGAAAAATTGTGAATCTGAAGGGCATTTTGACTTCTACTGAGACCAAGACTGTGATTCCCATGATTGCGGCGCCGGTGAAGGTGTCTCTTGCTGGGGTGGTGGTCTGGGCCTAGCATACTCAGCGAAGATAACCCACCCATCAAGAAACTGCATGCAGAGCAGCGAGATATTAGATGAAAAATGGAGGAAAAAAAATCCTCACAGGACGGCAATTCGAACATTTGCTACATGTCCAGTTCCCTGGAATGGCAGGCCACTTATTATGATGCATATGGAAATATATACATATTCTTCCAGGTCAGAAAATTTTAAATGAAACTAATCACTTAAGCATCATTGTAGACAACCAAGCATTCCCTGGAACAAAAATTTTCAATATGCATATTGATTTGCCACTATAAACAGTAACAAAGGCTGAAATGTCAACCAGCTGTTTGGGCAATTGAATAATGTTCTGAGAACTCAAAACAAACATAGGTTAACCTTTTTCACCCAAGTACTTAATAATGAGTGTAAAGGATTATAACCACCACTGTAGCAATTGGATCTTCCAAATTAATTTGAGGTTTAGAATGCCAAACTAATATTGCTATCAAAATCCTATACCCTGATAAGTTATTTTCTAACACCATCATCAAATATTCAATCATCATACTAGCAACACACAATAATTTTTTGCAGCCTCATCATAGTCAAATACAGAAGCTTTTATGCATTATAATGCAGATTGTGTTTTGTTTGGACCATATCTCATGCTCTGAAGGGCATATATCAAACCACTGATGTTTAATGAAGCAAATCTTCCACCCTAAAAGGTCTGAAATTATAGTTGAATCAAGGAAAAGCAAAATAACTAACCTTGCCATCCATGCCTTCTATGCCTTTTGCTGCTTCTTCCACCGTAGCATACCTCACAAAACCAAAACCCTTGGAATAACCGGAAACACGATCCGTCACCACTCTAGCTGTATCATGGAGATCAACTGAATTATCATCTTGCAAATGTTATAGTTAAGGAAGCTTTTAGAGCTGAACATACCATGCATAACTTGCCCAAACTGTTCAAAAGCTTTTCTAAGTCCCTCCGTCGTAGTGCGCTTGCTTAACCCTGCAAACAATTCTTATATTAGTATACAATCAAATAATGCAGAGTAGGTGGTTATTAATAACTTACTACCATGGCATACAACAAAGACCAAGAAAACTAAAAGGAAATGTAAATCCCCACAATTACTGCCATTCAAGGCTTTGTTTGGTGGCAGCTCAATCCGTCTTATCTCAGTAACATGCCAATACAACCATCAATCAAATACTAAGCCACTTTAAGCTCAATCTGTCATATTAAGTTCAACCCATTATATGTGGTTGTTAATCGTGATGCAATCATCACTAAGGAGCAGAATGAACAGAATTTCCAGTTTAGAGTCTTTAGAAAACCCTCATATGGCTTTATACTGGTGATCTGCTGTACTGGACCTACTAACTGACACTACAGATATCAAAACTCTTAGCAGCAAGCTGCATTTACTCCTAACACTTGTTATTCTCGCCTTTGCAAGAGACTAGTGCCTAAATTATCTCCAAACTGTATCGGCAAAACAAAGGGCTTTCTTTAAGGTAAAGCCAATACTCTTGCACTCAAAACATTATGTAGAGTTCCAAAAACTATGGAGCTTCCAAATACTAGATCTATCTTGCATCTACTTATTAAAAAAGTGCGGAAATTGCATTTAAATTGGAAATTTTTAGCCAATGCATCTATGTTCCCCAAACTTAGCCAATTCACATGCAAATATAATATCATCACTAGATTTGGAATCTACTACTTTGGAATTCCAAATTCCAGAGTTTTTAAACAATACTCTAGTATATTAGACTTGCCAAACAGACCCAATCCAGATCCCTTTAACTTTAGCCTGTCTAATTACACAATATCTGGCTTAGCTAGTTTGGATTCTCAAATAAACAAGATGCATTTGTGCATGCTCCCTGTATTTGCAACGTCCATTTTTGTCTGACTGATTCCTAGACAAAACATCTTGAAGAAAGTTATAGTTTGGTATTTAGACATATTAGCAGATCCTAGACTGATTCCTAGACAAAACATCTTAAAGAAAGTTATAGTTTGGTATTTAGACATATTAGCAGATCCTACATAAAAAAATACAAAGATAGTATTTGAAAGCACCATCATCAGCTTTGACCCAGGTGGATCTACCCAAGAAGAAACTAATTTCTGCCTCTATCTAATAAATACATGTATATAATATATGTACACAGCTACGTATACATGTTTTAAAAGACTGTAAGGAATAGATGAATGGACAAGAGGTAACTCCTAGGTCTAGGTGCGTGCCTAGGCACGTCCAGGGATCCAAAAATAAACATCTAAAAGAATAATTGTCAAAAGAAAAAGTTAAATACATTATTATATAGTCAATAAAATAGCCACAGTAAGCATTAGGATTCACAAATATTTAGGGAAAAAATAAAAATCTACAATGATCTTGACTATCAGGTCAACCGATAAAAGATACTAAGATGTATAAGCACAGACGCACAGTCCATCTAAGGCAGTTGCTTAGGAGTTATAAACATTGCCACACATATGCATATGCATACACATTTACGACTGAATAATCTCCATAAAATTAATTAGAACATGTATCATGATCTCAAATGGATACTTATGCAAAACTATATCGATCATTGATTCCATATGGATACCACCAGTTTAAGAGCACCTTCATGGGTGGTCTACTTCCAGAATAAAATCTAAATGAAGATATAAAAAAGGTAACTGTTTCTGAAACCAAGAGAACTTTCGATCCTAAATGCTATAACTAACAAAAACTCACAACACGGAAGATTTTTCCTCACATAATTAAACATGGGCAAGTAGGGAAATGTTTACATCAATCAGCAACAACATCCGCACTCCAAATCACTACAAAACTCGATTTTTTATCCACACTAAGGAAAGGCCGTCCTCAAAGATGCAAACTTTAAGGTTAAATATCAGACTATGAGTTCAAATAAGAAGAACCCATGTCACAGAAACCCAAAAATATGACAAAATAAATTCCAACAAAGGAGAAGCCTCGCCTGAGACGAAGAGGTTTGGTGATGGGTCCGCCTTGGGAGCGGCGGCTGCAACCGGCGGAGGAGTGAAGGCAGAGATGGAGAACAGTCGCCGGAATCCTGACCTCACCGCCGCCATATCGATCTCGCCCTTCTCCTTTCTATTTTCTTCTCTCGCGCTCAAGTGTAAGGAGACGGGAATACTCTCGAAGACTTCTGCTTGTTTCTTTATACTACGGCTTGGAGGCGATTGGATTTTTACTTCGCATGTGTGAATTACTATAATGCCCCCCATGTAAGCTCTTCGCTAGTAGGGTTTAACGGCCAAATGACGAACTACCCCAGCATCCTGCAAGAAAATGCCCTTAGCGGGTCGGATGCAACTGGATACAGTCGAATCCGAATACAAAGCAAGAGACTGAGAGGGAAATAATTGCGAGAAGGACTGCGTTATATCGAGTTTCAGATATCGGGTTTCGGTTTTCGGGTTTCGGTTTTCGGGTTTCGGGTTACATTTAAATAAAATTGCTTGCCTGCTTGGATAGTAAAATATGTCGTTTAAAATTAAATAAGACAAAAAATGAGGTTTTATTTGCAAATTTCCTCTGCAGAGTTAAATGGCGAAGGACGGAAGGAGGTTTTCATCGCTCCTCAGAAAACCGCATCGAGTTCTCCTCAGACGGATACACTCCCTTGGGATTTTTATCTTGAGATTATCTTTAGAGAGATCTCTAAGCCATTACCCAAGAAGCTTCTTTTCCCCTCCTCACCTCGATAAGAATAGCAACCCTTCATCGTTAAGAAAAGCTCGCTTTTTTAAGCGGAGGCATGAAGCGGGGGTACGAAGAAACCGCCTCGGCCTCCTTTGGCCCGCCTCAATCCAAGCTCAGATCGAATTCATACGGTATTTTGATCGAAACCCACTTCCAATTTCTTATCAATTTTGAAACTTTTCAATTAGTTTCGTTATGGGCTATCATATTCCCCCTTTTTTCGGTTTTGCGATTTAATTGGGTTTTGTTTGGGGGGGTTTAGGTGACACGCATGGTGTGGAAGATGAAAGCACTAGGAACGCTCGAAGGGTGGCGGATCATTACAGTTCGAGATCGAATCAGACGCTGGAAGAGCGCGAGGCCAGCCCTATCATCCATTTGAAGAAGCTGAACAATTGGGTAGGTGTCAGATTACGTTGCAATCTTGTAAATATTCTTCCTGTTGTCTATTTGCGTGTCATAATTGTATCTTCTGTTAGTTGGATAAGCTTTTGATACTTGTGTATTGGTCCTTTATCCTTCTCTGTTTATCTGGAGAAGTCATGTGATAGTACAGTACAATTATGAAGGTGGTTTCTTTTGTTCTTACATTGGCTTTTATAGTTTTTGCAAGGTTGAAATAGCAGGCTGCATGAGTACCTTGACTAGAATATCGGCTTTAAACACTAAATATATTGTATCGGACATGGGGCATAAACTGCCATTAAATTCAGAGGAAAGAGTTGTTAGGCAAATGCACTGAGCTGATGTGGCAGTTTGTCTCTTAATGTCAAGTGGATCTTTCGCAACTACTTTTTCGTTCATTTTCTTGCCTGCGGCTTCCATTTTGTGAGTTTCCTAATAGGTGTTTGATGCACCTCTGTACAATTCAAAATAATTGTACTTGTCAATTTTCGTACACCTAAGCCACATATCGGTGCAATATTTCTCTGTACAAGTGGTTTGAAACTTAGAATGGTGCATCGATGGACATATTATGAGCAATCTTTAACTAATACTGTGAATGGATGGCTACTCATGGCAATGGTGATTGTTGTCACAAATACTGTATATGTATGGGTACTCATGGGCAATGGTGATATAACTAGTACTGACAGCCTGATACTATCATATTACTCATCATGAACTTGGACTTAATTGAGTAATTGATCAGGCTGATTCTTAGCAACTCACTCCGTTGTTGCTTTAACAGATTAAGAGCGTCCTAATTCAGTTATATGCTCGTCGGGGGGATTCAGTTCTTGATCTTGCTTGTGGCAAGGTAAGTGACTAGTATTTAAAATAACCCTGTGAAAATTTGCTGCACTTAGTAGAATTGCATTGATGCAATTTAATGATAATTGGTATGTAAATTGCCATTTGTTAGGTACTTCATTTCTTTATGATCCAGAGCTAATTCATTCACTGTTCCTATTAGGGTGGTGATCTCATAAAGTGGGACAAGGCAAAGATTGGTTACTATGTTGGTGTTGATATTGCAGAAGGCTCAGTAAGTCCTTTCTTGAAACAATAACATACTCAAACAGATTCATGTTTGCTATAGTAGCATGGTGCAATTTCATCTATGTTGAAATTTCATAGTACCATTTTTGGAACTTTTTTTGCAACTTCAAGATCATGCTATTGCATATCTTCCCCCACATATAACTGATCGCTTCATCATACAGCCTGTTGAGGCTAGTTCTCAATAGTTCTAATATTTAATGTTTGGCTCACTTATCTTTCTTGATTATTTAGACAAACATTCATGATCATGCTCAGAAAAATCATTTGAAATACCTCCTGATTCTGAGTAGTGAGTAATATTATTATTCTCAACATATCTGAAGATTCTGAAATGAATAGTTTACCATTACCTGTAAATTTGTCTTCTCAGAAGAATAATGAGCCTTTAACCACTTCATGATTTGTTCTAATTTACAGCATGATGATAATCCAGCTTATTCCAGATAAATTATGACTAAAGCGGCTATAGATGCTGGGCTCCTAATTAAGGTTGCTGTCAGTTTTCTAACCAAGAAAGTTTTATCAGTTAGACTGATGTGACATAATTGTGATGCATATCTTCATCAAGAGTATGCTAATTGCCGTTTACTTTTAAGTATATGTGTATTAATGGATCTAGAGCATGTTCTAAGCCATTGTTCTTCTTCTTATAACATGTATCATATCTCTCTGAGATCCTTGCAGATAAGAGACTGTAGGACTCGTTATAATGGTGACACAGACCAACAACAGCGAAGGAAGAAGTTCAGTTTCCCTGCACGCCTTATTTGTGCTGATTGCTATGAGGTAATGATAAGACTTCTCTAAATTAGTGAGTTTTGAACTTAAATCACAATTGTATTGAACATATTAGCAGCAGTGAGCTGAATAAAAGTTGCTACAGTACCTTTTGCAGTCTCTTTTTCGAAGTGGAAGATTGTGAACTATAAACTTGTCATGATTAAAGAATATAACAATTTGCCACCGTAATTGTTTTGCTTTTCTTGTTTGGTATTTAATTTGGAATAGTTTACTAGGTATTTTACATTTATTAATATGTTAATACTTGCATTATATAGCTTTGAGAAGGCTCCTCTGATTTCCACTATATGTTGGATATAGGTTTGCTTGGACAAGTACTTGCATGATGATGCACCGTATGATATATGCAGTTGCCAGGTGAGTATTCTAATGTTATTAAAACCATGTGATACTTGCATGATGATGCACTGTATGATATATGCAGTTGCCAGTAGAAATATTTCGTTTTGGTAACATTATAATATCATGAGTGTTGTAGATTCATGGAAGAGTAATTCTTTTCTTCTTGTCAGAAAGAAAAACCATGTGAAAAGCTTGTAATTTTTGAATCAAAGTCCTATCAGAGCTTTACTAACATAGTTGTATATATAAGAGCAAGGATTCACAGCTTCACAGCTAGTTTGTTCGTATGTTTATTTTCTCTTACTTATTGGACTGACTATATAAATTTGCAGTTTGCATTACATTACTCATGGTCAACTGAAGCACGTGCAAGACGAGCCTTAGCAAATATATCTGCGTTGCTTCGCCCCGGAGGTACCTTTGTTGGGACTATGCCTGATGCGAATGTCATCATCAAAAGGCTTAGAGAAGGTAGACTTTGACACCTTGTGATGGTCAATCTGAATTTTGTCTTCAAACCTCTTTTGTATCTTTCACTACTAACTTCTGAGAATGTGTAAGTGCTGTGGCAACAGATACATAGATAGTTACAAATTAAAAAAACTTGTAGATGACCATGTTTGATTGCCTTGTAACTCTTCTAATGTATCATATGTGAGGATGAAGTGTTTGGTGTTGAGTGGATTGGTAGGCAGTTGTGAGAACATTCAAAGACTCGAGTTTGGTAGGCTTGTCATGGGAATCTGAAATTTGAACCATACGTTTGACATGGATAGAGATGTAGCCTTGATAAGTTAAGAAAAATCTCATAAAGTTTCCAGGTTTGGATCCAAAAAGTTTAATTAGAGGCCAGAAAAGTAAGTGATGTGATAGGCTAACATTAATACAATGGAAAGAGGAGGGATGTGATATCCTATTTAAGGATTTTGATGTCTTAACTCATTTCTAGCTTGGAGAACAATGAAACTACCAAACATATTGGTGCTCCACCATCTTGATTGTGTAACAGAAAAGATGGAAAATGGGACCTAAAGGATAACATTTGGTGAGCTAGACTTTCTTTTAAGTGCATGTGCATTTCTTGTAGCATCACTAAAAGATGACATTTCTTATTTATTCTGATTAACTAGACTGCAGAATTCTATTTGAGATTTGTGTGAGATGATTTGGCATGTCTAGTGAAAACTCAAGGTGATTAGAATTATGAGAATCCTTCCCTGTAATACATTAGCATCGATCTGGTTCCTCTCATAGACCGAACGCCATATGCTCACGTCATATCTATTGTCCCTTCAGACCCCTTTGAATGGCGTTGGTAAAATGTATGAATGGTGGAACTAAATTTTTTTAGTGTGTACCAATCCGGATATTATGGCAGATAACTTGTGACTCTAATTATTGGTAAAACTATGGGAGGTGTGGAGTTTACCATTGATTAAGTTGGGAACTGCTATTCTCTTGGCATGTCCGGGAGTTTGGCCTACAGTTGTCCTCTGGATCTCTGCATTGTATTCTTAGTTTTTCTAGTACCTCATGAAAGCATTGTAGTGATTTTTCCTTGAAGAGATTTTTTTAATTGATCTGGCATTACATTTCATGCTTGCTTTAGTGATCATACTGTGGCTACTGTCTATTATAGACTTGTGGTGTCTGGCCTGGGCTCTAGATTTATTCTCTTAACTCTGTACAAAACTGTTTTTGCTGATTTTGATCAATCTGAGTATATGCAGCCGAAGGATTGGAATTTGGAAATAGTGTTTACTGGATTTCTTTTGGTGAAGAATATTCTCAGAAGGTGATTTTGGCTAATGGTTTATATTCTTTCAATGTTGATTGTTTACTCTCTATTTAGTATTTCTTTTCTCTGTGATGAGTACTAAATTGGAATCTTTCTTTTCTTTATGGTTCAGAAATTCCCATCATCTAGTCCCTTTGGCATCAAATATAAGTTTCACTTAGAGGTAAAAGCAAGTTTATTTGTGTGTATTCCATGCATGAAATTAAGTACTCATGGGATACACCTTGTAATATTCTCTTCCATTTTATATTCTCTATATGTCCTTTATTCTTCTAGCATCACTATTAAACTGCAGACAGTTTTGTCTGATTTGATTAGCAACATGCAGGATGCTGTTGATTGTCCAGAGTGGATTGTCCCATTTAATGTCTTCAAATCTCTAGCAGATGAGGTATGGATTATTCTCATCTTAAACAATAATGGCTAATTTGTTGCTTTTCTTGTTGTGGACAGTTTTGATATATAATAATATGCAGATGAATTTCCTGAATTCTGTGGCATGTAGTATATTTATTTAGTTATATTATTAAATAATGTGGTTCCTTTCATTTCAATGAAAGTAATGTAAAGAGACTTCTGCAAACTTCAGTCTGTAAGTTACACGAGTACCATGTTTCAAAATCTTATTAAGTGTTGTTTTGTGTTGCACCTTTTGGCAAGGGTCTCTTAGAATGCCTTGAGGGAATGGTTGAGGCTTACGTGGTGATTAACAGTTATCAGCATAGGCATTCTCTCACAAGTAACAATTTAATGTATAAGTTTATTATTATTATTATTATATATATATATATATATATATATCTGATGGTGTCCGTAGGTTACAAATTAACCAAATTAATTCTAGACATTCTATTTTAGCTTTCTTTAAAGTGGAGCCTTTTAGAGTTTCAGTTATTTTTATAAGATGCTTGAGGACTTGCCTCTTCCTCAAGGATTATGCATTGTGTTGCACCTCAATCCTTTTAACATTACCTTTTTGATTGCACACACATTTAGTATTAGATAAAGCAAGTCATTGATGCCCAAGCTCATTTAAGTTTATCTTCACAGTATGATTTGGAGCTTGTTTTTGTGAAGAACTCTCATGAATTCGTGAACGAGTACTTGCGAAAACCTGAGTTCACAGAGCTCATGAGGAGGCTTGGTGCTTTAGGTGATGGAAACCAAGACCAAAGTGAGTTACATACTTCAGAATATCAAGAATCTCATTGCGAAATGTTCTTAGTAGCTTTCACCTAAGCATTAAAAAATGCAGGTACATTGTCGCAGGATGAGTGGGATGTCGCTTACCTTTATTTGTCGTTCGTCTTGAGGAAGGTATGTCCCCGATCAACTATCCTATGATTATTAGCTTTCCTGATCACAATCATGGATCATTTGAATTCTTACATGGTGGTGATCTTTTCTCAGAGGGGTCAACCAACTTCAAATCGGAAAAGCAGCAGCACAAATAGAGGAAATATGTACATAGGAGAAGACGACATCGAGTTTATTAAGTCCTGAGTTAATCCTCGTGCGAGTTGCTTACTCACTTGGTATGTGGCAAGGGTGACATAAAAGTCACTTTTTTCCTTGCCAATTTACTTAAAAAAGGAGTGACGAGCCCCAAAGAAACTGTACTCTTCAGAGCTTACTAACATCATCTACTAGCACAAATGAGCTGAATTCGCCATTGTAACGATGGCACATGAGTTTGTACTCCTATTATCTCCGGTTCCATGTATACTTGATATGAGCCTAGTGTAACCCTCACTCTATATATAATGTCTGCGTTTCATGTCAAAGAATAATCAGCAATTATCAGGTTAAATCTTTTTGTAAATCATATTGCTTTCTTATTTGAATGGAATCTAAAACGTTTATTGTAGGAGTAAGTTGTCGATGTGACACAACGTCTCTCATATGCAGCAGCAGTGGATTGGAAGCAGGAAGCCTACTGAAAGAATAAACTAAAATCCTCTCATCATCACTCACTATCTCTTTATTATGGAACTGTCTAAACGAAGCACCTGATGATAGATGAATTCAAATAGTCTTTTATTGTCCTTTCTTGTAATTTTTTTGTAGGGGGTGGGGGGTAATTTGTCCCCTGCTCTCACTTGTCGGCACGTGCCTGTCCGTGACCGTGCTCGAGTCACGTGCAGGAAGGCGACGAAAGCCCCTCCCGCACGCGCGCACGCCTCCCCGTGTCGTGTCGTTCTCGCCTCGGCGGGCGGCTGTGTCTCGCTTCGAGAAGCCTCCGGTTTTTGGATTCCCCGTCTAATGGACGTCCGACGTCGGTGGTGGATAAAATATTAAGTAATAAGGAAGGAAGGAAGGAGGAGAATAGTATGCACGAATACTGAAGCACGCTCACTCTCGGTTGTTGTTGTTGTTGTTGTTGTTGTTGTTGTTGTTGTTGTTTGTTTATTGACAAAAAAAAGAATTCTTAAGTAATGCATGATGTGTACCTGCACGGTTTTTGATGCCGATTACCAATGGCAATGCTCTTCTATGTCAAGTTTTAAGTGAAAGTTTTAATTGAGAAAAATAAATAAATAAATAAATCCTACAAGTGTAACGTATACTTAGAGTGGGAATTCAAAAAATGGGTGTGGGTGCCACACAGCTGGCTCAGTTGTCATGAATTAAGTTCTGTTTTTATATAGGCAGCAGGAACTCTCTCTCTCTCTCTCATGCACGTTGGCTGTTTCTTGCAAGCCATCCATCCCTCCATTCTATTCTACTCTACTCGTACGGACACTAACTCACTCCATAGCCACACTCTAATCATTCCTCACAGACCTCTCCCCCTTTCCCGGACAGCGTCGCAGCACTTAGATTTTTTCTTTTCAGCTAAATTTTAATTAATCCGTCTCAGAGTGAGGGAGGGGGAAGAATTTTGAAACTTAATCTGCTGGTCTGATTATAACTTCTAGAAAAATTTAGGTAATATATGTAAAAAAATATCGCGAGAATATTTTATTAACTTGATTGAGAGTATTTTTATAATTTTTTTTTAGTATAGTTATTTTAACTCAAAATTTTGATTAAGTTTAATAATAGAATATTTTTTATATAATATATTTGTAAACTATAATTTTATTAAAAAACAAGATGTTATACATAAAACATTTTAAAATAAAATAAATAATATGTAGTCCGGTAGCATTATGGAAAAAAACATGAAGTCGTTAATTTTTTTTATATCAAATCAATAACTTTTATCCCGCTAAATTAATTGGACAATTGAGCTATAATAACAGCCTAGTATTATTTAGTTATTTGATAATACTAGGACTATATTAGAAGCATTATTGAATATAGATGAATACATTACGTATACAATACCTCTGATCGTATTTCTCATATATTCAACTTTCTTACTCTCTGTCATGTAGCTTAAAATCTGTTTATATTAATCAGCAAGATTTAGGAAAGAAACGAAGCACGAGGTCACTAGCAACTCTCTTTTTCTTGAGATTTTTTAATTAAAAAAAAACTCTTTTTGAGATTACATCAAAAAGTCTAGTCACCATCACACACTGAACGCCATGAGTGACCTCCATTGGCTACTTTTCCTTTTTAACCCCCATTTATTGGGAAATTAAAAAGAAGTAAGATATAATATTTCCAAGTTAAACGATGACATCGACGGCTCTTCTCAGTCCAAACGTCCAATCGCACGGCCATAAATGACACCCCTCCCGAGAGCGACAGCGTGGGTCCCTTATCCTCTCTTTGCCGGATAAACTTTGGCACACTTATCCAGATTAACATATCCACCATTATTCGTATCCTATTCGTTCATCTTACATGATGCTATGATGGCTGTTAGTATCGTGAGACTATTAAGAATAGTGTCTGGATTATCTCCGATAGAAACTGGTTCTTTATTAGTAAAATATTGATTTAATTTACTCAAATTTTAGTATTTTAAGCTCTATTAATTTAACTGTGGAAAGACAAATGCACTTATATATATATATATGTTTATTTATTTTTGTTAAAGTAAATTTAGACTTAATCATAACGAGATATATATATATATATATATAGTTTTTTTGAAAAAAAGTTTACCTTACTAATTCTCTCAATTTATCGTTTCCATTGTAGCCATTGATATCGTTGGTCCCAACAGCGGGTCAGTTCTCTGGTCTCTACGCAGGAGGGAATATTATTGTGCTTCATGACAGCTGTCTGCCGACGTCATCCGTCAATAATGGAAACGTCCTACTCGCACGAAAGAACCCGACGCCGGACCGAGACCTATTTCAAACCAGGGAGAGGTGGGGCCCGAGACGGCGACGTGTAAGGTTCAGCGTACTCGTATTCGGGTGCGCGTAGTTGTTTACGTAAACCGCGAATAAAACTCCTCTCGCTTTCGCACTGGCCGCTGGCGTGCGACAGCTGTTTGCCCTCAGAGGGAACAGCTGGAGTTCCTACGTGTCGCGTTATCATTGGCTTTATTCTCACGAAATTATGCTTTACGTGGACAGCGGCCGTGTCGTACGGCGGTCCCCACTGCACAGCTTTCCGTTCCATCCCGTCCAAAGTTTTGCTCACGTTTCCGGATTACTGTTTAAAAAAAAAAGAAAAAAAAAAGGAGGCCTCTTTATATGAGGCTCGTATTAATAATAATAATAGGATCTGAAATAAAAGCCTGACTTTGGGATAATAAACAATAATATATAGAAAAAGTTATTTGAAATTATATATTCTTTGTTTCATCGGCTGCTGTCAGAGTAGATTTAAACATAAAGACCAAATTATAAATATTTATATAATAAGATGTGAATAATAATAAAGATAGAAACTTACGATGTTTTAATAAATTTTAAAAAAAAAAAAGGTAAGAGAAAAAATAGCGTGACCACGCACAAGTTGTGAAACGGGACCCCACAAGTAAAGAAGAAAACCCCCAACTTTGAAAACCCCCCAGAGCCAACGGCTAGTCCTCCGCAAAAGTACGAAGTCGCAATTATCCCCCAAAATTTCATATTATCCTACGTGGATAATGACGTGGCAATTTCACGGGTTCCTGCCTTCTCGTAGAAGCCAAACCAATAGTATTATAACGAGATGGCATATGAGGTTGAGGGCTATAAAAGGAGAAGCGAAGGCCACCAAGGGTCCCTCGCAGTGAGTGAGTGAGTGACCGAGTGAGAAAGCCCTATCGCAAATAACCCCCTTCTTTTCTCTCTATTTATTTTGTCTCCGTCTCTCATGGCCCTCTCCTACTCCGGGGGGTTCTCTTGCAAAATGGCAGTAGTGGTGTTGATGTGGATGCTCGCCATCTCGGCGGCATCGGACGTGGCTTTTGGCGCGTCCAAGTTCGACGACGTCATCCAGCCAAGCTGGGCGACTGACCACGTCATCTATGAAGGAGACCTCCTCAAGCTCAAGCTCGATAACTTCTCTGGTACTTATTTTTACTCCCATCTCTCTGTTTTTCTTTTTAAAATTTTACGTTTTACACCCTTTGTATTTAAGTATTTCCTCGTTGTTTAGGCGCCGGATTTGCTTCTAAGAACAAGTACCTCTACGGCAAAGCCAGCGCCGACATCAAGCTTGTTCCAGGCGACTCCGCCGGCACCGTCACCGCTTTTTATGTAAGGGTTTTTCTGTTAATTTTTTTTAATCTCTTTTTGCAATGAGGCCCCTTTTAAGAGTGCCTAATTTACACATTCCAATGATGGACGTTCAGATGTCATCGGAGGGGGACAACCACAACGAGTTCGACTTTGAGTTCCTGGGCAACACCACGGGCGAGCCGTATCTCGTCCAGACGAACCTCTATATCAACGGAGTCGGCAACCGGGAGCAGCGGATGGACCTCTGGTTCGACCCCACTACCGACTTCCATTCCTACTCCGTCCACTGGACCCCGCGCCACGTGGCGTTCCTCGTCGACGACACCCCTATCCGGGTGTACGAGAACAAGGAGGATAAGGGCATTGCGTTCCCGCGGGACCAGCCGATGGGCGTCTACAGCTCGATCTGGAACGCCGACGACTGGGCCACCCAGGGGGGCCGGGTCAAGACTGACTGGACCCACGCACCGTTCGTGACCACGTATCGCGCGGTCAGGATCGACGGGTGCGAGGCGACCGCGGCGAGCGGCGGGTGCGTCGGGACGGAGGAGCTGCTGAACGTGCACCAGAGCCACCAGCTCATCTGGGCACGTGCGAACCATCTCGTGTATGACTACTGTGTTGACACGGATCGGTTCCCGGCCGTGCCGCCGGAGTGTGCCCGCCGATGATGGGATGGGGGAGGTAATTAGTGGGTGGAAATTTGTTTATAATCCTCTCGTTTACGTTTCTCTTCGAGGGTTCTTTTAGGATTACGGATGTTTGGTGTAAGATATTTTGGTGGAAACGAGACCCACGGGCTTTGTGGAAATGATTCTCTTCGTAGTACATCGTCGCTCCAATCTTTTGCTTCTTTTTTCTTTGTTATTTTTTCGAAAAACCTTTTTAGGTGTTCTACAGGAAGCGCGGGTCCCACTTCTCGCGTGTGGCAGAATAGCTAATTTCTCAACAGTAAATCCTAATATTTATGAATAAGTCCTTCAATGTGACAATACAATAATAGATAACCATTATAAGTATTAATGAGTATAAGGGCAAGTCCAATATCAGAAAAGACTTCACTTTGAATGCCCTGATGACAACCTTTCCAAGCATTGAAGTGATGATGACTACATTGCCCAGAATGAGTAAACGCACCACAAAAGAAAAGCAGACTGAAATCTATATGATGTCCTCTTTAATAACATCTATAGAAATCTATGATTGAGAGCATCTGATTAAAAAGGCTTTACATTTTTATGATAACAAGTCTGAGGTCTTATGCATCATCCTCTATTAGCACTCAATTTTCAGTGAAAATAGCCATCTATGATTAAAAAGACAAGCTTTTGTTGCAAACTGTTCTATTTACATAGCAATCTCACAAAGTAACAGAGCTGATTCCATTTTGAAGCATAGGAGGAATACAATACACACACTGTACAAGGATAAACATAAAAGCTAGATATTTGGGCAGAAAATATAACTAATAATACCATGACTTTTATTTGCAAGCAAGAGGAAGAGAAACAGGAGCTTCCTGGCTTATCCTCTCTTAACCAGAACAACCAAGATAGATGCTACAACCAGTGCTACAAAGGATGCTCCGACGGCCACATGAGAGTCAGAGGTGCTATTCCTGGTCCTGGACTGGATGCCGCTGTGGTCCCCTGCTAGATTACCCAAGAAATCTTGAAAGAAGTTGGATACATTGCTCACCAGTTCCATCACATTCTTCTTGATGTTATTCACAAAGTCTGCTACCAGGGAGATTAAGGATGTATCTGCAGAAGGATCCTCAAAAGTCACTGAAGAACCCATTCTCAATGCATTTTCAGAAACAGATTCAATTGAAGCTGCATTTGGTATCAGCAGCAACAGTATTAGGGAGATCAATAATAAACCTACTTGAGGAAAAAGTTAATGCCACACAGTTTAATAAATGCTTACCCAGCTGGTGGTCCCTGTAGAATTCCATAACCTTGTCGTTTTTCATTACAGCATCCCAGACATTACGATCAGCTGTGAGTGAAGCAACAACATTCTGCAGGCCAAAACCACACGACTTCAGTACGAAGTGATTCTCCTTGAGCACTCCCCCATGCTCAGTATTTAGGCCTTACTCAGAATTTTATTAAAGTATAAAATTGCCTGACTCTTCAGAATGAAATATGATGCATACTTGAATTTTAACAAAAAATTTCATTACAGAGCCAGTTGTCTGGATATAAATTTTATTTCATGACATCTCATTTCATTGAGCTAGATTAGTATTGAGTTTTTTTCTTGTATAATAAGAATTTTAATCTGCATATTATGGGTAACGCAGTTAGTTGTTACTTAAATCTTTCACCCTCCTATCTGTATAGGAAACTGATCTCCATGCCAGCAACAGTTACACAGTGTTCAAGGGAAAAATTCACAAAACCACTCAAGAGTTGAAAAAATTCAGACAGCTGCACAGGTATCCTCATTACAGTAAGTGAATTAAATATTCCATGAGATACAAAAACTTATAGTACAGAACCTGAGCTTCGGTGCTTCCTTGTAGCAACGAGAATGCCTGAAAAACATGTCTCGGCATGGATTGACTGATTGATTCACTTCCAATACCTTTAGCATGCCTTCTGGAAACCTCGGTAGTAGTTTTAGAGAAGTAAACCCTAGAAAATATCATCTGATCAGTATTACAGTATATAGCCTACATCAGGCACACTAAGGACAGCATTTCCTCTTGAAGCCAATAATAAATAGTTAAATTTATATAGCACCAGTAACATTACAGAAAGTCAGGTAGTCAAATTGACAACAAATTGAATTGCAAGAAATGGCATTTGTAGTGTGAGAACAAGTATGGGAACGGATGCAATGGAAAAGTTGGGTAGCCACGCAAGATAAGGTAGTCCATTAATTAAAGAATGCCATCAGTTTATATTCAAATTAAAGGAGTAATATCTCTCCTGAATCCCATACAAAATGGTGTCCTTAGTATGCCTTGGTTGGTGAAGTCATTGCCGTCCTCGTGACTCTCAAACTCCCGGTGCACAGGTGCAGCTACTCTCACGCCTGGTTATTCAATACTGTCAGGTGGCTGTTAATGCTATTAAAAACCCTGGTATTTGTTTGGATTGGACTATTGACCCCATAGTCCAGGAAAGTATTGGGTGAATTTCCCTCTGCGGTGGTATTAAAGTTCCCTTCACAAGCAGATGTAACAACTTCATTGCTCACAATCTAGCCAATCTAGCAATTCAAGATTAATCTTATACGGAATGGACTGGTCCACCTTTAAATAAGGTAGCCATGCAAGATGCAGCAGTCCGTTAATTAAAGAGTGTCCTCGGTTTACAATTAAATAAAAGGAGTAATATCTCAATTGAATCCCATACAAAATCGTGTCCTTAGTATGCCTTGGATGGTGAAGCCCTCACTATCCTCATAGCTCCCAAACTTCTCATGCATAGGTGCAGCTCCCCTCACCCTGGTTGTTCAGTACTGTCAGATGGCTGTTAGTGCTATTAACAACACTGGCACTTGTTTGGACTAGACTATTGACCCCATAATCCAGGAAAGTGTTAGGTGAATTTCCCTCTGCCATGGTATTAAAGTTTCCTTCACAAGCAGATATAACAACTCTATCACTCACAATTTAGGCAGTCTAGCAATTCGAGATCAATCTTATATGGAATGAATTGATCCATCTTTGCATTTGGTTTATAATTTAACTCCCTATGAATGATATGTCTACAAACCCTTTTCCTCAAAAACTAGATAAATAAAAATCCCAAACAAATAAGAGTTTTATCTCAACCTCTCTTTCTTTTTTCTTTTTTTTTCTTAATGAAAAGTCTGTGGACTGTTCACCTAAATCTTATCCTACTAACAATCATGTAAGTTCGATAGTAGCATGTCAGAATACGACGACTGGGAATCCTACTTCCAGGAATCAATCAGTAAAGCCAGGTTAGTCACACTAGCAGTCGGAAGCAGAGCATGAAAGCAAGCATTCCTTTATTTGATCAGTAGTTGCTTACTCAATTTTTATTTGAGTTAGTATAGGTGTTGGTTTGCCCACATGTGAGCAAATTTCGATAATGAACCAATCATTAAATTCGAACTTGATCTGAATCTAAATTGGGTTCTTTATAGCTTCCTTTAATTTGATCCATAAATATTTCCATAAGTTAGCATTCAAGATCTACAACAAATTCTAATCCATGCCTGCTGTGAAGATTCTCAAAAGTTGGGGCAACTTTGTAATGCTTTTTGAATTATTCCATTAGCTCATCAAAGACTAACATCATTTTAAACAACCATCTAGCATAAATTTTAATGTCGGAAATTGAGTAAAAAATTGAGAAAATTAATAGGAGAATAGAGAGAGGCAATCTGGAGCTTACTTCTCAAGGGCACCTTGCAGATCGGAAATCGCCTCCTTTGCCTCCTCTATCGTCGGGACGGATCCAAACACCACCCTCGGCGCCGGATTCGCCGATTCAAGGGCGTCCTTCTCCTTCCATCCCACCGTCGCCGTAGAGGGCGCGGCGGCGGAGAATCTCCGGCCCCCAACGGACGCATGGCCGGAAAAGGGGCTGCCGGAGCGGTATCCAGCAACAGCCTTCGCCGCGGTTCTCATGGTTCCACCACCCATCTCTCTCTCTCTCTCTCTCTCTCTCCCCTCTCGCTAAAATGAAGGTCGAATCGTATTGTGATCGAGAAGAGAGAGAGTACGGCTCTCTTATCCGGATCCGGGTTATATGCAATTGAGAGGATCCGACATCACTCCCTACATTTTTTTTATTTTTTATTTTTAATTAATTACTCACGGATGCAATCCAAGGCCAAAAAGTGTAACGGGAGATTAAGAGAACATCTCTTCCCAAGTTTATCCATATCCTATTATTCTACCTAAGTTAGCTAACCAGTAAGTAAGTTGACTTATTAGCTACACGATTAATCTTTGACAAAATTATAGAGAGAGTAGAGAATTTTGTAATTCCCAGTAATATGGAGTACATTCCATGGAGTAAGAAGCACACTATTTATATTTACAATTAATAGAGGTCACTTTTAATTATCACTGGTGCGCTCGTTGAGGAGCGAAGGACGACCCTTGCTCCCCTGGACTCATCAGAACCCAAGAAGGAGCTATCAATGTTGAGCTTAAGGAATTGAGGAGGGAAGCTCACGATAGGTTAGGTGGGTAGAGGTTGAGATAGTGGATGGTTTAAGAGACTTGTAGTAATCGTGGACATGGCAAGTGCTACTTCCCAAACAACAGTAGTATATTTTCTAATATAATTAAAACAAATATACTATTTCTATGCTTCTAAATATACTACAGAGTAATAATGATAATAACTAATAGTATCAGCTTCTTATCTATAAGGGCAAAGAGAACATTACCAGTCCAAAGATTGTCAGCCCAAGATGGCTAAGGAGGCCTAGCCTATATGTAATTAATTGCAACTCACAGAGCTCAGCCAAAGTTGCACGCATAAAATAAATTATGAGAGGTTTCATCAAACATCCCACAAATAGGATAGCTCATAGAGGAACTAATGATCATTTCAGTTAAAATCGTCCTTGTTTGTAGTCTATTCTAAAAGAGTTTTTAAATAAAGATTTTGATTTTAGAAGGAATTTTTAACTTCCAAATAGACTTCCACTGATTGTGACTAGGCTCATCCCTTAATGGATCACCTCATCCTTGGCTTCCAATGCATCTAAATCCTCGATCTCCTTCACTTTGTTGTGGTCCCACCTCATGGCGCTATGCTGATGAGGTCAACTCTCTCCGGATGCAAATGCATAAAGGTTCCTAAAAGCTTTAACCAATATACTTCTCTAAGCCAACCATATTATCGATCTATCAACTGAGCCAAACAGTTAAACTAAACAACCAATAATTACTAAATAATTTTCTCCATAATTATTATATGGAGTTAGATTCAATCCTACAACCTCCTTAGTTGTAAGGAAAAATATATACCAACTCTAGTATTAGTCAATCGGATAAACTAGGTGGTAAAAACATTTTACATAAAGTTATTTTTCCTAATATTATATATTTGGGATAATTACTCCTCTGGCGATGTTAACGAACAATATTAGATAATTATTTTACTATAAAAATTATATGAGGAGATCTACATGATAATGAGCAATAATGCAGAGAGTGTTACTGTTTGTTTTCTACACGAAGACAAAGCCATGCATCATGCATAGGGTGGTCCCATGTTGTTACTAAGGTGTTCCATGGACAACCCTTGTGGTGCTATGGGCCTTAATGCTTATATGTTCCTGGTTGCATGCACATAAATGAGCAAAAACTATAGACATACACAGAGAGAGAGAGAGAGAGAGAGAGAGAGAGAGAGAGAGAGAGAGAGAGAGATGTAGCATGTTGCATGGGCATGGCATGACATTGCCAGAGTTGGTCTTTATGTCAGGTTCCACTAGATATGTGCATGGAATCAAAATCACTTCATAAATTTAGTAGAATATTTAATAAAAAAAATCACGAGGGCTGACGTTAATAAACCAGACAGCTTGGTAATTTAGAATAATCTATAACCTAATATTTTTACTAATTTTAGTTCGATCGCACGACGTGTAATAATAACGCTTTTCAGTTTCCAATATCTTTAATAGCACAAATCTCAAAGAAGATCGCCGATCTCACAGATTTTGATGATAAAAGCGCGTTAGTCGTCACCGACTCTTCGCACCGACGCAAAATGACAAATTTGTCCCTGTCTCCGTCCACTCTTTTGCTTCACTTAATTTTGAATTTTCTCCGGCAGCCTAATCAAGAACCTAAAAATTAACCACTCTAGAATTCAACCTACACTTCTAGAATTACACTAGTTCTGCAAATAATAGCCAAGTTTTTTAGAGAAAGTTACCATCAATACTCATTAATAACGTCACCTTTATATCTAAATTATTTAAATTTGAATAATTAGAATATTAATATTAACCATAATAAAAGAAAAAGAAAGAAACAAGAAACAACACTCTGCCATCCCTTGCTCCCCTGTCTTCCAATATGACCAAAATCTCTCATGCTTATAAAAAGAGGCAGGCAAACCTTGTAGAGTTGTAGTAGTAATAGTAACACTACGTACCAACACATTGGAGAATGGCTCGTTTGCTTCTCTTTTGCTTTGTCTCGCTTCACCTCCTCGCTGGCTGTGGGGTGATTGCGAGGCCAATCCTGGAGGTGGAGGAGGAGGAGGAGGGGAAAGAAGCCCACAACGCTGAGGCACCTAATTATCGCCATTCCTCTACTTGGCCTTCAATTGGCAACGAGCAGGAGGTCACTGGCAGCGCTGCGCCAGCGAGTGAGTCTCGTGAGGTGGGGCATGATCACGAGGGGCGTCGCCGCCGGGGGACGTCCGATAAGTCCATCGCCGGCGCCGAGGTGATGCTCGGCGGGCTCGCCACCGCCGTCTTCGTCGCCATCTTCGCTTATATTCGGGTCACCAGAAAGAGGAGGAGTTCGGATTATAAATCTTGATGATTTCTCCTTTCTTTCTTTCGAATTGTTAATCGGGTGAGCGGAGGAATATGTAAATTGATAGTTATATAGATGGAAACAGGTAGAATGTTATACTACGTTTTGACTTTTGCCTAGTGGTCCTGAGTCGAAGATTGCTTTAATTTTGGTGAGTTTTATACTATGTAAATGTGGGGTTCTAAATGCAAAATATCTTTTATTTCGATGAATTTTTTATTGAACACCAGATGTTTATGTAAACTTTTTGTTCAAATAATATTAACAAATATAGGGTGCTAATTAGAAATGTCTTTATTTTGGAAGAGCATTTCAAGTAACACCCTATATTTATGTAAATTTTTTGTTAAAAAAATATTGTAAAATATAGGTGCTAAATATAGATATCTTTTGTTCCGATTATATTTTTATTTAACGCCCTATATTTATATGTGACTTTTGGTTTAAATAATATTGAAAAATATATGGTGCTAAATGCAAATATCTTTAGTTTTGGTAAAAATTTTATTTAACGCCCAATAGATAAGTGTATTTCATTTTGAACAATATATTAGATATAGGGTTCTAAATGCAAATATCTTCAGTTTTGATGAATTTTTTATTTAACGCCCTATGTTTATGTGTATTTCTGTGTCAAATAATATTGAAATAAGAATTTCAATTAACAGCAATTTTTATGTGAATTTTTGTTTCAAAACATATTCTAAAAGATAGGGTGTAAAATATCTTTAGTTCCGATTATATTTTCATTTAACTCTCTATATTTATGTTAATCTTAGTTCAGATAATTTTGAAAAATAGTCTTTAGTTTTGGTAAAATTTTTATTTAACACTCTATTAATAAGTGTATTTCATAAATATGGGGTTCTAAATGAAACTTTCTGTTTTTTTTTATGGATTCTTTATTTAACGCCCTATATTTGTGTATTTTCGATTGAAGTAATATTAAAAAATATAGGGGGCTAAATATAAATGTCTTTAATATGGCAGAAGTTTTTAATTAACACCCTATCTTTATGGGAATTTTGCTTCCTTAATATTGCAAATATAGGGAACTAAATGTAAATATCTTTACTTTTTGATGGATTTTTATTTAACATCCTATGTTTATGTGTATTTTGGGTTCAAGTAATATTGAAAAACATAGGGTGCTAAATATATGTCCTTAATTTTGGGAGAATTTTTTAATTCACACCCTTTTTTTATGATAATTTTGGTTTATTAATATTCCGAAATATAAGGTGCTAAATGTAAATATCTTTAGTTTCTTCCATATGTTCATTCAACCCCCTGTATTTATTTTAATCATAGCTGAGATAATTTTGTTAAAAATACGGTGCTAAATGCAAATGTCTTTAGTTTATGATACTTTTCTATTTAACACCCTATAGATAAGTGTATTTTATTTGAATAATATTGCCTACATATATGGGGTTCTAATAAAATTCTTTACTTTTTTGACTGATTTTTCATTTAACACCCTATGTTTATGTTTATTTCGCTTCAAGTAATATTAAAAAATATAAGGTACCAAGTATAAATGTGTTTAATTTTGGGAGAATTTTTTAATTAACACCCTATATTATGAGAATTTTGGTTCATTAATATTGCGAAATATAAGGTGCTAAATTTAAATATCTTTAGTTTCGGTTATATTTTCATTTAACCCCCTGTCTTTATGTTAATCATTATTCGGATAATTTTGAAAAACATATGGTGCTAAATGTAAATGTATTTAGTTTCTGATACTTTTTTATTTAACACCCTATAGATAAGTGTATTTCATTTGAACAATATTGCATACGTATGGGGTTCTAAATGAAAATATCTTTATTTGATGGATTTTTATTTAACACCCTATGTATTTGCGGTTCAAATAATATTAAAAAAATATAGGGCGCTAAATATAAATGTCTTTAATTTTGTAGAATTTTTTAATTAACACCCTATTTTTATGACAATTTTGGTTAATTAATATTGCAAAATATAAGGTGCTAAATGTAAATATCTTTAGTTTTGGTTATATTTTATTTTAACCCCCTATATTTTTCTGAATTCTGGTTCACATAAAATGGATGAAGTTTTCATTTAACGCCCTATATTTATGTGAATTTCCTATTTAAATAATATTATTTAATACAGTGTACTAAATGTAAGTGTCTCAAGTTTTGATGAATTTTCATTTAACACCCTATATTATATGAAATTGTATTCAAATAATATTATAGAATCACACGGTGCTAAAGTTTTTATGAGACACCCTATAGATAATGAAATTTCGTATCAAGTCCTATTGCGTAGATACAAATGTTCTAACTGCAAAATTTCTTTTAAGTTTTTGTAAAGTTTTCATCTGAATGAACTCCATGTTCAACTAGATGCAAATACATACATACATATACACACATATATATGCTCTCAGATTTAGGATTCACAGGGGGGACGGACGAAGGCCAACCTTAGTTTGACCGACAATATAAAAGGCTCTACTTTGTTTCGCAAGCCTTTGGAATATTTAATCTTCATTAAGTAGTCTAGCAGTGGCGCGAAGCGGTTTTATCCAGTGTAAATAAGATTAGATTAAGATAATCTAACCACGAATGCATCTCACGTGGACCCCAACTTTGACGTGAATCACGAGGCCCATTAACATAACGTCAGCGGTCTCCGCCACCGGGCCAAGTTTGGAATATTATAAGGTAGATGGGAAATTTTTTATGATTAATACTCTTACATGCAGTAGTGGAAACGTTGATTAAAGATGATAATAATAAATTAGGCATCAAAAAATTAGGTACAACATCCACTCATAAAGTTAGGCATAATGATATTCATACATACTACATTCCGTTTCTTAAATCTTTTATTATGTGACTGCTGCTCTCCTGGGAGGTCAATGGCTTTGCCAACTTTGGAATAATTTAAAGTAAACTTTGACCTGCAGTACGTATAGAAAAACATGCAGAAATAATAAAAGATAAATCATAAGACTCTTTCTTAGATTATCTTAATAGGTTTGTGAGCGTCCAGCATATTAGTAAGCGGCAATCCATACATTAGTGCGTATCTAATAATAATTTGGACAAGAATCCAAATCTAAGGCATAGATTGGGATTTACAAAAATTAAGAAGAGTATTAGGTGTTATTGCGGCCAGTTGCACCTAAACCATAAAAGGAAAAAGAAAATAGCATCGGATATATTGTCGAATGTCAAACTAAACTACTTCCCTCCAAAGGTTTATATAAACCTCTTCCCATTCCTAGAAGCTCAACTATAACAAAGAGAGAGAGAGAGAGAGAGAGAGAGAGAGAGAGAGAGAGAGAGAGAGAGAGAGAGGGGGGGAAGTCATGGAGGAGATGATCCAATCTGAAATGAGTTCAAGTTGGGGATGGTGGAACAACATGAGATCTGCTGAAACTTTCGGCGGCCCGGGAATGTCGTCGGAGCCTCCCTCGTGCTCGACGGAGCTCGCCGCCGGCGTTGTGAATGGTTGCCCTAACTGGTCTCTGACAGACTCACCTGGCTCAGTCTTGAACAGCTCTATAGCTCTCCATGACACCCACCAAAGCCAGTTCCCATATCAGATGATAGATTGGAGTGAAAATATCCTGTAAGTCTTATCTTTGAGTTATAGTCTTGATCTATCTTATATTCATTATGCATGTATATGATTCATATTCTTTTAGCAGGAGTAACAGTGGATGTATTGAAACAAGTTTGCCGCCTACTTTGTTTCAAGAAGACTATCTTGAATCCAATGACAAGTATATGATTTGCTCACCAAAGCTATTAAATGAAATGAATCAAGAGTTCTCTCATGAACTACCTGTGAAGCAGTCCTTACAATTCGATTGCAAGGTTTGTATATATATCAAAACCATAAGGATATCTAGTGATATAAAATATATATATATATATATATATATATATATATATATATATGAGTCAACTGCACAAAAATCTATGACCTATTGCCATTTTAGAAAGTTTTAAAAAAAAGTCAAAATATCATAAAATATAAGCGAGGAATTCTTTTATGTTTTTGGGTCTAATTGGGTCTTTAATTTACAAGATTTAATTCTTGTATGTAGTCTATTTCGGGAGGGATTGGAGATTCGTGCTCGAGAATCACGGAGAAAACGGACGGCGATCGGCCGGCGTTCAAGAAGCCTAGAATAGCGACGCCATCATCGTTGCCGACTTTTAAGGTAATGGTTGGATTCCTTCGAGGTCCTAAATTTTACTCTTTGGACCTTCATCTGTTGAGATATTACTCATTACTTCAGGTGAGGAAAGAGAAGCTGGGGGATAGAATCACTGCACTCCAACAACTAGTCTCGCCTTTTGGAAAGGTTATCAGAAATTTCGATTTCCTTCCTCTTATAATATTTGTTAGGATCTTTATTCACTTTGGTCCTCATTAAAAGTACTAATTTGTGCAGACTGATACAGCTTCAGTTCTCCAAGAAGCTATAGAGTATATTAAATTTCTCCATGACCAAGTGGGTGTAAGTGTCTCCTTCCTCATCATCTACCTCATCAAATTAATCCATAATTAAACAACTTTAATATGGGTGCAGATCCTTAGTGCTCCACATTTAAAGAATGGACATCAACTGCAACATCTAGAGGTAATAATTCTATATTCTTTTTTCTTTTTTGCTTCAGTTGTCTTCATTATTTACTGTTTAGAGAGATCTTGAGCTAATAATATTTATTGGATTTCTTCTCAGAACCTGGAGAAATCAAAGGAGAGAGAAGGACCAAAGCAAGATCTCGGAAGCAGAGGACTGTGTCTTGTCCCAATTTCAAGCACATTTGATGTGCCTAATGAAGTGGCAGTTGATTTCTGGACTCCTGCCTTCGGATTGAACTTTAGTTAGGAAGAAGAGCAAGTACTGCTCCAACTGAGCACAACAGGGAAATAACCCTCAAATCATAACTAATCCAGAGTTAGATTGTATTCTTCAAGTTGGTCAGAGATTGGATGTCACCTTGGAGAGTAAGGAAGTCAATGTTAGTTGCATAATTGAGTGTATAAGGAACTGGAAAAAGGTTAAAGGGTTAGTTAAAGATGGTAGGTCTTAATCCTATTTCTGGTTTGTATATTAAATTGAGGAATAGTATCTCTTTGGAGCCTTTTAATATATTATCAAGGGGCAACTGGATTCAAGTCTCTGGTCTTTTAATTTAGTGGATGAAACTTTCTATATACTTGTGCATATTCTTTGTTCAGTGCTTTCTCTTTCTGAGATGGAGGTCATTTTCTCACTCTCGTATTAAGGCCTCATCATAGATTCTCAGAAGGAAGCAACATAGGTTATTCTTAAAATGATCAAATTTTGTGTTATAATTGAACGAACGAACTTGTTAATAGGATAATGATTTTCCATACAGCGAAGGCCTCCACCATAGCAACACATACAATTGGAACATTAACTTTATAAATTAAGTTCTTCGTATTTCAGAAGACTCTATTTAAGAATCTTGAAAGAAAGAGATCATGCCAAACATCAGAAACTTTATTCATTATAAATCCATAGTAACATCAATACGTATTTCAAAACACATAATCTGTAACAATCAATGAGACACTACATATCATTTCTAAAGATAGGTGAATTTTTGATGGATTCGTATCCAGATGATCAGGATGAACCCTTGAGCTTCTTTGCAATTTCAGCAAAGTACTTCCCCTGGTGGAAGGCTTGCCCCAATTCAAGCTCTGAAGGAAGTCTTGATCCATCACCGGCAAATGTTCCTGCTCCATAAGGGCTGCCACCCTTCACTTGTTCCATTTCAAACATTCCAGCACCGAAGGTGTAGCCTATTGGTACAAAGATCATTCCATGATGGACCAGCTGGGTAATGGCAGTCAAACTGCAAGTGAAGGCAAGCATATTGTTCAAGGACCATCCATCGAAGTTGTGCAAGAATGAGATATGTGATCTCCATGAATATTGTCTTGAAGATTAATTGCAAGCAATATGCCTAAAATTGGATAAATAAACATGAAACTATAGATTTATATAGAGTGAATTGGTTAGTCACTTTTTGCTGAGAAGTTGCTCTCATACTACTTGAGAGGTGAAACAAAGCTGAAAGAACAGCCCCCCTACTATGATGATGTGGTTCAACGTCTTCTCCCCTTGTAAAGGCTTCCTTCCTCAAGTAAGCAAACTCCTCTCAAGGGGGAAATGAAGCAGGGGGTAATGCTTCACCAAAAGACAGCAAGCAATAGGCAATCAACCCCCACAAGGGGGGCACAAAGCAGGGGTGGCGTTCTGCTTAAAACTATGACTCTTTTAAGTTTCACAAGCATAATTAGTTCATTTCTGAGTGACACTTCTCTGAGTTCACTCAGACATGAAAATGACATTATGGTCAAAATATATCAGAGCATCATAGTGACTGTTACTTAGTCCTGCTATACTATCAATGTTTAACAATGGTAATATATACGGAATTCTTAATCATCTTCTAGTAAAGCATTACTGTTTCCACTCAAAAAAGTGTATTAGTAGTTTCTTCTAAATTATTGAGGTAAAGAAGTTTACGGAGTAGTTTCTTGACCACCGCCTTGGCTTGAAGTGCTGTAGAAGATCCCTGCAGGTTTTCCTGCAAGCTGCTGTGTTTTCCAGAGTCCTCCAGTTGAATCTATGAATGCCTTGAATTGTGCTGCCATCATACCAAATCTAGTTGGGAACCCAAATATAATACCGTCAGCCTCAGCAAGCTCATTTGGCGTGATTATTGGCACATCACTCTTTGGAGGTGCTCCAAACTTCTGGAGAACTTCTTCAGGGAGTGTCTCAGGAACCTAATCAATTAAAACTGGATAGTAAGTTGTCCTAAAATGAGACTTGGAAAGCAACAGGCAAATAAAACTCTAGCATTCTTAATAATGTCACGTATCTATTTTGGTTGCTCACATAATTTAAGCACAAGTATTCTGTATATAGTTTAAATAATAAGCCAACTGGGCACAATTGTTTGTCGTCAGCTTAACAGCCAAAAGAATTGTAAGTCTAATTCTTCAGTTACTCACATCATTCCATAAGCTTCTTCTCGCTTATAAGAAGTAAATATATCATTACCTGCCACAACTTAGCTTCAACACCTCCAACAGATGAAGCACCTTTCTTAATTTCTTCAGCCAGCTTCTCGACATGTCCATATGTAGAATAGTACCTGTACAAAATATTATAGGCTTAGTTGTTAGAAGTCAGTGGTTTTTATATCTTATATTCTAAAATACATGATTAAGAATATGAAATCAAAAGAAACAAAGAGTTGAGTCATGAAAAAGAACAAGCAGTGATCATATTGACAAACAGTTAATTAACCATCACTTCTTGTTCTCATAATATATATTAGTCAAATATTTTCACGGAATCAATACAACAATGATATAGCAATAAAGTGAACAAGATCAAATCGGCAAACCAATGAATGGGTCAAATATTTGTTATGACATTTACAAAGACTTGGATAATAAATAATAAAAGTGACCTTATTTGTCTAATTGTCTCTAATAGAAGATTAGGAAAGGTAATTAACCAAAAATAAAAAATAAAGGTCTACGTATTGATTCCCTATTGGTGATTGACAAGATCCATGAGAAATTTATATTGCCCATAAACTTGGTATTGATTTGAGCATATGATAGCATTCTAACTCAGCAAAAAGAATTCAACCAGTCGAAAGAAAATGAGAATAAATAGTGTGTGATCATCTGATGAAGCCTACTATGAGGTCTTCTTAGCATTTTGAAGACATTAAAATTAATAAATTCCAAATCCAAGAAGACAATCATTCCTGCTCAAAAAAGAGGCTTCTCCGCGTATCCAAAAAATAAGCAATAGATATGAACAAATTAACATAAACTCCAAACCTACTAAAATAAACAATTCCTTCAGAAAGAGAGTAAAAGAAAACTATAGCTTGATCAATTCTAAGAAGATTGTACAGCATATTCCAATCAACAGAGCAACAATATGAGGGGGAAACAGCAAAACCTCAAATCAACTAAAGACTCTATGCACCATTCAAATGAACCAACAACCAGAGCATAGAGAAAAGATTGCAACTCAAAGCAAGAAATATCCCCCCCAAAAAATGGGGCCCAAGAACGGAGCAATACTCACACTATATAGACCTTGGTCGCCATTAATGGAGCTTTCGAAATCTCGAAACGAGAGAGTGGGACGAGTAGAAAGGGAGAAGAAAGGAGGGATCTTTTTTTTTTCCCTTCTTCGAGTTGCTTTTCTTTCTCACGAGTTTGGAGTACTTATTTATATAAATGGAGAGGCTAACTAATCTGCGAGTTTTCATTAATTAACCGAAAGCCGAGGTCATGTTAAGAGAACTGCCGACTTCACTTTGATGTCACTCCCGCGGTCATCTTATTTCATTACACTTAATTTAATGACAACGACATGCTTCTAGATTCGTGAATCGTGATGTCACACTTTTTGATGTAGATTTCAAGTGACGGGTAATTCTCACCATCAACTTGCGGTTGGTAGTATGATATTTAGTTTCTTTAGTTTTTAGTCCCTACTTGTCCAAAGTCCATCAATATTTTGTTAAGGAAAACTTATCAAAAACACCCAATTTTTTGTTTTTATTATTATTCACACAGTATCGTATAAATATTTATTATAGATGCAAAAATAAATATAGTACATTTAAATAAGTTTTTTTTAGATTAAAGTAAAAATAAATAGAGAACTAGGTTTCAAAATTAAATGAGGTATGTTTTAGATATTTTAATTTAAATTTTTTTAAAGTAACCTAATATTCTCTATTTTGTTATCGGTTGTTGAGGCATTAAAAGCAAGATATTTTTTGATTAATTTTTTAATTACAAAACTTCAATAGGAATACCCTACATTTAATTTTTATTATTATTCACACCTTATTACATAGGTACGTTACTTTGCATTTTACTTTTAATGCGTTAAAAAAGTATTTATTTCGTTAGATAGATATAAAATAATGTTAGCACCCCTAAGTAAAATTTAAAAATTAAGACAAAAGTAGAAAGGTAACCGGCCTTTTGAGTGATGATAAATAACCCAGAGTTAAAAGTTCGAATAATGTTTTTATTATTTGTTTTGAGTGAGAATTATATTAAAAATCCTTATTTTAAAATTTTGTAATTAGAAAGTGACTTTTCCCACTTTGGACTTTCCAATCAAAGTATTGGAGTTGAACCGAATTTTTGGTCTTTATACGCTACTCCAGAAGAGTGCGGATAACTACGTGACTTCCCCGGCTTTGAAGTCCATCCGACCATGCGTTAGTTTTTCTAATTAAATTATTTCCCATATGAAATAGGAGACTTTATATATATATATATATATATATATATATCTTAGTTGTTATAAATAGGGAGTTGTCCTTGTATACATTGTGGCATTTCGTAATGCCAGCGTAGCATGACGAGGAGACCAAACGGGTCGGATTTGGGTTGGTTTTAGAGTAAATGGGATCCACAAGTAGGATGCCCTAAGGTTCAAACCTAATAGAAACAAATGGATTAAGGTATTACTTACGATGACACTACAAAAGACTAACTCTAGGGCCTTGTTTGCTTTGAGTTTAGGGATTTCCCTGAATTGGTTCAGGGGCCTCCTAAATTGGTTCAGTAACAAAACGTCTTTTTATCTTTTTTATATCTGATCAAATTTACTCTTCAACAAATTAAGACTAAGAAATAAGACTAATTAATATAGTTCAGGGCTTAGCCTTCTGCTAAACAAATCCTAGAGTTTTTCACTATTTTAAGTATTCTAAACTTTTTTTATTATGTATCCAATTCATCTTAAAACTTAAATATAAGACTATGTGAGTTAAAAAATCGCTGATTGAAATAATGATTTCAAAATATACTTATATCAAAATTGAAAAATGGCTAAGAAAAACTGCTAAGTATATATATTACTTATCTAGTCAGCATTTTATATTTAAAACTTGCTAAACCAAAAAACAACTTATACAGAAATACTTTTTCTCATACTTAGCAATTCTTTTCAACTTGTATAAGTCTCTAGTGAGACACCCGCATTCTACAACCTGGGGGGGGGCCAAGCTAAGCGCTATTCGTCCGAGCGAGCAACATAAGTCCACACGACAAGTGCTCGCTGCAATGCAGTTTTAGGATGCTTATCCAAGGGGTCAAAATAATGCGTTACTTTGAGCAGTCATAATAGTGCTTGAACGAGGGTTGCTGCTGCATTGGGGAGTTTAGCTAGGGGGAAGATCATTATCTCAATCAATTTTTTTTTTTCAATTCACATAGTCTTATATTTAAGTTTTAAAAATATGCTAGACGTATTAAAAAAATATATATTTGGGAGTGCTAGTTCGGTCAAAAATCCCAAACTCTTTCACATTTTCTGGAGAAGTGGTGCAGTGAAAATTCAAACACCAATACACTCTTACAATATGAGACTGTTTAATTGACCTTAATTCTTTAATACTATTTAATCACATTATTACTACATCTCTTCCCCAGTTCTTACTCTAGTAAGAGAAGACTAGACAGGATATTAGAAGCTTTGTTCGAATTTTTCTCATTTGCTGCAACCTTCTTTTCCAAGAATCTTAACAACTTTGAAGAAATGCATTAAGAGAAAGTCCACTATTTCTCACTTTCTAACTTCTTGGGTCACAAGGGACCAAATTCTTGTTTCATAAGTTGAGTAGTCAGCATTCCATCCTACTTTAAGGGGGTGTTATAAAATGAAGAGCATAATAATAGCAGGATTTATGCTTAATCTTGTGCATATTTATATATTCTTAACAGTCCAAGTTATCAAACAAGATATTAAAAGTCAAAGTTAATGGACTTTTATTTGCCGTGAGTTGATATTTCACAGTGTAATAGATGAATTTCCACTGAGCATGACATCTTGTTGGTTTGTGAAAATTTCAACTGATTTTAAGACATGATGTGGTAGATTCTTCTTTACTTGTTCTTTTCGTAATGACAGAGTAAACAAAGTTCTACCTACTGGTTTTCTTTTTCAGATATGTTATTTGTTTGATATCCATTTGATACTCATTTTTGTTCCAAACTCTTCCTATGTAATTGGTTGATTTGAAGATATTATCTTTTTCTTTATTGTTAAATTTTGTTCGATAAATTCGAATCCAGCTATAATAATTTAGGATGAACACCCCTTCAGGTGTTATAATGGAAGTCTGCAACAAGAAATCCATTTATGTTCCCTTACTGAGAGAACATCCTAAAGACTACAAAATTTCGATTGAATTTACGAAACACCAATGCATGCATTTAGTTTTGAAGTTTCAAGTTCATGTCTTCGTAAAGAGCCGTTCTTAAAAGCAAACAACATGAAGAAAGCTTTTTTCATTTTGTCTAAAATGAAATCAGTATAGAAAACTTTAAGGGGATTGTCTTCCTCCTTGTGTCTAAAATGGTCTTCTGGAGCAATAAATCAGTATAGAAACAGTCTGTAAGTCAAAGTAGAGACTCTTATCTAAACATAATCCATTGTAAGTCAACAATAGTCCATTGTTTAGTTAGCAATACAGAGAGTAGTTATATAGTTAGATAAGTCGTAATGTCGAGCTTTTAGAGTCCATCTATCATCGTAAATGTAATGTTATTAGTAGAAATTTTATCAAAATTAGGGAGTTGATGTATTGCGATTTCGCTTTCTTAACATGAAAATGATAGATGGCATGGTTGGTCGATCATTTGCATGATCCTGCACGCATATTATTCCAACATATATGCATCTCAAAGCTTCTCTTCATTCCATAGCTTCCAATTGTCTGCAATTGATTGATCTATGAACTCATTTGCCTTCTCTTCATTCCATAGCTTCCATGCCTGAATCATGTAAACTCTCCATCAGTTGGAAATTAACGTTTAATTTGTAACAAAGTCTATATATGTCTAGAAAGAAACACAAATATCTTCTGCTTACATAATATAAAGGATTCAAGAAATCGATGTTTTGGTAGATGAGACTGTTCCTAAGACCAATCACAATCTCCAAGAGTAAGCTATAGACATCAGGCTTTACAGAAATGAGATTCTCCATTGCAAATTCAGGTGACATATATACAAAGAAATGTATTAGGTAATTACTAAAGATAAAAGTACAATATACTGAAGAAAAAGTGGTTATTAAGCTATACATCGGTAGCATTTACAATGACACCGGAAAGGACTCAAAGCAAAGAAAGACAATGACCTAAATGTTACTTTCTTTTGCTATCTTTTGAGAGAAGTGGCGCTTTTGGAATTCAAATCCGAAAATACTGATACAACATGAATCCCTTCTAACCATGAATACTTAGTGAGGCAAAGCCTTTTGCCAATAGCATGCCTATGAACACAACCAATCCAAATACTAAGTTTAATTACTCTACCTAACGACCTTCTACACCAGTAATGGTGAGCTCATTTATACTATACAATTGATGGGTGAGGATGGCCAGCTCAGGATTCAATGGCACCATCCTGTTGCAGACTACTGGCTTCTTGGGTTCTGGCAATGCCGAGTCCTCACTGGCCAACATCAGCATGATTGCAGACATTGCAGGCCTATCATCTGGGCATTCTTGCACGCATAGTAATCCAACTTGGATATATCTCAGGAGTTCAGAGGTAGGACATGGGCCTCCCACTGCTTGATCAATTAGTTGTGCGATGTTGCCTTCTTCCCATAACATCCATGCCTGAAATGAAATCATTATGAGATCTTTCATGGGTTTGCAACTTGATTAAGAAAAAAAAGAAGGAAAAAGGACATTTTAATCCACTGTGTTCGGCCAAAATTCAAAGTGCCTTCTCAAACTTTTGTTTGTTGCCTATCAAATGTTAGCTTTAGTACAAAACGACCAAACTATCCCTTCCAATTTACAGTAATCAGTTGAAAAGAAATGATTTTTTTTTAGTTTAATCTTCTTCCACTCCAGATTTGTCTCAATTTTATAGTTCAAAGATAGCAAACATGACAAAGGGAGATAAGATGAAGGGGGAAAATGATCTGACACTCTTGATAGAAAATCACCATCATCTTTATCTTTAGATGGAAAAGCTAAGGGCTGCGTATAGGTCAATATTACCAAAAGGTTGTCATAAGTGAAAGTTTAACATTTCGACCAAACTACAATGGAGTAAAAACGTAATTTTTTTTCCTACAAAAAGATTGTTTGTCATGCCTTGTACTTACATATGCAATGAGGTTTACGAGACCTTGGTTCCTCTTGCCACTTATGATTTCTAGCAGTAGAACTCCAAAGCTATAAACATCAGATTTTACTGACAATCTCCCGTCCATTGCATATTCCGGAGACATATACCCACTGGAAGAAAACCATTATAATGAAATCAAAAAAATAAAAAGAAACTCATAGCTAATTACATGCAAAGAGAAGTATAAAATTTTGGCATTTACCGGGTTCCTACTACTGTTGCAGTGTCTATTTCCATTTGATCTCCTCCAAATAGTCTTGCGGTTCCGAAGTCTGATATCTTAGGAATCATCTGTTCATCCAAAAGTATGTTTGCAGCTTTGAGATCCCTATGAATTATATTTACTCTTGAGTCCTCATGGAGGTAGAGAACTCCTCGAGCAACTCCAAGAGTAATTTCAAGTATAACTCTCCAGTTCAATGAAGCACGTCTTCTTTCATCTGTTCAAAGTTCATGCCAGAGTTAGTAAATAAGCTATACTCTTATCAAATCTTTTAGATGATGAACAATTTAAGCCAAGAAGTTCTATACCAAATATGACAAAGTCCAAGCTTTTGTTGCTCATGTACTCATATATCAGCATCCTCTCATTGCCGTGAATGCAACAACCAAGGAGTCGAACAAGGTTCTTGTGCTGAAGTTTGGCGATCAGCACTACCTCATTCATGAATTCGTTTACACCCTGCGATGAATCTTTGGCGCGCCTCTTGACAGCAATTTCTTGTCCATTTTGTAGTTGGCCCTGTTACTCACCAATACAAATTTTACTACGTTTCTGTACGATAAATTCTGCATTACGGTTTTTTTTTTTTCTATCCTAAGTCATTTATGTTTCATTAACTTATGTTGTAGAACTATAGATCAACATCATATACAGAGGAGAAAATCTCTTCTTGGAAAAATTTATTCAGCAGACCTTCATAGTGATCTTTTTTTCTTGATATCAGGATGATAAAGGAAAAGAACCTTGTAAACACTGCCAAATCCGCCTTCTCCAAGTTTATTTGTTTCCGAGAAGTTGTTTGTGGATAGTTTTATGGTTTCCAGATCAAAGACAGGGAGTTCTGGATCCTTCAGACAGCCGCTCTCATCGCAGTAGTAGTAGGTTCTGCCAACTACTGAGCAGTAACAAATCAGATTATAGAGTTTAAGCATTGCCTTCTACAGTCTCATGATTAGAGAAGGTAATTACTAATTCGGATTAAAACATTCGACATGGACTATTTCCTTCTTTTAACTTTCTAATTCTAATCCATCTATATCGACTTTTTTGAAAATTCAGTAAGAAAGTACAAAATTTGAGCTTTTACTATAGATTTTTCTTTTATATCTAATACATATGTGGTCAAAGGATCATTTACCTTGCTTCTTATTTCTCCTTGTTTTCTTCCAAACCAGAAAACCCAGTGTCAATAGAAGCATTACCAGCACTATTGTCATTATTGTGATTAATGCCACATTTCTCTTGCGGCCTTTGCTTGCAGTTGTACCTACATGGATAGATATTCCAACTCATTTAAGAATTATGACAAGAATAAGAACAACAACTGCAGATCCTTATCTTATAGTTTCTTCATGTCAGTAATCCTATGCTGATTACTTTTGCACAACTCTTTTTAATGATTGAATTTGTTCCACACTTTTACTCCCATTATTTATAAGAAAGTACCTGCCTGGATCACTTGTTAATGAAATGTTGGTCTATCAGTGCTTGGTTATATGCTAATTATTGGCAGATTATTTCAAATGCTGTAAGGTTAAATTTTTTTGATATCAGTCAGAAAGCCTACTAATAATGCTTTTCATCTGTATTACATGGAAGTTCACAATTTTTCTTGGAGGTACAGTGACTGGCAAATTATAACATTGATAGGTCAACGGCAGTTGTAGCCTCTAAATATGATTTCTATAGAAGGTTGGAATGATGTCGTATAAATTTCCTATTGGGAGAATCAGCAAAAGGTTGTCTTTCTCTGACTCCTTTCTGATCTAAGGTTAGTACAACAACTTGTTAAGGAAACACAAACATGAAGATTTTAGAACACAGTTTCTTCAAGCTAATTATGACAAGAAACTAGGTCATTTAATAGTTATTGTCTTAATTATAGAATCACAAAGAAGGACATCTAAAAAACTGACTCGCTGTAGTCCTGGAACATACTGGTGGCATTACAGTATGGATAACAATGAGATAGATAAAGACAATAGATAATACTTCCATAGCTAGCAGGCATAATATATACCCAGGTCAACTGTCAATTGGCTTCCTTGAAGAGTTGTTTTCAAGTAGCCTTGAAATCAAGCTTGAAGGAGTTAGAAAAGGTTCCCACTTGCCATATTTAATATCTTTCTGGATCTGACATCATGTGATTCAGAAAACAAGAAATAGTGTGTAAGTTACAAGAAATCAAAACAAGTTGGATCTCTCTGGTATTCTTTTCTTCCAACAAGAAGATTCTTTTATGATCAACCAAAATATTGAAAAGCATTTGGAATTCAGAATATAGAGCAGAATATGAGTATAAGAAGATATTAACACATAATGATGCTTCAACATACCTAAATCAGACTTTGCAACCTTTACATAGAGATCCTGCCCTCCGTCAATAAATCTTATGTCAATAAGCTCACCGGTCCAAACAATGCATCCGCTTCCCCCTCCTCGGATATCGGTTGCAGCATAAGCTACACAGGAACAATTTGATAAGCATCTACTCCTGCACTCATCAAGGCTAATTCCTGCATCTACTGTTGTATTATGAGTGACTGGAAGCTTCACTCCTGTGAGCAAATTGAATCCATCACTAGGAGAGCAATCCAAGTGTGTCCTCCTAATGCATCCTCCGGATGTATCCCTCATGTACCATCCACTAGGTGACTTTGGATTGAACCCCATGAGACAACTGCATACAGTTGCATCATTAGCATTGCAGACCCCAAATGGTCCACATTTAGCATAATAATCACATTGATCCTTAGGTCCAGACCAGAAGGAATTCCATGTCTGGTAATTCTGGTCCCAGACTAGGCGTTGCATCACACCGGTTTCATTCAGCACCACCCGAGATAAAGGTGAGCCATCCTTAGCTGTGAAGCCATAGTAGATCTCATCAGAATTGGATACAAAGTTGAAGTTAAACATGTCTTCGAAGGTTGTCATCTCCGGTATGCCACTGAACCGAAGGCCATTCCATGGCCCGGTGCGGTACTTCTTCTCCATGAGGTGCCATAGAAAGAGCTCTGGTGATCCACGTGTGTCCATGTTGTAGTGGTAATCACCACGGGACGGATCTTGGTTACTACTCCATGACGAGAGGGACCACTCTACTCCAGTCCTTAGATCTTTTCCAACCTTCATTTCTGGTAGTAAGGTGTTTGTTGGGTAGTCAAAGCTTTGCCATATTACACTGCCTGATGAATCAGTACTGCTCTGGCCTTTGAGGACAAGGTTACCTGAATCAAGTAGTTGCACCATTGGACTAATAGCGTTCGTTGTGTTAGAGGACCACACGATGCTACTCTTGCCATCTAGTAGGACTAGATTTCCTTTATCATTGAAGGCTAGTGCACCAGAAGAGTCATTGAGAGGATTATCGCGGTTTGCAACCCACACGACGGTGTCCACAGATACTTTGAACCATATGCCAACATAACGCCTTGCAGTCGAGCCGAAGAAGCCTAGTTCAAAGCTTCCACCTTCTGAAACCAATGTCTGGCCATCAGTGATGTTCTGAGTCTGGCTGAAGGAGTCTGATGCAATGGAGATGGTGAAGAGGGCGAGCAAAAGGAGAAAGGAGTATTGACGGCTTGCTAATTTCCTCATATATCCTAAAAGCAAAGATTTGATTTTCAGGATATCACAGAAGGTCTTGACAGGTTCAGGCCGATATGGATATGTTCATGAAGTCTATGCAATGTAGATCTTATGAATTCAGCACACTAGTATTTTATTGCCTATGGAAGTTACTGATGTTGATGTCTGACATTGATTCTTTAATACTATTCAATCATACTATTGGCATACCTCTTCCTCAGTTCTTACTTTAGAGATAAAATTAAAATTTTAAAAAAAAAACTAGAAAGGATATCAGAAAGGATTGTTCATATTTTGTCATTTCTGCAACTGACTTTTTCGAAGAAACCGAACAACTTTGAAGAAATGTACTTGCATAAAAGTGGATTCACAACTCTGGCAATTTGATTAATGAACTAGTTGTAGTGACCTCATTATACAAGTTCTAGCGAATTAGTCTCCCACATGCTCGCTTCACTTTCTAACTTCTTGGATCACAAGCGACGACATTTGTGTTTTACAAGTTAAGTAATCAGCATTCCTGTCCTATTTCAAGGGGGATGCTGAAAAGAAAGTACAGAGCATAATAATAGCAAGATTGGTGCTTAATCTTGTGCATATTTATATTATTGACAGTTAAGTTATCAAGTCAAGATTTCTCGTGGATAGGATTTAAATACCAATTCTATTGACTTTCTTGCCACAACTTGACATTTCACAATCAGGCAGTTCTAGGTGCAAGGGAGCTTCCAGTTCTTCTGTGCATGACATTTGTTGAATCTTTCAACCGATCATATCTGTAGAGCTTACCTACTTGTCTTAGTTGTAACTTAAATATTGCGTGAGGATATCTTTAGAACATATATGACTGAGCATTTAACTTATTTAAAGATGGTGTGATAAATTTTTCTCCACTTGCTCTTTTCCTAATGATCAAGTCATTCTAAGCAAAGACAAAATGAGTTGTTTGAATTGGTAAGATGCTCACTCAAAAACAAGAATAACGAATAGTTTGCTAATTTTAAGCATCAACAATGATATAAAATCGGAGTGAATGAGCCGAGAATTGATATTCTAATGGCTAATACACTATGATTTACTTCAGAAGGAAAACCATTCTTAATTTACTAATTCTCTCCTTTGTGTTTCTTTTCAAGATTAGCTATGGCTTTTCGCAGTCTCAGAACACATTTTGACTACTCTGGTATGTTATCAAAACATACAATTGCAAACTACTTAGTAAGGCATCTGATTTGCATTAAAAGTTCAACCTACTGGTTTTCTTTTTGAGATATGTCAATTTTTTAATCAAAACAACCTAAAGATTACACTTTCAATTGAATTTATGAGGAAACAACAATGCATTCAGTTTCGAAACTTCAAATTCATGTTGACATTCATAAGAGCTATTCTCTCTAAGCAAACAAAATCAAGAAAGCTCTTTCCAACTTCAAAATTGTCTTCCACTTTACATCGAAAATGGTCTTCTTGAGACAAGTAAGTTGGCTGTAACACAACAAGAGCATTACTATCTCCTAGACAGGGAGATTGGTCTGGAGTTCTATAAATACTATACAGAAGAGCACCAATAGTGACTATAGAGATCCAATTTTTACTCCCGTAATCCAAATAACTCATCTTTCCTGTTGTGCTACCATAGGAATGCTCCTCTTTTACCTCTCTTTTTTATGTCTATTAACATGCTTACTTCCTCACTCAACCAAAGATTATAATCTAGAAGGAACATTGTGCAAGCTTATTGAACAAGACCAAAATACTAGTAATCAGATATTAGTCTACTGGGCATCATATAAAAATTGATCAGGTACTACAACAAGATTAAAAGGAAAATGCAAATAAGAAATACAGAGAGCAGTTGCAAATTTACATAAAATTGAAATGTTGAGCTTTCAGCGTCCCTCGACCATTGTAAGTGTAACATTATTAGTAGAAAGGCTCTCAATATTGTGCATTCTCTGGTCATGTTCATCAACATTTCTCTGACAAGTAAAAATGGGCTGTTTTGGGAGTTGATGTATTGTGATTTCGTTTTCCAGCATGAAAATGACAGAGGACATGGTCGGTCGATCATTTGGATGATCCTGCACGCATAATAATCCGACATGTATGCATCTCAAAGCTTCATGCACTGAGCAGTTTTCTGCAATTGATTCATCTATGAACTCATTTGCCTTCTCTTCATTCCATAGCTTCTATGCCTGAACCATGTAAACTCTCCATCAGTTGGAAGTTGACTGTTAACTTGTAGTAAAGTTTATTCTTGTCAAGAAAGAAACACAACTATCTTATACTTACATAAGACAGGAGATTCAAGAAATCCATGTTATGGTAGATGGGACTGTTCCTAAGACCACCAACAATCTCCAAGAGTAAAACTCCAAAGCTATAGACGTCAGACTTTACAGAAAAGAGACCCTCCATTGCATATTCAGGTGACATATATCCACTGTTTAACATTATATCACAAACTGAGATATTAGAGTTTGTAGACCAGGCATATATTTAACAAGAAGAGACAACGAATAAGAAGCGCTCCCCCCAACATATATATATGTTTGCATGGAATACTTACTACGTTCCAACAACTCTATTTGTATTTGCTTGATCCTGGTTGCTACTGAAGATTCTTGCCATGCCAAAATCTGAGATCTTCGGGTTCATATCTTCTTCGAACAAAACATTGCTTGCTTTAAGATCTCGATGAATTATTGTCAACCTTGAATCTTGGTGAAGATATAGAAATCCTCTACCGATCCCCTTTATTATTTTGAAGCGTATTTTCCAATCTAGCATTGACTTTCTTGTAGAATCTATTATTAGTAATGCATGACATCCATTAATACTAAGATAGCAACATGTTAAACAGGCTGATCTTTGTACTACATAAAATGGGAAATGTAATGAAACAAACCAAAGAGAAAATAATCCAAGCTTCTGTTAGGCATGTACTCATAAACTAATAGCATTTCGTCTCCCTGAATGCAGCAACCGAGAAGTCTGACGAGGTTTCTGTGCTGTAACTTGGCAATTAAAGCAACCTCATTCTTGAACTCCTCTAACCCTTGTCCAGAACCCCTCATAAGCCTTTTAGCCGCAATTTTCTGTCCGCTATGTAGCTTTCCCTGAAAAACAAAATGAACATTATTTCTTGTTCCCAATCAAGATATATTTCAGTAAATTCATTTTGCAACTATTAAAACAGCACTATTTCTCAAGAACATTCAGTACTCGGTAGCCCATTCAAGTAAACAGTTACTGTTTCCTTCATCTTTTTGCCGTTCTTTTGGCCAGACAAACTTCTTGTATGATAAATCATGGAATGTATCAAAGAAAGCTAAAAGAACTTATTTTGTTTCATACAAATTAGATGCTGCCGAAGCTGAATTTTGACATTTAAATATGTAAAATATCTTCAGTCAGCAACATTTGAGAGAAAGGATTTTAATCAAAGTTCAGTTGTGGGATAGTCATGGAGAAACTAGCATAATATTCTATAATTTGATGTTTTATAGATGAAACTTTCTTTACCTTGTAAACTTTGCCAAATCCTCCCTGTCCAAGAAAATGTGAATCTGAAAAGTTATCTGTAGCAACTGCGATACTTTCAAAATTAATCAGTGGATCAGAGAAATCTTTTGCAGATTCTACACTCGATAGTAGCTCATTTATTTGCCTCTCTTCATTGTTCTCATCTTTCCATACACCTGCATAAAAAATACAGGCTGTATAAATACTGCAGTCAAATTGGTGAACTAGGAAAACTACAGTCTATCTTTCCATACTTACGTATGGCTACATCTTTGTACTTCCAAACGAAGTAAATACATGTGATTAAAAGGATTGTTCCTAAAACAGTCACGCCTATTACTCCCCCCTTCTTGCTCCTGCTAACTGCAAAAGAATTGGGACACTATAAAGTGGATGAAGATAACAATGGAATTCTCCATGGCTGCAATTTCAGATGAAGATACCTGATCCAGAGCCAGCAAGACGCAAATATAGATTCTGTCCACCACTTACCTTCTCTGCATCAACCAACTCCCCCATCCAAACCAAACACTTGGGGATGTTACTACCTGTGGTGCCCAAATTAGCATAAGAGTAAGCATAAGCTGTGCAAGAACAATTGCCAAGGCATTCTTTCTTACATTCATCAACTGTCCTATTACTTAAAAGCACAAAATTATCAGGCACTTTCATCCCTCCCAAGCTCAAAAACCCATCTCCACTACCACATTCCAAACTCTTCATTCTGCGGCAACCACCTGAAAAATTCCCATTGTTCCAATCCTTATCCATCACAGGCTTAAACCCTTGCAAACACTTGCATGTAGGTATTGAACTAGTAATATCGCAGTACCCAAATGGACCACAATGGTTATAAGTATCACAACTACTACCAGGGATTGAAGCCAAAATACCCCAATTACTACCATCCCAAGCTAGAAAATTTGCCTTCCCTAAGTAATCTAGCATGCCACGTATATTAGCCGAACCATCTGAGAGGCTAAATGTTATATATTTCTCATCCCCATCATCTATAACTGCAAAAGACGCAATATAGCTAGTGTCAGCCTGTTGTAAACTACCAATGAAACTTCCAGTCCACAACGAGCTGCGCCAAACCGGAGTAGATTCATGCCAAGTAAAGATTTGTAAAGAAGTGTGAGGGTCTGCTCCGAGGGAGAATTCACCAAGAGAAGGATCCTTTGGACCCTTCCAAGCTATTAAACGTGGGGCTGCATGAGTCCTGTGGCTCACTTGTAGCCTCATACCAGGGAGGATGGTGTCTGTAGGGTGATCAAAGCTTTGCCATATCACCACATCATTTGTTCCTTTAAGAACCAAATTTCCTGTGTTCAGCAACACTGCTACTGTGTTATTTCCTAGAGAACTGTTGCTTGAAACATTTGATGTCCAAATTACGCGTGCCTTTGAATCTATAACGACGATATTGCTGTCCTTCGATATCCTTACCACTGCAGAGGAATCCTTTATTGGATTTTCGCGGTTTGCCACCCATATGATTGTTTGTTGAGGAATGTTGTACCATATGCCAAGGTAGAGATTCGTGGTTGAATTGGTCGGCGAGAAGAAGCCTAAAGCAAAGGCTCTGCCATTAGATACGATCGTGTCATTGATATATATAGGCTTGTCTGGCGTTAGTCTATCCTCAGATGCGCAGAAGAGTATGTGAGTCGACAAGAGTGGTGACAGCAAGAGGATGGTGATGTAGAGAAGAGATTTCTTCATCAGTCTTCACTCTTCAGGCTTTTCTTCTTATCTGGTTCTGAGGTAGAGGAGAATTATACTGCTCAAAAACATATGATAAAGTTTTGAAATTGTAGTTGATGAGTCCAACTTAGTAAACGGTGGTGGCTGAAAGCCTAACAAAACATAAGAAAAAAAACAAATCATAACAATACTCCACCATCCTACTTTATTATTCCAATCTCATTGCAAATGGTCCACCATTTCGCATAAACAACTATGTGTGTGGCCATTACCCAGGATTGAAAAGGACTTAAAGAAGAAGGCACGCGAATAAAACAAAAAACGAAACTTGTTTGGCATTCGGGTGGCACATGAAAAATGCTCTTCCTACATCACCTAGTATCAAAAAACTAGGTAAAATGTATGAAAATTATGGCAATATTTCGCCTTCACAAATTGAAAATGTACAGTACCAGGTAATATATGAGATTGAAAAAAAAAAAAAATATATATATATATATATATATGAGATTGTGACTTTCTCGTACCTCTTAGCAATTTTGAGAGGTTAAAAGTCTCCATCCGAGTTAATAGATTTTACTGATGCGGCAAGATGAACTTAGTTTTCTATTTAAGTTTCGAAGTAAATTAGATGCATAAAATATTACAGAATTGCTCTGCAGTTTGCTAGCACTCCTCACCTGTATCAGTTTCTTAATGCTATTCGATCAAGAGTTTGCTCTTCTCGCTGGCATTTTTGTTCATTTTAGTTCTTGTGCAACCAGAGGAATGCTTCTCTCCTTTGCTTTTATCTCTTTTATGCCTCTGAATATGCTTAACAAGCCTATTGAACAAAACTATTCTACAAAATACCAGCTATATGTTATTAGGCTGGTGAGCAGCATACAAAACTTGGTCAGGAGCTACAACAAGATCAAAAGAAAATGCAAATCAGCATTACAGAGGGCAGTTGTAAAGCCAAATAGCATTGAAATCTCGAGCTTTTAGCGTCCCTCTACCATTGTAAGTGTAACATCATTAATAGAAAGGCTCTCAACATTGTGAATTCTCTGGTTATGCTCATCAACATTTCTCTGACAAGTAAAAAAGGGCTGTCTTGGGAGTTGATGTATCGCGATTTCATTTTCCAGCATGAAAATGACAGATGACATGGTCGGTCGATCGTTTGGATGATCCTGCACGCATAATAATCCGACATGAATGCATCTCAGAGCTTCATGCACTGAGCAATTTTCTGCAATTGATTCATCTATGAGCTCATTTGCCTTCTCTTCATTCCATAACTTCCATGCCTGGATCATGTAACCTCTCCATCAGTAGGAATTCAACTGTTAATTTTTTTTTATACTCCAAATAGTTTGTACTCACATAAGATAGAAGATTCAAAAAATACATGTTGAGGTAGATGGGGCTGTTCCTAAGACCACTCACAATCTCCAAGAGTAAAACTCCAAAGCTGTAGATATCAGACTTTACAGAAAAGAGACCCTCCATTGCATATTCAGGTGACATATATCCACTGTTGAACATTATATCGCAAACTGAGAAATAGCGAAATTGAAGTATAAAATATAGGTTTGCATGGAATACTTACTAAGTTCCAACAACTCTATTTGTATTTGCTTGATCTTGGTTGTCACCAAAGATCCTCGCCATGCCAAAATCTGAGATCTTGGGGTTCATATCTTCGTCTAACAAAACATTGCTCGCTTTAAGATCTCGATGAATTATTGTCAACCTTGAATCTTGGTGAAGATATAGAAGTCCTCTACCAATCCCCTTTATAATTTTGAAGCGCGTCTTCCAATCTAGTGTTGATTTTCTTGTAGAATCTATTAGAACAGGAGAAATGAATGAAACATCTGTTAATACTGAGATATAACATGTTAAGCAAGCTAATATTTGTATACTTGATAAGGGATATGTAATGAAACACAAACCAAAAAGGAAGTAATCCAAGCTTTTGTTAGGCATGTACTCATAAACTAATAGCTTTTCCTCTCCCTGAATGCAGCAACCGAGAAGTTTAACGAGGTTTCTGTGCTGTAACTTAGCAATTAAAACAACTTCATTCTTGAACTCCTCTATCCCTTGTCCAGAACCCCTAATAAGCCTTTTAACAGCAACTTGCTGTTCCCCATGTAGCTTTCCCTGAAAAGTAAAAGGAACATTATTTCATTATTATCTACCAAAGCTTCATTTCAATATTTGCATCAATATAACAGCACTATGTCTCATGAACTAGTCCATTCAAGTAGAAGGTTATTGTTTCCTTCATCCTTTTGTTGTTCTTTGTTCAAAAAAACTTCTTTTGTTGTTCTTGTACAATAAATCATGGAAAATATCAATGGAGTCTAAAATAACTTCTGATTTTGTTTCTTGCAATGCATTGCTGAATCTGAATTTTGAACTTTAAAATATGAGCAGAAAATAATATCTTTTGTCAGCTACATTCTAAACAAAGGATATTGATCAAATTTCGGCGGTAAAGAAATTAGCGTAATAGTTATATCTATAATTCGATATTTTGTCGATGGAACTTTCTTAACCTTGTAAACTTTGCCAAAACCTCCCTGTCCAAGCTTATGCGAATCAGAGAAGTTATCAGTAGCAACCACTATACTTTCAAAATTAATCAGTGGAAGTTGCAGTCCTTGGCCAGGATTCCCCTCTCCAAATTCATTTGATCCCGAAATATCTTCTGCAAATTCTGCATTTGATCTCTGATAATTCACTTGTCTCTTTTCCAGTTTATCTTTTTTCCGTACACCTGCACAGACGGTATAGACTATCTGATTGCACTAATTGCAGTAAATTTGGAGAATTAGCAAAACATTGTACATATAATACTTACATAGGATTTTATCTCTGTACTTCCAAACAAAGTAAATACATGAAATTAAAATGATTGTTCCGAATACGGTTATGCTTATTATTACTCCCTCCTTCTTTCTCCTACCGCCTGAAACAAAATGGCGATATTATCAGAGGATCAAGATAGTAGTGAATTCTTTCCCCATTCGATATAGAAAATTATTCAAAATGGAATGAAAACTACAAAAGAGATAGACATACCTGATCCATAGCCAGCAAGGCGCAAATATAGATTCTCTCCACTTTCCTTCATCTCAGCATCAATCAACTCCCCCATCCAAACCAAACACCTGGAGATGTTACTGCTTATGGTGCTCAAATTGGCATAAGCATAAGCTGTGCAAGAACAATTGCCAAGGCATTCTGCTTCACATTCGTCTATCGTCCTGTTACTTAAGAACAGAAAATTATTCGGGACTTTCATTCCTCCAATGCTCAAAAACCCATCTCCACCACCGCACTCCAAATCCTCCGTTCGACGGCAACCACCTGAAAAATTCCCATTACTCCAGTCCTTGTACATCACAGGCTCAAACCCCTGCAAACATTTACATGTAGGTATTGATTCAATACTATCACAATACCCAAATGGGCCACAGTGGCCATAAGTATCACAACTACTATTAGGCCATGAAGCCAAAACACTCCAATTAGTACCATCCCAAGTTAGTAAATTCGTCTTCCCGGAGTAATCTAACGTGTAACGTGTACTAGCTGAGCCATCTGAAAGACTAAACGTGATATATATCTCATCCTCACTGTCTATAATTGCAACGTACATGACAAAGTTACTGTTCGCCGATCTTGCACCGGCGATCAAGTTTCCGGCCCACACAGAGCTGCGCCAAAACGGCGTAGACCCACGCCAAGTGAAGATTTGTATCGAAGTGTTGGGATCTGCTCCGAGGGAGAATTCACCGAGAGAAGGGTCTTCTGAATTCTTCCAAGCTATTAAACGTGGAGCTGCATGAGTCTTGTGGCTCAATTGCAGCTTCATCCCAGGGATGATTGTGTCTGTAGGGTGATCGAAGCTCTGCCATATCACTGCATCATTTGTCGCTCTAAGAACCAAATTTCCCGAGTTCAGCAACACTGCTTCTTTACTATTTCCCAGAGAAGCGTTGCTTGTAACGTTTGATGTCCAAATTATGCGAGCCTTCACATCTGTAACTACGATATTGACGTCCTTCGATATGCTTGCCGTCGCAGACGAATCCGTTATCGGATCTTCGCGGTTTGCGATCCATATGACTGATCGTTGAGGAATGTTATTGTACCATATGCCAAGGTAGAGATTTGTGGTTGAATTGGTTGGCGAGAAGAAGCCTAAAGCGAAGGCTCCGCCGTCGGATACGATCGTTTCGTCGATGGATATGGACTGGCCTGGCGTCAGTCTATCAGCAGATGAACAGAGGCGCATATGAGATGATAAGAGTGATGACAGCAAGAGGATGGTGATGTAGAGAAGAGATCTCTCCATTAGTCTCTTTTGCTTCCTTTCAATGGAGGTCTTCACTTTTCTTTATTCTCTTTGAGTCCGAGCTCAGATAAGAATGTAAAAAACATGATAAAAGTTTTCAAATTGCATGCAGTTGATGGGCCCGAGTTGCCGCGTCTTATGCGGAGTTTCTGGGACGGAATCCCACCAAGTTGGCTGGTTTTAGACCGAACTAGTAAAATGTTGGTGTTTAGCATACTATAGTTTGATTCGAATGTGACATAATTAGGAGAAAATAATTACGATAACTGATCAAGCTGGTCATAATCCTTTGAGCTTGTTCATTTATCCATATTCCACCATCATATCCTCATTGGAAAAGGATAAGAGAATATTTTCCTGGTTAAATAGTCCACTATTTCTCATAGGCTCTCTCATAGCCAACCATGTTTGACCATTAGTTGGCATTGAAAAGGACTTGAGAGAAAAACTGGACCAATATTTTGGTATTTGGTATGGCATATTGGCATGGCATAGCAGCTGAGATGCTTTTTCTTCATTTGTTGACTACTGCATGCATCTCTTATGAGATCAACAAATTAAGCCTTACTCAAGGTGAGAGAAGCCAAAATGGTTTGAATGCTTATTGATCTCAAGTCTACTCAATTAATTATCTGAGACCTACATCTTAGAACCAAAGAATTATAAAAACATTAGAGAATTTGGGGACTCATCATCAATGAAGTTGTTCCTCATACTACTGATCATAATCTCCAAAGCAACACACCTGAGCCGAAATCATCAGATTTTTTTTGTTTTTTTTTCCTCCACTGCATATTCTGGTAAAATATATCCCCTGCATTCAGAAATTATAGCATTATTTTGATTGTTATATTCAAATTTATACGAGATAAGATTATAAACAAATTTATTTGAATTATAAATAAATTTTATTTCGTGATATAAACAAAATTTTTTTAGGTGATAAACGGATTATTCGGATAATAAATGAGTTATTCGGCTCTTAATCTCGTAATGGAATAATCATGGATAATATATTATATTTTTAAAAAGTCATCTTAATATTATTTATTTTTTAATAAAAAATATATGGTTAGAAAACTCTCATTGATATCATTATAATAAATGTAATATTCAATGGTTTCATAAATAATTTTAATTTACTATTTTTAATTAAAAATATTAAAATTATATTATACAAAATAAAAATAAAATATTTAAAATAACTTAAATAGCTTAATATTATCTCATTTTAAAGATCTGGACGAGAGTATTCTAATGATATTATTAAAAATTAATTAACAAAATTAATTATATTATTTAATAAAAAATACATACAGAATTTAAAATTTTATATTAAACTTTTATAAAACAAGATTGATATTTCTAAAAGTTAAATAATATTGAAGTTGGGCTCCAATTTTTTAGACGGCCGAGAGCTCCATCGAGCTCTAGAGATACTCTTATCGCGTAAGATTAACTTTTACCACCCCTATTCTTCAACGATACTGAGTCAAAATTAAATTTCAAAAAAGTCTATTACTTTCAGCAAAATTTCCAACTAATGTTTGACTCAAAAATTATGAAAAGTATAATAAAATTTTATGCCAACTGATTATCTTGCTTTGCCCCAATTTAATCCCTATTTTTTATTATTTATTCTTATGCAATATGATGGTCACACTTTTTTTCCGTCCATATGCGATATATAAGGAGGCACAGATAAGGAGGCGTAGTAAATATTATGACATATTATTACTGAATTACTTAATATTTTAACTTTTTGAGTTAATTGATCATCTAAACTTATAACTAATTCCATTCTTCGGTAAGATCACAACTCTAATTTCTAACCCATTCATCAAAATTGGAAAGTGAAATAGTACTCTATTATTTAATGCAGTACATCCGTCTGGTACCCAAATCCCTGGGAGGAGGAGTAGTACATGAGGGCATCATCATCTCATCTCTTTAAAATAGTCTATTTCAATAAAATAGAAATTGGAAGAACTATGTTGATCAAAAACTCAACCTAAAGTCCTTGCGGTCCACACCAAACCCTCTGTACCTTTCACAAAGAGCTACATTATTAGCTTCCAAACTGCATTAAAGGGAATTCTATGAAGGAAGAGTCGTAGTACAGATGTGTTCATCTCCCTTCCTTTGTAGTACAAAGGGGATACCTTTGAAAGTACTTCCCAATAACTCAAAATCCAAAGCTTATATAGGAAGATCACAAGGGAGGTGAGGACTAATAAAGACCAGATCAAAAGCATCATTGAGTGCAGCGTTGATGAGTTCCAAACCTTATATATATATATATTTTCATGCTTTCAATGTGAAAGTTCTATAGTTTGAAGGGCTCGTCAGCACTGCATTCAATTATGCCTTTGACTTCTGGGTGAGTTTTTTCTTTTATCAATTGGCTTGGTTGAGATTTAATGTGGATCAATCTTATATTTATTAATTTATTCATTGCTCTTTTAATTCTACAACCTAACCTAACACGTTAGCGTGCATCCAACTCTCTGTTATTTATAGATTGTTAGACGTGATTAAAAAAAAGATAAACACATTAAATTTGAATTTAAAAAATTCAAATTGTTCTAATAATAAACATCAGTTTGTGGAGTTCTTGAAAATGTATTGAATAATATTTTTACCTATTTATTTGAATCTTATCTGATAAACTTTGCTTTTCTTCTGTGGGGTATTTGCACTAAATGCTAAAATGGTTTTGGTTTTGCAGAATCATTCCATTTTTCCTTCTGCTTTGCGTAATTCTAAATTCATTTTAATTTTTCGTGCAAATTATCTTTCTTTTGTTTCAAAGAGGATCCGATAAGCTGTTAATGTCAACTATCAAATTGGACTCGACATTCCCACTTTGTATCAAAAGCGTCATTTGGTACGATCCCTGCCAATAGAAAGTTGCCAGCTCAGCGGTCTAAGAGTATGTAAACGCTATAATAAAGCGCTAATTCCCATTATGCCCTATTAAGATAGCCATCCGAATAAAGGTCTAAGGCTGCTGTAATAGTGTAATCCTCTTCCCTCCTCGCAATTCGTTCTTGGGATTTCGAACCTTCGAAAGAATCGCCATCTCCGCGAGATCCTTTCGAGGTAAGAAACCAATCCAGTGTTTAATCGAATCGTAGCTTAGAGCTAAAGGTTTCACCTCGCGAATTGGATCTCCGTTGAACTTGTGGTGGTTGAATCGATCAATGGGCAAATTTTTTTTTTTTTTTCGTTCGATTCTGTTGAGTATTACTCGACATTCATAGGCAAGAGACCGGAATCTAAATCATCTTTTCTATGTAAAAATTCACATCTTTATCCTCACGAAAAGGATCGACTTGATCTCAAGGTTGATTTCTTTTTCTTCTTCTTCTTTTTTAAATTTCTTTTCGTCCTTCTTTGTTAATTGGTTGAACGGTATGCAATGTTTGAGAATCCCGAACTAAATTGCCTTAGATCGATCGATGCAGGTTATCTAGCATTTTAGTGATATTTGTACGATCATAATGATCTTTTCCCTGAAATTTTGGGTTTAATGTAGCTTGATTTTGGTGTTATTGTCTGGCATCTGGATTTTCGATTAAGAGAAAGGCAAAAAGATCATAATCCTCAGAAATGCATTGTATCCACCACTAAATGCCTCATGGTTAGCGGACTTTCTTTGATAAATCATAAAAGAAGAAATGATAATGTGTTATATCGTGATGTTGCCTATCTATGTAGTTATATCTTCCTCGTATTACCCATTGGGATCATATGCAGAACAACCTTAATCCAAATGTTGTTCTTGTGATTGTTTCACTTAACTTGATGTAGTAGATCACAAGATTGCCGCTTAGTGGTTTGACATAGTTTATACAGAACCGACGGGATGGAGAATAGCGGTTCTGAAACATGTCAGCCACTGAAGGACTTCTATATTCCAGATTACATATTTGACACAGAGGCGGAACCACAGATTGTTAATGATTTTCCGGCTTGTCCTGTGATTGTCTTCATCAATTCTAGAAGTGGTGGTCAGCTTGGAGGTGATCTAATTAGGACATACCGTGAGCTTCTGAATAAATTGCAGGTACTTACTGAATGAGTTTGCACATGCGTGCATTTCTTCTTCTTTTTATAACTACAAGTTAGAGCATCATATTTTTTTAAGCTTTTACCAGGTTTTTGATCTTGGGGAAGAGGCCCCTGATAAAGTGCTCTGTAGAATATATGGGAATTTTGAAAAGCTAAAGTCTCATGGCAATAGTCCTGCTGCTCACATTCAGAACAATTTGAGACTAATTGTGGGTGTCTGACCCGAGCTTTTCATCAATTCATGAAATTTTCTTGTAGTATTTACCTTTACTGACCTACAAGTACCTAAATAGGTTGCCGGTGGTGATGGTACAGCAAGTTGGCTGCTTGGAGTGGTTAGCGATCTCAAACTTGCTCAGCCACCTCCAATTGCTACAGTGCCTCTGGGAACAGGAAACAACCTTCCCTTTTCATTTGGATGGGTAGGGCCAGTGTTGTGGATTTTTTTTTCAGAATTTAATAATTATGGTACATTTTCACTTTAATGTTCTCCAGATATGAAGAGGCATCCTTAAGTAGGACATTATCTTATCATTTGCATGTCAATAACAAACTTCAGTCTTTCTCTTTGTACTTCTATGATATAGCCATGATTATTTATCCTTTCATTTGACATGATAAACTTTCATTGGCCTCTTCAGAAAAAAAAAAAACTTTTATTGGACAGAATTACGAAAACACAGTACGTGGGAGTTGAAAAAAAAAGTTGCCAAATTACTACCTGATTTAATCTGCTCATACTTGTTTGTAACTGTCTGATTGTTTGTCTCTAGTATCTACATGCATGTACTTCACTGTGGCTTTCAGTAGTTCAAGTTGTGCTTCCTTTGAATTTATTTTAACATTAGGTCGGAGTATATCACTTGAGAATATTTATTGGCTTTATTCTGAACTGGAGCATGGAATATATTTCTTGTCATTCATCAAACTATATTTTCAGGGAAAGAAGAATCCAGGTACAGATCCTGGGTCTGTGAAGTCTTTCCTTGATCAAGTGATGAAAGCAAGAGAAATGAAAATTGATAGGTATTAACTCTAAGCCCTAAGATATTGTTGCTTTGAATGGAATAATGGATTATCTTCAGGCTTTGGTGGGGAGAAATGAAGTCATTTCTATAACACATTGGTGATTATCTAATAAACAGTTTTTTGCTAGCTCATGCAATATAGAAGTTAGTAATATCTTTTATTGTACATCATCAACATAAACTTCTCAAGAGTGGTCACTAGAACTGAATAGTTATTTGTTTTCTTCTAAACTTTCTAGTTTAGTCTTGTAAAATATTTCAAATATCACAGGTGTATACTTTCGTTCCCAAAAATCTCATTCTACTATTTGCAGGTACAGGCATAGACCCTATATACATTTATTGATGGCATCGATATTCATACGTTAGAATAGGGATATTATTTCAAAATTGATTTTATGGCATGGTCAGTCATCTAAATGTACTCGGTCAGTTGGTGAAACAACAAGACATTCCTCTTATAAGATATCAGGAATTACTAATTCAATCTTATATTTTTTATGCATTTATCACATCAAATTTATATGTATTTTTATCACAGATGTTATTGGAGATTTACTGATATTGGTGTCACAAGAATGTGAACCGTTCTTCATGCTTTCCAGTTGTATGAATAAAATTAATGTCTATTTGTTTACTTCCTTCTTCACTTTAGTTGGCATATAATAATGAGGATGCGAGCTCCCAAGGCAGGTGCATGTGATCCAATTCCTCCCCTAGAATTGCCTCATTCTTTACATGCACTCCAACGTGTGTCAAGTGCAGACTCACTTAATGTGGTAAAGTGATCTCTTTCTGTTGCTCCAGCTCATGGGCATATAACCCCATGCAGTTTCTAACTTTCTATATTGTCATTGTGATCGAAGCATGTTTCTTCTAATAATTATAGTAATTTTCTTTTCAATTGCAATTGATTATCTTGCTTGTTTTGTATAGGAGGGTTACCATACATTTCGTGGAGGATTTTGGAACTACTTCAGTATGGGTAAGTGATCATCTTTTCATACCTTGTTCTTCGTTGACATAGAAGAGTAGACATTTTATGGAGTATGATTATCATTTAAGAAATTCTGTGAAACATACCAATTAATTTTTCTTCTTGCTTTGGCATCTGCTTTTGGCAGTTGTTGCTTGTTCCATGTGTATGCCAGCTAAATGCTGGATAATTTCATCCTTGATGTTCAATTATACCTCAATGTGTAGAAGTTATTCTCATTTTTTTTGTGGTGGCTGTCGGTTTTATCATTTCTTCTATGTTAGCTATTTGTGTTGTCATTTATTGGTAGCAGAAAAATGTATGCATCATATATTGAAGTCAGGAAATTATTAAGGAATATAAGAGGTCATTGTCATCATTCAAGTATTTTCATAATTTTCCAACTATACGTGATCAGCTAGAGTGCAACTTATAATTGACAGGGGTTTTGTAGATCAAAGAACGGTTAGTTTACAATGGTTGACAGGAAAAAGAGAGGGCTTTTGTTGACAGGAAAAAAGAGGGGCTTTCCATCAACCACAAGTTAGGTTAGTGGAGTTAATTACCTTAGAACTTTCAGGGTAGGCACCTCCGAAGGCACGGATACACTCAAATCTAAGTAGGGAGCATTAATAGATCAGTTCAGATGGTTATATTTCCAGGTCATCTTCCATAAGTAGTAGACAGATTGTTTTTTAATGTATTACCGATTGTTTTTTAATGTATTACCTGTAGCTAAATCTTATATGGAATTCTACCTTTTTCAAAATAAACTTGTGTTTGTTTCTTGTTCACATTTTATTATTTGGATCTAAGCTGCCTTGCAACCATCAATTCGATAATAGCTCTTTGCTTTAAGAACTGACAGCAGGAGAAAGCTGAAATGAACCCCAAAAAGAGCTGCATATTAAATTAACAATGGATCTGCAGCAAATTGCCTTAATATTCAAACTCTAATTTTATCTCTAAGAAATGCTTGGTCATCACTTATGTAATTGCCCCAAATATAATATTGTAGTATATCTCAGTTTCCGCTTAAAAAAATATAGGCTGATTATAAGATAAGGAACTCTGAAGGATGTACGGGTATCACTAGTTAGCATTCATGTTCATTTTCCTCTTCCTTCCCTGTTCCTTTTTTTTTTCTAGTAAACGAAAAAAGAAGAATATGTAAGGCTATGTAGCGTACATATACAAATGTAAGTTACAACCTTAAAGAGTACCGGAATATCCTGACATATGTTATGTTGCAGGAATGGATGCCCAAGTATCATACGCATTTCATTCTGAACGGAAGTCGCATCCTGAAAAGTTCAAGAACCAATTAACTAATCAGGTCCTTTCCTGCTTGGCATTTGCTCAGAAAGTGCCAGTTTTGTCTGCAGTTGTTTTTCACCCTACTGGATGCAAAATTCTTCTAACTTGTCTTAAGTGGTTGCAAATAAGAATCCTCTAAGCTAGATGTCATTTAAAGTGCATCATTGTATTGCAGGGTACATATGCTAAGCTTGGATTGACACAAGGATGGTTTTTTGCTTCTCTCTCTCATCCTTCGTCAAGGTAATATATGATTGATGGTCCTAAATGCTGTGAGAACTAACGCAAGTTATCTTTCTCTACAACTGTTGTTGTCATGACTCATGACAGATCAGCCAAGCTAAATTAAATAATACTAAGCTTAGAATATGATACCAAATTTATGATAACTTTCTTGCTGCTATAGAAGTGGAACCATTATTTAGAAAATCTCATATTTTTAATGAGATAAAACAATAATGAAATTATGCAATTGAAAAGCGCTGAAGTTCCCATTTTTAAGGATGCAGTTGAAAGATTATGAAACTTATAACAAAGAAAAGGATAAGTAACCTTCTGATAGCTTTACGCTGCCCTTTCATGGGTATGACTCTTTTGGTGAATAGTTGCCCTACTGTTCCAAAATTATTACATCAGTCCTCTTGCTTCTGTGACTTAATTCCTCCTTGATGAACACACAATTCAAGAGGCTGTTATCTTTTCCTCTACAAATATCTCTTTTAGAATTTGAATTTTCCAACCTTCCATGCTTATTTGCCAGAAACAACACCAAGGAAAGAACCTAATTGTTGATACAAATTACAATTAAAAATAAAGAAAAAGTTACAATCTCAAAACAACAGCTCAATCTTGATGGTATGGATCTAAATAAAGGACCGATAAACTAATTAATGGTGCTCCAAATATCATTTAGTTCTTTCTACTTTATATCTGGTTAATTGAAGTGTCCGGTTTACAGGAATATTGCTCAACTTGCAAAGGTGAAGATCATGAAAAATGGTCACTGGGAAGAGCTTCGTATTCATCAGAGGTAAACTTCACTATGGTGTTTATCCATGTTAATTTTCAATTTTATGTATCTATTTATTGTGTCAACCAAAGAATTTGCAGTTTACCTGTTTGCATATCTTGATTGACAATCTGAAGGGACAAGCCTACTTAATGATCACTTGCTTTGACAAAAAATTATGTGTTCTTCTAGATGAATTCATTAATACTGTTTTGTTAATTTTCATTTAATTTCATGACTTAGCCAATTTTGTTACCAATGAAATCAAAAGCAGGAAGTTTTCTGAGTTGGTACAGGTGACGTGGCTTCTCGATTTGTTTCCTTGGCTTTCCTAGAGAATGACAGGGTCATCGACTTTATGAATGTCTAGATGTGTTTCATTGACTAATTCTTCGATTCTTTGTTATCATTTACAGCATACGATCAATTGTTTGTCTGAACTTGCCAAGCTTCTCTGGAGGTTTCAACCCTTGGGGAACCCCTAGTAGGACGAAAACGCGAGATGTAAGTTTGATGTTCCCTTCATTTTTCCTTATCAAGTAACCATTATCAAAATGTTGTGTTTTCTATGCATCACGTATAACTATATTATGGCAAATCTACAGAGAGGCCTGACTCCACCATATGTTGATGATGGCCTTATTGAGGTCGTGGGCTTCCGAGATGCATGGCATGGGCTCGTGTTGCTTGCTCCCAATGGACATGGAACTCGTCTCGCGCAGGTAAAGCACCCTCGCTATCTCTCAAATTCATTCACTGGTTGTTGGCTTTCAAATAGAAATTTCAAAAGATGCATAACTTTTGAATATTTTGCTCACACATTTATTTTTTGAGTAAAGGCACATCGAATCCGTTTCGAGTTTCACAAAGGTTCAGCAGACCACACATTCATGAGGATTGATGGGGAACCCTGGAAGCAGCCTCTTCCTGAGGATGATGACACTGTTGTGGTAGAGATCTCTCATCTTGGTCAGGTTAGCATGCTTGCCACCGAGCAGTGCAGATCCAAAAGTTCCAATGAACAGTCAACTCCATCATCAGCCAGCCATCATAGTGAAGGAGACAGCCCTGAAGACTCTGACGATGAGTGGGAGGGAGAGAGGAGGAAATTTGGTGCAGCAGAGACATTCAAAATTCCTGAGGATATAGACATTTCTAATCTCAGTTGAATCTTATTGAACCTGTTGTTGTTGTTGTACAACCTAATGTTGTATTTTTGAAGATGATTCGAGTATTGATGCTTGTAATTTTCTTGATCCTGTATGCTACTTCCATTAAATGTAAAGATTGTTTATTGAGACTGGCTAAGTTTATATTGTATAACACGATTCAATATTTACAGCATTTTCTTTTTATGGAGAATTACGTACACCGTTTTATTTTATTTTCCTCAAACTAAGAAAAGGGGGAAAAAAGGAGAGACATGAAACTTCTCTTCTGCCCCAATTACTGGCTTTTTTTACATGTATACTCCAAAGTTTCTTATTTGCATGTATATATATATATATATACATTACTTTTTAACATCCGTAGGTTAAAATCTGAACAACTTGACAAGCAAAATGATAAAAACAATCTTAACAGAATAAATATATACAAACAAGAACAATGCCATTTCTTCTTTTTATAATTAAATTGATAGAGTTATAACGGTTAATTATGTTCAAAGATGATTCATACAAAAGAAAGAATTTAGAAGGGTTTCTTCCAAGCTACTCAAAGCATTATTCCTATGTTTCCTATTCGCTTAGCTAATATAAACCATCCATCTACAGCCGCCTTTGATCCTGTGGGTTCCATTTCAACGTCAAACACTTCCAGCCAGCCCTCGGATTTCCCAAATCCCGGTTCCTCGTCCACAAACAACAACAACCTCCACGTGTCCTTCCATCCCCCCTCCAAATCCATTGGCGAACCAGCCAGTTGTTTCACCATCTCCCGGTCACCTCTCAAACAAAGCCCACAAGAACGAAGAATCCCCCTCTATTCCTCCAATATGTTTATAAATACTCCTCTCGTATAACCTCCTATCCGATCATATTCAAGTTCCGAAAGAGCTATAGATCAGTGGTGTTCTTATTATTACTCTCTCTCTCTCTCTCTCTCTCTCTCTCTAAATATATCTTGCGGTACGATGAGCCTGCAGTACGTGAGCCGAATCATGGCCCAGAGCGGGGCGAGAGCGGTGCAGGGAGCCCGAGACCACGCGGCGCGGTCGATCAAGGATACCGCCTCTTCGACCACCGCGTCCACGCGGGTGAGGCGACTCTCGAGCGCGCTCGAGGCGTCGGGGAATGCGGGGGGTGCGAAGAACGCCGGTGAGGATAAGCGGAAGCGGGCGGAGGAGGCGCTAAGGACCGTTATTTTCCTCAGCTGCTGGGGGCCTAATTGAGAAAAGAAATAAATTACGTAAATAGCAGTAGAAGTTGGGTGTGGTTTTTGGTGAGATTTTGTAGTATTTATGTAAAGGAAATGGAAAATTGTGTATAAAATCTGGACTATTTTTTCATTCTTTTCCAGAATTTTGCATGGAAATATACATATATATATATATACATTCTGAATTGAAGTTTTTAGAGTTGTATTCATCTGGAATTGGTTAATCTTTCTTGACGAGAAACGAATCAAAGAAAGTTGTTCGTTTTACGGTCTCAGTTTTTATTTCCTATGCAGACGTTCTCAAATAACTAAAGATGCAACGATACTGTTGAAAGACAACTCGCGTCTATTATTACTAATATTCATATTATTTGAGGTTTTAGCTTTAGTGTTGATGGGAAGTAGAAAAAATAGCTAATAAATTTCATTTACTTTATAGTATTTGAATAAAAATTAAAATGAAAGGTGAGCTTTCATCTGCCTACCTTGCCCTCCTCTGTTTCTTCTTTTATTCTCTCTCTCTCACTAGTTCTTCTCTGTTGCCATTGCCCGTCGTCCAATTAAACAGAGATATGGGATCAAATCTCTGCATTTGTCAATGGTGCACTTTGTTGTGATGTTTATTAATATGTCTAAGTAGGAAGCTTGTGTTAAAAAGATCATCTTTACACCCTACTCATGGAATTTCCCTAAAAAAAACTTCGAAAACCACTCAACTTTTCTATGTTTAGCTTTTAAAATGGATACTTACTAGAACTTACTTCACTTTTTTTTCTCTTAGTTTATTATCAACCAAACACACCCTTCCAATAATAAAATGTGAACGCGTAACGTGAGTCTTCTTACCCATATTTATACATATATTTTTTCTTTTCTCTATTCAACTACTAAATTTTCTTTTAAATGTAATTTTAAATAAGAGGCAGCTAAAAGCGATCGTGCTTGGATGATTCATTTCCTTGGTATCCATAGCCCACTGACCTTATCATCTATGGTCTCATTATGAGTAGTTTCAATCAAAAAAATGATATAAAAAGAGAGTTTTTATTTTATATATCACTGTATCAGATACATGCACCTAATTATTATTGCCTATTATATTCCTCCAGCCAAGCTGCGAGTATTTCTCTGCACCAATCTCAGCTTCTTCTTTAGCCCACAGCATTTGTGGATGTAGTTTGAAGTGGAGGTCAGAATCAAAGGGCCCATTGTATTTGGTTTTTGAAGTAGATGTCAGAATCAAAGTGCCCATACCCTATCTTAAAGATGACAAAGACTAAAAAGAATAATTTAATTACTATATTTTTTTCAAAGAATACAAGCTTTTGGAATAGTAAAGTAAATAAACATCACCCGAGACTTTCTCTGCTCCTGGGAATCTACCAAGCTGCTATGTTGTTGTTTTAAGTATGAATAAATTGCTTGAGCTTTATGGGCTTTCCCTCATTAAATGAATAAATAAATTTCACCCACCAAAGCATAGCACCAAATTGATCATTTAACTTTGAGTCTCGAAATACATTTTAGGAATCAAAGGATATATATATGATAGTAATGATACTACTAATACTGAATTTGTAATGAAAGAAAGAAACTTTGAAATTATAATGGATACAGATACATAGCAGATTGAGATTATAATAATAGTGAAGACAATCTCAATCACAAAGAAAAAGAAAAACTCAAGCTCATCAATTGGGACCCCAACAAATGAGGTTCATAGCCTTCTCTGCCTTCTCTGCCCTCTTCCTCTTGAGCTCCTCCTCCATGGCAGAAGCCTTAGCAGAATGCTCAGCCACGCTGCTGGAAAGCCACCTCACTTGATTGGACTTAGCATGAGACTGGTAGGAGGTGGAAGAAGACTTGAGATTGGTCATGGATTTGGAGGTCGTCTGCTGCTCCAGCATCTGTACTGCTCTCAAGCAAACCCTGCTCATGTGTCTCAGACTCATTGCTACAATGTTTTGAGTTGTCCCTCTCTCGCTCTCTCTGTTTCAAAAAGTTGTGGTTGAGTGAATCAAAGGTTGTGGCTTATAAAGAGAGGGGTTGTGGAGGAATCTATGAGAAGTTTGATGGTTTTAAACCAAGCTGGAGAAAATAGCACATGGATTCTGCAACAGATAATTTAACTTTTCTGAACTTTTAATATATGAAAGGATTGGCTTTTTTTAATACTTTTATCTATTGGTATACATTGCACCTTGTGCTTTGATTTTTGTGCAGCATATTGTTTTGTGACAGACTGAGAAACAGACACATTTGTCTTTCTCCAAAGCAAATCATATTTTAAGATATCCAGAAATGTCTAGTTGAACCTCTTCTTTCTTTAGTACTTTTTAATTTAATCTCTGTTTTCTTACTCTATTCAATTCGACCCATCCCCTTTCTTATTAAAATAATGGAAACAAAGGTGGGTAAATACATGACATTTTGATCGCTGAAGTCGGTCAGATTAATTTATATGAGAAGAAAATAAGAAATAAATTAGAGCCATGTCTTTAGAAACTTCACTCAAGATTGTGCAAGTCATGGAATCATATTTAATATTTAGTAGATAGGAGATGGTGAGCATAACACACCATGAGTTGCATCATAACTTTCTCTTATAAGTAGTTGGCTCATTTAATTAGTATCAATTCTTGAGGTCCCTCAAAAGAGATAATTAGTAAATCTTTAGCACTTTAATTAATTGTCCAGAAATGCTTTAGGTGAAGTTTTCTCCATATAATAGAAGATAAACTGATCAAATTTTTTTCCTCCAAAAGGAAAAATAAAAAGGAAAGAAATAGAAGTGAAGTAACAAAGAATAATGTTTCTATAATGCTCAAGTCAGTACATCAAAGAATATGTGGCAATTATCACCAAGAAATGCATGCCATTTAGCATTTCTCATTTGCAAACACCATCATCTAGAAGAAGAGAGGAGTTTGCCATTCAATGTCTCTTGCTACTCTCATGAAAATTGAAGCTTTTGTCATATGATATTTCCATGAGAACAAAGCTAAGAAACCCAAATCAAATTTGCAGCCAAAGACAACATATACATTACACTAGAACCAACCTAGTAATTACAAAGCTGGCACCAAGAGAGCTTCATTGAGTACTCTTTTCTTTTTTCTTTTTTTTCTCACTTGGGTCAAGTTAATTTAGTTAATTAGGACCCCAGCAGCTCAAGTACATGACAGTCCTCAAGGACTCCTCTGCCTTCTTGGCTTGCTCATCCATCTCTTTCCTCCTATCAACCAAAGAGGAAGACATCCTCTTGGCCTGGGAGAAGGAGCCCATGCTGCTCTTTGCCCTCTGCTGGACTGATCTCAATGTATAGTTCCATCTACAAAGCCCAGCTTGATCCTTGAGGGCTTCCACTGCACTGATGCTTGCTGCTACTATCAAAGAGGTCTTTCTTGTAGAACCCATCTCTTGTTTCCTTTTCTTTCTTTTTCTTTTCCTTTTGGTTCTTCTTCTTCTTCTTCTTCTTCTCTGGATTTGTGATGCTAAAGTAGTTGTTGAGTGTTAAAAGGAGGAGATAAGGGGTGTATATAAAGCTACTAAAAGTAGTAGGTGAAGAGAGGTAAGGGAGAAAACAAGGGGTGAGCTGGAGAGCTGCTGCTGGATTTGGGATTGGTTGTTTCCTGAATACCAGGGGCTACTTATTGTTTCTTTAATAGTTATCTAATCTACATAGTAAGAGTATCTGTACTGATCCAATTCACTTCAAATGCAATATTAGATGTCCAAGAACCTTTATCAATATATATGTATATATAGTAAGAGTAGCCTTATGGGTCCTTTGTTGTTACTTTTTGAATGTTACAATACTAGAATGTTTTATATGGTAGCGTAAATATTTATTGGGAAATTTTTCAAAAACATTATAATATAAGTTCTACTCTTCCACGTAGAAATTTATCATTTGATTATGTATTTTGTTTTTAGTGTCTAGAAATACCTGGCATTAGTTTTATCATATGGATAGGTAAATTAACTATAACATGAATACTCTTATGTAAGATTATTTCTTTTGTTGGTCAATTGAATAAGTTTTTTAAATTAAGATAAAAATAAAAAGGGAATAAGATTTTAAGGTTAAACGAGGGATATTTTAGGTATTTTAATTTTCTATTTTCAAAAGGAATGGAATATTTTTTTTAAAAAAAGTTCTATCATCTATTGTTATGATAAAATTAACTCAAAATATTTGAGGCATTTAAGAGTTGAACAACAAATATGTAATATGATAAGGTATGAAGGATAATAGAGGTACGAAGGATAATAGAGGTACGAAACCTTCTAAATTTGCTCATTTAACCCCTTTATTTTAAGTTGGACCCGCCTCTCTCCCCTTTCCTCAGCTGTAGCTAGTTTTTTAATATAACATGACTTTTTTCTTCGTAATTATCTTCTCTCTCTCTCTTTCTTTCTCTTCTCTCCGTTTGTTTCCCTGTTCCTCAATTGTAGCTCCAAGCTACTAAGTTTATCAGTAGTTCCCTAGTGGATCTCTTTGTCCCCGATCCCTTTTCTTTCTTTTATGTCTCTGCTTGTCTCTCACCAAGGCAACCTCATTCTCCATCCTAAGGGCTCCAATCCTCCCCTCTCCTTCTTTGCCTCCATTGCCACCTTGTGTCGCTCTATTGTCCCTTTGCCATCTCTCGTCTAGGGGTGTAAATAAGTTGAGTTTGAGCGAGCTGCTTCCAACTTAGGCTCGACTCGAAATTAATTTTTGAGCCTCAATTTTAGGTTAAGCTCGGTTCAGCTCAATTCTAGCCGAGCCAGATTGACCCTAAGTCGAATCAGAGCCTAAATTGAGCCTATTATTAAGTCTTATTCAAGTTGAGCCGGATTGAGTTGGACCGAACCCGAGCCAAGCTAAAAATTATTTAAGCTGAATTAAACTTAAGTAGTTAAATTTTATAAAACTTTACTAAAGTTTAAATTTTAAAATTTTAATATAGAACATTAACCTATAAATTTAAAAAATTTAATATAACACTATTTAAAATGCCAAGCCTATCGAGTCGAGACGATGCCCCGAAGGGCAACATCGGGAATGAGGCCAAGATCGTTGGTTCTAGGCCAAGTTTCCCGACGGCGAAGGAGGGATGGTATTGGAGCGGAGGTAACAACGACGGAGCCAGAGAGAGACAAAGTGGAGGAGATCGCGAAAAAGGAAGATGGAGAGGAAGTAGAGGAGGAAGACTTTGAGGAACATTGGGAGGGACTAGAACGAGGAGGATGAGCATCGACAAGCGGCCGTAGATTTGCATCATTTTTCTAAAAAAGGGTGTTTCCCTTTCATGTGTATCTTTTGAGGTGGGAAATTTTGGTTGAGGAGGAAGAGTGGGGAGGAAAAGAAAGGTTTGTTGAGTGATTTGTGGCAAGATTTGTGGCTGGGAGAGAGAGGTTTATGCACGAGAGAGGGCCGGAGGAGGAGGCGAAGAGACCGAGCGAGCGAAAGGGATTAGGATTTAGAAATTTGGGAATTAGGATTTGTGAGTAGTGCTCAGTAAATATATATACCGAGCTTATCAAGCCTAAGCCTGCTCCAGCTCAAACTCGGCTCGAAATTAATTTCAGCCTCAAATTGAGGCTTAGACTTGGCTCAATTCTAGTCGAGCCGAGCCCAAGCACTAGTCGAGCCGAGCGCTCCTTTATTTTGATACCCCTACTCTCATATCACTCAATCCACCCTTGAGCTACCCCTGCCCTTATAGCTTTTGACTTTTAATGATAAAAATAATAGATTTAAATCATATTAAAGATAAATTAGAATTAATTTATATTTATATTTATATGTATATTTATTTTATTTATTAGAGAGCGAATGTTTAGTTATTAAAATTTGGCTAGAGGTAGCTAACCAATTGCACGAAAAATCTGAACTCAAATAAGGGCTTAAGAAATAGTGCTCTTTCCGGTATGTTCTTGTTTCATGAAACTTATGGTGAAATAACTAAACCAGTAACAGTCAATTTGGGCAGCTACTCTTTTCCGTTCATTACCATGAATTGAAAATATTTAATTTATAATGTTTATTGATCAAAGAGGATTCATTCCATCTCAAACTTTCAGATGGATTTTTAGTATAAACAATGTTGCTTTGGATTGGATTGAGTTCTAACAGTTAATTTTACATAACTTTCACTTGGATTTAGTAGATAGGAATTAATAAGAGACTATGAAGCATCACTAAAGATTTGCCATATATATATACACGCAAAGAAACTCTCCATATATTTTACAATTGCAAAGTCCCCCAAAATAATGAAATAATAATCTTTGCTTTTAACCCCCCTCTCTTGCTTCTAAATTCTAATTAGGACCCCAGCAGCTCAAGTACATGACAGTCCTCAAAGACTCCTCTGCCTTCTTGGCCTGCTCATCCACCCCTTTCCTCCTATCCACTGCAGAAGACATCCTCTTGGCCTGAGAAAGAGATCCCATGTTGCTGCTCTTCGCCCTCTGGTTCAGGGACCTAATTGCATAATTCCATCTGCAGAGCACTGCTTGGTCTTTCAGAGCTTCCACTGCTCCAACACTTGCAGCTATCAACAAAGAAGCTTTGCTTGTAGAACCCATCTTTTCTCTTGCTCCTCTAACGGTGAAGTAGATTTCTGTGGCTCTTTTTGAGTTAATTTGATGAGAAAAGTTGAGAAGCAAAGCATGTATATATAGAGAGAGAGAGTTGGAGGAGAGGTGGTGGTTTTGGGAATCCACTTCCCAGATACAAGGGGCTGGTTGAGATGAGCACACGATTAGAAGATAGTGGTCTAATGGAAAGTAGTGAGATAGTGATAAAATATGTGAGGTGGACCTGTAACCAAACTGTGCTGCAAACTTGCTTTGGTAGATTAAGACTTTAAGTGCTAATTAACTAATTAAATGTAGCAATGGAAAATATTAGGACCGTATATTCGATGTGCCTTAAACTTCGTTGTCATCAGGTAGTAATCACCTAATTGGTTTGCAGTTACTGATAGTAATCCTTTAAATTGTGGGCTGCTCTAGGTTTCTGAAATCTGTGGCTCAGTATGGAATGGAATCATTAGATTAGACCATCTCTTTTTGATTTAGATGATGAAGATAATTAGAATTAGCATCATGAAATTGCATTACAGTGGGAAAAGCAAGTTAATAGAACATTGTTGTAGTCAATTAATATTGAGAAGGATGATAATTAAGTTTTAAAAGGAAATACTTCACATCCCTAGTATATCATGTTGGCATCTAATATAGATGTTGCATTCGGTATCGACTAACTCTATGTTCGCCAGCACACCGATCACTCACATTTGATGCCTCGATGCATAAGGCGTGCATTCGATAGTGCACTCAAACAGATGGAATCAAATTCAAATCAGCCCTAGAATATAAGAAGGATAAAAAGTTGAAAAATTGTCCACCCCATCATCATTAAAGAGAAATTTTATATAACACCTTGATTTATAACGTAATTATGATTTATATCCTACATTTTTACTATTTATAAATCGAGCTCTATGATTTAGTAAATATGTCTAGAAAACACCCTAGATTAGATTTAAACGAATAAGTAGAGAAATTTTATTTTTAAAATGGCTAAAATATACTTAGTATGACTTGCTTAAAATTATTTTTAAATTTTTTTAGTATATTTAATTTAACTCAAAGATTTAGTTAAGCTTACATATATTTACCAAATTATAGGACTCAATTTATAAATAGTAAAAAGTATAGGGTGTAAATTATAATTTTATTAAAAGATAGAGTGTTATACGTTATCTATGCTCAATTTGAAAGATTTTTATGAACTGTTTATAAGATATTTGTAAGTAGAAAACAAAACTAGAATGTTCTTACTGAGTGTTAAAAGGAAAAAATGGAAGGGGGAGAAACAAAACCAGCTGCTCGTTTCTATTTGGTGAACATTATATGCAATAAAGTCCAAAACCGAGGAGGAAATATAAAAAGACTTCTAAAAGAAACCATTAAACAAACCCAGAGAACACATGGCCGCCATGCCGACGGATTCTCCTCTAGACAATGAACCCACCCACCCTTCCCTCGGTTTCCACTTCCCACCCAATTGTTTTGCATACAAACACCTACATTTTTTGCTTATTACACCGAATCTCATCATACTTGGCAAACGAGTGAACGAGTGCTTTTTTTCAGTTATATGGCGATATGCGAAAATGACCCTATGAATTGAAAAAACTTTATTTTCCTCCTCCCCCCTCACCCCAAGAGGAGTTTATTTATATAAATAACTCCACCCAGACGAGAGAAGTCACCAAACTCGCGAAAGAAAATCCCCGGAGCTCCTAAAGAGATCGCCGGAGAATGTGCAATGGACGTGACTGCCGGAGGGATACCACCTTCCGGTCGCTGCAGGGGAAGAGCGCCGCCGCCGGGAAGCAGCAAGGTAAGGGGAGGGAAGACCGAACGGCCTCCGCTGGTGTATCTCCGGTGACGCTGGCGCCGGGAAGTGGGAAGGGTGGCGGCGGCGAAGAGGGGAAGAAGGCGAAGAGAGAGGCGGAGAGGGTGGAAAAGGTTATGCTGTTGCTCGTTTGGGGGCCCAATTAATAGACCGGCCCAAGTAGTAGGTTTTATAAAGATTATATAATTTAGATTTTCTTTTTTTTTTGTCGATAGAAATATTTGTGTGGGAATTGGTATGGTTGTAATTTTTTGTGTGTTTTATTTTTTCATGATATGATTAAATTGTTAATAAGAGTGTTAGTTCCAAATACTCATTATTAACTCATCTGAAGGTAGGGTAGGTTAGTCATTAGATGGTCTTTGAATAGTTAAAGAGACTAATGATGTATGAATATTCTCAAATTTAAATTTCAACAGCATCAATTTAATTTGGACATCATTAGATTTCTAATTGTATTAAAATAATTACAGTTTATCATTATATAGCTCGGCCGAAATGAGTTTAATCACTCTCACATAAAGTCCCCCATCTCTTCTCTTGCTCCTCGGAATCCAAGACCATGAGTTAATTTGTATGTTAATAAATCAATTTAGGCCTCAACAGGCGAGTAAATAATAAGTTAATTGTTCATTAACCTCCTAATTTATCTTAAAATTCAGATACTATAAAGTAAGCAAATCAACGTTTAATGTATTTTAATTACTATTATCATAAAAGTGGTATTTTTTCTGTCCAATACCTTCTCAGTCGCATCACGAGGCAGAGCAACCTCTGTCGCCTCTATTCTTTATTCTCAGCACAGATCTCATTACCAAATTCCTCTTCCTTGCTCAGGATAGCAACATGATTTGTGGTATCAGGCTCTTATTGAAAAATGATAACAAATGGAGGAGTTTTTTAGTGGTGAATTGGTAATGGGAGTACGAGTTCATGCATGTCAGTCAGAGGAGATGAGGGATGTTTCAGAGAAAAGAGATTTTTTTTTTTTTTTTTTTGAAAAACAAAGAGCTATGACCAGCTATAAATTAATGGACGGTCGAGGCGTTGCCGCGTCGACAAGTAGAAGATTACACAGCTCAGATGGAACCTGGGTTAGCCGTTCGGCGTAGCAGTAGCCCGAGGCCACCCTCGCCTTCGCTGCTGCCCAGTCTGCCACTGCATTGGCTTCCCTCCCTACGTGGGCAAGCCGGACTTCCACGAATTCTTTCGCTAGCTCCGCGCACTCCTGCGCCAGATTACGGACTCGCCATGGACAGTGGTCCACCTGCTGCATGCATCTAATGGCCTCCGAGCAGTCCGTTTCTATCACCAACCGGCTTTCTCTGCTCGCCACCTGCAGGGCCAATCTGATGGCCCAGAGCTCGGTTTGCAACGCCGAGACGCCCGGGCACGGCTCCCATGCCGCCTGGACTAGCTCACCTTCAGCATTCCGGAGGATTGTCGCTGCACCTCCTTGGTATGCGCCTGGCTTGAACGAACCGTCTGTGTTGGCTTTTGTCCAGCCCGAGTCCGGAGGTTCCCAACGCTTCCTCCTCATCCTTGTCTTCCCTTGCCTCTCTTCTGTCTTGAGCCCATACTCCTCCGCCATCGCGACGGCAGATCGGACCACTGCTAGCTCCGCCCTCCTCTTCCGGCCAAAGACCACTTCGTTTCTACTTTTCCAGAGAGCCCACAGCGTGCAGGCAATCTTCCCTTTGATCCGGCGATCATTCTCTTTGGTTGTACCCCACTCTCTCATGATCCAGTCTTGGTCTATCAACGCTGTCTCCACCCCTTCTCTGGACCGCAGAAGCTCCCACACCTCTCGACTGTATCTACACGTAAACATGAGGTGGTCCGTCGTTTCAGGAAACAACCCGCACATTGCGCATCGTTCCTCGGCACCCACATGGATATAGTGGAGGTAAGCACTCGTTGGGAGCCTGCGCCACAGCAGTTTCCAGCAGAAGACTCTGATCCGTGGGGCGACCGGAAGCCGCCAGAGGTTTCTCCAGCCTTCCCATCGTTGGTCACTCTGAGGAAGAAGAGAGTAGTATATGGCTTTAACCGAAGGGGTTCCCCTTGGGTGCGGCCACCATATCCATCTGTCCTCACTGGTGGCGGCACCCATGGGGAATGTTGCTATTTTGTAAGCCATCTCAGCTTCGGCCTCCCTAGTTAGTCTCGCCGTGGACCATTGCCTGCCGTTGGTGATCTCCACCACTCGCAGATTTTCTTCCATGACTGCATTCGCCCATTCCTTCGGCTGCCTGCACCACGGGATCTCGTGCAGCCAGGGGTCGTAGGCGGCGCTCGTGTTTCGACCGTTCCCTATCAGAACTCTGCAGCCCATTCTGAGCTGCCTGGCGGTTGTTGTTAGTGCCCTCCACATCCAGGATGGATTTTTGCTCTTCGGGATCACCCATGGGTGCAACAACCCATACTTGGCCTGCATGATTCTGATCCAAGGCGCCGGCTCTCTGTTTAACATCTTGAACACCAGCTTGCCCAGATGCGCAGTTCGAGCCTCTTTTAGCCGGCGGACACCAAGTCCGCCCTGCCGCTTCGCCGTAGTCACCTGCTCCCAGTTCATCAGGTGAAGGCCGTGGCCATCGTTATTCTTCCACAGAAAGTTTTGAGCTTTTTTGGTTATCTCGTCCAGCACCCCGTTCGGCACCCACGTGCTTCCCAGCCAGTAAGCCGGGATCGCAAGCAGCGCGGCGTTGATCAGGGTTAACTTGCCTGCTTGGGAAAGGAGCGACCCTTTCCAGCCCGCTAGCCGTCTGTCGATACGCTCCACCAGCTCCTGATGCTCCTTCACCTTCACTCTCCGGCCTGAGATAAGCACCCCAAGGTATTTGAATGGCATGCCTGCCACCTGCAAGCCTAGTTGGACGCTAAGCTGTCTGCCTTCATCTTCCCCGATCCTGCTTGGCAGATACAGCTCCGATTTGCTGTAGTTTACCCTCTGGTTGGTGATGAGTTCATACCGGCTCAGGCTATCAAGAATGCTGCTGGCATTTGTCGCAGAAGCTTCCGCCATGAGCAGCAGATCATCTGCATAGAGCAGGTGGGACAGATGCACATCTCCGACCCGATAGCCGCTCAGCAGGCCTCTATCTACCTTCTCGTTAAAGATCCTCGATAGGACTTGTGTAACGATGATGAAGAGGTAGGGAGATAGCGGATCTCCTTGTCTCAGGCCGCTCCGGGGCGTGATCCAATTCGTCGGACACCCGTTGATCAGCAAGGCGAACCTTGGGGACGCATTTCAGAGAAAAGAGATGAGAGAGTGCGCTGATGGAGTGGTCGCTAGTGGGGATGTCATAGCGTGAGGGAGTAAGAGTGCGAGAGAGAAAAGTCACTATAAATTTTCCTTCTATTTACTCAAAAAACTCTATTATATTACAATTGCAAAGCCCCCCAAATTAAATAAGAAAGCTTTGCTCTTCACAACCCCCTCTCTTGCTTCTAAATCCTAATTAGGACCCCAACAGCTCAAGTACATGACAGTCCTCAAAGACTCCTCTGCCTTCGTCGCCTGCTCATCCACCCCTTTCCTCCTATCCACAGCAGAAGACATCCTCTTAGCCTGAGAAAGAGATCCCATGCTACTGCTCTTCGCCCTCTGGTTCAGGGACCTGATTGCATAATTCCATCTGCAGAGCCCTGCTTGGTCTTTCAGAGCTTCCACTGCTCCAACACTTGCAGCTATCAACAAAGAAGCCTTGCTTGCAGAACCCATCTCTTATCTTGCTCCTCTAAATGGTGAAGTAGATTTCTGTGGCTTTTTTTGAGTTAATTTGATGAGAAGCACTGAGAAGCTAAGCATGTATATATAGAGAAAGAGAGAGGGTTTTGGAGATGAGGTGTTGGTTTTGGAATTCCACTTCCCAGATACAAGGGGCTAGCTTTATTAGTTTAAGGTGGGCAGAAAACTAGTAGTATTAGAAGACAGTGGTCTTGGGAAAAGTAGTGAAATAGAGATAAAATATGTGAGGTGGACCAGGGAGGACTTGTAACAAAACTGTGACGCAAGCTGGTTTGATACAGTCACTGAGGCATTTATGATTGTTAGAATGCATAATATAAAAATTATCTTATCATAATTTAAGATTTAGAATAGTTATGATTTAAAAAGGGTATTAAAGCAGAACCATTTCAGAGTCTAAATCTTAGGAAGACTCGTCTGTCATTTAACATAGAAAAAACTCTGTCGATTTAAATTAATTTCACTTCAACTCATATGTGAGTGAGTTTTTAGTATAAAATTTAAGAAGTGTAGTTATTTATGACAAATTATGCTGTTAGAGTAGCGAATTTGATCTTGACGTCTCTCACCTTTTATATATATATATATATATATATATATATATATATATATGGTGTAAACAAAAAGAAAAACGTTATATAACTATTTTAATTTTAACTTATCTAATAATTTCTTTAAAATAAAAGTATAATTACATAATATTTTTGAATAAAAAATTGTAACGGATAACTAGTGGAATAAATATTCGAAAGGTTTTATAAAATTGATGGTTAATGTGCATCTAAGTACAAATGGGTTCCAATAAATAGAATTATCCTTGTAAATTACCTTAATCCTCGTGGGCACAAAATAGTAACCACTAATTGAATAGTATCATTTAAATTGTGTGCTGCTCCAGAACATGGTTTCTAGACACAGTTAAAGTTTCTGAAAAACATGGCTCAGTACAGAGTGGAATCAAAAATATTCTTTTATTCTGTCAATTGCTATTGCTGTGAGAATAAAATTAATTCAAGATGAGAAACATAGAGTATTTTGATAAATTTAAAAAAGAAAATATTAATTACTCCTAAACCTTCTAAACTATAGCTCATTTTCATCTAAATTTCCTTATACTTTTTGTGACAATTGGACCTCTTAATTATCTAATATCTTGCCGTATTCCTCCTCACATCTTCTAACTCAATGGCTAGGAAAAGCAATGAGGTTTTTCTTTATTGTTGTTTTTTTCTTCTTCTCTCCCCTCTCTATCTTCGTTTTCCTTTCTTCTTATCTCTCTCTCTCTCTCTCTCTCTTTGTTGTAGCTCTAAGCCATTGAGGTCGTGGGTTTCCTAGTGGATCTTAATCTGTCTCTAATCCCCCTTTCTCTCTCTTATCCCTTTTTTTCAGCAATAAAGCTTTCTTCTCTACTATGTCGTTTCTTTATTCTTATAGCTCCAACCCTCCTTTCTCCTTCGTGGCCTCTATCAGAATCTTATGCACTGCCTTATCCTGTTGTATTGTTCTCATTCTCCTTTAGTTATCCCGAATATAATTCTAGCTCATATTGTGGACATTGACATCTTTATATCGTCTCTCTTACGCCTCTTGTTGCCACTTCGGGTGTTGATCGAATGAGGCACCACTAAAAGCTTAAAGTGTTTTTCCTTTTTTATTAAGAAGATAATAGGTATTAGTTAGAAGGGTGATTTTTCGAAAAAAAGTTAACACTTTTATCTGCTCCATGATTCTTGAAGAAATATTGCTATTTTCTGACATATTCTTGTTTCATGAAACTTAGGGTCAAATAAATATTTAATTTGTGCAGCTACTCTTTTCCATTCATTATCACGAATAGAAATATTTAATTTTATATAAATATTGACCAAAGAGGATTTATGCCAGCTCAAACTTTCAGATGGAGTTATAGTATAAATAATGATGCTTTTCGATTGGATTGAGTTATTTTACATAATTTTCACTTGGATCTAGTAGGAATTAAGAGACTATAGTTTTCAATTTCATAAAGCATCACTAAAGATTTGCCATACATATATATATACAATTGCAAGGTCCCCCAAAATAATGAAATAATAATCTTTGCTTTTTTAACCCCCTCTCTTGCTTCTAAATCCTAATTAGGTCCCCAGCAGCTCAAGTACATGACAGTCCTCAAAGACTCCTCTGCCTGCTTGGCCTTCTCATCCACCCCTTTCCTCCTATCCACAGCAGAAGACATCCTCTTAGCCTGAGAAAAAGATCCCATGCTGCTGCTCTTCTTCGCCCTCTGGTTCAGGGACCTAATTGCATAATTCCATCTGCAGAGCCCTGCTTGGTCTTTCAGAGCTTCCACTGCTCCAACACTTGCAGCTATCAACAGAGAAGCCTTGCTTGCAGAACCCATCTCTTCTCTTGCTCCTCTAATGGTGAAGTAGATTTCTGTGGCTTTTTTGAGTTATTTTGATGAGAAGAAATGGGAAGCTAAGCATGTGTATATATATAGTGGAGGAGGAGGTAATGGTTTTGGAACTCCAATTCCCAGATACAAGGGGCTGGTTGTTTTAGCTCTAAGGGGAAAAGGTTTTAGGTGAGCCCACTCCACCACTAGAAGAGAGTGGTCTAATGGAAAGTAGTAGGATAGAGATAAACTATGGGAAGTGGACAAGTAACCAAACTGTGATGAAGCTGGTTTGATACAGTAACTATAGTGACAGATAGTATTTTACAATAAAATATATAAATTATTGTTCCTATTGGACAAGTTTAAGGTTTGAGACTAGCAAATAATTTGACAGCAACTAACAGTTAATACTTTTCTTTGTGGCATGACTATCTTGGCATTATTTTTTCTTTTTTTTTCCTCTAAAATAACAGCATAATTACTTAATATTTTTTTAACAACAAAAATTAAAGGATAAGTAACGAAATAAAAATTTGAAATTGTTTATATAATTGAGGGTTAAATGTGCCATGAAAAAAATTAAATACGGAAAAAATGGGTTCTAATTATAACTATCCTTACATAAAAGTACCTTAATGATAATAGCCACTAATAATAATTGATTAGTACTTACGAATAGTTTCAATTTATATTGTGTGCTGCTCTAGAACATGGTTTCTAGACATAGTGAACTTCTCTGAAATTCATGGCAGAATGGAATCATTAGATCATCTCTTTAGTTTTTTATGATAAATAAAATTAGAATTAGCATCATGAAATAGTCATTCCACTCAAACAAAATTAAAAAGACAAATTAACATTTGTAGTCATAGATCTTATAAAGGTTAAAAGGAAAAATACTACTCATCTCATAAATATATTATTAACATATGGAAAGATTGTAACGATGGAAAGAAAAAAAAAAATCGTCCTACCTCCTCTATACTTTAGCCTTATTAGATAATTAATTAAATATGACTTCTGTATTTCATACATGGTGGACAAATAAAATGTACAAGTCTTTGCACCACACAAGAATAGATAATAAAAATTAAAAATTATATTAGATATTTAAATTTTAGACTTGTAATAAATTAGGCTCTAATATTATTTAAAATCAATTATTTAAAAATTTAAGTTATTAGGTAGAGAATTCATAATATATATCATATTTTAACGCAACCAAATTCACTTTATTCTCGTAATTTTAATTTTTATCACTATTACATCCTAACACTTTTGATTAAACATAAAATACTAATGCCACTAATAAAAATAATAAAATGACTAGCTTTTGTTAAAAAAAGCCGGCACACCGCGCGCCCCATCCCCGCGCCCCGCTTGCCCCCCCCCCCCATCCACTCGACTCTCGCGCAAGGTGGTCTATCGCCTTGGCGGGCCGCTAGAGCACCAAAAGGCGCTAGACGAGCTGCGTGGCCCGATAAGGATTATCCACTTAAAATAACTAACCCATTATATATAAAAAATCCTCTCTCTTGATTCTCTCGCTTAGTGAAACCCTAAATCCCTAACCCTTTTCTTGTCCTCTCCAGCTCTCCCTATCACGACAGATGGCAGCAAACGACAAGGCAACTAAGGCGGCGGCTTGCGGCAACAGCGACGAAACGAACGAACCTATCGAGAAGCATTAAGTGAGCCAGCTTCGCAACCGAAGTGCCACTGGTTCAATGGTGTTCATTTTGCCCTCGATGGCTATCCTGCCCCTTTAAAATTTCTTGTCGTTGGCATGTCTTGTAACCTCTTTTCCAATTAATAGAGAATCGCAAACTTGTTTGCCAAACATTGTATTTTGCTTGTCTTTTCTTTGTCGCAATCCAAAACAGGTGCATCGCCTGGGAAACGAACGGCTGACTTAACTTTGCTACTTGAAAATTGAGTGCCGCGCGGTGTTTGTCTATCTCAAAGACTTAGTCCGTAACATGACAGCAAAAGTATGGTCACTGTCCTCTTTCCTTCTTCTCTCACTTAGTCACTCTCTCATGATCTCATATGTCTCTCTCAATCTCTCACACAATCTGAAGGGTTTTTTTGTTTTCAAATTTCAGTTATTTCTTAAACTCTTAATCAGTTAATCTATTGGCTATTAGTTCTTAATTTAAATAAATCAGTAATTATCTGCAAATCTATTGAAATGTTTTAATCGATTAATCACTTAGTTTGTTAATTTGTTAATCAGTAATCACTTAATTTGTTGAATGTTGACTAATGATTGCTAATCTATTATTGTATATAATGTAATTATGTGCAAATTTGTTGAATGTTGATTAAAATTTTTGTATATAATGTATATTCTGTATTACATAAGTGTTTTTTTTATTTTTTTGTATTAAAAATTCTAGACCGTCTTGTCACTCGCCTTCCGCCTAGGCACTAGGTGGTGGGGTGATCGCCCGTGGCCGCCTTTCAAAACATTGGCAATAAGTAATAAAAATTTGTATAGTGTTACGAACCTGCCTAATCTGATTCACAATGGTTCTAAACTTGATGAAGCTCATAAATTTCGAAGGGATCTGCGAACAATATAACGGACAGATCCTCCTGAATTCTAGATATGTTGTTACTCTTGGAGAAAGCTTTCTGACGAATATAAGATCCCAGTATTTATACGGTTAGATCTTAAGTTATCAACCAAACAGTGGCTAAAGGTTAATTGTAACAACCCAATTCCCCCCAAAAAAAAAGTTACATGGCACGATGTGGCTGGCCACAGTGTAGCCGGCCTCGTGCCATGCTGTGGCAGGAGGGGAGCGTGCCACGCACCCCCTCGCATCGCCGCAGTCAACCGTGTGATTACGTTGGAATGCACAATTTATACTCTCTATAACTGCGAACGCGTGCAGGTGTTTGAACCGCCCCGTTCGAACACGGGTCAATGGCGTTCGAACGCACAATTTGCGTTCTCTGTAATTACGAACGCATGCTGGTGTTCAAACCGCTCTGTTCGAACGCAGGTCCATGGTGTTCGAATGCCCCCCTAGCAAAAGATATTATTCTCTCAAACAAACACAAACTATATAAATAGGCTCATCCCAATGATCCCAATACTGTATAGTGAATCCAATTCGACCAAGTCATATAATATAATTAGGTGATTTTTATTTAAATTACTTTAAAATTTTAAATTAAACAAATTACGAACTGTAAGAGGAAATTAACAATCACAACGTATCAGTGTAGATAAAATAAAGTTTAAAAGATAAAGTAATATTTTATCCAAAATACAAAGGAAATATTGTATTTAGCGCCCAAAAGATAATCAAAATAAAAAAATTTATCAAAATATCCTATCTTTTAATTTTATTATTATTCACACCATCTAATGGGAGCTAATGAAATATTCTTAAAACAAAAAACTAAAATATATAAAATATCTAATATTTAGATTTAAAACTAATTCTTCATTTAATTTTAACTTAGCTTAGAAAAACTTATTCATATTTATTCAAGGATATTAAGGTTATTTCTTATGTATAATTACTTTAATTCATCTATATAATAAATAATTATTAATAAAGTTAGTGTCAAGTGTATGTTTAAGGCATTTTAACCAATATATATTATTTTTTTCTCTAAAAACTATCTGACATCCACTGTCACCAGTTTTATCAAGCTGAAGGCTGAGGGAAAGTCTACCTATGATTTAGATTGAGTAGAAAATAAGAAAATATTTCTCAATTCTATGATCATCCCATTGTAGATCTGGAATTATAGAAGCATCACTATAGATTTGGCCTATATATACAAAAAAAAACTCTATTATATTACAATTGCAAAGTCCCCCAAATTAAATAAGAAAAACTTTGCTTCTCTTGCTTCTAAATCCTAATTAGGACCCCAGCAGCTCAAGTACATGACAGTCCTCAAAGACTCCTCTGCCTTCTTGGCCTGCTCATCCACCCCTTTCCTCCTATCCACAGCAGAAGACATCCTCTTAGCCTGAGAAAGAGATCCCATGCTGCTCTTCGCCCTCTGGTTCAGGGACCTAATTGCATAATTCCATCTGCAGAGCCCTGCTTGGTCTTTCAGAGCTTCCACTGCTCCAACACTTGCAGCTATCAACAGAGAAGCCTTGCTTGCACAACCCATCTCTTCTCTTGCTCCTCTAATGGTGAAGTAGATTTCTGTGGCTTTTTTGAGTTACTTTGATGAGAAGAAATGGGAAGCTAAGCATATGTATATATAGAGGAGGAGGAGGTAATGGTTTTGGAACTCCAATTCCCAGATACAAGGTGCTGGTTTTTTTAGCTCTTAACTGTTAAGAGGGGAAAAGGTTTTTGGTGATCCCACCACTAGAAGACAGTGGTCTAATGGAAAGCAGTAGGATAGAGATAAACTATGGGAAGTGGAGTAGTAACCAAACTGTGATGAAGCTGGTTTGATACAGTAACCATAGTGACAGATTGTATTTAAAAATAAAATATATAAATTATTGTTCTTTGCGACAAGTTTAAGGTTTTCGATTAGCAAATAATTTAACAGTAATTAACTATTTGAGTATAGTATTGCTGAATTGTAGCTATATATTAAATAACTAATTACACCTGGACTCTATTTTTTGCTTATAGACTTTTCTTCGCGTCATATCTTAGCATTATTTTTTCTATTTTCTTTCTCTGAAATAACAGCATAGTTACGCAATATTTTTTTAACAAAAAACAAAATAAATTAAAGGGTAAGTAACGAAATAAATATTTAAATCTAATTCTTCATTTACTTTTAACTTAGCTTAGAAAAACTTATTCATATTTATTCAAGGATATTAAGGTTATTTCTTATCTATAATTACTTTAATTCATCTAAATAATAACTAATTATTAATAAAGTTAATGTCAAGTGTATGTTTAAGGCATTTTAACCAATATACATACTTTTTTCCCTAAAAACTATCTGTTAGTGACATCCACAGTCAGCAGTTTTATCGAAGCTGAAGCTGAGAGAGTGTCTACCTATGATTGACATTGAGATTGAGTAGGAAATAAGAGAATATTTCTCAATTCTATGAACATCCCATTGTAGATCTGGAATTATAGAAGCATCACTATAGATTTGGCCTATATATTTCTAAAAAAAAAACTCTATTATATTACAATTGCAAAGTCCCCCAAATTAAATAAGAAAAACTTTGCTTTTAACAACCCCTTCTCTTGCTTCTAAATCCTAATTAGGACCCCAGCAGCTCAAGTACATGACAGTCCTCAAAGACTCCTCTGCCTGCTTGGCCTGCTCATCCACCCCTTTCCTCCTATCCACTGCAGAAGACATCCTCTTGGCCTGAGAAAATGATCCCATGTTGCTGCTCTTCTTCGCCCTCTGGTTCAGGGACCTAATTGCATAATTCCATCTGCAGAGCCCTGCTTGGTCTTTCAGAGCTTCCACTGCTCCAACACTTGCAGCTATCAACAAAGAAGTCTTGCTTGCACAACCCATCTCTTATCTTGCTCCTCTAATGGTGAAGTAGATTTCTGTGGCTTTTTTGAGTTATTTTGATGAGAAGAAATGGGAAGCTAAGCATATGTATAAATAGAGGAGGAGGAGGTAATGGTTTTGGAACTCCAATTCCCAGATACAAGGTGCCGGTTGTTTTAGTTCTTAACTGTTAAAGAGGGGAAAAGGTTTTAGGTGAGCTCACCACTAGAAGACAGTGGTCTAATGGAAAGTAGTAGGATAGAGATAAACTATGGGAAGTGGACTAGTAACCAAACTGTGACGAAGCTGGTTTGATACAGTAACCATAGTGACACATAGTATTTAAAAATAAAATATATAAATTATTGTTCTTTGCGACAAGTTTAAGGTTTTATATTAGCAAATAATTTAACAGTAATTAACTCTTTGAGTATAGTATAGCTGAATTGTAGCTATATATCAAATAACTAATTACACCTGGACTCTATTTTTTGCTTATAGACTTTTCTTTCGTGTCATATCTTAGCATTATTTTTTCTATTTTCTTTCTCTAAAATAACAGCATAATTACGCAATATTATTTTAACAAAAAAAATTAAAGGAAAAGTAACGAAATAAATATTTGAAATGTTTTATATAATTGAGGGTTAAATGTGCCGTTAAAAAAAATTAAATACGGAAAAAATAGGTTCTAATTATATCTATATATTATGAATTGATTTGATCTAATTCGAAACAAGAGGGAGAAGTTTTAGAAGAGATCTAATTTGAAACAAGAGGGAGAAGTTTTAGAAGAGATCTAATTCGAAACAAGAGGGAGAAGTTTTAGAAAGGATGTGAGAGAAAGTTAGAGGAAGCCGACTATAAACTTGGGCGGTGAAAGAAAGGATGTGAGAGAAAGTTCCAATGGCTACAACAAGTAGAAAAGAAAATAAATGCATAATATTGTTTTTAATTATCAGATTCATCTCTAATTAGAGTTTCCTCTACAAATTTATAGAGGCTCATCTTAGGAACCTAAACAACTAAGTTAAAACCCTAACAAACCAACTAAATTAGTCTTCTTTATCTTCTCGAATTAACTTTTCGTTTCGCTATAAATAGATTTCGAATCTGAAGAAGTCGTGAATACCAAAGTTATAAAATATTCAGCTGAATTTAACTAATTAAATAAAATTCTAAACTACTGATGTTTTAACTAAACCATATAGTAAATGAAATTAACTAGAATCAATCAATTAAGCTAAATGTCCTCGTGATGTGATTCGAGATCTGACTCATCGCATCAGTATCCTTACAAAAAAAAGTACCTTAATAATAATAGCCACTAATAATAATTAATTAGTACTTATGAATAATTTCAGTTTATATTGTGTGCTGCTGTAGAGCATGGTTTCTGGACATAGTGAACTTTTCTGAAATTGATGGCTCAGCACAGAATGAAATCATCAGATAATCTCTTTTGTTTTTTATGATAAATAAAATTAGAATTAGCATCATGAAATAGTCATTCCACTCAAACAAAATTAAAAAGACAAAATAACATTTGTAGTCATAGATGTTATGGAGGTTAAAAGGAAAAATACTTCACATCTCATAAATATATTATTAACATATGATAAGATTGTAACGATGGAAAGAAAAATAAAATCATCTACCTCCTCTATACTTTAGCCTTATTAGATAATTAATTAACTCAAATATATCATATCTTTAATGTATCTCCTTATAAATGGCTTAGTTATTTCATACATGAACATATAAAATATACAAATCTCCGCACCGTAGAATAATAGATAATAAAAATTAAATATTATATTATGCATTTAAATTTTAGACTTGTAATAAATTAGGCTCTAATATCATCTAAAATCAATTAATTAAAAAAATGAATTATTAGGTAAAGATTATATATCATAATTTTAACGCAACCAAATTCACTTTATTCCCATAATTTTAATTTTTATCACTATTCCATACTAACACTTTTGATTAAACAGTAAATACTAATGCCACTAATAAAAATAATAAAATGACTTTAATGACTCGCTTTTGTTAAAAAAATAATTATTTGGAGAGAAATTTTAGTATGGCTTAGCAGTGAGTAATAAAAATTTGTATAGTTAGGTAATTTTTATTCAAATTACTTAAAAAATTTAAATTAAAAAAAGTTCGAACCACGAGAGGAAATTAACAATCACAACATATCAGTGTAGAGATAAGTAATGATACAAAATAAAGTTTAAAAGATGAATAAATTTTTGATCCAAAATACAAAGGATATATTGTATTTAACACCCAAAAGATAATTAAAAAAGAAAATATTATAATAAATATCCTATCTTTCAATTTTATTATTATTATGAAATAGAGAATATTTTGTTAACTTTGAAAACAAAAAACTAAAATATATAAATATCTAATATTTAGATTTAAAATCTAATTCTTCATTAATTTTAACTAAGCTTAAAAAATAAGAAACTTATTCATATTTATTCAAGGATTTTAAGGTTATTTCTTATCTATAAGTACTTTAATTCATCTATATAATAACTAATTATAATAAAGTTAATGTCAAGTGTATTTGTGAGGCATTTTAAGCAAAAATATATATTATCTTTTTCCCTAAAAACTATCTGTTGAGATTGAGATTGAGATTGAGATTGAGATTGGGATTGAGTAGGAAATAAGAGAATAATTCTCAATTCTATGAACATCCCATTGTAGATCTGGAATTATAGAAGCATCACTATAGATTTAGCCTATATATATCTCAAAAAACTCTATTATATTACAAAAATGAAATAAGAAACTTTGCTTTTAACCCCCCCTCTTGCTTCTAAATCCTAATTAGGACCCCAGCAGCTCAAGTACATGACAGTCCTCAAAGACTCCTCTGCCTTCTTGGCCTGCTCATCCACCCCTTTCCTCCTATCCACTGCACAAGACATCCTCTTAGCCTGAGAAAGAGATCCCATGCTGCTCTTCTTCGCCCTCTGGTTCAGGGACCTAATTGCATAATTCCATCTGCAGAGCCCTGCTTGGTCTTTCAGAGCTTCCACTGCTCCAACACTTGCAGCTATCAACAAAGAAGTCTTGCTTGCACAACCCATTTCTTATCTTGCTCCTCTAATGGTGAAGTAGATTTCTGTGGCTTTTTTGAGTTATTTTGATGAGAAGAAATGGGAAGCTAAGCATATGTATATATAGAGGAGGAGGAGGTAATGGTTTTGGAACTCCAATTCCCAGATACAAGGTGCTGGTTGTTTTAGCTCTTAACTGTTAAAGAGGGGAAAAGGTTTTAGGTGAGCCCACACCACCACTAGAAGACAGTGGTCTAATGGAAAGTAGTAGGATAGAGATAAACTATGGGAAGTGGAGTAGTAACCAAACTGTGATGAAGCTGGTTTGATACAGTAACCATAGTGACAGATTGTATTTAAAAATAAAATATATAAATTATTGTTCTTTGCGACAAGTTTAAGGTTTTAGATTAGCAAATAATTTAACAGTAATTAACTCTTTGAGTATAGTATAGCTGAATTGTAGCTATATATTAGATAATTAATTACACCTGGACTCTATTTTTTTGCTTATAGACTTTTCTTTGTGGCATATCTTAGCATTATTTTTTCTATTTTCTTTCTCTAAAATAACAGCATAATTATGTAATATTTTTTGAACAAAAAAAATTAAAGGATAAGTAACGAAATAAACATTTGAAATGTTTTATACAATTGAGGGTTAAATGTGCCATTAAAAAATTAAATACAGGAAAAATGGGTTCTTATTATAACAATATGTTACGAATCGACTTTATCTAATCTGAAACGATTCTGAACTAGATTGTAGACATAATTTTCGAAGAAAACTGATAATTTAACCATTGGATCTTCCTAAATTTTGGATATGTTATTGCCTTTGAAAAGACATTTCTAACAAATCTTAGATTGTAGGGTTTGGATGGCTAGATCTTGAGATATCGGCCGAACAGTGACTAAAGATCAGATAAACACTAGCTTAATAGCCATTCAATGGCTAGATAAGTGCTAGGTTAATTTCTTGGTATGAATAGGGAGAAATTGTTGTAGAAGCGAGGGATTAATACTTAGAGGAAACCGACCAAAGACTAGAGCAAATAGAGAAGATAAATGCACAATGTCATTTTTAATTATTAGATTCATCTCCAATTAGGGTTTTCTTCACATATTTATAGAGCCTCACCTTCAGGACCCAAACAAATAAGTTAAAATCCTAACAAATTAACTAAACTAGTCTTCCTTTTCTTCTCGGATTAACCGTGCAGATAGATTCCGAATCAGGAGAGTTTGTGAATATCAAAGTTATAGATCTAGAGGTTGGCGATGTTATCTAACTGTTTGATATTATTCGAATATCTGTAGAATATTCTGCGAATATTTTTTTGAAACTGTACAGAACTGAATTTAACTAATTAAATAAAATTATAATCTATTAAGGCTCTAACTAAACCAAATAGTAAATAAGATTAACTAGACTCAATTAATTGAATCCAATGTCTCCGTGCTGTGATCTCACATCTGATTTGATCAAAATGGTATCACTATCCCTACGTAAAAGTTCCTTAATAATAATAGCGACTAATAATAATTGATTAGTACTTACGAATAGTTTTAATTTATATTGTGTGCTTCTCTAGAACATGGTTTCTGGACATAGTGAACTTTTCTGAAATTCATGGCTAAGTACAGAATGAAATCATTAGATCATCTCTTTCGTTTTTTATGATAAATAAAATTAGAATTAGCATCATGAAATAGTCATTCCAAAAGGAAAAAGACAAAATAAAATATAGAGCCATAAGTTTGTTTTAGTCATAATCTTATAGAGGTTAAAATGAAAAATACTTCACATCTCACAAATATATTATTAACATATATTATTAACATATGATAAGATTGTAACGATGGAAAGAACCAAAAAAACATCCTACCTCCTCTATTCTTTAGCTTTATTAGATAATTAATTAACTCAAAAATTATAATTATTAGATTATATATCATATCTTTAACACATCTCCTTATAAGTGGCTTTCGTATTTCGTACATGAATAAATAAAATGGACAAGTCTTTACAGCGCACAAGAATAGATAATAAAAATTAAAAATAATATTAGACATTTAAATTTTAGACTTGTAATAAATTAGGCTCTAATATTATCTAAACTTAATTAATTAAAAAATTAAGTTATTAGGTAAAAAATTCATAATATATATCATATTTTTAACGCAATGAGATTCACTTTATTCTCATAATTTTAATTTTTATCACTATTCCATTTTAACACTTTTGATTAAACAGCAAATACTAATGCCACAGATAAAATAATAAAATGACTTAAATGACTAGCTTTTGTTAAAAAAAAGAATTATTGGGAGAGAAATTTCAGTATGAGTTAGCAATGAGCATGGTAATGAAAAGCGAAAAGGGCGGCACACCGCGCACCCCTGCTCCGCTCTCCCCCCACCCAAATCCACCTAGCGCTCGCACAAGGTGGTCTACCGCCTTGGTAGGCTGCCAGAGCACCAAAAGGCGCTAGACGAGCCGCGCGGCCCGATAAGGCGAGCTGGCTATTTTGCTCGCTTGGCTTATTGGTTAGGAAGATAGAAACAGGTCGGATTATCCACTTAAAATAACTAACCCATTATATATATATATAAAATCCTCTCTCGCTACTCTTCTCTCTCACTCAGTAAAACCCTAAATCACTAATCCCTTTCTCGTCCTCTCCGGCTCTCCTTTCCACGGCCGATTGCAGCAAGCGATAAGGCAACTAAGGTGGTGGCCTGCGGCAACAGCGACGAAATGGATGGCGATCGATGCCAAAGGTATGGTCAGTGTCCTCTTTCCCTCTTTCTCTCACTTAGTCAGTCTCTCACTCAGCCTCTCATGATCTCACCCTCTCTCGCAGCCTCTCTTGCAGTCTCTCTCTGAATCTCTCACACAGTCCGAAGGGTCTTTTTGCTTTCAAATTTCAGTTGTCTTAAACTCTTAATCAGTTAATCTATTGACTATTAGTTCTTAATTTAAATAAATCAGTAAGTATCTGCAAATCTGTTGAAATGTTTTAATCGATTAATCACTTAGTTTGTTAATTTGTTAATCAGTAATCACTTATTTGTTGAATGTTGATTAATGATTGCTAATCTATTATTGTATATAATGTATATAATGTAATTATGTGCAAATTTGTTGAATATTGATAAAAAAATTTGTATATAATGTATATTCTGTATTATATAAGTTTTTATTTATTTTTTTTGTCTTAAAAATTCTAGACAGCCCTTGTCACTCGCCTTTCACCTAGGCACTAGGTGGGGTGACCGCCCGCGGCCGCCTTTCAAAACATTGGCAATGAGTAATAAAAATTTGTACAGTGTTACGAACCAGCCTAATTCGATTCGCAACGGTTCTAAACTCGATAAAGCTCATAACTTTCGAAGGGATCTGCGAACAATCTAATCGACGGAGCTTCCTGAATTCTAGATATGTTGTTACTTTTGGAGAGAACTTTCCGATGAATCTAATCTCATAGTATTTGGACTGTTAGATCTCAAATTATCAACCAAACATTGGGTGAAGGTCAATTATATCTTAGTTTAATAGCCCTCCCATGGCTAGATAGATGCTAAGTTTACTCCTTTGTGTGAAAGGGAGAAGTTATTGTAAAAGATGGATTAGAAGTTGTAGAAGATGGGGTTAGAAGTTGTAGAAGAGGAGGGTTAGAAGTTGAAGAGGCCAAGACTTAGCGGTAGAAGAAGGGAGATGGGAAAGGGCGCAGATGGCTAGAGATAAGTTGAGAAGGAGATAAAAGCAAAGCTAATTTCAATTACCTAATAACCCTTGTGATTGCATTTGAACGCATAATTTGCGTTCTCTATAATTGCGAACGCATGCAGGTGTTTGAACCGCCTCGTTCAAACGCGGTTCCATGGAGTTTGAATGCCCCCTAGCAAAAGCTATTATTCTCTCAAGCAAACACAAACTATATAAATGGCTCATCTCAATGAACCCAGTACCGCGTAGTGGATCCAATTCAATCGAGTCGTATCATATAGTTAGCTGATTTTTAAATTATTTTAAAAGTTTAAATTAAAAAAAGTACGAAGTGTAAGAGAAAATTAACAATCATAACATAACAACATAACAGTGTAGAGATGAGTAACGATACAAAATAAAGTTTAAAAGAGAGAGTAATTTTTTTCCAAAATACAAAGGAAATATAGTATAATACAAAGGAAATATAGTATTTAACGCCCAAAAGATAATAAAAATAGAAAAATTTATTAAAAATATCCTATCTTTCAATTTATTATTATTCACACCATCTGGTGGGAGCTAATGAGATAGAGAATATTTTGTTAACTTTGAAAACAAAAAACTAAAATATATAAAATATCTAATATTTAGATTTAAATCTAATTCTTCATTTACCTTTAACTTAGCTTAGAAAAACTTTATTCATATTTATTCAAGGATATTAAGGTTATTTCTTATCTATAATTACTTTAATTCATCTATATAATAACTAATTATTAATAAAGTTAATGTCAAGTGTATGTTTAAGGCATTTTAAGCAATATATATACATATATTTTTTCCCTAAAACTGTTAGTGACATCCACTGTCAGCAGTTTTATCAAGCTGAAGCGGAGAGAAAGTCTACTTATGATTGAGATTGAGATTGAGATTTGAGTAGGAAATAAGAGAATATTTCTCAATTATATGAACATCCCATTGTAGATCTGGAATTATAGAAGCATCACTATAGATTTGGCCTATATATTTCTCAAAAAAAAACTCTATTATATTACAATTGCAAAGTCCCCAAAATTAAATAAGAAAAACTTTGCTTTTTACAACCCCTTCTCTTGCTTCTAAATTCTAATTAGGACCCCAGCAGCTCAAGTACATGACAGTCCTCAAAGACTCCTCTGCCTTCTTGGCCTGCTCATCCACCCCTTTCCTCCTATCCACAGCAGAAGACATCCTCTTAGCCTGAGAAAAAGATCTCATGTTGCTCTTCGCCCTCTGGTTCAGGGACCTAATTGCATAATTCCATCTGCAGAGCACTGCTTGGTCTTTTAGAGCTTCCACTGCTCCAACACTTGCAGCTATCAACAGAGAAGCCTTGCTTGCAGAACCCATCTCTTATCTTGCTCCTCTAATGGTGAAGTAGATTTCTTTGGCTTTTTTGAGTTATTGGATGAGAAGAAATGGGAAGCTAAGCATATGTATATATATAGGAGGAGGAGGTAATGGTTTTGGAACTCCAATTCCCAGATACAAGGGGCTGGTTGTTTTAGCTCTTAAAAGTTAACAGGGAAAAGGTTTTTGGTGAGCCCACACCACCACTAGAAGACAGTGGTCTAATGGAAGGTAGTAGGATAGAGATAAACTATGGGAAGTGGACAAGTAACCAAACTGTGATGAAGCTGGATTGATACAGTAACTATAGTGACAGATAGTATTTTAAAATAAAATATAAAAATTATTGTTCTATTGGACAAGTTTAAGGTTTTAGACTAGCAAATAATTTGACAGTAATTAACAGTTAAGACTTTTCTTTGTGGCATGACTAACTTGGCATTATTTTTTCTTTTTTTTCTCTAAAATAACAGCATAATTACGTAATATTTTTTTAACAAAAAAGTTAAAGGATAAGTAACGAAATTAATGTTTGAAATATTTTATATAATTGAAGGTTTAATGTGCCATGAAAAAAAATAAATAGGGGGAAAATGGGTTCTAATTATAACTATCCTTACATAAAAGTACCTTAATGATAATAGCCACTAATAATAATTGATTAGTACTTATGAATAATTTCAATTTATATTGTGTGCTGCTCTAGAACATGGTTTCTAGACATAGTGAACTTCTCTGAAATTCATGGCAGAATGGAATCATTAGATCATCTCTTTTGTTTTTTATGATAAATAAAATTAGAATTAGCATCATGAAATAGTCATTCCACTCAAACAAAATTAAAAGACAAAATAATATATAGAGCCATAAGTTTGTTGTAGTCATAGATGTTATAGAGGTTAAAAGGAAAAATAATTTACATCTCATAAATATATTATTAACAGATGATAAGATTGTAACGATGGAAAGAAAAAAAAAATCATCCTACCTCCTCTATACTTTAGCCTTCTTAGATAATTAATTAACTCAAAAATTAAAATTGTTAAATTATATATTATATCTTTAACACATCTCCTTATTAGTGACTTCTGTATTTCATACATGGACAAATAAAATGTACAAGTCTTTGCACTGCACAAGAATAGAAAATAAAAATTAAAAATTATATTAGACATTTAAATTTTAGACTTGTAATAAATTAGGCTCTAATATTATTTAAAATCAATTATTAAAAAAATTAAGTTATTAGGTAAAGAATTCATAATATATATCATATTTTAACGCAACCAAATTCACTTTCTTCTCATAATGTTAATTTTTATCACTATTACATCCTAACACTTTTGATTAAGCATAAAATACTAATGCTACTAATAAAAATAATAAAATGACTAGCTTTTGTTAAAAAAAGCGGTGGCGGCACACCGCGCCCCCCGTCCCCGCCCCCGCGCCCCGCTTGCCCCCCAATCCACTCGACTCTCGCGTAAGGTGGTCTATCGCCTTGGCGGGCCGCTAGAGCACCAAAAGGCACTAGACGGGCTACGTGGCCCGATATGGCCCGCCTTATCAGCTTATTGGTTAGGAAGATAGAAATGGGTGAGATTATCCACTTAAAATAACTAACCCATTATATATAAAAAAAATTCTCTCTCTCGATTCTCTTTCGTTGGTCTCGTCTCTCCCTCAATGAAACCCTAAATCCCTAACCCCTTTCTTGTCCTCTCCACCTCTCCCTATCACGGCAGGTGGCAGCAAGCGACAAGGCAACTAAGGCGACAAGGCAACTAAGGCGGCGGCTTGCGGCAACAGCGACGAAATGAACGACGATTGACAGCAAAAGTATGATCAGTGTCCGCTTTCCCTCTTTCCCTCTTTCTCTAACTTAGTCTCTCTCAATCTCTCACACAATCCGAAGGGTTTTTTTGTTTTCAAATTTCAGTTATTTCTTAAAATCTTAATCAGTTAATCTATTGACTATTAGTTCTTAATTTAAATAAATCAGTAATTATCTGCAAATCTGTTAAAATGTTTTAATCGATTAATCACTTAGTTTGTTAATTTGTTAATCAGTAATCACTTAATTTGTTGAATGTTGACTAATGATTGCTAATCTATTATTGTATATAATGTAATTATGTGCAAATTTGTTGAATGTTGATTAAAATTTTTGTATATAATGTTGATTAAATTTTTTGTATATAATGAATATTCCGTTCGAACGCAAGTCCATGGTGTTCGAATGTCCTCCTAGCAAAAGGCATTATTCTCTCAAGCAAACACAAACTATATAAATAGGCTCATCTCAATGAACCCAATACTGCATAGTGAATCCAATTCGACCAAGTCGTATAATATAGTTAGGTGATTTTTATTCAAATTACTTTAAAATTTTAAATTAAACAAATTACGAACTGCAAGAGGAAATTAATAATCACAACATAACAGTGTAGAGATAACTAACGATACAAAATAAAGTTTAAAAGATAAAGTAATATTTTATTCAAAAAACAAAGGAAATATTGTATTTAGCGCACAAAAGATAATAAAAATAGAAAAATTTATCAAAATATCCTATCTTTTAATTTTATTATTATTCACACCATCTAATAGGAGCTAATGAAATATTCTTAAAACAAAAAACTAAAATATATAAAATATCTAATATTTAGATTTAAAACTAATTCTTCATTTACTTTTAACTTAGCTTAGAAAAACTTATTCATATTTATTCAAGGATATTAAGGTTATTTCTTATCTATAATTACTTTAATTCATCTATATAATAACTAATTATTAATAAAGTTAATGTTAAGTGTATGTTTAAGGCATTTTAACCAATATATATTATTTTTTTCTCTAAAAACTATCTGACATCCACTGTCACCAGTTTTATCAAGCTGAAGGCTGAGGGAAAGTCTACCTATGATTGAGATTGAGATTGAGATTGAGATTGAGTAGAAAATAAGAAAATATTTCTCAATTCTATGATCATCCCATTGTAGATCTGGAATTATAGAAGCATCACTATAGATTTGGCCTATATATACAAAAAAAAAACTCTATTATATTACAATTGCAAAGTCCCCCAAATTAAATAAGAAAAACTTTGCTTCTCTTGCTTCTAAATCCTAATTAGGACCCCAGCAGCTCAAGTACATGACAGTCCTCAAAGACTCCTCTGCCTTCTTGGCCTGCTCATCCACCCCTTTCCTCCTATCCACAGCAGAAGACATCCTCTTAGCCTGAGAAAGAGATCCCATGCTGCTCTTCGCCCTCTGGTTCAGGGACCTAATTGCATAATTCCATCTGCAGAGCCCTGCTTGGTCTTTCAGAGCTTCCACTGCTCCAACACTTGCAGCTATCAACAGAGAAGCCTTGCTTGCACAACCCATCTCTTCTCTTGCTCCTCTAATGGTGAAGTAGATTTCTGTGGCTTTTTTGAGTTACTTTGATGAGAAGAAATGGGAAGCTAAGCATATGTATATATAGAGGAGGAGGAGGTAATGGTTTTGGAACTCCAATTCCCAGATACAAGGTGCTGGTTTTTTTAGCTCTTAACTGTTAAGAGGGGAAAAGGTTTTTGGTGATCTCACCACTAGAAGACAGTGGTCTAATGGAAAGCAGTAGGATAGAGATAAACTATGGGAAGTGGAGTAGTAACCAAACTGTGATGAAGCTGGTTTGATACAGTAACCATAGTGACAGATTGTATTTAAAAATAAAATATATAAATTATTGTTCTTTGCGACAAGTTTAAGGTTTTCGATTAGCAAATAATTTAACAGTAATTAACTATTTGAGTATAGTATTGCTGAATTGTAGCTATATATTAAATAACTAATTACACCTGGACTCTATTTTTTGCTTATAGACTTTTCTTCGCGTCATATCTTAGCATTATTTTTTCTATTTTCTTTCTCTGAAATAACAGCATAGTTACGCAATATTTTTTTAACAAAAAAAATTAAAGGATAAGTAACGAAATAAATATTTGAAATGTTTTATATACAAAAAAAATGGGTTCTAATTATAACTATATATTATGAATTGATTTGATCTAATTCGAAACGATTCTGAATTAATTGTGGACATGACTTTCGAAGGAAGCTTCGGATAATTTAACGGTTAGATATTCCTGAATTTTAGATATGTTATTAGACTTGAAAAAATGCTTTATAATGAATCTTAAATCATAAAGTTTGGATGGTTAGATTTTGAGATATCGGCTCAACAGTGATTGAAGGTCAAATAAACCTAGCTTAATAGCTAGATAGGTGTTATGTTAATTCCTTGATGTGAAGAAGGAGAAGTTGTAGTAGAAGAGGGGGATTAGGAGTTAGAGGAAGCCGACTAAAAACTTAGGCGGTGAAAGAAAGGAGGTGGGAGAGAGTGCCAATAGCTAGAGCAAGTAGAAAAAAAGATAAATGCACAATGTCGTTTTTAATTATCAGATTCATCTCCAATTAGAGTTTTCTTGACAAAGTTATAAGGACTCAAATAATTAAGTTAAAACCCTAACAAATCAACTAAATTAGTCTTCCTTATCTTCTCGTATTAACTTTTCGTTTCGCTGCAAATAAATTTCGAATCTGGAAAAGTCGTGAATACCAAAGTTGTAGATTTAGAGGTCGGATGTTTACAAAATATTCTACGAATATTTTTTTAAAACTGCATAGAACTAGATTTATCTAATTAAATAAAATTCTAACATACTCAAGTTCTAACTAAATTACATAATAAATAAAATTAACTAGACTTAATCAATTAAGCTAAATATCTTCGTGATGTGATCCGATCTGACCCATCTTATAGTTATCCTTACAAAAAATACCTTAATAATAATAGCTACTAATAATAATTGATTAGTACTTATAAAATAGTTTCAATTTATATTGTGTGCTGCTCTAGAGCATGGTTTCTGGACATAGTGAACTTTTCTGAAATTCATGGCTCAGTACAGAATGAAATCATTAGATCATCTCTTTTGTTTTTTATGATAAATAAAATTGGAATTAGCATCATGAAATAGTCTTTCCACTGAAACAAAATGAAAAGGACAAAATAACATATAGAGACATAACTTTGTTGTAGTCATAGATGTTATAAAGGTTAAAAGGAAAAATACTTCACATCTCATTATTAACATACGATAAGAATGTAGTGATGGAAAGGAAAAAAAAAATCATCCTACCTCCTCTATACTTTAGCCTTATTAGATAATTAATTAACTTAAAATTAAATTTATTAGATTATATATTATATCTTTAACAGATCTCCTTATAAGTACATGAACACATAAAATGTACAACTCTCCGCACTACACAAGAATAGATAATAAAAAAATAAATATTATATTAGATATTTAAATTTTTGATCCAAAATACAATGGAAATATTGTATTTAACGCCCAAAAGATAAGAAAAATAGAAAATATTATAATAAATATCCTATCTTTCAATTTTATTATTATTATGAAATAGAGAATATTTTGTTAACTTTGAAAACGAAAAACTAAAATATATAAAATATCTAATATTTAGATTTAAAATCTAATTCTTCATTTATTTTAACTTAGGTTAAAAAATAAGAAACTTATTCATATTTATTTCTTATCTATAAGTACTTTAATTCATCTATATAATAACTAATTATAATAGAGTTAATGTCAAGTGTATTTGTGAGGCATTTTAAGCAAAATATATATTATCTCTTTTCCTAAAGACTATCTGTTAGTGATATTCACTGTCACTAGTTTTACCAAGCTGAAGCTGAGAGAGAGTCTACCTATGATTGAGATTGAGATCGAGATCGAGCAGGAAATAAGAGAATAATTCTCAATTCTATGAACATCCCATTGTAGATCTGGAATTATGGAAGCATCACTCTAGATTTGGCCTACATATATCTCAAAAAACTCTATTATATTACAATTGCAAAGTCCCCCAAATTAAATAAGAAAAACTTTGCTTTTAACAACCCCTTATCTTGCTTCTAAATCCTAATTAGGACCCCAGCAGCTCAAGTACATGACAGTCCTCAAAGACTCCTCTGCCTTCTTGGCCTGCTCATCCACCCCTTTCCTCCTATCCACTGCAGAAGACATCCTCTTCGACTGAGAAAGAGATCCCATGGTACTTCTCTTCGCCCTCTGGTTTAGGGACCTGATTGCATAATTCCATCTGCAGAGCCCTGCTTGGTCTTTTAGAGCTTCCACTGCTCCAACACTTGCAGCTATCAACAGAGAAGCCTTGCTTGCAGAACCCATCTCTTATCTTGCTCCTCTAATGGTGAAGTAGATTTCTGTGGCTTTTTTGAGTTACTTTGATGAGAAGAAATGGGAAGCTAAGCATATGTATATATAGTGGAGGAGGAGGTAATGGTTTTGGAACTCCAATTCCCAGATACAAGGTGCTGGTTGTTTTAGCTCTTAACTGTTAACAGGGGAAAAGGTTTTAGGTGAGCCCACCACTAGAAGACAGTGGTCTAATGGAAAGTAGTAGGATAGAGAGAAACTATGGGAAGTGGACTAGTAACCACTGTGATGAAGCTGGTTTGATACAGTAACCATAGTGACAGATTGTATTTAAAAATAAAATATATAAATTATTGTTCTTTGCGACAAGTTTAAGGTTTTAGATTAGCAAATAATTTAACAGTAGTTAACTCTTTGAGTATAGTATAGCTGAATTGTAGCTATATACTAGATAATCAATTACTGGACTCTATTTTTTGGTTATAGACTTTTCTTTGTGGCATATCTTAGCATTATTTTTTCTATTTGCTTTCTCTAAAATAACAGCATAATTACGTAATATCTTTTTAACAAAAAAAATTAAAGGATAAGTAACGAAATAAACATTTGAAATGTTATAATTGAGGGTTAAATGTGCCATAAAAAAATTAAATATGGGGAAAATGGGTTCTAATTATAACAATACATTACGAATCGATTTGATCTGATCCGAAACGATTCTGAACTAGATTATAGATATGACTTTCGAAGGAAACTGTAGACAATCTAATCGTTGGATCTTCCTAAATTTTGGATATGTTATCGCCGTTGAAAAGACCTTTCCAACGAATCTTAGATCGCAGGGTTTAGATAGCTAAATCTTGAGATATCAGCCGAACAGTGACTGAAGGTCAGATAAATCCTAGCTTGATAGCCCTTCAATAGCTAGATGGGTGCTAGGTTAATTTCTTGCTATGAAGGGGGAAAAGTTGGTTAGAGAAAACCGATCAAAGACTTGAGCGGTGGAAGAGGGCGCCAATGGCTAGAGCAAATAGAGAAGATAAATGCATAATGTCGTTTTTAATTATCAGATTCATCTCCAATTAGGGTTTTCTCTATATATTTATAGAGCCTCACCTTAGGGACCTAGACAAATAAGTTAAAATCCTAACAAACCAATCTTCCTTATCTTCTTTGATGTGCAAATAGATTTCGGAGAGATCGTGAATACTAAAATTGTAGATTTGGTGGTTGGCGATATTATCTAACTGTTTGATATTATTCGAATATCTGTAGAATATTCTGCGAATATTTTTTTAATGCACAGAGCTAAATTTAGCTAATTAAATAAAATTATAATCTATTAAAGCTCTAACTAAACTAAATAATATATAAGATTAACTAGACTCAATTAATTAAGCCTAACATCCGCATGATGTGATCTGATCTTACCTAGATCGCATCACTATCCTTACATAAAAGTTTCTTAATAATAATAGCCACTAATAATAATTGAATAGTACTTATGAATAGTTTCAATTTATATTGTGTGCTGCACTAGAACATGGTTTCTAGACATAGTGAACTTCTCTGAAATTCATGGCAGAATGGAATCATTAGATCATCTCTTTTGTTTTTTATGATAAATAAAATTAGAATTAGCATCATGAAATAGTCATTCCACTCAAACAAAATTAAAAGACAAAATAATATATAGAGCCATAAGTTTGTTGTAGTCATAGATCTTATAGAGGTTAAAAGGAAAAATAATTTACATCTCATAAATATATTATTAACAGATGATAAGATTGTAATGATGGAAAGTAAAAAAAAAAAAAATCATCCTACCTCCTCTATACTTTAGTATTGACTCTTGTATTTCATACATGGACACATAAAATGTACAAATCTCCACTCTACACATGAATAGATAATAAATAAATAAATATTATATTAGGCATTTAAAATTTAGACTTATAATAAATTAGGTTCGAATATTATATTAGATATTCAATTAATTAAAAATTAAGTTATTAGGTAAAGAATCCATAATATATATCATACTTTTAATGCAACCAAATTCACTTTATTCTCATAATTTTAATTTTTATCACTATTGCATCCTAACACTTTTGATTAAACAATAATACTAATGCCACTAATATAAATAATAAAATAACTTAAATGAGTTAAATGACTTTGCTTTTGTTTAAAAAATAATTATCTGGAGAGAAAGTTTATTACTTAGCAATGAGTAATAAAAATTTGGATAGTTAAGTGATTTTTATTCAAATTATTTAAAAATAAATAAATTAAAAAAGCACCGACACCAAGAGGAAATTAACAATCACAAGATAAAAAGTGTAGAGATAAGTAATGAAACAAAATAAAGTTTAAAAAGATAAAGTAATTTTTGATCCAAAATACAAAGGAAATATTGTATTTAACGCCTAAAAGTAATAAAAATAGAAAAAATTATGAAAATACTATCTTTCAATTTTATTATTATTCACACCATCTAATGGGAGCTAATGAATTGAAAACAAAAAAAAAAATATATAAAATACTAACGTTTAGATTTAAAATCTAATTCTTCATTTATTTTAACTTAGCTTAAAAAATAAGAAACTTATTCATATTTATTCAAGGATATTAAGGTTATTTCTTATCTATAAGTACTTTAATTCATGTATATAATAACTAATTATAATAAAGTTAATGTCAAGTGCATTTGTGAGTCATTTTAAGCAAAATATATATTATCTTTTTCCCTAAAAACTATCTGTTAGTGACAGTGGGAGAGTCTACTTATGATTGAGATTGAGTAGGAAATAAGAGAATAATTCTCAATTCTATGAACATTCCATTGTAGATCTGGAATTATGGAAGCATCACTATAGATTGGCCTATATATTTCTCAAAAAACTCTATTATATTACAATTGCAAAAGTCCCTCAAATGAAATAAGAAACTTTGCTTTTAACCTCCTCTCTTGCTTCTAAATCCTAATTAGGACCCCAGCAGCTCAAGTACATGACAGTCCTCAAGGACTCCTCTGCCTTCTTGGCCTGCTCATCCATCCCTTTCCTCCTGTCCACTGCACAAGACATCCTCTTAGCCTGAGAAAGAGATCCCATGCTGCTCTTTGCCCTCTGGTTCAGGGACCTAATTGCATAATTCCATCTGCAAAGCCCTGCTTGGTCTTTCAGAGCTTCCACTGCTCCAACACTTGCAGCTACCAACAAAGAAGCCTTGCTTGCAGAACCCATCTCTTCTCTTGCTCCTCTAATGGTGAAGTAGATTTCTGTGGCTTTTTTTTTTTGAGTTAATTTGATGAGAAGAACTGAGAAGCTAAGCATGTATATATAGAGAAAGAGAGAGAGTTTTGGAGAAGAGGTGTTGGTTTTGGAATTCCACTTCCCAGATACAAGGGGCTAGCTTTGTTAGTTTAAGGTGAGCAGACTACTAGTAGTATTAGAAGACAGTGGTCTTGTGGAAAGTAGTGAAATAGAGATAAAATATGTGAGGTGGACCAGGGAGGACTAATGACCAATTAACCATACTGGTTTGAAGCAGCAACTAAGACATTATATTCTTGGTACATTAGTTAATTCATGATTGTTAGAATACAAAGTATAGAAATTACCATTCTTTGACTGCTGAAAATTTGAGACTAGTTGAGCAGAACAGTGAATCCTAGCAGAGCTACCTGTAATCTTAAAGTATAAAATCCACTTTTAAAATATCTTTAGCTCATAAGTGATTTAAGTAATTAACTAATTGAGGATAGGATAGATGAATTGTAGCCGGATATTGAATGATTAATTATACCTGCACTCTATCTTTAATTTCTCGTTTTTATATAGATTTTTTTTTAATTTTTTAACAGAGAAATTTAACAGATAACTATCCAAAATCTATGTAAAAAATAGGCTCTAATTGTAAGTGTGCTGATCTAGAACATGGTTTCTAGACCATAACGAAGGTTTCTGAAATCCATTGCTCAGAACAGAATGGAATTATTAGATCTTTATTTTTGTTTCAGATGATAAACATATTAGTTGTTTTAACTTACCATTATAATTTAGTGTAAATTTCGTAAAGGTTAAGGTTAAGTGCTTAAATTAATAACTTTCTCCAAAATAATATTAAGAGCCATAGATTCTTGGAGTCATAGATATTAAGAGCCAAAAGTATTACTTGCCAAGGAAAAATACTTCACATCTCCTAAATATAATATTTAACATATATTATGATAGATTAGAATTTTTTAATTTCTTTTTAACATTGCCTGCATCGTTGTCACGAGATTTTGCATCAGTTACTCGTTGACACATTGGTAAGAATTTTAGGGTAAACTTAATTAAGAGGCTAATTGTAGAAATGCTCAATTAAAAAAAATTAATTCCGAGCTGTTACTATATGGTTTGGATTGAGTACTAATAGTTATGAAGCATTACTATAGATTTGCACAAAAAAACCTTCTATATATTACAATTGCAAAGTCCCCCCCCAAATGATATAAGAAACTTTTGCTTTTAACCTCCTCTCTTTCTTCTAAATCCTAATTAGGACCCCAGCAGCTCAAGTACATGACAGTCCTCAAGGACTCCTCTGCCTTCTTGGCTTGCTCATCCATCTCTTTCCTCCTATCAACCAAAGAGGAAGACATCCTCTTGGCCTGGGAGAAGGAGCCCACGCTGCTCTTTGCCCTCTGCTGGACTGATCTCAATGTATAGTTCCATCTACAAAGCCCAGCTTGATCCTTGAGGGCTTCCACTGCACTGATGCTTGCAGCTACTATCAAAGAAGTCTTTCTTGTAGAACCCATCTCTTGTTTCCTTTTCTTTCTCTTTTTTTTCCTTTTGGTACTTCTTCTTCTTCTTCTCTGGATGTGTGATGCTAAAGAAGGTTTTGAGTGGTAGCAGTAGTTGTTGAGTGTTGATGTGAAGGAGATAAGGGGGGTATATAAAGCTACTAAAATGAGTAGTGGGTGAGGAGGAGGTATGGGAGAAAACAAGGGGTGAGCTGGAGAGCTGCTGCTGGATTTGGGCTTGGTTGTTTCCTGAATACCAGGGGCTATTTATTGTTTCTTTATTAGTTATCTAATCCACATAGTAAGAGTAGTCTTATGGGTAATTTTAAAGTTACAGTAGTAGAATGCTCTATATGGTGTAAAAATTTATTGGAAAATTTGTTAAAAAAACATTCTAATATAAGTCTTACTTTACCTTATAGATATTTATCATTTGATTATATATTTTGCTTCTAATGTCTTAGAAATACTTGTCGTTATTTTTGTTTCAATAGTTATGAGTAAGATTTTCTTTTTGGTAAAGATTGAGTAAGCTTTTTAACCTTAAGGTAAAAACAAAAAGAGAACTAAAATTTTAAGATTAAATAAGAGATATTTTAATTTTTTTTTTTTTATTCTATTCGTTTTTTTTATGAATTGAATGATAAAATATGATAAAATTTTCTTATAATTTTTTTTTTCCTTGACACTTGGAGCGTCTTAATTATCCAATATCTCGACGTCTTCCTCCCTTCCCATCTTCTAGCCCTGTGGGTATATGAGTGCAGGGGTTTTTCGATGCAACGTAGCTTTCTTCTCCATTCTTCTCTCCTCCAAGCTACTGAGGTCGCCGGTGCATATCGATATGCCTCCAATCCTTCTCCTCGATCTTTCCACTTGTCCCTCCAATGGTTCTAATCCTCCCCCTCCTTGGTAGCCGAAACTGCCACCTTGTGTTGTTCTGTCGTCCATACATCGTCTCTCCTTGCTCCGCCGCCCCTTGAGCTTCCCCTCCGCCGCGCGGCTGGGCTTCTTGGAGTGCTCTTAGTTGATGTTGCCGTCACGCCCTCATCATACTCCCATTTCCTTTCGTCGTCTTGCTTCGTCTCTCTCCTCCAACCTGACTCCCGGAGTGTCTATCAGATCATGGCACTGCTGGAACTTTGGCTTTTTTTTTGTTATTTTTATCTTTTTAGGAGGGTGATATGTATTAGTTTAGAAGCCCCATGATTCTTAAATCAGTAACAAGTATTCTTTTTCCATTCATTATCATGGATTGGAATATTTGATTTCAGATGGACTTAAAGTATAAACAAATGATGCTTTGGATTGGATTGAGTTCTAATAGTTAAATTTACATAATTTTCACTTGGATTTAGTAGGAATTAAGAGACTATGTTTTCAATTCCATAAAGCATCACTAAAGATTTGCCATATATATATATATATATATACACGCAAAAAAACTTCTTATATATTACAATTGCAAGGTCTCCCAAAATAATGAAATAATAATCTATGCTTTTAACCTCCTCTGTTGCTTCTAAATCCTAATTAGGACCCCAGCAGCTCAAGTACATGACAGTCCTCAAAGACTCCTCCGCCTTCTTGGCCTGCTCATCCACCCCTTTCCTCCTATCCACTGCAGAAGACATCCTCTTGGCCTGAGAAAAAGATCCCATGTTGCTGTTCTTCGCCCTCTGGTTCAGAGACCTAATTGCATAATTCCATCTGCAAAGCCCTACTTGGTCTTTTAGAGCTTCCACTGCTCCAACACTTGCAGCTATCAACAAAGAAGCCTTGCTTGCAGAACCCATCTCTTCTCTTGCTCCTCTAATGGTGAAGTAGATTTCTGTGGCTTTTTTTGAGTTAATTTGATGACAAGAACTAAGCATGTATATATAGAGAGAGAGAGAGAAAGTTGGAGAAGAGGTGGTGGTTTTGGAACTCCACTTCCCAGATACAAGGGGCTGATTGAGATGAGCACACAATTAGAAGACAGTGGTCTAAAGGAGAGTAGTGAGATAGAGATAAAATATATGAGGTGGTGATTTAACCAAATTGTCATTTAAAATATCATTTAAACCAAGTCTACTTAATAGGTCTGTACATATATCTCAAGCCAAACAAACATGGAAGAATATTAGAATATAAAATTATAAAAATTACTGTCTAATACTATCTAATACCTCTTAACTCCTAAATGCTGTGGGAAAAATAAAAATAAATAACCATCTTATGTATCCTCAGTTTCTTTTGCTTCTTCTATTCTAAAATAAGGGCAAAACAGTCCCCATAGTATCTGAAATTCATTATATATATTTAACATTTTTTAACAGAAAAATAAAATAAATAACTAACAAAAGGAGTATTTATAAAGTTTTAGTAATTAAGATGGACGAGCAATAAAATACAGATAGGGGTCTACATGAAAACTAGTTTCAGACCCTAATCCTCATGGGCACCAACAAATAAACCACTAGTTGAATAGTATCATTTAAATTGTGTGCTGCTCTGCTCTAGAACATGGTTTCTACAGAATGGAATCATTAGACCATCTCTTTTGTTTTATATGATAAATAAAATTAGATTTAGCATCATGAAATAGTCATTCCAGTGGGGCAAAAAAGAAAAGGACAAAATGACATCTAGTGCCTTTTAATGAAATAGTCATTCCAGTGGGGCAAAAGAGAAAAGGATAAAATGACATCTAGTGCTATAAAAGGTTGTTGGAGTCATAGCCACTAAGGGACATTCACTTATAAAATAAGATCAACTTTTTTAAAAAAAAATTATAATCTTTAATGTCGAGCGAAGTAAGCTAATACTAGTATAAACTATTTAGTAATAAGACTGCATCTTAATTGCATCTCTCCCTCCCTTTTTCTTGTACTTTGCTCGATCTGCTTCTGTCGCAGTGATCCGCTAACGCTGACCTTTCTCTCTTAATGGTGCTCATTTACTTACTGGCATCACTATCATCGGATAGGTGAGGTTCTTTTGGGTTGAGAGAGGGTTTAAAACCCTTCACAGTAGTAGTTTATGCTTATCAGCGTCTTTGTTTTCAGCAATCTCCTAATATTATTTGGTCTTAGTTGTCATGCTTTTTAAGGGTCCTTAGCTATGTTATTTTTAGTTTGTCATGCTGTTGATTTAGGGTGTTATAGGTTTTTTTTTTCTTTTAACTTATTGTGCTAAGTGGACAATCTTTGATTTTCTTACTTTTGTGGATTCTTAGAGTCATGTCTTGGACTGTTGAACTAACGGAACCTACAAAATGACTCGAGACTCTTTGCTTTTGAGAATTTCTTAAGTTTTTTTTATTTTAATTTTGTATTGTGCCCCTGAGCTTAATGTTTTGTTTTAAAACTATAGTGCTATACTATTATAGGTCAAGTGTGAAGTTTGTGTCAAAGAGTCATCGCTATATTCTCTCTCTTATGTCTGTATTAGGTTGTATCGATATAACCATTAACGAATTATCTTAGCCCGTGACTTTCTCAATGATTATATTTAACGTGATATAACATTAATAATAATATAATTTTAAAAATAATAAATTGTATTATAAATTAGTGTTATTTTAAATCAAATATTAAAAATATCTTTGATTACATGTAAAATAATAGTAGTAATTAGATGCTATCAAATTTAAAGGCAAAATCATAAATTTATTTTATTATTAGATTGATTTTTAAAAATTATATTAAATACAGAATAAAAAGTTAAGTTATTATTTATTTATTATACCAAAATAACGAGGTTTACCGAAGCTTGGGCGAGTTGGCCCAAGCTATTAGATAACAAATTAATAACGTTTATTATATGGACGGTTCGTGTATTACAAATCACATGAAAATATATAATAGAACATAATGATTAAATAAGTCTAAATAAGTTTTGATTTCTATAGCAACGAGGTTAGATAATCAATTAACCTAAAATGTTGAGTTACTAAGTAAAAAACTAACAATATATATAAAATCACTTTTATCTCTCTGAAATTTTTTTTCTATCATTATGCTTAGTAACACTTTTGATTAAACCGTAAATACTAACATGATTAACAGAAATGATAAAATAAAGTAAACGATTCTAGTTTTGTTAAATAAAAATATTACTTCACTTAGTGATATAAAATATAAATTTGGAGGGTAAAGATAAAGATAAAATAATTTTAATCCAAATTGTAAGGATAAATTATATTTTACCACAAAAGATAATAAAATCAGGTAAATTTATTCAAAACAATGTTTCTTTTGTTTTTATTATTTATTATTATTCTATATATTTTGCTTTTAATGTTTACCCGTACGACTGTATCTAATGAAATAAAAAATATACTTTGAAAACAAAAATGTAAAATACCTAAAATATTTGATATTTGATTTTAAAATCTAGTTCTCCGTTTATATTTAACTTAGACTTAAAGATTTATTCAAAATTATTCAAGAATATTAGCGGTTATTTTATATCTATAATTACTTTATCTCATGTATTTAGTAACTAACTGTTAGTAAAACTAATTTCCCTAAAAACTATCTGCTAGTGAAATCCATTGTCACTAGTTTCATCAAAGCTGAACCTGAGAGTCTGTATACCTATGATTGAGATTGAGATTGAGATTGAGTAGGAAATAATAGAATATCTCACAATTCTATGAACATCCCATCTCAGATCTGGAATTATAGAAGCATCACTATAGATTTGGCCTGTATATACTCAAAAAACTCTATTATATACAATTGCAAAGAAAAACTTTGCTTTTAACAACCCCTTGTCTTGCTTCTAAATCCTAATTAGGACCCCAGCAGCTCAAGTACATGACAGTCCTCAAAGACTCCTCTGCCTTCTTGGCCTGCTCATCCACCCCTTTCCTCCTATCCACAGCAGAAGACATCCTCTTAGCCTGAGAAAAAGATCTCATGTTGCTCTTCGCCCTCTGGTTCAGGGACCTAATTGCATAATTCCATCTGCAGAGTACTGCTTGGTCTTTTAGAGCTTCCACTGCTCCAACACTTGCAGCTATCAACAAAGAAGCCTTGCTTGCAGAACCCATCTCTTATCTTGCTCCTCTAATGGTGAAGTAGATTTCTGTGGCTTTTTTTGAGTTAATTCGATGACAAGAACTGAGAAGCTAAGCATATATATATATATAAAGAGAGTATATAGAGAGTTGGAGAAGAGCTGGTGGTTTTGGAAATCCACTTCCTTGATACAAGGGGCAGGTTGAGATGAGCACACGATTAGAAGACAGTGGTCTAATGGAAAGTAGTGAGATAGTGATAAAATATGTGAGGTGGACCTGTAACCAAGCTGTGATGCAAAGCTTGTTTTGGTAGATTAATTAAGACGTTAAGTGCTAATTGACTAATTAAGTGTAGCAATGGAAAAATATTAGGACCGTATATTCGATGTGCCTTAAACTTCATTGTCATCAGAGAGTAATCACCTAATTGGTGTGCTGGGCTGCTCTAGGTTTCTGAAATCCATGGCTCAGTATGGAATGGAATCATTAGATTAGACCATCCCTTTTGATTTAGACGATGAATATAATTAGAATTAGCATAATGAAATAGCATTACAGTGGGAAAAGCAAATTAATATAACATTGTTGGAATTAATACTTCACATCCCTAGTATGTAACATTGGAGGCATCTATTAGAAATTAGATGAGAAAGTGAATTGTATACAAGATGTTTTTAGAATTTTCTTGTTAACTGTTAAGATAAAATTAAAAGGGGGAAAAGCAAAACCAGCGGCTCCTTTCAATTTGGTGATGTTGCTATGCAATAAGAGTCCAAAACATGAGGACCTAAAAAGAAACCATTAAATAAACCCCACGGAACGTGTGGCTGCCATGCCAATGGATTCTCCCGTAAACAATGGACCCACCCACCCGTCCCTCGGTTTCCACTTTCCACCAATTTGTTTGCAAATCAGCCCCTACAAATTTGTCTTATTACACCAAGACTCATCTCATCGTACACCAAGGACCTTTTTTTTCAGTTATATGGTGATATGCGAAAATGACCCTATGAATTGAAAAAACTTTATTTTCCTCCTTCCCCCTCACCCCAGGAGAAGTTTATTCATATAAATAACTCCACCCAGAAGAGAGAGGTCTCCAAACTCGCGAAAGAAAATCCCCGGAGCTCCTAAAGAGATCTCAGGAAAATGTGCAATGGACGTGACTGCCGGAGGGATACCACCTTCCGGTCGCTGCAGGGGAAGAGCGGCGGCGCCGGGAAGCAGCAACGGACGGATACGGCGGCGCCGCGAAGTGGGAAGGGTGGCGGCGGCGAAGAGGGGAAGAAGGCGAAGAGAGAGTCAGAGAGGATGGAAAAGGTTATGCTGTTGCTCGTTTGGGGGCCCAATTAATAGCCCGGCCCAAGTAGTAGGTTGCTTTGTAGATTGAAATATTTTGTGGGAGGGAATTGGTATGGTTGTAAGGTTTTTTGTTTTATTTTCATGAGATGATTAAATTTTAATGAGAGTATTAGTCTTTAGTACTAGAAGAAACAATTTTCTTGCTTAGATGTGGAAAGTTATCTTAAAATCTTCTCTTGTTAATACTAAGAATCATGGATGCCACTTTTATTTTAATACCATTTTTTTTTTCTTTTTTGAGAGAATTTGTTATCACTTACCTCACCTGGGATCGATCTAACGTTTTTTTGTGTAGAGTTTCACTATTAAAATAGTGTTTGAGCGGTTGAAAGAGGGTCATAGTGAATGAGTATTTTTTGAATTCCATTTCTCTCTCAAAAAAAAAAAAAAAAACGAATTATAGTTTATCTCTCTATAGTTTAGTCAAAGTCAGCTTTCTCTCATAACTTCAGTCTGATTTGAAGTCTAGCATTTGAACCATTTTGCTTTTAAATGGAAAAAATTAACATTTGCATGAGTATTGAGTATTTCCTGAGTTTAAATCCCAGTAACATGGATGGCAATATCCCTATGTAGCTTGATTAGAGTGATCATAATCATTCCCACATAAATACAGTCTGATTTGAGGCCTTAATATCGAGATATTAAGTGCTTAAGTATTGAAGCCCGGAGATAAACTATAATTTATCCTTTTAAAACTGTGTTTAATAGAACTTTCCATTTGGGCCAAATCACGGCCCAAATTACCCATCTTTATTTCTCCTCATCCAGGAGGCCCAAGCCCTTAATTTAGGTTGGGCTACTCACTGTCTCAATCTACCCTTGGACTCTAAGGCCATCAGTTAATTAGGCCCTTAACAGTCGAGTAAATAATAAGTTAATTATTCATTAACCTCCTCATTTTATCTTAAAAATCAAATACTAAACAGTAATCCAATCAACATCGAATGTATTTTAAGTACTATGATAACAAAAGTGGCATTTTAAATTTCCATAACCTTTGTTATCCCTTACCCAGTTTCGATCAAATCCATGGGCAGCCAAACAGCTGTTAAACTTTGCTTGGCTATTTTCCTATCTACTCCAACTGGTAGAGCTTTCAAAAGGCCAAGTTGCTCATATAAAGTCAGGCAAGTGAAGGTGACCCAAAGTAATTACCAATAATGACATAAATGAATGAATGGGGCATGACAAAGACATGGCATAACAAAACCATTGCACCAAGGCCCATTTCTAACTTAGGTTTTCATTACACTTGAGTGACAAGGGGAACTATTAATGTCCTCTCCAATGAGAGAAAATAAGGGCCACTAGTACATCCTAAACATGATAAAGTTCATCTATACCTAGGGTTTTAATCGAGCCGAGCTCGATCGAGTCAACTTTTGTTTGAGTTCGGTTTGAATCAATTTCGAGTCTAAATTTTATAATCTTTTGAGCCGAGTTAGTTCAAGTGTGATGCGAGCTTGAATCTATGATTGAAAGAGTAGACATAAACCCTTACATTTTTGATCCAATGGTCAGTAAACTTTTGGATGTTTATAATTTGAGCTAAATCAGCCTAAGCTTGAGCCGAGTCCAAGCCAGCTTGATGACTTTGAGAGCTCTCCTAACTGTATCCAATCTTAACCTATTCCTGGTTTTAAGGAACCAATGTTCTATTGCTAGTGGTTTCCCATGCATAGGATAAGCCACTTGCTCTCCTCCCAACCACCTTAATTTCCTGCCCCATAAGTAGTATATAAACATAGGACAACCAAACCTCCCACACAATGCTTCGACCATCATCACACTTTTATGCTAAGTGCTCTGATCTCTAAACTTGTCTATCTCTCTACTCCATTCCTGGACACCAAGATGAGGCTTGCACACAAGGCGTGCATAGCTATTGCTCTTGGAGCAGCCCTCGAGCTCAAATCTGTGAGGCCCAAATCCAATTTCATGTCTCTCAGATGGAACTCACTGATGCTCGGTTCATCTCCTGCGCAAGTGAGACTCCCATGCATTGGTGATGCTTTAGAAGCTGGGAAGAATAATAAACATGAGGAGATGAAGGTTAGTATGACACCAGAGGATTCATTGAGGATGGTTTTCTACTTGAGTTGTTGGGGACCAAACTGATGATGAGGGTGATGATATGATGTGCACGAGAAGCATGAGCAAAATGCTTTTGAGATATCTCAAGTTTGGAAGATGAGATCAAGTTGTGCAGTTGTGCTGCACTGCAAGCAAGGGCAAATGATATGATCTTATCTCTGGTGTCTTGTATACATCTGTACATAGAGTACACGTACGTACAAGGACTGGCTGAGATTTTTCTTTTCTTGTTAATTAATTAGACTGCTTTGAGTATATATGTGATGAAAAGATGATCCTCAAAGCAGGCAGAAAATCTTTATTTAATGGTTCTCATAATAGATATTAGACTCTTTGGTAATCACCAAGTAGTTATTAACATTATTATATATACATAAAAGCAATGATGAATAAATTCATTACTACCAACAAATTTCCTTACAAACAAGTAATCTGAAAATCTTGAGAACTTTAGAAAGAATATATATATATATATATATCGCCAGTCCATGTAGGGAAGATAAGGAGTCTACTCGAAGTGAAACGGAATTAACACAAATTAATTTTGAAACCCAACTCACATCAAAAGCTTAGGCTATGTTTAGATGAGGAGAATAGGAGAGAAAAGAAGAGGATGATAAAATTTGGCTTCATTCTCTTCTTTGGAGAGAACAACAGATAAAATTTAGTTTTTCTTTTTTTCATATTTGTTTTTTTTCTTCTCTACTCTCTTATAAATTTTTTGTCCAAACCAGAAAATCTTAATTAAAACAAACTCAAACCCAAAGGTTTAAACTACTATTATAAGGGCTAGAAATTCGTATAAATCACTCAATGTGGCGGAGCAAGGCGAGAAGGCTTGGCCGAAGATGATGGTGAACAGCATGTTAGTGGAGACATTGATGCTAGAAGATCTTGCTGGGGAGGACGTAGACGTTGTTGGCTTTTTTCTTGTCTTTTAGGGTGAAGATTTTCATTTAGCTAGCTATTCTCTATAACGTTGATATGGAGGACCTCTTAGCTAGGAAGGGGGTTGTCTTTTGGGAGGGAAATGTTAAAATTCCTCTTACACCTATTTCTAGAGTCCAACTTTTTCGGATCCTTCTACAACTCCTTCCTTCCTAGTCTACAGTTGCCTTTCTCTCCAATGTCCCACTTAGATTACCAATCTTCTTGGTGAACAAATATCCACCAAATTGAGATACTCTCTCGTATAAATCTAGAAGTAATGGAAGTCTTCCCGAGTGTCTTTTGAGACATTATTTGAAATCTTCTTCTTGTAATATGACTTCTCTCTCTCTCTCTTCTTCTATATATTTATCTTCTCTCATTAATGAAAGTCTTCCCCTCACGGTTTGTTTTCTGTCTCTCCTCCTTGTTTGCTATTGATTTTCTTGCATTCACATGTTTACTCAAACGTTGTTTTAAGGTGTTTTGTTAAATTCATTGGACTTTATCACTGGTGTGCATGTATCCCAGTCGAAGTTTACTCCTTAGTTGGGTGCTTAGCTTCTCAAGATTCATATTGTTTTACCTGTAATGTTGCTACCTAGCCAAGCGAGAGGCTTGCTATTAGAGCATTGATCTATCTTCTCTGTTTTCACTATACTTGAGTACATGTTATGATATTTGCGTTAACTGTTGTTCATTTTGTATTATAGTTAAGTATGGGGCTTGCTTTTAGGGCTCTTGTAGACGTGATTAGCAAGTAGGTTAGGCTGAGTTTTTCGGGCTAATCGTGTTTAAATATTTGTTAACGGTCCAACCCACCAATCACTTGGGTTGGGCCGAGTTTGGGTCGAGCATATTCTAGCTTGTTACCGCTCACTAGCTCATTAGATATTGAGTTTGAGTTAAGTATAATGAGTCTAACATAATGGGTTAAATATAAAAAATATTATATTTTATTGGGTCGAGTTTAATGTGCTTATATGAAAGCATTTTAGTTATTTTCATGATAACATACTTATATATTGATATATAGTTATTAAATATCTAATGTGGGATTAAAAAAATTATAGGAATACGTATGCATTATGAATTAGGCCAAATGAGAGTAGTGGATTGGGCTTTCGGGTCAGGCCAGGTGGGCAAACGCTTAGCTCATTACGTCTACTACTATCTGGGGCTCGGGTCGGGCCTGGCCTAAATCAAGTTTGGGCCAAGTTTGGACAGGTCGATCCTAATGATCATGTCTAGGCTCTTGTCATATTTTTACTTATCATTTTTTATATCCGATTGAAACGAATAATATGATTGACTTCCTTTAAAAAAAAAAGGTAATGAAAGTGGGCCCGGCTCACAGTGTGGTCTCATTAACCAATTATTAAGGATTCAATTGTTCTCTTTACAAGAAGAAAAAAGGTAAAAAAATAATACTATTTTCATTATAGATTCAATTGTACTTATATCCAATAGCCGGATTTCTTGATATACAGCAGCAGGGTCGAATTGTAGAAATGGCAACTCCCTGTTTGTGATGATGATCGTAGCCTCGTAAAGCTTTTGATCTTTAATCGTTTGTGCAACCCGAGACCAACATTTCGTAGCTCGATTACGCACCGACTACATTTGATTTATTCCCAACATGAAGAACATCCTCATCGGCGATGAATTTACCCCAGAACCAATGCTTCTTCCAGACAAGGATCATCCTTTCGATGGGTACGTGCTTGGTCTCAGGCAGGAAGAGTCCGATGAACACCGTCATGATCAACACCCATCCTCCAAAGAAGTAGAAGATACCAAATTTAAGGTGGCAAAGCAAGTTGAGGAAGGTCTGGCTAACTACGAACGTGAAGAACATGTTGACGGACACGTTGATGCTTTGGCCGGCCGACCGGATCTCCAAGGGGAAGATCTCACTTGGGACTAAAATTCCGAGGGGGCCCCATGACCACGCGAAACCGGCGACGTATACGCATATGAAGAACACGATGCAGCCCACATAAGCCTTCGATGTAGTTGCTACTCCGCTCGTCCCAAATTGGATTCCTATCAAAGTCCCCACAGTGATCTGCACCATATCCAAATCATATTAATTTGATTTTTAGTTTGATACCAAAGGACAATGGAATTCAGAAGAAAACTTGTGGTTAATTAGAGAGACAGACATACCAGACATACAAGCATTTGGGTTCCACCTTGCAGGAAGAGTGCCCTGCGGCCAGCTCTGTCGACAGTAGCAATGGACACAACGGTGGCAAACATGTTGACAAGACCGGTAATGACGGCGGACATGAGTGACGCATCGTCACCAAAACCGATGGTCTTGAACAGGACAGGGGCGTAAAACATGACGACGTTGATGCCGGTAAGCTGCTGGAAGAAGGGAATTAGAATGACCATGGTAAGTTGCGGCCAGTACTTCCTCTCCAGTATGTTCTTCCACGGGTGCTTGACGGCTTTGGAAACCTCGCTGGCGGCCACAAGATCATCATACTCATCGTGAATATCATCGGTGCCACGGAGCTTTGAGAGCATCGCCTTCGCTGCATCCGCGTGCCCACGTTCAATGAGAGAGTTGGGAGTGTAGGGGAGAAGCAGAGATCCAACGGTGACGATGGCAGCAGGGATGGCGACAAGACCCAAGCTGATGCGCCAACCCCAAGTAGTTCCACCAATCTTGGCTGTCCCATAGTTGATTAAGTTGGCAGCTAGTATGCCGATCGTTATCATGAGTTGGAAGCCGATGTTGAGCATGCCACGGTGCTTAGCCGGTGCCATCTCCGAGAGGTATACTGGCACAGACTGCACAAATTAAAAATTAACGTAGAACATCGATCATATTCTTGAAGTTTGATTCTATGTCTAGCTAGCCACAGTACCTGACCCACAAAGCCTATGCCGGCGCCGAGAAGGATGCGGCCAAGGATGAGCATGGAAACATTCACCGCTGCACCGCTGATGGCAGCACCAACTAGAACTGTGATCCCGCCGCCGAACATGGACCACTTCCTCCCGAATGCCCTCGTCACGGTTGATGCAAGAAACGCCGCAACCATTACAGCCAAGTAGAGCGATGAAGTGAAAAGCGTAAGCATCTGGCTGTAGAACTTGCAGTACTGATTGGTGCCCACGTCCTCCTTCTCCGTGCGATACACCAACGGGAAGAAATTCCGCAAGAAGGAATCCATCGAAGTCACTCCACCTTAATTTAGACAAAAGAGACGAGGTTCAAAACCAATTTGATCGATCTCAAGCAAGAAAGAAAGACCGAGTGCTTTGGTTGTCCATAACTTACCAGAAATGCCAATGTCATAGCCGAAGATTAGACCACCGGAGGAGGCGACGAGGCAGACTAGGACGGCATAGAGTGTTATCTTCCCTGGGTACTCCTCCTTCCCTCCAGATGCGCTTATGATTGCACCGCCCACCATTGAATTAGATAATTTTCTGCTCCTTAACGAGAGCAGAAGATTTACCTGATCAATAATTGAGAAGCAGAAGCTCAAATAAGAGCAATCCAATTCACTGGAGGAGTTCAAATAGGATGAAAATTATATGTACTTGTCAAAAATCTAGGCCACAACAGAACGTCAAAAGCTGGTAGTGGTTTTACATGGTCTGATTTGCTTCTGATTTCCTTAAGAACTTAAAAAGTTATCAAGAATATGCAGTCTTATTATAATATGAACAGAAGTTCTTATTCTTAGTATGATTTGCTTCTGATTTCCCTATGATCTTAGAAAGTTTAGATAGAAGCTTCAATCTTATAATTGCAGGGCAACTTCCTGACCCTGACTCTTTATTATTCTAGACTAAACTTTATTCCAGCTTCATTTTCCAATCTGAATATATTTGATGAAAGCAAAGCAACAAATTATAGAGCTATGAACTAAACTGGATTCAAACATTGTACAGCATCTAAATTAGCTCAACATGCTTTAAGCTTGTCAAGCATCCAACTTTTGCGGATCATCAAAGTAAGTCGTGTATTCCCTCACTTTTTTCGAGTGCTTGTTTTGTAGAATGCTTCAATTGATCCACTCATCTAATCGTGTTTCCATACTCAGAGAAAAATTATCTTAAAGCTATTTGCGCTGCAATCCATATACCAATAGTATTCTAAACGATAAGCTGATATCTTAAAGAGAATCCTAGAAGTTCATACATGTCTCTTAGATGCCCAATTCAATTGACATAAAGTACGGAGACAATTCAGTAAGTTTAAAGCGAAATGAATTATATTTTGACAACTAACTCGAAGGAACCCAAGTGAAAAAAAAAAAATTGCACATTGGCATGCAGCAACTGAAGGGCTTTTTGAAACAGACAAAGGAGGTACTGGAACATAATAGATCGAAGCCACAATAGCAAATTCATAAGCAGTAAGGAATCAAACTACTAGGATGGACTGGAAAAGCTCGAGGTTGTGGACGAAAACTACTACCCAGATGACAAAAAGACCGTCAAGAACCCACCTTACAACAGAGAAAGTAGACAGAAACTACTCCCCTTTCGCGGGGTTTTCTCGAGAGAATTAGGTGTAGAGTTGGGGCTTTCGACAGGAGAGAGAGAGAGAGAGAGAGAGAGAGAGAGAGAGAGAGAGAGAGGTTGATAAGGTTGGTTACAAATATATTCCAGGCAAAACAGAGGAATAAAACCCGTAATTAGTCATCCAACCAAAAAACATTATCTTATTCTAACTATTCCTCCTACTTTATTCAGCACTGAGATTCTGTACGGACCAATGTTTGTGGCTGTCGATTGCTTATATATTATAGAACTAATGTCTCGTCCATTATTTATATACTGTTACAAACACTACAATGTTAACCAGTAAGGGTGGTGAACTAATTCAATCATCTCACTGGTTCTGAGATTAGTACTTTTTAATATTGCTATCTGAAAAATAAAACCCTAGGCTCCTAGTTGCTTATTAAATGAACAAATAATCAATCGCAGACAGACAAATGATTTTACATGGAGAACCTCTAAAGTTGATTGAAAAACTACTGATCAAAACTTGAATTAAACTAATCACTAAAATACCATAGCGGTAAAAGAGGCCTATTTTGGTCAATAATTCTCAATTTGTTATAAAAATAAATGAGAGTCTGCATGTAAATGGTCAAAAAATTTAAGAGTCTATGTAATTATAATTTTTTACACCAAGGGAGCGGCGCCTCTCAACTCTCAAATTAATGGATGGAAGATCTCTCTGGGGACGATGCATGAGAATTAATAACATATACGTGTATATATATCAGTCGTGTATTGTAAACAAATAGGGAGCATCTGGTCTCATTAGTCAATCATTGAGGATTCAATTGTCCTCCTTACAAGAAAAGGTAAAACTCAGATTATGTTCATTACATTGTCAGAAGGAAACAAGCTAGAATGGATTCAGTTGAACTTAAGGATTTCTTGATATACAGCAGTTGCACTGAATTGTAGAAATTTTTTATCTTTAATTGTTTCTGCAATCCGCGACCAACATTTCATGCGTTTTGGCTCGATTACACACCGCCCACATTTGATTTATTCCCAACATGGAGTACATCTTCATCGGCAATGAATTTACCCCAGAACCAGTGCTTCTTCCAGACAAGGATCATCCTTTCAATGGGCACGTTCTTGGTCTCAGGCAGGAAGAGTCCAATGAACACAGTCATGATCAACACCCATCCACCAAAGAAGTAGAAGAGACCAAATTTAAGGTGGCAAAGCAAGGTGAGGAAGGACTGGCCAATTACGAACGTGAAGAACAAGTTGACGGACACGTTGATGCTTTGGCCGGCCGACCGGATCTCGAGGGGGAAGATCTCACTTGGAACTAGAATTCCAAGGGGGCCCCACGACCATGCGAAACCGGCGACGTATGCACATATGAAGAACACTATACAGCTTCCGTAAGCCTTAGATATAGTGGCTACTCCGCTAGTCCCAAATTTGATTCCAATCAAAGTCCCCACGATGATCTGCACGATATAAGTGATTAATTTGATTTCAGTATGAAACAAAGGACAATGCTAGTATATAACATTTGCATTCAGATAGTCTTACATTACTATTATGAAGAAGAAAAGTTCCTTCCCCTTGCTTAATGATTTGTCAGAGAGTTTCTTGTTGCTTATAATGAGTACACTATGGGAAGCAAATCGATAAAGCAGCAGTAAGCATCCAAGTTTTTGTGGTTAGACATACCTGACATATAAGCATTTGGGTTCCACCTTGCAGGAAGAGTGCCCTGCGACCAGCTCTGTCGACAGTAGCGATGGACACAAAGGTGGCAAAGACGTTGACAAGACCGGTAATGACGGCGGACATGAGTGATGCATCGTCACCAAAACCGATGGTCTTGAACAGGACAGGGGCATAAAACATGATTACGTTGATACCGGTAAGCTGCTGGAAGAAGGGAATTAGAACGACCATAATAAGTTGTGGCCTATACTTCCTTTCCAGTATATTCGTCCATGGGTGCTTGATGAGTTTGGAAACTTCGCAGGCGGCCACAAGATCATCATACTCATCGTGAACATCATCGGTGCCGCGGATCTTGGAGAGCATCACTTTTGCTGCATCCGCATGCCCACGTTCAAGGAGAGAGTTGGGAGTATCGGGGAGAAGTAGAGATCCAATTGTGATGATAGCAGCAGGGACGGCCACAAGACTCAAGCTGATGCGCCAACCCCAACCTCCGGCAATCCTGACTACGCCATAGTTGATTAAGTTGGCAGCGAGTATTCCTATTGTTATCATAAGTTGGAAGCCGATGTTGAGCATGCCACGGAGCTTAGCCGGTGCCATCTCTGAGAGGTATAATGGCACAGACTGAAAACATAGAAGAGGTTAAGGTTGATCGATCATGATCATATTTTGAAGTTTGATTCGATATCTATGAACCGTGAAGCTAGCCACACCTGACCCATAAAGCCTACGCCGACACCGAGAAGGATGCGGCCAAGGATGAGCATGATGACATTCTCTGCTGCGCCATTGAAGGCAGCACCAACTAGAACTGTGATCCCGCCGCCAAACATGGACCACTTCCTCCCCAATTCCCTTGTCACTGTTGATGCAAGAAAAGACGCAACCAATGCAGCCAAGTAGAGCGATGAAGTGAAAAGTGTGAGCAGCTGGCTGTCAAACTCGCAGTATTGATTGGTGCTCGTGTGCTCCTCCTCCTTGCGATATACCGAGGGAAAGAAATTCCGCAAGAACGAATTCATCGAAGTCACTCCACCTTTTGTTGTGTCAAAGGCAAAGAGACAAGTTCCAGAGAGGTTCCAATTCTCAAGCAAGAAATAAAGGCCGAGTGTTTTGGCTATTCAAACTTACCAGAAATGCCGATGTCATAGCCGGCGACTAGACCGCCGGAGGAAGCGACAAGGCAGGCTAGGAAGACAAAGAGTGTAATCTTGCCTGGGTACTCCTTCCCTCCGGATGTGCTTATGATTGCTCCCCCCGCCATCGAATTGGATCGCGAGAGCTTCTTTAACTTTGAAAGGGAAGGAAGAGAGCCAATGAAAGTGCGAAAAAGAACTGAAGATAACCAGGAATTCTTGTTTCCTGGGAGGAGAGGTGCTCAGGTATCTTATATAGAAGAGCTAAAGGCTTAAGGTGGCAGAACTATCCACTTGTGAGCTGATTGAATGACAATTATAGAAGAGCTTTGTTTTATGTTCTAATAGAAAGGATAATGATAACTTTTTTATGAGTCAATATTTAAAACTAATTTTGGTCCATATCTTTCACCGATAAGAGATTTCCTTTTAGAGTTAATCAAAGGCTGGTATTCAAAACTTATTTACTAGTGCAACTTCCTGACTCTGACTCAATTATTCTCGACTAAACTTTATTCCAGGTTCACTTGCCAATCTGAATATATTCACTGAAAGCAAAGCAAAAAATTATAGATTTATGAGACTAAATTGGATTCAAACGATGTACAACATAGAAATAAGCTCAACATGGTTTAGGCTTGTAGTGGAAATGTTATGTGAGAAAGTGAACCCTTTATGTACCAATCATCAAAAATGAAAGTGACTCTTCCAACTTTTGTGAATCATCCAAGTAAGTCGTCTATTCCTCACTTTTTTGAGCGTTTGTTCTTGATTGCAGAATCCTTCAACTGACCTCACTCATTTAATCATATTTCCATACCAATGGAGCCTCTTTTGATCTGATAGTATTCTAAATGATAACCTAATTTTAAAGAGAATTATAAAAGTTCATACATGCCTGTTAGATGCCCAATTCAATTGACAAACGATAAGCAGACAAATCAGGAAGTTTAAAGCAAAATGAATCATATTCAAACACGGTTGAATCATTGCCTCATAAATCAGAAATATCCTGGAAAGCAATTTATAATATCTAACCCTAAACCAAAGAACAATGGCATAGAAATTTATAACTAATTCAAAGAAATCCAACTCAAAAGAAATTTGCACACTGGCATGCAGCAACTGAAGGGCTTTTTGAAACAGACCAAGTAGGCTACTGGAACATTACATCAATCCCACAATAACAAATTCATAAGCAGTAAAGAGCAACATGGAATAAAACTACTAGGATGGACTGGAAAACAAATACAGAGATGACAAAAAGACCTAAAATCTCACCTTAAACCCGACAAGTAGAGAAAAATCTCATTTTGGAGCAGATTAGTTAAGCAACTCTCCTTTCGCGGCCATCAACGTCGCAACTCGCGAGGCTCTCTTGCGAGAATAAGGAGCAGAGGTAGGGTGTTGGACAGGGGAGAGAGAGAGGGGTGTGAAGGTTACTAATACACTCCAGACAACAAGGAACAGAGGAATAAAACCCGTAGTTAATTAGCCATCCAACCAAATTAGTCTGATGAGCATTACCTTATTCCAACTTATTCAAACTAATGATTGGGATTCTGTTGCGGACCAATCTCATGCGAGTCAATCCTGACGGCGCTCTATTAGATAAGTACAGTCTAGATCTCGCCTAACAGATGATTGTTTTTTTAAAGCAAAACAAGCAATTAAAAGTAATTTGACATGAATTCTTCTAAAAATTAATTCTACGAACAATTAAAAATAATTAATTTATCATGAACAGAGTCCCAGTCCTATCTGGCCCAAAAACCGACTAATGATAGCCTTTAGATTCACCCACCCAGTTAAATGCAAGATAAGCACATACCATATGACTTATTTATCGTCCATTGTTTAAATAATATTACAAACAACAAGCGAGTGGCGCCTCTCAACTCTCAAATTAACCAATCTCCACAACCCAAACTTAAACTTTGTTCCCCCCAACGTGCACATCCTCGTTGGCTATGAAGTTTCCCCAGAACCAGTGCCTCTTCCACACGAGGACCATCTCCTCAATGGGCACGTTCTTGGTCTCCGGCAGGAATAAGGCGATGAAGACGGTCATGATCAACACCCAGCCGCCAAAGAAGTAGAAGAGCCCAAACTTGAGGTGGCAGAGCAGGGTGAGGAAGGCCTGGCCGATGACGAAGGTGAAGAACATGTTGACGGAGACGTTGATGCTCTGCCCGGCCGACCGGATCTCCAGGGGGAAGATCTCGCTGGGGACGAGCCACCCGAGCGGGCCCCACGACCACGCGAAGCCGGCCACGTAGACGCAGATGAAGAAGACGATGCAAACGGCGTAGCCCCTGGAGATGGTAGCCACGCCGCTGGTTCCGAACTGGATGCCGATCAAAGTTCCCACAATGATCTGCACGAGAACTAAGTGCTCACTTTCGTCCAATGTACGTAATACTGCTATTAATGTAGTATGCTTTGCTCAATTTTCAAATATACACCTCAATTATGTTGTGCGACCCATTTTACTATTTCTTTTTCTAAAAAAAAGAAAGAGATAAAATTTAAAGATACTATTATTTAAAAATACTCTTTTTTTTTAATCTTTTTTACCTGACATATGAGCATTTGTGTGCCGCCTTGTAGGAAGAGGAATCTCCGGCCGGCCTTGTCGGCGGAGATGATGGAGACGAAGGTGGCGAACATGTTGACAAGGCCAGTGATGACAGCGGACACGAGCGACGCGTCGTCGGCAAATCCGATGGTCTTGAATAGCACGGGGGCGTAGAACATGATGACGTTGATCCCGGTGAGCTGCTGGAAGAAGGGGATGAGGATGGCCATGGTGAGCTGCGCCCTGTACTTCTTCTCCGTTATGTTCCTCCACGGGTGCTTGACGGTCTTCGACTCCTCGCTGGCGGCCACGAGGTCGTCGTACTCGTCCCGGATGTCGGTGGTGCCGCGGATCTTGGAGAGCATGGTCTGCGCCTTCTCGTCGTGGCCGCGCTCGATGAGGGAGTTGGGAGTGTCGGGGAGGATGAGGGAGCCCACTGTGATGATTGCGGCCGGGACCGCGGCGAGGCCCAAGCTGACGCGCCAACCCCACCCGCCGGCGATCTTGGAGGTGCCGTAGTTGATGAGGTTGGCGGCGAAGATTCCGATGGTGATCATGAGTTGGAAGCCAATGTTGAGCATGCCACGGAGCTTGGCCGGTGCCATCTCGGAGAGGTATACCGGCACAGACTGCGTAACAAAAATACACGGTGTATAATTATATATATATATATTTTAAATAACACCCTAACTTTTACTAAAGTTGTAATTCACACCAATCCTTGTTGAGCTATATAAGGATTTTACATACCTAGGGAGAAAAAATAAAGGAGGGTTTCTAATTACAAATAATTTCAAAATAAAAAAATAACTAAAATTCAGGGTGTTATATGAAACTTTCCCTAGAACTTTTGTTAATTTTATATGATGCTGATGATCACCTGATTGGCGAAGCCGACGCCGATACCGAGGAGGATACGGCCGAGGATGAGCATGAAGACGTTCTCCGCGGCGCCGTTGATGGCGGCGCCGACGAGGAAGGTGATTCCGCCGGCGAACATGGACCACTTCCTCCCGAACACCCTCGTCACCGCCGAGGCGAAGAAGGAGGCGATGAGCGCGGCCAAGTAGAGGGACGACGTGAACAGCGTCAGCAGCTGGCTGTCGAACTTGCAGTACTGGTTGGTGGTCACCACCTCCTTCTCCTTTCTGTACACCGACGGGAAGAACTTCGACAAGAACGAGTCCATCGACGTAACTCCGCCTTAAATCGATCGATCGAGTACACCAAATTAGAGTCTACTTAGGGGATAAAAATGGATCATATTAATCTGATTCTATATGTATATATCTAAGTTTTGTTGAATATGAATTGAGTTTTTCTTTCAAACATCTTAATTTAGACTAATGTAAATTTGGGTTGAGAAAAATATGTCAATATAGTTTAAAATATTTTGAAAATTGCGAAATAATCTCTAATTTAATTTTTAGTATCACGTCATTTTTGATTCAAGAAATGAATACTAATATATCTGACAGTCAATATATCAGATTCATATTCACGTTTGTACTTAAGTGATATGGTAATTAAGTTTCAACCTTAGGAAAAGTTACCAGAAATGCCGATATCGTAGCCGAAGATGAGACCGCCGGAGGAGGCGACGAGGCAGGCGAAGAAGACGAAGAGGGTCATCTTGCCGGGATACTCCTTCCCGCCGGATTGGTTCATAATTATGCCTCCCGCCATTGGATCGGATCACAGGATTTTCCCCTAGTGTTAAAAGCAAACAAAAAGAGAAGGGAATCCAATGGAGATAGGGAGAGAGAGAGAGAGAGAGGGAGGAGAGCCGGAGCTGGGAGGAGCTCTTGAGGGTGGTGTTTATTATATAGAAGAGTTGTCGAGGTGAATAGCTAAGCTGGATAAACAATCCATCGTTGGATGATAATTGCTGGCAGTTAGGAAGGAACAGCTTCCTGCCTCCTACTTTTAACCGTTTTGGATTTGAAGAGCTTCGTTTTTTTTTCTATCTTCTGATGGGAAAAAAGATAGGACAACGGTTTCTTTGCTATATTGGGTGCATTGTGATCAGCTTATCTTATAAGAGATTCGGGTGTTTGTTGTCCTAATTTTATAGCCCATTTCTGTTCCTGAGGTTCTTCTACAGTTTCTACTTTTAGGATGCAAGGATCTTTATTCCTGTTACAATAGATTATTGTGTTGAAGAGTTTTGAAGTCACACAAGGGACGTAGCCATGGGTAGAGAAATTAGATTCTTTTTTTTTTTGTTTGGAGAAAAAAAGTCTATAGACTGATTAAATGCATGAGAATAGTATGGGAGGTACGTCAATGTTATACTTGGTTGAACACAAATCTAATGAAGCAAAGTATCAAGCAAGTAACAGTACATACAAAGCACTCATATAAAGTTAAAAGAGAAGGAAGTAGTAACTAGCAAGCCTTCCTTTTGACTATCATTGGTAGCACCGCAGAAAACACAGGAAGAAATTTGGAGGAAGATATAAGTATAAAAACCTACGAATCCATCAGGACCATAGTAAACCCAACATCATAAACCTACAACATGTAACACAGCAACAAAACCTAAGAAAAGAAAATTTGAAAAAAAAAATACTTGATTTTAGGCATAGTGAGAAGATTTAAGGTGGCTAGGAGAGGGAGATGAGGAGATTGCCAGCAGTGAAGGAAAACCCTCTTCTAAAGGGTAGAAAGAAGCTGCCAAAACCCTAGTAGAGCTAAGGTCTAGAAGTCCAAAACTATACTTTACGAGAAATTAAAAATAGGGAAATGTCTTGTGTGACTCTGGATTAAGGATTTCCTCATCCTAGCTACTTGGGTTAAGAGAGCAGAGAGGAGATCACTAGCGGCAAAAGAAAATCCTCTTCTAGAGAGGAGAAAGAGGCGGCCGAAACCCTAGCAAATCTAGGGTCAGCGCAACTCTAGAAATATACTTTGAGAGAAATTAACATAGGAAAAATGTTTTGTGTGATTCTAGATTAGGGATACTTTACTATCATCCAAATATATAAGAAGAGACGAACATTTAATTTTCATAGGAAAAAAACTCTACTCTACACATTAGATATAGTTTTGAAAAAAAAATTCTTGCTTGTGACGATAATTTTGCCCTTTTGACAAAAATCCTAGCTCTGCCACCAAATCATGCTAAAATATCTAATGAACTTTTTTTTGAAAAAGAATTTAGAATGTTTGTTCCTGCCAATTGAGCATCACTATCAATAAAAACCTCGACCTAACAAGAACAAAAGCTCTAATGCAATTAAAAACTACAAATGCAGAATCATCATGTCAATTGTTTCATTGTTCACAAACTGAGTAAATAGATGGTGCCAACTTATTTACTCTCTAGCAGTGAAAGCATCTTAAACTTAAAAATCACAGGAATAAGTGGACGATAATCTGCCAACAATAACTCAAACTCACCGATAAGAAGTTCTTATTCACCAGTTATTCCGTCCTTAAATCAGTCAATTCTCCGATAGCAGAATTAAAATGAGAACAACTTGTTCCTCTTATCACTTCGATTTCTTTCCTTGCTTTTTCTTCACAACTTCATCAAGGTACATTATCCCTTTGCCTTTGTAAACCTCTGGAGGTTTACAGCTTCGGACAGCACCAGCAAACTGGTGTACTCTTTCCTTGTCTATTCCAGTGCAGCAAATTACATTGGGTTTGAAACAGAAGACGCGCAGAGCAGGAGGGACAGCAAATTCCACCTCATGGCTGTAACCCAGCTTCAGAAACAGTTGACGGCCTTCGGCTTCAGTTCGTGCTTTAAATCCAACTCCAACAATTTTAAGGAACCGGAAAAATTTGGCTTCCATTAAATTTTAAGCAAACCTTATCTGCCAAAATATAGATATCTTGAATAACAATTATTAGGTGTAAGAATGCAAGGTTTCATTCTAAGACAAGTTTATTTGAAGTGGCAAAGCTCTAATAGGAGTCTGAAAAACATTAGAAGAAATGCTTACATTAAGTATCGCAAACCAGAAGTCACTTCCCATGGTTGTTTCTTTGAAAAAGCTAAAGTTTTCCAAGAGTTGAAAGAAATGAGAATGCCAATCAACATGTTGGGTTTCATCTCATTCTGTTAGCAACATTAATGCGTAAAATTCATGGGGTTAAATAATGACATATAAGTTCCTTTGGTTATGAATTCTATTCCTAGGTCTTAAGTGTCAGCTGCATAGGGTTTGCCAGAAACTTTTCCACACGGCTAAGTATGCATCATAAAAAAATAGGTCATGAAAATCTTTCATATCATGCAGTCTATGCTCTACCCCTACCATACCCAAGGAGGTGTATATTAAACATCTTCAACCACTAAATTTGAGAACTTAAGCACATCTCGAGTACCCAATCCATCCACCAATCCCTAATCTCAATTTCCTTACTTGCAAAAAGTGATGTACAAAGTTATTCTCCTAGAATGTAGCAGTTTATACAACATCTAAATAGCAAATACACTTCCTAATTAGAGGCAAGTGCCACTAAGTTCTTAGTTCCAACTAATGATTTCAACAAGCCTGACTATATAACAGAAATTCTCAGCCGTCGCACAGCACCTAAAAGATTCACAAATCAAGCTACAGATAGATAACCCAACATCTCAGCCACAAAATGAGGCTCCCAACATGCTTAGGCATTTATACAAACAGGTGGAGAGCATCGACAATTTATCATGATAAATATCGAAACAACAAAACAAAAATGTCTTGCAAAACAGGGACTAGGATTAACCTATTGACGGCTCCGAAGTCGCGATTTTTTTCTTTTCTATCTCGCTTGTGAAACGAAAGATAAAACCAAAGATTGAAGCGCGCACCCGAGACAAAGATAGACGAGGGCTTCGCCCAAGAGTTTATGAAAGCAGTTTAATAGGCAACCTAATAACAACTTACACAGACTTCTTTTGTTAACATACTAAGAGAACATACCTCGAGTTTATTTGCCTCTTGGAGTTTTAAATCTTACCTCCTTGAATATATGATCATAGAATGAAAATTTTCAATCATCTTTGTTCAAAGAATAGAATTATGTACATTATAAGGGTATTACAGTAATTGACTTTTTCTCCCTTAAGTTTGAATGAAAGAATTAATAGTTTTATATTAATATAAAACATATTAGAGCAAAGTAATACACATAAAAATTTAAGAGTATTGTTTAATTTTAGACATAACCATAGGGTAATTTGAAATTTACCTTTCAGTGAATATCTAGACATACTAAAAGGTTACAAGAGTACTACAAACTTCCTAAATTCTAACATGAATTTGTTATTGCACATATTGGCATATGAGCAATATTATACAGACAGCAGTTTTGCTTAATGTTTAGAATTAGGAGAGATTTTATCAAAGAGAAATAATAATAATGAACTATCTTAAATCATGAACGTTTTTTTTTTCCTTCTCTTAATTGTTTGAATCATATTTCGATCAAGGTAAAAAATGTTCTTATATAGATTGAACTGGCAACTTAGCAGGAGACATAACATCTCAAAGTTATTTAAAAAATAAACAATATCCGTGTCTTGGTTTCTGGAAACTGCAGGACCTTTCCTAAAACCATCAATCCAAAGTCCAAACACTGTCAAAAGATGCTCAATAAGTCATAGGAACCAAAAGTGATACAATATTTTTACAGGGAAAAAAGGGGCCAAAATCGCATTCTGTAAATAAAAACCATTACCATACAAGCCAACACATTCTTGTAATAAATACAAATTGAAGAGCAGCCTATCCCAATATATCTGCACTAAATGCTCACATTGTACAAGCTATATCACCAAAAAAAAAAAAGGGATGTGATATACATTGGAAGGTTCCGTACTGGACCACATCTATGACAAATATTAGACAGATCCAGTCATCAGTAGAAAGGGGTCATTGGAAGAATTTTCTGAGTAGCAACTTGTGGCTTGACTTCCCAAGAGGCAATCAGTTCAGCTTCTCCAGGCTGGATGAAAGGTAATGCGATGTCCCTCATCATCAGATCACCACAAAATGGACACTCGCTCGCTATAGCATCATCTAACTGTGTCCTTATCTGCCATATATCATGTGGAGGCATCAGCTCAAAAATCATCAGTAAATATGCATCAGGGTTCATATGATACAGACCGTTTTGACAGGTGCCATTCGTGTGATGTTAGCATCAATCGCATTGCCTCCTGAATCTTTTGTTGACCTTCCATCCATCAGGCTTAGCTGCTTCTGAAGGTCTAGTATATATGCAGCCTGTAATGGTATTGCAAAGAGATTAAAGAGTAAGATATTTGAGAAATACCAATTAACCTTGCATGTGGTCTGAAAGAGAAGTATAAATAATTATTCTAGAAGGTATGACTTAAAATGAGGTACAACTAAGTAGTAGTAATTAAGATCCTTTTACAACCCATCACCTAGTCCTAAAGAAAGAACAGAAGACAAGACATGGAGATTATTTAGAACTGGGAAACTCTGGAAGACAAGCAATGAGTGAAAGCTGCATTTTAGTACTAAAAAAGGAGCAAGTTAATCAACTCTGTACTTCAGAGGGTCAGTATAAACAAAAAAGAAAAGGACTAGAATAGCATACAAGAAAGGAAAATCATGAGGATTTTCGGATTTATCAAAATTGTGCCTCTAGATAGAGATATGAAATGCGTAGAGACCACTAAATATAAAATATCAAACATTGAGAACAACATGTCTTTTCAAACTTTTACTAAAACCAAGAAAAGGATGCAAGAAACATGAGCTGGGGTTTCTTCATGAAAAGCACCACTCAATATTTACTTTGTATGAAGAAAAAGAAATCTATCCACTTGAAAGAAATCTCAGATATTCATATATTTTGTAAGATAAGTTAAACTCAATTTTAGAAGAGCTTCTAGACAAACTGAGTAACATTATGATCTTTCCTTAAATTTTTTTAAAAGCGGTATCAACTACCAAGTACTGGTCAAAGAAAAATCAGCAAGAGAATTCCCATGAAATTGATTAGGCCTCTTACAGAAATATCGAACATTTTCACTATTTATTCTTGATAAATCGATTATGAACACATGCCACAATGCCTCATAAAAAATGCGAAGTAATACCATTATATGGGGTTCAGTTGTAACTTACTTGAGTTGGGGTTGTGCAACGAGTAACATGAGCAATCAAACATTGTGTGTGAAAAACGTGGCTACAAGGAAACACGTAGAGTGGAGCCATATCCCCAACTGATGTATAACTTCTTCCCACATGTTGGGGCCCTCCAGCAGTTAATATTTTGCGTTTACAGACCTATTATCTCAGGGATGAAGGGCAGAAATCAGTACACAGTAAAAAGTCACATGCATTTATGCAACTCGTTATCTTGATAATGAAGGAAAAGGTTTACTTACTGAAGAGATGCAAAGCATTAAATCTGGAAGATGTAATAAAAAAACATAAATGAAAAGAGACTGGCAAAATTTTTAACAATCTTGTTGCCATTTAAGCACACATTGAGACCTGTTATCTCAGGGATGAAGGGCAGAAATCAGTATGTAGTAAACAGTCGCACATGCAACTTGTTAACTTGATGATGAAGCAAAAGGTTGACTTATTGGAGTAAAATACAAAGAATTAATTCTGGAAGATGTTCTAGAAAACATAAATGAAAAAAGACTTTGGCAAAAGTTTAAATACTCTTGTTGCCATTTAAGTACACCTTGAGATAAGATAAATGCCATCTCAAAGTGAAAAAAGTTAGAGAGTATTTTCTCTCTCCACCTTGGATATATTCTTCACAATCCCAAAGCAAAACCAATGGCTTGAAAGGTGTTAAAACACTTTTCAAATTTTAGTATAAAGTTTATAGTCTCCCTATGTGTGTGTGTGTGTGTGTATTTTAGCGAGGGTTAGGCCTTTTATTTGGCCTATGATTAGCATACAGACTAATGATCTATAAACAAAAAAAAAAGTGGTGCAGGTAAGAAGAGGAAGTAATGTCCTATAAATGTAAGCCCAACAGCTAAAGATGTTACGGACTATACCCCGCAGTCTTCGTTACTACCAATAAAAGCAAATCTCTGAGCAAGGGCATTGATATCACTCCTAATATTTTCAGCTCCTTGAGTAGCATCATTCATCTCTCCTATGAGTTGCTCGATCCGATTTTTGTAATCCTTCAGTGATTTGCAGATTTCTTCCTGTATCAGAGAATTCCTAGCATAAGTCTTTGCAGAGATGACTATAACTGCAAATACCGAATTTACAACTGAGATTGAGCCACAATATAATCTGGTCAAACCTTTGAAAGGAGAAAATCTGTACAAAGAAAATATAAAGAAAGAAACAACAATATCAAGAATATGATTTGTACTCAACTAGCGGTCTGTTGTAAGAATCATCTAAGTATATTCAACAATAGAGGTCATCAGAGGCTATTTCATGTGACAGAGAAACACTGTTATAACTTATAAGCATAGTCGATGTGGCATTCTGTTGGAAAAGCAATTCAAAAAGTCAAAAAGAAAAAAAAAATCCATTCCCCTCAAAAGATGTGTCATTTCACTCTGCTAGAAAGCTGGAATTGATGACGGCTATTCTAACAAGATAACTTTTACATCTAGATCTAGATGAAAGTTGCTCTTCAGAGAAATTTAAGAGAAAATAGTAAATGACAATACCAGACTACAAAGATACAACCATGCAAAAAGGGAAAGCATTTTATAGCAACAGAATTCACTCTGGAAAAGAGATTATGGTGTCCAAATTCCAAAATATGTAAAGAGGAAGGCCACAATCTTTAACAAGAAAATGTCAGATAAATATCTAAAGAGGCAACAAAATGATTCAATGGAATACTTGAAATATTGTTTAGGAATCTTACTTGGAAGTCATCAATCAGCACAAAATCTGGGAAGAATGGCAAAATGTCCTCAATCTTCAGGAGGTTGGTTTCTGTCAGCAATGCAATTGCTTTCCGAATGTTCTCATCCTTGTCTCCTTTCTCTTGCTCAATGACATGCTTTGCGACCATAAGCCAGAGCTTCTTCCTTAGGTCTTCATCATCTTCGACCTTATCTGCTTCTGCCTTGGCAAGTTCTAAGTCTACCTAGTGAAAATACAGTGACCATGGCATAAATTCTTGACCAAAATTCGCATTCGTATCAAGTATAGTTTCTATAACTCTTATTTGGGTTGTTAGTGGTATTTCATAATGCATTCTACAACTGAATTTATGGTGGTGTGGTCAGAAGCCTCAACTCAGACATCTGCAGTGAGCAACAAAAATGTATAATGAGAAGATCAAATTACACACCAATTTACAAGGGAACCTGGAGTGATATTATCGTTGAAGATTCATCAGCTCATCAGTGAAGAACATCAAGAGTAGAAAGTCGTATAAACCTCTGATTCCTTCTTCAAAACATTTTTTATCATGCTGAAAACAAATTATTTACATGGGAATTTGTTTATGTGACTCTTTGCCTGAATCTCTCATGGAGACAAATATTCTACATTGGCCTATAGAAGTCATTGACCACACTCTTCATCTAGATTGAATTGATCTTTGGTCAAATAGCTTAAAATGAAAAAACTTCATATCCTCCGAGTGAGGTTACAAATTAAAACTAGGCCCCTTATTTGGCCGCTAAAATGATTCATGACTCTTCAGATCTTATCAACTTTGAGGACTTATCTCAAACGGAAGCCAGATTTTATCAGGAATGCCTGGCAAAGATGGTGGAAAATGTAATTGTATATGATGTATAATAAATTTTTAGTATTTTCTCTTTTCAATGGATTTCAGTCTAATTTTAGCTGAAAATCACATCATTTTTCAAAATATCCTACTCAATTCTGAGAATATTTGGCCTTAGTTGATTATAAAAGAAGATTTACTACAAAAGTATACTTTTATCATCAAGAGTCTCAATATAGTGACAAATTGGGTTTGTAAAGATCTAGATCAGTTTGATATGTGATTATGCATATCAATTATTTCTCTCTTTCTATAGGATTGAAAAATCAGAAACTATGCAACTTCTTCTGAAAGTTCAATGGCAATGATTGTGATGGAGGATTCCACCTATATGTCTCCCTTCTCCCTCTGCCTTCTTACGTTTTTGGCAATTCAAAGTTCTCCCTTTTTAATTGGTTCTCTCTTCTCTCTCTATATCTCATTCACCTTATTGTGCTAGAGTAAAAGAGAAACTTGGAGGCAGAGAAAGGGATCCCGAGATTTCCTCACCTGAAGCATATAAGCCCATACCTTGTCATTCCTCGTAATAGCATATTTCTTATTCCAAACTAGATTATTTTGGTTTTACAGTACCACAACAAGTCTTGAACCAATGAACCCAGTGTTATCAAGTATAAAGATGGAGCTACTGAATGAAGATAACTTTAGATGCATAATCATGAACCAATCTGATTATGAACAAGGTGACCAAACAGGCAACAAAGGAAGACAGACAAAGTATCAGCTTGATATCTGAACAAACTATATAGACTTAGTTCAAAACTTACATCAGACAAACAAATACAGATACCCTTATAGTAAATTCACCATAAATATCACGCTTCACATTCCAGAACTAATGAAGCAGTAAACTGCAATGTGCAAACTAATTTATGGGTAGCAAGTAGCTAACTAAAGCTAACAGAGAAAACTAGCATAAGGAAATTACATGGAATTTTAATAGATTTTACCTGCAATGCAAGAGCCACAGCTTCTTCATGCATGGACATCATACTGTAAATAGAAACACAAGCACGCATTCGTTTCTCCTTGAGACACAACCGCAATGCATATTTGGGATCATAAAAGAAATCAGGGCCATTTGTTCGCCCTCTACCAATCTTGGTATCCAAAAATTTTAAGAGTTGCTTCTCATCATCCTGATTTTATCTCATGAGAAAAGAACATAAGTTTCAGAAACCACTCAATCATTTGGCAAAAATCCAAAAACTGTTCAAGACATGTATTGTGATATGGGCCATAAAAGAATTAAAAAGTTTTTATGACTGTAAAAATGGCTATTAATCTATGGATTATACAGTTCAATACAGTGAGATAGTGAGGAGCTTATAGATACAAAAGTTATGCATTGTATAAAACTTGCTTATAAGCACTGTATAGAAAATATTTAAAAAAAATGCTAAATGAATATCAGAAGCCTTGCAGCAATTGAGCATTTAAGATGCAATTCATGTGCTGAGGTCAGACCAGACTTACCGCTATGTTTTTTATTGCCTAAAAGACTGAAATATTGTAACAAACAAGTATGTGAATCTTGTAAAACAAAAGCATATACTCAGATTTGGAGCTCTTTGAGGAACATTTTTCTTAATAATTCCTGAAGTGCTGATTTCATACACCAGGATTACCTTCTTGAGGCTATTCTTGTTAAATCTGGCAATTATCTAGGAACCTGTTTTTCTGCAAGACTCTGGTGCTGATTCTTAGGTAATACACCAGTATTACCTTCTTGTGAGTATTCTTAGGATACCAGAGGTCTGATGTAGAAAGAGATTCTTGCTTACTATTTCTTGGAAAAACGAACAACCAGAATTATTGCATTCTTAATCTCATTTTATATAAAATGAGATAATTGCCAATGTTATGTTTGTCAAATAGCTTGTGAAAATATTTTTCCAGAAAATTCACAGTAGATGATCTTCAGATTTGTTCAGAATATTAGCACAAAAGGCCAAAATGAAAAGGTCAACGAAGGTATAGAGGTTAGAAAAAAAAAATTTAGCTTCAAAACTATAAGTCCTAAAAGATATAAATAATAAGAAACAACAAACTACAATGAGATAACAAAGTTAATGACAAGACACACCTGCTTGGCATACAAGGAAAGCAGCAAATTGTGCACTCCAGGATCCTCATTGTGCAATTCTTTAACACTGAACTCCAGGTACTTGACAACCTCATGTGTCTCATTCCTGTAACCACAAGTTGAGAGATAATATTAAGTTTTTTTTAAAGACGATTAAGAAAAAACCAAGTCTTTACAATTGGCAGCTTGAGAAGGAAAAAAAAAACAGTACCACTCTAATGGGAACCAAAGATTTATTGAACCAAATGTTGGTTTTTTACTTTTTTTCAGTTAGATCCATTTGTGGTTCTATTGGCTTAACTGGGTCTAACTGTTCAATCAGATCTAACTGTGATTCTATTGGCTCAACTAAACCTATGGTGATTCTAGTATTTTAAGTCAAATTCAGTTATGGTTTCAGTTGATTAGTATAGCATTTTATTTATTTGTGCCTGGGTAGTCAGTCAATTTTGATTTTCCAAAGATTTGAAAATTCCGTCCAATCAATAAGTAGAAAAGATCATAAAACAATGTGATTCAATATCGACAAAAGAATTCGTCATGAAGTGTTAAATAATATTATAGGGGTTGCGTCACAATAATAAAGGGTAAAATAAGAGATCTTTCCCAACTTTAAGAGGATCCCAGATTAGATCAGAGCTTAAAGACAATATTAAGAAATGTATAGTCTTGTGGACAAAAAAGAACAACAGAGGACCAGTCAAGAAATTAGTAGTGTTAAATTCAACTTTGTTTTGATTCTGATGAAAATGATGGATCAAGGTGTCAAGATTTGAATCCAGAACTTTTTTAAAAATCCACGTTTCAAAAAAAAAAAGAAGAGGATTTCACAGTGTAAGATGCCCATTAACATGTAAAATAACCATATTGTCCAAAAAGCATAACCTAAGAGAGAATGGTAAAATACATTATCTACATTCTAATAGAGGAAAAACAAATTGGGCAAAAATTTCAAATTATGCATACTTAGCACGTGGTTCACTTGCATAACGCATCATTGCTGGTATAAGTTTCCTTGGGTTCAACTTGTTTCTCGCTATCATCCATGACTCAACAGTCTCATAAGCATCAAGCACAATCAAATCAGGGGCAAATTTATACTGCAAAAATAAAATTTTAAAACAAGATGAGATAAGTATAAAATATGAAAGTTCACTAAAAGTAAAAGTAAGGCAGACAAACAAATTAGTTTCTCTCACCTGCTACAAGAAATAACAAATTAGATCACTAGGACTAAAATTTTGTACCTGAAGATCTACAGAGACATTAGGTCGCTGAAGCACCTCTAAAGCTTTCTTTGCTTCTCCTTGCTAAAGCCACTCAAAAAAGAAAAAGAAAAAAGAAAACATTATTATGTTAAAAAAGAAATAAGAAAGCATTATTATGTTCCATCTATCCAGCTCAATATGCACCATGTTCCTAACATTTATCTCATTGTTTCAAAAAAGCTTATCCTATTGCATCATTAATGAAACATAAAGCACTACCTTATCAGTTCAGAAAAGATTAACCAGAGACTCATTTTTGCAATTTTGACTTTAAAAAAAGTACAAGTGCATTTCCATAGGCATTTTGAGACTCAAGTAACATTTTAGAACAACAGAACATATTTTCTTTATTGAATTGCTTATATACCTTCCTTTCTACATATCTAGAATTATGTAATTGACAAATAAATCAAGCAAGAGATTGCATGATAGCAAATAATGCCATACCTGAATAAAATGGTGAATAACTATTTCATATTGCTCCTTCAGACCAGCAAAATAGACCAGCTCATCGACTCTCCCATAGCTACAAGAGTTTTGAAAGAGGTAAGGAAATTTTGTGCCTCTATCAATCCAACTAGAGGATAACAAAATTTAATTGCAAATGAAATTACAGAGTTAAATATATTCCTTATAGGGTCATTGTATAAGACAACAGGTCATTAGATTACCAATTTCAGTGTTTGGATTTCTCCAAAAGCTGCAAGGATATAGATCCGTTTACTTCTAAAGCCTAAGCTGGTAGAGGGCAGTGGTTTTTTATCTTTCATATTCTAAAACTTCCACTCATTCTTGGCCTAAAACATTTTTGATAAGCCTAAGAAGTGGACTTAATTTAAATAGGTGGTCTATTTCAGTTTAATTGATAAGAAAGGCATAGTAGGACATGAGTTCAGAACTTCCTATTCTAGTATTATGCTAACTCACAAAGTACTTTAAAAGCTTAAGTAATTAAAGAATAATAATTTTTATCTTCTATATTCTAACATAGACAAAGATTTTACCCATCTCAACCTTACTAGTGACTGGCTGGAAAGATGAGGAACATCAGCATTAACTAGTGCATGGGTATTTTAGTAAGTGGTGTATTCACATGCATTGCCTAATGTAACGTTCCATTAAGGTGTTGTAACACTATGTTAAGGTTAGACCCCCAAGAAATGACCATCCACAAGTACAGCAACATGCCGTACAAGTGTACAACACAACCCACAATTAAGAATTCCAACAAAGAGGAGGTTCCTAACAAAAGTAGCATAACAAAATCTACTATAGAAGAGAACTATTTTGAGAAGCAAAGACCCCTGTAGCAAATGTAGAATTGGCTACATAAGCAAAAGATGATTAGGTAAATATGCCACCGCCCTGGAATCCAACACAAATCACCCCAAGATCCATACTAGAAAACATTCAACCAAACTCCATCTGGTTGCTTAGTGCAATATTTCATTAAATTACTCAAATGGCCAAAACCCTAATCTTGGCTTCCTCCTCATGAAATCACCTCTTCTAGGTCCATGAAAAATTCGGTATTCATCGAGAATGGGCCAATCCCAGGTCCTGTCCAAATTTAATAGATGGTCTCGACTGCTCTCCACCAAAACCTAATATGTGCTTGGTTAAAAGAGAAAATTTAAACTATTTTGTGAGGTTAGATTGCCAGCTTAGGAAATTTTGAGAGGTCATAAGCACAGAGACAAAGAGTGCATCACCCACCACTGAAACATTACGGAGATTGTATAAATGGTAAAATATTCACATTCTAGGAAATACTTGATATCTTCAAACTAAATCAGTCTCAATTTTCTAAGGAATCCAACCAGAAAATTATAAAATCTCAGTTCACAGAGAATCCCAACCAGAATATGGAATACATAGTCTAACAAACTTTAACCACAGCAAGTGAATTACGTCATTCTAACCAATGAGCCCAGATGGATATACTGATAGATAGTGTGGTAGAGAAGTCTGCAATACCACAAATCCACAATAGGTCATGGAATGGTGTACTTCATAGTTCATCTAAATACAGTAGGCCATCTATTATCTCTGGAATTCTATGCACGTAGAATACAAATGATTCTTAATATGATAACTGACAAATGACATGTCAAATAAAATCAAAGCCACAAGTTTGCTGCATTGCCATAAGCTATTGAAGACATTTGACCATACGGCATTTACTTGACAGATAATATTTGGCATATCTTCTGATGTAGAGTACAAATGATTCTTATGATGATACCTAACAGATGGAATGTAAAATACATTAGACAGTAGAGTCCATGAAATACGCATTTACTTGACAGATAGCATTTGACATAAATCAGGATCAAACTGTGAACAATTAAACCAACTCAAAAGTCAAAGCCCATTGAACCTTGTAAATAATGATGTTTCTTCTGGTTCTATATTGATAAATGAAGTTACCTCTCTAATAATCTCATTGTTGTTGCCTCATCCAATACATCCTTGCTGTCACTCAGAAAGGCTCGAAATTCCATTACAATTGAGTGGTACTCTGACCTGTTATTTCCTGACAATGCATTACCAATCATTCCCGCATCGTCTTCCAATAAAAGGCGATTAATCTACAAAAGGATGGAATAAGATGCATCAGCAAGCTACATCCAACGACTCAGCATGTCAGGACTGGAAATTAGTGCAACATAGGCCTGTATTGGCTAAGCACTCCCACTGCATACTTCTATTTTTCTTCTCCAGAATTAAAGAATCTCTTAATAGATGGGAACTTTTGAAGGAAAAGAAGGGTGATTAGTCAGATCAATCCAATAGAAACTTTCAGCTGCATTGGATTTGAAGCAGCCAATCTGGCTAGTCAAGCTGATCCAAATAACTCAAATGTTTGGTCTTCAATGAATTGTGTTTATTCCTACCTATAAGAAAGTTTTGGTAACATAATTCTTCCTTGCAGAAGATCAACAGTGTCATATAAAAACAACTGAAAATACTAAGCAATTGCAACACAAAAATCATAGGCTTCTAAGATAGGAAAGCTTAGGCAATTAGCCATATTATAATGATTAACCAGTAGAAAAAGCTCAACAATGACAGGCAACATGAAGTAGAAATGAAATATGTACTGATGCACCACAGAAAAAAAATCTAGATGCATTGGTGAGAATGAGAGGACAATGAACATGAAGGTAAAGGTTTTGTGGCACAACTATAATTGGTGAAGTTTAGGCACAATGCCTTGTCAATTCATGGGATGATGGAACAACATTCCGTAGTTCCAACTTCCAAGAACACTTATGATGGCATCCTGGAGAGTGACACAAGCATGCTAAACCATGAAAATATCATGTGTCATACACCCAGTGCTGATCGCACTTTGGATCTACGTTCTTTCTACCATTATCTTGGATTTTAGTTAATTTTTCCAACATTTCAAAATACAGTTTTTAGTTAAGAGCATGCCACTCATCCCTTTTGCCACTATTTTCTAGTACTACATAAGCTATGAGAAAGCTATGGTTAATATTTTCTTCGGCACAGTGCACATGATAGATAGCAAGCAACCATTTCAAGTCTAACAACCAGTTACTTTGTGAAAGTAATTTAGATAATGTGCCAGGTGTGAGTATCACGTCGTAAAAAAGACAAGAAGTGAAACCTTGTCCAAGTACAGTTCAGTTGCCCATGTTGAGATCATTGTTATCTGGGATTTATCATCCTTTGTGAGATTATCAAGCTTCCGCAATAAGAATGTCCTGAGAGCATCCTGCATTGTATACAGGAAACTTGAGATTAAATGAAAATATGCACATTCTGAAATGAATGAAGAACAATAAGTACAATCAGGGGATAGAATAATCCAGAGTACAGGACCTTAACGCATTTGAATTTTCTTGGTCTTTAGAGATTGAACAAAAAAAATCAATAAAGGGATTAAGCTAACTAACAAAAATGTAAATACAGTTGCCATAATTACCATCCATGCATTCTCCCACAAGAAGGGTTCAGCTAGAAAATTTGAGGCATTGCTTAAAAGATGATGAAGTTTACATTTCTAGCATTGCTTAAAGTTTTCAGGCACTATAGAGCTTATTAGAGGGGTCAACACAGGACCCATATTTGTACAAAATCATAATTGAAATGCATATTACCAATTGGCAGAGGTACTCGTCACTTGTATAATTTGCATAGATATTCTAATCTAGCTACTGAGTATGTACACATGGATTTTCTTTATTCTTTTTTTTCTTTCTTTTCACCAGAGTTAAAATTAATTAAAAATAAATAAATTAAATGTTTTACATTCAAACAATAATTCAAACTGATTACAGAACATGTACGAAAGAATATCTCCAGGAAGAAAATCTACAGAAAAGCACATTCAGTAACTATTTGCTGCATAAAAGAAAAGACTATCATGTTACCTGCTCACCCACAGCTATAAACTTTAAGCTGATCTCTTCAAATGACAACATATAGCTTATCTGGAAGTAAGCAGAAAAACACATGATCAGTCCCACTTCTTCAACAGTGGTGATTAAAAGCATTTTATTCTGCTCCATAGAGTCTACTTTTTCCTCTCCAAATTCAATCCAACTAACAGATATTATCTCTGATGATAATCTCGCTTCAGTGAAACAGCCAGAAACCAAAGCATAGGAACAGTTAAGTATGGCAGAATTTTACTAAGGACTTTGATGAGGATGTCTCTCCATATATCATTTGGTTGTTTACCCATTTATCCATTTAATACTAGTAAATATTGAATAATAATATGAAATCTAAATTATATGCTACTTTCATTGTTTATATTGCCAGAATACATATGCACACAGATGCTTTGACCACCCTAATATTGCTGGTGCAGGTGCTTGCAAATATTATCTAAGATAATTAAGATTTCCATAGGAAACTGTTGTAAAATATCATCAAAAGAGTCCTCATATGCATTTGAGGAAAAATATAGAGCTGGCCTTCTACTCAGATTCAAATTTAACCTAAGCAGACTCTTCACATAAGATATTGTACTCCAACATTTCATCTAGTGGCCATTCTTCAACTCTAGGTTCAGTTTTAATTACGGCAACATTTTCAATCGTAATTTATCAAATGTGAAACTAAATCAAAAGATTATATTAATAAAAGAATGTAGTTGGCGACTTGGAGTGTGGAAATTATTTAGATGGCAGTCAAGAAGAGACCGGAAGTTCGACTACAATTTCTTTTATGTGCATTTAGACAAGACAATAAGCTGAAACTGGTTTAAAAACTTTTATCATCTGATGAGTGCAAACTTTAAAATTTGACACTTTAGATTTGAATATGACTTACACGACAGATACAGCAAGATATCACCTTGCTTGAACTCTTTCAAAAAAGCATTGATCTAGATTTCTCACCCTTCTATACCCAGAAGTAAATCAGAACTGCTGATAGCTAATTGGAAGGTAAACCACTAAACCCTTTTATATTTTCTTCCAAAAAAAGAAGAAGAAATAATGTGCAGAAATATCACACAACTTGGTGTTCGTCAAGATGGTAGCATTAATTTAGGTACAAAGATCTCACCTTCGCATAGAAGGATGCTGCTCTATAATAGTCTTTGACAGAAAAAGCTGCATCAGCCTGCAATGAAACTTTGATATTTACTTTTCAGTAAAATAGTGAAACCAGAGAAAAACAAGAATGAACCTCATAAGTCATCCCAGAAACTACAAAAGCATGAGTAAAAATTATTATCATTTATACAAGAGTGGAGCTACCTGGATGTACACTATATTAAACATATTATTATAATACATCAATTACCTGTAGAAGATATACTTGGTCTCTCTGGAAAGGATTTCGACAATGGGATAAGGCAGCTGCATATTCCTTTAAATCAAGGTAAACTTGCCACATGTCTTGACCCTCGTCATGGACAGAAACCTATTTATAAATAATATCAATGATACATCTTTAGGCAGATAGAATATAATTGCGAGTAAACATTAAGAAAGGTTTGTATTGTGACTTGAGACCAAGCATTCAAGCAGGTAGAGTGTAAGGTGACTAATGAGAAAATCAAACCTGAAATATAGAGTTTTCATCATAAGCATAAAACAATCCAGCAGTGGCATCACTGCACAATGCAATGATTCCTTTCGAAGATTCTGATGTATGATCAAATGTCAGCTCCTCTATAGTTTGCTGACTAATTCTGTTAACAACCTGCAAATGAGGCTTAAATAGTTCTCAGGGATGCCAAGAGATATGGTCAACTATTTGCTTTACAAATACTATTATCTGTATTCAGTACTAATTGATTGGAAAAAAAAATATCTGCATAAACAGCCATTAGTCAGAACTTTTCAATACTGTTGATATGGCCTCAAAGTTAAATGGAAACATCCTATATGAAACTTTTCTCCAGCTTGTTACAAGAAATCATGCAAATCAAAGGTGACAAATAATTAAGAAAATGAACACAAGTTTAGAAGAGAAGTACCTTCTGCATGTGATATTAAAGCATGTTTTGCTATTAAAACTAAGAAAGTAGGATAGTTGTGTCAGTCTGTAGACCCTATGCTAAGCGATGTATGTGGTGCATTTGCAAAACCAGCACGTGGAAAAGGGTATTGCAGTCCGCAAAACCCAGGATCATCTCCTCAGACATCCTTTGCATGAACAATCCATTGCAGAGGCAACATTTTGTGGTTGCTATATCATGCTATGCAAGAGGTAATGGAGACGACCTGTGCCAAAGGTTTGGTGATGCTTGACTTTAACTGCCATGAGGCCTTGCAAAAACTAACCGTAGCTTTCATATTTTGGTCCTCCCAGTCAAGACTATAATGAACTTAATTTGCTTGCTGTCCAGAGATTAAGTAGTTTATGTGTTGAGTGTAGAACATAAAGCTGGAGATGTCATAGTTTCAATCACTATAAATCTGTAACTTTCTCTTCCAGATAGTTTGATGGCTAAGCTAGTGATGCCAGATATTCACCATACTATACTTCTAAAATTTGATCAACTTAACCAAAAAATGCAGCATTTTATGAGTTTCGACCATCATTTGCTAGCATTATTGCTTTAGCACAAAGTAATGTAGGTTGTTTCACAGTTAAATCCAACCAACAATATAATGACAGAGATACTAATAATTAAAAACCAACATGACAAAATAAGACATCAATGATAACCAATTTCAATAGGAATCTGTACCTTAACTTTGTCGCCGATTAGAAGAAGGAAATGAAATTCTGAGACTGCAAATGACTTTGGTTTAACATCTTCACCAGGTTCACCCAATTTTGAATAATCCAAGAAACCCTTGTTCTCCACAAAATTTTCATCCCCATTTGTAGAACTACTCAGATAGATTTTAAGTAGGAAAAAATGACAATATATCAAAAATCTATTAAAATTAATATAGGACTACATAAAAGATATACAATACTTGGGTGCTGTAAAATGAATAGTTGAACACCATGAGGTAACCACTACTCAGAATAACACTTTTTATATTTCTAACCAGATAAGATGAGCCAAAGATCCTAGAAGGATGATATACCTATGTTGAGCTCCAAAATTTAATTCACCAAAATAAATTCCAGCTCCTGAAAGCCAAGCAAAATGTTTGGCCCTTCTCTGCTTGATAAAGAAATGCAATTCACTGCATATCATGAAAGACAAATCAATGGTAATTCCAATAATTCTCAATCATGAATTTTGTTTTTCAAGGTTATACAAATAATAGAACAATAAGTATAGTGATTACTAAAAGGAGAAAAAATAAGAGTATGATATATGATTAACTAGTTAACAAGCCCGGTAACCCGTTATTTGCAAAGAAAATAAGGAAATAATAAGGCATACTTGTAAGTTGTACCAATTAAACCTTTATTTGTTTTGTTAAAGCCCTTCCTTCAACCCAAAATGTCCTGTGGGATGAAAGAAGTTCACATCGATCTTATTATCAGAGCAGTTAGTGACTTAGTTCTCAAACTTTTTAATTCTTCTATACTTGTTTTCTCTCCTTCCTTCTTTCCTCCTTTATATTCTTCACTCCATCCAATCATAGCCACATGTAAAGACAGTTCACACCTCTGCTGCATGCTACGAGGTCCACTAGAAGAGAAGTCATGAGTTTGCTTCCGCACCCTTATGAACCCAAAGTGTCCAAGGAACTGGATCTAACAAGATGTGAACCTAATTAAAGTGAAGGTGCCGGATAGTTTAATATATGATGGGAACCAAGAAAATAAGTAAGTTCACGAAGCTTAACTTGTGTCCAGTATTTGAATAAAAAAAGAACAAGAACAATAGATGATTCTTACCTCGGATGAGCAGATGAAAGCTAGTTAGATACCATAACACCATCAAAAAAACCAAAAGCTGAAGTTATCAAAAGAAAGGAAAAGAAGTAGCAAAAACATACTGAACAAATTATCTATTTAAAAATATTACTAAACCTATGAAGTTTATGTTACATTAGTATGATCTTTTTTTTCTTTTGCCAGTATCCATCCTAAGTGGTATCACAATGTCAACTCACAAAATCTAAATTTTAAGAATTCTTAGCTAAATGATATTACAGACCCATCTAGTTTCAACAATCTGTGTTTTTCAATCACTGTTTATGTGTTGGTATCATAAGTGTTATCAGTTGGACGCAGCACTGCACTCTATGTTTTCCAAGCCAAAGCTTACACATCACGTGCACATTAATATCTTCACCAACACACAATGGTTACCACCCTAAAGCATGTAAAATGTACAGGAATTAAGTAAAGTTCCCAAAACTTATTGGCAAAGGACTTGGAAAAACTGGCAATTTTGAACAATTCACACCTCTAATTCTAGCACAAAAAGGATACGCACAAAGTTGCACATACCTATTAGGTATGTCACCTGGAAGCTCCATAAAATGTACTGTGCGGTCTGAATAACTAGTAAACATAGTCTGCAAAGAGCAAATTTAACACATCAAAACTAAATGAGTAATATTACACCACCATATCTAAATTTTATTTAAACTAGAACAAAATGGTAAAATGTCCACATCTTTCTTCTTTTTGAAAAAAAAAGGTTTCATATCTTTATTGCATTCTTAGTGCTGAATCCAATTGTCATGAACTGATGATAAGCATAACTGCATAAGTCCTACTGCCTGCATAATTGCATTCCCACTTTTAGTATGTCAGGGAATTAGTTTCTTTTTTCCATTCTTTAGTCAGCACTAACAACTCTAAAAAAGTCATATAGAGGAACCAAAAATCAGACCTAAAATTTTCTCTTCCGTGAATATCACCTGATAACACTATGAAAGTTCCACATTTTTCATAGAATTAACATATGTACTTTTAAAATAGGTTAAAAATATCATGACATATATGCATCTTCTACAAAGACTACCATTTGTTTTTAACTAAGATGGCATAATGATACTATTAGATCCTTCCATGGCAATTAAAAGTTGCAAGAGTTAAAAGATCATCCACTTTAGTGAAAACAACCATTTGAACACAAAAAGAACTAGCAATTGATGAAATTATGAACTCAACCACAAGATTATGCAAAACACTGTAAAATGTAACTGCTTACTTCCAAGGAACCAATGCCGGTGAAAGAGTACAGCCGAGTTGGTGTTACGGCCATCACATAATACCGTGTAGCATTGCCAATAGAAGCTGTCTCCATCTGAATAAAAAAGAAAACATTATTGCATGACTACAACAGCGGATACAAGCGGGGTACAGAGAAAATATTGAATACCTGAAGGCCCATGATGGCTTCCCGGAGCTCCGTCAGATCAAACAATTGTTTCACATACTTCTCTCTCTTGTCCACCTCGTCGACTGCCATCTCAAACATTTGCCCATTCTCTGTGCCGAGAATCACTTCCTTCGTGGACACTGCAATTCCTCATCCTCAAATTAAACAAGGATCAAGACTTCAATCCAGAGATGAAAAAGAAAAAGGAAAGAAAAGGCACACACCTTCGGTGATCAACTGCCGATTCCAAGCAATGGCATTGACGACCAATCCCTTGAGGCGACCAAGAACCCTCGGCCGCGGCCACTTTGCGTGCATGTAGTACGTCTCGGCGCCACCGGGGTGAAGGACGGTGGCGATGCAGTGGCTGCCTCCGGGGTCGACGAAGACGCGGTGCACCGGCTGGTCTCCTCCCCTTCCGCCAGAGAAATCGAGATCTGCAATCAATTAGCTATGAGAAAGAGAGAAGAAATGAGGAAAGGCAGAGAGAAAAGGACCTTGGGAGTCGCCGAGGCCGAAATCGTGGCGGATGACCCAGCCCTTGCTGGTCCCGATGAGGATGACGTCGTTTCCCGCGGCCATTGATGTGATGATCCCATGGCCCTTGGCGGCGTGCCGCTCGAGAGGATCTACGGAGAAGAGGTGGCTACCGCCTCCCCCGACGGAGATGCCGCCGGGGTTCATGGATACGGGATCGGGTGCGATCGAAGCAAAACACTAGAAAGGTGAGGAGGAGGGGGAGGAGGAGGATGGAGTGAGGGAGATGACCGGAGCTAAGGCAACGTTATTGGAAATTTGACGGCGAGATATAAATATTAGTTACTCTGATGGGCTGGATAGGCCCGTTATAGGAGCAAGCCTGGACTACTATAGGCCTAATAATAATGTCATTCTGGGCCCTTATTGGGCCTTCTTTTACAAGGCTCATTTTCTTCTTTTTTTTCATGTATACCCCTCTAAATTTCTTATTTATGCGTGTACGTATAACAACAGATATTTAGAAGGATACTAGTGTAATAATACCAAATAGGTAGGGACAGAGTTGAGCCACATAAAAGTAAATTTCTCTTCTTCGAATTAGCTCCCTTAAAACTATACGAGAAGAAAACAATCTAAAATATTGTAAAGATGTATGTACCTTTTATTTATTTATTTATTTATTATTATTTTTTTGCTATATGATTTCCATTATAAACGTTACATTGATAACCTTAACTTTAAAGAAAAAAATTATTATGTATGCAAAAATAAAGATAATTTTATCTTTCTATAATGAAATCTTAATTGTTAGCTATATTTGAGCCGAGGGGTAACATGCAAAAAGCAAGAGGTTTAAGTAATGTTTAAGAGATACGCATGCAAAGTTTATTGTATTTCTTTGAAAACTTATTTGATTATAAACCTTGTAAAAGGCTTCTTTTTGTGTATATACCCCTCTAGAACTGATATTTGCTTGCATATCCCTAGAGCTTTAGTAAATTTCAAATTAAATTTTAAAGTATGCACCGTTTTAGTATGGTAAAAGGATAGAATGGTGCAAGTTGATCTCTTGTTACAGTCCAGAGGCCACTAGCTTTTAATAAAATCTAGGGAGAATCCTGGACTTCTTTGTTCCATAGAAAGAATCCTAAGATACTCTGAGATTTCTGGGACCATTAAACCAGCTAAAGCCAATCTATGTGAACATGTGTTAAACCTTATCTTGTACCTTCCAAAGTATCCTGTAGGTTTGCAGATTTGGACAAAGAAATGATAATTTTAGGATATAATCTGAATAAATGCTGGTTGATCAGTAAAAATTTCTTTGATTTACTGAAGGAAATGCAATATCACTGAATTCATTTGTTCACTACAGCAGCAAACAAGCTATTACAAAATCAGTTTGACAAGGAAAAGTTGGCAATCATCATTTAAGATTTCCTGGAAGGAGCATGGAAATTGCACTAAAAGCTGGTAGGATTCTTCAATGGAAAAGGAAGAATAAAAATTGAAAAAAAAGAAGCCAAAAATAAGGCTAAAGCTAGAAAGTATATGCACAAAAGATGTGTTGCTGTGCATAGAATTCACATGATCCAGATTCCATGCAGGATACTTCGAATTCTGTTACTCGAGAGCTTCTTAACGATCTGTTTTGCTTCTATCACGTCAGACTGTGCTAGTTTTTCTAATTTGCTGACATACCCAGAAGCACTGATCTTTCTTCTTCCAGTATTGCTGTCAGACAAGGACATGAGCAAAGAGAGAAGGCACTTCTTTGTCATTAATTTCTCTTCATTGCAATCAAGCATCCTCATGATTCGATTTATATTGCGGTCGTCTTTAATCAATATCTTGCGGTTCGCTGGAATTATCACCAAATTGCAGAGTGTTTCAGCTGCCATTTTCCTGACTTCAAGTGATTTGGACTCGAGCAATCTAACTATCTCTTGCATAAATCCTGCTTTGCCTATTGCCTTTTTGTGCTCTTCAGATATACCAACAAAATGAGACACAACCTTGAGGGCCAATTCCTGGATAGAGATATCTCCATTCTTGAGTAAGATAAGAAGCCAGACAAGAAAACCAGAATCCATAAGAACATCGATTAAATTTGCCGAAGAGAAGCAGAAAAAATCAGTAGCCCTCAGAGCAGCCACTCTAGCCTTTGAAGAACATTCAAAATTTGGATCTAGCAATTGTATGAGTGACTCAATGACCCCTTCATTAATAATCTTTTTCTTGATCTTGTCATCCCCAGAAGCCATAGCATGCAGGAATTCAGTTGCTTGAATCTTGCATGACTCTTCTTTTGATTGTAAGAGCTTTATGAGAATTGAAACTACTCCTTCTTCTATCATGAACCCTTTTATCTCTTCAACATGGCTAAGATTCCTTAGTATGGCACAAGATGAAACAATCAACTCACTGCTATTAGCACCATTGCTGCAAGTCTTGAGCAGTATTGAAACGCCCCCATGGGCGCAGACCGACCATACATTGTTGGAATTCTCAGTTAGCTTCTTCAAAGTTTGTGCTGCTCTCTCTTTCACCAATCCACTTCCAATCTCCAAAACCCGAATAAGTGGTCCAATAACACCTCTAAGAGCTTCTTTGCACGAACTAACCGTTGAAATCATCGCAAAAGCACCTGCGGCTTCCTCTTGAATGCCATCATCTCTAGACTCTAGAAAGTTCAGCAGAAGGCTAACACCATCAACTACTTCTAGCACTGCAATCCTTGCATACTTCTCATCTTCGCAGAGGACCTCATTGAGCATTACTAGTGTTTCAGCTCTCATACCCACGTCTCCGATCCTTAGCCTCGAGAAGAGATCCTTAACATAGAATCTCATGTCCTCTAGGCTGGCACCTGCATTAGGCTTCAATGGGGTAATTGCTTGTGAATGCAATTGAACCTCAGAAACATATATTTCCTTGAGGCTATTAAGGTACTGATCAAGCTTGGAAGAAACCATATCGAGATCGCTACGCAAGAGGAGCTTCCCACCGCTGTAAGATTCATCAACACATTGATGAGCAAGTAAATTGATGTCATTCAAAGTTGCCGCCAGTGACTGAAGAAATTCGTTCAGTGCTGAATTCTCCACAGATAACTTGCTATCAGCTGCTGCAATTAGGCCAGAGCCCAGTTTCTCAAGCTTATCCCTGATCAACTGCCATTTGACATGAAAGCATAGCACTAAGAAAGATAAGGAAACTAAGGAGTTCAAGAGATCCAATGCTTCCTTGAGGTTAATCTCCTTGGCAGGTGGTGAATTGGGTCTTTGCTCTTTTACTTCTGTCATCTCTCAAGTATGGGTGGTGGTGTCAATGGAGTTCCAAACTACTCACTGGCTCTACTTCTATCTGCTTATGATGCATCTGAAATTGCCTGCTGCCTTTTGTATCATCCAATGGGTTTAAGCTTTTGTGATGGTAAAGGAACTCTGACATCAAAAGAGAAAACTTACTGGAGTAACCTTTGGATGGTAGGAAAGTCTGGTCATCTTGTTCCCCAAAGAAGATGGAGGATAGATCAACTGGTGGGTGGCAACATCAAGAGATGATTATTGATGGAGTTGGTGTTCGAGTAAAAGAGAAGACATACCAACTAATTCATGTAATTGTGGATTCTAAGTTATAAAGGCAATATATTATTTGTAGGAATTGATGTAGACCTTAAGGAAGTATACAGTCTTTTTTTTCCCTCAAAAATCATATATGCACATAATGAGTGCACTTGCTTATGCTTGCAAACATAGATGCTCAGAAATTCATCACCAACCCTCACTGACACTTCACTTAATAGTACTTCCATTATTGCCTTAAACTTTATTATCTCAACTACCAAATTTTCCAACAAACTCACATCACTTCCATTAGAAAAAGAGTAGAGTAAACTGCACTGCTTAGCCTATATTGGAAAGTCTCTCTAAACATAGGCTACAAAGATCCTTCTAACTTTCTTCATAAAATATTATATTTGATAATCAGTCGGTGAAAAAACTTAAGCTATTAGATAACGAATATGTGCAAGTGGCCTAACGAGATTTAAATCCATATGAAACCATGTTAAATAATAAGTTAACCCAAAATCTTAAGGTGTTAACTAATGAACTAATAATGCATATTATGCCCTTTAATAAATAACTTTTAGAACAGTCAAAAATAATGTGTGTGTGTGTATATATATATATATATATATATAGCTTCTCTCATCTTAGGCCACTTTATAGATCATTTCCTGTGACAATTAAAAAAACAAAGAGAAAATCCAAGATTATGCATGCCCTGTTATAATGGCTATCCCCCACTTGGTGCTAGCTACCAAAGAGAAGGGGAGAAAAAGCTAAGGTTGGTGAGGGTGCATACCTACTGTGATAGAAGAAGAATTGCTATCATGGACCACTAATAGAATACCAGAAGGGCCAATAGTGTGGAAGCAAATGGGGGTGTCATTGCACACCATGTGAGGCCCCTTGTCTTGGTTGCCTTCAGCTTAGGCTTTTAGCCAACTTTGAGAAGTGGAGCTGGAATTTTATCTGTATCTTTAAGGAGGGTAAGATAAGCAGATGGGCACCACACAAAGGGAAAAAAGTTTGACAAAGCTGAAGGATAGCATGGAAGTCATGGATCATTCAGACAAAAAATAAAGTGGGGGAAAAGCTTTACTTGAAGAATGGCCACTAATCTTGTCTATGTGCTAAACATTACAACTTATAAGACATATTACATGTAATAAATTCTGTCTGATGTTGTTGTGATGTCACAAATAAACAAGTGTGCTGAGATTCGAGCTCAAGAATCTAGCCCATCTGATATTCCTGTCACAGCTCTGAATTAAGAATATATAGAAGAAAAAAGAGGAGAGAACTTCAAGATATCCAGCTAAATTCCACCAAGGAAAGCTGCTTGTAAGTTGTGTTCAGTAGCTATGTATATCCTTTTCATAATCTTGTAGTAATAGCTCTTCAACATTCTAGATACTATGTACCAGAACAAATGCTTGAAATGGACATCTCACCATGAATCTATTCCATCTCACAGTTGTCCTAAGACTCCCACAACAAACAAAGGCCTTGGAATAATTATTATACGAAATAATAAGTTAACTCAAAAAGCTTAAAATTTACAAACAAGTAAATAATAGATACTAGGATATATAACTGATGATTAATTTAAAACTCCAAACTGTTAAAAAATAAATTAATAATTTATATCATATGTTTAACTATTATTTTTGAGCATAAACAAGAATATAATGGTAGTTACCCCCAGAGAGGAACAAGACAACCACCATAAGAAGGCTCCAATACCAACGTCGCCAACCACCATAGGCTGACGTGTGGCCATAGAAAGACCACAAACCCCATGCCACATGTCAAGGCACTAGTGGGTCCCAACATATCACAAAGTGGGCAACCTAGCCGGCAACCACAAACTCGGCATCCTAGCAAGCAACTTGTGCTCTCCTTCCTAGAGATTTATATAAGAAAACCATCTCCTTCCCTCCTCTTACCATCCACACTGCACTTATAGACTTCTCCTCCTCTCCTAAGAGCATCACCGTCTTTAGAGCTTGCCAAGGTTTTTAGCCATGATGGAAAGCAAGGCAGTGATCGGTGAAACAGACATGCTGCAAACCATGCAGCAGCATGCAATAAGATTGGCAGGGAAGGCATTAGACCAGTATGATGTCACAGAATCTACTCAGATAGCTCGCTTCATTAAGAAGGTAAACGATATAAACTCTCCCTCATGGTTCATGCCATTGTTCTAATTCTCTTAAAGAAAATTATGAACTTGGTGCAGGAATTTGATAGGGTGTATGGGCCAGGGTGGCAGTGCATCGTGGGAATGGACTTTGGATCGTTTGTGACTCACCATTGTGGATGCTTCATCTACTTCAGCGTGGGAAGCCTTGCAATCTTGCTCTTTAGAGGCGCCGCCGCTGCCGAAGAAGAAGGAGGGAGGTTCTTGGCAATGGAGACAGTGAGGGCTTGAGATAGAGGAGAGTGTTTTTACTGTCACTTTTCTTTGTGATGGAGAAAGGAGTTATATTAGTTATCTTTCTCTTCACTGTGGTCTAAAGCTTCAATTATAAGACATGCAAGAATAGTAACAATGAGAAGCAAAAATAGCCATACTAATGCTTAACAAGCTGATAGATATAAGGTCAGTAGGTTGGACACTAGGATCTTACAACTCGCAAGGCCCAAATGGGTATCACATTATATGCAACTTGAGCTCTTGCCATACCACTTGATTTTGTGCAACATGTGTTCCTCCATAATATCTCATAGCTCTCTGCTTGTTAGAGCTGCCCAATAACAAGAACTTCAGTTGTAGGTATAGAAGATTTTATTCTATGTTAGTGGGATCCTCATCTTTTATTCGTCAGGGTCAGTTGGGTGGGTATAGGATACCAAGCTGCTATAAGGATATTGTGGAAAGAGTTGAAAAGACGACATTCTCACAATCAAATTGCAAAAATTCTCTTAAAAAGAATGACAAAGGAAAGATTATCTTAAACAATTTTAGTTTATAGTTTCAATAACAACTTGAAGATTATCTGACCAGATCAATAGGAAACGTGCATATAAACACAACCACAAACCAGGAATAATGAGAAAACATTGTGAAGGGAAGAAATACTGGGGGTCTGTTCACATTGCACAAACCACCTCGAGGCAGTACTAGAAACCAAGTTTAAACTATCCCTTTCATCACATCTATTGCGGCTACATGCAAAGCATAATTTGGGATTTGGATCCTGAACACTGAAACTGATATAACCACAATAATGGATATATTTATGGAGATAGTATACAAATACAATTGGGTACAACAGCAGTGCGTTAGATCGCTGGATACATTGGTGACCATACATTAAACATTGAGAATAAATATATTTGCAGCCACCGTCAAAAGATTGGTTTTACATAACCCCTGATATGGATCCACTGGTGAAAGGAAAGAAAGGATGAGCTCCAAGTTCAAGACTTCGCAGGTGTCACTAATGAAGATTCCATGTTGAAGGAGTGGCAGCTTACATCAAAACCAATTTGATATGGAGCACAACAAATGAACTACAAACTTTAACAACTAACACCCCTGCACTATCCCCTTAAACTTTGAGAAAATTTCAATGTCAAGTTTTCGTTGGTTTATCATCATAAAAATTAGGCAAATCGGCTTCCGTAATTGTCATGTCAGAATACATCAACTAAAAAATGACTTAGATGCTCTCGTTAGTGAGAAATAACTTATTTTCATTTTGGTCCAATAATATTGAATGAGTATATCCGCCTCCTCTCATCTTCATTATTCCCTCCCCGTGCTGTAAAGCAGCAATCACCTCCATTCACTGGAGGTGACCGTTCTTGACTCCATGTAAAAGAAACACCCAAACACTTGAATTCAAGTGGCATTAGGAATCACCTGAATTCAAGTATAAGAAATCGAGATTGCAAAAGAAACAACCAAATACTTGACTCCATGGTGTCAAAATAAACAGAATTACGTGTTAACACTCCAAAAACAAAATAGAATTTTCCAATATAAGACAATGAATTTTGTGCTGTTATTTAACTCCAATCTCATATAATAAGAGACGAAGCTGATGACAACACTCAATTTCTGAGCTTTTCAGCCTCTGCACCCATTATCCAAATTATGTGAGAGGGATAGTTAAGCTCAGGTTTATAACATTCATCAAAACGAATATCAAGCTGAAATTTTCAGCTACTTACATACCAGATAACAATGGAATGATACAGAAGTAACAATTTTATAAACTGTTTTGAAAGTCATTGAGAGAATGACCAGGAAAGCTAAGATATTATGCACTAATCTAGACAAATTCTGCACAACAGAAAAGCAGAGATAGGAAAAGAAATCTTATTCTCAAACAAGCACACACCTTAGTTTTATCCAAAAAGATTTATGGAAACAAGTCCTCAGAATCATCTGTTGATTCGTAATCCCTGCAAGCAGGGGCTTGGTTTCACAGCAGCCGTCCACTCTAGCACACCTTGCAAAATATTTCTCAAGTAGAAACCTTGATATAAGTTGATGGAACTACTAGACATGAATTTTATTTATGAATAGTGAGTAACTGCAGTGAAGCTACTACACTCTCGATACTACTTCTTAGCTGACCCTTTAACAACCTAAAGTCAGCATTCATCAATTGAATATTTTGCATGAAGACAATATAGAGGTCCAAATCATTTACTACGATTTACTACCTCAAAGTACTCGAACAAAAGGAGCATCAAATGGAAAATACATAGAGTCTATCTTCATTAGTTTCCTAAATCATGCATCTATCAAAGAAAGAGGCAGTGATTTGCATGACACAAGGTAATTATAAGCAACTTCTCGTGGCTACTATTGAAATCAAAGACACAATAACTCCATAGATAGAACGCCTAATACAAAACTTTAAGGAAATTGGTACTCAGACAAGTCCACTCATATCATCTGAATGTAGCAACTCCAAGTAGGTTCTCCTGTAAAACAGGAACTTGGAGTTGTCTACACCTCGAAAATTGGTCAAATCATAATCGGTAACCAGGATATAAATTTCACCATCGCGATATTATAGGATATTATTTTATTTAATAACAAAAGATTAAAAGATTTGTACACTATTAAGAAAATGACCAAAGGCTCAGTTTTTATCAGCTTTCTCAATCATGAATTCTCTGAAGCAGAACTGGCATAAAGCTGTTTATTTTCTCATCAAAGCCCATCGCAAAATTTGAAATTTAAAGAAAAATATGCAAAGTTATTCATAAAACAAGATTAGTGATTTAGGGGGACAAAACTCACGGGTTGAGCGACGAAATCTAAAAAACCTGAAGGTGAGGAAAAGCGTAGCGAAAAAAAAAAATCGATTAAATATGTAAATTTAGCCATTGCTTTGACACAGATCAGTCACTACAAATCGTGATCTGCAACACAGAACGGCGAATCGATCTAGCACGGGCATTGGGGCTTCCCTTCTCAATGGAGTACCTCAAAGGAGCCCGGGGTTTGGATCCGTGCCTCAACTCACTTCCTCAACGGAATTCCTCCACTAATCAGATGTGAGTATTCGAGAAGAAAGATCGAAACTTTTTAAACTAATTCCAAGAAACATCTCTCAAACTACTTCCTAGATGCACCTCTACAAACAAGAACAATAAACAAGAACAATAAACAAAATAAAAGAGAAAGAAAACGAACACTTGGGCTTGAAAAAACTAGACGACGAGAGGAAGCGCAGCCGCCGTTCATGTGTTTATAGGAGAAGTTCACCCTAAACGTAGATCCCTAAATCCAGAAGGATCCAACGGCTTACACTGGCCGCCCCGCGAAGAATCTATAAGGGCGATCGAGCTGGGCTGGGCCGGCAAATGTTGAAACTATTATTGGGCTAAAGAAGAAAAGCTATAGTCTCTCATCCCCTTCTTTTAGGGGGGATTTTCAAATAACACCCTATATAATTTTTATTTTCTGATTAACAATGAGTTAATTAAATCTAACTTTTTTCAAACAGAAGGGTATATCAACCAAAAAACACTATATTAGATCTAAAGATAATTTTTAAAATACCTAAATTACTGTTTGGTGGGATAAGTAGACTAATATGGGAGAAGTATTTTATCAAAGTATTTTAGAAATTTAAATAATAGAGTTACAATTAAGTATCATATGAAAATTATAGGGAAGAAAAAAGAAAACTAATTACAATATCATCAAAGATGGAAAGTGTTAATAAAAAAAAATATAGGGTGTTTTGAAAATTTCCCTACCTTTTAAAACCAACTTAATTCACACAAAGATATCACCAGATAAGGGAGCATAACAAAATGAACAAGTATTTGCTTAGCGGAAACGATTCAGAAATATCAACTCACTGTTAAGAAGCCAGAGAGGACATTGGAGTATCTTGTCATGTAAACAATGAAGACATAATTCTACTAAATGTGTGTAAATTTCTTCTTCTACAAAGCACAAGCTACAATAACCCAAGACTGAATGAACTTTTCATCTGAAGCAATGGACCATAACCAAATAATATTCCACGATCATCATTTCACCTTTATCTTGAAGGATACATTGCCAAGCAACCTTGGTTACTCATACTTACAAAACAACCAAAAGAGAACTCCAAGCACAAGCCACTCTCAAGTAAAGGAGTGGTTCGAGAAAGGCAGAAAAATTACACCGAAAGAGCGAAATTTCCTTTATACACATCTAAGCTACAGCTAGTGATACCAGGAACCAGGTCTGGGGTTTATCTGGTTCGGAGGATGTGCTCTGTATTGTGGCCTAGAAGGTGGAGTTGCATATGGTGGCCTAGAAGGTGGAGTTGCATATGGTGGCCTAGCATAATGTAGACCTGTGGATGAGAAGTTAATGTCAATACGTTATGCGCACAGAGAGGTAATATGAATTTCCAATATCTATTTGTACACAGTAAAAAAAAAAGGCATTTTTTATGCACCAAAGGAACTTAGTTGCCCCTCTGCATCATCATACATAATGCAAAGGCCCAGAAGATAGTATAAACTATAAACTGACTCCAAAAAAAGAATTATTTGATTGATATAGAGCACTAATTTTCAGATTGATTCCTTGATCAGTAAATAATTTGAGTTTTGAATAAAGTGACCTTCACACCTTAAAGTTAAGATAGCTATCACTCAAGTTTGCTGCCCATATAGCCATCCCAATTGTAGTATATGTAAGAAACTAGAAAGCTACTTATTCCACAAAGGAATACTATCATAATTATTAAAAAACAATATGTGTCCTCTGTTTCAAAACAGATCAAAAATTAGTTTGTTGCTTTTATAGTGCGAGTCAGCAAAGAATTCTCTATTTTTTCTTATCAAAAGTGAAGGTGGCTAGATTTGTTCAGTTCAGGAATGTGTTTAAATAGTTAGGCAATAGTGTTGCGACACAGGATGTTAAAGAGATTTCCCATCTGGGTGAGATTAGGTGCTCACAAATGAAATAGGAACCAGTCTCTTTTTCATTCAAAACTGAATGAATGTCCTGCCGAGTCTACTCTGGTATCCTATTAGAATAAGTTAGAAGACAATTAGCTCAATGCATATTTAGGCTATCCACATTTACAAAGCAAATTGTGAAGATTATGAAGATGACTATTCTCAAACCAGAAAGTCCCAGGTCTTTATACTCAAAGGCTCAATAAGTAAAACAGTTATAGATGCTAAAAGAGTTATCTCGAATTATATCGTTCTTAGTCAATAAAGAACATCATTAGAATCTAAAAACATAACCTGATGTGTATATTCAATTCTATATCAGAAAGGTAAGCAGACATTTATGAAATCCATGAACTATGAATAAATAAGTCAATAAGTACTAGGAATAATAATAAGATGAGGGCAAAATACTGGATGTGAAGGGCAGCAGCACTGATAGCTGTTAGGTTGATTTCTTACCATAAGCATCTTGTGCAGGTCTGCACCATTCACTGGGAGGTTCCCTTTGGACAGGGTTACCAACACAAGGTGATCCACTGTAACATGGTTCTGCACTATAAAAGGGCATAGTTGATGGATATCCATAATTATCTTTACCAAAAGAACTTAGACTGTCAAAATCAGGTCTTCTGAAGGTCTCTGTTGCACCATATGTCTGGCAGCGGGTCATGTTACTCTGACGAGTTAAATCGCCAGAAGTTCTAGTGTATGGATTTGAACCACCATAATTCCCGTAAGGGCCATGTTCAGCTGCATTTAGTGGAGGCCAACCATAGCTTGAACTGCCATAAGGCCTACCAATAGGCAGATGAATGCCCGGAGCACCTGATCTTGTCCAAGAATCACCCAAATAACCCAGCGCAGAATATGACGGATCAACCTGCAGTTTCCAAAAACATGATCAGCGCCAGGATTAGATGTTGAGCATGTTGATCTCCGCTCTCCTTTCAAAGGATACAACAAGGCAATGAAGTAATTAATGGGCATAAAATTTTGAATGAATTTGAAAACCAGAAGCAATAGTTTATCTGTGAGACAACTTTCACAACACAAATTTATCCACAACAGAGAAATGAAACAAAAAAAGCACAATCAAGCTTGCCACGTTATATGTCCAGAGACCTACACACAGATGATCTCAATCATGACACGGAACTGCATAATCAATTTCCTTTATGACCACACTTTCCTTCCTCCCGACATGAAAGATCTAAAATGTTTTGATGATTGCAAATTAAGAGGTCTGTCTTAATTAGACATGTCACAAACAATTAACAAAAATAGAGTTAGACCAAGATCTCTTCCAAGACATGACTCTTCAAATGAGCATGTTCATGCTTTTTTAATGTTTAAACTTTACATTATTTCCTTTTATGAACAAAAAGAAGATTAGTCGATCGTTAAGTACAAGAAATCTACTAAAAGGGAAATAAATATGAAACCAATCCATCAAATCCACAGAAGGGAAGGGGTAAATCTCAAAGGGACACTTTACCTGGTTATTTAGGTTACCAAGAGAGGGAAGTGAGACATGCCGTGAAGTCCTATAATCACCAGCTACTGAAGCACCATAGAATCATTATTAAATAATTAGCAACAACGTAATTACTTGTTGACATATAGCAAAATCAGATAAGAAAAGTAGTAATTGAATATTCATTAATGATAGTCTGATAGAGCAGAGTAGCAGACACCTGAAGCAGCTCCCTTGTTCAATGTATATGGGCTAGAGTATGTCTGGCTGGAGCTTTCTTTCTTAGAGTTCATGCAGGGAGATCCTAGAGCATGCCTCATTTCATCTAAGTGCCTCTGTGCTTCTTCTCTGCATAGCTCCGGAAACATAACCTTAATATTATCAACATATGTCAGTGATGTATTCAGCACCAAAAATATTTATCAAAGATAAATACTGGAATTAGTGAAGTACCTCATCAAAATATTCATTTGAACCAGGCATGTCCTTTGTCATCGGTAAGACAAAGTTGGCTGAGGGGAAAAAGAAGAAGATGTTAGAGAAATCTATGATTTCTTTCATATTTCATTAATTTGAAATATTTGCAGGGTAATTAAAATGCACAACTCAGAAATAAAATACTGTGATATCTTATTGGATACCTATCATCTCATTTACTGCCTCAGCAGGTACTTCTTTTCCCATTTCTTTAAATCGTTTCTCTGCCCGAAACTTGAGCTCAACTTGTGATGGAAACAGAACCACTGCTATCTATTGCATTCAAACATGATACATATGTTACAATTCACAGAATGTCGAAAATCAGACTTAAAGTTAAAACTATTATAGGATTTGTAGCTATCTTCAACTTACCTTGCGGTAGTTACTAAATGTCCTTAATTTGCGGTTACGAGCACTCTTGTAAACATTTGTTTGATCTATAATGTAATTGCGAGGTATCTTTGCAGCCCTTGCTAATAATGTATTAAAAATTCCTGTTGCACGATCCATCAAGCGCTCAAAACGTTCACCATAGTTATGCTTACGTAATAGTCCTGGCACCTGCAATGAAATTATGCTTGTAAGTCATAAGATAACTTGTTACTGGAAAGCAGATTGAAACTAAAATGAGCTAAATTAAGATATTTAGGTAGAAATTCGATAACAGAAACATGATATCTAGGACTACACACCTTCATTTGATCCAATGCAAGGTTAGTCCCAAGCACCACATAACGTTTCTCTGGATGTTCCTTCACCCATTTTTCCGCCCATGTGGTCTTCCCGGAGGCAGGCAGACCTACCATCATTAGAACTTCACATTCTCTTTGGCTTGTGAAAATGGGTCCAAGAATTGCATTACCATCAGTAAGGGCAGAATTCCACGGCTTGTAGCCAACCTCTGGTAGCAGTCCATCCTCCAGACAGAATTGCAGCTGAACCACAACATTTTTCAACATAACATGTGGAAATAGTGCAGATTCCCAGGGTAGGTCTTGCAATGCAGTATCGACCACCCCAAGACCTTTGGAGCTTGCATCAAAATGCCTGGCAATACCCAAATGTTGACCATTTTTAGAGAATGCAATTGAGGCGAATGGTTTATTTTCAAGGTCCACTGCACAAACAATTGTATCGCCGACGCCAAACTTTGTACCATAATCAGAAAACTTGCCTGCGCTTGAGAATTTGCCAGTTCCACCAAATCCATAACTATGTTCGGTTTCTCCAAGGTTTCCAACAGGATCATCCCCTCTTGAAATACCAACACGGCACAGATGCTGCTGATCAGAAGGTATGTCAGCCACATCAGCAACCTGCTCGGAAATGATTTTGCAGCCAAAGCAATACTTCCCTCCAGTTATCCCAACTGTAGCTCGGGCACCGGACCAACAATAAGCAAATCCACCTTCATGCAGTGCATGTCCTTGAAGACCATCTCCACTAACATCAAAATCTGAGTGAAATCCCAGGAGAATATTATTATCAAGACTAGAGAAAAATTGTGACTCAATTAATAATTAAGGCTGTAAGGCTAACAAATACAAGATAGCTATCCCTTCTTTAATACAGTTGACTATATAAAAGTCTCTCGGTTCTCGTATTCTTATCCTTAATATGACCACCTCTCTTCTTGTTATGTTCCCTAGACTCCTATTACGTCCTCATTTTCTATTTTCCCATAATAACAAAAGTTCCGAAGTGTCTAGGTAGTAAACATAAATGTATATATAAGATGGTTGCAACGCCAAAATCTGTGTCTCTAACCCAGTCAACAGTGCGCACCAAAAGTTTCATCAATGATCATCATCATCATCACAGTAATTGAACCCTTCTCCACGTACTGAGTAACACAAACATGTCAATCTTAACATGTAGAAACCCTCAGCATATAACTGCATTCTGAGGTTGGACAAGTCTAAATTAAAATTCCAAAATTGCATTTTGAAACAAAAGACGAAGAAGACTACGCGCCCATCTTAATCAATAAATGAATATTCTCTTATAAATAGAAAAGTAAAGGAGTAAATTTTCTGTATGCTTTAAAGTGTAAATCCAATTAATTCTAACTAGAAGTTGCAAAATGGTAACTCGAGGCAAAGGACAGAGAAGGTTACGAGCAGATTTAAAACAATGTTTATTATCTTAAAAAAGATCAAAAAGAAGTAAAGTTTCTGCATCCCGGAATTATTTGAAATCTAACTCGGATTTACAAAATTGCAGGTTGAAGAAAACGGGTGATAATTTCTCAAAAACCACCAAATAGAAACGAAATTTCCACTGCATCAATAAAAACCGATCGGCAGCAAATTTACCAACTTTACAAGACATCAATCCAACCGACCATGCAAACCAAAAGGATCGCAACCCTAGGATCGCGAATAGTGCGGATTTACAGAAGATGACAGAAAAAGGAGGATACCTAGGTCGCAGTCGGCCGGGTTGAGCTCGGCACGGAATGGGCTGCACGGTTTCCGAGGAAATAGAGAAGACGCCGCATCTTCCGGACGGGCCCTCTTCGCCGGTGGCTCTTCATAGGATCCAGGTTGCGAGTGGTGTGGCTTCGACGCCATGAGAAGAGAGCTCGGAAATCACCACCACTGTCTTCTCTTCTATGAAACACACGACATGAGCATGAACGGTGGACTGTTACTGCCTAAATCGACCTGATATCACGTGTTTAGCTCGTGTAAGAAGGTGACATTTTTCCACTGTACATTATCATAATAAAATCACTTTATTTTTGTATCATTTAATATCTTGGTATAATTTTTCCAAACATCCAAACTTTAAAAAATAATTAACTTTTTCACACTAAAATAATCTTCTATTATTATATATAAATTAAGGAATAATTGGTGGGAGAATAAACGGTGTGTTATTGGTTAATAAAAAACCTCCTCTTGGACAGAAGATTGATAATTTAATTTTTTTTTATTAATAACACAAAAATTAGGGGGGTCTTATTAATTATATATAGCTCTTAAAAGTGTTTTAATTTACTTTTATACTCCTCCAAATTTCTAAGTCGCTTTGCTTTTGAGTGGATAGCCTTTTAATTACTTTCGAATATTATTTATATGATAAAATCTATAGAGGGGCCTATACATAAATAAGAGATTTTACAGGGTAAAAAGGGAAAATCGAAAAGATAATTAATAATTATAAGGGCCGGCAAAGGCGAAGGTCTAGTAGACACGTGCACTACGTGTGCCACCTCGCTCTATACGACTATACCCTATCCCCTCCAAACCCAGTAAACGACCTCACTCCTCTCCCATCCCACCCCCCCCCACCCCGCGGCTCGCTTCTCGTCGGCGTTCCGGCTTTCGCCGGCGCTGGTACGTTGCGCTCTCCTCCTCGCTCTCTATCTCTCGGCTACAGAAGGCTTAAGGTTTCACCAATTGCAGCCTTTCTGGGCAAAGAATGCTTCAAGATTCGATTTTTAGAATCTTCCTCTCCCTTTTACGTAAAGTTGCTTGTATTGATCTTTTATTTCGAAGGGTGAAACGTTTTGATGGTTTAGTTTAGCGCAATCGTGCCAATGCCATATTTGGTTCATAGCTTGTAGTGAATAATGAAAAGGTTTCTTTTTTTTTTCTTTTTTGTTGGCGTTTTTGGAATTCTGAGTTGTTAATGCCATTTGAAAATTGACTATAGCCATTTTTACATAAATTTATAGCTTTAATCTCTTCATACCAAATATTCCAGATGCTCTATGTCAACGCCTTGTCGAAAGAGATTACTTCTGTGTGAAATCCGTTTTCTTCGAAGTAACCTCCATGATCTATTGTTGGTTGCCACTGGTATTGCATCTTAATTTATAGCGTGGCAATTGATTTCTTTATTCTGTGTCAGAGTGCTTTGTCATAAGAAATTGGAATTTTAAAGAGAAAGGAAGCACATTTAGTTGGGAGGAAAGGAAGTGAATGGGTGGCACAGAATAGGGGAAGATGATAGACGAGCATGTGGAGAGTGATCAAGTGAGTAAGTGCTTGAGAGCATGAAGGAACATCAAAATTCAAGAATGGAGAGAGCTTACTTAAATTTATGTTTCCGCAAATTATAGAAGTTTCAGAAATATCTACAATTGATTGTGGAAGGAGAGGTAGTAAATGAAGCATCCAAATTCATAAGAATAGTTAATTTCCATCATCAATTTCAGTATTGTGTCAGCTTTGGATTACCTTTTATATGATAACTTGATTGTGGTATGAAATTGCTGATTGTCTGCATTCTTCTACTATGTAGGTTCTGCAGCATGATTCTCAATGGATGTTTAGCAGGAAGCATGACAACGAGACTGTTGACTTGCAAGAGTACAAACAATTCTTCCTTGACTTACTTCTCACATCAGCTGACCCAGAATGCACCTGTTAATGTGATCTTGGGTAGTCAATATCGAGAAAGTAAACACTTGCCTTTACGAGGTATGTACATGACCAGCCTAGATAGGTTTCTTTCTTCTGATTCTGTGCCAGTACAGAACTTTAACAGACGATTGAGTAAATCAGGAGATTTGTAATCCAGAAAGTCAGAAGGAAAATATAAGTCATAATTTCATAACTTATGGCTTTTTTTCTCTATCTGTTGGATGTTTCATACCTTGAATCTCATGAACTTTAGGATTCATCTTCTGATAAGAAGGTTTCTATCTAGATGATAAGATGCCCCCTGCACAATCAGGTTATGTATATTTTACGTGTATAGATACTCAATTTCTTTATCTCTGTGAATGCTGAGTGTCATGTTTCTATGTGAATTGGTTGAACTAAATTGTTCTCTATATGTTCTGTGTGAGATGCATGGAAATAATTAAATCACAATGTATGAGTTAAATTTTTAATACTTTAACTTGTGGGGTCAGGAATTTGGAAGACTTATAGTCTGATTTGAGTTTTACCTCTGAATCTCTTATTTCCTTTGTAGTGCTTACAAAATCTGAATGACTCTGGGTGCAGGATGGAACACCAAGCATCTCTCCAGTGCGTCCACTGATCTGCTCAGAGGGGATCATGGAAGCTTTACAAACATGTTGCCAGTTTTTCCAACGCGCCCTACTGTATTGCCTAGACATAGAATGATTCCCAGAGCATCCAAGGATGTACCATATAGCTTCCGCTTCCCTCCCATGACCAAAAAGCCAAAATGGTGGTGGAGGACCTTAGCCTGTATCCCATACCTCATGCCTCTTCATGAGACATGGATGTATGCTGAGACAGCATACCATCTCCACCCCTTTCTGGAGGACTTTGAGTTCTTCACGTACCCCTTCCTTGGATTCATTGGACGATTGCCAAGCTGGTTCTTGATGGCTTACTTTTTTGCAGCATACCTCGGTGTGGTAAGGAAGAAAGAATGGCCACATTTCTTCCGCTTTCACGTTGTGATGGGAATGCTGCTAGAAATTGCCCTTCAGGTTATTGGGACCGTGAGCCGGTGGATGCCTCTAGCTATGTACTGGGGCAAGATTGGGATGCACTTCTGGACTGCCGTGGCGTTTGCCTATCTGTTCACGGTGCTTGAATGCATGCGTTGTGCACTTGGTGGCATGTATGCTGACATCCCATTTGTCTGTGATGCAGCATATATTCAGATTCCATATGACTAATAGTTTGGCAATTTTCGCCATTTTGTTGTTTGATCTATATCTTCCTAAGTGAGTTGTCTGTTTTTCTTATAATTTTTCTTCCATCCACATTTCTCTCATGAGATATTATGTGAAGAACTCAGAGGTACTTTATTGATTGAGTTGTTCTTGTCTTTCTCATATATACAGAGACCAGACGATAAATTTTCTGCAGATTGTTTCAGAACCACTGGCTTGTTGTCATGCTTGTTGTCTTCATGGAAGCCCCTTAGAGCAGCCTGAATGTAACTCAACTAGTTTCCGAGTAAAATGTAGGGACATCTTGTTTATGTGATTAAACTCATAATTTTGGCATGTGGATTATGAAAGTAACCTGAAGACTGTAAGTTTGATATATAATATGCTATTTTCTTGTCCAATCCTTGTATAATGGATACTTGTGAATATGTGATATTCACAGGACCTGGTATTGTATGATGATTATAGTTTTCTGTTTGTGGATAAGGATGATGATGAGTTCTATGAGGAGACCTATGTGCATTGGTTGCTTATGAAAATGTTATTTGAAATAAACACAATCCTGTATTTCAATTAAGGTGGTATGAGCGCAGTCTTTGTGTGAAGTGGAAATGGAATTTTCGTAAGAGCTTGTTGAGCAAAGCTATTTTTGGTGATTTAGAATAGAGAATTCACCTTCTCATAGTAGGCCACTAGAAATCAAGGAAATGGATATCTTTTTTCCTACAGGATAAAGAAGATATTTGCCTACAGAGCATATCTTTTTTCTTTTTGTGCTTCTTAATTTAAAATTTTCAATTTATGCCACTTTGTTAGCTCTTCAATCAGAACACCAGTAAGTATTAGTATTTTGACAAAGTAGAAGTATCTGGCGGGGTTTTGGTTGTGTAGGCATGTTATGTTTGTGTGGTCATGTTGTAATGGGATAGACCTTGATGGTAGCTGGATATCTGTGGATGTTTTTTGCGTTTTGGGCCAATGTGCTGTGGATGATGATAATTTTCTGTAGTTGTAATTTGTTTGCAAATCTGTCTGTTGATGGAGATTGTGCTTTCTACGTTTCAATGAAACAGTGCGTGGCCAGTTTGTGAAAAAAAATTAAAAAAAGGATTTTTATCCTTGTCTTGGTCTTGGTCGCTATCTCTGTCTTTGATATCCACAATTTTGGATAGCGTTACATCGACATAATTGATGTTAATCTTCCATATCAAACGAACAACTAATCTTATGAAGACGTCTTTCTTAGATTGTGTATTTGATAGTTGCCTTTCTGTAAATTTACTTTTCCTAAATCCTAATATTTTTAATCCTTTTTTCATCAAGTTCATGCTTTGATGTCATTAGATGTTTTTGAGTTGCTAGTAAATTTTCTTTATTACATCGAATAGAAATTGTAGTCTCTGGAACTCTCTCTCGGATAGAAATAAATTATGCCTTCATCAAAATCCTCATGATTTTGTAGTACAATTTTGATATTGTTAGAATTCAGCACATTGTCGTTCCTTTCAAATTCTTCTTCATGCTTCTCCATGTTTTTGGTACTACTACTAGTAAAGTTGGTGCTATGATCTATCTCTGTGTTGATTGCAGAAATCTTCGTTGGCCGTTGCTGATGCTTTAAGCGTCGGCTTTTTCTGGGTCGGATGCTGTATCATTCTCTGTTTCTCTGTCTTGTATCACACCATCACCTTCGTTCCTGGATCTGGAAAGTAGTTCCTCTTGGTTCTCTTCTGATCCATGTTTACTTTCATCAGTAGGAAGAGTGGTCTCTTCTTTTGTCTCTTCTTTAGTCTCTTCTATAGTCTCTTCTTTAGCCATTATTGTGGAAGCTTCTATGACCTTTATTTCCTTGTTATTTGATTCAGTTACGCCATTATCGGTAGACACAGGCTCTATTATCTGCTGTTCACCTTCATTATTTTGTTTCTCCAATTCCTCCTCTCCATTGACCATTTTATGTTTCCTGTGTTTATTTTTGGTCCTTTTACCATATCTAGATTTCATTACATGGCCCTGTTCATCTGCAGGATTTACGGGTTTTTCTGAATCCTCATCTTTAGTTTCTGCTTTCTCAATGTAGTTGTCTGTCCCATTTTCGCTCTCTGATAATTTTCTGTCTTCATTGCTTTCAGTGCTTTCAGTGATCTCCTCATCTTTGGGTTCCTCCGTCTGTTCTTTTACTTCCATTAGTCCCACTTTTGCATCATCGAAAGACTTTTCGTTCTCCTGACCAGAAACTTCGGTTCCTTCTTCCAGGTTGGTGTTAAGCTTCACCCATGTTCCTTCCCTGGAAAGGTCTTCAGGTTGATTATTATCTGATCCATTTGCATTGGCAACATGTGGTTCTTCTTTTGAAGTTTCCTCCGGTGGCTCATCCCGGGAAGTTGCATTGGCAACATGTGGCTCTTCTTTTGGGAGATGCTGCTTCAATTCTTCAATCTCTCCTTCTTTTTGTTTCAGGAGTTCTGTCAGATGTGTTATTTGATCAGTGCTGTGCTCTCCTGCGTTTTCTTCTAGTTGTTTTATCTGGTTTTCTTTATCCTCAAGAACTGCTTCCAATTCTTTCTGTTTGCTTTTAAGATATGCTGCTGTAGATTCTGAATTCGTGAGCTTCTCGTCGAGCTCCATTCTTTGAGATTTCAGGAGGGTTGATTTGGCTCTCATGTCTTCCAATTTCCTTTTCATCTCCTTAGAGTTTGCTTTTTCTTTCTGTTGTCAGACTAAGGATCAGTAAGATTACTGGAACTCAAGTCAATTACAGGTATAATAAAAGAGACAGTTCAACTACAAGTAGGAAATGAAAATAAAAAATGAGCACTAAGGGATAGACAAGCAGAAGCTTTTTTATCCCTCTTTCTCTCTATAACATTCATAATTGTACTATTAATCTGTTATCCATGGCATAACGATAAAGAAATTCTGACTGCTAATTTAGATGTTCAATAAGTAAACTGTCAGGCAACACATCTTTTTTTTTTTTTTTTTTTTTGCATAATTGGATATTGTTCTAAAATTAGGTGTCAGGATTTCTTCTATTTACTCATTGAAGCTATGTCATTACATTTATACTGTTTAAGTCTGCAGCATAAAATATAGGTCTACAAATCTAGCTTGAGATGCTTATGGTGCATGATATATTTGAACCAGTGGAACCTTGGAAAAGATACATACAGATTTTAACAAATCATATCGCTATATCACTTCGATGAGCAAGTATTAATTAAGTTTGTATGCTTCAACAGCAATTTGATAAGGTTGAATTTCATAGCATTGAAGATTCAGTATCATGTTGATTGTTAGTCAAAAGAGGAGACATCTTTCTGATCATGAATACTTACAAGATAAAAGACTTTGGACAAGTTTAGCAATCCTTATCATAGTTCACATTGAGGACAAGGGACTTCTTATTGCTTTACTTATTACCTGGAACATATTATCTGATTTGTAATGCTATCAGGATGTCTTATAACATGAACATAAGTTCTTCAGGTGACACTTTTGCTGAAATTTATGTAACTCAATGTTTTAGTTTAGTATCAAACTATTTAACTTTCCTGTTCTATAATTATAAAATAGTTTTTGTGAAGAGATTTGAGGTCTATTTACGTCTTTTTTTCGATAAGTTGCTTAGGAAATTTATGTCATTTGTACAAGAAAAAGAAGAGAAAAGTAAAAGTTGATTCAGTTTCTTACTATCCTAAGTCAATAATGGTAACCATGACAGCTTGATAACACAAGCTATGACAACTTTGAATGCTATTCGTAGCTTAATTATAGTAAGCAATCAGCACTTTTATAATATATAAGGGTGTTTAGATCTAGATAAGTTGGCAAGTCAAACTTGTCTTTGATATATATTTATTTATTCTATTGCAACACAATGCCTAAAGACTTTTGTGTATTTACATAGATCAAAGTGCATTGATTTTTAACAACGAATTCTTAAGTTGCAAAATGTGACAACTAACTAATAATTCTTTTTGTGATACCATTGTAAAACACAGGAAAAATCCTACTTCAAATCAAAATTCTCTTTCTCCTAGTTGAAGTTTGAGTCATTGAATACTGAAATCTTCATCTCTACAGAAATTCATGGTCAGAGTTGCATTGCTTCATGGAATGGTTTCATAAGAACAGAAGACTAAACTAAGAGTAGGCATGAAAGTTTCATGTTTGGTTTACCTCCAAAAGGAATTGGAGAGAAAGAATTTGTTGGTCTCTCTCTTTCAGCAGCAGACTGATGACTCTCCTCTCCCTCATCTTGTGCAGTAGGACGACGGCGAGCAGCGCAGCGCCGACGGCGAGCAGGAGCAGAAGACCATAGTACCTTTTCCTGCTATTGTTTGCAGCCACTGCATTGCTCCTTGATTTGGATTTGAACTCCATTGCTATCTACTTCTCTTCTTCTGTCTTCTGCTCTTCAATCTTCTTGTAATCAATCTAGCTTACAGTCGTCTATGACCCTCTTGCAAGCCTACCAAGAAAAGGAGAAAGTGGACTTTCTGATTGCTTCAGAGAAAGAAAGAAAGAAAGAGAAAGTCAACATGCATTAAGCCTGAGTTAAAAGATTGGAGAAATGATGGCATATTGGGAAACACGCCTTTTAATTGTAGATAAATTTGCCAATAGGAAAGGTGGGATGCCATGTGAGGGGATTAGGGGATTAGTGAAGAAGGATTAATATCTTATTCTTCTTAATAGTGTGGTTCGTTCTTTATTAAACTTGAGATGGTGTCCCTTTGACTTAGCTTTTAATAAAGAATGTAGCTTAAAATCTATGCACGATCTCAAGGCGTGGATGGATCGATTAATAGACTGCCGTGCTGTTAGGCGACCTTTGCGCACATCACATAGTGCGCATCACCAAAGTTATATAGCCAAGCAAGCCTAATCTCCTTTTTTTTCATTTCACACCCTACATTTATAGAATTATAGGTTTATTGGCACTATTTTTAATTAAACCCTTGCATTTATTAATAAAATACCAAAAGACGGTCAACCGTTCTTATATATATTATTGGATCTTCAAATCAAAACAAAAAAAAAAAAAATATATATATATATATATATATATATATATATTCGATCTTTCTTTCAGGATTACTATTATAGTTATTTTTTAACAAATTATTATGAAAGTTAATAATAAGCACATATAAATAAGTAAAATACCCCCCCTTTTTTAAGCTTATTAGAGTATAAGATATTTATCAACAATTTTTGTCTCATATAAAATAAGATATATTTTATTGTACTACAGTATTGAATATAATATTAGATAACTTTTAAATTATTTTTAATAATTTATTTAAGGACAAATAATTTTATTTTTTGGATCTAAATTGAATTTACCGATAGAATACCATTTGTAAAATAGCACAAAATAACTTGAAATAAACACATAATGTAGGGTGTGAAATCTAATAGAAAGAAATTAGAATTAATTAACTGATTCCATAAATTTCCATTCTCTTAAAGTTCTTTATTCGCTATTAACAAATAAAATTCAACCTTTTTGTTCACATACAATGAGATCCCAGGTCAAGATGCAAACCAAACCAAGTGGGGGCATCGATATAAGAGAATATTCATCTTGAAGTGATGGCTCCATTGACTTGCTCATAAGCAAGGTTTTCCATCTTAAGTGGGCATCAACAAAGTCAAGACCAGTAGATTAGATACCAAGTTAAATCTTCTAAGGAGAAGAGACAACTCATCATGATCCAATTTTACACAAAGAATGATAGTAAATATGCTTCTCACGAAGCTCAAGTACCCACCATGCATAACAAACAACAAATGACAGTTCTACAATTCTAGCAAGGAAACTAAATATAAGCGACAGAGCCAGCTCGACTAGATCTCAAATGGGTCACTTGAACTGTTATTATCTCAGTCTAAAGATCAAAAACAAGACACACAAATGACATAACTAATTAAACCAGCAAATTTTATCGCGCAGCTGCGGTTTAGCTGCTCGTTTGGATGTCAAGCACCTATCCAGATAAATGAGTACACTATCTTAGTTCAATGTACACTCACATCTAAATATCACCTCAAGGTTGATAAAGTCAACATGGATCATTGGTAGTAGTCTTTTGATTTATTGCTTCAAAAGAAGCAATGCCTCAGCCCATCGCTTTATAGTCAGTCAAAACACGACTTTTAACTTCATCCATCTCAATCTGTCTCACTTGATGTGGGCTGCTAGTTCATCAACGATCTTGTCACATTCTAGATCACACTGCAGAAAAAGGAAAAACAGAAAAATTAAATCTTGATGCAGTGGTTACCTCTTGGTGTTGCTAAGAGAAATGCTCAACGTTGGCTCAGCCTCAAAAGACTAGCCGAGTCCTGAAAATTTGTTCTACCAATTGACATGAAAAGCAGTGGTGTTCTATTAAATGCTCACTCGTATTGTTCGAGCACCACCTCAACCATGTGGTTTAGAGAGACCACTCAGTGAAACAGGTATTCAAATAATAAAGTCGAGGATCCATGAAAGTGGTCACATCTGGATTACGGAAGCATTTCTTTTGAGGAGATCTGATAAAAAATATTCAGAACGATTGTATGCCACAACAAAAAATTATATGCATTTCAACTTTACCTCCAATCTACAATAGAAGAATGCAGCAGTCTTGATCTGATGATACTAAGGGCAGTCAAAGGATAATATAAGTCCACTGAAAAAACACAGCTCATCGAAGGAGGCCATCCCTTTACAAGAGCATTTTATATGACTTTCACAACTTCACCCAGAACAAGTGCCCACTGGGTCCAGTGTGTTCCTCCCTGTGTCAGCATGGTGCAAGACAAATCAGTATCTAGAAAAAAAAAAATAGAAGAGAAAAACTCATAGGGCAACGCACTCCTGAATGGCAAGTAATTCCAGGTTTAGATGTTAATCATGCAATTTTAATCAGATGCTTCCAGACACAAGGATTGCAAGACTCTTTCTTCTATTTGGATCTTAGCTTTCTCATGCTGAATGAATAGCAAAACTCAAAACAGAAGGCATTAAGTTTATTAACAAACCTGACAGAAGACTGCATATGGCTCTCTAAATGGACCATCACATGACAGCTCGCTTGTGCTTCCATCTATAAATGTTCCATCAGCAAATATTACCTGATTCATTGTATATCAAATGCCTTTAATTGATGGATTATAGTTTTAATATCTTCCTTTTTTAATACTGCATAACAACCAAGATAGGCAACATCTAGAATGACATAATCTCCTGAGGAACATTTTATGAATTTAAATAGCTTTAGTTCTAGAGAAATCTGAGGTTCTCTTCAATTCGAAACTGATGCATGAATAGACACAAGTCCAATAATCATGGAATTTAATATTTACAATGAGTAATAATATTACACAATTACATGAAAGATATTATATTATCCATAAGCAATACTATTACAGCATAGGACCAGTAGTTCCATGACCGAAATACTAGCTCAAAGGGATCCATCATTAATAAGGATTAGACTTCGCGAGATGGGTCAGGGGCGGAAAGCAGTGAGCTTAGGCCAAGTGAAGTGTGTTAAGCCAAGAAGTAGGATAGGAATGGATATCAACTGAAGGAAAAGTGTTCACACAGATAAACAAATAAAATTTAAGCTCCAGACAACAAATAAGGCTTCAACTAGGTCAAGTCAATATTGAAGAGTAGAACCTACACATAAGTAGGTCATGAAGTCAATATATGAGTTGGTAATTCCTCTATGTCAAAGGAGAATTTGAATTGCGTATCATTCAAATCTCAGTAACATATTTGGTTCATAACATCTAAGTACCAAATATGATACTTTAAAACTCCATTTTAGCATGTTTTAGGAACATGTGTCCTCCTTTGGCATAGTAGAATTACCAGCTTATATATTGACATCATGACTAAGCAAACAAACCCAACAATAAAATTTAAAACAAATTATGCACATAACAGTAAAGATTACCTCTGATGCATAACCAGCAGTATGACCAGCAACTGGTTTGATGAAAGATCCTATTGGGCAACTTCTTTGCACAGCTTCACAGAAAGCAATGAGACGCTCCCTGTTTCCTAGCTGTACCGCCTGAAAGAAGTGTCTCAGGATCATACGATTTTTCATACTTGGAAAAACTTATTTTAGAGTCTTTATGCATAGTCAGATAGCAGGAACTGTTGAATCCTAGAGACACAAATTTGAAGATCGCAAGAAATAGCTCCAAGTAACTTCTACGTTGGTCTTTGATATCCAAACCTACAAGTGTGCATCTAGTCTAACCCTGATGCCATGATCATTCATAAGTGATGTACAGAGAATGATCAGCATATTTAGATATAGACTGCTAATTTGCATATTAAAAAATGACTAAATGAGCATTTAAGTACATTGGCTAACATGTTTGCCTACATGTTTTGAAACATACATATCTACTTGTGCACTTCAGTTGAAAGGTTAAACTAAACCTGGACTGTATCATGGCGAGGAGCTAGTGGAGGTGGTTGAACTTTATATCCCTTGGTTGCCATCACTTCTGCAATGAGCAAACCTCCCTGAGAGTGGATAGCTGAACATTACTTCACAAGTGCCAAGAAAGAGAGAGAAAGGAAGGCTGTCTTGACACCTTTATTGCTTCTCCAACCATTTGGGGTGAAAGGAACAAGCCCTGAAAAAGCGTTCGCATAACATCACCGGGGGTCGATCCACAATCTACTCCCAGACCAGGTGCAGAAAGCCGAGCTGCTGCTTTCTCAACCCATTCTTTCTTCCCAGCAACATAGCCACCGCATGGTGCAATTGTTCCACCTGGATTCTTAATCAGACTGCCGGCAATCAAATCAGCACCCTGAAAAGCATTAATAAAATCAATGTGATGTGTTGTTTTAAGGATAGGTATTTCTGTCACATACCACCATTGGAGGCTCAGATGCTTCGACAAATTCCCCATAACAATTATCAACCATGACCATGCAATTTGCATTTTGCTCCTGTGAGAACCATACAAATTTACTGATCAATGATAAAAGAACTTACAGGTAAAATGACCAATGACTTCACAATGAAGCATATAATAAATCTGAGAGTAGTTGCCTTGATAATACTAATAGCTCTTTGGATTTCTTTTATGCTTAAACTTCTTCGCCATGAATAGCCGCAGGACCTCTGTATGAGGGCACATCTTGTTTCTGGCCTCACAGAATAGGCAAGAGCATCCCAGTCAAGTCCACCATCTGCTGCAAGCTGAAAATTGTGCCATATTAAGAAGTAAGAACATTTCAGCTGTGCACCATGAGCATTACACAACCTTTCAGAAAATTGTATCTACCGGAACTTCTCGATATGCCACTCCAAAGTTTTTCAGAGATCCAATGTTAGAAGAGTCCCTAATTCCGATTACTTCCTCTAAAGTGTCATAAGGAGCTCCAGCGACTGCTAAAAGCTGATAAATACAATCAGTCTCTAATATCTCTTAAGACAAATTGACTCAGAATAAAATTGAGAGAAAAATCAGCTTCAAGAAATTTCTATAGTTCAAAGAAAGCAAAGTCAGAAAAACATCTACCTCATCTCCTGGCCTCAAAAAAGCAAATAAAGCACATGTGATGGCATGTGTACCAGAAAAAAACTGCCACAAAAAAATCTATTTCAGTATGTGGTATACATTAATATAGCTATAAGCGGTCAATGAAAAAAGAGCAAGTTAAGAACCTGTGAGCGAACTATTGCTGATTCTGCCCCAACAATTTCAGCAAAAACACTATCCAGTGCTTCGCGCCCTCCACCATCATCATGACCATAGCCAGTAGATCCACCAAAGTGCTGATGGAGGCATGTTGTTAAAATTATACTGTCTTGCAATACGAAAAATAAGGGTGAAAGTATATGTGGCCTATTACTGAGATAGAGGTAACAAAAGCCAAAAACAAGAAGAAAATGAAGCTTCTTTTAAGTTTAGCTAAGCCCTTTATATTTCTTCAAGGCCGCGAACATTTCCTTTAAGGAGATGCAATATTCAAAAAAAGTATGATTCATATGGAAGTTGCTTCTGTCGATACAAAGCTTCAAATATTCATTTGGCTAATAAAGGCCGCCCCAAGTATTCTACCTCCATGTATAGCTTTACCTAGCATGGTTCATAAGAAAGTGTGGAAAAATCTTAGTGCTGCATGATTATAACGATTAGTACTTCGTTAATGCCTATTTGGAAAACAACAAAAGAAATCAAACATAGCGGGCTCTCTCTTGCGTTCTAAAATAGTAGATTATGATTTGAACATATAGTGCCAACTCCAGTGAAGAATCAAGTATAGCGGGCTCTCTCCTGTGTTCTAAAATTTTTCTATTGCAAGTCTCATGCAAACTCCATCAAACACTAGAGAGACCAACTAGAGAACAAGATTGCCTTCACTACTTATGTACATAACTACATACATGATGCACAGATCCTGTGTACCTCAATTCATCCAACTTAAAGTATCTCTTGCAAGCCAAACGATCTGTGCCCATACAGAATCAATGCCCACAAGGTTCCCAAACAATGTGGTTGATGAGCAAATACAAACACAAATGCCATAAAGTTTCCATCTTATGCAAAGGAATTGGCTTATAACTACTTGTCATCAATAAATACATAACAGAAGGAATTAAAGATGTGGGCTTACATGAGATCCAACGTGGGCATTCTTGAAAGCCTTAAGAACCCTAGCGGAGTTGTGCGCCACCAAGTTATCTACCTCTCTGAACTCCGAGTATAACGTCTCCACCGCCTCCGCCACCTAATCGGAGTCCAGGAAGGCTAAATTGGCATCTTATCCAACAACACAGGAATAGAATAAAGATAAGGTCAGGGTTTATGCTTCACCTCGGGAACAAAAGGGTGCGCAGGATAAGCGGATGCGGCGCATTTTAATCCCCTGGCTCTCAGAGTGAGCCACGACGGCGTCGGGTGGCGCCGCGGCGGCGCAAGATAGAAGGCAGCGGCGGCGTGGGAGAAGGATAAGGCCATCGGTGTCGGATTAGTTGATGGCGGGAATTAGGTATAGTTAGGAGAGGAATGAAACCATTTTATTGGACTCGAGATGGATGCATTGGCTCGGCCCATTGGGCTTAACCCAAGTCCAATCTGGAAATTTCATTAATCATTATTTGGGGTTTTTTTATGCAAGATAAAAATTATTAATAATTATTTTATACTTTAAAATTTATGAAAGAGGGGTATTTTATTTGTTTACGTGTATTTATTAACTTTAACATCTTCTACTAATACTATGTTAAAAACTAATTATAATAGCAAATTCTAGAGAAATTGCGACAAGTATGCGTGAGAAAAGCTTTATTTGTTAATAAAAGGTTCTTCTAGGGATTACATTTGCATGTGGGATTAATTTTTGAGTTGTTTCATTGGTAATTATTTGATTTCTATGTGCAATTTTCATTAATCTAATTCTTTTTTTTTTTTTTTTGAGAGGACAAAGATGAATATGCAAATTTACCAAATTGCCCTTTGTTGGACTCGAGATGTTGAATTGGCTCGGCCCATTGGGCTTAGCCCAAGTCAAATCTCATTATCTCAAATATTTGTCAGTTTAGCCAATAGAAGGTACTTCTAGGAATATACATTTGCATGTAGTAATTTTTGAGTTGTTTTCATGGTAATGATTTGATTTCCATCTATAATTTTTCCTTAATTCAATTCAATTTTATCTTCTGTGAGAACTAGATGACCAATCAAATTTACAAAAATTCTCCCTCCAATTCAAAAGAGTCTGATCTTATCTATCAGAGATTCAGATAGACTCACCTCAATGTGGTTAGCTCTCGCATATTAGGAAACCTACATATATGTCTGAAATATATACAAAGTAACTTTGGGACTCATAGATCTTCTAAATTTTAGGTTATAATTGAGCTATTCAAGAGAAATATCTATGTTAGTGCTGTGTTATGCTTGTTATATGGATGCTGAACTCTGATAAATTCATATATTCCTCTTCTGAAGTAGCGATAACATTGCGAAAAAGAAAACCTTGCTATACAATTACATAATCCATTTGCACTTATTAGCCTTCTCCTTTTCAGCAAGAGTATAAATGATTAATCTCCTAGGTTATATCGCCGGTGAAGATATCGTCATAAATGCGCTGAGATTTAGTCGTAACGAAAACGACAAAATTAAACTAATTCCAGTGAGAACTAGGATGAACAACGTGAATTTTTAGAACGGAAAATGTACAAGTGTCACTAACCTTTTTAGTGGCTTCTGCATGAATTATGTGGCATTTAACCATTTTCTTTAATTAGTGACAACATTCACTGAAAGTGGTTCTGTTCTTCAGCAAGCATAAATAGGCACACAAGCCTCTAACCCTAACCTCTCATCGCCTCGCAGGGAAGTTCTTCTTCACATCATCGCTTTCACATTCAAGTCTGTATCTCTGTAAGTATTCTCAATTATCTTTTAGCAGTTTTTCATCGTTCGAGTTCTTCTCAAACGCTTTTCTTTCGATATAAAGGATTCATCTTTCATGTGCATGTGTTCAATGGTTATATCAAGAATGATGTTAGGTATCAAAACCTAGCAACTGGAGTGGATGAAGGTAGAGAGATTATTCAACATGATGCTATGATGCCAGAGTATAGTAAATTCTTTGCATGCATGCTCAATCCTTAAAGACTAGAAGGAGCTCTTAAAAAACATGTATATATATTGTGATTCATAGCAAACTTATGGAAGCTTTTTTAAATAAGGAAAATTTACATCTGACACCCTGCACTTGAGCAAGTCTGTGGTTTTGATCCATATTCTTCCACGGTTTTCAAGTCTTACACTGAGAATATTTTCGGTATTTGGGTTTTGTAGATGTAAATTTCGCTGTTTTTTATTTTCTGCTCAGTTTATGAAAAGTTCAGGGATTCATTTTATAAATAGTGAAATGATAGGGTTTCATATGCAAAATTGCCTCAAAATTTTCCCGGCTTCTGCCGTTTGCGCAAGAGAGGAGAAGCTTGTCTCCTTTGCGCAGGAAACGGCAGAGAGAGCAGAGTTTGGAGGAAAATGAGAGAGAAAAATCCATTTGTCTCTATGTCGAATTGTGTTTTAGGTGTGAGGCGATCGAGATGGAGCGTTGCGCTTTCCGTTTCGATCGAGTTCTCCTCCATCTCGGTCTCTAAAGGTGGCGCCTTTGGTGGTCTCGACGAGCTCGGCATGGGCGTTTCTGTGACCGTTCGCCTTCTTTTCCTTGTTGGATTTTCTTCCGAATCCCATTTTAGAAAGCTTTCCAAACTTTATATGGGGCAAGACCCAATTCGTTTCTTGCACCCTCTTCGCATTTTATCCATTAAAATTGGAGATTTTGATGAGATTTCTTGGTCTCGACGAGCTCGGCATGGGAGTTCGTGTGACCCCTCGCCTTCTTTTTCTTGCTAGAAAGTTCCCCAAGCTAATCCGGGGGATACCCAATTCGTATTTTGCGTTCTCTTCGCGATTTATCCACGAAAAAAAATAGGGATTTTGATGAGATTTCTTTGATGGGTTGCTGTTGTTCTCTGCGAGTCTTCTCACAGAGAAGAGGAGGATGGCCAACAGTTCGGGAAGCGGCTCCAAGATTTCGTTCAAGGACGAGGACTTGAAGAACATGAGTGGGTTGAAGAGAGGAGACGATTTCATCGAGGTGACATGCGGTTGCACGAGCCGCCGGTTTGGGGATGCCGTCGGAAAGCTCAAAGTTTTCGCCAATGGTGAGCTTGAGGTCACCTGCGAGTGCATTCCTGAGTGCAAGGAAGGTTAGTCTGATTCCTTTCTTCATTTCTTTGCAATCCATATTACTTATGTCAATTGATATGTTTGTGATCACAATGATCAGGTAAGATGACTCCATCTGCTTTCGAGAAGCATTCTAGGAGGGAGACTGCAAGGAGGTGGAAGTACAACATTTGGGTCATGGTGAATGGAAAGAAGGTTCCATTGTTGAAAACTGCCCTGCTTAAGTACTATGATCGAGCAACGAAAACCGGCAGCGCCGCGCAGAGGCTGCACCGAGATGAGTTCGTCCGATGCACAATGTGCAACAGGCAGCGCCGATTTCGGCTGAGGAGTGAAGATGAGTGCCGTGCCTATCATGATGCGCAGGCTGTTCTCAATTGGAAATGCTCTGATATGCCATTTTACAAGTAAGTTTTTTACTTGTTTCAGTCTGCAGTTATCATCATTGTACTGTTTGGTTACCACTCAAATTCAAGTCTTCTAATGAGTATACTATATAACAAGCTTGCTAGCATACTGTCAATCCTAAATGATTTGACTATTGTCTCTTACTTGCTGATGAGAGTATTATATGAAGTTTCAGAAAGGAGTTGGAAAAGAGTGAATAAGTCTAGGAAAAAGCAATTTGCAATAGAAAGATGTATGGTTTGAGAGAAAAAAATTATACATTTTAGGAATTCCCTGAATTTTTGTCAATGGTTGTGAAGAAATTTCACCTATCCAACGAATTGAGGTTTATTATATTCCTTTAGCATAATCAGAGATAGTATCAAGAGCCTACTGTCCCTATTAGAGCATCTTATGTCTGGACTGCTATTTTCATCTGACTAGAATAACTTGGCAAATATATGCAATCTGATGTTGATCCACAAGTTTTAAATTTGTCAAGATTTCCTTCACTCTCTGCACTTCGGCTTTAATTCATTTAATATCTATCATATTACACCTGCTCTTTATTTCCTTTTCCTTTTCCTTTTCTCTTCTGTGTGCTGATGCATGTTCTTCTTCTTATCTAACAGCATTACCTGCAACGATGAAGAAGAGAGGGAGAGTCGCAGGCGCTTAAGGGGATGCTCTCGTGCCCCATTGTGCAAAGGGTGCATCCAATGTGTCTGCTTTGGATGCAAGATGTGTCGGTTCTCGGACTGCGGCTGCCAGACCTGCAATGACTACATGGACAATAATGAAGACGACTAAGCCTTTTGATCCGAGGCCCTTATGAGAGAACATCAATCCCTGGCCTCAATTTGGTTATTCTGAAATAAATGAATTCTAGGAACTTTGGAGAAATCGTGTGCGTTTTGTTTGTCTTTTACTATGGTTCAGTAGTAGAATAATAATATGAACATCCAGCAGAAATAAGGAACTTATATTGGTGTGTTTGCTTGCATTATATCATTGTTTCATGCTTGTTTTCTGGGATTGCTATTATTGTGTTGATCATATTTGCAGCATTCTCATAATAAGTCATAATACTATATTTTTGTTCACATCTGCAGACTAGTGAGGGAAGTCGAGTGTACTTCTCCTTTGAAACAAGTGATGTTGCTTCCAATAGTAACAAATTATTCTTACATGAGCCAACTCTTTAGGACAGGCAAATCTAGGATCACAATATGGAGAATTGGAGATTTTATTAGGTCAGTGATATATCTCCCATTGTGTAGAGGTAGCAAATTATTTAGATCTAATGCCATCAAGGATTCTTATCCAATTGACAGGAATCAACTAAGCCAAAATTTGAGAATTATATCCTTCCATGCAGAGAAGAAAAGTCTTTTTTTTTCAGCAGAAAAACAGCATGGTATAAACAAACAGGACACCTGCTTAGTTTGGTACTTCTTCATATACCATTGCATCCTATATGTTTATTAAACTCACCCTTAATTACATTATTCCATTGATAAATGACTAAGTCGATAAATTTACGACACCTGATCCAATTCTAATTCGTCATCTTGGATCTATTATTGATCAACAACATGCCGAAAAATTCTTAGAACCCGTTGATGCAGAAGTGTTGAATGAACTTGCTAACTAATTCCCCCTATTTAAAAATTCCACAAGAAGTTGACAATCTTCTTATACCACTGCATGAATTTGCAGCGAAAATTTTGCAAAGCAAAATAGTCAGCAAATTTGCATGTAGTTTTTCTCTGCTTTACAACATTCCATTCTTCTATCGTCTTCATATCAATTAAAACTGAAAATAGTTGATATAGTGATTGAAACAATGATACAACAGCCGAAACAGTCAATACAGTCAATATGCATCATTTTCTCTAATAGTCGCTACTGATACTAGGACCTTAATACGAACAATGCTAATACATTATTCTTATAAATATAATATCATATCAACACCTGCAATTTAATCTTATTGCGAAAAACCTGTCTTTTTTGGCATATAACAAATTTGCAAGTCGAACGCTTTTTAAGTATATTCTATAAAAGATAAAAAAGAAGTACATATATTGACAATAAAATTCCGTAAGGAAGTGGAGATGATTTTTCATGAAAATACTTTTGAAAGGGTTAACTTGCAAATAGTCGGGTTTCCTTCGTTATCAAGCTAAAGTCCCTGCAACATAAGATCTCCTCGAGGTGCTCCTCAAGGAAGACCTCCATTATGAAGGGTTCTCTGTGAATGCCTCGGAGAAACAGAGGCCTCTCTCTCCTGTCGAGTCTAGCCATAAATCTCTCACTAAAGGTGAGCTTGTGTGTACCCTGGCTTAAGAGGTCTTCTAGAGCCAACATTTCAGGCAGCTCTAACTAAAGAGGGAAACGTTGACACCAGATCTTTCTATGTCTTTGCTAACATAAGGAGGGAGAAGAACTTTGTCTCCCCCTTTCTCCTCGAAGAATGGTTATGCTCTAACCAACTCTCTATCTAGAGAATCTTTTTCTCTCATTTTAGAAACCACTTTCAAATTCCCAACCTTTCCCCTATTGAGGTCGATTAAGAACCAATCTTCTCTTCATTTTTGTCGCATATCTCCTCACAAGATCCCTCTGCGCTCAAGACGATGGCCCCATTTATGGTTTCGGCTCCTATCCAGAGACAATCACTTCCACAATCCAATTTGTTGATAACACCTTCTATTGAAGGTGGATGAACCTTTGCTCACTAACCTCAAAATCATCACATCCTTGTGTTGAGATGGTGTTCGACCAGTACATCAACCTTGATAAATCATACTACTTGTCCCTTGATCGGGTGATGATGCTCGGTCATGGATAATCTCTTTAGCTACAAGAGAGGCATGATCCCTCTCCGCTACCTGGGCCTCCTATTGAAGTCAGTCTCTCTTTTGACCTTGGATTAGAAGCCCATAGTAGATAAACGTGAAAGGCGGCTCTCCACTTGGAAGGTTAGGACCCTATCTATTAGCGGCAGGTTCACTCTAGATAAGATTGTTCTCTTTGCTCTCCCAGCTATTTTCTCTCAATCTTCTGAGCCCCGAAATCGATCATCAGAAGAATTGACTCCCTCAAGCATGTCCTTTGGAAGGGTGAGGCGTCGATCTTAAGCTTCCATTGTAGGGTCAACTAGGAAAAGTTTGCGTTCTTAGGAGGCTGATGACCTTAGCATGCAAAATATGAGGAGGTCCAACATGTCCATTCTCGACAAGTGGTGGTAGAGGCTACTAAGACTTGGGTCAACTTCTCTTTGGAGGGAGGTCATCTTGTGGCCATATTACATAAGGCTCTTCCCTTAAAATACCCTTTGAAGAGATGCTCTCCTCTCTGAAAAAAGATCCTAAAGGTAGCCTTTCCTTTTGCCGTTGGCTCCTCCAACCCCAAGAATGGAGAGTAGGTGCGTCCTTGATGGATCATCGAATCAAGGATCTTTTCCTCCAATCTCGGTTCCCCCCCGACCTTTAGCTCCTCTTCTAGACTCTTGGCTATTTTGGGGACGTCGCTATTTGAGATAGCCTAGGAGGTTGAATGGTGCCACCCTAATCGAAGTTAATTAGGTCAGGATGCTTTACGAAACCCTCGGCTCGCTTAAAAGGTCATCTGACATCGTCTCTTAGATATTCACGTCATCTAGATCCTTCATGATTGCACTCTTAACTCCTGACTACTTCAAGACTACCTTGGTCCCACATGGAACCCTAGCATGTGAAAAAACCTCCTTCCCTTTCACCTTCTCTAGTTGGCTTTCCTTCGTAGGGTCCATACTTACCAAATTTAAGTCGTGTTCACTTGTAGAATAATTATAGAACAGGCATAATTATTCTAATTTTTAATACTAGAAGAAAATAGCTAATAGTATAAGTTATTCTAATATTTAATTTAATAATACTATAAAGAGTAATAATTACATTTGACGTAACATAAAATTAATATAAAAATATTAAAAATTAATGATGTTTTAAACCAAATAATAAAAATACCCTTGAGTTGACGGGAAATAATATTTCAAAAAAAATTCCACATTATGTAGGTATGCGAGGTTAACCCCGCACTCATGTATACGGGGAAATACCTTCACTACGTAGGTATAAAGGGTTATAACCTAAACCCCGCACTCATGTAGCCTAAACCCCGCACTCATGTATACGGGGAAACACTCATGTAAGTTTAGTTCTCGGTGTGAAGGGGAAGAAATTGTTGTGGAAGAGAGTGGTTAAAAGCTGGAAGAGGCCGACCAAAGACTTGGACGGTGGAAGAAGGGAGGTGGGACAGGACGCCAATGGCTAGATACAAGTAGAGAAGGAGATAAAGGTCATAGCCAATTCCAATATCATCATCATCATCATAAGACTCCAATTAGGGTTTCATTCACATATATATAAAGGCTCACCCTAGAGACTCATCAACTAAATTAAACAACTCTAACAAATCCTAACAAACCAACAACTAAATTAAAACCCTAACAAACCAACTAAACTAGTCTTTCTTATTTTCTTGAATATCTTCTCAGATTAAGCTTTTGTTTCTTAGTAGATAGATTCCAAATTTGGAGAAGTCATGAATATCAAAGTAGTAAATCTGGATGTTGGTGACTTTATCCAACTTGTTTGATATTATTTAGATATGTATATAATATTTTATAAATATTTTCCCAAAGCTGCGCAAAGTTGGATTTAGCTAATTAAATAAATTCTCAACCTATTAAGACTCTAACTAAACCAAATAACCAAATAAGATAATTAGACTCAATCCATTAAGTCTAATCTCCCTTTGATGTGATCCAATCTGATCCGGTTCGCATCAGTTTCCCATTTCTTTGCTATTAAATATAGCTCAAATGAAATTAGGTATCACAATTTTCTCGGCACGTTCAAGAGCATGTTGAGATTTCTTCCACTTTTTGTATACCTAGTTTCCTTATTCAGTATTAGATGATACCCCTGTTTACTTTTCAACTTAAATAATACAACTTGTCCAATTATGGATCATCTTTATCCTCCTCACTCTGAACATTTTAAGACGTCCAATAATCAATATGTTTCATGTGATCAATCAATAAGTACTTCGATGTCTCATATTCTTCAATTTTTCAAAGCTCCTCTCTTCCCAAATTCCCATTCAGTATTAAGCTAAGCAAAAGCTTCTCTCGTAACTATCTTTGCTCCATCTCTTCTCAAAGAAAAAAGAATCTTTACTCCATCGAGTAGCAATATCATGCCCTGTTCTTGCTTAAATTAATTGGCATCTGTTTTAGAAGCTTTCAGATTGCCAATAGAATTGGCATGAGAATTCACAATGCAGTAATCATCTGAATTGGTTACTTCATTATATCATTCTTCATATGGATAGATAACATCAGTTAAGTTCTCCATTTCCCTTCCATAGTATAATTCAATCAAGTTCTCAGACAATTCTTGGTTTGACCTGGCAGCCATAGTCTAATATAGACTGTTGTCTAAACATATTTTCCACAAGGCTCTCTGGTATCTGCATAATATAACCTACAAATTTGAAATAATTAAACGTTATATGATCTCCAAGATTAATAGTGACATTGTAATTCAGAAAGCTTCATCGAGGGTATGCAATGAAGCAGTAACCACAAGATAATCGGAAAGGTATGACAGTTAATAACAAAGATAAACACAATTAATGCATGGTTTTATAGGAAAAGATCTAAGTATCTTCATTAGAACACACAAGTACAACTAGTTGGCTATAACAAAATGTGCATTCAATAACAGGGATTTTCCTCGATCAACATAACATAATTGTGGAAGAATTGTTTTCATGTGCACTAGAAACTTTAACACTAAAACATGGCGTATCAATTGTTAGAGAATATTTAGACAAGGAGAAGATTCCATCTAACATGTATGCAAAGAAACAGAAATGTTGTTCTTGCCAATTCAAAAGAATGAAATCAGACTAGTTTACATTACATGCCAATCTGAAGTGGTACAAAACCACAATGGCCTCTTACCCAGTTTATGAATTGTAAGGATTAACATGCTTGTCTATATGAGCATGCTTCGAATTGTTAGGTGGAGGCAAAAAATGGACTATTGTACAAGGATGTAACTTGTTATAAGCACAGTTTGTAATGCATCGGCCGACTGTGCCTATTGCAGCTTCTCCGTGCACCAGAAATGCTAGTAATCAAGGAACTGTATAAAGCGCATGTATTATCACATCCCATTAGTTTCAGACTCAATTTTTTGCATACCAGTGCTAATTTAGTCTTATCATCTCCACTCACTAGTTGTATTTGGTCTGCTTGCTCTCGAGATAAAATAGCATATAGATGGAAATCTTGGAACGCTGGATCTGATATTTGCATACGTTCATCCCATTCTTTATCTGAGCTGCCCTTACTATAAACTTTGCTTGTGGACTTCCTGAAGGAAACTCTCATGATACCCATTGCCTTTTGGTCTTCTGTTGTGTGAGAAGAAAAGACAAATGAGAAGTTCCCAAATTCTAAATCAGGTTGTTTAAATAAATCTATCAGAATGTCGTTGCACAATTTCAAGTTCTTTTGCAAGCACTTCTTAGGATCAGATCTTCTCTTAGCTCTATTCTCCGAAGCACGCAGAATTGATGCAGCCTCTCTTAATCCACTCAAGAAAGCTCCATGCATTGTAGCCGGATATTGTCTACTAGTCGCTTCCCCAGCAAAAAAAACTCGTTCTCCAACACTCTCAGCAAGGATATCATAATCACCACCAGATGACCCAACTCTGACATGGGAGTAGGAACCATGGCATAGGGGATCACTACCCCATCTTGTACAAATCGTTTGAATGGGATCAGGCACATGAACACCTTTTGGACTGAAGATACCTGCAAAGCCATAGAACCATCAATGACTTGAGATAAATCTAACAAGCACAAGATCAAGAAAATTGAACTATGCTTGTGGTAGATCCCTAAGAAAACATAATATATGATCCAAACTTTCCTGCAAACATAGACTCGATTAGTCTTAAGTACTTTCTAGGGAATGTGCTAATATATGATCAGTGACAATGGCAAGCAACATTGCTTTACAAAATGATGACCACAAATCAGTGAGATAGAATCTTATGTTATGATTACCTCTAAGAATGCTGAGGACACCATGAAGTGAAACTACTGGATCAGTCTTCTCAAAAGTTACAGCAGCTTCTCCTGCCACCAAGGCAATAAGTACAGGACCTCCTGAGACAGTGTGATAACTGTAAAACAGAAAGAATTCTCCTCGTTTTCGCCGTTCATTCCTAAGACAGCCAAATGTATCTAGCTCCTCCCCCCAGAAGACATAAGGAAAAACCATGGCTACTTTGTTCAGCAACCCGAAACCTAATCTCCGAATGGCTTCCAGCTTTCGTATCGGCATTTCGGGATCAAACTTGATATTCCCACTCTTTAGAACCCCAAGTGGCACAGTGCAGAGCACCATATCAGCCTGAAACACCTGTCCACCAGCGACCATCACCTGCACACACTCATCTCCATGCTCAATCCTCGTAACTGTCTTCCGGTACAATATTGGTACACCATCGCACAGTGCATTGATCAATCTCCAATTGCCTCCTGCTAGAAAGCAGTGATCGCCACCCATCTCATACGGATCATCCTGATCCCAATGCACCAGCGAAAGATCTGAGAGGCAGCCGGCATTGGCATACTCCAAATTTGCGAGATGCCAATCAAGAAGCTCCCTCTCTTCGCCTGTCCTTGCGACATTGTACAACCTCCGAAGCTTCTCTATAGCCGAGCCCAGTGAAATGCCTTCGGCAAATTCCTGAAGCACCTTCCTCAGTTGTGTGGCCAAGTCGAGTAATTTGTTGAAGACCAAGTCTACATCAAGGTCCAATCTTCCATCCACAATTCTCCCGTCCGGGTGGAAAAGAGGGCACCTGTCTCTGACCTTGTGGAGAGGAATGCCGAGCTGCCGCGTCAAGACCCCGAGTGGGTTGGCATGAACGCCGGTGATGACGCTACCGCCGAGGTCAACGGCGGCGAAGGTGCCGCCTTTATCCAACTTGGAGGTGTATACTCTCCCGCCAGGGCGGTCCCGGCCTTCCAAAACGAGAACTTTGAAGCCGAAGGCAAGAAGCTGCCTTGCGGCGGCGAGACCCGCGAGGCCGGCGCCGATAATTACCACGCTGCCCTTGTCATGTTCCTCGGGGAGGTGGGATTTGAAGAAAGGGGAGACCCCGAAGTTGATGTGACCTTCTTGGGAGAGGAAATCGTACGCCGCGGAGATGAGCCGGTCGTAATTGCTGCTGATGGTCTCCAAGATCTGGGCCTTGCTGAGCCAACAGCGCACGTTAGCGCGCCACCGGGCTAGGATGTGGTTGCGGACGACGAGATAATCGTTGCGCTCTGCGGCGGAGGAGACGGCGACGCCGGCGGAGGCAGCGGCAGAGGACTCGGCGGGGAGTAGGGCGTCGATGGGGAAGCCGAGGGACAGGGCGATCATCGCCTCGGTATCAGTCTCCTTCTGCCGCGCCTCGGGAGTCGCGTTCTTCCGGCGACGAGAGGAGTTGGGCCCGAGGCCGAGGTGGTCGGAGAGGACGGCGTCGAGGAGCGACTCGTCGTAGCTGGTCGTCTTCGCGGCGGCGCGCCGCCGCGGGGGCCGCCGCGGTGCGGCGGCGGAGGAGGATTCCATGGGCGAGGCAACGGAGTGGGAAAGGTGGAATGTTGGCGCTGTTCGATTGATTGCGGTCACCGACCAGGTGATTTTAAGGTTGCATTGCTCCTTGATGGATAAAAAATTTTCAAAATGCTAATTGCCATGGCCCATGGAGAACGTTCTATTTCTGCACGCTGCGCGTAAAATCCCAATTCGTGGATTCAACCTTCAAACTCTTATCCGTCCTTCGGATAAGTCGTTTTTTTATTCTCGTTTTAGAGAATATCTCTAAGAAGGAGGAGTACTTTTGTATAATTAGCACTATTTTCTATCCAAGGGACATTTTCAGATTACACCCTGCCGTCTATAGTTTTCTTGATTAACAACCTTCTTTCATCTTTTTTATACTCCTATCCCTCTATTTTGTTTATCATTTTCATAAATCTGTTTGTGATTTACCCCTTGTACTTTCACTGTTCACAAATAGAACTCTTATTGTATATAATATATGCCTAATAAATGAATGGCTAGATTTACAATTACTGAAAATACAAAGCATTAACTATAAATAGCTGAAAAGATAGGGTCTTAAATGCAAACTTCCATTTCAGACCCAATTCAAGTATAAGGATTTTAATACTATCCTTCTCCCTTTCCTTTAACTTCCAAAATGTTCTTGTAAAATAAGCTAATCTTCTTCAAAAGTATTTTTCTTATCTAGAAAGGAGGGTTATTTTACAAATTTGGTTTGTTGAAATTAGATTAAAAGGTGTTTATCCAAAGAGTGCCATTATCCAGAAATTTGCTAATGAGATAACAAAATCTTTCCCAGGTTCTAGCAACCTTAATTACTAGATTCCTGGGAGACCACTCAGTTGTTTTAAGGCATATTGGTATAATTCTAATTAAATTCTTATCTACAAAATTAAGAAACGTTGCTTCTTCCTTCCCACACGTTACTCAAAGGTTGAACTTTTTGCCAACCTCGATCTCTTCTCTTCCAGCTTTCGACTACTTCACAATTAAAGAAGCCAAGAGCTAACTTCCAATCCAATTCACTTCTGTCTCCACTACAAACTTGGCTTGATTGCTTGCATGGGATTGCTGTTACCCAGAATCTATCTCATTGTTGCTTGTCTAAACTTAGAAGTTAGCCATGGGGATGGAGGAGATCATGGGAGGAGGAAAGATGATACTTGCACTCAAACAACACTCGCTCATAACAGTTATATAGCAAGCTTTGATTCAACTCCAGAGTAAAGAAAGGAGAGAGGATGATGGACTCCTGTGGCAACTTCAAGTCGTTTCTGCTAGTGCTTTGCTGTGTTCTTGTTTCAGCTCCTGTTGCTTGGTCTTGGAGCAAAGAAGGTCACATACTGACTTGCCGAATTGCGCAGGTAATTAATCAATTGATCATGCTTCAATAGTTCACATATCATAGTTATAACTCAGACTTCAGTAATTTAGAAAAATTTTGACCCTGGCAAAAGATCAAGGTAATCTAACACAAGAGTCTGAATAAGAAACTTAACTGAAAGAGACTTGTCTGTCTGTTGTTGCAAATGTTGCAGGGTCTCTTGGAACCTGATGCAGCTGAGGCTGTAAAAAACCTTCTGCCTGACTATGTCGACGGAGATTTATCGGCACTCTGCACATGGCCTGATCAGATTCGGCATTGGTACAAGTACAGGTGGACTAGTTCCCTTCACTTCATTGACACCCCTGACCAAGCTTGCACCTTCAGCTACTCAAGTGAGGCAAAAATTTCATTAAAAGACATGCAAATACACTCTTTTTTATTTGTCCTTCAGATCCTATTACTTAGTAACTAAAACAATGGATTTGTAAAGGCTTACTTATATTGGTATTGTATCACTTGATAGGGGATTGCCATGACTCTAAGGGAGAAAAGGACATGTGTGTAGCTGGCGCCGTTCGCAACTTTACATCGCAGCTTCTTCACTATAAACATGGAACTTCGGATCGCAGATGTATGGAAGCTGTTGTTACTAAATGAGCACTAAAATTTTCAACTACATTTTTTTTTTTCTGACTGTCAGATGGATTTGAATTGTCCAGATAATTTGACTGAAGCGTTGTTATTTTTATCGCACTTTATGGGGGATATCCATCAGGTAATTAAGGAAAAAGGAGAGCAGCTTCCTTCAGAAGAACTAAATTCTTTGATTTGCTAACTGCATTTCACCTGCAGCCAATGCATGTTGGATTCACAAGCGACGAAGGCGGGAATTCAATTCACCTACGCTGGTTCAGACACAAATCCAATCTGCATCATGTAAGTCCATTAACTTGTCATTGCATATGAATTTCACATTCAAATAAAGCAAAGAAGTGTAATCTTAACTAGCATGCTAGGAATTTGGTGCTTTAGCTGAAGTCCAATCTTTCTCAAGGCACCTATACAACTGTGAAAATAAAATTTTCGATGTCGAACTTGCAGTAACCTGACATTCCTGAGACGAATTCGTCCTTGTGAATTTGTAGGTATGGGACAGAGAGATAATACTTACAGCTCTGGCAGATTTTTATGGCAAAGACATGGATTCCTTCCAAGAAGACCTCCGTAATAACTTCACAGCAGTAAGATGAATGCTTTACCCCTCACAGTGATAAGTTTATATTGTTCTTTAACACTTCTTGTTTTCTTTTTCTTTCTTTCTTCAGGGAATCTGGTCAGATGATATGTCTTCTTGGGGAGATTGCGAAGATCTCTTCTCTTGTCCAACTAAGTGAGTGCACTCCATTACAGAATAATGAAAATGTCTGAAATTATGAAGAATGGAAAATCATAAAAATAGCTACATGAGATGATCACAAGTTTGTATAACAGGTATGCAACAGAGAGCATAAACTTAGCATGCAAATGGGGGTATGAAGGAGTAAGTGAAGGTGACACTCTATCTGGTAAGTTTATCTAAATTGAGCAGCAAAAGGAAATCAAAGATGCAAAATTTTCTCCATAGCAAATTTAGCTGTCTCTTCTGTGTTTCAGATGATTACTTCAACTCAAGGATGCCAATTGTCGCAAAGCGTATCGCACAAGGTGGAGTAAGATTAGCGATGATTCTAAATCGAGTATTTGGCGAGTCCAATCGGGATACACTCTCACAAACCTGAAGAGGATCTACCTACAAAATGTTCAGATTTATCACATTATTCAATTTATTGCCAGAAACCTGAGATGTTATAATATCATTCCCTACTTGTTAACTAATCTTTATGTCAGGACACTTGTAAATTCTCTAATTGCAGGACTAAGTAGACTTCTCTCCTTCTCTTGGCTCACATGAATAGTATTGCAGAAAGGGCAGCATAAAGCCTGTGCCTAACTGAATGGAAAATCCTCTCATACCCACTGTCTCAAAAAGTTTAATAAAAGAAAGGCAATAAGATGATATTATAATTCCAATTCAACACCAAAAAGAGAACATGAATTTCGGCAATCTGAAACGTGAAATGGTAAATGCAAGGCTTTTCTCGGATGATTACCTTCCCTTCCTCCTCTCCTGCCCCCTTTTTGAAGATTTTTATGCCTCCCTCTCTTTATAATCTCTTTGTATTTTTCTCTACTCGATTTGATTTCTAGTTAATTTATTTTTTCTCAAAGGTAAAAAGGTAAAAAACCACTCACTGTTGATGAAACTGGAGCTTCAAATGATATTAAAAGAAAATGAAGCAAATATGCGATGAAGAAGACAAAGAATACCTAGACTAGATGATCTTAGAGGAAGAAAGTTTCATGAAAAAAACTTACTACAAGAAATAATGCTGTGTAAATATGACAAAATAGAGTTAAACGAGATGGTTTTGTGAAGGCCACGTGCGAGACCCGAGGTGGGTGAGAGAGTAGAGATGGAGTGGATGGATCTAAATATACCAAGATGGCGGATTCCTAGGAGAGGGGGTTACTCTTCCGTCCCACACTCCTACAGACTCGGGCCCGTTCCAAGAGAAATAAAGATAAAGTAAGTATATAGAAACAAAAAAGGAGCTCCTTTTTTGGATAAATGGAAGAGAAATATATAGGGATTATAAATCGACAGCGACATATCATTGCGTAGAAAGACCAAGTTCGCCAGTGTCCTTGTTTTGTTTTATTGCAAGAGATTACCCCCTTCGATTCTATTAGTTGTTGTGATGTGAGATTGGTAAAGGCCGCACCTTTATGCACATCTTGATGTGGTTTTGGGATAGGATTTTACTGCAGAGAGGAGTATAGACGATAACGAGAAGAGAGAGGGAGAGAGATGGCTTCCATGAAGCTGGGGTCTAAGCCAGACGCCTTCCAGCTTGAAGGGCAGACATGGTAGGTTACAATGTTTCGCTCGTCTTGGTAAATCTTTAGATCTATCTGTGTCCTTTTGTGGTGGTTTCTATCTATTTTAGATTGATTTCTTTAGATGTCCAAACAAAAACAAAAATGTTCATCTTCACAAAAGCACTTTCTTCTCTTTGTTCTTGGCTAACAGGAATGGGGAAATGAGCTGAAGAGATTGTATAATGTAGTTTAACACAGAGAGGGAATGTGTTTCCTAGACATGGATATATGCTTTGTTGTAGAGTTAGAACACATCCAGGCATTCACAATGTGATGAGTAGCATGTGACCATTCCCATTTATCTATTAGTATAATGGGGGCAAAGTACGATTGATATAATTTAGGACTTGTCGTCACAGCACTCTTGACGAAAGAGAGTTTCTTTAAAGATTTCTACTTGTGCCAAAGATCATGAATGTTTTTTCCAGATAGCATTTGCTGCTAGAAGAGTCCTTTCATGCATTGTGACATTCCTGGCTTACTTATCGGCAAATCCCAATGAGTATTACGATTTCTGACTGATTGCAAGAAGAACTTCAAGTAGTTCATCTTGCAAATTGAAGCAATCCAACATTTGTTGGGCTGGATTTAAATGCATAATTGGCCTGCAAGTAGTATTACTATAATAAGTCTCAGAGATCTTGTTGAAATATGTTAAGATGCTTCTTTTTTGTAGAATTTCATCTAGCACATAACTAAATGTTGCTATGTTAGTAATACTTAGTCATCTTGCAGGATTGTTATGTCTGAGCTGGTGAGTGATGTTGTTATTGAGGTAGGAGAGATGTCCTTTCACCTCCACAAGGTATTTTTCACTGCTTTCAGATCCTCATTTTTACTCGCCATTGCAGTCTAACTTCGTTTTCAACTGTACATGGGATTCTGGCTCTATGGTAGCATACATGATGAAGCCAGCAAGATATCCAAGAATTGTTTTCATACGGGTCGTATTAATGAGAAGTATGTATAAGAATAACTGTGGATATGCCCATGTAGATATGTTTTATTGTGCTACATGCATAAGCTTAGTATAATTTTGGAATGGATGAGATAATATTCTGGGTTAGATGCCTCTCTTTTCAACCGAAATGGGATTCATTTATAGTTCGTCTCAATATTTCGATCTTAGTTGTATCCATGAATCAAAATTTGTGGCCAGAAAGATAATTCTTTTGTACTGTATGAACAATAGGAATAAGTTATAGATAAAATTTGGTGATAGTAGGGCAGCATCTTTGCCACCTTCCATCACTCTTCTGAAAATATGCCCCATAGATAAGTAGCACTGTGCTTGTTTTCTGATACCTATTTTCTTTATATTTAACCATCTTATTATTTGCTGGCTTAATATATTTCATCTATTCCTCCAGTTTCCATTGATTAATAGGAGCGGTTTGCTTCAAAAGATGATCAATGAATCCAACAGTGATAATAGCAAAGATTGTGTTCTTCAGCTTCATGACATCCCTGGTGGTTCCAAGGCCTTTGAGCTGGTAGCAAAATTCTGTTATGATGTTAAGACAGAGCTGAATGCCTCAAATGTGGTTTCTCTGCGATGTGCCGCTGAGCACCTCCACATGACTGAAGACTATGTAGAAGGAAATCTTGTCGTACAAACCGAAAATTTCCTGAAGGATGTCTTTTGCGACTGGAATGATTCCATAAAAGTACTTCAGACATGCGAGGATCTTCTTCCCTTTGCAGAGGAGCTCCACATAGTAACTAGAAGCATCGAGTCTCTAGCAACAAAAGCTTGTGCTGATCCAACTCTATTCGGTTGGCCCATGATCGGACAGTATAATGCAAAGAGTCTTGAGGGCAGTGTTCTCTGGAATGGAATCAGTACATCAGGGAAATCTAGATCACCAGGAGCAGATTGGTGGTACAAGGAAGTTTCTTTTCTTAAATTACCTCTATATAAGAGGCTTATATTGGCTATGGAGTCAAAAGGCATGAAGCCTGACAACATTGCTGGATCACTGATGCATTATGCAAAGAGATATCTGCCAGGACTGACCCGGCATTCGAGTTACCAAGACGGCGGTAGCCGAATGGCATCCAGTGCTTCTGGTCCTGCACTGTCAGAAAATGATCAGAGGGCTCTCCTTGAAGAAATTGTTGAGTTGCTTCCAGTCGAAAAGGGTGCTACCTCAACGAAGTTTCTGCTCGGTTTGCTTCGCACCGCAATGATCCTACATGCAAGTCGATCATGCAGGGAACACTTGGAGAAAAGGGTGGGCATTCAATTGGATGAGGTTGCACTGGAAGATCTTCTGATACCAAACATGGGCTACACCATGGAAACTCTTTACGACATAGAATGCGTGCATCGAATTCTGGATCAGTTCATATCGATGCAACACGCAGCTATTGCAAATTCTCCTGAGATTGTGGATGACGGGCAATTAATGTCCTCTTCAGCTGAATTGACACCGATAACCATGGTGGCAAAGCTTGTGGATGGATACCTTGCGGAAGTTGCATCTGATGTTAATCTTAAATTTCCCAAGTTCCAGACGATAGCGGCTGCAATTCCTGATTATGCCAGGCATTCAGATGACGGAATTTACCGTGCTATTGATATCTATCTTAAGGTAACAATATAAATCAATTCTTCTACTAATGGAAATACTTGTTCTGATAGATATCCTGCTTATCAGTAGTGTAATGTTCAATTTCAGTTCAGTGCTATCTTCCCCGCCCAAAACATGAAAACCAACTTAGATCAAAGATGATTGGCATCAAATTGAAAACTTTATCTTAGAGAGATCATTCTGAAATCTGAATTTATTCAGAAAACTAGAGTTGATAGACAATGCAATCAAGTGAAACAATCACGATACGAAACTCGCAGTTTGGAGAAATTGGGAACATAATAGTATCTTAACTAAACTAGTACTGCAGAAATTCAAACTCAACAATTCTCATATAATTTTAGCCCCTTTAACCATGGTTTAATGCACTACCTGAATGGCCAATTTGGCACGATTGTTTGTCTTTGATTTTACTACAAATTCATACATTTCATTGTAATCGCTCATATTATTATCATCTCTTTACACTTCTTTTTTTTCTGCCTCAGTCTCATCCATGGCTCACAGATTCTGACAGAGAGCATCTCTGCAGACTAATGAACTGCCAGAAACTGTCCCTAGAGGCCTGCACACATGCTGCTCAGAATGAGAGGCTGCCTCTCAGAGTAATTGTTCAAGTCCTATTCTTTGAGCAACTTCGTTTGAGAACAACAATAGCCGGATGGTTCTTTGTCTCTGACAACATGGACAACTCCCATCCTCCTCGCATTCTCCCCAAGAACGGCGATGGATTCATGCAAACAGAGATCACCGAGGAGAATGAACAGGCTTTGAGCATGGATGAGGTAAGAGTCAGGATCTCTGAACTTGAGAAGGAGTGCTCAACTATGAAACAGGAGATTGAGAAGCTTGGCAAGCCAAAGACTGGTGCGTGGAGCCTTCTCTATAAGAAACTTGGATTTGGAACAAAATCACAACAAGATACCGACGGGAAACATCTTCCTATGGATTGTTAGATCACAAACACTTGAAAGCTGTCTTTAGATGATCATTTTTGTTTCTAGTAAATTGGCTTCTGGTTATCGATTAAATATCGAATTCCTGCTTTCAAAACCAAGTACTTGAAAGAAATTCTTCTTTTGTACATCTGACTATGCAATCAAATTTGCACTATTTACATTTCTTGCTCAATAAAACAACACCCTGAGAGCAAGAAAACCACACTAATTTGCACAAAAAAGAATTCTAAAACCCCAATTCATATCGGATTTGGGGCGAAAGGAGACGCCTTGCTTCTTGTGAGAGAGAGAAAAGAGTGCAGCAATCCCTTGATGATGCCAACCTTCACTTGCCCTCTTCTTGGTATCCTTCTCCTCGATCCCTTCATCACCTTCCTCTCTCTCACTGCCATCTCTACTGCTAGCCTACTTCGCTATGATCTCCTCTATGGTTGGTGGTCTCTAAGAGGTGACTCCATTATAAGTACTCACTACTATGGAAGCACCCCCATGGTTTTCTTGCAATTACGGCTGTGCCATCATCCAAGTTTGACCGCCGAGATCTTATCACGTATGCAAGAAGCGAGTTGAGACTTGGACATTTGGCACTGGCAGAAGATCCTGCATAGATTTTGTGAGTTCGTCACGTGGGAATTGGGAGGGGTGGTGTTGTGATTTGAGGCAAAAGTGCGTTCACTAGATTGTGTGAATCTATCATCCTACTCACCCCCCACTAAGGAAGGTGGAAGTAGGACTCTAAAAGAGCACGTGACTTAAAACCAAAATGAGACTGATGAGAGTGACAGAAAAGGAAAAGAACGTTCATATCAGATATCAGTGGGTATTTTTAATTTCAGTTGGGTGACCAACGACTCAATAACAACTATTTTTTAATCTAATTATTAAAGTTAAATAATATAAGATAAAATTAATTAAAAGGACCGAACAGAAAGTATTTAAATTATAAAGATAAATTAGTATTAGTTTATTTCTTTCTCTTAACTATCTATTTTGTATAAAAAAATAAAATTAATAATAAATTAGTTGAAGTCGACACTTCTATTATTAAGAAATAAGTTATAAAGATAAGTAATAAGAAAATACCTAAATTTTAGTTTACTTATCGATAATTCTAGTCACGTATATAAAATGGTTTATATACCCATTAATTTATTAATACATGAAAATTATTTGTAATAACTAATTAGTTATTAAAAATAACTAATTAATTTATCAAATAATTGCTTAATTACTTTATGGTGGCATTAATCTAAAGCTAATTGCAGCTGGGCCGGAGGAATATTCCAAGAAGGCCTTCATAACTAATGTTAGTTTTTTTCTCTCTCAACTGTAACAGAACAAAAACACCTTTATTCTTATTTACATATATTCCGTCGTAAAATAAATAAATAAATAAATAAATAAATAAATAATCAGGCCCAACAAAGCTCAAACTCAGACTTCCTACAGTTGTATTATGTTAATTGACCATTTAATCTGGGGTTATAATATTTTTTGTATCAAAACAAGAAGGTTGAGGAAAAATAGAATAGTGCTCAGTTGGTTAAAGAGTTATTAAATTCAAATCCCAGCAACATGGATAATTAATAAAACATCGTTAAATTCTTGTTTCTCTCAAAATAAAAAAATGAGAAAAGAGAGAATCAGAATATGATAAATTGACTTCGACATTTGATAGAGAAAAGAGCAACATCAAGTGGTCAAAACAAGAAGCCCTTAAGCTATTCAGATATAACATACATAGAGCATACGTTGTCGTCTTTTTCTACGACATCAGATGATGAGAGAGAGACGACAGTTTTAAGTTAATTAGGAATAACTACACACCAATGGGAGATGACTGATAGCATATGAGTGTTTTAGGTTCGATTTCAAACATCACTTGTCTCTTAAAATTTAAGATAACTGCACAACACAAGAGTGGCAGCACAGCTCCTTGTCTCCCTCCTCTTCTATCGGCTCGAAGCTCCTCCACCCCTCTCCTGTCAGCGGTGCAGTGTCAAACATGTGGGCCACGGACACCATCTTCAAGTTGTCGTTCCCCATGAGGACCTGATAGCCCATGAGAAAATAGAGCTGCGACCCAATGGAAGACATTGTCAAGTAGAGAATTTGTGCTGGAAGACCATCTGCCACAAGGGATAATAGGTCCGGGAGGTGAGATCGCTCCACGATGTTCCATAGCTTGAGCTTCCCGTCGTACTCTTCGATGTGTCCCTTCCAGTTCTGGAGGCAATCGCCGGAGCTGAACAGCCGGCCCCCCGTTGCTACTATCTGGTTTGGCGGCACGTCGAGCTGCCACATCCCAGGCGCGAGGTTCCAGTCTCGTCGCTCGACGTCATATGCCTGTTAGGTTGTATAATTGAAGTAGTAGACATAAAATTGTAATATCTTAGTAGATGATGGTTATTGATTAGATATTCTAAGCATCAGTAGTATTTATTTATAAGGACAAACAACGTAGAACTACGGCAATAGAAAGTAGAAAAATATTATTAATTGTTATATAAAATATTGGAAAGTACCTCGGCCGAGCTCCGCTCCACCGCCGACGCCGCGAACCCTCCGACGACGTGGAACCTCCCCTGCCACGTCACTCCGACGCACTTATACCTCGCCGTCGTCATCTCCGGCAGCGGTGTCCACCTGTCCATCAGAGGATCGTACACTTCCGCCGCCGCCGTCCCACGTGCACTCGCCAGGTCGCACTGCCCGCCGGCCACGTAGATCTTGCCATCACATGCATCGCAGGCAAAGTCAAACCTGGACACGGTCACAGGCGCACAGGTGGACCACTCCCCAGTCCGGACATCGAATCTAAGCACATCTGGCCGGATCACCACGTCGGCCTCGATCTGGCGGTCGCATCGGCAAAGCCTACCGCCGATGACGTACACGAACTCACCCAGAGATACGAGGGCGAAACCTTTCAGTACGTGATTCTCGAGGAGTCCTGGGATTGGACCGACGTGGCTCCATGAGTTATTGGTTGGGTCGTAGGACGACAAGTATTGGTTGGATTTGGCTTTCTTTTTGGGGCAAAAGGATGCGTAGATTCTGAACGTGTTGGAATTGGTTGGATCATGAGGAGGAAGAGAGCCCATTGGGGGGCAAGACTTGGTGGTGTGAGGCCGGGGAATTGGTGAAGTGGGGAAAGAGAGTGGTTGATATAGAGGAGGGAGGAAGGCGGAGACGCCGAGAGATTAGAAGAGTTGAGTTTTGTCTTTTTGGCTCGGAATTGTTCAAGGAATGAGAAGAGATTTTGATGGGTGGGCATTTCTAGGATTAGGATTGTGGAAGTTATACTTGGATTTTTATGTCCCTTTCACAGATTGAACAGTGCAAGATATTCTAAGATATGCTTCCACTTGATATTTACATAGAAGATTTATATTTTTCACATGGGAAATCTAGGTTTAACCTTGATTCTCTTGTCCTTGTGGTGGCATCTATAACCTCTTATTCCATATAAGCATAATATACTTGTGAAGAGAAATCTGATTCCAAAGGGAGGATTTGGCATTTTCTGTACAAGGATGAGTGTAACCAAGTGATCTGAGTTAAAGTGGAGAGTGAAATTGACAGCGATAGCAATCAACAAGAGGTTCATCCACAAGAATACATTGACCGAATTTATATCAAGGTTTTACTGATTGTGTAGTGCCCCATGTTTCCTATACAACGAACCAAGAAGAATTTCACTTTGACTCGACAAGATACACTCGTATTAGCATGACTAATAAATCGGTTGCACAAATTGGACTGGGAGTATACCCTCAAACTGTCAAGAAAATTAAATGCCAATTACAGCTACGGCTTCGAGCAAAAATCAACTATTCCATATAAATTACTAGATTCACCTAGTCTTACGATAAAAATTGATCAAAAGAATAATAACAGAAGACCTCCTTGATGGTGCTCAAATAACACGCTTAACCTTCAGTATATTCAATGCGCTGTGGCCAGGTAATGATCCCCAACACTCAGAAAGACATGTCTTCCTAATTCCAGATCTACCAAGGGGTAATCCTCAAAGCAGTCTATCTTAATCTGCAACGGCCAAACAAGTCAGAACACTACGAGATGATAAATTTCAGACTCAGGAGAATAAGCTACCGCCAAACCAAAATCAGGTCACCGGAATACTCAATCATGTAATAATACAATGCTCACCTTGCCATTTCCAACTTGAAACTCCAACTTCAAATTGGAAAGATCTCTTGAAGATAGATATGTCTGTAATGCCTCAGCATGCTTTTTATTTCCTGACATTGCAAGCATATATGCATCAGGATAGGAAGAGAAAACTAAAAACAGTTTTGTATCATGTAAGATTCAAATTGCAAATGAGAGGTCCAATAATAGGTAATAATACAGATTACAAATAGCAGAAACTAAACAGAGTAGTGATATAAAGGTCACTTCCGCAGCATTGGATTCCCAACACCTTCTGCTGATACATTCTTTAACTTGATTTAATCTTTCACCCAAAAAGCATTAAATACTTAGACACTGTCTCTGTTTATCCTACTAACTTCTGCATTAATCACCTGAACATAGAGGAATAACAGCATCGCTAACTACTACAGTAGGCTTGGCTATAGAGATGAGAAATGCCATGCCACACACCCCATGGAATTCCTCCTGACAGAATACAACCTGCAAAATAATGGTAAAATAACAAGTTGGTAAAAATGTTGCCTTCAAAACACTTACTGCTGAAGGAAGAAAAGTACCAAATACACAGTAGAGCTGACAAATGATAATCATCTTGTATAGATAGGTCTTAGTTACAATCATACCGAATGATGTAAGATCTACAATAAATCCCATCTAGTTCAGTGAAAGGCTTATTAAATAGTCAGAACTTGATTCAGACAATTGATAGCATATAAAAGATAGGCAGAAATTATTGATAAATGGAATGTGGCTAATCGAAGAGGATATTTTGATCACAAAACAACAGTGATTCCACTCACAGCATCTGGTGGGGCCAATGTTTGTTGTAGTAATGGAGAACCTAGTGCAGCCCTAATGTACTGATCCTGCCAACAAAACACCAGAAGTAAATAAATCTTGTAAAATGGTGAAGGCGTGAATAGATTAGGAAAACTGGCATTGTAAGTCCATACCTGTGAATGCAAAATACTTTCTAAAACATTTTTGTCGCTATCTAGAGATTTGTAGTAAACCTCCACAAGATCTGTGGGTTCCAGCCCAGCTTTTTTGCGCAGCTTCTGGACTCTGTTGACAACCTGAAATTTGATAATTACAGATTAAAACGAATTGAAGAATATAAGATACATCATTCTAAAAGTCCAGCACAAAGAAATTTCACAACTTACCTCGCGAGCAACTCCTGCTTCGAATAACGATTCATCAGGACGCAGATCCAGTATCACCAAAACATCACCTGGGAAAAGTTAACATAGAATTAGAAACTAGAGTTTGTGATAATATGGTGAATTACATCAAAAGAAGTATGACACTATACCATCTCCAGCAGCATCAATTTCTTTATCTTTCACGTTGGCAGGACGCTTGAACTCTCTTACAACCTGATAGCATAAGTGCAACTTCTAGTACCAAGGATTTCAATGACAATATATAATGGTGACAAGTAATCAACAGTGTCAATTCAAGTATCAGCATCACAAAGTTGATAATAACATAAATACAAGACAAAAATCTAAAATATCATTAAAGTTCAATAGTATTTGTGTCATACAGAAAGAACTTGTTCAATAACCACTAACATAATTTATGCCAAAGAATCTCTAAGAATGTCAAAAGTTTGTCTTCTTCAGGTGACAAAGGAGACAATATATGTGTTATCCTGAGCAAGATTTCCAAGCTGGAATCGTATTGGAGGCTAAGAGGATCTATATAGAGAATCAAATTTTCACAATGTGTCTGTCTTTCCTGTTGATAGAGAAAATCAGCTATGAGGCTTGCCAGTCAGTTACAACCAAATCGACATCTGATAGAGTTCGTCACTTCAAAATAAGATTTGGATAATTATGAAAAATCTGTAGGCTCACAGTTTGGCATTTATAAGAACAAGAACCTGAAGCATCTATATTTGCTGCAGTGATTAACTCACAACTTAGGTAGCTTTTGGATGAAACATGCCCCTGCATATATAGTATAGAAAAAGGACTAAGGAGAGGAAATGCACTGTAAGGAGATATATTGATTTAACACCTTAATATCTGTCAGCTTCAAGCAATGCCCAGAAATGGAAACTTCTCCAGATTTTTCAAATGCTAAGATGTCATCCTGAGACATACTCTTGACCTTCTTTGCAACAATTCCCATGTCCTTTCCCAATCTTTTTCCTAATACACTAGAAAATTACAGTAGAAGTTGTAAGATACCATAAGTAGTAGGGAACAGTGCAAGAGTCCGTATCATACCTGAAATCAGGCTCAGCACGTAATGAAGCATACTTCAACGGATCATTGCATGGAAGCACCGACTTTATATTGATCTCCTCCATTACATACTACAAACGTGTAAATACAGTTATGCAAAAAGAATAAATGGGATCAGGTCCAGAAAAGAGCCTGGAAAGTAACAAAGTTCTTAAGAAAAAGAAAAGGTACATAATGATTTAACAAATTAGGTAGGAAATAAGAAGCTATTCACCTCTATATTGGATAATACGAGCAAACTAATATGACTTTGGCTCTAGAAAACCTCCAAAAAGTTTATAAAGCTCTCAGAAGACAAAATATATATGAGATGCTTGTTGAACTGTAATTTGCCGGTTAGGACAGGCACCAAAATGAGCAGATCATAAAACAGAGGGGTGGGTTTTGGGGACAGGATGCTGTCTAAAGAAATATGGAGCCGAAATATTATTTTCATCAATGTTTTACGTAATTTACATTGTTTAAATTTTCTGTTTTATGACATGACTTCAATACTTCCATGTAATTGACCTATTTTATTATAAACTAGTAATAATCAAATAGAAATATTATTCAACACATAATATAATTAAACATATTTACTAAAACTAATAAACATTCCATAACATGATTAAATACTCTATAATATGATAGAAATAAGAAAAAGTTAAAAAAAACATTTAACTCCACATGACACATCATGTTTATCACATGAATAAAAAGTCTCATAGCATATTTTATATTATACCACTTTAATGGATCCGTTCCAACCGGCACGACCATCATTGGTTAAATCATAAGATTTAAAATCCTTTCTACACAGATAAAGCATTTAGTACTGTTCCACAAATAGAAGCCCAATTTCATATTGGAGAGTCTGATATGTGAGCAGTCTTAAAAAGTCAAAATTTAAGCAGATGTGAGAAGGACACAATTGTCCAGGAATGCATTATGTATTGACAAACCTCTCCCAGTTTCCCTGTGATATCTTCAAGGAAGCCATTGTCAGGATGAACAACCACCATCTCCCTGCAAATGCAGGAAAAGAAAGTGATTTAGCAGACACAAAATGCTAGTTATCTAATAAGTTGCTTATTTACACCAAAAAGAAAACTATGGAAAAAATCGTCCACGAGAAACTGCTGGATGGAAGAAGAGAGTCTTCCCTTCCTTTGTTAGTAATCTAGATTTTCTCAAAAAAGAATTTCCACTTGGAAAGCAGTTCTCCCTACATTTCCATCTATCTGAAAGAAGAAATGACGAATGTACTCCACGATACTTACTAAGAGAATCAGTTATTCATCTATATGAAAGTAGATCTCAAGTAATTACGAGTAGATATTTGGGCAAATGGCAACTATTCCTTTCAGCTAAAACTTGGACTCTTCTCCAAGGACTCGAGGAAGATTAAAAAAAGTATCTGTTTGAATGAATCCAGCTATTGGAGACCTTGGGGAACTAATATTCCAGGGAATAAAGGTCTTTCCTACCTGAAAAACAAAAAACAAAGAAAGAGAGAAGGAAAAGGTTTTCCCATACTTAAGTGGAGTTTTAAGAGGCTTATTATGCCGCTCACGGATGTTGCGGGCGAGATCAATGACTGTCATCATCCTAGAAACACTTTGTTCAATGCGCTCCTCCCTCTGCAAAATTCATCGAGATAATTGCTCAAACAATAAAGAACTATGAAGCAGAATCATACTCATTGTAGAAGTGTAGTACGTGTAGTGGGAAAATTGAGTAGCATAAAAAGAAATCTACCTTCCCTCCCGTTGAAGGGAAACTACAATAGTGAACACTTTCCAAGGATCCAACAGAAACCTTCCGCAAGTTTTGATAAAGGACCTCGGTGAAGAATGGTGTAAATGGAGCCATTGTGATACAAGTTGTTAAAAGCACCTGTGTGCAGTAAACTAACAGGCTAAAATAACAGGAGAGATGTAATCAGGAATTCAAGAAAATAATTGAAAAATGATTTGTGCATGGAAATTGTGCTCATGGTACATTAGACAAAGAGGCATAAGGATATTGAGGTTCATCTTATTCTTAGCATTGTATATGAAACCGATAAAAATCAGTAAGTGATAACTGGACTTGGTATGATCATGCACAACCAATTTGTGAGGACTGTTCAACTTGAATGCTGAACAAAGTATATAGAAAACTATGTTGATGCCCAACCGTCAAAATTCAGTAAGAGATAAATGGATTTGTTATGCTACTGCACGACAGATCTGTGAGGACCCTTAAAACACCAACGCTACTAGAAAAACATGCCTGTATTCTTGATAAACCAATCTTACAGAAAATTTGCTAAATTACAAATAATTCAAGAGTGAGAAACATCCAGATTGTCACAAAGAAAACCATGAGGAACATCACATCAAGAGCAGTAGTAGTATTCTGGAAAATCATACTACAATGCAGTAGCAAATAAAACCAGAAAATTGAGCCGAAAAAAATAATTTATTCAACAAGCAGAACACTCCAGAAAAGAATCTACTTACATGATAAAGAGTTGAAAGCGACATCCTGCAGTCATCTTCTCCAGTTCGCCCTTTTAGTCTTCTACGGTTAAAGCGCACATATATATTTGTAAGATTGTCAATATATTTAAGCAGATAGGGCACCACCTATAAACATGTCAGACAAACTATTAGTATATCAAAAGGTTAAATTATGTCGTAACAGTCCAAGATCAAAGGAAGTCTCAGCATAAAACCGTGTATAATCGATATGCGTCCATCTCTTGGCGAACAAAACTAACAAGACTTTCAGTAGCAGAGTTGATCCATTGATCAAGCACATTGGAAGACTTCTGAAGTATTGCATGATCTATTGGAGAAAATGGTGCAAAACCCTCGACTTCAAGTCTTTTAGCATTTTGTACAAGGAATCTATATGCATTATACCAAGGAAGAAAGACATCTTTCACCTATAAAAATAGAAGAATAAAAGAGAGAATAAGATAATTTTTCGTGACAATATAAAAGTTTCTCTCTCTCTCTCTCTCTCTCTCTCTCTCTCTCTCTCTCTCTCTCTCTCTCTCTCTCTCTCTAACACAAAAGCAAGAAACTACATCAGTGTTACAAGTAGTAAAGTAGCAGAGTACAAAATCCCACTTACAACTCCATATACACCAGCCTTTTTGAACCGCAAGGATTCTGCACGTACAACGGGTGAATTGATGAGGTATAATCTCAATGCATCCTGAAGGAAACAAATATAAAGCAATGAATCACCATATAAGTTCCCTGCTTTGGTGTTTTTGTATAACAACGATCAAAAAAGGAAAAAAATATATATCATCATGTTTCCAAAAAAATCAACAATTTGGAAGGTGAAACAGTGAGAAACTAGGATACAGCCATAAATAAGGTCCACCATGTTCTAAGTTATTCAGATATATTGACTGCATACCGCACCATAATCACCAATGACTTCCATAGGTGAAGGGTAATTCTTCAACCTTTTACTCATTTTCTTCCCATCCTCAGCCAATACTAAACCATTGCAAATGAGATTCCTAAATGCAGGTTTCCCGAATAATGCAGTTGACAGAACCATGAGAGTATAGAACCTGAAAGAATAGGCACAAACCAAAAGATAAAGTGAAAACCAAGTCTACCACAGGATCAGAAAATATTCAGAGGAAACCTTCAGTGAAGTCTGTTAGCAGGAACTTCTCAAGTCCAGCTATACAGGAACATGTGAATTATTTGACATTGGAGGATGCCATATTATAGATAAGCATGGCAGTCATACTTTACCAACCCCCAAGGAACAACTAATACAAGATGCCAAATTATTCCAGCAAGTAGCAATACTTTATTACAATCTTGTCTATACCAACAGAATGCCCTCCAGCCTACGGAAACTTGTCTTTCTATTAACCAACGAGACACATGCCTTGTTGGAATGGAAAAAAAAAAAAAGGTTTTCAATCCGCTAGAGCAACAGAATCAAAGGATTACCTAATATACATGTTAAGGAATTGAGCTACTATTCAAATTAGCATTACTAGAGTTTCTGCCTTAAGAAACTAAAGGTTATTTAATCCAAGGATGGTTGTGCACGTGGCAAATACCGCGTGCCTGGCCATCACCGTCCCATCCAAGAGAGGGAAAGAAAAGGAGAATGAGAAAGGGAGAGGGACCTTCCACCGCCGCCATCCACCACTTTAAGTTAGGTCCACTTTGCAGATCTTTTATTCTCAACCCAATCCGACCCTAAAACTTTTAAACCCCTCCCATCTCAGGTTATCTTCAACCTTGGTTAGGGCACCCATGAGAGAGAGAGAGAGGAGGTTGGCAATAGCAACGAGGAGAGAGGAAGGTGACGGCTTCTCAACAATGCTCTCCCATTTACTCGCCTCCTCCGGCCACTGCACAGTGACAGATCAATGCTAAAAGGTAACCACGTGCTTGTCTTGGCAAGTGCCAACCAAGCAGGGCATGCCAACCAGCACGAATTTCAATCAACTAGTGCAACTAGGTTATCTATTTTCTAACACATAACATGTGTCCAATGACATAGGCAAAATAATGTTATTATTCCGGTGCTCTAGTGATGCAGTTCTTATTTGCACAATTGCACTTATTATGAATTCTAGCATGTATAATATTTACAATAGTCCTGAATTTTTCACATAGAGAAGGACACCATTATTGTACAAAAGATTATTTCTACCGCATGATATAAAAATATATTAAAATTTATCAATATTTCTCGCAATTAATCAGGAAGTTCTAGTGCTCTATTGTCCTCACCACAACATCTATAGAGATTTTCCGAAGGATAATAGGAGGATAATTTAGGTTGATCCTAATTGATGCACATTCAATGCATAAATAAAATTAAACAAAAATATATATACTGAAACATTACCGTAGGACATGATACATCATAACTACCATCGTTTTACTTCTATCAGGTTTAACAGTGAGAAAGAATAAAATAAGTTAGTCAAATAAAAGAAACAAAATCTGCAGAAAGGCCCTACATAGCATGCCTTACTGAAGCTTCATGATGCTAATGGCCAAATAAACTGCAAAGATAGGTGGAATGATACATAGCAAATTTGTGTGTGACAAGTTGCAGAAACTCTAGTATTCTATTTGTTTTAAAAGTTGAAGTTCAAAACTTTGCTTACTACTTTTTAAAGATCAACTTAATTAGTGTACAAGAAAGAATCTCAAGTCTGGAGCACATAAAAAGATCAAGAACTATTAAAATAAAACATTATGTAAAGCACTAGAGTGACAAAGCAAAATTGCAGAACAAAAATAATTCACAAGACTGCACTAGATACAGGATTTATTTATAAAAATTACAAAGGAAAAGAAACAAACCATCCACGAGTTTGGTCAAGGCCCTCTGCTACAAAATGACCAGGAAAATTCTTCTGAAAAAGTTCGACATTCTCAAATGGGTAATGTAAATATGCATATGGCATAGATCCACTTTCAAACCAACAGTCAAATACCTGAAAGAATATTATGTCGGAATTAACTACTGAGAGACATAAAGACTTACAGACTACAGAAATGAAACAATTTGTAATCAGGTTAATTAAGATTTAGAGACTCGTTAAATACTACTTATATGCAGCAGATTTTATCATTCATATTATAGTAGAAGTTTATATTAACTCCATATATGAACCTTTTCATGTTGATAAGTGGTACATGTTCAAAATATGAATCATAGGTACAAAAAAAAAAATTGTGCTTAATAAATTCTGAGTTTAAAGCCAACTCACATCCTCAACACGCCGAAGCACGCCATACTCTGGTCCGCGGTTTGAGGGAATTGTGATGTGATCAATATTGTGACGATGCAAATCAGTCACCTGATTTAAAGAATTTCAAGAATTGGGTAAACCAGGCAACAGTGTAAATAGGATGAAGCATGAGATGAGTAAAACAATACATTATAATGAAAAGATATTAAAATGATGCCACAAAAATTAATCGAGAATGAAGACATGCAGAAATAAGGCATGAAAGAGAGCACATATTTTGTTCATCATTTGGACAATACTAACCTTAACACCAGATAACTTTTCAAGTTTCTCAATGGATTCAATAACAACTATTTCCTCACCATCCTCACTTATCCAAAGCGGGAGAGGAGTACCCCAAAATCTACTTCGGCTGACAGCCCAGTCTCTAGCATTTTCCAGCCAATTATGAAATCGTTTTTCCTGCAATAATATTATAAGAGTCAAGGAACAAAACAGATATATATATATATAGGTCTCTGTGTGTGTGTGTATTGTTCCATGCCATCATTTCGCTAATGGAAGTCAACTACATGCATGAATCTTTTCAGCATTGCATCTCTGTTATATGCAACTTTAAATTTTGCATGTCATAGAAAATAAAATTTCGATGTACAAGAGGATGAGTTAGTTGGAAAAAGAATTTGGACCAAATTTATAAAACATGTATGTAACTTTCACTTCCACTTTGAGAACCAATATGCTGTAAATTAAACAAAAGATCACATCTATACAACAAACAACAGGGTGAAAGAAAAGCTTATTTTATCAAACTAATAAATATGGCTTCTATTACAGCACAAACCATGGCAAAACTACACCACAGGTCCACAACAAGCCCAATGAGGACTGGAACCTGCAGTGCCCTGCAGAAAGTCAAATAGGTTGTGTGATACATGTCTTGCATGTTCAATCATTCTAAATAGACTGAGCATTTCTGTACCTCTATTCTATTCATACTGATTACACTTAATTTTCCAGGCCTTCATTTTCAAATAATTTCTCAAATAATTAGAAATTGGTGTCTGGTGAAGCAACTAAAATATGCAAAATTTTAAGCTTTTCAGGGTAGATGAGGCAAGTACAAACTCTTGTATATCATCAAAAAGAATTAAATGGTATGAACTTGGACCATATAGATGTAACTAAAACTCAGAAATACAGTATGTAACTAGATTTGAGGCAAAACACAAACCTTTACATAATCAGGAACCCAGTATGTCTGCTTGTTACATTCTAGCAACTGATCTTTAATCTTTTCAACAGCAACAAACCTACAAGGTAAGTTTACAAAGAGCTAATTATCAAATGAATTTTAATAATAGAAGTCGTAGAAATAAAAGAATGTATATTTGTCCGGAAATGCTAACAATTGATCACAGGGACAATAAAGAAAACAATCATACAGATGATAGAACCATCAATAGGAAGCTAGTTATTTCCTGTAAGCAATAACTGACTTCAAGCTATTACAAGTTTACAACAAAATTATACATGAACTTAAAGGTTAAAAATTTTAGTACGAAGCCACTCACCAACTAGGAACAGCTCTATATAGAAGAGGAGTTTCAGACCTCCAGCAAAAAGGATAAGAATGTGTGATGCTTCCAGCACTAACCAGTCTTCCTTTCACCTGCTTAGATTTCTTTTCTTCATTTAGAATATGAAAGACACCAGATATACACATACACAGACAAACAAATAATTCTAATAAAACCATACAAATAAAATAATAATAAACACATCATACTATCTCATCAACCACAACTTTATGTTACAATTTGGTGTACCTGATCCTTCCCAGTTTCCACGAGTGCTTTTAGCCTTTGCCTCCTCAAGATACCTTCTACTTAATAAAACCAAGCCTAGCAGGGTTTGCCCAAGTTTATGACTGACAGAAGAAGAAGGGTTCTAGGGAGCTCAGATCAACTTGCACACTTTACTTTAAAATATCTTTTTGCTCGAAGATCGCACTACGCAACTAACTATGTAAACATCATCCAAAATTCTGCAAAAAGTAGTTCTGAATTTTCTACAGCAATAATTCATAATAGAGGCAAATTAATCACAGGCCCAAGTTTTAATCTTCAAAAGTATGACCAATAAAAGTGGAAGTGGGTTAAGCGGCCTCCTTTCTAAGACTGACTACCAATTGCTATGATGAGCTTAGTACCATAATTACCCTAGAGAAAGATAAGAATGCCGCTTGGCAAGGCACAGGACACAGATGAGTTCCATAATCGTTATCCATCTGTAACCCATTTACAGAGAGTGTCCTTACTCCTTTGAACTGTACTAAATTCTGTATTATCCATTTCGTTAAAAAAAGAAAACAAGCTAAGTCTGTACAACGTCATTCTAAAAACTCAAATTGTGTTGATAACAAGCAACAACTTATAGACAAATTAATCTGGTTCTTCAGCAGCATATCTCTTGTAATTTGCAGATGCCTGGAGTCATTCAACTTCTCTTCAATACTTTTTGCATGTACAAGATTAAGTTCTTTTGGCACAAATAATACGAGGAAGAAAAACTTTTTTAATCAATTATTCAAACTCATGGGACACATACCCTTACGATAACATCATAACAGTGATTAAGTATTCTAATGCCAAAGAACATGTGATGCAGTAAATAAGTTCTGACCTAATTCTCTTAATGAAATTTGGTAGAAGCTATTCCAGCTGATGTGGTCTACATCCAAAAGGTTAAAGGTTCAAAATTAAACAGGCATACATCCCATAACATTGAAAATTGTATTACTAAACATTCATTTTTCAAACCAAAATGTGAAAACAAAGTGGTATGCATTATAATAGTCAAAAAGGAATGATTGCCAACTGCAATACTTGCCCGAATAGCATTAATAATATCCTTATCAGCATCCTTAACAAAGCGACCGTGGAAATCAACAATCTTCTCCGTAAAACAACCTTCAGCATCAACTGCCACAATGAGGTCATTGTCCTACATCAAATGATTGGAAATTAGTTCAATACTGAAGTTCTCCCATTTTCTGCAATTGACGAATGATAATAAGTAACACGAGTAAAAGTATATCAATGGCCGACAAGTAATCAACATACTTAAAGCCTCTCTTGTATGATTTAGCTTTGGCTAGGAACTTGGCACTAGGTGGTACCAAGTTGACAAGTAATCAACATACTTCATAAATTAATCATGATTCCATCAGACTTATTACACATTGGTTGTGCTCCAGCCAACGAAAGTTATTACAACAAGGCTTAGATGTTGACAGTGATCAAAATCTTTCCTGATAATATTAAAAATTTAAAATCACAGTACCAAGATCAAGTCCTAGGCAAGCAGATTAAAAAAGAACTATCTGCAGGAACAGGATCAGCCTGAAAAAGAAAAGTACGCACATACACAACAAAGATGCACTTTAATCCAAAGTATTATTTTAGTCAAAATTGCACAGAATGGGTCAGTGATGATGAGGATCCACGTCTTCCATTAAAAATTAAAATTGTAACAAAAAAATTATCAGTATTTTATAGGAACAGGATCAAGTGAAAAAAGAAAAGATTGGACAGAAATGTATAAAATGAAGGTGCACCTTTAATCTGCAGTGCAACCCTTTTATTTAAAATTGATAGAATGCATGAAAACAATTTGCATAATAGTGCAACCCCTTCCATCAACCTCAATGAAGAAGACGTATTAGGTAAGAGATAAATAGATAAGAGAAGACTTATTAGATAATCATGTAAGTTACAGCCTTCCAGTAAAAACTAATATATATATAGACCGGAGGCTACAAAGAATGGATATTTCAACAATCCGACATCAGATGAATTTTGTTTCTGTAACATAAGATCTCAATAATCTAAACTTCATATCAAGAAGCTGTTCTTACTCTAAAATTCTTGGAGATTCTAACCTTACGAATTATTCCCGAAGCAACACAAACACGATAGTCATCTTCACCAAAAGCTGGAGCACAATGAACAATGCCTGTTCCACTATCATCAGTGACATAGTTGTCCGAGATCACTCTAAATGCAGTTGTTGACTCCAAGAAATAGTCAAATAATGGTATATATCTGGATCAAAAAGTAAATTTATCAGAATATATAACTACATAAGATTATTATAACACTAACTCTGAACTGTAAGTTATAGTATAATCTAGATATCTTATGCATAAGCGCCTAATCATCAGTACTAATTGTAAAAGCAAATTTGAGTTGCATGAAAATAACTGAAAGAGTAGCATAATAGAGTAGCATAAGCATTCACATTATGTCGTTAATAGATATAAAATTATATTTGTTAATGATGCTATCTAAGAAAACTATAGCATTCAGAAATATGAATTCGCAATGCTTGTGGTAAGCTGCATCTGAAAGGACTGGATGTTGTCTAATGTAAAACTTTCACTTTAAATGGATGTCTCCATTCTACCTTTCTCAAATTTATTGCTCTAAGTATGGCCTTATCTTCGTATGGTATAACATAAAATATGGAACATGGCAAGCAAACCAACAATAATAGCTAACTAGCATTTCACAATCAAACAACAATAGAAAGAAACACTCACTTCAAGCCCACCAGTGAAGCACCTGGCATCTTTTCCAGCAATTCGTATGATTTACCATCTGGCCCGGTGCCAGCTCTCGGCAACTGAGAAAACCTAGTTTCCGCAACAATATATGTTGCTCCAGACACCTTGTCACGAACCTGATGATTTGTAGTACTATTAGTTCTCGATAAAGGAAGAGAAAAAAAGGAAAATGATAGCAAAAACACAAAAGAGAATCTAATCGATGCATCTTGAAGCTATAAAATGACTCCATTTATCTTGTATTATACAATCTTAGGGCTTCTTTTCGTTTCAGATTATCAATTCCCCATCTCCTGTTTCCCACCTTCTTCATCTTTCCCAACAACTACATTTCGTCTGTCACTCTGTCCAATAAAAGGAACAGAGATGACAGTTTTCTAAATTTCCAATCTAAAAGAACCAACTAATATAATACCATAATTCAAGTTGACATTTTCAAGTTTATACTACTTAGGAGTTAGAAAAGTATGCTACACTAATTTATGGCCGACATATGGCAAGCAGGACCCAATGAGTTCAAGAATAATTAATATCACAAATCATGATCCATCTTCTGCAAAATAAAAGGATGATGACCCAATCAGGGAGGACGAGCATAAAGAGACATATGTGTGCACACTCACACAAGCCTATATGGGAATGATTGAATTGCGTGAAGCTTATCAGTTCTAAAAGGCCCATTACGGCATTTCCTACAAAGCCATAAAGGATGTTAATGAGATAATTCCATATGAATTATGAGGAGAATTGGATTTTGAGTATAGCTTAGCAAATAAAACAAATTTTAGTCCAGACTAACTTTCTCCCTTTCAAGTACAGTAATGTCTAAGCAATAGATAAGTTGTCTTAATTTTCTATATCTCAACTAAATAGATCTCTGTTGTGCTGGTGGCCAAGTAAATAAATTAGCAGACAGACATAATCAACCTTAACGTAGACGAGATTGGCATTGACACAGAGCGCAAGGTTACTGGGAAGCGTCCAGGGTGTCGTCGTCCATGCCACAAGAGCTGCATTGTCGCGATCTCCATCAACCGGAAATGACATCATAATTGCAGGATCTGAGACATCCTATAAGACCAGAGATGGAATTATTTTATTAATGAAAAGAATCTATGATGGGAAAATAGTTGATGCCGCACAAAAGAACCTTATAGTTCTGTCCAGCTTCAAAGTTTGAAAGTGGCGTTTTCAAGCCCGTGCTGTAAGGCATGACCTGCATGAAAACCATGATAATGTTGGCAAGAATCACAATTTCTTTCCTTTTCTTGTCCTACATCTGACGCATATAAGCTGAGTAGGACAATAGAATTACAATGTTACGAGAGGGAAAAATAAAAGGCAGATACCACTTGTTATTATAGGTAGATATAAACAGGTTAAAAAAATATAAATATATGCAGATAAAAGTTCTTTGTTGCATTGCATTCGAATGAATTGTATCGTTTACTTTGAAGCTGCGGTACACGAGGCCCTTCTCGAATAGCTGGGCGAAGACCCACCACACCGACTCCATGAATTTGAGGTCCATGGTCTTGTAATCATCCTTAAAGTCAATCCACCGCCCGGTTCGGGTAATGACGCGCTCCCACTCGGCAACGTAGGTGGTGACGATGGCGCGGCAGAGTCCGTTGTAGGCGCCGATGCCCATATCGAGGACCTGCTGCCGGCTGCGGATGCCGTGGGTGGTGTCGATCTCGTACTCGACGGGGAGACCATGGCAGTCCCAACCGAAGCGGCGCGTGACGTGGCGGCCACACATGGACTGGAAGCGGGTGACGATGTCCTTAATCGTGCCGGCAAGGATGTGGCCGTAATGGGGGAGCCCGGTGGCGAAGGGGGGGCCATCGTAGAAGATGTACTCAGGATTGCCCTCCGTGCGGCGGAGCTGAGTCTTGAAGGCGTCGATGGATTCCCACAGCTCGAGGACCTTCTCCTCTTCCTTGGGAAAGGAGAACTCTTTGCCCTCGCAGACGTCCTCCATGGCGGCGGCGGAGCGAGAGGGGTTTGGGTTTTGGGGGAGGAAGACGAAAGCAGCGTCGAAAACCTTCGCTGGGAATGGGATGTGTTATAGAACGTGCGTTCGGCACGTGAGATGAGCGTGCGTGTTCGTATTTGCAAATGTGGACCATAACACTTATTATTTGCAAAGAACGACTATTTTGCCTTTATCGTGCTTTTTGTTTATGTAGTGGAATTAATTTGCGAATCATTCTTAATCAGATTCCAAATTAAGAAAAAGGCTTTTGTCAGATAATACAACTGATATGTATTATTTCCAAATTTGCATGAGTAGCCCGATCCACTCGATTACACCTAACTAGTTCTCTTGCCGGTGAGTCAAAGTATTAATTATATTTGATTTCTCTGTAATTGAAATTAAAATTATTTTACATTCTCAAATTTGCTTTACATTTGTATGTCTCCTAACCGTTTTTTGGACAAAGTTTGGAGATTTTCTCATAATTTATTTATTTAAATTATTTTATTATTTTTGTCGGTGCTATTTATACCGAGCAATTTAGTCGAAAAGTGTTGGTATCTTCTTTCCTATGATTAAAGATATTATGAGATCGACTCCAACTTTAAATAATTATTATGAAGAAAGTTCATTGATGATTGGTGGTGATTTGGCTCAGTAAGTTAGCTTAGTTGATAGCTCAGTGGTACGGTTAGCTTTGAGAAGCAGCTTGACAACATAATAACTTGGAATGTGTTTAGTTTGTAATCTAAATTAAGCGGCTTAATATATTAGGTAAAAAAGTTTAATGAGACTTTAGTGCATTTATAGCCAGAGAGGATTAACTCTTTATTGAGCTCATATCTAATATTTGAAATACTATTTTTTTACTTTAAAAAAATGTCAAAAAGTAAAGTAAATTTAATTAAAAAATATAATAAGATAAAATATATTTAACTCTCACTCTATTTGTCCACTCATTTTCGCGGCGTTAACAAAAAATATTAATAAATGTCTATTTTACTTAACTTGTTTTCAACTTTTTTATCATATAAAATAATAGCATAACGATTTCTAGATAGCATAAAATTAATCACGTGTCACACACGAATTTGTAACGAAAAATCTATTGGTTATATAACAAACAACCATTTTAGAGATTGTTTATAATTAACGGATTTTATATATCATTAAAAATAAACGAAGAGTCAAATATGTATCGTGAAAAATAAACGAGGGTACTATATAAAAATGGCCATCAGTCAGGGCTTAAGTGTAATGATGCAATTATCCTATTATTATATAAATCTTTTAGCACACTTGCTGCAAGCATGCGATAATGAAAGGAACTCATAAGATAGGCTTTATAGTACTCATATTTTACCACTAACACTTTGTAAATCTAAACTTATATTACACCATCACCCAAAAAATTATGACAACATTACTGCTGCATTAAAAGATTAAATTGTATAGCTACCTGTTGAACTATGCCTTAGTATCACATTTCTATCTTTTAAAATTAAAAAAAAAATATATATATATATATATAATTTGACATCTAAACTAACCAGAATATCACAATCTGGCCATCTGCATCAGTGGATAGCATAGCAATTTCTTTCGAAAGAAAAGGAAGTTGTATTAGATGCAATTATTTTTATTTAGAGGTAGAAAATATAAAGTAGCCATTTTTTATAATCAATAAAAACGAGTCACTCCGATGTCAAATTTATGACATTATAAGCTCTATTACGAGTTGATAAAGATCGGAACATTAGCCACAGTAACCGCCTAATTAGCCCAAATGGCCAAATTTAATCCCTCCATGTACTGTTCATCTCTCGATACAGCTATAATAACATCAACATATTCGTCCGATGTCTCTTTATCCATCCCTCTATTCGCTTGTTTCGGGCTCGTTCACGCAAGCACAGGAACGGTGGACTGTGGAGGCCTCGTTCCTTCTCCTCCTTTCCCTTTCTCTTTCCCCTCTTTGAGTCTTCTTCTCTAGATCCATTTGGAAATGGACATGGTGATCGATTCGCCTCCGCCGGTGGCCAACGGCGACTCCGCCGCCGCCGCCGCCTCAGCCTCTCCTGCTGCGGCCGCAGCGGTGACTCCGCCTTCCGCCAGACTGATGCAGCTGGCGGAGTCGCTCAAGCTCGAGCACCAATTCGTGAGGGTTCCGTTGGAGCAATTGAAGAAGACGATACGAGCCAACCACCGCGCCGCCGAGAAGGAGGTCTCCGCTGTTATCTCCGGCGTCGCTGAGGCCGAGTCGATGTCAAGAGAGGACGCCGTCGACCACCTCACCTCCCTCGTCTCACGACTTCAAGGACTCAAGCGCAAGGTAAGATCTTTTTTCTTTATTTCTCGACGGACGATAGCAGTGCCGACCATCATTGGACTTTCTTGGATCAGCTTGAAGAAGGGAACAGGGCGGAGAATCTCCAGGCGCAGAGGTGTCGCGCTCGATTGGAGCACTTGGATGTCGCGGAAGTCGATGACCTGGCCGAGTGGAATAACACCAGATTGAAGCGAATTCTTGTTGATTACATGCTGCGGATGTCGTACTATGACACGGCGGCCAAGCTTTCTGAAACTAGTAATATTCAGGTATCTTCCTTTCTTGTAGACTCCACGTGAGTAAGAGGCACTGGGATTGTGATGCAATTTTATTACTGACAAATGAACTGCTGCATCTTGTCACGAAAGATAACATGGCCCTAAAATTCAAGGATTATGACCTCAAAGAAACTTCATATCATGTAATGTATATGCGAATTAAGTTCTATTCTGGAGATTGCACATGATTTCTGCACCAAAATGATTTAGCCCAGAATTGAAGGGGTTCTTGGATTTAGGGGCTTTTGAATTGTCAAGTTCAAGCCCTTGAACAATCCGAGAACATTAAGGCCAAGATTGTGCGCAACAGACACAAGATTCATATCTGAAACATATACTCTCAGTTGTTATATAATAGCTTCCCTTCTCATGTGGTGAGAGGTCTCCTACAGTGATGCAAATTTTATTCTACGAGCAATGGAAGATTGTTTTGAGTGATTCTCTTGAGTGAGTACTTGATAAATATTTGGTTGTTGATCGGAAGTGTTCGTGTTCCTCATTCCAAACTCTTGCTAGATCCTGTAATTCTGAATAGTGGATCTTTATATGGTTGATCTATCATTGACTTTAAGAAGCTTTATCCATGGCTTATTCTTTATCCATGAGGTCAACTGAAGTATGTCCTACTTACTCCTGTATGGCTTATTCACTCCTGTCTCCTTGTCCCTTCAGTTGATTCTTGATTACATGTTTTCTTTCTTTAGTAGAAAATACATTGTAGACTTCTACTCCTTTTATGGGATATCTTGGAAGAGGTATCAGGGTTTTGAAGAGGAAGGTGAACTTATATACTTGAAAGAATGTGCACGAATGGGAAGGCATTTCTTTTTTGTTTATTGTTATTTGTTATAGTGGAAGAATTCGATGCGTTAAATTCTATACCTATTAATGCCAGTTTTCTCAGGGGTATCGTGTAGCATTTGCATATATTCAGACATCAAACATGCACCTCATATTGTGCAGATATGCTGCCATTCTACAAGTCATGAAATTCTTCATATCACCTGATAATTTGGCAAAATGAAGTTGCACAATTTCAGGAAATGTAGTGCTACGGGAAGGAGCACATTTGTGGAACAGAAATTTTAAGAAGAACATTGAACATTTTGAAAAAAGAATGAAATAGGCACCTCATATTCTGAATTCTATATTGTAGAAAATGGAGCTTCATATTTTGTATTTTCCATTTGTGCATACTTCCGTTCTAGGAGGATTCCGTAGTTTGTACTTTGTACTTAAATAATTTCTGCAAGTTACGTGAGTAATTGTAGGCAGTGCTGTGTGAGCTAAATGAGAATCTCTTTTTATATGGTTGAGTTAAACCACCCTTTTGTTGTCAAATACTCAATCTATTTTGTACTTACCATTTTCTTGTATGTGTTTCATCGTGCTACATTTGGCCACCATTCACTCTTCTCAAGGTAGTGAAACTGAGGTTTGTCTTAGTCAGGTATCTTAGCTTTTCTGAGACATAGAGACCAATTAACTCTGTTCAAATATCATAGCTCATTTTCTTGTCAATGTGGTTTGATCTATAAGCTTTTCACTGCATCTAAATTATCATCTGAGTTATGTTTGCAAGTCTTTGGAAATATCTGGTGCTTACAGTTCAACTTTTCTTTGTTAACCTAGTAAAGACCACATGCAGGACCTCGTTGATATTGATGTCTTCCTGGAAGCAAAAAGAATAATTGATTCTCTTCAGAATAAGGAGGTATCTCCTGCTTTAGCATGGTGTGCAGAAAATAAATCCAGGTTGAAAAAATCAAAGGTACAATGAGTTGATGATCTTTCTGCAGCACAATTTTCATTGATGGAAATTAAAAATAGTTAGTCAAATAACAGAGTTGATGATTTGTTACAAAGCTCCAGTCTGATGGATTTACTGTCGAACTGGAGTGGTGACTCTCCTTCTGTATCTTTATTCTCCTATCCTATACTAGCTCGCAATGCAAGACAGACCAAAATGTAGGCCTGAGGCCATTGCCTGGGACCCTCATTTAGAAAGGGGCCCATAATCTGATTTTTGTGTTCTGTCATTGTATTGCAGAGCAAGTTTGAGTTTCAACTAAGGCTTCAGGAGTTCATAGAGCTCGTAAAAGCTAGTAATTACCTGCGAGCCATAGCATATGCTAGAAAATATCTTGCACCCTGGGGTGCCACCCATATGAAAGAAATGCAACGTGTCACGGCAACCTTGGCTTTCAAAAGCAGTACTAAATGTGCAACTTATAAGGTAATTCCTGTCCTGTTACTCACGTTTTCAGACTGACTTGATTTTTTCTTGTTACTTATTTGCATGTATTAGTAGTTTTCTTTTCCGCAACTCCTCTTTCTTCTGATTACCAATTTGTTCATAATAATTAGAAATCTAGTTCTTTTCACGTATATTATTATATCTAACCAAAGAAGAAACAAGTATACCTTCCATGCATTAGCCTCTTGAAAACAGTAATTGCTTGAGGACTATGTTCATCTTTTGACTGAAAGAAAAGAAAGGTTTAGCAGGTCTTTGGGGAAAGAGTTTGTGCATTTCTCCTTTGATATTGTGAAAGAATTGATAAACAAAGTGACGATGAAGGTTAGAGTGGTCAACTATGTACTGTTGTCAAGCTCATTTTTGGTTAAATATGTTGTTTTTAAAATCTGTCATTGTTATTTGGGGGGGGGGGGGGGGGGGGGAGGGTGTTAACTCTTTTATCCTAATCAAGTGTTTAGTCCCCAATAAAAAAATATATATAAATTTTAATACTATTTCAAATTAATTCTAATTTTACCCTTGACATGTTAAATCTATCAATTTCAAGTCTTGTCTTATCTATTTCAAATTAATTATAACTTTTTATTAGAAAAGAGCTCCTCTTTCACTATGGCTCACAAAAAAAATAATACTAGGAAAAATATATTCGTACACACAGTTAAAAAAAATTAGAAAATATTTAATATAATTTACTGATATGTTTAATATGAGTTTAAATGGTTAACTTGCAATTATATTTTTAAAATTTAATAATAATATTTTAGTACTATTTGCATGACACATACTCAATTTTGCTAAAAATATAAATATTTTTTACTTTTATATGTCGCATCAAACTAATAATTACACTCCTATTTTAAATCTTCTCTTTATCTATTTATAATTTCTCTCTAAAACAAATACATTTCCCTATATTTTTTTAGATTTAGCAAGTCCACAATAAATTGTAGAGTGGTTGCATGCTTGTAAATTTTAAGCCTGCAATAACTCACTTTTTTTACTAAAAGTTTAATATGAACAACTTCTTAGAAAATATTAAAAAAAAATTATAAGATATTAAAAAAACTAGAAAAATATTAAAAAATAATATAGCCTTACACTTGGGGTTAAAACAAAAAAAAGGAAATAAAAATAGTAATGCTATATTATTATTTTAAAAAATATTAACCTTATATTGTTTTAGAAAAAAATAATTTTTTATTTAAGCAGTTAAGCTTACGTAGTAGTTGTTGCAGATTTACATGCATAAGCATACAAATGGGGCCTACAAGCTCACAAATTAATAATTTAAGACTTTATTATTGCTAAAATAATAATATTTTAAATTTTATTATCAAAGTCAAAGAGCATTTTGCTCCAATAACTTATATATCATTTATTTCCCTCTAAAATTAATACATTTTTCACTTTTTTACATCACATCATATCTAAAGTAATAATTACAGTTTAGCTTGGTTCAAAATGAAATACCATATTTTCTTGAACTAGTTCAAAGTACTTAAATCAATACTAAGAATTGAGACTAGCTAATCTAGTTTGGAACTTAGCCTTAACTCAAACAAGGTCTATGATATTATTGTACTTCTGGTGCCAAACATAGTAAACGAATTTCATGAAATTTTGAGACCATATGATGAGGTGCTACTTTATCAAGTATCAATAGACAAGTAAGAATATACAATTTTCTTTTAGCAGTTGTCATTCTTTTTTGGAAAAGTGAGCAGAGTCCCTTTATATTTTATTAAGAGATAGAGAGGTACAAGAAAAAGTTACAACGATATCGAGTAGGAGAATCTTTGAAGAAGACGATAGAGGATTGCAGGAAATGGCTACTTCAAAGCCTCCAGATCTCCAAGAAGGAGATGTAGAGGTTGGTGGAGTGTCGTGCTTCCCTTGAGAAGATCCTTAGATACCGGCCTTTCTAGAGAAGCAACCAGAACACCCCCAAGAAGAAGTCACTTTCGTAAACCTCATCAAATTCTAGAGTCCGTCGGCTACATATGTTGATCTTTCAAACCAAAGAAGTTTTGCGCTTAACAGCTTCTGGCCAATTGCTATTTTTTACTTGTGGTTTAATAATGCTATAATTTCTTTCTTTCCAACAAGTGCATTGGAGAAATGACTCTGCTTGAAACTTTCCATTTTTATGCTGGCCCCATAAACCATCTTACTGTAATCTGCTGGAAGACTTTTAACTATTGGAATATTATTCCCCTATAGGATACTATTTAAAGTTCCTTTGCAGGTTTTATTCGAGGCAAAACAATGGGATTATCTGGTGGAGCAGTTCAAGCAAGAATTCTGTAGATTGTTTGGCATGACTCTTGAGCCTTTGTTGAATATCTACCTACAAGCAGGCTTATCTGCCCTCAAGACGCAGTATCCTTTTATTACTTCATCATTGAATTAATTAATCAAGGACATATTGTTTCCATTTTTCATCCAAATTTGACTGCTGCATTTAAATTGTATCTGGCTATTGTGTCCTGTTTCACGAGGACCATTTTTCCACCCTCCTTTTATTCTTTCATGAACTCAGGTTTTCTCTTGACCTTGTTAAGATTCTGTTACGAAGATAATTGTCCCAAAGAAGACCCGCTCTCGCAGGAAGGTTTCCGAAAATTAGCAGCGCCACTTCCATTCTCAAAACAACACCATTCTAAGCTTGTTTGCTACATAACCAAAGAGCTGATGGACACCGAGAATCCTCCACTTGTACTGCCGAACGGCTATGTGTATAGCACTAAGGTACAAATTGCTTAAGCCTTAAAGGACTTGTATCACTTTTCGAGCAACGAAATTTGAACAGTGTGCTGAGAATCCAATTCCTCTTCATTTATATGGCAGGCTCTTGAAGAAATGGCCAGTAAGAATGAAGGCAAAATTACTTGCCCTAGAACAGGCTATATTTGCAACTTCTCTGATCTTGTCAAGGCTTACATCTCATAGTTAAGCTCGGAGAAATGATTAAGCTGAAATTTCCATGTATTTATCATCTGGAGCAGGCAATGTTCCATGAACTATGGCCAGTGGCACCTGTACTTATGATACGGTCGTCACACTGATGCATGTGTGCTATATATATATATATGGAGTTCTTCTGTTGGCAGTTTGTTTAGTCTCTCAATTTGTTATCAAAGTAGCACATTTCAAACGTAACTAGTTATCTTTTGCTGCAAAAGTTGATTGGACGAACTACTTCTACCTGAAGTTTCTCTTATAAGATTTAATAATCTTCTTACCGTTTTTAAGTGTTCATACGAGTCACTGCTGATTCGATCAACTTGTATTTGAAAGTTGTTAATTCTAGTCAGCGGTTTTGTAACTCAAATATAGTTTCACATTTAGACACGTGATAATTTTAGTTATAAAATGTCAAAGTAATAACTGAACAATCTCTTTTCTCTTTATCACACTCGCTCAAAGCCTCAAAAGGACTCAGGTGCCATTTGCAAATAGTAAAACTACAGGGTTTAAAATGAAATGCTCAAAGTGAGGTCTTATTTATAAATCGGCCCCTTCGCACGTGTGCGGGAACCCAGCCACGCATATCCAAGTGGCGCATAGTCAAGTTAATCTGCAGCACAAAACCCACCAAAAAGAAAATATCTCTCGATCTTTTTCTTTTTCAAGAAACCCCCTTCACAAGTCGCATATAAGAAACTAAGTCCGCACGAAAAGGGAAGTAAAAGAGGAGCGAAGGGAGGGGGGGCCGTCTTCATACTTTATCCTTCCTCGCTTCTCTCCCTCTCATCTCTTGGGGAGATGGCCTCGTCCTATTCTCTCACGGCCGTAGCGCCTACCTATCCTTGCTGCTCGAGGAGGCTCAAGGTTGAAGAAGACCACCGTCGCCACCACCGCTATTCCCGAATCCCTCGATTGAAGCCCGTCGCCTTCGACTCCTCCCTCCGCTGCCGCCGCCGCTGCCCCTCCCTTTCCCCGGTGCAGAGGTGGTCAACTTCCTTAAAATGTTGTGATCGAGAACTGCTCCCGTCGGGGATTGATCATTTCAGCGTTCTTTCGATTAATCATCGTATAGGATTCAAGCGTGATTCTTTCCTCGTTTCTTTATTTGACATATAATCTTCATCTCAAAGATGGGAAGGTTGTATGAGTAGCAAATTTGTACGATTAGATGTCCGCCTGATATCGATCCTCTTGATAATAGTGGGACTTGCCGTAGAAGCAGCTTCGTTCTTGGTTGCAGTTTAGGCAAATGCAGTGTAGGAGAATTCCTACGGGCAAGCCCAAGATACCATAGGGATTAATTCGAAATCTGTGACAATTACTTGACCTGTGTAATTTTGGGCAGTTTTTATGTTTCGTTGAAATTGAACCGGAGGTTCTTTGGTCCCATTTGAGATTCTCATTTTATAAGCGCCGACATTTTATTGATGACTCGTAACGAAATCCTTTTCTTTATGTGTCGGGAGAGAAACCCTAACTCTTTGTTTGTAATTGAATGAAGGTGGCTCCATGTTGGTGAGAAAGAAGGAGTACGAGCTAACACATGGCCGTGCTCTTCTTCCAAGCAATTTTCTCATGGAACAGTAGCTTTTGGGACTAGTCAGGAAGACATCGGACGTTTCTCTTGCTTTCGAAGCCTTCGGAGACGCTGGTGTTACCTTCGAACACCTGCACCGGGTGCTCTTCTAGACAAATCAAGCTCCCGGTTTCAGAAATTTCTTCCCGGCAGAAAGAGTGTAAGTTAAAATCCTATTCATTCTGCTTCCTTTACCGGGTATCGGACCATGATATCCATCATGAGTCCACTTCTGGTAATGTGTTCCTTGAATTCCATCTGCCACCATCACTAGGATCATTATCAGTTAGGTGCTTGCCCTACATGTAGTTACTGTTAAGCAAAAGATGATGATGACTCATGACTAATTTGCTAATGCTATAATTTTTGACATCTTTCAAGGTACCATTCTTGTAAGTTGTAGTTCTTGGAAGGCATTTTATTTCTTACTGAATTATGACCATACTGCCTTAATCATGGGGACTACTACATTTAGATGAACATAATAGACTTCTATAGTGTGTAGTGGTGGAAATATTTTGAGCTGCAAAGTTAATTGTAGCTTGGTTTCTTTTCAGGTGAAATCAAATTGTATATCATGTGCTGCGTTAGGTCCAGAGGAACCACATGCAGCAAGCACAACATGGTCGGAAGCAATTCTTGAGAAACAAGGCCCGACTTTCTTGGATCCTGAAGTCATACAAGCAGAAGTGGATAGGTTTCTAAATTCTCCACTTCCTTCACATCCAAAGCTGCATCGAGGGCAGCTAAAAAATGGTCTTCGTTATCTTATTCTACCAAATAAAGTTCCTGGAAACAGGTAAGAAAGCAGCTTTTATTTGTCATCAACTTTTTGACATCTGTTGCACTTTTTTTATAATAATTATTCTCTTTGCCAATTATTATATTTATGAATATCGAATGACCTCAAAATCATGTTAAACAAAAGTTTTCCCCTCGCATCTCTTTTAGTGATACTTTAGTATTAGTAGGATATGCCCTAATCTGTTGCATGATTTGCATCAGAATTCTGGAGCTTTTATTTGGATATGCTTCTCCTCTTGCAATCATGTTATAAATGCAATTTTTGGTCATGTGGTATTAAATGAGATTATATAATGTTGTGATTAATTTATTATAATTTTTAATACATACACCTCTATGAATTGTACTGCAATATCCCAACTCTGATTTTAGCATTACGAGTCTAATGTCATGCTTACTAATTTATTTAGAACTCAGATTCGTGTCTCTCAGTTTTTTTTTACTATGTAGGTCACAATTGTTTTAAAGAATTTCATTTTAATATACAATCAACCACTATAGTTGTTATAACATTTCTCGAATTACTTTAGTTGTTATAACAATTCTTGAACTTACAGATTTGAGGCACATATGGAGATTCATGTCGGATCAATTGATGAGTTAGAAGATGAGCAGGGGATTGCACATATGATTGAACATGTTGCATTTCTTGGAAGTAAAAAGCGTGAGAAACTTCTCGGGACAGGGGCGAGGTCTAATGCATACACGGATTTTCATCACACAGTATTTCACATCCATTCTCCGACTAGTACAAAGGTTCTTTTCTTCCATGAAGTGCAAATTGGCTATTCTACTCAAATAAGAAAAAAAAAAAATCTCTTCTAGAACTCTTAATTATTTCATTGACTTGAATTGCCATTCTACAATTCAAATGTTCACTAGCTAGCTTTCATCAATATTTTGTTAAAGAAATGTTTAGTTAGTCTGAAACAACTTTTTATGTGCATAAGATGGAATTATTAGCAAACATTTTTATACTAACATTTTAACTTTTGAGACACGTCCTTTTGTCTGCCAAAATTTTCATGACCTCATAGATAAAGATGGATAATCTTACCCTTGTGCACGAAACATTTTGTGAGATAATTAGCAAGCTTAGGTTTACAAATACTTTTCTTTTAAGAGTTCTGAGGCACCTAGACTGATATTTGTTTTGGGGCTTCGCCTATTATGGTAAGAAATATAGAGGGAAACCTATTGAAAACTTCAGATGTTAGGGAAAACTTATTCATTTTCACCTCCTAACCTCCTTTCCCTTCTACAAATGTTTGGATTCTGGAGGAGCACAACAAATCTTCCAGATGTTAAAGTAATCAACAACTCTTTCTAATGCCCTTGTCCATCCGTGCTATTTCTTTTTGTTGAATTTTGAACTGGATGATGCAGATGAATAGTGGTAGGTTTGATTTTTTATAGTTGGTTAATTTTCTATTGTCGTGCATTCCGTTTTGCCCTAAAATCTTGCTGATATATATAGACTAGGGTTGTGCAATACTGCAATCTATGCTTGCATATGTAGAAACAATGTCCAAAGAATAAATATCTGTATTTTTGAGATTGATAGAAATTTGCATTTATATCATTTAAAACTGAGTTAACTTTTACTTGCATAATTGTACTTACCAAAATTACCTTTGGAACTGATCAGGTAGACATTTAGGATTTTTTAAATAAGTTACTAATAATAGAGATACTTCTACGAAAAACTTTGGGATAGGGATTGGCCTGGGCTGGCATGACATTCCATATTTATAAATGGAAATACTCATTGATGCGAAACTTTTTGGTACAACTGCTTGTACGAATGGGCAACATATAAAATGCACAGGAGATATTGTAACTTTACTTTCATATTCCTGTCTATCCTAATTGTTGTGAAAATCTACCGGAAAATCTCCAACAATGCTTAACTAAGATGCTCATATTTATGTGAGGGGAAGATGTAAATATGGATTTACATTCAGAGCTTTTACTCATTTTCGTGTAGAAAGACTAAATGATTTTTGACTATCTATGTTGCATGTCATATTTCTTTTCATAACGCTTGCTGATGGGCAGATGCAAAAAATTCCTTAGATGTTAAGGACTTTGAATCTTAATGGGGTTACTATGGCAGGATTCGGATGGAGATCTACTCCCATTTGTACTGGACACGCTGAACGAGGTAATGTAGCTACATGTTATTTCTCTTATGAAACAGTTGTTTCACATGTTTTATATATATATATATATATATATATATATATATATATATTGAGGTTTTTGTTCTAAAGGTGTGGCTTTAGTTATTTAGAGTTAAATGTTTAAGCTCTTGTATCCTCAGAAAAACTCTTTTGGTTGAATCAATGAACCTGAAAGATAGCAGTTGCCTTCATATGGACTAAAACACTTTCCTAAATGTTGGAAGCTAAAAGAAATATAGACAACTATATTATTAGATCTTATCTCAAGCACATAGGAAGGAGGATATCCTCAATATGAATGCTTTGAAAATAGAATACGGCTTAATTCTCTTTATTTTCTGCTTTCAAGGATATGTTATGTGGCATCTTTTGCTTTCCTTAGTTTTTACAAAAAAAATAATGTTGTTGAATTTTTTGTTTTAAATTAGAAGGCCAATGATTCATTAGGAGTGCCAAGTTTCTGCATATAAATTTGTTGCATTATACCTTTAAGTTGTTAGTCATGATAGTTCATGTCCTAGAATTAAAGCAAGATAGCCTTGATTTCTTCATGTCCTAGAATTAAGTTACCAAGTGAATCCTTCATTAGGTTTTTCATAAATTTTCTTTGTGGATATACCATTTACTAGTAACTTCTCATGGCTGCAGATAGCTTTCTATCCTAAATTTCTCCCATCTCGTGTTGAGAAAGAGAGACGGGCAATCCTTTCAGAACTCCAGATGATGAACACAATAGAATATCGTGTTGATTGCCAGGTAGCTAAGTAATTCTAGAGTTAGCTAATCACATAATCAGTTCTTATAAATCAATGGGAGATACATATGAAATTTTGTTTTCATGTTGACTTATATGGAATAACTGTAATTCCTTTCAAGTAGTTGTTGCAACATCTGCATTCAGAAAACAATCTGAGCAAGAGATTCCCGATTGGACTTGAAGAACAAATTCAGAAATGGGACCCAGATAAAATCCAAAAATTTCATGAACGCTGGTATTATCCGGCAAATGCTACTTTGTACCTGGTTGGAGATATCGACAACATTGCCAAAACTGTGGCCCAAATTGAGGTATGTCTATTGGTGAATTCCAAATTATAGTTCTGTAATTGTGATGTAAGAAAACAAAATAAATATGATCCATTTATACTATCATGTAGGCTGTATTTGGACGGACACTTGCAGAGAGTGAAACAACTGCTCAACAAGCTCCCAACGCTTTTGGTGCAATGGCAAATTTTCTTGTCCCAAAGCTGCCAGGAGGGCTCACTGGAAGTCTAAGTGGTCAAAGATCATCTATCTCCTTAGATCAAGCAAAGCCCACAGAAAAGGGTAGACAGGCAGTTAGACCTCCTGTAGAACATAAGTGGTCTCTCGCTGGACTAGGTCATAAAGCTGATCCTCCAGAAGTTTTCCAACACGAGTTGATTCAGAATTTTTCTATCAACATGTTCTGCAAGGTACGTGGAAATATACTTTTTCAGATGTACGAAGTTATTACTTTTTTCATGATCATGTAGTTTGATCACTGGTGATGTGTGATTTTTAGAGTGAAAAACAATAAGGGCTCAAGCTTTTTTCAATACCTAATAGGTCAAGTGGTCAACAGCAATATAAATACTATTGCTTTGGCATTGGCATGTTAGAACTCAGAAATAGAAAATAATACTGTCTTTCTAATTCAACTTATAAGAGTCATCATCACTAGTGAATACCCTAAATGAGTAAACTCTTCTCTACAAAAGCATTGACTATGTATCCTAGTAAGTATCTGAGTCATATTGATGTGTGTTGTTTCTTTATTTAAGGAAACTGAGAATGGATTTTCTACTTGTATCATTGCTCCTTGTCTCTAAGCATCTTGACTGTGGCAGTTCTTGTAGACACATAGAACTCTTGGATATTATGTCCCTTGTGAGTGCCTAAATTTGGCTTTCTAAATCTCCATTCTCAGTTCCAGCTATTCTCACTACATTTGATAGCTTAACATGATTGTGCGTGCAAGTAATACATGTAAAATTTCTTTCTTCCTTTCCCTTTTTGCTTTTGATGTGAACCTCATTCTGATTACCAAATGCGATCCAGTGCTGATTGGGCTAGTTTTGTCTTCCTGTTTATGAGTTATGGAATAGCCTGTTGCATAGCCTTTTATGCCGAATATCGCTCCCACTTCCTCATTTGCCCTAATGAATTCTTTAATGACACTAGGTTCATGAGAATCTGCCTCTATAAGATCTTCACATCATGCAGAAGTCGTGGATGCATGCTAGTTAGTTTTTTTTTGTAATTTGGTTTCAGTTATTGTACTATGACAGCTAGTGTTTTCTTCTTGTAGCTAGTCCTTACTCTTTTCTCATTTCCTTTTTTGATAATTTTGGGTGTCTTTCCAGTTATTGAACATATTTGCTTGAGCTATAGAAACTAGAAACTTCTTTTGTTTGATTCTGATATATATTAAATTGCACATGCCACAGCTTGCCAATGAGTTTTTGAATTTGTATTGACTCAATATTGTAAGACAAGTTGTTGTACTTGCAATTCCTATGTCTGAAAGTAATGAATATGTGGAGGGTATGCTCTGTTAAATAGACTTTCATAGTTTGCATTTTGTATTTAGACTTTTATTATGTTGCACATTGAGTTTCTTCTCACTGTTGTTCCTTCTAGCAGGTTCCTGTTAATAAGGTCAGAACTTATGGAGATTTACGCAACATCTTGATGAAGAGAATATTTTTGTCAGCTTTGCATTTTCGGATCAACACAAGATATAAGGTGATTTTAATATCTGAGCATACAATATAGATACATATGCAAAGCAACAAGTATGAGAATTATGATTCGAACCAGATTTAGTACAAGAAATGAACTTGCCATTTACATGTCTCCATTTTGTCATTTTAGATATTTTTATTAGCTACATTGTTTGCTTTACTTGTTTGCTTCTGCTAGAGTATTTCTCTGAAAATTTGCAATGTCAAACTGACAGATTGGAAAGGTTTAATTTTATAAGTTGGAATATAATCACTGGAATATTAAATGATTGTACAACTACCTGAAAAAGAACATGTTTTACGTCTGGCAACACACCATTCATATGGAGGGAACAAGTATACAAATAAGCATTCTTCATGGTGAAAAAAATAACCTGATATATGCACAGGCTCGTGCCAGCTTGATCACCCATTATGAGACCTAACGCCAACATGAACATGACAAGGTTAGTACTCAGTAATTGTATTAGCTATTTGATACAAAAAACAGCACATTTGCTACATGGATTACATGGCATGACCCTAACCTATATAATAAATGGGCCATATAGTGTTCTAATTCAATCAACATGATAACCCAATTTGTCACACTAACTAGTCCTAAAACTTTATTGGCCTCTGAACATGACATGAATAGTGTGCGTGAACTTGTGGTGTACAACACAATAAGCTATTTTAAGTTAGAAATTGGTATGATCAACTTGGGATGTCTGTCTCATCTGTATGTAACTACGTATATCTCCTGACATCAATTAATTAGGTGTCAGAAAAAACTGCTTCATCCAATGAGATTGATGCAGAATCTCTGTGATTTCTATATATTATGCTTCGGTTTGTTGATTGTTTTAACCATTTGGTAGATATTCCACTGCTTTATATGTGGTCGCATTTTGAATCTTGCAGAGCTCAAATCCTCCATTTACATCTATTGAGTTGGATCATAGTGATTCAGGAAGAGAAGGATGTACAGTCACTACTCTTACAGTAACAGCTGAAGCGAAAAATTGGCAGAGTGCCATTAAAGTTGCTGTGCATGAAGTATGTACCTGCGCATCTAATTCTTGACACTCCATAGACATTTGTATTCATAAATGAATTTGTTTCGAGGTTCTTTGATTATGCAATATGTATAAGTGATTACTTTTCAACAATACAAAACATGGAGTTAAAATGGAATGGTTAAGAATTTCAATAAGAAATATTGAAGATAGGGATGTATTGCTTTTCTAAGAAATTAAATGAAATTATACAATGATACTGAGGCTCAAGTAAGTCCTATTCAGCTCTCAACTTGAGTCACCTATGTAATTTGTACTGATCTCCTACCTTCTTAATGGCATTTTCTTTGCGAAAGCTCTTTATCCTCAGGATATGTGCATAATATCACCTAAGTCCTTATTCTTCTTTTCCTTAATATGAAATGATTCCACTGCAGTAGCTTTTATGCTTAATTTACATAATTGTATTATCTGGCTCTCTGTACTTTGGTTAAGTTTCCATCTGCCAACTGTTATGAATTCATAAATAGTAATTTGCTATAAGGTTACTTATTCTCACTCTATGGATATTCTTCATCACTGACCTCCTATTCTTATTCATTCCTGATATAGGTCCGCAGACTTAAAGAGTTTGGTGTTACGATGGGGGAATTAACTCGTTACATGGATGCATTAATAAAAGATAGTGAACAATTAGCTGCCATGATTGATAGTGTCCCATCAGTTGATAACTTGGATTTTATCATGGAGAGCGATGCACTTGGTCATACTGTTATGGATCAAAGACAGGGTCATGAGAGCTTGGTTGCAGTTGCTGAAACAGTTACACTTGAAGAAGTATGCGCTGCCTCATATGCTTCTCTTTATAAATGTTATATAACTAGAGTAGAATTTTATTTTAGTCATGTGGTGCTATGGTATCTCCTGAGTAAGATATGCTTATCGTATGTTCTTGCAGGTGAATTCTGTTGGTGCCGAAGTATTAGAATTTATTGCTGACTTTGGAAAACCTACGGCACCACTTCCTGCTGCTATTGTTGCATGTGTTCCAAAGAAAATGCACATTGATGGAGTGGGGGAAGCTGATTTTGAGATAGATCCACATGAAATCACTGATGCTATAATAGCAGGTTTACAGGAACCTATATATGCTGAGGCAGAGGTGTGTTCTTTTATTAACATGACCTGTATCATATCTCTACTCTATGATGTTTTTCCTCTTTCAGCATATGACTGTTTTTATGAACGGTGAATGTTATTCTTTATTTTGTGCCACAACTAACTGACTATTATTTTATTGACTAGAAGTTTGTTTTATTGTTGCAGTTTATCTTTAATTCTAAAATCTTTGACTTTCTGTTTTAAGCTTACATGAACATGTTTATGGTATGATTGTATAGTTAGTTGTACTTTGGTTCATACTTTGGTCTACATTGATGAACCGAGCAGTTCTCTGACCTTGATCTTTCATATGGTTCTTAAATGGATCTTACTTGCTTCTATAATTTCCAGGATTTGTGTCATATAAACTAAGAGTTGGCACAACAAACAGTTTATTGCATGGATCCAAAATTGGCTAATCCCGATCCAAGCCTGATATCAGGCAAATTGACCAATACCCAATCCAAGTCGGGATTGGCTGATTTGGGCCAAATGGGTTAGATCCATAACAGATCTGACCTGCATCCGACCCTGGGATATCCAGCATTGATGTCTTTGTCATTCTCTCTCTCTCTTGCCCAAACCAAAGCCGGTGCTTATTTGACGATGTTTTTCTAACTTTGACGACATAGATCCAGCTTCGACAACCTCGAGTGTGTGGTTTTTTTTTTCTCTCTCCTATTTTTTGTTACTGTTGTTCTTTTCGTCTCTCTCTCTCTCTTCTCTTCTTCTTCACTTTAGAAGTAGAAAAATGTGGTTTTTTTCTTTTATTTCTTTTGGTTCTTCCGTTCTCTCCTCTCTCTTCTTCACTGCATAAGTAGCATAATTTTTTCTTTTCGGTTCTTCCACTCTCTCTCTCTCTCTTCTCACTACAGAAGTAGAAAAGTGATTTTTTTTCTCTTTTGGTTCTTTAACTCTCTCATTCTTAAATTCTTTTTGAGTACTTTTTATTTTTTAAGTTTTTAGGCTTCTTATGAGTAATTATTATTTTCTTATTTTATAATAATTTTCCATAAATTTTTAGAAAATTTTCTGCATTTTTAATAATATTTAGAATTTTACGTAATAAAAAAATTAGTCCAAATTGATACGAGTGGCCAATACGGCCTGTACATATTGTTTAATTCCTATCTTGATCTTGAGTTTTGAAATCTTAGTTTAGTGTCTTTCAATTTTATTTTTCTGACATAAAGTGTTATTTGTAAAACTATTTTATATAATACACTAAAGAAATTTCAGTGCGATTGACAGATTTACACGAAAGTAGAAACCATTTGTGTATCATACCTCAAGAAAGGAGCTAAAATAGCAAGGTCTAGTGGACAGATTCATGATGCTAGGCACACATTGTTATGCCTTGGTACACCCTATTTTGTATACAGCTCTTTATTCTCTTGTCACAAACCAATATCTTACCAATGTGAGATGTATCAAGTACCGACTGGTACAGGGCAGTATAGGCAGATTCCTTAATCTAGAGCATGAGCTTTTTGGTAGATGCATTAAATACAACTGACAAGAGTGGATTTTTGATCCACGGTTCTGTGCTTAGTCAAACCTGTTAAATTTCCAGGGTATGCCCATAGACAGGTACAAGTTCATAATAATTTCTTTAAATCAACTAATATAAATCAAATATTATCAGTATGATTATCCAGCCATAAAATGGCAAAAGTTGTCATTCAAGACTCCTGGAGGGTATAGGGCCTTCAATACCCAAATCAGAGAATATCAAAGATGTTGGAATCCTGTTAGAGATGATGTGGCTGCTTATGTGCAATCTTTCTTCAAGTCCCAAAAGATTATATAAGAGCCAGGAGATAAACCGAAGCAAACTCTAAATGATATAGCTTATAAATGTTGATTTATCTATCCCCTCCTTGCATTCTCCTACATTACCGGTGAGTGTCTCACTTAATGTGACAGTAAAACTTGCGCTTTGCATCCAAGAGGTCATGAGTTCAAGTCTTGAAAAGTAGTGGAAATGCCATCGTCATAGATGGTGGTAAGGTTGCATATATTTTCCCCTGTAGACCCCTCATAGGTGGGAGCCTCATGCATTAAGTCGCCCCCTTCATTCTTGTGCATAGTGGTGTGGTACCTTTATTTTGATTTGATCAATGCTCAAGCAATATTCTGTATAATTTATATCTTAATGAGTTGTTGTAGTCTAGGTCTGGCCTAATTGTTAGTAAGATATTTCATTGATATAAAATGCTCCTCAGAGTACTGAGCATAGCAGGTTGACTATTTTGAACCATCTTTTTATCTATTTCATATTCTGTGTATTTTTTTACTACTGGAAATATGATGGAATATCTTTGCCAGCAATTGTTTCTAGAAACAATTTCATAAGTTCTGTTTTCTGTATTCACTGGTTTTTGTTTACTTCTGCAGCTTGAGGTGCCAAAAGTGTTGGTAAGTTCATCCCAGCTGGAGGAATTGAGGTCACAACGTAAACCATCTTTTGTTCCTTTATCCAAGGAGAATAGTGCGACGAAATTATTTGATAAGGAAACTGGGATCACACAACGCCGTCTATCTAATGGGATTCCTGTAAACTACAAGGTACTTTTGTTCGTACTTTGTTGCTAGTTCTCATTTGTAGCATAATGGTTGGCTTTTCCTTGATGGGTTTCTTCTTCATAATACACATGGCTTTCTTGTATTATAGAAAGTTCATCTTTTTGCTGGTTAACACACTTTTTGTTCCTTCTTCATAACACTCCTAAGCTACTCACTGTTTGAAATAACCTGCTGCTTTGGTAAACTTATGCACTTCTCATCCTGTGATGTAAGCATTACTCTCTTGACGACTGATATAGTTAGGATTTTCTCATCCAAGGGAGAAGGGCATGAGATGCTTGCGCGCAACTCCTCCGGCCGTAGGTTTTCTGAATTTCTGATCATGATAGGTGCAATTCTTAATAAATCTTTTTGTTACGCTTGGAGATTGGTTCAGGAGAAAAATTAATTCTTAATTGACCTGTCAACTTGATTGATACCCATAGATTAATACTTGACATGTACTTTTACCTTAATATTTTAGATTAGCATTTTGAATCTGTTTCTTTGTTTCAACGGGGTGATGCTAGGGAAATATGAGAAAAAAGGTTCCCTAGTTGTCTGAATTCATTTGACTTAATACTGGATTTAAATATATATGATTCACAATTTATTTCAGTAAAATGTTTAACCATCCATAACTTAGTTTTCGATCCTGAGTAATTGGTGGCTGCTGTTATTCACAACTAATAACTGCAATGGTATGGGACTTAGTAAGAGTATCTTTTTTTCCTTTCTCTAGGACATACACAAACCATTTCCTTCCTTGTCTTTTGCTGGGCTAATCCCCTCTCATTCTTCTCTTTCCCTCCACTAAGTCATCCATATGCCCTCTATCTTTACTTCTGAGCTTTTCCTTCTCTATTCTCCTTTCATTGTCTGCCCTTTTCTTCTCGTATGCTATTATTTTGCTTCAACAAAGGTAGTTTCTGTTATAATCTTGGTTAAGTAGAGAAGTGTGCCTTATGGAACCTTCTCAACATTGAGTAGGGCACAACAAGACCAAGGTTGTTGCATGATGATGATGCTAAAAATGGGGAACACTGTGAAGTATGTAGCACCCATTTGGTGTCGATTTTTTAGGAACTTAATTGGAAATCTTATTTATGTACTTTCTTTCTTCCTTGTGTTCTTGTAGATAGATGTTGCCCATCTGTCTGTTAATGTTCCATATATGAAGCATGAGTCTTTTTCACTTCTACTGCATCCTCACTAACTTTTTGTTATTTTTTTTGTAAATCATTTTATTCATGGTAGATCACGAAAAATGAAGCTAGAGGTGGTGTTATGCGGCTAATAGTGAATGGTGGGAGAGCTACTGAATCATCCGAATCAAAGGGAGCTGTTGTTGTTGGTGTTCGTACTCTAAGTGAGGGTGGTTGTGTTGGTAAATTTTCCAGGGAACAGGTATGTATTCTGATGCATCGGATATCTTTTGTTGCCGCCTTTCCATGGTTACATCATTGCACAGACAGATGGCAATACAGATTTATGTATGTGGCTTTGGTGATTCATATAACTTCAGCACATACAACTATAGAAAAAAATTCATAGATTGTTTGATTCCATGAACTTGAATTTTTTGTAAACTGATCAGTGAGTCCAAGTTCTACATAATGTATGAGTACATTTTTTTTTTTCTCGTAAGTCTTATTTATGGGTTCCTGACAGATGCAATTCAATAAGGAAAAGGATAACTAAAAAGGAATAAATGGTCTGCTGTACACATTAAAGTAAACTGGCTATCCACAAAGAAGTATCTGTGAATGACTATATGTTGTATCAGTGTTGGTATCTCACTGTTGCAGCGTGTGGATGTATGTACACTGCACGAGAATCCTTATGTATATTGTTTACATCATATAGATGCACTGGCATGTTTTTCTACCCTTAACATGTGAATAGTAAAACCTATCAAAAGCAGCTAGCAAACTTCCAAGCACATCTACAGAAGTTTTTCATGTTTTATTCAGCAGTAACAGTTTCATTTATGTAAATCAAAGCACCATTTTTTATGCTTAACAATGCAGATAAAGGCAATGGATAGTTGAGAACATTACCATCCTGGAAGATGTCTTCTTTTGAGTTTTTATTTTTTATTTTTATGCAAGTATTCTTACTAAGAAATACTTATGATGTTGTTTATCTGTGTAAGTCAGTTGAAGTCAATAGTGCCTACTTTGTTCAGGTAGAACTTTTCTGTGTGAATAACATGATAAACTGCTCTTTGGAGTCCACCGAGGAGTTCATCTCTATGGAGTGTAGATTTACTTTAAGAGACAACGGGATGCGTGCTGCCTTTCAACTTTTTCATATGGTGCTTGAGGTAATGATGTACTTCTAACATTGTTTATCTTGTCTTTCATTTTCAATGTTTCAATGGATTAACATGTTCCATTTAATCCACTGATTGTGATTAAGTATACAAGTTAATATGTAAGGTTCAAAACTTTCCTTCTTTGGGCTCTCTCAGCAACTTTTTTCTATACTGATCATGCCAAGTCACACTTCTACAGTTTGAAAATTGAACTACACATCTGGATCATATGATATATGCTTCTATCCAGCAATGTCGTTTTATTTAGTTTTTGTTTCTCTTCAAGATTGCAACTGTTGCCTTTCTGGAAGATGCATTGATTTTTCACTCAACCTTAATCTGGGACATTTTTTCTCCTTTGTAGGTGCACTTTACTAAATTAAATTATCAACCCATAATTTGGTTATTGTAAAATGAAATTATTAATTATGCTTTTATAATGTTGGTAACTTGATCTGAATTTATCCTTATTATTTTTGCAGCACAGCGTATGGCTAGAAGATGCATTTGATAGAGCAAAGCAACTATACTTGTCATATTACCGTTCCATCCCCAAAAGTTTAGAACGATCAACTGCTCATAAACTTATGCGAGCCATGTTGAATGACGATGAGAGATTTATTGAGCCAACACCTCAATCATTGCAAAAGTTGACACTTCAATCAGTAAAGAATGCTGTCATGGATCAGTTTATTGGTGAAAACATGGAGGTCTAAGGACACTTCTGCTTAAATAGGCTTTTGCCATTGCCATTTATTTTATTTATTTTCTGTCCAGAATTTCTTATTTGTATATGACCATGAGACTTGACATTACTTTCTTTCGGTATTGTTCTTTACCCTAACATATGATTAATATCAGGTCAGCGTCGTTGGGGATTTCACTGAGGATGACATCGAGTCTTGCATTCTTGATTATCTTGGAACAGTCAGAGCCACTAAAAATGTTACCAGTAACCAAATTATTGATCCAATCACCTTTAGACCATTTCCATCCGACCTGCATTTCCAGCAAGTATGATTTCCCATCATGTTTTAGTAATATTTTAAAAAATATTTTCTTCAGTAGAAAAGTCATGGTTTGTTGTTGTTCTAGAGCAGACTCATGCCATATCTTATTAATTGAGTAGGCAAAGATTCTGAAGCTTGACATCGCTAATATAACTATATAAGTGGTAATTTTATGGATCAAGTGGCAAACTCCCTCTCATTTTCTCTCATATTTGGAGCCTGTGTAGATTACTTTATATTTACTTTAATGCCTCAACCTAGCAAGAGAACATTTTTAGTATCTTTCACAGAAATATTGTTCCCCACTATTTGGAGCGATTGATGTTAACCTTCTTGTAATATCATATAAATAGAATTTGGAATTTTTTTTCTTTGCAAATGTTGTTGACCCTTCAACAGTTGATTGGTAGCTAGCCCTTCAACAGTTGATTGGTAGCTAGTAATAATGCGGTATGCTTTCTTTATCGGAATGATTATAAAGGGAAGCTATTTTCTTATTTCCTGCTGCTTGCTGAAATGAATCTTGCTGTTTTATATGGTTATATATATTGATCTTAAATTCTTAATTATATGCAAGAGTTCAAAAGATCATTTAGCTTCATGTATTACTGTGTACTGATGGTAAGAAAATGCAGAAGTTTATAGTTAATCAAGTTTATCCATAGTTTGAAGTTTTGCCTGAGTCGGAAAAATTCTAGTGGAAACTTATTCAAAACTTAAAACTGGTATTGTTTAAGGCCTAAACCAGTAAGATTATTAGATTTTTACCTTGCTTTCAAACTGTTATTAGCTTAAACCAATCTGTTTCAGTGCAAATTTTCTGCTTTATCTAGGTGTTAGAACTGAACCGGAACTTTGAAGTTTGAACCTTGAGTTTTTCTGCTTGCACCTTATAAAAGCAATTAATTAGCACATTCTACTTGCTAGTTTTTTTTTCTATGCTTTAAGGGTTAAGATGGTTTAAGTTAATAATTAATATTATGTGAGGATTAACATGTTCGCTGGCAGGTATTCCTGAAGGATACTGATGAAAGAGCTTGTGCATATATTGCTGGCCCAGCACCAAATCGTTGGGGATTCACTGTTGATGGCCAGGACCTTTTTGATTTAATCAAGAACTCAACTATAAATGGTAAACAACAATTTGATGTTTACATATTTGCATTTTAACATGGTGCCTTTCTTTTCAAAAGAAAAGAAGTAGCCTGAAGGTTTTGGGTGCAACGAAGTTGGCATTCTCACCCCTAAAGTATAGTAATTAGTTTTAATTGAAAAAATCATGAGATCAAACCTTGAATAAGTTCTATCCATTTTTATGCGAATTGGCCTGTAGCTGAGGGAAGTGGAGAGATTGACATGGTTGCTGCCAAGTCCTTGCCCCTTTCCTTACTCCATTATCCAGTTTACATCTGTGGCGTTGATAAAACAAGTTCATGAAATGCATAGGAGTAGAATTACATTTTCAAGATTTAGAAGGTTTGGCTCCATGGAGGATTTAAATTTTGAGAGCATGCTGCAGAAGCAGTGTCTAAACTCTAAAGCGTGACGGCAGAATGAGTATAACTTTTTAGATCATAAGATCTGATAATTGTCATCTTCCTTGTTTCATTGATTATTAGCAATCTGATCTGTGCTGCTCTTAATGTTATGGAGTTTAGTTGTGGTTTGTTATGTTCAGGTCACTACTGACAAGTTTACTCTGAATTCTCTATGTAAAACTTTAAGAAAGTAGCTATTTTAGATGTATTTATTTACTCGAGTAGAGATTCTGATCAAAGTTAATGGATGATCCATTGCAGATGAACAGCCTGAGCAAGGGACGTTAATGCCCCTGGAAGGAAAAGACCTGCAGAGTATTCGGAGTCATCCTCTTTTCTTTGGCATTACACTGAGTTTGCTGGCCGAGATCATAAATTCTAGGTAGAGTGCCTTTTCTGTTAACTTCAAAACAACCCAAGTAACAATATGTGTTCAACTAGATTATGTAGCCTTTGAGTTCATGTACCCAGAAAAGTGTGCAGAACTATAGCGTATTAATCTGATCAATGTTTCTTCTACTATAAAATGTATTGATGAAGAACTTTTATCCTTTATGTGCTCATTTATTGATATCTAGCTGGAACCTCTTATGTTTGTAAGTTTCTACTATATGTTCATGTATCATAAATGTTGTGGTGTTTGGACATATAAAATAAAGACTATGTCTTTAGGCTAATGATAGTCGGAAGAATTACAATGTGGTTCCTCTTTCAGTGGGACCAATTTTCACCTGAACTTCAAATTTATCTACTTCTACCGACAAGCTTAAAAATATGTCTCATCTCTGCTCTCAAATTTGCACATATCAAACCAATTTATTAGGGCGACGTCCTGATAACATAAATTGTCAGACGGGCCTTTATGTCTATATGACCGGTAGATCATTATGTGTTCTAGGGCATCTTTATTGTTGAAAAAACTTGAAATCATTCTTGAAGTTGCCACAACACGTGAACCTAGTGCCAATCCAAGTATGAAAATTCTCCCTTTATGTCCTCCATTATGTTAAACTCTAAAATCTTATCATCAAGCAATTCATAATAGGAGAATTGTTAGTGGAGATGACTTCTTACTGACATGGAGATAGCTTCCTTTTATTCGCATTCATTAGTATCTTCTTTTTCCAGATAGCATTAGTATATCACATCTTGTGTTCTTGTCTTTGCAGGCTCTTTACAACGGTTAGAGATTCTTTAGGACTAACATATGATGTATCTTTTGAATTAAGCCTTTTTAATAGGCTAAACCTTGGTTGGTATGTGATATCAGTAACTTCAACTCCAAGCAAGGTAGTCTCACCTTGCCAATCTCTTCAAATAAACAATGTATTCTGTTGTACTCCAAAATTTTACAGTATCACCTTTTGTTTTGGCTTTAGGTATTCAAAGCTGTTGATGCATGCAAGAGTGTTCTTAGAGGTTTACATAATAGCAGAATTGTGCAAAGGGAGCTGGACCGGGTTAGTGAAATTCTTGGCTATTACTTTGTATTGTTATGCTTTAAAGGTCATGACATGACCTGCCATTATACGTGAGAATCTAATTCATTGTATAAACAGTGAGAGTTAGAGTAACTTGGTGTTCTTGGTTATACTGTTGACTCACCCACATACTTTAAATTTTCAGCTGCACCTAATCTGATAAGTTCCTCAAAGCAGCAAGTAAATTGGTTTTGGTGGTGAACAATGAGCTTGTAAACCGATTTTGAGTGGGGTTGGGCTTATCCCAATGATTTTCTAAGTTCAATCAAATTTCAAGGAGTTTTTGACCAAATTAGCCCTCCTAAATATTTATTTTATGTGTTTAGTACACTTTAAAACTTAAATACGCGATTATGTGTGCTTTTAAACCGTTGACCCAATCAATGACTTATAAATATAAATCGCTGTCGGGATCAATAAGTTATATAGAAAATCCAAATCCTGAAAAAATTGCCAAGTCTAAGGGAGAAATCTTGGTGATTCTTTTGGATTTAGAATTTTCATATAAGTTGATAACTGAGCTAGCGACTTATTGAAGTCGCTGACTGGGTATGTGGTTTACAAACAAACCTAATCTCGCATTTAAGTTTCAAAATGAATTAATATTAGGGGCAAACTTAAAATAGTCAAAAACTTAAATTTCGAGCTAGATTTCAGGTCAAATAGATTTGTAGATAACCCGATAGTATCCCCATTACTCTCAGAGTATAGTTCTAGAAAATTATAGTAAAAGTTCAAGATAAAATATAAGCACACAAAGATGTATGTTGATCCCTAGTATATATATTCCCATTTTTGTTGCTTTGCTCTACTTAGTTCCCTAAGGCCAAAGAGGCTGAGAATAGGATTCACTATCTTGTTTCCCATAGACCCAAATTGCTCATTAATGCAATATTTCTAATGCTTTTTTATACAGAGAACTCTCCCGTTATCATTTCTGCACTAGTGTTCACAGTTTTCTTTTACTATTTCATCATGTGATATGAGCTATAATATTGTGCTATTTGATTTCCTGAACTTTTTTCTATTTTCTGAATTTTTGTTGCCATTTAGTTTGTTTCTGAATTTGTTGGATATTTTAAAAAAGAGAGGAAGTGAAACCACTGAACCAGCAGTGGAATGGCAGAAACTAGATAGTTTGTTAGTTTCAGCAAATAAGTTTTATAAAAATTTGAGTCGCCAGTTGTTGGATTGTGAAGTAATAACTTCCTTGATTGATGGGCTTCTTTCCGGTCAAGGTAACTTAGATGTGATCCTTGTGTGCTTTTTTAGGAGCACCAAGCTTAGTGATCTTTTTACCTGCCGTGTCTTTTTCATTCCTTGGGATACACATGGAACTGTTTTCTTAGAAGCTAGAACCATCTATGAGTAAAATGTTTATCTGTACTGATCCTTCAGTAACTTCAATTTTGGATCTATATTTAGTATTTCATGTTAACAAATTCATTACTGGTGCAGGCAAAGAGAACACTATTGATGAGACATGAGGCTGAAACCAAATCGAATGCTTACTGGCTAGGATTGTTAGATCACCTGCAGGCTTCATCTGTCCCAAGAAAGGTCTCATACCAATTTCTTATTGCTTTGTTTGCGAGATTTTTCTACCATATTTAAAGAAGAAATACTCAAATAGTATTTCCTGTTTCTTCTCATCAAATTTAGGATGGTTATTCACATATTTAGTCTTATCGAGAATCCAGTATATCTGAACAGAGTCGCTCACTGTAATGCATCATACAATTTATATGATATGTCTTCATAATATTTTCCGGTACTATAACATCCATCTTTGTTAACTTAAGTCTTCTCTTAGAACCTTTATTTCAAATTTTGTCTTATGCTTGTGCTTTGAATACTTCATTGTAAAACACCATCAGGGTTGATTTTCCAACTTCTCAACTCATGCAGAAAAGAATAGGTCTATGCATTGCTTTTGTCCATTTCTTATGGAATCAAGCGATATCAATCAACAATATCTCATGAGATCCATTTTCTAATGTCAAATGAATCTGTTATTTTATCTCTTCTAATTGGTGAAATAGATTATATGCAAGCATTTCTAATGTGCATCATGCTTTACCGTACTGTTATTTAACATTGTTTTCTTCTGATCCTTCTCACTTACCATTTGTAATTTGATAATGTTCTCTATTGAATTCAGGATATTTCATGCATCAAAGACTTGACTATGTTGTATGAAATTGCTACTATTGAGGATATTTACCTTGCATATGAACATTTGAGAGTAGACGATTCTTCCTTGTTTGCATGTGTTGGTGTTGCTGGAGCCCAAGCAGGTGAAGACACGCTAGGTAAGACCTGCTTAGCTAATGATTTGTGTCTGATACAAGTAGTTCCTCTATTAAATTCAACTATTTCAATCTCTGCTACAAGTTATAATTGGCAATTGTCTTTGTTGTACACTTGTACCTAAGTCCTATCGAGGCTATAGGAGTGAAGATGGGCCTAATAGGATCTGGATAGTGGGAAATCAATTTTTATAATGTTTTCTTTCTGTAACAATGTCAAACAGAGAGTAGAGTTTGTCGTAGTTTTTGCTTAATGTACTATGGTTAAGGATCAGCTATCAGTTATAAATTATGGTTTTATATTAAGAAAATTCTATTGTCAAATATTAGGCCTTGTTTACTTCAGGAATAAGGTAAATTTTAAAACAAATATTTCTCTCTGTTATTCCTAAAACGAGGTCTTTATTCTAAGAATAATTATTTTTGTATTCACTTGTATTTTAGAATAAGAGTGTAATAATTATCTTTGATGTGATATAAAGATAGAAAAAATATATTTTATTTTTTTATAAAATTATTATGAATAATATTTAATTTGATATAAAGTAGATTGATGGGATAAATATCAAGGGTAAATTAATAATTTGATTAGTGTGTGGTATAAGATGTAATATTGATGAATGGTGTTTAGCTGATATTCTGGAATACATAGTTATATTCTAAAATAAGAAAAAAATTATTTCTGAAATGAATGGGCTTAGAGTATTAGCATTTACTTAATGATCCATATATACACGTATAAATTTGGATACATGAAGCCCTATCTGCATCACACTGCACAGACATGGATTCAAATGTACTGATCTGAATCCATTTACTAAAATATGAATAGGCAAACCAAATTATAGATAATATTCAGCTCCTTTTCACTTGTATCAGGCGAAGATAGCTGACTGAGAGTTGTGGAAATTTTTGTTACCCAGTAAAAATGAGAAAAAAATGAACTTCTACCTCTTGTTACGAGCACAATCCAACTAAAGCTTGTTTTGTTGCATAATTAAGTTGCTACTGGATATGTTTTTCACTTAGTAATGTATGCTTATGTTACAGAAGCCCTCCTTTAAGCTCAAAGAGCAACAACCATGGCATTTGCTGCCCACTAAGTGGCATAAGCCTACTAGCCTCTATGCACCCCCAAATGCATTCCATGACATTGGTCATAGTAGAAAAATCTCTCAAATGCCAAATATTTGTCAGCTAGATGCTGGGTAAAGCAAAACCATCAGAAATTTTGTTCTTTAGCTTTAGTATGGAACTCTTAAACCGCTGGAAACCCTAGAATTCGTTTAATTAGTCTTCAAGTTATCTCAAGTTGTCTGTTTCAAACCATCAAGTTATGGATTTCAATTGATTTTGGTGGATTTGGATGGATTTAAGAAAGTAAAAAATAATCTGATATTTGAGGTAGGATTGGATTGAATTCATTTCCCACTTAGCCCTTATTTGGTTACATTCTTACTTATAATCAAAGTTAAAGTAGGAAAATGTAACATAACAAAGTGAATTTCATTTTAACTCCAGTACTCTTGAAACAATTGAATTTTTTGCCAAATGAAATCAATCGGAGTTGGCCCCAGTTTTGCAACACTATAGGATATCCTCATTTGCCGGTATCATAATGGGATATTTGTGAAGAGAAACTAGACAATTGTTTGTGTCACACCTCCTAATTGATTGACTATTTAGTGCCTCTTCTACTGAATATTGTCATTGCGTTCTTTATTAAGCTCTCTTCTTTCTTGGATGTTCCTTTATCTTTGAATTCTAATATCTATCTGTATCATGATTATTCCAATATTTAATCATCTACAATTTACCTCTGACTTTATTAATTTGCATATTAATAGCTTATGATGACGAACCTGATATGACCCATCAAGGGATCACTCCCATAGGACGAGGTCTATCAACGATGACACGGCCCACAACCTAATCTGCACAGATAGCTGTATGCTTCGAAGAAGTAACTACTTTGAGGTATGCTATATTTTCTTGAGTAAGCTTTGGAGCATGTTAGCCCTCAGTGTAGAGTATCGTTTGAGGTGCATGATCTCTTATTGAGCAGTCACATTAACAATGTTATACCTTACTTAAAGTTGGCACCCTTCTTTAGTTAAGCAATCCACTCTATCTGATAGAAAGAAAGTTCATAATCTAATTGATCTTACAGAAAGTTTTGAATATGAATTCTGTCACCATTCTTGGATTCACACCATTATTTGTTTCCCCAGATAAGATTCACTACGGCGTTACATCCTACTTCTAAATACTGGTTTGTGCTTAACAGTGTGCAGGGATCGAGTATAGATCCTGAAGACCGCCCACTGGGCTCTCGCCTGCATTGGGATGAGATAGCAACAAACTATTGTCATGCTGCGTCCGCAATTAGTGTTCCAATCGGATTTGAGAAATTTTGATTATTGATTCTTCCATGTATAGTAGTGGAAAGTTTTTTCTTAAATTATTTTTTCATATTCCATTGGATAAGTCTGCTTGAGGCCTGCATTGAGATCTCGTCGCTTGAGGCTGAAAAATAAGAGGAAGCTAAATCTGCCCTGAGCTGCAACTACGCCTGATTCGGTTGGGATTTCATTCGGTAGATTGCTTTGTCCACACACACTAGCATTTACTCACATTTGGGTTCCAGGATAAATTTGACACGGCTACTCCACTGTGAGTGCCCAGTTATTATAATATGTGGATTGTACACTGGATATAGTACGATTTATAATAAATAAGTATATGATTCTTCGTTTGTGGTATCTTCCCTTCTTAAAATCCAATTGAATTCATATATGATTTATCTGGTATCTCATAAATGGTGGGTTAAGAGGTGGTGGTGACTCATCCAAGAAGACTCAGTTAATTAACTAGCGTGGTGTACAAATTTCTTTTTTTCTTTATATTTTTAAACAAACAGGATGTCTCGGGCATTAATATTTTTTTCCCTTAATTAAAATGCCAATTTATGCTTTACTACTAGTCAATTTTTTAATCCACCAATTCAGAGGATATTGGCAATTTTTCAGTTTGGTTAGATTAATTTAATTGGCTCAGTACTAATCATCGACGGTAAACGGTTTGTCAAGCTACCGAGCAGAGCACGAGCTTGAGGCGAGCCAATCTCGAGCCGGACTTATCAAGCTGGAGCGGAGTAAAAGTCCCCCATCGAGCCGAACGAGCTCGCTCGTTTACACCCCTTGATCACACTAGGCTTGTTGGTGTGCGTACTAATCCGCCATTATCCTACTATCTTTCTTCACATTACCCCTTTGCACATTATACGTCTCTTTAGCAAATACTCCCTTCCTTTAGGGGTATTTGTAATATAAACCTAAACGTAAGGTCGTTTTCATAAAGTACTTCCACAACGCATTGGTTACATGTAACGTAAATTAAATTCTTCACCTAATAACTCTTTGGGAAATTTTCGAATAACACCCTACATTTTTATTGTTTTTTAATTAACTTTCTTTGATAATTTATAACCAGATATAACACTTTGCTTTTGCTTTGACTAACTATCATTATTCATTAATCCTAGTCTTATATAATTCTACTGATTAAATTACTAAACTACCCATAAAAAATTTCTAACCTTAACTGCTCTTTTTAAGCCATATAACACTAGTCTAACCTATCAAATAAAAACATTTCTTTTTAGATTTAATCACACCTAACCTACTCCCATAAAAGAGTAATTTATATATTTTGGAAATTACCTTCGGTGTTCTAAGAGAATATTTATATATTTAGTTTTAATTAACTCGAGATATCATACGAAAATTATAGGAAAAAAAAATGAAGAACGGATTGGATTATAAAATTCTATCGTTTTAAAATAATGAAAATGTATCTACTCTACTTCTACTTAGCTTGTGCATTTGAATTCTCTTCTCAGATGCTTTTTGTTTAAAGATTTTAAACTATCTATTAAATGGATCCGGATATCTATATCCATACCTGCACTATTCGGATCCGAATGGAACTATCCATCTCGGATATCTTCCAGAATAAGTATGCGGATATCTTCATTTCCCAACTCGTTCTTTTCCCTCGCAGGGCCGTCCCGAAACTCTGCACCTTGCGATTCTTAAGACGACTTTGTACGAAATCTCGTTCGTCCCCGCGGTAACGTAACCTCTTTATAAACATATATGTCGATTTGTTTTCCTTTTTTCCGTCACTTACCGCATTTAGGGTATGATCTGAGCATTTTGGATTGGGTTGAATCAGATCGGGTTAAATTTACTATCCAATGATGTCCGAATTTATGAGGTATTTGATGTATATCAGCTGGGAGATGAAAGGTTAGAATAGATATTGCCCTAGAGATGTTTGATAAATTTCCTTTGAGAGATGTTGGCTTAGGGTTCTCTGTGGTACCTAGTGTTTTCCTTTGATCTCAGTTGGATAACGAGGCTTGAAGGTTGTATATTAGGTTGTCCACAATTATTAACCAAAATATAAAGTAATTCTACTCTATTTTTGCTGTTCTTAGTTGCCTTCTAATTAAACAAGTTGATCTTTTGTTAACATATCAAGTAGCCAGCAGAAATTAATAATCTAAGACAGTAAGTAATTTGGGTAAAAATGCTAAAATTCAACAAAAATCTTTATAAGGGTAATTAAAGGAGCTGGATGTTCTTGGTCTGTGAGGCATGTGAACATACTGCTTGTGCAATCGTTACAGCCTGTTTGTATTTGCCCTTGCGGATATTCTACTTTTTCCACATGTACTGTATACTAGAGGTAGTGATCCCTTTGCTCAAAAGTTGACGTATTCATGATTTCTTCAGTTGCTCAATGGATTCTGGTATATGAATGGTCCAGAAACAACTACTACTTGAATCTTACATATACAGTTTTTAGTGGAAGCACAAACATTCCATGTAATTCTCTTCTTGTTATTTTATTTGGCTCTTTCTGCAGTTTTGTGGAATGTATATCAGAAAAGGAAAGCTTTAGAGAGCATGCTGATATAGATCTATTTCAGAAGAAATAATCTTTTGAGAAAAGAACTAAGAAGATGGAATGCGTGTTGCAAGGGATCATTGAGACACAGGTACCATCTACATACACTCCAAATATTGCTGGTTGAATGTTCAGTTTTTTTTTAAAAAAAAATTGCATTTGATATTAATCTTTTTAGTCACAATATGCACATGAAATCAACTGATACATTACTCATCATTCAAGTGTTCCCTATATTTTAGTAGTAAAACAATGAAGTGATAGTACACATCCTTCTCATTAGTACCTTGCTTCTTGACATTGTCTAAGACAACTTATAAGCTGACCATCATAATCATACTCGTCTTCAGCATCTTGAGGCCCTCGAGATTCTTCTTAGGGGTCTATGTGGTGTTTCAAAGGAGCGTGTCAGGGTTCATGAACTTTGTCTGAAAAATGTGCCAAACCTTGGTAGGTATATTGACCACACAAGTATATCATCTTCCTATTTATCCAAGTGCTTAGAGCCAATTATTCACAGTTGTGCACTTTTGTGTTCTATAGGGGTGGTGTCCTCGGAGGTCCGTCTCTTGTGTGATCTAACGGCGCCAACACCAACTTGGTATCCATCTTTCAGCTTTTACCTCCTGAATAATTTTACATACTCGCAGCACTATTTGGAATTATTTACTGTATCATCTCATGCAGGACTGTACGGCATGTTGGTGGAGCCATGAGAGGTGCTGGTGCTGAACAACTCTCGGTTTTAGTACGAACTATAACAGAAAGCAAAGCAAGCAGTAATGTGCTGCGATTCTTCAATATTCTTGGCTACAAAATAGATCATGAAATTTTGAAGGTGGGTTTTGCCTTCCATTTCCAACGAGGTGCCCATATCACTGTAACTGTGACATCTGCAAATAAAATGCCAAAGCTCCATGCCATTGATGAAGCTGTCCCTGTTACTCCCGGCATACAACTGGTAGAAATTACAGCTCCTGCTGCTCCTGAGAACTATAATGAAGTTGTTTCTTCTCTTACATCCTTTTGCGAATATTTGGCTCCGTAAGTATATCCTGTTATTACTCCACTAGCCATTTCTTTGCTGAGATGACTATATCTGAAATGAGATTTCTGCTTCCTTCAGGCTCCTACATCTTTCAAAACCTGGTGTTTCAACTGGTATAGTTCCTACTGCTGCAGCAGCTGCGGCTGCTCTTATGTCAAACAGTGGTAGTAAGCCCCTTATAGGATGATATATTTTTTTCTTCTCAAATTCCCCTTCCGTTGCCTTATTTGGATGTTATATGAAAGCCATAACGAACTGATGATGGAATTAGTTTCATCACAACTGCTTACTTTTGTATGCGTTTCAACATTCAGCACAATTTCACTGCATGCTTCCTTTGTAGGCTCTTTTGTTTCTTGCAAGCAACTTTGCAAAATGATCTGAATAGCTAAACCGACCAAGTATCTATATTAGGATATTCATGAAGTTGTCCTAACAATAGGGATGAGAATCAAGCTCGATCATTATACTACTAAGCTTCTGGACTATTTTGCAACATAATATGACATTTATTGCCATTCCTCTCATTTTATTCTTTATCTGTTTGTTTTCGTTTTTCCTACGAGCTTTAAAAGTATGATATAAATTATTGGTTCGTTATCAAACAGCATAAGCTTTTAGGTTAATATTTAACCTGATACTAGGTCTTATTATCTAACTAGAGGCTGCACATGAGGGTGTTAATTATATGATACATATTATAAGTCTGTTAGCCAACTGAAAATAACATAGAAAACTTGAAACGTGAGCCAGAATGCTCAACCCTCAAAATGCATCTAATAAGTTAATAGACTAAAAAAGAAGTAATTTACTTCCTTGAGAAGGACAACAAAGAGAAAGTATCCATAATACTATTATTCTCCTCCTCTCTTAGGTGGGGCGTCTCCGAAGTAGTCGTCCCTGCAGATGAAATGAAATGCAGAATATGTAAAACCCTACAAGCAATCTCAATCCAGCCCTCAATGAAGCGGTGGTGTTAATAAAATGGTGAAAATATAGGGTCTTTTTTAAACTGTTTTTCACATACATACTATAATATATATTTTTTTAAAAAGACCCTCTTGAAATAAGAAAAAAAAAAAATATATATATATAGTTACACGGGATGTACGTGGAAACAAAAGATTGAGAGAATGTATCAGAAAATAATCCGAGAGAGAGATAGAGAGGGTGGGGGAAGGCATACATTTGAATCCCTGCGTTGGTTGACGATGTGGATTGTATGGAAGAAGGTGCGATCGCACCACCATGTAGCCATGTGGGTGCACTTGTAGAAATTGGCCCATTTGTAGTTCACCCTGCAGTACTTGTAGGCCCTCACCAGGCAAGTCTCCACCAGCAAGCAACCGGGGAAGCACCGCACCCACTCGGGCCATTTCCACGCCTCCGCCATCCCTCTCCCGCTGCCCCCCATCTGGGAGAGGAGGAGCGCGGCAACCAACATTAACCCCACCACCACCTCCTCCCGTTTGCTGCCGCCCATCCCCACCACCGCTGCTGGTTTGCGATGTCTTTACAGTGCTATTAAGATTTTACCTATTTAGGGTTTGTAAAGGGACGAAGGAGAGTGGATATCGGAGGAAGGTTCACTGGAAAGAGAGAAAAAAATCAACGAAGATTATAGTTTTTAACCTTTTAGAATTATGGCCAACCTCACAACCATAATGTTAGACCGAAATGTTCGCAGAGTCGCAGCTCATCCATCGACCCCCGCCATCCTCCCTTCTGCTTGTCTTCGTCTCTCTTTTTTTATTCTTTTTTCCCCCATTACCCCCTTTTGACCAAACCGCGGAAAGTAAATATATAGAGGATATTAACAGAAAAACCCTCGGATTATTACGAAATTTTACCGCGGAGCGGATGGACCTGGGAGCGCGGGGGTGACGGGACTCGCCGGGGGAGAAGGAGACGATGTGAGGATGATAGTGCCGTCGTTACCGTCGCCATCGGACTCCTCCGTCGACCTCGCCGTCGCCGCCCTGTCCACGGCGCTCGTCGTCCTCGCGGCCATCTCCGCCTTCGCCGTCGCCTCCTTCCATCTCCTCTCCCGCCGCCGCCGCCGCCTGGTGGATCTCAACTCCCTGTGGCCCTCCCGCCTCCTACTCGCCCTCTTCGCTGCGGCGTGGTCCACCGCGGAGCTCCTCCGCGTCTCCTTCGTCCGCCGCATCCTCATCCCTCGCCGGCCCTACCTCCTCTGCCTCGTCCACCCCTTCGCTGCCCATGCCGTCGCTGAGCCCGCATTCCTCTCCACCCTCCTCCTCCTCCTCCGGGCCTCCACCTCCAAATCCGTTATCTCCATCTCCACCCCCTTCCTCGTCGCCCTCCCCTTCGTCATCGCCCACGTCCTGTTCCTCTACCTCCCGATCAGCGTCCTCCGCCTCCTCGGGTTCCCAGAGAACCACCTCCTCGTCGCCAGCGACGAGCGATGCGCTTACCCCCCCTACGCCGCCTTCTTCCTCGCAGCGCTCGCCGCCGCCTACGTGCCGCTCTTCGTCTCGGCGTGCTGGGGTGCGGTGGCCGTCGTGATCAACAAGCGCCTCCGCGTCCGGCTCTACGCCCTCGCAGCCGCCGTCTTGGCGGCGCTTCCGGTACAGGTGGTGGCTCTCGCGCTGGACTCCGTGTGGTTCCTGGACGGCGCCGCCGCGACGTGGTTGCACGTCGCCGAATTCTCCGCGGCCTTCTCCTGCGCCGCCGCCGGGCTCTCCATCCTCGTACTCCACCCCGTCCTCGACGGCCTCGCCGTTGCCGTCGAGGCCAAGGAAGTCGAGCTAGTTGTTGCTAGGGGCTCCGTATGACCGGGAAATGTTCGTCTTTCGTTTCTTCCCTCTCTCTACTCTTTTTTCTCCTAACAAATTTTAATTGTCGCTAATTTAAAACTTTATTCTTTTCCCTTTTAACTACTCAAATTTCAAAGTATGCCAACTACTTAGATATATAGACAGATTAATATCTTTATAATCATTTATTTATGCCAAATAAAGTCAATTTACATTATGGATAAACCACACAAACTCGATTTAGATCTACTGAGCTCTTAAAATTTATTCAAAAACAACAAATATATACACAGGATATTGCTGTTATCCTCCCAGTTTACAGTCTTCATTGACATTGTCTCGCTAGGCCTTGTCACATTTATTCAATCATTGTACAGCAACAGACTCAATAGCTCAAAAGTAACAGAGATTCCAAACATTGGAAGGCCTCAGGTGAAATCAAAATTTAGAGATACGAAATAAAAGCTTACAAAATGGATAATATATTATTGTGCAGTTGAGTGCAAGATGTTTAGGTGTTACTGCTCAGAGAGGCATCTGGCCATGGAAGGAAGGAGCAGACATCACTGTTAGCACATCTGTTACAGAGGCCATGGTACTCAGGGCTGCTTTCAGAACATCCTGTGAACACCCAGGCTTCACTATGCTTCTCACCTATAAGCGAAAAACATATAATTATCATTTGGTGCATCAGAAATATTCTTTCGCAATTTATGATGGTTTGTTTTGTAGGTAGTTACATGCATGGCAAAGGGAAAAGAGAGCAAACTTTGGTGAAATGGGAAGAGTAAAAAGAGAGTGACAGTGTGACAAGCCCCTTAAATCAATTATTTGAATAAGCACTAAGATTAAGAAGCCACCGTAACAAAGAAAGTAGCACACATAATGCTGCAGGTTTTTACCTTGTCCAGATATTCCTGGAGCTTCTTGATCCTACCCATGTAGTCCTGATCTTCCACAGACAATGTAAAAGTTTTGTCATCAGCACCAGATCCATCAAATTGAAGGGGTCCTGGATTTCTGTATAAGTCATCCATCAGAAAGCTTGGAGCCTTTTCTCTCAACAACCTGACATTTACAGCAAAACGTGAACATAAGAATCGCTAGAATTCTCACATAATCAAAATGTATGATAAGAAAAGTATGTAACATGCGATCTCACTTTCTGATTTTTCATTAATTGCAGTTAAACATCAAAAAACCAAAACATAAAATGGGTCACTATGAGAAATTACTCAATATATTGCTCCATATGCCACCCCCAAGTTCTCAAAATTGGATCGAATTTTACAAGGACGAAAGTTGAATGCTAAAGCTTATCATGTCAACAGACAGGTCATAATTGTCTGCTTGAACAAAGTATCAACTTTATTATGGTTCCATCTTTCTGGCTATCAGGTTATTTGGAACTCATTTGGTTTCATTTTGATAAAAATCTCAAGACCAACCTTTGCAAAAGAATCTCAACAGATGAGATCCATTCGTTCATCAGTGGAAGATAAAACCTGACTAAATGACTTAAAATATTGTGGAACTGATAAATGTGTCAGTCCCACTTATTTCCAAATGAATGGAGGGATAGGGGATGAATGTTTATTGTGAACAGATGCATCATGGATATGTCTAAAGAATATCTTTTCCACCCTTAATTCTTTCAACTGAATCTTTCCATCCAAAAAAAGAATTAGATTATGCCAGACATTACTCTTGTTAAAAATAGTGATCCCTGACTTGGGTTTACAGTACAAAGACGTGAGCAACTAGAAAATCAGTCAAAGTTGGCATCAGAAACATACTCGTATGCTTTTCCTTTCAGGTCAACACTTGCAGGATGAATGGCAGGTTTTCCAATAGGTATTGCTCCAGGACCACGCGAGTATCTCTTCACACTCATCATTGCCTGATAGAGACCAATATATGTTAAAAACTGATATGTTTGAGGAGTATAAAAACACCCTATGTTTTACCTTTATTATCATTAACCCTACCAATGGAGATATTTATCATTTGACCCCTCTATTTTGCTTAAAATGCCTCACAAAAATCCCGAGTTAATTTTACCCAATACTTAAACCCTAAACCCAAAATAAAAGTACCTTGACTTTAAAATACAATTTTTCATTTAGTTTTACCTTAACCTTAAATAAAACTGAAAACTTTGTATCTACAGTTATTTTAACTTATTAATATTGTAACCGACTATTAAGAAAACTAATGAAAGAGTATTTTTTAGGCATTTTAGTATGGTAACCTACTATTAATATGGTAACCAACTATTAAGAAAACTAATGAAAGAGTATTTTGAGGCATTTTAGTATGGTAACCTTAAATAAAACAGTGTGTTTTTGATAAATTTGCCTACATTTAAAGAATTAAATATTGGGCAGAATAATATTTTTAAGCCATACTACATGTGCAATTTTGAGTCTGCTACCATTCCTAACTAACCAACATGTAATGTACTCAAACAAATAAAGTAATCATCTTGACTTCACTAAACATCATGGATTTAGAGATCCTACCGTGAAAGGCGCAGCACCACATTTCCACTTGTTAACTGGATGCTTTAGGTTTGTCACAGTTGCCATATATCCATTCAGACCAGCTGATAGTATATGGGAGCAGATATGGCCAAGAACCTAGCATATTAAGTTCACAAACTGTTATAGCAAGACTTTTTCACCCAAGACAGAATGATCCTCGAACTAGAACTTACATATGCATAATCACAATCAAACTTTGATGGTAAGGACCCTCGAGCTTGATAGCCAAAAAAGTGACATACAGCACTAAATTTCTTTCCTTTATATGTGCCTTCTTTCTGGAGAGTTAGTAAAACAGTTAGTGCAGTAAAGATTAGCTCAGAAAGGAATAGCAAGAAAATGCATACAAATTCAAACATCACAAGTGATTATCTACACCGGACTATGATGTATAGAAATATTCAATGGAAGCTATTAGACTGCAGTAAACTGCTCGTACAAACAAGATATTGGATTCAGGGTGGAGAGATTAAAGAACTTGTAAGCCTGTCTACAAGAAGTTAAGCATGAAGCTCTTTGCTTGTAAATAGAAAAGTAGAACAGTAGCTGACCTACCGTTTGCTTGTCCAGTTCTGTCTCTACCAAATGGGCTAGAAGTTTCTCTGTCTCAATCTGAATAAAAGGACATCAAACAACAAATTAAAAGATAAGAAAATGTCTGCTTCCCTATAAGAGTATTAGATGATAAAACACATTTACCTGGGACAACTGTGCAGAGTTATCAGATTCTGGATGGAGAAGCAGCTGCATCATAAAAGATCTTGTTATTAGAAATAACTGATGATATCAGGTTAGACTAAAAGGAACTGCAAAAGTAGATGCTCCCACTCACTAAAAAGAGATTGAAGAAACTACCTGTCTTCTGATGAACGGTGGCAAAAATTCAAACAAGGCAGATGCCCAAGGAGAAAGGTGAGATGAGATATTCTCAATAGAAACACCTTGCCCATGAAGACTGTGAATTTCCTACATCAGTTACAGAGCAACAAAAATGGTTAAAGAGAGTCCATATCGATTGTGCACCCATGCTGTCAGAATAATGGTAAAAATCTAGAAGCTGTAGCCTATTTTATAATTGAAAAAACTACCTGCAGGAGTGCATACAGTTCTGGAATACTTTCTACAAGTCCCTCAGGAATAAGAACGACACCATGGTACTTTCCTGCATAAAAAGACATTTAATACAGCAGACTATGACAATATATTAATAGTTGAAGTAGACTGTAAACAACCTTTTTCAGCCCTGGCTTGGATTGCATTGCAGATTTGCTTTGTAATGTCAAAAATAGTCAGCTTTGACAAAGCCACCTCCTCACCTAAGATGAGCTGAAAGCAAATTGAAGTGAGTCAATAAGAGAGAAAAGCCAGCATTTCTTATGGGTTAATTCTATCCTATCATGATTGTCTAATATAACAAAAATTGTCTGAAATTCATGTCATATAAAGTCCACCAAGTTTGGATGTGACTGCAGTGCGCATTCCAAAGCCACATGAGATGCTCTGCGACCCATCAAACGAATGAAGTAATAGTACTGCAAATAAAATAGAATGTACTTGTTAGTAGAAGGATGTCATAAAACTTTCTAGACTTACAATAATTAGATGCATCTCATTCCAGATTACAAGGATCATATGTAACTCATCCCCTAAAAGTTAACTTCTAATAAAATTCAAAATAAAAATAGAAAATGTTAATTGTGTGTATGCTAAAATGAATAATAATACTCTTTAAATGGTATAAACAACTTTGAAATGTTTATACCATCCAAACCATAATTTCTAGTTTTGGTAAAATGATACAGTGATAATTCTTATATTGTCTAACAAAGTTACTCCTCTAGTTAAATAATAAATACAGGCAATCTTTTATGCAATATCATTCCATACCTTCCCTGCTGAGAGGGCATCTATGCAGACATTGCTAATGAGCTGTGAATTGACCTGAAAATATGGGCATAACAAGGTTCAATATTTCAAGTCCACTCTTTCATCACAAAAAGAAAATCAAGAGAAAAGACCAGTTGATACAACATCACCTACCAGAAGTACAAAAAAGAATGAAGAAAGATTTCACTATCCTATTCTTTCTTCATCTGTCAAGATACATAAAATGCAACAAGAGAAAATATAAGCCATGCCATTTTATTTACAAACAAACATGAATTCTGGTTCTGGCATTGTGAAAGTACATCACATATGGCAATATTTCCAAAAAACAAAGATGAATACAGAAAGGATTGAAAATGACAAGATTCAAATCTCAAAGTTAGAACTATGTACTGTTAGGTTACCATTCCAGTAAAAAAAAAAGTCATTGGAGTTTACCCTGCATACAGTATCAAATCCAACATCTGTCTCAACAAACTGATTCTTGAGATCTCCATTTAAACTAACAGGAACACCAACCACCTGTTCAAAAGTAGCATATTTCAGCTCAAAGAAGCATTGAAGGTTACGATCCTAAACTAGTGCTATTTGAAGAATACTTGCATTCTCTGTGATTTAGATAAATGTACTTCAAAAGTACAAAAAAGCAAACTATGAACTACAGATATCAAATTCATAACAGACTAAGGATTCGAAGATTGACTTATTGTCATATTTATAGAATAAAAATATATGTGTACCTTTGTTGGACACTTAGACTCAGCAAAAGTCTCCGCAAGCTGAGCAGCATCAGAGTTGGATGTGGCTCCTTCAAAGATGAATAACCAAACAAATAAGAAACTACAGTCACAGATCTGAGCGCAAAAATATTTAATGAGTTGGAAGATAGAGTACCGCCAATAATGACAAGGCCATCTAACTTCAGATCTTTGCATGACGACATTGCAGCATTTACTTGCTCAGTTGTCCTAATTTGATCTACGCTCCGGCCAAGCATATCAAAACCACCTTTATAAGTGCAAAAATGATGTCAACTATAGAATATAGAATAAAACAAAAATTTCTGAAACAAGAATATATCTTCTTTCTTTTTCTTCCCAAACCTTGGTTTTTATATGTTGAAAGAGCGTCATCTGTGATCTCCAAGGTTTTCTGTGCAAATAAACCTTCGGTACCACCTATATCCAGAAACGAGAAGTACAATTAGAGCAAAAAGTATTGTAAAGCATTCATCTAAGTACACATGACAATTTGCACTTGTATTAGGATTTATGAGACAAGTCTAGAACACTTTAAGTCTTATAATGTTCTTCCAATCAAATTATTAACTTGATTACTTTGAAATTGTTCATCATATATATCCTGGAAAATCCAACGCTTGTTTCCTATATGCTTGGATATCTATCATGAAATGAAAATTACAAGCAAGCACTCATTACCAAAGAAAGTACTCTCCTAGATTATAACCTCTGTTGTGTGTAGTAAGAAATCTTGATCTTATCTACTTAATCAACTATTCAGAAAAATCACAATTAAGCTCTGGAAATGGGCCTCTCAAAAAGGATTATGAGGACATCGGGAGGGATGGTTTCCCCTCCCCAAACTCCTTCCCGAAAATAATATCTATAGCACGCCCTAGACTGATTTTTCAACTCTGTATCTTTGCATCTCTTATGCTGCAAGGTTTGCATGCATGGACGCACGTAGACACACATACACCACTTTTCTTCTGCTTTTATCTCTTGGATTGCATCTAGTCCTAAACACATGGGCCAGTAGATGGGACTGGACTTGGCACAATTGCAGGCATTTAGAAGAAAAAAGGTCATGCAAAAGCAGCTTGACAATAGAAGGACTTTATATGTACAACTAAACATTCACTTCAAATGTCACTTATGAAAATAAAATGATAATCTAACCAAATATGGCCACTTTTGCATATTTAGTTAGTCTACTTATAACTATCAATAATATATGCAATCTCTTGACCAGTACTATCAATTATGCAAGGGATACTATGATACTAACCAACAAATCCAAGCAAAATGCTGTCAGGGTTGCGGATCTTTAAAGCATCATGAAGGCCCCACAGGACATTATGTCCTCCTGGTGATTGTCTCCCAGAAAATACAACTCCGACCCTGTAATAAAGGCAATTAGGCACGATATAAAAAGTGGTCTTCAAAGATATGAGATGATCTGTATTCTACAATTGTAATCATAAACTAATCAGAGACGGAAAAGAGAAATTGTAGTAGTAAACCTGATAGGTGGATGGTCTTCAATGATCTGTGCATCAGGAACCTTTGCAGTTGCCCTCAGAAAGTGAGCTAATGGTTGCCCAAAAGTGTGGGGAAAGGCTCGGCTGATTGCATGCGCACTAGATGAATCTGTGGTCGTTGTTGAATCCCCAAACTCGACCCTCACAGTAGTCCCCTGCTCAAAGTATCCAAAAAAAAAAAAAAATTATTGCAACCCAAATAGGCAACTTCACAAAGCCAAAGGAATCTAAGAGAATCAAAATAGCAATTGTTCTGTATTTGAACGCTAAATGCACCGATTGTTATTGCTTCCTGATGTATGAACTATTATACAGAGTCATCCAATATTCAATTTGAATATATACTTGGAAAAATAAAACAATAAATGATACTTCAATCCAACAACAATAATTTAAAAAGAAAAAAAAAAAGAATACCAAATATTGACACTAACTGCTACTTAAAATCGCTCCCTTTGATCAAAATGTAAATCTTCGAGGACAAGCAAAAAAAATCTCGATCAACCTCCATTATCTCCCCAAATCAACAGAACCATCAAAACCTTTACAAGGAAGTAAGGATACGAAAACCCAATTCTCCAATCTACCACTAGAAAAGGTACCAAGAAGAGCAAAAGAGAAGATCGAGCGAGCAAGCGAGAGAGAGAGAGAGAGTTGACCTGAAGGCAAGGGGGGAGCTCCGGTTGGTACTTGGCTCTCTCTTTCTGGAGCTCGGACAGCTCTCTCGTAAGGCCGTAATCGGAATCCATTACTCTCTCTCTCTCTCTCTATCTGTGTCGATCTTCTTTTAATCACTGTGACCTCTTCTTGAATGCTTTATTATGGAGACGACGAAGGAGATGGGTGGGGGGGGGGGGGCGGAAGGGAGCAGAGAGAAGTGGGGGTAAGGCGGTAGTTTATACCCGCGGGCGAAGCCTTACAGGTTACAACCGCGGCGCCTCCGGTTTTAAACGTCACGCCCACACCGTTTCGCGAGTTCCTATGGACTTTTTTAACCTCACCAAACATTGCATCCAATTCAGTTTCAAACTCATTTACAATCCGAACATGAGATGGGAGGGTTGGGTTAATATCTGCTTCATGTCTATCCAAGATTATTACCCCCCCTTTTTTTTTGTCGGAAATCGGTCTCGGGCCGGTCGCCGATCAGCTTAGGGCTTGCTTCGGACACTTGGTGCCCTCATTTGTTCTCAGGACCTCGAAACTTACTGCCCTCTGAGATTTTATGAGAAATAATCTTTAAAGAGCATAGTTTCATGGTTGTATTGTTGTCTTACTCCCACACACACATATAGAAGTATAATAATAAAGTGAATTTCAGTAATTTGAGAGAGAAGAAATACTTCAAAATGTTTGGCTCTGTATTTTATCTCTAAACAACGATTTACTTTGCTTAGTTAATTTGTAAGACATACGAAACTAACCCTGAGCCCAACCAACATTCCTATACGGTGGGAACCACCTTCCACGGGATAGGTCAAGATCAACGGTGATGGATAAAGTGGGTGCCTTTTGCGGGTTGTTGATTCATACTTTAGAAAATCGATGCTTATTGCTAAAGCTCTAGTTGTTCGGGGGCGCTGTTGAGCATTCACCAATATTTAGCTTGAAACGACTCTACCATCCCTATCTACAAAGCAAATTTTGGTACCCGATCCTAAGGAAAACTTTTATAATTGCCATGTTAATCTATAATAACTTTTTTCCAAAAAAAATAAAAAAATTAGTCCATGTAGATGTATTATAAAACAAATTATACATGTGGAGGGAAATCGCTATACGAGTCAGTGATTTTATATGGTATAGATCACTTTCCTGTGAGCATAACTTTGAAAAATAAATAATGTTTCGTATGGGGTTGGCAGAAATAATTATCTCTCTCGTATGATTCAAATTCGACCCGATAAATAATCAACTTACTTTCTGGTCTATTTTTTGAGATGACTCCCTTTCTTGGTCTCGGATGCATATAACTAAAGTCCTCCTAGGTTTCAATCCTTCTCGAAGCCCTCAATGCAGGACTCATAATTCCCATCACATCTCCTTTTGTTGTCTTTTTCTTACAGCGGTGGAATATTATGCTTATTTTCTCTCTCTCTCTCATTAGTCGTAGATTTATAGTTTTACACCATATTATATGCTAATTTTGATTAGTATGATTCAATTAATCATAGTGCTCTATCATTAGCATAAGTGGTTGGAGTTGTTAGATACTAAACAAAAATCCGAAGCTTTCAGATAACAAACCAACATATATTATAAGGAGGTTTGGATGGCAAGGATTGAAAAAAAATCTAGAAGAGGCCTTAATGATAATCTAGTGAAAGGCATTATATGCCTATTATTTTAGTTATAAAGAAGTAAAAATTAATGACATTTAACCCTTATTCCTGTGTCCGGGGGGAGAAAAGTAGCTTGAAGACAAAGAAACTAGTCATTTTGGATGACCAGTGGTTGTACTGGTTACCAAACATTAACATCTATATAGCCTTCAATCTCTTTAATTATGAAAAAAGATTAACCAATTAATGCCCCATATTTCGGTCCACTATCTAGATCAATGCCAAAGAAGACAAGTCGTTGATGTGTATGACGTAAAATTGAGAACCTTCCCTCTTAGATTATTACTATTGGGTCATAGACGGAACATCCATAATTCTTTATATTATGAATGAGTCCTAGAGTTTTTTAATTATTTTTTTTGTCTCCCAATTTAAATTTTTAAAATTATATTATATAGTTTTTTTTTTATCATTTAAGAGTCAAAGACTAGATATGAACTGAAAAAAGAGTCAACCTTTCCTGGATACAAATGCACTGAGGCTCTATCAAACTTTAGCCAATATGCTAAGTCACATAATTTAGATTTTAAACCGTGTGTATCGCTTAACTATTACTCCGAACTAAATGATGCTGAAACATTGCTCAAAGCCATCACGAGCTACTCCTTCAAGCCAACTATATCGTCGAACCATCAACCGAGCTAAATCATCGAGCCAGGCCAACATCAACCATCAAACTACCATAATAATTTTGGAATTAAAATCGATCTTATAAGAAAGGTAGAGTTAATCTCATGACCATCTTGATTATAAGGAAAGGTACCTACCAACTCTATTCCAATCGGTTGATTTTAAAATTTTATTTAAAAATTTTATTTAAAGGCCTGTCTAGTCAAGAACTTTGGATCCAGTCCCAGGATACAACAGAAACATTTGGGTGGCCAGAGATGGACACTGACCAATTTTGTCCATTTCTTGGTTAGAATCAATGCAACAGAGTTCCAAAGCATAAGCCCTGACGTGTTCCCAGTGGCAGTAGTTGTTGCTTTGTTTTTTCTCGAAGGTCTAAGGGTCAATAGATTTTGTTTCAAAACTAGTGGCATACGGAGAAAAAGTATTCATTTGAAGGGTCCCTCCTTTCTCCAACTCTCTGCTACGATTTCTTCTTCACTAGTTTTGAAGAAAGAAGACAAGGGTGAGTAGCCTTCCCTGCTTATTACTATTCTACTAGGAGTGAATCTATCCCAGAATCTGCCACCATTATGCTGGCAAGAAATAGTTTGTTTATTTGGGGAGACAAAGCCTGCGACTCTAAACAATGAACAAGAGATCTTAGACAATTTTCTTTCTTGGGACTCTGCGATACGAAGACAACACGTCATTGGATTTAATGACTACGATTGCAGTCTATCAATTAATACCATTTTCTTAATTAAATGATCAATAGAAAAATGAGAACAAGGAAGTGGATTCCATTTGAATTTCGTCATCCTTTGTTAGAATATATAGATATGCAACCAGTCGTGCCGTTCTTTCTTTCCCTTGTATATATATATATATCTATAGTCAATGACTTGGTTAATTTCCTCCAGTGACATAATCTTTTTTTGGTTTAACTTTTTTTTCTTTAAGCTTTTGTTGCCAACTAAACTTGTAATGGTGGAGAGCAAGTATTCCTGTCAACTATTTACAATTGTGTTTCCGTATTTAAGAGAGCATCTGCCCTTTGAAAAAGGTATGGATTCCAAAGGCCTCTTGATTAAAGAAATGATTTGAATTAAGTTGTTTTGTTTCTTTATAATTGGCTTTGTTTAGATAATTAAACACATCGCAAAGGTAAATTCTACTTTGTGTTTCCTGAAGGTGAGCTTCTTTATTATCAAATTATTAAACACTTACAGATTCGTCGACATTTAATATATTAATAAGAGTTAATAATATTTTAAAGCAAAAGGAAAGAGAAATTTAAAGGGCCAAAGGAATGTCTATAGGGTTAAAAGACATAATCATCTCATAAGTAATCCCAAATTTAAAAAAAAAAACTCTTCTTCTCTAGTGCTAGCCCTAGCTCTTTGATCGCCACTTTCTTTTCCTCACGAGAGAGGCTTTATTACCATTTTACCCTCCCTAGGAGGGTTCTTCTCCCCTAAAAGTTTTTTTTTTAATTTTTTTTTCTTTTCTCCTACTCCTCATTGGCTTCTACGTTTGTCGACCCGACCCTTTATGCGGCTTGGAGTGTGGGTGGTGAAAACAAGCCACTTAGGCCAAGCCCAACCATCTTTTTTTCTCTAACTCTACACCTTCTTTATTTCCAACTCTCTCAGAATCTCGCTCTGTACCTTTTTCGTCTTTGTTGGAATCTTTCTCCTCCCCATGTATGACTCCTTTCCTATTTTCTCTTCGTTCTTAGTGATGAGCCTCCAACTTAGTTGTCCCCCTCTTTGATACTCTGTTTATGGTTACACTCTGGCTTCTATCTCTGCCTTTCTAATAGCTGATTTATCTGACTTCACACTCTATTGTCGTTCCGATTCTAAGGTTAAATGTTGATTTGTTATTTATTATCAAATTACCAAACATGACAAAAAAATATTAATAAGATCTAATCATATTTTAAAGCAAAGAAAAAAATTATGGTAACCATAAATATGATCATTAATGACTAATTAGTGCTTTAATAAAGTATTAAATTCCTCTAATTGGGTACCATGTAATCGTACCGGGTGCCGCAACCATTAGTTTCAACATTAGAATTTTAGAAGGTACGAGAGTATTTGCCTATCAATTATAATGTACATAAGAAATTTTGCTACAAAATAGAGGTTATAATTTATATTTCATAGAGCTTCCTATTTGGAGCCCGGACTCAGCAGTCAGAACCCACAACGTGATCCGACCCAATTAAAACAAATGGATCCTGTTCAGACCCGGCCCGCAGACCAAGTGCTCTCGAAAACAAAGCAAGGTTCCCAAATCCGATTCTTCTCATCACCGTCTTGCTCACTTCTCTCTCTTATCATCTAGGTGTTCTCTAAGTGAATTTTGGTAGTATTTTGCTTCCGTTTTTGGAGTGGAATCTTGGATTGTGGTCTTTGTGTATATTAGGGTTTGTTGGGGTTACTATATTGTAGTTTGTTGAGCCTTTTATTTGAGGACTGTTACTAATTTTTTGATGAAATTACCCAAATGCAGGTAAATGTTTGCAATTTACGGGGAACGATCAGGTATACTGCTGTACCACATTTTAGAAAATAGTCGTAGTGTTCTTGGAATATATGATTATTCTTAACTAGAATATAGACATATTGATTAGGTAAAGTTTATCCTATTATTTCTCATGAACTAAACTGAGACTTGGGATTTTATACTACATTTTGTAATTAAAGGTCTTGCTGCAATGGAGCATTCATTCAAGTTCTTTGTAGCTGTTTTGTTCTATCAATGTGTTGCTTTTTCTTATTCTTTCTCTATGAAACTGTCCTTTAGAGTCAGTCATGATGAAATTACTTTGTTGATTGGATAATATAGGGAAAATCGAACTTCAGTATAATGTAAGATTATTTTTAATTGCTAGTACTAATGTACTAGTACCTGAACTTAAGGGAAGATGTTTCCCAGGATAGAGATGGATGGAGAAGTATGGTTATGTACAGTGACAATTTATGGAGACAGGTTCTCCTGTTTCTCTTGTAGTAGCTCAGAGGAATAATTATCTTCTTTACGTGTCTTTTTTCCTGTATATCTACCTTGATGGATTTTCTGATGTGTTTATTTTTCTGTATGTAGTTTATCCTCCTGCTTCATCTGTAACTATAACAAAATTATCCTCCCTGTTCGGTAGCATATCTAATTGGAGACTTAGTTTTCTCTGCTCAAATGTTTTTCTCTATACAGAATTATTATGTATGTGTGCAGTGGGAAATTGTTATAGCTTCGGAAAAATCCTGAGTGCTCTGCAACCATAATTATGCTTCAGATCACCTTAGTTCACTGATCATTACTTATGTCTTCTGTAGTTATTCATGTCCAGAAATTGCCTAATTTCCTTGACAGATCACCTTAGTTAACAGTTAGGTTTCCTTGGAGGATATTGAAATATAATAAGATGCTACTGAAGTGCACTTTGGTTTGATGAAGGTAACCATAATTCCTGGCATGGGCTTGGAGTGGTATAACTTTGATAACAGAAATTTAACATCAATCTACGCTCTTCTGTCTTACGTGCTATCTTGGGATGGCACTGTACTCATTGAAGGCCGATATCTGATTCTTTAATGGTTACTTACAATCTCTTAGTTCACTCTTCCCTCCATAAATCTGCTTCTAATTATTATGCATCAGTGCCTTAAACTGTTTTCTTACCTCATTTTTCATACATTTTGTATTCATATTCATTGCAGAGAAATGGGGATGTACCAGAGATGATGGAATTGGCTGTATTAACTAACAAATGAGACTCTAATGGTGTATCAGAAGGATCAAGTACATCTAAGCTTAAAACTTTTGATGAAGATTTACGGGAGTTGGATAAGCTAAAATTGTATGCATCCTTGTGAAATTAGTGCTCATGGATTGATAGGAAAGATTTCAAGCAGCACGAGATTCATGTCAAGTCTCGATCAAGCTTGGCTCGAAAATAAGTTAAGCTGAGCTTGATCTTGAAATTATGCTCGAAATTAAATTCGAGCCAAGTTTGATTCCGAGCCAGCTCGATCGAATCAGCTCAATAAGACTCATATATATATATATATATATATATATATATATATATATATATATATATGTATATATTGGTTGTTTGTAGTTTTTCGATATAATTATCTTTGTTGTTTGTAATTTATATTTTGGTTGCTTGTAATTTTCTAACACAATTATATCTTTATTGTTTATGATTTATACTTTAGTAATATTTATATATTTATAGTTGAATTAGGTTTTATTTCAAACTTGATTCAAGCCTAAATCAATTCAAGCTTGCTCAGGCTCAAAAATGGCTTGAATTGATAATGTTTGAAATTGCTAATTGAGCAGCTTATTTAAGTTTGAGCTCGGTTTGAGTTCGAAATAATTTCAATTCAAGCTTAATCATAGAGCCAGGCTCGAAATTAATTTCAATCCAAGCTTGATCAGAGCTAGGCTTGATCAAGCTCGGCTTGCTTACACCTCTAATAACAGGGCAATGTTCTACTGTGGTCTTGAAATTGGATGTGAAGCCCCCTGCTGCTGATGTTATTAGCATTAAGGTAAGGAATCCCAACTCTCGTGTTTGTTCTATTTATGATTGTGAAATGCCAGAGTACAGAAGAGTTAATCACAATGTCAGATAGTTAAATTTTTGCAACTATGAATAATCTATAGTTTGCCGAATTCCTCAGGCACCTGTATGGACTGCAGTATATGGAAATACCCTTGGAACACCCCGAATTAGATAGCTAAAATAATTGGAAATTCAAAATAATAGAACTTGCCTTTCCACCTTCATTTTTGTTCATTAGTTTCTTTATCGCGATCTTCCTTATTAATTGTTGCATACTCATGCATAGCTAATTTCCATGGATTTCGCTATCTCATACAGATTATACCTAAAAATCTTCTGATTGTTTAATTTAATTTCAAACAAAACCTACAATGACTCTAGGTCAAAACTACACTGTAAGTTAGATTCAAGATTTATTTTGAGATTTCTTCCTATTTTCTGAAGAGCTCAACTAGCATGTTTATATTGGATTTAGAAGACACATTTTTCAGCAATTAATATGCTTGTTGTACTTTGATGCTAAGTCTTGTTATCTTTATCCACCACTTTACCTCTTTATATAACTGAAGTAGCTAATATGTAGTCCTAGAATTCTAACTGTCTTCTTTGCCTGCATATATTATTAGACTGTTGTTTCTTGACAGTCAATAAATTTCGACTCTCCAAATAACAAGAAACCGCAGTCCTTGCATGCAATTCTGAAAACAGATTGATGATTCTGAAGTTATCATGTAACCACTCCATCTCATGTCAGAAGTCGGACAACCACTCTGATATAATTCATGAACTATATATTTGATCACAGCTAGTAATTAATATTTTTATAGTCTTATAGTGCTGGACAAGGTGTCATGACCACCAAAAAGGATAATGGAATTATACAGCTGCATACAAAAGGTCAAAAGCATGGGTAACCCATGAAGAATGGGATCACATTGGAAGCCACTGCATGAAATGAGTGCACTATCAATGGCATCAATACTGTATAGAGTCCACATGCATGTGAAGTTGAAGTGCACTGCAAGCTAATCTCCATTCTACCCACCTTTCTCTGTCTCCTTTTTTCATCTCTCTCCATGATCTCCCATCATGACCACCACTTCGTCTATGGTATAAATAAGAGAGATGAAGGTCTTTAACAGTGCAAAGAAAATAGCTAAGACAATGGCAACGGGGGTGTTCTTACAGAGGACGCCTTTGTGTTTCTTCTCAGTGGCAGCTGCAACCATAGTTCTGTTGCTTGGTGTCGCTTTGCCTAGCGATGGGGAGCAACACATGCCACTCCAGAACAACACCGCTGCAGTTAGCAGCAGCCTTGTTGGAGTTAAAGCTCAAGAAGCAATGGATTCTATAGATAACCAACGTGGGGGAGGTGGTGGAGGTGGAGGAGGTGGTGGATGGGGGTGGGGAAGTGGTGGTGGAGGTGGTGGTGGTGGTGGAGGTGGAGGTGGTGGGGGTGGGGGTGGCGGCGGCGGCGGGGGAGGAGGTGGTGGTGGTGGCGGCGGCGGTGGAGGGGGTGGCCGTGGAAGTGGCAGTGGCCATGGCCATGGCCATGGTGGTAGAAGTGGAGGTAACGGCGGCAATGGTAGTGGTAGTGGTAATGGCAAAGGAAATGGTGGCCGCGGTGGTGGTAGCGGCAGCGGTAGCGGTAGTGGTGGTGGCAAAGGTAATGGTGGTGGTGACGGCGGCTGCAATGGTAGTGGTAATGGCAAAGGAAATAGTGGTAGTGGTAGTGGTAGTGGTAGTGGTAGCGGCAATGGCAAAGGTAATGGTGGTGGCAATGGCAAAGGCAATGGTAACGGTAATGGTGGTGGCAATGGCAAAGGCAATGGTAACGGTAATGGTGGTGGCGGCGGCAGCGGCAGTGGTGGCGGAAATGGAAAAGGTAATGGAGGTGGTGGTGGTAATGGTAGCGGTAGTGGTACTGGAAAAGGTGGTGGTGGTGGGGGAAGCGGAAAAGGGAAGGGTGGGGGTCATGGAAGAGGGAGTGGCAACAGCAATGGAGGTGGCGGCGGGGGAGGTGGCAATGGTGGTGGAGGTGGTGGAGGAGGCGGCGGTAGTGGCGGCGGCGGAGGCGGCGGCGGTAGTGGTAGAAGCCATGACCACGGCAGTAAAGATAGCAGTGGTGAAAACCATGTCAAGGGTTACAAGGATGGCAATGGCAAAGGCAAAGGTGGGGCTGGCGAAGCCGTGAAGGCCAGGAAAGGACAGGCAGAGAGACTAATCACATAGGAAAAAGAAAATGACGAGTTGCAACTTTCTCAAAGAAAGAAATTAACGACGAAGTAAAAGGAAATATGAGAGCTTCATATAAGAGGGTTAGTTTCTTTGTTGACCTCAGTGTCGTGTTCTTCTTATGTCTGTCTGTCTTAGTTGTTCTAAGTGAGGGCTTCTGGTCTATCATTAATTGGTTTTGTGGGTTTGGTGAATAATGTTATGTTTCATTGCGTTAGTTTCGAGGAATCGTGTTTCAAATGATTTGCAGCAGAAGAAATAAGGTGTGATTACTCCTAATGATTGTGCAAGCTCACTCTTGGACATTGATTCAGTACATATAGATTATCTCTTTCGTTTGTTAAATATTCATAGATCTTTTTTTACTACAGAAAAATAATCATCAACTGCATTAGTAAATCACGCCGAATGATACCTTTTAGTATCATAATTTTTTTAATCAACGTATTTTCATCTAATGATAGTAATTAATTATTTTGCTAGTATTAATAACTATCTTTGAAACTGTAGTATTACTGGTATTTATAATAAATATCGTGGAAGACTGTGGTATTATCGGTATTTATAATACCTGGGATTATAAAATTCTTCGTGATACTTATAAATGTAAGAAATATTTCTATTTAAAATATTATATTTTCAGTGACATTAATAAATATAGTTAAAAACTATGGTATTATCAATATTTATTAATACTAGAATAAAAAATTTAAATAAAGAGATAGTAGAATTAAAGCGAATATAATCAGAATTGTTTAGTATATACATAATTGATGCATTGAGACAAATTTGATGACTAACTCGCACCGGATTATTCCAGGTCGAATCTAATTTATTATACTCTTAAGTTACTAATAATCATCATTTTTTCCATATATTATACTCTAGTTAGGACATCTCTGTTATGTACTAAACTACCCATAACACTAAACACGACGGGCCTCTAAAAAACGAGGGCAAAATCGTCAGATGAAAAAGAAATATGTAGAGAGCCCAGAACGGCTCTCCATTGACCTCTTCCCACCACCACAAATCCTCCTCAAAGTCCTCCTTTAAAACCTGCACAAATAACTACCTAAAATTCTCTTCTTAACATAGCAATAGTCAGACTAAGTCCGAGCTTTCTGCCCTCCTTCCTCCTCCTCCTCCTCCTCTTCTCTCTCGTTTCATTCCTCTCCTCTCCTTTCATTCTCTCCGAGTCAATGTTCTCCCTACCATTCCTGCAAAGCTTCTATTTTCGAATGGGCAGGGGAAGGGAGAGGGCGTTGTGAACTAGGCATAATTAAAGGAGTTGGATTATGGGAATAGGTCTGGTTGGGAAGCTAATAACTGAAAACTTTTGTGGGTGATTGCATGCACCTGAAGACATATATATACTGGTAATTAATTTTTTTTTCACTACACTCCACAGAATATTTATGTTAGATACAAATGTGTCTGAATTTGTATGGCTTCAGGATCCAAGAATTGATCCTTGTTCCTATGATGAAGCACTAGAAAGAGAGGAAAGAAACTCTGAAGTGCAACTAGAAACAAGATGGCATCTGCACCTTACAATCCTTCGAAGAAGGCGATCCGCAGCCCGTCGGGGTCTCAGAGCAGCCGGAACTCGACGGGGCAGACGGTGAAGTTTGCGAGGCGGACGTCCAGCGGGCGGTACGTGAGCCTGTCGAGAGAGGACATCGACATGTCCGGGGAGCTTTCCGGTGACTACACCAATTATACGGTTCAGATTCCGCCGACGCCCGACAATCAGCCGATGGACGGGCAGGAGGCAGCGTCGGTGGCGCTCAAGGCGGAGGAGCAGTACGTCTCGAATTCGCTCTTCACCGGGGGCTTCAACAGCGTCACGCGCGCACACCTCATGGACAAGGTGATCGATTCGGAGGTGACGCATCCCCAGATGGCCGGCGCCAAGGGCTCGAGGTGCGCCATGCCGGCCTGCGATGGCAAGGTTATGAGGAACGAGAGGGGAGAAGATATTGATCCTTGTGAATGCAGGCATCTCATATGTTACCCTACCTTTTTTTTGTTTTTTTAATTCTCTTGATCCAAACAAAGGTGTGTCGTTGTACTGCCGATGCCAAGAGTAAATTTTGCTCTCTAAATATCATTTTCAGGTTTAAGATATGCAGAGACTGCTACCTTGATGCACAGAAGGACGGCGGCACATGCCCCGGCTGCAAGGAGCCATACAAGATCGGGGAATTCGACGACGAGCCGGCCGACATGACCTCCGGGAAGCTCCCGCTCCCGGCCCCGAGCAACGGAAAGGCCGACAACCGCATCATGAGCTCGAACAAGTCGCTGCTGATGCGGAGCCAGACCGGCGAGTTCGATCACAACCGCTGGCTCTTCGAGAGCAAGGGAACTTACGGCTACGGCAACGCCTTCTGGCCCAAGGACGGGATGTATGACGACGATCTCGACGAGGGGATGGGAGATGGCATCCCGGAGAACACCGACAAGCCATGGAAGCCTCTGACTCGCAAGATTCCGATGCCCGCCGCCATCATCAGTCCTTACAGGTAATCTTAATTGGCGTTTAGAATCCTGGCTCAGATCAGATATTATGATGATTATCTTTCTCTATGTGATGAACTTTCCAAACGAACATCCTATGATTTAGTAATATGTGATTAATACTCCGTTGTAGGCCTAGCTGACATTTTTTCTAACTTAACCACTAACAAAATTTACTAAAATATCTTAGAGGAAAAAAAAATTCTTGAAGAACTATATAATTTTGTTATACTCAAATAAGAGTATTTAAGCGGTTAAGGACCCTTTAATTTTAAAGGATGTATCTAATGAAATATTCTTGTTTAGATAAGTATAAGTTAATGCGGGGCGTACTATGAAATTTATGGCAAACATAGTGTGGTTAAATTACAAACAGCTCAAAGACAAGGCGTTAATTGCAAGATTACTAAACTGCAAATTAATAGTATTGTTGTTGTTGTTGTTGTGAGTTAGGTTGCTGATGGTACTCCGGCTGGTGGCGCTCTTCTTCTTCCTGTCATGGCGGATCAAGCACCCGAACGAAGAGGCGATGTGGCTGTGGGGGATGTCGATCGTCTGCGAGGTCTGGTTCGCCTTCTCCTGGTTACTCGACCAAGTCCCCAAGCTCTGCCCGATCAACCGCGCCACGGACCTCACCGTCCTCAGGGACAAGTTCGACATGCCGTCCCCTTCCAACCCCACCGGCCGCTCCGACCTCCCCGGCGTCGACGTCTTCGTCTCCACTGCCGATCCGGAGAAAGAACCGCCGCTCGTCACCGCCAACACCATCCTCTCCATCCTCGCCGTCGACTACCCGGTCGACAAGCTCGCCTGCTACATCTCCGACGACGGCGGCGCGCTTCTCACCTTCGAGGCCATGGCGGAGGCGGCGAGCTTCGCGAACATGTGGGTACCGTTCTGCCGGAAGCACGACATCGAGCCGAGGAACCCGGACAGCTACTTCAACGTGAAGGGCGACCCGACAAAGAACAAGAGGAGGTCGGACTTCGTGAAGGATAGGAGGAAGGTGAAGAGAGAGTACGATGAGTTCAAGGTGAGGATTAATGGGTTGCCGGACTCGATAAGGAGGAGATCCGAGGCGTTTAATGCGAGGGAGGATATGAAGATGCTGAAGCATATGAGGGAGACGGGAGCTGATCCAATGGAGCAGCCGAAGGTTCCCAAGGCTACGTGGATGGCGGATGGCACGCATTGGCCGGGGACGTGGGCTGTGCCCTCTCCTGAGCATTCCAAAGGAGACCACGCAGGCATTCTCCAGGTATTAAAAACTAAAGAAGAACATATATATAGATATATAGCGGTTCTCCATCTTTATAGTGAAGGCCGGTAGTATATTACATTATTAGATAATGTAAGGGCTAAATTGTAAGTTTTATTGTTAAGAAATATAATGTGTATTACGTCATAGTACCGGGGGTGAAAATGTAGCTAAATAGCTAGATCGTAGAGTTTGCCTATTCTAAGCTCTTCTATCTATTGTATACCAAATTCTTTATGACTATTTAGGAGCGAAGAAAAAAAAAAGAATTTGAATTAATTCTACCAAGAGAAATGCATGCAGGTAATGCTGAAGCCGCCATCGTCGGAACCCCTATTTGGTCTGCCGGAGGAGGAGCAGATGATCGACTTCAGCGACGTGGACATCCGCCTGCCGATGATGGTCTACGTCTCCCGCGAGAAGCGTCCCGGATACGACCACAACAAGAAGGCCGGCGCGATGAACGCGCTGGTCCGCGCCTCCGCCGTCATGTCCAACGGCGCGTTCATCCTCAACCTGGACTGCGACCACTACATCTACAACTCGCAGGCCATCCGCGAGGGCATGTGCTTCATGATGGACCGCGGCGGCGACCGCATCTGCTACATCCAATTCCCCCAGCGTTTCGAAGGCATAGACCCCTCCGACCGCTACGCCAACCACAACACCGTCTTCTTCGACGGCAACATGCGCGCCCTCGACGGCGTCCAGGTATATATTTATATATCTAATATTGGTCAGGAATCTAAGATAAAGTTGAGTTTTGTTAGTAACTTGGGAATGGAATCCAGGGTCCGGTGTACGTCGGAACGGGATGCATATTCCGGCGGTTTGCGTTATACGGATTTGATCCTCCGAGGGCGACGGAGTACTCCGGCTGGTTCAGGAAGAAGGAGAAGAAGAGCACGTTCAAGGACCCCGACTCAGAGACGCAGTCGCTGAGGGCGGAGGACTTCGATAGTGAGCTCCATGCCGCCCCGAAGCGGTTCGGGAACTCAGCGGCGCTCGCAGAGTCGATACCAGTCGCGGAGTTCCAGGGACGGCCGCTTGCTGACCACCCGGGTGTCAAGCACGGCCGGCCTCCCGGTGCGCTCACTGTGCCTCGCCCGCCTCTTGACCCATCCACCGTAGCTGAGGCTGTTTCAGTCATATCTTGCTGGTAAATTTATAATCAAAAGGATATATGAAAATTTTATAATAGATGTGGACTTAACGAGTTCGAATCCAAAAAGATATAGAGCTAGCGTCAATCAGGATGAATGGATTTTAATAGGTATGAAGACAAGACGGAGTGGGGGGAGCGCGTGGGCTGGATCTACGGCTCCGTCACAGAGGACGTCGTCACCGGCTACCGGATGCACAACCGCGGATGGCGTTCCGTCTACTGCATCACCAAGCGCGATGCCTTCCGGGGCTCGGCCCCTATCAATCTCACCGACCGTCTCCACCAGGTACATCGTACTAACTTATTATAAACTAAAAGCTTAAACTGATAGTTTTTTGTTTTTCTTTATATTATAAACCCGACCACCCACCCAGGTGCTCCGCTGGGCGACCGGGTCGGTGGAGATCTTCTTCTCTCGCAACAACGCCCTCCTCGCCTCCTCCCGCCTCAAGCTCCTCCAGCGCATCGCCTACCTCAACGTCGGCATCTACCCCTTCACCTCCATCTTCCTCCTCGTCTACTGCTTCCTCCCGGCCCTCTCCCTCTTCTCCGGCTACTTCATCGTCCAGACCCTCAACGTCACCTTCCTCATCTACCTCCTCACCATCACCATCACCCTCATCCTCCTCGCCATCCTCGAGGTCAAGTGGTCCGGCGTCGGCCTCGAAGAGTGGTGGCGCAACGAGCAGTTCTGGCTCATATCCGGAACCAGCGCGCATCTCTACGCGGTCGTGCAAGGCCTCCTCAAAGTCATCGCCGGGATAGAGATTTCCTTCACGCTAACGTCGAAATCCTCGGGGGAGGATGTCGAGGATATCTACGCGGACTTATACCTGGTGAAGTGGACGTCGCTTATGATACCCCCGATAACGCTCATGATGGTGAACATAATCGCGATAGCGTTCGCGTTCGCGAGGACTATCTACAGCGAGGTGCCCCAGTGGAGCAAACTGCTCGGAGGAGCCTTCTTTAGCTTCTGGGTCTTGGCCCATCTCTATCCTTTCGCCAAGGGGTTGATGGGGCGAAGGGGGAAGACGCCGACGATAGTCTTCGTGTGGTCGGGACTTATCGCGATTACGATATCCTTGCTCTGGATAGCTATCAGCCCCCCCAAAACTTCGGGGGCGACAACTGGGACTGGGGCTTCGTTCCAGTTTCCGTGAGGGGGGGAATAGAAGGATATAAAACTATAGAAAAGGATTTTTGATATGGGAGATTTGGGATAGAGATTAATGAGGTTAATTAGGTGAATGAGAGAGGAGACGTGGTCGAATTAAACTGCTGTGATTTATTTTTTGGGCTTGGTGTCTTATATTTTTTTTGTTTGAAAAATCGTGTTGCTTTAGATTTATTATTGTAATTCTTGTTGTAGAAAAGAATAATAATTGTTTGAAAAGGACGACTCTTTCCCAGGTTACATTGTCCACTAATTATATATTATTTTTTTAAAATACTAATTCTATATTTTATTTAATTAATTAGATTATTTAATAAAGAATACATATAAAATTAAAATCGTTGAATACAATAATTATTAGATAAATTTAAAACTTTTAAAAAACTTAAAATAAAATAAATCGGGCTCTATGTTTTTAGTAAGCTCCACTGTTGGAGCTAGCAATAGAGTCTGGTTGGAACTCCACCGAACTTCAAATTTAAATTTTGAAGCCCGATTAGAATTACTTTAAGTAATAATCTATGGTCATCCAAGGGTTTCAATTTGAACGGCATTATGACTTAATCTCAAAGGATGTCCATCTCTGTTTTCATAATTTATTTGTTTTTCAAAGTTCTCTTTTTTATAATGTATACATTTTCAAATTTTGTTAAAACTCATGATTTTTCTGTGGATTTTTTTTTTAATAAAGGTACAAACTAGCATTAAATGAAAAAGTAGAAGTTTCTCTCCCCACTCAAAATGAAAAGGGCAATTTGGTCTAAAAACAGTAAATTTGGGCAGTTTTTCTTTGGACACAAAAAGGAAAAGTTCGAAAAGTTTCTTTCTTCAAAAAATAGGGTTTTATTTGCAAATAACATCCCATAATTTAGATTTATTGAGAAAACATACCGTCGTTTGGATATTTGCAAATCAACTTCTGTTACAGTTATATCTGTAAAAATTACATCCTTCGATATAAAATTCTATATATCTTTTGACAATAACCTTCAAGAGGACCAAGAAAAGGGGTGTTTTTGTTAAAGACATTATATAGAATGGAATATCCGAACGAGGAGTCAATTTATAAATGTGAAAAAGAGGAGATGGTTTTTGTATATAAGATTCAAATGCAGGTAGTTATTTGCAAAAACAATTGCAACGGCCTGAGGGTCCTCCAAACGAACGTACGTATAATTTACCTATGCGTAGCATCCAATCCGCCGTCCATCCTAGTCTGATCGGCTTCTCACACCCATCCAGTTACCGTACGGAACTCTCTTTGCGGACTCCGTAGCTAATCCACCGAAATTTGATTTGCGAATTATGGCGGTTGGTGCCGGAACTTGACAGGGGCATTCTCGTAGTTGTTTCCTTTCTCCGGGGTAATTATCGATATTCAACACCCTCGTGTTTACTGTTTCCGTTCTCCCGGCCTTTCTCCTCCGTCCTCTCTCTCTCTCGCTCTCTCTCTTCTCTCTTTCTTTCCTTCCTGGTTGCGAGAAGACGAAACTCTCGACTCCTTTTCCTGTTCTCGACTCCAAAATCGCATTTGGTTCACTTCGCCTTTTGTCGTGGATCACATGAAGTTCTTCTTTTCTTTTCCATGTTTCTCTTGATTTCGTTATGGAATTCGCGTTCTAGGGGGTTTTCTTGGTTCCTAGGGTTTTATCTCATCTTTTGAACTCGATTTCTCTTTTAGCTTTCCGCTGTTGAGTGGAGTGGGTTTATAAGGCAAGAAGTTTACGCAGTTTGATACACTAATTTGGTGATGACAGGTGAAGGAATTGAGTGTGGAATGTTAAATTTGAACGAGCCTCCTGTTGTTGAAGGTGAAAAGCTGCTGTTTTTTTTTAATGTACTTTTTGTTCTTTTGTACTTTTCTTAAAGAGGCGGTGTAATGGAGATTTGTTTGGGGTTTTATAGATGGGCAGATGCGGCATATCTATCTGCGGAAAGATAATAAGCCCATATGTCGCACGAAGTCTTGGAATCTTCCATTTGAAGTGTAAGTTATATGCTTGTTCTAGTTTGTTAAATTTTCGCATGTCGTCATTTATTGGAGCTAGTATCACGAATCTTAATAGGTCAACTACTGGAAAATGTTGATAAGAACCAGTGCAAGTGACACACTTTGGTGTAAAAATATTATTTTCTTGAGATTTCCTATGATAGCTAATAATGATAAGTGTAACTGTGTTTTATTTGGTTATGCGGGTGATCTATTTTGATACTAAAATAACTTGAGCTCGAGGGGTAGTGAAGGGGGATGACATCTCTCAGAATCTTTATTCTTGGTCTTTCGTTGTCGGTATAATTCAACAGTTCAAGAGCCACAAGATGAGCTCTATACGCTATTCTTTTTCTGCCTTTGTAGTGTTATTAATATGGATTTTTTTTTGCCATATTCGGTTCTCTTTTTCTTTGTTCTATGTATGTATCTTTTATTGATATCCTAACTTATTTGCTGGCTCATCAAATGAGAAGGTTGGGAACCATGTCTATATGCTAATTGCTGAGGGCATTTATATCCTCGAACCTTCTCTCATGATCTAACCTGAAACAACTTAAGAAGGTTGAATTATGTAAGTTTTCTCATGTTTTCACAAAAAGATGTTTAAAGCATGACATTATATATTAATACTTTTTCTCCTTCAGTCCTCTGAATCTTGTTTTTGAATTTAGAGTTGCAACTACTAGCATTAGAAAATTTGGCAAAGCCATGAGCAGCCGATGTCACATACTTTTGGATGGACCATCAAGGAAATCTGAAACATCATGAATGTTCTATCTACCTGTAGCTTTCGAAGCAGATGTGGTGAAATGTCCTGTAAAATTTTAAAAAAAAACATGGTGGATACTGGCAAGAAACTATATTAAAACAAGAGGATAATAAGTACAACCATTTCAAATCAGAATAAAGATAGTATCACATGAGGAAAGAAGCAAAGACATTTACACTTGAAAGGGCAGAGTGGATATTGGAATAGCAAAGTTAAAGAAGAAACTGAAACTACCTAAAAATCTAATGAGAATAGGACCATCACACCAAGATAACTTGGAGTGAAGATGATGAAATGCTATTTTAGAGCCAACATAGTAGTAATCAGGGGGTAGCGAATGGAGCAGGTTGTAGGTGAAGATTAAAGACATGGTAATGCAACAGACATAAGGATCCACAATGCCCGAGCTAAGATTTTTTTCATATCTACAATTGTGAAGAGGGCCTTTGGAGGTTATTTAGACATATATTCTTGGAAATTGGACTGCAGTGACAGTGACCTGATGAATATTGATGTAAATTTTGCTTAAAAGTGTTGTCCTGGCAAGAAAACAGTAAAGATTAAGATTGCTGCTGAACTCAAGATGGTTAGTTTATGCAAAATAGGAGAGAAAGATAGAAAATGGCACAATTCGGCTTAATCATACTTAGGCATAATCCAGATATATTGTCACTTTTGAGGTGAAAATAGTGAAGACAACATATGAAGGACAAGTAGAGAAAATAATTTAGTAATATATATCCAGACTACATAAAACATTCAAATTAGGTTATTGACATGCTTAGGTGAATTGGCTGCTCAGGCAAATTCACCATTTGGGATATTTATAGTTTTATACCGCCCATTCATGTGTTGTGGTTTTTTTTGTAAGGCTATCTTGTGTATACTCAAGAGTTCCTTTTCTGGAGGGTACTGTAAGAGGGTGATGGTAGGACCCTATAGAAGTCGTCACAGACACATGTATCAAGATATATGTACTATTTATTTGCTGCAATGATGTTCTTGACTTCTTGTAGTTTATTGTTTTTGATAGAACAGCTTGCTGATTCTTTCATAGTTCTACAGCCCTTCAGTTTGGCCTATAACTAAATTTCGAGAAAGCAAGACATATTGCAATTCTGGTTTTCCACAATTCCAGATATATCCAGAGCCTGAAAATTCTCATCAGGCCAAGGAGTGGGTAACCTTTTCACAATTCCTTCGGAAGCATAAAGTGGTAAGTTTTATTTATTGGGAATATCTTATTTTTACGTCTAATTGTTAACCCTGGCGTATAAAATAATTTATCCATTAGCTTTATCAAGATTCATATGTTTTTGAAGGCTGGAATCGTGAACTTTGAGTTTTGCAAGTTTTACATACTTGCTCCAGACCCTGAATTTTCACATGCTGTAATTATCTATGAGATGGGAAAGACAACCTTCACATTTAATGAACAGGAGATGGCAACATCTGGTGAGAGATTTATCGTTTCTCTGAAAATCAGGTCCTAGGCATGAATTGTTGTACTTTTGCATTCTTGACTTCTTGTTCAATGCTGTTATGGAGTAAGTTTTTAGTCATTTAAACTTGAAATAGGCATGTCTATTGTTGCTTTATAGTTGATATTTTGCTTTATTGTACTAGAGATCTGCTAAGTTTATCCATGCCTTTTTTTAGACATTTTAAAAGAACATTTCAATGGTAACTGCAAGACTGTAAATACTTGTAACTTGGTTTATGTCCCTCAGGTCAACTACATAATGATTCTCCAATCTCCAAAAAAAAATATATTCAGAATCCTTGCAAAAGCAGACGGTTGGAACATGTTGATTGCTCCTCGAACCCAAGGAAATTGCCATCACCTGCAGAGATGGTTATGCACCCTAGATATTATGCTCATAATTTGGGAGAAGAGATTTCTGACACTGGGTTTTCAAATTCTAAGGTAATTGGTTCTCTCCATAATGATGATGGCCTTTGCACTTCAAAGCTTCATCATGCAGCTGTCGATCCCTTTCCTTGTGAATCTATTGAGAATAGTCCTAGCAGTTCTCATCCAACATCAGTTAAAAAGCTTGATGTCCTTGAGAGGAATTATGTGAGGACAGATCCTAGTTACCTAAGAACCCTAAGTCAGACTCATGCTGGATGGATTTTTGGAGCAATTGCTGAGCTTGTTGACAATTCCAGGGATGCTAATGCATCTAGGTATACTTTTCCTCATGCAGCAACTAGTGTCTTTCACTTCTAAATTGCACCTCGTTTGAATTGTTCTTAAATATATTTAATGAATCTTTCCTGTTATCACTGATTTACTTTGGCCTTTTATGTATAGTATTTCTCTTGATTTTATAAGAATTAACTAAAGCCGTCCTTTTCTAATGAAATTTATCATCCTACTAGGCAAGGTATGTTCTACTTTTGCTAATAAATTTATTTGTGTCATTCTGCAGGTTGGATATTTCCATTGAGTGTCTATACTCCAAGAAAGCAGGAAAGAAAATTCCTGTATTATCAGTCATTGATGATGGACATGGCATGTCTCACATTGAAATTATGAGAATGCTTTCTTTTGGTCACAAACAGCCAAATGAAGAAGAAGCAAATCGTATTGGAAGATTTGGCATTGGATTTAAAGTAAATATGTTTATTAAATAGCCTTCTTCTGATAGGTTTTATTATGTAGCATACACACTGCCTTTTGCTAAGCTGAATATACTGTGTACTAGAAGTACCTACAATGCTTCTGACTGCTGCTCCTTTGGCTCAATGAATATTGATGTCTGATAAGTAAATATGGAAATTTAGCTGCAAAAAGTTATTTGCTAGCCCTTTTGTTCTGCTTAATGATCCTGTTCAGTATTCATGTGCTGTGACATAGTCTTTGCATGCATAACTTCCTTGATCATGTGGTATGTTACCTTAAGTATTGCTTGCCATGGAAGAATTTCCTAAGATGCAGGAATCCACATGCGAATGCTCATCTATAAGCATGTTTCCTGATGTTGAGGATTGAAACGTGTTATTCTGCATATCCCTATCTGGTATTTGTAGTTGTTCTTCAGCTGTTAATCTTGAGTTCTATGTTCTTGTTATTAGGGGGTAATTATGATTCTGCTAATTAACAATCTGTATTTGGAATGAAGGCAATGAAATATTTTACTCCAAATTTGGTGTACCTTTCATGTCATTCTTTTAAATGCATTTAATTAAGTTGCTGGGTTGGCCTGATATATTTAATTTTAGGGTTAAATTTATTTTACTCTTATGTATTTATGCTTAAAATTACTTTACTCTTTATAATTCAAAAAGTTTCAAATCAGTCCCTATGCTTACAACTAGACATGATCATTAGGCTCGAACCCGTCCGGTTTTAACCAGGCTAAGTTCGGCCCGAGCCCGATTTAGGCCCGGTCCGACCCGAGCTCGAGATGGTAGTAGGCTGCATGAGCTAAGCCTTTGCTCCCTCGGTCCGGCTCGAAAGTCTGATCCACTACTCTTATCTATGGCCCAACCCATAATGCATGCATATTCAGATAATTTTTTTAGTCCCATATTAGATATTTAGTAAATTATATATCAATATATAAGTTTATTCTCATGAAAGATAATTAAAATATCTTCATATAAGCCTATTAAACTCGGCTTAATAAAATATAATATTTTTTATATTTAACCTATTATGTTAGACCCATTATACCCAACCCAAGCCTAATATCTACTAGGCTAGTGGGCGGTAATGGGCTAGAATATTCTAGCCCGGCTCGAGTGATTGGTGGGTCGGGTCGTGAATAAATATTTAAGCTCTTTTGGCCTGAAAAGCTCGGCTCAAACCTGGCATGAACTCAGCCCGATTCGCTCGATGATCACATTTACTTACAACTAACGATGGTTGTGTCGACTAGCGCAAGGTGTGCTAGTCGACATTTACCGTGTCGGCGATGTATCGACATGTGGCACGAGGGATGCTACAAGACACCTCTCCTTAGGGCAAGGCAATCCACTCATCATTGATCTTCCGTCACTGTCGACCTCGCCATCGTTGTCGTTGCCCGTCGTGCCAGAGAGCTCCATCATTAAAGGAGCCGAAGCGCCGCAATCCTGCACGGGGATGCGACATGATGGTGCCTTCATTGACGGAGCTCTCCAGCAGTGAACTACAAGCGATGATGGCGGCGAGCGATGACGACAAGTGAAGATGAGTAGTCTTCCTCCTCTTTTTTTCTTCCTTTCTTGTGGCATGGCTGGCAAGTGCCATAGGCCATCCATGCTTACGATTAAGATGAGACCGTTTATCCAAATTGACAGGGAGCTCTCAAAATATTTTAAAGTTGAATGGGGGCCTTAATTTTGCCTATTTTTAATTTTTTTATGGACAAAAATGTCCTCTTATATAAGTATTTTTTTTCTCTTTAAAGAAAATCCACATATTTTCTTCTCTTAATTTTTAGATTGTGTTAACTATATAGTAAATTTTATTAAACCTAAGTTTTTATGAAGTTTAATAGTTAGATCACATCTAGGAATAAGATAAATATGGGTTAAAAAAATCAGATAAAAAAATCATCTGTTTTGCCTAATAAATACGAGGGGGCATTTTGCTCAATTTGGCATACTCCATTAATTTTGACAAAAAAACTGACGGTTTCACTTTAATTATAAGTACATAGATTGATTTGAGATTTTTTAAAGTATATAAATGTAAAATAATTTTGAGCATAAGTATAGGAAAGTGAAATTTATTTAACGCTTACTTTTATCTAATACTTATAATTTTTGTCATTTGTTATGTCTAGTAGGAATTTTATTAGGTTGCTGTTATGGCATGCATATATCTCTTGATGTATATCAACCTGTATCTTCACAATATGAGTTTGATCGTGTCTCATCTAAGGATTTCTACCACAATAACAATATTCTTTTCATAAGGAAAATGGGGAATTTGATGTCCTATAGTTGTTTCCAATCTCATGCTGCAATATCTAGCATGTCTTGATTAACCTATGGCTTGGTCAGAACTCAGAACTAGTAATCTACTTTACGCGCAGGGGAACCTTGGAGGCTTGGCCATCCTTTTTTGTCACCATCGACTTGATTCTGCAACCCTAACTTAGTCTTTATGTTATTTTGCAGACTGGCACTATGAAACTTGGAAGAGATGCAGTTGTTCTTACCCAAACAATCAGCTCCAGATCTGTAGCTTTGTTGTCCCAATCTTATAATGAAAATAAAGAAGTAAACATGAAAATTTGTTCTTCCCATTACTGCAATTCAGACTATTTATTGGCTCTTGATTTTATTCATTTTTGCACTATAATAATAGAGTGATCTTTCTATCTGATACAGAATCTTGAGATTCCTGTTGTCACATATTGTAAGCAAGGACAATATATGGAAACAGATTTAAATATCCAATCAGAGACCCATGCAGACTATAATTTGAAGGCTATCAAGGAATTCTCTCCTTTTAATGAGTATTTTATTGGTCAAAAGCTGGGATTGTTTGGTGAAACAGGAACCGGAACGCAGATCTACATATGGAATTTGGATGAATGGGGTTCAGATTACAGTTTGGAATGGGATTCTGGGAAAACTGTTGGAAATACTCATTACCATGCCCGTGGCGACATACTAATCCGGTCTAGGAGAGTAAGATCACGTCCAGGACAAATTAGCCAGAAGGTTCTCTATCTATAATTATTATGGAATGTTTTCTATGTTGGCTGACTTCTTTTCTCTATATTAATCTACAAAAAGATGCAATCATCAAGTAATGTTGACTGTCAGCTTTGCATATACTAATATAACCACTCCATCCCATTCGTGTTGGCATCTTTCTTTTTTTTCTTCTTTAGAAAGTGATTTTCTCTATTTCATATTTCTGGAGGATAATTTTCTTTTATCAGAGTATTGATCAGATTCTCTCTATGTCATCAATTGATGGGTCTATAGGTACCGTTAGACTATTCTCTTCAATCTTACTTGGAAGTGATCTTTTTAGATCCACGTATGAAGATTTATGTCCAAGGTTCTCTGGTAAAGAATGTTATCAGTCTGTCTCACATTTCTTTAGCCAAAATATCAACTCTGAATATGATTACTTATTTTACTTTTTGGCAGGTAAAAAGCCGGCCATTGGCCAAGTCACTTAATAAAACTGCTATAATATCAGATCATATAATGGGAAAAGCTGTTCATTTAACACTTGGAAGGAGTAAGGTAGAGTGGGAACGAATGAACTGTGGGATATTTTTGTACTGGCATGGCCGCTTGATTGAGGTGAGCCTAATTGGTGTCGATGAGCACAATTACTTTCTGTTGCTTTAGATTTTGATAATTATTTGTCTCTAGGTCATGTTCGGTAAATGCAACATCGTCAGTTAAGGGAAAATAGAATGCAGAGAAATCCAAAACTGTGCTTATCTCCGAAAAGGAACAGATACTTGTTGTAGTTGAAAGTAGGAACCGAAGGAGTAAATGTAGAAAAACATTCCATACTTTCAAATGGGTTTATGGTTTACCATCATGCTCTGTAAGTGCTGAGTGGATCTGGCAAGAACTCATATTTCCATTTTTCAGTTTGAACTTATTATGGGAAAATCCAAAATTTGGATAGTATCTATTTTGAAGATATTGCAGTTGATTCAGTAACACCTGTATATTTGGTCAGATATCATACAGTTACTTGATATAGTTTCCACAGTTTCTATATTTGTGAACAAGTTATAATTTGTTGGTAATGTTTAGAAGTTGTTAATCCTCTTGATGTTAAGTTATAAATTATTGGTGATGTTCTAAATACATTAGCTTCGTGCTTGTTCAGCTTTTCTCCTGTGGTTTATACTGGAAACCTTCTGTGTGTAAATATATTTCCAAATTTTGTGCTTAAATTAACTGGAAACTATTAGCAAAGTGAATGAATTATGAAATCCATACGTGAAAGCAGGCCCTTTGTCAGTATACTGATGTGATATCATATTTACTGTTGTAGCTTCATGTGTTGTTTCCATAAACTACTTTTTCTCGTGATGTCTACTCTTTATGTTCCCGTGACATGAACTTATCCTTTTGCAGGCTTACAAACGAGTTGGGGGACAGATACACAATGCAGACATGGGACGTGGAGTCATAGGAGTTGTAGATGTTACAAGTCTAATGGTATGCTTTTTCCTAGTGAAACCTTCAGTGTTCTTTCAATAGAAGTATTTAAAATACCTAAAAGTTTTTTTGTTGGCAAGTGCCAAACAAATGTCTTTTGGTATTTAGGTTATCTTGCAAAATTTTCTACTATATATGGATCAGCTTCTCATGTATCCTTTGCAGGATGTTGGAAATGGTAATGTATGGGTACTCAACAACAAACAAGGATTTCAAGATTGTGAAGCATATGCTAAATTGGAAGAATGGTTGGGTAACAAGGCAGATGAATATTGGGATAACAATTTTGATACGCTTAACTTGGTAAGTTTTCAAGGACAGCTGCATGGAGATATTAATACAAACATATCAAGTACTGAAATCATAATTTATTTGTCAAGCTATAGTATCTTTATATACCTATTGCCATTTGTGGTTCAAAGATTCTTTGGCATATACAGTAGTGTGATAGTGGTTGAATTGTGAACTTACGAGCTTAAACAAGGATTTAGCAGATGGTTGGACAGTGCTGCCTAGCGTAAGCATCATGCCTCTCAGGAAAGGAAAGAGGGAGGTAGGGATAGAGAGGGGTAATGAATTGAAAAAGAAAGAGAGGCAATGTTGATGGATGCTTGTCATCACCGTGACCCCTGCCAAGTTGAGAGGGGCTAGGAGGAGGTGATAAGATAGAATTCTCCTCCTTATTCCTCTGTCCAGCTATGGCTGCAGCAACAATTGTTGCAGCAACGAGCTCTCTCTCTCTCTTTTCCCTCCTCTCTCTCCCTTTCCCTTTTCCCTCTTTGTTTCCTAGCAGAATATGTAATCTATTGCTATTTGAAGTCTCTATGGGATCTTTTGTAAGTTCCTAATTGCTATCGAAGTGTTGTAGAAAACTTACATTTGATTTTTGATACTTTGACACATAAAGAGGCACTACATGCCGGTATAGTAGCAAACCCATGTCAAATGGTGGGGGGCATGTCTTAGCCTTACATTGGAGGACTTGTGTGGGTGAGAGAGAGTAAGGCATGATGGTGGTGGTGGCAACAAGTCCATGAGGAAGCCCTGGTTCACCCATAATATGACATGATCACTTCTGAGTTGACTTTGCTGACCTAGGACAAGTCCATCCTTCTTAATTATGGGCCTATCCCAGCAAATTTGCAGCTTTAGGATGAAATATATAATTAAATTATTCTTGTAGCTCACAATAGAATGTTTTAAGAAAGCTTGCTATTTATGGATCTTGTTGTACATATTAGTTGCTAGCTGATGCTGCAATATAATCCTATTTTCTTCTTCAGTCTGAGTTGGAGGATGGAATTAATTTTACTATGGTGGTTGAAATTAGCTCAAAAATATTTGTTCTGACAAATGAATATTGATCCAGAAAAAGGGGAATGAACTCTATAAGCCAGATCATGAGTGGGTACAGTGTAACAAATGTCGGAAATGGAGGATATTGAGTCCAGATTTTAACAGTGGCAGTTTGCCTCTAGAATGGTATGTCATATTCATTTCTTTTCCCGCTCTATATAGATTGCTTTTGTAATGCTAATCTATATTTTAAGATTTAAGAGAAGGTTGATTTGATGAACTCAAAATCATTTATTTGTTAGATACTTAGATTATATAAACTGCTTGCACATCGTCATCAGGGCTGTTGCAATTTAATTGCATTTAGTATTTCGATTTAGCATATAAAACTGAGTACGTATTTTTTTATAGCCTATGCATATTTTGTTATAATGGAGTGAACACTAGAGTCCATTATTGCAAATCTAAATATAATTAAATTATGTTTTCTGGAAGTTTCACCCTATTGATATTTCAAGAGATAAGTAGAAGTTCTCTAAAACATAATGTCTATTTCTCAGAGATGGTTGACATATTGGCTAGACATTAAGGAGTAATAGATAGATCATAGGTTGTTTTGAACTCCAACCTCACAACCATTTGTTTCCATTGCTCATGGATGATCAGTATGATGACTTTTTAATGATGTATCACCAATTTTAGTCCAATCTTGAATGGAATAATATTTTCCAAAAATTAAGAATGAATCCTTTTGATGTTAATGGTACAATACAAATAAAAGCTTGTAGTGATTTCAGTCCTGTCAACCTGACTAGATTATTTCATGTTTTCTCTTCTAAGCTTTAAATATCTAACATCTTCTTAGAAATTGGAACAATACTCTAATTGTACTTCAGACTGGAACAGTAGTATGTTGGGGGCATATATGATGGCTAATTATCATCTTCTTGTCATCATGATGGGAGCCTATTTCCAACAATTTTGAACTATATGAGAAAGTACCAGAAGAAGGCACCTGAAGAATTGGGCAGCATGAATTTTTTTTTTAATATATGAGTCTAACAGAATCACAGCAATTTAATTACTGAGCCACATCTAGTTTGTTGGATGTATATTGATCCTTGTCAGCCTTTTTGCTTGTAACTAAACTTACATTGTCTATACTCAAATTGGATACAACCACATTAATCCTCAGTACTTCTGAACCAGTTTTGCCCTTTGTCTACCCATTTTGAGCACCTTATAATATTTTTGCTCAGCGTCTAGTGCATTATGTGATCTCTGTTTGACATTTTTACATCTCAAAAGATGTCTCGTGTGTTATCCTCTATTTGTAGTAATTTGGCTCTTTGGGTTTCCCCAGAAATAAGGGTAGCTGACACAAAAAAAAAAAGCTACTTTCTTCACTCTGCAAATGAGAAACAAGAAAGGAGGGAAAAAAGGCAATTTCTCTTTGCGATACCTGAAAATGGAGAACTATTTGCTTTCTCATGGCACATAGTATGAACAATAAACAGAGTATTTCTTGGCATAGTTGGAACTTCAAAGGACATTAAACTTTAGGTCTTGTTGAGGCTGCTGAGCATAATGAACCAGAGCTCAATGCCGATCAAGATAGCCTGCTGCTATGCTGAGTGCTGTCCGTTTATGCTTCATTCTGTGGCCAACATTCCTTCCTTCCACCTTAATTAGGTTCCACATGGCTTTGCTTCCAGTATTAAATTAATGAGTCAAGATTTTCCTTCTTCATTTGGAAACATTAAAAAAGGTGGGGTGGAAGTTAGGTAGGAATATGGAATAGTTGCATATTCTATAAAAGCATAAGAAAAAAAATACCCTTTGTGAGTTTGTGCAGTGTGCAATTTCTTCCACACCTTTTGAAGTAAACAAGAGACAAGTCTTCATGTTTCATTTTCATGGAAAATATTTTAAAAGAAGATTTTTCTTTAGTGTTAAGTCTACTTAGACCCCATGAATTATCATTGTCTTTTATATATACTATTTAAACTTTTTTATTATACATAACATCTTTTAAACTAAGAAAAATATTTATATATACCCCCTAAAACTAAAGAAAAAAACTATAGAGACCTCTAAACGAAAAAAAGAAAAGAAAAGTGGTTCAAGGGATGAATGTGGTAAAAAAATAGTTCAAAGAACATACGTGGAATATGGTGATAGTTCAAGAGGTTTAAGTGAAATTAGACATTTCCTCTATTATGAAGATCTTTATTAGAGTTAACGTCTTGATTTGTAATGTTGGAATATTATTATCTTTTCTATATGAATATTTAGGCATCTTTTATGACAATCCAATACGGGAAATCTAAGTAAAGACATAATGAAGCATAAAAGAGAATTTGGACTTCCATATTGTTTTCTCATGGTCATGTTCTTGTGGTAGTTTCCATTATCTTTCCCTCTTGTTATACTATTTTTATCCGTCTAGTTCCCTTTGGTTAGGTTTTGTTATATGCCGCCATTTCATGGAAAATGTGAGGCTCCTGAGCAACAAGTTGGACGTGGGGTAATTACGGTAGCTGCAAAAAGGTCTGGTTATGACACAGAGCAGACCATAAATCAACAAGAAACGACATCAAAGGTGAAAATAAGTTACCAAAGCAGTATTTACTAATTAATGCTAAGCAATCTGGACATCTGGCTCATTAATAGCTTAATTGATTTTGTATTTCTCAGAAAGCCAATAGCTCTGCATTCAATTTTGACAGTGCAAAGCAGTCCGCGAGTATTACCCCAGCAAATTGGGAGGCAATATCAGATGGTAAGCATGTTAGTTTTGCTTGAAAAATGCTCCAAATAGCAGCTGCGATGAGAAGGTGGATGAAACCTTTCTATGTTAGAGAAGTTGGAAGTCCAATAGATTCCTGAATGCTGATACAGTGTTTTTTCAATTATAATGCTGGTAGCAATTTCATGATTTTCTCACAAAACTGGCTATTTTCCATAGATTCGCACAGTGCATACACATGCTGCTGAAGATAGTTTGTCATACTATGAACAATGTTGCTTCTTGTACTCACATCTACCAAGTTTATGCTTTAGATGATTGTGGAGAGGACTCTTCCCAAACCGAAGATGACATGCCTCGGCCTACCTTGAAGAGGCTGCGTAGGGGACCTGCAAGGAGTTGTAAGAAATTATAAGAAATTGCTGTATGCCAGGTATGCAATTTTTACCTCTCTCTCTCTCTCTCTCTCTCTCTCTCTCTCTCTCTCTCTACAGACACATTCTTGGTTCCTAAAATTCTTGATACTGTGTCCCCATAACATGATCACTGGTTCCTCATCACATATTTCTTATGTTGGAAAATTCTGTTATGTTCTATTCAGGAAGTTATGGACTATCTAATTTGACGTCTCTGATTGTTGGTAGAGTTTAAACCAGAAAATTACTGCAATGCTCTCCATGATCTATGCAAGCTGCTAATGACTCCATAGCTAGAACTTGGAAGTATTTGCCTGCAGCTCAATTTCGTATTGCACTTCCTTGAATCTATGCGCGTTATATTCATATAAATAGCTTTGCTAAGTTGTCCGTGAGGATCACCAGTAAGAAAGAATTTTGATTTGATGGTGAATCTTAGTTACTATTTTGTCTGCAGATTTAGTGGTGGACTCTCAGATGCAGACACCACGAGTTCTTTATTCTGGAGTGCATAGGACCTTCAAATGGCAATTCTCAGAGCCTTGAATATCTCTGAGTGCTGCAGCATTCTGATCTTTAGGTTATTCCAAGTTTAATTTAACATTCTAATTGTCAGAACATGCCCATTAGAAGATCCTCTTTTGCTGTAATCTTGTAAATGGTTTCCTTTCAACTGTCAATGATGAGAGCTACAAGGCATTCTGATCTCAAGACTATTCCAGGTTGGATTACAGTTACGGAAATGCAATCAAGCAGCTTGGATAAAGATATTGATGTTTTTATCAATTAAAAGGCAGATCGACTTTTTCTTCCCCTGCTTTTTTCCTATTGTGACAGAAATTGCTACCTTGCCCGAGATGGTTGCGAGAATATCTTAAAGGACTCAGCTTGTGCATAGTTAAGGTTACCAGGCATTATTAGCTATCTGTGAATACAACCACGATTGTATTGCAATTCTTAACATGAATGGCATGTATTTATTCTAACCCGCCTGGAGGCCATGTTTCTTTGTATTTTAAGGTTAACTTGAAATGAGAGCGTATGTTTCATGGCCTTATAAAATTATATATTGACCTTTTCCAGTCCACTAATGCTTTTCTCTCTGGGAGATGTCAATTCCCTGAGTAGTAGTGCTACGTATTTCCTTATGGCAGAAATAGTGTAATATACCTAAAACGGGGATGAGTATTATAAGAGTAAAATAAAATAATTGTTAATTCATAATTTTGCCATGTAAGATACTAAGGAAAAAGCCGAAATATTTCCTTTCTAACTGGAGTTCACATGTGTATAGGTACTGAGAAGAGCACAATACTGTTGTTGTAGTAGTACAAATATAGAGAGAGCAAGCCAACTGATTCCAACATTAAGGGAAGAGAAATGCAAAGGGAAACCATGGGAAAAGCTTGATTTCCACTGAATCACAAATCATTTTACAACAAATGATAACTAGCTTGTATACATTTCAACAAAAATATACTTCGTATCAAAACTCTCTACTGTCTTCTACTTACAAGTTGATCTATGGAACAAAATGCATAACGGTAGATACTTTTAATGACACAAAATAGTAGGATCGGAGCTCCTCCGTTCAAACAAATGCTCCATTGCCTCCACACTGTTTCCCAGCATTTACCGGGCATCTGTATGTTGAGTGTAATTGTATACAAACCTGGAAAATGGAGGCTAGTATGGAGGACTAACAGACGGTCTAATCCTGGCAGGCATTTGAGAAGGGATTCTTAAGTTGGAAGCCCGAGGATACTGGAAGGTAGGCGTTGGAGTAATTGACATCTTGTTCATTGAATACTCCAGATCATCATCACTGTTATGATTATCGAGATCTTCGAAGTTCCCTACATCATCAGCAAATTCAGGGGAATCAAGATCCTCATACTCTTCATCATCTTCTTCACTGTTGCAGTTGCTATAAGTTGTCGTGACCTGGTTCCACATCTGAAAATTTGGCAGCATAAACCTTCAAAATTCAAAAGAAATGGTTCAGTGACATGAACGCATCAATCTTTATTGCAAAACAGATTGCTGGTACATCAAGAGAAATATTATGAAAGAATGGACCCTGGATATGTTAAAAAAAGGGTAATAAATATCGCAAATATAAGATAGCTCAAAAAGGTAAAACAGATTGCTGGTACATCAAGAGAAATATTATGAAAGAATGGACCCTAGATATGTAAAACAATGGTAAAAGCAAATAATAAGAAAGTATTTATGCCTTCAAAAAGAGAATGAATGGACAACTGCTTAATCTTTATTGCAAAACAAATATAACATCTCCATGTGTGAAATAAATGGAGATAAGGTGTCAAGGAAGGTCAGAAGTTCTCGTACTAGAAAGGTCAACTGAGAACCTAAATGAAGCAGCACAAAATTCCCAACAATGTGCATCTTCGATAGAGAATTTCAGTGTCACAAAAAGTTTATGGATATGAATGCAGTTGCCCAGAAACAAGTGTGATGATCAACCCAGCATTAATTTTAAAAAATATAGACAACACCAACTATCTGCAAGAAAAATGTGGTATCGTAGATGGATGAGCTTGGGGTGCTGTTGCTGCAAACCTGTCCGAATCTTTTAGTTTATATGGATCAAAAGGGAAGAATATGTCCAATCGCTCAGTTCCTCCAAAAGCCTTTGACAATTCAGACTCAATTGAGTTCTCATAGATTGAGGGGACTGAACCATTGAACATTCGAGCAGCCTTAGCTTGTCGGAGAAACTCCTGAACTATTAAAGGCAAACAGACCTGTAATGCGCAACAAAGACAATATATCAATCAGAATCAACATAACAGGAGCCACAACTGTCATCAGCAAAAAGGAAATGGAAAACATCTTTGGAGAAACAATTAATAACTTTTTTAGAAAATGAATTAGAAGCAAGGCCCTTGACATGTCTAGAATAGCAATCTAAAGTTGTACCAACACTCTAGTCTATCATTGAAGCTACAGTGTTATGGATAGTAATACAAAATCCTCCCGAGTTAAAAAATCAGACACCTTAAATTTTCAGGCACTTTTATTTAAATTGAAATGCATTTGTCAAGTAGCAAATCAGAACTATTATGCACCTTCAAAGGATCCAACGGATGAGACAAGATAAAGCCCAGAGGCATGTCAAGAAGCTGCGACTTGAGGATCGAAGTATCCATTATCGACCTCATGCGATAGCAAAGTACATACATCACTGCCTAAAGTAGACAACACAACAACAAATTAGAAATCCACAAGGGCTAAACTGTTATCAAGAAAAGCTGAATCACTACCACATTGACAAGCTAATAATATAGTTAGTGAGATGACAAGGTAGCTCAAATATCAAAGTAAAAGATCTTGCCTAAGATAAATATAACAATATTGCCTTGTTCCAAAATCATCGGCAGGGAAAGTTATATAAAGATGATGTTCTTGAAACACCTTTCATTCGATGGCTATCAAAGAGCTTTATGTTATATATATATATAAGCATCGGAACAGCTACTTTGAAAATCTGATCTTGACCATGGTAAGTCATCTTGTATAAATATTCATTAAAGATTAATTGAGGGGACCAAATCACAAAGTATGAACTGACATAGCAAACAGATTAACTCAAACAACAATCATATACTAGGGTTTCTTTATACTGATTGATTACATAACAGTGATTAGCATATCATGGACCATGTGTTTTCCCCAAAGAGAGTTGGATAGACCAGTAGAATTAGAATCCATCACCTAAATTCCTTGTGAACATTGATGACCTCATAAAATTAGCACAGCACCTTAGTGGAAGTACACCTAAATTCTGAGATTATTCTCAAGTTGGTCCTGCACTGTTTAAATATTTCATAACACTCTAGAAGCTTGATAAGTTGATATCATCAAATTCTTACTTAGATAGTTATACTATTGCATGTCATCAATCACTATAGGAGAGTCCAGCAATTAGATAGACCAAGATGCATAAGAGAAGGAAAACCTGTATAGAATGCAACCTACTATATTCAGGTATACAGATAGAGGCATGAATCCAAAATAGTATAGTTGTGTCTATCTGTCAGGCTTTCCTCAAAGATCTGCATTAAATTCGTGATTACATCTGGAAAACTGATACCTCACATATCTGAAAAACATATACATTTTAGCCTAACTTTGAAGCCAACTAAAGTAACCAACTTCAAAGATAAGGTTTGAAAGACTGTATGCCTACAATGTAGGAATTCCTCAGTCTCCACAACAAGAACTGAAGAACATCCTTTGGCAAATTGGGCTTTGTTGTGCTTATTGGCCCATGTTGCCAGCAATCTAACATAAGATTCACCTAGTGGATGGTTAAATTTTGGTGCATCTTTGTATACTAGAGACTTTGGTCATGCCACAACCAGAAATAAGAAAATAAAAGAACCGCAAATATGGACATCAAGATAGAACTGATGATGAATGCCATAGCTTTTATTCCATAGACAGTTGATTTACTTGGACATTACTTGTTGATGACCAAAAAAGGGACTTGAGAGTCGAGATAATTAGATGGGAACATGAAATCTGCTTTGCTTTTTAGAAAAATCTTAAGCTCATCAGCAGTGCTTCATATCTGATAAATTCTTTACCTGACAACCAGCGTAAAAGACTTGATGAGATTTGGGATTCTTTATTTTTTCCTCACCGTTTTGAAATCGACAGTAGTCAAAACAACAGTCCACTAATCTGCATGAGGATCTTGATAAGTGATAAAAAAAAAAGTGACAGAAGAGTTAAAAAGAAGAAGAAGAAGATATCCAAGTCACCTTTTGATTATGCTCACAACATCGCAAGGGGAAATGAACTTTGCCCGGGACAAATAGCTTCCAAGGTATGAAACAGCACTCATTCTGCAATAGAGAAAACCAAAATTATGCACCATGCATTTGGTGGTTCCAAATAAGGCTATATGGAGAAAAATAAATCAATGCATGACTTAAAGCACAACCAAAATAAATGTATAAACTTAATATCTCAAATGGTATAATGTGGAATCTTATGAACAAAGACAAATAGTTCTGCGTCCAACTTGTGATGAGTCAATGTCACTGGAAGTTCGAACAGCTGTCCTAAAATAACAAAATACTGAGTTGAATAGCTAGATATAAACAAATCATCAGGAGAACCAAGTAGCAAGTATAACAGGTGGGTTTTCCTGTTATCTTATATCTCGCCTATCAATTTAAAATTTCAAGCTCTAGTGTTATTTCATTCTTAGTATAGGTAAGTATATGATTGTCCTAAATGTCAATTGTCTAACATCATTAATCTTCAATATTATTTTCCAAATATATTACATTACCACGAGAAACAATTTTTATAAAAACTCACCTGATAAAATATCAGCAAACCTACATCTTAATTAGTCTCCTAAGAAGCCTCTAATGAGAATTGAATTTCCTTTCTCTTGTCCTATATCTCATGGCAGTAGTGAATGTATCTCAAACCACCCAAGTTCATGAAACAAAAGGAATTCAAAGATATAGAGCATCCACTTTGATCCTAAAGCTAAAAAATGTCAATTTCAGAAATTTGTTATATTACCTGGAAATTGCATCCTCAGTTTTGCTAACAAAAATCTCGGTAAGATGAACAGCAAACTTGACACCACAGATCTCAGGGTCCAACGAACAAGCATAGAACAAAATAAACTGCAAGGAGAGAAAACTAGTAAAAGCTTCAGATGATAAAACTAGTTCAAATAAAAAAAGATGACAAATCATAGCCACTTCCTGAAAAATTTTTGCAAGAACTTCAATCTAACAAAGGAACAAGATGTTTGAGAACTCTTTAGAATATGATGTACCAAAGAAAATGAACAATTGAGTTTAACCTGAGAGAACTTTGATTTGTGAAGCCTCAGAATAGACCTCCGAAAGATGTCCATAAGCATGTCAAATTCCTACACCAAACATGCAAGGTAAGATTGAAATATACAAGATATAACAAGATAAATGCAGTAAATTTCTTCTGCAGGTCAATCAGGGTCAACAGGTCAACATTCATTAATCTGCCAAGCAGAAAACCTTCTGTCTAGCCCAATTATGATTCCTCCCTACTTTATGATCTTAAATATGATATATGACTAGACCAAATAGGAGATACACTTAACATAGAAAGCCACTTGAATACCACCTGCTGTGGAAAATATAGATAAGACCCTGAAAAAGAACCCACAAATTCCACAGGGAAATAAAAAGATAACCAAAACACCATTTACCTGATAAAATGTATATTTAAGATGTATATGTATCTAACCAGAACAAAATAAACAAAAGAACTCAAGTGACTTTTCAATTTGTTTCTAATTTAATGATTTTAAACAGGAAATAAAAGAAAGAAAGAGAAAAGAAATGCCAATCAAATACGGATAGATGACTTTACATTCGCTGAGATTGGTGCCCACATAATGAACTACGTATCGGGAACTCTCATTTGGATGGTTTACCCCATGATAACTTGGATCAAATTTGAAACATCCAATCCACTTGAATACTGACTAGAAATTCAAAAAATCAGCATCAGAGAAAAAGTTGCTTCTCTTAGTTATTTCAAAAAAAATCCTATGAATACAAATTTTCCGAAGTGTCAAGCAGGAAAAAAAACTCAAAAAAATTAAAAAATAAAACAATTGAAACACTCCTTAAGCTATCAATGAAGCCTTCAGAACCACCCATATGATGGTTCAGAAGTATCTACTTCAAGTAAGTTCGTATGTCTTTTATGAACAAGTAAAATGAAATTAGATGCACCAATGGAATCAGATAATTTCAATTTTCCTGTAGAAAGGGCTATTAGCTGTAAGTCTGTAACCTTTTCCCCCATGTAATTAATGCTTCGAAAACCCTCACACATTGTATAACAATCTATAAATACTTATCCTAGCATGAGAAAGAGACAACACATAGATAATAACACAAAAATATTTTTTAAGAATAATTAAATATGCGGTAGAAGCTTACCTTCAACAAGCGACCATCATCTGCACATGATTTGAGATGTTCGCACACGATCACCATAAGACCATCCAGCTTATCAGCAAAAGCATCAACTCCCAAAACTCTATTAGCTCCTTCCAAGGGCTTACAAAAAAGTCAAGGCATCTCAGTGCATATACTAAGGAAAAATAATTGAATTAAATTAAAATAATTCAAAACTTAGGCATCTCTCATTTTGACAATCTATACTACCAAAACGATATAATCTCAAATCTAGCAGACAAGAACATGGGACAAGTTGAGAAGTGTCTACAGCAGACCTTTGCTCCATCTTTTCCAAGTTTATCTTCATATTCATCTAAATCTTCCAGCTCCATGTCAAATATTCCTTTGTTCTGATCCTCATGTTGATTGTCGTCCCAACATATATTTACCTACAGTGCTTAAAGAGATCTTGTTTAGTTTATTAAAAAGATAAGAATTTCTGAAGTTAATAATAGGACAACTTACATCCAAGTCTGTCAGTAGATCCACCACCTTCGCCAGCAGTGTGCTTCCAAGAAAGTCTCCAATTTCATCACTTTCCAAACGTAACATGCACTCCACAAAAGTTACAATTTTCTGCAGGAATAATGTAAATGGGTGACAACTGGCGAGATTGTTGCAAAGATTTGCTAAGAAATGTCCAAGACACTTGACTTCTCCACATGCAAAGAAACAATAAACATAGAAGCTTCATAGGAGCAATGCATGCAAGACCATGCTCCTTAGATTTCACAGCTTCAATGCAAGCACTATGCATACAAAGGCTAGCAATTTCTAATGAAGAAATGGAAAAGCCAAAGTATAAGCAATGAAGATACCACAATAAAAGAGTATATTGTATGTAACACACACCCCCCCCCCCCCCCCCCCCCCGGCGAAAACCGTACGTGCAAGTCTCCCCGCATGCAGCTCACGCCATTCGAGGTGGCCCAGTATCCTTGTAGGCACCATTAAGCTACCGCAATTCTCTATAAGCTAAAAACTTATTTCCTAGAATGGATATGCTATGAAAGTTTACAAAATTATCAAAGAAACTCATACTTCAATTTGCAGGAAATGCAGAACTGCAGTATACTCTGTTATGGCTTGCACACTAAAGGCTACTTTCCTTGTATTGGATATAATGTTACCATGTAATTAATATTATATATATTATTGACCAATAATATGTATAATGTTCCCTTACTATTTTCTTTTTCTGGAGAAATATGTTCCTTATACTACTGCTCCATCAGCAAAATAAAAAGTCAGAACATGAGTGTATAACTTTCTTCAAAATTTATGTGAGATGTCTCTTAAGATACTATTGTTCTCAGATGGTGTCAATCTGCTCAGTAGGGACTAAGACATGAATGATGAATGGAAATGTAAAACAAGATTAGTTAGTCAATCGACTTGATAAAGCTTTGCCTAAGGAATGGATGAACATGTGAACTAAGAATAGATTGACGATTTGCTAAAGCTTTTTCCCTAACAAACTTGGAAAACAGAAACAAGGAAACTTACAGCTTTCGAATCATTACACTTCGGCATATTCCTATCTATTATCTCCTTCAACTTCATCGGAGCAAGAGGTACCAAATCAGAAATATAATTCAGAGCCATGAGCAGGTCATGATGAATTTCTTTCTTTCTTGCCAACCAACGTGGCTGGCTCATGAACTCCAGATGTTTTTGAGGTGGAAGAAAATTGCGAACAAGCATATGCAAACAACCATCTAGAAACTTGTCAGGTACCGCAGCCTGGTGTTATTTTTAAAACCTATCAGATTTTTGGACACTGAATTCAGGCTGATAAAAGTGCAAAAATAATCCGTTAGTGAAAATTCATACCAAAGCAGTGATTAAGTGCAACAAAGCATTTCTTGCATCCACCCCATAGTTCCAAATGCTCATGTCAAATATCTGGAAAAGGTACTTCAATGAGCTATAAGAATATAATCAACAAGGGAAAGAGAGAAGATCTATAAGTCCATATTTGACATATACATTATTCAAAAGCAACCCATGGAATATGGTGTCTATCTTTGATACAGCTCCTGAAAGTGCCCTCGAAGCTGTCTGTAAAATAATCAAGAAGAAAGTAAAGAGTCAAAAGAGTAGTCAGAACTAGTACAGAATCAAACTATTAGAAAATGACCTACCACAAGCAAGGCCTCATCGTCAGGACCTATTTTCTTGTTTGGGTCTGAGTACACAATCCTTAGCAGGTCATCATATCGCTCTTTGTCATTCACAGGTATCAGATTTGGAGCCTTAGGAAAAATCAACATGCACAATCATAAGCATTTTTCAAAGATAAAATTATTGGCATTATGATTATTACAGGAGTTATCGAAATACAAGAAATTGCTTTTATAATAAAAAGAAGCTCCATCATATATATCCCATAAGTGGATTTATTAGATCTTCATGAATTCTAAGCTAAAATCCTTTTAGCAATAAAAAGTTAAACCAAATGATAGAAAAAGTATCCAGTCAATGTACCCAATCCAATGATTACTACATAGTTTAGGAACAGGAAAGCAACCATGTCTTCTTCAGATGAACTAGAGAAGTAAGAGAAATTTATATACTTAGATTGAGCATCATATCAGTATTCAATACACAAAACTATAGAGCGTGCCACTTGGTGTAACAGTAAGGTATGACCCTTGACTCAGAGATATCATGGGTTTTAAGTCTTGAAGGCAATCTCTTTCAAAACAAGGATAAGACTATGTGCATATTCCCTCCCTAAACCCTGCATGGACAGGATCCTACAGGGTTTAAGCATTGAAAATAGCCTCTTTAGAAATGAGGGTAACACCACAGGCATATTCCCTTCTTAAACCCTGAATAGGCGCGAGTGAATTGGTCTATTGGGATGCCCCTTTTCTTTTTGTCAGCATTCATTCAGAGATATATTGCTGCTCAAAAACGAGTATTGGCGAGCAAATAAAGACTCCATATCTGGAATAAAAATATCTTTTTCATGATAAAAAATTTCTACCGACACTCTCACCAGTATAGAAAGATGCATATATCAATAATCTCCTTCACTCTTTTAACTGATATTACGTGAAAGTTCTCACTAAAGTTATAAAGCAAATATATCAAAGGGTTGCAACATAAATCCAGCGGTGCTCTAACACAAACAACAATCAAGTTGAAAATTTTCGTCGATGTGCCAACCCCTTACCATCCGAACAGCATCCAGGACTTCTATAACCTTCGAAAAGGCCTCCGAATCGCTGGTGTAGCCGTCCTCTACCATGTCGTTGCTCATCAATTCCACTCCCATTCTCCTCTTTGAAATTAGCTAGAGCTCTACACGCCCTACCTATCAAAAATCATCAATTCAGCATCCAAGTAGAAGAAAAGGACCCACATCAATCAATTGTTTACGAAATTTAAACTACCACGGCGCAAAGGCATAGAAATTTCTAAGTGGGAACAAGGAGATAGTACGAAATAACGAGACTCGATCATATTATAGCATAACAAAAAAGGCGGAGAAAGACGACCATACTCGATTGGAAAAGGAAGAAGGAGAAGAGGGGAGGAGGATCGCCGCCTTCGTCGAGCGCGGAAAGAGGAGGGTACAAGTAGGAAAGCTAGGGCTTTATTAGGGGTGGTGAGTAAACGCGGTCCGAACCCGACCTAACCCAATGTAATTTTGATGACTTCGGGCTCGAGCTCGGCCCATTGGCAATGGCTTTGTTAGAGAGCCCGATCCTGACACACTGGAGCCAAGATCTTTTTTATTCTTTAAAAAATAATTAATATAATATTCGAAAGAGATTGTTGTTATTATTTTAAAAATTACCTTTCTTCGATGATTTTAAAAATAAAAATTATTCATCAATGATTTGGTAATAATTAGTTCTAATTATTTAGACTTTAACTAACAGAATGATAGCTATTTATATATATACTATAATAGGAAGATAATACAACGTGATAGGGGAGGAAAGAATAAGAAAACAGTATTAAAAATAATAATAAAAAATAGCGGGAGGGTTTAGGGTTTAGGGTCTAGGGTTTAGAGTTTAGGGTCACGAACACGGTGGTGGGTTTTAGCTCGACCATTGGGCCGACCAAATAATCCTACAAAAATGGATCAAATAAAATTTATAACTGTATTATGAATAGGTATTTGATTGCTAGAAAAAATGAAGCAAAGAAATAGTCGCTTTTAAGAAATTATCTATTTTTGATGTTTAGTTACAAAATATAAATTATAGAAGTAACTTTTTGTCTACCAAAAATAGCTTATATGTTTTTTTGTTTACTTTTATTTTTGGAAAAGAAGAGAATAACTTCGCAAAAATGAGACATTTTATTAAATTTTATTTTCTAGTGACACAAATATAATTAGATTTTAGTATGTATATATTATAGAAAATATAATTAGATTTTACTCTCTTATGATTATATTTAAACTAAAACTAAATTTTTTTCATCATATTTAACTAATCTATAAGTCGAATTTAAAGACTCGTCATATATAAATATATATATATATATATATATATATATGCATTAAAAAGCTTATATAATTATCTATAACATTGTCTCTAATAAGTATCTTCAAATTCAATACATAAAAATAAATATTTTAGTTTAAATATAACTATAAGCGGATAAAGTAATATAAATAAAAACTATAGGATTATGAAATAAATTTATGCCTAACCACAAGATGGAAAAAAATATATAGTTTCCCAAATATATAATAGTGTGTCAAGTTTGATCGGGCCTACGAAAATGTCATCAAACTTAAGGTTAGCCTAAATTCAATCAAGCTTAAGTATTTTAGTCTAGCCGGGTTCATTGGGTCAAAAAAATTAAGGATTGTAGCGGCTACATAGTATGGCACGAGAGGTGTCGCATAGCACCCGATAAAATGATTGAACTAAGATGATGAAGATGCTACATAAGTAGACTACTTAAGCTACAAAGCTTCCATAGCTAACAATGCTCTCCTATCATTTTTCGCCTCACCCTCACATCCACAAAGTGGATCCATTTATTTTCCAACCAGTTTCTCCTTTGTCTTCTTCGATCTTGCATCCTGGGCATGAAGAGGTGAGAAAAAGAGAGTTACGGTAACAACGAAAGCGATTAGCAAATAGGAGATCATCGTCATCAAGGGCATCACAACAAGTAGTCCCTCTCTCTCACATGGGGTCAACGATGGAACTTCTATCATAGCGGCACAATTGGCCAATATTATAGTATAGGCTGTGCCATAGACACACCAATTATAGTAAAAATGTTTAACTCGACTAGGGGAAAAATAGGTCAAGCAAGTTTGGGTCAACCGAGTCAGGTTACTCATACTTAGGTCTATGCATGTAGTCGGATTTAGATTCTCTGACAGATATAATTATACAATTGACAAGTTAGCTTATCCATGCAATCAGCGTTCAGGTGGATCCGACAAGTTCAACCGTTAAAGAACAATATCTAAATTTAATAAGTAACTATACATACATATATATATATATGTATATATAATAGTAAATATCATTTAAATACTTATTCTGATAGTTTATATTTGTATCAGTAAGAAATATTTATTAGTCCCAAGTTACTCATGCTTATATCTACGTGTGAGAGATGTAACCGGTTTTGAATTATTCGACATATATAGATATATAATAGACATGTTTGCTTATCCATGCAATCAGTGTTCACGTGGATTAAACAGATTTAGCCGTTAAAGAACAATATCTAAATTGAATAAGTAATTATATTATATATATATATATATATATATATAATCACCTAAATCTAATAATATTAGTAAATATTATTTGAAAACTCAATATGATAGTTTATCTTTATTACTATCACTAGTAAGAAATATTTATTAGCAAATCCCTGAAATGTCTGAATCCGAAATATATATTTGGCAACTATTATCACTCAAAGGCGTTACATTCGTGTATTGGCGTGCTTCTATTGGTATGGTAATTAATGCAGTCAAATTTGTATGTGACTACGTTCATGAATATAATTGTCCAGTGAATCAATTTCATTGGCATTTACTTGCATCCAATGGGTTGAACATATCTGACAACATTAATGAGAGGGCACTGAAAAAGAAGAACAGAATTTCTTCAGAAGATTGATAAAAGAAATGAAGAGGATGGTTTGCAAATATGTCATGTATGGAATCATGTCAGATGAATTAATGGATGGCATAGAAGGAGAAAATAAAATCAAGGAGGTATACAACTAGGGACAATCACACTGTGAGCCTAGAGAAAAAGAAATTATGCTGAATGAGAAGAAATGGCAAGATAGCTCAAATTTAGGCATGTTTGATCCACATTGTATAAGTTCAGAAGTGTGTTATGATTATAAGTATATACTGAAATATAAGAAAATATATTAACATTCCTTGCAGCTCTTGCATGCATACTATATATTCTTTACTCTATACGTCGTACGTCGAACATTGAATGTAATGTCCAACGATGAAAATAAAGAGATATTAGTGAATAACAAGAGTAGAGAAAATGAACTATAGAGTGAGAGAGGGGGAAGGGCAGAGATATAACACCCATACATACATACATACATACATACATACATACATACATACATACATACATACATACATACATACATACATACATACATACATACATACATACATACATATCAATGTATGTATATGAGATAGCGAGGAGCTCTTAAGCCATTCAGTACCTTTATCTTAGAGGCCTGCGGCACAAGATATTTGGATCAAAGAGAAGAGGGTGATTATTCTTTTCTCCATTTGCTATTAGAAAATTTTCAATCTCATCAACCTTGCTTGACTATTCTGCTGCATCTAGATCCTTGAAGATTTCATGTTTCTAAAATCAGGCTATATCTCACTGCCTTTTTGTGGCTACTCTATAGATTATTTCCTGATCTTGTATACCAATTATTTTTACCTTAATTCTTTTTCTGAAAAAAAAATCCTTTTTCTGAAAGTTATTAGTTAAAACATATTTTAGATCTCTAAAGGAAATAATACTTGGGAGACTGTTGTTGTTGTTTCTATTGTTACAGAATATTTGATCTATCTCATCTGTATGTCACTGAAATATGGTAGATCTTTTCTATAATCATCATAAAATTTCAAGTATATTTGCTGTTTCTAGTCAGTTTTAAAATTTTTGTTGACTAGCTTCTTTTGTAGATTGCAGAGGCATGGAGAGTGTGACAGAAAGCTGCCGAGGCAGTGAGAGCACTGTGGACTGGAATGAGAACGCAGCATCTGAAGTCACATCAATTTTTAATCATGAGATTGAGGAGTCCTCAAATGTTACTAATATGAATTCTGCTTCTGCCATATCCAAACAAAGAAAAGTGGGCATAACGGCGGCGGTAACTCGTACTGGAGCTGCAGAATTGAGCCCAGATGGACACCTGATTGGAATGAATACCATATACTCCAGAAGCGTTTCCTATATGTTTCTATTGTTCTTACCTGGACTGGACAGAACTCCTAGTAAGCTCTCTACTATGTCATCTGCTCTTTGTTCATCTTGTTGCATGCTTTAATTTGTCCTAACTCCATCTTTTTTTGTTTAATTCACTTTGAAACTACACTGGCACAATGTGTTCTTTTGGTATTTTTGTTATCTAATAATTCTTAACTAGATTCTGTTTCAGATGTTCAGTAATACATGTACATGTTTACAACAGTTCAAATTGAAATATTCAGATAGAGATAATTTGTGAACTATTAGAGTTATTTGATTTTATTTTATTTATCTATTTAGATATATGGTGACTTTGTATAAATAGGGCCCATGCCCCTTTATCATTCAAAAGAGAAATACATTCACCAAAATCCTCTCCTCTTCTCCTCTTCTCCTTTCTCTTCTCTCCAAACCTATTCTAGGTTTGGATCTTCTATTGTTACATGGTATCAGAGCCTCCCGATCATTAGGGACATTTCTTAAGATTGGATCTCTCCTCCAACAATCTCTCTCTATCTCATTGCTCTCTCTTTGGATATTTTTTTTTCCTTCTTCTTTCCTTCACCCTCTTCGAGCTCGACAGTTCCGCGGCAGCCTCTCCCTCTCACTTCGACATCTTGTCTACAGCAGCCACCATTGCTGCAGCAGCAGCAGCCACCGCCGTTGCAGCAACAACAGCAGCAGCAGCCACCGCCACTGCAGCAGCAGTAGCCACAGTCAGCGGCAGCAGTCAGCCACAACTGTGCTTCTCCTTGGCGCGAGCTCCTCTCCTTACCATCACCACAGTCGCAGTCTCTTCCAGCAACACTGTTTTCAGCGAGCGCCCACCAAGTGTTCGACAAAAGTTAGAGTGTCCACAACCCTCTTTTTCTGCACGGCAACCCATTTCTCAGCTAGTGCCTATCAAGTGTTCGACGGAAGTTCACTTGTTCTCAGCTCTTTCATTCAGCAGCACTATTCAACGTTTTCGCTCACCAAGTGTTCGACAAAAGTTTAGTGTGTCAAATGCAGCAACAGCACAGTAGCAGAATTGGTTTCCAGCAAGTGCCCACATAATGTTCGACGAAATGTTAGTGTGTCGAGCTCTTATTCTTTAGCAGTTCTGTTTTCAGCAATCGCTCACCAAATGTTCGACGAAAGTCTACTATGTCGAGCCCTCAAGTTTTCAGCAGACTTGTCCAAATTTGACATCTATTTGGTAGCGTGTCAAGGTTAACAGCACTGTTCACCGGGTGTTTGACGAAGGCCTAAGTCAGAAAAAAAAAAAAAAATCGAAACACCCTCAAGGTGTTTGATAGGTTCTCTTCTAATGGCACATTGTGTTTTGGTCAGCCGTGAGAGCCTTAGCTTCACTGGTGCCTCTATTTGTGCCTCTGCTTTTTCTGGTATGACAAAATCCTGGATTTTTGATTCTGGCGCCTCACATCATATGACTGGTGACTCATCCATTTTCACTAGTCTCGCCCCTACCCCCACCGCTCTTCCTCATGTTCATACTGCTGATGGGACTCATTATCCCATCTCTCACATTGGTTACATCACCCCGACCACGGATCTTACTGGTCGTCTTACTTTATTTGATGTTTGGCTTGTTCCTGGTCTTACAATGAGCCTTATTTCTGTTACTCAGCTTTCTGACTTTGGTTACACTGTGTCCTTCTCTTCTACTTCGTGTGTTGTGCAGGACACGTCAACAGGCCAGAGGATTGGGACCGGTAGTCGAATTCATGGGCTCTACTATCTAGACCAGCTTCATCTTCCTCCACCTAGCCCTAGTGTTTGTCCTGTCACTCCCCTATCTCCTTCAGATCTGTGGCATCGGCGTCTAGGTCATGTATCGAGTCAACGTCTCAAGACATTATCCAAGTCTGGATTCTTAGGCAGTAGTCATTTTTCTTGTTTGTCTCCTTGTACTGGTTGTAGGTTAGCAAAACATCGGGCTCTTTCCTTTCCTCTTAGTGAAAGTATCTCTGATTCACCTTTCGATCTTGTTCACTCTGACATTTGGGGTCCTGCCCCTCTTTCTTCTGGTCTTGGTTTCCTCTATTATGTATGTTTTATTGATGATTTCTCTCGTTTCACCTGGATTTACCTTATGCGTCAGCGTTCTGAGGTATGTCAGATCTATCGTGATTTCTCTTCTATGGTTCGTACTCAATTCAGTCGATCTATTAAGATCTTCCGATCTGACGGTGCTCGGGAGTACCTTTCCTCTGAGTTTCGTTCTATTCATGCTTCTGCCGGCACTCTACCTCAGCAGTCGTGTCCCTATACCTCTGCTCAAAATGGTGTTGCCGAACGAAAGCATCGTCATCTTCTTGAGACCACTCGTGCTCTTCTCTTTGAGGCTTCTGTTCCTCGTTCTTATTGGGCTGAGGCCCTTCTTACTGCTCTCTATCTAATCAATCGAACTCCATCTTCAGTTTTTGGTGGTGTGACCCCGTACGAGCGTCTCTATGGTACTTCACCATCTTATGGTCATCTTCGTGTCTTTGGGTGCACCTGTTTTGTTCTTCTTCCTCTGGGTGAACGCAACAAGTTGTCCCCTCGTGCAGCTAAATGCGTGTTTCTAGGATATAGTCCTGAGCATAAAGGCTATCGTTGTTATGACACTTATGCTCGTCGTTTAAGGATATCACGCCATGTCACTTTTCTAGAAGAGATGCCTTTTTTTACCTCCGATACTTTGGCTCCCTCAGACTTATCTTTTCTAGATCTTCCTACATCTATCCTATCTTCCGTCCCCTCAGATGTCCCTACTTCAGCCCCACCATTAGCCCCCCACTTGCCTGATACTCCTCTACCCATTGACACTCCTTTTCTATCACTTCCACCTACCACTCCAGATCGCTCTCTCACTGAGGTTCCAGCTCTTTCAGATGAGTACCCCCCTCCCATGACGAACTTCCCATACTTCTACACTCGTAGGTCACGTCCCCCTCTTACAGTTGAGCCTCCCTCTACAGGTAGTATCCCTCTGACCATCCCATCCTCTACTGTGACGGCTTCTGCACCCGCTCGTCGTTATCCAGAGCGTGAGCATCGCCCTCCCGATTGGTATGGTTTTCTGATGTCTTCCGCTACATACTCTCCCCAGTTTCACACCTTTCTTGCAGCCATCCACTCTACCCCTCAGCCCAGGTCATATCGTGAGGCCGCCCAGGTTCCAGAGTGGCAGCAGGCTATGACAGATGAGCTTCAGGCCCTTCAGCAGATGCATACTTGGGATGCTGTCCCTCGCCCGCCCGACATCGTGCCTGTCAGCTGCAAATGGATTTTTAAGGTCAAGTATCGGCCTGATGGATCCATTGCTAGGTACAAAGCTCGCCTAGTTGCTCGGGGCTTTACTCAGGAATACGGGATAGACTATGAGGAGACCTTTGCTCCTGTTGCCCGGATGACCTCTGTCCGTACTATTCTTGCTGTTGCTTCCAGTCGCCAGTGGCCTCTTCATCAGATGGATGTGAAGAATGCTTTTCTTCATGGTCTTCTTGATGAGGAGGTGTACATGGATCCTCCACCTGGTTTCTCCCTTCCCCCAGGTCACATCTGTCGACTACGACGAGCTATCTATGGGCTCAAGCAGGCTCCTCGTGCATGGTTTGATCGATTTCGTAGCGTTCTCACAGCCTATGGATTTCAGGAGAGTCCCTCTGAGCCATCTATGTTCCTGCGGTCTTCTGCTCAGGGTCGGGTCCTCCTTCTTCTATATGTCGATGATATGATTATCACCGGAGATGATTCGGTCGGGATTTGCTCTCTTCAGTAGCATCTTCAGAGTCAGTTTGAGATGAAGGACCTTGGTCCTCTTCAATACTTTCTAGGTATCGAAATTGCTCAATCATCTCATGGTCTTTTGCTGTCCCAGCAGAAGTATATTACAGACATTCTCAGTCGTGCCACTATCACTGACACTCGTCCCGCTGCAACCCCAGTTGAGCTTCATGTGAAGCTTCAGCCCGATGACGGTCAGCTTCTTCCAGATCCGACTAGATATCGTCAGCTGGTCGGGGCACTCGTCTATCTGACTATTACCCGGCCTGATATCTCTCATGCAGTTGGTCTTGTCACTCAGTTCATGCAGGCTCCTCGAACTGCTCACTATGCTGCTCTTATTCGTATTCTTCGATATCTTCGTGGCACCATTACCCGCTCTCTTTTCATGCCATCGACTTCCATTTTAGCTCTGCGGGCTTATTCCGATGCAGACTATGCTGGTGACAAGTCTGATCGGAAGTCTACTACTGGCTTCTGCATTTTTCTGGGAGACTCCTTAATTTCCTGGCGCAGCAAGAAACAGAATGTGGTGTCTCTCTCTAGTACTGAGTCAGAGTATCGTGCTATGTGTACGGTGACTAAAGAGATTGTTTGGCTCCGTCGCCTCCTTAATGATATGGGTGTTCCATTACCCCTCCCAACTCCTCTTTATGTCGACAATGATAGTGCTAAGAAGCTCGCTGAAAATCCTGTTTTTCATGAGAGGACGAAGCACATTGAAGTCGATATGCACTACACTCGTCAGGAGTACCGAGCTGGCATCATTTCTCTCCATCGCCTTAGCACTGAGGAGCAGATTGCCGACTTCTTCACGAAGTCACTTCCTCTTCCGCGTTTTGAGTATTTAGTTAGCAAACTCTCAGTTTATGATCCACCTTGAGTTTGAGGGGGGGTATTAGAGTTATTTGATTTGATTTTATTTATCTATTTAGATATATGGTGACTTTGTATAAATAGGGCTCATGCCCCTTTATCATTCAAAAGAGAAATACATTCACCAAAATCCTCTCCTCTTCTCTTCTCCTTTCTCTTCTCTCCAAACCTATTCTAGGTTTGGATCTTCTATTATTACATGAACTGAAAACAAAACATATATATTTCTATATTTAAAATAGTATAGATCTTACGGTGAACTTATGGTGATGCTCGACCTGATCTCCTTTGCAGCCTTTGAATGGATTTTACATATAATGCTACAATTTAGCGAGATCTGTCTTTCTTGACGGTTGACAAAAAAACTCTAGTTGAGATTGCTGCTCAAAAGTGGAACTTTGGATGTCTCTTATATATTACATTAGTTTCTTTTATTTAGCATATGATCTATATTGATTTCAAATAGTAGGCTGTATTGAAACTTGGTTGACAATGTTAAGTCAAGATGAATGAACTACATACATCACTAGATGATCATAATATATATTTTCCTTTTCCTGTCTGTTTCTTTTCCTGAATTCCAAGTTCATATCAGAATATGCGCAATCATATGATCGGTTTTTTGATTCAGCTGCTAAAGTGATATGCAAAGTGATGACTTGCGGTATGATCAAAATTTCTGGTGTAATCGCCGCTACTTCAGCTCAGATCAACTTCAACGTTTCAGGAGATGCAGCTCAAGAGTCAATGAAGCTTTTTCCTGGACCATTTAGCTTAACATTCTGTTTGCCAGGACCTGTGTTACCAAGGAGCTTCAAGGTAACTTCCTTCCGTGACGGCTTACTGGAAGCACTGATACTGAAAAATGATACAATGGAGGACTCAATGATTACTGAAGCATGAGGAGAACATTGCAGATGATGCTGATATGGATAATAAGCATTAAAACATTATAATAATGATCACAAGTTGTTTTACAAACTTGATATCCTAATGGATAATGTTGTGTTTTTAGCTTTCTGAAGCATAAAGTGTGCCGTTTAAAACTTCTCAAGCACCATCTCAGAACTTCCAATGCCATCAGAACAATGTAATATGAATATTTTGCGTTGTCTGATGTTTAATTCTTCGAAAGAAGATTTTATTCCAGTACTTTTCAACCTTGATTACATGAGGAAGTTTTTAATGCATAAATCTTGAACTTGTTAATCAAACCTTATCTCCTAATCAAGTTTCTTTTGCAACTCCAGATGATAAGCAATCTATCTGTTTGTTACATCAAACTGATGCAGATCATTGCTGCTCTTCAGATTAGCTTGTGCATATCTTCTGTTATAGCTTGTTTGTTTATTACTATAAATCTGTTCCATAGTTCCATTTGTATCTATCTCATAATATGCTCATTATAAATACATCAATCTACTAAGGTTTTGAAATGTTGGCCAAAATCAATTCTCTCCCATCTTTCATCTACATCTACTCCTTCCAATCATGGCGATAAAATGGCTAAGAAGTTTAGATATCATAGAAAGGGAGAGGTTATCTTTCCTCTATAGATTTGGTGTTTTGCCTTTCATCAAGAACAGATTTCTGCTCACTCTAAAGTTTTGATTCTGGAAGTTCAGATTAGTGAAATCGCCTTACATTTATTACACGGCAAATACTTCGCTATCCTTTAAAATTTAGAATTCTAATCTAACAGCTATAATAATCAGTTTCTACACCCGATATCCCGACATTACATAAGCCTAACTTCTAGCGTGACATATTCTTTCCGTTTAGATTTCTCTAATGTGATAATAGTAGATATTAATTAATATTAGAATACTGGATCATAAATTAAGCAGAGACATATGTAAGTAACTAAATAATAATTCAGAAGATAGAATTTAATTAAACTTTCATCAAGTTAACTTTAAAAAGCTAAAAATACTGGTATATGAATAACGGTTAATGGTATATGTCTTTTTGTTTGACAAATTAGTAAGATTATATAATTGCCAAATAATAGCACAACATATAAATATAAGATTTTAAAAAGATATACACATAAATAAAGAATTTTTGGAGGGTCTACATACAAAAGAACCCATTAAATAGTAGGGCTGTCAAAATAATCGAGCCCTTTCACTCATCAGGATTTCAGCCATTATTTTCTGACACAATTATCTTTATTGTTCGTAATTTATATTTTAGTTGCTTGTAGTTTTCTAACCCATTTATCTTTATTGCTTGTAATTTATATTTTAGTAATATTTATATATTTATAGTTGAATTAGGTTTTATTTCAAGCTTGATTTAAGCCTAAATTAATTCAAGCTTACTCAGGCTCAAAAATGGTTTGAAATTAATAAGGCTTGAAATTACTAATTGAGCAGCTCGTTTAAGCTCGAAATTGGCTCGGATTGAAATTATTTCAATTCAAGCTTGATCACAAAGACAGGCTCGAAATTAATTTAAATCCAAGCTTGATTAGAGCCAGGCTCGATTAAGCTCGGCTTGTTTACACCCCTATTAAATAGTCACCCATTTAAAAATGTATATATAATATATTTGCAATTAAGAGACTTTTACAAAAATATATATGAAAAAAAAAACTACTTTTTAGAATTGAAATTATAATTAAAAATAAATAATTATCTGTTGAGCGGATTATAACACTTAACTTTTCAGTATTCCTATTATATTTTTAAGTATAATTAAATCGTTAGATATCCCTTCGCTCTAGAAAGATAGATAGATATAAAAGATATGTAATAGAAATTCTTACAAGATAACCAGTTGACACAGAAATTTAAATCTTAACATATGAATGACAAAAGGGTGCAGTTATTAATCAACATGTCATATATTTTGGTCAATTCATTCTTCCATGATTTTTTGAATTAAAATCCGATTTATCTACAAGGTCTTTGACTTTTTTTTTTTCTTTCTTTGATTCATATTTTATTATGAGGAAGACAAATGCTCATCTTTAGATCCAAAATAGGACGGATGAAAGGATTATTCCGACACATTCGGATCAAAGTCTTCCAATTACCTCAAACCAAGGTTGCCAAACTTGGAATCTGGTCAACGCAAGGAATGGATAACCAACCAGGTCAACGTGCATGGATACGATTAAAGGATAGGAAGTGGAGAGAGAAAGCAAGGGCGGTTATAGTTAGAAGAAGGTGATGGAAGTGGGGAGGTAGTTAAACGGTAGTTAAGGAAATCCACATGCTCATATCTAAACTTGAGCATCGACTTTACTTATAAATTCCCTCCATAATGCTCTAAATTTTGAACTGAGCAAGAACAAATGCAACACTGAAAGACACATTACCCCAATAAATCCCCCCCAAAAACCAAAAAGAACAATAAAATCAACTATTTTTCATAGGAGAATGGAGTTGAAGCTCCTGATATTGCTATACATCATATTCCATGGAATTAGCATCGTCGACGGGCGAACGGCTACCGCCCCGGGAATTTTTAATGTCATGCATTTTGGAGCACAAGCAAATGGACTGACTGATGACAGCCAGGTAAACTCTAATTTTTCTTCTCTGCCTTCCTTATTTATCTTTAAAATTTTGGCAAACATTGTTTTGAGTATTTATCAGTTCATTCAGATAAAAAATTATCTTCATAAATGAGTTTCTTTTGGTTTTATTCAAGGCTCTTGTTGTTATCTTCAAATTGATCTTGTTAGTAAAGAAAGGGGACTAGTACTAATTGCTCACAAATATATATGCAGCTGAAGCTATGAGCTCAACCTGCTCCTCTAGGCCTTCACTAGAAATGTTAATGCTTTACATATAGATATAACTCCATCTTAATCCCTTCTTCCATATTTGTCATATAATGCAGGCATTTCTCAAGGCGTGGAAGGCGGCGTGCCGATCTACCGGCGTCGTGAGGGTTGTGATTCCGAGAGGCACTTATTTCCTCAGTCCTGTCCAGTTCAGTGGACCCTGTCCAAATGTTCAGATCTTAACAGTTCAATTGCAGGCAAGCTCATACATACATATATATGATCTATGACTAGATTTTATAGAAATAGCCATTTCTAAGCAAGTAAATAGTTATGATGTAATGCTTTAGAATCTCTTAGTTTGTGGACTTTAGACCTTCCAATGTGAACTTTGTCTATGGTTGCTTGCAGGGAACTTTGAAGGCCAGCACAGACTTGACAAAGTATGTGAAAGGTACCTGGGTGCAATTTGGCTGGGTGGATAACTTGAGGTTAACTGGAGGAGGGACTCTTGATGGCCAAGGCTCTGCTTCTTGGAGATTTAACAAGTGCCCTGTCAAATTAAATTGCAAAGTTTTACCTACTGTAAGTACTAATTCATGCAAGAAATGAGTATGTTTGCATATACATGTACATATACATGCATTGATCTCATTGTTGTTTTCTTTTATATGCAGTCACTGACATTTGTGAACACAAACAACACTGAGGTGAAGGGTATAACATCATTGAACAGCAAATTCTTTCACATTGCATTGCTAGGCAACCAAAACCTCAAGGCTAGCAAGATCAAGATCTCGGCGCCGGCCAACAGCCCAAACACCGACGGCATTCACCTCGAACATAACTCCGGTGTGAAGATTTCAAACTCCGTTATCGGCACCGGAGACGATTGCGTCTCCATCGGCCAGGGGAACAGTGATGTAACACTCTCCGGCATCAACTGTGGACCAGGTCATGGAATCAGGTAAACCTATCATTTCTCATAAAGTTGTGTATATGAAGTAATTACCAAGTAATTTGCTGTTGTTATTGTTGCTGATGATTTTAACAGTGTTGGGAGCTTAGGGAAGTATAAAAATGAAGGAGATGTCACAGGTCTCATGGTGAGAGATTGCACTCTTATTGGGACAGACAATGGCCTGAGGATTAAGACATGGGCTAATTCTCCTTCAAGTACTAAGGCTTCAAACATAACTTATGAGAACATTGTGATGAGAAATGTGAAGAACCCTATCATCATTGATCAGGCATACTGTCCCTATGCCTACTGCAAAGCCACTGTAAGCCACACATACTGCAACTACGTAATTGCACTGAAATATTAATCATGCAAATATTCTGGACATGGTGTGATTGATCTGCATGAGTACTTCTAATGCAGATGCCATCGCGGGTTAAGATTAGCAACATAAAGTTCAAGAACATCAGAGGTACATCAATGACCACCGTCGCGGTAGCTTTAATGTGCAGCCAGGGATTTCCGTGCCAAAAAGTCAGCCTTCGCGACGTCAACCTCCAATATATTGGGGCACAAAAGACGGTCGCCACGTGCCAAAACGTCGTCGCGGAATACGCCGGCGTTCAGAAGCCGCCGCCGTGCCAGTCTCAGGTTTCCACCAGCAAGACTGGGAAGGGCAGCTCTTTGTATCAGTAGCCATATTTTTGCACTGTTACACTGCATGACTGCAAATTATGGGCACCCTTTTAGCCCACAGAGAAATGTTGTTAGGGCTTAAAAAGGGGTGAGGTTTTTATTTTTATTTTATTTTTTTATATTAATATGTGAAGACCTCAGGGGGGTCATTCTTATTTGTAACATTATGAAGAAGGGTGGCTATTATTTTAGTCACCCCTTATTAATGATAAAAATATTTGTTACCAATTCCTTGCAAATAATTATTTATTGAGTATTCTTTTTAACATAATTGATGGTGAAACTTATAATTATCGCTGCATTCTTTAAGATATCATAATTTCGATATTATATACCTCTATTATAGTTAGTTTTCGATAAAATATTTATGCAATTATATTAATATATAATTATTAAAAATTAATAAGTGAATGTAAATGACTAAATTATCCTTTGTCCTTAAAGTTTAGTATGTAAAATCTTGTATAGAAAAGCTTTTGAATCATTTTAAGTAAAATATATACAAGGGCATATTAACCTTTTCATAGTTGAAATCTAGTTTTAATAATGATTAGGCATTTTTTATAATACATTTTATGTAGAAGGACGAAAAAGAGGGAAAAAGAAAGAGACGAAGGTCCCACCGAGATTTGAACTCGGGTTACTGGATTCAGAGTCCAATGTCCTAACCACTAGACCATGGGACCATTTATTGAAAAATTTTCAATTTTATTTTATTATCAAAATAAACCATTACATAGAGTCATTTCTTCACTCATCTTTGGTAGGATAAGAAGCCATCTTATTAATACCACAAAGCCCTTCAGGTTTACCAGTGTTCCTCTTCATCCTTATGTAACCCTTCTCCCCCCATCTTGGGCCCCACGAGTTCTTCACTATGATGAAATCCTGGCCCTTGGATGATCCATATCCGACGGCTGCAACCCCATGATCAAGCTCACTCCCACAAGGCCCATCAAACACACCCTGAAGAGTGGAGTCCATCAGTCCATGTACATGAACAACTACTTAGTAACATGGAAATAAAAAGTACTACATTCAACTTATATGTTCATGAAAGGTATAAAAAGAGGCAAGAACCTACCCCACTGTAGAACTGGAAATTTCTACCAGAAGCCTCAATGGCAACACTAACAGGTTGGTGGGCAAGGGCCTTCAAGAGACTCTGTTCATCGTTCTCCGGCACGTCTTCGTAGCCATTGATGGTAACCACCTCTTGATCAGCCTAAATGAAGAAGAAGAAGAAGTTATCAAAGCCACATAAAATAAGAGGTCTAGTCCTTCATGAGAAAGTAGATTCAAAGTGTTTATACTAATACTTCAGAGCAATACATTTCAAACTATATATTTATATATGTATATGTATATGTATACCCTCTGCTCCTCGCAAGTGCTTTCTTGCATAAGGTAAGGGTATTCATCTTCAGTGTGAAGTCCACCACTAGAAGCAATGAATGAGAAGGCATAGTCCATTAGCCCTCCATTGCATCCATTGTTGTTTAATCTATCGCAGTCGATGAGTTCCTGTTCAGATAAAGATGTGAGATTGCCAGTCACAATCTGGTTTATACCTTCCACGGCAGCTACTGTAGAGAATGCCCAACAGCTACCTGCATACATTTTGATTCACATCATAAGAAACTCAATCCTATTGATAGGAAAACTGAACTAGATTTCGTCGTCTGTATTCGTAGCGAAAACTAGAACTCTGAACTTAATTGAGAAAAATACTAAGTTTGTCCTGTTCTTAGTAGCATCATAAACTTCATACACCTATAATGAATCCTGTCTCTATGTAGTATAATTGAGAGGAAGTCTTTGCTTACCACAATGGCCTTGGTTCTTTACATTTGTCACTGCACCTTTCTTTCTCCAATCTACTGACTTGGGCAAGCCAGTAGCATCCTGATACCTGAAGGTGGAACTAGCTTCTCTCCTCCTTGGCAAGTCTCTCCTAACTCCAAGATACTTCTCCTTAAATTCCTCATGGCTCAAGTCGGCGAATTCGTTCAGTCCAAGCCAGTAACTGCTTGTTTTCTTGTTCGTTTCGTCGATGTGCTTCAAGTTATCCTTAAAGATCTCAAATCTCCTTAGCTTATCCTTGAAGCTGAGATAAGATTTGCTGTGTTTGGCAATCCAGGACTCGAAGAGATCGATTAGCTTGTCGTGGGAGCTCGTATCCTCTTCGCTGTAGCCAATGATGGAGTATTTTGCTGGAAGAGCTAAGCATGCACCAATGCACATGAAGAGAATGGAGAGCTTTAGAGGAGAGGAGGCCATCAGGCTAATGGCACAAGAGGCTAAGAAAGAATAATTGATTCTTCTTGTATGAAATATGGGAAAGGAGTTGGATGATATATATATGTTCTTACACCTCTGTTGCTTGCAAGCAATGTTCCTTGAATTGTTTGCTTCTGTCTTCAAGGACAACAAGGCTTCAAGTTTGGTTCAACCAAAAGGTTTACTCTCAAGCAACATGGGCACATATAATTAGGAGATGCCACCCTAACAAGGAACAAAATCTAGAACAATCATGACTGTGCTAATTAATTTAGTAGTATTCTTTGTACTGTGTGGGGCTAGATTTAGTCCTTCCTGCCTCAAGAAGTATAGGTGAAGTAATCTTATTCCAATCATGCACTATTATTAGTCTGGCAAATAGACAAGGAAAAAGGAAGGAGGAAAATTCCTGCAATATATTGGAGATGCAAATGAACATCAATCTCTGCTTCATCCATACAGGTAACAAGTCATGTTAAACAACATGATGTAAGTAATCAATTATTCTCTCTTCTCACAACCTTAGAGTGAGATCTACTCCACCAGTTGCTAAGGTCAGCTCCAGATTGACAGACTCAGTATCTTCCATCTGCATGTTGACATGTCTCGATGCCGATGTCTCGGATTTCGCAGTCTTACCTTCAGAGAACAAGAGAGGAGCAGGTGAAGTTGGTGCCTTAGCTTCAATTGCACTAGCCACATGCTTCCTTCTAATCTCTTCCATCTCCTTCCTGTGTGCAGTCTGGTGACCACCTAATGCCTGCAAGCTTGTGAAGGATTTTGTACAGTGCGAGCATACATGGCCTGCAGCATAAGCCCTCTGTGGCTCACTTGGTCCATGACCAAGCCTGAGTTCCGCATCAAGGGAGGGGACATAGCCATGGCTGTTAGAACTCGAGAAGCGACTCGTATCATTCATTGCGACGTAGAAATCCCGCTAAAAGATCGAAGAACAATCGATGAATGGCTTGTGAAAGATGTACAAGAGTGAGGTAAATATAGGAGTAGCAATGGAGGTGGGTTTGTCGTTCATGCATGCTTTGAGGTGAGACTGTATCTTTCTGAGGTTCCCTTCATGTATGGTTCGGTAGCATTAATGGAAGCTAGGCTCGGTTCATTGTTAAAAATCTAAGCTCAATAAACCACTAAATCAAGGAACGGATAACAATAAGGGAAAAGAACAAGGACACTGATATGGTGAGTCAATTCTTTCTGTTGGAGATCACAGGGGCATATTTTTTGGGATCATGGTCCAAGAAATCCAATGCAACTTTTTTTGCATGAACCACCCAAATCTATAGCATTTATCTAGACTTCCTAAGTGAGGTATAGCCAGCATATCTTTATACTTTGTATTTGATTAAATAAAAAGAATCGCAACACGTCGCTATTTCTATGTTTCTTTTGTCGTCGTTATGTCAGAGCTGCACTTGTGAAGCAGAGCAGCTGACTTAAACATGAAAGTTGATGAAAGTAGAAAGTCATTCGTGCAGACATAATCTATTCCAAAACTTTGGCCGAGACAAGTGTCTTCTCTTGCTTTAACGATTAGATTTCCATCTCATTGCTTTGGATTCAACAAACTTAGATGTTAAAAAATGCAACGAATCCTTTAACTGATGATTCAAACTGAGGAAGATTGATATGAAAGAATTCCCACAGCTGGATTCCTAGAAGCAATGAGAGAGCTGCTTAGTGCTACAGTTAATCCTCCAGCCATGGAGGATCTATAAATCCTGCTACTAACCATTTCCTGAACAAGAGAACAAAGAAGAAAGAACAGAGCAACTACAAAATCAAAATGTGCGACTTGCTTCTTCTATGCTATCACCCTGTTTATATTTCTTCCACCTAATGAATAACATCTCCAGAAAGAATATGAAGCATGGTTAAGATCTTAAAAATATTTAACTTTACCAAGAAAGTAAAGAAAGGGATTCCGAAGCAAAAGGAAATGTGATGAATATAACAAATTGAATTAAAATGCCACCTGAGGGCCCATTGACCATAATCAACTCCGCATGATCAATTCGATTATATATGCAGTGTCAAAAATTTCTACTGGTAGAAAGGAGCATACCGCTCCAGTTATTTTCCCGCCATAACAACAAACTCTATGGCTCAACTATTTTGCCTTCATATTCTTTTATTGTATGGCAGAATCATCCTATACCGTAGTCAAGAATTGATGATACATGTCAACTCAAGCAGCTTTTTTGCAGTAGTTTTCAAGCCATTCCATGGTCACACTCTTTGGTCTTTCAAGCGCCAAACCAAGAGCTCGGTCCCATACAAGCTGCATCACAAAGAGTAGTTTAGAATGAACTCACCTAAGAAATAAAAGAAACACCTGAAAATGCTGAAGAGATGTAGGAAGACAGTACCTGGGAGCCTATCCCTATGCTTCTCGAGACACCAAAGAGTACAGTGTAATACCTGCACATAGAAAGTTTTGATTGAATATTATTTAACTATCTAAGCTATGTTAGTTTTAGGATGAATCATGCTACACTGAGTACTGTTTTAAGGGCAATATGTCCCTAATCAAGGTTATGAAACGAACATTCCAGTTAGTTAGAAGGCCAGAGAAAGATGGAGGTCATGCGGAAGTACGAAGCCAATCAATAACTGGATTTCTTTTGGACTGTGTAACATTCAAGTATATCCAGTCAATAAAGAAGGCAAGATCCTGCTTCTTGACTGCTCCAACTGTATCATCATTACTACTAGATACTTGAAGTACTGCTTTGGCAGGGGGAAAAAAGTTTTCCTTAAAACATTGCCGCAAAGTTGAAAGCTTACCTTGCTTCAGATAAACCAAAATAATTCAGGAGAACTCCACTATGAGCATCAACGTTGGGCCATGGGTTCTTAACCTGCAATATCCCAACGTACCAGCATTATTTCTGAACTTAAATTAGAAAGAGTAAATGCATGAACTCTTAAATCAAGTGATCCTAGAAGATATCATCAATGTTTAAGATAAAAAATATGATAAGAAGCAAAAGGGATTCAACTATTTGTTCAACACACCAACTGTTCAAGCTCAGCTTGATCGCTGATAATGATCTATAGTATATAAATATTACTTTAAACTAGAAAGGCATCTGAATGTACCTTGCCTAACTCAGTGAGTATTGGAGGAACAACTTCATATAACTTAGAAACCTGATAAGAAAACTCTGACAAGTTCAGAGAAACAAAACAAATAGATATAGTCCAAAGTGGACACTGTTCTTAACAAAGAATCCATAATCAGATGTATACGAAGTCTAAATTACAAACCAGTTGGAAAAGTGGGTCATCTGGTAAATGCTTCAATGCAAATTCCCTTTGGCATGTATATCGTGGATCTGTTTTACGTAGAACTCCATGACCAAATCCAGGAACAACCTGGACGATATTTTCAAAATTAGAACATAAAAGAAAATGCTTGATATCAGCATTATTCAATTTCAATAAAGAAAGAAAAGGAAGTGATATAACGAAAGTGACATAGCACCCACATTGAAGACAAGACAGAACATAAAAAAAAACCAATAATAAATCACCTTTTACCTCTATTGAGGTGAAATATTTTGAAATAGAAAGAAAATATCAAAGCAGATCTGGTTGAACTTTACCCACTAAAGCTTTACTCCTAAGCATAAAAGTAACCATATAAGTATATAACTATATAAGTCGTTTTTTTTCTTAAGTAGGAAGTGGTTCAAACTAGGATCAATACAAATTTCTCGTTTAGGAACCGATGCACTTGCTAGTCTGCTTATTGCACATGAACTAATCAGAGGTAGATTCTAATGATGACAAATGAGGTACCTTTCCACTATTCAAAGTCTTCCAGACGTAATCTTTCAACTGATCAGTTGTTATGTTTTCTCCGCATTCCCCTACCACAGATTTAATCCATAGGAGCACTTCCTGCATTAGGAGTGTAAAACAAGTGAAGTCTAGGAATATAATAAATTATTTAAAGTACATAATCAACTCTATAAGAAAATGTTTCTACTCCATAATCAGAAATGCATCTGTGGGACAATTTTAAACTATAAGCTATATAAGCAAGCAGAAGTGCAAAAGGGAATTCAAATAGCTACAAACTTCCAGCGGATGATTTTTTCTTTTTCCTTTTGACAGAATGTGCTTATGGACCACTCAGCTTACCATCAGAATGCAATGAGAGCCACAGCAACGAGCATTGGATAATATAGTACTTTGTTCAGTTCCAACTAGTGAGAAATCATTAGAAGATCAAGTAGCAGATCACAAACAGGACAAAGAAATTGCACTCCCAAAATGCCTATAAAGCTCAACAGGTTTAGATGAAAAGTAATGGAGAAGCACTACTGTACCTGATTAGCCAGGCCATGGAGTGGCCCTGCTAAACCATTCAGTGCAGCCGCAAAAGAAAGAAATGGATCAGAGAGAGCACTGGCAACCTGATAATGAGTAAAACATATCAGTTTTTATGGATTCATGCATATCAAAATTAAACTAATGTCAACAAATATTAGTTTAATATTCTAGAGAACACTTGCACAAATCATCAGAATTTCTACTACAGCCTAGTAGTTCAATTAGATGCCTTACAAGTTACAATGAAGATAAAGAAAACAGAAGCACCAACAGAGTATTGCATCTCTTACCAGATGAGCAGTATGGGCACTAACATTTCCACCTTCATGGTCACTGCATAATATGTAAAAACAATGTCAATTACTGAATTTATAATTCAGCAATGGATTGAATATCAGGATAAGATTAAATCATTAGCAGAAAAGCATAAACAAAAAAGATGATCATTTGCAAGTCACCTATGGATTGTTACATAAAGTCTCATCAACTCCAGCATTTTGGGATCATCAAACCCAAGCATGTGGGAAAAATTTGCACCATAATCCAGGGAATCATCAGCAGGTATAACTTTCCCATCCTTGTAGATTCTTGAAAGAATTACACAACAGAAGATATAAGATTATTGCATACAGAACGAAAGATAATTTCGACATATTTCATTAGATATCAGTTATTTCCATCAATATACATTCATAAATATATATAGAAACCCAGAAGGATGCAAGTTACCTCCGATAAACATAAGAAGCCACCACTGGAACCCTGGCAATCAAATTCATAGAATCCTCATATGTTGGCTCCCAAAACCTGTCAAGAGTGATGCATTTGTCAAAAATTCAGATAAAAGTATCTTAATAATTATGAGTGGAAGTAAAGAAATTTGACATTTACTTTGCTTTTGGCATCCCTTTGTCATATGCCTTTTGGAATTCACTTTCAACCTGACACGAGACAGCAGAAAAGCTTAGAGATATGACAAAGCAAAACTTGAAGTTGAGGGTAACATGGCTGCCAAAAAGGCAATTTTCTGCGACTTCAATCCCTAAATTATTTTTCCAAATTCAAAAATGATAATAGACTGATACACTGAAATGTATTTGTCTGAGGACAATAGTGTTCTAAAAGGGATCAACAGATTTCCAATGCCTAAACCAACTGCATTGAATATATGTTGGAGGGGGCAAATGCTGGTGCATACATTCCAGATTTGCTGAGAAATTCAATAAGTTAAAAGAGTATAAAAGTATGTATGAAGGGTTGGGAGGAAGAATATTTGGAGAAAGATGATTAAGCATTTCATAAATAATTTTAGGACCTATTCTGGTTACTATTAATTGAAAATTGGCATAGTGCTGTGTTACAAGTTCAGACAAGTTCAGACAACAAACATCTATCTGCACCAAGACATCAGTAATCAATCAAGACTAAACATAGATGAGTGTAAGACTATTCTGTGTTTATAAGACATGCTAATTCTTTAGCTGTTGGTCAAAATGAAAAGGAACATATAGGTCAGTCTGCATCTCACATATACATCCTATTTAATTGAACTACCCCTAGTCTCCAAAAGCATTGGCTGGTATATACCTGAAGTGCCATAATTCCAGTGGTAAATTGTGTCATTGGATGAGCTGTCACAGGGAGAGCATCTATTGCCTTGTAAACATGATCTGCATCCATATCCAATAGCATAAAGTTCATAAAGAGTCAAAGACTGTCACAATGGAAGGATGATAACTCCCCTGAAATTGATGAGACCCAATCAAGCATATGTGAAACACTCAATAATATGTTCTGCATAAGATGCTTAAAAAGTGGTAATACTTTTAGTCTTTTACTCCATAATTTATGTATTAGATAACTCAAATAAGATTGAGTATGGTAATATTTCTCAGTTTTTTTTTTCTTTTGGCACCTCAAGCTCTATGAAAATTCCAGATCAATGATGGTGATTTTTTTGTTGATTTGTAACATCAAGATGCCCCGATAAATGCCAATTTCAAAGTTCTCAAATCACAAATAACATAAATGTATTACACTATGCCAGTGACGAGCTTACATCAAAAGTTCAAAATTAGCATAATATAAACTGTTGTAAGTATTTCCACCAATTAAATTTTTTTATCATGCAGAAAGCATAGCCTGCAAAAGATCTGCCAGGCCAGGAGAGTGCTATTATCTAAAATAATTCAACTTGCTTACATTAAATAACTTCCTTTGTGCAAATTATAAGGTAACCTGTGAAGCCAGACAAAAGAAAATAACCTGGAATCTTAGAACGACTATGCAATTCCTTGGATAATGCATCAGCTTGTGCTTGGCTTGGAACCTGTCGTAAGAGGAGAGCCAATGTGAATGATGCAATAGCTAACATCCTGTTCGAAGTACAGATACCCAGAACATATTTTATGCTAAAGGTCTTTTTTCCTTCTATAACAGCTTCAATTAGAGATTAAGCTACAAAAGGAAAGGCCTTAGGGTTGGCCCACCATATTAAATAGTATTACTACATAACAGCTAACACATAGCCCACGCTAGCAAACATGTACAGGAGCATAAGTAGAATTTGGGGCAATAAACAAAAAACATCTTCTGATAAAGTTCCAGAATAAGGTTCACCTCATTGAGTTGGAAAACCTCTCATCCATAACTGGTAATGCCTAGGAGGCACTGAAGGAAGTCCATCTAATTAAAATTTCTAAATAATCAGTAGATGTATTCCTCCACAAATCAAACAACAATGGATTGGCTTAAAAAAGACCAACATTTGAACACTTCTCCAGAAGCAAAACATTATATCAAATAAAACATTACACATATAGAAGAAGGATCTCCATAATTTTCACAATGCCCATTTTTATATGTGATATTTCCATGCATGACATAATCTCAATAAGACAATTAAAGGGTCAGATGCTTCCGGTCCTTCCAAACCAATGGAAGAAGGGATCCAACTCCAGTTACCCTTATCATTATTCTTTTTATTTATGACATCATTATGCTGCTAGAGTTGATGTCAAAGCAAGATTAATAACCTAAAAATACATGGAATGCCTCAGAAGTGGTTGAACTTCTAGTTTAAGTTAAACTACCTTTTGGCCTAGATTTTGTAGCAAGACAAAGATAAATCATCCAAACATATATGGAGGAACTCAGACCCGTCACAAATGTAACTAGTTCACTACATTTATCTTAGTATCTAAAAGCAGTATATAAATATATTGTTCCTCTTGTTCATATATCCCCCATCAATATTTTTGTTCATTGTAATAGATGCCCAACATACTGATGCACTCTTGGCATTCATAAAAAAAAAAACGAATACACATGCAAGTATTTAAAAAAAGCAATTGACTTGGTTCATTTCAAGATGAAAAAAGGTCATTCAATAACCTTTCCAGTCAAAAGAAGCCAAAGGAGACCCTCGGGCAATGGCTCTCCTCCTCGAATCGCAGATGGCAACATCTTCTGGCATTCAGGAATGGATAACCCCCTAAAACGGATACCCTTTATAAACAAGATAATATGGTTAGTTAGTCAACTTTCCAAAATCTAGTGTTTTTCTAGACAAAATATACCATAGAAGATAAAAGAATAACACATGACAAATAAGCACAGAGATCATGTCTCTTAAAGATTATGCAACACAATATATGTGAGTTTGAATAGAACCATGCACCTCATCTGGGTCAAGCAATGACGTTTCCCACAGTAATCCAGTCATTCCCCTCATTCCACCAATAACCTACCAAAATGTAAGTTAAGAATCAATGTAAACAGCATAACAATTAGACTAGTCCAACAAACTCAGCTATCATCCAATAGTACAGATTTGAGGAATATGAAAGGCAGGCAAAACCTATACTGCTAGAAAATTTCTACTACATTTTTAAGTTCAAATTTTGTAAGCACATGGAAATTTTAGTAGTATACCATATCCACTGTGATGTTCCCAAGTTGAACTTTTCCATGTTCTGATTTCAGTTTCTTCAAGCGTTCCTGTCAGCAACAACAATAATAAGATCAGCTTTTCATCAGTAAGATATGATTGTGGCGCTTAGGAAGAAATAAAATCTTAATTTCTGAACACAGATAAACTACTGGTTATTATAAACTAACATATTTCAATGACAATAAAGTGAGATGTCAGAATTACATACTGAGCATGGTAGAGTTGATGTTAATTCGAAACAGATAACACGGAAAGGAAAAAAACACATAAAATAGTAAAAACTACTCTAAAGAAGAAAAACCTGTTGCTCAGGAATCAGGTCCTTCAGTTGGGCACGGAGATCCTGCACGATTAATAATAGCTCAAGCATCAATCTACAATGCTAAACCAATGAAGAAACTAGAAGTAAACAAATAATTTTTCATGCACCAAAACAACATTTGAGGTGAGCCGCACTCCCAGATATTAAAACAAAAGGCAACAAGAAACTCCTACTAAACAGGAGCTCAATGACTTGGACAAAATGGCACTCCATTTTGTGTAGAGTTATCCAGTTAGATGTCATTTGAGAAGCTTGGACATCCCACTCAAAAAAAAAAAAAAAAAAGCATTTAAAGCAAGTGGATCAGTTGGTCTTAGCTTAGAAAACAACGAATATTTTGCAAGAAATAAATAGCTATTTGGAAACACAGATTATGAAGAATTTTCTGAGAAGGAAACTAATTGAATTTTTTTATTCCTACATAGGTACTTTTCTACTATAAACATATTCATGGAGGACTGAAGGAATCTGTAGATTCTCTTACTGTGGAGAAGAAAAATGAATGCATACAAACTAAAGCAGATGAATTGTTCAACTAGCTTAGCACATAGAAATTTACAATGAACAATTGGTAAATTTATGACAATCAAGAAATATGCAGATATTTAAGTAAGCAGTTAAAATCAACAAATTATGAGTGAAATGCAGCAGTGAAACAGATCATATCATACAAGATCTGAAGCAGTTTGGATTTGTAACCACCGAATGGAACCCAACGAGCTGGACTGCTGAGCCTGGAATCAGAATCACCAAAAAATTTAGAGTATTAACAGAGTGAGAACATCAAAATATCCACACACACACACACACAAAAAAAAAAATCGACTCTATCTTCTCCTTATTCAGCATTAGAACTATCAAAGAAACTACTACCCACTCCACATATAGAATTCGAAATTGAGCACAGATGAATCACGTATCACTTACAAGACGAGATCTAATCTTGGACAGCGCTGCAACACTGCGGAAGAAAGCCATTCTTCTCAAGTTCAACTAGAATTCCCCTGAAAACCAACAAAACAGGATCTTTTATCAGCAAAAAAAAAAAAAAAAAAAACTTCTTCATGAATCAAACTTTTAAATATGACATTCAAAGTAAAGCAAGATAGTTTCATCTAACAAGTCAGTATAAGAGAACCGCGCCTAAACCCGATCAAGAAATAGGGTTAGGTACAGAATCTTCTCCAAAACTTCCACAAAAGGAGGAAACCGACAGGGATGCACAGATTAACGACCAATAAAAGAGCGGCTCAAATTACCAGAACAAAGCGATCAAGAGAGAGAGAGAGAGAGAAACGAAGCAAAACGCCCCTTTACTTCTCTTACTTCCTATAAAGAAATGGAAGGGCAGGGAGCATCTATTCAACCAAATTCCGGTTATACCCCTACCGTGGTCAGTCTGGGAAGTTCCTCTTGGAATAATTTTCTCTTCCCAAAATTCGCCCTCCAGAAGGGCAGCGCTGACCGTGCGAGCGTAATCAGACGGTTCAGGCAGCTGACACGTGGGCCTAGGCGGCGCGACCGCGCGGACCCGATACTGTCGGAAAAGGATCGGGAAAAGGTCGCTTTGGAAATAATATCGGAAGGGAAACGAGCCGGGGAAACGAGCCGAGGAAACGAGCTTAGATCTCAGAGCAGAGTAACTGGGCTTTCACCAAAATTTTGGGCTTTTTCTGCAAAGCCCAATAAATAAGAAAATTTGGGGTCTTTTCTAACAAGGTGCTCTTGATTGCTTCCACTCAATATTTCTCTCTAAATTATTTATTAATCTTGAGCTTTGGAATGTAAACATTAGTTGGTTAATGAATTAAAATGTGATATTTAAAAGGGTGATATATTTTTGTGTCGCATGGCGAAAATATATTTTTCACTAAGGAGCTCTTTCCTAAATAAATCTTTCTTATGCGAAGGATTTTAAAGCGCTAATTAATTTTTTAATAATGGCTCATAAACTTTTATTATCCTGTTAATTTTGCATCTATGTTAATATGATTAATTTTACCTGTTTATGTTATTTTCATAATAATTAGTTATTGAGATTTTCTTTTTCTTTTACACTTCTATATAAAAATTACTATAGGCCTGTTTGTTATTGACCAAGAAGAAAATAATTATGTCTATGGTCATTTATAATAAGTGGCAATCCTATCTTCTCCAAAAGACAAGTAGAAGACAAACAATTATAACTTTTTTCCCCTATATTTGCTCATGGGAACCATCTCATGATCATCTTAAAAAGTCAAACTCTTTTATCCAACAAAAAAAAAAGAAAAATAATCATAAGGGAGACAAACTGACATTGAATAAGAGAGCTTAGAAGTAGTACAAGTTAACCATATAAAAAAAAGGTTATAAAATCTCTAAAAATGTTGAGTTTGGATGGATAGAGATTAATATCAATTCATTTGGCAAAAGGACCTGTAATTATCAAGCCAAAATACTTCAAAACATATGGGGTTTAGTATTCAAGTATTTAGCTTTCCACCAGATACAAAAAGATCACTTCAACTACCCTTATTTTTACAGTACAAAGGGCAATACACACATAATGCAGGGCATAAAATGATTATTGTGCCACTATAGTTTTGAATAATTTCTAAATTTGATAAGAGAAGCAGCCTGTGAGTAATGGCCTATATGGCTAATATCTTCATATAATCAATGCCTTACTGCCTTAATTCAAGTCAACTCTCCCTTTAATTTAGATTGCATTATTGGATGAAGTATAGGAAAATTATAACCACTTGTCCACTACTGCTACATTGTTCATCTACCTCTTGCTCAATTGTCTGTACTAATATAATGCCACAATGGCCCATTATTGATGGAGTATTTTAGAGAGTTTTGAAGTGCATGCATTAATCTTTCTCCTTATGACTGTCATTGATGTTGTGGATCAAGCTTGGGTTGTGGACTTACTTCTCCGTTTAAAATCCTAAGGCGGTGTATAATATTTATTTTAAGTTATTATTTTCTGTATCTCTATAGCTCTTGTGAGTTTGATACTTATGTTTTAATAGTTGTACAGTTTCAGATTGGAGGTTTGTCTTACTTACTTTCTCAATTTATTGTATAAAATTTATGACATCTTTTAACTTAGCTGATATAAAAACTTATCCCCCTCTCTCTCTCTCTATATATATATATGAAAAGAGAATATTATTTAATGCCTCATTTGCTAGTTTGATTAATGTCTAAGGATAATAAAACACAGGAGGCCATTAAGGGACAGCTTGTGTTACATTATTTTTAATGAGCTAGAATGTGCTAGGGTTGAATGAAGCATAGTTTAATTGTTAAAGGGATCCAGTGGGGGAATAATTCCTCTTGCTACTATTATTTTAGGGGCTAATTCCAAATTGTTTGGGTGGATGAAGGGATATGTGAAAGTGTCACTACTACTAATAAAGGGACAAATTGATGCAGTAGAGGGCTAAGGATGGGCACCAAAGGACAAGAAGGAAGATATATAGTACAAGACTACAAGTCAGCAAGGAGTTTTCTTCTCTAGACTTTTCTTCTCTAGACTTGGGATAGCAACTGTTTTTTTTTTTAATTAGAATTTTATGAATTATATCCTATATTTTACTCTCTTTATTATTAAATCTACTCCTTTTGTTATTTCCATAGCACACTATTGGTTGTCTTAAAGGATTTTTAAGTAACATAAATAAGAAATAAAAAACTATATAGTAGAATGTTGATGATAATAAGAGCAAATTAAAGGCAGGTGTGCAAATTATTAATTTACCTTTTTTTTCTTTTAAATATTAGTAGAGATTATATTAAGTAGATTGGATAAGATGGATTTAACCATATCAAAATCACTAGAAAATTTTAAGCTTGCTACTATGGTATCAAAGCATGGATATATCTTGAGTTTATATCCTATTAAACTCATATATCATCTAAAAATAATATAAAAAATATATTCATTTAAGTTAAGTTTACTTTCTGGGCCTATTAAAATATTTTAAATAAAAAAATAAGAAAAAATATTAGAATATAAAATATAAAAATCACCGTTTTTCGTCGCATTACATTTTTGGTACGAAAGAATTATATAGTATTTCCCAAATAAATAAGTAAATAATATGCTTTGCTGAGGTTGCTACATTGGTGATAATTAAATATCAAGTGGTATGAATCAAGAGATGAGTCAATCTCAAAGTTTTGGTAGGGTTGGTATTGCTGGGGTCTGGCAAAGTTGTCCTTTGTGCTATATTTATTTCTAATCCATTCTCAGATCTAATGCATGGAATTCTTTAAGTAATCTTATCCATATATTATGAGAGAATTAAAAGGTTTCCTTTGTAATTCTATTTCAGCTCCTCTTATTTGCTCTAGTCACTAAAATATAAAACCAGTTGCTTATTAGTATTGCATTCTTTAGAATTATAATTTCTCTGACTAAAAATATTCATTTGGATGTTGGAGAAATCCCACAATGCATGTTGCTGTATAATTAAAACTAGCCCAACTTAGGAAGAAAGCCTTTGATTTGAGATTACATAGTTGAAGTGGATCTTTGCAACATATAATATTAGATATTCAATTAAAAAAATAATATGCTTTAGTAGAACATTGATACAAATCTATGGTCCTTAATTAACTAATAATTAGACCTAAAGGATTTAATTGAAACCACATAAAGCTTTTTTTTTTCTTGAATATCATCTTAAAATAGAAGAACATGTCTATATGACTATATATATATAAATGGGGTTTTTTTTTTCGTGTGTACCACTCAAGAGCACTTTATTTGTTTGTATACCTTACCTTATTAATTTAGTAGATAACGTAATAAAATTGCCGTTATTTAAGAGCAATATATACACAAAAAATTACTCATATATCCTTCTAGTATTAAACAAATTAAAACTTAATTGTTGTTTATTATATAAAAATAAGGGGTTTACGAAATATGTATATAAAATTTAATAAGTGTTTTAATATATATATATATATATATATATATCAACTTTAGAGATATACAAGAAGATTTACAACAAGATCATGCCATGTATCTACTTTTCGAGAGTGATGATGTCATAAGAACCAAACAAGAATGAGGTAAGAGAGAGAAAGGGTGCCTTCTCTCTCTCTCTCTCACACCCATTTCCCCTCACATTTCTCTCATTCGCATCGAGCTATATACTTCTCCATCCATGGTATATAAACAACCATCCTTCATCCATTCTTCTACCTCAGCTCCAACCCACCCCAATTCTGGAAGAAGAAGAAGAGATGGAGGAGTTCATGAAGCCACGAGCTCACAACAAGGGGGCGGCGGCGGCGGCGCTCGCCATGCATAGAGACTCGCATATGGTGTCAAAGATGAAGCCCAAGATCAGGATAGTTCATATCTTTGCACCCGAGATCATAAAGACCGACGTCGAGAATTTCCGCGAGCTTGTGCAGCGGCTGACCGGAAAACCTACAAAGGGGATCGACGGTAGGAACAAGAAGAAGAAGGCGGCGGCGGCGGCGCGGCCGCGTGCTATTCATCCACCGGAGTATCGAGAGGCGTCGCAAGTGGAGAATGTTAAGCGAGAGACCGGGGAGGAGGAGGAGGAGGAGGAGGAGGAGGAGGGGGAGGAAGGGAGGAAATTATGGGTAGAGGGTAGCTCAGGAGGATTCTTGAATGGATTGGAAGAGGATGACGATGTGGACTTCTTTCATGGTTTTGGAGAATATTCATTGTTTCCTTTTCTCAGCATGGATGATGTTCAGCAATGAGGTAGTTGGTATTGGAGGTCTAGATTCCATCCTTCTTTTCCTTTTTCTCTCTTTACTGGGGGGTTAGTTTTCATTTAGTTAGAGATACTGTGGCATTTGTCATTGTGGTTGTAAATAAATATCGAAAGGGTTATTGATGAATTCCATTACTTTCCCATGCAATGGCAACTTATTGAATTGAGCTTTCTGGCAAATGGAATTGTAGCTGTCCTTTTCTTACTTGCCAGCAACTCCTTAGACATTAGAGTTTCTAATTAGAAGTTTTCATTGGAGCTTCTCTATGCGTAGATGCATGATTAAGTCTATAATGGTTAGTTTCTTAGATGATTAACTTAGTTGTTCAATCTATAAATATGTACATATAATAAATATATATATGTATTTCCAAATGGAGTGGAAATAAGATCCATCTTTATTCATTTGCATCATCCACAGAACAAGTTGAGATACATAAGACAATTCAATCCATTTGCAGAGATCACTGTGTGCTAGGGAATGCAACGCATCTGGCCTTATCTTCTCCATCTATTTAATGGCTGTTCCTTTCTAATAGTTTCACTTGGGCCCATGATCATGAGCAACCTATTAACTAAGTAGGGACACATTCATATGACTGCTTAGGTCTTGTTCAAGTCAAAAGTAGTGCCAATTAGGATTCCAATCAAGATTGATATGGTAATCTCCCATCTCCCACAAAGGAGGGAGTATTAGTCTCATTTGTCATCCAAAAATTCAAAAAGAAAAAAAAAAAAAAGAGAATGTGAGATAAATTATAAATTAATGAAAAAAAAAGAACTTTTGGTTGGTTTAAAATAGATTAATAGGTAATCCAAAATTCAAAAGTCATTTACTTGTGCTCAAAGAAGCCATTTTCTTCCTTTTTCTATGGGAGTGGTTAATAGTTTCGTCTTCCAGAATCCTTATAAAATCGACAAATTGATATTTGACGATAAGCCTTTTGTTAGGTTACGCAATGAGAAGCTGCGCGGAAATGGTCGAAAATGGTGTTTTCTAAGTAATATGCACAGAAAATGACATGCTTTATGTTGATGTTTTTTAATAAGTATTAGTTGACCTAATTATATTATCTATCATAAATGTAATCTAAATAAAATATAGGCTTATAGACTATTATTATTTGGTAGCTTAACCGTGTTGAATTAGCTTCAATCGAGCACAATGTAATATGGATTAATATCTTTTTAACAAGAAATTAATGATGCTTTTTCGAAGGATATATGATTGTCCTCCAACTAGAACATATCATTAAGACCCAAAAACGATCGACAACCATCTAGTTAAGATCATTATAAATCAACATATGATACAATCAGACACTATAAGGCTCATAATGCAGAGTAATTAGTCATGGTGAACGATTCTTAGCAAATGAGTGTGTCCTGTTTGTAAATAATTAAAAATGAGGACTTATTTATAATATAGTCAAGAGGTGGGGTGTTATTTTGCAATTTCCTAAATCTTTTGATTATAAATAGTGATAATTCAGGGTTTAACTCGCTTGTTTCTCCAACGGTCATATTTCTCTCTATAAATATAGGCATCAAGAGGTCAACAGGTTTTTTTTTTTTCCTTTTTCTTTTATATTTGATTGAGAGCGTGAGAGAGAAGGGAGAGCGGGAAAGCGAAGAGAGATGAGGAGAGGAAGAAGACGGGAGGAAGAGGAGATCGGAGAGAAGGCTCAGGATAGGGTTTCGAGTTCCGAGATCACATTGTTCCCGAGAACTTTCCGTGATCCCTCCTCAGGTTAGGCCGATTCGTTCAATCATTCAAGAAACCTCCCGAGTTCGTCCAGATCAATTTAATTTTGTTTTGTTCAAGATTAGATTATCGATTATTAGGTAAATATTTGATTCTTGCATAGATCGTACCTCTTTCTTATTATTCTTCTCCTTCCCTTGGTACGAGTCCTTCTGGTTTGTTTCTGTTAATCTTTTCCTTTTTCACTGGGAGTCTCTCTTGGGATTTAACTGACGCGTTCTTGGCGTTTGCCAGTATGATACGATTTTTAGGTTGAGGGGGCTTATAACGGACGACGAATTGGTTGATGGGTTCTTGAAAATATTTGTCGTTCATATGATTTATAGGTTAAGATCTTATATTGCAAGAGAAGTTGTCAATGTTGATAGGATCGTATAATGACAAGTTGGGTAACGGGTTGCTGAAGTTCTCTGGTTTTTAGATTAGGATGTTGTAGATTTATTCAAATCTGTTTAAGAAAATCTCCAAATCCCTCCAGATTAGTTCAATTTGTTTTTCTTCAAGATTAAACAATCGATTTATTAGGTATGCATAAATCAACTCCTCTCTTCTTTCTGTTCTTCTCCTTCCCTTGTTATGGTTCCTTCTGATCTGTTTCCATCAATCTTTCTATAATCACTTCAAAGCTCTCTGATTTGTCAGTTAATGTGAACTTGTCTATTATGATCATCCAATAATATCTGCTAATCTTTTCTATGTTGCTGGAAGACTCTATCGGGAATTGACTGATACATTCTTGAAGTTTGTCATATTGATTGGACTTTTAGGTTAACGTCTTATAATTGATGACAAATTGGGTGACGGACTGATGACTTATCGGTTGTTGAAATTTATCAATACTGTCATGATTTGCAGATAGGCTCGTATAATGGAAGACAAGTTGGCTAATGGGTTTTTGAAGTTGTCAAGATATGATTTTAAGGTTAAGCTCTTGTAGGTTTTTTCAAATAAGAAACTTTCTAGACTCCTCCAGATCAGTTCCATTTGTTTTAGTTCAAGATTTGACTCAATTTATTAGATCTACATAGATAAAACTCCCCTCTTCTTGTTGTTCTTCTCCTTCACTTGTTATAACTCCTGATTTGTTTCCATTGATTTTAGCTTATCACCAAAAAGCTCTTTGATCTGCCAAGTTAATATGATTCATCTGCTATGATCATTCAATATACCTTGCTAATCTTTTCTATGTCGCTGATAGTTCTCCATCAGGGATTTGACTGATATATATTTCAAGGTTATTAATTTTTTCGACTTTTAGGTTAAGGTCTATCAGTGGATGACAAATTGGTTGATGCACTGATGGGCTCTTGAAATATGTGACGTCCATATAATTTCCAGGTTAAGATATTATATTGGAAGAGAAGATAGGTAATGAGATCTTGAAGTTTATCAATGTTGATAGGATTTGTAGCTATAGCTTGTATAATGGAAAGACAAGTTGGGTAATGTGATTTTGATGGTGTCAAGATATAATTTTTGGGTTAGGATCTCGTAGATTTGTTCAAATGTGTCCAAGAAACTTCCCAGATTCCTCTAGATCAGTTCAATTTGTTCTTCAAAATTAGGTAATCGAATTATTATGTAAAGATTTGATTTTCACATAGATCGAACTCCTCGCTTCTTGTTGTTCTTCTCTTTTCTTTGTTATGATTCCTTCTGATTTGTTTCTGTTGTTCTTTTTCCTGATCACTGGAAGGTTTTCTGATCTGCCAAGTCAATATGATTTTTCTCTTATGATCATGTAATAATTTCTGCTAATCTTTTTTATGTCTCTGAACAACTCTCCGTCAGAGATTTGACTAAAATATTCTTCAAGTTTGTCAATTTGATTAGTCTTATAACAGATGACAGATTGGCTGATAGGTCATGAAATTTGTGTATGTTCATATGAGTTCCATGTTAAGATCTTAATTGCAATAGAAGATGAGTAATGTGTTCTTGAAGTTTTTCAAATGTTGATCGGATTTGTACATAGGCTCGTATAATGATAGACAAGTTGGATAGTAGGTTTTTAAAATTGTCAAGATTGTTTACATTAAGGTCTTATAATAGATGACAAGTTGGGTGATGGCTGACAGGTTCTTAAAATTTGTCGATGTTATATGATTTTCATGTTAATATCTCATATTGCAAAAGAAGATGGGTAATGGGCTCTTGATGTTTATCAATGTTGATAGGATTTTAGATGGGCTTGTATAATGGAAGACAAGCTTGGGTAATGTATTTTGAAGTTGTCAAGATTTGAACTTTAGGTTAGGATCTTGTAGATTTGTTCAAATCTGTTTAAGAAACTTTCCAAATCTGCAAGGCACTTTTATTTGTGAAGTTGATTGTCTGTTATGATCTGTTCAATAATTTCTCTATCACCAACAGACTTCATCAGGGATATTACTGATGCATTATTAAAGTTTGTCAATTTGATTTGATTCTTAGGTTAAGGTCTTGTAATGCATGAAAAATTGGGTGATGGATTTGTTGACCTTCATATTCCTGGTTAAGATCTTATATTGCAATAGAAGATGGCAAATGGGTTGTTGAAGTTTTTAGCAATGTTGATAGAATTTGTAGATAGGCTTGCATAATGAAAACACAAGTTGCATAATGAGATTTTGAAGTTATCAAGATATGATTTTTACATTAGGTTCTTTTAGATATTTTCAAAATTTCAGATCTATTCAAGAAACTTTTCGGATCAGTCCAATTTGTTTTTCGTCAAGATTAGATAATCAGTTTGTTAGTTAAAGATTTGATTTGATTATGCATAGACCGGAAGATCTCTTCTTGTTATTCTTCTCCTTCCTTGGTACCCATTAATCTTTTTCTTTATCACTGTAAGGCTCTCTGATTTGTTAAGTTGACATGATTTGCCCGTTATCGTCTATTCAATAATTTTGGCTAATCTTTTGTTCGATTTTTAGGTAAAGGTCTAATAGTGGATGACAAATTAGGTGATGGACTGATTGGTTCTAGTCTTCTAAAAATTTGTCAACATTTATACAGTTTCTAGGTTAAGATATTATATTGGAAGAGAAAATTGATAATGGGATCTTGAAGTTTATCAATGTTGATAGGATTTGTAGCTATAGCTTGCCTGATGGATGACAAATTGGGTAACAAGATTTTGGAGTTGTCAAGATATGATTCTTTAGGTTAGAATGTTGTATATTTGTTCAAATCTGTTCAAGAAACTCCCCAAATCCCTCCAGATCAGTTCAATTTATTTTTGTTCAAGATTAGACAATCGATTTATTAGGTATGCGTAGATTGAGCTCCTCTCTTCTTTCAGTTCTTCCGTTGTTATGATTTTTTCAGATTTGTTCCCATCAATCTTTCTATTTATTTGCAAGGCTCTCTGATTTGTTAGTTAATATGACATAACTATTGTTGAGATTATTGGTTTTATAGGGGCCTATGAGAGAATAGGCCATCATGTTATAAGTGTACTTTATAGGCTATATAAGCCAAGTCAGTAGATCAATAAAGCAGAGGGAAAGGTTTTTTAGAAAACAATATGGTATTAGAGCCATGTTAGGTTAGCCCCAACTGAGAAAAAAAAAACAGGAAAGGGGATCGCTGGCGTAGACCTGATCTGCCACTGGGCTTCCCCCTCCTCCACGAGCTTCTAGTCGCGGTGGGATTGCTCCCTCGACTGCGAGCTAATCCACCACGCGATCGAGGCCTTTGAGGAGCACCTTGCTAGTGCGGAGCAGAAGGGCAAAGGGGTTTTTCAACCCTGTGGAGATCGAGGCGGAGGAGAAGGTTCTAGAAGACGCGAAGCTAGAGGAGACCGGAGGAGAAGGTTCGCGAAATCGGAGGAGCCAAAGAAGGTTCTAGAAGCCCCAAGCCGAAAATCAAGAAGATTCCAGTAGCCGTCAAACCCGAAGAGAAGAAAGAAAATGACGATGAGGTGGAGGAGCAGGCGGTGGCTGAGGTGAGCCGGAGAAGAAAGGAGGAGGGGCTGGGTGGACATGACAGGAATCCTAAACCCCTATTTATGAGCCTGTGGAATCTGGGGGAGTAGACCACATTTCACATTTTCCCCCTTGAAAAAGGAAAAAATTAGTAGAGCAAGAAAAAAGAAAATAGTGGACTGAGGGAAGAAAAAAAAAAAAGAAAAGGAAGTAAGTCGTGTATGATCTGTGTGGCCTAGGCTTGGATCCTTGAGATTGATTAATGAATGATATTATGAAGAAGTTGAGTGAGACCGAACTCAAGACCTTGCTTCTGGTGTTAGGTCAGCAAGGCGAGGAGTCGATGTCGGCACATCCATAGCTTATGAGACTAGATCTTCTTCCTGTGGATCTAAAACTTGATGGATCGGCTACTTACTTGAGTTGGTCGCGTCGGGTTGAGGCAGCTCTAGTAGAGAAGAGGCTAGATGGATACCTGACAGGAGTTAAGGCTGAGCCAGCAAGTGATGGTGCTGAGGTAGATGAGTGGAGGACCATACACGCCTTACTGTACACCTGGCTACTGAACTCGTTGATTCCAAAGATTGCTTCATTGGTGGATGGCATTCGAAAGGTAGTAGATATTTGGGCGAAGCTGGAGAGGACCTATGTTGGGGCTGAGAACCACATGAGGGTGTTCTAGATCCAGCGCAACATAGAGGCGGTGGTGTAAGGTGATAGATCTATTTAGGAGTACTCCATGGAGTTGGAGCAGTAGTGGCAAGATCTTGATCATTTCTCACCTATGTTGAGCTGTAGTGATCCGGAATGCAAGAGCAGGTAGTTCAATGCACAGATGAAGACTATGCAATTCTTGGCTCATCTGAATTTGACCTTTGATCAGAGGAGATTAGTCTTTCTAGCCAGGAATGGATGATCAGAGGGATAGGAGCCGTCATAGTAGAGGATGGGATGATCAGAGGGATACTATTAGCCAGGCACAAATTCCATTCTTGTGGTGATCACTCCAAAGACCATGACCATGTTGGTCTTGGAAGGAGATGGGAGAAGCCAAGAGAGAGAAGTGAGGACAGTGGTGGCGTTCGGATGAGATGTGCTCGGAGACATCTTTAACCATCGGCACGGTGGCCAACAGCCATTTCACCCAACCACCTATCGGCCTCCAATCCCTTTCGGTCATCAACAATTGATTTTAGCACCACCCTACCAGTCGCAACGGTGTTGGGGGATGAGACAACGGTGTTGACGATGACTACCTCGAATTCTAGGAGGTGAGGGCCTGTGCTGAATTTGACGGTGAAGGAGCAGCAAAGGAGGAAGGTGGGGAGGAAATCGAAGTGGGCTCGACGAGAGAGACAAGTTGGCCGACATATACTTTACGTGGGCAATTGATCACTCTGTCACCCTCGGCATCCCACTCGAAGGAGTAAGGAGAATGGAGAGCTCTTGTAGATAGCTCTAGAGAAGGCGAGAGAAAGAGGCCAGCAGTGGCGTGTCGCGTCCCCCGAGGTCCATTGACAACTTAGCCGTCAACGGCGGTGTGGCCTCTCCTTCATCTTGCACGTAAGAGGCTGAATGCAAAGGCCAAGCTAGAACCACATATCCCCTACTCAACCACGGCGATTGCTGCTTATCGTCGGGCCTCCCGCTCGCCCCCATCTGTTCCCACCACTCAGCGTCCGGCGACAGCATGTATGGACACTGGTGGGAAGAAGACCACAAGATGTACCATTGCCGACTTCGAGCTCTTTGAAGGAAGAGGAATAAAAATTTTTAGAAGAAAAGGGATTAGCACAGAGGACAATGTAGAAATTTAAAAAATATTAAAATATTTAATTTTAGCTCTGCCACGTAACTATCCTACTATTATAAGTGGAGGACTATCCCACTTTTATAAATAGAGGGGCAATATGATCAATTCACTGATTCTATTAACAATATCAGGGGGGTAAGGTATTGTTGATAGTTTAGGGGGGGCAGTGTGTACCAAGATGGAAGTCGATGATAGTTCAGGGGCTGAAAAGAGAATTATTCCTAATCTGCATCGTAATAAGCTCTCAGAATGAAGATGGAAATCGATGGCATGAAAAAAACGCAAGTGATGGTGCCATGAAGATATCGAAGAATACGTATAAGAGCAACATAAATGAGCATATTGAGAAACTTGCATGAACTAAGTAACAAGACCAACTGCATGAAAAATATCAAGCTGAGTAATGGTTAAGTAAACAAGTGTCTCAATTAGTTGACGATATCTAGTCGGATCTGGAAGACCATCATTGGCTAAAGCTTCACATGTAGCTCAACTGAGGTAGCAACAAGACGAGTATCAGTGATAGTAGCACGATTGAGAATGTTTGTAATACTTCTGTTGGGATAGCAAAAGATCATGGGATGACTGAGCAATTTTGATACATAGAAAGTACTGAAGAGAACCTAGGTCCTTTATCAAGTCATCTCCGATATCTCAAATTGATTCTAAAGATGCTGATAAAAAGAGCGGATTTTGATCGAGTCATCTCCGATGATAATCATATCATCGACATACAAAAGGAGGATGACCCGACCCTGAGCAAAAGATTGTAGAAACATAGATGGCTCAAAGGGGCTCTCCTAAAATCTGTAAACTATGAGATACTGAAATCGATCAAACCAGGCATGAGGCGCCACCCACGTGTCCCTCCTCCATTCCAGCAACATGGTCATCTTTAACGCTGACGACACTCCTTTATGACAGAGCTTTAACTCTGCGATGGATACGCTTCTCCCAGGCCAATCCTTAGCCACATGGGCTTCTCTCTGGTCGAAGCTAACGGATTTGGACTTCTCGTTAGGCCGATTTGCTCTCGTGGCCCAGACCGATGGCAATTTGGTAATGTACCCCATCACGCTTATTGGGCCTCAAATGGTAGCGGAACCAAACTCGTCTTCGACTTGTCCGGGTCAATCTACTACGTCCTCAAGAATATCAACAATACTAACACCCAAACCAGTGAGTTCCTGATCCTCAATACTATTTACTCCACAAGGAAATTCCACCAACGAGCCTCACTCGACCCAGACGATGCCTTTCGTCTCTATATTTATCCAAAAAATCCTAACAACGGAAGTTGGGAAAAAGTAAGTGCTCGGCGGAGAACAGCTTGCCGACAGACCTATGTGAGGGTGTTAGGTTGGATTATGGCAGCGACTTGTGCGGGTTGAACGTGTATTGCAGCTCGAATGCCGGTGTCCAGCTGCAACTGAACTGCGAGTGCCCGCCGAAGGATCACAGCTCTGTTCTCGTCATCGCAGCTCTTCTTGGCAGCTCTGGATTCCTCAACTTGGTCTTCTTAGTCACCATTGTCGCACTAGCCTTGGCCTTCTGCAATACCAAGGAGAGCAAGAACAAGCTTCAGCATGATCCACGCATGTCAGAGGTGAACAATCTAAGAGCTTTCACCTACAAAGAGCTCGAGGATGCCACGAATGGGTTCAAGGATGAATTGGGCAGTGGAGCATTTGGCACGGTCTACAAAGGGATTCTTCTTGCATATAACTCCAAATCCCAGACCCCCATCGCAGTGAAGAGATTGGACCGGCTGCTTAAAGACACAGAGAAGGAGTTCATCAACGAGGTGAGGTCGATCGGGCAGACCCACCTCAGAAACTTAGTCAAATTGCTCGGATTTTGCAACGAAGGGACGCATCGGATGTTGGTCTACGAATACATGAGCAACGGATCTCTCACCGAATTCCTGCGCACAAGCCCAAGGCCTAGTTGGAGCCTGAGAGTCAAGATAGCCATAGGAATAGCGAAAGGACTCCTATACTTGCACGAAGAGTGCTGCGCCCAGATCATCGTCCCGAGGACGACTTAAAGCCCGGCAACATACTTCTAGACGACGACTTCGTCCCGAGGATATCGGATTTCGGACTGGCAAAGCTCCTCCGCCCCAATCAGACGCGCACGAACACCGGCATCAGGGGGACGGGGGGGTACGTCGCCGCAGAGTGGTTCAGAAACTCGGCGATCACCGCGAAGGTGGACGTGTACAGCTTCGGCGTCATGTTGTTGGAGTTGGTATGTTGCAGGGAAAATTTAGAACAGGAGACGGAAGACGAGGCGGCGGCGGTTCTCACGTTCTGGGCTTACGACTGCATGAGAGGAGGGAGGATGGAGGTCTTGGTGGAGGGCGACGAGGAGGCGGCGGCGGAGATGGGGACGGTGGACAGGTTTGTGATGGTGGCCTTTTGGTGCATCCATGAGGAGCCATCACTGAGGCCTGCCATGCATAAGGTGGTTCAGATGTTAGAGGGGGTTGTGGATGTTTCTGCTCCACCTGATCCTTCTTCCTCTTTTTGTTAGCTCAATGTTATAACTTTTGAGCACTTTGCCGTGTTTATTGTGAATGACAAATTAATAGTTAATTATATAATTTGACTAATAACAACTATCTCTGATCAATTTCTAAAAACATAAGAAAAAAGAAAACAATCTCTGATCTTTTTTATGCCTTTATGTAAAACAGTACCACCACTATTGATGTTCTGTTATTTGTCGATGTTTCCTTTTTGTTTGTCTTCTAAGACTGGACATAGTTCGCCCCTCCTTGGTAATTAAATTAAATAATAAGCTAACACTTTTATAATAAGAAAATATTTATGTGAGAGGTTAAACTCCAACCACTAGTGTATTAAGATTGAGATCTAATGTGGACTGACCCTCGTACTAATTTCTCGAAGCATATCGTCGTATGCTTACTAATATATTCATTGCACATATTTAATGATCTTAATTATATCCCCTCAACTTTTATATCATCATGTTGAAGTTATGACTGAGCTACATAAGTTGACTCACACTGAATCTATACTCTTTGTGCCGGTGATTAAACCTCTCTTATAGCTGGTGATTCAAGTTGTAATATCTGGTTGGTGTGTTAATTATAAGATGATGTTCGTATGCTTAAAAATTGCTCAGCTTAATATTATTCATACTCGTGAAATGGAGTACAAGATGGAGAAAGAAACCATTAAAGCAATGAGGGTCATTCTATATGAGTCAATTATTCCTCTGGTACGGTGAATGCTTGCATATTTGGTTGCATTTTCCTATTAGAAATGGAAAAGATGTATTAATAGAGATAATTATCTACTACACCATCGCCCATTTCTAGGGACGTATTTCTATAATAAATAGTTGAAAGGTGATGTATTATTTTCAAAGTTTTTTTATTAAAATAATATTAATCTAAAAGACAGTCGGCAAGCGTACATGGAAGTTCGAACTGTTTAGAACCGTACAAAGCTGTTACCCCAAGGACCCGACACGTATCCTCTGTGAATCCTCGAGAGGATTCCGAGTGTCCTCTAAGTGAAACGTGTCACCCCGCAGTAGCTGCACATCTCAACTTATAAATAAATGCTCCGGTGGATGACTTTATCAGAGATCGATCTTGTTAATCCTTGCAGAGGTCGGATAAGAGGAGTGAATAAGAACAGAATTTTGGATAAGTATGCAAGGTGGGAAGAGCGCCGTGGCCTCGGCCAAGGAGTCGGTTGCCAACATCGGCGCCTCGGCCAAGGCAGGAATGGAGAAGACTAAAGCCACTGTTCAGGAGAAGGTTGGCCTTCATCTCTCTCTCTCTCTCTCTCTCTCTCTCTCTCTCTCTCTCTCTCTCTCTCTCTCTCTCTCTCTCTTTTTATGAGAATTCTTATCCTGGGTTGAGTTGGAATAAGGAGATCCTTATACGCACTTCACTTTACTTTTTGTTCTAAATTACGTTTCTCGATTAGCGTTAGAAGAATATATGATCTTTTAGATTCATTTATGATTACATGAACATTAAGTAAAAAATTACAGTTAAATGAGAATATATATGGCAAAAGTTCCTTGTGTGATGAAAAACTTCTCTAGAATAAGAGACAGATATCATCTAACAATTGGGTGAACTGGGACGCAGGTGGAGAAGGTAACGGCCCACCATCCGTTGGAGAAGGAGGTGGCGGAGCAAAAGAAGCAGGGGAGGATCCACGAGGCCGAGGTCGAAAAGCGGGAGGCGATGGAGCGCAATGCCGCCTTGAAGATGCAGGCGAGCGCCGGGTACCACGCGTCCCAGGGGGCGCCGGGACAGGTCGCTGGCTACCCCACTGGCGGCCACGTGGAGGCCGGAGTGGCCGAGTCTCGCCCGATCGGTATCGCTACCGAGACGGCGAGGCCGACAGCAGCCCACAACCCACGTGTCGGTAGCGACTACCCGGCCGCCACCGGAACCGGCCACCACTACACCTGAGCCACATCTCATGCCATCGTCGTTTCAAACGATGATTTGGTTTTTGCTCTAAAAGTTGTCGGGGCTTATTCTATTATTCGTTTCTAGCCGATGGTCGCGTTTTATTTGTAATCTTTATGGATAGTACTTTTAAAATGTGTGTAAAAACCATGTCAATTCTGCATCAAATTGTCTAACAAGATAAGAAAACCATGTCAACTCTGTATCAAATTGTCTTCATTCTCTTGTATTATATATGGCGTAAAATTCTACCCAACATGCAAAGCTGCTTGATTATGAAACCTATTAATTTAGTCACTACTAGATATTAGAACTACTCAATTTGGAACATATTACTCAACATCACAAAGAATACTTGGATCTTTACTCAACATCACAAAGAATACTTGGATCTTTCTTCACGTCAAGTCTAACTTATAAACACACAAAATGCTGTTGGGTAATTGCGGCAAATGCAAAACATTGTGGACTGTACATCTAATATCATACTGCCTCCAAAGCTATCAGAACAAATTAATGCGTAGCATCCATCTAGAACACATCGTTATTACTCTAGGAAAGCATCAATGTACATGATAGCACAGCAAGACTAGAAATCATCCAGCGACCAAAATTAATTTATCAACCATGCGAAATCAGAATACATCAGATGGGAAAAAAAAGGACTAAACCCTAAAAGTTATTCCTCCCTTGAATAGAAAATACACCAGATAGAAGGGATTGACAACCCCCCTAAAAAGAAGCTCGTAGGGAACAAGTTTGGATAGAGGGATGGATCTCAAAGAACAGTCTTGCGCAGTTCACTAGCCCCATGAGCGAAGTGGCATCGGTCCCCGAACGTGCAGGAGCCTTTGCCAAAGTTCTCACACAACTTGGTCTTGTAGTTGTTACCAGAACCACCGCGGGCTGCTCCGGCAGGCTTGGCAGGCAGTGGAGTTGAAGCACTAATGCTGACGATGAGTTCTCTTACCATCGCACTAGCATGTTTAATTTGATCGAAACTTCCCTCAAGCTCGATGTTCCTCAGGTTGGGATCGGACTCATGCTCTCGGATAGCCAGTTTCGCTCCAGTAATTCGACATATCTGTTTCGTATTGACTCCTCCCTTCCCAATAATAGCACCAGCAAGAGAGGCATCAACACTTATCTTAGCAGTGGCAGAGGCACCAAAGCTTCCTGGAACACCTGCTGCTCCAGCAGGTGGAAGTGGTTCAAGGCGACCAGGAAATCTTCCCCCCATTGGAGGTGGAATAGGACCATCTTGAGATGGGAGGAAGGGCTTGCCAAGCTCTCTCTCACCATGGGCAAAATGGCACTTGTCACCAAATTTACAGCCCTCCGCAGTGTTGTACTTGTTGCATAGGCGTGACTTGACAGCAGGGCCAGGACCATCAGGGACAGGAGGAGGACCCATTGGGGGTCTTCCTGGAGGAGCATGACCAGGGTTGCCTAAGTTGGTCATCTGTGCAACAGCCTGGTATCCGCCAAGAACATAATGCAGAAAATGGCAGCCTTCACCGAATGGGCAACCAGCAGTGCTGCACCAAGATTTACACGATATCAGCTTTAAACTTCTATAATGTGCATTGTAGCGATTCATAAAGGAAGAAGACATCTTTGGTGTAAGATAAGGAAATTGAATTAAAAAAAAGTTGAAGCAACTTTAAAAAGAGGAAATCATAAGCTTATAAAGAGACTGCCAAACAAGGAAAAATCATTCAAATAAAACATGCACAAAAAACATCCTACACAGGCTTCTGCTAAGAATTTTAGAATGCCAGTTAGGTAAAAACCTCACCCCAAAAACACAACACCGAGCAGCATAAGATCAAGTTGCTTCCACAAACTTGGATACGCATTTAGTGATTACGAATTTTTAGTTACAAACCACAAAGACAATGTCAGCCAAAATCTGGCTAAACAGGGGGGAAAACCCTTATAATTATGTTCTCTATCAGTTGAACAAGCACAAATTTGGTTAGATAGGGGAAAGTAAGCCCTACAATTGAGTTATCATCCATCCATCAAGACCCCAATTATTGATTGGAAACCATTGCTGAATGTTGTAGACACCTTACGAGCATATAGGCAAATACTTCTTACTAAAAAGGGAATTAAAATCAATCTCACCTCTAGATCATCACAATTTTAGGTAACAAGCACATAGGTGACAACTATATCGAGACAGTTCTTTAACAACCGCAACCAAACAGCTGATTACTAATAATATCCTTCAGAAAATAATTAAGATAGATGGCATTGCACAAATCAGGAAAAGGCTCCTAACTTGGTTTTGCAAATTATCTGCTCTCTAGTTAAGAGAGGATCTGAGTTACATCATGTTCCCATGTGCCCTAAAACATGGATCACCTGGTTGCCTTTCTACTTAAAGTCAAACAAAAACGTTCTTCTCTACAGAATCATTTAACTGGTAAATATATGTACAAAGGATTACTAAAAAGTGAAAATGATTCAAATTCCACAAATTTGATTTATTTCTAAGCATTTCAAATGAGATAGCAACTCCTATTTCTCAATGGAAATTGAGAAATCTAGTCTAGCCATGTCTCCAAGCATGCAATAAAATTGGCTTATATATATATATATATAAATGAGGGAACTTTCCTACAGAATACATTTCAGCTGGACGATGTGCTGCAAATACAACATATACAAGAAAAACTTTTTTTTCATAATGCATTTCATCTGAAACTGAAAGATGTGACCAAAGAACTAAAAAACAAAAAATGCATTACACTAAAGAATTCATCACAAAAGAACACTCACACCAGAAGTAATCTACTGTTCTTATTGTCTGGCTTAAGATGATACAAGCTTCTTATATTATCTGGGAGAGCATAAACCTAATAAGCAAGTCCGTGCACATACTTCAAAACATTCCTGTATTGGACAGTGCTGCACACTGCACTACTCCAGCAGTGGTATGGTGCATAGCATGTCATTCAGGCAGACTGGTCAATATCAACTAGAAATGCCAATGCAAGCATATATCAATGTATATATTCTCGGGTTACTAATGAAACCAATCTTTCAAGTGGCTGAAACTAGGTTGGCACAAACTAGTATCATGTTGACTGTAGTATGCATGGTGTAAAGGTATTGGCTTTAGGTATTCAAATTTAAACCCAATATTGGATCATGGATTTCTACATGTCTGAATTTGCTGTAGCACAAAACTACACCCAATAGCAACCTTATTCTCAACCAAAAATTGATGTAGTTCCACTAGCTTTACATAAAAAAGGAACTGAGCCAATGTGCGACAGTCATGTGCAACTTTCAGTGCCAGCAACATAGCAAGAGTGATGAGTAGCAATCAACAAGCCCCATGTCTAAACATGGCATTCCTAGGAGACTCAATTCTCAGAAGGGGAAAAGGATTTAGTCCAAGGATTTGACTGTCCTATGGTATGACTAGCCAAGTATTCATATACTTAACCACGACCTCCAGACACAAACATCTGTTTTGACACATTTCACCCATCTTCTTAACCTAAAAGTTCTTTTGTCTTCTCAACAATTATATCAAGATTAAAGATAAAAAATCAAATTAAGGCAGGTCATTCAATGGAACCTTGTTAACAGAGGGCTATAAACTTATGCAGAATATGGTGATAAGGGAAGGTTGTAATCAAGAAGAACCAAGTTAAGACAGACCATTCAACAGAACCTTCTTAACAGAAGGTTCTAATCTTTATGCAGAATATAGTGATAAGGAATGGTTATTATCAAGATTAAAGGAATGAATCAAGTTCAGAAAGACCATTGAACGAACCTTCTTGACAGAAGGTTGTAATCCATTTGCAAAAAATGGTGATAAGGAAAGGTTTAGATTTTCTCCACATTTTACTCAACAAACTTCACTGCATCAACTAGATATAATGTGGCATACAATAAGGAATTTGTAGCCTTTTTCAGGAAATTTCATTGTCTAAGTGGAACTAAATATATCTTTCTCAATTAGGATCAGGCCGATCAGCAAAAACCTCAAATCATCCAAGGATGCAAGATATATCTACACATATAAATAATACTAAGATATCTACTGGTGAGAAAAATAAAACCATCGCCATGAACATATAAATAACATGTAAAGCAATCAGATTGTAACGTTAAACAATCTGAATTAATATTAAACAATATATCACAAATGTAATGGCATTGATTCCTGGCATTCATACAGTTTGTGAGTTTCATAATAAAACAGAACTGTAAGTTCTCATATTACTCCATTCAATATTGTCAACTTGCTTAATGCTCAAGAACCTGTATCACAATCTTTAGTACCAATTCATTAGTATTAGATGCATTTCTTTAAAGTACAAAAGATTTTAATCAAAAACAGAAATTGCAGCAAAATAGATGTTACCGTTATGATGTCCTTTTTAGATAAGTTAAGATTGGAACCTGAAAAACTTGGTGCATGGCTTCGATTTGCTTCCTAGACCAGTTTGGTATGACTCCATTTCTGTTGCATGAAATTAATTATATGTTCTCAGTTGCAACCTTTTAATTTAACTAATCTTTATAATTCAAGTACAAATTCAATGCTCATGTTAGTTAAGAATATATGTGAAATACTGTAACTTTCAATAAGAAAGTTCCTCTACAATTATCACCCTTCTGAATAAATCTGAGCTTAATAAAGATTTTATCTTGTACCTAGGCAATTCAAAGGACATCACTCAAAACATAAAACAAAATCAAGGCCCAAACAGTTCAACTGAACTGATTTTAGGAAATAAATCTACCCAAACTGATTTTATTTTTGCTAAAAACTCTGATCTTCCAGCACCACATCATTGCAGAACTCCACTGGTTTGATAACTGACGGATACCTCTATATACTTATGACCACAAGGCCATTAAATATATATAGTTACATACTGACAATTGGTTAATTATGCACAGAAGTAAACGGATACACCACTGTACTAAATTAAAGACAAGAGAAGAGGCAGCAGCATGAAGACCAATATATCAAAGAACTGACGAAAAACATAAATAAGCAGATAATTACCGACAACAGTAACCAAGAAAGAGAAGGGAACAGCTATAGACAGTAACTTTCCCCCAAAATTTACATTCACTAAGAACTATAGTGCAAATAAATCAACGGTAATAGAAAAGGATAACTAAATCAAAACTCAGCATTCACGATCTTGAACCCCTAGAAAAGCAGCTCCCCACCAACAAAACCACCCCAAGATCTTAAAAAACTCTCGATCCATAAAAGCACAGATTGGGACAGTAAGAAGCAGAAGCCTCACCTTTCGGCCGCTTCGCACCGGCTGCCCCACCGTTCGCCGCCTCCGGCCTCCCTCTCTTGCGAAAACCGGCTTCCATGGCAATGACTAGATCTCAACAATAGGGCGGCCGAGGAAGGTAGAACACGAAGAGAGCGCGAGATCTGCCGAGAGATGGCCAAAACCCTAGCTAGGGTTTCCGGTAGAGGAGAATCGAAGGGCCCCGAAGCAAGTGAGAAAGGAAGGGAAAAATCAGTGGGCCGCGTTTACTTATAGGGAGGACGCGAGGCATGGATTTAAATATGGTTAACTTTTGAGGGGTTTGGAGTCCGCGTGGCAAAAGATGAGGTCAGTGAGGCCAAAAAAATTTCGAGCACGAGCGAAGGATAATGTAATGACGATATTACCCCTTCTTCTGGGATTTATTTTCATTTCACATTCTACAATAAATGTGTGTACTTTCATTTTACACCCCATCTCTTTTCACCATTTTCAATTCGATCCTTGTTTAGTTGTTTAAAAATCCAATGACAAATTTAAGTGCAATTTAGGGTGTTTTTTGACATTTTACTAAGAATGCAGGTGCACAATTGAAAATAAGCAATTGCCAATCATGGATGACAAGAATCTCACAACTGAAAGACATAGATACAATCTTCTGGAACCAGACAGGAATCTCACAACTGAAAGACATGACACAATCTTCAGGTACAAACGGCCATGCTAGTAACTCTTGCATCAATCTCATTAATTCCGAAATAAAGCTCATGAATATTGGAGATCATAGAAGACAAAAAAATGGGAGCCATATCAAAATAATTTACATGGTCAACAGGTTAACAGTGATATAATTCTACAGAGGCTCACAAGCCTTAGAAATTTCTTTTCTTAGTCATCATCTCAGATCAGATTATCCTTTCTAGTAGAGATACTTTCATCTGAAGATAAATGCAACTAAGTGGTAAGTAATAAATATCAGCAAAGACATTCAAGACAACACAATGCTTCTACGTGGATCATTCTTCTAATATACAGTCATCAGCCAAGAACTATATGTCGTCGTCATCGCCTTCATGCCGATAGTCAGATGCAGCACCATCTCTAATCATGTGATCACCAAGAGAGCCTTCCCTAACTTCACCAGCCATGTCGTCGTCAAAGTTGGCTCCGTGTTGATTCCCTGCATACTGTTGATTCCTCCATCCTCGATTGCGTTCCATTGATTGGCCGTGCCCATGTGAGAACTGGTGCCCACCTTCTGATTCATGAAAAAAAAAGGGTCATAATCTGCTAAGCAGAAAGGTATTCCTTCAATACAAGTCAAATTGTAGCTTAAACAAACACGGATTTCTTGTCAGATAATTCATGAAAAGAAAAAACAAGAACAATTCCGAAAGAAAAACCATTACTGAATAGGAAGGGAAGATCAAGAGATAGGATCCTCGTGTTAATAAGAACCATCAGATATATGGTCACAATGTCAGGGTTCCCTTTTCTAATGATATCAGATAACATGGTTTCCTTAAATGGTTATACATCTCATTACCGTGAGTAATATATATATATATATATATATATATATATCCTAACTGGAAGAGAATAGTTTGTGCAGATGAAAGAGCCTTGCTGATGTCTACGAAGCAGATTGTATCGAGAGAGGCAGATCAACACTTACCACTTTCACCATCTGATGCATCAGCAAGCCGTGCAATTGCATCAATCAATGATTGTTCATGCTCCTACAAGGAAATCTTTATGTTAGTTTAATTCAGATAACAGCTTAAACACAATACCTTTAGTAGTTTTTACCTTCAGGACTTTCTTCGCCTTCTCAATCTCAAGAGGATCAGGATGACTTGCACCAAGAACCCTCTCCACCTGCTTGGCATCATTTGCAAGAAATACCATATATCAAATCTTAAGGCCTAAAAAGTAAATATGACCCATTTAGTTTCTTCCAAACTACCTCCTTCAAAAGAGTTTCTGTATGAAGAATTTCAATGTCATCGGCGCCCTTTTTCCCAGTGCCATTTTGAGCCAGAAGGAAGTCTCTCTTGGGCATGTTCTTGAGGGATCCTCTTCCCCTTCCTGCACCTGGTACAGCACCACCACGTCCCGTGGACTTCTTAATCCCACGACCTGGAGCACCACGACCTGAACGATGATTAATACCTGGGTCCTCACCTTCCCATCTTATATCTTCAGGAGAAATCTGCAACCAAGCCAAAAGGATGAAACACAAGCAGATTATCAAAAGGGTAATTTCAAAAGGTAAATTAGGAAGATGAATGAGGCGTTAATCATTTCCGATCTCTCATTAAAAGAATCTGATCTAGACTCTTGTCTACTCCAGCCAAAGAACTAATATAAGTTATCAGAAACTATAGAAGAACATCTGGAAAGAAGCAAACAAAAAATTCACTGTAACGAAATCTACTGAGAACGTCAGAAACAGCAAAACCAATCCTTATATAGCAACAGTAGAGTCTGAGAATTCTTTTATCTTGTTAGCAGGGGTTTCCAAATGTATTAATATGGAAATCCCAAGGAATGTGCTAAAACCGATACTATATCCTGCAGTAATGAGGTTCTGCAAGAAAGTATTCACATTTCTGGTTTTTCTTTCTTTCAGGGCAAGGAATTCACATTTCCTTTGTAGTCTGTCTTATTATATGACTCTAGACAGTATTAATAGAACAAAGAAAGCTACTGCTCTTTATCTAGTGCACTGCGACAAATTGAAATATTGATACACAATGATTTCTGAAAATTTTCTATACAACTGCTACTAGAAGTATGAAACACAATGCAGGGCAGAGCAACGGCTGCCCTGCAAAGGGTATAGGCAGCCGCGATTTGTAGTTGGCCTGCCTTGTGGTCCACTTGGGCGCCTGCCAGGACAGACGGCCTGCCTCAAGAGTTGGAGCAGGTCAGATATTTAATTGGGTTTGAGAACTAACCATTCCAAAATAAAATAAAATAAACCAACTTCACTCTTGAGTCCTAGAATCCCAAATTTCTACTCTGCATCTCTCGATCAAATTTCGGTAGTTTTCATTGGTACTTCTTCTCGGGGGGTGTTCTATTACTTGAAGGATGAAGCTCTTCCCTCCCTAACCTTCCATGCTCCTAGACAACGCATGACTGACAGTAGTGAGCGATGCAAAGTGGCAATGGTAAACCCATCTTCCTTTCATACTCAAGTTGTCTCCCTCTTCCTCCAGAGCGTCACGATGAGCGGCGGTGTTGGTAGCTAGCGATGGCTATCTCTCTCTTTCTCTCTAATAATGAGAGTTCTGATAACAGGATGTTGAGACGAAAGCTATCAATAGAAATGACAAAACTTCTTTCTGACATCATAAAAGACAAGGTTTCTAGTATTAATTGATTAACTACTAAAGTCACTGGCTTATAAAAGGCCAAGTGCTCACCCACTGTTTTCACTCTCCCTCTCACTTGCTGACATGCACCCATTATAATTAATTTATTTTAGATGCATTAATAGCATCTGTGTATATATATACATATATATACATCTACATATATATACATATACATATATATACATATACATATTTGTTATGGTTGTAAATTGCACTATTAAAATTTTTATATATGTTATATTAGTATATATATATATATTATTTTTTATATATTAAAAATGCTAAACTGCCTTGGCGCTACATGGAGAGTGTTTGCCCGCAACCCCTAGCTACCTTTTATTACATTGATGAAACAACTTCTATGATTTACTTTGTATCAAGCAAGGATTGTCATACGTTGGCCCTAGTGCCCCACTAACACACTAGCGCACCTCTATATAGATTTTTAAAGGTATTTGTACATATTTTAAGTTCTAATATATGAATTAAAACTTACATTAGTGCCTTTTATCCATAAGATAATATTGTAAAAGACTTAGTATAGCAAGAGTCATGTAGAAATATGATTCAACACTTAATATTAAATAAATACCTCTCTCTTTGTTTCCCGTGTTTTATAAAAGACTTAAATATAACAAAAGACAAGTAGAAATATAATTCAACACATAATATCAAATAATTTCTCTTTTTCTTTGTTTCCTATGTTTTAAAGAGCATAAATAGATCTAGCACCAAAAAAATGACTGACAAATGATAGATCTAACTTATTTTGCCACACATAGGATGATTAATCTCTGGTATGGTTTACAAAACAAAAAAATTAGGAAGAGAAAATAAGAAAACCATATCCTTTGATGAGATTCAAAGCTTCCATCTTTGGATCGACCTCATCTCTTAAATCTCTATTTCTCCTCCTTTTCTTCCTTTTGGTTTGGGAAATAAGCCTGCTGGTGAAGAGCGACATAGGCAATGGCATACATCGGCATATAGTGGCACACATCAACACTCCCCCATGCCAAATGTTAGCACACCACTAGCACAACATATGTCAATCACCACGGACACACATTGGCACAAGGTGGCACAGGAGAGTCCCATCGGCACTCCCCGTGCTAGGTATCGTTGCAAGCATCAAGACAATCAAATGAACAAGCAATACAACTGTTATTGATATGCCACATCATAGCAAACGAAAAGTAGTTTACATGTCAAACAAACTATAGTTAATACTAAAGATATGTAGCAACAGTAAATTTGAATTAAGTGATACTGCTTGATATTGTTTTTCTATGTACAACCATCCTCTAGGATGAAATAAGTGCCTTATGTGTCTAGAAGTTGGCAAGCCAAGTATTGGAAGAACAACAAAAAAGGAATATGAAGTTGGACTATATGGAAAAAATCAGTGTTTTGAAAATCAATTTTGGCGGCTGCCATGGTGAGGCAGTGCTCCGGCTGCCCCGCTATGTGGGTTGGCATCGGCATGGGGCGACCAACCGCCATTGCTGGCTGCCTAGGCACTATAAAGAGTTAGGCGAGCCCAAGCAGCCCGATAAGGTGGGCGACACTTCAGCTCGCTAGCTAACCAAACGGGTTAGAACTGGGTGTGGATCGGGTTTAATAACTAATGACTGGCCCACTATACATAAAGAAAACCAAACCCTTTCGCAGCTCTCTCTCTCGAAAGCTCCTCTCCTATGTGGTAGCTAGCGAAGGCGTTGAGCGGCGGCGGCAAGCGAAGGCGTCTAAGTGGTGGCGGCAAGCAAAGGCTCAAACGCTTCGAGCGGCGGTGACAAGCGGCGATGGCAACCGGTAGGAAACCATCAAACCATGGATTGACTCATCTTCTCCTCCTCTTTTTTTTCTTCTTCTGTTCTTTCTCTTTGACATTGGAAACCACCAAACTCTTCTTTCTTTGTGCTTTAATCGATGGAAAAGAAGGAAAGAGCTTCAACCGATGGGAACGAGGCCACATGCTAACATTGGAAACCACCAGCACCACCAGCATTGGAACTACCAACTATTAATGCATTTCAAACCATCAATTATTAGTATTATTTCAGATTGTGATAATTTACTATTAAGAAGTTAATGAAATATTTATACATACTGAATTATAAATTTGTAATCTATTATTTTTATGGTTGTGAATTGCACTATAATTTTATAAATGATATATTAGTATACATATATAATTATATATATCATATAGAATTTTTTTATTTTTATATATTAAAATTGCTAGACCGCATTAGCGTCCGCCTTCCCCCTAAGCGCGGTGGGTGAGCCCCCACCATCTGCGAATGCCTTTCAATACACTAGAAAAAATGATATAAGAGTAAGCAAAAAAGGATCACATATAAACAGAGACAAAGGAGTACAATTTGGAAGGAAAGAACCAAGAAACAATAAGCACCTCAAAGGAATAGAGTCAATTGTCCTTCAACAATTGTTCCTTCTGCCACCTAGATCTTCTTCATTACAAGGCATGGTAAGTACTGTTTAGTGCCACTAATATTATTTTCCTGAGGTGAAAATTTATCTGTCTTTTGTAGAAAAAGAAGGAAAACCTTCTTGCATCGTTAAGAAACTTAATCAGCAACCATTAATCAAGTGTAAGAAAAAATATTTATCATACTATAACAAAAGACAAAATAACCAAATATAACTACAAAAACAAGTCATGAGCTTAACATCTGATCTGCTATAAGCTAGTATAAGAGAGAGGACTAACAATCCAACAATACAAGAACATCGACAAAAGATATCTGCAAAGTTCTAGTGATTCAGAACAATAAGAAATTGGTTCACCTCTTTAAGATTGACCCATTCCCATGTCTCATTTTGTGTGTTTATGTCATAAACCAGCGCATGAAGGCCCTATCAATGAGAAATAAAGGGTAAGGCTTGCTGAAACAGAGCGACGGAAAGAAGTTTGGTTACTTTGGTATTGAGCAAGTAAACACACCTCAACTGGATTGTAATCAGTAATTACAGCATCATAAAAATTATTATCTTCAGGCCATCTTGTCATGACTTTACGCCCAATCAGTGGATCGAATGATGGTGCTTCTGCAGGTTCAGTTGAAGCAATCCTGTTAATGGCTTGGACCCTTCCACTTGGACCTGCAGAAGGATACTGCACTGGTTTTGTTGAAGCCACACCTGGTAACTTCTGACCCTGTAAAACATGACATGTAAAGAAAAGGGGAAGCCAGAAAATGCAAAACGCAAGAGTAAAAAACATTGGAATCATCCGCATACTGATTTAGTCTTTTTTCCTTTTACTCCAGAAGCAGATCCCTTTTTCAAAGCTGATGATGTTGGCTGCATTGGAGCAGGAAGTGGTTGCGAGTGCAGGGCAGGAGATGGTGCAGCCATAGATAGAGATGGTATAGATTGGGATGTCTTTTGCCTCTTGCGAGAAGCTGAGACAGTAGGACTTGGTATGGTGTCATGAGAAGGTTGAGCATTACTAACCAAGCCAGCTTGAATCCCGCCTGCTTGTCTCCACTCCCTAATTGTTTCCAACAAAAATTAAGACCAATAAAGAGTTCAAGGTTGAAGTGGAAATAATAGTGCTCAAGAATTTGAATTCTATGTTTGTGACAAAGACCAAGTTGATTCATATGAAACCTTATTCTCCGGATAATGTCATCAGCATTCACCCTGCTTAATAACTCTCTATGCTCTTTGTCGGACACTCTTAGTTCCTTTCTAAGCTCAGTTATGAGGCTTTCCTTCTCCTGGAAAAACGAAAAAGAGAGAATATGAAAGAAAACATCCTGTGAGTTTGCTGAGGTAACTTCAAAGACTAACATCTACAGGAGTACTAAAACCACAAACAGTAGGTTACATTCTTTAGGCTAGATTACAAGGAGATTAATACCCAAGTAATGGCATCAGACTGAGCCTTGAATGCCCTGAGAACTGAAGTGTATGCTTCTTGCTCAAGTTGATGTATTTGGACCTCCATATCATTTTGCACCCTGGGATATGGACTGGCACCAACAATGGCTCTTCCATTTCCACTGACACGCCCTCCTCTTGCACTTCTGTTCTGATATGGTGGTGGGAGATCATCATCAGTTCCTGAATTAATTCAAGGAAGCACAATCAACATCACAAGATTATCATGAGCAACTTAGAAGTTAGAAGAATGAGATATATCTTATATGTTAGTTCTATATGTGCAAATGCTCACATGTGTACATACATATAGATGCAGCTATGGATTTAAACCTGTGAATTCAGGTCTAATAATATGCCATCCAGTTCAGTCACAATTAGCTACAATCTGCCAAAATCACTAGAATGCCAGTCTTATAACATGTCTTCCAGATAATTGCTCATGTAAATCAACAATTCATCTCTGAATGTTACAAGACTAAAACTTTCATAAAAGAGCGTTGATGACTATTTATTAGATTGTCATACTCCAAACAGACCACTACAATTGAAGATGTAGTAAAAATGCTAAATCTGATCTAAGATAGAAGGTAATCAGAATCTATAAAAAACCGGTAGACAAAACAAAACAGATGTGTGATTTTGCAGGAAATTTTCATATCAGAAATTTCAAAAGCGCATATAACACATTAATTTTTTTTCTTGAGAAAATAACATATTCACCAAGATTTGAACAATGATTTAGAAGTGGGTATTTAAAGTACAAAGGAAGATAAGCGGGTATTTAAAGTACAAAGGAAGATAAGCTATTAGAGACATATCAAGAAACCAGTGTATAGAGAAGGAAATTGTCAAAGTAAAATAAATGGAAGGTTTAAATAGATACAAATTACTTGACTCTCTCCAGTGAACCAACGTTATAATTTTGGTAGAAGACTATCTACTATGATTTTTGTATCTCTGACCCATTCTACATGGCTACTCATAATTCTCCGCCTCTTCTAGCATTTTTTTTCTCTTTTCCTTCAGAGAATACTTTTATTATTCTCCATATCATTTTCCTACTTCATAAAGTATACTCTTGATGCAAGATATACTCCTTCCAATTACTTATTATCTTGACGCATAACATGTCTCTACCATAAACTTTAAGGGGAAAAAAACCTTAAATCTTGCTTATCATGTAAACTTTAATAAGAACCTCCATCGACCAGCGTATGAAGACCAGTCCTGCTTCATTCAATCTTGCTTATCATTTTACTGGCAGCTGGAGTAGCCATGGTCAAACAAACCTAACACCCTAAACGATTAATACATAAGTCAGGACTACTGTACACATAGGACATAGCAGGCTACTACATAGAGATTAAGAGACTTGTGTTCCCTTCTAGATGGAATATCTACAAACACAAACAAAACGTTTCTTCACCTTTTCAAGGCTAGAGGGCACATACCAACTTGAAAAGTTACAAGAAAGATGAATGTAAGTTTTTCACGACAATCAGCAGCAGTAAGCTCCACTCCAAATGCATCGGAAGAACCATAAAATCTAACTGACTTCATACAAGGTTAACCCTTAGTGCAGTGGAAAATTTTGTAGGAGAAAAGGAGCGAAATTTTCCATAAAGATTACGTATTTATAGGACATTGGACCAATTTCACAACAAATCAATATCTAAACCCTGATTTCATATTTCAAATAGCTCACAAGCAATAAGGAGATTGTCCCATCGTAGCCACAAGAAAAAGGGAGAAAACTTGTACACAAATTGTAAGTTACTATAAAACCCTAGCTCAAACCCCGATTCCTCATCTCATATAGCAGATAAGTGATATGACCTCATCCAACAAATTCCGCGCATTATGCTACACCAGTACTAAAATTCCAGAACAATTCCGAAATAAGTAGAGTAACGAAGCTCATTAGTTCGAGGGAAATCATCTTAAAACACCAAGGAGTTGTCGAAGCCACTCACCGCTACTATCAGAGGGATTATACTCCATGTTCGGATTCCCTTAAAGTAGAACTTTTACCACCGAAAACCCAAGAAAACGTTGCAACCTACTTGAAGCAGCAAAAAGGAGATGGCTTCAACCCAAATTAGCCCTAACTCGCATCAGAAACCGAGAGATCCACCGCTTCTACGCTCATTTCTCCCAAGTAACCGCGAGAAACGATGCATCTCGAGCTCAGAAAGTCGAATTCATTGCAGAATTCGCCACGCTCAGAAGGGATTTGGGTGAGATTTAGAGAGATCAGTAGAAGAGGAAGGGGGGGGGGGGGGGGGGCATATAGAGAGAGAGAGAGGAGAAGCGAGGGTTTGAACGGAACCAAAGGGAACAAAAGGCGGACTCGAAACGCGTTTTATAGAAAGATTTTTTGACAGTTAAGACAAGCTTTTGAGTTCCGGGCCTTTTCATGCGTGGGGGGAGTTTTTGGGGTTTGGATTGAGATGCTTCCTTGTGAACGAAACGTGTCGGATTTCCCAGTGTGGGAAGTCTTCCTTTTTCTTTCTTTTTTTTAATTTATTTCATCCGAATTATGATTGGGCCTAAATCTAAGTGAGTCTGGTTCAGATCTGGATCTGTTTCAATTTGGGTCAAATCAAATTCTAAGGCCAAAAACCAGGTCGATATAGGACTGGAGTCTCAACCTTAGGCTCATAACAGTCACGACTTAGACCGGGCTCGAGTCGGATTCAAGAGACCAGGATCCGCGACAAATATCTCATGCGTCGAACCTAGGTTGGATTTGAGTCCGGTGTACTTGGAATTTGACTCATCGACGCTTAATTGAGTGCGGATCAACTGACCAACTTCCCCATGTATATAGACTATATAGTGATCATCTTCTTGCTGAATTCTCATGCATCTAGTATTCATTTTTGGCCATTTAAACACACTATTCCAACAGAGACTTCACTAATTCTCAAACCAGTTTATAACCATACTCATCTAAGATCTGTCATTATTACATTATAGAACAGCAAGCTTCTATAAAACTAAAGGTCCTTGGTTAAGAAGGAGACCTGCAAAAGCATCAGAGTTCTCTTGGTTCTAAATGGCATGATGGGTTCCCTCGTATTGTGTTATAAATGACAGCCATGCATTGAACATTGCATACCACATCCAATCATGTATTACTTTCCCAAAAATATTACAAGAAAGAGGGCCACTTGGATTTTTCCAACAAAGTTACAGATAGTAGAGGATAGCACAAATGGAAGTCTGGAATCCTCCACCATGAGTGGAGTTTTGAGTACAGCAGCCCCACAATGGTCCCCATCTTATTTCTAATCCACCACCTTCAGGTACTCCTGGGCTTGATGTCTGCACAAAGCCACACCAGAATTTATGTACTGTGATGCCTTCAAAATTCCCATTTTTTTTTCCTTTCCTACAAGGGGATAGAACCCTTTCCCCCATTCCAATTTTACAATAGCTCCTGTATAACAGTAACAACATAATTTTGAACGTTATCAAACACATCAGAAGCCGGCCCATCCAGCTGGCTGGTTGGATCCCATTTTCTTAGTCTCGTTCCGGCCATCTCCGAACCGCAGAGAAGTGCTCCTAGGATCTGTAGCCTTGGCTATCTCTGAACCTGAAGGAAAAGCCTTAAAGCTATCCTGCTCAAAGCCCCACGATTCAGTTGCGGAACTTGTGCTGGCTTGTGCAGTTGAAACTTTGTTGCTATTGGTTGTTCGAACAGTACGAACTGATCTGGGATGGGTGCTCTTTGTTGTTGTCTGCACTTTCGGGTCCTCAACAAAGGCTGCCCATGGTTTTGGATCTGGGCTCGGTGTTGCAGGACTTGTTGTAAATAACCCCTGCTGGAGCTCATGCAGGGTTCCTTCAATCTTTTCCCTTGGCTGCTAGAATGAGCATTATATATGGCTGAGTTTAGCTTTGAAATGATCCTCAGTTGAAAATAATCAACAGGGTAGGAGTAGACATACCGGAGTGATCGACTGTGAGCTTGCAGGGGAAGTTTCGGTCTTGGAGATGTCTTTACTTGACAGTGGGGTTGTTGCTGCAGCAAGGGCACATTTCAGCTCCTGTAACTCCTGCCTCTGAGAGCTGCAAATGGAGGACAGCTTCTCATATTTGGATGCTATTTCTTCTTTCTCCAAGTTAGCTAGTTTCAATTCTTCTTTTAGACGATGAACTTCTGCTTCCAGCTCTTCCTCCCTTAGTTTATTAGCCTTATTCATATTACCAACATTGCTTCCAGAACCAATTTTACTGGTATCAAACTCAGCAACAAAGGTGTTGAAGGCTTTGTTCTGAGAGATAGCTTTGCCCTCGGGATTGATTGGCTTGGGTCCATGCTCTGAGCCGTTTGGTGAAAACCTTATTTCAAAGTCAGCTGAACTACCACTAAATCCCTCAAATGAGTTTCCACGCCTGCTCCCCTGCACAGGCTGTTCTTGTGGAGGGCTAGTTCTGTTCTGCTTGCTTTTATGAGCATGCTTGGATGCCATTTGGTTGATTGGTTCTTTATCAAAAATAGGTCCCTTGTCTTCTACAATGAGTGAATCCTGTGCATGTTGGGTTGACCAAAATGCACCTAAGGGAGCCCCACCCTCCTCAACCTTTGAAGTACTGTGAGATGATCTATTATATCGGATCTTTGGAGGCGATACACTCGTAAGGTGATCTTGCATCGGCGGAGGCGGTGGACTCCTACGGGGGGCCAAAGAGGTCTTTTTGTTAACTCCTGCCAAACACACTTTAGCATGTCAAAATTATGAAAATTGTGTTTTGATACAAAACTTTCTTTAAGAAAATCAAGCACAAAAACTTAACCAAAAGTTTTGCTTTCTGAGCCTACATTATCTAGGGAAGGTGAAACATATATGTAGCTCATCCATTTTATCTATTTCCTAATACTTGCACTAAATCAGTTGGCCATAAACCACAATGCAGTGTTAATACGATAGTTCATGTCATTACAGCTACATAACATGTAATTTTCAAACCTTCATCTCGTACATCTGATTTTGTTGGGTGCATATCAAAAGCTGAAGCAGATGGAGACCCATCTGGTAAGTTCCTCTGCAGTTCCACAGGTAGTAATTCATTGACACGGAACCAAACCTGTTATAACAAAAGTTTTAAAACAGAAAATAAGGCTAGCTTTTTTGCACCTCGTGGCCATCATATGCATAAAACTTTTAAATTAAAACTGAACTATATTCACAAAGGTGAATAGACAAGCAAAGCCTTTGCCTGCGTAATATCTGGTCTGGAATCTGGAGAATTTTCAAGCATGTCTTTGATCAGATTCGTAATTGAAGAACTGTACTTTGGCAAGTCCGGGATACGATAATTTCCATTGAGAATCTGAAGCTTTGACTCACCATCAAATGCTAATTTTAGGTAGCAGATTCGGAATAAAAGACATCCAAGGGCCTGCAGAAAAGAACAAGACATGTATTACATTTTATCGACCGGAAGAAATAAAACAAATAATAGAAATATTAGTTGCATGTGCTGTCTCAAAAATAATCAGCCAAAATATCTTCAATTATGACAGAATTACTAAAATGGTTGATGAAAACAGAAATTTAGGCCTATAGAGAAGTCAGCTTACCCAGATGTCTACTTTCTCACTAATAAACTCCTTCCTGTACAGATCCCACATCTATGACCATCCAACCATAAATTGCATTAGCATTGCCAACAAGCATGCGTCAATGATAAACTATAAAAGGAACAAGAAAGGGATGTCTTCTTGTTAAACCTCAGGGGCTCTATACGCAGGAGTTGTATGCTTTCTGATATTGTCCTCTTCAATGCCCATTTCTTCAGGCCTGTCAAAGCACTTATGGTTGGTTGAGGTACTACCAAAGTCGCACAATTTCCAAGCCCCATCAGCTCCAAGCAGAACATTTTCAGCTTTAAGGTCTCTGCCCAAGGAGATAGATATCTAAGTGGTGACATGTCTATCAGGAAAGAAGCTAAAAATATTATGTGTTGCTTATATCCATGACACGAGAGATAATAATGTGAGTTCCATTCAGTCACATATAAGCACAAATAACTTGATTTTTAAAGGCAGTTAGGAGATAGGGATTTCAGCTGAGTGTTTGTAATATGATTGATTAATAGATATCAGGTAATAAAACTCATTGCATTACTAATGCACCACCTCATCACGCAAATAACACAAACTCTGTCGAGACGAACTTATGCACCAGATCAGTAGGCTGGCATATACAAGGAATTTACCTGTGAGCAATAGGTGGTGACTGGCAATGCATGGCAAACACTGCATTGCAAACATCTCGGAAAATTAAAAATATCTGCTTCTCCTCAAAATATCCTGCCCCTCTGCTCTCTAGCACTGTAACTAATGACTTCTCACAGAACTCCATTACAAGCAGTGCTTCCTTTGTCCGACCCATGTCCAAGATAGCATGTGCAACAAGCGTGACGACATTGGGATGTCCTTTAAGTGATTTCATCACTGAAATCTCCTTCATCACCAGACCCATTGATTCCCCATCCTGAATAATCACATGCTTGAGAGCATATTGCTTAGATGAATCTACCAGATCTCGGGCACTGTAGACACAAGAAAATCCCCCTTCAGCAATTACATCCCGGACATGCACCTTGATGTTTCCGACATCAATAGTGCGGCCCTCTAGGCCAGCATGCTCTGTCGGCTTGAACTGCTTGAACCTCCACATAATCACAAAATTCGCACTAACCCAGCCAAAACAACCCTAACTACTTGAGATCTACTGTTTCCAAACCTTAAAATTGTTCACGAATTGTATAAACAAAGTCTACACCACTATGATATCATATGTTTGCTATCTCTTCTATAATGAGGAGTTCATAATTCGTGTAAAAGTTGTAACTTTCCTATCTGCAAATTATGAGCTATGCATCAACAAGATCATAGAAGCTGGGCTAGCTGACTAGCAAAATTATGGAAAAAGTAACAACCTTTTTTTTTCAAAAATCAACATGAACTCCTTGATCTCCTCACAGTTTTTAGCCTGCCCACAACTTGACTATTCTCACAATCTCACTCGCGTCAAGATCAAATTGCACAACGAGCAGCTTTAACTTCGTTGAGCAGAAACGAACAGATCTATCATCAAGCTATCGACTTTATATCAAAATGCTATCGGAAACAAGTAAATCCTACAGATTCCTTGAGAAAAAAAAAAACGGATCTCGAGCTCCAAACTCCGACGCGAAGGAGATCACGCACTAATTCTAGGAAGCGTTATGCAACCTCCGAGATCTGGAGCTCGATTGGAGGGATTAGGGCTCCGATCTGCCACCGCCCACGAGATTGGAGGCGCTCCCAATTGATTACAGAAAAGGCGTAATCCTGAAGATTTGGAGCTTCGCTCACCGGAGAGAGGAAAGAAAAGTGAGCCAAAGTTACCCTTTTTCTTTTCATCGTTTCGTCTCTCCTCCTTTAACCTTTCTCGGGCTGTCCCACGAGTTGCTTCTTCTACGAGCCTACCCAAGATCACGTGCAATGCGCCTGATGATGGAATCACCGTAGCTAGGGGTGAAAACGGGTCGGATTAACTCCGACCCGACCCACTATCCGATCCGACTTGGATCGGATTTGGATAACAAATTTCTATTCGACTCGGATTCCGATAAGGATACGGATAGAATTTTAAAAAAAAATTCGGATACGGATTCGGATACGGGTCGGATAAATTTTTCGGATTCGGATACGGATATCGGATATCCGTTTACTCGCATATTTTTTTAAATGATTTACAATTTTTAGTTTGCTTATTTAAATAGTAAGTATTAATATTATTACTAATAATACATTATATATTATTTATAGAGATTAATTTCTCTAATTTTATATATTTGACGTACAAAAAAATTATTTGTTGTAAAACTCTTAATAAATTTGTGTTAATTATATTTAAATAAAACATTATAATTATTTTAAATTTAATTAATATCCGTTTAAGATCCGATCTTTTATCCGAAAATTATCCGTATCCGTTTAGTTAGGATATGGTTTTAAATTTTGCTATCCGTCCAATATCCGTATCCGAATCCGTATCCGTATCCGAACTAAAAATACGGATCCGAATATGGGTTGAACACTATCTGATCCGTATCCGATCCGTTTTCACCCCTAACCGTAGCTAATGAGACCCTGGAAATCTGGAACAGAGAGCAAGCCCGAATGTGGTCATGAACAGTTGGGCTAGGTTTGAACATTTTTGAAAATATGTTTAAGTTAATCTAAATTAGATTATAATATAAGAAATTTCTTTATACGAATAAATTTATTTATAATTCAGATAAATTATATAAATTTAAATAATCAGTGCCATTCGAATTAAGAAACTATTTAATAAATGAGTTGTGCTGTGTTGTGTTGTGTTGCCGTTATCATGATAAGGATTTAATTAGTCAAATGATCTTATTTATATTAAACAATTTAAATAATGAAAAATATAATTTGTTAAGTTTTTAGTATTGACAAATATGTACGAAGTAATCTAAGTGTTTTTATATATGTTCATGAGCATATCTATAAGTTTTTGATAAAATTTGGACTGAAAATTTTCAAGTTTTAGAGAAAATAAGTTACCGTGTTTATACCAAATTCAAACGCGGACTCAGCCGTTCAACCATTCACACATACAGAATTGGTGCTTGGGCCGTTCTAACGCACTCAGGCTACGTTTGAACATGCCCATGTGACATGCAATTTTCTGGAGTTACATGATTTTCGCTTTGACTTAGGCTTGGCTTTATTTAGTTAACCTATATAAAGGTTGGGATACTCTAACCCTAAGAAAAGTTGGTGATTATTTTTGAAAATAAATTCTTAGAGTTATAACATTCTTGCATCAACAAAGTTCATCTTTTCTTTAATGCACTAAACTTTTGTCTTAAAGATCATCTAGATAAATGATCAATCTCGAGAGCTCCTGAGATGGAAAGTAGTGAATCGCAAGTTCTAGCAAGCAAAACTGAGAGCCCTCCTAAGATGGAAAGTAGTGAATCGTAGGTTCTAGCAATCAAAACTGAGTGAAACAAAATCGGTGGAAATAGACGAGTTATTTTGTAATTAGTCATATAACTACTACAAATTTAGTTATTGGTTTTGATTCAAGTTTAAATTAATATTCTTTTTTTTTCTATTTAGGTTTTTCTATGTAAAATTCTTGATGTTCATCTTTAATTTACTCTTTGATATTTATTCCGTATATTTAATTAACCAAATGATTGAAATATTACCTACCATTTAGATACATATATATGTCTAAATTTTTTTGATAAATTTATTTACACAAGATAACATTGAGTTATCTTATGACTATCATGCCAATTAAATGTTATCAATCTAAGACTTGCATAAGAAACTATAGAGAGGAGTCGGTACCAAGTATGAAAACTTGTTGCTAGATTAAACTTATAAATTTAAGAGAGGTATTAAAGTATTTATTATATATATATATATATATATCGAATTGCTAAAGTGGGTAAGGATCAGGAGGAACAGAAACATCCACAACCCCCTCTAACATCTGAACGACATTATTCATGGCAGGCCTCAGTGATGGCTCCTCATGGATGCACCAAAAGGCCACCATCACAAACCTCTCCACCGTCCTCATCTCCGCCGCCGCCTCCTCGTCGCCCTCCACCAAGACCTCCATCCTCCCTCCTCTCATGCAGTCGTAAGCCCAGAACGTGAGCACCGTCGCCGCCTCGTCCTCCGCATCCTGCTCTAAATTTTTCCTACAACATACCAACTCCAACAACATGACGCCGAAGCTATACACATCCACCTTTGCGGTGATCGCCGAGTTTCTGAACCACTCTGCCGCGACGTACCCCCTCGTCCCCCTGATGCCGGTGTTCGTGCGCGTCTGATCGGGGCGGAGGAGCTTTGCGAGTCCGAAATCCGATATCCTGGGGACGAAGTCGTCGTCTAGAAGTATGTTGCCGGGTTTTATGTCGCAGTGGATGATCTGGGCGCAGCACTCTTCGTGCAAGTATAGGAGTCCTTTCGCTATTCCTATGGCTATCTTGACTCTCAGGCTCCAACTAGGCCTTGGGCTTGTGCGCAGGAATTCGGTGAGAGATCCGTTGCTCATGTATTCGTAGACCAACATCCGGTGCGTCCCTTCGTTGCAAAATCCGAGCAATTTGACTAAGTTTCTGTGGTGGGTCTGCCCGATCGATCTCACCTCGTTGGTGAACTCCTTCTCTGTGTCTTTAAGCAGCCGGTCCAATCTCTTCACTGCGATGGGGGTCTGGGATTTGGAGTTATATGCAAGAAGAATCCCTTTGTAGACCGTGCCAAATGCTCCACTGCCCAATTCATCCTTGAACCCATTCGTGGCATCCTCGAGCTCTTTGTAGGTGAAAGCTCTTAGATTGTTCACCTCTGACATGCGTGGATCATGCTGAAGCTTGTTCTTGCTCTCCTTGGTATTGCAGAAGGCCAAGGCTAGTGCGACAATGGTGACTAAGAAGACCAAGTTGAGGAATCCAGAGCTGCCAAGAAGAGATGCGATGACGAGAACAGAGCTGTGATCCTTCTTCACGGCGATAGTTGCAGAATTGGGCTGCCGTTGTTTTAATAAGGAGGAATTGCTTTTAACCACCTTGATGAATGCCTTCCCTTCTATATTACTCCCTTGCCATCCGCTCGTCAGCGGCAGCCTCTTCTTCCAGCAATCCCCGTCCTTAAAGAACGCCACCGTGCAGTAGCAATCATCCAAGCAATATTGCCTACATATGTTAGAAAATTAGCTATTTTCGCAAAGCTATTTATGATATAAAGTTGAAAGTTCTTATAATGGTATCATTTCCAGATAAGACTAATTGAATACGGATATAAATTAATTCAAATTCTTATTTTCATCCGCACCTGCATGTATTCTCCTCAATCGGTTTATAATGATCGTAGTCCCCATTAGGCCAGTAGGTGTTCACCATCTCCACCAGTTCAAACTCGCTCGATTGGTCGACATCGCACTGCTGCGCCGGGAATTCCGGCTTGCATCCCAAGTACTTCCTCTCGGAGTCCAAGAACGTGTACCTCGGTGGGCACTCGCAGTTCAGTTGCGGCTGGACGCCGGCATTCGATCTGCAATACGCGTTCAACCCGCACAAGCCGCCGCCATAATCCGACCTGACACCCTCGCATGGGTCGGTCGGCAAGCTGCTCTCCGCCGACCACTTACTTTCCCAACTTCCGTTGTTAGGATTTTTTGGATAAATATAGAGACGAAAGGCGCCGTCTGGGTCGAGTGTGGCTCGTTGGTGGAATTTCCTTGTGGAGTAAGTAGTATTGAGGATCAGGAACTCACTGGTTTGGGTGTTAGTATTGTTGATATTCTTGAGGACGTAGTAGATTGACCCGGACGAGTCGAAGACGAGTTTGGTTCCGCTACCCACGGTATTCGAGGCCCAATAAGCGTGGTAGTAGTTACCGGTAGGGAGCATGATGGGGTACATTACCAAATTGCCATCGGTCTGGGCCACGAGAGCGTACCGGCCTAACGAGATGTCCAAATCCGTTAGCTTGGACCGGAGAAAAGCCCCTGCGGTTAAGGACTGGCCCGGGAGAAGCGTATCGGTCGCAGAGCTAAAGCTCTGCCATAGAGGAGTGTCGTCAGCGTCGAAGACGACCATGTTGCCGGAATCGAGGAGGGACACGTGGGTGGCGCCGGTTGGCCCCGGGTTCCAGGATTCCGTACCGGTGGGATCAGTGAGAGAGAGCTGCCCGGCACCGGTGAGAAGGAGAGTAGACTTGGCCGCGACTTGGACCGGGCCGGCCGAGTTGGTGGCGAACCAGACGATGGTGGTGGGCGACGTGGCGTTGAAGAAGACGGCGAGGAGGAAGAGGGAGGAGTTGGGCAGCGGGTAGAAGCCGAAGGCGAAGTCGCCAGAGGGGGAGGAGAAGGCGGCGTTGGGGCCAACTGGGCTTAGGGTGGAGCCGCCCACCGTGAGGTTGGCGTAGGTTTGGGATGTTGCAGCTAATGGCAGTAGGAACGGGAGGAGGAAGAGGATCATTTCTTTCGTTCTCGATCTCGTGCTGTGGTTTCTTGGGTCGGAGTGTTTGATTAATTTGGGGATTAGATTTCTAGATTTTGCATGGATTAAGAATTTTAGGACATCCTTCGACGACTTTGAAGTCAACTTTTGGTCAAACGAGTGGTTCGTATCCCTGGAGTCAAAATGAGCGGTGGTTAAGACTTTAAGACGCGCTTTACGATCCACACATTTAAAGAAACACAATACCCTTAATGCATTTCTTCCGATGCCATAATCCCTTTTGTAGACTGTTCAAAATGCGTCCCTCTCCCCCAGCTGGGCAGCTCTTAGATTCAACTCTGACATGGTTGGATCATGCGAAGCTTCAACAGAATGCCAAGCCGAAAGCCACAGCGGCGATTAAGAAGTCAAAAGTTGAGGAATTAATCACCAACCATGAAGAAGAGCTGCGATGACGATAACTGAAGTTGGAGCTCAAACTCGCTCGACTCGTCGACGTCGCACCGGCACCGCTGCGCTGCCCGGAAATCCGTCGGGTTGCCGGCGTTCACTCACTGCCCACTGCCGCGTAGATCGATATATCACACGGCATGCAACGGCTGGCATGTTGTTCACCGCCGACAACTTGCTACCCCAACTTCCAGTGCTAGAATCTTTAGGGTATATACAGAGGAGGAAGACGCCGGCCGACGGCCGTCCGGGTCAATTGTGGCGCATTGGTGGAACTCACTTGTGGAGTTTAAGTTAAAATTTGAGCTGGAAATATATATGAGATGAGCACAGGCAACGGTTTGCTAGTTCGATTCGGCTCAATATAGTTTGAATATATGTATGCGGATATACTTGAAATTTGGTAACTAGTTAACATGTATTCTCACTTCACTGTTAGATTGAGATATTAGATGAAATGTGATAACTAGTTAATATACTCTCACTGTTAGATTGAGATTCAATAGTTAGATCTTTAGTTCCATAAATTTATTGAGCTGGGCTCTTAATGAGATCGACTTAGTTTGCTAAGCCAAATGAGCCCAATACCGGTTAGAATTTTAATTAATTTTTTTTAAAACCTTATCTCATGTTTGAGTTTGATAAATTTATTGTTGGGGCGAACATGAGCAAAGTCCATCCCATACATGTTCGGCTCATTAACACTCATACTCCTTAGTCTCCCCTTTCAGCTTCTTTCTCATCTCTTTTAAATTCAACACTGGACCATACGAGAGATCTCTTTTAGTTACTTCTCCCTCTCTGAGTATAGAGGCGATGTCTTGCGAGCAAATTGGTGAGCCATTTACCTTAAATCTATCATGAGTCATTTTGCAATCCTATTATACTCAACGTTTTAAGCCGCTATAAATTCGCCCCGTATTTAAAATCTCATGAGCAAGCTGTAGCACTTTTAACATTTTAGTTAGATTTGACCCGAATTAAGATTGAGTGTAGTTTGCTCATTCTTATGACGTAAATATATATATATATATATCCAAATTTATTATGTAGAAATACTCTCCCTTCATGGAATGGAAATTTTTTATGTAGAAATAACTCTTACTCTTTTGTGATTATATTTTTCTGTCAAGTACCACAAGTGGGCATGCAAAAATTGTAATAGGATCTTAGAGGTCAAAAGATAAAGGTGATGGAATAAGCAAACCTCCTAGTGGATGGTCCAACCCACAGAATAAGGAATATGGATTTCTCCCACCAATGGCCATCTATATTGACCACCTGTGTCTCACTCTCCAAGATAAAAGAAGATCCTCTACTACAGTTAGCATAGCAAAGAGCTTGCATTATTGCCACCAAGAGTAGGCATGGATTTATTCCTCCACAGAACAAGGAGGATGAGCATAGTGAAAAGATAACAATATTCTAAAATCTTGATGATTCTAGATAATAATGCAATGCCAAGCTCTTCGGGCACTCTATTCTCTTTCGAGTCGTGATTATAACTATATATATATATATATCGGTTCATTAATCTTATGTATCTGACAACTGATTCTATTCCCTTGAATAAGCGGTTTAGTATTGTGAGAACTTGCCACTTGGCAAGTATTATTAAAGGATTTGAAGGTTAGGATGAACCCCAACTCAACTGATGAAAAGAAAATTCTTGATAAAGACATTATTTTACATGAAGCAAATGTTTTAAAGAAGAAGAGAAGAAGAGAAAAATAGAATCTGTTCTTATTCTTTACCTTTAAACTAATCATGTATTCAGATTTTCATTATCCTGTAGCCCAGCATCAACATCTAGTTAAATCACCAACCAAAGAGGCCTCAGATTTTCAGAGTTAGAATTAAGTGCAGGTCAATCCTACGCAAGTGAGATGCGTGCTTCAATCACGCACATCCTAAATTTCTATCTTGTCTATTTGAATCCTACTTACCATGATTAAAGATGTTTGATTCTGGTGATCAATGTATTGGTGAACATTCATCTAGATTGGCTCGCAATCAATTTGCAACTACACTTCTATGAAGCTCTTCCTCCTGTCCCATATTGGGCCTTCTCCTCTCTTTTTTTTCTCCTTCCTTTTCCCTACCTCTCTTCTCCTCCATATCTCACTGTCTATTTTGTTTTCTCCCTTTTCTACTTCTTGTCTTTGTCCAGCCAAGTTTTTCTTCTTCACCTTGATTCACCTGTCATAATTATACATATACATATATATTTTTTAATTATTTAAGAGTTAGAAAACTAGATATAAATTAGATAAATGTTTGATAATTTTTACTAAAGTTTATCGAGATCTACTCCAAATAATCATGCTGCTAAGTTGCTCTTTTAAATTTACTGTGCCTCCATTAATTAAGCTGTTGAGTTAAGCCATCAAACTAGCAAATAATTTTCTTCACGATAATTATTTAGAATTGGAGTCGATTTCACTAACATAATTAAATATATTACTAAATTTTGAGCCAAGCCAATCGAGTAAAAACATGTATCTTTTTAAAGTCTCAAAAGAGTGTTTACTTAGAAATTAAATAACGAAGAAGGCCGTCCTCTTCAATGTTCAGTACAAAGAATCCAAAGAGCTCTCTACTTTGTTTATCTATTCATCTAGGGTTCATCCAAGAAGTGACAACATAATGTCAATTGCTATGTTCGTTGTTTAAGTTCTCCATTCTTTATTATAAGTCTATCCTTTGTTTATTCCCCATCTCACTTTAGCCGCATCAATACACCTCATGCTTTGTTTCCATTTCGATTTGTGTTTGTTGGTTGTTACTCGATCTTCTTTTTATTTGTTTATCTATTCTTTGTCAGGCTTGTTACTCAATACTTAACCTTATCCTTTTGTTGGGCAATGGCATCATTTTATCTCTCCAGCTTATATTCTCTCTTGATGTGTTGAGTGTTCCTTTAATATAATTAGTGATATATAGCTTTGTTTACCATGGTTACATGGGCCAAATTATATATATATATATATATATATATATATATATATATAATTGAAGCTGAAAAAATAATAATCAGAAAACAATCCCTTCTATCTTTGGATCTATCACCAGTTTACCACTATTTCTTGTGGTAGTACTGTTGAAGGTTCCAAACGAAGTACTTCCTCCAATCTTATCTAATATTCCCATCTCAATCCCAAAGAGAATCTTTGGGCATGCAAGAGGTCCCAAGCTATGAGATTGTGATCTGAAGTTAACTTTTGAGAGCAAGTGTGTTCATCAAGGTGACAATCTTCCTCTGCTAAGTGGATCCCCAAGATTATGTACAAGTGACAGGTTTGGTGATGGTGGTTCCCACATCTATTTGTCCCAAAACTTGTCCTTTTATGTCATCATCGTCCAAGCCCATTTTGAAATCTTCACCCAACTCTAGTCTCTAGGGCAAAGTCTAGAGACTGTTGGCTAGAGTTATGCTGGAGAGAGTGGTTCATATTCTTGAGAATCCAAAGGCAAAGGTCTACTATTTTGGTTTCGGATTTGGATTCCAATTCGGATTCGAAGTTCTATATATATATATATATATATATGTGCGTGTGCGTGCGTATCTGAGGAGCAAGGATTAGGGTGTGTGCGTGGATGAATATGTCGTAACCCTAAAATTCATCTTACTTTTCTAGAATAATGAAACTAGTGGATTAGTCTCCACATCAAACCTCAGATGTGGGTAAATTTGGGTATCAATAAAAAGATGTCTAAGTGAGTGTGTGAGGCTTTTATTAATTTGGACGTGAGGAGGGTATTACCTATCATTTGACTCTACTACATCATTTTGCATTGGTTGATTTAGAAGTCTAATTGTCTTTGTCTGCAAGGGAGATTCCATGATTTTTGCTCCTTGGTAGGATTTCAGTGACCTAAGGCTAAAGCCCCCATTTTTATCAAATGATACTTTTTCAAAAGATACTATTGCATAGAGAATGACACAGTTGTAGAAAAATAAGATATCAAATATAAACAATTGGGCATGTAAATTTTCTCTACATGTTTGAATGGAATATTAAATAAATTAAAAAAATCTCAATTCTCATCCTGAGAACTGAAAGCAGCCACTTTTATAACATGGTAGTCATTATCTACATTGTTTTTGTCTTCATTATAACTGGATGCAGAACCAAAAGGAAGGTGCACTTCAACTTGGTGAAAGCACCAAAGAAGCTCTTTTTTTCCACCTACTTCTCTTCTGATCTGGTTGGCATACTTGGATCTTATCACCTGCATGTCTCTAATTAAAACTGAAGCCTTGCAGCTCCCTGAAGGCAATGTTTCATTCTTCATTACTCTGCAAGTTGGATAGCAAAGTCCTCAGCCAAGTACCACCATGTCTTTTTAATTTCCACCTCTCTCCTTTTCTGTTCTAGTACTCACCTCATGCTTAGATTCTTCCAACTATTTGCAAGTTTTGGCTCTATCCATCGTAAAACTTCTATTATTCTCATCTTGTGTGCGAAGGTTTTTGGAATATAAGGCACACTAAAAGCTTAGAATTCTTTGCAGAAGCGTCGGCTGCTTGCCTTCCTGCAAAAAGTAGATGCATGAGCCCTCTTCTTTCTGAAGTTGCTGAAAGCTTTGTAGTATAAGAACTTGGTTCTTGGAAGTTCATTGCTGCTTGTAGGTTTAGTATTAAGGAGCCCAAGGTTACTTCAATGAACACTAGGAAGGTTGGATTCCATGATCATAACTATGAATCATTAGATGATTCTTCCTTAAAACTTCAGAAGCTTTCGTGCGAAACTTTCAGCTCTAGGCAGGTGCAGACTGCAGGGATTCCTCCAAAGTATTGCCCAATCTACTCTAATTCATTCTTGTCCTCCAAGGAAAGAGGTCTCATGCCTACTGAATTGTGTGGTAATGCTATAGACTGTGTTGGGTCATCATCTTCTGCGTTTTATGCTGCAGAATGGTTGATGGGAATTCCTCAGGTTGAATACCAACTAGGTGCAATCCCGTGGAGCTCTTCTCAAACAAAATCCAATAGGTCAAGTGATTCATACTTATACGATAACTCATTGAAAGCTTATGATCTTTCAAGAGAAAGACTAGAACCTAGAAATTTTGGAGATGCTTATCGGAATGAGCTTCGTTCATTTCCTCAAAGCAAGGAAGCAGGCCAGGATTCTGCCTTTACGTCAAGTCTGTCGGGGTTGTGGCAATGTGTTCATGATCCTTATGTAAGCACCTCGATTTCCTTCATTGATTTGTCTTCTGATTAATGGAATTATCTATTTATTTCTTGCTAATTAATTTGCAAAAGGTTGGATGTGATCCACTGCACTCTTTGGTGGAAAATGAAAATTTTCAGTTTCACAAGGAGAAAAAATTAGCCATGACTCCAGTGGGTGTTCCCCTTACTCCTACTGGTGCTTCATCTGGTTCACTAGTGCCCAATAAAACAAGGATCAGGTGGACTCCGGATCTCCACGAGCGGTTTGTGGAATGCGTAAATCACCTCGGTGGTGCAGAGAGTAAGTGTCATGCATCTGAATGTCTGAAATGATTATGATTTGATTTTTTTTTTTTGTCGAAGTTAAACACAAGTTAGCTACTGGTTTGCTGCAGAGGCAACTCCAAAAGGAATTCTAAAGCTGATGAATTCAGATGGTCTTACCATATACCACATCAAGAGCCATTTGCAGGTATTTCAATTGGAATACTTTTGGCATGGTTATTCCACTTGAGGACTAATCTAGCTGCTTTTATGGGTTGCAGAAGTATCGTATTGCGAAGTACATGCCAGAGTCAAGTGAAGGTAATTTAATTTTTCATCTTGCTATCAAAATAGTTGTAAGTTTTGAAATGCATTCTAAGCTTAATTGCAGAGTATCTATTCCTTAAAAGAATGTCAGATAAAAGATCCTGCAAATTGTTTGCTTCATGTTATTGATAAAACTCTTCAGTATGTTATCATTCTGAGGGAAGTAGGAACTCAACTGTGTCAATTGCATTGAGTGCTGCAGAGTTTGACCCTGTCACCTTTTATGCAAAATTACTGAAGCACAATAATACTTACTCATGCACTACTAGATACATTTCTCTTTTTTTTTTCAATATAAAGTGGTGCATTTTAGTTTTACATATGAAATAAATGAGTTCATTGTCAAAAGCATTCTTGTATATGCACATAACTGCAGTGGCAAGAAACAAGTAGCAAGACACTGGTCTTCTCATGGTCATATTATAAATGCTGAGTATATGGTTCCATGGGATCTGTCAACAACCGAAGAATCCATGATAGACTTCTAGTAGAAGTCTATAATTGCCGAGTATAAGTCTTCTACTCTTGCCAATGTTGTTTGTTGTACATGATAACCTTATAATCTATAGTAACAGGTACCCAATCCTGGGTACATTTTACGCATTGAATCCTTCAGATTTCTGACAATTTTTGGTAGTGGATTAGTCAAATCTGCACACTTAAAGACTCTTGGATCAAGCAGAAGCTATACATTTGATTAATTCTGTAGTTCAAAATATTCTGATACTTGTCTTAACACAATCTGAAACATAAGGTTTCGATACAAAATAGAAAATTCAGAAACAGCTCTTATATTCTTTTCTCAGGTATCAGCCTGCGCATCCTACTGAACTAAGGCCTTTCTTTATGTTCCTACCAAGAAAAGCAAATTAGAGCTAAATAATTTTAATATATTCTCCAATTCTATTTCCTGATTTCCTTCATGGAATTCTGATTTTTGAGAAGGTAGAGAAGCACTACGACATTAGTTCTTTTATATCGAAGCAGGTAAAACTATCCTCGTACCGATATCAAATAATTAGACATGCTAAACAATTTTTTTCCCTTACATTGTATATGAAGAATTATCATCTACTAGATAATTGCAATGCTGCTTTCTCACCGTAGCAGTTTTATATTACAAGACAGTTTACGGTAATGTTGCGAGAGATGCAACTAGTAGGATATGATAGGCATGTGAACAAGTAAAATAAGAGTAAGAACTAGTTCTGCAATGTCTAGGAAAGCTTGAACTAGGAACAGACTAAAACATTTAAATGCTTTTCAATTTTTTTTTCTCCTCTTCTGCTTAGTTTTCATACATGCAATATTTCATTGAGAATTGATTTCAGTGAAGGATTTCTGTGAATTATTCTCATCCCAGTTGATTATTTCTTGACATCACAGGCAGATTAGAGAAAAGAGTCCCTACCAATGGCATGGAACACCTTGATTCGAAAAAGTATCTCTTACTTATCCCACTTCTTGTAGATTAGCTAAACATAAAAGTCTATTTATTTTTCTATCTAATTGGCTGTCTTCCTGCAGTGGCATGCATATTACAGAAGCTCTGCAGATTCAACTAGATGTCCAAAGGCGTCTTCATGAGCAGCTAGAGGTATAATTCTCAACCTAATTATACGATCAACACTCAAAAGATGCGGTGATTCAACTTCTTCTGTTTAATGTTCAGATACAAAGGAATCTGCAGTTAAGGATAGAAGCACAAGGGAAAAAGCTTCAGCAAATGTTTGAACAACACCTTAAGACAAGCGGGAGCTTATTTGAACCAGAGAACTCAAACATCCTCTTACCAGACGAACAACAGCTAAATCTTGATGATATTCCAATATTAGACGTCGAAATCGGTTGCGATGACACCAAGTTGCCGTCGAAGATCAGTTAGGTTTGATGTTTCATGACATAGAAGACTAGATGTGAACTCTTGGATTATCTCTATTGGTTCTATTGCTATATACAAAGCAAATGGAGTGCAATGCAAAGCGTCTCCTGTAGCTGATCACTGTCCCATTCTTGAAATTATGTTTTGTAGATGGGTGTAATTTGCAAAATATTTCGGACCTCAAGTAAAATTCGCAATTTTCAGAAATACAGAATATGAAAGGTATAATTACATCTAGATCCCTTGAATGGTGCCCGTTTCTAAGTAGTTTTTTTTATTAAGAAAAATGATATGTTGCTTCCTAGGGATTTTTTTGAAAAAAAGAGAGCAAAGTGATAGTAAAATGGGAGGGAGTCAGGGAGTGCATGTGAAAATTGGAAATAATTCAGGGTCTTATGTAGTTATTCTAATAGTAAATTACCAAAACGCCCTTAGCCTGGAAGATTCCGATTCCTCTCCTGTTGTTCTCATCCAGTTCGGAACCGATTCGCTTCCCGTTCCGGACGTTCTTCGCACGTGGAGCGGCCCCATTGGCTGGCGCGATTTCCCGCGGCCCACTTCCGATCTTCCTACGGTTACCGGCATCTCATCTCACAACCAAACCCTAACCCTAACCCAACTTCTTGCTCTTGCTTAGCTCCCAAAATGGTGGTTCTTGGATTCTGCACAGCCTCATCTCCCCCAAGGTAATCTCCTGCAATTTAACGGGAAAAAGGGACGGCAAAATTGTCGTCTCTTTTCGTTATAGTATCACCTCGATTTGTTACTAGGAAGCATTAGAATCATAAAAGAGAATTCTAGGACTGCAGAGCCGTAACTGTTGAAATCGTCAAGATTTTGGTCTCTTCATGCTAGAAGAGATGCAAAAGTCCCAAAAGTTTCCTACATTTTGAATTGTTTAAGTGAGATTTTTTTTCAAATTTGAACTCTATCTACTAGAAACCAATGAGAAGAACTCTCATATTAACCTACTCTTGAATTGATAATGATGGTTTATGCTTTTTAAGCAATCACTTCATAAGGAATTGAGCTTAATTGGTTGAGAGAAGTACTACTACCTGTACTTTCAATTGTGATAAATGATTTCCAAATTGTGATGATAATTGTAGCCTTTTGTTTTTTTATCGCTTTCAGAAGTACCTGGGCAGCTTTTAGAGTCAACCCACTGAAAGTTGCTAATGGCAAATTACATCACAAGAGAATTGCGGTGATCAGAGCTGAAGTAGATTTCGTGAATGGAGAGGAAGCAAAAAGGCTTGTTGTCGAAGAGGGTTACACCGTGTTGGATGTTCGAGACAAAACTCAGTATGAAAGGGCACACATAAAGTCATGTTACCATGCACCTCTCTTTGTGGAGAACAATGATAACGATATAAGTAACATATTGTTGTTTCTTTTGGAAAATTCTGTACTTGGGCCCAAGCTTGATATCGAACATTTCTTTCTAAATGGTTGTTCGCAATGTGCAGGCACAATTGTGAAGCGAACTGTCCACAACAACTTCTCTGGATTGTTTTTTGGGATAGCATTTACCAAACCCAATCCGGATTTTATTAAATCTATAAAGGAGAAGTTCTCAACAGACAGCAAATTGTTGGTTGTTTGCCAGGAAGGACTTAGGTTAGTTAGTCTTATTGATGAGTCTACCTATTTCCTTTGTCCTTTTTGGTACTGAACATTCTGAATAACTTTAGTGTTATCTTAGTATAGTAATATTTCTTGAACACAGTTCTGCTGCATTTTCTTATCTTTTCCTAATATATGGACTTATCTATTCCTGCTGATGTTCCATATGATTCATGTGGTGGATGCTCAATTGCCTTTCACAGTAAGTGGTACTGTAGTAGTATATTTCATCTTGAAATTAGATGATACTGTTTGAGCTTTGCTTAACTGCATAACAAGCCAACCTTCAGCATGGCCTGTCTGACATGTTCTGCTTTTCAAACAGCACATTGCAGTGCAATACTGAAATCTACTTTTGGAAGAAGTTTTCATATGAATAATTAGAATATGTTAATTGTTCTTTCTTTCATTCTTCTTTCATTTTCTCATAACGTCCTTGATTCACATATGCAGTAAAAGTGCTCACAGAATGTGTTATCATGTTACACCTATACTTAAACCTCCTGTTGCAAATCTAGTCCTCAAAGTCAGACACATGAATTAGCTAGAATAGAATCTCGCTTACATTCTTCTTTGCTCTGACTTCAGAGAGAAGGCTCATCTTTAGAGAATCTTCCTTTTTAGATGAACGAATTTCTTAAAACTCTTAATGTGGTTACCTGATGCTGAAGGTCTACTGCAGCTGCTAATAAGCTAGAGAAAGAAGGGTTCCAAAATGTATCATGCATTGCTTCTGGTCTTCAGTCACTCAAACCAGGCAATTCTTCCCTGACAATAAGTTCCTCTTTTAATAATAAAATAATATCTGAATTCATTGTTAGTAATTCTTCATGTATACAGGTACATTTGAATCCGAGGGGAAAACTGAACTGCAAAATGCCGGCAAGGCTGGTCTTGTGACTGTCCAAGGGAAGATTTCAGCTGTACTTGGGACAGTCTTGATATGTAAGATGTCTTGGCAAATTTTCTTTAATAGAATCAAAATCTTCAGCATCTTTCTATTTCTACTTTTGATGAAGAAAGTTAATTTTTTGGCCTCCATCTTCTTCTTTGACATTCATCTGCAGGTGCTTATCTTTTCATAACTTTTTTCCCTGACCAAGCTGAGAAGCTACTTCAGATGAGCCCTGCAAGTTAACACTCAAGAATTCACTATTGTACTGCATCCTCACATCAAATTGTTGTCTGTGATTCTACGGTGAAACCTATTATTGGAAGAACAATGGTTGTTTTTCAGGTACAGGACATACTTAACAAAGTTGGATACATATCTTTGGACATAATGAGAATAATTTTATATATCAGTAGATGGATACTAACAAAGATGCATAAATTTCTATTTGCTGCAGGTTGAAGATGTGACTGAGATCTTTTACGGGCCTATGATGATCTACGAAGAGTAATCGAAATTTAGGTCTATATCTTGGCAGAGCCTAATTGAGTAAAGCATGCCTTGCTTAGAGAAAAGACAACATCACCATACTTGTATCGGCTTAAATCTACACTTGTTTTATTTTCTCTCCTTTGATTATGTCTTTGAATGTCTACTTGTTCTTCTCCATTAATTCAAACTTCCATTAGCATATGATGACAGAGAGTAATCCTCATGTTATATTGTTTCTTCTTGGGTTGTACTATCTTTAGCTAATGCTGAACAGATCCATCTTTATTAGAATAGATGCATCTAATTGGTTTGATCACACTATCTTCTGTTGTTCATGTAAATTTGCTACTTGCACCAATCCCAAACTTAGGATTGATGCAGTTATGCCCTTAATTAGTCTTTAAGTTATGGGTTAATTACACCTAGACCCATAGGTCCCCTCACCCTCCTACATAAAAATGTCAAATAATTATTTTCCCTCTTATCTCACTTTTTTTTTTCTAAACAAATATAAAACAGTTCAAAATTTTTTTTTAAAGAAAATGACTAAAATACATATAGTATATGTTGGGTAATTATAATTTAGTTAAGGGTATTTTCATAATTTTCTCAGTATAGTTAACTCAATCTAGGGATTTGGTTTAGTTTAACTAACGAATGTAATGGATCTTTAACGACAGAGTATTTTCTACACATATTCGCTAAATTATAGGATTCAATTTATAAACAGTAAAAATGTAGGGTGTAAATTATAAAGTTATTAAAATATAGGGTGTTATATGCAAATTTCCTTGAAAACAATGAAATATACAAGAAAAGAAAGAATAATTTGACATATTTTATTAAGAATAATTAGAAGTAACTATCCCTAAGACCATTTGCCATTTTAGTTAAGGGTATTTTCATAATTTTTTCAGTACACTTAACATAACCTGGGGATTTGGTTAACTAACAAATTTAACGAATGTTTAACGGGAGGGTGTTTTCTGCACATATACCCTAAATCATAGGGTTTGATTTGTAAATAATAAAAATATAGGGTGCAAACTATAATTTTGTTAAAATGTAGGATGTTATATGTTATGCAAATTTCCTTATAAAAAATTAAATAGACAATAAACGAAAGAATTATTTAACATATTTTATTAAGAATAATTAGAAGTAACTATCCCTAAGACCATTTGCCGTTTTTGGCCTTGCTTACTCTAAATCCGGCGTCGTTCTAGACGACTTACTCGTAGTTGGTAATCAACTAACTGTTTACGGTGACGAGACGCAAACACACTGCCGACTTCAGTTTTACCATATGACGTAAGCATCCGTACAAATCTGTTCTTAATGGGTAGGCGGCCCATGCCGTCATGCGAGATCTCTTCTCGGCAAGAGTTGGAGAAAAATCTCGCCATTTCCTTGCAAAGGTTAGATTCGATCACCCTCTCCTTAGCCGCATTTCGGGAGTTATCCGCTGGGGTTTTCGGATTTTTCGTAGCTTGTCTCCTCGATCCGCAATCTACGCAGTCTTTTCAAGTTCAAGAAATGGCGTCGGATTTGACGCATCTTTTAGTTCCTTAGTAATGCTTAGTTATATCTTCGTTAAGCATTTAATGAGATTCAAACTGTTCGTAGTTCAATCTAGTTCCTCTCGGTACTTATCCGATCGAACTGCGTTAACGATGTTTCCATTTTGGCAATGGACTTTTGTTAGTTAATGTCTGTTCTCCTTGGATAATACGATTAAAAATCCTTTTTTTTGGGGGGGGTGTAAAACAAGGGGATTATGTTTTGAGCCTATTGCTGTATAATTCCTGCACTCAAGGTATCACTTTCTAAAAGAAAATTGGTCGAATTTTGTCTTTGAATAGCTGCGTTATGCACTATTAAGTTTTCTTTTCTATGTGAAATTTACTAGAAGTTTATCATTTTGTAGTTGTATAATATTTGTAAATTTTAATAGGTGTGTTGATATCAAATTTGAGGAAATATGGCTGCTTCAGATTCGGTGCTCCCCACAATTGCAATAATTGGTGCAGGAATCTTTGTCCGAACACAATATATTCCTCGGTTAAGAGAGATTGCTGATATTGTGGTTGTAAAAGCAATCTGGAGCCGCACTGAGGTATATGATTTTTTGTGAATGCGTTTTCTTAATTTGCAGTAGTTGATTGAAGACATGACAAGTTAATACCTCGCGATTCATTCACTTTATGTTATATTGTGTCCTTTCTAGGAGTCTGCAAAAGCCGCTGTAGAACTTGCACAAGATTTTGCACCGAACGTAGAAACTAAATGGGGTGATTCAGGGCTAGAAGATATAATTAAAGATAGTTCCATTGATGGAGTTGCAATTGTTCTTGCTGGGCAAGTACAGGTTTGAGAATCTGAATTCATTTTTTAGTAGCTGTACACTTGTATGCTTCCATAATTCCTCTGCCGTAGGTTTTCTACCAATTTGTTAACTATATTTAGATGTAACTCACTAGAAGGGGCTCTATTTAGTTTGATCATCTTCCATTTATCCCTCCATCACCAGAAATCTCTTTTACCCTTTCTTGCCCATGCAAGAAATTGTTTAGAAAAAGAGACATTCAATGTTTAAGCCTTACTGACTGTCACAGATAAGGAAGTCTTCATGATATGTGGTCTTGCATTCCACTCTAAATGTGCTTTAGTTCCTCAACCATGTAAGTTTCTTCTAATATTCCATCCATACTAGAGAAACCCTAGTAAAAGAAGGTTAAGTTCAGAGATAACTATATCTTGTGTCGTTGTTGTATCCTTGGTACTTTTGGGATTTGTTAGAAGTTCATGGTTATTCTCCAGTTCTCCCTTTCATTTCACTGCTCTTCAACGCAATAATGTAATTTCCTTTATCTCAATATGGCAGTTTTCCAACTGCTAGCAAATTCATAGTTCTGAAACTAGGTTGCTACCAACTTGCAGGTTGATATGTCCCTAAGGATGCTACAGGCAGGAAAGCATGTTATTCAAGGTAAGAAGGAAGTAAATGAAATCAATATTGATAATGAAAACTTTGCTTGCTATCACGAAGTGGTTATAAATACCATCCCAATTCTCACAAAAAGAATAAAGTTTGTTTTTCATGGTAATTATAGGTTTTCTTTGTTTGCTTCTCTCTTTTTTCTTTTTCTTTTTTTTCTTTCTCAAACACTACAAATTCATTATTGTTAATGAGCTTCTAATTTGTTTTTCATCGTCTGCATGGCTGATAACGATGGTGAAGAGAAACCTGCTGCTGGATGTAAGTGCCTTCTAGCTTTCTCTTGTAAATTGGATACAAGAACCTGGGTTGTATTAGTTGCAACCCTTTCAATATCATTCTACGTATATGCTTACTTTACTCTCAATAAAATTCTCCTCATAAACAATTAAATTAGGAAAGCAAGCTCTTTACTGTCCCTTTTCCATTTAATATTTGTAACATCTTGTATTGAATTCTTGTCAGTCAGACCATAAAACTGATTCTCCATTTGTGCAGCTGCTAATCTTCAGTAGTGTATTTCTATTCTATGTTTCTTTGCTTCCATTGGAGGTTATGATTTGTGCTCCATAAGAGCTTCTTAGGGTACTAGGGTGTTGTGTTCTCTGTATAATGTGTTGACCCAAAAATTTATGCCTTCTGTGCCTGTTGTCTACTTCTTTAGCTGTTTCTCACTTGTGCGCACATGGTTTTGCTGATTGGTGACCTATAACGGGCTTTGGCCGTCAACTGCACTCCTACCAGACAGAACAAATTTAGGGGACAAGGAGCAAAATTATATATTGGAAGTAACTAGATTAGTCTATGATTGTCATATGATGTCCCTGAGATGTTCTAAACTATATATCTAAGAATTATAAAAGGCATATGTTTCTTGTGTTATCAACCATCACAACCTGGCAACTAATCAATTTTGTCATTGAATCATCAGCTACTACTGAGGCAGAAAGAGCACTGTCATGCTACAGTTCCCTTCCTAACCTTTTTCCCTACAAGCCAATTTGGGCTGTTGCAGAAAATTATCGTTTTGAACCTGCATTTGTGGAGGTATCTGCTTTCCAGTATAATTAATTGTGAACTCTGTTTCTTATGTGGTATATCCTAAAGTTTTCCTTACAGTCCAGAAAGTTGATGAATGATATTGGTGATATGATGAATATCCAAGTTATTGTTGAAGGATCAATGAACAGTTCAAATCCTTACTTCTCAAGCTCTTGGAGGCGAAATTTTTTTGTAAGGAATAAACTAGGAAAATTTCTGTTCATTTGTTTTGGTCTATTATCTACTTTTTCCCTGCAGTAGGCAATTAAATGAATAAATTCTATGAGTTGTTTAGTCTGCACTATCCTAGAGCTGTAACTCTCTTTTCACCATAGATGGTAGGATGATTTGCTGCAAATTAGCACAAGTAGATATTTTTTGTAATACTAATTCCTGAAAACAAACTATGAAGCATCTGATATCAATTTTATCCCAAATGCATAAATACAAACATGGCAGTAATCTCATGAAACATCAAATGGACAAAATTCATGCAATGTTTATTAGAAGTAGAACTGTACTAGTCTTGTGCTTCCACATAATACACTTAATGTTTCACGATTGCACAAATGAGACAAGAATACTTGGCTGCAGTTGCATTAAATTACTCGATCAATTAAAGACCTATTTTTTGCTTTTATGTGTAGCTGCCATGAGTCACTTACTCAGGTACAAAATTGCACAAGGAAAACATCTAGTCTCTGTTGCAAGCAGTTACTAACAAAAGTTTATCTAGTTGTATCAGGTTGCTGAACTTTTGTTATGGTCCTTACGGGTCATCTTGGACTCAATATGTTTAAACTTACACAAGGACTATACTTGCAGGGAGGTTTCATTCTTGACATGGGAGTGCACTTTATTGCTGGATTGAGAATGGTAAGCTATTGTGCTGCTTTGAGTTTCAGTGTTCCTTATTGGTGGTATGCTCTTTCTGATGGTTCTGCTGGTGGCATAAAATACGAGACTTTTGGAAGGTGTTCTAGTTCTTCTAGAAAGTTCACTAGGCAGTAGATTTCACAGATGATCCAGATCAACAGGTGAGAAGTGTAGGAAACTGACAGCAGTAGTTCTTGCTGCAAATGCATGGAGAAGCACAGTTTCAGGCTTAGACAAAACTGATCAGAAGGAAATGATGCAAGAATTGTTATTTGCCTATCAATAAATTGAATTAAGTTGGGTCACGACCACTTAGTCGAGGTTATATGGGATAATATTAGTTTCACTTTAAAGGTTCAGATGACAAAGGTAGTCCATCATTCTAGTCCATTGAGATTCACCTAGAACTCAATTAAACACCTATATTGATGTTCTGATAATGCTCAAGCATAATAGTTCTGTATTCATTTTGGCTCAAAGTTATACTCGCAAGAATTGTCTGAAAGCAAATTAAAATATGCATTATTTCCTACATTAAACATACTAACCTTTTGAGTCTTAAACAGCTTGTTGGATGTGAGATTGCAACAGTATCAGCTATCTCACGTCATGTGGATATGACTTTGCCTCCACCCGATAATTTATGTGCTCTTTTGTAAGTTTTCACAGCATGCAGTTACTAGACGAATTTGTCAAAGTAATGATACCTTATGCATTTCTAACGAGCTGGTTTTGCAGCCAACTAGAAAATGGTTGTGCTGGGGTCTTTGTGATGGCAGTCTCCTCAAGATCACCAAAGGTGCATTAATTGACTTACAGAGTGCTTAGCATTAACAAATTCATGCCAGCTTCCTTATTCATGAAAATTTGCCAAGTTTGTACACCTTTGTCACTATATTGACATTCACAGATATACTGGCGGGTGGATGGGTCAAAGGGCACAGTGCAAGTAGAACGTGGGAATGAAAATGGGAGGCATGGATACTCAGTACGGCAGATCAGAGTCTTCATTGAATTATATTTCTTATTTAAATCACTGAACCAATTTTAACAATAAGACTGCTGTTAATATGTGGTCCATGTATGACCTTTCACAAGTTACTCGTGCTGCTATTTCAGGTACTATATTATGCAGAAGATGGCAAATGTGAAAAAACCTTCTATTCATTCAGTGGAGTAAATGAAGAATTGAAGGCATTTGTTCAGGACATTTCGCCAGCTAACAAGAAGGTATGTTCTCCTTTATGTACTTCTTGGACCTAATACCGAGTTTTGTTTTCCTTTTAGTTGTTTGAAGACAAGGCCAGATTCATCTAATAATATCAAAGAGAACAATCTCAGAATCTCATCATTCTATGCCAACAATTGTATTGCCCTACTATTCTCTATTCTGTCATGCAGGATGGGCTAATCGGCCACGAAGCTGAACCCCGGAGCTCTTATATTGAGGGTGCACGCGATGTTGCTGTTTTAGAAGCTATGCTTGAATCAAGCACTAACCAAGGAGCCACAGTCAATGTGAAAAAATTCTGAACCATTCAATGAGTACAATTCTTATTGTTCTTTCTTTTTCTGTGAAGCTAGATTCTTTTCTATGGATATCATGGATTAGTCCAGATAAAACTTATACTATGTAACTATAATTGACTTTTCATTAAATGATACGCAATCAAGATATAGCTCTTGATCTTTTCAACATAGTTTAAATCAAAAGATGGCCTATTTCCAGTACATTGCAAGTAACTTCAGATGCAATTCCATGCCTGTGACAGTGTCCAAACTGAAATGCTCTGATTCTAACCCTAATGCTGTTGGTGTTGTTGATAAGTTGAAAACAGGAGTGAAGTCATCTTAGAAAAAAAAGTTAGGATATTCCTTGGCATAAGCTAACCAGAGGTAGGTTTTTTTTTTGGGTACTTTTCTTATTAACACTTGGATTATTTAATTATATGAGCATCTTCCTCCTATCACGTCTTTTATTAAAATGGGATACTCTCTTTATAGCACATGGAGCATATGTGATGGGACAATCATTGAGGGAGTTGAGATTTTGTCACGGTCCAATGGTCCGATACTTTAATCACATGCATTCGATAGCTCTGATAACACCGTATAATTTACGATTTAGCTTAAACAAAAATCGTGCTTTTTTGTTAGGTGCATTTTCTCTATTATTATATGAAGTATTTATGGTAGATATGTTTCTCTTATCATGCCCTTCATCAATGAGATTATGATCCTTAATGATAAGGTCTTTCCTTGAAAATTTCTCATGTAATTAATATCACGAAATCAGAATTAGATATATTCTTTTTCCCCTTGCAACGTCTAATGATATCATGCCAAGCTTCGTTACTATGCTAGATGACTACCAAGTACCAAAACTCTGCATTCGATCGATGAAATCGCATACTATACTGTCGTCCTATATTTAATTATTTTATAATTCATATTTTATCTTTGATAATTTTGTAATCCAATTATTTTTTTTATATAATTCTCATTTAATATTCTGACGTTATTTTTATTAACTAACGTCGATCAAATTACTAAGATATTCCAATCATTACCTCTTATTTTCTATATCTCTTCACTATCTTCCTCACCTACCTCTTTCATTATCGCAGTCGTCACCACCTTTCCTTGTCTCACTCCTCCTTCTCCTTTATTTCTTCTTTTTTAAAAAGAAAAAAAAAAGTTTTAAAAATATAGATAATTTAAATATTTATAAAATTATTTATATATTAAATAAAATATTTTTTTAGTACCGTCTAAATCAATTCACAGTGTTAAATAAACATTATAAAAAAATCATATAAAATTCTAAAAAACAAAATTAAGATGTGATTATATCGCCGCCTACTTTTGTCTTCTACGGTAACCACCAACTAAGCACTAAACTCCTTTTGACATGTTTACAACTCATCTGTCCTTTTATAAACATATCTACGAAGACCACCTTCCTTTGTTCTTAAGAGTTATCTCTAATATAATTAAAGCTTACTAAGTGGCTGTTTGAATGCCTGAATCGAATTGGATGAACTGATTCACGATTTATATTAAATCCTATCTAAACTAACATATTTAATTATATCTTACGGTAATATGGTCTATATTTTTATATTAATAATAGGTAACTAAGCAGTCAAATATTCTATTAATTAACGGTGGGAAAATTAAATCCACGACCTTTGTCGGCTGATAGAAAAAGATCCGACGGCTGTACTACGGCGGCGGCGGCCTAACGAAATAAAAATGCATTAATCGATGGTAGACGTGGCACCACGCGATGGCGACACCACAGCGGATTAGGATGTGGTTAACTCCGTGATAATAACGTGTAGAGGTACGCATGACCCGATAGATCACAGCCCTCCAAGTAGCGAGACCAACGGTGATTAGCGAGCTGTCCTCCGAACGGCTATTCTGGTGTCCACGTCGTCCCGGAATCTATTTACGATTATACCCTCCCCTCACTTGTGGCGAGTTGGACCCGACCGTGGTCCCCTTTCTCGACTTTTCCACACCCGTGTCTGACTCGGGTTTCCCACCGACACTCTCCACTCGACAAATCGCACCCATAAATTCACCCAGTCTCTCTCTCTCTCTCGTAATTGTTTAATGGTAGGTGTAAATAGACGATTAGAAATATTTAATTTTTTTGAGTAATATTTATCTAATTGGTTTAATTAATTTTTAATATTTTTATAATATAATTAAATAATTCAGGGTATGTGTTTAATTATTATTATTTTTTCTTCAGGGGGGGTTGAGGGGTCAAAAATGTAATTAACACAAACAATAATAAGGTCGGATTTTGGGTTCGTAGCTCTCATCCTACGCCCATTCTAGCTGTTCCTCTGCAACAATGGAGAAAGAAGATCGAAAATTTTTGACCATTTTCCATTGACGAAGCTTGGAGAAGTCCTAGGAGGTGGAGCTCAGGTTTTCTCGGAGGCGTTGAGCGAGGTATGAAACTAGTGCCCTCTCTTTCCCCTTAATTTTTTTGGCTCTTTTTCAGTATTGGAGGCAGATCCGAGCTTTTGTTGGCTTGGAGTAGGTCTTGAGGATTATTTATTATTATTATTATTAGAGTGAGAATGGAGAAATATATCTCGGAGAGACGTACTTAAAAGGAAAAATGGAGGCGTTTTAGATGCATGAGCTTAGATTTTAGTGTTAAATCGAGCTGGAAATGAGTAGGATTGGCAGCTGCAGATTGTAATCTGAATCTTTTGTTGTTAGAGAGGTAATTATTACTTGTTTTTAGGATTTTTAGGCAAAAAATTGAATTTTTTTTCCTTCTTTTCTTTTCTGAGACTAGGGTTGTCATGGAATGGAATGGAATGTATGATTGAGACCTAAGTAGTTGTTTTATCATCCTTAGACCTTTCTTTAATCAAGTTTTCCCTTCTTTAAATCCATAAGGAAGTTAAAAATTTAGGTACATTGGGTGAGTGAGTTTTCAGTCTGTCCCTTTTTTTTTTTGTCCCTGATTTCCTTATCCTGACTTCATCACTAACTTTGTCTTAACCTGAGGTAATCGGTTCTATTTCAGGAGTTAATATTTGCTTCTCCTCTCTGTTCCTCTTGGGCAAAATTTGGTATACATTTGGGATCTGAAAATTTTATTGCTTATACCTGAATTGAGGTTCTTTCTGGGAAGTATTTTGTCTTGCTCTTGGTAGCCTGAGAAGATGCAGAGACCTTTAGGCCCCGGGGAGTTCTCCTTAAAGGAGACTTCTCCTCTTCTTGGCGGTGTTGCAAGAGCTGGCGACAAGCTTACTAGCACATATGACCTTGTGGAGCAGATGCAGTACCTCTATGTACGTGTTGTGAAAGCTAAAGATCTTCCGGCCATGGACTTGACGGGAAAATGTGACCCGTATGTTGAAGTGAAGATGGGGAACTACAAGGGAACAACCCGGCATTTTGAGAAGAAGACCAACCCCGAGTGGAACCAGGTCTTTGCCTTCTCCAGGGAGCGGATACAGTCTACAACTCTGGAAGTTATTGTCAAGGACAAGGATTTTGTGAAAGATGATTTCATTGGACGAGTTATGTTCGAGCTCAATGAGATCCCCAAGCGGGTTCCACCTGATAGTCCATTGGCTCCGCAATGGTATCGATTGGAGGATAAAAAGGGAGACAAAGTGAAGGGTGGAGAACTGATGCTGGCTGTTTGGTTTGGCACTCAAGCTGATGAGGTGTTTGCAGAGGCTTGGCATTCTGATGCTGCAACTGTTCCAGGTGATGGTCTTGCAAACATTAAGTCAAAAGTGTATCTTACTCCTAAGCTTTGGTATGTCAGAGTCAATGTCATTGAAGCCCAAGATCTGATACCTAGTGATAAGAACAGGTTCCCTGAAGTATATGTGAAAGCCATGCTTGGAAACCAAATTCTTAGGACAAGGATATCTCCAAGCAGGACTGTTAATCCCATGTGGAATGAGGATATATTGTTTGTTGCAGCGGAGCCATTTGAGGAGCACTTGATCCTAAGTGTCGAGGATCGAGTGGCACCTAACAAAGATGAGTCACTAGGGAAGACAACCATTCCTCTGCAGAGTATACCAAGGAGACTTGACCATAAGCCGGTAAGCACCAAGTGGTACAATCTTGAGAAGCATGTGATAATGGAGGGTGAGAAGGAGAAAAAGTTTTCTAGTCGGCTTCATCTCAGGATCTGTTTGGATGGTGGATACCATGTCTTGGATGAGTCAACACACTATAGCAGTGATCTAAGGCCGACTGCAAAACAGTTATGGAAGCAGAGCATTGGAGTTCTTGAACTTGGTATCCTGAATGCTCAGGGATTGTTGCCAATGAAGACCAAGGATGGTCGTGGAACCACTGATGCCTACTGTGTTGCTAAATATGGGCAGAAATGGGTTCGTACAAGAACAATCATAGATAGTTTCACTCCCAAGTGGAATGAGCAGTACACTTGGGAGGTGTATGATCCATGTACTGTCATCACAATTGGGGTGTTTGATAATGGTCACTTGCAAGGAGGAGAAAAAGCTGCTGGTGCAAGAGATAATAGAATTGGGAAGGTCCGGATCCGTCTCTCTACTCTTGAAACTGATAGGGTCTACACACACTCATATCCTCTTATTGTTTTACTTCCTTCGGGAGTAAAGAAGATGGGAGAAGTTCAGCTGGCTGTTCGGTTCACCTGTTCCTCTTTGCTTAACATGATGCATATGTATTCCCAGCCATTGCTGCCAAAGATGCATTATCTTCATCCACTATCTGTCATGCAGCTTGATCTCCTGAGACACCAGTCCACTCAGATTGTGTCAATGAGATTGAGCCGTGCAGAGCCACCTTTGAGGAAGGAGGTGGTGGAATATATGTTGGATATGGATTCTCACATGTGGAGCATGCGGAAGAGCAAAGCCAACTTCTACAGGATTATGGGTGTCTTTAACCCTTTGATTGCTGTTATCAAATGGTTTGATCAGATTTGCCATTGGAAAAACCCTTTGACTACTATTCTTATCCACGTCCTCTTTGTGATATTGGTCCTCTACCCAGAGTTGATTCTTCCAACAATTTTCCTCTACCTGTTCTTGATTGGAGTCTGGTACTACCGCTGGAGGCCAAGGCAGCCTCCCCACATGGACACTAAGCTCTCACATGCAGAAGCTTCCCATCCTGACGAGCTGGACGAGGAATTTGATTCTTTTCCTACATCTCGCCCACCTGATATTGTGAGGATGAGATACGATCGTCTCAGGAGTGTTGCAGGGAAGATACAGACGGTCGTGGGTGACATAGCAACACAAGGAGAGAGATTGCAGTCTCTCTTGAGCTGGCGAGACCCAAGAGCAACTGCTCTATTCGTTACTTTCTGTTTGATTGCTGCCATAGTGCTCTATATCACACCATTTAGTGTCGTGTGTCTTCTTACAGGTTTATATGTGTTAAGGCACCCTAGATTCCGCCATAAGCTTCCATCAGTTCCCCTTAACTTCTTTAGGAGACTGCCTGCTAGAACAGATAGTATGTTGTGAGATTGGCTAAATGTTATCAGACATCCTCCTTTATTGTTGCTCCTATTCAGACTTGAAGATTTCAGCAGAGCAGCAGATATAAGGCTCATCAGCTGTTATGTTCCAGTTGATTGTTTTTGTTTGGTCTCCATGTGATCTGTAATCTTCTCCTTGTATGATGGTCTTACTGAACTATTGGTTCATTATCATGCTTTTTCTTGTGTGTTTGTGTGGATTCTAGTAATTGGTGTCTTGCTTTTCTTACATATTTTCCTCTGTTAATTTTGCTATCCTATTAGTGTAATCTACTGTATGTAGACATGCTTTCTCTCAATCCTATTCCCTTACTTCATGCAGTTCAATACCATGACTCTTAATCATAAAGAAGATTTAGGGACTATGTCAATGTAATGAGAACTTTCTTATCCTTTTTTATTTTTCACAATTTGCTTATGTTGAAGAACCCAGTCTTTTAATTTATTTTTGAATAGTCTTCTCTTATTTAAAATTTGAATGGGTCTTTTCCTATTTATATTCAACAGGAGCTTTCATTATTGTATGTGGACTTTGTTGTATTATTTCTTCTTTATAGTATTTATTGGAGGACATTATCCTAGATAAGTAGAAAGGAGAAGAAGATCCATACTTCTATTCCTCTATACTACAACAGGACCATCATTTTTTTTAGAATGAAAAGAAGAGTAAGCAAAAGAACCTGACTAATTAAGAAGGTTCCATTTGTACTTGCTACAGTTTAACCCTTGGTTTACAAACTAAAAAGAAAGGGGCAAATCATAGTTTACTCTGCTGCTATTTGGTTTGGTTTTAATTTTATCTCTATATTTTAAACTAAAGCAATTAACCTCCTCCTCTACATTAAATTGTAATTATTAATTAGCTATCAACAAGGATGTGAAAATACTTAAATATAATTTCAGAATAGTAGGAATCCTTTAATCATCTATTAGCAACTCGCTTACTTACGGCGAAAAATATTAGCGCTAATGAACCACATATTGATTCTAGTATTGGGATTAATAATTCCCAATGGAAACTCTTAAACAGCTATAATCAAGTGTTTTAAGCTTTGATCAACATAATAGTAGACTTATCTTTGTCTTTGTGTTGAGGGTTTAATAAAGCCCCTAACATCATTGTCAACAGAACTGGTTTGTCTGGTTCTTTGAATTTTTATACAAGAGAACACAATGTAAGCCAAGCGACAAGGACAAGATCATTTCTTGCAAATTAGCCCCTGGAAAATTGCGTTAATAGAAGGAAGCACGAAAGAGTGTGGATGGTGGACAGACGATATCGATGAAAGAGACGTTGACTTTGACTTGTATTTCTTTTCCAAAGTATGAAGTATTTTTTACCATGCATGGAAGCTAAAAAAAAAAAAAAAGGATTTTCTCGGAAAATATTTGTTTAAAATTTTATGCTCGGATATAATGTCAACTCTCGGCTATTATTTATTTTTATTTCTTTACTAATTTGTGGCCAAGAAAATTAACTAGTGGATAGCTTTGAAGAAAAAAATTAGAGATATTTTGCATATCGGTCCCTCAAAATATGCTTAATTGCAAACTAGACAGGCCAAAGCCCCGAAAGTACTCCTCGGACCTGCGCTCACGTGTCCGTCACGTGGCGAAAGGTGACACGATGGGCTCGTCTTGCTGACGTCACCGTTGCTAACTATCGCAGAGGCCCCTGCGGTTGGTGAAAATTACATTTAAGGACGTTCACACTAATAATTGCAATCAATGCCACCCTTTTATTACACTTTTCTTGTACAGGATTAATCTCCCTTTTCCTTATCAAAAAACTTAAACATGATTAGATTGCAAAAGCTTCAAAGATACACACTTGCCAGGTCAGTTGATGCAAGTAGGAGATCAGATGTGAGAAGCAAGAGCTTCAGTCTTCAGTTGAAAATGGAGATGTATGGAGAAAGTTGGCCATATGATCAATTCAATCATAAATATCCCACAATTATAGTGGGTAAAATGGTATAATCCTCATCCAGTCATAGATCATATAGATACTGCATCATGTCAAGTTTGTGTCACTCCATTTCAACTGTTAGGCAAGAAACTTTTTTGACTTCTCAAGTATTAGCAGCTAACAATACAACACTGCATGTGTTATCATTTTCATGACTCAAATCTTGGAATCATTCCTTTCAATTTGGAAAAACTTTGAAGATCTTTTGGAAATTAAGGGCCAAATCTTCTGATCTTGATCGTAGAAACTTTCTAATCTTTCTTAATCACAACATTTAATCGCCGTGTAGTTTCGATCTCCGCCCGCCATTAATTCATTTGTTCTTCTGGCAGGAAATTTCTCAGCATGCATGAATTATTATCTCAGAGCTACAAGTGTCATGTTGCATATAACTTGCAACTATGTTCGCACGTAGCTAAGGGTATTTTAGTCATTTGGTATGCGACCCCGCTGTGACTATTTTAATTAGTTTACAGCTATTTTATGATTTGAGTAAGGAGAAGGTAATCCTACCAAAAAAAAATATAATATATAAATATATATAAAAAGTCTCCGAAAGCTTTTTTTATCAGGAGAGAAAGACATCCAGAAGAACAGGCGGCATGTTTGATAGCTTGGTTAGGAGACATCTGTGATGGGGTGAAACAGAAATTGGTTTTGCAATTAATGGGCTGTTTGATTCCTTAGTTTATCTCTTTGAATTTCTTGAGGAGTTCAAGGTGTGAGATTCTTGAGAGATAGGAGGAAGTCAAAGATGAAGCAGCAGCAGCAGCAGCAGCAGGAAGAAGTCCAGTGTTCCTTGGAGATGATCACTTCTTCATCCATGTAAGGTAGCAAGCATCATGTAATAGTTTTACATATTAGTTTTCACTTCTTCGAAAATTAGAGTAGAAAAGAATCCATGGTCATCTCACAGAAGAAGTCTAGAGGAACCCTATTTCATGTATGGCTTAAAGAGCTAGATCATAGCGAAAGGATAAATTATGAATGAGTGTTTTCTGTCTATTATTCAATTCTTTTCTTTCAAAATTTATCCAGTTATGAAGATAGAGAAGGTTTAAGAAGGCATCGCATATCATGCATATCATGGCTCATGTGGGGAGTACTAATGGTAGAAGTAACCATAGAGAGAAGGGAGAGGAAGAAATCAATATTCTGACATGATTTATATGTTTTTCCCAAATGATTTCAGACAAATGAATTTTTCTTTACTGGTTCAAACAAGATTCAGCATCTTTTTCATCAAAATTGAGTTATGGTTTTCCTCATATTTCCTTAATTTTTTTTTTCTTTTCTAATACGAAGCAGGAGTAAGGATTCTGGGAGCTATGACTTGGCGGAGTTGGATCAAGCTTTCTATCTCTATCTAGATAGCCACGATCAATCAGCAGTTCAAGAACAAAGACGTGACTCTCTTTTAAACTTTCTTTTGTTTCCTCTTTATATTTCTTTTCAATCATATGTTCTTTATAGTGTTATAATTAAATCAAAATAGCTACAGTGGTGTAGGGTAAGGTATAGGCCAGGTACTGGGTTGTTATAGTGCTGCAGAGATTTCTTTCTTCTCTGAATTTTTTATATATATTTGGAGTGTGACATGTAACAATTCTTCACGATTTCCTGACAAGATCCTGTTTCAAAAGAGGGTAGAAATACTTCTCTCTCTCTCTCTCTCTCTCTCTCTCTCTCTCTCTCTCTCTCTCTCTTCTCTTCTTTTTCCATTTCTAGCTTAACTTCTCCTCTCCTATTTTCTTCTATGACAATGAGCCAAGAAAGCATAGTATCCATGATGATTAAGAAGCAGTAGTTTGTCTCGTATAGCATAGCTCTCTCTCTCTCTCTCTCTCTCTCTCTCTCTCTCTCTCTCTCTCTCTCTCTCTCTATATATATATATATATATATATATAGTTTTATATGAGTAATGAGTTTGTCTTTTGTACACATGTTCATCTACTTTGAATACATTGAGTTGCACCCTTCAGGAGACTTAATGCTTGCAGGTGTTGATGTGTGCAGAGACTTTGAACATTTTCCCTTCTCAGCCCATGCATGTAGAACCATCCCCAAAGGTATAGACCACATACCAGCCTTCTCTTTTCAAGCCCTTTTGGATGTCTCCATTTCTCCTCTTGGTATAATTTTCTTTTATGTAATAAACACCATGCCTTTTCTGCACATAGGATCCTATGAATATGATTCCCTTTGGCAGTCTTCCCAAGAAATCATCAAGCCAGTCCATGGAACAAGGCAACCAAGTTGTGACTGATCATGACTCACGAAAAGAAACTAGGGCAAAAGCCAAGGTGCTCTTTTGAAACACCCAAATTGGTTTTCTCTTTACATTATTATCTATCAACTTATCCTGTTTCTGGAATATTGTGAGCAGAAGGAATTAATGAAGAAGGGCATCACATCTACTTCAGGGCATGAAGGTCCCAAGACACCAGATCCCAAGGTGAGTTCAACTAACTCCATAATATAAATAAATTAAGCTCTTAGTTCTCTGGAAGCTTTAATTAAACCCATTCATCTATGTGTAGACCCTAAGAAGGCTAGCTCAGAATAGAGAGGCAGCCAGGAAGAGCAGGCTTAGGAAGAAGGTAAGTAGTCTATACCTGCATGCATGTATAACTGCATGCATGTATCCAGTACTCTTCAAACTCCTCATTATGTTGTTCTCATACTGTAAACTTTTGATCATTCAACAGGCTTATATTCAACAATTAGAGTCCAGTAGGATCAGGTTGAGCCAGATAGAACAAGAACTTCACAGATCTAGATCCCAGGTAAAAAAGAAAAAAGAGTATATATAAATATAGCATATCATCTTTCTATTTGTGCTTAACTTTTATGCTCAATATCGATCAGGTTACTACTGTCTTCAATGGCGCAGCATTTCTCGGAGATCAAGGCCTTCCTAATAGCATTGGTGGCCTTAGCTCAGGTACTACTCTACTATATTGCACTGTAGATGTTATATATATATATATATCTAGTACGATAAGAACTGAAGTTTTGATTATGTATATATATATATATATTGTTAGATGCTGCGATGTTCGACATGGAATATGGAAGATGGCTTGAAGAACACCATAAGCTAATGTGTCAGCTCAGGGCGGCGTTGGAAGAGCATTTGCCCGACAACGATCTACGAGTGTTTGTCGACGCTGCTCTCTCGCAGTACAGTGTGTTAGTAAACCTCAAGAGTATCATAGCCAAGTCCGACGTCTTCCACCTCATCTCCGGCATGTGGACGACCCCCGCAGAACGTTGCTTCATTTGGATAGGCGGCTGCCGGCCGTCGGAGATCATCAAGGTCTTTTCGACACCCTAACCCTAATCTACATGTCGAGTTTATGCGATTCATATAATTATCTCAATAGCACAAGAACTGTGACGTCTTCACAGTGGTGGTCTAGATCGATATCCATCACGAGATGGAAGTAAATTTAATATTTGGCACTGTGACATAGTTTAGGTAAAGATAAATGATGGATTAGCTAATTTGGTGGAAGGTCTAGATGATGGAATAGTTATGCGTTGGAATGCATTGGCAAGATCCTCTTGTCACAAAGCTTGAGAGTAGGTGGGCGTTATGAAGGGTAGATGGATGATTGAGGAACTTCTTCCAAGATAATGAATGGATGTGGTATTCTATTCGCACAGTTTATAAAATTGGTTTGGCTTCTATAGAGATAGAGATAGGGCATACTTTTCTTTCTTTCACAGTATAATTATTTATAGCCCCTAACTAAACCATATTCTTATTTTGATTTCTTCCTTTATTTTTTGTGACACATTAATTCCTTAACTATATAAAATATCTTAAATGTCGGCTCCATCTATTAGCTTTTTGTTGAATATTTTATTTAATGAATCCCACATGGTCAATTATAGAGAAAAAGAAGAGAAAGAAGATGAGAGAAAATTAGTCATTTTATGTTGTCGAGCTAATAGTTAAGATGTCGAAGTGTGGTAAGAAATAAATTAGAAGACTTATATAAGAATGGGCATGTAATTGACTGTTATTTGATATATTAATTAGAAGGAAAAATGATACATGATATTTTTTGTGTCATTATGAATTAGTTCTCCTTATGGTGCATATGTATTAATTCAAATATAGATATATATATATATATATATATATATATATATATATATATATCTATATTCTCAGATTGTGATAAGATGCATAGAGCCTTTAAGTGAGCAGCAAATACTGGGGATTTGTGGGCTTCAGCAGTCAGCACAGGAGACAGAGGAAGCCTTAAACCAAGGTCTGGAAGCACTTCACCAATCTCTCTCCGAGACCATCACATCTGAGGTGATGAATTGCTCACCATCCAACATGGCCAACTTTATGGGTCATATGTATATTGCCATCAACAAACTCACCTCTCTTGAAGGCTTTGTTAGACAAGTAAGCACTACTATCTCCTCACTAACTCTACTATATTTCTATAAATTTCCTCCAAGTAAATATGCTTACAACACCCTATCTTCAAATCACTTCTCACCTATCACTAGTAATTCAAATTTAAGCACTTAATTGAGCCAACATCTAGTTGCACCAAAATTAGTTGTACATATACTAGAATCAATGTCGTTTATTGGTGCTAATATTTTTCTTCATAAGCGAATTAAAAAAAAGTAAACTGTAATATGCCCATTTTTTTTCGCAAATTTTATGGAAATTAAAGCAAAGATGCAACTTGTGAATATGAAGTTTGGAGCAAAACATTTATATGCAAGATTAATTTAATAACTACAAGTGATGACAACAATAATGACGCATTGGGTAGATCACAAGGTGGTAGGTGGAAAGGAATATGAATGCTGCATAGCTTCTAGAAGAACACACAAAATAGTTTGTCTTACTGAGTCAACCTGTGAGAATAGACATAAATCTAATACTAAACCCTAATGTCAACAGGTTTAGTTAAGGCCTGCCAATTTATTTTTCTTCCTAAAAATAAACAAGAATTGGCTCCTTTTTCAATTACATTAGGTAAGTTTTAGGCCAACAAACTCAAAATGATTAAGATGTGTTTTTAGATATTTAATTAGCTCTCCAATCCCTGTTTATCTAACAGCTATATACTTACCATTAAATAGTTTGGCTCCATTAGAATTACCACAAGAGATTATCTTTTAAAGAATATTAGAGTGTAAAATTCTAAAAAATTTCAGTGAGAATTATTTTTTTAAAAAATCTCTTTAATTTTTTTTTTAAATTCAAGATTTTTGGTTAGATGGATTCAAAAATGATAATATATATATATATATTGTTCACAGGCAGATAACTTGAGGCAGCAGACCTTCCACAGGCTTCAGCAGATCCTGACCGTCCATCAAGCGGCGCGGAGCATCTTGGCCGTCGCGGATTACTTCCACCGCCTTCGCGCCCTCAGCTCGCTGTGGATCGCCAGACCGAGACATGAAGGAAATTAGCGAAAACCTTAGAGAAGTGCTTCAATTAATGCACATTGAGGTGTCCTTTGTATAGAGATACTTAGAGATGTACACATCTAGGTAATGTCACCCCTATAGGATACATTGAAAATAGAGTATAGAGTATATATATATATACAGTAGAATTTTATACTCCTTAGCCTACCTTTTAAATAAGACATTATTAATTTGACTATTCATAAGAGAAAGGTTTTAAAAAAAAAATGTAAAGCACCAGAAAAGGAGTAAGGAATCAAGTTGAGGATGAAAGTGACAATTTCTAAGTAGTCATTTAACTTTGATTGACATGTATGTTATAAACTACATCCATTTAATCATGGGCTAAGATTGTGGTGGACTTTTAAGATGGTCCAATCTAATAAAAAGATATCAACTTCTAGTCGAAAAGATTATTTGAGGAATCGAGCTTTATGCGGAGGACCTAGTTGTGAAGAAGCTTTTCTCTTGAGAACTCTCATTTTGGTCTTCAAATTTTACAGCAGTGAGCAGGTCACAACCACACACTAGTGTTCCTTATAAACATACATTAACCCTCCACCTGAATGCGTCAAGCAGCAAGGACGAATCTCAGGTTTGACAAGATGGAAGTAGCAAAACCCTGCTCAAAGATCACACTTACATAGATATTAATAGTTTGAGATTGAGTATATTACATTACATGGATGGGACTAAAGACTTGGCGTCGTTCTTATTGTTGTTGTTGTTGTTGTTGTGGTGGTGGTGGTGGTGGTGGTGGTGGTCTTTATTAGTGTGGTGGAGAAGATTACACCCAACTATCTGGAAGTGAGATATTCTGGAATCTGAAGGATGAATCCCCTACTGAATCCCTGGACAAAATGAGATCTGGGCCATCTCCGAAGCTCATGTCCTTTGGGACCTCATCAGGCATTTCGTTCGCCAGAGGTGGCAGCATGACTGCAGGTAGTGGCTTTGGAGCCTCATGCTGCTTGCCAGACATGGTTGGTTGAGGAACGTCATCCCACAGGAGGAAATGAAGTAGGATGGGCCGCAAAGCATGGCGGTGCAGCGAGAGTTTCTGGCTCAGGGAGACGGTGTCGAAGCACTTGATGTCACCAGAGGTTGCAACCATCCATGGGAGAACCTTCTCGTTCCCGACACGCGAAATGACTAATAGCTTCGAAGCTTTTCGTGCTTCTCTGTACAGCTCTCTGAGTCCTGACCGAGTTGCAGCCACTCCAGGACTATTCTCTTCTGCTACTGATGATACATAGATAAAACCCTGATTTTGATGAAGATAATAGGAGTTGCAGTCATTTTGATATCTAGTCATGTTCTCAGATAAGAATGTGAGCGTAAAAGTAATCTGCTTATTAAACCTTCAACAAAGCCTTCTCAACTGTGGACCATGAATTCATGATGGTCTACAGCATTGTTGCATAAGACTTGGATTAAGATGAGTAGAAGACAGTGTGATGATAGATACAAGTGATGGAAAATGCAAATGTCTATGAATGAAGTGGTTTAATATGGACATGTGACCAATTCAGAATCCACTAGATAAAGGATTATTATGTAACTTTTGAAATTCTCATCAGAGAATATTAAATAATGCATAAGGTACTCGTAAAAAATGCAACATCTACCACAGGAGTGCATGGAGAATATAAGAGAAAAACTGCAGCATTTTATAGTCCTGGGAATTTGAAGCCAACGGTACTAATTCTGTAGAAGAATCTATAGATTACCTCTTCGGTGCGACTGATGGCGAAGCCCAGTCTGGTATCACCTTGCTGCAGCTTTATCTCCACTGCCAATTCCCCTGCAATTGGAGTGTACCAGAGCCGAACCGCCCTCACCACCCCAATATCCACCCCATGGTAATCCTCAAATCCATAGAGACTCACATTTGCCATGTTCGCGAGGTCAGCCAGCGATCCCATGTTCACAGTAGAGGATGCAGTCTCTCCAGAGATCTATAACAAAAAGCATTAATGGCAGTTGGCTAGTTACTGATCTATGCAAAGAAATTCGTTACATGCTCTCACTTAAGAACACCGGCCATCACTAGTGTTCCCTGCTTAAACTCATTCAAGAACATTGACATGCAATCTATGAGAAAGAACACTAGCTTTTTACAATCATGAATGATGATAGGTTTATAGAGATTTTCAAAATTTCAGTTTGTGTTAAAAGCATTTGCTTGCTTTTGCATCAGTCTCTTTGTTCAGTCATCTTATTATGGTTTCCATTGCCTTTATCCCATCTAGGAAAATTAGATCATGCACCTAAATGAAAAATCTATACCATGGATGTACACACTTGTCCCTAGAAACATACTTGTGAAAAAGTACAGGCCTTGTGTTTATGTCAGAAGTATATTCGGCATTACCTTGGTGAGTAGGGCCTCAGTTTGGACATTCATGAACACAATCGGAACGCCTGAATTCTGGGAGGAGATGAGCCAGGTATCAGCCCGGGCTAAAGTGTCCTCAACAGAGTTGTAGCGAGCAGCGGAAACATCTTCTGCCTTTGGAAGGAGCAGAAGAGAGAGGAAGCAGCTTGAATTAACAAGTGGAAGCAACTCCCTCATCTTCTTCTCCCAAGGATACGATTCATATGCATGATGGATCTTAGCAGTACGCAGTGCGAGTATTAGCTTTGCACTTCCTGATCCTTCGTAAAGCAATGAATGATATCAGTGTCAGGTTGTAAAATATGAGAAAGCCAAAAGGTCGCAACCATGAAGAAAGATCTACATAAACAACAAAATTAATCATTTGTTTGACATGATAGAACTTCAGAACCTCTGCCAGCTTTTTAAGGCAGCATCATGGTTGGTCATTAGTAGAATAATAACTAGTTTATTGGAATCGTAGTTGACCTTTCCATGGAATTTAACTTCTTTATCACTTATGGGAACAAGCTGCAGTATATTTTGAATATAAGGATCCGCAAACCTATTGTTAACGTCTTTGTTACTAACAAAGACTTATACATTGATAATTTTATGTATTTCTTTGGATCTAGGACTGATTCCAATGCATATTTAATTGAGAAGATCTAGTGCTAAGGGATCTTTTTTCTGGATATAAGTTATTTGACAGTTGTTAACTATCAAAGAGGCCGGCTGATTATATTAATACTCCTTTGGATCTAGGAATAACTCTGATGCATATTTAAGATATCTCTCCTATGAACATAAGTAATTTAATAGTTATTTAACTATCAAAGAGGGTAGCTTAATCATTGATTCAGTTAGCTCTCGAGAATCACAAAAGCTCGATAAGATGCATGCAAGTGGTTTTATCTTTATAGATACAACCCACCACCCATTGTTTCTTATTAAACCAGCCTTTTGGTTCAAAGACAAATGTCATTGATACCAGGACATTGTAGGGTTTAAAGTAACAGGGTGCATATATTAAACTACATCAATGCTTCTGAAAAGCATGTTGCTTGCAGTAATTGAACTTCTTGAAGCAGTTTATACAACTTTTGGAACTAGAAGTAGAAATAATTAAACTTAGATTTATCTAGGAGAATTAAGAGCACAATGTTCAGATACAATAAACTGCACAACTATCGAAGACAGCCGAAGCTTGACATATTAAATCTGAGAAAAACCTAAGCAGAGCAATTTTACGAGGGTAAGTAAATTTAAAATTGTAAAAGTCCCAGAAGAAATTGTTCTGAAGTAGACATGTCTCTCCTAATGAGGTTATTGTTACATCTTCACCAGACATTCCTGACTTGCAACTACTTGTACTACTTGATAGCAAATTTTTGACAAACTTAATTATTAGCAGCACATTTCTCTAGGGTAATTCTCTGAGAACCAACTCCCATGTCATTGTATCCTCACTAGCAACTGTTCCGTAAATCAACAGTACTTGCAGTAAAGAAGACATCATTGATATCTCAAACCTGGACAAATGACACAAGAGTCCAGAAAGAGGTCCTTTTTTCAAGAATTAAAGTACGCAGAAGAGAATCTAACACTAAAGTCAACATGTTGGGTTATCTATTCAGATATTTGATATAAATTTTCAAGTACCAGTCGACATATTAATTTCTAAAAACAAACTTCAAGATTAAAGGACCATCCTATATGATTAAGCTATTCTCTTTGATACCCATGTCCTACTTGATATGCATGGCACGTCTGACATACATGCTGAAAGTATGTGAAGCACATAAAATGGAAGCTTAATATTTTAGTTCCCTGACTTACACCCATTCCAATCTCTAGTAGCCAAAAACTATAATAGAAATCACCGTTTATTTAGGCCAACCGCCCCCAGGTTTTGGCATTAAATTTGGCATAATAATGTGATCTGAAAGATTAATTCTTGAAGAATGGTGAATTGTTATTTTTAATGCTGAACACTTCTTTCATGTCTGGGCCCAAAACTCCTGGTAAATCCTAACCTCGAATTAAGAAGATAAAGATTTTCTCCAAATCAAATAGACCCAGTAGACTGTGAACTCAAAAACTTGGGCTCTGATACTATAAGAATCAAGTATGTTCTCTAAACAATAACATCTTCTATACTCTGTGGCTATTTGAGTCCTTTTGCTTTAGCCTAATATTTCAACACTGAGTCAATGCCCCTAACTTTTGCAATCACAGAAGTAACTGAATGTGAAAAGAAATAATAATAATAAAAAATCAAGTAAAAAGTGAGAGAAAGAAGAAAGCCAGTGAAAAGAGAAGCTGAAATCTAACAACTTTAAACATTTAAACAAAAGGGTAGGGTAGTTCAAATAGTTTACAATTTTAAATTGGAGTCATAAAAAATATAAAAGAAAAAAAGAATCCCTGGTGATAGATATTTTGCTTAATTGCTAACTATAAGTTGATTATAAGAAAAGAAAAGTCTAGCAACTTTGATGAAAGGAAATCCTTGGGAAAAGTTAACGAACTCATATGGTTGTTATGGCTAATGAAGGACTAAAAGGTAAATGCAACGTCTGTACGGGGGGTTATACGCAAAAGATTCGTCTTTTCTAAGGACAATATCGAAACCCTTACGTCAGATATCACACCGATAGGCAAAAAGAACACTAAAAATGAATAAAATAATGGGGAACGCATAGAAACTTTTCTACCCATAGGATTGAAGCAATCCGATCCTTACCTTCGTGCTCGCCACTGTCTTCCGATCGCTCCCCGTCGTTGGAATCGTCGCCGGTCTTCCCCTTCCTCCTCTGCCTCCCCGACGGCGGCCGCGCCGCCGCCCCAGATTTCACCATGGCCGAGTCGCCGTACACGCCGCCGTAGTCGCCGCATCCGACCGTCGAAGTCTCGCCGCGCTTGAATGCCGACTTGAACAGCTTGTGCATGCCGCCGCGCTTCCCTTTCTTCACCGCCGACTTCGCCGCGGCCGTTGACTCCTCCCCGGAGACATCCCCCGCTGCCGCCGCCGCCGCCGGCACCGTCGCCACGTCAGGTGCGCTCGCTTGATCCGTTGGCATCGCGTCGAACTCGATCCAAGTTCCGGTCGAATTGCTCGCGAGTGAGAGCCAATTGGAAGCTTAAACCCTAAAGTTTGGATTTTTATCTCTCTCTCTCTCCCTTCGCCGTCGCACGAAGTAGTAGGAGGGAGGGAGGGAAGGAGGGAGGGAGAGGAATTTATACAGTGGAAAAGAAAGACTTGTAGCAGATTCCCCGCAGCGCCGAATGAATGAAGCTGTATATTCAGTACACGTGGTGACTTTTGACTTGTAGGAGAACGTTAAAAGTAGAGGAATGTAGAAAGCTACTACATTCGAAAGGCACAGTGAATCCGCTGCTAATAGAGTTGTATATTTTCCTCTTTAAGTGGAGTTCTGATTGGTGGGCACTTTTTTAGTTTTTAAGTTAATATGGTTCGAGAAATGGGGAACAAATAAAATGGCTGCTTGTTCTGGGTCCCACTCCTTTAAGGTTATTTTATTTTTATTTTACATGATGTGATAATAACTATATATAGTCTGGCCAATATATTAAAGCAAATCGAGAGAGTTAGACTGAGCCTGTCCAACTATTCATCAATTATTTTTGTTTTATTTTTCCACAAATATAAAACATTATAAAATAACAGACTAAACTGAGGCAGTATAACGACTTGAAACAGATCTCAGCGGTATTTAGTTTGAAACAATTGTTTAGCGACATATAATTGATTCACTAGTCTTCGTGGCACCCAATTGAATATCAAAAAGATAGGTAAATCGTGGAGCAATCATGTGTAGAGACGAGAAATGGAAAACGAACGGCAAGAAGTTCTGAAGTTTTCACTTCTATTACAATGCTTTTGATACACTAGAATTATATACATTACTGAGCATAGAAAATAGGCCTTCGTATATAAGCAAACGAGGCTTAGGTAAAATGCCAGAATTCTTAGTTACAAGGTAGTTTAGATCCTCGAACATTTTGGGTTGGGTATTTAAATTTAGATCAAAATTTTGATACAACTCTCCATACTAGATAGAGGCATAAAAAATGCTCCAAATCTAAGTGAGCTTGATATTATTGTGAGATCCAAATCTGGGGCAGCATAATTAAAGTGTGTTCTTTGGGATTAGAGCATAGGTCTGAACTGGACCTTAGTTAAAGATAATAGTATATATTTTTGTACGGCCTACTTTGAGTGTCAATGGAATAGCCAGGTCCCCTCTATAAAAGTCAGCTTTGAGCTTCGTTCATATCCCAGTTTGGAATTAGGATATGTGCCTTTATATATATATATATATATATATTCTTATACGAGCACTTTCCGGCTTTGAACCAAGTTTTAAGTGCAACAATTTCATCTGGTTTAATTGGATTGCATTCTGTGTGCTTCTCCACTATGGAATGTAGACATCTAGCGTTATGAGCAACAGAACATATAATTGGTCTTTTAGTTTAAGATTAATTATATTTAGACTCTTTGAGACTCTCCATTAGATCTTTGGTAATTTGCAGCATTTTAATCCTCTAGATTATCTAATATCTCTCGCTCACGATGATAAATAGTAGAAGTAGAAAACGTCAAATGAATATCTTACGTTTTATTTTTCTCTCTTCTTTCCTCTAAAATCATAGGAGAATAGTCCCTGGAACTTCTAAAGTTCATTGAATGATGTTTTTTTAATAAAAATAATTAAACATACAACTAATGAAAAAGATTAATGTGTCGTGAAAAAATAAAGAAGGGTATATATAAAAACACGCAATAATTTAGAGAAACTAAGTGTAATTATTATTGTATTCTATATAATAAGTTTATTAGCTCTATAATTGAAAACAAATGGAAATACCTTACAACTTAAGTTCTCTATTTTCTCAATCCATGCTCTTGCTATAGGATCTGATGTGTTGAAAGAAAAATTAAAACTAATGCATATATTCTAAGATAAGTGGAAACTTAATGAGGTTACAGTTAAATCAATGCTGCTAAAATTTACTCAAGAACACTCATATACTAGGAGCCCTTTTAACTATCTAAGTACTATCCAATTGGCCTTAATTTTATATCATTTTAGGATGTGCAATGGAAGTGCAACATCTCAAATCCATGCACTTAGCCAATATGGCTTGGATTCGAGCTTAGGTTTGAGTGAGGCTCATGTGAGGCCAGAAATTAGTTTGGAGGATAATAGACCCCTAAATAACTTATATCTGCAGTCAAGTGAGTGAAAGGAAGCATTGTGATTGTACACAGAATGTCAAAAATAACATCAGATGAGATGAAAATTGTAGTGTTTATGAAAATAAAAACACCAAGAACTTCGGTGTCTCAGGTATAAATTCATTGAATTAACCACTTAATAATGAATAGGTTGATAGCTTCAAACAAAATCGCAAGTATTTGTAGTGTTTCTTCGGCGAAATGAGACCTATTTTGAAGAAAGAACACATTTATTCTTTGTAGTATATATAGAATGATCATCCATAATTGAAACTAGAAAGGCTTTCCTCCCTATAGAGAAAGCAATGACTTTAAAATACCAACCTATAGAGGAAGTAGTTTGAACAGGAAGGTAAGTTGAATCAATCAGCTAAGATGATTCATCCTGTAAAAGTTTGTCAATTACCTCAGCAAACTGCAAGAAAGCTAATAGTCTTTTTTCTTTTTTCTCTTTCCGTCATGTCAATGCCTATGTCTGCGGATAAACTGCATAAAATATTATAATTACTGAAATTGGAAAGCATAACTTTTGAACAAATACAAATCCAAAGCTCCATGTTTTCTTGTGATCCTTCGGTGAGCTAAAGTTACAGAAAACAATATCAAGAAAATTGCAGCTTTTCAACATCCAAGAAATTGTTGTGTTGCGAAACCCCAAGGATGCGGTAAAGAGATAGATTGAGAAAAATATCTACCAGGATCAAGAAAACAAAATGCAATCACAGGAAGTAGTCAATGATACCTAACCTGCCTATGAGGACATACAACACATTGATTTGGATCCACCGGCTGGCTCCTGACCAGGGACGGCTATCTCTGTTCCTTTAAGCAGTGAACCTCCACCTGACTCCTGTTCATTGTTCGCAACGAGGGATTTCTTGCTGGTAATCCGGTAGATCTCAGAGAGAACAGTCAGGAAGGCGGTCTCAACATTAGTGGCCTCCAGTGCTGAGGTCTCCATGAAGAAGAGGTTTTCCTGCTGAGCAAATTCCTTTGCATCTTCAGTGGGGATGGCACGCAGTGTACCAAGGTCAGACTTGTTACCAATGAGCATGATTATAAGGTTCTTGTCGGCATGCCCCCGCAGTTCCTCGAGCCACCTCGCCACATGGTCGAAGGATTGGCGCTTGGTTATGTCATATACCAGCATTGCTCCAAGTGCACCTCTGTAGTATGCGCTTGTTACTGCTCGGTACCTAATACCATCACCATCGAAAGCATCAGAAAATGTTAATTTAAATGGAAATGAATAGCTGAAAGGCAACTTTAAACAATTATCCATAAGAAAAAGAGCATCAAATAGTTAACGCAAGAAGCTACAAGAAAAAAAGAGTTTCATTGAGAGAAAACTCGAAAGAGAAGCCAGTACAACAAGAGATTTATCCAACGCAAGGCTTTACAGAGCATCTCAGCCATCAAATCCTCAACTCAGATCCAGTTTTGCAACTACTGTCAAGCATATAAACAGAAATGTTTAATGAAACCCATAGTTAACAAAAAAATCTGTATGACCTAGCCACCAAATAATCATGCTTCATATCATGGCTACCAATTTGGCAGATACCTGGCTTAAGCAAATTCAAGAGAGCAATAATTAGCACAATTTTCCAAGGATGAACAGCTCTTTTCGCTGAATTTAGCCATATGGGCCAGAAATGGCCTGAATCTGCTGCTTTTGCACAAGTCTACGATGTGCTAATATAAGTTGGCACTTTTGATACATTTGATACAGGGAATACCAAGATATTCCCTTTCCCTGTCGACACTGAATTAGTGTAGCGCATTAAATTAAAGCATATCTGCACAGCTTCTTACATATCCATATCTTAGGAGAATCATCTATATTCAAGGTAAACCGCCAAAAGGTCAATTAGTTAATTTCATATATCTAATGTAGTAAGTACTTGAATAAATAAATGTATCTATTTTTTCTCATTAACTAATTTTTTCATGAAAGTGAAAAAACCAAACAAGAAATTATCCTCTGATTAAAAAGCAACACTATATTCCATCTCCGGTTCCAGCAAAAAGATATTTGTTTGCAAATCTATCAAGTTAGGTCGGAGTAGTATAATCAGCACAAGTTCTTATCTTATAATGAAGCACAGTACTTCTCTAGTTCTATATTGTAGCTCTCATGAAGTACATGAAAAACCACAAGGTATTACCATCAACTACATAACTACTTGCACAGATGGCTCTTTCATTTCACCAATTAAATTCATATGCTGAGATCAGATATCTACCAGGCATGCTGCATCTCCAGCTACTGGAACAATTATAACAGCTTGCATAAAGAACCCAATGGAAGTCTCAGAATAGAATAAAGCAAAATCTGAGAATAACTTCTACTAAGCCTTCATAAGAAGTATTACTGCTACTAGACCCAAGAGAATCTGGGGAGATACGTGCCCATTTTGAAGCAATGTTCTCAATCATTTCAATGAATAACTTAAGGTACAGAGAAAAAAAATTAAAATATTAACTCGCAGAATTTGGAAGCCATCAACCACATCTTTGACAGCTAGAGAAACTAATATATATTCAGTAGATGATGAGAACTAATTGAGTTAAAAGCTTGGGACAAGCTTAGAAAATCTGGCCAGTGATACGTAGTTGTACTCAAACCACTACACTATTTAACCAGATCCAGCATTCAAAACAGCAACCAATGAACAAGAAATTCATCCAGAACAAATCAGAACAAGAACATGGCAACCACAAGTTTCTCTGTTTTCTGTAGTCAATCTCTCACCAGCCATCGCATATAAGGGATAACTCTAATATCCCCTGTTTACGTCAAATATAACAACCGATTTCGAGCAAATCTAGTTTAAGTCAAATAATAATTTCAAGGTATAAAGGAAAGGGTGTCCACTTTACGAAGCTCCTGCCTAGGGGTCTTAGTAGGGAAGATAAACACAACCTTAACATTACTTCTGAACAGATATTTTCCAAGAGATGAACCGATGACCTCTTTGATGCAAGAGGCTACAGTTACACCAAGTGGGAAACCTCCAGAGTACTCATGGTACAAATCCTTTGTCTAACAACTGTGTTGAAAAGGCTACATATCAGAATCAGAGATTCAGTAGAATTTCCTTGTTTGAAGACCAGATTCCATATCTGATCAATTGGAGATTCATGAGCAAAGGCGCATGAGCACAAACTGATGGGCAGCTACACATTCTCAGTTTCCAGAAACTGATTCCTCTACAAACACAACCAAACAATCAATCAAAAATATCTAAATTGGAAACCAATTTGAAGAGAGAAAACCCATCAACCGTCCTTAAGCTAAGCACCAACAATGTCCACACGGAAGCTAGATATAGCAACAAAAGCTTTACTCAGTCCAACACCCCGTGCTTCATCAATCCCAATCAAAACAATACAATTGCCCCGTGACAATTCCATCCAAACTCCCCTTCCTGGACTTAACACCCAATTCCTCTTAGATGAATCTATAGATCAAGTAACAACATCTAGAGCACAATCTAAATATTAAAACACAAAAGCAATCAAACCTAGAAATAGCTAGCTTTACCTTCGCAAGCTACATCTAATATCTCATCGCAGCAAACCAAAAGCCAATAAAAATCTCAACTTTTATAGGAAGAACACCTACAACCAGTTGAATAACAGAATCCATAATTTAATTGACGCAATACGCAGTTATTTTCATCGCCCAACTAAAGAATTCATCTGAAATGAGGGTTAAAGAGCCGTAATCGATCAAAGGGACCACAAAGACTGCACCTCTCCTGGCCTGCGGTATCCCAAATCTGAGCCTTGATTGTCTTGTGATCGATGGTGAGCGTCTTCGTCTGGAATTCGACCCCGATGGTGGCCTTGGAATCGAGGCTGAACTCGTTGCGCGCGAATCGAGCTAAAAGCTGCGATTTCCCCACCGCCGAATCACCGATCAGGACCACCTTGTACACGTGATCGATCTTTTGGTTAAACTCACCGTAGAGGTTCGACATGTCCAGCCTACCTCTCTTCTCCCTCTCTTCCTCTCTCGCTCTCTTTTCTCTCTTCTAAAAGGGGAGCTTCTTGGAGGATTCTAATCCCGATTGGGAGATCGTAGAAGGATTCAGATCTCTCTTTCAATTCTTGTCATGGAACGGGGATTATACTACAATATACAAGCGTTGAACCGATCAGAGAGAAAAAGAGAGGTTGACATGGCGGAACGTTCGTCGACTCGCGCTAAATGAGAATGTAAGGACTTTTTGCAAATAAACCCTTTAGGCTTGTAGTTTTTATAGGTTACCACTTCTAGGTTTAATTATAATTATACCCCTCAAACTATATAAGATATTTAAAACGCTATAACCAGATCTCCTAAACTAACACGGGTATAATGGAGCGGACGGTGTTAATGAGAAACGGTTGATTACTCTTTTATCTCCGTCCACGTAGTATTATTATGTATTTGTATTGGCTATTTTTAGAGAGAATGTAGATTACCTATTTTATGCTATTAATGGATTGGATATGATTTGATAAGGGGGAGAGATAGTAGCACATTACCTTCTAAATTGTTAGCTTCTCAAAACTTGGTGCTGCTTTCACCACCGGATTCATCCTTGGGTTATTGACGCTCTATTTTCTTGGAGGTGATATGGGTGGTTTCTGTGTGTATATATATATATCATTCTTCTACCGTCTCTTTGGCTTCGCTATTTGTGTCTGCTCCAACCCCTTCTTCCTTTGCTAGTGGACCTTCTCCATCATTGTCATAAGCATCACCTCTGGCAATATCATCGAGCGTTCCTAGTACGTCGTCTATCTTGTTAGAAATATTAATTATATGATGTTATTTTAAAATAAATAAATATTTTTATGAATGGATGTTTAGATAAGGCATTTTTTCATGGTTATAACTAATCGTTAGTTATTTAAGTAGCATCCTATCAATTACATCTTTTGATCTTTTAATTACTGAGCATCTCCAAATAGGCTCCAAAATACTAAATTTGAAGCCGGATGAAGCTCCAACCGGGCTTCAAATAGGGCTCCAAATTTGAAGCTAGCTATAGAGGAGCTTCAAATTTGGAGCCCAACTATTATACTATTTAATTTTTAAGAATACTAATTTTGCCCTACAAAAGCTTAATCCAGAAATTTTAATTTTATTTGTATCTTTTGTTAAATAATTTAGTTAGTTAAATTGAATATATAATTAATTTTACTAATTAATTTTTAATAAAAATAGTATGAAAGATCTGAGATCTTTAAAATGAGTCTAATATTAAATTATTTAAGTTATTTTAAATTTTTTATTTTTATTTCATGTAATATAATTTCGATACGTTTAATTAAAAAATAGTAATTTAAAATTATTTATCAAACTATTGAATATTAATCTTATTATAAAGATATCGATGAGAGTTTTTTAACCATATATTTTTATTAAAAAATAATAACATTAAGATGACTTATCAAGTGATTTAAACTATAATATATAAATATACATATTATATTAATTAATAAATAAATATAGAGCCCAGTGTATTGGAGTGCATCTACCTCTTTGCTTTATATTTGGAGTCCAAATATACTCTCTCTTGGAGATGGTCTAAAAAATTTTAATGTATACTTTTTTTTAATAAATAGGAGATAGTGCTATTATTTTAAAATATGCTAATTGTACTATATTAGCAGGGCTATAAATGAGCCTATCGAGCCAGCTTCGGCTTAAGCTCGACTTAAAAATTAAATCAAGCCTCAAAATAAGCTCAGGCTCAGCTCGACTTAACTTGAGCAAAGCTAGGTCGAGCCCTAAAGCCCCCACCTCGACCAAGCTAAGCCCAACGTGGTCTATGAGCACTCAAGGTGTGCTTGGGCTTGAAAGAGAATAACTTTTCTCAGAACTCTAACCTATCTAGGCCTGCCTGATTGGATGTAGAGTTAGGCCCGACCCAAATTTAAAAATGAAATCCAAAATAGCGATTCAAAACCCAGCTTGGGAGACTCGTTATTACATTAGAACTCTCCGAAGATTAACTTCCACAACTTGGGGATTATCACAACCTTCAATGATGGCAAGGCTCTCGAGAAGCATTTCGGGTTCAATCATGGCGGCTTTGAGAAGGTCTCTATGGAGAAAAATTTGTAAGGCAAGGTTCAAAACCGTTGCCGACTTGAACCTACATGTGGATCGCATCCACATCCCACGGGTATGAAGGGCCTTTAGTTGTAGTTGTTCATTGGTTATAATCGTGAGATACTTGTAAATATTATGACCCATTTAAAATGATAAATATTTAAAAGCATAGAAGTTAGTGTGTATGAAGGCTATGAAATATTATATTGTTGTAGAAGATGACTGGGCTCTTGATAGGGACAAGAAGTGGCCCAATCAATCGCAATTATTTTATATGTTTTTAGTAAGGAAAAGTTTCCGATCAAAAATTCGGTCGGGATGTCTTAAAATAATTAAGCTGGCTTGAGCTCCAGCTCGATAAAACATAAGAGGTATTTGAAACAACCCTAGCTTGATGAATTAAATTAGGCTTAATTTCAAGCCGAGTTGGAGGCTTAATTTATATATAAATAAATAATAAATAACTATTAATAATATTAAATAAGATTAAATTTAGTTTCATATTTGATTTGATTTTGCAAATCGTAGAGCTCCCAAGGTTCAATTCAACATTGATTCAAGCTCTATTCAAGTTTGATTTAGGCTTGATTTTAAATAGATTCAAGCATAATTCAAGCTCGAAATCGACTCAAATTAAAATTAATCAATTCAAGCTTGATCTTTTTCAAGGCCTTGAAAAGAGGGTCATCGAGTAAAGTGAACATGAATGAGGGTGAGGAAGAAGATGGGAAGTTGGAGTTGGCTTTGATGAAAGGAGGAGGGGACGAATAGAGGTGATTGGGGAAGGTTGCCGAGGGGCTGCCGAGCTCTAAATAGATGACAATGAGACAACATGACAATCAAATTAATCGAAACAAGAGCATGCCGATGGGTCAACCTAGCCACTGTCGTCGGCCAGAGAAGGTGGTCTAAACCAAAGTACTCTGTTCTATAAGCTACACGACCTCAAAGGTCATTCGTCAAAGCTAGCCGACCGGCAAATTCGACCTCTCAACCCGACGAACAATGAGAAGAGGGACAAGAAGACATGCCGACACAATCCAAAGTAATGAAAATTCACCAACAACTATGATTGAGGGGGTCAACGAATTCTTTTTTGTTGTGCAAGTCAAAAGCAATTTAATAGCAAAATAATTTTTGTATACAATAAATAATTAGTGATAAATACTTTACACTTTAACATGAAGGTACGTTGATCATTTGTGCATTTATTAGTTTTAACAGTTGTATGTTAAGAATATTTTCTGAATCTCATTTAAGGTATGGTTGAGGCTGCTCCAAATTTACAACCGTGTCGTCAGAGTGCTTTAAATAGATTTAAGTGTTAGAGAACACAGATAGACTGGTTGGCCTGGCCAGCGTTTAGCTTTCTGCATTTGATACATTAATTTCTGTACTTCTCCTGTTTACTCTTCTTTTCTTTGCAAAAGGCCATGAAAATAGTGAGTATTTCTTGGACTAATCACTAGTCCAAAATATCTTCCAGTGCCAATTACACTTGTTTGAGCATGCTCTGAGCCATCCATTCCCTAACAGCACCCTTGAAGATGACCAAGAGTTAATTTCATGGTGAGTGCCCATCATCCTACCTGCCTCTGGGGAGCAGGACTTTCAGGCAGAAGTATTGAGTTATTAGTCAATGCTAGAGACTCAAATTCCAAGGCTAAGCCAAGATTCATATCTAGTTATTCTAGAGTTACCTTATCCTTTCCACAATTAAAATTCTTGTTTGGGATCTCAACAACCCAACTTATATATATATATATATATATATGCACCAAATCTTTTTTAAACAAGAAAGAAGCAATGTCACTATCATGGCTTGAATAAAACAAGCAACCAACCGACCTAACAATGCAACATATGAACTTATGTAGTGGAACAGCTCATAGCTACTAAAGAGTATGACTCAGCGGTGGGGAATTCACTTCCTTCCCATCAATAGCCTCCCCCAAGTAGCTGTAGAAGTTGTTGTATGAATTGGTAACTCTCTCTCTCTCTGTTATATTCCATTTTTCGTAAGTAAAATTCAGAAAAATTTACTAAAAAACACCCTGTATTTTGTTTTTTTTGATAAAGTTCCGTCGATAAATAACCCGAGGGTGGAAATGTAAGTTTCCCCGAGGGGAAAGGAGATGGGTGTGTCATTGTGGAGGAGACCTTCCAAAAGTGTTGGATAAGATAAACCCAATCAAGCCACCGTTCCCAACAACTCGATAAGCTTTTATCCTCCGAAACCTCAAATCGATCGATTGCCCCCGACGTAACGCAACCGATTTGCTTCTTTGATCTAATGACGCTACGCACGCGTCGCGATCGAGAATGCCGACCAGATTGGAAATGGGGCCGGGGGAAGGGAACAGTGGCTCGAAATCCATTGACGAAGCCTCTGCTGCTGCCCGTGAGGTGTTCTTGTTTTGCTTCCACCTTCGTCGCTTTTCCTTTCAATCACACGTCTTCCGGTAAAAATTCTTTTTCTTTTTTTAATTTCTTTCTTTATTCTCTCTCCTCTTGCGTTCACGGGAGTTACTAAACTTACTACCGACCCGTTTTAGTTTCGTGGGTGCTGTACGAAACAAAACCCAACTCCCAATTTATCCCCTATGGCGTGGATTTCTTGCAAGGGTCACTGTCTGGTATTAGGATGTGTCGTCTTATACGGTGAAGGTGGGATCTTTTTTTAGTCTGTATGGTGCTCTTTATCTTTTGGGTTCTTCTTCTCTTCTACTTACATTTTCGATAATTTTCTGCTCGAATTCTGTCATTTACTTGTTGGGCTTCTTTCGTACGTTAAAGCGATAAATTTGAGATCTTCTCTCTGTTGCAGGGTTGGAGTGGATTTGGATAATTCTTGCTCCCTTGTTTGATATATAGAAAGTAGTGCTACCAATTTGAATCCTGTACTGTAGGACTTTGGAGCGAAAAAGTTGGGATTTTTTCATGTTATTGGAACTTGCCTCTTCCTATCTCTAATCTCCTTTGAGTACAAATGGTAGCATCTCTGATCTCCCAGCACAGTTGGCATATTTGTTCCACTTTGATGCATCTGTGAGAGTTCCCATATTATCTACTTCCTTAAATTGAAAGAGAAAAGAAAAGAGAAATGACTTCCAGATTGTTATTATCTGGTTTTGTTGTTCTTATATCTATACTCTGCTCCACTATCTCTGCAAAGGAATGCACAAACATTCCTACGCAGTTATCCTCGCATACTGTGCGCGAGAAGCTCATGACAACAACAGACGAAGCTTGGAAGGCGGAAATGCTCTCGCATTACCACTTGACTCCGAGTGATGAATCTGCATGGATGGATCTGCGACCCCGAAAACTTCTGAACATAGAGACTCCTCTTGAGGAGTTTGATTGGTTGATGCTCTATAGGAGATTGAAAGGTTCGAGTGGTGTTGATGTACGGCAACAAGGAGGGAATTTCCTCTCGGAAGTATCACTCCATGACGTCCGCCTTGATCCAGATTCTATGTACGGGCAAGCACAGCAGACGAATTTGGACTACTTGTTACTGTTGGATACAGATCGGCTTGTCTGGAATTTTCGGAATCAGGCTGGTCTACCAGCGCCTAGTCAACCATATGGAGGATGGGAGGGGCCAGACGTCGAGCTTAGGGGCCATTTTGTGGGTTAGTATCTTACTGACTTTCTATAGACTGCATACTGTAATTGTTGTATAGTTTATCTCAATGCCAAAATTATGAACTTCCTACCACTGATTGGAGTATTAACATTGTCTGGTTTCAGTACCTCAACTTTATTGTTGATGCAGTGGGCTATCTTTGAGCAATAAAAAGTTGTATCCCTCTGCTTCTTCTTTTTCTTCATTTCTAGTATGTAATGGTCTGAGTAGCTTATTCGTTCGATTACATGATTATTACTAAGCTCTGTGTCTGGTTATTCTGAGAATTTGTACTCTTCGCATGCCATTTTGGGAATGGGAAGAAAGAAGATCTCAATGTTTCTTTATTTTTTTGCACGAGAACATGCCTCATTTATGTTTCCCCTGTTCAAGGTGTGGTCTTTGGATGTTGAAGTAGATCATTGGACACTAATCTCACCCATCATTCAGCTTGTCATTGGTTTTGTTGCGTAAGAAATGTGAAAAAGTAAATTCTATCAAATAGTCAACAAAATCATGTAGCAAATAAATAATGGAATGATACAGCATAAATTCATCTATTTTAACTGTCCTAATTGAGTTAGTTGGCCTTCTTCTACCATCATTCTTTCTGAATCTTTTGTCTGTGATTGGTATCTAGGTGGCACTATTGTGGTTTCACCCTTCTCAAGTACTTTTAGTATGGTATTTGTGGTGTTCAAACCGTACTGATACATGTGCTTGCTTTTCTAGGCCATTACTTGAGCTCAAGTGCACAAATGTGGGCTAGTACGCACAATAATACCCTTAATGAGAAGATGTCATCAGTGGTTGATGTACTTTATGCGTGCCAAAAAGCAATAGGAACAGGGTATCTTTCTGGTTTTCCACCTGAACTTTTTGACCGCTTTGAAGCTATTAAGAGTGTTTGGGCACCATATTACACCATACACAAGGTAATCTCCTTACATACTAAATATTTCTAATAGTACCTTCCATCACGCCTGAATGTCAAAGAACCTTTTTCTGTATGATGCAGAGTTCATCCTTTGACTGATTCATCATCATGCTCTTTTAACAGATAATGGCAGGCCTTCTTGATCAGTATTCATTGGCTGGTAACAGCAAAGCTTTGGAAATGTTGGTTTGGATGGCCGAATACTTCGGTAATCGTGTGAAGAATGTCATACAGAAGTACAGTATAGAGAGACACTGGAAGTCCCTCAATGAAGAAACTGGCGGAATGAATGATGTTCTTTATAAGCTTTATAGAATTACGGTAAAATCTTTCATCTAATACCACTATTCTATCTAGTTAACTAATATACTTTCTTTTTTTTTTTCCTGCGAAGCAGCATTTTGGACATAAGGTATAATGATAAGCAAAAAAAATGAAATGAACAGGATGGTGTTTTTCTTTTGTTTACATAAAATGTATTACAGTGAGTTCTATTAGGTGCCTTAGCATGTCCAATAAAAGGAGTGACTCTTTGAAGTCGATTTTGATCTTATATTCTTTTAGTTGGTAAATCTATTGCATGAGCTTGTCATGTGAAGCATTTTGATATTCTGAACATTTCATCTGTTGCCTTGAGGATGAAAAATGTATACCTGCTTGCAGACTATTTGATCTTACCCAGGGTTCCTAGTACTCTAGTGGCTCAACTTCTCTCTGGCATTTTCTGCTTAAACTTATTGGCTAGTACATTCTGCTAGAAGTTCTCAATCCTAATTCTATGCTGACTTCTTGCAGAATGATCAGAAGCATCTAGTATTGGCTCATCTTTTTGATAAACCATGCTTTCTAGGATTGCTTGCTGTGCAGGTCAGTATCATTTCTTCTCGCAATTATTACTTTAGGCACCACTACTACTGTTCAAAATTGACAGTTCTGAGGGACATTCTTGCTTTATTGATGGAAGATTGGTAGATGTTACTTACTAAAGCTTATGATTTTGACAAGGAAGCCTTGAACCATTTTTAGGCCCATGTTTACCTTAAAGAGTGGAAACAAATATTCTGTGATCCAGGATATCTGATATCCTTGTATGGGTTTCCTGAGGACTTATCTTTTTTATAAATGAGAAATTGGATAGGTAGCTTCATGCTAATAGGTGCTCTCTGAATATTATTTTTTTACATGATGTTGATTTCAGGCTGACAGTATTTCTGGTTTTCACGCCAACACACATATCCCAGTAGTTATTGGAGCACAGATGCGGTATGAGATTACTGGTGATCCTCTTTACAAGGTAAACTTATGGGAAGATACTTGCTCCTCATCTTTGACTTCCTGCAGATGTTTTTACTAACTATTCAAAGCCTCATTTGAAAATGTCAAATAAGGAGTTACCTGAAGTAATGCAAAAGAATTTATAACATTTTCTTCCCTAAGGTGGTGCTAAGAACTGGTTTTTTTCAATGTTGACTCCAGACTAGAATTGATGAGAACCTTGAAGTTTGATGTGTGCTTTCCTTTTTATTCATAAGGTTGTGGTGGTTTATTTGTATGTGCAGTCAGAAAGATTATTTCTATTCAAAAATATGAGTTCTGCAAGACAAGCACTGTATATGATGTCTTAGATTTGACTTGGTATATTGTACTTTTCCAAGCAATACGATCTCACAATACTTATTGTATTTTCTCCAACAGAAAATAAGCACGTGGAATAAGATAAATTACATTACAGAATGTGCTCAATTGCATTGATCCCACAACATGAAATATAAAGAAGATGGTTTATATGTTGATATCTGAATCTTTTCATTAATGATTCTTTTTAGGAGCTTTATGTATGAGGTTTACTGATGACTTTTTGAAACTCAATGAATGTGACAATAACTTAATTGGTTTTGCAGGAAATTGGTACATTTTTTATGGATATTGTGAATTCTTCTCATAGCTATGCAACAGGAGGAACCTCTGTCAGCGAATTTTGGTACATAATTGACTGATTTCCAGAGCTAGATTCTTGAACTTACATTTCTTCCTGTTTTTTTAAATGAGATAAATGCATCATGTTCCCCATGAAGGTCTGATCCAAAACGCTTAGCTGATACACTGAGCACAGAGAATGAAGAATCTTGCACTACATACAACATGCTTAAGGTGAGTTTCATATATACAATAGTCTATCTCACACAGAAACCATAATAACAATCTTGACTTGTCTGTAGCTGCAACTGTGGATCCATTTGATTTCCATCTTGTGGTTCTTAACTATATCTACCATTTCTCCATAGGTTTCTCGCAACTTGTTTAGATGGACCAAGGAGATGGCATACGCTGATTATTATGAGAGAGCACTGATAAATGGTGTTCTAAGTATTCAAAGAGGAAGGGAACCTGGAATAATGATCTACATGCTTCCTCAGGGCCCCGGGCAGTCAAAGGCACGAAGCTATCATGGCTGGGGAACAAAGTTCAACTCATTTTGGTGTTGTTACGGGACAGGTAATCTAACTTTTCATGGATCCTCTCTACTTATATGTACATCCTTAATTATATCGATTCCTTTTTATCTATTTTTTCCTGAGTGTCTGACTTTCCATATACTCTGGTGGCATTTCTTTATAGTGCTGGAACTCTGAAATGTTCATACTGAACATATAATTACTTCTTATCTGGCTTGGAAATATATTTTTCTAAAGAACTAAAATTTGTTCTGTGGATCCTGAGAGACTTTGAGCTGTTGTCTTATTTTGCAGCTCGTGGAAGTATTTCTTTTCTTCTTTTTTTCCTTTCTGTAAGGACATATGCCCTTAAATTAGGTGTTGCTTGATGACCCACTACAATTGTCTAACCATCACTCCATTACTGGCAGGCTGTTACTACAGCATTATTGTTCTTTAGATTGAAATGCACTCCTATAATACATTCATGTTATCCTTGTGCACTGGATGACATGACCTCATGCTACCTTCAAACCTTCTCTTTTGCAGGAATTGAATCATTCTCAAAGTTAGGAGATTCTATTTACTTTGAGGAGAAGGGAAATAGTCCTGGACTTTATGTCATACAATTCATACCAAGCACCTTTTCTTGGAAAGCTGGAGGCATTTCTCTCACTCAAATTTTACAGCCTGTTAGCTCATGGAACCCTTATCTTCAAGTTTCATTGAATTTCTCCGCAAATCAGGTATTCTTCGATAGATCTTATTATCTGACAAGTAAGTTAAAAGTTGAGAGTTCTTCACCCTTATGTACTATGATTATGTGTGTTGAAGTTAAACATCTTTTACTGTGGGCCTCCTTAACTACATTTATTGCAAATGCTTAATATTGTATTGGATGGTGAAGCTCCTAAATTCATAGATGAATGTGCCGAGTGGCACAGACACTTTCACATAATATGCCGTCAAGTGGGCAGTATGAATACTTGGAGGATGCCTTGGTAACATTCCCAATATTAGCCTTTTCTGAGGTGGTGCCAGCAAGGGAGGGGGATGGAGGCCGTTAATATTGCCATGGGCGAAAGGAAGCTTCATCATTGGAGAATGTTGATGGAAGGAGAGAAGGCTCATTTTGTTCTAAGATAGCTAGTCTTTGTTGGTTAGATATTAAAGGTTAACATGTTTCTTTTTTTTTTTCTTTTTGGTTGAAACAATTGTGTTCTCTCCAATGACGGAGTTGGTAAAATGTCACACAACTGGATTCATGCTGGGCCACTTGTTGTCATAACCTTTGCCAGCAGCACAACAATCCTTAATCTGCATTTTGTTAATTATGGTACTGTGCAGCTTCTTCATCACAGGAGTCAAAGAAATGAAAAAGTTAAAGAAAAAATATATATCTTATCTAGTACAATTTCCGGAGAGCTAATTTCTTATGTTGTCTTCCTTGTATGCAGTTGATTGATCAATCTTCAACATTGAATGTGAGGATACCTTCTTGGACATCTTTAAATGGTGCGAAGGCAGCATTAAATGCTCAAAATTTAGAACTACCATATCCAGGTAAATTACTGAGTTCTATTTTAGTTTTTTCACTAACCTATATTTGCTTTTCTAGAACAAGTTTCATGCCATACTTTTTCATACTTAATCTATGCTTTGAGAAAACCGAAGTTCTAGTTTTTCTGATAAAACTGGGAAGTCAGAAGAATTCTTATGTCACTTAGTAGCTTTTCTGAAAAAAGAATGATTAAGAAAAACAACAGCAAATTAAGAATATCAGAAAAGAAAATTCATGTGTATGTGTCTTATGATATGTGGCAGATGAATGGCTTGTGGATTGATTGAAAATCCGCAATCCATTGAATTCTGAAAATTCAAGAATGTATAATTAAAATGATTCAGAATTGTAGGCCAGATTATTTAGTAAGGGGGCAATATTCCATCTTTCCCAAGTCTCCGTACCTGCATCCATAAGTATGAAAATAATAAAGTGAATGATATCTAATGCTTATCGATGATTCTTGTTTTTCACTACTGCTGGTCATATCAAAATTACATATTTTCCCCCCCTCTTTCTTTTGCCAGGGAGTTTCCTCTCAGTCACCAAAAAGTGGAGTTCAGATGACAGCTTGGTACTCAAATTTCCTATCATGTTAAGGACCGAGGCCATAAAAGGTTAGTTAACATTAAATTGTTCCATTGTTGTTCTGTTTGAGTGGAAGGAGTAATATCCAGATTACATCAATGAACTGCTTCAGAATTCCATAAATTTGTTTAGACATACATTGAACTCGTCAGAGATGACAGAATAATAATTGTTATCTTACTGCTGCAGATGATCGTCCAGACTATGCATCAGTCCAGGCAATCCTATTTGGGCCTTACCTTCTCGTAGGTTTGACAACCGGGGACTGGGACATGAAAGGCGGGGACTTCGATGCCATCTCAGACTGGATCACTGCAATCCCATCCTCATACAATTCTCAGCTGGTCTCTTTTACTCAGGAATCCAACAACCAGACTCTTTTCCTTTCCAACTCGAATGGTTCTCTTAAAATGGAGAACTGGCCTGATGGTGGAACTGATTCCGCCATTCACGCAACATTCAGAGTCTTTTTCCAGGATTCCAATTACCGACATGCCCAGGCCCGTAGAATTACAAATGGAGGCTACGTCATGATCGAACCATTTGATCTTCCTGAGATGGTGATTAATAATTCCCTTGCCGTCTCCACAGCCAAAGATGGAGACTTTTTGTTCCAGCTGGTTGCTGGATTGAGTGGAAAGCCAAACACAGTGTCACTAGAGTTAGGGAGTCGATCGGGATGTTTCGTGTCTGCAGGAGTGAATTATTCTGCTGGCCAAAAGATCCGAATTGAATGCGAAAGTGATTCAACGTCAGATGAGACATCGTTCCGACAAGCTGTGAGTTTCAACAAGTTAACCGGATTGAGGCAATACAATCCTATTAGTTTCATGGCAAAGGGCATGAGAAGGAATTTCTTGCTTGAGCCACTGATGAGCTTGAGGGATGAATCCTATACTGCATACTTCAACATTGGGGCTTGAGGCATAACACAGATCCTAATTAGATGTATTTAAACATCAAGTCCATCATAGATTTGCAGATCAAATACTTCTATTGCCTTCTGTGTATCATTAATTGCGAGAAGTACAGTCAATGAGATGCTCAAAAGGTGTGATCAGCTCTTTATGGGATTCAGAGGAGCATCATTTGTGTAATAGCTCTCAAAACAAAAACAAAACAATTGGATTTGTTGATTTGCTTATTTGTTATAGCAATAATAGAAGTGGAGTTTATGTCAAGTAATGGTCAGAATTTACGCCGGAGAAGAGGGAGAAATTCGATAATATCGGTCACCGAATGCATATGCTTCCTGCCAAATGCCAATGCATAGCATAATTTCTACCATGGTTTGAAGATTCGCCCAAAAGATATCAAATTGCAGGAGCCGACCAGGTTACTATCTTATACGAGTAATATAAATTTCGAATTCAAGTTACTAAGGAAATTTTTTTTGGCCGACAACATCAGTAGTGATTCTAATCATGGATGGCCGTGCCGGCGACGTATCATACGTGGCACGAGGAGTGCCGTGCTTGACCTCGTCGTCAAGCTCGCCGTCGTATTCTAATACTTAGAGCCAAGAACTCATCCTAAACTTTGCAATGCTCACTCTTTTCATGGTGATTTACAAAGACACAGAATAGTAAACGTATCTCTACCCACTGGCCGCGGATCACCGGGGAGAATTTGCTCGTAGCTTCTCTCTTCCAAGTTGTAAACGCTTATGTCGTACTTGCCGTCCTTTTTGAGTAATTGTCGGGAAATTTGGATCTGAGCATGGGGAAATCCTTGGAAGAGAGGCACAATGGATCATTGCCGCCCAAGAACAAAGGCGTAATCGCCTAAGTTGCTCACCTCGACGTACCCTCGACCGTCAAGATCCATCCTTTACACTTTGACAATAACCCTGGTGTAATCGTTGACTTCGTTTCCCGCGTTCGGGTCGTCCGTTGCCCTCCATGGAGTCTGGATGAGGTACTTGAATTCGTGGGACGGAAGGCCCTCCGGCGCCGGGATAAGAACCTTCGATTTGGGGGAGGGACCGCTGAGGTCCCACGCCTCGACGATTCCTCTCACGGTCACTACAAAGAACTCGCCTTTATGATAAATACAGTGAGTGGAGTAGGGATTCGGCCCGGTTCTCGGAAGCGTCGTCCTCTTCTGGTGGCCTGCTCTTGCGAAAGAGAGCTGGTCGTAAGGATTGTGAATGAGCATGACGATGTAGTTGCTACCTTCCGATGGGCTTGACGACAAGGTCGCCCGCTCGTAGATGTAGTACCGGAGCTCTTGTGGATTCTAGCGACATGGAGGGTCACTGTCATGGTTGCACAAATCGTAGACGGTGTACATCTTGATCTCGCCGTGAGAACCGAAGGTGGGCTTGATGTGATCGAAGGTGGACACGCGGGGGAGGTCGATCTGGGCGCCGGTGAGGAAGGGAGACAGTGTGGGTTTTATCTTCGGAAAGGCTGCAAGTCTGCGGCGATCGGGTCCCCCCATCTATTGCCGCAGATCAACAACCAGGGAGTCTAAGGGCGAGAAGGAAGGCGAAGGCGACGGCCGAGGTCGGGGATCTCGAGGCGTTGGCACGGCGGAGTCTCTCTCCTGCACACGACTGAGACGATCGGTACAGCCGGAAACCTACTTGGATTCGGGTTCCGGATTTTTCCTCAAGTCGGAATCCGATATTAGATTACAATTTACATTACAAAAATTAAAAAAGAAATTATATCACCTTAATCCTCTACTATATTTTGTATCCCACCTCTCCAAACTATTAACTAAATTATAAATACAAATTATGATTAATATAAATAATTTTATCTTCCATTAGAAGAATAAAACAATTCATAGATAGCATTATACTCATTTTTTTATCTTTGATCTAAGAGAGCTCATAGACGTTCATCTCTCTTATTCAACTCAAAGTTAGATTTAACAGTGTTAACTACAAATTATAGATAAAAGATCTTTTATTCATAGATTAGGTTCATTATTCTACAAGACCTACAAGATAGATCACTTCCATGTAATACACTCGAAGTGGAATGCATAGCAATTGCAATGTATCGTTTTCCAGGGTTTATTATACATAAACCCCCCTTTAACAAACCCTTTAAACGGACACATTAAGTGCTTAATTATTAAGTATAAAAAGATAAAAGTTAAAATCAAACTAAATAACCCTTGAGTACACTGCAATTGATCTAATATGCAACAGAGTAAGTCATCTAAATTTCAAGTGGAGCCAAAACTATACTCCAGAGAGAACTTCCTATCACCATGTCTGACGAATCCTGCGAGGTTGCACTAATTGTTTAGCATCACCTGGAAAAAACCAGTCTATAAGCTACAAAGTAAATTGATTACAACTCCAAAATCTTGTGAACAAAAGCATAAGGTGGAGATTCTGAGTACTTTAGAAAGATGCATCCTTTATATGATGATGGTACTACACCAGACATCTCCTGCAACAATAATTGTCCCAAGAACCCCAATTGTTCATCTCCTAAAGAATTTTACAAAGACCATCTTTTCGGTCTACCATCATTTTCAAGTACAGAAATTTGTCATGCTTCAATCATTTGCCATTCAAATGCAGCTCCATTATGACACCTCACATATTCCAATAGAGAATCCCAAGAGTATAATTTCACATACAGAAATTTGAAGAACATAGATGACTTCTTTCTATGCAACAAATAGGAACTGGTCATGATCAGGCATTTATCTTCATAAGAATTATGATTACAAGATCACTTCTGATCAGCCTCCAACTAGAAAGACCTGAGCCCATTCACCCAGATGTCTCAACTTGCCTAACCCCAGGGGATGGAGGAGATAAGAAGCTTGCTTTAGAGCTTCACAGCCTCCACCGACGACGGACCGAGCGACTGCGCTCCTCCACCTGGGGAGGGCTAGGGCAGCTTCTAGCTAGCTACTCAAGGAAACATCCACACCAGAGATGTGCTAGCCCTCGAAGGCCGACCACCCCTTACTGGGTTGCTCCTCCTTCCGGGATTTCTTTCACCTCGCTCTACAATCTAGACAAAATCCTCAATCCAAGTCACTGTTATTGACTAGTGACTTAAAGCTTAACCAGTTCCACCAAATATTGATGTTAAATAAGATACGAGGAAAGAAAGAAAGAATCCAATGTAAATAGCAGTGATCTCCTGAAATTCATGAACACTGGGATGACAGAGACTTCCAACTTTTCCTATCATCAAGTGTATAACGCAAATAAACCGTCTAAATCAAGGAAAGAGAGAAACTTTGTTCCCATTTTATTCCCAGATCCCAGAATTTTAGAAAAGAGAAAAGAACAAAGTGGACAAGGTAAGGTTTAAGAGACGCAGAAGCATCAAATTCAGCACTATCAATGAGCTTTCAAGTCAACATACTTATATGCGGTACTCCCAACAAACTAAATGAAAATTACTAAAATCCAAGCAAAAACAACAAACTCAAACTGACAAAATACAGCCAAGAATGTAAACATTAAATATGTTCAATCGAATTTAAACATTTAAATATGTTCAGTTGAACCCTTAATGTAGTAGAAGCACAATTTAAAGCAATTATCTTGCACGTTGAAGGTGAGTAGCGCGAGAAGCGCCCATACTAACACCTCATCCTTTAGGACCTCCAATTTTCCCAGAACACATATTACTCAATAGTAGCACTCCTACTTCTCCATTCCTCCAAAAAAGATATATGCAAAGGTCATCCCATACTAAATACAACCAAAACTGCCAAATTTAAATCCAGCTGAATTCTTGAACAGATGAAGTAATACTTGAAATTCTAGTAAGAAACTATCACCACAGAACATGCAAAATCATATGACAAGGGGATAAGTTCAACAATTTCAGCATATGTTTAGAAGATCAATATACAGACCACCCTCTTAAGAAGAACAAAGAAAAACAAAGAGCTAACAGGGACACAACCATGTATTATCGATAAGCAAGATCACTGAATTTACATAAACAAAATCCAATATAACTGAATAAAAAGTGTTTGTGAACTTAAGATGTCATTATACTGAGTGCCAAATGCAATGAAATATAACAAGATCATATAGTAGAAAATAGAAACACAATAAATGAACATTAGAGGAATTGGCAACGCAAAAGCCAAGAAACACAGAGTTACTGTAGCTGTAACACAAGCACAAAGCACTCTGCAATACATTATAAAGTTTTACTGCAACATTCACTCACCTTGCATCTCCTACCAAGGATTCGCAAGTATAAGATAGAAAGAACAGAGTGCGAGATACTTTTTGGCTGGCCAATATATAAGCAAGGAAGTACGGGTATTTCAAATTATCTATCCCATGGACTAACTGTTGAATTACCATTGATGCAGCATAACATGTCGAGTACTATAACATATTATAAAGCTAGTCAAATCATAAGTCACACGACACCATCGTCCAGCACAAATGAAAGATTACACAATGAAGCCAGCATGCAAACCTTTTCCAATCAACAAGGGAATTACTGAGGCTGGAGTATGAGCCAAGCATAACACCATCCAGCCATTTAGGACAATAAAGGACACCAATGAGAAGTACATGAAAGGAAAGGGCATAGATAGACTAGAGGTGCTGAACAAGATATTCTGATCTTCAAACCACTTCCTTAGATCTTGTCAAGCTTTTCAGCCTTAACGACTGGGTTTGCCTTTGCAATTGCGTCCCTGGCTTCTGTTCTGTAATCGAATGGGCAGTCATGCTTGTCGGAATAGCGGTGTGTAGCACAGAAGAGGTTCCCACACCGACAATTGAACCCAGTCAGACCGACACGCTTCCTGCAAGCACTGCACCTCTGAGGACCATTCTTCTTCGCAATTGCCTCACCACCCTCACTCGAGCCCACAGCAACAGATGGCTGTGCAACAACAGCTTTTGCCTCCACCAGAGCTACTGTTATGTCTGCATTACCAAGGATGGCTGGTTCCTTCCCACTACCACTACCATTCACAATGCTGTCAATGGAGGACGCCGCCAGTTTGGCCTGTTCTTGTTTCAAGATCATATCCTTGTGGCACTTGGAGCACATATTCATTGTCGCCGCGCTGCCAAAGAAGCCGCAATTGTTGATGCAAAGGATCGGGCCTTCGGGGGGTTGGCAACCTGTCTCCTTGTGCTCCATACTTCTGATTGCACGAAGGCAGTCCTTGAATCAGAACAATTTTAATAAATCTTTTCCAACTTAACATACGCAGATGAACTAAATAAAATAACTACACCAACTATGCACAATATAAATACTTAATTAAGAAAACCATAATCTACATATCACAAAATCACAAAAGTTAACGGTAGTAAGAAATCAAATACTAGGTCTAGTTCCTTTTTTCAGATCTAAGATCATTCAAAATCCAATTCAAGTGAAAAAAAAGGACCCATTAATATTACCCAAAAATTCGAAAACCAAATATATCCATTTCCCGCTGACAAAAATACAGTAACATCTGTAAAAAAAAAATAGCAATTGAAATCATACTAACATAAGATTAAATTAAGCATGCACAAGAGAAAACATAAAGATATAACTTTTATACCACAAGTCGCATCTTCAAATAAGTATATATGGAATTTAAGCTCAAAAGAAAAAAAAGAGAGAGACACACAGACAAGATCGAATCGAGATCCTAGCTCACCTGCTTCAAAAGGCCGAAACTTTTCGCGATTTCCGTCTCAGCGTCTCCCCCCCCCCCGATGACCTCTGAGATCAAGACAACGAATTCGAAAGAAGAAAAGTTAGCCTAAGAAAAATCAAACTTAACGCCCAAAACCGATTCAAATCCACGCAGGAGAGATAGAAATCAAAGAAATTGAACCAGAAAAAATAAAATCGAAGGAGAAAGGATCCGAAACCCTAACCCTAGCGGCCTCGAAATCGCCTCGGAATCGCAGAATCGATGGGCACCGAAGAGGGGTTGGAGACATAAAAAGGCAACGGAGAGAGGGAGAGAGAGAGATAAGTTAGAACTTTCCAATTCCAACCCCCCCATTAAAGAAGCTTCCTCTCCGTCAGAATTCCCCATATATAAAATTATATGCGGCACCCCTATGTACCGTACATTTTTGCTGCATCGACAGATGGACGGCTGATACAACCTTTCTCCCGCATAAAGGATTACTACGTTCGACATTTGCGTACGGAGTCGGTGTTCCGATACCGCCTTCCGCAGTCTTTGCTCTCGGAATACCGAGTCGGCGTCGCAACTATTCCTGCGGTCTAACTTAATCAACGCGAGCTCCGAACGATAGGCGTGAGAGGTGACGTCGTTTTGGGTTAAACGGACGGCAGAGAGATGTCTTGGGCTTAGTCAGTATGTGGTCTTGCGGAGCATCCCGCAGGAACTTTGACGTTTAAGTGCACGCACAGAGAGATTTGTATGCGGGATTGAACTTCTCGTAGCGCCCAAGAGGCGAAGACCGTGGGCAAAGTAGGCAGGTCATTGATTCATGCATAATTAATCTACTACTTTCTAGAATATGTTAGCCAACCAAACCCAATCTCTTCCTCTCCTTGTTCTCCTTCATTCTAGCCTTCAACTCAGCACGTCTAGTTCAGTAACTAAATATTCTTTTTTATATCTAATTAAATTTATTTTTAAAAAAATTAAAACTAATAAATAAGATTAACTTTTCTTATTAAAAAAAATTAGCCATAAACCAACGTAGAAACAAGTTATATATTAAATATTGTCTGACCTTTATTTAGTAAATTACTATCTTAGAAAACAAAGGCAGTAATAAATAATTGTTGTCTCTCATATCTATGTAAGTAATACATAAAATAATTACGAATTATGTTTACTATTTTATCATTTTTACCCAAAAAAAATAAATATTTACTAACTAATACATATAATACTATTTAATCTAACCAAGATCTATAATACTACACACTAGAAAATTATTAAACCAACTAAAATATTTGTAAAAATAAAAGTGTTAGGTAACAAGTGAATTATGTAATAAAATTATAAACTTGGAATTATATAATAAAAGGGTGAAATGAAAAACATAAATGCTCAATCACTGCAAATTACATATTAAAAACTATAAAACTCAATAAATAAATAAATAAATGTGAAAATAAAAATATATTAATTAATAGCTATCAATTAGGTTGACGAATAATTTTTAATTAATATAGAAAATCTGCATTGTAGGCGTAAGATGCGTTTAATATAACTAATAAATTATTAATTCAATCTCATTTTCATATGGGTGGAGGAGAAAGTCAAAAGAAAATAGTAATATTATTAATTGTAAAAATAAAACTGAGTCTGACGTGTAAAATAAAAATTAACTGTAGTTTTATCTAAATCACTTCCGTATAAGTATCTAACCTGGTTATTAGACTTTAATTTAATATTATTTTAATAAAAATTATACTTTTATACGTGGGTCCAACTTATAAAATTCTACCAAAATTTTTATAAAAAAAATCAGAAAACACCCTACATTATTAGTAATTATAGTTCAAATTTCAAATTATTAAAATATACTTCTTGAGATAACCGTTGGATACATTGGAACTCTCGGATTCTTTGGAAAAGAAAATTTATAAATATTTTTAAAAAATTATTAAGAAAATAATATTAAATCCAAAAAATAGAGTCTAGTTTTTAGTCGTGAAAAAGAAAAGGCAACATTGCGAGTTCCTTCTGTCTCATTTATATATCTCTGGCAAAAGCGTCTCCTTTGCGAGTTAGAAACATCACCGTCGCGTTCGAGAACACAAGGAAGGCAAACAACGTGGAGAGCCATCGAATAGAGTCCGCTATCGTAGTCGTGCTCGTTCTCTCCCTTTTCGGTAGATCGAGCCATTCGTTTCCAGTTTTCTTGGATGATTTGAGATGTGAGTGTTTTTGGTAGTTTTTTCTTCTTCGGGAGAGAGGGGTTTGTTTTGGATTTTGTTGCCATTGGTGATTCGAGACGAAAGCTGCTGTCTTTCTGATGTATTCTCATGGTCTGACGTTCTGAATTCTTTCGGAGTTATTCTGTTCGAGCTTAAGTACACAAACTTTCCATAGATATTTAGGTGACTTATGGCAATAGATTAGAATGCATCAGGCATGTAGGCATGAGTAAATATGAACTTTTGGTGTTCATATTGTAGTCGTTGACCTCCATGCTAATAAATTCAGGATGTCAAATTTGTCATTTATCTTGATGGTTATAATGTTCTCAGAGAAGATTATTGATGAAAGACCTAAGACTATCTCGCAATTAACCTGCTTTTATGATGTAGATTCAACTAACCGAGTGTGTGTTAGTGATATACCATTTTGTCCCTGCTAATTATCTGGTTTCCCTACTATATCAATCTGAACAAGCAACATGATGGTTCTGATCGTAGGTTCGGATTATAGCCTATATGATTTAACTACCCATCAAGTTCAAAAACATCATTTTTTTTCTCTATGTTTTGGTGAGTTGCTGGTTGTGTCCCTTTCTTTTTGCTCCAGTATTTAAGTTGCGAACCAAAATAGAATGACTTTATTTTCTCTTGCAACCAGAGATAATTCCTGTTAAGTGTTAACTATGTATTAAGGAAGAGAGATGAATGCTTTATCCATACCTCTATGCTCAATATATGCATCAATCTTTGAAACTTCCTCAAACTTTTCATAATTAGGAGAGCTTGTGGCCTGTAATGACAGCATTACTTTTCACTGGCAGTTCTGAACTTTTTGCTTGGAGTAGTATGTGTCAACTTATTTTTCTATTGGCTCATCTTAGATTTTTTGCTATGATATTTTCATTGAATATATAGTAGTCTAGATATTAGATCCCTTATTTCTATTGCATGAAGAGACTAAAAAAAGTATATATACACGAACGGCTGATGAAAATGAGCAGTGGAACTGCAAGATATGTTGCTTAGAATATTTCAAGATTTTTGTCCTTGCATGAAGTTTTCCATTTAGCTGTAACTTGAATCATGTACTGATTCTGGTTTGAAGCTTTGGCTGCTTCTAGTTGTCTCACTACTATTTATCTTAACAATTTTGTCAATAATATCATCTTAGATCGACACACTTCATTGACAATGAGATGGAGCACAAGATTAAACTTAAACATATGATTTAACAGACTTGAAGTACTAATCCATTCTGTTGGATAATTTCTTCTCCAGGAATGTGACAGACAGCCAACATGCATTTCTTGCAGATGGGTACAATTGTACATCGTCATAGAAAGGTAGATGCTTCCTTATAGCCCTTGCGATCTTCGGTAGGATTAACATTTTCTTGTTAAATATTGTCATAGATCATAAAGCCTACAATTAGAACCTCTGAGGATGTACAAATTTTTTTTTTTCCTGATATTATAGTGTGGCTGTTATTTTCTTTTGTGTTCCTTTTGTTCAGTAAACATGATTAACAACATGTGCTTATTTGTTTTTGTTTGGCTAAATTGGTAAAGCCACATCAATTCTTTATTTTTCTTTACTTCTGCCTAGAAACATCGGACCAAATTTTCAAATGGGCTGAATCGGGCTAGAAAGTACCAAAGGTATCAGTCTTCTAGACCATTTATTTTTTCCATCTTTGCTGTATCATGCCATTATGATTGAAATACACTGTCTACATTTCTGAATACACTTCTATTGGTGTCATCATTTGGATAATTATCCTACGATGGTTTCAAGACTTCATTAATACTCGATGGCAAATTATTGAGAAGCACATGGTACCACCCATGATAGGAAAAGTAACTGCATGTAATGATTTTCAGTTTATTCTCTTCCCATATTTTTGTGACCCAAAGTTTACACTTTACACAACCCATGGCTTTTATAGGAACCAGGGAGTGATGTTGTTTGATCATATTAAATTCTCTGTTGACATCGATTAAAGTTTTCTCAATCATCTCAAAGTCTTTATGGACATATTTTTAGAAGCTATATGATCTCCTTTCTTTCTTTCTTTCTTTCTTTCTTTCAAAGAATGATATCTGCGCCTATATACAATATCTGTGGGCCCTTCTCTTTTGTATAAAACTATCAGACACAAAGGAGAGCATAAAATGTCTTTCATCAAGTAAAGTAGAAAGCAGCAATAAATTTTGTCAAAGTTTATTGGAAAGTCTGTTCTGTTACATGTATTTCAAGCTAGACATATGTAGACTTTGGATTCTTCATGGCGTAATAAGGCAACTGCCCCAGCCTATCACTCTAAGGAAGAGATGCAATAGTTGGTTATAGACAGAAGTAAAAGAGGTGACTTAAGAGATTAGTGTACTTATGCCCATAATAAAAGGGCTATGTTTGAAGTGCTAGATATCGAAGAATGAGATTTTTTTCCCTTTCTGACTATTTGTCTTCATCTTTTTCTTTTTCTTTTTACTGATTATGAAATAATTCAGGTGGATTAGCTAGTACAAGATTATGCGGTCGTCATATTCATCATTGCGCAATACTTGACCCAATAATGTGTAGGCATTAGAAGTCTAGAATGAATTGGCAATTAATTCCTAGCTGAATAATAGACAATAGAAAGATCTGCTACAAAAGTTGTAGGCCCAGTTCATAGGATATTTGTGATAAACATTTGAAACACGACTCCTATGATCTTCTTTGGCCCTGTGTGTGAGTACATCTCTTTTTAATGAGATGGTGCCATCAATCAGTTTTCTACGAATGTAGTAGGAGTTAAATTTATATGTTTCTCCTAAAATGACACTCTTGCAGGAAAGACAGGATTTGACACTAGATGAATGGCGAGAAAAAGGAGTTAGGAAATCAAGAAATAAGATCACTAGTAGGAAATTTTGACCTTTATATTTTGTGATCACATTAAAAAAGAAAATAAGATGGTTTTCTGGATTTTCTTCTTCTGGGAAGGGACTAATATGTAGTCATCTTTTTCAGTATAAGACTCAAGTTAGCTTTAGTTAAAAAGCCTTATTTCCTTTTATGAATAAACTAGCCTAGAAGTAGGTGGTTTGTGGACTTTATGGGCCTTGTGGGCTCTTTAATAAATCTTCTAAAGTTCTGTGACTTTCTAGCCATTGTATTCTTCCTTTCAGACCTCCGTATACTCTCTATATAGCCTTTCATTTTATCTTTCTACTCAGTTATTTTATCTCAGACTCAGAAAAGTACATGTACAATGAGCTTGACAGTGAGAGATCATAAGAGACTTTCCTGAGGTCAAATTCCTGGCTTGACCACCTCATGTAGCATCAGTTCAGTAGATCGATTTCATCGCTGCCGTTGATTTGCTGTATCCTATGTTCTGAATCATGGGCCAACAAATGGAATCTGACAGACCAATTTGGGCTTGATCTATAGTATTCAGATGTCGACATGTCAGCTTAGCAGGACAATAAGATTTAGGGAACACAAATTGGATTATCTTGCGGGTTGGGCCCCTATAATCACTGTGGCTCAGAGTTCAGATCACATGAACGGCACGAAAATCGAGGGAGATGCTGCTGCAAAGAAATTTCTCAAATACAATGTAGAATTATTTGATCAGCTGATGATTACTTTCTTTAAGGCTCTTTCAGGTACTATTCATTGCTTTGCATTTTGTTTTTCTATATCTAGTATTTTAATCATTCAAAAGTCTGAAAGACTAGATATGAGTTAGATAAAGAACCAATTCTTCCTAGATACAAATGCATTAAGGCCACATCAAATTTTGGCTAATATACTAAATCGCTTAGTCGTCGAATTATTGTGCCGAACTAAATATCGCTATGATATTGCTCTAATCCAGCGTACTATCGAGCTGCTCCTGTAAACTAACTATACCGTCAAGCTATTAATTAAGCTAAATCATTGAGCCAAGCTACCACTTACCATCAAACAATTTTTTTCATAATAATTATTTGGAGTTGGAGTCAATCCCATAACTTTTTTTTATAGTGGAAAAGATATTCACCAACTCTAAGAGTTCTCTATGTAGGATTATCATTAACAGCAAATCCTCTGTAGCTGTTGACAATAGGAGTTTCTGCAATTTTGTAATTGGCATCCCATGATTGGCTAGCAAACCAGTTGAAATCTTATAGCTTGTTTTCTGGATTTGGCAGCCAACCAAATGCTGTCAAGTACCCCAACTTCTTGAAATTCCTGCAGTTGGGGCTGCAGCAGATCTCCTACAGCATATTATGCATCCAGACAGAAGAAATGATCAAGTGATCACAAAGATGTCAGAAGATCACCTTCAGTCATACTCTATCTTGGAACTGTAGTGCTGTGATGTCTCTGTTCTTAGTTTGTCTCTTCTTCAACCTCCTCTTCTATCCAAAACGTGCAGCTTTTTGCGGGGGTAGGGGAGGGTGGATAGATCCATAAGTGTAATAAAGGTGTAAAGATGCAAAATATCCTACTTTTCAACATGTTATATTCTATTGTGTAACAAGAAACCTAGGACACCCTTGACCTAATCAAACATTTACAGAAAGTAGCTACTTGCAGTGGGCAATTGGAGTTCATACCAATTGTATCCTCTCTCATCAGATCAGATCAGATCATACAGCTTTTTAGCCCATCACATCTCACAATTACCACCAACACTCCTCTCAAGCTTGTCTTACAATATTGGAGTATCAAAGGTCTATCCAGAACTTGCTTTGTGCCTTGAAACTTCCATGTTATGCTTTTCACTTTATTACTGCTCTTTGAAGTATATAATGCTGAATTGATATGCACCATCTCTACAGTTAAACTGAATATAATCAGCAGTACTAGAGCAGTTCATCAGATACTGCTGTGCCCTGAGAGAAGTCTTTAGTTAGTAGTACCTAATGTCTGTGCTTGCTAATTTGCTTTTTGCATTAATAAAGGTACTTCTTTTATTTTGTGGACAAGACTCAAGCAAATAACCTAGATCTTTATGTGTATTATGGTCCTAGATAAAGTAAAGAAGCCCAGAAATGTTCTCTTTGTCTTTTCCTACTCTCTCTCTCTCTCTCTCTCATCAGTATGTTATCCCTTTCTTCTCCCTCAAGACACTACTTAACCATATTCCCCAACAAAGAGCCCAGGTGCCCACAACTCCACAAGGCCACAACTAGGGGAATCTCAGAACAAGCAAGGCATGGCAGATTTTGGATGGGAATGATGGATGAAACCAAGCAAATAGCTTGCAGAGATGGAGAATAGGAAAGAGAAGAGCTACTAAATAACCTCCTCCTATAGATGCTTTTTGTAGCCATCTAATTATTTTAGTTTAAGAGTTAAGACAGTTAAGACTAGAAATTTTATATTAGAACTTCCAGAAAAAGTTCTCTGCAGATACCAAGTACTATGTACTCAATGCTAATGAATGTGTTGGAAAACTTTTTAGAATTGTTTAACATAATGTTTGTATAGTCAAACCTCTCTCTTTCTCTCTAATATATGTTCTGAGTTATGAGCTCTAAAGCAAATCATTCAATTAGGGTTTGAGAGAGAGAAATTATTTTTCCATATCAACCCCTCTATCTTTGCGTGATGGCAAAAATCCTCTCTTTGACATCTATATATAATACTTACGAAAAACACACCTGGCCCTGAATCAGAACTTCAGAAGGAATCTTCTGAAATTAAAAGCTCTATATTATGGGCATTTTGTGGTTTGAACTCAAAATTTAAAGCCTAGACCTTTTTATTAAGAATTTCCGATTAACATTCTACTATTACCATCGTCATCGAAGCAGCTTAATTAGTATAGGTATCTATGAGGGTAACTTAAAATTTCTAAAGTATCACCTTGATTAGATCGAATATTTCTCTATAAGTTCTTTTGATGTTAAGGTATGGTGTGTTAAAATGAACTCAATGCGCTAAATTTGATATATATTTTATAGAAGTTAGGGACTCTTCTGAGACAATTAGAGAGCTAAGAATTTAATAATGTCGCAATTAAATTAGTTGAAAATTCGAACTGAAAAATACTGATATAATAAGAGACCGTTTGGCATTATGTATCTAGAAAATCTACATGTAGCATATGAAGTGTAACTTTAAAGTTACCTTTTAGTTTAGGAGTTCAACGAAATAAAATAAAATAAAAATTCCAAGAGGTAGATTGGACTGACATGTAGAGGGAAAATATAAAACCTTTATTTAGATTACTTTTTTTAATTTTAACACTACATATGCTACATCTTAAAACACATGAAACTAAAACAGTTTTTAACCATCTGTAAGTGTGATGATTGATCCTTGCAAACAAATGAGAGATGGTCTTTATCAGAAACAGGAAGTTGTCTATGATGAGGTTGGGTCTGTTGACAAGTATGAGAATGGCTTGCTCCACCTCTCAATCACTCGAGGCCTCGTGGTTCCAATCAAGGGGAGATACAGGGCTGTCCCCATCGGATGGAGTGTGAACAAAAGAAAGGAATATGTAGTAGTCTCATGTGATGAAGGATGCTTGGTCTCCTTGGCAAGGTTACAACAAAGGCTACAGTCTCCACTACAAGGCCATGAACATGGCACAAGAAATAAAGAAAAAAGAGTGGTGGGGTTTGAGGAATACCTTGGGATTTTAAGCTGCCGTAGGAGACAAGAAGTTGCTATGTCCCTATGTGGGCAAGCCTCTTGTGAATCCCACATTCCCCCAACTCTCCTCTCAAATCTTGTCAAATTGTTTCCTTTGTGTTAAATCTTCTTCTTTTTGTATTTGCACTTGCTAAAAAGAAATGAAGAAAAAAGATTCTTGAAAATTATTTTTATTTGTTATGAAGGTGCTTATTTAACTTTCAGACCATTGATGTCCATGTCCTTAGGATGTAAAGATCTTCTTTCTATAAAGTTCATTGGTTGGAGCCAATGAAAGAGGTCAATGCCACTCTTAACTTTGATCGTGTCAGCTTCAAAGTTTAATCTTTTCACCATTATTAACTATGACTGTCACTGAAGTACTGCAGTTTTAAGGAAACAATAAGACTGATAACAATTGCATCATGACCACCACCTTTTCCTGCAACACTGTAAGATTATCTGGAAAGTAATAGCATGATGATAAAAGAAGTGAAAAAAGAAGTTAAGGGCTGGAATAAATCGAGTTTTGAGTATTGTTTGGTATACTATACTGATAGGCTCTTACAAACCATACAAAGAGTAATATATAGATTGCTGTTGATATGACCTCTCAAGAAGACCTTTCTTGACTGCTCTCTCTCTCTCTCTCTCTCTCTCTCTCACTTCTTGTGCATGCAGATTGCCAGTATACTTCTGACAAACCTTTCAAATAGACTCATTCCCCTCTGAATGATATCATCTCTCAACCTTCTAAGATACATTTATGATCTGCTCACAATAGCATACTTTTACTGTTTTGACATAGGAACTCTTTGTCTCTCTTATGGTTACCTGCTCTCCTTGAAGTAAATCTAGTCGTTTCTTTGGAATATCCCATGGCATAGTTCATCTATCAATAATATGCCCATGAAAAATATAATCAATATTTGGACCAGCCTCAAACCACTATGGATAGTTATTGCTTTGTATCATTTCTTTTTCAAAGTAGTTCCAGGCATCTGGTGCTGCCCACTAATGCAAGGTTATGAGGAGAACAAGATGCAGACAACCTTATCTTAGCCCTAATTCTCAAATAGACTGTTTCTATGACTCTCATTAGATAGGCACCTTTCAGTGAAATATTAAATATTATAATATATTGCTGTTCTCCTGATGATGAATAAAAGTAATATTCTGGTATTCTCCAACAGTGCCCAACACACATAATCACCATCCCAAAGCACAAAGCATCAAATAAGACAAGCATGGGAAAGCTGAATCCTCGAAAGTGTATGCAAAGCCCATCCAACTGCATCCTGTGCTATTGTAGCAGTAGCTGTGACTGATCATGGGAGAATAAGAATAACATGAAGGATTGACATGGATAGGTGAAGTGAAGAGCCACTTGCTACTGTTTATATTAGTAAAGTATGGGAAAAAAGGAAGGAAAAAAGAGAGAGAGAGAGAGAGAGAGAGAAAGAAAATCTACTTTGCTGCACTAGAGATATGGTAGTGGAACTCCACACTGTAGCCCATTGATCACCTTCCCTTTGTGAGAAAAGCATGGAGAGGCTTCAAAAGGGATTCCCTTGTTACGATGCAGGAAGCTAGGCTGGAAAAAACCTGGGAAGAAAGGGAAAGGACTCAGAACTCAGTACATATTACTTAATGGATGGAAAGTACTGAATCTTGCATTAAAAAGAGAGAGAAGCAACCAAGAACGGGTATTTTGAGCTTTTCCTGCTGTTCAGGAAAAAAAGAAAAAGATTATGGCAAGGCATGAGCATCCAAAGAACTTCCTATTTTATTTCTCTCTCTCTCTCTCTCTCTCTCTCTCTCTCTCTCTCTCTCTCTAAACTTATTCCTACTTCATGAACATAATGAAATTTAACTAGAGGCTTTCCCCGGTTTTGCTCAACAAAAAAGAAAATAATAAGTAGATCATTGATAGTAAAAGAAATAACCTAAAGGTGTAAGTATCAAGAAGTAGAAGAAAGAAATGGACATAACAATAACCTGTAAGAAATGTTCTTTTTAGGCTTTACTCAATTCAATAATCCAGAAAAAAGGGATTATGTGAAGTTCTCCAAGATACATGAGATCTCTTAACAATCATTTTTCTTTGCCCTTCTACAACAACATCTAGTCCAGTTCAATTAGCCAAGGGCAAACAACTTTTATTGGAGATGAACTTTACTTTCTTGGATTTTGGTCCATATTTGCAGATAATGGAAAAAAAAAAAGTAGAATAGCCGGTATTTGCTTAAGTAAAAGAAAAATGAGGAGAAAATAACCAACTAAATTCTTGCAAGAAATTAAATATTACATCAGAAGAGCTTCTCCTTTTTCTTTTTCTTTTTAATTTGAGAAGAAATTTGAGAAAAAATGAAGGGAAAAAATATCAGAAACTGTTGGCTCTTAATTATTTGGTCATTGCAATTAAGTATGAGTATCATAACTAAAAGTATGAGAAAATAGAACACATAAAATAAAATTCTCCAGTAAGACAAAGAGCTTCCCTTTTTTCTGAGGGGAAAAAAATGTAAAGAAGAGACTCGAATAGCTAAAATTGTTCCGTCATTTATTGAGATCATTGAGTTAGCCAAGATAATCCTATTCAAGGAAATATCTGATAATGTCGAAATTAGAGTTCTTCTGCAAATTATAATATGACTTAGGAAATTTCTTTCTATCTCTTTATCTTCAGTAAGTAGACACAGAAAGCTTCGAAGAGCTCTACTGCAGCATGCAACAAAAAATTGTCGTTTAAATATCACGAAAGAAGTAAAGAATAATCATAGCGTTCAAACTTGCATTCCAAGTATTTTTATTATTATCAACCAAACTTTACAAACAGAGATGACCCATCATTCATAAATGTGTCTAGCACTTGAAACCAGATTAAAGAAGAAGGAAGAAAGATAAAAGATAAAAGATAGAAGATAAAAGATAAAAGAGAGAACTTTCCTATGAAATCAATCGGAGAAACTTGTTACATATGATAAAGCTAAACTTCCACCTAAATTCCAATCCCTTCTTCTTACCTTCCATCCCCATTCACCACCATTTTCTGACAATGGTTGCCTTCCTGCTCCACCTCTCGCGAGGTATCGTCCTCCTCGTCGAAGCAGTCTATGCCATACGCGGCGTGCCCGTGCCCGAACGCCTTGATGTGATCCTTGAGCGATCTCTTGTGCTTGAAGTCAGAACCGCAGGTGCAGTACCACAGTTTGCCGCAGTTCTTCTCGTGGGTTCGCCAGTCGCCCCGGACGGCGAAGGCCTTGCCGCACTTGCGGCACATGAAGGGCTTGATCCCATGCTTCCTCTTGTAGTGTGTCTGCAGTGTTCTGAAGTCCTTGAGTGGCTTTGATCTGGGATGATCGATGTTGTTCCTGCACCCCGGCGCACAGCAGTAGCACGGAAGCCGTAGCATCGCCGTCGGTTGGATACCTCGCAGCGACTCCGGACCCTTCCTATACTGTGATCCATGCCCCCACATGTGCATCTAGACATAGTGAGAGAACTAAAATTTAGATATCATGTATATATGATGTCATGTTTATTATTTAACGCTAGCTCGATCACAAGGTGGAGAGGTATAGACGCAAACCGCATAAATCGGTACAAACACAAAACATGCATGCAACTATACAGAAGATGAGGTTACGACATTCTTGTCACGATGTGATCTTGGCAGTAGAGAGCAAGAGATTGGATTCTCTTTGAGCAAAATGAAAGAGCTAAGAATATCTGAAACTAAGGACGTCCAATTCCTTTTGGTGAGAAGCTTGGATATGATCACTAAAAGGATCGAACAAGGGGATGGGGAATTATTCTTTCTCTAGACTTCCTGTTTAGTGAGTGAAGAATTTTACCACTTGATCCTGTCAATACAAAGAATTGGAATAGACTCCCAGCACCGTGTGTATATGTTTATAATAGTCTCACTTTTTCGTAATACTCTGTGCAGTTGAGTTAGGACTTTTGCTAAACGAAGGGAAAAATAAAATCTGGGGCACGAGAGAGAGAGAGAGAGAGAGAGAGAGAGAGAGAGAGGGAGGGAGGGAGATGATCACGAATATGGGAAACAAGTTGAAATGTAAGTAAATGTTTGATGTGCAGATCATACTGTTGAGTAGTGCAGAAGCTTTAGAAACAGCCATGAAGAAACCCAGTAGGCCAGTTAAAACTTTTCTTCCAGCTGCCAGAGCACAATAAGCACAAACTCCAAAAGTACTATATATGGAGTATGGACCAGGCATATTTATATATATGAGAAACAGTACCACCTTCCTCTGTCTAGTTCAATCACAGACACAGACACACAAAAAGAAAAGAAAAAGTATAAAAAGTACACTCTAGGTGATCCCAACCCAAATTTAGACTAGACAGAGATGAAACACAAACACAAGATCATGCTGACCATGCAAAAAGGAACAATAAAAGGATGGATGAGCAAAAAAACCAAAAATTTGCAAGAAGATATGGGAGAGTTTGATCGATGATCACCTGCATGTTGTTGTACCTATTAAAGGTCTTGCAGCAGACAGGACAGGAGAACTGGGTTGGGCCGATAAGGATCTGAGAAGGGGTTGGGATCCAATACTGCCCCCTGGTGACCCTTCCTATTGTAGGATAGCCTATCGGGATAGCATCCACAGTAGCCTCTTCTTCTTCTTCCTCCTCTTCCTCATCCTTGTCTTCATGACCCACTGAGGTGGAGGAAACCCTAGAGATCGTGAGATCAGCTGCCTCACTTGGGCTTGGGAGGCCTATGTTGAGTGCCACAGTCACAGCTCCTTCTTGATCACCACCATCGTGATCACCATGATCTCCTTTGTTGTTCTTCTTCTTCTCACCTTCATGGTCAAAGGCAGTGGAGGAGGTGGTCTCCTCATGTTGGAGAGGGGGGTTTGCGGAGGTGATGAAGGAGTTGAGGAGGGGGAGGGCTTCTCTTATGGGAGGGGAGGGTGGTGGGGATTGGATGAGTTGGGTTGAGGTGCTGGTGTGGTTGGAGTAGGTGCTGTAGAAGTTATAGGAGGATAAGGGGTAGTGATTTGAGTATGCTTTGAGGAAATTGGTGTAGGGATCTGCCATGGCTAGAGCTTGTTCAATTATGGAGAGGTGGAGCTAGAGGTTGTGGATGTGAAGATTATTATAGATAGTTTAGAGAGAGAGAGAGAGAGAGAGAGAGAGAGAGAGAGAGAGAGAGAGAGAGAGAAAGGACTAGATCACCAAAATTATAAAAGGCAGCCCAAAAGTGTAAAGTGGTAACAGAGCAGAAGGCTAGTAGATCAAAGTATAACAAAGGTATCCAAATTGTATGTCGCATGAGAGAGAGAGAGAGAGAGAGAGAGAGAGAGAGACAAAATGGAGCAAGTTGGGGATAATGGGGAAGGAGGAGAGTAAAAAACAAAAGGAGAAAGAAAGGGGTAAGATGGACTATAGTCCATAATTGAAGGGGATGAGATAATCTTGGGACTTGGAAGGGGGAGAACAAAGACTTCTTTCTTTTTTTTATTCTTGTATATTCTTATGGAAGTTTGTGAAGTTCTCTACATCCCCCATTTACTAAGAAGAACCAAAAAAAGAGGCATAACCTGCTACTCTCGGTATGCATGTGAAAAAGAACCCCATACAATTGTACAAATGTACTCCCATTCCATGCCAACCAACAAATATACTAAGCCAGTAGTTGGCACAGAGAGGGAGAGTTATAATGTTACAAAGTTGGATGCTTGAGCTACATTTTTTTTTCATTTGAGTTAAATATATTTTACCCTATCTTAATTTACTTTAAAATTTATTTTATTTTTTATACTTTAAATTTTTTTTAAATTAGTCTATGTACTTATTCTCCTCTTATATAAACATTTTTTTTAAAAGAATATTCACATATTTTATTTTTCTTACTTTCTAAATTATGCTAATTATATAGTAAATTTTTTAAAATATGAGTTTTTATAAAATTTAATAATTATATCACATATAGGAACAAAATAAATATGAACGAAATAAAATCAAAAAATATATATACATTGTGCCCAAGAAATATGAGGAGGCATTTTGTTTATTTGAGCGCGCTGAATTAATTTTGACAGAAAAAATTAATTCTTTTATTTTATTAATAAATATAGTGATTAGTTTGATATTTTTTAAAGTATATATAAGTAAAAAAAATTTAGAGATAAATACCGAGGAGTAAAATATATTTAACTCTTTTTTATTTAAGAGATATAAGAATTCAACAGTGTCCTAATTAAATCAGTATGACTGTGATTCAACCTAGAATCTCTCATACAATATGAGTCTTTCTTCTTCTTCTTTTTTTGACTATTTATGCACTGTCTTACTTAAAATACTGGAGCTATACTGTTTTCTCCTACTGAAAGAGATGGAGAGAGAAAGCTGGTACCATGTATAATATGTATGTACTATGTATTCTGTGGTACCTTGAAAATATCTTTTACATTGGTGGAATAAGAGTTATACATAAAAGGTCATTGGTTGGTCCCCGTAGGGATTCCTTCTATCCTTATGATCTATATTTTCTTTTTTTAATAATTAAAAAGGCGTCAAAATAATTATAGATTAGATAAAATGCCTGGTCTTATCAATACAAGAGGGACCAAGTCATATGCATAAGTTGGACAAGCAACCCCCTCTATAAAAATGAGTCAACAAGTGAGCAAAATCTTCACTTAAAAGGGCTAACTTCTAGCATATATATGCTAACTTTTCTTATGGATTCGAGCTCAAGATGTCTTGATCAAGGTTAGGAACCAGCAGGTGATAGAAACATGATCTAAAGTTCATATCCTCAAAACAAAAGGTAAGCTAAGGAGTCAGCAAGCCTGTTTATCTTGCATTTATGAGGTTTATTCCATCTAACTAATAGCACTTGTTTTGCCATCTCAAGGTGTTTCTATCCACTACCCTAATTGCAAACCTTAATGGTGAGTTCGGTGAGAATTAATCCAATAGATACATGAAGAGGATCCGAGTCCAAGTTCAGAATCCACTATAACTTTAAATAACTCCAATTATATATCTAAAAAAAAAAAGTTTCCCTTCGATTTGCGAACTATTTTTTTTTTCTTCTAACGAGTACCACATGATTATGATGTGATAGTGATCGATGGTGGGCCTTTTGTAAGCTTAACTACAAGATGATTAACTTGTTTTTGGAACGTTCTTTTTCTGCCAAGATTGCTTTCGACACTGTAAACATGACCCAAAACCTAATTACTGGACTAAAGAAGGTAAAAGGAGTTGGATAATATTTTGTGTATAGATAAGCAATTTTAACAACTAATTATTATTGTTTCCTCTTCGTAGATATAGCTAATGGTTTGTAATAAAAATTGATAGGTGCATTTAATGATCCACTGAAAAGGTGGTATAAGAGACTTACTTCAATTAATGCAGTCTTAGTACAAACTCCCCCTTTTCATCGAATAAAAGAATTATTCAAAAAAATAAAAAAATTAGTGGTGTCCTAATTAAACTAGTGCCTAAAAAGATAATATCTTCTTCGTATAGACTTCCTCTTTTATCTTATAATGTTATTGATCACAATAACTAAGAAATGCCATCCATCGACCAACTTTTTTATAATAACAAAATTATCCCTATGTTTATTTAACTTATTAGAGCAGATGAAACTTTTTTAGGGGTTTATATTTCTACGTACATCAAATCTAATAGTGGAGGTAAATAAATACATCTCCACTCTTTCCAACAGTGCAAAAATCCAAATGCCCTAATAAAAGGGGGCAAAATATGCCATTGGACAAGGATGTGGGCCTCCTAATCTAACCCAATCAATGGTCAAGTTGGTGGGTGGCCCCCAACATTACTGAAATGGGCACAGTTCACCCTCTGTTGAATGCTAACAGTAGCAGATGAGTATGCCAATTTGTAGGGAAGGATGCTCATTGCCCAACCAACACACAATGTTCAAGGTACAATGGAGGATCCCAATAAATTAGAAGATGAGTATGAAGTAATAAATTAGAAGAGTTTAGAGGGAGTAGGAGAAACTTTGATGATTTCTAGGGCAACAAATTGATGCCTCTTAATCTATTATGACTTATATTATATGATTAACAAACTCTTTTTTTTTTTTTAATTCTCTTTTTTTATGATGGCCTGTATATATGGAGGAACCCAAATATAGTTCTTGGTGAAAAGCAAAAATGGAAGTACTAGGAGTTCTTGTAAGGTAGTTAATGGCTGCTTTCCTTTTCTCCTATTTGATTTGACTGCCACTTTGATGGTTCCTAGGAAGTATACGAGTCTAATGAAATATGCAGGAAGGGGCCCATGTTGAGGGAACTAATTTATTGGGGTTTTGTTTTTACATAATTGTCACTATAGTTTTTTTAAATATTAATATATTATAGTTATCATTATATTCTTCAAATTATCATAATTATTATTAAAATTATCTTGACCATTTCATAATTATGATTAAAGATAAGTTCTATTGGTATATTCCTAACAAAGTATTGTTAAAATTAACAAACAAATGTAAATGACTAAATAATTCTTTTTTCTTAAAGTTAAGAGCATAAATAGTTATTAATAATTTGTATGTTGTATGAAGGATGATATTTCTTATGCAATGATATTGGGTAAATAATTTTTTAATCTAATTTCTATTTTATCAAATCTAATGAATCGAATGATATTTTCTAAGGAGCGCAAAGATTTTAGTGACAATTATAATATTTTAAATATTTTTAATAATAATTATATAAAATTCCTAATTTGTTTAATGACATGAGTCAAGGTTTTATGACTACATCCTCAGACTATGTTTCAATAATTAAAAGAGACTCAAAATCTTTTGTTTGGGTGCATAAGAGAGGGACCCCTTGCAATTTAATTGCCGATCAAAAATTATTTCTTTTTATCTTTACATATTAGAGCTCATTTATTGTCGATCGAAAAATAAACTATGATTTAATTGTAAAAGACTCGTAAAAGAGAAATACCTTTTATTTTTTAATCTTTACACCGACTTCAATGGCAAATAATTGGCAGGAATGGAGAAAACTAACATCTTATCTCTCATCTTCTACATGTATGGGATTTTTAAACTCTCATCTGGTAGCTAATTTGGAAGGAGCTTCATAGAAGAATTTCTTACTGGGAGAGTGGAAGCATATACGAGAGAGAGGGAGGGTTTATCCAAATTATTACATCTTTCTTTTGTGAAAGTTGAGTTATTTTTATCACTCTCGTTGCAAATCTAGAATGATAAGAGCATCCACAGAGAATCTTTAGTTGGTGGGTATAATCTCCAATCTTTTCTCAAGAGAGAGAGAGATTGAGAAAGAGCAATCTTTTTTATTGATTTTGATAGAATTTTTACCAAATTAGTACCATATGGAAGAATAATTCTTGCAGTACAATAGTGCCCAAATTATTTCAAATTTACTGTAACTTTTGTCATCTCTGCATATCATTGCCTCGTACAATAATTCTTACTCAATTAATCACTACACCACTATGTCAAAACATGTCAAAGAAAGTGATTAGTAGATTGCTCTCCTAAAATGTGATTCATAACTAGCTATTTTAAAAAGCGATTCATACTCTCTAGGCATCCTCCCTATCTCTCAATGTATTTATCTTTCTCTCCCTTGGTAAGTCATGGATCAATGTCATGAAGAGCAATTTATTAATCACCTTTTCTAACAGTTTTTATCCTTGCAGCAGGATTTTATCCAAAACCCAAAGTGGTCAAATATAGTTTTTTTATACGTAGAAATTGGTCAAATATAGTTCCACCCTTGACGTAGTACATGAATAGTTAAACTCTATGCTCTTCAATATGGTGGGTATATAGGACCTATGCTGTCAGAATGCGTTGATTCCATTTCTTTAATATCATAATATAGTTGCTTTATTGCTATTCAACACATTGGGATTCACATTTGAGGACTAGTCTACTATGAAATAAAAGATAAATTGTAAAAAGAATTTATTTATCTTGATTGTGGTCTTAATGAGATTACTGCTGGAAAAATTATGATTTGAACATAAATTTTTGTTATAAACTTTAAGCCTAAAATTAAGTCGGATCCACGCATTATGCATATTGTATTGATGATGAAATAGAAAGAATTAAAAAGTAATTTATTGTTACATATTTATTTTTTCAGTCCACTAAAAAGAAATAAAGGAGAACTAATTTTAAAATAACTATCATGATAATAAAATATTAAAAAAAAACTAAGTTTAGTAACATTAACTATTTAGAAAATATTAGCGAGATATAGGAATCAAGTGCATACATTTTTTCTTTCTTATACAAGATACTTATTGTTCTAATTTGATAAGGCAATCCAATTGATCTTAAGGTCATAATGTCAAATGCTATACTCAGATCTACAGTAATCTATATATATAGTTCATAAATTCTTTTAATAAATTGTATAATTAATTTAGCTCGAACTTTTAGGACTGTTTGAATAATATTATTAGGCAATAATTATGGCTCCTAATTTTGTGTCCTCTGATTCCCCCAATTTTGTTCCTGATTGGCCTAACATATCACCATCATAAATCGAGAAAATGGAATATATGTAAACCAAAGTTTACACTATGCGAGTATAGAGCAAATAGTTTCTCCTTCTTTCTCAAACAAATCCTACGAATATTTTGAAAAGAGAAGTTTTTTTGTTGTTGTTGTTATTGGAAAGAACATTGTTAATAATAAACTTTTATCGCGTCATGACAACGTAGAGCTTATGTGAGGCGTACGATTAATTTGTTTTTTATGCTAATTAAACATGTTATAATCGATTGAAGGCGACTAGTACTTCTTTTCCTCGTTCAGTTTGCAGAAGTTGTTATTTTTCGCAATCTACCTTACGTAATTGAATCATTGTACTAATTGTCATTGTTGTGGAGTTGGATGGACACTTGAATGATTGGAGTCATTAGTCTACTTAGGCCTTGCTCCTTCCAGTTGGGACCTCAAACATATCAAATTATTTTAACATTCTAACGTGAAGAGGAAAAAAAAAAGGTTCTGAAATAAGTCTGAAAGAGTATTTTTATGCTCTACGTAAATTACTAACTGTATGGTTGATTATATATATCCACACTCTAGGTTTTTTGCCTGGAGTTTGCATCCTAGACATCAACATCAGTTGGATAGGATTAATCAGCATAACACTACAGGAGTTCACCGATCTCAATCGACGTCGGCAATGGATCAGAAGTTGCTTCTGAATTATTCCAATTTTGAGGACCCATCTCCTCAAAAAGCTTACACAGTATAATTTAGCTGATACTCTCTGCAATTTTCTACCTATAGGTTCACTTGATTGAAAGATGTGCCAATCTGAGTCAATATGCAGCAGTTTATAGAAAGGCATGAATGCTGAGTGGCATGCAGCTTTAAGTGATCCATCCCTCTGAAAGCTTTTGAACAATGATCATGTAGTTGCAGTCTGAATATTCTCACCCTGATGAGGTTATCAAACAAGAAAATGGGGGCAAATCTTTGTTAGTATGTGAGCCATGTCAAACTTGTCAAAGGTGGCAGGATATCAGCATGTCCTTTTGTTTCATTTTGTGGAGATACAAAGTTCTATTTGAGGGTCCACTTAGTTCAATAATACAAACATAATTTGGGAAAGGAAACAGACTACATCAGCCATTATTTACACTGATGCTTCAGAAAGATTCTCCATAATTTTGTACTAAATGTGGTGCCAAACAATGATCTGAAGCTCTGCGCTGGTGATGCAAAGGAAGCATAAACTCAAGCTTCGATGTGCAAATGCTTAGGCAAAGAAACTACTCCTTAGTAATATCCTAATATACATTAAAATTATATGAGAAATTTGTATATAACGTCCAGCTTTTTAATGCAATTGTGGATTACACCCTACATATTTACTATTTATAAATCGAGCTCTATAATCTAGCGAATATGTACAAAAACATCTCACGTTAGATTTGGACTAACACTGTGAGAATATTTCAGATATTTTATTTTTAAAATGACTAAAGCGTCTTTAGTATGACTTAGTTGAGAGTATTTTTGTAATTTTCTTAGTATAGTTAACTTATCCCAGAATTTTAGTTAAGTTTAACTTAACAGAAGTATATTTTCTATGTATATTCGCTAAATTATCAAACCTAATTTATAAGTAATAAAATTATAAGGTGTAAATTATAATTTTATTAAAAGATAATTATATATCTAAGAACAGTACATTAGAACAGCCAAACAATATCATGCCTAGGGATCTGCATGTCTCTCTTTAAAAGGCAAGCTTTATATTTGTAAAAGACTAAGTTTAAGTATAAAATTAAAATAATAGTTTGGAGAATGATCTAAAATATCTTTGACATCAAATATAGATAGAATAAATATACAAAAAGAGTGATTAAAATAATAGTTTGGTTTTATTTTATTTTTTTCAAAAGAGAAAAATAACAAATAAACGAAGTGATGATAAAAACATCATCAGTTTTGGCTGACGTGAACAACATCACTGATGATGACTAGTTTGGCTTGAGCATAGGCAGGCACAAGGGCATTTTGGTTCTATATTGGATGAACAGAATATTAATGTACGAGGACCTACAATAAAACTACGACAACCACATAAAAGGAGATCAAGATATGAAGCTAAAATCAGCTGCATGATCAGAAATATGATTAAAGAATAGCGTACCTTACACGCTTCCGATGTACGATTGCCTGTCAAAAAGGCTATTAAATTAAATCAGATACTTGAAAAAAGAAAAGCATTAGAGATTATGACGATATTATTTTCAAGGTGTCGAAGAAGAAAAAAGCCAATGACTTCTAGAATACGAGAACTACTCGAGAGAGACCCGCAACTTAGATTTAGAGGCTGGATAAAAGGTTTTAGCTGTTAGAGGTTGATCAATTTAATCCATGTTAAAATTATGAGCAGAAAGAGATTAGATGATTGAAAACTTTTTTTTTTCTTTTACGGTTATAGGTTTTTTTATTTCTAATTTTGCTTTCCAAAGAATAAGAATTTGCGTAACGATATCAACACATGAATTATGTAGATATTATATCATTAAGCTAATTAATTATATCACCAAATTTTAGGCTTATTTAAATGATAGCATACATATTTTAATTATTTATACGTGTGATCCAATTATTAAAATTAATATAAATTAATTCAACAATCTTTCTTGGGGTCATATATGTAAAGTCACAAATGCGTATAACTTTATGAGCTCAATAATTTGTTATCATGACCTTCGAATATATCTGAATCTCGTACATCAACTATATTGGTATGCGGTCTTCATTATATTAATTGTAATCGGACCCATTAATGATCACATATACCAATACAGCTAAATGACATAGATTAATTATAGATGCGGTAGCATACATATTACATGCAATGTGATCTACGCATGCTTATTTCCAACGGGCTATACTTTACTTTATTGAAATTATTACTTTAAAAATAACCTAATTGAGTGCAATAAACTCAATATTTTATTCTATAGAAAATAAGTTAAATATAAAAAAATATTCAAAGTGTAAGATAAAGCAATTTAAAAATAATACAAACTTCAACTAAAATAAAATACCTCAAACAAAACAATACTAGTCTCGTTTAAAATGACAGGGAAGAGGATGAGTACAAAGAGGAAGAACTCTAGAAAATGATCATAGTTCTTCCATGTCTCTTCTAATAACGAAGAGTTATATTTAAAATAATTTATGTTTTGTGTATGAATAGGGAACATATCATATCATTTCACTATATTTCATTAAATTAAAAACAGAGTTGTCAAAAACTTACAAAACATACTTGAAACCTATCTTGAGTTTTTAAGGTAAAATTCTCTAAAATAATATATTTACCATTTAAACTATACATTAACCTAATTAAAATTTTCTTTCTTTATTAATAAAATAAGAAATTTGGAAAAAAGTTAATATAATATTATTAATAATATCATGTTTTAAGTTAAAATAAAACATATAAAAGTGAAAATATAACAATATTATTAATAATCTCATTTTGCAAAGATAATTTAAAAAATATATGTTCCATGTGAAATAAAATTTTATTATTTTCAACAATAAAATATAATAATATTTAAATTATTTTTTTGTTATAAGAACTAAATATATAGGATCAAATGTAAAAGACAAATATTTTATAAAATTAAAATTATTTAAATATAATAATAAAATTATATAAGCATTATATATCTCTCTCAAATATTTCACATTTATCTTTAAAGCATCGTATATCTATCTCCCTAGCATTACATTGTATATTTATCTTTCAAGATTATATTTATAATATTCTAGGCTAGTATTGTATATGTAATGCACTAGCCTACTATTACATTCGTAAATCTCGGAAGCATTATATAAATAAAATATATTAATTTATAGAGTATTTCAACATTCTTTTTCTTTTTCTTTATTTTCAGTTTATGTCATATCAAATATAATAATTATAAATTTATTCCATAATACAACTAATTCTAGGAATATTTATTTCTTGAATGAATTCTTTATTTTGGTACTAACAATTTCTATTTTTTATTATTATTTCACCTCTAGTCTATTCCTAACGTGAACGAGCCCTCTCTATAGGGAGGGAGATTTACAATTCAGTAAAAGTATGACAATTGTGTTCTTTCTCTAGTAGCCACCAAAGAATCCTAACTACGTGGTCAAACCCAGGCGAGCTAGAAGACAGCATCCACGTTAGAGGGGAAGGTCGTTCACCAGATACTGTTGGGTGAAGGGACTCCGGCGAGAGAGCGAGTGGAGAAGGCCTGGAAGGGTTCAACCTACAGTAAATCCATGTCCTCCCTCCCTGCCAAAGAGGAGAGAGGGAATCATGGAGGTCGAAAAGGGACTCTCACTCGACCTAACTACGAGGGCATCCAACCTTCTAGGTCGCCTCAGGATGATATCTCTTCTAATGAGAGGAGAGGAAAGCCTTTGGTTTAAAGATATCTTGGAAACTTTGCTGCGTGTCACCCTACAGTGAAACCTAGACGTGGAGGCATCTCCCTTCCAGTGGACACGATCGTCGTGACAAAACCTTAATAATTCTTTTACATGAACAAGATAAATAATTCTAAACTCCAAGGTTGAAAATTTGTTTTCTAAGATCTGAATGGAATAATATGGTTGTCGTCGAGTCGCTCCGTTGTATTTGTCATTAATGCATCCTATGAAAACAATGTTTTATCTTATTCTGTTCTCTATAATTAAAAGAAAGGAGCTTCAAACTCCTGACAGAAAGAAATTTGTCTAGAAATAAATCTGCATCCAAACTTGAGGGGTCGGATGATCTACTCATTTGGCACTTGACTGCTGGTGAAAAAAGAAACTACATCAAGGCTGTAACTATCAAGCCACTAGTTCGCAGTTTTGGAAACAGCGAGAGCCCCTAGATTGCCATTTTTAAGGGAGTACATGTGATCAATGGACAACAAACATTGTCAGCCAAATCTCTCTCTCAGATTTGGCGAATGTGGATAGATTCTTTTTCTTCCTCCATCTTCCAGGATGATTTTTCTCCCCTCTCTCTTTCGCTGCTTCTCGTAAATTATTCCATCCAAATAAATCTAACCGGGGTCTCTAGTGTGTTTCTGATCTGCTGTTGATGATTCTGTGCAGGATCTTATCTTTTCTGTTCAAATAATTTTGATGATTTTATATTCTATACTCTCATGTTTCATACTATATGTGAGTGGTTGTTGATCTAGGCAGGGATTCTTTTTAAGTGGTGTGATTTATAGGAGTGAGATAATACTGTATTGTACCTTCTTCTTTTTTTAATAATGTGTGCAGGGATTTGTATTCTATAAAAAAAAATCAATAAATATAACTGGGTCAACTAATCCCACTTCTTAAAAAGAAAAGAAAAAACTTAGCGGGACATCACAGAGTTAGTTGGCTTGGTTATGTCAGATCTCCAACTCCATAGATCTTGTAAGGTAGTGCTCATTTGTGAAAATAGGCACTAAATAAAATAAGAATAATAATAAAAAATAGGAGTTAAAAGAAATAGGTACAGTACCCAAGTGCTTTGAAGTTTGAACTGCCCCCATGGAGTAGTACCTCTACAGGAGGGGGGGGGAGGGGAGAAGTGGTCCTCCACAATCAAAAGGAAAGGAATTGTGTATGAGGCATTTAACTGGTCCTTGCCTATCTGCAGCTCACTGGATTTATTCATGTTTTGCATTGCTTGCATGTCCTGAATCTGTTCCCCTTTGTCTCATTGCTATGAGTCAGAGTAAAATATTAGGACCTACTCAACTGAATCAAATTCAAGTCAACAGACGACAATGTTTCATTTTCCTTTTTCTTTCTCTAACTTTCATTCCTCATTTATTAACATAGACCACAGACCTCATATTTTTATTTTTCCAATATCTCCTAGATTTAGCCCTGTTATTCAAGTTGGTTCATGCTAAATTTACAATCTTTCAGAGCTCTCCTTAGATCTCTGTCTATTGGTGCAGCAGTGGGGCTCCTACTGGATAAGCTGTGCAAGCTGACACATTGAGATGGGCTGGAACCAGTTGGTTGGACTGTGATGGGGAGTTTGCTTCTCCACTTAGCCAACCAAGCTATAGAGGAAAATTATTCCATTGTTTTTTAGGATTCATCCATTGAATCGCTAAGAGTTAAAATCCACGTATTGCTTATTGCTAGGAGGCGAAAGAACATGTCCACTTCATTGGGTTTGAGAGGGGTGATGGGGTCTTCATATTGTCAAGGGAGGGGAGATCATCCATAATGTCTTGCAAATCTATATCCATATTCAATGTAACAACGATCAGGGAAGGGCCTCTCTCTTACTGGGATCTCCACCCACTTGCTCCAAAATAATAAAATCTTAATATAAAAAAAATGAAACAACAAAAAACTCTGGAAATTTGGAGGTAAAAAAAAATGATCAAGTGATCATGAGATTGAACATATTGAAGCAGGCCTCTTCAGAAATAGAAATGAGCGCTGAGCTATATCAACCTAACCAGAAAGTGAAGGATTTGATTAGATTCTCAAAATATTCATTCCCAATGTAGTGAGGAATAAGGTTTATTAATTCTTCCGAATCTATCTTCTGTCAGTCTCTGGGCAATCCTTTCTCCCAATGGATAGGAATGAGGAAGTATACAAAATATACAAATCTTCCACTACTTTGGGCTCTTTGCAACATCTATACATATTCTTAGATTGAAAAAAATAATAATAATAGTTATAGTCGTATTGACTAAAGGACAAGAAACAAATAAAATTAAGAGGAGTAACAAAAGAGCGTCCGGCAGTGTTGGTAAAAAGACATTCTTATTTTATATTGAATGAGAAAGTGATGGTGAAAGATCGAAGCATCTGGGAGTGTTGAAACTGTATGAATAGTATTTCTGATAGCCAACTCCATAGTGAAATACCATCTCATATGTCAGAACAAAAATGCTGGAATCATATTCACAACCACTCCAGGTTTGCCCAGCTAGATACATCTGATCAAGCAACAATCAATTAGAGACATTAATATCAAGCCATGATCATATGTCCGCATTTCAGATACACTAAAAGAGACGTCCAGACAATTATTGAACACTGATATTAGGAGAATAGGTCCATCTTTCTCAAGAACAGAAGGAATCAAATAAAAAGATACATCTTTCTCAGGAGAATAGGTCATGACTCACGAGTGCACTGATCATAGTAAGATAGCAGAAAACATTTGGATAGGTAGATAATATAGTACATCAATTCACTGACTTCTGAGCCCTAGAAACATTCTAAAGCTTATGTCACCTACCAGAACTTTGGTTACTTCAAATTGAAAATATGAAGTGAACAGTACACCAAAGAAAAATGTAAGAAGGTGAGAAAAGGGGTTACCGGGAGCTATAGTGCCCAAATGAAGATCATAAACTGCAAATACCACACCTTCTCATGGCCCATGCTACAAAACGAGACCCTTGCATATGATTGAGATGTAAAATAAGCAGATGCTTCCAACTTTATACATGTGTGTGGCAAAGAATTCTCATCATGGATGTTTATCTATTAATGCATGTCTGAGCAAACATGGTTCATGGATGTGTGTGCACACTAACATATACAAACGAGATGGATTGAACAACTCAGATCAAGTATCATGTCTGAGATAAATTCCTGTACAATGCAAAGAACAAGACAATGAAGGTATAGTGCCATCAATACCAATATTGAAACTAGTAAGGGAGAGTCAGTTATGAATTTTATGATAGTAAGGTGCGATAAACTTTGAATAAAAGCTTCTGTAAGTTGACCCTAAAGGGCTCATTTGCTACACTGTCATTATCTACTGCCAGCCTCATTAAGTTCATACAGCTACAATTGAAAAAGCTAATCGTAAGAGCAAGATCAGGGCCAAATACAGACTGAGCAAAGGCCAAATTCAGATAGACGAGCTTAGATACAGGATGCTTGGGACAGTGAACTGGTTAGCACCACTGTCTTAAAAGAAAGGTAATCATTTCTCCTAAGCAAACAAAAAGAAGAAAAGAAATGATCATGGAACTACAGAACTGATAAAAATACAATCACTATCTCCTTATATCATTTCTTGATAATCATCCACGTAAGATTAAGAATGAATAATAAAAATAATAGGAAACACTATTATGTATAGAGATATAGCTGGCAGATACCTTGTTCTGAAAACAGAAACCCGTGATTGCTCAAGGAAGATCACGATGTCACCAATAGACAACCTGCTTTGAAACAGAGGTTAAAAATTATCTTTTCACTGGATAGACAATAAAATTTCAAATAAATTATGAGCATGAGGCTGCACCAGAGAAAAATAGAACAAGATTGGAAGGCAGCGCCACTCCTTGGAAAATAGTCTGCCATTGCAGCAAAGCCCTTGGAATGTTCCATGAATAAATGGACTGATTTTCCTTTCAATCATAAGAAGAGCAAGATAACTGAGAATTGCCCCTACACCAGTGCTCTCTTTCTCTCCTAAGGACTGATGCAGATTATGTTCGTCATGAATCTCGATGATCCCAGAAAAGTTTTCATTTCACTTCAAGAAAGTACTGAAAGTCTCTACACAGTCTAACAATTACTTGCAACAGGGACAGGACATTTCTTACCCTTAGAATTGAACTACAGGACAAGTCAAGAAAGCTAAGTGAAGTGTAACAAAACTGCAGGCCAAGATTACAATGGCGACATTATAAGTTTATAACAGTAACAGGAGAACATGATTTACACTGCTTGGAACCCCTAAGTAACTGATTAATTTTGAGTTAAGCTTTCTTATAATAGCATGAGATCAAGAACTGATCATGTCGCCTAAATAAATCAGTATACAATAAAAAACAAGAAAACAAAAGGCACACCCATTGCAAGGCACCATGACAAGCCTTTACATAATCAAAAATGAAAATGAGAATCTCCAGTGTTAGTTGGCTCCAAAGGTGACTGATCGCTTTTGATTCTCCATCATGTCGGAAGTGGAAAAGAGTACCATTACGTGAATGTAGGAGTGAAATGCTGAACACCCAAGAGTGACTTGTTCATTTTCCTCCTAGCAGTTGTGGTTGAGCACAGTAAAAGTTCAAGAAGGACTAGTTTATCTGATATATCTTCATTGAAGCTGCAAGTTCTGCATCAAATCAAAAGAGCCGGTCCCCATCTTCACTGGCTGGCCAAGGCAGACACTAGCTGATGGGGATTGCAATGTATCTACCTCTCCATGGAAAGCTGACCCAATAATGAACTTGGTTGCTGTTTCGAACGTCATCTTTCCAAATGGTGAGGTGTTATATTCACCCATCCCCACCCTATTCATTGGACGATAGCCACCATGGAAAGTCATGAAATCTGCAATAAGATTCAGGTGCCGGATATTTACAAGGATCCCATATGCTTCAAACACACCCTTCACCTCCTGTATGATTGTAGCTCTTGCTGCCTCTACACCATATGTATTGAGCATTGCATGTATATCATTTGAGACAATTCTGTTGACATCCAAGTAGTCTTCCAAGTCCCAGAATGTTTGGAAATTCACTCCTGCTGTTTGCACCGTAAGAGATTCTCCTTTCTTCTCTTCAACCACTGAACAACGCTCAATATTTGTCGACTCCTTGATATTGACACGCTTTGCTGTTTTCTGAGCAATCTGCATGAGAATATTGATCTTGTGAACCCTCAATTGATTCAGTTAAAGTCACATAAATAATTTAATAATAATAATAATAATAAATGTACAAGAAAATTCGGGAAAAAAAAGTGACATCACTTCACCTTCCAACACTTTCATCAAGGTTTAATCAAAATCGGCAAATGTTAACAGATCTTATCCAATGGTTCTTTAACACTAAGACATACCAAGCTTCTGGCATCTTGATCTTCCACATAAAAACAAGCTCATAATGTTGGTTACACTCTAGAATAAATATTTTCAACTTCTGTAGAAAAGTGTATGTTTTACTTAATTCATAATGGAGAAGTATATGCTTAGCAGATTATAACTGTGAAATCTCCGATAAATTATGCAAATTCCAAGAAAATCCATTTGAACACTTTTAACCTAAAATCCATTTGTATCAGCTGCATCAGCCTCATCGGTCCCTGTATCAGCCGTTTCATTATCGGGCTATTTGTTTAATAAGATATGATTCAAAAAATATAAAATTTAGGAAAATTCTAAAAAATTGTAAAAATGACAACTGGTTGGTGGTAACAGCCACCTTTTGATTGATAGTCAGGAAAAAACTGAAAAGAGAGGAACCAAAAACTCCAAAGTCCATGCTTCATTATCGAGCTATTTGTTTACTAAGATATAATTCAAAAAATATATAATTTAGGAAAATTCTAAAAAAATTGTAAAAATGACAACTGGTTGGTGGTCACAGCCACCTTTGATTGATAGTCAGGAAAAAACTGAAAAGAGGGAAACCAAAAACTCCAGAGTCCAAACATGCCAGATTTCTCGCTAATTAGTTGAATCTTACTATGATTTGTTAATATTAATCTAAGATCAGCTGGATTCCCTACGATTGATTAGATTCTGATGTTCATGTGTAGAGGGAGCGGGGGAAATGGGAAAGACAAATATCATGTATGAGGTGGTAGGATTTGGGTTAGACCTGACAAAATCCAACTCAGATATAGACCAAGGTTATACAAGGAAAAAAGAATGTATTTAAGCCGTTTCCGCTGATATGGCTTGTGTGTCAGCCATACCACTGAAACCCAACCAAGACTATATATCCCACCATGGTTTCATATAGGCAAAGGCCAATAGTGATACATATTGATATCAGTTGATGCTTCAAACCATGCTTTAAGCAATCCCCATTACGTTATATATCATGATATCATATATGGTCCACCAATATCATGTCGCAATTGCAAGAATATAGCATGAAAATGTGGACTACCTTAAAAGTTAATAGGTTTCTGTATATTCGGAATCCACAAAATATCAGAAACCATTTTGCTCTTACAAGTAACAAACAGTTCAAGAAACCATATAGTGCGCATAGCATAAAAATTTGCATCTGGATGTTCTTTTCCATGGCAGTGGCTAACAACATTTGTTATAACACCACGGTGTAAAACAAAATTAGTGCAGAACAAATTCACAGACAATTAGCAAAGACGAGTTAAATCCCAAATCATTCCAAATTATGAATTATCCACTAACTATCTCCATATTGCAATGAAAATTTCTGCAATTGTACAATGACAAGAAAATATTTAACTAAGAACATTATTTAAATTGCATAGTGAACATTAACTATGATATCGTCTTACACTGCAGAAAGAATAATCTTGAGAACTAAGTACACCCTTTGTTATTACTTATTACACTACATATATAGACAATTCTAATATATCTGAAGTTGATTTTGGCAATTTACCTATATATTCATTGTATCATGATTGAAATACATGAACATATTAAAATCATGAGAAATCAATAGACATTATCCAAATGTGTATGCAAGATTACATGGTTTTGGTTTGCTATTCAGCTCAACAACATTTGCATATGTCGACATCCTTATGAGCCAGGACTAGTCCTAATAAAAAAGTATACCAAGAAAACAAGCAAGTTTTAACAAAATATCTGCTGCTTGGGATTTAGGACAAAGAAAAGTTAAGACAAGACAGGCAAAATGTTTTTCAATTGGCATCTGGATAACATGCTTATACATAAATACAGTATACACTATAAATAACCAAGAAAAATTACCTCAGCAAGTAAAATCCGAGTTCCTGTTGTGAAGATGTAATGGACCTCAAAATTCAAATCCTTAGCTTCCACGAAAATAGTCCTTTCAGGCTTTTTACTGCTTCTTTTTGGCTTTGTTGTTGTTTTCTTGGATTCTGATTTCCTCTTCTTATCTTTTTCTACTGACTTACGATCCTTATTTCCAAGCTCCGACATGGAAGTATGCCCAGATTTGGATGGGCTGTCAGGTGTTTCTGCCTCAATTTCATTTGGAACTTCTCCTCCCACTGTGTAGTCTTCATCAGCCTCTAGTTGATCAATTTCACTTTCAAATCCAGTTTGGGTCTCTCCATCATGTTCCTCCACAATGGTAGTGTTATCTTTTTCCAAACCGTCTTCATATTCCATTTCATCGCTGGCTTGTCTTTTCCTCTTTTCAGAATCAGTACCTTGTTCATCATCTGTTTCATCATCATCACCACCACCAGTAACACCATCATCCTTTTCCTCTCCACCTGATCTGCCTATATGTTCCTCTTCATCTACCTCATTTGACAAGCTACTATCGTCCTTGCTAATAACAACACTGATATCACTGATCTTTTTTATCATGTCCAGGTGTTTCTGTATGGCCTCCTCCATAGCATCCACAAATGCTGTTCTCAGGGTTCTTTGGCAATCCTCCAATGAAAGGTCGGAGTAAGAGGGATAAAGCTCAGATCGGTAAAGCTTCATTTTCAACTTATAAATGGTAGAAACCTGGTTCCCACGAATCGAGAAGGGAACAGTGCAGACCTCCATACTCTCTACAACATCTGCCACACAAATTCTCCTTAATTTAGCAGCAACACTTTCAGCATCCTCCCTAGAAAGCAGCACATTGCAGTGAATCAGTAAATAACCTTTTGATTCCCATACATCATAGTCTAATGATAATGATGATATATGTAAATACATATATGGGTTGGGGATAGAATAAACCAAGGAACTTAACAGATTTGAACAAGTATTGTTTTCTCTTAGGGTAATTCACTAGTGACATAAAAATATCTTTAGAGTAATTCACCTAGTAACCCTGTCAAGAACCCGGCATTTCATAACTGGAGTACGAATATCCTCTGATGCTGTCATCAATATTTCTTGTAAACGTGGAATTCCAAGTGTCACATTCATGTCGCCTCTCCCAGCAAAATGGAAAGTGTTGAGCCTGGAGATTGTAAGAAATTATTCCTCAGTTAATCAGGATGGTAACAAATTTTAGCAGTCAAAGAATTTCATGATCATATTCTCAAGTACTTAAAAGCAAGTTAGGAATTTTATCTACAACTAATACAAGTAGATGTTTTAGGTCAAAAGTAGGAAAAGCTTTAATCAAGGCCTTGCATAATTAGGTACTAAATAATAGGAAAAGATCATTGAGGACCTCTTTAGTTGGTCGGATACTAGAAAACATCATTCACAGTTTGACTTAAAACAAAGTATATCGTACCAAAAGGTAGACCTCAAGTGTAATAAGGAAAGTCTTTCATGACCAAGTCTATGCTTTATTAGGCTTGTCATAATAGTTCCGATATATTTCATTCAAGATAAACTTATAAAGGAGAATGAAAAAAAAAACACGTAATAAAGCTGGACCTGTAGAATCATCCAGACAAGTGTCAGATGAACTACTTGAACTGATGTTCCAACCAAAATTAACTTAGAACTCTTATGCGCCTTTCTAAAGATTTCTGCTGATAGTAGAAGGGTAGAATCATGCCACCTTGGTGCTTCAGTTCACTCATCAGACTACCTCACAAACAATTGGGTCATTTATTCAAGAACCTAATAGACATATCCAACTAATCAACTTGCTATATAGTTGTATGTCCTAAATAACCTTCAACCCAACTCTTATGCAGCTTTCTAAAAATTTATGCTGATAGTGGAAGGGTAGAACCATGCCAACGTGGTGCTTCAGTTCACTCATCAAACTACCTCACAAACAATTGGGTCATTTGTTCAAGAAAACTGATAGACATATCCAACTAAACAACTTGATGTATAGTTGTATACTTGTATGTCCTAAATAACCTTCAAACTAACAAGTTTATACAAAATGTTATCACAGGTGAAAGGGTGCAATAAAGTTGTATATGTTTTCTAAGCAAGCTTTCTACTGCAGTTAACATACATATTCATAATTAGTAACCAAATACAAATTCTTGTATAAACTTATTGGTAATTACTATGTTTTACAACCAAACAACAAATTATAAGTAAAGTTATAAATGTACCTAATTTGCATTTAAGGTGTGTATAAAATTATCCTTAAAATACCTACTGCACAAATAAAACAAGGCCTAAAAATGAGTACATGTGAAGAATTATGCATTAAGTGGTCTTGAAAAAAACCCCGACAACAAGCATGTGGCAACTATGAGCTAAAGTAATATCCTGTGCTGGCCATGACAGCATCATTCATGGCAGTGATTGAAGGAACCAATATTAATGCTTCAATGTCCCAAGAAAGCTCCAAAGCTTCTCAAGCACACTAAATTTGACAGGCTGTCATTTGGCTTATAAAAAATGTTATAGATTCAACAAACCTAGGATATTTCTAGGGAAGATTGTGTCGTTCTGCACTGGGCATGCCAACCAACATATGCAGTTGTGGTGGAATACCGAGACTGGCACCAGTAGAATGGTCCTATGAGTTGATTCGCTAGGCAATATGGTCATACCACAAGAATGCACATCCTTGCGTGTTTCAGACGTACTACTTTGATGATTCAAGTTGAAAATTTTACAGGTGTGATGAAGAAACAAATACTTCTTAGTCTATATTCCTATAAATTCACTAGAGCTCATAGCTAAAAGCTTTTGTAAAGAATGTGAAGAGGACATCTTACGTCATCTGTGTAGATGGTTCACCAACTGACTGTGCAGCAATCACTCCAACAGGCTCACCAGGACCAGCAAGACTTAGTAAGTACTTAACATTCAACAGTTTAATTATGTCCTTTCGCTTGATATCATGACGGCAGCGCTGTTGTTCTTTGGGAAGACGAGCAAAGCTAGTCGCTTTCTCTCTCAAAACAGACGGTAACTCCTTGATATAACCAGTAGCATCTGAAAGATGTCCATCCACAAGGTGACCGCTAATTTTATCCAGCACTACTGCACGATTCTGATATTGTGACAAAATAAAAGGTATCAGCAATTAGGGTTTGAAGAGTCAGGAAAAGACACATTCAACATTTGTGGCCTCACATCAGCAAGCGCTTTAAACTCGGATAGAAAGCTACATTTGAGGACGTCAACCCCATCTTCCCCATACATGAACTGCACAACTGACCCATCTACATCACGTACTGTCTGATCATAAGAAACTTTCAGACATTCAAGGTTTTTAATTAGACATCTTTGGAGGTACCCACTGCGAGATGTCTTGATTGCTGTGTCAACCAATCTGCACATGTAAAATGTTGCTCAACTACCTAAAAGGCTGGATAAGACTATATTTTACAAGAAAATTCATAAATAATGTTGATATTTGCAGGACTGTTTGAGCTCGGAGACGTGCTATACCCATCACGACCAGCCATGCAGTGGAAATAATATTCTTGAGGGCGAAGACCCGAGAGAAATCGATCTCCAATGAAGCCACCAGCCCTAGCTGAAATATCCCAGGGAGGAAAGCAAGGTAGTGTTTTGCCAGAGACCATACGTGGGACCCGTTTTCCTTCCAATTCTTGTTGTCCTAACAAAGAAGATATTTGTGTCATATTGACCTACAAGAAGAAATTTTTTAAAAAATCAGTCAGTTCTTCAATAAATAATTTTACGATTTTTATGCTTGAGAGAACTAGTCAAGACTGTATGCAGTTACCACAGTACATAAGTACATATAATTTAACAGATACCTACATTAGAAATTATTTGCTCAACATTTTCCTTTTAATTGCCTCACAATTTCACATAATCTAGTAGTAAAACAACAATCTACAATGAAATATGGCAGTGCATGCTTTATCTTCTCTATGTGACATCTTTGACTGAATGTATTGGTGTGTTTATTAGTCTATGTAGCTTAACATATTGAATATGTATCTTCTCTATGTGACATCCTGTCTAGAGTAACCACAGTAAATAACATATTGAATATGTACTCAGTGCGGATGGAGATATTAGACATGTTGTCTTGTTGGCTCCCGCACAGGCACATGGCATGGCAGACCATATATGCATATAGTGCGTCCATCCTTCCCACAGGAACATGCAGGCAGCCATCCTCACAATATATATATTCTGCTATATGTGGCAGGCCTCATAATGCATATGTGGGGCAATTACCCACCGCAATAATATATGCAACTTATGCTGCCGCTTTTCAAAACATCATGCATGGAATCGCAGGCAGCCTCGTATGCAGAAATGGTCCCTTGACCCCACATAAATTGAACCTGCATAGGGCTTATATATGCCAAGTGACGAAAGGCGTATATGTGCAAGACATATAATGGCCATATTTTAAACATGAAATTTACTTTGACTAGCTACCTGAGCACCTGATATCAAATTATAGATGTTGATCTCTACCAAGTTCCTTTTTCTTCTTTTCTCTTCCCGATTGGATATCTATTTTATTCAATTCCAGCAGTAGACAATACTGTGGACACTTTTAGCAACATCGGACGTTCAGTATGTGTAGCCAATCTGGCAAAGAAAATAAATGTAGTAGTAGAAGGAAAGGTAACATAGAGTGAAAGTGAAATAGAGAGAAGTCCTTTCAACTGAAAAGAGAAAGAGGAGAGGAATTTGAGGTAGTTTGAATCAAAATAGGAGGAAGAAGTTCAACCTACCACTGAAGACCTAAAAGAAAGAAAGACACAATTAGAGGGCAGAAGGAGACTAAGATACAGTACAACTCAAAGATGACAAGACTTCAAGTCAAGATCAGATATCAACCAGATTAACATCAACCCTCTAAATCTGGTGCCAATTTCTTATGCAAAGCAAATTCAGTCAGTAAGGGGACTGGCCATAAAGCTACAGGACCTGTCAATGAATAGGGTAATATGAAATATCTTCTTGGTTGCAGTTTAGGCTCATGTAACTTTATTGTAACCACTACAGAAAGTCTGCAAACATGAAAAGTCTAGATGAGGAAGAAGTTTAGTTCATGAATACTTGTGGGAGATGATTAGAATTGTGGACCCACGAAGGCACAAGAACATAATGATTATATATTCCCAGCTGACCTTTAAATTGTTAAGATCAAAGGCTTGGTTTTCAATATTTGTAGTTCTTGTTCTTGAGTGTCATATTGTCATGAAACAAAATTTAACTAACGAAAGCATTTATTGACAAGAACAGGAAAAAGGTAAAACCACAATAATGGTCAGCCATTCATCGTACTCTCTGTAAATAAAATCCTTTCAAGAGAAATGGCAGAAAGAGGAAAGTACATACCAAACCCCCTTTAGCTCCTGTTGTGGTCATAAGAGAGAGGCAGTTTTCTGGGAAGGGCTTTCGTAGTCCACGAGGAAATAAGAATTTATTCACTTCTGAAGTCACATTATTTAAGGTACTAGACATCATTCTATCCAAGCTAATTGTCGCAGCTTCTCCATTCCTACGTATGACCTTCTCAACCTCTCTTTGCAACTTTACTGGGTCTAAACAGAAAATTCAAAAGAAAAGAATTAGGATAAAACAGCAACTGAGGTGTCAACACAATGCAGATACATTCCTAACATAATGAGATAAAATGCTGTGATTGATTTTCTCTCTTCTAACATAAAGAGAAAACCAAACTAAGAGATATTTTTCTGCTGAACAATAAGAACCAACACTACAAAATAATTTGACCTAGATGTAACAGATAACATTGTCAGAAATATACTATATTGTAACTACTGTTTAATCTGATGAGGACATCTCTGTATTAAGGATATATAAAAGAATGCAGCACAAACTAGATCAGAAAATGAACGAAAAAAATTGCACAAGAAATGAACTTAAATGCTTTAAGCATATATTTATTGGTTAGTTTAAACAAACCGCTATCACTCTCCATAGTTCCAGTAAAACGCATGTGAACCTCTTCACTGTATATTTCACTTTTCTGTAGTATTCTTCTCCGCTGAGTATCTAAATTCTCAATAAGTAGAAGATCGTCTACTCCACAAGTAAATCCGTGCATCTGAAACCATATCATTTATTTCTTAATACCCAAGGCTAAGACCTTGGTCATTGCTATAGAAGATGTCAGAAAACAGTCAGAAACTGACCTGCAGAAACAATGTGAATAAACGACTGAACATAGACATCAAAATCCCTGCAGCATCTGCACCGTATAGCTCATGAACTGTATGAACTATCCCATATTTCCCAAACTGATTTTTGTCAATTATTCCCTTTATGAGTTCATTATCATAAATACACAATATAAGTTCAGAAAGATCTTCTCTGCCTTCATCCTTTGAGTTTTTTCCTTCAGGATGATTATTCTGCAGGTATTCCCGTGGTATTCTACCTTTACATTCAGCAGTAAAAGGTGGGCGACCTTTTGTGATATAGTTCAAGATTGCTGTTATTACCTGTAAAGACTAAGACAAGTTAGAATGATAAAATAAGGCAGTCATTCCCAAATCATTTCATGCTTCACAGTTCAAATCAAACAAAGAGGACCAAACAGATCCAATTGTTAAAGCTCAGAACTATTAACACCGATATTAACCTGCTTCCCAGTCCACAGAGGTATTGGCTTTAATATAGCAGGAGGGAGTGGATGTATTTCATCACTCGAATGAATGACAGAAACCTTCTTCTCAAGCCTAGCAACTTGAGAATTTCGGCAGGAAGCAGGCAGACAAGAATAGAGCAGCTGATGATATTCATCATGGGTTAAAAAAGTATCCAACTTTGTCAGAAGGACAGCACTTATGATATGATCCTGAAGTATGGGTAAGGAAAAAAAGATTAGTTGGATATTAACATGCACAATAGGTAATCTGAGTCCAGTTCTTCTAGCATAAGAAAGTTGAAATGAAACACATGGATATCTTACCTGAATCAGGCCCCTGATGGGGTTTCCACTTGTTGGGACGATGTACTGCTTATTTGCATCGACAATGATGGCTGCTTCTGCACGAGAAACTTCATCTTGTGGGAAGTGTACATTCATTTCATCTCCATCAAAATCAGCATTGTAAGTGCTGCAGAGAATGGATCTTATTAGCTACTTATAAACAAGAAAGAAAAAATCAAGTACAAGACAAATGCATTAGAAAACCTGCAATTAGCATAGTGCAAGCGAATTGTCTTATCCTCTTTCAGTACATAAACACGGTGAGCCATCATGCTAGGTTTGTGGAGACTGGGCTGCCAGTTTAAGAAATCAGTCAGGAAAATAAATAGAACCTAAAAAAGATTCAGAGGGACGCACAAAAGGAAGATATGTTGAAATTACAGAAGAGACTTCATAGCTATTCTACCAACTTGCTGATTTCTGGCTGTTCTACTGTAATAAGTTCACATCCTATTGCTAAAAAATCTGTAGACAAATTATGGCCTGCATGTCACCTAGTAGGTAGTAGGCCAAGTCAAGTACTCAAACTTGATTTAGAACCTACCTAGTCATATAAATAGGAGTAATGCCTTGATCTTATCAATTGCTACCAGTCACAGTAAAATCCATTTAATTGACTTCATTTATTTTACATCAGAATCTTTCCAGGATGGGATCTCAGAAGGGTCTTCGAAGGCTACTCGTAATTGTGTCATCTGTAATACCCCAACAAAAATTACACAAATTTCTAGATCCATGCCCATCTCACTGGTCATAACCTCAGGTAATTGGGACCAAAAACAGCAGATATATGCCAAATCTAGATGTCACCATTATAGCCTGAGCACAACTTGTACCCAAGTCCTCCCATTCAATTGTAATGTGGGATGATAAGTTGTATTTCACTCTCTTATTTAAGTTTCGAGAAGTACACTCCAAAGGGAGAAAGGCAGAAAAATTCTTTTCAAAGTTTTGGGAAGAGCTGAACTTATAACCCAAAAGATACCATTCTAATTTGGGAACCCATATTAGTCTTTCCAACCAAGAGATTCCCTTTCTATCAGACTGAAAAGGCTCCTAAAACATCCTCTTTCTCAAACTACCCACACCAGCCAGGCCCTCCTGTGCCTCACTCCTACCTTTTTAGTTTTCAGTGCCCGCCCAATGTACATATTAATTTCTTTTGCTTTATTCAATTTCCCTTTTTACTTGATAACATTACCCTAAAGGAACTTTACTTTGGCTGCTGATAGAAGTCATAGCAAGCAACCAGGAAGGCATTAAACATCCAAGGACTAATTAAGCTTTCACTTTTCTGCCTCACTTGTAGCATCCTTTCCTTTCTTATTTAGACTGAGACCAGCTAGTGTGAAGATATCAGAAAAGTTGCTTACATCATTTTTCTTCTGATATTTTGTGATAAATCTATGAAATGTGTTGAAAAATATACTTAATTCCAAACAAGTATAGAAGTGAATCAAAAGCTAGCAAACTCATCTATAAAGATGGCTTGTCATCTCATAATGAAAACCAATTGTTAAATCAGACTAAAATGCAAAGTAGAGAAGAAAAAAAGATTCCATTGGCGAAAAGCATATCAAAGCAGTTGCCTCACACAATAGTATACCTGTCGATTAGCAACTACAGTGTCCCCATTCCGTAAATGGCGAATGATAAACTTGTCTTCCGATTCAGATTCTGGGCCCTTGCCTTGCTGAGTAACAATTCCTCTCGATGCAAGTAACTTTTTTGATGTAGCATAGCGCCTGTTTGTTCCTGCTTGTAGTTTATACATGCTTTCTTTGTCCTTGTAATGTGTAGCTCCAGGATGAATATCTGCACCGTTAATGACAGCTTGACGTAGTTCTTTGGCATTCCAGGGCGTTACTCTCTGTATATCACATCAAATACTACTGCTATCAAAGTTCAATGAAGACAGCCAAGAAAAGAGAGTACCAAAAGCATTATAAAAACATAAGAAGCTTATATTTGTCAATAATTAATCCACCTATCCAGCATGATGAACATGAACTGAGAAGGGCATTCGCTTGTACTACTGTATATGTGAGATATACAAGTAAAAAATTTGAGAAACAATTTCAAGCACAGAAACAGTAAAAGATCATGAATGTATAGAGCATGCTTACATGATTTCAACAGAAAATGACCATTAAGTAATATCAATTCTTTGTTGCATCATTGCACATATGGAGCATACATACATTTGGGAACATGTTCAAGGCAGCACACCTCTGTATGAATCCATTAATCTAGAAATCAATTGAGATCAACATAACCAGGACCATACCTCAGGATATGTCAATTTCAGAGCAAAACAAGGAGGAATTCCTATTTCATCAACTCGCAAGTAAGGGTCTGGAGATATAACAGAACGACATGCAAAATTAACCCTCTTTCCCATCATTTTCTGTCGCAGAATACCATCCTTTTTCTCCAACAACTGACGATAACCGTTTACTTCCCTTTCGCTTTTCACTGCATGAGAAGTAAAGCCATTATCATTTATAAGCCTCAAAAGCAACTTACACAAGAAATGAAAGAAAAGACACTAAATAACCTATTACAAGATTCAAACAGATCTGTTATCATGAAATGCACAGGCAAATGCATGTAGCAAGCCAACAGCTTCATTAAAGACAAGATAATCATCTACGAGAATGATATATTAATGAATCAATAACATGATCTCAAAAATGGAAACATGTATGCTAACTTCGGCAGGTAATGTTGATTATATAGGTACTGTTCTGTTGTTGTCATACTGACCAAAAGTAGCTGGCACTTAAACACTGAACTGTTCAGATGCACAGAAGGAACTACCAAGGTAGAAGTCTTTCACAATGGGAGTCGTAGCGCAGGAGGCTCCCGCCAACGTAGGTTTTCTAGGGAGGGAAGATAAACAAAACTACGTAAGTCTTGGCCATAGGAGGCAAGCCTACCATCGCACTAGGCGACATCCTCAGTGGAAGCCTTCAACCATCTTGGAAGAAATATCCAACTTTACCTCAGTATGTGGATTGCATATCCTTAAGCATGTCAGACATTGAGCCACACAGCCAGTAAAGGGATCTTTTTAGATTGAATAATGAATGATAACTAATTTATAAATTGTTCGAAAATCAAACCCAGAAAAACACAGATCAGCAAGAAAAGTAACTTTAAGAATATTGACCAATTTTTATTTTTGTTCTGATGCAGAAAAACCACTCCGTAGTAAATGGAATACATACCAAAGCCCTTACTACTGTCAAACAACACATTGACACTGTTTTGAAGATCCATCCATCTCCTCAAAATATCAGGATGATTGGGATCAAGACCAATCGCATTTCGTAAAGCAATGTTGGACTCTTGTACTTTACTTAGTAAAACATTTTGTGGGTGTTCCAAAACCTAAAATTGATGAAATATATGATTAGTACAAAAAACTAAAAAAGCAGATAAGCAAATGAATTGCCAAATTGGAAAGCAAATGAATTGCCATATTGGAAAGCACATGTTTATTGCCATATCTGGAAAAGAATTCCTTTTCTCTTGAAAAGGAGGTATGGTCCAAGAAGAGAGAGATTGATAACATATTACAGTAGCAACATAAGGTGTGCACAGTAGACGGTAACACTACAGAAATTGTAGTAAATTAAGTAGGAAAACTAAATAGTTGACAGTGAAAACACAACTCAAAATCAAAGAAACAAGGTATTGTGCATATTTAGTGGCAGTCATAATAAGAGGCATGGATCCCAGTTTTGGGCGATTATGAGATGGATCGACCAAAATTGATCAAGACCAGCTATAGTGACCTGAAACCAATCTATCTAGGATCGGCCGAAACTAGAGGTGATCACCGAGCAGACCAACCGGGCTGAACACTATGTCCGACAACCTGCCTGCAAGTGGGTCAGGCCAAACCGGGCCGGGTTTGAACCAGGTTAAAAGAGTCTAGCTTGTTACCACTCACTTGCCTGTAAGAGAGCGAGATTGGGCTAGACGGGTCGGGCTTAAATACATGGTATTTATTGTTGAATGATGATCGAGCTTGCAACTCTCTATCACGACAAGCCCATTGCCTCACCCTCTGTCACCACCCACCCCTCAATAAGCAAAATGTGGCACACAAAAATTTGCCAAGCAAAGGTAATGACTTATCGCCTACCCACCTCTCCAATCAAATCCCAATCCCTACTGCAGCAATGCTCCCTTCTTACCTCATGCTGCCTCCGATTCCAACTCCAACGATATCACCGGCACCAATTTGAGGTGGTCGTAAAGGTTATCGACGGCATCTCCTCCGCTGCCAGTGCTACCATCTAGTTCACCAAATCCGTCGACATCTTCACCTCCACCGCCGGTGACCCGATAGCCCTCACCTCCACCTACAATCTCTTCTTCGCCACCACCGTTAAACCCATCGCCCTCACAGCCTCACCTCCACCTTCAATCTGCTCTCCACCTCCTCCAGTAAAACCATCGGCCTCCTCCCAACTGCCATCATCGCCCTCAATGTCGCCTGTGGGTTCTTCCCCACCGCTACTAGTGAACCCATCAACTTCGCCTCCTCCGCCACAAATCATCTCCCCCTCCTTCGGTGGATTATATCGCCTCGATGCCTCCGCCACTTTCTTGTTGGTGCTAGTGATATTGGAGGAGCTATTAGCAGAGAAGATGAAGACATGGCTGCACCCTCATCTGCACGGCTGCACCCTCATCTAATCAAGGCCGAGGATGGCATTGAAGAGGTGAGCAATCGTTGATCAACCATGGGAAGAAAAGAATTCTTCCCTTTCATTTTTTTAATTTTTTCCTTCTAGCTCTCTATCGATCGGCCTTCAGTTTGTTTTTATTGGTAAATCACAATTATGGACTTGTGGGCTGCAACAGTGGATTTGTGGCTTATGGGCTATAGCTTTTTGGCTAGGTCGAGCTTCCTAGCCAGGCTTCGAGCTGGATTTTCGAGTTGGGCCGATAGACGAGCTACAGAGTTGGACCAGGCGGGCAAAGAGCTTGGCTCGTGCCGCCCATTGGCAATTCAAGCGCGGGCTAGGCCAAGCCAGGTATGGGTCGATTGGGCCATATGATCACCTCTAGCCGAAACTCGTCAAAAATGGGTATATAAAAAGATTTAGGTCGGATCTAAATAGATTTGACTTGGGAAACATTAGTAATTAATGTCTCCAACTGCCTTCTCGTCAAGTGTCCAGTTTTTATTCTATATCTTTCATGTTCTCCTCCCACCCCTCACACTTCACCAAGCTGATTCGACAAGCTCTTTTGACTAATCTGCACTCTGGAAAACTCTGATGAAGTTTTTTTATCTTTTACTTTTTTCATCTCTTCTCTCTCTCTTTCTCGCCCACTCTTTAACTCCCTCTTCTTACTATTACTATACAATAGTAAAAACAAATAGAGATCTCTCTCTCTTCATTTCACGTCTATAACAGTAATTTACAAGGGTAGAAATTTACTAAATAGTTCGAACTTCATCATTGTTTTCAATAATTTTTTTTTTAGTTTTTAGGCTTCATATGTGAGTTATTTTTATTTTCTTATTTTCTATCATTTATTTTTTTAAATAATATTTAGAATTTTACACAATTAAAAAATAATCTGATCCGATGAAGACAGTGAATAGGTACCAATTTTTCAAGTGGCCAATCCCAATCTCCACCAGGTTCAAAACTTTAATAAGAGGTATGCAAAGAACGCTCTTAGATCCTTAGTACCTTACAACATGTCCTGGCAGCGCAACTCCACAATCATGTTAAAGTCAAAGAATAAGTATGAACTAGCTTACATCATGAGCACCACTCTCAAGTAAATTAGGCAACCACATGGTGAGCAACTATAGTAATTATTCATAGTTTAAATCTAATACCTACATTACAACCTCGTAGATATGGGAACTTCTATCAAACTTGATTGTTCGTCCACAATAGTATGGCACACAATGTCTATCAAGATAAATATATATCTATCAGCATACGGTAAACCATTGAAAGATATGAATTATTTCACATGCTTTGAGATTTGTTATGCTTGGTAAGTGATACACATTCCAAGTTTTTCAAGATTGGGTCTTTGCCAACGATGTGCAAATTGACATCATGATCTGTGAAATGGATACTACTATAAAGAGAAGGAAGAGGCCCTTAGTACGAACAATATAAGTCATAATATCTAATTTACTAATACTGATTGTTTTAAATTTGCTCACCCCACGAGTTGAGCTCCCAGCAGGCGGACGGAATTTATTTGGTGGAACAAGAAGAGTCTTCAGAAAAAACATCATATAGCCTTTCTTCCTTTGACACAAACTTAGACCTTTTTGCTGTATATCACATATAAGCATGCAGAGCTTAGCCTCATTTTCCCATAATCCTCTTAAAACAGTTTCTGCCTGAATAACAACAAGAAGATGTCTTTGTCATTCCTGCTTAAACTGAGAAGTATATACTGATATTCTCCTTGAGTCATCACTAGATCATTTGATAACGGAAGAAAAATACAAATGGCTATCGGAATATAGATTTTCAATGAAATGTAAATCAAACCTCAGCAGGTAACAGATGCTTCTGACCAGAAGATAACATTTTCTTAATGTATTCAGGCGGCAGACTTTTTAATTGGTTTTTAGCTTCATTCGTTTTTTGCGTAGGCAACGGCTCCTCATCCATATGCGAAAGAGTATCACCCTCTGATTGCTGAACTTCAGCATTTTGTGCCTCACTGGATGACAGATCCAGATTAGACTCTATTATCAGATTGCTTCTTATATCAGAAGCTAGCGTATCCTACAAACAATTAAACCAAACTCTTAAGACATGACACATGATTGTGTATGATAATCATGAGATAAATTTGATTTGCTAATAAATCTCATTAGCAGTCAGAAAACAAAGCAAACTAAAATACATTTATTTTCAAGCATAAAACACCATTCCACATCATTTGATCTGTAGCGCAGTGTAAGACGAGAAAGCAGATTTAATCATGTAAGTTTCCAATGTATCTTTAGCCTGCAGAACCAGTTTACTTGGCTAATATGAAACAAACTTATTATCTTATGAATAAAACAGCAAAAGCAAAGCAATTATAGGCTTCCAAGCCTTCCATGCATGCACATGTATATGTAATCAAAACCTGGTTTCCAATAACATATTTAAATATCTGTGTGATTTCTAATATATAAACCAACAAATGACTATTAAATGAATGTTAACTATCCATCAATGATCAAACAACTCCCAATAATTGACCTAAAAAGTGGCCAAATTGGACAATGTGCAAACGATAGAAGATGAAATCAATGTATTGAAAAATGGCCCTGGGTGCCAAGCGGTCACCCCACTACCTAGCGCCTAGACGGAAGGCGGTCTAGTATTTTTAATATACAAAAAAAATAAATAATAAAATATGATATATACCATATACTAAACTTATATATATATATATATAAGTTTTTAATAGTCCACTAAACCCTAAAACCTAAACCTAGCCCACTTCCCACCCAAATGTGGACATATTTAAGGTAAATAGCTCTCCTTCCGTACAATCTAACACCATCTAGTTTATTTCCCAACCAAGTTCTTTTCTTTTTTTTTTTCTTTTGAAAACTACTTAGGTTGATTTGTTGATTTAGAGAGAGCTCTTCTGACTGAATCCACCAGAGCCTGTGCACTGGCCTTGGATGATCATGTGGGAGATGAAGTGGGAGGCCTCGCGCGCCTCATCGCCTCCTCCGTCGGCACGTGGCGATTCTCCTCGAATTGCCGCTAGATCTTCTTCGCCGACTCCGTCATCATCATCGAGTTGCCGATGAATGTCCGCCGCGTCGCCAGCAGGAGCCCTCAATACGCCCCTAGTGCCTTCGCCTACAACTCACCTCTACACAACAAAATAGAAGACTAACAGTTTTAATAGGATTTGTTGCTAGCGGGCTGCGAGTTGATCGGCTAAGCTAACGGGTAAGCAACTTAAAAAGCCCGAATCGCCTCCCCCCCCCACATTCTCTTAGTCTGAGCCCTAAGCAGAGGTGGCAAGCGAATGATGATGGTTAACTCTCAATCCCATTGTTTCTTCTTTTTCTTCCCTCCCACCTTGTGTCGACCACATTGCCGAATGTGGGGTGGTCGGTGTGCCACCCCGACATGGCGGCCGCCAAATCTGCCTTTTAAAACACTGGATGGAATATTGCTTGAAAATTGAAATCAAAAAATAGTTTAAGAACTCTCCAAAGTACTGTTGAAATCTAGTGTCGCTACATGTACATTACAAGAATTCACTACATCGGGACATAAACATATACTTCAGGAATTCAATTTAGACATAAGATTGGTGGCCATCAGTTTTTCATATTTTCCTATGAATTAGAAACACACAGTAACCACAAAGTTTGAACATGACAACTTTTATGTCAAGATTTCATGATGGCAAACACGCTACAGTTGCCAAATCAATGGGAACTCATACATGGGTTTTGCAGAAAAGAAAGTATGGTCCCGAATAGGACAGTCACACTAAGTTTTCAAATGCAATAAATTGTTCGTTTAGATAAGTTATCATGCAAAGGAAAAGAAAATTAGAAATTAGCCAATAACAATACATTTAAATCATAGAAATGAAATTCCATGTATTATTGAAAGATGAGAATTGAAATAGAAGCAAGAAATCTCATGCTGAATAGACAAACCTATGCTTGACAAGAAAAGGTTTGGTAAGAGCAAAGCAAGCAATTTGATACCAAAAATTCATGTCTAGTTTTTTAAACAAAGGGTTTATTGATAATACAAGTATAGAAAATAAATTAAAAAAGATTAACATTTTAAGCAACCAAAACGAAAGACAAATATTGCATAATGCCAGTCAGTTCTGACAAGTCCTCTCCCTTTTATTTCTTTACTTCCAATTATTTGCCTATCTAATTGAGCCTAAATAACCAAATTCATAGCGCAATCGCAATGCTTATCAAAAGATACAGTATTATGGAAAAAAAAAGAGTAGTTACTAAAAAGAAAGTCCACTTGCTGAAGTACCTTGTTGAGCCAACCAAATGTTGGACTAGTAATTTTTGGATTTCTACTACCACAGTTTGAGCATTTCTTAGGTTTATTCCTTGTTAATTTAGAAAGGATAGAGAGCGCCTCAGTGTATTGAAGGGATGTCCATGTCTGTTTCTTTGAGCCTGTCGCATCTGGGCATGTTTCTCCAATATGATCAGCAGCATATTTCACAGCATCCTCTTCAGGAAAAAATAACTCACTCCATGAGCGAGTTTCTAAATTTCTAGCCTCAACAATGTCACCCCTTATAATAAGGTCCAGTTCTGAAGCATATCTTTGCACCTAATTTGACAAATAGGTGAATGAACAACAGAATAGGCAAAGATTCAGAAAGAACATCTATGAAATGAACTAAAGCAGAAGGAAAAATATAAGCAACCAGCATAGCATTACCTTTTCTTCATTCAACCTAAATTTATGGCAGTAGAAGCAAGTAATCTGAAGAATATTTTGAAGACTCCTAAAAAGCAAAGGGTTATAAAGTGGTTTTGCAAGATCAATATGACCACAATGTCCTGGGCACCGAACGGAAAGCTGACCACAAGATTTGCAGCTGCATAAAGTATTTAAAAAATCATGCATTAGAAATTGGCTCACAACTCCTTTATGAAACCGTAATTGCAGAGTTCATTAAGTAGACAAGATTACTCAAAATCAGCGGTACCAATTAAGCTCAACTCAAAATCATGCGATATTTCAAAGATGTAAAACATATAATCTGTACTAAGATGTACCATTAATCAACGCATTAAGTTGTTTGAATAATAAAGGTAGATGCAAGACAAAATTGAAAATTCTACACTGTACTAGGTAAATCATCATTTCTCAATTCTAGAATAGCAACAATAGCAACAACAATAAAACAGCCAAGCCTTTTCTTCTAATTATTTAGGGTCAAGTATATATATTATCCAAATTTAATCTCTAATTAGTGGAGGTGTTTATGTCAAAACCACATTCCGAAAGGCGCCTACATAATGCAAGTGTTCAAAACTCAAAACTTAAGGGATAGTATGGCGCAAATGCGGACGCATATTAGAGCACATAAGTGTTTGATATTAGGATGTATCTAATTGATAATGTATAATAAGCAATTGGAAATCAAGGCCTTGGAAAGAAATATAGAACATAGACTTTTCTCTCTCTATACAAAGTCTATCAATAATTGTAGTTAAGTTAGTATAGTAAGGCTCGGAGCCTCCAATAAGTCGTATGCCAGTCCTTTGCTTAGCGACATGTGGGGCAGCATAGGGATCACAAACATATGTGGCCAACTATGAGAGAGCATGGTCATCTTTAGAGAACAATGAGTCAAATCAAGATTATCATGTATTCTCTTAGTAATTCCTCGCATGCTGGTTTTGGTTTTCCCTCCCTGAATGAAATTACAATCTCAACTTGTACCAATGCACTACATGACTTGCCCTCTAAGAGTGCAGCACTTCTAATATTATCATTTATCATCATATTCTATACTTGTACTATCCGTAACCTCAAAAACACTCCATCAAAGAATTGTTGTTTCTAATTGTTCAAAAGAAATTTCCTGTAAAGCATTGCTGGTCTGATGGTCTGTCATCTCACGAAATATTCCTTCCAACTTAGGTGATCACAAAACACAGGAATTTTTCCATTATTTTCATTGGTAATAAATTTAGAAATGTAAAGAAATTTCTCAATCAACACCTAAATTTGTGCATTCCTTACAGATATTTTTGATCCATGCTGAATAATTTTCATGATTTGTACTTTCCATCGATTTTAAGGGCTTCTGATGATCTGATTAGACTTGATTTGATAAGATCTTTCTCACAATCTTCAGCCCACAAAATGTTAGGTTTACTATTATTAGAAGGAAAAAAACAGGCCAAGAATCTGAGAGCTTATCACGTCGTTAGTTAAGTTCAACAGTAAGATTTCATTCTAAATATGCAACTCAAGCAGGTCTGGATTCTAACTCATCTAAGGAAGGGAGGCAACTTGCAAGAGATGCTCATTAACTGGCCCAACATAGACATAAATGAATGGAAGGTTTCTAAAAACAGGTTATATCGCTAAAACAAGAAATCGAAGTAACTATCAGTCGGTGGTCAGGTCACATGAGCATTTACTGTGGAAAACAATAAGTACTTAACATGTTAGACAATTGTAACTCAACATAGTCAACGATGTTATGTAAAGTTAGTATTACATTTCATTCAGGTTCACTTTGGGACAATCTTGCTGAGTCAAAAAGTATATGCTATTTTTAGCAAAACCTTATGATGAAATTTTAGAGTATTTACACGATCAAAGACGTAACTCTTCACAATACAATGAGTTCTGACTTTCAAGAATAAAGGTATCCAGAAAACCTAATTTTCATGAAGTGCTAGATGTTGCAAAAATATTCTCGACAGTAAGAATACTAGTGTCAGAAGATAAAGGAGATATGGGTGGTGTAAGAAGTTAGAGAAAAAAGGTAGTATTACAGAATATGTCCACTGATACAAGGCAAAAGGAAAAAATGATCGAGAGAATATGAAAATTAAAGGCATTCCCATCAGCTTTCTTGTTATTTTGCTTTACTCTAGTATCGTTAGTTTGTTACATCATAATTCCATGTTCTTGTTTTTCAGCTTAAGCAAAAGAGTCTAATCTTGTGCCAAACTGGTTACTACATTTTACTTACTTTTCATTCATATATTGACATGATGGTGCAAATGTAATGGTAAATCACAAGTAGTAACTCAGAACACATTGGCCAATGATTCATGCATAATTAGTCAAGAATAGAAATAAAAAGTGCAAGCACTAAAAGGAAAAAACAAAAAAGATAGACAACTGAAATGCAACTCTTATCCAGGTAAGAAATTTGGCGCCACGACTGCGATGTATTAGCAACTCACGGGTCAGTATCATTTAGAGGACCCAATGCTGGATCATACAATCCGTCCGGAACAGGAGTGCTCTTGACATCAAGGAGATCAGGCCTCGTAATCTTCTTTACGCTAATCTTCCGCACTTCCTCCGGACTGTAAAAACTAAAGTGGACAGACTCCACAGTCTCTGATGCCGCCTTCACAAAGAGTAATAAGAATAAGTTACCCAGATAATCAAATCAAGCCACCAGTATCTTAATTAATTGCACATGTTCATAAAACAGCTTTAAAAATAAATCTCTGATCCAAAAAATTCTGGACTCCCACCATTGTTAAAAAGAATTAAAAAAAAAAAAACGAATACGAAGTGACGTCGTAATTTTCTTAAAAAACAGCTAAAACATTGGATTATCAAACAAATAAAAATGTGACTTTTACAACTATAAGATAAACCGAACACAAAATATTGGAACTCTTTGGCACCCGAGAAAGAATTAAAAAAATCAAAAAACTATATGGAAATTATAATAATGTGATCAGAGATTGATGAGCAAACTAAGAACTAGAGTGGCGAATAGAACCTCGTCGGATCGCGCGCCGGCCATCTCTGAACGGAGGAGCTTGCGACGGCTTCAAAGAGTGAGAGAAAGAGAGTTCCTGGAGGTTTATCGTGGACCTGTGCGATTGCCTCGGGCCTGACCGGCTTTCGCGAGAGCTTCAAGGTTAGGGCTTAAAAGCTCCTGTATCACATTGATGTGAGAAGGCCACTCTCACTTGCGATTGACCCTCTCACTACTCATCGACTGGCGAAGAAGCTGCAATAATTGGATTCGACCAGCGCGCCTCGTAGAAAACAAAATCAAAGGTACGAGACGGGGGTGGGGGGGGAGGAAGGAGACTCACTCTTCTCTGTCTAAAAGGGAGGTTTAGGGTTTTAGGAGGAAGAGGCCGTCAGGGTTAGAAATCAATTCCGATTGGGAAATCACAACCCGGTTAGGCATATTTTTATTTGTATATTGCGATTTAGACCCTACATTTGCACTGTTTTAATTCGACCCCTGGATCTTTTGATGAATGGAAATTTAAATTAAAAGAAATCATATATGTGACTGTATCTCTTCATTTTGCATCCAAAACATGACTTCTAAACTAGGAAACTTTTTTGGATACTTAAAAAATGGTGATAGTTGAGACGATCTAAGTGAAATTATTTTTAAAATTTTTCTTAGCATCCAAACAATTATAATGAGAGTATGATACACAAATAAGATAAGAGATAGAGTGATGAATCTTTACACAAGCTCTACGGTCGACTACAATAAGTATAAATAAAGCAATACATCAAACAAAAATTACTCTAGTAGAAACCCATAGATACACAGGTGCACAGAGTCTTGGGTCAGCTTATAACTCCATTGCGATCCAATAGCTCAAGACATAGTACTATAAATCTCCAAGCTAAGTAATCAAAGATCACCGACCGTCAAAAATAAAAGGAAGAAGAAAACTAAACACATCCAATATATATCAGGTTGAGAGAAGGGAGGAGAAAAACTTTCTCCCCTACCTTAGGATGAGTTCTAAAGAAGAGAGAAGCAATAAAAATTCCCCCACACTTTTCACAGTGCCACCCAGAGCTACTATCAAGCAAGGCTCCTTGCCTGAGCAAAGGATCACCGTCCCTCCCAGCTTCGGTCTTCTACAGTCACCTCCATCAATAAATACCTAAATATCTCTCATTTGACTTTAAAATCTAATTACCTATTCTTTTACTTAAAAACATTTATTTAAGCTTATCTAAGGGTATCAATATCATCTATAGTTATTTTAACATATCTATATGTTAACTGACAATTAAGAAAACTAATAATATATTGGTTGAGAAAACTAATAACATAGTATTTTTTAGGCATTGCAAGTAAAATACATGATTCAAATAATAAGCATCCAAATGATATAGTCGGAATGATAATAAATACAAAATATAGATTTTTTTTGATAAATTTTTCTTTAATAAAATACCAACAAAACACTTTACACCGTTATTAGTAGATCCATAAAAAATAATTAAGCCTACTCAAGCTCAGCTTAATAAGGCTTAATCAAGCTCAGCTCACATAAGGAGCCAAGATTGATCAACCGAATCAGAGTCATATTTAATTTCAAACCAAGCTTGATTTATACTTAATTTGAAATGAGTTGGAATTGCTTATAAAGCTACTCAGGCTTGAAATAGGCTTCTATTAAATTTAAGCAATTCAAATTTGATATACTTAAAATTAATTTCAAGCCAAGCTTTAGACTTAATTTGAAATATGTTAGAATTGTTTATCGAGCTCGAAGTATGCTTGCATTGAATTTAAGCATTTCAAATTTGATCTTTGGAGCTCCCAAACTCAACCCAATTATATCCCTACTTATTACTTTAACTCTACTTAGGGTGTTTTCTATGATTTAATCGAAATAAACATATAATGTGGAATACCAAATGTAGAAAGGAATTGCATGAGTAATCCTTTTCAGGGAATTTGCAGTTTTGCATGTTACACCTCAATTTAAGCAACAGCAGAGGCAACCCAAAAGATGCAGTTCTCCTCAAAGCAACTCCTCCAATATATGGCACCATGGACTGGAAGAGTTAACATTCTGTTACAAAGTTAAGATAAAAATTGCAATGAAATTGACAAAGTGAAGTAGGGAATCAAATGAGATCATTAAAGATCTTTAGATATAAAGCAAAAGGTTAAAAATATCAGTCAGTCGATTTATAAAGTATTCATCAACTTGCGCCAAATTTGTCGGTCAGAATATTCTGTAGCAATATTATAAGGTTGCGTAGAAAGTTGCGCAGTTGTAATGATTGTCTTTCGATGAGTTTGTCCGCGAGAAAGAAGAAAAAAATCTGGTGCTGGTGCGCGAGTTAAGGACTTATGTAGAAATTTCTATTGCTGTCTACAATAAGGAGGTGACCAAGAAATCTCACCAGAATTAGCTTCAATTATAGGATTTGGATGATTACATCCATATCTGGTTTATTCATCTTAACTTCGATTCTATGTTCAATTAGAATTCACCAAGTCTAAACGGTATAGGCTTGATCAGAGCTCTGAAGAGAATAAGGAGGTGAACCAAGAAATCTCACCAGAATTAGCTTCAATTATAGGATTTGGATGATTACATCCATATATAGTTTATTCATCTTAACTTCGATTCTATGTTCGATTAGAATTCACCGAGTCTAAACAGCATAGGCTTGATCAGAGCTCTGCACAGAATCTGTGATATGTAGTCATGTTCAAGTTACACAGGGAATAATTTTGGTATGGAAAACTTTTAACACACTGGTCTTTCTATCCTCTTATCTTTATGTTTGGCCCCCCACAGCTAAGTAGGGTATCCTTAACAAGCTAACATGACTATGTCTCTTGAATTTATTCAGGGCATCTTTGCTAAACACTCAAGCTAAAGAAAGAAGAAATAAGGACTCATGATTAAAGTCTTGTAAGAGGCTTAGAGTCGACAGCGAAAGATATTCTTTTGGTGGTCAGCTTCTATTTATCAACGACGTGGAAGACCTTGAACCATACTAGTTTGTTAAACTTAGTACTGCATCGCTATCGGCGCATATGTGATGTCGAAATTCTGATTGCTGAAATTATACTTCAGCAAGTAATACAGAATAGCATACAAAAGGAGATAGGTGCATACCGAAAAATGTAATTAGTTTCGCATTTCTGATAGGTTAGAATGCCAATTGCAGAAACTCTCCTAGTTTTTTTTTTCCTATCAGAACTTATTTGATGATAATTATGTATTTAAGGTTTAGGGATAAGATCAAGTTGCTCCATTTGGATGGCAAATAAAGGCAAGAATCACATTACTGCCTTGCTATAGTTAGGCTATAGTAACAACTGTCCTTTGTAAGGATACCAAAAGTTTGGAACAATACAACAATACTTCACAGCTAAGTACATTTACTGGTGACTTAGTTTCAGTTATATATCTCCTTCCTCCTAATAGAACAACACTCCACAGCCTCAACTCTGACCTTCGACTTCCGGTGGCGGTGATCACCATGAGCTGCTTCATGTCCACCGTGCGTGTTGCCGACGAGAGTTCCATCGGAGGAGGGGAGAATCAACTGAACACAGATCGCATCGGCAGGAGAAAACATAGGCTCTCAGCTGTGCTTTCGATCCTGTTTGCTCCTGTTGCTTTACTATTAAGCCTAGTCTGCGAGGGCAACAACGAAGTCGAGAATGTACATCTGCCTGCTTCTGCGACGTTGACCTCTGCATCCACCGAGTTACTGGTACGTGAGAGCATGCGCTACGTGATCTTCATGTAGGAAATCCTTTCAAAATAATCGAAATAAGATTCGTAATGCGATGATGCATGCATTATATTGTTCGCTGGAATGTTTAGGCTGCACTCTCATCAGAGGGAGAGGATGTACATGGAAGTACTTTCGTGTTGCCAAGGCTTTAGATATCGATAAAGGTTATGTATTAATTCCTCTCCTTCATGGATTCAGTGTAATGGAAAAGGAAGTGATGTTTATATGTATTATTCTTTCTTGTCTCTGATATTAATTCTAATTAGGAGGTTCTATAATATGAAGAAAGAAAGAAGAATACATAGATAGATAGATACATTAATGATCAGCACTGTTAGCATGCAGTAGGATGTTTCCTTCTCCAAAAGAGAAATGAATCTTGCTTTAACCTAGTTTTATAGTTCTTCTCTGGAACACTGAACAATTACTGTGGAGTGGAAATCCTTCTTTTAAAGTAATTTGGCTAATTTATGAGCTCAAGAACTAAAAAGATTTGTGTTCAGTTATAATCTTGCGTGATATTTCTTTGTTACCAAATGATTCAATAAGAACTATTAATTTCTCTCTTCTAATTGAACGGTTGAGATTAAATAATACTAAATAAAACCGAAAGTATCAGTCACTTTTCTAAATTATAAAGATAAATTAATCATATTTTATTTCTCTCTTAGCTATTCATTTTTTTATTAAAAATAATAATAAATCGGTAGAAGTTGACACTCTTATTATTAAGAAAACAGTTATAAGAATAAGCAATAAAAAATTACTTAAATTTTAATTTTTTTTATCGATTAATCTAGTCACATATTTATAATATCTTATATACCATTTAATTTATTAAAGGATGAAAATTATTTTCAATAAATAATCGGTTAGTATGGAATATTGCTCTTCTTTGTTTTGTTTTAGAGAATTTTACAAATAACATCCTATATTTTATTTATTTTGTTAATTACACTTCATCTTTAATATTTTTATAATCTAATATTTTTTATATAATTTTTATTTAACATTTCGATGCTTTTTTGACTAACTGATATTAATTAAAGTTCTAAAATACTCCAACCACCTCTTCTTACCATTGCTACGGCCACTACCTACCCTCGTATTTCCCACTTCTCCCTCTCCTTTTATCTTTATTACCCTCATCTTCTTCTTTTATCTATTCTTGTTTTAATAGAGGGTTGAAGAAGATGGAGCGAGCCGTTTAATAACTCTGATTTAAGAATCAATATCCTCCGGTAAACATGAGACAGTGAGAATAATGTGAAAGATCAGAAAAGAGACGACGAAGGAGACGTGAGTAATTTAAATATTCGGTAACTTATTTAGTATATTATAATATAATATTTTTTTGTTGGTACCATTTAAGTTAAATGAGGATGTTAAATAAAAATTATAGAAAAAAATTAAGAGGTCATATTACAAAATTATTAAAAATAAAATATGAATTATAAAATAAATAAAAATATAAAGTGTTATTTGAAAAAATTTCTTTGTTTTTTGTATCACTTATAATTGAGAGGGATAACCATGCAAGTGATTGTTAGTTTGTGAGTACAATTGAAGTTGTGGAACTATGACACGGAATAGGATCATGGTTTTGATAATTTCCTTAAACCCCTAGTAATGTTGATAATTAAGGACCTTAAACCTTATAAAATGAGTTAGAGTAAAATAAAATCTGAAAATCAAAATAGATTTAAAATTATTGATTAATGTCAGATAAAAATTTGCCCCTCTTACATAAAACTTTTTCATCATCGGCCCCTCGAGTGTTGGAGTTTTATAGAAGAGTCCCCACATATTCTTCTATCTTAAATACAAAGATACGAGGGTCTTCTTGTAAAAACTCCTCTTGGATATAAAAAGGAAGGCTTGGTTTCTCGCGCTAAAGAAAAAGAAATTGTTCCCTCGTCTTTCTTCTTCTCTCCACCCGAACGCCACCACCGTTCTCCCTTCTCTCTCTCTCTCTCTCTCTCTCTCTCTCTCTCTCTCTTTCCATTCTACGCCAATTTCTAGGGTTAGGGTCCCGGCGTTCTCCTTGAGCTCTCCGCCGGCGACCGCGGCAAGGGCAAGATTAACGACGACGGCCCGCTGCTGGCATTTAACCGCCGCCGTCATCTCCGTTGTCCGTTCTTCAACTCTCCGAACACCACGCCTGCCCCCGGAGAAGTCGATCTTGCGTTGGTGCATTGGTTCGTCGATCTTCATCGGACGATTCTTTCTTGCCGAAGCCTTGGAGACTGGCCAAATCGTGACCTAGCTTACTCTTGAGGCCGTGAACTTTGCAGGTGCTCCTCAGGCGCTCATCGAATTGCATCTTTCTGGATCTCCGACCAATAAGAACATTTCTTTGAAGCAATTGGTGACTTTCTTGACGTTCAGGCTGGGAGGAGGGAGGACTTTATTCCATTCTTGCTCATTTTCTTGAAGAGGCTCGAATTGGTGGGCTGCAGGGACGATCAGCTCTACCGCAAATTACAGAGATTACTATCAGAGCTCCTTTAGTCATCGTTAGATGCCTGGGGTTTGATCTCTTGCTTGTCAGATAACATGATTCATGATCTGGGGCCACTTATCCGCCAGCAGGTTGAGTCAGTGCTGGTGCTGCTACGTGAAGAAGATGTACCCGATTCAGATGATATCCTTAGAGAATTCGCCCAGTCAATATTTGAAATATCAAAAGTGACAACGCCATGCGAGGGGAAAGTATGGGACACGGGAGGCTATAACAGTCAGCTGCAGGTAGATTGGGTTTCTTTGCATGAATTGTCCACTAAACTGTGGGAAGCTGTTGATGAGAATCTGAAGAAGGTCGAGGACTTGGTCAACGAAAAGAGTCTGACAGATGATACATATCCAGTGAAAAAATGCTCACAAATTGCTTCTATTATAACAAGGATTGTCTGGTTTTCGCAGGCAATTGGGAAATCTATGGAGAATATCCATCCACTTATTTTGGCACAGCGAGTACCGCTAAATTTTCTCTTTAGTTTAGCAAGGAGGGACAGAAGTTTTGAATGGTTTTTGGCCTTAAAAGATGTTACACATTTCAAGGCAAGGAAGAACTTGGTGTTGATATTGTTTGAGGAGAGAAGAAATAATCATATCTATGAGATGTCAATTGACAGGTCCTCTTTGCTGGTCAATTCTTATGAACTTATCCAAAGTGCTAATCTAAATTTATTGCGTAATGAGCTTCAAGTGACATTCGACCATGAAGAGGCCTCAGGTCCAGGTGTTCTGTCAGAGTGGCTTTGTCTGGTATGTCAAGAGATTTTCAATCCTCATTTTGGCCTTTTCTCCTCATGCCAACATGACAAGCGCCGGTTCTTTCCAAATGGTAAGTTTCTGCTTCATTTGCAGTCAATATTGGCCTTTGAAGCTTAGAGCATATTCTGTCTGTGTGCATGGCTGTGATCTGTTAAATGATTAGTCTGGAACATACGAAAATGGAATTTTCTTGCCAGATCACTTAAGGAGAAGAAGCATATTACTGTTAATGACTTATTGCACTACGTTTGCTTAGGACCCATTTTGATACATGATAACATTCTAACTGGGGAATGATTGTTCCCATTTTCTTAAAGTATTCTAATGGGATTTATGGATGGGTTCAATAGCATTTTACTATAATGATTATGCATATCTTAGTGAGGTAACAGCTCTACCGAACAAAACTATCAATACAAAATCAGGAGCGAGTAACAGCTGGGAAGCATCTAAAACCTAGTAGTTTATTGTGATGGTATACTTTGCATAATTTCTATAAGTTCTTTTTATATTAGTTACCTGTTCATTTTGGAGTCTAACATTGCCAAGATTGTAGCAAAGTTTCTTGCGCATGGATTTGAGAGGCTACAGGAAAGCTTTTAGGTCATATCAACAAGAACACAAATTTAGATCTGTAAATGATTGTAATTTGTCAAACCATGGAATATATCATGTAAAAATATTGCTATGGTGAACAAACAGTGTCTACTTTCCTTTCCATATTTTTGGAGGTCTCTAAGTGTTGAACAAGCAATACACGCTTTGTACCTGTTTCTCTTAACCCAACATGTGTGAGGCATTTCCTTGAAATTTCACTCAGACAATGTTTTATACGTATTTCATGAGTTATGCATAACTAGAGGTGTAAATGAGTCGAGCTTGCACAAGCTGAGCTCAGCTCCCCTCAGCTCGAAATACGTATAAAACAAGCTCGAGATCTGTCAAGTTGGAGCAAGGCCAATGTGAGCTTTGGTCGATTAGGCTTGAAAAATTAGCTCTCCAAATATGGACTTGTTTAAATGTAACCTATAAGCCATTGGATTCTATATCTAATGGCTCTAATTGTTCTATGCATAAAAATATATACAATAAATTTGAAGTAACTAAGCACGAGCTAGCTCAATTGACACACCCCAACACATAGCTCCAGTGAGCTGGTTCTCATTCTTCCGTACAGTTGACTAGCTTCTTCTTTCTATATATGTCCTTAGGGATGTAATGCTTTTGCATAGTAGCTGGAGCATGTTTAGATTTGTCCTATATAGCTTGTGATAATGGCAAGCGTTTTGTCATCGCATTGCCAAAGATTTAGTTTTATAGATGTGGTCTACGTTCATCCCTGGCTTTTGACTAATAACTAATAACTAATAACTGATTATTTCAATAATTCTTAGACATGTTAGTTTGCCAATTTCTTTATTTTTTTTTCTGTACCTTTTATTTTATATGAAAATTAATAATGAAGTACCCATACATTAACATACTGCATCTCTTCCATGAAAAACTATGAGCTGGAGCTAATGAAATCTTTTAAGGCAGGTTGTAACCTGTAAATGGGATTTATAATGTCCTGGGAGACAGATCAGTAGCTACATTACATTCTAGTATGTTAAGTCAAATGACCATACAAGAGACCTTTCATCACAGAGGACCTTAAGAGCCACATTAGTTTTTAAGTAATTTCTGCAAACATTTATTTGCTTGTAGGTGCAAATTCATTTCAATAATGTCAAACATCACTGGTTCCAGTCTGTTTTGTAAATTTTGCAGAATCTGCTACGGAAAATCATGATTATGGATATTTCCGTTTCAGTGGTCGAGTGATTGCCTTAGCTTTGGCATATGAAGTTCAAGTAGGTATTTTGTTAGATCGCACTTTTTTCTTGCAACTAGCTGGCGAACAAGTTACCTTGGAAGATGTAAAGGTTGCAGATCCACAATTGTACTCTAGTTGGAAACAAATTTTAGATATGGATGCTGAAACTTTGGATTCAGATGCTTTAAAGCTAACATTTTCTAGAGATATTGAATCTCAGGGGTCTAGGAAAAATATTGAGCTTGTCCCTGGGGGTAATGAGATTGCTGTAAGTAGCAGGAACAAGGAACAGTATGTTGACCTCCTGGTACAGAGTCACTTTGTAACATCCATCTCCAGTCAGGTTACTTATTTTGCTCTAGGTTTTGCTGATATTCTCGCTGAATCAGAAAAGAAGCAGTTTTTCTTTAACTGTTTGGACCTTGAAGATCTTGATTTGATGCTTGGTGGATGTAGCAATATTAGTGTGATGGATTGGAAAATGCATACTTTCTACGAAGATTACAGTGCAGATGATGATCAGATCTCTTGGTTTTGGGAGGTAAATCTCAAGGTTATTTCTCTCGATTTATTGTTTTCTATGTATATAAGTAACCTTATTTGAAAGTCTGTAATCTGCTAAAAGTCTAGTCGGAAGTGTATTTGGAATTGTAAGTTGATCTACCCACTTCTGTTGCTTATTATATATACTTTCTTTTTTTGGTTTACTAATTTTCAAATTATATTTATTGGAGAAATGAGTTCAACTGCAAGTATTTCCTTGGTCGTGTTTAGTACCTGTAAGTGTCCGCACTATTATGTGCTTTCTGCTCTTGGACTCTCACTAATATATTACTCTATCATGTATGTCATTGCGTTGATAAATGTCTAAAGACTAAATATCTAGGTCTCTCTCATTTTCTGAAAAGGTTTCCATGTAAACATTTCACAGATAATTAGCTTATATGTCGGTCGAGCTACGCATAGTAAAACTAGCATGAAGCATGCTATCTTTAGATGTACCTTAAACCTTTGTTCAACCATCAGTCTTCCATAAAGGTAATATGTCTTAACCTTTGTCATCTAACACATTTTGTTACCTTCAGATAGGATGGATGATCGTGTCGTGGAAATTCTATATTGGTTGTCATTTAAATCCTTTAACTATTTTGGGTTTATCATCTACTTTAGTTCTGAGACATGATTACAAGTCGGGTGGAGTCATTGGATTAGTTGGTGGCATGTAAGATGCTGCTGCGTGGTATTGGTAGCCTGAAATAAAGTGCAGTATGAGAACATTATCTAAATGAGTTAGAGATGCCATCACTCAATAAGCTACCAATAGCTGATCATGGGACTTCTGCAGATTGTCGAGGAAATGTCCGAGGAGCAGAAAAGAGAACTCCTCTACTTCTGGACAGCTATAAAATACTTACCAGTTGAAGGTTTTCGGAGCTTGGAATTCGAGCTATGTATCCGTAAATATCAAGTACCTGAGGAATATCTTCCCAACGCATCCACTTGCTATTATATCCTTGGCCTCCCTCCCTACAGATCGAAATCCGTCATGGCTAAGCGGCTTCAGGTAATAATCCAAAATCACATAAGCCAGAGTTTTGGCAAATACTGAAACAAGTGGCTTTCTATGCTCACAGTCGCTCATGTTTCATTTTACTTTGACATGCGTGAACCAATCAGTTAGTACTTTAAATGCATGTTAGGAATCTTTCATCAATCGTATACTCTGTAAGATGTGTCCTGACGATCGAAGAGCTAGAAATAATTGAATTTCCACTTTCCTCCTCCTTTGGAGAAAGAGTATTGCACCTTCTTTCTTTCGCAGTTGCTTTCCTATTTCATTTTATTATGATATGCATGTCCCCAAGCAATACGTTCTTCAAAGGTATCTTGGATCCTTTCATCCACCTTTACTACATCATGTCTGCCATCATCCATTTCTTCCAGGGCATGTTTGGAGTCTTTTGTGTCTGTTCATTTTATGGATATTCTGTTTACCAGAAATATTCAGATGTTTTCTTGTTGACTATTGGATGGGGAAGTCATGAGAAATTTGCACTAAATCTCCTCTGCACTAAACTATTGGTTGGAGTATATCAACAGCGTACAGATCGAAATGAAGTAAGATTACTTGCTGGCGTAGTAAAATATTTTAAAGTTCTCATTATTTACGGGTCGAGTTCTATGTTTTTAATATACTTTAATCATCAGTTTAGTTTAGATTAACCATTTATATAGACATACATGATATATATATATATATATAAAGGATACCATGTCGAAACCTAATTTAGATATTTTTCCCGTAATCAAGTCCTATATATTACTCTTCAAAGTTACTTCTTGCATTAATGGGTACACACATTGTAAATAAGAACTTGAGGAATATGCATGTGCACATAAAACCCACAAAATGATAATTTGCAACATAATTTTGCTTTGTAATTATATTAGCAACCGTGGACCAAAACTCATATTACTTGCAAACGGGGATATTTTGTAATTAGAAAGACAGCAATAGGTTTGCTTAAGATTTATTATTGATTACAGCAAAGTAGACATTGTTTGCAAGCAATATGAGTTGTGATCCAAATTTAGAATGAGATTAGTTGAATTATTTCTCTCACCCTGTTCAAGCTACCTATATATTTGAGCCTAAATAATTGAAAATACGAGGTTCAAGCTGCAAAATACTGAAAAAGAAAGAGTACTGCGTCGATAGTCGATACAAATTGTTAAAAGGAAGGGGTTAAAACGTCATTAAACCAGCTAAAAAGTGAACTTAATCTGTTTCTCCACTTCGATGGCGATCCCAAAGAAAAATGCTTTCTTGCATGGCACCGCAGACGGGGAGGCCTTCAGAAAGTTTATAAGGAGGTTCTGGCAGTATGCTTTAGAGTTAAGAGGAATCATATCAACCTCCCTTTATCGGGTTGGCCAGTCTGATTTGGGTCGGGCTTTTTAGGTCAATTGGTTTTGGGCCTCTCTTCACCAATATCTCTTATAGGAGCCTTCAAGGCTCAGGGTGTGATCTCACTGACCACCATGGCCGGCGCGTATGGGTGGCGTGCCTCTCGTCGTTGATCGCTTTGGTCGACTTCTCTCCACTTTGTGCGGATTGTCCTAGTCGAGGGTAAGATTTTGATGTCGCCGATTGGGGGAGCCTACGGTGGAGGCCGGAGTATTGTGCACTAACCTTTGAGATATCATTATCACTGTATCACTAAAACATATTGGTTAGGAAATGCTTATGTACTACTTTTTAACACACTCAACTTTCGATGCGGAATTAAATAACTACAAGAAACATATGCATGAGCTTGACCGTGAGCTGCGAGTGGACTAGTTGGATAAGGAGGCTGGATGGATGGGCAAAGGCCTGATTTATACTATCGATTTATAAATCGGGTTAGAATTGGTGTGCTTACTACAATATTATCTCGGATGGGCTTAGGCCTAGTTCATGCGGACTAATCTATTTGATTATCGCTATCAACCTCTATATAAAAGGAGGTTGTGTTTAAGCTTTTTATCACCAACAAGGAAGAGATTGAGATTATAGTGAAAAGAATAAAGGTCTTTTTAGATATCAGAAGATGTTAGAATTTTGATGGTTTACAATTTAGGAAAAGATGGAGAAAACTAGTTGGGAAATTTGTTTATTTTTCAAAATCGGTTAATACTTCCTGCAGAGAAATCCTAAAATTATAAATTAGATAAAATTATTTGTATTTTTTATATATATTATAAATTATTCTTAAAATCACTGTAAGGGTAATATTGGTATTTTAAAAAGATTGAATGCAGGCATGCGATTGCAAAAGAAATCTAAAATGGGTAGTAGTGCAAAATCTTAAATTGTGTTGATTTATAGTGTTGATCGCTTTCTTTGCAGCTACAGAGAAAAACTAAAATGGTAGATGTGCAAAAAGATAAAATGATATTTAACATTATTGGATTACTTTTTCACCATTAGCCCCTCGATTATCAGAGTTTTTATAGAAGAGTTCTCATGTATTGTTACATCTGATATCCGAACATATGAGGTTCTTCTTGCAAAAGCTCCTCTTGCATTTGAAAAGAAAGACTCGGCTTCTCGCGCTAAAGGAAAGAGAAATCGTTCCCTCGTCTTTCTTCCTCCTCCAGCCGAACGCCACCACCGTTCTCTTCTCTCTCTCTCTCTCCCCCGCTCTGAGCCAATTTATAGGATTAGGATTCCGACGTGATCCTTGATCTCTCCGACCGCGATGTTCTCCTTCGGCCGCTCCAGAGGTGCCTCCGGCGCCCGCGACCGCGGCAAGGGCAAGATGGAGGACTCACTCACCCCTTCCTCCTCATTACCCTCCACCTCTACCTCTAGCCCCTTATCCTATGTCACCGATGACGACGACGACGACGCCCCGCTGCCCGGTTCTCAAAAGATCTATCAGATCCAATTCTTCGTCCGCCCGATATCCCGCTCCACCCTCGTGGTCCGCGCCCGATCGTCGGACACCGTGGAATCCGTCATCATGCACATCTGGTTGATGACCGGCATTAACCCCTCGGGTCTCCGCCTCCTCTACCGCAACCGCCAGCTCCGCAATGACGCCACCCTCTCCGCTTCGGGGGTCGAGTCAGATTCCACCCTCCACGTTGTCGGGCGGCTCCGGAGCACAATGGAGCACCGCGTCTGGCGTTTCACCGCCGCCCTCATCTCCGCTGTCCGTTTTCTTGAACTCTCTCCCCCCCTTGGAGAAGTAGATTCTGGCTTGGAGGATTGGTTCAAGATCCCCATCAGAAGGTTATTTCGTGCCGAATCCTTACAGACCAGCAAAAGCATGACCTGTCTTTCTTTTGAGGCCTTAAAATTTGTAGGTGCCCCTCAGGCGCTCGTCGAATTGTATCTTTCTGGATCTCTGACCAACAAGCACATTGCTCGTGTTGCAATTGATTCCTTTCTTAGCGTCGATGCTCCGAGGAGGGAGGAATTTGTTCCGCTTTTGCTCATTTTCTTGAAGAGGCTCGAATCGGTGGGTTGCAGGGACGATCATTTCTACCGCAAATTACAAAGATTACTTCTAGACATCATTTTGACAGCGTCAAATTCTGGGCAATTGATCTATTCCACACCAGCTGCCTTGGTTCATGAGCTGGAGCCACTTATCCGCAAGCAGACTGAGTCACTGCTGGTGCTGCTACGTGCAGAAGATGAACCCGATTTAGACGATATTCTTAAAGAATTCTCCCTGTCAATATCTGCAATAGAAGGAGCGATAAGGGCATGCACAGGGAATGTATGGGACACAGGAGACTATAGCAGGCAGCTGAACTTACATTGGGTGAGTTCTCTGCATGAATTGTCCACTGAGCTGTGGAATGCTGTTGATGGGAATCTGAAGAAGATAGAGGATTTGATCAACAAAAAGGATTTGACAGATGATACATATCCAGAGAGAAGATGGTCACAAATTGCTTCTATTATAACAGGGATTGTCAGGTTTTGGCAGGCAATCGGGAAATCTAGGGAGAATATCCATGAACATATTTTGGCACAGCGAGTACCGCTAAATTTTATCTTTGGTTTAGCAAGGAGGGACAGAAGTTTTCAATGGTTTTTAGCCTTCAAAGATGTTACACATTTCAAGGCAAGGAAGAACTTGGTGTTGACGATGTTCAAGGAGAGAACACATAGTGGTTTCTACGTGATATCAATTGATAGGTCGTCTTTGCTGCGGAATTCTTATGAAATTTTCCAAAATGTTGATCTAAGTTCATTATGCAGTGAGCTTCATGTGACCTTCAACCATGAGGAGGCTATAGGTCCAGGTGTTATGAAAGAGTGGCTTTGTCTGTTATGTCAAGAGATTTTCAATCCTCATCTTGGCCTTTTCTCCTCATGCCAATCTGATAAGCACCGGTTCTTTCCAAGTGGTAAGTTCCTGCTTCATTTGCAATATTGGCCTTTGAAGCTTGGAGCATATTCTGTCTGTGTGTGCCTGTGATTGGTTAAATGATTAATCTGGAACATATGAAGTAGCCTTTTCTTACCAGATCATATAAGGAGAAGAAGCAGATTACTGTCAATGACTTACTGTATTAGATTTGTTTAGGACCCAATTTGATACAAGATGACATTCTAACTAGGAATTATCGTTCCTTGTATAAATCGTGGAACATTTTCTGAATTTTTTTTAACAGGATAAATGGATGGTTCTATAGCATTTTAGTCAATCATTCAAACAATATAATGACAATGCATATTTTTGTGAGATAATAGCTCTACTGGACAAAGTTATCAACAGAAAATCAGGAGCGAATAATAGCAGGGAGGCATTTAAAACCTATCCGTTCATTACGATGATATACTTTGCCTAATTTCTATAAGTTCATTAAACTTTAGTTACTTGTTCATTTTGGAGACCAACAGTCCAAGGTTGTAGCAAAATTTCTTGTGCATGGATGTGGGAGTATGCAAGAAAGCTTTTGGGTCAGTATCAATGAAACACGAGCTTAGAACTGTAAAATGTAGTAATTTGTTAAACCATGGAATATCACGTAAAATTATAGTATGATGAATCTGAATATGTCTACACCACGTGTAGATTTTTAAATAAACAGTAATTGCTTTCCATATTTTGATGGCCTTCAAGAATCTGTGCTCAACGAGCAATACATGCTTTATATGTGTATCTTTTATGCAAGACAGTTTCTTGAAATTTCACATGGACAATGATGTTTGAAACATATTTTCAATCCCTGTGATTGTTTGCATGTAATCTCTGGCTGTCTTGATCGCTGTAGTGAAAATGAGCCGAGCTTGAGCAAGTTGACCTTTGCTCCCCTCAACTCAAATTACATACAACCAGAGTTTGAGATCAATCCAACTTGGAGCAAGGCCAACTTGAGCTCTGCTCAGTCAGGCTTGAAAAATGAGCTCTGCAGATTTGGATTAATTTAAACTGTGACCATTAATAAATCTAATGGCTCTAATTGTTCCATAGTATATAAACCAAAACTCAGAGATGGTGCAGCCTACTACTCAAATCCCGGTTTTTGCACACAATAAATTCGAGCTAAATGGAGATGAGCTCGAGCAAGCTGGCTTCAGCTTTTAGCTCCTCTCACTAAGTTCTTGAGGTTGAAGAGTTCTGAGGTTGAGCTTGGGTCATTTATAGCTTGACCCAACCTTCAGCTCGTGAGCCGGCGAGCTGAATTGACACCCCTATATGTAGCTCTTAACATGCCGTGATCTTAACTAATTCTTCCTTATAGTTGAGGTTATTACTGCATCTCTACACTTGAGTAGCTTCTTCTTTCTATGTATGTTGAGGGATGCAATGCTTCAGCGTAGTACCTGGAGCATGTTTAGATTTATCCTTCATAGCTTGTAACAGTGACTCCTGCATTTTGTCGTTGCGTTGCCAAAGATTTAGTTATGATAATTGTGGTCTACTTTCATCCTTGGCTTTTGATAAATAAGTGATTGTTCCAATAGTCCTTTGACATGTTTTACCATTTTCTTTCTGTACTTTTTATTGTATTTTGTAATTAATAATGAATTGTAGCCGTACATTAACATACCACATTTCTTCCATAAAAAAACTATGATCTGGAGCTAGCAAAATTAATAAGGCAAGCGGTGACCTGTAAGTGGGATTTGTAATGCCATGAAGACAGATCGGTAGCTACATTACATTGTAGTATGTCAAGTCAAATGACCATACAAGAGACCTTTGCTCACAAAGGACCGTAAGAATCACATTAGTCTTTAAGTAATTTTTAGAAATACTTATTTGCTTGTAGGTGCAAATTCATTTCCATAATAAAAACATAACTGATTCCAGTCTGTTTTGTATATTTTGCAGAATCTGCTAGAGAATATTGTCATCTTAGATATTTCTGGTTCAGCGGCCGGGTGATCGCGTTAGCCTTGACATATGAAATTCAAGTTGGTATTGTGTTTGATCGCACATTTTTCTTGCGACTAGCAGGCGAACCAGTTACCTTGGAAGATGTAAAGGTTGCAGATCCAATGTTATACTCCAGTTGCCAAAGAATTTTAGATATGGATGCTGAATCTTTGGACTCAGATGCTTTAAAACTAACATTTTCTAGAGATATTGAATGTCAGGGATCTAGGAAAACTATTGAGCTTGTCCCAGGGGGTAAGGAGATTGCTGTAAATAGCAAGAACAAGGAACAGTATGTTGACCTCCTGATACGGAGTCGCTTTGTAACATCCATCTCCGCTCAGGTTACTTGTTTTGCAATAGGTTTTGCTGATATCCTCTCTGAACGAGAGAAGCAGCAGTGTTTCTTTCGCAGTTTGGACCTTGAAGATCTTGATTGGATGCTTGGTGGAAGTAGCAGTATTAGTGTGATGGATTGGAAAACACATACTGGATACTCAGGTTACACAAAGGAGGACGATCAAATCTGTTGGTTTTGGGAGGTAAATCTCAAGGTTATTTCTCAGGATGTGCTGTTTTCTATTTATACTAGTAACCTTCTTTGACAGTCTGTAATCTGCTAAAGTCTAGCCGGAACTGTACTTGGAATTATAAGTTGATATACCCAATTCTGTTGCTTATTATATCTACTTTCCTTTTTTTTTTCTTTTGCTTACTAATTTTTAATTATAGTTATTGGATAAATAAGTTTTTAACCCACAGGAGCATGTCTGGGTCTCTCTTATTTCCTCAATATGTTCCATGTAAACATTTTATAGATAATTAGCTTATATATGGTTTAGCTACGTAGTGTAAAACTAGTTCGACACGTGCGATCTTCAGATGTACCTTAAACTTTGGTTCAGCCATCAGTCTGCCACAAAGGTAACATGTCTTAACCTTTGTTCATTTAACACATATTGTTACCTTCAAATAGGATATAAGATTGTGCCAAGGAAGTAGCTCTCAGATTTTTAAAGAGGGCTCATATTATACAAGTGTTTATGGATTCGAATTCTAATGACATTGGTTTAACTGTGATATCACTAAGTTCTCGCTTTTCTCTCTGAAAAAAGGATGAATTATTACATATTGGAAACTGTATATTCATTGTCATTAAATCCTTTCACTATTTTGGATTTATCATCTCCTTCAGTTCTGAGGCATGATTATAAGTCTATCAAAAAGGGCAGTCATTGGGTGAGTTGGTGGCCTGTAAAAGATGCTGTATTATGACAAGCCTGAAATATAGTTCTGCATGACAAATAAGGATGCATTATCTAAATGAGTTAGAGATGTCATCACTCAATAAGCTACCAATAGCTGATCATGGGACTTCCTGCACAGATTGTCGAGGAAATGTCAGAGGAGCAGAAAAGTGAACTTCTCTACTTCTGGACAGCTATAAAATACTTACCAATTGAAGGTTTTCGGGGCTTGGAAAAGACGCCATGCATTCTTAAAAGTCTAGTATCAGAGGAACATCTTCCTACTGCAATCACTTGCATCAATGTCCTTGGCCTCCCTCCCTACACGTTGAAGTCTATTATGGCTGAGCGACTTCAGGTAATAGTCCAACATGATATCAGCCACGGTTATGGTATGCCCTAACAGATGGACAAACAACAAATCCTTGAAAATTATATGGTTATTAGTACAGATTAAGCATCCCAAATAAATGTCCATGGTGGGTTGTGTAGAGAGATTGTATCAGTTACCTTCATGCAGAATATGAGATTTATCCTCTTTTCATACTTATCTTTCAGTAGAATCCTACATTTATTGAGAACAGTGTGTCCTTCTGGTTTTTGAGATATAGGCATGAAGTGCTATTTCTATTGCTTGTAGCAGTCTCATGTATTCTGAGTACTTTGGCAGACTAGGGATTGACATTCTCTCTCATCTCTCAAAGACTGCCTAGAAATGGACTCATACTTTGTAGTTTTCAGCATATTGAAACTTCCGGCAGTCAGGTCTAATGCCTTTGAGGTTGAAGATGTTGTTATTAGCATATTACTGATACTGCTTTTGGAATGTTAAACATGCACAAAAGGCCTTTTCTTTTGACAGGTGATGCCATTGCCCTATATGTACATCAAATTCCCTCATCCTGATGAAGGTCTAGAAATAATTGAGTTTGCCATTCTTGTCCTTAATTTTCTACAGAAATTTGAGACAAGTAAATTCTGAAATTATATTCCACTTTCTACGCTCACAATCAGCTCATGTTTTATTTTATTACGACTTGCGTGCTCTGATCGGTAGTACTTTTTGCATGTTAGGAATCTTTCGTGAATCTTAGACTATAAGATGTGTCCCGGTGAAGATTTAGAAATAATTGAATTTCCATTTTCCCTCTTCTTATGGAGAAAGTGCATTGCATCTTCTTTTACTCTTTGCTTTCATATTTCATTTTATTATGATATATGCATGTCCCTGAGAAAAAAGTTCTTCGACGGCATCTTGAATCCTTTCATTGATCTTACTGTATCATGTCTACTATCATCTATTTCCTCCAAGGCATGTTTGGAATCTTCAGTGTCTGTTCATTGAGTGGAGTTTCTCGTTACTAGAACTATTTGATATTTATCAAAAAGAAAGAACTATTTGATAGGTTTTCTGGTTGACTATTGGATGCGGAAGCCATAAAAAATCTGTACTAAATTTCCACTGCAATCAGGAGAATATCAACAGAGTGAAAGAATTTGATGTGTAGATTTTGATTTGTGGGCTTCCATGCTTTAATTCAGAAACAAATTTGATTTGCAGGACACAAATAATTTTCCCGGATTTTGTGATGTAGCAAAGCTAGAGAATGCCTTTTCTAGTGCAAAGTTGGAACATTTAAAAAAAAAAATAATTCCAGAAATGAAGTAAGCTTACTTGCTGGAGTAATATATCTTATTTCCAGATTGAGTTTTATGTTCGACATACTTTAACTATAAATTTAGTGTAGATTAATCACTTATGAAGGCATACATGATACCTATTGCTAAACCCGATCGAAGCCTAATATTAAAGGATACCTGATCGAAGCATAATATGAAAGAATATTTTAACTTACTAGGTTCGCTCCTTGTTGGAGTTTTTTTACAATTTAATTATATTTAGTTTTTTAATTTAGCATATAAAACTAGAGAGTATGTATTTTTTATATATACATATTTTATCATGAGTTACGTATGCGATGAGAAAATAATAATATTGTTTGCAAATTGCAAGCAATCTGGGTTGTGGTCCAAATTTAGAATGAGATTTATAAAGTAACTCACCCTGTTCAAACAAACCTATGTATTTTGGCCTAAATAATTGAAGTACGAGGTTCAAGCTGCAAAAGAGTGAGAATGTAATTTCTAGGTAGTTATATTGTTGAAATGCAGGGATTAGAATGTCATTATACTGGAAAAGTCTGCCAACTTCCCGAAGATCCGAAACCGAATCCTAATAATAAAATAGTCGAATAAATCCATTTTAAAGTACCCTCTCGAGTTCCCGCTGCAGAGTTTTTAGGGTTGGGGTGCCACGTAAACCCATTTCTATTGCTCTTGGTGTTAAGATTTATCCTTCGAATTTACTTTCCTTATTCCGGTTTCAAGATCTGGGCTAAGTGTTTTGGCGCTTGGTATGCTCCTTCTTGTTATTTTTGGTGGAGATATGTTCAATCTTTCTTTGTGCATCTCTTGGGGTTCTCGAATCGCTGTTATCGTTTTGCTTCAAGTATGCTCATTGTCGCCGTCCCTTTTCCAAGTTTGAATAATTTGAAATCATTTTCTTTGTGAAATTTTGTTTTCGTTTGGGCATTCTTAGCGCTGTTCGGGTTGCACAAATTTCCGTTTATGTTTAAAGGTTGCCCATTGATTCTAGGGATTGTAGGAAGTGAGCCTATTTTGAGTGACTTATTTGATGGTTTTGAGCGGTTCTTTAATGTTTTTTTTTTTTCGTCAGGTTCTTGATTACAGGGTAAACAATGGCGATGTCAGATGATGAGGCGGAGGTTATGCCGCAAGCGGTGACAAATTACTATTTTGTTGATAGAGAAGAGTCACCCATCTCATTCGCCGTCTTGCCCATCCTCTTGGATGGAGAGGAGAAACTGGGTGATCCCAAGAAAAATGTTTTCTTGCATGGAACCGCTGATGGAGGCCTCCAGAAAGTTTATAAGGAGGTTACCGCGTGGAAGTTGGAGTTTCAAGGTGAGCAGCCTGAAATCGCTGCGCTCTCGAAGGACAACAAATGGATAGGTCTACTGAAGCCCCGGAAGAGCTATGAGGACACAATTTGGACGATTATGATCACGGTGCATATGCTTCACTTTCTGAAGAGGAATCCAGAAGCATCAGAAAAGAGATTATGGGATCATCTCCGCAGAGTTCGCAGGTGGGAATCTATTTTCCTTTTTCAAATGTCATGTGATTCTTTGAAGTTCATGAAGTTGTTGCTAATTTTGCAGTAAATTTGAAATTGGACCTTCAGAGGATGACTTAAGGGATCATCTCTCACTCATTAGGCTGTTTGTGGACAGAGATGAGACTTTAACAAAATGCCAGGTATGAATGATCTTACAAGTTTGGAAGTTTCTGATGCAATATTTATTTTGCGAATACACGTTAGCAATTGATTATCTCAATAACTGATGCCATAAGCAAGAAAACAGAAAAAGTAAAAAATAGTAAACAACATTCCTTTTAAGTTATAACAGGTGGGTGCTGATTAGAGATTATACAGCAGCAACACTGGAAGAATCTCTTTCGGTTGCTCAAGAACTATAATTTGTTGACCTATTTAGATCTAGAACACTTGTCAAGTGCCCTTTCTTGTTGCCATCAAAACCTCACTTTTGATGAACTTTGCCCCACTAGCATAACAATTTTCATTTGAATCTATACTTTTAAGAGTAGACAGAAGACAAAATGTCTTCTTTAGGTGAGCACGTTATCACAAACTAAGTCTTTGAGATGGACCAAGACTGCGCGACACCCAACTTTCAGATTGTAAAGTTAAGTAAGCCATTCGCTTTACAAGTGTTGCATTTGTTTGGATTGCGACAAAGCAAAGACAAGCAAAATATATGATTCGATGGAAATGTTGCGATTTTGTATTAATAGGAAAGGAAGTCATAAGATTTGCTAATGACAAGAAATTTAAATGGGCATGGCAGCCTTCAGGAGCGTAATGAACACCATTGAACCGGTGACACTTTGGTTGTGAAGCTAGCTCATTTAATGTTTCTCGATAGTTCTCCTATACTACTAAGTATAAGTATCCCTAGTTCTATGACTCGGGGAAGGGGAGATCAAATGTTTTGTGGGGCGTTGCATTTTGAAAGTAAGTCTTATTTGAGTTTTGACCCATGGTTTTGAAAGACATGTGCGGGGCGGCATATGGGCACACCCAAAACTAGTGTTGCGATCCCAAGGTGACTTCACAAGGTGCTCTTGAAGGAAGCATAAGACACTCAAAAATAGGCAAAAGACATGGGGTTGGCAACCTATTTACATAATTAAAAGCAGTAATACAATCGGACCTACATTACGAACAAAACGGTCCTAACAAACTCCCCACTTAAATCTCGACATCCTCGTCGAGGTCTTCTTTGGTTGCTACCAAGTGACGCTCAAATATCATCTTGACGTGCTTATTGCCTTGCTAAGTTATTCTTTTTGTATGCTTGAACTTTGTCTTTTTCATGCCGCTGAGCTTCTTCAAATTCCTAACTAGTTTCAGACATTGGAAGTTTCTTCCATTTGACCAAGTATTCGGTCCCTTTGGCTCCATTGGGCAAAGTCCGCTCTTTGTCCGCTAAGATGGTGTCAATATGCTTATCAAGCGACGCTGTAGTAGGGTTTGGCTAGTTCGACGCATTACGGAGAAGGATCTTTGCAATCGGCACGAAATGGTTTTAGGCAACTCACATAAATGATCGAATAGATTTTAAGCCAAGCCGGGAGTTGCACTAGGTAGAACACATTGCATACTTTATTGATGATAGGAAAGGGGCCTTCATATTTGCAAGCAAGTCCGTTATGCACTTTGCTAAAGAACTTGAGTAATGCTGGTTGGAGCTCGACCAGCACCAAATCACCTTTTTTAAAGTCTCAAGGCCTTCGATTCTTGTCCGCTCACTTCATCTTTTGTGTTGTTCTCTCAAGATAGGCTTTCACAGTCAACGTATTCTGATGCCACTCTTTGACAAGGTGATATGCTAAAGGGCTGCTGCCTCTGTAATCCACCACCAAAGTATGCGGTGTGGAAGGTTGTTGTCCCGTTATAACTTTGAAGGGGCTTTTGGTGGATGCAAATTTCCGCTGCAAGTTGTATGAGAATTGGGCGATGTCAAGTAACTTGACCCAATCTTGTGATTGGCACTGGCAAAGTGCTACAAGTATTGCTCAAGAATAGCGTTTATTCTTTCGGTTTGGCCATCGATTTAGTGATGAAGGCTTGTGGAGAAGAATTGTTTTGATCCTAAGAGTTCGAACAACTCCGGTCCAAAATCAACCTAAGAATTGAGAATCCCTATCGCTCACAATGTTTTGTTGAACTTCCCTATACTTGACCACATGCCTTAGGAATAAACGAGCTGCTTCTTCAGCGGTGCAATGCAGCGGAGCTAGTATAAATGTCGAATACTTCGAAAACCGATCCACCGCAACCAAAATTTGAGCCAATGTCTCTCACTTTTGGCAAGCTCGCGATGAAATCCAAAGAGACTTTCCCATGGCCTCTTAGGAATGGGGAACGACTCCAACAACCCACAAGGCTTCGTATGCTCCACTTTGTCTTGTTGGCAAATGAGACAAGTGCGCACATAATTTTTGACATCTTCCCCTATCTTTGGCCAACAATAAGCTCTTTCCATAAGAGCTAAGGTACGATTTATGCCTAGGTGACCCACCTATAAGGTGTCATGACACTTTTTGAGCAGTTCTCTTTGCAGATTGTTTGCCCGTGGCACATACACATGGTTTCTTTTTGTTATGATGAGTCCTTCTTGGATCCAAAACTGTTGCGTATTCCCTTTGTCTATAAGCTTCTTGAGGGTCTTTGCCATTAGATTGCTTCACATTCCCTCGTGAATCTTTTTCTGAAGTGATGCTTGTACTTGGCTTACACTCTCGTTTGCTACCGCTTTGAGAGCAGCAAGTTCGGCCTTGCGGTTTAATGCATCTACAACTTGGTTGGTTCATCCTAGTTTGTATTTAAGATCATGTCAAATTTCGACAAAGAGTCTTACCATCTTGCTTGCTTTGGAGAGAGCTTCTTTTGAGTTTGAAAAATGCTCAAGGCAACATTATTGGTTTTCATAACAATTTAGACCCAGGGAGATAATGCCTCAAAACACCAAGGCAATGAATGATTGCCATCATCTCCTTTTCGTGCATTGTATATCTTTGCTCCATATTGTTTAGCTTGTGACTTTCATAAGCAATCGGATGTCCTTGCACAAGAACTTCTTCAACGGCGCAACTCTCTGCGGTGCACGAGTTGGTGGCTTTGTCCTCGGCTCTTATTCGATCTTATGGTCCATCGCTCACCGATGAGGCAAGGTCTTTAGCAACTCAAGTGGCATCATGTGCCCAAGTTCTTTTAAAACCTTTCGGACCCCAAAAGGAATTAGACTGTTCTCCAAAGGATCCGCCTCAAGCTTCAATGCTGCCAAAAATGTTTGTTCACCCTTCACCCTTCTTGACACCCTTCTTCAATTGAAGTGTTGAAAGTTGCTTTGCCTCCTTCGCCATCAGAACGACATAAGGGAACTCATCCCTTATCATGCAAAGAGCATTAAGGAAAGGCATCAGCACTCTTCTTGCCGTCTGTAGAAATTCCACACCAAGAATGACTTGGAATTTGCTTTGCCTCTCTAAGACCCAACCGTAATTTAAACTCTTTTCACTTGCCTGACAACCGATTGAGACTTTGAATTCACCACCTTCATTCAACTTGAGTCCTTTGCAAGGGCCAACTCAAGGCGACGTGCTTCATGGTCAACGATAAAGTTGTGAGTGGCACCAATGTCAACCAATGCATTGGTCGAATTTCAATTGAGCTCGATGTTGATGAACATTAGCTTAGTAGGTTTTTGGTCTTTTGGAGGTAGGGGGTCTTTACTTCTCCCCTACTTGAGCCTTGATGATTATTTAGAAGTTGCAATGCCCCAACTTGAGGGCCATTTGTTGACTTCTCGTCATCGCTATCCGAACTTTGCTCTTGAGCTTGCACCACAAGCCCTTTTTGGGACTTGTTCAATATCACACTCTTTTGCGTCGATCCTTTCTTGTTACTTTGCATTTCCCCTTTACCTTTTGACCTCTTGGGTTTTGCATTGTTCGTTGAAGGTTTCCTTTTGGGGTTTTCGGGGGTTAAATAATCTATCAAGTACTCCGCTGCAGCTTGGGCCGCCACTAAGTCTGGAATGTCCTAACATGGCAACTCCGTTTGTGCCCAAGCTTGTCTTTTTTCAACTTGTTCCTGATGTCCAACATGAGCGTCGAGAATTGCTTGGCATACTCTTGAATTGAACCTGTCTGCATGAGGTGTTGCAAACTTCGTCTTGCGATGAACTCCATGTTTTTGGGGAGAAATTGTACATTCAGCTCATATTTCAAATTCCAAGTGTTGATGTTGTAGCGGCCACCTTGGATGTCCTTGTTACGAGTCTACAACCAAAGCTTGGCATCTCCATCAAGGTACATCATTGCAAAAGTGACTTTGGTTTCTTTTGAGTTCTTTCGCGTTACTTAGAAGTTTTGCTCAACATCGAAAAGGAAGTTCTCCAACTCTTTGGCATCCATTGCACTCTTGTAGCAGCACGGTTCCTACACTCCAACTATTCTAGAATGACCCTTTGCTTGTGTAGCAAGTTGCATGGTGCTCATGGCTCGCGTGAGCACCGTCACCTTTGCGGAGAGGTCTGCTAGCTGCTCTTTTAGATGCTGGATAGCTTTCTTCATGCTGTTTGCAACGTTTCGATCCTGTCGTCCATGTGCTGATAGTTTTCCAAGTGATCTAGCCTATCACCAAGAGTGTATATTGATGCAACATTGGCATCAAGTTGCAAAATTTGTGCCTCCATATCATCAAGTTGTTTCCTATTGCTTTGATGCCTATCACAATTGCTCAAATATGGCTCGGTGATCAACACTGGCACTGCTGCTGCTCTTTTGCTCAAATCTTATGCATTTGCCATTTGACTTGTCTTTCCATCTTGCTTATGTCGCCCCATTTCGCAAGGGTGTCGCTCTTGTCAATCTGCTCTGATATTACTTGTCATGGACTAAGTCTTTGAGATGGACCAAGATCACGCGATACCCAACTTTCAAGTTGTAAAGTTAAGTCAGTCGTTCACTTTTTGTACATATATATAGAAGTTTAAGCAGATGTTTGCAAGGCCAAGATTTGAAGTTTGTTCTGAAATTTATTTGAACCCCTTAAATTTGTCTTTTCAACATTAAATATAAAACAATATCAAGTGCAAATCAAAGTGTACAGTTGGACGTGCTGGTGGAACTTTATGCTTTATCTTGATAGTTCCTGAACAGTGTTGTACAGTTTGCATTTATAAATGAAATAACATGTTTGCCACCTCCTTTCTTCTTGATATTTCTTGGTAAATCAAAATTTTAAATCAGCAATCCTCTAAAGTTAATATACAAAAATTGCTTCTCACTTTCTTGCAATGTTGTCAGTTACTGCAACTTTTACTATTTTTTAGATTTCTTGGATATTTTTGAAGTAATATTTGTTTGAAACTGGAAGTTTCTTAAACAATGTAACTGAAACTAGATCCAATCTATACTCGTAAATTTTAACTTCTCTCTCATCCTCTATTTGTGCAGCTTTCTTACTGACATCTGTTGATGTATCACTTGTTCTTTTAATTTGCAATAGTAGATGAATACATAATTTGATTATTGGAAAAGGAAAAATGGAAACACAACTTTGTCCTTGTTCTGGACCTTATTTGTTGTTTCACTTTTTGTAATTATCCATGTTTTCAATTTTTTAGTCTTTGGTAGTTTTATGCTTAAATAATATTTAGTTATTTCCAGTGGTTCTTCACTCTTAAATGACATGCATGACATTTTCTTAACAATTAAAGGATGCCTCTGATCTTATCATGCTTGGTACACAATTTTTGTGATTGATTTTCACACATTTTGAGCAAGGGATGATTAATTATTATTTTGGTATGTTGTGATCATTACTCTATTGGTTATATATCACCTACCTTTTTTACTTTGACTTTGGCTAGCGAGTCCTGATTCTGTACAATACCATTTTGACATAACTTTGGTAATATAATATTGGGTATGATCAGTAGGCTCAATACAATTTTACTTCTGACTGTTGTTTGGCAGCTTTTGTTGGGTTTTCTTGAGAAGCCAAGGAGGAAATTTGTTGAGGTCAGAGTTACTGTTTCCAATTGCTTAAGAGAGATGTTCTCGGAAGATTTCAAATAAGATATATCTAATATATTAAACTTCTGGTAGTTATCTAGAATTCACTGAAGTGATGTTTATCAGGCTACTTCAAATCTTCTCGACATAAAACAATCATTTATTGCTGATGAGAATGAAGTGGATGACATAGTGGAAGATGATGCTGGGGATGAATCTGAGGAAGAGTCTGATTTGTTTGATTCAGTTTGTGCTATTTGCGACAATGGTGGGGAGATTTTATGGTATGTTCTTTTATTCTGGACTAAACTGCCCAAACTATTACTCTGCCTCTTTGTCTCTCTCTCTCCCTTCCCCTAGTGATCTCCCCTGTTTCCATATTTGCATGTACAAGCCATTTAGCTAGAGCTAGTGAGGCTTATATCAATTTTATCCATGGAAATTCAAGATGGTTCGAGGTAAATAGAGTTTGAATATCCGATATAGCTTGGTTTTAGTAGTTTTGGCTGAAACAACCAAAAACATTGAAGCCACCAAAAATGGTGGCTGTTACCACTGAAAACATATGTTGGAAAGCACTGAAACTGACTGAAACCAATAGGAACACAGCACAAACCAGTGAGTTTACCAGTTTCAGAGTGGATTTTCAGAACCATGATTTTATACTTCAGTAGTGTGATCTGTTAATCTGAGCCTCCACCCTCGTCCTCTGAATTACCAATTTTTGACGTTTGAAGGTGCAGGATTTACAGGTGTCTGGTGCATATTTTCTTTTGCATGCTGATCTGCTGATCTCAGTACGGTAAATTGTTGATAATGAGTGGGAAATAGCTATCCTAACCCTAATCATGCAAAGTTGGTTATGATAATTGTCATGATATAGTAATATATGTCTTCTCTAATCTCTATTTCCTTTAATGAGGTCTTTATTCATGAAATTGTATGTAGCTGCGAGGGGATGTGCATGAGGTCATTCCACGCAACCAGAAGGGCTGGTGAGGAATCAGATTGTAGGTCCCTTGGTTACACTAACTCACAAGTAGAGGTACTTTCTAATTAACCTGAGCAACCTTGGTACATGCTGTCATATCTTTTTTTTAGATTTACTTATCCTTGTACTGTAATGTTTTGCAGGTAATGCAAACCTTTCTCTGTAAGAATTGTGAATATAAACAGCATCAATGCTTTGCCTGTGGAAAGATGGGCTCATCTGATAAGTCAGCTGGTGCTGAGGTATGATAGCTTGGTGCAAATTTGCATTGCCAATAGCTCTGTTTCATATTAGCTCTTCTATATTTTTTTCCCCATCTTGCGACTGTTCTTATTGAGATGGTTGTGCACTATAATGCTTACCCAACAAAGAGGACACAATCATTTCATATGCATGCTAGTGCTAGTTAGATGAAAAATAGGATTATGAACTTTTGATTAGAGTGGAAAGTGATTTTAGATTTGTCGGCTGTTATTAACAAATGTTTGTAAATTGAAACCAATCTAGCAATTTTTGGTGTTTGTTTTTTTTTTCTTATTGATCATGATCCCAATGGCTATAAGGCTAGATAAATGGGTTAGTCATCTCTGATATATAGGTTGAACAATTGGACTAATTGTCACAAAAAATAAGTAACAACGAGCTAACCATGCATAATAAGCATGCCAATAAAAAATCCACCAAGTCTCAACTCCAATATGTGGGGGTACCAATGTTTTGAAAAGCGGCTATAGGTGGCGTGCGGTTACCCTAGTGCCTAGTGCCTAGGTGGAAGGAGAGCGCCAAGGTGGATGACAAGACGGTATAGTATTTTTAATATAAAAAATTAAAAATAATTATGTATGATATAATATATATTAGATGTCAATTTTATTAGACTAATTGTCTAGTTCACATTTATCAAATTAATTAGTTTCACACTATTAAGCTTTTATACAACAAATAAGTTTAGATAGCATCCTATTAGGATAGCAAGCTCAGTAATTAGAGAAGAATGTGAGGGCCTTTTCTCTAATGGCAAGATAGAATGGACCATCAATCACTTACTCACTCAACATCATTTCTCTCTCCTCAGCCTAGCTAAAGAAATTGGAGATTAGACCAAGAGCTCAAGCTTGAGAGAGAGAGACACCGGTGAGCCAACCACCCCACCCCTAGCCTTGCCCTTGTGTGCTACTCTCCTTAGTGTAGCCCTCGTGCATCGCTCGCTGTCATGTGACACAAGCTATCATGCCACACATGTCGTCATGCGTTAGTCACCATCATGTGATGCTCGCCGACATATGCTGCTTGTTGCCCGTCGTTTGCGGTCCATCGATGAGAGAGGAAGGATGGAGAGAGATCAGAGATTTAGGGCTTGTTGGAGATTGAATGCAGAAGAAAGGTATTCTTTTTGTTAACTAGTTTTGCCCGATCCGTTCTCTCCATGCGACTTGCAAATCCCACCAAGTCATCCTGCCATGTGAAATAAGCTCACTAGGTGACAAATTGATCCGCCAAGGAACAATAAATGCCTAGTATGGGAGCATACTAGGAGGTTAGCGGGGCGGCCCGTGTGTTGCTCCACCAAGGCAGCCGCTAAAAATGCTTTTTAAAACTCCAGAAGAAATCAAACTCATGACCTCTGCTATAAGTTAATAATATTTGGGTAAGATTTTTCTTTTTTGTTTGTGGGGGGCGAGGGGTTGTAAGGAATGACATTTCTTTTTGTGAACGAGAAAAGTTCTCTATCATTTTCTTACAGATTAGGGTGGCACTTGAATATCCCATCTCCTTAAACCTAAGGAGATGGAAAATGGAAAAAGACAACTAGTTTGATGCTATTAATTTTTAGTTTTTGACTAAACTAGCCATATATATTTTACTTGTCTAGTATAGTTCAAAACTTAAATAGGAGACTAGGTATATTTAGAAATCACTAGTCCAGTCAGGGACTTTCAAATGTAAGTCGCTGACTGGATTAATGATTTGTATGAAAATTTTAAATCCTCTAAAAAAATTACTTAGCGTGAGAAATTTTTTTACATAAATCAACGATTCAGTCATTCTTATATTTGGAAGTTGCTGTATTGGAAAACGATTTATATAGAAATTTCTCTCCAAAATTTTGGCAAAATTTTTAAAAGATTTGAAATTTCTATACAAGTCACTTACCTAGTTAACTTATATTTGGAAATTGCTGATTGGATCACCTGTTTTCAAACACATATAATTTCGTATTTAAGTTTTGGAATGAAGTAAACGTGTAAAATAAATTAGGGGTAGACATAAAATAGTCAGAAACTTATTATTGTTATTTTTGGCATCTTTCTTGTCTTTGAACACTATGAATATAGACATATAGTGAGTAAAATGCTAAAAAAGACTTACATAGGGATGTGGAGAAATATTAATATGGAGTCATCTATTGAAAGCTGACACTGCCAAACTCACTTGTTTTATATTATTTTTAAACCCAACCTATTAAAATAAAATTTCTTATTGATAGGTTTGTAAATGAGCTAAGCCTAAGCAAGTTGTCTTCTGCTCGAGCTTTTGAAACCAATTTCAAGCCTAGAATTTTGTCTCGGCTTGGGTTAGCTGTATTCAAGTTGAGTCCACTGCAATCGAGTTCGACCCAAGCCTGAACCCATTTTGAAGCTTTAAACAAGGCTACCATTTGGGTCATCAGTACTACCCCTTTCTTGTTGACCTCCAAAGGGGACACATCACAGTCGGTGGCTCAGTCAACTCCTTTATCGCCGGCCTCTTCTAGTTCAATACCAATGAGCTCCACTTTTATAGTCCTTGATCATTATCATTGTATCTCCCTCTCAACTTCAACCAGAAATATAATGGAAGATAGGACCACACACAAAATTGCAAGGCCCTAGTGATGGGATCCATCAAGGAAATCATCATAAAATAAGGCTACTAATAAGGATTGGGAGCCGCTTAGGAGGCGGTGACTGTGGAGGTGGTGATAGACGAAGGTGGTGGCTGCAGATTGTAGGTGTGGAGATGGCCCGCTATAGAGGTGGTAGCTACGGAGGTGGTTGCTGTAGTGGTGGTGGCTGATGGAGGTGGTAGTTGCAGAGGTGGTGGAGGATTTAGGGTGACTATGGATTTGGGATAAGGGTGCTTGCCAGAGAGGATTTAGGAAAGGGGTGGCTTTGGGACATTTAGATTGGGGTTTGTTTATATTTATATAAATTAATATAAACATATACAGATATTTGAGCTTATTGAGTTGAGCTTGAGAGAGCCGACTTGAGCTCAAGCTTGGCTCGAAATCAATTTCGAGCCTCAGTTGAGCGAGCTTGAGCTGCTCGCTTATTTTGATAGGCCTAGTTCACCAGAACCTATACCTCTCTGTCATATTCCTCCTTCCCCTTGTAACTTCCGGCCTCAACTGTGGCTTAGACTCAGCTCAACTATATTCAAGCGGAGCCCAAGCCTTAGTTGAGTGAGCTTGTGCTGCTCGTTTATTTTGACAGGCTTAGTTATTCGTTTTCAGCTCTCTTTCTAACTCCTTTATTCGTTCACCAGAACCTATTCTTCTGTCATATTCCTCCTTCCCCTTGTAACTTCCGGCCCAATGTAGGTGGCCACCGAAAGGACCAAGAGGGAAGAGAACTTAGGTAACACAAGGTGTGTATAGTTTTTCTTATTCCAGCGTTTTTCTCTTGATCTCCTTCAATCTTCTACTTTTAATTTTTTGTGACTATAGAGCATATAAAATGATCCTCATTGTCAGTATAATCATGCTAAGGGAGTAAGGTAACTGCTATTTTCCTGATCTTTCTCTGAATTTTCCAGAATACTTATTCAGTTATTCTTATTTTGTACATTTTAAAAGATCAGAACCTGGAACCACTGAAAGCAGAAGCAACAACTGAAATTTTAGAACTTTTGATTTTTCTGGGATCAGAACAAAAATAAAGAAACGAAAGTTTGCACCTTGAAAACAGTATGCATAATTTTGAAAGGCACTTTTCTTTGGATGAATGGTGTATGTAACACGTGCAAGATTATTTCTTTTCAGATTCCTTGGTTGTGTGGAATTTCAACTGGGCTTTCACTTTTGAGACTGTGCCTCTGTATCTGAATACTTCAGTATTTGCTCCACACAAATAGGGAACTTGATGCATTGACCTTGAAGTATGATAAAGTGGAATGGCATCTATTTCTCACCTTAAAATATAATATTTTAATTTAGTGTTGACTTTTGGTATTTGTAGTAAGTTTCCAGTTTGTAACTCACTTTTCTTTTGCCTTGATCTTTATGGTATTTTCACCATCTTGTCTTTTTAGGTATTTCGATGCGTCAATGCCACTTGTGGCCATTTTTACCACCCGAAGTGTGTTGCAGAACTACTCTACCCTGACAATAAAAATGAAGAATCAGAATATGAGAAAAAGATCTCTTCTGGGATGCCCTTTACTTGTCCTGTACATAAATGTGTTATATGTAAAAGGGGAGAGGACAAAGAGGTATTTGACTTACAGTTTGCAATGTGTAGAAGGTGTCCCAAGTCATACCACAGAAAATGCCTGCCGAGGTACTTCCTAGTTCTAAACATCTAAGAAGCATTCTCTTTTTTTTTACTTTCACAAATCTATATGGCTTCTCTAACTATTTACCTTTATTCTGAATTACAAAGGAGGATTTCCTTCAAAGAGATAGAAGATGAAGGTATTGTACAAAGAGCTTGGGAAGATCTACTTCCCAATCGTATTTTGATATACTGCCTGTATGTTTCATCCTCTACTTCTTATTTGTTGGCTTCATAATTCATCTATGTTTAAATTAATTCTTATTCTTTAGTAACTTCTTGATAATTTTGCCAGGAAACATAAAATTGATGAAGATCTTGGTACTCCAACTAGAAACCATATTGTCTTTCCTGGCGTTCCTGAAAAGAATAATGCTTTACATGAACAGAAAAAGAAAATTAAGACTTTGGTGAATAAGAGAAGACAAGTTTCTGATGACTTGCCTAGTGATCGCACCTCGATTAAATCAGTGAAGGAAGGAAAACTTAGCTGTGTAGAAGAAAGTCAACTAATGGAAAGAAGTTTCAGAGGTGTACCTGAAGAGATGGTTGCCTTATGGAATAAAGTAAAGCCTTTTAAGGAGAAGCTACCTTCTGTGCATAAAACTGAAAGAACTGTTGCTGAAAGTTATAGAAAGCCTATGAAAGAAAAAGGGAAACCTTTAACACACACTGTTTCTTCTTCTGTGGGGAAGATGTTGTGCAGCTCATTTCCTATTATAGATGCTGAAACAGAAAAGAGGTAAGGGATTCTTCTTTCCAGTGTTGGTTTGTTGCACATGCATTTCTTTAGATGCTTACTATGCTGATTGAAGCTGTTGGCATCTAACCTGAATATCCTTTGTTTCCTTTCCTTTTACATGAATTTTTGTATGAGCTGCATGACTTTTCTTTTCAAGGATACTCTATATCTCTATTCATAGCAAGAGGAAATTTTAATTATGTGTAAGTTGTCTACTGGATTTTAACTATTAATGAAGCCCTTTGCAAGTTGAGGAAAAATTTGTGTCATAGTGCGCTAAGGTAATGAAGCTTGTTTAAGATTTAGATTGGACTTCTGTTGCTTCTTTGTTTGTTTTGAATGCTATGGCACTGTTATATTTGGTTAGATTCATGACACTGGTTGAATTTTTCATGTTTGTGTTGGGTTGCAGAATCATTTCTTTAATGGAAAAGGAATCATCTTCTTTGACCTTAGAAGACATCACGAAAAATCACACAATACCCTCAACGCATGCATACTCAGCAAAGCATATTGACAAGGCTATCACACGTGGAAAGATTGAGGGTTCTGTTGAGGTACTAAATCAATAACAATTGTGATACACAGCTGTATTTGATTAAAACAAAGTGAAGTGAAATTGTTGGACCAAACCTAATTGAATGTTTTCTTAGGCTGTACAAACAGCTTTGCAGAAAGTAGATGATGGGGCCACTGTTGAGGATGCCAAAGCGGTCTGTGAACCTGAGATTTTGAAGCAGTTGATCAAGTGGAGTGTAAGGACAAATATTTATTCCCTAAGTTAGAGCTTTTGTTTGACTTTTTTCTTGATCTTTCTTTTAAAGTTGTCTTTTACATTTCTTATAGCTCTTTTCCTTCCCGTGTTAAGTTATTCTGGGCAAGTGGTGAAGTTATTTTCTGCTGTCTGATTCTGTTTACAATTTGCAAAAGGTTGGAATGATTGTTGAATAGTTTTTTTTTCCATACACAATAGTTTAAATTTGAATGCCTACATAGGTTTGAGCAACTCTGTTAATGCTTATTGCTTGGCAGTTTGTCATACAGGCTCTCATTGCCCAACCAAAAATTATTTAATTAGAGGTCTCTAAATGGACAATGTTATTTTGAGGGGAGAAGTAATTTTTTTGAGCAACTTCAGAGTGTGGGTTTCGGTTAGGCTAGGTTGTGGACCTCTCCTTTCAGTAATTTGTATACTTGTAAAGTATCAGAGACCAAAGTTTTAAGTGCCATAGCACTGTTCCTTGCCACCGAAGAGCTTACAAGGTATGTCTTGCAGCGCTCTGCCAAAGTATGGCTGGCCAGGTTGAGTTATCTACATGCGTGACTGAGAGGGAGACATGAGGGAGGGAGGGAGGGAGAGAAACTATAGATGGATTGTCTGGTCTGGAAGAGAACCTATAGATGGATTGTCTGGTCTGGGGTCATAGCAAATTAGATATGATGTCAGGCAGCATGGCCCTATCCAGTTAAGAGTAACATATTAAGTGGTACTGCAACGCATTAATACCCAATTATAGGATGCTAAGTTGAGTTTGTTCTTGGCTAGAACTTCATGGTCAGCCCATAGCAGCCAAATTGCTGAAGTTTCTAACCTAAACCTAGTCCTCAAATGAAACCATTTGAAACTCTAGCCAGGAGTAGATAAGAGTCTAAAGTGGTTGGTAGGGGTGGGACATAGATGGCAGAAAATTGGTTGGCCAGCAATAGACAGCAGATCTGATGCTTGATGGGATGGATTTTCTTCTCTAGTTACTTAATGTGCAGAGGAACAAAGAGGATTTCATTTTGGGTAGGCACATTATATGTTAGGTCAGCACATCCTTGTTGTCTGACAATTAAATCACTGGCCAGTTAAACCACTGGCAGAGATTCCTCACCCATGTCAATGTCGCTGTGCCGCTATTTCACTAGTATGATCTGCCTCTAGCCTTACCAGTTGGTGAGGCCAGCACAATCAATCCTTGTTTTAAAGCTTGAAATATGGCAAGCTAGTTTGGCCATCTTCTTCAAAGTAGACTTTATAGTTTATATAATGATGTAAGGGACTGTAAGGCTTTGCTTTGCACCTAAGTAGTGATGTTTCAGTCCATGCAAATAGCTTATCTACTAATAAGGGTAATCTGTATACAGTTTGTCCTCGCAATACTTCTGCATCGGCAGTAGCCTCGTGCACTACTATGCATTCGTCTATGATAAAAGTACTTCAATAACGTGTAATTTTATATTTGTAATTTTAATATACATGATCTCCCTATCTTACTTTCTTTTCCAGAATCAAAAGTTACTTTTTGAGGTAAACTGAAAAACTGATATATATATTTATATATTAAATTCAAATTAAGTAGCAAATTTACTGCAAAAAGAACATGTTTTGTATTTTTTTTCTTTTTACTCTACCTAGAGCATCAGCGGTTAGTACTCTCATTAATTGAATTAAATTTGTAGAATAAGCTGAGAGTGTATCTTGCACCTTTCCTCCATGGCATGCGCTATACTTCCTTTGGTCGCCATTTCACAAAGGTGGACAAGCTTACGGAGGTAATCAGCATGTGTAACAATGCAGATTCACATTTGCATTTACTATAAAAGTTTATTTGCATGTTCTGCAGTTATTTAGCATTTTTATTGTCATTCCATTTTCTTCATTTTGATCTGACATTGTTGATAATTTTTTTTAAATGTAATAAATGAACTTGATAATTCATGGTTCTTACATACATAAGTTGAAGAAATTTTTGTTATTCTTCTGCTGATAAAAACATTTTATTATGAAAAGTTCTTTAATTGGGAAAAAACATATTCCAAATAATTTATAAGCAACATAGCTGAGAGCATAATGCTCTCTTTTTGATCATTGTGGCCTCATGGGTATGAAAGAAATTAGAAGTTTGTCATGGTCTTATTTAGCACAAAATTACTTATTTGCTGATTTTGGGAGTTCTCTGAGATAAGGTAGACCGGCTTTAAAGAGACTATGCCAGCTAAATTTATGGTTGATGAATACTCCATAATTTCTGGGGTCTGTAGACATCCTGTCTTTCATTATAAAATACAGTCTACTTATATCATCATATATCACTGCTTCACCAATAGGTCACTAATATCACTTAATCGACTGTGTAGATTGTCAATAAGCTCCAGTGGTACGTGCAAGCAGGTGACACGGTGAGGACCTTCTATTACTCTCTTTAATTTGATGAGCATGGTTATACTTCTAGATGCTTCACCGTTAGATATTAGCGTATTTTCTAATGTCCATCTTGTTGAAATATACTTGTGTAATGGGACTCACCTATCATGTAAATGCTGCATATTATCAAGCTTATCCAAGTACAGGTAGCTGGGGAATATAATAACGGGTCACTTTCTTAATTATCATGCCAGCTATTTCATGTGTATCTATGGATATCTTTCTCAACTTAAAATAGTTTTTGAAAATGGTATACAATTGTAGAGTAACTTGGCATCATTAACCATTTAGCATATGTTTAATCATACTGCTAAGGTGTGATTTGCTTAGTTGTAAGTAAATCTTTCTATAACATGTTTCCTGGGAGATCTAATACAGTAGGCTATAAAGATGTTTAAGTTGTGACTTCAGCTCTCACCAGAAACTAAGCCAGACATATTTAGTACTGTTTGTGTTTTGACCAGTTATATAAAATTTTAGAGTTAAGAAGATTCTGGATCCAATACATGCATTTAAAATATTACCTGATCGAGACCTGCTGTGACCTGATTTTTTTTTGAATTAATGCAAAAAATTATGTTTATGTTCTTATACCAAGATATCAACACTCTGATCCAGTAACTGTTGTATTACATACATTTTGTCAATACACTGTCTCTTTTATACAGAATCATCCATTATATATATGATGCATATTGAGTTGACTATTTTTTAAATCCTTCATGTGTACAATTATAGATTCACAAACTCATTCACTAGTCATTGAATTTGAAATTTGATTATATGGTATTTTCTTGGACAATATTTTGGCAACAATGCTGCTTATTGTATTTGGCAAGTTCACAATCAGTTAGAATCAAACAATATGCGATAATATTTCTCCTAGTTCCTTATAATAGGCACTTGAAGTGATTAAGGACATTAGTCTGAAGTAAGGATTTTCGTGCCAGTGGCACGGGATATGCCGACCTTGGTTCGACATGGTACGTATTGCTCACATGTGTTGTTGGCACACCTAATATGCTTGATATATTAAAGAACAATTTCTAAACCTTTTTAGAGCTTTAAAATAAGTTTCAAAGGCTATATATTATTGTAACATATGCAATTAAACTGTAGTCTCAAGCTTTCCTCAATTTTTCTTGGGACCTTTTTGTTGGGACAAATAATTTGGGGAAAACCGAAACTGTCTTTTTTTTTCTAAAATTTGAAGCATAATTTATGTAGATCAAGCACCAAAAATGTGAAGAGGTATCAAAAGGGATGATAGAGAAATCCAAAATTAGGTTTATTTAAAATAAGATATGCTTAATTCTAATGGCACACATCAATGAGTGGCCATGAATGAATATCGAGATACTACCCCCATATTAGTGCTGATAATTCACCAGCATGATATTAAAATATAAATTTACACCTCTAAGCTTGCTCATTCACTGTTTTATACCTCTAATTATTTCTGTTAGTTTTTCTATGCAGTATTTTATGCTTCAACCATAGCAGAATATTAGTTCAAGTTTTCTAACCCTTCTAGTTTTATATGTTATATATCCCTTGATAGTGAACAGGCTTTTAGTGAGGACTTTAAAATTGTTTTTCTTGCTTCATATCTCAGACTCAGTTCTTTACTACTAATATTTATATTTATTTTCAGATAGTTGACTTCTGTTGTGGTGCCAATGATTTTAGTCAAATAATGAAAGAAACACTTGATGCCGCTGGAAAGAGAACCAATTTTAAGAATTATGATCTCATTCAGCCGAAGGTAACATTTGCGGCATATAAGAGCAATTTAATTCATAATTCTTTTTCTTCAAATCATCTTTTCCCACAATTATTCAATTGTTGCCATGTTGCAAAGTAAGTTGGTAGAAGCAGCCCGCCTCATTCCAAGAGCAATAATGTCAAGGCAATGAAAGACGTGTCCGGTTGTGGGCCTTCTGGATAGAGTTGTTCCCGTAGTGCAATAATCTATCTATCTATCTATCTGTAGAGATCTTTCCCATTTTCTTGCTGTTGTGCAATCTCACTTCCCCACAGTCTAGATGTTCCTTGTTCAGTTATTATTAGATCAAACATATAGTTGGTGTGGCCATGTTGGCAGTGATGATGACAACAGATGCATATTCAAGTTGTTTATGCTGGTTCCACTCATTTACATTTACCAGAAGTATACATCTATTTCTTTCTAAAATATTACCTGGTCTCTCCTGTTTTTTGGTTCTGCTGTGCTCATTTCAATGTACTGGAAGTGTACACATATTTCTTTCTAAAATGTTACCTGCTCTGTTCCAATTTTCTGTTTTAGATAATTGTATATTGAAGCTTAGACCTATATGAAAATGAGTTAAATTTTAAAGCAGAGCAGAATGATTAGAGGACAAAAACAATATACTTAATATTGACAACTCTGAGAAATGCCAGCAACAATCACCTTGAATATTTTGTCTAGCCTGCTTCAGGCTTCAGATACTGTCGGATAACAGTCAGCTGTTATTGTCGTGTTTGCTCTACCATACTCTGTATTTGACTATTTGTTCAACTAGTTAAAAATATCTGAGACAGAGCTCTGATAACAACACTGAAAGGGTTCTTGCAGTAGCACCATTTCAGAGAAAGCTGTGCCACATGTAAGTATTCCAGATATAAATCATAGTCTTCCAATGTCTCAAGTTCTGTGGTAACCCAAGCACTTGGTTTTAGAGAGTCAGGAAATGAAGTCATGGATAATTACTTTTAGTTACTGAACTTTCAGACAGGTTGCTTTCTATGTTAACTTCTTTCTGGTTCCATAAAGAGAACTTGCTCTGGTATTTGCATTTGTTCAGTTATGCGAGCATTAACATTTAGACATGAGTTAAGTGTAATCTTTTGCAGAATGATTTCAATTTTGAAAAGAGAGACTGGATGAAGGTTCAGCCCAAGGAACTACCTACAGGATCACAACTTGTATGAATCCGAGGCTGATTGTGATCTTTAAATTTTTTCGCATTTAAAACCCTGTGCTGGGATCTCATTTATCTTGTTAATCTGATAATTTTCTTGGGCAGATCATGGGCCTCAATCCACCATTTGGTGTCAAAGCAGCTCTTGCAAACAAGTTTATTGACAAAGCTTTAACATTTAAGCCAAAGCTAATTATTCTTATTGTTCCCAAGGAGACTCAAAGGTATAATCGTTGCTTATCTATGTAAATTCTGACCTTTCATTTTATAGATGTGGATCTTTTCTTTGATTCCTTGTTTCTTAGAATGTGGCACATTAGAAGTCTTAATTGTTGCTTTACCCTTTATCTCGTTTCTTGTATAAAATTGTCCTGTTTCCGGTGTCCTACCAGACTAGACAAGAAGAGGCAACCGTATGATTTAATCTGGGAGGATGGCGAAAGCCTCTCAGGAAAGGTAAAATAATTTAAAATTTTTATGCAATTCTGATCAGTCTTTGTCAAAGAATCTCGGTTACTGGAGGCTAATAAGTTTCTTTTTTCTGCCTCCAGTCCTTTTACTTACCTGGTTCTATCGATGTCGATGACAAGCAAATGGAGCAGTGGAATTTGAAGCCTCCACTGCTGTATCTGTGGAGCCGGTCTGACTGGACATCGAGGCACAAGGCCATAGCTGCGAAACATGGTCATATTTCCATGAAGCAGAGTGATCAAACCCAAGAAGATGCTCTTCCTAGAGAGGAACATATGAAGATGGATTATGAGCAAAGAGATGCCACTCTGAAAGAGAGTAGGAAGGAGGATAACAAGAATGCTGAGCCTCATAAGAAGAGAAAAGCCCCAGAAATTCTGAAGTTTAGGTCCCATAAGAGAATCAAATCTAAGGGAACAACAGAGTCATCCGAAATAAGAAGAGCTGATTCATCATCCGACATGAGCATCTCTTCATCTGATACTAGGGATCCTAGAGACCAGTCTATGGGTCATCCCGTATCAGAACCAATTGAAAAACCATTGGAGAGTGTGGGCTACCAAGGTAGCTATTCAAGGTTTGGCACAGAATCAGGGCTGATTCCAATAATCAGGCCTAGTGGTCTTAGGGAGGGCATTGATGAGATGGACAGGAGCTACAACGCTCCCTCGATCCGAGAAGACTACATCAGCAATCCCCACGACTGGTCTGCTGGAGGAAGTAACAGCAGAGATAACACAGTGTTGAGCTTGGAGCCACGACACTCAGATGACATAAGAGGCGGAAGCATTGACCCTTTCCGCAGGAGCCCCTATTTTGATGATTCAGATGCGTATGGGAGACCATCGAGACCAGATCTGCTAATGGAACAAAGATTATATAGTGCACAAGGCGAAGAAGATGGTTACGTACGAAGAAACAGTTATTCAGTTGAAGTTCCTGATACTAGATTTAGGCAGCCTAGTAGTATTCCTTCATCGTCCTATGGATTACCAACTTCAAGCGCAGGAACATCAGCCATTGACAGGTATGCTCCACGTCTTGACGAAACCAACTATACAGGAGCTGCAAATCTTGCTCCAGGTGCACCTCATCAAGGAGCAAGTGGCATGTATGACATGCCTGGGATGAGAAGAGATATGCCTCCTGAAACCATGGGCTTTGGACCCAGGCTGCCACATCCGTATCCACGTCCTGGCTCATCTGGTGGATGGCTCAATCAGTGACTCGTTGACTGGTGAAGTTGCATCTCTATGATGTCAATATCACACCATCCCCGGTACATCGAATTGGTCAATCTGCTGAGTAGTGTAATTGAGCTGCTCATTGTTGAGAATGAATGATCACGGTGCAGTGCAAGGAAGAGCAAGCTTGTACTAGCTGATATCATATGTTATCTTGCTGGCCAGCATGAATAGGTGGATGGAAGTTGTCTCGATTACCTTCGTCTGTCCTCTTCCATGTGTAAATAATCTCCAGGCTTGGATGGATTACTCTAGCCCTTAACTGGCCTTTTGCATGTAATATTTGCATATCATCCACCTGAAAGTTTGCCTTAAAGAATATCTAGACGTTACTTCAGAGGAATGTTAACAAGTCGATTGTTGGTTGTATAGAGTTGTCATTTCTCTCTCGCTGTCTTAATTTAGTTGCTTTTCAGTTTATCCAAAATTTTTTGAGGAAAAGTTTGGATGATAAGGTGATGTTTTGGTTGCTTTTTCCATTTTTCTTGGAAGCTGTTCCAATTAAATCTGTTTTTAGATTCGAATTCGGTAATCCTCATACAAAATACTCGTCCAAGATGAGCCCTTCATCAGCGCTCATTATATTTTGGCCCAAAGTAGAAGGCCTATAGTATCCGAAGGCCAATTCTTAGTTGTAATATTGGAAGGACACAAAGTATTGCTTGGAAGACACTCTATTTTGTGGGATAGAGTGCTGCAGAATTGCTAATAGAGCTAGGGACTCAAGCAACCCTCGTTGAGCAAGCTGGAGTCTCAACCTGTTGATGGAGCTGCTTGCAACCTTCTTTCACCTCTGAGCAGCCTTAAGACCTGCCAATGACTGGTGCTACCCACCATGCTCTGTGTGCAGCTTTATGGGAGCTATTGGAGTGTTGCTTGAAACCTGTGAGCAAGCTTGTGAAACTGCTGGCAGACCAGCAACTTGCTAAGACTGGAGTGCAGCCTTACAGACTTTTGAGACATCCCACAGTGCCTTGGGTAGTTCTCTACTCATTACCCCCTTTTACAACTTATATTACACTGCTGCTCATGTGATAATCAACCTAATGCCAGCTTTGAATGAGCTGAGAGCTAGACTAGGAGTGACCGAAGAGCAAACTTAGTGTAGGCATTGTGTAAGCTAAAAATTGAATAGTAGAAAGAGTGTGATATTCTCCACTTTCGCTGTCTCTATATTCTCTATTATTGCTGCTGCACCTTGGTTCAGGAGAAGGCACAGAGAAGCTCAGTGTTGTTCTTTTAGAAATATGGTGCTAATTGAGGACTCCCTGCCGCAGTGGGAAACACGTGAGCCGTATACATAGCTTTTACAGTGGTGCTACCAAAGCTTTGTAACCCTTTTAGGGATGCTTGTTTCCAGGACTTAGGAATTTCAAATGCCAACTCAATAGGTGACATAACTGAGCTCCGTGAAGCACATTAACATGATAACTAGAGTAACTTACAGTGAGAACTTCATTTTCAGCGAGTATATGACAATATAAAGCTAGGTAGATCAGAGGCTGGATAAAAGAACATTTGAATGGTTGCCTGCTTTTAAGGAAAATAGCTATGAAACGGCCGATGCATGCAGAGCTTTTTTTTGCTAGAGACTCGATTGTAAGTCAAGACAGTTCAAGCATGTTGAGCCATATGACGATACAATTGTGAAAATTACTCAGAACAGGGGATTATTTCATGCAAAGAAATAGAATTGAAGAGATTCGGAAGAGTTTACATACAAAAAAATCTATCTTTATGCATATCCGTCAGTTTCTTAAGTCCAAGTAGGAACCCCAATGCTGCACTAACTTCTAACAAATAGATGACACAGAGATAAAAAGAAACACAGGAGATCTTGAATTCTGTCAGTCACTTTCTAATCGCGCTATGTATTCGTCGTAAAACTTTCCTGCTTGCTCAAGTTCGCCGAGCTCAGTGTAGCAGTCAGCGATTGCTCCATAAGCTTCTGTCATGCCAGAATCCTCATCAACCCTTTTGGATATTTTCAACACCATAGAGTGGTATTTTATGGCTTCCCTGTACTTACCCTGTCTCTGTAGAGATGCCCCTGAAAAAATTTGAAAAGCAGTTATCAATGAAGGCTTCTCATATTTGTAAATCAGCTCCTTTGTTGTGTGAAGCAATGGTTGCTGATCTCCTGACTCCAGGAAACTAATCAAATCTTATCACAGTGAGCTGATAATTTTTCTCTATGCATTTCTTAATTGTATATCCTTGTAAGTGGCTTAGCGAAACAGGTCTCTTATAGCTGTTTTATTGATGCCAAATGTACCCATTATTCAAAACTCAGATGGCACCAAAAAGGATCCCATAATCTGATTGAAGTGGAACATTAGGAGATAGATCATCAGATGCAAGAGATTAGTTCAACTGCAGTTACAATTTACAAATGAAGATTGACATAATGTTTCCCATCATCTAAAAGTAAAAGGCATGTGTCATGTATCATAAGTTTCTACAATTGTAAAATTTTTTTGGCCTTAATAATGCAACAACTAAACCATATGTAACTTAATCATGTTAGTGAACATGTGAATGTTCATCTAGGCAAGATCAGCGATGCATGATGAGTCAAATTCAGTCCCCTCATGTTGAGGATGATCCGCAAGTGTATCTTATAGCTTGTTAACAATTCTACAGAGAAACAAGTGCATGACTATAGGCTTTAAAGGGCCTTGGGAATACCAGTGTCTCCGAGAAAAACAAAAACTTCGAGGAGATTATAAATAACATAGTTAATCTGAAATAGGAGAGAAATCAACTAATTAATTTGAAATATGAAAGAATTCAACCAGTACTTTCAGTGTCAGATTCAATTTAGTAGGACTTCATAAGAATGAAGCACTGCATAAAGAGAGGAAACCGACCTAATCCTCGTGCTGCCTTCTTCTCCTCAACATGATCTCCCAAAGCTTTTGCGAGCTCAAGAGCTGCCTTAAACTCTGGATGTGCTTTTTCTGGTGCTTGGTTTCTCAGATGATTTTTCCCAGTTCTCAAGTATGTCATTAGTTGCTCCTTCCTAGGATCAACAATGACTTCTGATTCTGTTGTCTGACTGCCAATAGGTGCATAGCTCAAATTAGGAGCATAAGACTCTATCTTGGCTTGTCTTCTTAATGCAGCATTTATCTGGCGTAGCTGCTCATTCAGCCGTTTAAGTTCCCCTCTTCTTTGTCGTGCAAGCAGCCCTATTAATGAAAAAACAGTTGATATTGCAGTCACTTGGCGGGGATCAAAGAGTAACAACAAAAAAAAAAAAAACAATAATTTTGCAAATCATGAAAAAAAAAAGTTAAGAGGAAATGAAAGGAACATTGACAGATCACATGGAAGCAACAGCAGTATATAGAACACCATATTGACTGCCAAATACGAAATAAGTGCAGGAAAGATCTGAAAATTTTTATTAGAAAATCAAAAAGAAAGTGTACAACCAACTAATAACATTCAAGCAGATTGTCTTCTAATCGACTAGGAAAAGGAAAAAATAAACTGAAGTCATACCTAAGTTCAACAAGTATGCATAAAAGGGAAAGAAAATTCATTGCGAGTTAAAGCAGTTGGGTCTAACCTTTTATTAGAAAATGAGTGTAAGGGCCTTGTAATTGCTTGCATTAGCAAGAAAGCGCACAGAGTATAATGAAATGAATCTAGAACCAGGTCTTTTTGTATTGAAGTGGTTAGGATAAAGACATGAAGTCATGCTATGGGAAAGCACATTCATGCATCTGAATCTTAGAAACTCATCAACTGCATGTTTAATTGCAAGTCAAAGAAAAGAATTGTATTTAACAACTAGAGAAGAAATAGGAGTTGTGATTCCATCATAGGATATGCCTGTCTAGCATTACAGCCATTCTAAAAAGGAGAAAGGATATATATCTACTACCATTTGCAACGGCAACTATCATTCTTGATTGCAACTAAATTACCACAAATAAATGGTCACAGTATTCCAGGAATAGGGGAAGAATGGTCTAGAAAGTGGGAATTAATGAACTTGTTCTTTGAAATGCTATGTGAAGTTAGAAACACTCTACAGATGGCCAGAGAATGTAAGCTCCCTGGCCCAGTCCACATAAGATGCAATCCGATGCATTTATTCCATAAAAGCCCTCTTCGTAGAATTTTCATTGCTAGCATTGACAACCTCAATTTGTTAACTTACAAAGAATAAAAAAAGTGGGAGAGTTTCTAATTTTTCATGTAGTGTAAATCTATCTTGACTAGTAACAGATGGTATTGACAGTGACAGTCATTTTACCCCCAACAGTAGCTCCTATCATCGCAATTGTGAACAACAACGGCATGTTGCCTAATGAGTTATCAGATTCACATGTCTCTGCCAGTGCTTTAGAAGGTAGACTCAGCATCCATAAATATGCAAGAATAGATGCTTTCTCAAAGTTGATTGACACCGATTTCTGCAGGAAACATAGAAACGAAATTAAACATTTTATAACTTCACAAATTGAGGTCACAAAAGACCTGCATTATCTAAACGAGATTAGACATCTGAATTCAAAGTGCAAATGGAAAGTCAAGTCACCAGAAAAATGCAATAATTAGAAATTATTCTTAAAGGGCACCAGTTTTCATTCTAAAGAGTGCCATTTTTGGTTGTCATGGTTTCTTGAAACAATCTATCTAGCAGTTGAGCTAATCAGCTAAGTCCATGTGCATCTTGGAGTTCCCAGATCTGCATTGGTGGGCGGATCTCATGCACTATAATGTCCATTTTAATTCTCCATAAAGTTGAAAATTAGGATTTTGGGGATCTTTATCTATGATAAATTTGGTATTATGTGCAAAATTGTGTTCATATTGCTGCATTATGTAGAATTATCATTCCTATTATCTTATGTTTCTACCTTTTGTCAAATAACACAAACTGGTAAGTTATGCTACCTGGATGTAGGTTAAATTCAAGTGATAGATCTATCAATGATTCCAAGTTTGGAAGGAACCCAAATTCCTCTACTCAGGAGTCAAGTTAGAGTTTAACTAAAAAGGCCTTTAACTAGTCAAACAACGTGGTTACATGCAGGTTTCAACTCAATTGAAGTACTAGTGTGCAGCGAAGGGTGGCCCCTGTTTCCTTTTTTCTTTTCCCTTTTTGTCTGGTAGACTTATTTGATCAAGGGCTAATCATCAGTTTGAATGCTCTGCACCACTTATATTTTGCAATGCAAATTTTTATTACATAGCAATATCAATTGCATTTTTATTGCACCTTAAACGTTAAAAAGAGGTTCTCTATTGCCCTTATGAATCATATAAACTTGTGACTAGGCTTATTGACTTTTAAGTCAGTCACAAGGAAATTTGCAAACTTAATCTCTGTTCATATCCCTAGAAACATACAGCAGATTGGTACTTCAATGTAGGTCCAGCATTATGTAGACAATAATGTCCTGTATAAATTAAGGAACCAAAATCCATCTCCTTGATTTGAGGTCCAAATCTCCAGTGTGTTGCATGACATGGTTACTCACCGTATCAATCTCTAAGGACCTTCTTGGTTTTCAATTTTGAGAACAAATAAATACAAAAAGGAATTAGCATATGGATTAAATGGGTAAAGGTTTTACTTACATGCTATTTATGAGAAAACTATTAAAAGTTACAAGAAAAAAATTGAATGACTTAGGAAGCTTCTTCTTGGAAATTTTTAAGCTTTATCTCTAAATTGCAAAAAGGAATTCATAAACACAAGAAAAGGATGAAAGATTTCAAGTATCAACTTCTTTGTCCAAGAAGCACCACAATGAAAATGGAACAAGGGACTCACCATCATACCTGATGATCAGATAAACATTCAATGAGGGTATGCCAATATTCAGGTGGCTCCTCAACTTTGTTGCGAGTCCCATCTGAATTATCTGTCTGGAATTCATCACTCTTATGACTACTAAAGTCAGCCATTGACAATTTGCATCTTTTGGATGAAGGCTGTGGACAATTTGAAAATCTTGCAGCTCTTTCCAATATTAACGCAGAAAGCACCACCTTATCTGCCAATTGACATCCCTGACATTAGATTAAGAATGACTTTTCTGTTCCTATATAATAAACTATCAAGATCAGTCCAAATTATGAAGAATGAAGTCAGAGATACTCAATAAAAGATATCAGCAGACAGCTTTATAGTATGTAAAAGACTCTATACTTGGATTCTAAATATAAGTAAATACTAAGACGATATACAGATATACATGGTTTCAAAATAAAACCAGCATGGTCCTAATTCCAAGTACTTCAAAACTTGAGAAATTACTTATAAAAAACTAGAAGGGCTGAAATTTGATATTAGTCTGTTAGTAACTTCTCATACTTGTGTATGTAGTTTGAGGTGCAAACTTATTCTCATAAGAGCAAACAGATTTCAATTTGTTACTTCCTGATCTTCTGAATAAAAATAATATCAGTCTTCATCACCATAAAGTTAGACTAATAACACTCTTTGTTCCTTTTCTCTTTGGACCTTGATCCAAATGTGCCAAAATAAGGTTACATCACTTCACTCATATCCCTTAGCAGGCGGAAGACAACAAAATTTAATATTTTGCAACTTCAACAATGTGGAAGAAAATAACTAAATTGACACTTCAGCTCAGGGACATGGGAAGAATTAGGCCAAAAAAGTAATCCATTAAAATTATAACTCTATTAACGAGTACAAGGTAGATGCATTTCGAGATAGTTCACGTATGGAAACTTAGGTCCAAAATTGGGAAACTATATGTAGATGACCATGTATATGTGTGAACGTACACAAAGCATAGTAAAACCCAAATGCAAGTAAACATATCAGCAAAGAGAGCCCAAACACGAAAAAAGAGTAATACTTCCTAAGAGCTTCTTTAAGATTTACCAACATAGATAGGGGGGATGCACAACAGTATCTTGAGCTAAAAACCAGATAAAGAACAAATTTTTACTCATAAAAGAGCTCTCCAACACATAATTTTGCTAAAAGAAATTTCACCTTCAGTATTTGAACTTTGGACACGAAATAAAACATTACTGGGTTTTACTATTCTCACCATCTTGCCAAAAAACCGAAGAATTAAGCGTGAAAAGAAGACCAGAAACTCCCCAAAAGCCACCTACCTGAGGCCCGAACTCTGCCATAATCTCGCCGGAGAACCTCGCTGGAACTTGGCCGCATCGACAGCGCCGTCGCCGGCGCCGTCGCGGAACAATGAAGTGGAATCGCCATGACATCCAACGAAAGGATAGAGTTGTGGATTGATTTCTCCACTTTATACTATACGGGCTATGCACCTCGAAAATTTCAAAATACCCCTCGAAGAACAGAAAATTGCACCGGTGTAAAGCTGTAGAGAAAGAATATTACAATATATTAATTGCATATTTTTACCGGTGCATATGACTTAATATCAATTACACCCCAATAATAGAAAACGTACAATATAAAGATAATTCAGGGGGCAATTAATATGATTAAAATTTAATATGCTATGAAATTATGAATCATAATTTAGGGGTGAAAATCTAGTTAGCCTATAATACTAAGTTTAATTATTAAATAAATATAAATTTTAATGAAAAGGGTGATATAGGTAGTAAAATTTAAATAGGAGAGCTCTGTTTTGCTTCCTTTGACTAGAAATATATTGTCACATTATATTATTATTGCTTCCATCATGTTGTTAGCATTATAATAAGAGAGCCCTAATCCCATTAAACTAATATGAAACTATCGAAAGATTTAAATTAAGCAACTTTAAACCTCATCATTAGATAAATTATTTTGAACATAGATATGAGTTTTGGAGGAGTGAGATAAGAATAATGAAAATGTAGGGTGTAAAACGCAATAAAGAAGTAACGGCGTTAGGAGGAGGACGAACCCTCTGAGAGAGAGGACGAATCCTAAAAGAGACAGATAAAGGTAAAGCCCTTCCAAAACCCTAATAAAGAACACTTCAGATCCCTCATTTTTTCTTTTGTTCGCAGCAATGGCTTCCTATTCTTCTCCTTATCCACCTTCTTCTTCCCTCCAGCTTTCGAGCTCGACTCGTTTGAGCTCTCCTCTCTCAGCCGGAACCCATTTATCCTTATGTCGGTTCTCGTCGGCCGGCAGGAGGACGGCTTCTCGTCGGCGGTGGGGCCGCGTGTCGGTCCATTGCTCCTTCTCGCCCTTCGCGCCGATAGATTCGGCCAAAATTAAGGTGGTGGGAGTCGGCGGCGGCGGCAACAATGCCGTCAATCGAATGATCGGGAGCGGGCTGCAGGTTGGTTGGGGTTGAGAAAATTCGATTTGGTTTTGTTTTTCTTATTCTCGTTTGTTCTGTTCTTGCTGTCAAAATGCGATCTTTCGTGTTTTCTTTTCTCTTTCTAGGTTTAATGGTATAGTAAGTAATGATAACGAAGAATGCTAGTCAATGTAGAGTTGATTCCGTCAAATAGTTCTGTTTGGCTTGTTGTTTTTATTGAGAAATAGATGTGGCTAGTCCTTAATCATGTCTTTTATCTCCTTTTTTTCTTGTCTCCTTGCTCTAGAGCAGAGACAAGCGCAGGTAAATAGATTTAGGCAGTTCAATTCTCCGCTCCACGAGATAGTAAGATGAGTATTTACAGGAATGGAGGATTTGCTCAGTTTATATTTTGGTGGATCAAAGAAGTCGCTCTGTTGTCTTTGAACCATGGCGTAGCTTTTCTCTGGTTTCAATTGCTGTAGTGATAATGTTTTTCTCGATTAATCAAATAATAATGTTGATGGTGTTTATTATTAGGGTGTCGAGTTTTATGCAATAAACACGGATTCTCAGGCATTGCTGCATTCACAAGCAGAACACCCTCTACAAATTGGAGAACTTTTGACTCGTGGGCTTGGTCAGGCATTCCTTACCTTATCTTTGATATTTAATAGATGACATGGTAGGTTAATTGCATATAACTTGGCTGTTCTTATCATTTCACTTGAGTAGTAATAGCTATTACAAAGCACATAAGCAGGTGACAAGGGCAGTATAACAAGTGAATACCCTTCAGTGCGGGGAGACAATACGAACATGTTTTACTTACAGAGTTCATGCTCCTTGATTAGATTCGTTGAATTTTTTTTCTTAGCAATGCAGGTACTGGTGGAAATCCTCTTCTTGGTGAACAAGCTGCTGAGGAATCAAAAGAAGCTATATCAAATGCACTCAAGGATTCAGATCTCGTCTTTATAACAGCTGGTATGGGTGGAGGTACGGGTTCTGGTGCTGCTCCAGTTGTTGCCCAGATATCAAGGGAAGCTGGTTATCTGACTGTTGGTGTGGTCACCTACCCCTTCAGCTTTGAAGGTCGTAAACGATCTTTACAGGCAGGTGTCACTATGTTTATATTATTTCTTAATTGTCCAAATAATTGATCATAAGTTGTATGAGTTATAGTAAACATTGACCGGATGGTGCCAAGAACGATGACTAATTCCCTTGCTTATGGATAAGTGCACAAATATGAAATATTGTTTTCGCTAATAGAGGCCAGACTATAGAATGACATATTTAGTTTTATGAATTACATAAGCTAATCTCGATCTATATGTTCAGACATATACGTCGAAAGAAATTCAACTGATTGAGGAGATTTTAAATGTCTTAATCTAAGTTGGAACCTTGTTCTGCCTCATGCCACGAATATACTTTTATGTCCTTTTATTAACTTCATTTTATACTTTTTCTGTTGCAGGCACTAGAAGCAATAGAAAAGTTGCAAAAGAATGTTGATACTCTTATAGTGATTCCAAATGATCGATTGTTGGATGTTGTTGATGAACACACACCTCTTCAGGATGCATTTCTCTTTGCTGATGATGTCCTACGCCAGGGGGTGCAAGGAATATCAGATATCATAACAGTGAGTGGTGTTCCACAACTTATTTCTTGGTTCGGGATAATTATTTAAACAAAGTTGATGGTTATGTTTGGCAGATTCCTGGACTTGTAAATGTGGATTTTGCTGATGTTAAAGCTGTTATGAAAAACTCTGGAACTGCCATGCTTGGAGTCGGTGTTTCTTCCAGCAAGAACCGCGCACAAGAAGCTGCTGAACAAGCTACACTTGCGCCTCTGATTGGATCTTCCATTGAGTCAGCTACTGGAGTTGTCTACAATATAACTGGTGGAAAGGATATTACCTTGCAAGAAGTAAACAAGGTGTCACAGGTGCAATACTTTAACACTTCAAAATTGGGGCTTTGGGATGACAGTTTCTTTTTCTTATTTCTGTGGATATAAAGGTAGTTAAAAAAAACTAAATCAATCCTTGTGGTATGCAATTTTTAGAATCCTGTGATTTCATTTCTGTCATAGAGAAACATGTTGCTTTACGACTTTTGAGAACTGCATGGTTTTATTCTAGTTGTAGATAGCTAATTAGAAGAGCAAAATTGCTGACCAAAAGGACCTATTTGATTTCATAGCAAACCACAGTGATCCCAATTAAAAACAAAAACAATGAAACTTTAGGACATATTTCTACAAGATTGCATAAAACAGGGATCTCTGGTAATAATGGAAGAACGGGAAGTACTGAAAAATTGCAAACCACAGGAACTGTTTTAATATGTCTCTTACTACTAGGTATCATCTTGAGACCATGCATAATAGGAACTTGCACCTGTTCATTGTATTTGCAGGTTGTGACAAGCCTCGCAGATCCTTCTGCAAACATAATCTTCGGAGCTGTTGTGGATGATCGCTACACCGGCGAGATTCATGTGACGATCATTGCGACAGGCTTCTCTCAGTCGTTTCAGAAGATCCTCTTGACAGACCCAAAGGCAAGCAAGATTGTGGAAGCCCAAGAAACCAAAGCTGGTAGTTCGGCGGCCTCTTCTAGGCCCCGAAGGCTGTTCTTCTGATCACATCAGCTGACGACCCACGCCCTTTTCGCATCACACTGTTTCTGACTATCTCTTTAGGTGTTCCATTCTTCTGTTCTTACACTTGGAAGAGTAAAAGAACAAAAGAACTCCACTATTCTGTCAATTTTCTTTTCATATTGTTCCTCCCTATATATCTGTCAGTTGGTTCATTGATTGCATCCTTCTTGTTAATATCAGGTGATCTAGAGTACAATTTGCCACTTTAAGACCATGGATTGGAGATTGTAATATACAAAATCTGGTGATCTGAATTGCCTACACAAAAAAAGAAATTCTAAGCCCAGATCTTTGTTGCCCTTATAATTTACTAGTGGTGGTGTGGAATGATTTGATGGATTGGAAGACGAAGTTTTGTAATTTCTCTCCTAGTGCTGCGAACTCCGAGCCACATACTTTTCGTAGATAATGTAACAGTAGCGAGGACTTGGATCTTTCACGAATCTTTCTATACGTATGATGAAATTGGCAAGCCCCATGATTAATAAGAGGCTATTTCGCTTGAAACCTAATATTTTCCATAATTTATGGGTGTGTTTATTGGATTCAATCGTTCTCCAAATGATTCGATCGAGGTCTTTAAAATTATTATTGATGACTAAGATTTTTTATATATTGAAATATATATATATATATAAAATTAGAACTTAAACCATCGGAGAAAATAATATCAATTTTGATTTATTTCATGCTATTAATCACATTGGGTGGGTTCAAATGCAAAAGAATAAATAAATAAATAAAAGAAAAGAAAAGAATCTATAATAAAGAAAAGAAGCGGCGGTGGGTATGATCACCGCTTCTAAATTGGATACCGTTACCTCCCCGTAAGCATACCTTACAAGCCCCGGTATATGTTCCCCTGCACCTCCCGTAGGCGGAGAGGTGCACTGGTATAGTGGTATCTCCTCTCTGCCTTTCGAGCTCGAGAGAGAGGAAGGAGGGAGAGGGAGGGAGGGAGATGTCGGATTTGGACCGTCAGATCGAGCAGCTGAAGCGATGCGAGCCGTTAAAGGAGTCGGAGGTGAAGGCTCTCTGCCTCAAGGCTATGGAGATCTTGGTCGAGGAGAGCAACGTCCAAAGAGTCGATGCCCCCGTCACCGTAAGTACGGCCGAACCCATTTTCGATAATTTCTGATGGATTTCCCTCTCTCTCTCTCTCTCTCTCTTTCTCGGTCTTGTGACCTCGTGATTTAGGTTCTAGTTGGAACCCCTTCAAATCGGTTAGATTCCTCTGAGTTCTGTTCGTCGAGTACGATTTGCTTGAAAAGGTTGTACTTTTTTCTGGTTTTCGACTATTTGATGGGGTTATCTTTCTACCTTGGGAGGTTGAGAAGTTCTTTCATTTGAAGTGTCTGCCCTAATTTTGCTTTGCCTTTATCTTTGCCTAATTTAGGGTTTAGGTGCTCCTCACTCAGGATCCCCAAGGAAGGGTTTTCAAGTTTTAGTGGTACGGAAGGTACTGGATTTGTTGATCTAGTTAGTAACAGGAAGATGGTCTAGAGGATGATCTTTTCGTCCATAATAGATAGCCCCATCCATATGTTGTTATAGTGAATAACTTAATGTTATTTATGACTCCTGGTTATTAGCTTTTTTGCTATTGTATATTTTGCTTTTCTTTTTGTGATCAAGGTATGCCAACCATTTTAACCTTTTATTGCTTGAACTTTGAATCCGAAAATGTGTGGATAACTCCCAACTGACCCTAAAATTTGCTTAGAAACCTGAACTGGTAATCTGGGGGAATTAAATCAACTAATGTGATATTTAATCAACATATATATATTTTTTTCTAGTATGATTATGAAATGAAGATTAGCATCTTCACTGCTAATGAGTCTTTGACCTGTTATATTCAGATATGTGGAGACATTCACGGGCAATTCTATGACATGAAAGAGTTGTTCAAAGTTGGAGGCGACTGTCCAAAGACTAATTACTTGTTTCTAGGGGATTTTGTAGACCGCGGATTTTATTCAGTCGAAACATTTTTGCTTCTATTAGCCTTGAAGGTAAACGCCCTTAAAACATTGTGTTTCTTTTGCCTTTTCATGTCTTTCAGATTACTGGTAGGTATTTTCTTCCATGGAGGTTGACATCAGACTTTATTTTCTTGTATATCATTGGTGCAAATTGATGAATGTTATACCGACTGGTATCCTTGCTTATTTGCTGATGAGTTTTATCTTATTCTTTACATGTGAATATAGTCCCTTTTCAAATCCCAACATATTTAATAAGTTGTATAGTTTAAGACAATTTTGGCACTGAATACTGATGAAGGAATTAAAAATATTGTTTATTTAGGAAACACTGGGATAACCTAGAGAACCCAAAATAACTATAAGAAGAGTACTTCTTGCAGTGCAAACATGGATAAGGCACTCAATGACTCAACTCTTTAAGGTTTTGTATTCTTACCAATAAAAGGATATTGTTATGCGATGCATGATATATTTCTGGTACTATTGTAAGGCATCTCAACTTATCAAGGACTTAAATTCTCATCAGCAAAACAAAAAAAAAAAAGTGTTGATCAAATTCACCAACAAAGAATGTGTTGATCAAATAAAAGGCCGGTGCCCTATTGCACACTTGCTAGTGCAGGGTTTGGTATGGAAGATGCCTGCATCTTACCCATATTACTGAAAAGGTAAAATTCATTGATCAAATGCATAATAGAATTATGATGCTCATATTATACAAGTTAAATATCTCTTAGATGCATTAGTAACTCTGCAGTGTACATAAGTTTTCTTCTTTAGGTTTCTAAATGGAGTTACAAAATCCAATTAAATCTTCTAAGAAACTTAAACATTATTAGGTAGAGCAGCCTTAAACTAAATGAAGAGAAGTTTAGCTCAATATTAAATTGACTGTTCAAACAATCAATTTTGGTTGTCCTTGGAGAATAGAGAAGGCTGAAATGTTGCTATTATTTTGGTTTGAATGTGATATTTTCAACCACACTATTTCTTTAATAAAAAAACATTCAAAGTAATTTAAAAATAAAAAAAAAACTGGAATTTAGAAAATGATGTTACAAGATCATAAATAACTTTATTACTCACCTGGGATGGCGGAGACATCCTCATCAACCTGCCCTTCATTGTTGATAGTAGATGCTACTCCCACAACATTCTACTTTTGGTTGAAGATTTGTTAAAAGTTTCTCTGGCAGAGCCTTTCCGGAAGTTAGAAGAAAGCTTTTTGAGCGTATTTTCTGAATTTCCCTTCATTCTAAGTTTGTTTGATCATCGTAATCGCTTCTTCCACTTTGTCATATCTTCCATCGTGGACTTCTGCTTTGTCTTTAATTTCAGTGATTTGCTATACGATTCACATACTATGGTAAGGTGCTTAATTTGATGATCAAGATGTATATATTTGATGAATGAAGCCTTGAGTAAAATACCAGATCTTCTTTTAGGAGAGTCAGAGTTCTGCAGTGGTAAGTATGAATCCTTTTCCACATATTGACATTTATATACAGCAAGTTGGTTAATTAATAATTATTATTGATTCTTATTAAGGCCTTTGAGCTTTTATTAATTTTAGCTAGTGACATCTTAGATTATCAACACTGGCAAGTAGATTCTCATCAAGTTCGTTTTTAAATTAACGTCAGCATATCCACTTAAATGCATACATTGTAAAGAACTGTTCCCTTTTAATTGATTATGCTTGTATTAATATTCAAAAGAATTTGTTAGTGACATCAATTTAACTATTTAAGTTTGAGAAGATATTCTCTTCAAGGTCTTTAGTTTCGGCTGATCTCGATCCCACCCTAAAACTAGTCTATTGATTTGTTTATGTGGAATATCTTGAAACTCTTGCTTTTAAGAAATATAGAAAGAGAGGGAGAGAGAAAGAGAGAATAGAAGGGAGGAGAGTAAAAAAGAAAGGGAGAGAGTGAGGAGAGTGAGAGAGAGTGCTACAGAGAGAGGGAGGGAGGGAGGGAGGGAGAGGGAGCCGGATTCGCGTCGAAGGAGTTTGCTGAATGTCAACAGAGGCTGGATTTGCTTTGGAGAAAGGAAGAGAGATGTTAGTGTGTTAGTACAGAGAGAGAGAGAGAGAGAGAGAGAGAGAGAGAGGTGTTAGTGGGGTGACTCAAGTTCTCAAAGGGGAAAGAGAGTAAAGGATAATTACTTTTTATTCCTCTTAATGTTCAAATGTGTGGGTGCCATTTTTCTGTTTTATCTACTATTTTTTTCCTGAAATTTGAGAAATTTTTCTACATTTTCTAATATTTTGTGAAGTTATAATTAGAAAAGTCTGATAGCGAAACAGCCGACTAATCCCACCGACATGGCCTATATATGCCTCTTTTTCTTGATGGCCAATCCCGATACAGGAACTCAAAACCTTGTTTCTCTTTTGCTTGAAGTCCCGTTCATTTAGCCCTTATATGTCATAAACCACTGATTGATATTGGATGGACTTTGTTCCAGTCCCACATAGTACATTCAATTTTCTATTGTTTATTCATGGACAACATGCTATTTTTTGTGAAAGCAAACCTTACTAAATTACCCGGGTTGATGTTTATGTTTGTACCAGCATCTATTTCCTATTCGCTTAAGTCAGCTCCTACGATTAAATTTTGCAGGTTAGATATCCAGATCGTATAACTTTAATACGAGGAAACCATGAGAGCAGGCAGATCACACAGGTCAGGATCATAAAGTTAGTGTGTTGGGGATTTGATCTTTCCTAGATAATTATGTGCTTTTTACCAGGTTTATGGATTCTATGATGAGTGTCTTCGCAAATATGGCTCAGTCAATGTCTGGAGATACTGCACAGATATATTTGATTATTTAAGGTATTTTCTTGTAGTTAATTTTGTGTGAATCTCTCTTTTGAAAAGTGTACATGATTCTATGTTTCCTTGCAGTTTGTCAGCACTCATAGAGAACAAAATCTTTAGTGTCCATGGGGGTCTATCTCCTAATATTACTACACTGGATCAGGCAAGTTGTGTTGTTACCTTATTTTTGGTAAATAACTTTCTACTTCTTCATAATCAGTATGGATACAATATATCCAACAGATTAGATTTATAGATCGCAAGCAAGAGGTACCTCATGATGGGCCCATGTGTGACCTACTATGGTCTGATCCTGAAGATGTTGTTGATGGTTGGGGTCTAAGTCCTCGTGGTGCGGGCTACCTCTTTGGTGGTAATGTGGTTACCTCATTTAACCACTCAAATAACATAGATTACATATGCCGTGCTCATCAGCTAGTTATGGAGGGATACAAGTGGATGTTTAACAACCAAATAGTTACTGTCTGGTCTGCCCCAAATTATTGCTACAGGTACTTTGTACATCCTTGAAAATTATGTACTGCTATTTCTGGTAAATGTTGAAGTGCAGCTACTTCATAGTTTTGTACACAAAATTGAAGCAGTCGTTTGTCTTTGTAGGCAATTGGTCAAACATGATTTGGGTACCTTGTGAATCTTTTATTTAATGACCGACCACATTTTGTAGTTTAAATGGGCCCCCCTAATGCAGGTCACACTGTTTTACAGTTCTTGTGATCCATCTGGTCCTATGCATTGGCATACATGATTGAATAGATGGAACATATGCCAATTGCCAAGTCCTCTCTCAAAACACTACATCCTACTCTGGAGCTACAGATTTATTCCCTTTAAGTTATATAGTGATAAGCCTGCAGAAACCTAGAGAGGATCTTTTCACATTGATGTGACTCTATGTCTAATCATCCATATACCTGCTGCATTTTTATCAATTTAGCACTTAGAATATAGTCGTACAAAACATTTAAATTGATTGAGATGGAAGAATCTAAAAATTATTCAATACTCAGTGAAGGTTGGTACTATCAATTTGAAAGCTATATGATTTTGCTAGTTAGTTTGCTTCATTCCTTGCATGTGTAAGTCTTTCCATCCAAATCTTGCATTGGTGTCAGCCTTATTGGCCAGCACATCCTTGAAGACTGTAACCTATTGGCATTTTTGCTTACTATGGTAGGTAAATTAAAATCAAGCATCACTTGCTTGAGATGTCGTGCTGAGGGATACAGCTCTATACTTGGATAGTTCCATAAATATCATATAAGTTTACTATAGGCAGGGTCTATGTTTGAATGTAGCATATGGTAGCAAATGATATGCCTGATTTGAATGTACATCAGTGGTGAGATTATATCTCTTTATTCATTTGCACTTCTGCTGAAATAATCTCATTCCTTTTTCAAAATTGTGACCGAGTTTCAGATGTGGTAATGTGGCTGCTATCCTTGAGCTGGATGAGAACCTGAATAAGCAATTCCGAGTGTTTGAAGCAGCACCACATGTTAGTAATTGCTTCTCCTTTGCAACCTTAGTTATTTCCTTCTGTGATCATGTCGACAGCCATTCCTTTTTTTATTGCAGGAAGCAAGAGGTGTTCCTGCAAAGAGGCCACCCCCTGATTACTTCCTCTGAGATCAACCATTGGACATCTACGCCTATCCTTATGTTTGCACTCGGTGGGACACGAACTCCTCAGATTTTGGCACGACAAAATTAAGCACATGGAAGCATCTTTGGAGTATGGCAACATGTGATTTTGGGATGTAAATTTGTTTGGATTGGTATTTGTTCATCACCTTCCTTGATCTGCTAAGGAGGTGATTATAGTATATTACCTCTCTGATAGCTCCCATTCTGTGCGTATGCACTTATCCGAAGGAAAGTGAGGAAGTGTTTAAGAGGAAGCCATATTTGTTTACACTGGAAGTCGACACTACATGCTGTAAAGTTCGGATTGGCATTATTAGTGTTACTTGCAACATTGCAGACATTTGCAACCAATGACTGTTGAGATTGGGCATGAGAAGTTATCATCCTTGTAGAAGCTGTAAGTTGATTTGTAGCCTGTGACAACATCTGTCCATCCTCAAATGCATCTGTATCTTATTTTTCCATGGGTCTAAAAGTAAAAAAATGGTGCAGATGCGATGCTGAGGAGTGCTCAATGCCTTCCAAGATCTTCCTCAAGAAACAATCTTGAAATCATTATATGGACTATAAGCTTTTTCTCATTGATAAAAAATAGTCGTACCGTCTCTTATAGATTTCAGTTATTAGGTAGCATACTTTTCTCTGCTGTTTGTTCTGATGATGGAAAGTGGAAGCTAAACTGTGAGAAGATCATTTAGCTTTGCAACATTCAAATTTAGCGTTCATCATGCACATATACTTTCTTTAGACAGATTGCATTAGTATGTTCTACAGATTGCAGAGGTAGTTTATGGTCTTCATGAGCTTCTAGTTACTAGCTAGCATATCTGTATAATTGACTGAAACAAACCTCTACTTTGTATGGGCCTTCACATTTTTGTAATACTAATTTCTGTTCTTAATGACAATGGTTATCATTTTTTAAATCAAGTTTTGAGTATTGAAGTCTTGTTCATGTGTCATTCAAATGGATAGAATTTATATTGTATAACGGCACCTGGGTTCGAATATTAGTGGGATATGATCAAGTTCAAAGCTCTCTCTCTCCCAAAAAGAAAAAAAAGTTGTCTGGTTTTGTGTGGAAACACTCATCATTCAAATTAACTGAAACAATGGTTGAAATGGCTTAAAAAGTATTAACTCCATGAACCATTATATAGGACAATTCCGTGCTGAAAAAGAAATAAATCTTGATGCATTATAGAACACCTCTACCATGTCTGCAGAACATAAATATATAAAGATAATTTCATTTTGGTAAATGTCATTCTCGGCCTGGCATAGTATGGTCAGGTAGGTGTAAATTTTGGAGTCTGGCATGCCCACATTCACACAATTTCATATCTTGCTGGAAGCCATCACTATTGCACACATAATTTTCAACCAACACAATATATCTTGTCTACAAGGCATTGAGTAGCAAACAACTGAAGCTATACTTTTATCAACTCAAATTTTCGAACAAGGTGCATTTGCGAGTTCTCTAATATGATAAAATGCAAATATTTTTTTTATATTTTACAACCCATAGAGCTAAAAAGTTCAGAAAGACATGGAATGGAAGTTGCTAGGAAACTGAGAAATGCAACAAAGAAGGTGATTCCATAAGCTAAAGTGGTCGCGAGCTGATGAAACAAATCAAAGCTACAATGAGCCAGATCAAGCAAGATGACTCGAGACGAACTGAGATCGAAGGCATAGGCCCAGTTGCCACCACTTGATCAACCTTGATCTTTCTGTTCCCTGCACCGTGGCCAGCCACTTCCACATGTAATCTGAGTCCATTTCGGCAATTTTCGAGCCTACTGCTTGCAAAATAACGTGTTCCCTCTGCATCAAGTTTCACCTTATCAAGCCCTCCAGTGTACATCCTGATCGGATTGCTTAGATCACATGACTGTAACTCCTCCTTGCTTCGAAGCTCAATTATTCCCTCATTTGCTGCAGAATATGCAAACCCTTCCAAAAGAAACTAAATGATAAGGAAGAGTTGAAGCCTCATTTTGGAGAATCTACTGAATTATACATCTGATAAAACTTTGTTTAGGAGAAAAAGATCAGGTGTGGCTCAAAATTGACATAAAAAATATGAGTCTTAGCATGAGAACTTGACATATTCTCAGATTTTAGTTTATGAACTGATCTAATGCTCAAGTACTAATAATGTACTTAAACTACGGAAATAGGGTATATTTAGAAACTAGATTGAGCATGGCTAGACTTGATCAATGAGCCTTAGCATGAGAACTTGACGTGATATCGATTTTAGCTCATGAACTATTGAACTCAAGCTGATCTGAAGCTCATGGTTTACAATAGTAGCCAAGATCAACTAATTGACCACTTCAACCAAGACGAAGCATCTAAATCGAGCAAAGTACAGCTCAACTCAGTATTACAAAGAAGGATTTTGAGCCAAGTCCTCAGTTAACATGAATCAATGATATATAAACAATTTTAGGGTAATGATATTTAGTTATTTACAGAGAATAAATACAGAGTAAAACATCCCTCCAAGGAAAATCTTATGGGGATAAATCAAAGGCATAAATAGTCAATTAACTTATAAGGGCTATGTATTAGCTCTGCTGTAATTAAAAAAAAAACAAACATTTTGCAAAGACTTCTTTTCTTTTTCCCTTTCTTTCTTGGAATTAGAATTTAATCAAACTGAGATGATAAGGTCATCATCTGAAAGATCTACAGCCAGCTCAAGTTTTGCCAAGCACATCCAGCAAAAATAGTCACTTGAACTTTCACATAGATATAGTTAGCAACATGACTCTGTTCAGCCCAAATTAACTAGATACAATCTAAACTCATCCTATCCACATTAATATATCACTCTAAAAAGAAATGCTATGCAAGCTTTCAAAAGCAAGAAATACTAAGAAGTTGCAGAGAGTTAAAAGAAGAAATATAAAAGAAATCTCACAGATGCTATCTCCCACCCTGAAGACCCTGCCCATGGCCCAAGCAGCAACATTGGAAGAAGCATCCCAACCTTGATCACCACCAACCACATGGTGCACTACTTTTGATTCTCCAAATGCCCCACTAGCTAATAGCATTAGACCAACAAGAGCACCAACAAAGGTTCCTAAGAAACTAGCCATATTCTATTCTATAGAGTGGTGAGTATGCCAACTGAGATAGAATGTGGAGGAAAGAATGAAGAGAAAACAACCTCTTCTCCTATCTCCCTTACTCCAACCCTTCTAACCAAACAGTCCTTAAATAAGAAGAGGGAAGGAATGGTAGTTCACTGTTTGTTATGGCAAACCAAACCCTAGTAGATGTCCAAGAAGTTTGTGGGTTAGGTAGGAGCAGTGCCAGTACTAATTAGTGTACTCCCTTTTGATGTAGTTATGTATTCACATTTATATTATGAAAAAGCTTGTTGCTAAAAAGAGACTCCATCACTTTCCATTTATTTTCTTTTGTTTAACCTATAAAATTTAGCCAACAAACTCAAACTATTTCTCTTTATACTTGTCCAAGGAAATAGAATCCAAGGCTTGATGATGAAAAATAGAAGCTAAAACTATGTGTACACCATTAGATTTAGGGTTTCTTCCTGAATAAATGATCTTAAAGAGGAGTATATCTTGTAGTTTCATGCTGAAACTTCTCTATCAGTACAAAACAAAGTTCCTTACATTGTCTCTGAATAAAATAAGAAGCTACAATCCGACAAGAACATCGTAGAATGCACATGAAAAATGTATAGTGGAAGAATCTTATCTTACATTAAGGAAAATATGTGTACTACTACTATATTTCACCTAATCCTCAACAGTTTTAAGTTCTTCCACCAATGTGTTGTGAGTGAACCAGTCCGATTATTTAAACCAAAATTAATTTGATTCTGGTAAAATTTGACATTCTGTTTTCTTCTATATGGATTATTTATAGTTTGTAGATTATTTTTTACTCTGAACCCGTAGTCTAAGTGTGAAAAAAAAGGTTGTGCAGATTGAATAGTAGTAAAATCATATTTATATCCTTTTTTCTTTCATTTAAATATGGATTCGGATACAAATAGTATATCGAGTTTATCTCTATTCGTTTTCTAAATGCATAAAAATCTGTGATATAATTACTGAAGTTTATAGGCAATTAGTTAATTTATGTGGAAATTAGATTAGAGATTTATATAAAAGAATAAAAAATATTTCATATTATTATTTTTATAATATTCTAAACTAAATGATATATAGATATTGAACCGAATATTTTAAACTAATTTAATCTGGCCTGTTCTCACTTCTACTGTATGATACCGATAGATAGTAAAATTAGCCTCTTAGATAATTAAGTTCGATAAGTAGGCCAACTCTCTCAATTCGCCATGTTCATTCTCGAAAGAAAATTCTTTAGAAATTCAAAATCTTAACCTCTTAATTAGTAAGATAGAACTCTAACTACTCGGTGATAGCGGAATGCAGTGACAGAGCTGGAGTGAGGAAGAGTGAATACTCACATTGTTATTAGGAAAATTACATCATATAAGTGGAAGATCTCATCCATATTGTTTGACTCTTAATCACTATATAATTTAGTCTAATCTTCCATTGCCTTATTATCTACATGATACATCTCAAAATCCAACAACTTCACTATGATTGCAGAGATTTCCTACTCATAAATGACTCGGAACCAAGGCTAAAACAACACCTAAACCAGTCCATTGGCATTCCTAGGCATTTGTTAAATTTAACAATGCACAAGTGAAGCTCATGGAGAAGCTTTTGCAATTTAATTGTATTTGATATTCGATTTAACATATAAATTCAGTGCATATATTTTTTATACTCGATGCGCATTTTGTTATAATAGAGTTCATATAATTTACGTATTTAATACGTCAGAGTATATTATTATAAAAAAAATCAAATGTACTTAAATTACAAAAGTTTTGGCGCATGAACCTCAAAGGGAGGATGCATGATTATTTAATATTTATTTGTCCAAAATTAAGCATAATATACATATCAGTTGCACAAAAGAATGAGAAGAAGAAAGAAACAAAAGGCACCTCATAATTCCTTAATTCATTAAGAACTAACTGTGTTAGGTTAATAAAAGAAAAAAACAATCTCTAGGTCTTATTTTTGTACCAAATTATAATACAGTCATAGGTGCAGTTATTAATACAAATTATTAATACTGTTATAGACAATGCATATGAATGCCATACTCCTTATGTATGCATCATTATCATTTTACATTTTGTGCAAAATTATAACCAAGGAGAGGTTGCACCAAAAAAAGAGTGGGCATTCTTCTCATGGCAAATTATTATCTGACACACACCTAGCAAATTATTATTGAATTATTGGCAAAAATGAACATTCAAAACAAAATTTCTAAACAAGCATTATAGAGCATAATCAGCAGTATATGAATTATTGACAAATTAGAGGTTGCTCCAAAAAAAATATCTAAACAAGCATTATAGAGCATTATAGAGCATAACCAAGGAGAGGTTGCTCCAAGAAAAGTGGGCAATCTTCTCATGGCAAATTATTATCTGACACACACCTAGCAAATCATTATTGAATTATTGGCAAAGATGAACATTCAAAACAAATAAACAAGCATTATATATGACAAAAGTCATGTATTCATAATAGAATTCTCTATTTGACATGATTCCATAATTCCTTCATCTCCATTGAATAGAAACTTCTGTAATCATCAATGAAAGATTTTGATCATCAGGGATGAAAAATATTTTCCAAGTTATTTGAACTCATCTAGTCCAGATCCAACAGTAGTGAACAGAGGATGGAGCAACATCACAGATATTCTCAGTAAGATAGGAACTATTTATACAAGAATACTGATTAGTAGCATTATCTTCTTTTATTTTCTGTGGAAGAAGCTGCTCATGAGAAATAAATCTGAACAAAAAAGTAGCAGCATCCTACAAAGAATTTTCAATCTCAACTTGCAACTGCCACTTTCTATAAATTTTACTGAAATGAGGAAAAGGATGTTAAAGAATGATTTCACTTCTTCGCTGCTCAGATAATTCAGCATGCTGAAGAGACTCATATCTTTCTGTAAATTTTACTGAAATGAGGAAAAGGATGTCAAAGAATGATTCACTTCTTCACTGCTCAGATAATTCAGCATGTGAATCAGAATGATTCACTGATTCACTTCTTCCCTTTATTTCATGCTGCTTCTCAATTTTGGCTTCCTGTTTCCTGCTGTTTTTTAATTTGGATTAGCTGGCTTCTTAAACTGCACTCCTTCACCTATAGGATCAAAAAATTGCAGTAATTAGTTTGAATGATGGTAAAGAGTCAAAAATAGTGATTTTTTTAAAAAAAAGAGAGTATATATGATTCAAGTGAAAAAATTACCTGCAAATTTTGTGCCTCAGACAAGAGATTTCCGCATTCTTCAATCAGAGCTCTTTCTCTAGTAACAGTTCTTGCAAGATCGGTGGCTCTATCTTCAATTCCTTCAGCCTTCATAACAAGATGATCAGTGGATTTAGTATGATATTTGACAAGTTACATAGTTGTTCATTATAAATATGCCCATTTGATAACGTGCATATTTCATGTATCCACACTGTTCTCACCGTTGGTAAGAAAGGTTGAACAGAAGACGACAATGACTCCAGCATATGGACGGCAGAATCAAGAACTACTTTGATCTCCCTGACATCTGCCTGCAAATAAAATTTGTATATTTTCTATATTTTAGCATCGCATGCAAAAGAAAAACCATATAGTGTATAGATTGAAGACGAGTCTTACCTTTACATTCCCAATTATTGGAAGACGAAGAGAAGCATCTTGTAGAGCCTTTGTCGCCCCAGAAAGAGAACTTGAATAGTCCCCCTCAAGAATGGTCCATTCATCCAAATATGGCATCTACAATAAAAATATATAAGTTCATCTAACTGAATTTTTCTGGGCACATAAACCTCCAAAATGAGAATATCGCAAACAATCTCAAAGTATAAACATTTGCCAACACGTCTCGTATATATTTGTGATACGCTACTGAAATCTTGCAATTTAGAGAAACTTTAAAGTACTTCCAGGACCCATTGAATTTCGTTATTAACTAATCCCTCTAAACTCTTATTTGTTTCACATTGTGGTTCCAGTCCTTCAGAATAATTCAGTTAGCCATTGATCCAGTTAGGTGCTTTTTACAACAGAAATTGCTGAATCATATCCTATCTAGAACTTAAGAGATCAGATAGAATTCGGTAAAAGAAGAGCTCAATATAATTCAACAGACGGAACTCACTGATGCATTTTCACTAAATTACAAGAATAAGAATGAACAAATAAAAATAAATAAAAGAATCATCCTTACTTGCACATCAAGGATTGAACATAATCTCTCTCTTCTTTTCCACTGCTCAAGTTCAATTCTCTTCTCTTTAACAGACTCGCGCAATTCTGGAAGTTTATCTGAGAGGCCATATAGTGATTTCTGGAGACGACACGAGTTATTATGCTTAATTCAAGAATGATATCCAAAACTAAATTATTTGTTTCAGTTACTAAAGAGTCCATGGGAATACTAACCTCAGCAGCAAGGCTCCGAGCTTTCTCTGCTGCCTGTGCTTTTGCATTCACAAATCTCCATTGAACATAGCAATTATCCAGCAGTCTGAGCATATGAATATCCTCTTGCCGGCTTGGTGCCTTCTTTCCCTTCTTCACATCCACACCTGACTTGGCAGCATTTGGCGGTTGTGGAGGCCTTGAAAAGGCAAGGGGCTTATTTACAGCCTTGTTCGGATTAAGCAAATGCGGTTGGCAATTCAATAAGGCCGAGTTCAAAGAGCGGTAGCATAAAGGATTAGATGCTCTAGAAGAGGAACAAGAGTCATCACTGCCATCAGCTACCCGTCTCGCCGACATCGTTGGCAGGAGCTCTGCTGCTGGCATTGATGAACGAACATCCAAAGCCGGTCGCCCCCTGGAACTGGACGGACCCAGAAGTGGAGGGCTATCGCAGAGCCTGCCCTGACCACTGACAGTACAAGTCTCCACATCAGAGAACTCTGCTGCCGCCGAAGAGCACTCCGACGCAGCATCTGTACACTCTTCCGACTGAAAGGAATTAACTCGGGCAGGTGTTGCGGGTCTCGCACGCCCTCTTCGTAAACCTATTGGTCTTGGCGTACTCCCAATTCTATAAGAGTTAGTCCTATCCACGATAGAATTCATCGGAGTCCCGGGCCTTGGCCTCCGTTTGACGTCAAAAACCGATTTTGGGTCCTCCGGTAGCTGCGATTGTTCCCCGGTATTTTCACCAAACAGCTTGAGGGCAGCTCTCCGCCGCTGAGTTGCAGCAGGATTAGGCCGAATCCCAATTGATCCAGGGGTCTCCAAGACGCGACGGACTGAACCAACATGATGGTTCTCGTCAGCGAAGGATTCACTCTCAGAGTCGGTGGCGTCCGGCGACGAAGGGACAGAGGGGGTGCGGCGTGGCTTTGGGTGGGAATTCTTGGGAAGAGAAGGGAGAGCTGAGAATCTTGGAGAAGAGGAGGAGGAGGTGAATTGGTTTTCGGGATGGAAAGAGGGGGAAGAAGAAGGAGAAGAAATGGGTGTGGAGAGGTAGCGGGAGCTGACCTCCCTGGCCCGGCGGCGAAGGCGCTTCGATGCGGTGGTTGGAATGGGAGGAGGCGGAGGAGGAGGAAATGGGGTAGATGCCGGCGCCGTTGGAGCGAGGCTTTCCGGCGGTAGATGTGGTGATGGAGGAGGCGAGGAGAAGGGTTTGGTTTCCATTAGGGGTTTTGGTGGAATCGTGATGAAGGAGAGATGGGAGACGAGAATGGTGTTTGGAGAAGAGGGGAGAGAGAGAGAGAGAGAAGTAGCCGTTGGGGGGAGGGGGAGGCGAGGGTCGCGCAACGGCTAGTTTTCCTGTTAGGACAGGGGTTTAAAGAGGGGAGGGAGTTCGGGATAACTAACGGTCGAAAAATAGAGTCGGGAAACCGACAGGAATAGTAGGATTCTGGATTTGTGATGGATCGGGTTAACTTGGGCCCGGATCCGTTTCAATTTTAGCGAGTTTTGCTCTGATTGGATGATGCTCATTAGGATCCGATCCATGACCATTAATGATCCACGAGCTTATTGGTCAGATTTTAAAATCAACAGTAAAGAATAAATAATCATGCAGCGATGTTTTTTTTTCGTTTTTCTTTTCCCACTGAGAAAAGATTGGGAATTAAACCCAGATTGAAATCAATTGAGCTAATAAAAATTGGAGTACAAAAGATTAGAGATGATAAGAGAGGCGTATTACTGTTTTTTTTTCCACTGAGGGAGTGGATCTAACTATAAACTTATTGCAGCAAAAAATTGACCTGAAACAAAGCACTTCATCTATTGGCACTGTAGAAAAGATCGAATATGACCCTAATCGTTCTTCTCGGATCACTCTAGTACGATGGATCGATGGGGTGCAGCTACGCCGCCAGAGGAAATGCAAGATGATGTGGAGGACACGTTCAGAGTCAGACAACAAGGTAAAGATAATATGAGAACTGAAGAAAAATGCATTTTATGGTAACAAGAAAATGATTCGTATAGGCTGATATCATGATATATATATATATATATACAGAAGATGGATGTCCAATAGTCTCAACAGTCCATGCTGATGGCTGTAATCATCTCTAAAGCAAATTCCATGTAATATACAATCTACCATCCTACCACATTGATCTGTGTGACTAGAATTAGGTATATGTCTAATTACGGTTTTATATTCCATGAAGAGGCTGATGAACTTAAGGTGACTCTGGAGATCCCCTGATGGTTTAGTCAAGGCATCTCCTTAATGCCGGAATCCTCCTCTCCTGCTATTTTGAGGTAGATCATCTGCTATATAAAAGAGAGAGAGAGAGAGTTTAGAATTACGATAATCTGCAAAGGAAATAACGAAATGCAATCCAAAAGAGCCCATGTCCATATTAACAAGCCTTCTTTTGTAAGAGTAAAAGATTGTAATCATCCAATCTTTTCTCAACAATGAGGGTCAGCTAGAGCATGACTCAATGATGATAATGGGCAATGGAAAGAATTGATGGAATTTTACAGCCAGGCATCAGCCTTCTATAAATTGGTTGTTGGAGCAAAACGATACAATTTGTCTAAAAAGCTACAAAGACAACTGATGGATATATAAAATGACATCTTCTAAACATGGAAACATTGTGGCAAGGGAAAAATATGACATTTAGTCCCCAACTGTTTCGAGCCTGCTTAAGAAAATGTTAGTCGTGATGTAGCAATCAATGCAAGCATAGATTGATGTACTAGTTGGTCATGAAGTGAATGCAATGGCACTTCAACATATCCCTCCAATAAATGGTCACAAATGTCTTATATGAAATTAAAAAAAAAAACTGAAGAAAACTGCCAAAAGAGTATTGGACTATGATGCACCACATAAGAACCCAGTCAAACGTTGTTATGTTTCCCTTCAATTAAGGGATATCTACATTGGCATGGCATAGGAGCTGGGATTGTCTATATACATTGATCAGTGCCAGCCATGATAAATGCATCTTCAGAGTGTAACCAAACTAGAAGCAAACAGGTATATAAGGGACAAATCAAATCCATGTTAGGATCCATTACATGGCATCATGAATAAGTTGAAAGCATGAGTAAAAAGTATAGTTCCTTACCAAAATCCTCTTCATCCTCATTTTGACTAGTGAAAAATGGAGTCAAATAATTTTTATCCAATGCAGTGAAAGATGAAGTGCTGCACCATTAATAAGAAAAATTAAGCAATTATAAGAAAATGAAGTATATGGAGCCAGAAATGAGACTGTTGAATAAAACCTTTTGTGGAACTCTTTAAGTTTCATCTTTAATCTGCTCCCAGATGAAGTGCCCACTTCATATGATGGGGCAATGTAGCCATTATTTTCTTCATAGTTCTGCAAGCATGTGAAATGATATGAAAATTACAGGCTAAATTCTTCACACAAGTACCTATAGAAGATCACCCCACTGACATGTAAAGATAGAAGCAAAGAATACAATATAAACATATGACAACAAAACTCTATAATTTGTCAAAAAACAGAAGAATATAAATAGAAAAATAATAAATTTGTTCCATCTTCTCAGGACTTACATCAATTGGGATATTTTGGTTATCACCAACAACTTCGAGAGCTTCGAGCATGGTACCTGTCGAGCCTCCAATTAATAGCACCTGTATGGCCATTGAATGAAAAGAAAATACTTCAAGCAATGGAATTTTTTTTTCTAATAGTAAATGTCAGCAGTCAGCTCATCTTACTAAACAAGTTGCCCGATAAAATTTCTTTAGTGGTAGATATCTAGATTGGATGATCAATATCATTATCTCATTCAACATGTATAAAGCACCTCACGTACTAATATTATGACATGAATCAAAATAATTTTTTGTGTTACAGAAATATTCCATAAGTCCCTGTGTCCTTAGATAATAATGAATGGAAATACAATTTCGATGTCCTATCACATCCTTCACGAATAAAATACAAGAAACCAGAAAATACTAACCCATCTCTCCCTTCCTCCATACAGGTTTAAAAAACCTCGCATACTAATATTTTCCTATAGCCCTCCTCCCCCTCTCATTCCAGCAGTTAAAGCCATCTGACACCACTCATAATGCTATAAAAAGTAGAAACCAAATAATAAACCAGATCTTAAGCCTGAACAACACTTGCTACACTTGCTAGCTTTCCCAGTCCTTTTTTAATCAGGACCACTATGTGTGCCAGGAGTTCACAGCAATGCAAATTTGCTATAAGTGATATACATTTTTACATTAATAAATCCACTAAACAAATATATTTCACAAGTAGGGCTTCGAGAAGGAAAATGTAGGACCACTATATGTGGCAAGAAAAATGTGATGATGTTACCTTATTATGTGTTTTTGCATTTTTGGGTGTTTATAAACAACTAAAATCAAACATCAATAGTAAGACGACCAACCGTTAGGACAACTATTGCTGTGGTAGCTGTGAATATAGTCTTTCCATGCCCTTCAGGAAGTTCATGTACTGATTGGAGAGCAAGAGCAAAAGCCATTGCCCCTCTAAGTCCTGTTAGCACATAAAATAACAATTAAAAAAGTTATTTAACCATGATCCTTCAGTTAAGAGTAGTCAAATGTACTCACCACTGTACCAAAGTGCCTTCTGATGTTTTAGAGGTATCTTGCGGTTTGCTGGTCGAACCAAATTGACCAAGTAAGCACAGGAAAACACATTCGCTGCCCTATAAAGTGAAAAAGAAAACAAACCAACGCAAGCATAAATGTTAATAGGAAATTCATAAGCAACAAAAGTTTCTTTACAGAGAGAGAAGAAATCAAAACCATACACACAATGAAACTGAAACACGTCTTTTGTAGCAAAGTAAAAGATGTCACAGAAGAAGGTGTCATATGCTAGTAATATTCTAACTCACATAAGTTATGCACACAATCAAAATCATAAACACAATGAAGTATGTCTTTTGTAGGAAAGTAAAAGAAGTCACAAAACGAAAAAAGGTGTCATATGCTTGTAATATTCTAACTCACATAAGTCATGCACATATTCTTTTTTTCCTAAATGCAGAATACAAAAGGTAATTCCTACTTGAGTAGATTGAGTATAATTTCAAACTAATACTCCTAAATTTCAACAAGACATCTTTCAAAACCCAAAATGTAAAAACTCATAATAAAACTCATTTTCTAGGGCAGTGCCCAAAGTTCCTAACTCCTAAACATATAGAAAGTTGGAAAGGCAAGTCTTTCCTGATGAGTTTGTATAATAAACCAACTTAGAGAAAACTCACTAAGCCAAAATAATGATAACTATGATGGCCTCTGTATATCAAGACATGAAAAGGATAATGTAGCTTGACAAGCAACAAACACTAGAAAAGTTATAGGGGAAAATGTGCATACCTCGCAACTACTATGAACAGCTGTTTTTCAATTAAAAAATTGAGTCAAGGAACAATTCTAATGCCATAATGCAATTTTAAAAGCTTAAAACAATGTCTACAAAATTAAAGATTTCAAAGGATACAATTGAGAAGAAGATAAAGCCGATGTGTGACCAGCTATGCTGTTCCATGGCAATATCGAAACCCATATATATAAACCTGCAAGTAAAATAACATAGTGAGAACAAGGAATAATGAAGGTGGCAGCTAAGTAAACTATTGTCGCTGACTAAGAGGAAATAATTAAAGTGTTAATACATGAATTTAGAAATCATGAATGAATGATTCAAGATGTACATGTTAGCTTACACAAATGTTTCTGCCAACGACGATATTAAGTGGAAAAAAGCAGCAGCAAACCGCTGAGAATTTTCTGACAAATTGGAGAAAGTGTAATGCTTCATGACCTGAAAACAACAAAAGGAAAAGAATACGAGGATATGAACTGACAAAGGACTTTAATGAAATACCATTATCTATAGCAGTATCAAGTACACAGATGAACTTACAATCCCAGTGAATAATATAGAAACAATTCCAGATAAGCCAAGTCCTTCTGCTAACATGTACCTACAAAGAAGATAGAGTGATGAATAAGTCATGACTGCCCATTTAAACTAAATGCAGGAGGTACTAATCCAGAATTTTTCTTACGAGAAGTAAGGAAAGAGAACAAACAAGCAGCACTCCAAGTTCTGAAGACTGAAAGAAAAAATCACGTCAGAAATTTTAGCAGTTCCACTATCATATCAGTCAGTAAAGAAATTAAGGTTAGGAGACAAGTTAATAATACTTACTTATCAACATCCAATCCAGCATACTTAAAAAGGTATGAAGTGGTTAAGGATTCTCAGGATGTATGAAGGGTGGCAAAAAATGCAAGCTCAGCAGTACACAAGCAACAAAACCAAAGCATACAGAAAAGAATTACAAATTGAAAACATCATCCACATGTTGAGACATGTCTACTTTACACATGGTATTTCCATCCTCTTGACACAAAACAATCCAGTGGTTAGGTTAAATCTGTCTGAAGAATGTATAACAAGAACATGGTAACACATAAAAATAAAACATCTGAAGTTCACAGCCTATGGCCTCCCTACATACAAAACACAAGAAGGTCAATTGGTTATGTTAAAATACTTCAGGTTAGGAACTTATAGCTATGACAAAATTTCTTCCATCAAAAGCATCTTATGACTAAGAGGACTGCACAAAAAAAATCTAAAAAAGGTGACTTCCTCTTAAGACTAAATATTGTAGATTGCAAGTAACTATTTAAATATTTAATCTTTTCAGATGTCTACAGAATCCAGCACCTTTATGAATTCAGTCTACTTTCTTTCTAGGTCAATTGTGCACCTTCGTATCGAAAGAAATCCAGTTGGAAAAAAAAAAGAAGATCAGCAAGGTCTATAATAAAATAGTTTTCCTTCCAGAACAGCAGAAAAGAATGCTCATGGAATAAACAGATTCCTTCAAATTGAAATTATGACAAGAGATGACTTTCAAAAGGATATCAAAGCAGAAATGAATCCAACTCCAACACCTGTAAAATAGGAAATTACATAGCTTTAGTCACACATAAGATCAAGGCAAGTCCTTTGAGTGCAATATTTCAGAAACATAGCTAACTAAGGTGCAGAAGATAAAAATAGCTTGAGGTAAATCTATCACATTTAAATTGAAACATATCAGATTATCTTGACACACTATTATACAGAAAAGATAATCACTAAATGTAAAATGCATAAAAGAAACTGCTTCTGTCATGAACGAATAACAAAGTAAACAAAAATCATTTGCAAATAAAGAATAATAGTTAAATGTTTACCAATATCTACCAATAATTAAATTTGGCAGCATATAATTCTGAATATGTTGTAACTTGTAACCTCATTGTTATATTTGTATATATCCTACAAGCTTGGACGGATGCCAAGGGAAGCTCAATGAAAGTAATCATAACATTCTTAGCAATGACAGGTTCGAGTTTCCTAATAACACATATATTTGATAAAAGATGACTGTGTTGGCCACGACCTCTATGTCTAATGACAGCAGCCTAGCATAAAATTATTGCACATGTTCATCACACATCACTTACCAGAGGTTCTTTTCTTTTATTTATACAACAAGTAATGCAGCAAAAAAAAAGAGAGTATATACTGGCAATTGATTAAAAAGCGTTATGTGATCATGTAAAAAATGAAAATATCATTTCCAAGAATCCGATTCATCTCCAAATTGAGGAGGAAGATTTAGCTCATGATGAAACTGAATTGCAAATTCCATTCATGACAAATTTCAGTTAAAGTTAGGCACCAACCTGAAGACAACGAGCCAACAAATGTCTCAAGAAATTGTACAATAACCATAAAAAAATTCTCTCCAGATGAAGCATGACTTCTCACTGATGACATTGTCCTGGAGTAAAACATTAATGTATCTTAAGAGAAAAGACAATGTGGAGCATCGAAGAGCAAGCTCAAGCAGATAAGCACAAACAAACCTGTACAAGGAAATTGCCATCTGCATTTGCCAACAAGGAAAAAAGGCAAATGATTAGCATCTAATATCAACGGAGTTCAGAATTTGCTGGTTTTTCTAAAAGAAAATATACATACAGCATCATTTAAGACAGATTCACCAAACACCAAAGCATACAGGTTCATGTCACTTCCAAGTTCCTGCATAAGCAAGGGTGAGAAATCTATTGTCCAAACAATTAAGTAGAATTAGGCTTCTCAATGACTACCATAATAACAATGGATAGGCATAGAAAGGCTACAAAACTAATCTATGAAGGATACTGCATTATACGGTTGCATCAGGCATGGGCGCATGGCAAATCAAGTTAGATTCAGCAAGTCCTTTAAATAAATACAATATATTACAATACATGGGTTTGAAGAGAGATGAGAAACAAAGGTGATAACCAGGCAGCATTAACAAGAACAACTAGAGTTCAAAATCTTTATCTTCAATGGAATACAAGAAATTCTAAAAAATTGCAACTGGATAAGCTGCCTAGTTAGCAATTGCCAAGGTGATAATCTAGAGCTAGTCCTACAAAGTTTCATCATTTCTATGCTGACTTTGCATCAAAGAATTTACAGACATTTAAACTTTGAGCCAACAGAAAATGTCTTCCCACTAATGAGGCTCCTGGGCCAGGGCAAATATGGAGTCTAAGGAGGGTACATGTAGACAACCTAACCCATTGCCAAAAAGGTTGCTTCATTGTCTTGACTGCACACCAAAGTTGATGTTCACAGTCTTTGCCAGAATACTAAGTTACAAACTCTAAATCTAAACTATGGGACCTATTTAGTATAAGAAATTTTGGTATAACAATCGTGTAGGTAAATGTTGGTGAAAAAAAAAAATCTTATTTGCGAAATGTAAAAGGAAATAATGTACTCTAGTTGAATCAATGAATCAAATCATTATGCCCTTGCAAACAATTAGACAATATAAGGGGAGAATATATGCACACCTGGAAAATGGATAATACTGTTACAGGATCAGTTGCTGAAATAAGAGCGCCAAACATAAGGCATTCAAACAGAGGCAGTTTATACATGAGAAATGTCAAACCACCAAGGTACCTGCAACAGTATTAAAAATTATTTGATACAAGGATTTTCTTTTTCTGTTTGCAATTAACCGGGGAAAACATATAGAGCATGCTTACACTAGAAGGCCTGTCACAATTGAAGCAATAAATGTCCCAAAAATAGCAAATGTGACAATTGCTCCAAAGTTTGAAAAAAATGGTTTCTGAAAAAAAAATTTGGAGAATATGTTAAGTGGAAACCCATTGCAAGAAGAACAACTTAGAGGAAAGTGATTCATATCTGGAGTACTTACCGGTGCTAAGCTAAATCCTGACTGGGTAAGGTAAAGTTAAGAAAAGCAAATCAAATACAACACATCTCCACTAAAGGGTCAATAATATAATAGCTGAATGATGTAAATATGATAGCTTAGACATGTAAAAGACTAAAAGAGGATATAATATGATTGGAGGTAACAAGAATAGGAAGAAGAACTCTTCATGGAAATTGAACCACGTCCTGAAGAAAAAGAAAAGAATCAAGGTCAGAAGACAAATCATCAGGGCAGGTGTTAAATATATAGAGTCATTTCATTTACATTTTACAATTCACGAAATTCAAAAATAAGTTCATCGTTCTCTAATATCACAATTTTCCAGGGAAGTTTCTATTTCTTATGTATGCAAGCAAGTTAGGTCAGGAGGCAATATGCCCTATAATTTCCAAAAGTTTACACATTTATTAATCAAAAAGTATATTTCAGTATGAAAATAAAAGTCATCATCCACTGGCTTGAGCTCTTTCGATAAATAGATTACGATATCAGTCCTATATCAGAAACACGCATCCACATAAAGAAAGGAGGTTTAAGCAATACAAACCTAGTACTTGTTTCTGTATTTGAAATGTTAGCAAGGCCACCAACAATTAGACCTGCAATATAAAACCAATGAGTCTTTCATGTTTATCTTTCTTTTTTACAAAATTACTTGTGCTTTTCCAAGTTTACAAAACTCCAGCATATTGATTGTGGTACAACCTTAAAAACATGAAGAAGTTATCTCATGATTTGCCAACTAAAAGTTGGAATTTACAAAAAGATGCAAACACGTTCTCTAGCACACATTTCAAAGAATTAAAGAATTAGTCATGAAAAGGCATTTTCCAAAGTTGTAAGTATGACGGATCATTAAAAGTATGTGCCGCAACCATTCTTTTTGGATGCCCCATTAAGTCGCAACCTCTGAATCCAGAACTGATCAAGCTTTAATAATTACACTTGTAAATTAGACATAATCGACCAAGAGAGAGACCTGACAATTGTTAAGAAGATAATGGGTCTTTCATATTCTCATTTGGGGTTGTTGATTCACCTAAAAGCTCCTGTTAGTTACGCTATATTGAACCCCCTAACCTACCAGTCCTAAGAAGACATACTGCCTTTACATCTTCATGAATCTATATGAAAAAGGGTGCACCGTTACTATGTTAAAGTCCACATTTAAAAGCTTCCAATATCTCCTACTATCCTGGACTGATAAAGATGTCGTAACTGTCAGATACCCAAAAGGACTTTCCGATCAAAATTATTAGGTTATGTACAAACGGAAAAGAATAATGAAATAAGGAATGGCAAAGCGATGCATACGATCGCATCATCATTTACCTTCCGTTTAAAAAGACGCTTTTTCCTTCTTAAAGTTCCATAATTCACCAGAGAATACTTTCAAGACTAATTTGTAAATGAAATGATATAAGAAAACTACTAATTGCACAACTTCTTCCAACTCTCTCATGTCAGAGACCACACAAAAAAGAAGTAACCGTGCGCGATCTTGCACTCATCCACCAGATATTTCGCCTTCGATCAAACAAATCGATGGCTCCAATGATCCACACCTCAACAAGCAGGATCAAGAACAAAACTAGTCAACGAACAATCGCGATGATGAGGGGATTATTTACCGATGAGGAGGGAGGCACTGGCCTCGGGGAGGTAGTAGAACTTGTGGCGGCGGAGCACGTGTCCAAGGACGAAGGAGAGAACGAGCATAGAGATCTGTAGCAGGACCCCCACCCCCGCCGCCTGCTGCTCCTTCCCCGGCGGTGGTGCCACCATCTCCGGAGGCGGTGCCGTCATGTTAAACTCCATCTCCTCCCCTCTCCCCCGCCCTCGAAACCCTAATCCTCTCCTCTCTTGTGCTTCTTCTGCTACTTCTTCCTCTATTCCTCTATTCTTCTTCTTATTCGAGGAGCCTTCCAGACCCTCTCGTTTCGCCTTCGGAAATGCCTAAGAATTGAAGCAAAACGGACGATCCTATACGAGCGCGGTAGTTGATTTTACCTGACGAGGTAGCGCATAGAAAAGTCCTATGCGTGCATTTTGACCTCAACAGTGCATCTCAACCGTCCAACTATATCAAAATCTTGATCTCGCCTTTAATTATGTATGTATTTATGGAGTTTTTGACCAAACTACACCCTTTAAATTTATTACCAAATGAGAACTAATTAACTGTAGCCCTAAGAAAAATATTAAATTAATTAATATTTTTAAAAATATTAATTAGTTCAGTATATTATTGCTAGATAATTATTTTTCTTAACTATTAAAAAATTAAATTAAAAAAATTTATATACATAAAATACTGGGCTACAGTAAATTAAACTATTTGATAATAAATTAATGGTATGGTGTGTTTAAAATACGGGAAAAAGGGGAAAAGGAGTCAAATTTTGGGATTTGACCTAGCCCAACAAAATTGAAGGCCAGATTGGAATTTTTCCAACCCTGGCTCAAACCTAGCAATTCTATAAACCCCTTTCACCCTTAAACCCTTATTCGCAAGACAAAATTACCCTCATATTTTGCTGCAGTATACACGAAAACCATACTTATTCACCATCATCTCTGAGGGCAAAATGGTCTTTATGTAAGAAATTTCTCCGTGATGGGTTTCTATTTCTCCTCTTCCAGAAGCTCCTTTCTCGCCTCTTCTATTCGTTCTTCTCACCACTGCTTAAGCCTGTGTTCGATTTCTCTCTCTATTCCTTAATCTTTTCTGGTTTCGATCGAAGAAGATGATAGGTTCTAGGGTTTTCTCTCGCATTTCGAGGAGCGGCATCACCAGCCGCTTGCTCTCGGCTTCGTCTCGGCCGGAGGCGTTCGGGAATCTCTCGAGTGGCTTCCGTTCGCTGACCGAGTCCACTCCATGCTTCCCAATCAAGGTGAGATTTTTACGGTACCTTTGGGTTTTTAATGTCGTATTGGGAACTGGGTGTTGATAAAAATCTGTTTTTTCTTTTTATTTTTTATGTACTTTATATGGTATTTATCGACTGTTGATAGGCTTGATGCTGAATTCTAGTTGTCCGACGTGAAGTTGGCTTATTCTTCAAACTCTCCTGGAGGCGCTTATTGGATTTCTGTAGCATTTTGTTTAGGTTATATGGGTTTATAAATTGGGGCTACAGTTTTTCCTATGCAAGTGGAAAAAATAAACTCACGTTTTAAATTAAGTATCAGATGTTAGCTTTATAGCAGTTTTATTGGCCAAGAATTAAATGAGTTTGTGCTTTTGCTTTTATTTTTATCCCAAAGCTAAACATAGTTCGACTGTTATTATTCGTGTGCACATAAATTTTCCTGTCTCTGTATTGAACGGATTAACTCCGTAGTTGTTCTATTAGACTGTTTTTTTCTGTTGTGCATATGAATACATTTATTTTCTTCTCAATTCGATAGTTTCTACTAGGCCTATGGGAAAACAAATTGATTGGGTATCAAGAAAGCATGAGCTTCTTACAAAGGAAACCATATTGAATCATAAGAAATCTGATCGCAAGCTTTAAGTATTTAGCAGATTCTTGTATCTAGTGTATCTCTATCTGAAATAAGATCAAAATCTGATGAATGTGCTACATGAGATTAACAGAAGGAGGACGCTGGATATAGAAAAGAGGAACTAACCATTTGCCTTTTCATTTTCTCAGTTGATTTTGTCCTAAAAGCATAAGGGAAGTGTTTCCACCAATTCTGCAAAGATGCCCAATAAGTTTTTCTTTACTGTCCTGCTGGCTTGCTCAATGTAAGTAGTTGGATCCCGAAAGGCAAAGGAATTGAAAATAGTAGTAAAAGAGGCAAAATTTAAGAGAGGGATAAGAAGGGAATGGTATATATATATAAACACACACACACATACAGCCAGTCTTACATTAGTTCTCTTGTTGACATAAATGCTTCACCAATTCATTGTTTCAATTGCCTTCACATCAGACAATTTGGTTGTTTTCCTTATGTTTTGGATTGGGTGGGTATGGTGAAAGTGCATGCCAATTATTTTTCTTCTTATTATTATCATTTCTTTCTGATTAAGCAGGTCCCTTGTCAGTCAAACCAGGTTTTCGGACAATTAGGTCTAGCAAATACTTCCTTTCAAAGATTTGGGTTCTCATCTTCAGCATCTCCTCAACCGACTGAAAAGGAAGGGAACCAATCCGTGGAGCATGAAACTTGCTCGGAAGAAGGAACTGGCACTGAATCTTCCAAGACCAGTAGTAGTTCTACTGGTTCAGACAACGTACCAGATGCAGGTCATTTTTCAGAATCCAAGGATTCCAAGACCCACTCTGATAAAAGGAGGAGGAGAAGAGGTACTAAACGAACTGCATTTTCTGATTCAGATACAGAGGCTGAGCTATCAATGGAGGATCTGGTGAAACTAGTTGCTGAGAAGGAAGAATTACTGAAGTTGAAGCACAAGGAGATTGAAAAAATGCAAGATAAGGTTCTCCGCAGCTATGCAGAAATGGAGAATGTTATAGACAGGACTAGACGTGAGGCAGAAAACTCGAAAAAGTATGCAATACAGGTACAATCATCAAGTCTTCTCTTTTCTGCATCAGGTTTTCATCTACGTATTTCCTTCTCTTCTTCTAATAAGTTCACATCTTATGGATTTCTCCATTGCTTACAGAGCTTTGCTAAGAACTTGCTAGATGTTGCTGATAATCTGGGAAGAGCTTCATCTGTAGTCAAGGAAAGCTTTTCAAAAATTGATGCATCTAAAGACTCTGTCGGAGCTGTGCCACTTCTAAAGACTCTACTTGAGGGTGTTGAAATGACCGAAAAGCAACTTGCAGAGGTAATTTTTATTTCTCTCTGTTTAAGGCATGGTTTAGATTTTTAAAATTGTGAGAAGAATTACTTTCATAGTGAAATTAATATGATTCCATAAGTAGAAGTTTGATATGTGTTTTATTATATGTCATGCCAATTTCCTTTCTTTAAGTATGATAGTTAGTAGTTGGAGTAATGCTGTTGGTCACATCCACAAAGTTGACTGTTGGTGATGATCCATGCTTACACATATAAAGAGTAAGTTAGAGCCCTTGGCATGTAATAGATGAAACATGAATTGTACGAGATAAATAGGCAATTAATTGGTTGATTGTTGGAGATGCAACAAGAGGTTTTTCAGTTGGAATTAAGTTGGTGTTACATTTGGTATGTTAGTCTGGAACTGTAGAACTTCCCATTTGGTGTTTGTAATGCCTATTTTCTGTGCTGACTCTATCCTGTTACCATTTGGCCAATCACAAATGTAGGTGGCATAGAGGATGTGTGCTCAAAAATCCTAATGAATTGAATGAAATGGCTATTGAAGTGTTAAATCTTGTTTCACAGTTTTAACACAATTTTTTTAGTCTAGCCTTGTATGTGTAGTGTGTGAATTTATTGGTCAAATTGTGACCTTCCTCAGAAAATAATGATGATAAAAGAATTAAGAATATCGACTGTAATGAGACACATTCTTTCTATTTCATCTCAGCAGCTGTGGCCTTTTATTGCCTGTCTTCATCTTTCAAGGAATCATTGGTGTTGTCTATAATCCTAGAACTGTTTCTTTCTTCTTTCAGGTATTTAGGAAGTTTGGGGTGGAAAAGTTTGACCCTATGAATGAGAATTTTGATCCGCATAGGCATCATGCAGTTTTCCAAATTCCTGATGCTTCAAAACCTCCTGGTACTGTAGCAGCTGTTGTTAAGGTACATATTTGCTGATTTTCTTCTTCTTCTCTTTTTTTAAATTGATAAAGGAACTTATATATCTTTTTGGTTCTTTCTTTCCCAAAACCTTGCATATGCAACTCTGCTCTCCTCATCCTAGATATTATCTGAAACGACTTCCAAGTTCTAACTTAGTTTTAAACCCACTATCAAAATCGCACCTTTGTTTTGAGGTGTAAACATCGTGTAAATCCCGATCGTTATGGTCTCCTTGCATTGCAGGTGGGGTATATGCTTTATGACCGCGTCCTGCGACCAGCGGAAGTTGGTGTAACTGAAGGTCTAAACAATGATGCAGATCAAAACTCTACCAAATGAGTTGTAGATGGGCAGCAAAGTTTTCCTAGAACATGCTAATGATGGTTTCTGCAATAGGGGTTGAATTGGTTGTAGTTCAACTTCACATGACCACTTGGACAGCCTGGGAAAAAAAAATCTTGGTCCTTCTGTTCCAAGAATACTTGATTGACATTGTCATTGACAAAGATGCTACAAATGTTGCAGCTGATATGATATTATTTTTTTGCTGGAAATGGATCTAGAAAATGAGTTGTATGTTTGAATATATTCACATTGAGAAGAACCATTACATTTGGGTTGATTATTCACTTTTATTCGGTATATAACAAACTTCCCTGATGGGTATCGGTACTTGAAATAATAATAATCTGTCAGCAAACATGCTTCTATTGAAACTAGAATCAATGCAAGCTCCATACTCTGGCTTGATACTAACAGCTTGCCAGAAATAGGTAAAAAGTACTATGTATGTTATGTCTCTTTAATTCAGTAGCCTATCTCCCTTCATTGGTGCGAACTAAATAGGTTTACTTTTTGAATTAATATTAATTGTCTCTTTGTGAAGCAATAGAATTCTATTTTTATCCTTTGGTACAGAAGAATATTTGGCACAAGTTATGTAAAAGTAGAAATTATCAGGTTAAATTTATGCTTTCCGGCCATGTAATGTGTTTAAGAACACGATTATGTTAGTGATACTTGAATATTATATTTGAATAATCATGCCAAGCAAAGCAAACTGAATCGCTTATTAGCGTCTCAAGAGGTTTAGAGAATATATGTTCTTAAACTTTTACATTTGAATATTTCTCAATTATGGGATCTAATGTCGTCAGACAGCTGAAATTGATTAAGGGGTTAAAAGAGAAGGATGAGACAGCTAAGAGGGAAGTGAAATGGACGTGGCTTACTCAAGCTTTCACTCAACAACAATTTAAGACATCCCAAACCACAAGCAACTTGCAATCTACATAGTTTGACAAAAAACAAATATGCTAATAGATCAGAAAAACACTACCTTCCAGTTGGGGCCTACTTCTGAAACATTCTGCAACAACTGGTCTCCCCAAAATAAAAAGAACTGAATGGAGACTATGAATTGGTCTTACAAAAATTTGAGAAAAGGTCAATACATTGCTTGAATGCATTAATATGAGATAATGCTCAATCTTGAGGTTTTCCCAAATATGCAGAACAGATTATAGAGCATCAATCAAGTTACACCAATATGCCTCTTGGAAGAGGTTAAAAAATTAAAACAAAGATGAAACAGTTTGATTACATTCTCATTTCAAGGTCAGGGGTTACGGCTTTCCTCTTCAATCTATTTTCAGTTTCCGAGTTTGTCGAATTATTCATTTCTACGTTCTCAACTGAACCTACTTTGTCCAATTGACCACTGCCTTCGCCTTGCTTTCCCATATTAAGATCACCATCAGCGTCACCATCAGGATCTTTCAAACCCAAGTTCAAATTTAACTCAGTTCCATTGCCATCTTTGTCGGGATCTCTTGCCATGCTTGAAACCTGCAAAAGGAACGATCTTAAGGTTTCACTCAGATTTCAGAAAAATGGATAGCTCAGGATTGCATGTGCTTGAAAGACAAATTCAAAGAAATGATATCAGATCATCACAAGTTTCGGTTAGTTGTACAAATAACAAAAAGAGCTTGCCAAGCAAAAGCAAATCTTGTCTAACAATACAAAACATCCAGGAATGGAACTAATCAGACAGTTCCAGGACTGTACAAAAAACAGTGGCAGTTAGGAGATTACTAAAGATTGTAAAAGAAAATGAACAAGCAGATATTGAAGGTCTATGGAAGGAGCACAATTTAGGTCCAAGTAAAATCTGTGCCGGTTCATCTGGACAATTGCCAACACATAAAAATTGTGTCGCACAGATCGCATAATATTGGGAGATATGGGCCCTCTTTACTAATGGCACATGCAATGCTGATTGTCTGAGCAATGTCCATGATATGCTGGGGAGTATTTGAAGGTCCCAGACCAATCATTATCAGTTTCACTTTCACCTGGATCGAAACCAGAAACCTATGAAAGTGTTCTCAGAAGAGCAATATAAGCTGATGCTGATGTTTAAGAGACACTCATATCATCAATGCTCCATTATGGATGAGAAAAGTAGTGAAACAATAAGTAGGCAAAGAATGCCAAATATAAATGACAACATGTTGGGTGAAGTCAACAACCATACCATCTTTGTCTTTTACATTAATGTCCAGCAACCAAACGGATACCCATAAAGTCCCCTAATTAAAATTTGTTAGCTCTGGTAGTCCTTTTTAAGACTATTCAATCAAGAAGAATATACTGAAATTAAATTAAATAGAAATAACTGCTGATGTAAAGAAAAGGATGAATAGAACATATGTTTGATCGTTGCAAATTCAACAAGTAGATCAAAAGGCAGAGTTTCTGTAGAGAGAAATTCAATTACCTGAACTTCTTCCATTAAGACATCATCCTTTTTACCATTAGAAGACTCAGTTGGAGTGGAAGATGGATCAGCATCATTAGGCTTACTCTCGTCTTCAGTCTTGACAGCAGCCTCTTGATTTTGCTCTTCGATAACAGAAACCTGTTTTGACAATAAGAACAGCAAACATGTAAAAAGATTGATACAAAAAAAGATAAGGAAATCTGACTCAATGACAAAACGTGATTGTTTTTACTGTACTCGTTACTTAGGGGGAGGGGGGACTATGAATATCTTAAATCGCTTCAGCTACAAAGATGGATTTCCCTTGTCTACTTCCTATGTCACAAAGAATAGATACTTATACTGGGTCAAAAACATCCACACAAGATTTAGATGTTTGTATCTATCTTCTATCCCACATCTTTAACTACAATCAATTATCTGCATCATCATTCAATCCTTTTCCTGCATATATAATTAAGCTAATACAGCGGGATTCTTTGACAGGAAAATAACAAGGAGCGTTAAAAAAATTCTGAAAAACTGGAGGGCATTGGAAAATTGCATATAAGGCAAGAAAAAGGGCAGCAATAAAAAACTTGTGAACAAGTTTTTCCATATAGGGAATCATTCTACCTGAAAAAAAAAATTACTTCATAATGTAAAGTCGCAACATTAATCTAGAACTAAACAAACTCTACATCCAAGTGACATTATAAGTTCTGATGACAGAAGTTATAAACACAAGTTCTGCAAGAACCAAACAATACTGGAATGAGGAGAGGAGGCTAAATATAAAAGCACACATCTAGAACACAAAGAAAAAAATACCTAATTTTCTGTAAGAAAAACTATAATCAATCAAAATTAGGTAATGAGGTGTCCAGCCTATATTTTAGTAAAGATTGGGAAGTGCAAAAGACATTATACATCATAAAAGCCCTAAACTAATGAGTCCCCCCTTCCATCTTTGTTGAATCTTGGCAATCTATTGTTGTCAGGACAAACTTGATCTTTATAGATTCCACAAATATCATACTACATAATTATTCTCATCAACCTAGATATCAATAACAAACAAGTCAGATCCCAAAATGAACTCAGCAGTGAAATACCGGAATGAATGAGAAAACCAGCAAACTTCCCGCAAGCCAATAATACCACCAAAATCCAAACATATATTTACTAGAAAATGACAACATTTCACCGGAAATAGTTATATATCCACTATTTAACCATTTCCGAAAAGCGAATAGATCAAAACCCTAAGAACACTACAAAATTAACCACCAGACAAGACCCAGAGTGCTGAGACACTCATTTGCCAGATGCCTATCAGAAGAGAACAAAATAAATAAGCGAACTTTCCGATCCAATTCAAGAGAAAAGAGAAAAGGGAGAGATTGATCATGAAGAGGTTGCTGTAACGGGTAGGCTAAAACCAAAATTAAATCCGCGCACAAATATCCTCCGGTAAGTGAGAAAAAAACAAAACAAAACCTAACATTCAAACTCCCCGACCATAAGCCAGCCAAATAAAAATCAGATCTTTACACCAAAATCATACATTAACCACCAAACAAGACCCAAATCAGAAGAATGTAACACACTCACTTACCCAATATCCCCCAAAAATCTATCTCTCCAAAACCAAGTCAAGAACAAAAAAAGAAAAAGAAAAGAGAGAGCAAAGCAAGAATGTCTCACTTACCGGGATGTAGCGGTACTTTCTCTTCTGGGGTTCCTCGGAATTTGCGGCTCCGTTGCCGTTCTCCGGCGCCCACTTGTAGAGCAGGAGGTGGGAGCGATTGTTATTGGTCGAGTTGGAGTTTGTGGTGTTGTTGTTCGAGTTGGGGTTCGAGAGGGGTACCCACGTCTTTTTCCACTTCCTCACCGGCCCCGTAAAGACGGTGGCCGGGCCATACCGGGTCGACGACCGGCCCAGCCGGGCGCCGACTCCCTCCATGGGGGAACGATGTAGGAGAAACAGTGAGGAGAGAAAGAAGAGAGAAAAAGAGACCAACTTTGCTTTGGGTATCTCCAGTCGAGGATCTACTTGTAAAATAATTGCTAATTTTATATATTTGCGCATAACACCCTATTTAAGCGAATTTGCGATTCAAGTCCTACACCTTCACCCAATTTCTTTTTTGCCAACCTTTTCTTGTAGTTTTTGTAAAAAAGATTCACTAACTTTAGTTTTTTTTTTTTTTCTTGCATTTTTAAACTTATTGGAAGATCCGAGTTCCTTTTCAGGTAAGTGTATTAAATTAAAAATGATCTCATTATATTTAAAAGCAAAACTGTCAAATAGTTCTAACTAGATATATGGATGAGTCTTGTATTCATAACCAAACATAACAATCTCATAGGTAGATGCTACATTCACATATGACATCACTGCTGTTCATATATGTAAGAACCTATCCATCATCCAGTTTGGAGAAGCTATAAGTATACATTAACCAAAACAACAGTTAGAATGATTCAATCACTTAAATACAAATCCCAATCTTGTAGCTTCGCACTTAAATGGCGAAAACAATTAATTGCAATGTCTGCATCTCTAGAAATTTATGTTGTCATTACCTATAAATGCTAAAACACAAACCTAATGGCACATCACAAAGTACAATAACTGATTCACAAAAAAATTGACAGAAAAAATATTCAAATAAATCACAAATATTCCAATGGGCTTAGTGTTCAAGTTTCGTGATCCATCCTGCTGTCATGCTCATCCTAGAGCAACAGTGTTGCGCTATTATTTGGTTAGCAGTCACATGCATATCTGCAGCGGAAATAATTCGAAGCATGATGCTCCATGGAACACAGATGCTGCAAATTGTGTAATATATACATGTCAGTCATTATTAAGTATTAGTACTAGAAGGATGAAACAGATTGAAATTTTTTTCTCAAGTAAGCGATCAAAACTATGCATCTAAGCAGTAGTTTTACTAAGAATAAAAAAGTTCGCTAAATATCTTGTGATTCTCTGGAAATAGGAAGCTGGTCAACTTGAACGAATGAAGATAAGGAGATAACGTGGTAGTGCCCAAATTGAATTCAATAAGCAAATACTTTTAAAATTATTTTAATATGAAGAGCTAATATGGAACAGGATATAGCTTTTGAACCCGAACAGTGGCAAAATTCCATGAGGAGGCATGGAGAACATGGTTAAGCTAACTTAGCATCTAATAGTAATACAACATACAAATCAATATTCTACATTTTGTAACTTGGTGTTACATTTTTAGATCAATCAATTGGGATGATTGGTTAAGAAAATATGAAATCGTATTTTAAGTCAAGCAAGTTTTTATCAAAGTGCCCAATGAGGACACAAATGATAGTTGCTGGCCTCTCAGTTGCCCGCCGATCACTGAAATTTGCTTTGATAATAAAGAAGGCTACAGTAGTTGATCTACACTATCATGATCGGGAAGATGAACAATACTTAATCTACAACACCACCATAACATGTAAAGATGCACTAAGAACTTACATAGCCTGGATAGAAAGTCAGCAACATAATCTTAGGCTATAGTACTGAAATCTGCATATTGATATCCATATAAATGTAATGTAGCGGCAGCAGCACGGGAAAATATACTTGAGTTCAAGATTATGAACAACTGCAAAAAAGCTGTCTTGCTTGAATATAACCTGAAATTAAGTGACTGATTAATGAAACATGTATACAGGAAAAACGGAAAAGATGTTTCTGAAAACTAGTTTTGTACCTCTTCAGTCTATTTATAGCCTATTTTTTCATCAAGTGACGATAGCTTCGCCCACGTATTATTCGTTGCCATATATATGATATAGATTCTGGAAGGCTCATCTGCATCTTTTGCTGAACAAGCCTAGAGACAAGCAGAAAATTGTAAATGAACACAATCTGGAACCATAGAGAGCATAGCTTTAGCAAACATAGTAACTAACCATCTGACAAGACATCTCTCAATACCACGAGTGACCGGCCGAATATAGGATGGATCTCGTTGTGCGTAAAGCAAACCAACCTAACAGAGAAATAACCTGTAACTTTATCTAAAATTCTAAAAGTACATTTAGTAAAAGGAATGGTCCAGAGAAAAATAACACATGCAACTGATTAAAACAAATGGTACCTCCAACATTGCTACTGCTGCAGGATCATCCAGTATTTCAAGGCTATAATCAGCTAGATAATTTACCTAGACAATAAATAGGTATAAGTTATGAGATCTTGGGTCCACAATTAATTTGTAGAACGTACCAAGTTAATAGTTAGTTGATCGTTTCTCTCTCAAGTATCAACTACATAATTTCTATATAATTTCTATATAATAGGATGAAAGGCGAACATGATCTTTTATCCAGTATGAAAGTTGGTACTAATCAATGCAAACTAAAAAAGTATAGGTCAGCTACAAATTAGAGCACCTGTAAAAGCTTAAGATCCTATTAATGATGGTTCAGGATTATTCTAGATTGATTGGACAATGACAACCCTTCACCTTGACATATTATATAAAATAATAAATAACATGCTTTCTAGCAACTTGGCTGCTATTTCTACAAGCCTGAGGCAGAATACTTCAAATCCTTAATCTTAATCATATGTAAAAAAAAAAACATTTAGAAAACACAACTTCAAAGAAAGTAAGAGGAAAACAAGCGACCCGAGGAGCATAATCTGCTAAATGAACAACCCAAAATACATGCCAGCAGAAACAAAAGCTACAAAAGTTTTGCCAATCATATAGGATTTGTTTTACTCCTACCTTTAAAGATATGGATGTTCTCAGTAGAAGGGAGGGGCATCATGAGTTCATGGAAGCACTACCCAATAGTCCTGATAAAGTAGCCTGAACATAAATTCCCAAAGTATGGCCTACTGAGTACCACTTGATAGTTACTTCTTTCCTCATGTTCTCCAAATAAAGAAGGAAAAAAAGGAAAATCTATGCTAGGACATAGACACTAGCTCTAGAAAATTAAAGCACAAGAAGAAAGCTTATTGACCAAATCTTAGCTATGTCATAATAAGACCATCATAATGCCACCTAGTTGGACAGTAGAAATGAAATACAATGAAATTATGAGAAGAATAACTATTACCCCAAACTCAGTATTTATGAAAGATTGAACAAAGTCCATGAGTTGAAATTTTGCCCACTTTAGAGATGAAACAGGGCTGTCAGAATGAGGCGGGTGTCTCCAAGGAGCACCAAAATGTAATCGACCTTCTGGAATTTTCCTCTCACGCGCATCAGAAGCAAACTTTTCCAAAATAGCTAATGCTGACTCCATAGCAGGGTTCAACACGGCCACCTAAAGAAGAAGAAAGAATGGGAAATATATGAAGTTTCTTTTTCTTTTGCATCTGGAACGTGCATATAACCAATTAAGAGTATTGGAGAACTAGTATCTTCCTCCAGAAGCACAAAATTATGAGCATGATATTTTCCACTGTTGATCACGACTTTGTTTGACTATTAACATGCAAGTACTCCATGACAACAAAGAAATGACAATACTTGATCAGGGAACTTGTTTTACTAATAAGAAATTCTTAGGCCAACAAAAGCTTCAGCAATAAAGGTCAAACCTTTCATCTAAAGTTCTAACAGTTCAAGTTTATATTATTAAGTGGTAACTAGGTGCAACAAATCAAATCGTAGCCTCAAAAAGAGAATTGATAAAAGTTAACAGAGCATTAGCTTTCTTTTGATGTAATTAAACTATGAAGAGTCGCTATGATCCGAGAAAAAAAAAACGTCAATTGTCAAATGTGGCTTATCTGATGTAAAAGCATTTATTAGAACATGTACTTTTACAAACTTCAATTTAATACCAAATAAAACCAACTTTTCAAAGATATAGATCCGATACAAACTGGAATAGATTGGATCGTATCATGAGGATACTGAGCTCGACGAATCAAGTCTATTTATTTTTTAATTGATTTATGTTTATCTTTTATGTAAACTCTTAAGACAAATTTAGTTAAGTCATGTAAGCTATTTAGGCAAGTTTAATTAAAAAATATAAGCCACTAAGATAAATCCAATTAAATCGTGTAAATCTCTAAAGCAAATCTTAGTTCGAGTCGTATAAGCGTTTAAAACTAAGTCTGAATAAAACTCATTAAACTCAGCCTCTATATACAGAGGGGCTGTGCTTCTTTGTTTAATAATCTAACTATCCAATGAAGAATTAAAAATCATATTTTAGCCTTGAGTTTATTTTAGAAATAAGAATGAGATGCAAAATTAATTATGACCGTTTATTTTCCTAGAAGTATATCTAACTTAGAATCCTAATTCTACCTTCAAACCATAGCCGTCATTCTCCACCATGAGCCACCTACCATACGACCGTTCACCACCACTCTTAGTTGTCCGCTACCCTCCAACGACCGCCACAACATCGAATATTTATCAATCTGCACTGTTCTAATCTTTCTCCACTATTTTAATTATATCTTTTTATTCAGACCTCCGATTTACGTGAAATTAAAACTATTAGAACCATACCTTCTGAGACTACTACCACATAATTATTTTTAATTTTCTCATGCTCAGATCGGTCCAGATTTGGTTCATAACAGTGGTAACAGAGCCGACATTTCTCGAACGATGGTGAACACATGATCCAAAGCTAACTCAGGAGAGATCGCGGCCATAGAGGACCAGAAACTTATCTCCATCCCTTTGGAGATTTCCTATAGCACTACCAGCAATTGCCGTCAACGAGCCACCGACATAGGCAAAGACAATATTTAAAAAAAATTGATCGAATTGAAGGAGAATCAAAGGAGATACAAACTGCCATCAAGCACTCAATCCATACCTTAGCTGAGGTTTGGCTAGCCACCCTCTACCCTCTGCACTACTAGTGTTGTCGGCCATAGCGAAACCAACCTCCCTACGGCATGAAAATCCAAACAATGAGGAAGGAAAAGTGTTGGACCAAACTACAATCAAAGCACCACCTCCAGCTACAGCGGAGCTCCTGCCATCTCTACAAACCGTTTCCACCACCAACGCACAACACCAGAGCATCCCCTGCAACAGCCCCATTGTCATCTTTCCATAACCACAATCCTCTACCACAGATCATCCTATTATACGATTGTCCACCACCACCCTTGGCTGTCAGCAACCCTCCAACGACCACCGCAACGCCGATATTTACCAATCTGCCCCATTATGACTTTCCTCCACTATTTTATTTATATATTTTCATCTCGACTTTTGATTTACGGAAACTAAAACCGTTAGAACTCTAACTTCTAAACTACTACCATATAAATGTTTATTATTTTTTACGTTCAGATCGGTCCAAATCTAGTTCGTAACAAGATCAGAGCATCAAAGTCGATCAAATGACAAAAGAAGGTTGCATAAACCTAAACAAAAATTAAGAAAGTATACTATTCCAATAATCCAAGAATAACATTTTTCTTACCATATTGGACGGCAAAGGTAAAAATATTTAATCCAAGTAATCAGACCTGATAGTCCTCATTAATAAAGAAGAGACTATTTCAAATATAAACAATATTAAAGTACTTTGTTTATGTGAAAACTTACTTGCAAATATGCAAGGTAGGCATCAATAGTGTCCTCAAAGCTACTGTGACACAAAGAGAGAATTTTAACATATTGCAAGTAGCATTAAATACAGGTTACAAAGCAAAATATAATGGACATCAAATTGGAAGATAGAAAACTTGATTAAAAAATTTATTATATTAAATATAACTTTATATCACAAGAACATCAAGTGGATACCTAAACTCACAAAGTTCTATGCAAATTCAGGGTAGCATTGATTGAACTTTTACGAGGTCCATCAAATCAAATGAACCAAAAATTAACCACAATGAGCCCACATCCTATTCTAATAAATGGTAAATTTTGAAAGAAAATTGAAACATCAAGTGGGCACACATACTCAAAGTAGTCTCATACAAACTTGGAAAGCCTGAAAGAACTTTTATGAGATAATCAGGTGGTCTCACTTAAGAATAAACAAGATTCAAATCCCCACTAACTCACTTGTCATTGAAGATTGTAATCAGATTCACTACCAAACAGGATTTGTAATTGAGATAAGTTGGGCTTCTTGATCCTCATCCAACTCTTTCTTATCCATGAGAGCAACACTAGTGGGCAGATGGAGGGAATACCTCATTTGTGAATCCATTGATGAAACAGAAAGTATCTCCTAACAGATGATGGCAACTTGGAATACAAAACGGCTACAACTAATACTGCTTACTGTATCCAACTGGTGTTAACTTGAATGCTTTAGCATTCTTTCATTACCTTACAACACCTTACAACAGAAAATATCTTCCATTGAAAAAGAATAGATAAGCTAACTTAAGGTTCCAAATTCATTAACACTATCATTAGCATATTACAGATTTACAGATAGTAATGTTTTGTGCATAAAATAGAGACATATACCTATTACATTAAGAGATGCCGCTTATGACTAAAGTCACTAAACACATGGAATGAAAACAAAAATTTAATGCAGAATAAAGAAAAGTGATTTCTCTACCTTTCTCCCATCAGGTGGTTTACAACAATCAGAAATTAGAAATAAGTAGAATTTCACAGTATCAATTATTTGTCCTTCCATAATTTTGAAGCTTTTGTTCATTAAAAAAAAGAAGCAAGTTTCCCGCAACCACATTTTTGCTGCTCCATGTACTACTAAATCTAAATAAGAATGAAGTGAGGCCCAATATTTTAGGAACTTATAAAGGGCATTCATATTGAAAAGTCAAAAACTCAGCAGTGACAAAAATATGAGGGAGAGAACAGTGGAAAAGCTACTTACTCCGCATAATTCTTGCTTTGCTTAAGCATATAGAGCTCAGAGAGTTGTCGAGGGTTAGGGCCAAGAACCTCATCTATAACTTTCCACTACAACTTCAATAAACATCATCACAAAATTATTGCATGGAAGTTTGCAAATAAAAAATGCCTAGGACGAGCATCAATTACTACACGCTGACTCAGAAAAGGGAAAAACATCAAAAAGTGATTAACAAGAGTACCTCTTGCTCACTGAACAGATCAGGAACCATATGCAGTTTAGCTTCCTGATGTGTCCAACCAAATGTCTTCAAACCATCAAGTTAAGAAGAAAAAGAATGATCATTAGTGCTATTTTGCACAAATGCAATAAAAGGTCAATTACCCAACTACTAGGTCAAGAAAGTATGAAAGTATCATCTGCTCTAATGAAAGTACCTAAGAAATATAAAAGTTCAAAAATATTATAACAAGTATACCTCCCGTGAGATAAAAATATCTGGAAACCCAAAATCAACAAATGCCTGATAAGAGTAGTAACTGCAAAAGTTCGAACAAGCAGAATTAGTTCATCCAAAGGTAAGGAAGCTCCACAAACGCACAAAGAAACCTAGTGCATTAACAGAAAGTTTTGCTCCTTACAGGAACACATTAGAAAATGATACCGGATTTCAAGCAAATACTAAATAATATCAAATCTTGGAATACAAATGCAATATCAGCTACTCTTTCTGATTTCTGATGGTGGAAAGGCAAGACAGGTTACAGCAGTCTAATAGGGATCCAATATGCAATGAACATGTAAATACATCATCATTGCAACCAAGTCAATGTAAAAGACTATTCAATAAAGTATGATGGACAGCACCCCAGTTCCTCCGGGACATCAATTAATTCTCATTATCAGACGATGAGTGGCATACAAACAATTAAGGAATATGGGAAACAACGCAAATCCATGTTTTACACATCATTGACCTTGATTTGAACTTTAAGCAGGGAAAATATGCACAGGTTTGAATAAACATTTAACCTCAGAGTAACTTGTCACATGATCAACCAAACCTCAAAAGCAGTGGTGGGTAAGGCAGATCATTTTGACTCTTCCCAAAAGGCAAACATGCATATCAATTGCATGAAAAAGAAAATATGTAATCCGCATGAATGATACAAACCACCTACAGAAGTTACCTGTCTGAAGTTGCAAGAATGACAGGCAAGCATTTTTCATTCGCACCAAGAGCTATCACTCTCCATATCAAACTGTCATGGTACACTGCAGCAGGCACAATCGAATCATCTGCTGAAGTTGCTTTCCGCAAGACATCAATGTTATTCAAAATCAGCTTTGGCTGCAAAAATTAATCAAACAGTATTTGATCATCATCCTTTTTAATAGGAGAGCCACAAATTGGTGACTTTTACGATGATGACTAGAAGCAGATCGATAAATCAAGCTGCAAGAACAAACCTATACATAATGGAAACAAACAAAGGCTAATTTAGTTTATTTTCTTCAAGAGACCTGAAAGAAGTCGATCTGTGCGGCCTCTGAGAGGATCTCGAGCAAGAGGCAGGGCCAATCAGTAGCCAAATTGGCCAAAGACCTCGAGAACCCTCCCGTCCTATTCAGATGCCTCACCGCCTCCTTCCTCCACTCCTGCTGCATCCCAAGGACATCCTTTGCGAGCCTCAGCGCCACAGCGGCCTCCCTCATGTATGCCACCTCCTCCCTGGAGTACTTCTTCTCATCAATCTCCACACCAGGGACGTGGCTCAAGCGGGAGACCACAGCCTTGACCCAGAGGGAGCTCGCTGGAGCCTTCTCGTCCCTCCTCGAGAGGCGGCCAGAGCCGATGACCCGGCGGAGGGCAGTGTCGAGGCCAGACCATTTGTTCAGGGCGGTAAAGACGTCACGAGAGCCGATGGCGCCAAGGCGGACGGCGTGGTCGACAAGGGCCTCAAGAGAAAGCTCGAGGCGATTGCGGAGAGTGGCAAGGTCGGCAGTGGCGCAGGAGGAGGAGGAAACGAAGGACCAGGGAGGCGTGGCCGAGGGGTCGGCGGCGAAGTCGACGTAAGCGGTGACGTGGGGACCCTTGTTCCACTCCGGAAGAAGACCTAGGAAGCAGACAGAAGGAGGTCACGAAGTGCCACTGTCTTAGGTTGATATGAAACTAGCAGTATTATAGAGAGAGAGAGAGAGAGAGAGAGAGAGAGAGAGAGAGAGAGAGAGGACGAACGGTGGAGGAGAATGGAAGTCTTTCCGACGCCGCGGGGGCCGTGGAAGAGGAGGGGCTGGTGGACGCGGTGGTGATGCGCGTGATTATTGAGTACAGTCTCCAGGAGCGGACGCGGGATGATCCGCCAAGTAGAGACGGAGGAGGCCGCGACGGCGCCGTCCACCACCGTTGTTCTCGCCGCCCTGGCAGCCGCCGCCACCGCCACCGCCGCAGGGCGGGGCATCACCCTGGTGGGAAGGAAAACCCTAGACGTTTGATTCGATCGAGCTGCGGAGAGTGGGAATGGGGAGGAGTGTAGGCGAATTGTTACCCATTCGGAGAAGGGGAGAGTTCGTTTCGTCGAGAGAGATTTTTATCTGGGGTTTAGGGGCCGCCGTTAATAAGTTATTAGGAAGGAGAGCCTTTTTAGTAAAAAGCCACGTCCCAATCAAACGCATGTATGTTTCTAACTCCCGTTAAACGAACCCATCTATCACTTTAGTAATTTATTTATAACACGAATAAATGTGTTGTTCATAAGATAAAATAAATACATTTATAATCCGAATAAATTTACTTATATAAAACTGAATAATATATATATATATATCTCGATAAACCCGATTATGATCTGAATGATCTATTTAAATAGATAGATTCGTGTTTAATCTATTAACTTAAACTTAACCTGATTGCCCCTCAAGATGCATCTGAATCTTTATAATCTACAAGTGGTCACTCCTCTGTACTTTATTAGTTGGAGAAGAATAAGGTGGGAAAATGGATTAAGAAGCCCTCTGACCATCATCTCTAGGAGAGATAAGTCTGCCAACTTGATAGCAGAGCTGAAGTGGCCCAGCCTAACAGGATTTTTCTTAGCACAATCATTCTTTTCTAAATCTAAAAAGATTGTAAAAGAGTTTGTTGTTTCCACGAATGCTAGGCAAATCTCTGCTGAGCTAAAGAATGATACATCTTATTATGGTGTTGGTTGCAATTAAAGTAGCAAAATGGAGAGTACATAAATGTGATAATATACAACATTAAAACCTCCCTATCCCTTAACAACAAAGATCCAGTCTCTGCAGGTTTAATAATCCTCTAGCTCTCTGCTCCTCAAGAAGCTCGATATTCTCTGTTTAAGATGCAGAAAACAATGAAATCGATAAGGTAATGTGACATGTTTCAGATGACAAATGAACCGAAAGCCGTCAGATCCCCATCAGATCCACATGTCTGCAAAACAACAGCAGAATGCTGTTAGCTACTCAGAAATAAAAACCAAGAATATTGTTATATAAGTATCTCCGTGAGGGGTAAAACTATGAGCGATTACTGTTACACTGAGTATGTGAAGATATTTGGAGGTATCTTCATCTGGAGAGGAGCTATACTAGAATTATTGAATAGATGCCGCTCATGTTTCACGTTCAGTTTAGCTGAGCTAGATTTTACTTATTGCAGCATAAGCTATAAATAAGTTAAGTTTGAAAACGTGAACAGTAATTGATAATGTGTAGAGCATATTGGTCCTAGTTACCATGGATTTGTATTCTGCTCCTTGTTCCTGGCTAGCTTAGCATTGATGAGCTTGTCTAGTATTGGAGGCTCCAAGGGAATTGGATCAAGACACCTCTCATGAGCAGCACTGTTCACCTGCAGCAGACAACAGAGCATTTAATCCAATCCCAGATATCTTTAAAGATACAATTACTCATCGATCTAAAGAAGTGAAGTATTTCAAGTTTTTAACATGTCAAAAAGAAGAAGAAAATCAATGGTGCAATAAAAACCATCCCGAAGTTAATTAACCGCCACATTGACAATATGCAAAGAAGAAAGATAAACCTAAAATATATTTGGGATGTCTTGAGGTTAGACAGAAGAATATATCATAGCCAGGAATGCTTAGGTAAAGAGAGTAACAGGGTTCTGATTGACTGAAGCCTAAAGCTAGAATATTTAAGACCCCGGATCCAGTTAAAACTATCAAAATATTCAAAATTAAATAATCAGCAAAAAATATAAACAAGGTCTGGTAGATTCCTAGTAGTAAGTAATAACAACTATATCTGATAGTAGACCTATTCTGAACTTGGGCCTTATATTTTCAGGAAGAACGAAAACTACCTTTGAATAAACAAACTGACAAGAAAAACCAGAAAACAATTTGCCATCCAGTTCTTAAGAAGTAAAATAATATTTTTACAAGGTAGGTAGATCAAACAAAATAGTGGATGCTCAATACGGAGAAAATAGTGTCCTCTACCTCTTTTAGTAAGAAGTCTATTGCTGCTTCATCATCAACAAACTCTTTCAAGGGGCCTTTCAGGAACTCAATATCCAACTGAATCTGCTGGAATCCACTTCGGTTGAAAGTCTGGAGACGTACAAATTCTTGCAAGCTTTTTAAGCAGAGTTTTAATATGGTTGATATAACAGACTCCTGTAAGTCATGAATGAAGAATATATTAACATAACTCTAACTTGCATCTTGTAAACCAACTCTACTTTTGGAAAAGCTTTAAGTATCATTCAAGCGATCTATTCTTGGAACATGTTACATCAATTTGATTTTGCTAATAAAACGATAGTAATACCTGTTGGCCTTGGTTATATCTAACATTATATCAATTATTAAATAGCAAAAGCTTGCATTTTCCAGAAGAGCCAAAAAGGTTAACACATCTTTCGCTGATGACATTCACAGGATTGGGTCATCAACCATAAAAAAAGCAATTAAAAGGAGAAACAACTAATGGATTCTGAACACAATCTGTCAAGTGTTTCCTTCTATAGAAGATTTATATTAATTATGAGGCTCCTTTTTCCATGGAAACCACCTCTCTAATTACAGGTTAAGATTACTTTCATCTTGCCTTCCCCAGACATTGACAGTAGCCTAAGACGCATCAGGACACTCTTTAAGTTTCTTTTATTAAGCAATGCAACAATATAAACCTTTTTCTTTAATTCACTATGAGTAGTAGGTTGCCAGAAGTAGTAAATTACATTTGAATTCCTGGTAGTGAAACAATTGCTACTCTTCCTCACTCCACTACCAGCCAATTTCTGATTAAATTTGAAGAAGGAATACCTTTTCTAAAGAGTACACCTAATGCTCTCGTGTTCATATTAAAATAGGATGAAAAAAAGCAAAAAACTTTTCATTGAGTCCAGGTTTTATCGTATCATTACAGAGTGTAAAAGGACTTGCATTACTACATTTCTTTTGTTATCTCATGTATACCAAAAAAAAAGTTGTAGGGAGGGGCACAAAATTTTCACCTGTGTGTATTCAACTTTTGTGAATATCTCCATTTTCTGCTCAAACAACTTAGCCAGATGGCTTTCTAGAAATTGACTTCTAGCACGCTGTGTATTCGACCGGCTTAATTTATCTTCACGCATTGGATTGCTACGAGAAGAACCAGTGCTACCTGTGCTGTCAGAGTGGCGATGCCTCCTAACTAAACCACGAGGTAGAATCTGTCTTGCTTCAATTCCTACAGCTTCCAACTGTGAAACAGAAATCAAATGGGATTGGTAGGGAAACACATGCATCTGCTAATAACCAGTGTGTGGCTGCATTGCACTTCCTTGCAGTGCCATGACAATATGGCATACTGTAACTAATTGCAAGAAAAAGTAATAATTCAAAGATAAATAACATTGGTGAACAAACCTCTTGAAGAAGAAGGTCAACGAACATGTGAACTTCTCGTGGCTCCTTGTGCTATTTTTAGTGCAAATGATTAAAAGAATTGCATGAGCTTAACTGGAAAAGGAAAATCACCAGCACCAATAGACTTAGGAGACTATAAAATTACTTATGGCAGAAAAAAGCTGCACACCTTTATCCAGTTTGGTGTAGTGAACCTTTTCTTGAGGATTACAGATATCTTTTGAGTCCTCATATTAATGTACTGTTCCAAGAAATATAAGGCCAATCAGATATAAATATAAACCTGGCTTATTTACTATAGAAACATTTTCTCAAGACTACTTCCATATCAAACAAACAAAGCAGCAAGAGAAGTTCCTTCAAAATTCATTTAAAGCAAAGAGAACCATAGCTACTACTAAATTTGAGTCAGATATATCAATGGGAGAACAAAGCAAAGAAACAGGTACAAATTATACATACAAGATGCAAGAAATTCTCCCCAGCTGAACGAAATAGTCGGCAGATTTCTCCAGGTACAAATGCCGGTCCATTTTCATAGCCACGAACACTGCCTCCAGAAAAGGAAGCAGCTATTTCCTGACAAAATTAATGTAAATTAACAAATCGCAATTTCTTCTCAAGTCATTTGCTTAAGATGAAATTAAAGTAGGACTAAGATATTTAGAATTCATTGAGAATTCCTAAACATGAAACAGAATGTTTTCTTGTACCTCTGTGATTCTAGGAATCGCACTTTGCTCTATGAATACTGAAAGTTGGGCCAGAACAAGAGCAAGTCCTGTTGGCACTTTGTCCATTTGTACCGAGTCTAATGTGATTGAATCCTGATTGACAGCGCCTGTTTTCCCAGAAAGCAGACGAAAATGCCCATCGAGTTTCTGAAAGAAGTCTTGGAAACCTTCTTGTACCCAATCAGTAATCAAGTCTTTCAGTTTTGCAAGCAACTCTAGATTGTTCTCAAGTAGTTGACGGAAATCCTATAAAGAAACATCAACCATAAATTAAGACCAATGAGAGAAGGAAGAACCATAATAAAGTTAAAACTGATGTAGTAGGTTTGGTGGCTCTAGGTATGAGAATAGTCATGAATGCGAGGATAACCCAATAGTAAGTCAAAAAATCTGATCTCATCATTTTTTAGCTCAAATCAAAATTTTGCTAGCCACAAATCAAACAAAATTCAAGAAAAGATAATTCTTTAATATGCATCATGTATATGATCTTGTGAAAAGAAGATTCTATCAGCATTCAGCAATGAGAGAATAAAATTTTGACCACAACCAAATTAAATCTTTGTCTTACCAACAAGAGATCCATGCTGCCCTCAATAACCATTTTTTTGCTGGTTTCCAAGGTGATTTGTAATGGCGACTCTTCTATCCCTTCATTTGACTGAGGTTGGATCCTGACAAGTGCATCTGATAATTCAAATGGTGTTAGTCAGTAAACAAAGAACATTAACTAATAAAATATCACTCCCTCCTTGGTCATGCTACTGGTGGCACAACAACCTATAGCATGTGGTACAGGTTCTATCTGTATGGAATCTATGGATGTTGTGCCAAACCTGGAGGTAAGAATTATAAATTTGCTTTCACAGGTACAAAGAGTAATATATGATGACTTAGATTCTTTCGGTATTTGTCATGGGGTTCTCTCCATGGGCACAATGGAACTTAAGTTAAACGGGAAGTGTGCAAAAATATCAAGTGAAACTGGAGTGAAATGTAAAAGTGTTCTTAAGGATTCAACAACAAAACAAGGAAAGCTATATTAAGACTTTTGTTTGAAACTTGCGAACCTATATTCATTTGCGACATTATTAACTCTTTAACGGAAGATTGAAAATTCAATGTCAACGAAATGCTTCAATGTGCACTCAATCATTAGTCCCTATTAAATGGCATAATTGTTCGGTACTACTAAAGTTCTTCTCCAATGTTTAAATACTCAATCTTGAAAAATTCATTGGCACTAGACCAAGGACAATGCTGGAGTTTATGCCCAATTGACATTTTTTTCTTTTCCAAAATATGCACATTTATCCCAAATGAAAAGTCCACAACATCAGTAAGAGAAAATAATGACCCATTTTAAATCCACAAAAAGAAACTTAATAATCTACAAATATCCAGCCTCTCCAGTATGGTACACATGAAAAAAGGTAACATTAGCAGTCAACAGGGCAGTATACCTTCAGTAGTATGTTTTTGTTAGCCAACAACTTGTAGATAAATTGATGCATTAATGTAGTACAAAATTTACCTGAGATTTCAAGCTGAAGATGAGAAAAAGCATTTGAGATATATTGCCTGATAATGCTTCTAGTGGCCTGGAGAGCATATAAGATATATTAGCATAACAAGATCAGAGTTTAGCCTTTTGTATAAAAGTAAGAAATCGAAGAGATTAGTTTCTGCAATGGATGTAAGAGGAAGAAATCTGGGTCTTATAATTACCTAAGTACACAAGGTTTACAATTTCAGTGGTACGTTTGACCTTAGATATTGGTGTGTTGTCTAAAAAGTTGAAAACCAAAAGACATTTGAGCACAGGATAACTCCCCCAGCCCTTGAACTTTCGTTCTCACTCACCCAACAACATGCATATCTTGCCTCATAATCATTGAACTAATTTTCAGGCTTTTGCTGCTCCAATTCAATGATAATCTATAGACATCTTAAACCAGTAAAAGATGACTTTACTTTCCTAAATAAATCCTAAGAAAAAGATATTTTAGAGGACAATTTGGTGCATACAGAGCAAGTTCCATCCTGTTACTCTGCCCAAGGGGCCTACCTTTGGAGTTAAGTAGAGAAAACCATAGAGAATCAGAAACTGTAAGTATGAAAATGTTGATCAAACTCTTAGTAAAGGACAAGTAAATATTCATTAATCATATACACAGTTGTATATGGGATAAGAACGTTCATATGTAAAACCAAGCTATAAGATGAGAAAACAGAATTGCTAAAAGCATCATCTCTTGCAAAAATTTAAAAAAAAAAAAAGCCTTTCAGTTTATTATGTGCACCTTTGCTTGCAAAAGCTATATAATCTGAAAAAATTATTCTAGATGTAAGTTTGCTAAAAAGACATAAAGCTTGCAGTTTCTCTGGATGATTCCTAATATCATCATGCATCTAAATAAAGAACCACTTTTTCTTAGATTCAATGAAATATAACTTGTTATTCTGATTCTATAGAACAAAGTAACATAGTCTAAAATAACCCTAATATTGACATCCAGTAATTATATTCACAATCTGATCTGATATTACACATTATAAATCTATGATGCGACCCCGATCTTACTGATATGGACTGAGACTAATTAAGTTAGACAAGTGAATAACATTTTATATAGAGCCCATCTTTCTTTTCAACAATGAACCCTTTCTTGAAGTACTTTGTAGTTTGTACCACAAATGTTAACTAAAATTGACATCATTCATGAAGGATGCAAATGAGGTAACACTTCTATAAATTTCCCTGATTGGTTAAACCTATCAAGATTTGAGAACATACCAAAAAGATAAAATAACTCAGTAAGATCTTAAAGAGTAATTAAAAGAAGTTTTATAACTTAAGATAATTGCAAGGTTACTTCAGAACAAAACAATAATAAGTCTATTCTTTGGGTCATGGTATAACAATTCATATCATTATGAATTAAAGAAGAAAAGTGTAAATAGAACCTCCAAAGAAAGAACCGGCAGAGCAGCCTCCGCAAGAACTTCATCCAAGGTGGTTATGTCTTCCCAAATTAGACCTGAAACCAGCAATTTCATAAGAGTGTGGCTTATAGCAAGAGGCACCCACTTTCCATTATGAAAATTAAAGAGTTTAAATAGCCCTTATAATCTTACACGATGAGACAATATTTCCATAATTTTACAGGTCAAAGACTACAGTAGCGCTTAGGCACTTTCATACTTCTTAGTTCTTACTTGTAATCTCACACAACAAAAAGGTCAACCAAGTAGGGAAATTTTGTTACATGATTTACACCTCTAGGTCTCTAACTACATTTCATTTAATTCTTCAGTTCTAGATCATTTTCCACCAGGACAGCTTCAATTATGCTTTCAACTCCACCTAAATCAGAAATTCGGATTATAATTACTATCTTATGCTTGATTTATCTAAGGTTCCTGGTATTCTAGCCTTTAAGTTTAGCAAGTGAAGAATCCTGGTCCTGCTCTTTTGACTTCTAAACGTATCTGCATTGAACTCATCAACTATGAAGTCATAAATTTGAATTACTTTCTAAATACTATTCTATCATTATTTAGTAACCATAGTTACCGATCTTCCTGTTCAGTGTTTAATTGGCTTTCCTTCAGGTACTCCATAGCCACAGGATTGAAAAAAAAGTCAACATAAAAAAGACTTGGGGCTAATACAACTTGACAATAGTGTTTTAGGTCATTTAAAATCTAAAAATATGCCAGTAGAAGGATCATTTTCAATGCTTGAACAACAAATGTTCTATGACAATTCATTAGCTCATAGAATTAGAATTCTGAAAAATTGAAGGAAATATATATTAGTTTTAGCATATTAATGTTAATAAAATACTTTAGAGTATTTTTTTCCTAACATTTCAATGCTTATTACTCCAATGACATTGAATTTTCCCAGTGCTATTTAATCCTAGTCTGGATTCTGAAAGTTTGAGTGCTTAATCCAGCCCAAGGATTTCACAAGTAAACTTAGAAGACTTAACAGACTAAAAGTATAGAGATATATTTCCAGAGTACTATCATCATCCCCCTCTCATTAATAAAAAAAATGGAAAAAAAAGAAGGGGAAAGAAAAAGAAGAACTCTATCTATAGTGATCACCATTTTCTTGACCAAGGTACATAAAAGAAGTTCAGCAATTACTTGGGGCTAGGTTATGTATCCACTCTAGTTCAGACATTCTAAATTTCTATTGGAGGTTACAGTTCAGCTCAGACTATTATAAGGGAAGAAGTATTTGTTGGGTTTAGTGACACAGACTTTGACACAATCAGCTTTTTAACGGATTAAACTTTGGAAAAGGCTGGAAGGTCATTTGTATGGTAGCATGTATCTAGACTCTAGAGTAACCTTACCAAAGCTGGGGATGGCAATACTCAAAAGAAAATATAATTAACCAGTAAACAGTAGTTAAAAGAATCTTGGCAAGAGGAAACAGGAATATATTAAGAGTATCTCTTTGCATTTCAGAAGCATGTTATCAATAAAACAAGCGAAACAATAGTAAAAAAGCAAAAACATAATATAATACAACTGTCATTATATGTGAAGTTCTTACGCAGCATCATCAGTAGATCAGCTGATGGCATTCTTTTCTTCAAATTCTGTCGGATAGTTTCATAACGCCTTCAAATACATTGATCGTCAGAAGATAAACTCTACTAATGAATAGGAAAAAAACAAGAGAACTCTTCTGAAGGTGAATTTGAAGTTAAATATCTGCCAAATAACAATTTGATTTACCTGGAAAACAAGGCCTGTGCAAGTTCAACGAGTCGCTTTTCCGAATCAGGAAATATTATAAGATAAGAACGGAAGGTCTTTGAAATATCACCAATGGAAGCCTAAGTTCAAAAGCCATTCATGGAAACTAGATCACTAAGAAGACCTCAGCCAAGAAAAGGAGAAAAAGAAAGAAACATAAAAGGAGTCGATGCATCGTGAAGTATCATGGACCAACTTCTTCAGGAAATCAGGACAAGCTTAGTAACAATTTATTACTGAATCTGAAGTACAAGATTGAACATTGATCATAAAGAACAATAGGTGCAACCAAAACAGATTAGCAGACAAAAGATGAAAACTTCACTGCAATATGGCAAAAGAATGGAGCACCCATGACGTCATAACAAAGAACTTTGACATAGCCTAGAATCATATCTTAATTTAATACTTGATGCCAAAGACAAACTAACAATCAGAACATGCAATACATATAGAGGAGGAGGAGGAAGGAGAGGGAATTTGTCAAGAAAAAACTGTTGTTTTGGTTATATAATAAAGTTTTGTGTGATCACTCTTCAAAATATTAAAAAGATTTATCATCCATCCAAACAAACTAAAACATGAGTTCAATGCAGGTACCTGAAAACCACCAAAGAAAACCTTCTCTATTTTTCTATTGAGATTCTGGAAAAATATAATAGGATACCAGAAAAATTCAGCATATAAGCATCTCTAAGTACCAAAGGGTTTGTACTTGAGAATGATAGCAGCAAAGAAAGTAAAGCATCAAGCAAATGAATTTCAAAAACATAGATGAAAATTTAATGCATGTTTGCCGCAGGATGTAAAGAATATATAGAGTTTGATAGGTTTCCTATATAGATAGATGGTTGCTTGCGGGCTCATTCTGAAGCTTACCTCTTTAGATTCATCCTGGTATTTCAATAGACAGTCCTCTAACTTCTCAAGTAGGTTTGTCTTTAGGTTGTCAACCTGTCAAGATGTTTAAAAAAAAAAAAAAAGAATTCAGTACAGAATGGAAGGAGTAATTCTACTTGAAGAGCTTTCGACTGTGCTGAGTTATTCTATTATATGTGATGCAGGACGACCAAGAGAGCACATCATAATCCATGGAAATGTAAGCACATTTATGTGCTATATAGTTGTAATCATCTTTTTGTCATGCCCAGCAGCCCATGATTACGTATCCATCATATGTTCCGTGATTTAATCTAAAGCTCTAGATGCCCAAAGCATTACATATTTAAATTTACTTAAAACCGTACCTTGTCCAGACCTTTATAACAGGAGTTATAGTTAAAATGGTTCTCTTGTATTATTCACTTTAGGCGACAACCTACTTGATTTTGATTCTCAAAGAGACTATTTTGCAGAAAGATAATATGCTACCTATATTGGAGAGAGCATAGACTCGGATAAATCTTTACAGTCCTGTATGAACAGCTCACAGGCAATGGCATATCATTTCACATAACTCAAAAGGCAAAAATTTATAAAAAAAATTATATAGTTTCAACTGAACTAATTAAAGAAATCAATTGTGAAAAAGGGTAAAATACCAACAGGGAAGTTCAGTTGTTTCAGAAGCACCACAGCTTCAGCTCTTGCTTCGATGTGTTCAGAATCTGAATAGAGCTTTGCCTGAAGAATCAATTGAGTTCAGTCATGCAAGAATATCTAACACAAACTTTAATTTCACATTAATAAAGGAACATGTATCCAGAGATGAAAAGCTCTTCCACTGAAAAAGAAAAATGCTACATAAATGAAAGCCAGCAGCAACAATAAAGAACAAACTTTAGGTAGCGGTACAAGATAAGCTCCCTGAAGAACAAGCTGCTGAACTCAGCTCTATTCTGGCTGGATTTGAGCTTGCTTGTTTTAGAGCCAAGCTCAAACTAACCTCGGCTTGCTCAAGCCAACCTCTGCTTCAAAGGGAAATTCACTGAACTCAATATCATTTAAGATGAACTAGCATGCTACATTACTGATTTCCTTTGCCGGAGAAAGATTTCGTCATAAGGATCATCATAAAGCAGGCAATATTATTGTGATTGACTTTGTCAAGAAAGGAAAAAATATGTTAGTCTAATAGAGGGTGCAGCCGATTATTTCCAGTAGTCGAGGGAGTCAAATTGTGGTGAAAACTGAAAACTTCTGAGGATTGTTGAGTGACACTAAGGGGGCAATATAGTGTTATCCTTATCTTCCTATGATTTATATATCTTCATCAACAAGAATCTCTCTGAACTAGTTCAGTAGTGTGTGGAGGTTTTACACTTACAGCTGCAATAGAAATCCTATTTCTTGTGGCAACTAAGCTGAGTATGAGCTCAGCTCTGAATAGCACAAGCTCAAGGCCCTTGACTAACTAGCTCAACCTTGCTTTTTATTATTATCAAGATGTCCAGACCCTAGCTTAGCCCGATTGGCTCGGCTCAATTACACCCCTATCTTCAGATCCTGAATTTTCATGTGTAGCATAGCTGGAAATTATTGTACAACTAAATGTCACATTAGCAACATATGAGCATAACAAGACTGCAGCAAAAAAGGAAAGATGCAAACCAAGTAGAACCATTAAAAAAAAAAGTGGATATAATACAATATATTGCAGATGGCTAGTGATGCATAGAAAATGATAATAGAAGTGTAGCCAAAATTGCCCAAGTAAATAAGAACCCAGTTAAATAGAATTACCTGAAGGTTCTGAATGACTATATTTATTGCCTCTTCAGATGCTCTCTTACAATCTTGGAAAGACGAATCACCATATGCCTATTAAATAAAATGCAAATTTGACTCCACGTGAAATTATATTAAGCTATTAGGCACAAGGAATTAAGTGAGTGATCATAAAAATCAAAGGGGGCAAATTAGAAAAAAAGAAACAAGATATTCACCTCAAAAATTGGCTTAGCTCCAGTAAAAAACCTCACTGCATCTGCATATGCTTCTGCCTTGATGCATTTGTTAAGTCTAGTAGGAAGATCATAAATGAACTACAGTTCGCAAAATCACAATTCACTAGATTAGAATAAGAATGCATGAAGGGCTGTAAATTCTTCTGATAGACCAAAAGATATGAGAAAATAATTAACCACCAGTAAATTATATTAAACTATAAAAATAAAAAACTTGAATACTTCAGTAATGCTAGCCTCTCAATAAATAACTCAAAATCAAAATAGAAGCAAGTGAAGGGCAACAGGATAAATCTTACAAAAGCAATTCATAGTAGTAAACAAGGAAATAATGGAGTTAATCAAGCATTTGTGTGTCTATAATCAATGGAAAAGATGATAATCTTAAATTGCTTCCTGAAGCTACAGTAAAAACGAGAAATTAGGAGCAATACTGCTGTACTATGCCATGCAACTCTGGAAAATGAATAGTGGTGTTTGTGGCAAGAGAATAAGCTAGCCTCAATGCAATGAGATTTAAAGAAAGGTGATTTAAGTCATATCTAGAGTGCTAATCCCTCTGTTCTAACCCAAGTGCAAAAACATTTCCAAGAATGAAATTTTGTAAATCATAAACAAAGAAAGTTAATTCAAGGTTGCCTTTACCACTTAGTTGAATACAGATACATCAATTAATTCAAAAAAAACTTGGGAGATATCAAAATGATTCACTTTCTAAACATAACATAAATTTGGTCAAATAAAGTAGGTCAAATAAAGTAGGTCAAATAAGGTAGTAAAAATGACAGATTTAACAAGTTTGCCACAAAATGAAGGCAAAAGTATCACAATAAAGCAACATCAAAAGGTTAACTTTCTTACTTGAACTTTCCGTAGAAGATTTCGAGTACGATGCAGTTTCTCTATATGATCCCTTTTCTCAAATAAAGATGTATTTACTGTGTCGCTTTTGGATTGGACAGATGTTATCTGTGGCAAGCATGAAAATTGGGATGAGCAAAACGGAAGCAGTTGACAACAGAGCAGGAAGTTAAAATTAGGCATACCTTGGCAAGAAGTTGCTCCATGTTTGTCTCCATTCCAACAATGTTATTTTTCATCCTACAACAAATGCAGAAGACTAGCATTTTCAGATTTTCTAAATCCATTTTCTTCATATATGGAAAGATAAATTTGATCGCATTGGAATATATTTTAAAGCAAAGAAATATTATATCCCAGAAACAGTAGCCATTTATGGGTGGGAGGGTGGGGACATCTAAATCTAAACTATTCAGAATTACTAGTCATCAACTCATTAGCTATGAGAACAATCAGGTTTCACACTAGATTTTCGGTACTAAGAAAGAGGGTTACCATTTTCATTAGGTCTGGAATATGAGTTCTGTATTTGTATACTCAGTTCTAAGAAGCAAAGACACAATTATAAACTATGAAGTATGTGCCAGATAATGGTAAATATGAAGGAATTATAGTGTCATTTGTGGAAAATATAATAACACCTTTTAATTGTATCTGTGGCACTGATAAACTTGTTATAATTTTCATAGACAAGCATTTGCAAATCAGTATCAAGGTTCTTGATCTCAGCTGCCATTTGAACATGTTTTTGGAGGAGCCCCTCTAGATTTGACTTTTGAATCTACAAAATTGCAAATAGAATCATACTCCTGCTCAAACACAACTTTCAGATTACCAAATTTGGGGCACAATCACAAACAAAGTAAAGCACATTACTGTGTATGTAAAGAAGTAAGCAAAGATACAAATGAACTTGTAAAGTTGTAATACCCGGCAAACTTTCTTATATGGCTTTTGACCAAGTAAATGATTTTCAAAAAAAAAAAAAGCGTCAAAAGAACACAATTAATAAAATAATGTCAGCAGCAGGCAATGTAGTGCAGCAGCTACCAATAAATTCCTACAAAAGTATTCAAGTCAGCAAAGTCATAAAAAATATCACAATTCTTTTCCTAAAAAAAACAGTGTTCTGGTGTATTACAGTCCCCAAATTGACCAAAGAAACAAACCGTTGAAAATGATACTTCTACTAATGCTGCCAAGGTTTGGGCTAGGCTCGACGGGTCATTGCCAATGAATCTTGAATTCACCTATTCCCTATGTGTTCAATTAGACATCTTGAGAACATTGGGTCTCTAATCGCGCACCTCTGTTGCTTTCTCTATTTGGTGATTGTGGTAAAATCAGAAGACCATTTCGTTATATTGATATGAACAAAGATGAGTAAAAGCATGACTAGAAATCACACTGCTTTTGTAATATTTAATTTCTCCTTTAATCATCTCATACAACACTAGTAACAATGAAAAAATGACAACTGGAGTTGGTTAATTAGGGACCCAGTATATAATTGATTTTCCTAAATATAACAAATAGATCTAATATTGTTGCCATGGAAATAATTTTGGTATAACACTTCTCTAAAACATTTGGTTCTATATGCTTTTTCAAGTTAGCCATTTTTAGGAGCACACTATATCATTAAACTTAATCTCTCTATCAAAGTACTGACTCATTGGATCTAGTGTGGGCATATGTCAAATAGAGTCAATTCAACGATAGAAGTGCACAAGTCCAAAATCTGTCAAAAACCTACTTGTAGGAGTGCATGACACTTAGGCTATTTTCATCCTTAATTTGAATCATTAACAATCTTCATTCTTAGAGCACAGTTTTTGCTGGTGATTTAGTGTCACAATTAGATGGACTCTAGAGATAAAATAATACAATAATGATGAATTTGGGTTGCAATGAAACTTACTTTTATCTTATACTTCTAATTATCTCCATCCAATAAAATTCCTTGTTTAGAGAATAGTGAAGGTAAGTGTTAACATGACTTACATGACTTCAATCTTACTTGACCAACTATGAGTGGTTCACTTTAACTTGTTCAAGATCTAGGGCTTGAAACCCGTCATGTTCAAACAGTGATACTTGGGAAGAAATTTTCCAAATCTGAATGCAAGGCATACACAACAATGTAAAACTCAAGACATCTGAGTATACACAATGATAACTCCTTCAAAATAAGTTAATAACAATGGCATGACCGACCTAACCAAGAACCTAATGAAAACGGCACAAAGAATTCAAAAACTCATCACTGCTCCAATAGAATCTTAAGGTCGGTTCCTTTAAATGTCCCCTTCATACTAGTAAATTGGCATACATAGCTCTACACAATATAACACATTAGAAATTAAGGTGATCTTTTCATTGTATTTATTATTGTAATTCTAGTCTGCATTAATAAATCGGCCTTTGTTGCTTGCAAAATGTACACTGATGAACTAAATAATCAGTCTTGCCAGTTGCCACATAATGGAGGAATGAAATTTTAGATGGCTGCGACGCCCCCTGTTACTTTCTCTTAACAGCTATGCTCGTCATAAACTACTTTCTTTTCTCTCTCTTTAAGCTATCAAAATGGAAACTGTAAACAAAAATCCTTAACAATCAGGTGACTGATTACATCACGGTCGCTAACCCTCGCATGATGATGCTCCAAGATTCAATCGCCAAACAAGAAAAGGATGATACTCGAAATAAGAATATCAGATTTAACGAATCTAGAAGAAGGAGCCTGACGAGATCTCGATGATTTCGTGTTGGCTAGATTAAGAAACGGCGAGATGAGCAAAGATCCGATCCAAATCTAACAAAATAGGAGAGAGAAAGTAGAGAATAGAGATCTCGCACCAGGAGGCTCATGTAGACATCTGAATCGAATGAGGGAGAGTTGATGGAATCGAGCGAGGCGCCGCCGCCACCACCTCCGCCGCCGCCGGCGGAGGCGTCGGTGTTGTAAAAGCTGGCCAGGAGATCGCGTGTCCTCCTCGCCTTCTCATCTAGATGAGTGACTCCGGCCGCCGCCATTGCCTTCTGCTTCTCTCCTCCTCGTTGTTGTTCTTCCCCTCCCTCTCTCGCCTCTTTCGCCTCCTGAGCTCTACGGTGAGACGGCGAACGGAAATTTCTTTTCAACGGTTTTTTTGCAGATATATCCTTCAGATAAAATATTTTTCACATAAGTCTTGAACTAAGTTAAAATAGCATAAATGCCCATAAAGGACCTTTTCTTATTTAGCACCCTACATTATATGTGTATCTCTTCTTACACCCTATCCTGTCTTTCCAATATTATTTTTTCTCTTTTTTCGAAAAATCATCTCTTTTTATTATTTACAAATAGAGCCCTATCTTTCCTAACCAACTGTTTAAGAGGTATAATTTCATCTCCAAAATAACTTGGAGACAAAATAAAATACTAATTTCTCATAAAATAATATCAATCAAGCGTCTAAAACACCAAAATTATATTTAAGACAAATTCAAAATTAAAAAGATGAAACATGAGTAATCTAGGAAACCTAAAAAAAATATTATTCAAAATTAATAAAATAAGATTTGTCTTTATTAGTAATGACAAAAGAGGGGCTTTATTTATATATAGTCAAAATGTACGGTGTTAACGGTGATTCCCTTTTTTTATTTTTAACTCCACGGTAATTTAATTTTTCAAATAACACCTTCCGGTGGAGTGCTTTAAGATGCTTATTAGTGAATATGAATTGCTAAAAGACTTCTCACACCAATCAAATGGGCTTATCATTGAGCCATTAGAGGCCCAGATGCAGGCCCATGGCAACATTAATGGGCTGGGTTGGATCGGGCTCAATTCAGGCCCACGATTTGGAGCGTAAGCCCAATCCGGTCGAATCGATCCAACCGAAGCTAGCCCAAAGTCATTTTGCAACATTTCTAAAAACCGACCGGATACATAATAGGTTGGACAACTGAGCGAACTATCTCATAGAAGCAGCTCAAATCCGATCACAGGACACCCAGCGCAATTCAGACACTCCGAACTCCTTTGTTTAAGACTGTGATTTAGTATATATAACTGGGTTCAACCCAAATAGATCTGCCGGGTCCTCTGTTCCTTTGTATTGGCACACATCTGACGGCAACCATTATTCTAAACAAATTTGTAGTTAAAAAAAAAGCCTTATCAAATCAATCTCTCTTTAGAAGAAGAAGATGAAGGAGAGAAAAATCTACTTTGAATGGTGGGTCCCATTGAATACTTTTTGAGGATTTCAAACATTGAAGCTTTTACGCAACAAAATAGCAAGCATGTGGATGTACATATATTGTCTTATAACGACTTTATGTTAGTGTGCAAAGAAATTGATGGACACTTTGCTGACTAAGGCTAAAGAAAGCCTTCCAAGAACTTTAGTACAACTGCCACCCCTTTTTTTCCTTGCACAAAAATGACAACAAATCCAAGAAGAAATCTAAGTGAAGCTCTCTAATAATCTCTCTTAGGCTCCATTTGGTTGAAGAGATAAGATAGAGATCCCTTATTTTATAGTTTGTGCCAAAACAACATCAATTCTAATATAATTAATACTATATAGTTAGCATTCCCATAGTACTTAGTTTAACTTCTTGTGTTCTTATTCCAACTTAGAGTTTGATAAAAAATGAGTAAAACACTATATATGAATTACCTTATTCTCCGACTAAATGAATCAAATATTAAATTATCATATTTTCAAAATTTTTAGGTATATTTAGAAAATTATCATCTCTAATTAGTTCATAAAAAGTACTTTTCTACGGTTTATATATTTAACTAAAATGCTCTTTTTTTCGTTAACAAACTATGTAAAATAAATTATACCTCTTCTTGGCGGGGATTCTGCTCAACAAATTGAATAATTTTAATTACGCTGGAGAAGCGAATAAAAGGCTATAGAATTAGACCTAATTTTATTAGGACGATCGAATGTACATTATTGATATATTACTCTCGAGAGCTGGCTCAATGCAATAAAATTAAGTTTTTAATTGGTGAGGAAAAAAAATTATGCTACCAAAAAATTTGTATATACTACTATCATCATCACTTGACCTTAAAAAGACATAGTATATGATAACAAATTAATACAACGAAAGTAAGTGACTAGGTATTTGACTTTCTAAGTACTAAGTATTAAGTATTAATACTTAGTCCTAGTAGACTAATAACCAAAAGACTACATGGAGTAGAGCAACAAAACTTTAGCATTAAGTAATGATATTATTATTAATTAAACAACTTCCTAATCCACTCTGCCGTCCGTGAACCCATGCGACACCAATGAACGGCCCAGAGAATTCGATTGAAAATATTAAATTAATTAGTCACTTTCATTTGTTTAATTAATACTCCATTAGTAGTTAATTGCAACAATGTTATCCAAATTGGAATAAGATTAGGATATTTATAAGACTATCTATACAAGCAACAAGCAACTACTAAGCTTAGTTGCTTCCCACTCTTTCTACCTATTTCTCTTTGGACTTCATAAGTCATGACCCCCCACCTCTACCCTCCTTAGAGATTTTAATTTTAATCTTCTAGTTGATATAATGCCATCATCTATTCATATAGATAGGCTAGAAATTTTAAAAAATAATCAAAAAATCAATATGAAAAATAATCAAAAAATAAGGACAAAATTTGCCGTCGGATTCGATAATTCTTTTTTTTTCCTTTTAAATTATGGTCTAATTATTCTTGTGAGAAAATAGCATTAGTATTCAACATTACTATCTAAATTGATTGGCTAGCTAATAATCTTTTGATACCTTCCATGAAGCATCTTCCATGAAAAATGTAGTAAAATATTTGATCACAGAGGAGTAGCAAAGGGGAAAAGTTAATCCCTAATACTAGCCATTGGAGAAACCAAGAACCCTAATTAATAAACAAACAACAAATTATTATTATTTTTATTAATTTGGATTTTTACCCACTTATTCTATTAAGTTAAAATAGAGGTAGATTGGCCCATGCCCTAAACTCATTCAAGCAAGAGCTCAAACATTCATGCCCATATTCATTTACTTTCATGGAAATGTCATGAGAAGCACCAACATTTATGCCAACCTCACACAAGTACATCCTACCCAAGAAGGGGAAAATAAAATATATTAATATGTATACAAAGCCATATTGCATGCATTTATGCACTTTGGTGCTAGACCTAATAAGATACATTTGTACATCTCATTGGGAAATCCCCTCCCTTTAATTCACATATCCACTCTTCTATAGTCTTGTCTACCTTATTAAAACAAAGCTCATAGGTTAATGTGATTCTAGGGTTTATAAAAACTTTTAAAAAAAAAAACCTCTAGTAGAGGATCCTCGTCTGTAAAACCATGGTTCCAAGTATCAGAGTCGTAATATGCTGTTCAAATCTCTAACCCAGTTATAAGGGGTCTGTCTTCGTGGCCGGGAAGCTGGATGTTATAACCTCGAGAATATTAGCTAAGGATTAAATGATATATATGGACTTTTAAGGGGAATAATAGTGAGTGTGAGTGGTTAAGCATGCATTCCTAATTACAAAAATAAAAATTAATTAAGGATGGAAGGTGTAGATAATTACAGTATTAATTCTTGAGTCTAATCATGCACACGAATACTGGCGTTGGTCGCCATCGATCTCGTCCTACGAGGACGACGTGGAGACCAAAATTTATTTATTTATTATATATAATTTTTTAATAAAGAGAAATAAAAAATTATTTATCAATTGATGGTTGGTGAGAGGGATTACGGATCTAAGCGTGGAGTGCTCGATTAGCTTTGTGAGATCATATTTCTCTTCGTTGAATATTTGATGAAAAAATAAAAAGGTTTTTTAATTAAATTCCATAGTTTAATAATTTTATGATCAATAATATTTTTGCGTTAGTTTGACCAAGAATTCTTTGTTTATTTTATATATGCGGATAAAATTATTAAAATATCCTTCAGAGATGATATTAATTATAAGATTTGAAAAAAAGAAAAATAAAAGACGGTATGAAATTTCTCTAATTTAAAAAAAAAAGAAAAGAAATTAACGAGCTTAATCAGAGAAATTAGGGTTAGATTTATTTTTATTATTATTATTAATTATGGGTGAGAGAGGATGCTTTAAAAGTTTTGCACGTATATATATATAAAGAGAGAGGTTGGATGAGAATTAGTTGGGGGAGTTAAAAACTCGAAAGGAGGAGACGACACGTGTGCATCTGACAGGTTCGTTACACACGGCCGGCTCGCTTGGATACGCGCTCGTGCGGGGATGCCGGACCCACACGTGCCGTACCGTCCGGGGCCTATTTCCCTTTCTTTTTCTTTTTTCTTTTCTGTGACCAAAATGCCCTTCACTTAAAAGATTACTTCTAGATCCATCTTTTTCTTTCTCTTTTCTAAAAAAAATATTAATTATCCGCCATAGTTACAAAGAGTGCTACTAACTAACGATAGCTGCCAAAAGAGTAACCAACGGGGTGATAGGTATGATCCCATCCTAGGTAACCCGAAGCCCATATTTCTACCTGAGCTAGCAAGCCAATCCGCAGAAGTTTTGACTTCAAGATAAATATGAAAAATAGAAATGAAGTCACCGACAATAGAGGATATACGCTAGGGGTGCTGGTTGAACCCCATTGAATATATTAACTAGAAGCTGAAAGTCACTTTCGATTTAAAGATGTCATATATAAAGCAAACGGACATAAAGAGTCTCTCTGAGAGCGAAGGTTTCAGCAGTAAGCGAAGAACTATCTTCAAACTATCACTATTTTCTTCGTACTTTTTTTAATAATTAAAATTATTTCCTTTTTTTCATTCATAAATCATCGTGTGTAAGTTACTTGTGTAACTAATTACTATTTTTAATAATTCAAGAAGTATAAGTGTTATAAAAAAAATATTAAAAGAGGAAAGTGAAAAATTGTGATAGTTCAAAACGTTTAGTTAAGAAAAAAATAATTATTGCAATTTATTCTAGACCATAGAAAAGTTAAGTAGAAATTAAATTTGAAATATATGAGAAAAAAATTAAAATTGGATCAAATATTATAAGGATAAACTGTAATTTGTCCATTTATTTTACAAAAGTAAATTAATCGACTACCAACCAATGTACCTCAAAGAATAAATAAAGAGGATTTATATGAGAAAGGAGCTAATAATTCAAGGGCCTACATGCACCTAATATTTAATAAGAAAAAAAGAAGATTTGATCTATCTAATTACTAACCACCCTCTTAAATTGCTTGCTTTTTAGAATTATTTGATGTATATTGTGAGGATAATTTAAGATACAATTTTCCAATTTTCTTGTTTGTTTATTATTGTTGGTTAAGTGTCATTAGCTCATTATAGCTATCTTTATCAGCTTAATATCAATTGACTTAGTCCAAGTATGAGCCACCATTTTATGTAGCAATGAATATGTTGGATATTGTATTGATATATATATATACATATTATTTATATAAGTATTCTATTGTTTTTAAATGTTAGTAGTTATAAAAGGCTTGTAGAAGAATGATACTAAAGTGTGCACAAAATATTAGTAATAGTATTATTTTACATTTGTGCTAAAAAAAAGTCTCCTTCAACTATAAATCAGATTATATTTTATGGGGATAGTTAAGGTTTTTCACGTCCTAGTTAATGATTCGCTATCGGTTACAACTTGAATCTGAATCAAATATCCGTACTTCGTCATCTGACTTATCCTCTTCGCGTAGCATTCAGACCAAATATCTCTATAAAATTATAATATAAGGATAGTTAAGTTTTTTGGCGTCCTAATTAATAGTTGCTACCGGTTATAATTTGATGAGAGCTGTTTAATATCTAAATTATAATTTTCTCTAAAAAGTATTTTCCTTAAATCCAATATACTAGGGGAAGAGGACAGCAAGGGCATTATCTAATTAACCCGGGGTATATTCGGAATATAGAAAATCCAACGCACGAACTCCCGTGAGGGTGAGGATAACCACTACGGGACGATTTGAACGGGGCCCCTATTCAAAATCGGCGGTTTATTTCCGAGGATTCCGCTATTTGTCGGCTAGCAATGAAACAAAAATAATTAAATAAATCCTTTTTTCATATATAATTTCCAATTTTTTTTAAAAAAATTGGAATTATTATTTTAATTTGCTAAATACCAAGAAATATCCAAAATAATTCAAATTAGGCCAATATCTCCCCCCCTCCCAACTCAAATTCCAAATTCAAAAAATATTTTAAAATCACATCATATTTGGAGAAGGTATTCTATCTTATTAGTAAAGGCTACAAGCTATCATGCACACCAGTTCAAATAATACCCTTGACTTCTTACCTCCTCTTTGTAGTCAAAAGTGACTTCCCTAGATCAAGCTCTAGGGCATGTTTATATCTATCAACCTTCTAAAAATTCAAGCTTATTAGTGTAGTTGGAATAAAACATCAGTTTAATAATGACATTAATTTTTCTTGTCAAATATGCATATTGGGAAAGATGCTTGCTTCCTTCTAAGTACAATGTAATCAGTACATCTGAGAACATGAAGGCAAGTATGAAACGCAATGAGAACATGAAAGGGGAAATAAGTTTGGCGTTTGGGTGATGGATAAATAGTTCTTATTCTATGAAATTATGCAATTTGTAAACCCTAATCTGCTCTTATTGCTTGAGAACTAAGTTAGTACTCTAATCAACATGATTTAGATTAATATTTCTTGGGGTACATGCCAAGGAATTGTTGCAATTAAAAATTCATTAGGAAAAGGGGGAAAATATATAAATATATAAATTGAGGAGGGTTAGAAAAGGGGGAGAGGTGTGGGAAGAAGAGATTTGATTTTTAATTTTAATTTTGGGAAGGGAGAGGCCAAAAAGGTCGACTCGGGAGAATCAAATCCCGAGTTTGACTGGACTCGGGAATTGAGACAGAGAGGAGAAAAGGAAAAGTTGGGAGTTTTTTTTTTTACTTTTTTTTTCTTGTAATTAAACTACTAAAATTCGTCCTTTTTGGTTAATCGAAGTAAGATGCAAACAAACCCCTCCAAACCCCGATAATTAATTAATTGGAGCAAAAAGAAATCGCAGTCACTCTCCATTTCTTCTTCTTCTTCTTCTCCTTCTTCTTCTTCTTCCACTTGGGCTTTTGGTCTGCACTTACCTCGCCTCCACGGCTCCACCTCCTCCAATCTCTCTCTCTAAATCCCTTCTTCCTTCAAACCCACCTCGAAAAATCTCTTTTGGAGAAGATATAGGAGGTACCCTCTTGGCTTTTCTTCACAAAGATCGTCCGGGATGGTAGCCCAAAGGTTGGAAAGTTAATTTTGGATTCGAAGCTACTGGCTTTGGTTTGGTTTCCTTCGAAAAATTTGATCTTTTGATCTGGGTCTTCCTTGGTTTTTATCTCTGGTTTGGGATTAGCTCAGCTGGGTTTCGAGCACAATTTAGCGAACTATTTTGTCAGTAATCTCTAATTCTTTTTCTTCTTATCCTTCGATATGTGTATGATGTCTAGGAATTCATAGGAGACTACGTTTTCATTTCAGGTGTTCGAAATGTGAAAACCGTGAAGAAAAAAGATAGTGGAGAGCGGTGGTTCTAAAAGCGACTCATTTGATCCCCCTCTGTTCTTGGATTCCTTTACAAGCTTGAAGCAATGGAGAACTTCTTTCTAAACTTCTTGCTATTGGTGATGCTCTTATCTTCTTCTCTTCCTCCTTTTATGGCGGCAACGGCCGACGAGGCTTCGGCCTTGATCTCCTTCAAGCGCTCGTCGGTGGACGTCGATCCGAAGGGCTTCTTGGAGAGCTGGGGAAGTAATTCCAGCAGCCCGTGCTCGTGGCCAGGGGTCATCTGCTCGTCCGCCGACGGCCAAGTTCGCAGCTTGAATCTAAGCAACATGAGCCTAGTTGGCCGCCTCCGGCTTGACGATCTCATGTCGTTGCCCAATCTTCGGGAAGTTGATCTCCATGGCAACTTCTTCTACGGCAATCTATCATATAGTAGCCAGGCGGCCGCCTCTGCTAGTTGCGGCTTCCAGACTTTGGACTTGTCGGCCAACCGCTTCAATGAGACCATCCCCCAAGAGTTCTTGGCGTCCTGCGCGAACTTGGTCTCGCTCAATTTGTCGAGGAATTCGATCCCCGGTGGAATTTTCCCTTTTGGGTCATCTCTCCAGGTGCTCGATTTGTCCCGCAACCAGTTGATGGATTACGGGCTGCTGAATTACTCACTGTCAAATTGCCACAGCTTGACTTACCTCAACTTCTCCACTAACATGCTCACAGGGAGGTTGGGAGAAGTTTCATCCTGTATTAATCTCATGGTTCTTGATCTTTCCCACAATAACCTCTCCGGTGATTTCTCGGGCTATGGTTTCGGGGTTTGCAGGAATATGACGGCGCTCGACTTGTCCTACAATGGCCTCTATGGCCGTGGGTTACCTCCAAGCTTGGCCAACTGCTGGCGGTTGGAGAGTATTGACCTCGGGGGCAATAAATTCACTGGCGAGATCCCGTTATTTTGGCGCAGCTTCAGCAATTTGAAGAGCCTATCTTTGGCTAACAACCAGTTTTCTGGCGCAATCCCACCGGAATTAGGCCAGACATGTGGGACCATCAGCAAGCTTGACCTCTCCGGCAATGAACTCACCGGTGGACTGCCATCGACTTTTATCTCGTGCTCCTCTCTTCAGATTCTTGACCTTGGAGATAACCAGCTCTCGGGCGATTTTATCAAGCAGGTCGCTAGTACTCTTCCTTCTCTGAGAGTTCTGCAACTTCCTTTCAATAATATCAGTGGTCCGAATCCATTAACAGTGCTGACCAACTGCACGTTGCTCGAAGTGATTGATCTTAGCTCCAATGAGTTAACCGGCAATATTCCTGCTAGTTTATGCTCGTCTTTGCCTTCCCTTCAGAAACTTCTGCTGCCCAACAATTTTCTGTCAGGTTCAGTGCCTCCGGAGCTTAGCAACTGTTCTAATCTCCAATCAATTGATCTTAGTTTCAATTACTTGGGTGGCTCTATACCCACGAAAATCTGGTTGCTGCCGAAGCTAGTAGATTTGGTCATTTGGGCTAATAATCTCTCAGGTGAGATACCTGATATCCTGTGTTCAAATGGTGCAAGCTTAGAAACACTTGTTATCAGCTACAACATTATTGGTGGAAGCATCCCTGCTTCATTGACCAAGTGTGTGAATCTTATATGGGTGTCTCTCGCTGGCAACCATTTTGTTGGGAATATTCCCAGGGGGTTTGCCAATCTTGAGAGCCTTGCGATCCTCCAGTTGCACAAAAATTCGCTCTCTGGTGAGATCCCAGCAGAGCTTGGCAGCTGCAAGAGTCTTATTTGGCTTGATCTCAACAGCAATAACTTCACAGGTCCCTTACCTCCGTCACTCGCCTCTCAGGCTGGATTAGTACCTCCTGGCATTGTGTCAGGAAAGCAATTTGCATTCTTGAGGAACGAGGCTGGGAACATTTGCCCTGGAGCTGGTGTGCTATTTGAATTCTTTGGCATCCGTCCGGAGAGGCTAGCGAACTTTCCATTGGTGCATTCATGCCCCTCCACAAGAATATACACTGGCACTACAGTCTACACATTTGTGAGTAATGGAAGCATGATCTTCTTGGACCTCTCCTATAATGGTCTCTCAGGGACAATTCCAGATACCTTCGGATACATGGCTTACCTCCAAGTTCTGAACTTGGGGCACAATGAACTCTCAGGGATGATACCTGATAGCTTTGGTGGATTGAAATCAATTGGGGCACTTGATCTCTCCCACAATCATCTCACTGGTTTTATCCCTGGGGCTCTTGGAACACTCAATTTTCTTGCTGACTTTGATGTCTCTAACAACAACCTCACTGGCCCAATCCCGACCACAGGTCAGCTTACAACTTTCTCTGCATCACGATATGAGAACAACTCCGGCCTCTGTGGTGTCCCTCTTCCCCCTTGTGGGCGTAATTCTGGCAACAGCGGCTCCAATTATATTGCCAATAGAAGAAGGAAGTTTGTTGGTTGGAGCATACTGATTGGTGTAGCTCTTTCTCTAATCATCATATTATCACTCATATTAGCTCTCTACAAAATGAAAAAGAATCAAAAGACTGTAGAACTGAGAGCTGGATATGTTGAGAGCCTTCCGACCTCTGGAACTGCTAGTTGGAAGCTATCAGGTGTTCTTGAGCCACTCAGTATTAATGTTGCTACATTTGAGAAGCCATTGAGGAAGCTGACATTCGCCCATCTCCTTGAGGCCACTAATGGTTTCAGTGCAGAAAGTTTGATAGGATCTGGTGGATTTGGAGATGTATACAAGGCTCGACTCAAGGATGGAAGCGTAGTGGCTATCAAGAAGCTGATCCATGTCACGGGCCAAGGGGATAGGGAATTCACCGCTGAGATGGAAACAATTGGCAAGATCAAGCACCGTAATCTTGTACCACTGTTGGGCTACTGCAAGATTGGTGATGAAAGGCTCCTTGTGTATGAATACATGAAATTCGGAAGCTTGGATATAATCCTTCATGACAAAGGCAAAACAACTGGCACAAAGCTAGACTGGGCAGCGAGGAAAAAGATTGCAATTGGGTCGGCAAGAGGGCTCGCTTTCCTTCACCACAGCTGTATTCCGCACATCATACACAGGGACATGAAATCAAGCAATGTTCTTCTGGACGAGAATCTAGAGGCCCGAGTTTCTGACTTTGGAATGGCAAGACTCATGAATGCTCTTGACACCCATCTCAGTGTCAGTACTCTTGCAGGTACACCAGGATATGTGCCACCTGAGTACTACCAGAGCTTCCGTTGCACAACAAAGGGTGATGTATATAGCTATGGAGTCGTTTTGTTGGAGCTTCTCTCAGGGAAGAAGCCCATTGACCCACAAGAGTTTGGTGACAACAACCTTGTTGGTTGGGCGAAGCAAATGGTGAAGGAGAACAGAAGTAATGAGATTTTTGACCCTGAGCTGATGTGGAATATATCAGGCGATGCAGAGGTATTCCAGTATCTCAAGATTGCGTTTGAGTGCTTGGATGACCGACCCCTCCGAAGGCCAACCATGATTCAGGTGATGGCAATGTTTAAAGAGCTTCAGATCGACTCGGATAGTGATTTTCTTGATGGCTTCTCAATAGGCCGTTCTGTCATTGATGAATCAGTGGAGAAAGCACCTTAATGTTTCAACTTCGTACAGATTTTGTTGCAATAGACTGAGGAGCGATGGGTCACTACCATCTCATCTCAACGAGTTGTAGTAGCTTTACTGCATCGGAAAACAGCATTTTGTTTACTGTAAATAGCACACCAATGTTTAGGAAAAAGCCTTTCTTTTCCATGGAAGAGATCGGAAGGTATCTTAGCATTGAGTTCTTGAGCCATCATACTCAAACTTCTCTTCTGTGTTGTAATACACCACACTTTTTCTGTTGCTTGTAATGAGTTCATCATCTTGTTGACTGATGAAATTTTGTATTTCTTCTCTTCTGTTTCTTTTTCAATCAAAGCTGAATGTTGTCATTCACCTCTTTTATTCTTGTAGAAGGTCTACAAGAAAAAGATTCTACACTTGTCCCGAAACAGTTCCATTGCATCATTGCTTAGTGTCATCTACAATGGTGAATTATCTTAATTTTGAAAGTTACAGTCATAACTGAAGATTCACTTCCACTGTTTTTCTGAAACATTCTTTTTTTATTTAATCAATGATCTCTTGAACTGCATCAAAATTTTATATCTATTGTTAGAAGAAGATAGTAATATTTGTTATTCTTCTCTGATTCTCTCAGCTCATGGACAAGCAGAACCTCTGTTAAGCAGGCCCAACAAGAAAGTGCCCTCACATCTGTAAGTTTTTTCATTTTTTTTTTCCTAACTGCTTCTTTCTGTAGGCAAACATTACACCAACCATAGCACTCAGCAAACACTAGTTTTGTCTTGTGTAGTTGTAGAATCTACCCACTGAAGTACAAACAACATAAAACATAGCTACTAACTCATAGACTATGTGAGTCACCTGGTTGTTGTAATTGACATGATTTTCTTAAGATTCAAGCAAGGAGTAGGAAGAGGAACTATCACCTGTCTTGAATTTCTTGCATGATGACAGGATAATGATTTAGTCGAAGAAATTCGACATCAGGTAGCTAAGCTGTTTACGCTGCCCTGACGACGACGACGACTATGCCATTGCGCACGTGTGCTCACGACGTACGTGCGATTGCAGAGGATCCAAAAAGAAAAAAGACAAGAATGAGGTACCTTTCTTGTTTCAACCCTCAAAAAGGGTATCCCAGTGCTTGGTCATGCAAGTGGTTAGTTGGCAATTTAACAAGATTAGATTGCAAATCTATACACGTCTAGAGGAGGCAGTTTGTGGGGGTTGACAGGAACTTTTAAAGGCTAAGAACACTGCTTTCAAATGGTCCCCATCTTAGACTAAGTCTACATCTTTTCATCCATCCTATGTGAAAAAATAATGAGTTCAAAGAGAAAGAGACCTCCTCAATGAGAAAGAAATGATAAGGACTTGTCATCTCCTGAAGAGTCTCTTTTCTCATCAAACCTAATCTTCTATGTGAAAAAGGAAGTAATCCTTTAAAATGTTTCCCACATTATTGGTGCTTCATTTTGTGGGTCTTAGGATTGAACTATAGGTAAGTGCTGTCATATTGATGACACTTTTAAGGAACTCCACTTCTCTAGCTGCAATCAGGCCTACTTGTTATTTGCTTATTATACTTTTATTTGAAAAATCTTTGTTAATTCCTACTTTGTTAGAGAAATGTGGTTTTATTTATTTTTACATTCTAATATTCCTCTTAGCTTCGGACATTTATTTTTACATTGTAACACACTCACTTCTGTAAAAACTTAAGTTATTATAGAACGATAGTTTTATTTATTTTTATATTTTTTTCAAATCTTCACAAAATGTTAGAAAAGGGAGATGAGATGACACCACCATCAAACCACAAAGAACCCTAACCCTAGTGGAACTTGAGGCTTGTCATGATGTTGTTACTCACTGGGTCAGCCAAGTGGTCCAACAAGTTCTGGAATGGCCCTACACCAGTCACCAATCCTTGGATGAAATACCCCAAGATGGCCAACATGGCCAACCTCCCATTCTTCACCTCTTTTAGCTTCAACTCCTTCATGGACTTCTCATCCTTGCCAAACCCTAGTGGGTTAAAGAATGGCCCACCAGGGTAAGCAGGATCCCCTGATCCACCTAAGAACTTCTCCAGCCCAAGAAAGTATTGCTGGCCCATGGACCCAGGCTTGGCCCAATCCTGATACCTCCGGTGCTCGGCGAAGCCCATTAGGGCTAATTCTAGCACAAATAGAGTGTATGAATCAGCCCAGTAGTTGTAAGTCCCTGCAGGGGGGATCACACCAGTTTTGAACCATGGAAGTGCAGTCTCAGATGGAATTAGGCCAAGTTTGCCGAAGATCTCAGGGGCGATCGCACCGGCTGCGCCGAGCATCGCGAACCGACCGTTGATGATCTCGCCGTAGGCCAGCCATTTGGGCTCAATGAAGCCTCCAGTGCCCTCAGGGTCTGAGAGGCCCAAGGGATCAAAGCCATAATCACCAGGCAAGCTGTAATTGATTAATATTATAATTAGCATGAGATATATGAATTTTGCATGGCAATGCTGTATACTTTTTATATAATTCTTTTGTGGTTTTATTATGATTACTATTATTTATTACCTTCCATCTAAGTAGGAGAGGGACTGTTTGGATGCAAACCATAGCTGCCTCTCTGCTCCTTGCTGAGAAGAAACAAAAATTTGAGATATATAAACTTGGAATAATGCAATTTTATGTTCAAGATATATATATATATATATATATATATATATATACAAATAAGTGAAACCAAGAAAAGTTACATACTCCCAAGTTCAAAACTATTTTCAAAACACCCTCCATTCAGAAAATGAAACATAGTTATATATATATATATATATTGAAAAGAAAAAAGAAAGACAAACCTTGACAGGGGGTGTGGAGGAGGCTGCTCTGACTACAAATGAAGCCTTTCTTGTTGATCCAAAAGATCTAGCAGCAGTAGAAGAATGGAATGGCCTCCCTCCTAAGAGTTGCCTCCCTGCCTCCATTGATGAGAGAAGAGCTTGGGTTGCCATTTGCTTTCCCAACTCTTCCTCTCTCTCCCCCTTTGGTTGCTTGTGTGTTCTCCTCCAACAAAGTTAGTTTGAAGATCTTGTAATGAGAGTGTTAGGGGGAGAGTGGGGACAAGGAAATCTAAATCACTTGTGAGATAGATCCTTGGAAGGTTGGCACCCAGTTAAAGTGTGACACATGGCAATGTTTGGCTAGATAAGAATGACCCAATACTTGTGGCCTTAGATTGGAGCACATCTACAGCCATGAGGTTTAATTTTTAGGTGGTCAGAAACTATATAATAGATTTTATTTTCTATCTATGTATATCTCTCTAAGGTTTTTTTATTTTTATTTTTTTATTTATCATTTTAGATTTTAGATTTATATGTATATCCTTGAGGTTACTTCTCCACAACTATAAGTTTAAAGAAATTTGTAGTTTAACATATGAAAAAAAAAACATATATATCCATTACAGAAAATATATAGGTAAATTAAAACATAAGGTATTTATATCTTGTTATAGTTAATGTAATAAAATCTGTTTGAAAGATATCTAAGTAAAAAATAATGGGGCTGATGCTGTTTAAGAGTTCTAATATTTGATTCTAATTTAGGGCACCGTTAAGGTTACACTTCCCTCTCTTCGAAAAAAAAAATTTTGAGACGTAATATTTAACAAAACTAAATATTTTAAAAGATATAAGCAATATCATATTTAGGATGTATACATGTAAATAATAAATGTTAGAAGGATATAGATGCAAAAATAATCCTATATATAACCTCCATTTGCTTGTATATACATCTCTAAAATTTGTATTTGTGTGAATACTCTTCAAATTCTATCATTTTTGCATAAATGTCCTACTTATTTTCTGATAACTATAATTATATATATATCAAGAATGTAAAAGGTATATACATAAATAAGAGATCTTAGAAAGGTATACATGTAAAAAACCCCCCAAATAAATTATTTACAACGACGTGTTACGGTTATAGAAGAAAGGTAAAAAAAAAGAGAGAGAGAGAAAAAGGACAAGCACTATATGGAAAGGAGAAATCTACGTTCCATATGTGACTCTTTACCTTATTCGAATCGGTTTCCTCGATTTCTTTTTCTTTTATATCGAGAGATTGGTGCAGATTGATGCTTTGGCTACAAAGGCAGTACGTTTGATCTTTGGACATGGATGAATTTTCTTCTTCTTGGAGTTACCATGAGGTACTCTCTCTCTCTCTCTCTCTCTAAATATCATAATGTTTCATGATTGTATTATAAACTATAATGCTATTATCTAACTATGATTACGAATCTCCCTTCAAATTTGAAGGAAAATATTGAGTTGAAGCAGAAGCTTCTCAGCCTTTCCGTGGAGTTAGAAACCTTGCGAGCCAATGCAGATCGTGAGATTAGCAAGAAGGAGCAGTTAATAGATGAGTTAGTCAACCTTCTAAGAACAACCATGCAGGAAAGAGACGAAGCTAAGTTTTGCTTGCAGCTCTTACAGTCATACTACCAACCTGATCAAAGTTCATCAGTGTATCAACCAGGCAGTTATTGCTCACATATTTGCTCTCCAGAGATGTCCTCCATTGTTGACATTATTGCTTTGCCGGAGCTGCCAAGCATGACCATGGCTGGTTCCGTCAGTTTGATTGCTTCGCAGCAGCCACCGGGACCGGTAGGGTTGGCGTTGGGCACTGTGGGAGATGTTTTTGATCAACTGGCTGCTAGAAAACCTCTGGCAGAAAGAGGGAAGTTGTTGCAGGCTGTGATGGAAGCAGGGCCACTACTGGAGAGTGTTATGATAGCTGGGCCACTCCCGAGATGGCATAATCCACCGCCGGCGTTGATCGGAGGTGGCAGCTATCAAACATTGCCACAGGAACCTAGAGGGTTTGGTTGTATGAACTGAGCTTTAAATTGGATAAAGCTTGATCACCTGTGAACAGACTGATAGTTCTCTAAACTGGAAAATTCTTTGTTTTTCTTCTGTTTGAATATACTGCCTTGATATGTAGCAATTCAGATTACAGCAGGTTGAATGTTTAGAAGTCTTAATGCTTCACTAATTTCAGAGCAAAACACAAACCACCAAAAACTTGGGCCTCTTGGAGGCAAACTTAACAACAAATGCATGCAAAATTTTCCTAGTGTTCATGTGTTGAAGAGGCAAAATTCCAAAGCTTGATGGCAAATATAACTGCTTAGAGAAGGAACAAAATCTAGGTTTCACACCAAGTTCACAGTGCTCCAGTCCCAAGGTAGTATACATAAATAAGACATGCCATGACAAATTTTCACCTCATCAGGCAAGAGTAAGCTATTGTGCCTTAGTACTTAAAATACCACGCTCTCTACATTGCATTGCAGTTTCAGAACAGGGGATTGTCAACCCATGGCATACTTCTGAGTCCAAGCTCGGGCTGTCTCCTCATAGCGGGATCTCTGCGTCTTGTAGACATGGGCAATCTCGGGGACAAGTGGGTCATCTGGGTTGGGGTCGGTGAGGAGAGAGCAGATGGAGAGCAGGACCTTTGAGATGGTCAATGCTGGACTCCATTGCTCCTTGAGAATGTCGAGGCAGATGCTACCATTGGAGTTAATGTTGGGATGGTAAACCTACATGGTTCAACATTGCAATGTCACTATTCATAATTAAGAAAGCATATTACTTTACATTGTACTATGTTTTAATAACTTTTATAGACACTATTTATAAGTAAGAAAGCAGATCACCGTAAATTGCACTAAAAGCAACAGTACAGCCGGTCCTTTTCTCCATTATGAATGGGTGTAATCCATCTCGAAAGCATGTAAATCCCCTATGAACTTACCATGTCTTGAGACTGCATCTCAGAGGATGAAACTCAATAATAGTCACCATCACATTGAATTAGAAGATAAAAATGTCGATCCAGCTCTAGGCTAACACAGATGGAAAAACTTATCGCACAGTCTTCATCATTGCATTTTTGATAAGAGGTACTTTTGGGGCAGGATAAATATGCATTCGTAGTTCGGTTTATGTTTCCTCACTCAGATTTATGTAATACAGCTATTCTCTATCTCTACCACTGTCATGGGAAACAGTATAACCATCAAAAGTGGGACTTTTCGTGGAAGTTTACTAAAACTAGACTGTTGTACTACTCTTTTAGAATTCGGTTTAATTCTTCTTAGTGATTTGCTATTCAAAAGGCATCCCAGATTTCAAATCAATTTAAAGATTGAAGATACTAGTTTACTGTTGTGTTCGGGTGCTTACAATTGAAGACAATGGTTGGTCGATAAAGATAACTATAAAATAAAATAGAAGACAAGATCTGTTTGTCCTCGTACCTTAGTCTGGAAGTTGACCTTAGGAGGCTTAAATGGATAGTCAGGAGGAAAATGAATTTTCACAAAGAACAATCCTCCAGTATAAGGGCTGTCAGAAGGACCCATGATCGTTGCTTGCCAGTGAAATAAATCTTCCCCAACAGGTCCAGCACTGCATGAGGTAGGTGGATCTTTTTGCAAATCCAAGAGTTCCTTTTGAATTCGTTTGCTTGCCATATCACCTCCTGATTAAAACACAACGACAGCGTAATAAGGAAGATTAAAAGAGGTCATGGAGAACACATTAACAATGAATAAATCAGAATAATATCAAAGCAAAGAACTTTCTGAGCATCCAAAATATATATTTTGTTAGATGGCATGCTAAAACAGCTAAAATAAAGATGAACAAAGAATCATGCAAAGGACATATAGAGATACACCAAAAAGGATAAACGATCATTGTGAAAGTACAGTGATAAGGAAATTCCTAAGTCCTAATGTGATACCTTGGCACCTTTTTGATGGTACATATCTAAATTTCCAAATAATGACTACTAATACCAATAATTACAGAACTAGATTGCAATCTATAGTTCAACAACCCTTCTTTTGCCTAAAATTCACTCCTTTGACTATATCCTAATTCAGACCCTAGCGAAACATCCTAAGTAAATACATCATCAAAGATATAATTTACTCAGTCAAATATATCAACTAAATTTAGGATCAATCCAAACATGATCTTATCCAATTAATGCCTTTATATGGGTAGGTCCAGTTAAAAAAAGAAACATATACGAATATCTCAAAAGCCAAAACCTTTAAGAGACGTGAAAAATCTGGAACCCCATTAGAATCTCCCAAAAAAGTGATCGAATTCTACCTACAAATTTTAAATCCAAATAATGCAAAGAGAAAGGGTTGCACCCAAATAATAACACATATCATAAAAAGCTCCCACCTTTACGCCCAAATCCATCACAAAACAAACAGTAAATAGAAGGACACCAATCTAACACTGGCTCCTCTACAAACACCCAAGATCTTAACCAAATCCAAACAAAATGAGTGCGATCCCCAAGAAAAACAACCTGATCTAAGCAAAAGCTCATCAAACCATACAAAATAAGAAATATTCCAAAAAAAATCGAGAAAAAAGCCTAAGAACCCCATCGAAGGGTGTTATTAGCTTACAAATCGCAAGAATCCAGTCGAGGAGACCGCGGATGGAGCGAGATCTCTCTCCCCCGAAGAGAGAGAGAGAGTGGTTTACCCAAAACTAGAAGACTAGTAGAGTGGTAGAGAAAGAGAGGAGGGTAGAATTGGAAGCGGGAAAAGATATATAGAGAAGACCCTGGATCCGGTCACCTCCCGGTACGTAAATAAAGGAAACGGTGACCACCAAGCCACCAAGTTTGACCGTTGACTTTTTTTGTGGCTATCAAATTATCAATATATATATATATATATATGTAAATATAATTTGTGGTCGATCAATAAATAAATAAATAAATTATGTGGTCAGAAAATTTATGCCTGATTTAATTAATATAATCTTGATGCCATTCACACCTGCTGTGTATCAGGAGCTTTTTTCACCAAACTGCTGCTGCAATATAAAATTATTTTCTAATTAATTAATTATAATAAACTAAAATATACAAAATTTAAATTACAATAATATGAAAATATAAAATATATAAATATATAATTAAATAACATAATAATTCGAATTTTTATATAAGTTTTTATAAATCAATATCTTTAAAAGTGTTTTATACATAAATAATGATTAAAAAAATTCATTGTCTTAAATAAGAAATTAATTAATCTAACAACGATTTTATAGTATATATATATGATCAGTTTGGTAAAAAAAACCCTATATCAAGAGTAATATTTTTTAAAAATAAATAATAATTATAAATATAAAAATATTGGATAGAAAATAAGAGGAGAGAGAGAGAGAGGAGATACTACTTAGACTAGTATTAATTAAATTTATGGAATTAATTCAACATTTCAGAAGATCACATGAAAATCTATCACCGATCTCTCAAGCAAAAATCATAACATCTCTCTATCTACTATATTTTTCAAACTATTTGTTACAAAGTTCTTCCCAACTACATACTTCATTAGTACATTGCGTGGAGAATTAATAATAATTTTGGCCGAGATTGGTCAAAAATTCCAGGAGAAGTCTATAATAAAACAATCTAATAGGAATTCTTGTTTGCTGGGCAATTGGGAGTTTTGACCAAAATGATATATTTTAAAACTTATTTATTAAAGCGTTTTTTAAATAAGGAGCTCCCGAGGCTACATATATTTTAATTTTAAGTTTGAATAATCTATTCTAATAGATAAATTAAACAATTAGAATTATTCCCGTGTGTCAGACGTGCAAACTAGTCTGGAAGACTTCAAACTTTGGCTACCATTCCTTCTCCTCCTTGTTTCACTCCAAAAATTCTACTTTTCTTATAATATGTCCTTATTATCATGTGGAATTATAAAAAGATTTTACGACTTTTCTAATTATAATGCAAAGAAAATTAGTATAAATACGAGGAAAAATATTTATATATAAATTAATTATTCTCCTGACAGAGTTATCAGTCTACCTGAAACTTTTTTCTCCATACTTGGCTACTTTGTTAGCAATAATTAAATTTCTAACTCTCGTTTGGAGATGAATTAGCCAGCCCAGCCCACAGACTATCAATAAGAGAAGAAATGTTTCCTTTTTCTATCTTTACCACTATAAACTTCATACAAATGAATATAAAGAGAGAACAAAAGCAAATAAAATATTGAAATAATATGATTCTTTTCTTTCTTTCTTTATATATATATGTGTATGTATATGTATATATAATGATCTCAATGCTCATCGGGGATCTAAACTTATGACCACTGTCATAGATTAGCAGAATATAAATCTTTAGATTTGAGATATGCATTTTAAAAGATATTTTCTCTTTGAAAAAGAGAGAGAAGCTAAAAGGAAAATAGTACTCTGCAGTGACACTGCTCTGCATCTCGTCTATCTACAGCAGCGACAGCTTGACATACTTCGCATAATTAGCTGCAACAAAATCTTCGTCTCTGGAAAAAGAGAAAAAAGAAAAGTTATTGGGTTAGGCAATAAAAATTGAAGGCGAAGTAAATGTATTCTTCAAGGAAGCCAGGAGAAGAGCACAAGCATGAATCTACTTGAATAATGAGAAGGTACAATTAGTCTCTTAAAGAATGAAAGTAGAGGAAGAACATCATGTGAGCTATAATGAGCTGAGAAGAAGATATCAAAGTGTAGTTTAGCACCTCAAATGTAGTAGAATTAGCATCATGTTCTTGCAGAGTTTCAAAGGCAACAGATACTTATATTACGAAGATCATGAAACTAGCTTTCTTGTTAGTTGATAGAATAAGAGAACTCTTTAATTTTTGAGAACAACTTTTCTACTTGAATAAAAGAGTAGGGAATTACATTGAAATTTAAAAAGCGTAGTGATTCTAATGACTCTCCAATTTCCAATTGCTTCTTCACCATAGCTTGCAACACCTGAAACACAAAAATAAAAGAAAGATAAACTCGACGGTAGATACAATAAATCTACAAGACCGGTGAAATATTATACTGAAGTTTTGATCAAGAGCGGGAAGCATATTTCTTTATGTTTTGCTTCTACTGAACTTGTGATTTTGTGATACATAAATTAATGCCGAAACTGCCTCATGATGGCTTACAGTCCTTCAATATCACAGAGGTCAAATGTAAGCAGAAGAACATTACCTCCTTAGTCTTCTCAAGATCACGGTCAATAGCTTTTATCCTACTCCAAGATTCCAAGAGCATACGCTCTTTCTCAATAGGAATGTCCACAGGCCTAACACTCAACTCATCTAGCTTCATCTCAAGACTTTGGAGGCGCTCTAGAACAGGACTGAGATTAGTTTCATTGATAGTTTCTACAGATGGATGCTCATTGAAATTAGGAACAAGCGTATCTGAGCGTCGGATGTCGCATATCTTTTCCTCTTGTCTGTAGCTTGGAATGTGAAAGAAGGTTAGTACTCCAGCCAGAAGAAAATTTAATACTCTCGCAAGAAGCCAAAAAAATCCTTTTTCTGAATCCTCCTTATGACCTCCAGTTAGCAAAGTACCTGGAAAGAGTAAAATTCTATAATAATTTATTATGGAAACTGCATGACAAATGGGGGGATAATAACTGTAGAATGAATCTACCTACTTGAAAACATATGAGCAGCCCCTTTTCTTTACAGATATGAAACGAGCGCATATACTATTATCTTACCGAAGTAGTAATATATAGAGCAGCAAGAGGACCATTGTGATATGAAAAGTCCAGAATAAAAGAAAAGGATGTTCTTTTATTCAATTTCCATCTGGAATAAGTTTAATTAGCTAATAACAAGTCTATAAATAATTTCTGATGACCACAAGACACTAGTATGGGTGCAACGGTTGTTATATGCAAAAACAAACACATAAAAATGCCAAACTACAGTTAAATTTCTAGTCATTAAATGTGCACTTCCAGAGAAATGAATATTTGCGATTGACAATCAGTTCAAGCTTAGAAAAGATGCAACAAGTACAAAGTCCTCTAACAAACGATTTAGCTTAAGCAGCGATCAGTTGTCTACACTTAATGAGAATAGGGAAGTGAACGTTAAAAATGCAAGTCGAACCAATGTATCTGGATCAAATCTGTTTAGAAAGAAGCTTTATGAGTACACATAAAAATGTACCCGATGAATTTGCTGTTGTACTGCCATGCAAAGGCTGCACTTGATCTATGATATCGGAACATGTGCTATTAGATCTCAGTTCTCTACTTCCATAATCAACAGTCTTGTCAACCACAACAAAATGATCATCACAACTGCAGTCAAGCGTAGAATCTTTTGCTCTAACCTGTATAAATGGTAAAATCAGTAGTCAGTCATTAAGGTACACTCATGATATCAAATCTTGTACCTTGTCTCTTCAGAATTATCCTCATTTAAATTTCTCTCAACCTATTATAGTACTATCTGTAGGGGGTGACAACTGTAAACAGACCCTTATGGCGGCCACCTCCACTGACTGGATGAAGGCAGCAGCACTAGTGACTTAGCGAGAGCCAATTTGCAGATGGTCACCCCTTTATGACTAGTGATATTAATTGATAGGTTCCGACCCGACAAAACCCTATCAATCAATACCACAACAAGATAATAGTGAAAACGAAGAAGAAAACAAAACCTAGCCCCCTGGCTAAACTTGAGGGAGAAGAGCTAAGAGAAGAAAATACTTTTATTGCTTTCACATAAAACAACTTATATATAGTCTCTCAATCAAACTAGTCACCTAAGGAAAAAAATAAGTCAAACCCTAATTAAACTTTGAAATAAATCAACTAGGCGTCTAGCGGGCATTTAAACGGCCTGGGAATGCATTCGAACATATCGAAAATTTTCCTAGGCGAACTGGACCGGCGTTCGAATGCAAGGATGGTCGTTAGAATGCTTCTAGTGGCCTTTTTGCTCTCAAACATTGGCATTTGAATGCCAGGAAGGCCGTTCAAACGCTCGGTTCAAGATTTGTCCGCTTTGACAAATCTTCTCCTGCGGCTAGACATCGTCTCCTTTGATACTTAGACTAGAATGGAGTGATTAGACATCTATTTCTATCATAAGCCTATTATTAGTTAGCCAAATGCAGCTGCCTATTACTAGGTAGCCAAATGCAGAATCCATGATAAGAAAGCGATAAGCCCTCAAAAGAACAAAATAGTTTGCGACTTAAGTGGATCCACAAAGGATTAATCTTCTTCACTTTATTTGCTTGCTTCCTATTAGCTCATGAATGTGTCACTTTTGATATGGTTATCTTTAATTTTAAAAAATATTTTATTCCCTGACCTACCACAGTCAAGAATACTATATCTTAAAAAGTGACTCTGCCTAACCATATATTCATCTTAAATCAATGAGATGATGAAAGATCAAAGGTGAGCGTGGTTCCAAAATTCTTCCCATGTCCATATGTCACCAGGAAGGAAAAGGGAAAATAATCTAAATTCAGATTTACAATAAGAAAGAAAGTAAGAAAAAACTCACTTCTTTTTGAATTGGAGCTGAGTGACTATGTTCAACTGTCCCTTTAATATCACAAGTTCCTTGTCCAGATTCAATTCTTAATATATCGCTGCTTCTTATCTGTCATTCCAGAGCAGGAAAAATATCAAAACATGCTATTAAGCAAAGACGACATAATTATATAGGTGCAAAAGTAGAAAGATGAACAAAGATTGGCAGTAAAGCAAGGGCCAAAATTATGAACCTTGCCTTCAAAAGGTGTGGACTCAAGAATGTATTCCTTCTTTCTTCTATATTTGATAGTCATGTAGCATGCCTCAGAGTTTTTGCTTGAGAATCATGTGCAAGTTATAAATGAAGAAAATGAAGGACAATAGAAGTATGAATTCTACTGCTTGTTTTATTTGGTCAAAAGAAAGTCTAAATATATTTGACTGTAGGAACTACTTTGTGACTGCACATATCCTCCATCAAACTGTAATTAAATGAACCTCTCTGGATACATTATGTTAAGCATTGCTATACGCTACTTACGCATTATCGATGACTAATTTATCTAGTTTGAACCATATTATGCTCCTTTGTTATATCCCCTAATTTCTTAAACTGAACCACCATTTGGTATTGCCAGAATTCTTGATTAAACCTCACTTAGTAAAAAGTAGGGATGCAATGAGATGAAAATTATTATATGATCAACTTTTGTATGCAATGAGATGAAAATTATTATATGATCAATTTAGGAAGAAATTTTACCTTCATGATATTAGGATCTTTCCATGGTCCTTTATCGGACATGAGACAACCTCCCTCGGCAGCACAGGTGCATGAGCCACCCAAGAAGTCTGGAAGTTGGCTGAAATACTTAAAAGAATCATTCTGAGAATTCTGACAACAAGAAACTGACTGATAGTATGTTTGAGATGGAAAAGGGAAAAAAAGAGACCTTGAGTCTATGGCTTCAAGAAGTCTTTTGTGAAATTTTGTTCCTAATACCTGCATAATGATATCTCATATAAACCTATCATATGACTCTGGAAGGTAAGTAATCATTCTTATAGAGTGCACTCACATGAATTTTTGATGTGGTCTTTGGGTCTAGAAAACCCTTTACGGTGTTCCAAAGTAGCTTGAAACCACTACCAGAATTAACAATGAACATCTGATGTAGAGTCTGCATAGATACAGTTGTGAGCTGTCACATGATTACACACATGAACAGAAGAATAAGTGATTAGTTAAACTTAAGCACCTCAGGGTAATAATTGCTATCTATCTTCTGCATGGCAAGCAACAACTCTCTAGCTGTCTTGCTGAAGTTCTTCAGACCCTGCATTATGATTGACATGAGAAACAAGCGACATTGTAAATTGCATAATAAAAGGCTAATCTGATTTGGATTCCTCATTGCATTGGAAAATTTTTGGGTAAGATTAGGGGCAATATTCTACCACACCATCCACATCCAGAATTGTGGTTGTTGAATCAATGTGTCTTTTCGCTGCAATTGAACATGCAGGAAACCTGTCACGAAGGGATCTCTCAAACTCCTGCACATGATACTTTATGTAGCGCTCCACTGTAGTGATTTTTGCAAGCTTATCTGGTTCAACCTTCCCAAGCCTCTCTATGTACACAGGTCTTCCTTCTTTGTCAACTCCATGGTAACCCTGAGGATAGTAGCGCAACACTTCTTCCAACTCTTCGAACTTAAAATCCTGGTAATCAATAGCATTGTCTCTCTCATTGATGATATTTGATCTCCATCTAAGGCGGAATAACATTCTCTAGAAAAGTTATAAGATGCACATAATCTAGCAATCAAACTCTAGTGAACCTAAGAACTAGACAACATGTTGAAGAGGTCAAGGGTAAAAAAACTTTGATTCAAGTCATTCGTTTTACCAGTTTACTTTGACACATATCTAAGATACCTAAATTGGAAACAAAAAATGTTCTTATTCTAGCATAGAGCTCATGGAGTGCCGAGATAGGCAAATGTAAACAAGATAAATTTCCCTCAAAAAATGCATGAAGGCCATAGAGATAAAGGTCTTCCTCAAAAACCAATAAGGAAATGATAGTGGATGCTGTTACTAGGAATTAATTCAAGACAATTGATAAAAATTTTGATGCATCTCAGCAACTGCCTTGGTTGGAAATATTTAACCATTCTTCTTACTACCATTGTAAAATCATTAATTACCATGATATTTGCTCTACAACCATTTTTTATAAGTGTTATAACTTTTCACCTTTGAAATGTACCAGACTAGTCTTCCTCTATGCATGTAAAATTAATCAACCAGTATGATTAGATAGCCTCACCTCCAAAATTGTATCAATTCCAAATTCTTTTCTCCATTGCAGCATCTCAGCCCACATCTGAGTTGCTCTATCAATATCAAATTCCCTAGCTTTTAGAAACCTGAAGAAATAGATCAATTGACAGGAAAGTTTAAGTGATCTATTATCCATATGACTAAAGGCTAAAAACAAGTAGGAAAGTACAGAAAAGGATTTCCATCCATCTAGTGATGAAGAAAACCTAGATACCCTTCAATGTAGCAACTAGAATATTTCACATTGAACTCCTTGCTTGAAATCAAATATTGACAATAAGCTTGACAGAGTAGTAAATACAACATAACTATACAAACCTGAGCAGCATATGGTAATCATTGTGCTTATCAGGCAACAAGTTCCAAGAGATGAGCTCTTGCTGGAAGGTATATACTGCCCTCTCTTCTTCCTCATCCCTTACATCTTCAATTGAAGCAAAAGAAGTCATATAATCTACTTTCCTCTTCCCACATTTCTTAAGAGAACGGGTTAGCTTGCTAGACGCATTCAACGCCTTCTTCTTGAGAGACCCAATTGACAATCTTCTCTTTTCGTCCTCCGAATCCTCCATATATGTCGCATCTTTCCACTCATCATATGCAACCATCCCTTGCAGACTCTTTGAACGGCGACGGACTTTGTTAAGGCAAAGGATCACCAAGACACACAGCATCTGTTAAGCTTATGCATGGACAGCACTAACAACAACAAAAGTGCAGCAAAATTGAAAATATTAAGCAAATAACCTACCTGACATCTCCTCTCAGCACAAACCAGAGCTTGTAAGATGTCAACCTTCAAAAGAGACTAACTGCAGTGGAGACCAATCTACAAAAGCTTTAATGATACAACATACAACAGGATTAAAAGGAAAAAGGAAGGTGCAAAAGCTTCAATTATTGCTTCCACAATACAATAAGAACAATACAAAAATTGCTATAAGATCAAAACTTTAGTTACAACAAGTACTGCTTTCGTCATAGAATAAGCACCAACGAGACAATGGACAGTGCATCAAACTTCTAGTTTGTTGATACATTCAATTCTATTCTTTTTAATTAATAAATCAGCACTCCCCATCTCCAAAAACCTATTGCATGGAGAAATATTTCCATACAAACCTCCACAATCAAAATTTTAATCCTACAGTAGGGTAAAGATCAATAAAACAATCTTCTAAAGGACTAGCTTCCAAATATCTCAAACAATAATATGCATGAATTCTATCAAATATCTCTGAAAGCCACTCCAAACCTAGCTCTGTATCGCTCCAAAAGCACAAGAAATGGAATCAATAAGCGATTTTAACGCCACCCACAGCTCAAATACTCATCGCAGATAAAAAAACGAGATCATCTCTTAAGAAATTTACCCTCGTTTCCGATCCTATCCGAAAAAATCTGCTATCAGAGAGACAACAAGAGGAAAGAAAAGGGAGGAAGAGTAGAAGAGAGGAGAAGCTTCAAAGATGCGAACGAGAAGGGCGAGGGGCAACGACATCATGGCAGAATCTCTCGTCGGAAATTTGACACGTGTCTCGACACAGAATACGAGCGGTTCGACTGCTATTCTTATTCTACTCAATCCGAGTAGAGTAGAATTACGGTTAATTACGCTGAAACCCCTCGATTTTATTTAGACAAAGTGAGTGTAACTAACGTGGCATAGTTACGCAGTGACCGACTATACTCATATAAGTTAACGAAGTCATTAATTTACCCATAACGATCAAAATAAAATAAAATAAAATAAAATAAAATAATTAAATTAAAATCATCCATCTCCTCCACCAAATCCGAATTTATTCTTTTATCTCCAACTTACTCGCATTCTACGCCCTCTCGGCAATGCAACGGTTGAGGCCATTCATAAGCCTCGAGACTAGTTTGCTAAAAGGCAAACTCATCGCCTCGGCTCTTGCCCTCACCCTCATCATCATGCTCTTGTCCTCGACCCTCACTCTCACCGTAACAGTGAAGCTCGATTGGTGCAAAATTGTTATAATTCGACAGCAGGGAGGAGATGTCGACAACAATGATATCAGCAATGTCAGCTTATGGGGGGATGTCGGTGATGGTGAAGGAGGGGTTTAGCGAGGAAGATGATAAATTAATCTTAATTATATATATATATATAATCTTAATTTAATAATATGATAATATAAAATTATATTTAATCTCTATTAATTTGGTTGAAATGACATCTAAGTCATTTTGAAATTAATTAACTGCTATATAAGCTTCCTCGAATTTTTTTACGGTACACTAACAGAAGAATAATATTAAAATTTTTCTAAAGTTTATAAGTGATATTGTAATTTAAAAAAATTTAGGAGATTCGAGTGTATTTAAGCGGTGTCAGAGTAATTAATCCGGAGAATTATAAATAAAAAGTTTTGTTTGCATATCACCAATAACATTCTAATATTATTGCAACAACGTTTTTTTTTCTTTTTTTCTTGTTTTCATGAAAATAAAAATAAAGGACTTAGGTGAGGGTATAAATGCAAAATAGAACCTTAAAAATAAGCCTTACATCTCATCCCCTCTCGGAGTACTAAACCGAGCTCCTCCTCTCTGGTGTGGAGATGAGATCTCCTCTCTGCTGCTGTGGAGCCCCCCAAATCTCCACTCCTTCCTCCTCCTCCTCCTCCTCCCACTTCTCTCTCTTCCCCTGTCCGAACCCTCGAAGACGCATGGCATCCCCTTCTCACTTCTCCGTCTCCGTCTCCGTCTCCACCGCCTCCACCTCCGCCGTCGAGGCCGACGCCAAAGCCTCCGCCGCTGTCGTCCCCCGCCGCCGCCTCATACTCCTCCGCCACGCAGACAGCACCTTTCCAGACCGCTTCACGAAGGGTACTCGTCGCATTCCCTTGTCACTTCATCATGTGGGTCCGATCTCCTTCTAGTGTTTGAGATTTAGTCATTCATGAAATCGCGATGAAGTTACCAGGCCAGTTATGTGCTTTTATGTGGTATTCTTGGTTCCTTTGGAGCAATTCGAATTCGGTTTGCGTCAAAATTTGATCTTTTTCGATGTTTTCTTAGCAGATTGGAAGTGTATATGTTGAGTGTTTTCTATTTAGTTTGTTCCTTCGTGGAAATAAAATATGGTCGTCAGATCGAGTCGGTATCCTTAGGTAGTGTTATTTCTTCATTTGATCTCTGTTCAATTGTTGTGATTTCCTGGTACAACCTTTGCTTGCATTTTGTTTTAGGCATGGAACAGATTTGACTCGGTTAGTGTTAAAGTTGTGGAACAGATTTGGTTTGGTTAGTTCACGAGGAATGCTCCTCGCATTAGTGGGTTTCTTGTTAGTCTCGTTTCCCAACCCCTGAGAATTCGCTGTGATGCTGTTTTAGTAAATCAAGTAAAAGAGTTATGCAAAGGAGAAAGTTTTGTTCATCCCATGGTGATTTTCTTGATTGTTATGTTAGATCATGATCGACCATTGAGCAAAGTTGGGCGAAATGATGCAATTAATGTTTCTCGCAAGCTTCAACAGATGGGCTGGATACCTGAGATAATCCTATCCAGGTTCGGATCTGAGATTTTAATTTATGGAAGTTTACAGTCACCCTTTGCTTTGGTAAAATAGGAACCATGGTCCAGTTTTGATGGATCTGACTCACAAATTGTTTATACTAAATGATGGGCATAACCTAACTTCTTTTACAGTATTTATGATTGATGACCTGAAATTTCAAATACAAAAAACAATCTCTTTGCAAGGTTAATAGCATATAGTAAAGAATTACTCAAAATGAATGACTTCTCTTCTTTGTTGGCAAAAAATACCATTTATTGTTATATGTACCTTTCCTTAGAAAGGCAATTAAAAGAGAACAGATATTGGGTACATTCTGCAATTTTTAAGTGAAGGCGTGCCTGTAGTTAGTAATCAGAATGTAGGAAAAAATGGAAAAAACCACAGGTGTAGGAAGTGAAGTATCACTTTCGTCGTTCAGTTTGTAGTATTGTTGATTCCTTGCTATACTGAAATCCAATATTTGTTATCTAGGAGTGTGTTTCACCAATACAAAGAGTAACATTTTGAATGAAGTTATTGTTGTGTTGCCTTGGAGTTCCCTTTTCTATTTCTCATACGAACTGTTATAGACATTTATTAAATATCTATAGATTCATTCTACGTACTATATCAATTCAGAAGAAAAAACTGACATGCAATGATGCATTGGTAGAATTGACAAATGTACTAGACAGTGAGATACAGTTCTAATGACATTCCAAATCAACAGAGATTGCACAGACTAATGGCCAGTAATACAAACTGTTTAGTACCCTACATCACATACTTGACGGTGTGCCCTCTCCCAGATAATCAAGGATAAGTAGGAAGAAGGATCTTGAGAGCCTCAAGTTTTTTTACTCTTTAATTATTGCAGTGATGCCACTCGGACAAAGGAAACTCTTCTTATTCTGCAAGAACACGCACAAGGATTTTCTCAAGCTGAGGTATATTTTATCCCTAGCTTCTACTCGATCGCAGCAATGGATGGCCAGACTGCTGATCACTTGCAAAAGGCAATTTGTGAGTATTCAAGGGACGATGTCCTTACTGTGATGTAAGTGCTATACTAGCTCTATGGTTGGTCATCTGACTAAGCCAACCTATTTCCTACACCTATAATTTGCTTTCTTCACAATACTTCCAACTGCTGTTCTTTGAAAGTCTAAATGATGTGCTTATTTTTTCATCAGCTTCTTATGTCTTATGGTTATGGTAATTGTACAGGTGCATGGGACATAACAGGGGCTGGGAGGAAGCAGCCTCTATGTTCTCTGGTGCTACAATAGAATTGAAGACATGCAATGCTGCATTGCTTGAAGCTGCAGGAAAATCATGGGATGAGGTTAGTTGTAATTTGTGAACCTCTCGTATAGAAGTTAGTTCCTTGACTACTCCCATCACCATTGTAAAAGTAAAACTTGTTTATCTGTGCAGGCCTTCTCCTTGGCTGGTCATGGAGGTTGGAAGCTCCACGGGATCCTGAAGCCTTGATTCTCTAAACTGAAACCAGTTTCAATTTTGGTTTGCTGAGGTTTTTTTGTTACCTTTGCTGTCTTCATTTAGATTATGAATATGGACAATCGTTCATAGTTCATAGGAGGCTGATGCCTTAGCCTACAAATTCTCATACCAAAATGTTGCCACCTCCTGAGTCTTGTCTCTGACGACGAGACATGCATACGACAATGCCCAAGTTGGAGAATGTGCACTAGGTAATTGGCTGCACTGCCGAGCCTTGTCTAATTTTCTACAAAGTAATTGTTATGAAAGCAAAAAAATTTTACTTAGATTATATGCTACAACCCTGCAGATTTTAGATATGTAGTATTTATTTACTTGAATATCAAGACCAACAATACCAGAGTACCTGAATTATTTTGTATGCAGCTTGATCAACCAAACCATATGATGGCAATCGCACTAGATAATTACTTCGATTGATATATTTAATATCTTGAGTAGAGTCCACTGGATGAAATATAGCAGTTTATGAAGTTCGTCATCCTATCATCAGCTAGTGCCCCTTGACCTGCACGTTGAATATTTTGTTAATTGTCAGAGACCAGACCTATTGCAAGATCGACAGGGAGAAGAAGTGAAGCATATACTTTTGAACCAATTTCTACGAGGTTCTTAAGCATCAAATTTCAAGGAATCTCATTTATGCGTACATCTTCTCCGGGAACACCTTCAACAATGAATGCCAATGTGTTTGTCCCTTGACTGCATTAGTAAAACTTGTTTCCAATCCTGATCTGAGAAGTATAATTTGTAACTCTCAAATAATGAGAACTTGTAGTTTTAATTATAGCTCATGAAACATGATCTTAAAACAGTGAAAACGCTGCCCTCTAACCCATTCAGCATGTTCAAATTCTTTTCTATTGATGTGTCTTGCAAATTGCACCTTAATTTTCTTTAACCAAGTTCACTTATGGAATAAGAATATATTTACAATAAATTTTTTTATATTGGTATAGCAAAATAAATAACTACTTGGGTCTATACTAATATAATGATACATATTTTTGTCTCCTCTCATTTTTATCTAATATTTTATATTTATTGATTATTTATTGTACTCTTAACAAGTCATTGCTTTAATTAACTATCATTTCAATCTCTTTTTTCTTTTTTTCTCCTCTCTTTTCCTTATCCATTCATTATAAATAGTATTTTAATCGTTTGCTAAATTATTGTTTTAATTTCATGCCACGTCAACTATAATTATTACATATTATATTAATATATAACTATACACTAGAATAATTTATATTGGTATAAGTTCTCTTATGCTATATGAAAAATTAAAATAAATATATTAGTATTGGTTTTATTCCACAGGTGAAGCTAGGTCTCCAACATGACTCAGTTAAGAAGTTATAAGATTTATTTAATTGAGTGAAGTAAAGCCTAGGAACTTGAATTTTCTTTTGCTTACTAATGACCATTTATAAATTGGAAATCATTAGGTTTTATGACTTTGACAGGAGCAAAATACTTAGAAAAAAAAATTCCTTACCACCTTGTGCAAATAATTGTTTTACCAGATCTGTACACTAGGTTCACATCTCTAGTCGCAAAGCTTAAATTCCACAAAGAGTTCAAGAAATGGTACTTGTTCTTGCAGCCAAGGGCAAGAAAATGCCTAGATGAAGGAAATCAACATTGATTACTACAATAGTTTTACAAGACAGTCTAAGCACTGTTTAGGGACTAAGCATCAGAAGGGCAATGAGTTCAATAACTTGGTCTTAATAACAGCCGCTAGTACGCTTGTTACTTGTTATACCAAACAGGGTGAAGACATCATGATCTCAAGTAAATCAATTGACTTTTACTTAACACTCTTATCCTTTACTTGTGGCCCTGCAAAAGAAAAAGAAAAGTTCAAGAAGTCAAATTGAAGCAGAAAGGTTTTAACTATGAATCTATGATGCTTGATTGATTCAACTACCAAGTAATCAACTTCAGTAGGGTTTTATTGTGCAAAAACAGGCAAGAAATAGAGAGCTTGAATGAAGAGTATTTTGAGACAGGAAGGTGGTGGTGGAAAAATAAATTAAACTTCGACGAAAAGGCTACTTAGGATGCAATCCATACTTGATATAAGGGCTTTGGGCCTATCCTTGAACAGGATCTTGTGGCGAATAACACCTATTACTTCCAATTCTACTCCACTGGAAACTCTGGAATTAGAAACAATCTCCTGCCCATCCACTGCTTTCTTTTTCTTTAGCACCAACAAAGGTTTCTTCAAGGCCACTTTTGTGCCGGAGAGTTCATGGTAGCCAACAGTGAAAGTATAGTTTACCTGAAGAACACCAAATCAACCAAATGAGGCTACTCTCAGTAAGAAAAGGAACTGAGCGAAAAACTTAAAGCATACAAATTATGCTAAGAATGTAGCATAAAACAAATATCAACTGCACAGTAGATTATCAAATGGGGGGATCCTGGAATCTCTCAGCGTGGTGTTGATTTGTGAGGATGTACCAACCTGCGAAGAGGAAGAGGAGCAGCAAAGCTGGCCGATTTCAAGACCCTGGATCTGATTCCCGATGGCCGCCTGAGATTCTACAACACCCTGGAGCTCAACAATTGCCCATTCCGGGCATTTCCCCTCACTGCAGTTACACTTGATCTTAATCTGCATAACTTCCTTATCTGCCCAGAGATAGTATGATGCTACACAACCAGGATTCCAATCCCCAACCTTTTATGGTGTTCTGCTCATAATAGAAATGGAATAGCGGTATATTTTAGTCTTAAGGAAACAAATAAGAAAGGGATTAATGCCCCGTACTCTTCTTATTCTTATGTTTGATTAAAGGACACCACTAATTTTCCATCAATTCTATCCAATAAATCAGATCCAAGAAGATATACCCATCGGAAAATTGTTGACAAAATGACCAACAAAAGTGGTCTGCTCCATTTCACAAGCATAGCATGCTGGCTTCCAGATCATTACATCAGATTATGTTACTAGTTTGCAAATTCATATGCTAGAATTGAATTTAAACTGCGAATGTAGTACCAACTAGTAAATCTTGCCCTAGAACATGATAACTAATTTAGCTTCTTATCTATGCACGCATCTGGAAATGATCAAACTGTGAGCTTTGCATGTATAGCTCTCAAAATGAAATCTTTTTTCTTTATTTCAAGCACGAAAACTGGTAGCGGCGTTGCAATGATCACACACGAGTGTGTATAAAAACCCTAGAGATGGAAGCAGAAATGTCACGAAGAAGAGCGAGAAATCCACAAATTTCCAAGTCGATAGACTAAAGATTTGGCACGGAATCGAGTAAGGAAGCAATTAACTGGAAAAACGAAAATGTACCAAGACGATCGAGGAGAGGATCAAAGGCAGCAATCGCAACTCTCTCTCTCTCTCTCTCTCTCTCTCTCTCTTTCGGTGATAAATTGGCGGCGAGAGAGAATACTTTACTATAGTCGCATTTAGATACGTTTTAATGAACCCAAATTTAGTTGATATAAGATTAGATTAAAAAGGTTCTCAAGGGTATTTTAGTAACATCGTACATGACAAAACAGAGAAGTCGGGTACAAATAACTTAAAGTCAGGGTGTTAACCGAAAAAATATTAAAGGCAAGGTGTTATTTGCAAATTTCTCTTATGGCAAGCAAAAGAAAATTCCTTTATAAATAAATATAATGTGATTAACTAACACAGATGCGATATCTATTAAATATCTATTAAATATTTTTATTAACAAATAAAAAAATGAGGAGCATTTAACCGATGTTTCTATATCGCCAAGAAATATCCTAAAAGTCGGGGGGGTGTACATGCTTTAAGATTGGTGCTCCTACGTGGTGAGAAACCCACCGTTCATCGACGTGGGGCCCCACCACCTCAACGTGGGGAAGTTTTGAAAACGAAGCCATCCCCACCGTCCCCACTTCTCGCCAGCTTTAGCCTGAGAAAGCGATCACCATCCCCCCCCCTCTTCCTCTTTCATCCCGTCCCTCACAGCCTTCTCGCAAACCTAGACTTCGTCTTTCCGATCGAATCGGAGAGCTTGAAGAAAACCCGTTCCGCCGACTGTTAGCATCTCCTTCTCTAACCATCTATTCGCGCGGCTTCTCGGGTTTCTTTGATGCCTGCCTGAGGCGCCGGGGAGGACCAGGCAAGTGTCCCCTTTTGCCTCCTTTTGGGCTCAGATGGGATCTTTGCGATCCAAATTTTCGTGGGTCTTTCTTGGTTTGCGATTTCTAAGCATGAAGATGTTTGGGTTTTCATGTCCTCGTTTTGCTGTTGCTAACCGTGTCGCTCTAGATCACAAAGGGATTTCTTGAAGGGCTCACGATTGGGATTTTTTTTTTTTTTGGCCTAGAGTTCTGTTCCAAACAATTGATGCTTTATTTGTATTGTCGGGCATTTAATAGAACGCGTTTATGGCAATTTCTCGGAAATATGGAAATTTCTCGGCTATCGCACCTCCCTATCGCCTGCCTCCAACTGCCTTTCTATTGCACCTGCCGTTAACTCCTGTTTACCTTCCTTTCGGAGAGTGCCTTACTCAAAAGTAATAGACTGATTAGATGTTTGGGAGGAGATATCTTTCATATGAGATGTTACCATTGAGTAGGCTATTTTTCCCCCCTTACATCAATATTTGGTGTTTTAGTTTTTCTTCTTGTTTATTACCTGAATGCAATATAGTACTGAATGCTTTATATTACCTTCAATTTTGGGTTGGATGAACATGGTGAACTATTTTGCGTACGTAGCATAACAAGAACTTCAGTATTTCTGTCTCTTCTTTGTATATCAGATGGTTGAGGCAATTTACTTTCCCTTTTTATGCTTTAAGAAGTTTCTGTTTTTATCTACAAACAATGACTTCCCTCCCCCTGCTCTTAGTATTATTTTTTTTGTCAAATATGTTCTTTTTAATTGAGCCTGCGTGGTTTACCAGGACTGACTCAATACCAGAAGTCAGTAGAAGAATATATGTATAATATTTAATTATTCATACTTGTTTAATTTGCTAGGGACTGCATAGTAGCTTGTGAAAGCTAGCTTTCTTAGCCATTGTATGAATTCTTGTCTGCAAAGAGCTTCAGGACTTGACAGACTGTTGCACATGTGCCTTTTAAGTTTTAAAAGTTGAGATTTTATTTACTTATTTTCCTTTTTCTTTCTTATGTCAATTAATTTGATGTCCCTTCTTGGAACTAACTACTATACTCTGATAAAGAGAACAATATTGAAGGCAACTGGATATTATATTATTCACTTTGTGCACTGATGAAGATCAATGTTGGAAGTAAACTAACTTTACTTGGTTTTTACATGTTAGACTTATTTAGGTACACAAAGTTAATCTATTCCCTTTAATGTGGTCTAATAGTTTTTTTCAAAAAATTCATTTCTTGGCTTTTCAATCTTGTAGGCAAAGTTCAGTTTACATTGACTGTTTGATAACATATATCTACATTTTCATGTTATACTAGGAATAGCTCTAAATAAGTATATCTATTTCCCTTGCTCATTACTTTTGTTAATTTTGAGAAAGTATATTTGGTTGGCATCCTGTGTGCAGTGTTTCTTGATCCACTAAAATGGGTGGTGCACTTGGGAGGAGTGAGACACTGAAACGTAGCTCACCAGAGTCAAAGCTTGAGGCAAAGATGGTTGAAGCTATGCAGAAAAGGGCCTCCCGAGGAACTTCCATGAAATCATTCAATAGCATTATCATGAAGTTTCCTAAAATTGACGAGAGCTTAAGAAATTGCAAGACAATCTTTGAGCAATTTGGTTAGTCATCTTTCCAATTTTATACTACCTGATCTGAAGCAAGAAAGGAATTACCTCTTGTAGGCTATCTACTTGTAAACTAGGGAGCTCTGTTTAGAAAAAAAAAAGCTGATGTGGAGCTAAACATGCTATCCCTAGGGAGAAGGTTGCCTATATATTTTCAAAGAATGTTCTTGCGAACTGTAGGCAGGTGAAAGTAGTTTGTATTTTTGAATTGTGGTATACTTATACTGGCACGTGCTGGACTAATTTTAAATTTTAAGTGCTGTTACAAGTCATGGTTGGAGAACTTTTCAGACAATTAGACAATACAGTGAATCATTTAGAGAAAAATAATTGCCTATGGTATCAACCATATTCTGAAACAGGGTCAGATTAAATCCCAGCATTGACTTTCATAATCTGATTGATATAAAAGATTTAGTTTCATTAACTGAGTAGAGAATATCAATTAAATTCCAATGGTCCACGTCTGATCTTCTCTTTGTGATGCATGAGCCATGTTATTTCATGTTTCAGCTGACTTCTTACTCTCTTACCTCTCCAGATGAAGATTCCAATGGTGCAATAGACCCAGAAGAACTGAAACGGTGCTTCCAGAAGCTTGAAATTTCATTTACAGAGGATGAGATCCATGATCTCTTTGAGGCATGTGATATAAATGAGAGCATGGGAATGAAATTCAATGAATTTATCGTACTTCTTTGCCTTGTATATCTTCTCAAGGAACCAGCTTCTGGACAAGCAGTATCCTTCTGGATTTACATCTTGATGTACTATATTACAGCATTAACCAACAATATAGAAGTTCTGAGACAGATAATTTAGAACCTAAAATAAAAACTATTTTGTGTATTAATAATTTCAAGAAAATGGCTAAGTAACGATATTTCACCTCAGCTTAATTATCTGAAAAGTACACCAGTGGGTTATGTGCTTTAAGTTCTCACGTAAACGGAGAGCAATTTTCCACAAACAGAACTCATCAGAATATTGGTTTATATGCTGAATTCCACAAAGGAAAATTGCTGTTCGATTGAAGTTTACGCTGGATTGAGAATTAAAATTGGAAGGGTGTTATCTTTGCCTTGACTTTTCTATGCATCTTGATGTTTTGAGTCAATTTGAATTGGTCATGTCATTCTTTCTTCTTTTATTCTTTATATGAGAGTTTTTTCTTTTTTGGTATCTTTTTTTGCATTTCCATGATGTACTTCTAGAGATCACAGATGGGATTGCCAAATCTTGAGTCAACTTTTGAGACACTGGTTGACGCGTTTGTCTTCTTGGACAAGAATAAGGATGGATACGTAAGTAAGAGTGAGATGGTGCATGCAATAAATGAGACTACTTCAGGGGAGCGCTCTTCGGGACGCATCGCAATGAAAAGATTCGGTCAGTTGTTTCCTTATTCTCTTTTTTCATAGATGTAAGCCAAAAGTTGTGACAGAAAGAAAAGCTCCTGTGTTGAAAGCATATATGCATCCACATTAAAGTGATTGTCAATTTTTGTTATGAGCTTATGATAATGCTGTAGTGTAATTAATCTACCTGCCAAGCTGTGGTCACTAAGGATCATCAGAAGCTCTTTTCATGAAAAAGTTCTTCTCTTGCCTGATTTTGATTTAGTCAAGAATGCTCAACAGTTTCTGTAAAAGTTAATGCTGATGAATAGTTACCTATTATCCTGTGGGGCCTTCTGAACTTGGGCTCCAGCAAACCTTAATCATTTGAAAAAGCTTGGAGTAGGATGCTCATGATTGTTGAAGTCTCATTAATGTCTCAATTCTAATTAATGTTTGCCAATGATAATGTCACTTAATAGCCTGAATGTTGGCCTGCCAAATATTAATTTCGTACATGATATCTACTATAGGATTGTGAAATTGGAAATTACTACTTAATCAAGCTTCATTTAAAAGTGTAATACCTTTCAAACTTAAAAGGTTCACCCCATCTTGCCTGCCCTTTTGATTATTGAAGCTAATTTAACAAGTCGATGAACTGAGTATTTTCTGTTATATTGTTTAATAAAATAACCCAGTTTTTCTTTCCTTCATTGCAATAGAGGAGATGGACTGGGACAAGAATGGAACAGTGACCTTCAAGGAGTTCCTTTTTGCTTTTACTCGCTGGGTGGGGATCGATGATATTGAAGACGATGAGGAATGAGGTCCTGTCACAAATATTTGGTGCTTGGCGAAACGACAACCCCATGAACCAAATTGTGCCTGTGAATGTATTCTGTATCACTTGTCAAATAATGGCGTCTGGAGATCCAAAAATTTAGATCACCTTGTTGGCCTTGGTTATGTATACATCAATAGAGTGAGCTAAGCTATAATTTTCATGTTGTAAGAACTGGAAAGAACAAAATACTAATGAAAGATCTCCTGCTCATACAAGTGCACTTTTCTCTGATCAAATGCTCCAGTCGCATGAATAATACCTGACAGAGGGTTGTAAAGATGAAACTTCTGGTGTTTTATTTTTCTCCATCTTAGCTTAATTTGTACCGTGTACAGCATATAGGTACTTCAAAATATGCTTGTAGTAATGCTAGGATTTTAGCCACAAGGGCAGCTCAGCTGCTGGCTCAGGAACTACTGGATTTTGTGCCAGAGTTTTTAAGGTAGCATCTGCTTCTCGTAATGGACATTAATTACTCTATAAAAAGTTAATTGCCACTTTCTTATATGAAGGTAAAAACAGGGGCTCTAATAGCTAAATATCATTTATACTTCAAGCTTTTCCTTGCTTACTCTTTGATTTGAGTTCAGTTCTGCGATCAGTAATTTAAAAAGAATCTCAAATGACAGAGCCTTCAGCCCACCCATCCATCTATCGTATCTAAACCTAGATCTTCATATCACCTAGCCAAGTCCTTCCACAACTACCTGGTTTTCAATCACCACCAATACCTAAAATCTAGCTTAGATCAGCCGATCTAGTCTCTCAATCATGTGTCCTTGTGCACCCCATGATCCCAGCAGCGAAAGCAACCGAGGGAAGCCCAATTTGTGCAAGACAGACTAATGAGGAAAAAGTTTACTTCATACATGTGAATGCATACATGCATTTCATGATATGGGTCTTTAAAACCTTTACAGAAATAAATATAATGTGACAATCTTTTGTAACTCCTCTTCCTGACAGCATTTATTTGCAAGGAAGGTTAGCAGGCCATCCTCTAATGACAACTACGTGTAAATCATGTAAATCTGATCATATATTTTTCTCTGAACCATTTTCAAAACTATCACTGTCTAACGAATTAAGGTGACCCCTACCAGTGGGAAACATTGAGTACTGCTGCTTAAAATCAGAACCTGAGCTTGACTCCAGGATATGATTGGCAAGAACCAAATCAGTCATTCCATTCCCTGCACCGCTTGTGGCACGCAACCTCTTGCTTGCCCTTTCATGCTTTGGGCTCTCAGAAGGGGAGCCGGCACGACAGCTGGAGTCCGGTGTTAGCGGCTCGCAGTGGGAAGAGAAAGAGTCATCATGAGAAAGGCTTTTAAATAGTCCACTTGTGCCTTCATTGTCACCATTGATGTGCTTGTCTTGGATAGGAGACTCAGACGCTGGAGCTGGTGTAGCAGGATCAGTCTTTTCGGAATTAGCACAATGTTCACCTGATGTTGGACCAGAATTTCCTGTTCCAGGTGTCTCAGTTGCTACCCCGTCAGTGCGCTGCTGCTCTTCAATTATCTTTTTCAGATACTTGCCTTGGGCTTCTATCCTCAACTGCAGCTGCCTTTGCACCTGCAAAACAGATTTGAAAGCTCATATCATGTGTAGATACTTCATTGCAAACTCTCATGATACTCTTAGAGACCCCGATATAGAATGCACATTGCAGTAACACACAGGTTACTGAGAAGCATTTTGCAGAAGATTAAAAGCGATTATCATTTATTAATATGATAAAGTGGTAATGTAATATTGTTTCCATGCAGTCTTGTTGACAAGAACATGCAGCCCTTTAGGGAAAATGAAGTTCTCACTCTATCCAAGTGTTGATAAATGAGAATACCAATGATGAATAATTATCTTGATAGAGAATTAAAAAGCTTATGAGAGATATTGCTTGTTGATTTATTAATAAATATCAACTACATCCAGAAAAGGAAAAGTAAAAATATGAAACAGAAAAATAAAGGATAAAACTGCCAAAAACTAGCTTGACAGGAAAAGACTCCTTCGAGCAATTCAAAGTTTCTGGTTTCATTTGAGCTTGGGACACCACAGCAAAAAACACAAACATGAAGCTATATTTGCTAAACTGTCATGGTAAGACAATTGCATATCTTTTTCTCAATGAGTTCCACCTTACTAGGCAATCATGGAGCAACGCAGGTGGATGAACCACCTGTTCACAAAAGCAGGGAAGTATATTGGGCATGAGGCAAACCGCAAATGAGAGCTGTGACTGTTGGCCCATGAAAAAAGGTAATTTAGGAGGTAGATAACAGCCCAACCATTCAAATGCTGATTTTTGGCTTCAAGTTACATGCTATCCTATGTAACAATCCATGCTCTATGCATACTGTGAGTCCAAGGAGTTGGCTAATGTTTCTCTATCCCAATGTTTTTGTCCTAGGTGGGTGAAAAGTGTTCAAAAGTTGAGTGCAGTTAAGCAACCTTCCCTAGCTCTGCCCCCCTCCGCACTAAGGGAAGTGATAATATTGCACTATTAGTATCTCGCAGTTCTTGCCAACAGCTTTGAGACTCCTCTTCAGCAGTGGAATTTGGGAGCTCAGTTGCCAGTAAAACTCAATCATCTATCTTTCTCCTGAGTGACACTATTTACCACTTACCAGTCCACAAGTGATTAATATTTCATTTCAAGATTATTATGCTTGAGCAACCTCCAGACAGTTCTCTCAAGCTAGTCCTTTTCAAGAGTAAGCCTGGCACATCTTGATGATGATTCCCACGGTTTATTGTTGTTGATATTGTAATTGTTCATAGATTATCACATTTAAGTAGCAAATGTAAGAATTTAAGATTGCCGTCTAATTAGGAAGTGCTAAAGCACAATAGTGAACTTGCCTCTAATTGTTCACATAGACGCTTTTGCACCTCCATCTGCAATTTTAGAGCTTCGCTAATCTGCATTCCACTGGTACAAAGAAAAAAATAAGGATAATGTTGTAACGGAAAATTGAAGAAAGAACCAAATCACCGGTTCATTTATGGTTGTGCTAGCATTAATGGTGAAAAGATACTAAGGCAATTTAAATGGGGAAAAGAGAACCTAGTAAAAGCCAAATTACAAACACAAGCATATGTACACTAAATATATAATAAAAAATATTAGGTACACCATACACAGTGTAAGTTCATGACATAAACAAGGAGCTGACAAATTTCAAGAAGAAATCAGTGCTTTAGATAGGTATAAGCATATGCATAAATACACTAATATATAGTTAAAAAAAAATTAGGTCCACACTGTAAGTTCATGACATAGAAAACAAGGAGCTGAAAATTTTCAAGAAGAAACCAGCGCTTTAGATAAGTAAACATATATTTAAAAAAAATTATACCTACCAAATGCAAAATGTGAAATAGAAATGGACAGCGAATGTAAGTGCTAAATACCAATAAAGAAATGCTTGTCATGTTTTATGGAAAATTAATCCTAAATGTCAGGATGTCATATAAGAGAAACTACATTTTAACAGAATATTAGTAATGTTGCAAGCACAATGAAAGAAAATAGAAGCATGGCAAAGAGAAGTAAATAATAGCTTGTAACATGATGCAGATTCCAAATATTATGTGAGCAAAGGTAGTGACATCAAATATTGTAACAATCGGAACCATAATAAAGTAAATATGAAGTCCTATCGGGAGTTAGAAAATTTATGCAAATCTGAGTACTTTATCATCCAAAATGATGTAATAAGGAGATAATACTTAATACTTACGAAGAGCTTTCAAGTCCCGAGAGCATATCCTTAGAATCTTTCTTTTCACCATTTGTTCCTATAAGGTTGAAACCCTAATCAGTTTGAAGCTTCCCCTTCTATCCTCATATAAAAGAGGAAGATCTATCTATTTACCAAATTAATTGTTCAAATTTTCATGTAGTAAGACATCTAATGATCTTACCTTCAGTTAAAGACTCGGGAATGCATTTCGCAAGCCGATATTTCTGGATAGAGAAGAAACTGGATTACCTGTAGGAAGAATATTGTGATGGAAATATTAAAACAGGATATGTCAATTCAAGTACCTGTAAGTGGCTTTTGACATGGTATATTGTCAGTCCTGGTACACCCATGATTCTGAGAACTCCTTTGGGAGTAGCTCCTGTGAAATTCAATGACATTAAGTGACAATGATACTATTCTTATAGCAATTTTGCTAACTACTGACCGAGTCGTTAGATAAAATCTGAAGTTCATATACTTGAAAGGAAATCAGTCAAGCATCATAAGGAGCTCTCGTGCTTAATTACTTTGTCATTGGTACGGGTTACTTGTGGATTCTTCAGGTAGGAAAAAGTATTTCTCAAACAGATGCAGCCCTTAAAGTGAAGAGCATTAGAAGGTAGCTGCAAATACAGAATCTGGGATATTGTTTTGAAGCCAAAGGAGTTTGCTTCCAACTATTATGGCCAGCTCTAATAATTTGTTACTAACAGATATAGAATTGCATAGTGTTTTCTAATATGGCATAGGTGCTTCAAGCCCTTCTATAGGAATGAATTACTTCAAATATAATAAGCATCTACTTTACGTACATAAGTAAAGCTTGACTTTATACAGAATAAATCAAATGTAACATCAAGTGAAAATATCAAGCAATTATTTACTCATTACACCATCTGTTTTAATTCTACAAATATCAAAACCCCAACTACTTGATCTTGGCTTTGTGAGCCTTACTCAGTTATTCCCTCTCATAATCTAGGTCACAGAAGTCAGAGAAAAAGTGGAAATCAAAATCAAACACGGCAAAAGTAATAGTATACTTGGTTCTTCTCAAAGGATACAAGGGGGAAGGGTCCCCATAAAAACCAGAAACATCACATTGACCCCATTATCTGAAATCCTACATATTGAGAATTATGTGCCATCTTATTTCCCTTGCGACGTACTTGTAATATCCTATAGCTCCTACTTCCTAGCTTTATATGCATTTGCATTGCATTATTATTATCTTATTATTTTAGATTCTTCTATTGTCAAAGTTCTGAATAATGCCATAAGCCCGTGAACATGCCATCTCGACCATTCTTTTGAAACATCTCCTGTTCCAAGACATCATACGCAAACCTACAAGTACCTCTCTCCTTTCTTTACTTAATAACATAGAAATTTAAGTAATTTAGGAACATAGGAAAAAGAACACATAAAAGATTGTCCGCACAAGCACTTTGACTATTCAAAAATAAACTGTATAAGCAACTACTGGTTAAGAACTTACTATCAGGTCCGCCAAGTTGTGTTACAGCATCAACAAATTGTTCATGAAGCTCATCAGTCCACCGTAAACGCTGCCTTGCAGCCAAATTATTGCTCCCTCCATTATTTGGGCCCATACAATTATCAGTTAATTCTATTTGCTGATTATGAGAAATGGAATTGCTCTGATTTGGGGCTAGAGTAGAAATAGGTTTCGGTTGATACATTTGTCACGACCTGAGAATAGATGCTATCAGTTAAGCATCAATCAAAAGATCGAGAAAACAGAATGATTTTTGCCAAAGAGAAGCACTATATCTAATTACAAGAAGACTGATATAAGATAAAAGCTTATGGAGTTACGGATAAGTTTCCAGAGTACTGCTCCTTTGGATTATTAATAACTAATTAAACTGCCATACAGAGTATCCAATAACTAATTAAACTGCCATCAGAGTATCCTAAAACTAATATTAATTACCAGTGCAAAACCTAGTCTTGATCAGGCCTTCAATTATAAGTACCCAGGTTCTCTCATTACTACATCATACAAATCTTTTAGCGCGAGTTGATCAAAGAATTCTCATAAAACCTAAAAAAGTAGACAGAATTCCAACACTCCACAAAATGAAACACCAGGAATCAAACTCCCCAAAACCTTTCCAATAAAGTCCCTTTTTGTAATCAATTAACTAAGAAATGACACCTGGGTTTTGTTCCAAACTAATCGTATCCCATTCCCCAAACCCAATAAATCAACAGATTCACTCCAACGACGAAATAATCGAGCAAAAGGAGACATACCCAGATCGGGAAAACGGCGAAATCCTCCGAATCCAACTCGCCGGAGGACGAAGGATCCAGAAGCTCGAATTCCGGCCTTCTACTGTGAGGAAAAGGCCGGATTTTGACTAGCCCCCCGACTGTAAAAATCCGATCTTTTCGCAGAAAATTGACTAGCTATCGCAATTCAATTTTGGATTTCGCTTCTTTTAATCTCTCACGCCTCAAAGATTCGTCGCCCTTTTGGCCAATTAACCTTTTCCAAATCGTTTCTCTCGAAGTACACGGAAATGGGGAAAGCTTGTCGTTGAAGTGATTATATCCAATGCCTTTCTTACTCTAGGCTGTCTAACTGGGGTACGTGGCACCTTCTTATTTGCCTAAAAAATACACGAGTTACAGTTTGTGGCTTGACCATCGCCACGTTTTCCATTTGTAACTAGTCTCCCTTCCAAGTTTGAAATTAATCACCTCTTGCATGTGAATAGACGCTTCTATGTGCGGGCATTTGGTACGTCTAAATATCAAATCCTAAGTACGAATAAATTCTAACTCAAATAAGAATCTGGCAAGGTTTAATTTAATAACCCAAAAGTTTTACTAACACATACTTATATATTCATCACATTTATTACAAATCAAAACCCTTCTATTCAATCTAACTCGGAAGCATGTTAGGATGCATTAGCTTGGATCTTTAGCGGAATATTCTTGTGAGGGCGAGAAACCCATTAGGACAAACATGGAGAAAAATCAAGATTTGGCTGGTAGTGGTGGGTTAATTGGTGGATTGAGAATTAATTAATTGGGATTAAGGTGGTGGATCGGCCTTTTTTAACTATAGTTTCCCTTTTAAAGATGAAGGAATCTTTCGGTTAGTATCAGTGTGGTCCTTGTGCCCCAACTACTAGTACTTTAATAGAGTTTCTGACTTGTTAACTGAAGGTTGTTAGTGAGATTAATTTTTTCGGATCGCGATATTCACAATAATTGAATTGGGGAAAATATTTGGTCTTCATGATTCTAAGTTCAATATCTCATGAGTGACTTCCATTTAGTTGAAGAGTTATCCATCCCTATCTTGATGTTTTAATCAGCAAGAATCTGTTCATCATTCCCTGTCTTCAGTGTAAGATTATGTCAGATGATACTTAGCAAGTAAAGAAACTCTGATCTCGTGATAAAAACTCATACAATAAGAATGCAAATTGATCAGACTCAATCTATTAGATATCCTTCATATCCATATATTCAGAGCTTAATCAGTAGAGTGTGAGATTACATTCAAAGGTCAAGGTAACTGAAAGAGGCCTAAGAATAAAAACACCATGTTCACCAAAATATATTACAGGAGAATGCGCGAGGCCCTAAGAGATGGTTCTTTTCCTGATTTTGATCATTAGCAAGCTTGCTTCTTCTTTGAGTTTGTGTCCAATTCTAGTTTTTACCAAGATTGTTCAGCATGACTTGCGCTTTAGTTCGGGTGGTTTGAAGAATTGGTTATGAACAGCTAAAGAAGATTTGCCTCCTGGACTATGCAAGCTGATTGATCCCACAGATAGCTGGTGGAAGATAGATGGGCTCAGGGGATCCGAGGGGGAGCACATTACCCCAGATGCCATGTCAGAAAAGCTGTGATCAGGCATGTCGAGACCACTTGATGCAATTTGCTCCGAAGCAATTTTATATGCCTTCTCCAACAAAGAATCAATGTACTTGTGGAATGCTTCCATCCTAATCTGAACATGCTTCTGAACCTGATGAAAAAAGGAGAAGAAAGTTTTAGTCGAGTCTGAGTAATGATTTTTTGGAGGAACGAGAGTGGAAAATGAGTTGATAGAAGTCAGAAACTAAGCACCTCCAGTTGTAATATTTAATTCAAATTGTAACTTTGGCAAAAAGCCCAAATATCAGTTCTTTACCAAAAGTTTGTTGGCCGTCTCTAGTGCTAGGACTAGTGCAAAATTACTTCAACTTGTTTACGGATGGCTTCTATGAGGTTCATCTGAAACCCACTCTGTGCAACTCTTACTGTCATCATAAATCACTGAGTCCACAAGTTAACCTTTGTTATTGGAAGCCAACTCAATAGATAATAGGGAAAAGCTACCTAGAGTTTCAAATGTTCAACATGAATAACCATTATTTATCATCCAAGTATCTTTTCCGAAACACATGGTTTCAGCTGGAGCACAAATCAAAGATAAGAAACGTCCACAAATTTGAGATTTTCATGCGTGACCATCTAAGTGAACTAACTATAAATTGGTGCTAAATTCTGAATAAAATAAAAACCAGGAATCAATGGTCCTTATCATAAAACATATAAATCTATTTGCAGATAGAATGATATACCTTCTTCACTGCAAGTTAGGTTCTTTCAACCCATGAATAAGCACTCCAAAAGGTCCTCTAGACATTAAACTAGTCTATATAAGAGAGAAAGATGGCAACTTCTGATTTAGGGTTTTATCTTCAGTTCTTCAGTTCAAAGGTGAGCAAAAATAAGATAACCCCTATCACTTTATATAACAATGAAAGAATATTAAATTATCACACGGAATGATTTTGTCTTAGGACAACATTAAATTAGTAGGAAACTTTAAATTTGTAGGAAACTTGGATGATACTACATCATAATGTCATGCGGAACTAAAAGAAGATTGAGAATGAAACAGCAAAGAACAAATGATAATTGAAAAAGGTAAGTTACCTCCACTTGTTCATGCAGTCTTCGTTGCACTTCCATTTGGGCTCTCAGTGCCTCTTTGACTTCTTGACCTCTACAACAGCATCCCATGACGAGTTAATATTTCTTTTACCATATATTTGTATATAGGAGAATATGGCCCCTAAAATTACTTTTCCATGTTGAAATTTTTATTATGAAAGATGTGAACTAGCTAAAAATATTGTCTTACTCATTTGCATCAGTAGAAGGGACTCTTGGAGACAAATTTGTGCCACTTTGTCCTTCTAACATGTAAGGAGCTGAAATTCCAACACATAAATCAACAGGAAAGGATTAATAGAATGTTTAAGAAAGAACTCCAGTACATTTTATCATACAGAGTGAGAAAAACATAGTACTTCTATAGTACGTTTTAATAGAAGGAAAACAATTGGTCAAGCTCACAATCTCAGTAGATGGTTATATGATTTAATTCAGCTGATTCTGACTGGTCAACCAAGCAAAGAGATTATTGAGTGGCACGAATGTACTATATCTCGACACACTACATCGAACCTTATCTTCAGTTATAAACATAGAATACAGAACATGAACACTGTTGACCGATGTATCTACTGAATCAAGAATTACGGTTTGCTTAATAGATGGTTGCTATGTGATCCAGTCCTTGAAACACAGGAGCCCAATCATGTGGCCCTGCCAGTGCATTGAAAGTGATTAAGCAGCCAGCCTTATATCACCCATCATGCACTGGTGAGATTATGACTATATAGTATATAGTTATGTACTGCTCAAATGGAACTGGATCATCCAGCTCCTGCCTTGAAATAAACATACTTTAATATCTTTCAGGTAAATTACTAAATTTAGGAATATAAGAAAGCAAGTAAAGGGATTTCCATTAACAAGGAGAGGGTAAGTTTTGTTAAATTTACCATCTTTAGATTGCTCTATCATCTCTTTGCCCGATTGCTTGCCTAATCTGTATTTCTGAGAAAAATACCACAAATGATAGATTAAGCACACAATATGATAAAAGCTTGCCATGTGAGAACAAATTAAGAGGTCTAACACATTTATAGATTGCAAAGGAATCATATATACCTGAAGATGACTCTTCAAGTGAAAAAGAGTGAGTCCCTTTACGCCCATTGTTCGCATGATAGTTTTTGGTGTTGCTTCTGCAAGACAAAGTAGATTAATAATCCACAAGCCACAAAGCAACGAGTTGCTTATAAAGTCAATCATGCAAGTGGATATTCCAACATAGACATATGAAATGAAAAATGCTGCCTGAATAATTGGAAAACAGACAAGTAAATGACAATGCAAACTTGTAGGAGACAAAAGTTTGAGCATATCACTCTAGTATAAGACAGTAGAATGAAATTTATGAGTTCCTCATGGAAAAGAAGTTGCCTTTACAGCTTGGAGATTAAGACAAAGAACTGTCAATGACAAATTCAACATATAAGTAGGAACAGATCCATGTGATTTTATCAAACAATAATATTTGTTTCTAGCTGTTTGCTCATGTATAAAGTTAAACAACTATTTTGAGATACACAGAAAATGATGAAACACATACAATAAAAAGAAAAGAAATCTTTCTTGATTAGCATATAATCAAACTCTAAAAAGTAATAGATTCATGCACGAGGTTAGCTTGAATGGGCTATTATTTATAGAGAAATTATATCAGATAAAAAAGATAATGACAGTAAGACTTAATTCTTATTCCCCTAAACTTTTCTCATAAGCAAATATTTTGGTCCTATTTAACAAGTTTTTTTTTCCCATAAAATAGTTACTTGAGTCCTACTTAACAATAAGGTAAGTAGCACATTGACTGTCATCCTCAATTATAAATCCACCAGAAGAAAGAAATAATTGCTACTTCTGCACATTGGAGAGACCAATTTCTATGTGATGGGTGACATGAATGACGAGCTTTGCAAGTGTATTGGAGTTAATGCATGATCAATTGGATATTTGTAATGCCACCATAACAAGCAAAAAATAAAGTCTGATGATTCCCATAGAAAAGGATATCAAATGGTGCATTAGAAGAAAAGCATATCCTGGGTTAAGCAAGTAGCCACTGTATTTGCATATGGGATATAGCGATAATTTGTGTTCACTTGGAAGGAAAGAAGATTAATTTTGACTGGTAAAATCAGCTGATTGTTATATGTATTCAAGACGAGGATGCCATTAAAAACAATAGCATGAAATAGTTTCTAGCCTGCAAATCTTGAGATCTCTACTAAATAAACAATTGGATCTGAGACCTTTCATCCAATGGCAACTTGTTTTCAGGAGGAACCAATCAGCAGCTGGTCATGCCAAAAATTCTTCCTATTTATGGATAAATATTTAATAGTGGGTATTACTCAAAATATTGCTAAATGCGAGAATGAATATGATTACTACACACCTTCAATAGACAAATACTACCAAATAAAAGAGTTAAATACGAAATCAACAACCAGGGAAGATCAGTAATGTCATCAGAGATACACTTCGTTAATTATAATCGAACTATAGATATATCCACAAAGATCCTCATATTACGACAGAACTAGAGCATAATACTTAAAAATCAACTTCAATTCAAAGACCCAAATGAATAAACAATCCCAAAACAAATCCAAGTTACCAAATTTACAAAAAGACAAGAATTAGCACCACAAAACCACCAACAAATCACAAAGCAAGAACTACTAAATTCACAAAACCGAGGATTAATGGCGAGGAGTGCCAAAAGGGACGAACTTTCCGGGCCCCCGAGCTGCGCGACAGCGTCGACGAAGCGATCATGGAGGTCGGCGGTCCACCGGAGGCGTGGCTTTGGGTCCGCCGTGAGTACGAGGCTCGGCCCATGAGAGTCCTCCCCGGGAGGAATGGAAGCTTCTTGGCGATGGATCAAGCCCGAGAACATCCTCCTTTTGAGGAAAAGGTGGAGACCCAGAACCCAAAAGGCGGCGATCGATTGGAAAGGAAGGATTAGAAGGAAAAAAAAGGAAAAAGAAAAGGAAGTAGGCCCAAACGAAACACAACTCACATGAGCTGGGAGCACAACCAAGTGGGTTTCTGTTAATAATATCTTTCTTTAATTCCTCCCTCCATTCTCCACCTCCTCTCTTGAGTTTGAGTCTTCTTGACCCATGAGGGGAGAGAGAGAAGGGAAAGGTAGTGGCTGTTTGGCCCTTAGCTTTCTATAATGTGAGGTTGGGATTTGGCTCTTCCTGTGGAACTACAGCAGAGAAAAAGTTGAGACTGTTGGAATTTCCTTTTTTTCTTTTAAAAAAAAAGAAATTATATATACCGTGCTATATTAATAAATTAAATCTTATAATTTAAGGAATATGTACATAAAATATCCTCCTATTATTAGATCTATTATAAAATTAGCTAAAGATTTATACTATACTAACTAAATTCAACTCAATTAAATCTAACTAAACTAAATCTAACTTAAAGAGCATGTTAGTTATTTAGAAATAAATATATCTAATTACGAAATATTTTTGCAGTGTTAGCTTAGGATATTTTCTATATGTATTCATTATAATTGGCTCGATTTGCAAATATAAGACGTAAATCATAATCTTATTAATAAGTTTCTTTTTTTTAAATAATTTTTATGGTGTTTTAAGGTTTATTTTGATATATTATTTATTTAATAGGTTATTTTTTTCTTTCATGAAATACTAAATAGGTTTTCACATTGCAAATTATCCTCATTTGTATTTTTTTTATTATAGAATTACTTAATCACACTGTTTTTAGATTAAAATACCTTTGCCTTAGTTTTCTTTGGTAGATAGTAAAGAGGGTTAATTTTTCATTCAATATATTAGGACTTCTACCTATGTCTAAAACCCGTATATTTTAATATATTAAAAATAATACCGATCAAAATTCAAATTAAAAAGATACCCATAAATCACACTGACATAATGCATTTTCATTATTTACAAAATGTGCCTTTTGTTCTTAGATTTTACCTCGGTTAATAAATGTATTGTACAACTCTCTCAACTTGGGATGAGAAAAAAGGATAAAAACTTATGGGTATTTTATGCAAATCATCTAATGGCAGATGCATAATTCAAAACATTGAGACATAGTGAATGATTCATGTCTGTATATATATATCAGTTCCATAAAATGAATGAGAAGGAAAACATATATATATATATATATGATGATGATGATAAGCCTCCTCTCCTGTAGGTTGGAGAGCTTTCAAGGTCAATGAGACATCATCTCAGAACCTGCATAAAGAGCTTTTTTTCTCAGAAAAATGGTTGAATGAAGCAAAGAATATGATTGATTAAAATCCCCATTTGAAGGTAAAACAGAAAACACAGAGATATAATAGGAATTGATTGATCCTCTCAATGTCTTGTTAGATGCAATCATGCAATGCATCACTCGAGTAGGGACTCTCTAATGGCCGTCACTGTGATTCTTCTTCTATGCCAAATATGACCCATGATCATTAGGATCATGATTATTATTTTTCTGATGTCTTGTCAAGATAGACAGGTAGATTTGGATGCCTTTTTAGCTACTGGTAAGATGCTTTTCTTATGATTTTTAATATTTCTTCAGATTGATATCTTCAATATGCTCTCTTAATCTCCTCGGTAAAGAATGAATGTTGAGGTTGGATGAGGATACGAGTATTTTAATGAGGGATTGTTTGGTTAAAGGATAAATTATTAACGCCATAGTTAACTAATACTATAGTTAACATTCCCGAATACCTCACTTCTTAATTGTTATTTCTCTATTTTAATTTAGACTTGGAATAAGAGAGAACTCCCTCTATTCTAGTATTATAGTCAAACACAAACAATATAACTCTCTCTTTTAAATTATAAATAAAAAAATAAAAGAATTTTATAAATTAGACTTTGTGTTTTAACTATTTTATGATTCATATATCTGAAAATTTTATAACTCGACTCCTTATTTTTTATAATAATTTTTATTTAATATTTTGAGTTAATTTGGATGGTATCGGCAAAGAAATATTATGTTATAATATACTAAATAATTTAGTAAATACCTAAAATAACCTGTGTCTTCTTCATCATTTCCTATCCTTCCGTCTCCGTTATTTTCACCACCTCATTATGCTCGAGCCCGAGGTTTTGATTCATAAATTAGGACTCGGTCAGGACCCTCGGTTTGCTCGATTTACTCTGGCGAACTCTTGGTCAAACAAAGATAGGCAGAAAAGGAGGAGAAAGAAGAAGAGTGAAAAGTTAAGGAAATGTGACGATGAGAATGACGACGAGAGAAGGTGATTAAAAGAATATGATTGATGGGTAAAAAGGACAGGAGATAATGATAGAATATTTTAGTAATTTAGTTAATATTAGTTAGTTAAAATAATACTAAAATATTAAAATAAAAATTATAGAAAAATATAAGAGTTCGAATAACAAAATATTCAAAGACTAGAGCGTATGATTTATAATTTTTTTTAAAAAATAAATAAATAAATATAACACTATCCATGAATTATGATATTCTAACCCAAAAATCACTGTTTGGCTTAGCGCACCATTTCGATCCCAACCCCGACTCATCGTAGATCCCAACCCAAATGAATCTCTCCTCTCCTTTCATCTCGATTAAATCTCTTCTTCTATTCTTCTCTTGTCTCCTCCACCGTCGCCGTTCTATCTTCGTCGTCGCCGCATCGGCGAGTGCTTAGCCTTCTCTTCTTCGCCTACCCTAACTTTATGTGGCTGTGTGTCCCCCTTCTCAAAGGTGGAAGCCACTCCCATCACTTGAATCGAGAGCAATGGCAGCTGCTTGCAATGGAGTAATCGCGCACTTCTCCTCCTCTGCTCCCCGTTCCCGTCCTCACTTAAGAAATCCGCGCGGCTTCGATCCGGAGCACGTAAGCCGCTCTTTCCTTGGTTTTTCCAAGAGAAATTTGACGGCAAGCGTGCCCTTCTCCTTGAAGCGCGACGGGCAATCAGAGGAAACCAGCAAGGATGCACTTCTCTCTTCGGTCAGCATCCAGTTCTCCTTTTCGTTCTTCAAGTTTCCTTTTCTTTTCAATTTGTTGTATTTGTTTATGTTCATAGTTTTCTGGTGTGAATTTCTTAATGATTTATTGTGAAGCACCGGAAGAAGTCACCTGGGAAAGTTCCCAGAAAGAAGGGAAAAGCCACTTGAGTGTTCGCGAATTTGTCACAACTATATTTATATATACTTATTGATTCAATATCTGTGCTTGGAATTTGACCTGGACCCATCTAACGAAATGGGGAGTTACTGCATCTGGGTTCAAAATCAGGATTTGTTAGTTCACCAACAAGCTTTAATTTTGACATGCACTTTCCGTAAGGTTGATAATTCTTGGTTTTGAAACCAGATTGTGTTTTGATCAAGTTTTCAGCTTATAATCTATTATTTTAATGTTACGAAACAAGATTGAAATAAGAAAATGTCATGGTGGTTTACCTCCTTAAATCTTTTTTATATTTCAGGGTGATAACTGTATCTCCTCTGTTTGCCTTTTTCTCCTTGTCAATTTCTTTGTTTTGAACTTATAAGTGATAATCTTTGTGTTATTCTAGAGAGCTCACTGCATAATGCAATATTTCTAATCACCATATTCAACTTTTGTCGTAGAATATTGAAGTTGTGTCAATTTATGCACAACTTCTTCAGATTAATTTTGACAAGTATGAATCTATCTTATGCAGAGTGGCCATTGACGGTCCTCAGTGGTTTGCTAGTTCCTATTTGATTTGAGAATTATCAGGAAATATGGTTAATCTTAACTATAGTTGCATGTACAAGTCCCTGCAATCCTCCTCCTTCAAGATGTCATTTCTTTATTGTTCTTAATTTGCTTATCTTAACCAATCATCTTGGGATTTTTCTTCTTGTTTTCAGGATAGAAGATGTTAAGCACATGTCTTTCTTATACTTTTCTATATTTCACATATTAATTATATGTAATCAGATGTATTATTTTCTTTTTCTTTTCCATTTACTATAGTACAATGTCCTGTTTAAAGACCTACCTTATAAGTTAAGACTGCATCCTTGGGCTTATAAGAAGATGAACTTGTGATTACCAACGGAAAACCGCACATACATTGCACATGTCGACTTGCAGTGTTACTGCTTGATACTAGGAGTCTATGATTGTTCAACTCAATCATCTTAGTAAAGCAAGGCTCTTAGCCTCTTACTAGTTCTTCAACACAAGTAATCTATCTTAGCTACAAGCAGCTCTGATGATGTTACAATTTCCAAGCAAAGGGAGGACGACCTTCAAAACCAGCTTCATGGTCTTGGGGTTGCAGTTGCAATACTGAAGCAAATAAAACATATTCTTATAGTGTCTTCCCTGTTGCTAAGTCGCTTCTAGTTTTGGTTGACAAATTAATTCCAAGTGCAGCATCATAAGTCGTGAATTTAGTATGTTGATTTGGACAGCAATCTGCATGCCCTGTATAAACATCTATGTGAATATATGGTTTCCAAATTATGGTTCTCTCGTTTTGTTTATTGAATTAAGAGAAATGATCCTTAAGAAGTGAATTACACTTATCCTTTCGTCAGTTGTAATAGCCTAAATGCTAATAGACATTCTGATTGTCTATGGTTCTGTGACTTACTTTGCTTTGCTGATTTCCGAATTATTTTGACATATTTTCGTTGTCTTTGGTACTGGTAACGTGTCTTTAGATTTGTAGATCCACTCTTTTAGTGTACTTGCATCTACTTTATTTTCTCTATAACTTTGTAAGTAATAAATAAATGGTACATAGAAACCAAGGGCATTTTTTGTCATTGTTGTGAACAATTCACAATCTACACTTCATTTCTACCAACTATACAGTTTTCAATTTCTTTTTTTTTAATTTCTTATCTATGATACTTATCACAATACAATATTATGCAATATTATGAAATACAACTAACCGAACACTTATTTATCAAATACATCATTATGAAATACAACCAACCAAATATGTGTTATCAAATACAATGTTATGAAATACAATCAATCAAATAATCTATTTATTTATCTAGATATAATATCTAGAGAAACATGTATCTCTAAAAACAGAAAACCAAAAGGCCCCTTAGCTATCTTGGCTAGCTTGTATTGGCATTTATTATTTATCTACTATGCTTTCTCTTTCTCATTCATTGCAGTCAGGATATCAACCTCTTCAATATGTTGGAGGAGCAAACACTAAGAATTTCTTTTTGTGTTTGTTAGGATACTTCTCATTCTTCTGTGATCAAAAAGTATGAAAGGCACACCCAAAATGTTGACCTCCCACCTATACTGCCCAAAAACAAAAAGAAGCCTTATGCTATTCCACTGAAGAAGATGCAGCGAGCTGCAAAGCGAGACAAAAAGCTTGCAGAAATGGGAATAGAGAAACCCCTTGAACCCCCAAAGAATGGTTTGCTGGTACCTGATCTCGTTCCTGTTGCTTATGAGGTGATGGACTACTGGAAAGTGCTGATTAGAGGCCTCTCACAGCTCCTTAATGTTGTTACAGTTCATGGTTGCAGGTAACTGGAAATAATCTTAAAATAAGTTGTATCCTACTTGTTTTGTTCAGCATTCCCTTCTTTAGCTTAACATGTCAAAAGTTGTGTGTCATGTAATGAGGCAAGTTAAAGTTGAGTTACTTCATGTAGGATAACTTCGAGATAATTTTTTTTTCTCTCTCAAGGACTAGTCAAGCAATCAGCAACTTTATTTCCCCTCATATTGAAACTCAATGCTTTAAAGCATACGTAAGTGAAACAGTTTTGACTTTAGAGTTGATTAATAAATATCTTCCTTCATTACATATATGTAAGCTGAATCTTCAACTTCCCTTTTTCTTCAAGTTACAATTTGTTTCTAGTTACATGGAACTTTTGTTTGATCACCACCTTATGCATTTATATGGAAGTTGAACTGATAAATTTTGATTACTTGTTTCATTGGTTTTTTATGGTAACACGTGTCAAATAACTAATATCAAATGTGACAACTTGCAAAACTACAAACTTCATAACTGTTGAACTGATAATTACAAATGTATATAAAATATTTAAACATGGTATACTACATTTTATTACATAGGTAAATAACTGTAAGTGAAAAAAAAGAAAAGGCTAAGGTGGTCTTACTTAGAGACATATTTTCTCTGCACATCAATTTGTTGCATTGAACTTGGATTCTACTGTTATTTGCTGACTGGTTTATAATTTACAGCAAATGCCCTGAAATCCATGTTGGTCCTGTTGGCCATGAGATTCAGGACTGTCATGGAACTGGAAGCGAGCAACGCAGAAGCTACCACTCCTGGGTTAGAGGTTCTATCAATGATGTCCTCATCCCCATTGAATCATACCACGTTTTCGATCCATTTGGTCGACGCGTCAAGCATGAGACTCGGTTCAACTATGACAGAATCCCAGCAGTTGTAGAGCTATGCATTCAAGCAGGTGTTGATTTGCCAGAATACCCTTCAAGACGAAGGACGGCCCCCATCCGCATGCTAGGGAAGAAGGTGATTGACAGAGGTGGATTTGTAGAGGAGCCTAAGCCATATCGATCAGAAGATTGCATGGCCCTTCTCGCTGAGCTTGACACCTTTGAAGTCTTAAAAGGTCAGTCACCTCAACCATCAGACAGGAGGAGGCTTGCAGAGAGGACTCTCAAAGCATACAGCACTGTAAGGCGTGGTGTGAGGCAGCTAATGAGGAAGTATACAGTGAAGGCCTGTGGTTATTGTTCGGAGGTCCACGTTGGCCCATGGGGGCATGATGTAAAACTCTGCGGGGCTTTCAAGCACCAATGGAGAGATGGTAAGCATGGGTGGCAGGATGCTACCATCGATGAGGTGATTCCCCCGAACTACGTGTGGCACGTCAGGGATCCAAATGGACCACCCCTTACATCTTCCCTCAAGAGTTTCTATGGTAAGGCTCCTGCAGTTGTGGAGTTGTGTGTTCAGGCAGGGGCTGAGATACCTGAGAGCTACAAACCTATGATGCGAATGGATATTGTGGTTCCTGACTGCGACGAAACTCGTTTGGTAGCATAAGATGGATTGTATATTTCAGCTTCTCATGGCTTTATAGCTCAACAAAAATTTGATCATTTCAAATGGCAAATGTAAAAGACCTGAGAATATATACATTGCCAAATTTGAATATTACTGCTGTACATACTTCTTTCCTACTACTGTAAGTGATCATTCTGTTATAATCGAATTTCCTTGTTCTTCTACCTTTTTAGTTCACTTATAAAATTCACTAGTTATTAAGAGCCAAGACAGTAGTGATAAGTAGCTCCCCATATCCGATGCCGCCAAAAATTTATTTAAGCTATCATAGGTTTCATTAAAGCAAAGAGCAATGAAAGAACCTTTTCTTAGAAAAAAGAGAGATGAGAAAACCAACAAGTCAAAACAATATAAACTCATCAACAAACTCTAGGATCCATTGCAAAAACATAGTCATCGTAGAGAAATAAGGACACTACATTAATAACATGAAACAACAAAGGATAAAACTAGAAAGAGCATCCAATTTCAGGAGGCTCCCACCAGACAAAAAAGATCCGAGTCTAACAAATCACAACAGAGAAAACGTTTGGAACTTTTCACTGATTCAGAGGAATCCATTCCAGTTCCAAGTCTACTTCCCCGGACTCGACATTCTGTAGCTTTAAGGATACCTCTTGTCTAACTTTGCCATCAACGATGTTGATGGGGCTATCTTCGATTAGGGCATTGTCGTGCGACTGCAACCATTTCCCAATCTGCATATTAGCAAGAAGTTCTGGGTCACCGAATGCCATTGCAGATGTGATCATCGGTTGGAGATCAACCTCAGCTTCACCCATTATATCATCTGCCGAGAGCATATCATGATCAAATACTTCCTGCTTGAGGGCAAAAGGAAAATGAGATACTATCACACCATATATACTCCATAAAATAATTAAAGAGAAATAGCAAGTTATTATATGACCAATGAAATCTGATAAGCACTACAAATTAATCTTCAATTACCTTGCAATCAAGGACCCAATCTGCATTTCTACCCTTTCACCTACTAAATCATGGCCACCAGTTCAACTGAGTATATACTAGATTCATTCTAAAATAATGGTGATTGTTATTTTGCATCGAAAGAACTTTCAATAAACACTGAATATTATTATCCTTCTGTCACAGTAAATTTTATCAAGAGTAAGATATGTAGGTATCAATAGGAATCAACTAATTTCTCACCCTTAGACCAAACTAATCAAAACATTGCATTTAAGTCGGTTATACAGCACCATAGCATCTCTCAATGAAAAGTATCTCATGCATGTAATATGTATAATTATATAAAAAGTGTTCATATAGACTCACCAATTTGAGAGGGCCATATTGTTCAGGAACTGATAGCTTAAGCACCTCATTCCAAACTGGATTTAAATTGCTTTTAATAACAGCAGTCCGTGCTCTCTGCGCAAAGCTAATCTTACCAAAGTTAAAGCACAAAGATAACAAAGTGAAGAATGGATCCAAGTGCCACCTTCTCAAGAAACTCAATTCCCTGAAGAAAAAAGATGTTAAAAAAATTTACTTACCTGTTGACCAAGAGTCAGTACGACATAAGGATCACTTGTTAGCATGTCCCTGACAGCTAATTTTTTTCCTTTTACCACTTTGACCTCAAGTATTCCAATAAATTCTACCATTCCGGCCTGTGGAGAAAACATCATATGGTCTAACACCTAAGGAAATATTATGGTGAAATAGTAATTCACCTAAGACTCACTAAGCACTTTCAGCCAACAGATCAATAAGTTGCATCAGAGAAATTACTCTATAACAAGAACAAGTAGAAACTTTTGAAACAAGTCAGTATAATAAAACTTCAATAAGAAGGGAAATTATCTTACTGCACTCTTGAAACTGCATGAATCTAAAGAGCTGTCCATATCCTTTCCAGAATCACAAGACTGGAAAGGGCTCTTTGAAGAAACAATGCGTAGACTTGGTTTTAGAAACTCTTGCAATTCGTACTTTGACCTATGGAATTGTAAAAGTTGCTCTTCATGAGTAATCAATTTATCATGTGAGATGAATGATGTGTAGATCAAAGATACCTGATGAACATTGCTCGCACCTCATGACTTGAGTCTGCATTAGGCTTGTAATATCCTTCTGGAAGAAAGGCCTCATAAATTGCATTGGCATAAGAGTTTCCACCAACCTCTACCATTGAGTCAATTTCTTCATCAGTCCATTCATCTAATGTCACTGACAGAACCTGAAGTTGGACAGTAGTTAACGAGATTCTTCAGAGTGATTAGTTCAAGGCTTTTAACAATCATCAGCACCGTCATCATCTAGTCTTGTCATATGAAGTATACCTAAAAAGAGAGATGATGTTGTCTAAAACCACAGAAAATTTCCAAACAGTTGCCTGCAGAAACCATCTATATATTGGACTCATACAGGACCAGGAGAAATTTATGTGATGCAGCATTGTAGGGTCTTGCTTAAATGTGTTAGGTCAGTTATAGGAGAGAATCCTATTTTATTGGTCGCAAAGAACAGAGAAACAACATTTCAGATTCCACTTGAAATTGAAAGAGAAGGAAGAAGATCCAAACTTTGAGGCAGTTTGTGCATTCATCTCCAAAGAGAATGAAAGTGAAAGAATCCAATGAAACACAGCCAGCATACAAGTACATACTTGGTTGCCTTCTTGAATTATAGTTGGACAAAGTTGGAGAAAGAATAATATATCGAAAGCGGCAAATGACATGATTGAAGGACAGTCCTAGATACCAAACTGTGATCATGTTCTTAACTTGACACTACTTCCATAGAAGATAATGTAAGCTTGACCAAGGTTTGTACAGACTTACAAGATTAAGAAAGACAGGTATAGACTATAGACCATAGTTCATTATATTTTCATCTATGTAAAATGTACATGCATAAATCAAATATAGGCATGTTCACTGGTCAAGTTCTTATGCTTGCAATTTTAACGCTTGGACCGTGATACAGCCATGTCACATGTGTGTGAGCAAATACTGGTCTTTTGGTTTAACGAAAGCATATATGTGAGAAAAGATTTTACACTGGGAGGAGATACAAGGTTGTATCCTATATAACAAGCTTCTGAAAAATTCAAAACTGGATAATTTCAACTCTTACTAGCAGAAAATCAACATGAAGAGAAGAAGCATGCATTTTCAATGATCTATCTAATGAATGATAGCCGGACAAGAACATAAAAATTAAAGATGGTGACATAAGTTGAAACAAAATGACCTTTGAGATATGTGTACCAAGACTTCTGTGAACACCACAACATTTTAAGCATATAAATACCCCAATATTAGCTGACCTGTAAAGATAAACAACAAACTGTTCACAAGATAAGATATTTAATATAAACCTGTGGGTTCGCTATGAAAAGCAAAGTCTACTACTTCTGATAAAGTGTTCAGGTATATACATAAATCAAAGAAATGCAATATCAAATTCTGGGACGAAAATAAATCATGGAGTAGAAAGGAACCGGTGCTACTGACTCAAACTCAAAGTTTCAAGCTGAGTGGGATCTAATTGCTATGAGCATTTCTGCATTTTCTGTCCTATTCCATGCTTTATGGGTATACTTACTACATTGTTGTTCTGTCGATATTTTTCTACAAATTCAGATAGTACCCCAGAATAAAGGGAAGCTATAATTGGTAAGATGAAGACTAAACAAAAAATCTCCTTAAGCAGATGAAGCTAAAATTGTTATTGCCATGATTCAAATTACTAAATAATAAATCCTGGTTTCATATTTCTGAAGTTACTAATGCCAAGCTCACATGACTTTAGTTATAGTTCGAGGTTTCTATGAGCAATATGGCATATTCTACCAGGCATGGCAAATGACATTTATTTCTTGACGAGGTCCCTAAAAGAAGTATTTGCACTACAGTACTTGACAACACAAGTTATGCCCATGAGTTTTGATGATAATCTTCCTGAATGTTCTATGCTTTAGGAATTTCGATGTTTCAGGTTAGGTTATCTTAGTAAACCAAAATCATAGACTTACGTCCTTATAGGGACCAAAGAATGAACTTTACCTAGTCAACTTCTATACTGCTGTCATATGCCTTTTGAAAAAAGAAATACTTACTAGAAGATGTATTTCAATTAGAACGACAAGCAATAACTAAATATAATATGCAAGAGCACATACAAACACTAAGTTTTTACATAGATTAACTCCTTATCAAACAAGGATAAAAATAACCAAAGATTCCCTCTCCAATATCAAACTAAGCACTAAAATGATCGGTTGTTACAAAACACTTATAGATAGTCTGTTATTACCCACAACAATCTCTAAAATGATTTACTTGACTCCCTCTTAGTGCATTGTTTTCCGTGTTTAGTATCTAATCTTAGTAACCTTTAAGATTGAAGGCCTGTCTCTATGACTCTTCATAAAAGTAGCATACATAATCAAAGTAGTAGAATTCCACCATGATGTGGATTGACCTCACGATTTCCTTCTCCCCAGCTTCTCTCTGAATATCCACCAAGATGTTTAATAGCCTCTAGGAGTGGTGCCCTATTTCCATCAAGATATCCATTTTCTAGTCCCAAAAGATAGGTTGCAGGAAATCCTAAACTAGATCAGAAAAGGTCAACTTTCGCTGCTGCATTCGGATAACCCAAATCTCATTTGAATGCTTGAGTGATCTATCTTTCATTGTGCATGCTACATTCCGACAATTAACCTATTGGTCATCTTTGCTCCCAAAAAAATTTGTTCCTTCATCGTGCATGTGACATTAGGACAATATTCCTACGCTCAAAGATTTTAAAATCCACACGAAAACAGAATCTCCAAGGCACATGCCGTTCGAAGGCCATCAAGGTTGTTTGAACACGTGACCTATAACTCACTTATTAAACTAAATCTTCTACAGTTTGATTGCCAACAAGGAGGATGTTGTGCTGCAGTTCTAACAATATAAGTCTAGAAACATTACATCACGATTCACAAAAAACTGTCTTATGACAAATTTGTCAATTACAAAAACTACCGGTCCACCACCTTTCATGTATTCTTGTCATCAACCAATACTGCAATTCTCAGAAAAAGGAAGTTGATACATTTAACAAGGAAGAAATGTTGATTGATAAACAACCATGGCTTCGGGAAGGAATTGGACCATTGGAATAGTTGTCTCATATATCCGAAAGTACCAAACTGTATTCTCCATGTTGCATAGGCAACAGAAAGTAATCATGAGAAACCAGAGCAGGTCACGAACATTAATGCAGTCTTGTTAGATAAGTTTTCATACATACAGAATAAAAAATAATCTGCAAATATGAGAACGAAGAAGAAAATGCATCCATTAATCCATTATAGACATGGTGATAATTTTAAATCTGAAGTTTGCAAACTATGAATCTGTATCAAGTTGGCAATAGGTGTGCACTTACGCCCATTTGGGATCTGGGGCACCACAGTCTGCACAAATTCGGTTATCACTTTTTGACAATAGCTCCTTCAATTTTCTTGTCTTACCTGCTAGAAGAGCAAAAGAATTTGTCAGAAGGGCATCTGAAAATGTAAGAATCTAAGAGAGCCACAAACCTTATGAGAAGATGCATTTGCTTTAAGGGTATTCTATGTAAGCCAAATATATCTTAAGTATATATATTCATACTCTGTACTCTGTAGAAGTACTTTTTTATATGCTTAAACATATTACTTGCTTCTTTTGTGCTGAAAAGAAGTTCAAACAAGCTTTTAATCCTGATTCTGCTCGTTGGAAAAAAGAATTGCTTCCTAAAACTTTGCAATTTCAATCGAGTTTTCACTTGTTTTCTATTAACATTTGATATAACAACATAACAATAACCGCTAGCAGGAAAACATTAAATGACGAGAAAGACCCCTCTTTTACCTGAGGAAGACAGTTCATGACGACTCATATTTTCTCACAACACTCTGATCATCCAAGAAAATCTTTATCTGCATAAGAAAATGCCAAACAAGTGCGTTATAAGTACCTAAACTAATGTGCTTTCTAATCCCTAATGGTGAACTCACCAGCTAAATATGGGAGGAAAGGAAAAGGAAAAAGAAAATGATGGTAAAATTCTATTGTCCCAGGATGCTCAAGAACCCTAACTACAAAAAATAATCTTCATGAACAAAGCACAGCCATTTAAATTGCTTAAAAGAAACCAAATCTCAAGCACTGACATGAAATAAATTTGATTGAAACAGCATACCTTACTAGGTACATTTGAACATATCTTCAAGAATGATTAGTTAAATGCATTTCAATCTATGTAACTAAGAACTTATAATCGGCAAATAGATGGATTTCTCAAATTGGAACTACCAAAATTTAATCGACAAAATCTGCCCAAAACTACTGGGATCAACCAAAAATTGAATCTTTACTAAATACAGGAGAATCCTATCAAGGAAGGGGTGTCTAAATCACAACAATTGCACTCTCGACTTCAAAAGATTAACTGAATACAATCAAAAGACTCAAATCTTTTTGGTATGAGAGAATAAATAATTGAGTCGAATCGGATCTTACCACGATTTCGTTTCTCGTTCTCAGATCCAAAGAAGCGATTTGGGGCGTCGATTGTTCATTAAAAGCTAATATCCGAGGTTTAATGCGAGAGATTAACCCCACGCATGTATGCAAGCTCGTACGCGTTGTCTTAGCTAACATATATGCGGCTATCCGCATATTTATCTGTTGCAACTGCTTGTCATTTTCTGACAGGTGCCCGGGTGGCAGAGCTGTCAAAATAAACAAGTAGTTTGGCCTCGGCTCAGCCCGGCTAGAGCTGAAACAAGCTTGATCGGGAGCCGGCTCATTTAGGTTTAACTCAAAAGAAAGCCTAGTCTTAACTCCTAAGTCTCAATTCCTCCAAATGTGGCCGCTCAAGTCTCCTTAGCTCTTTCTTTATCCTCACTCGCTCGGTCGCTTCAATCCTTCTCCTCCTTCAGCAAGTTGGTTCTTCCTCCTCCTCCTCTTCCTAAATCTATCACCGCATTGTGCTCGTCTTTCTCCTCAAGCCACCACCTTATTGTCATCCTTTTCTTATAGCTAATTTGTGGTTCGGCTCAGTCTCGATCTGGCTTGGTCCAACTCAGTTTGAATAAAGTTTGATAATAGACTTAATTTAGACTTGAGGTTAGCTCGAGTTAAACTGAGTCGAGACCCATTCCGACCATTAGGAAGTCACTGTGCTAGGTTGGTTGAGTGAATAAGAATTTTTTACCGAATTAAGCCTGTACACCTAAAGAATAAAAAAAGGTGAATGAGATGGAAACTTATTTTAGTCATTATATATATATATATATAATTATAGTTATTTATATTTATATGAGAATTTTATAAAATATATTTTATATTTTACTTATTTTATAATTCACATTCATCTTAAGAATTTTATAACTCCCCTTCTTTTATTTTTTATTTTCCTATATTTCTTATTTAATACCGTAAATTAACTTATATAATACCCCAAAAAATATTCTGTTATAATATATATATAATAATTTATAAATAGCAAAATGTATAATAATTATCTAGTAAATTAATAAAAAATTAATTAGATAATTATTAAAAGGAGACGACTAAAAGGACCTTCAATCAAAGCAAAAGCAAGGATAGATAAAAGGAGGAGAATGGACTTAATAATAAATTTAAGACCCGATCATTAATCTAGAGCGACTAGCGACCTACTCATCTGGTAGGATCTTCAAAAAGCTGCTGATGTGAGAATACCAGATAACACCTTGGCTTTCGGATAAATTAATCACATTGCCCCATAAAGCTTGTAGTCAAACCAACTGTACGTGCCTTTTAACACAAAGAACCCTATAAAATACATAACTAATCCACATATTAAAACTCACCTAATTCTTGGATCCTTTAGAACGTAATAATTCCTCGGCTCTTTCCTGCCGGCAAAGTGGCCGTCAAAAATAAAAAAAGAAAAAAATAAGAAAGTCCTCGCCGGGGCCCACCTGGTGGACTTCCGATTACATGCCACGTGGAATCCAACGGGCTTTGCCGTCTTAAATTTCAAACGTAACGGCTTCTTTAAACGGCTCGGAGTGGTCCTCCTGGTAGAAGAATAGATACTGCTGTTTTTATATTCGTCGAGAATATTTTTCAGAATATAAATAAATAGGCGAGTTACTCAAAAACTCATGTAACATTCAAGATCCCAATTATACTTGGGTCTTAAGTGTCACAATCACATCATATTTGGTGGAAATAATCCATCAACTACTACTACTACTACTACTACTACATTCTCATTAATCATTGTCCTTTTTAATTTTTTTAATTTTCCCTTCTCTCCGCAGCTTCTAATGGCAGTACTCCTTTTGCCATAAAGCAAAAGGTAGAACTCCACCTCTTCTACATCCCACTCTAGCCTTGTAAGTGGTAACAAATGCTTGGGATCTCCAGAGTGGCCCAAACCCCAAGCCATTCAAGCCACAAAGTCTTTAGTTGGTCTCTCCTCAGTTAAAGAGAAAGCAAAAGTGGGGCCTTTGTCTGGAAGCAGAAGACTAAAGTAAAGAACAGAGAGAAAGAGGGACAGAGAGAGGCAGAGAGTATTTTGTAGACCATAAGACAGCAGCAAGAGGAGGAGGAGAAGGGAGAAAGAGATTTTAGCAGACTTTGGTGATTAGAAATGGGAGGAGGGGTTTCAAGATGGAGGAGAGCAGCCAAAACGATTGGATTCCCCTGTGCTTCCTTCTCCAATGGGGCTTCTTCTACTTGCCCACCTAAAACTGTAAGCTTTCATTCCTTCTCTTTCTCCTCTCTCTGTCTCTCTTCCCCCCTTCAATTCTCCTCCATTTTCTTCTTCTTCTTCTTCTTCTTCTTCTTCTTCTCATCTCCCGGAACTTTCTTGTAGTTTATTTTTCTTGTAAAAGATCAAGTTCTGTGAACTGGGTTCTTCTTAAATATCAACATAGTTGGCTAAAAGATCAAAAAAAAATTCTCCATCCATCCCCTGGCTAATTTGAATCCATTACCTTTTTGAACTCCTCCTCTTGGAATCATTAACTTTCTATTCTCTGACTAAATTAAGCACTTCTCTTTCAGAGCATTGTTTTGATGTACATTTGCCAACTGCTAACACTTGTCTGCATCTCCTTCTGCTTTCTTTGTCTTGTCATTCCATCTACTATCCAAACAAATAAAAACCTCATCTTTTCTTTTTAAAGATAGTAACTAGTGGACCTCCCCACTTTAAGAAGAGGGTCATTTTGCAAAATATACCCAAAAAGTGTATGCGGTAATGTGCAGAAAAACCCTTGTGCCTTTTGTGTTTTATATTGCAGACTGCTGTGATGCAGATATCGTGCCCCGCGGTGAATTTAACACCCGATAACACGAAAGCAAGCAGGGAAAAGCAAGAGTCCACTACTGTGGCTGACAAGGTACAGCTTTTTGACTTTTTCTTCTTTTTCTTTTTATTTTATTATTTTATTTCTTGCTTTTATCAAACAATGTGAAGTAGCTAGGAGGCTAAAAGCAAAAAATTAATCTAATTAAAACTACATCACCCTAAGTTGGTGCAAAGAGAGAAAAAATTGGTGCAACTTTCAAATAAAATCTCATTATAATAACAAAAAACTACAGACAAATTCGTATCATGTGAAATTGTTAATATGTTCAAAATTTAAACTTTCTTGTCCAAAATCTTGAAGAGACTCACTATGTTTAAGTACTTTTGAATTCATATTATAATAGCATTTGTTTAAAATAGTTTGTGAGTGGTTGGAGAAAGGCATGTTATATATAACGCCGAGATGGCCGGTCGGTGGGAGAGAATATGAAAGAGAAACATAATTTGGTAGTTTGGCCTTCATAAATCATAAGTATTCATTTGGTGGAGCTACCTTTGGACTCTAATCAATTAATCCATTTTAATGTGCCAACATTTTCCACATTATCAATCATTTAAACCTACTTGTCTCTTACTTGCTAATCTTTGTCTCATCTTTGTAAAAGTAGTAACTTGAGATTCCAATAAATTATTAGAACATAATGATATTTCTTATGATTTAGTGTAAGAAAGCAAACCTTCTAATGCTTGTCGTTGTAATATTTTGAAGAACGTCTGTGCTATATGCTTGGAGCCCCTCAGCTGCGGTGGCGGCGACGGCGACGGTAATAGCGAGGGCGGCGGCAGATCTACACTTTTCACAGCTCAATGCTCGCATTCTTTCCACTTCCTCTGCATCTCTTCGAACGTTCGGCATGGCAATGAAACATGCCCGATATGTCGAGCCCAGTGGGCCGAGCTCCCGCGAGAACTCAAGGCGCCGCCGTCTCACCGGCAGTCGGATCCGATCCTACGCATAATTGATGACTCCATTGCCACCTCTCGCGTCAACCGCCGTTCCTCTGTCAGCACCACCCGCTACGACGATGATGACCCGGTCGAGCCCGCCACCACGACCGGGCTAATCCATCCTTGCCTCCAGTTCAGTCTCATTACGACGCCGACGTCGGCGTCTAGTCATCATCATCACCGTCGTCATCTTCTTGGACAGTATCCATGTGTGCATATGATGCCACTGCATCACCAGTGCCAATTCACTAGCTCACCTGTGATGGTACGCACTTCTCCACCAAATGGGCAGCCCAGAGCTTGGCTCTCCGTGAGGCTCTCGCCGCAACGGGCCATGGACGTCGTCCTAGTTGCAAGCCCGAATGGCCCTCACATGAGGCTTCTGAAGCACTCCATGGCACTGGTCGTCTTCTTCATGCGTGCCGTCGATCGATTATCCATCGTTATCTGCTCCGCCACCGCCACCCGTGCCTTCCCCTTACGGCGGATGTCGTCCCACGGGAAGCGGGCGGCTCTACAAGTCATCGATCGCCTCTCTTTCCTTGTCGGAGCTGATCCGATGGAAGGGATACAGAAGGCTGTAAAGATACTAGAGGACCGGACGCATCGCAATTCTGTGTCATGCATTCTCCATTTATCCGATGCACCGACTCGAGCTGATGTCGGTGGAGACTTGCATTTTCCGGTCACAGTCCACCGGTTCCACGTCGGATTTGGGTTCGGGATGACAAACGGATTTGTCATGCACGAGTTTGAAGAGTTCTTGGCAAGATTGATTGAAGGCGTTGTGAGAGACACCCAACTGAGGATAGGAGATCAAGTGGGCCTGGTGAGGTTGGGAGAGTTACGGGGTGGGGAAGAGAGGAGGATTGCGGTTGATTTAGTTGGCGACTGTGGATTCGTTAAAGTTGGTTATAGCTATGTGGAAGGAGGAACAGAAGCTCAACTGAGGACAGGAGAAGTGGTGGTGGAATTTGGAGAGAAGGGTGGGAGGATCCACGGGGAGAGTGGGAATGATGAGAGGGATCTTAGCGTCGGAGGAAGGAGAAGCAGCTGCGTCGAACAATGGGATTATCTTGATCCATTCATGGCGAGAAGATGGGCGAAACACCTGCAAGGCTACAAGGCGCAAGGATGAAGAGTTTAAATTACCAAATCCTCGGTGTATTTTTTGTTTGTTAGTTTCCATCCTGATGTGTTGTTTTCTCACTTCCAGATTGTTTTCTAAGTTTTTCTTCTTGCTTCTCTGAATTCAATTATTCGGGTGTGGATCAGTTGAACTTATCAACTAAGTTATTGGACAGTGTCAGCTTCTTGGACTGATTGGAGACTTGGAGTATGCTAACTTTGTTTATCAGTTTGTGTATCAATGAGTAAAAGAAACAATGTTGTAACGCCTGGTACATGGATGATATAAACAGTCTACACATACAAAGAATCAGAAGCTCATTCATAGAATGGAAAACTGCCATTAATAGTTATAATTCAGTAATAGAAGAGAACTTCTAGGAAACTCAACAGTTTCAGGGCTCTCAGGTTCAGCAATTCCCAACTCTAGAAAGATTCGAGAGTACATCGAGTGGGAACTACTTTGCGAAGCTGCTGGCTGACTATTATGCGGTTCTCCCTGACTACCCCACAGTTCTCCGCAGCTTTCATGTGCTCTCGAAACCGAATATTCGAAATACACCTGCAAGATCCATTTAGCTTTCAGTCTTACTAGAAAATAGCTCGTAAAGAAAGCAAATTTCACAATACAACATTCCAAGTTACTGAAGATTATCCCCCAACCCCTCAATGGTCTCGGTCAATGGTGTGCATAAACCAATTGGTTTTATTGTTAGTATAAATTATAGAAAGCTGAGGACTTGAAACACTAGTCTTTTTATTCTGAGAATGCAAACAGAGATGATATAAAATAATCCAACTATATTTTACTGTATCTCTCATCAAGAGTATGGAAAAATACAGAACAAGATAAATGCTAAAGTATACCTTCATCAGCCTGATATTTGTTCTTGTCATCTCCTGCGTAAGCTAGAAGGTTGTACCTGGGATTCCACTCGACACTGTTCATTGCTGCCTTACTTGGTATTTGATGGACTGATCGCCCAGTTTGAACATTGGCCTAATGGTAGAAGGTAAGTAATCAAAGGTGCTCGAGAAGAATGAATCTTAAATTCCAAGAAAATTGGCAGTTAGACACTGTTGAACAAGGATGACATACAATATCAATAAAAGGATCTTCACTGGCTGAAGCAATATATTCTCCTGTGCAATTGAAACTAATTGTTCTCACGGGCCATCTGAAATGTGGCAATCAAAACAAATTATATGTTAGAGAACTTCATGTAGTAAAGCTTAAACTGTAATTTCAAAGCAGAAAAAGAGGAAATGTCTCCCTTGATCTTTTCTCGACCAATTTTATTGTATAAAACAAAATAGAAGTTTACAAGGATGGTCTGAGAAGCATACTCAAGTTTTGTGAATGTTTTGATGCACAACATCTCTTTGACATTCCAGAGGCTGACTAGCGAATCAGCACTTCCAACAGCAAAGTACCTGGAATTGAAGAAGAAGAAGAAGTCTGTTACCTCCTTGTAAGATTTATAATCATAACTTCTTGCACATGTCACTTCCATTGGTTCAAGAATAGGAGGCAACGTCTGTTGGTTAGTATAAATGAACGAGTTAGCAAGGATCATCCAATTATTTAGCAAGGGTCACCCAATTATTTGATCTTTTGCCATTTTAATGATATAATTGTGAAATATATGATCTAGAAGCTGGAAAGTCACAACCGCGACATTAATATAATGTCTAAAAAACGACAGAGGAATATGTATCCTCTGATGGCATGCATAACTTAGTTCAAAGTTTAAGAGGACCCAAACTTCCCATGCTTCATAACTGCAAATTGCCTTGAGCCTGTGACTAACATATGGTACTTCAGAAGTAATGAGGAAGTTGTGTAAAATAAGAAACAGATCAGCACCACATCAACAAATTTAAGGTTTTATTTTGGTTAGTGGATGAACCTACTGAAAGCAAGATAAATCCACATGAAGGAGAATGAAAGCAAACCTTCCTAGGGGATCCATTGCGATGCAATAGCAGCCTGCTGTGTGAGCAATCAAATTGTGACGCAACTTAAGGGATGGATATGCCAACACCTCAACAGTACCTGCATGAACCGAAGAAAAACACAGCAAGTAGTTCAGGATATATATCACATGAACCTACATAATAAAGGCTTCTTAAATTTCCTGCAATATACTTGAGCTATATTATAAATTAAATAGGTAGATTGAAGACAATTCTCACCATTTCCTGTAGTGATGAAAAATAAGTCTCCAGTTTTATTCCATGCTATCTCATTAATCTGAAGAACAGAATTATTTTAGAAGCATCGCAGCATAAAGCATTTATAAAAAGTAATCCTGAAGAGAAACAACTAAGTACTTATGTATCCACTGTAAAATTTAGAAAACAGGTAATTTGTTTAATAATGAATATCTGGTGAATGGATGTTCAACTGTTCCCAATGCCTTATTATCAGAATAGAATTCAAGGCAATATTAGGAAAAGAAAAAAGAAACACTGTTACCTATTATGCAAGAATTGTAAGCCATTAAATCAAACCACAAAATTTATGTGCTTCATTTGAGAATTTAACAGCACAAATAATGGTCACATTTGATTTCTGACAACCTAAGGAAAATACATGGAATCCTAATAATTAAAAGCAAGTAACAGAATAAATAGCATATTTTCATTCGATATTAGGGAAGAGCTCTTGGCCATCTCACAAATATCTTGGACTGTTAATTACCTCGTAATTGAACTTTTGTCTATGAATAGGCCTAAATTTACGGACATCCAGTATTGTTAACTCGTCCTCCTACAAGAAGATAAATCCATAACAAATAGATCAACAAGATAGGATATGGTAACCCAAAAGAAACATAAATAGGAAAGGACGGAAAACATCAAAATGGAGGTGAAGAAGAACAAAATTTCAAGAAATACCATCGCAAGGTTTGTTATCTTTGCTTGGACCAATCTCTAACTTCTAGTAACAATATTCTGAATTGAATTTCTTCTCTTAAAAAAGCTAGGTGTATATTAGAATTAAAGATGAGTATGGATATTACTAGAAATAGAAGAGCAGATAATTAAGATTCATTTATGCAATTAAGACTACAGTGAAAACAATTTTATCATAAGTTTCAGCAGAACAGCATGAATAAGAAAATAAACCATTTGAATCAGGATGGTGTAGCTATGACGAGAAGATACCCATGGAACAGAGGTTATTGATAAGTCATGACTTATTGACCCTTCTCATTCCTTCCCCTCATTACTTTATGCCTAACACCATATTCTTTCCTCTCAGTTTCTCGATTGCACAAAATGGAAATATCGAAAGAGATTATTGTAGGAGCCCTTATGAGTAATTTTGAGTCTTTAACATACCTTGTTGCCTACAGCTATGTGAGTACCATCATGTTTGTATGTGATGTTGATATTTTCTCCACTAAGTTCAACATTTTGAGTACATTTTCCACCTAGAGAAAACAGAGATATTAGTAGAAAAAGAGGCTTTATCAAAAAGTTAGCTAATTCTTTTCTTCTGGGTCTCGATATTCATTAAGTGAAGCAAGTGTCTCAATTGTAAACAAATCTCCCATCTCCACTATAAATATAGTATCTTTAGAAAAATGGAAAAAGAAAAGTTGTAATGCCATGTTTAATGAAGTGCACATAAAACATGTTAGCACTCCAAAAATGTTACAACTGTACAAGTACTGACGAAGAATGAAAGCTGAACCAAACAGTAACATTCTATGTTCCTCTTTGATAAGAATAGAAGGATCACAAACATTAAGAGTCAAGTACAAGAGGATTCAATAACTGCCTAGCAGCACAACAAAGGAATTGGTTTGGAGATATGTAGGCAGTTGTTGTCTAGAATGCTAACATGAAAATCCTGAATTTAGTGGAAAGGAATAGGGAACATAGAAGCCCATGATTGCAAAAACAAAGCCACAAAGCAAAAGATAAGAGTTTACTTAAGATGAAATCATGAAAATATGTCTGGCCATGTAAATGATTAAGAAAACTTGGTCGGAACAAGACCGTGTTCAGCAAGGGCATATCTTCTTACTTCGAGCATCCCAAAGACGAACTGTCTTATCCCCTGCTGCAGTTGCAACTATATCAGGGTGTTTTGGGTCCCAACATAGTTGATCTACACTATCTGTATGACCTTTCAGTTCGACATCCTTAACCTTGCCCTGCATCCAATCACATTTATCATTAGCATGAACAGACATGTCAATAGTTATATATGGGCAGGGTGAAGAAAGATTTAAATATATGAATTGCCTCTTTTTCTCACATGTAAGATATGTTACAGCACGCTAATCTATGTAGTCCAGATGATATTTCTTCAATTTGAAAGTTCAAGTAACAGAAAAAAAAATGATTCATCATTCATGTGGTTAGCTAGGGCATGGTAAAAATCGAGCTGAATCAAGAGATAGTAAGCATGTACCAAAACTTGGCTGCCAGATTGCCGTCAACACTGAGATCAGTTAAAAGATTACGCTCCTCTTGGTAATGCTTATATTGCTGTGTACCTCTGTCTAAAAGATATTAAACTTGGTTGTAGGAACTTAAAGGTGAAGGATATGATATCAAAGTATCTGTGTATTAGTATTAAAAAACTACATTTGGTGCATAGGGGGAACTTGTTACTTATTCCTTGCAATCTCCCCCTGCAACACCTTTCCTTTGAGAAGGAAAAAAGATGAAATTATTTCTGGGAACTTTCATCGATAAACCCACAAAAAAGTTGTTAATTTATTCAGTTGATAAGCCAGAAAATTTCGTCTACCTCTCTAGTATATTTATATCAGATCCAGATCAAAGAATATAAAAAGTGGGATTCAACTTTCAAACCCAAAAAAGGAACACAAGAAGAAGAGCAACAATAAGACAGAGCAAATTACATGGCCATGAGGATCAATATTCCAGACGCGAGCAGTGTGATCGACGGAGCCAGAAGCAAGCTTCGTGCCCGAACAATTCCAAGCCACCGAATGCACCTAGACCATCAGAACACCAAAGCTATCACCATGGGAAACCCAGATGATCCCTTGCATCAAGAAATGGGAGAAAGGGTGGAAATAAGAAATGCCCGCTAAATATTTAAGCCCTTGTAGCATCCAACTGAAAGGAAAAATTGGATCTTTTTAGCTCTTTTAAGGCACCTTCTTCTTGTGCCCCTGGTACTCCCGCGAGCCCAGGTTTTTGAAGCTAATCGCCTTATCTTCCATGCGCTTCTCTTCTTCTTCTCCTTCTTCTCCTCCTCCTCCTAAACCCCTAAATTTGGGATTCAAGTCCAACCTAATTTTGTTTTCTACGAACTCCTGCCCGACCCGTTAACCCAATAAAATCTTTTCTTTTGCGAGAAAAACCCAGTTCAAGACTTTACTATATATGATGGAATTCTTGGAAGAGTTCTTCTGGGAACTTTTATATTTATACAAAAAAAAAAAAAAAAAACAAGCAACCAAATATTAGTTTCGCATTCAAATTTCTTGATTTGGAAGACAAATTTTGAACTTCCATATTTGCATTTATACCCCTCAAATTCAGATATTTCTTGACGAACAATTCTGGTACACATGCTTCTTCTTTTTTAATGAAAAGCCCATGGGTTGATAGTTTCATTAATTTCAATCATGTTTAAGAGGTAAGAGAAGAAGATATTTTGAAAGAGTATCAAGCCCAAAAAACTGTACAAAATCTAAATGAGATAACGACTATCTCACGTCACGTGGGACTGCTGGTCAACTAACTTTAGTTTCACCTCGATTTCGGATCTTGAAGTAGTGTAGCTATAAAGACCTTGATAAAAACTAAATAGAAAACATAATTAAGAAAACAAAAAGCTCGACGACCACCAAATATTAACTTTGATGTTATTTGTCGGAGTGGACATAAAGGAGGAAGGACAAGTAGGATGGTGGGTAGCAAGTAGCAATAGGTAGTAGTAAGAGGCGACGACGAGCAACAACAAATTGAGTGGTAGAATAGAGTAGAGATGGAGGAAGAGAGGGCAAGCCGAACGGCAATAGGTAGACTATGACAACAGGGAGGAGGAAGGCAAGGCGAATGGCAAACATCAGTGAGTAGCAAAGAAAATCTTGATAAAGAGAGATCGAGTCAAAGAAGACAACTATTATAGATAGGGAGAAGACGATGGTAGACATGGAGAGGACTGCTAGGAATGTGGGTAAAAAAAGAAAAAAAAAAACTGTAGACAAGAGAGAGGAGGAGAAGAAGAAGAAATGAAAAATAAATTGAAGAGGAGGGAGAAATTCTCGAGAAGACTCTCGAGGAGGAGGGGAGAAATAACCTGCACCAAGTCCTAGCCCAGCCTGAGTGACTTCATAGTGGGCGACAAACAAACAGAGAACTTAGCTCGATCTAGAACTGACTCTGCCTGTTTACTGATCATCTTGATCTACGCACACGAAGATAGTAATTTTTATTAGAAATTTAACTTAAAATGCTCAAAATATTTTCTTTTTAACCGCGCACCCCACGGTGATGTAAAATTTGCACTCCCCTTCTCTCTTTACTCTCTTCTCTCAGTATTAAAATGCCTTTTATCTCTCTTTTCCATCGGCGCCTCCTCTTCCATCGAACTACCCCAGATAGCTCTGTTGGGTCGTCCAGATCTCGCCGGAATTCCCCTCCGATTGCCGGGATAAGCCGGAATACTGCGCTGATCTCACCGGTGCCATGTCTTCCGGTAGATATATGGCCTACTCGCCTTCCCCCTCCACCACCCCTCATTCTCCTCATCTCTCCGGCATCCGCTCCCTCTCGGAGCAGGAGAAGTAGGCCTCTTTTCTTCAGAGTTTGTTTCTTGATCAAATTTTTCTTAAAGTTTGTGTTTTAATGTCAATTGATCAATAGGATCTTGCGATTGTTCTGCTGTAACCGCGATTGTGTGGTCCTTGGATTCGTAATGCTTAAAGTTTGGATCTTAGGGATGTGGTGCTGAATTCTGTTTAGAGATATGTGTTTGATTCATCTGCTTGAGTGCTTGTTTGGATGGAGACATTTTAGAAGGCTATTGGTGGAGTTTGATGATTTTCATTTTTCTTATAACCTCATACCAGCGTGTTTTTTTGACTAAATTTTGTAAGAGGTTTTGAGATTCTATCTTTTTAGTGCTCAGACACTTATACTGCATTAACTCTACTATTAACTTTTGATCGTGCATAGTTCATTGATTCCAAATTCCTTCTCCCCAAGATCTGTTTTTTGATGGGATCAAACTTTGGTTAGATGAGAATTATTGGATTTTACTAGTTATGGTACCATGTTTAAGCTGCTTGTCAGAAACCAGGTATACTTAGGAGTTGGATAAATCTTTGCAGGTACTTGTCGGAACTGCTGGTAGAACGTCAAAAACTCAATCCATTTGTGCCAGTACTTCCGCATAGCTATCGGTTGCTGAACCAGGGTATATCTTCCAACACTTTATCTAATGGGAGCTCACTATTCCATAATCTATTCTTTTAATTGGTGTAGTACTTGACAATATTCAATAACTTCAGGGGAATTAGGCATCACATAAAGGAGAAATTAAAAGTGAATATATCTTCCATTAGCTATATATTTGCATGAGCATTTACACCAAGTGTTTGCAACTTGTTCTACAAGTACAAGGACATGATGGGATATTTATTGGTAAACTACATCCAGAGACACTCATCCTTCAATTAATTCAGAGAGGAGACTGCAGTTTGTATTCTATGGCTCTAAAGTGGCTCATGATTCTCCACCCACTTGAAACCAACCTTATCCTCAATTTATAAGCATACAAGAAATATGTCTTAGCTATCTTATTTTGCGTCATCATGAGTCAAAGCATAAGAGTCCATCATATTATTTCGGTCTAAATATGATCTTATCTTGGAAATCAGATGGTCCGAACTCTTTAAGATGCACATATTTAAAATTTTAGCCAATTAGACATAAATTTCAATTTGAATACTGTCCAATATTTGATTGCTTGAAGCACTGGTATGCAACTTCCAAACACGGTGTTATATATTTAGATTCTGTAGGATCGCAATGTGTTAGCTAGCTTGGCAGTTGTGTAACATGTGGTGATATGCAAAGGGTGTGGAACATGGAGTAGTTGCTCGCTTCTTTCGTATTGCATAAATGCATACATTAAATTTAACATCGTATCTATTAGACGAGCGCTCTTATGACCAGAGGAACTATTAGATATTGCTTATATATATATATATATATATATATATATATATATATATATATATTTGTACGTGTATATTGCCTGGATACCTTGGAGTTTAACACCAGCATTTTTGAAGAATGGAATTTTACTGGATGGTGGATTGGGGACTTCATTATTCGTCCAGACAACATATGTCTAGTTTGTTTCCAATTTCCTGTCTTTGTGTGTCTGTCTCAGGTCATATAATCGATAGTGATGGATTTATCAAAAGTCAAGAATCTTGTTTTACTACCAAAACTGATAGTTACTATGCCCATTATGAGGGATAGGTATTAAGAATATGAACTATATTTTCTAAGTTAATTTGATTTTAATTTATCTGGTGGATATTTTTAGGTTGTGTTTGAGCCCCTTTTCTATTTATTAATGATGTTAAATACTTCAACTTGAACAAAAGTTTTTTCTTTTGCCAACCAGTAGCTTAATTACTATGTTTAAATGCCATTCGAGTTTATGTTTTTCTTTAGTTATGCATCCAGACTCGGGCAATAGTGGGTTTAGCTATTTAGTTGACCCATGCGTGTCCTTTAATGCTGACTAATTTCTTCGCAAGGCTAACTGGCACATATTATGCTTGATATTGAAACTGTGGAGCAGAAATCTTGCGTGTAACCACGCTGTTGGGGAATGCATCTGTTTTAGATCAAACTGGGCTTGAACATGGTAGTCCCCTTATCAGTGGAGGATTATTTCCAAATGGAGGACCAGCTGATATTAATGGGTGGCCATCATCATTTCAATCAGAAGTACGGATACTAACCATTAACATAACTATCTTTTGATCTAATTTTTTTATCAAGCGAAGCATTTACAACTGTTTAATTGTGTTCTAACTTGGTCTTAGCTTTTCTGATATTGAAATTCTTGTTTGTGTGCTTGTATTATGAGACAGTTTGCCAGCAATGCGCAATATGAAACTAAATTCTCGTGTAAGTTAGTTGATTCACTTTTCTAACTGGTGTTGCTGAATGACACACTTATAATTGGAAAGATGGCGTAGCATTGAGTTTCTTTTGTCTGTCTTGCTCACATTATTCTCTAATTATATTTCTGTCAGAGTATTTGTCAAAAGTATACAATTATCCAATTTATCAATTTAAGTCTTACCTCTTTCTTACTGTTATTTAGGGAAGTGCTTAAATTTTAGTTCAGCACTTCTGGGAGTATATATATAGTCCTTTTTTCTGCATCTTATCTGATTTCATATTTGAATGTGAGCATTCCACTAGATTGTTCTTGCACTGTCTGTTATTGTTATTCCAATTTTCAGTGAGAATGTGATTGTACAAGTCTATCCATACAATTACAACATTTTGGCGATCTCAGTGTGAAGACTCGCACTAGATTGTGTTCACTTCTAGTGTTTTGCTGTATATTACAATATCTAATATTCTTAACTTGCAGAGGCCAGGTATTTTCCAGCCTTCATCATCACATAACTGGCTTGAGCCGGAAGGCAACTCTTTAGGTTTTATAATGAAGAAAACGATCAGAATTGAAATCCCAGTGGATAAATACCCTAATGTACGTCATGACCTTTACTTTTGGCTATTTTTTAAATTATTTCTGAAGATTTATTTTCTTTCAAGTTGTTCTACAGTACAACTTTGTGGGGCGGCTCCTTGGGCCTAGAGGTAACTCACTCAAACGAGTTGAAGCAAGTACTGACTGTCGTGTCCTAATTCGAGGGCGGGGCAGCATTAAAGATCCAACTCGGGTAACAAGTCTACTTTGATCTTTGGTTGCATTTTCATCTAAACATTGTATGTACAACACCATGGAACTTGAACCGTACACTAACAAGTTTAGGTGTCTGACCATTTAAAAGTTAATTTGATATTATGACTTTTCACTTCTTCGGATATATCAGACAATCAGTAATACTAATTCCTATAGGTCACATAGACATGATCAAATGGCCCAGCCCGCCCGTGCCCGGCCCGACCCGGCCCGGTTTGGACCGGGCTAAGCCCGGCCCGGACCCGGTTTAGGCCCGGCCCGGCCCGAGCCCGAACTACCCATGGGCGGCACGGGCCAGCTCTTTGCCCGCCCGACCCGGCCCGAAAGCCCGCCCGTTTGGCCCGCAACTAGGCCCGCCCGTCTGCTACAGTACTTTGCCCTTCTGCTACAGTAATGTTACCACTGCTACAGTAAAAATATTTTGGTATTATACCGTTTTGCATTATTTTAAGCACACATTTAAAAAATTAATTTTTTTTAATTTTTTTAAAATAGAGGAATATAAATATATATTTTTTAAAATAAGCTAATAGTTAAAAAAATTCTAAAAATAGCTAAAATATGGGTTGGGCTGAGTGATTGGTGGGTCGGGCCGGCCCGGCCCGACCGGTTAGCCCGATCTCTCACGGGCCAACGGGCGGTAACGGGCTAGACTATTCTAGCCCGGCCCGAACCCGGCCCGGCCCGAGTGATTGGTGGGTCGGGCCATGGACAAATACTTAAGCCCGGTTGGCCCGAAAAGCTCGGCCCGAACCCGGCCCGGCCCGCCCGATGATCCTGTCTAAGGTCACAGAAGAGAACTCTTGCTTAAAGCAGATGATTGCATCCCCAGGGTCATTTCCACTATGTAGAGAACAAAGTTTACATGACTCTAGTTTTGAGATTTCTAAACAGTGCTAAGAACCCTTTGAATCAAATTATGGTGTCTTTAATCAACTAGATTTGGAGAGCTATGAGTCATGCATTTAGTTTGATACGTGATTGTGAGCTTATCTTTTTGTATCATTCCGTTGGAGCATGGCCAAATTGTTAGGGGGGTCGTCCTAAAAGATTAGCTCATATGGTTATGGTAGCAATATGAAAACATTTCTATATTTGGAGATAGGGAATCCAATCCATGTTGCTAACAAAATTCATGACTTCCTCACTGTAGAGGAGACCACAAACAAGGAAAGGGATGTTAGTCCACTTTCCTTTTTACATAGCTGGAGTAGTTTAAGATTTTCCTTGTCCAACTTATGTAAAAGGATTGGCATATTTGGAAGATCAGAAAAGCTCCCATTTGGAGATTCAGTTTATAGTTGGATGGTCTATGGAGGCAAATAAGGAGAGCTAAATCTTTGTCAGTTGTCGTTGCATAAACGAGTCATAAAGTTGAAGTGTTAGCATAACTGATACCTTATAAGTGTTGGACTGGAAAGGCCTAATAATGAATATGGGTCCATCTGCTGGCAAATGAAGTTTGCTAAATCACAATAACTTGTAAATCTGTATAGATGTGTACGCTATGTTCTTGTTCTTATCTGCACCTTAACCTTTTTTTTTTAAAAAAAATTCATCTTGTAATTCTTCTAAAAAAAGTACGGTTTTCCCTTATCAACAATGGTGTGATCATAATCACTTCCATTCATATTGTAATTTTATAGGAAGAAATGATGAGAGGGAAACCAGGTTATGAACACCTCAATGAGCCCCTCCATGTAGTGGTAGAGGCGGAGCTTCCGGTTGAAATTATTGACACTCGCTTGATGCAAGCACGTGAGATCCTTGAAGATCTGTTGAAGCCTATGGTATGCATTCATCATATCATAAATCTCAACTTCATCATTTTACTTATCTCAAATCTCATGAAGATCTGTTGAAGCCTATGGTGTGCATTCATCATATCATAAATCTCAACTTCATCATTTTTCTTATCTAAAATCTCATGATCTACTTAATGTTGCTAAAATGTACATTTCGAATAACATGTTACTTACTCATTGTTCCATTTCAGAATGAATCACTAGATTTCTTCAAGAAGCAACAACTCCGGGAGCTTGCTATCCTCAATGGCACTCTCCGTGAAGATGGTTCACAAAACTCTGGTTCTGTCTCCCCTTTCCACAACCTCGGAATGAAGCGAGCCAAGACAAAGGGTTAATTGGAGATTAACTGGCTGATCTCTTACTGGAGTCTATCTGTTCATGCCTTGTGAGAACCAATTCCTGTTGTGGGTAAGCTTGGTCTGAAGTGTGGGCATGGTCTGAAGTGTGTGCTGTTCTGCTATTGGGTTTGTTTAATGATGTTGTGGCTGTGCAAAGTGAGCCAACTCAGATGTGGAATCTGCTTGTCTTTGTTGTGCCTTGCCAAGCAAGAAGCTACTAAGCAAGATACAATATGTATCCTTTTACTCGATAGAACAATAGCCTTGTATTAAACAGTTTTGATACTATATGGGGATTTGTATAGAGAACTAGGTTTGTGCATACAACTGAGTGTGAGACAATAGTCCCCCAAAGCATGTCTAAGTAGGGGTGTCCTATATGTATGGAGTTGAGGTCCTGTTTAATCTTCTATCTAGTGATTTCATCTTTGTTTATGTTGATGAATTGATCTGCTGATTGCCTACTGACTGTGGTACGTACCACTATATTACTATGATATATTACAGCTTTATGCTTTTCATTGTAATGCCATATATTTGCATTACTTTTGAGTGAATTTGGTCATCTGGATAATACTGACTTATTCTGCAGCTTGTTCAAGGTTGGAAAAATAATGCCAAAACTAAGATTCAAAAGCAATAATCTTAGCAATTTTTGGCCTTAGTTTTCGGCAAGTTATTAGTCGCTTCGCGCCACTATTTAACTTTTTTATGTTAAAAATTAGCAATTTCTATAAGAGGCTGGTTTGAGAATAAGTCTCCCCACCATAAAATTATAGGGTTGGGTTGTTAAGTTCACTTGAATCAGAGACTCAATAATTGGCAACTAATACACTAGCATATTAACCTATCACGGTCGCAAAATACAAAGGGAAGAGGTTGGTCTTTCATTGTATCAAATGGTAGGTTTGGTCGGTGGGCACCCATTACTTTTGGCAGTTGGGACTGGGGAGTACTCCTCTCCTCATCTTTTAGTATACTTTTCAATAGTAACATATGGAGTTGGTTCCAAATCCTAAAGATTGGAAAATTGAGGACATGTGAAACTGATTCATAATTTCTCATCTTAAATTCCAGAACAAACTGTTAATGAATTCTCATTATTTTACCTCCTCTTCTTCATTCTATGATTGCAAAAGATAGGGAAGTATAACATCAACTCAATTTACATTACAAGATATAATGATATAACAGAAGAACATTAAAGAAAGAAAGGGTCAACTTGCCTCTCTCTCAGACTAGTTTCTACAAGCACAATCTTTTTCAGAGGATCAACTTGCCTCTCTTCTTGAAGCCTATTAAGAATCTAAACATAGATAAGTGCCACAAGCACATGAGCCACTGCCACAGCCCTCCCTGCCGGCAAACTCCGGCCAACTTCCCTTGTTTTGCCTCCCTGAGCAGCCTGGATCGTCGTCAGACTCAAAGATGATCATGGAAATAATCCAAAGCGATACGATGATCACGCAGTACATCACGTCTCCGCCGCAGTAGGACTCGAAAGAATTGCCATGATCTCTCTTTCTGATGCTTTTCTTCGCTTCTCCCTTTTGTAGTGTGAGAGCTTTTTATCTCTATCCACATGAACTTGAGAGAAGTGCATACATATATACATATATATAAGCTTTGGAGAGGAAGTTGCCCACATGAAGTATGCATTTAATAATGGACTAATAAGATATATTGACTTTGTAATCTAATTGTAGTGATTAAGAGGTTATCTAATCCAACATATATGTCTTGGCGTGGTCAAAACAAGGGAGATGAAAGCCAGGTGGTATTATAAGTTTATAACTGGATCATATCACCCTACCTTATAATAATTTTGTGATCCACAACTGAAACTTCTTCTTTCCATCATGCAATTAATGATAAATTCCTCTTGGAATCATTAATTAGCTCTTAAATTTTCTGGCCTTGGCTTTTGATACAAGTCAATAGCTTGTGAAACTGTTAACCTTGTATACTGTAGTAGTAATTTATGCAATTTGATAAGCTTTGGGTACTATTGAGGTAGATTCTATGTAGCTATCTTTATTATAAAGTTAGGTATGAATGAAAAGCTTGGATAGAGGCAGACACAACTTTTAAAGTATTCCTTTATTAGAGTAGTTGGAAGAAGCCTTTCTCATATAAGGACTGCTTGGAATTGACCTAGTAAAGTTGATACTTTATCTGTTTATTCTCTATGTCTCTCTCTCCAGTAGAATTGGGGGAAAAGAGCATTATGAAAGGAGAAGATGCTTTTGTTCTTGATGGTATTAAACAAAAAGTGAGAAAGAATTAATTGAGTCAATGCAACATTTCAATTGCATGGTTGGTCTATCACAGCCAAAGGTTTCTTACTCTGGTTGAGAAATTTCCAATATAAGTCTTTTTTATAGGGTTTATTATTGTTTAAGATTAGGTACCACAAAGAATTCTATATTGCTACACTTTTCCTGTGGTATTCTTCTACTATTCAGCTAGTTAAATTTCTTGGTGCATGAGTGATAGAAATATCAAAAAATTATTAAGAATATTAAAAAAAATTCTTAGCAGTACTCTTGATCCAACTGTTGGCTTAGCAGAGCTCATGTATTTGCAGAAGTCTAGTACTCTGAAATCCATTGTAAATGCTCATTGAAACTGTTCAAGAATATTTCTTTTCCTACCAAATCATAGAAGAAGGCAAACACATAGATACTTCTAATAGTTGGTGGCTGGGAATCAAGATAAAGCTTGAATATCCAATAACAACTTGATATAAAAAAACCTGCAAAAGAGTACATATCATTGTACTTTAATTATTTTTAGAAAATGGTTCTCCTTGGAACAAATGTGGCGACATATCATTGTTACTAGTTTAGAATCATCAATGTGCTTTAATTATTTTTGCACCGTGGTTTGGAAAACTTTGCCGAAAAAGTAGTATCCTTTAGAGTTGCAGAGATGTTGGTCAGAAGTTAGTGAAAAGAGATGAAGAGGTTAAATAATGAGAAATGCAAAGAACTAGTTTAATCAATTTTCTGAAATAAAGGATTAAGAACACTCAAACTTGTAGGAATGCTGTAAGCTCAAAAGAACTTTAATAAAGATGAGAGGAAGAATGATCATTCGCTTCCACTTCATATTGGCATATATATAAATTCCCACTTGGATGTAATGTAACCATGCCATCCTTTTACAATGTTTGGTAATTCTTTTTCTTTTTCTTGAATCTCGATCATGTCAGGAGTCAGGAGAGACTATTGGGTCACAAGAATATTTAACTACGAAACTGTTTTCATATGACACATTTCTGATAGTTCCTATTTCAGATGTCATTACACAGAATATACTGCAAAAATGGTGAAGCATTTCCAGAAACATTGTCTCAAAATAAAATCTCTATTTCCCAAGAATCAATTCCTAGAGGAATCATTAATGTCAGCAAATTATTTTCAGCACTGAACTCGAACTCCTTGTCTCTTGAGTTGAGATTGCAACTTTCAGGCCTTCTACTTGAATATGCTCCAAAAAGCCCAGTTCCTCTTCCTTTGATGATTAACCTTGATCTCGGATATGCAGAGAAGTTGATAGCTTCAACAGCTCCACCAGAATTATACATTTTGATTAAGCCGATGGGTGCGAATTGTACATCTTGATCATAAGCCTGGTCACACAAATGTAAGTTGTATCTGTTCTCAGTATTAGCAATATGATGGTAAATCTGCATTTATGTGCTAATGATTTAGAACTTCTGAATTAATATACTTGAATGAATAATTTCCATCTTTATATGTTCAATTAATACATGAAAGCATGATCTTCTAACCTTAATAGGAGATACAGTAAAAACTTGACATTGCAGAACTTTCAGAGTGACACTCCATGAGTCATTCTTCGGTAGTCTCGAGAGAGTACCTGTTGGAATGTGACATCAGATGCCAGATATAAGCAGGAGGAATATAATCTTTTTACTTAGTACTTCTCTTCAGCAAAGACTCACATGTCATTGTTAATTTGCTATCAGAGAAAATAAGAAAAGGCAAAAATTAGGAAGAATTTGATTTGCAAATTATTGGGTAGGTGATTACACGAAAAAACTGCCCTACAGATAAGTGAACATTGAAATCCATCCAAGAAAGAATTGATAAGATTACCAGCACTGTAGGAATAAACTGCGCAATGACCAGTCCAGTTATCTCCTGCAACCTCTTCTAGATACTCGATATCGCTTGGTTGAATTCTTCCAGTGAGATTTATCACTTCAGAGCTCGGAGTACTGCCACTACTATCAAGGCATGGCCAGGTGCCTGCTCCTTGGCAATTGAAGATGCCTATAACTCCATTACACTCGTTAAGATTCCATATCTTCAGAAGACTGCTCAGAAGAAAAAGATTTAGAGATAGCATGATAAACAAACATAAAGATGTTTAAGCCAAACTCAAAAGTCTCAATCACTACCTTTTACCATCCATTACTGGGTCATTGAATAAGCAATCCCGAGTAGGCCTTCCAGGGTATTTAGCTCGAAGAATCGATCCATCAGAAAGTACAAGTTTCTTAAGTAGCTCAAAATCATGGTGATTAGGTTTGTCACTGTAAGATATAGATAGTTATATATTATATTATGCCGGAGAACTACTAAATTTCAGTTCAGGAACTCCTGAAGAGCAACTGTGATGTTCTTTACTTACCTGATGTAGATTCCACACCCACCCAAAGCTCTTGCTGCTGCATGGAATTCTGCAGCATAGTGAAGACTCTGAAATCAAGTAAAGGTGAATTTCTAACCCGATGAGATGAATTAAAATAGTTTCAGAAGAACAAAGATTATCAAAACAGGAAACAACTTACATAGAACATATCCCAATCAGGGACGACAACCTCTCCAAAAAAGATGCTGTTGAATGCAACAGCAGCAATATGCAGTGTCTGTGATGATTGGTTTCTGGGCATGTAGTCATCTGATACTCTGGTAATTGCACTCACTTTTGAACTGAAAAGAAATGTAACGAGCTGAAATATTCATCAGTCGAAGGCTTATCATATCAGAGTAATTTTAGGAACCTATTTTTGTGTCTTATCACCTGTATACTGAGTCGTTGTTCTGACCCATGCAGCAAATAATGCTGTTATCCTGAAAATTTTTGGAGATGGACTTTTCGAGTGCCTGTTGGAACCGACGTGTCAAGGACACTCGCCCGCCATGACCCATTCCAAGTGTTTCTAGTATATTTTGCACATCTACTTTGACTCCGTCTACTTTCTGTGACACAAGATAGCTATGGTAATCATCATAGAATTCAAATATTTTCTCTGGGTTTATCATGCCAACACCATATTTCTCCATGCAATCCATTGTTAAATCTCTGGAGTGTGAAAGATTTCCGGGGGACTGGAGAGGGTAAACTATCTTTGATTCATACTTTCTCGTTTCCAGGGCTTCTGGATGAACTCCTCCCCAGTATCCCATTAGCGCATGCCATACGTAGACATACCTATATATATATATATATATATGTTAATTTGAAACAAAGTTGAATTACTCTACTCTTGTTAGAATTGTCTTTTGAATGAACTTGGAGAAAGAATATACATACTTAAGTCCAAAAGTATTCTTTATAGTTGTAATGAAATCTTTGAGGGATTTCATTTCTACATCCGGAGCAGCATTGATATTTCTGAACTTGCTGTTTTCTCTTACACTGACTAACCTGGCTCCATACCTAAGAAGTTATAGATGCCATAAGATAAATGGACCAACCTTTTTTTTACATGTAGAATTATTTGTTACCTCGCGATGAAGAAAAAATTGATTATAGGCTACGTACTGAGATCCTTCAACTGATGGTTCACCCTCTTTCTGGAATTCATTTGCTGTGTCTTGCCAACCGTCGTCTATTATCAGAAATCTTGGAGGGGTTCCACCTTGAGATAAGCTATGCCGATAAAAAATGACGAATGGTATCAAATTGATAGAAATGCAGAGATCTAATATAGTCATATGGAATAATATAGATGCATAAATTAGCACCATTACTAATACACTTTGAATTGACAGACCGATGAATATGCACAGAACCTAACTTAGACAGGAAATATTCATGACAACCAGATTGAAGGTAGTTAGAATATAGGATATCAGACAAGAGCTTGATACCTTTTAAGACCATCCATAATCCCTTGAGGATTCACATCAAAGTAAAAAGCATCCCAAGTGCACCAACCAAAATAGTCTAACATTCCAGGCTTCTGTTTCAATATAAAAGAAAGAGGACATTCTCATTATTCTTTCAATAAAAGCTCATTTAACAGCTTGCTGGAATTTGGAGTTGGAAAGCTGATAGACTAGAACCTCTACTTGCCTTTTTATGAGAGCGCACTGAAAAGGTTCCTCTGTGTTCTTCCAATAGTCTGCGATGATTAAAAATCATCAAAAACTCAAAATTATGTAGCTTTAAAGAAGGAAGCAGCTACTTGTGATAATAAATATCTGAAATCAAGCCTACTTCATTGATTCCTTCATCAGATCAAATGGATTCTTTCCATAATTCATGAATACTGCCTCTAGGAACTTAGATTCTCGCAACGCGGGATCACCTACAGGGATATAAATAATTACAAGATCATAGGCAGCAAAAATACAAAACTCTTAGATTGATCAAACCACCAACAGAGACTAGGAGGTGTGTTAGCTCCTAGCTTCTGTCTTCAGAGACTCAAATATAAAACTCTAGCAATAAGAGGATGGTTTGTAAGATATCTACCACTTTCAATACAGAACTCCAGCTCATCTGAAGAGTTCCCTTGCAAACTGCTCCTAAAGGAACCATCTAGCACAGGCAACATGAGCATGTAAAGTACGTTATCGTCGGAAGATTCAGGACCTTGTTCGAGAGCACCTTTATCTTCCCTTGCTTCTAAAAGTAGCATTTGGGTCTCCTTTGGAATAACACTAGCAGAATTGCCCATCCGAGGTATCATCCACCAGATCTTGAATCTAAATAGGCAAACAAGTCTATGATCCCTGTTAAGACAACACATTCAAAGAGAATTTTGTTCAGAACTTTGTTCTTCACTGGAAGTCAAGTAGAAGAAAAATTCTCCTGCTTTTAGATAGCAAGTTGTTGATCCACATTTATATCTTTTCTTTCTAAATAGCAAGTTCGTGAAAAAATTATGTTAATGAAAGCATAGGCTACGACCAATTAAAATTAGGTCCAAGGATAGCAAGATTTCCTTTTGAAAGCCAAAAAAGGACTAGAAATATCTCTGAGAAACTGTATTTAGCTCCAAAATTTTGAGTTTAATCCATTCTTTGCCCCAATTTGCGATATATTTTCAAATAAACTCACAAGAAAATATCCCTAGATTAGTTAGTCCTATCGAGCAAAATTACGCCAATGCCTCAAGCTTAATCGCTCGAAACCGCCACATCACTCCGAGGAGAGAGGGAATTTTAGGAATTTCACAATTCAAGTGTGTCACAAAATATTCCTCTGTTTGATGATTTCGATCCCACTATATTAATTGTTGTTAAGTCTGACGCACATTTCTTGGTGAATAAGTTAAAAATGTAGGGTGTAAAACGTTAAATAAGCTCAGAGCATTACTGAAGGACGCCGAGCTTGAAGACATGGCGACAGTCCTCGCCGTCTGCGACCGCCCCGAGGAACGCGGCGGACCCGCTACCGACCAAGCTCGACAGCGTGACGTTCTCCGGCACGGAGGTGAGCGCCGCCCTCCCTTCGATGCTCAAGACCCCTTCTTTGATCGACGGGCTCGTGGCCAAGCGCATCGAAGCCCTCCATATTCTTGGGAATTTAAGGAACCCATTTCTCGAAACGGGCCGAGTAGGAGATCGGAGGAGGAAGGAGGAGGGATTGGGTCGAAGGGAGGTGGAGATTGGCGAAGAGGAGATCATGGCCTCGTTATGTTCTCTCTCTCTCTCTCTATCTATCTCTCTCTCTCCCCCCGATTTGAATGTATTTCGACCGTTAGAATTGCCGCGAAAACGAGAGGAGAGAGCAGATAAGAATTTAGAGAGAGAGGTTGCGGGAGACATTTGTGGCCAATCACAACCTGAGCAAGATCTTTTGATCTGGGGACCAGTACGAACGTGCTTATTATATATGGTGGATTAAAAAAAAAAATAGGGACACGTGGGAGCCTTTGATTGGTGTCAGACAAGTTTCGTACATGTTATACAAGGGTAAGATGGTCATTTACGGTGAAAGATTTTTATTATTTTTAGATGTTTGAGTCCGTAAAAGAACATTGAAATATCTGCTTCAAAATAAAGGATATTTAATAAATGTAATCAAATGCATTGCGATCTCATGCAATTGCATTCACAACGAGAGGGCTTCTCACAAAATGCTTGCCATCAGACCATGTCAGTCTTCCGAACACAAATCCTCTCCCAGATCTTTCCTCCTGTGTTTTAAAATTCACTGTGAACACCTTCTCCTCTCCAACCTTGTCAAACTTGAGGATCGTCGGGTTAACAGCGACGGTTATCCCGAAGGGAGCCACCACCGTGGCCTTGTACAAACCGGGCTGCCCGACGTTCTTCACGGTGCGCGTAACGGTCAACGACCCGTTGAGTGTCGGCACCGAGATTGAAGGGTAGTTCAAGTCCTCAAGCCTGACATGCTTTGATGGGCATGTGAAGGACTCGTGGGTTAAATTTCGAAGTGCAGATGAATTGTAGCCTAGAGTGCACAAGAAGTTCAGGTAGTCGGCGAATGTCGTGTCGTAGACTAGACCGGGATTGACGGCGCGGTTAGGTCTCAGGTAGCCTGAGCCAGTGGCAAATGGGGTGGCTTTGACCTTGGCATAGTCCTTAATTGATGCTCCAGTGTTGTCTCTAGTTCTTGCTGCAGAATGAGAATTACAATCAGATGTCATTTGACATGGAAAAATTATATCTGATCATTAACAGATATCTTCTATCTACCTGTTGTCATGATAGCAGATCTGATCGCCGCGGGGCTCCAATCGGGGTGGATCACCTTGAGGAGGCCCGAGACGCCAGAGACATGAGGGCAGGCCATCGACGTGCCTGACATCAGAGCATACGGGACGCGGCGTTTGTCGAAATCCTTGCCGGTAGGGCTAATTGCTTCAGTGAAGGCAGCAATTATTTCCACACCTGGAGCAGTGATGTCCGGCTGAAAGATAAGCAGTGGCAAGAGTCAAGAATCAGAAGCTAATTTAGTACATTAGAGTGCTAGATAGTTGATAGCATCTTATTGCAATTGGAAACCTTCAGGATTTCTGGTGACAAGAAACTAGGCCCTTGAGATGAGAACTCAGCCATCATTGGTGCAGGTTTTTTGCCAACTTTTGTTACTCCTGGTGAAATAGAGCCTAAAGGATGCCTGAATCAAACAAGCAATATAAGTTTACCAAGTTGTTCTTAGTTTTAATGCAGAACTAGCCTGTCTCTTATTCAGAAAAGAACAATTTCGTCGAAATTCTGTATAATAAGATTGCATGATTTGCAACAAATGTGAGATGCAAGCAATGTATATAAGCCCTTTTTGGTTTTTAACTTTTACTGATGGATATTACAACAAGAGCTTACTAATGGATAGTCAGTGGTCTAACTATTTGCTCTCAAAGAACAACAGTAGGATAAAAGAATGCAAACTTTTTCAATTCAGAACTAGCCTATCTCTTATTCCGAAAAGAATCATTTTGTCGAAAAATGTATAACAATGAGATTTCAGCAGACCTTGTTAAATGTGGAACACATCTCTAACTAAGGCAACTGTCCTAAATGAAACAAGACACAAGAGCAAATCAGAATGTTTAACCTACAAAGACAACACACGAGAGATACTTGTGATATGCATGTGTGGCATCTAAAAGTCAATATGTTAGCAACTTAGCTGATAGCCATAAATTTGATCAATTTGTGTACAGAAAAAGTAGAGCTAACTAGTTCTGTTCTCATAGAGTAACAAGAGCTTACTTTGTATGATTCATATATGAGCCAAGAACGAAACCATCTCTGTAACTGATCATAGTAGATGGGAGAATATGAGGGTCTGCAATTAAGGTGCTCCCTGATTCGTCATCATTCACCAGGATCATACCGATGCCGCCAGCTTGAAGAACAGCCATGCCCTTATCCAATCTACTAATTTCTCCTCCGCGTTTGCATATAACTATCTTACCATTAACCTTCCTAGGATCAAGGGAGCTCGTATTGCACCAGCCACTGTAAATTGTATCAGGAAAAGAGCGAATTAGCTCATAACTCACAACTACGACTTAAAACAGTAATGTTCATAAATATGTCGAAGTCCTTACGCTATTTCTGCAGTAACATTTGCGGCAGGGGCATCAAAAGCATTGATCAAAGGATATAATTTATTTTGTGGTAGGACGTTTTGTTGCAGACTTGTTCCCTGGATGAAACACAATGAAGTAATCAAACCATTACAGAATTGGTGTCTTCTTTCTATCAGAAAACTACTTGCCATTGAACAATATGTTATACTAACCTTTATTTGCTTCTTATTGCCAAGAGTAAGGTATGTTACAAATTCCCTGTCCGTGGTGCTAGCCCCCACAGTTGTGACCCATGGTGCGTAATTAGTGACCGTCGAAAGATCAGGCCCTGAATTGCCTGCTGAGCACACAACCGTGATTCCTCTTGCGGTGGCGTGCAACGATCCTAATGCGACGGAGTCTTCCAAGTAGTTGCCAGACAGAAATAGAGGATCTACTCCAAGGGACACCGAGATCACATCGACACCGTCATGGATGGCAGCCTCGAATCCTGCAAGTATATCAGCGTCTGCGCATGAATCAGCCCAGCATACCTTGTAGGTGGCCACCCGAGCATCAGGAGAACCACCCTTCGCTGTGCCATTGGCAGCACCGAACATCTGAGCCCCAGGGACGAACCGGCCTGCGGCTGTGGAGAGTGTGTGCGAGCCATGCCCATCTACGTCTCGTGCTGTGTTGCTAAGCGTAATGTTTGGGTACCATGACCGAATGCCTTTGTTGAAGTACCTTGCACCAATTAGCTTCCTGAATCAATCAAAGGATAAGATCACAATTTGCTATAGTCCTCATATGATAACATCTAGTACTCATTCTTGAAGAGAAAAGTGATACAATTGTAGAAAAAATTAGCAGTAGAATTAACAAAGAGAGACCTGTTGCAAGGAACACCCGCCCTTGTATTGTTCTCACAATATCCTCTCCATCTTTTAGGAACTGGTCCCATTCCTTCATCATTAAAGCTTTTGGATTCAGGCCAAACACCTTCAATACAAAACAAGAGTGCAAGCTGAATCAATATTTACATGAACATACCAACTATAAACTTGAGATTGATATTGAATTAGCCTACCGGTATCGAGGTTTGCGATAATTACATCCGCACCGAACTTTGCGTTCGTCCAGATGGGGTATTTATTAGCCATCTCCACCGCGAGGAACTCCCACGAGTGTGTCGTGTGCAATTTACTCAACTTGTTCTCAAATACTGATACAACTCCAGGATGCTCTGCAGACCAAAATTGAAGCCTATCTTCATTGCCAGAAGCAAAACTCTGAACGTTTAGCATCAGAAGGTCTTAAAAGTGTCTTACTTGCTAATTCACGCGCTTCTTCCTCTTCCAAGATCGCTGCGAAGCCATTGATGTTCTTCGTGTAGGAGTAAACTATCGCATCTTGCGCCTTCTCCTTACTGTTAATGGCATATTTCAGAAGAAGAAGAAGAAGAAAAAAAATATACAAGTTTTTATAAAAAAAGAAAAGAAAATTCTGGCAAAAATTTCTCACCTTCCAATACAGGATCCTAAGAGGTCATAATGAGAATGCTTTGCCTGCTCATAGACTTCCAAAGAGACCTCAGGGCCATGAGAATGTGCTCCCAGATATACAATGTATGACTACAATCATACAAACAACCATAAGCATAACTTTACAACAACAAAAAAAAAAACAGAGGCTAAGGATTAGCACATTGCTTGCCTTCTTCGCGGCAAAGACCGGCTTCTGTGCGAGGGCGAAGAGCAAAATGGTGATGCAGAGAAGAACATTCTTAGCCCCCATGTTTGTATAACTTTGCTACTAAGTATCACTCCGAATGCATAATAATATACATAAGATCAATGAATATATAGCATTGGGGGAGAAATAATCACAACAAATATTGGTTGACAGATGATAAGAATTTGTGTAAATATAGTCGGGATGATTCTTCTTGGCGTAAACAAATTAACAAATCCAGCTAACGAAGAGAAATGAGGTTAAGAAAATGGACGAGGAAGAGAGAGCGAGAGGCGAATAAACCGCGGGAGAATCTTTAAACCGTTAGACTGCTTCCTCCCGGTCTTTTCGGGAGTTTGATTTGTGGACAGGAACCGGTCACGTGAGGGGAACCCCTCCTGTCACGTGCCCAAGAATGGGAATTGTTTAAATAACACCCTTTGCTTTAATGTTTTTGTAATTAACACTTCTTCTTTTTTTTCTAAAGTTTTACTTAAGTAGGTAACCGACGTAACTGAATTATAACCTCCAAATAGTCGAATTTAACTGAATAAAATACTATCAGTTTATATAAAAAAGATATAATAAAAAAAGTGAATAAAAAATAAAAGGATATTTACATTGACACCCCTCTACACCCGACCGTGACAGGAACACCAAATAACAATTATACCCCTAATAGCTTGATAAGCTTATCAATTTAACCTGCAAAATAATTTAAAATTAGAAATTACTTAAATACCCTCAACTAACTTATATAGTTTCTTTTATGACCCCTAGCAAACCCAACTGGCTATCATCGAAACCGTGCCTCCCACTCTCTCCCTCCATCTCTCTCCCTCTCTCTCGTTCTTAGATCTCCAATGAAGAAGTAGTCACGGCTCCGACGAGTGCGCCAAGGACGCTGCAGCTCTGGCCAACGACGAGCTCGAGCAAGCTCTTCGACAAGGCCGGCCCCGGACGCCGGAGGAGGGCGGCGGCGGTATGCGCCAGAAGGATCGCGGAGAGAGCCGCTGCAGCCGGAGGTATAATGAAATCAAAAGCCAATGCACCTGACATTTTAAATTGGAAGAACCTAATACATTCAGAGAAGATATCTAATTTTGGAGCTCAAGTGTCATGAATGCCGTGAGAACCAGCAAACTATTTCATATTTTCATATGCATGAAATGGGCAGTAAACCGTGGAGCTTCCAAGAATATCACATCTGTATTCATGTATGTATGAATACATGAACTTCATTGGTATATATACCAACTAGAATCAGAGGGCTATCAGCTGAATTGTTTCTTGGTATGCTCAGGCATAAAGTGGAAGATCAGCACCCAATCCAGCTATTTGAATAATGAAAGCTTGTTCATCGTTCTAAGCTCTTATAGAGAGGGTATATTTGTCCATTAATATTAATATTGGATCAAAATCAAATTAAGCTCTTTGCCACCTGTTGATATAGTCTGACATTACTGCTACGTAAGTTGATTCGCTCAATTTTATTGACGGTAAGCTAACGGAAGGATGACATTGAAATTTTTTTAAATTTAATAGAGATAATATAATCTAAAAAAATTCTAGAGTTGTCCATAGAACCAAGTATAGTAAATGGGGTCTCAGTGTAATTAATCCAGATAAAAATACTCATATCTTTTTTTAGGGTTACACATATTTTATCATCGTATACTTACGCTACAAACGACTTTATCATCATATATTTTATAAACTATTTTCTCAAACATATGTTAGTAAATGTAGTTGAAAGGTTGTTTTTGTACTTGTATTTGTAGAATTAAAAAAAGCAAAGCCTGATATAAAATTTATGGACAAAAAATAATTGTCAGATTTCAAATAGCAAATAGTTAATCATAAGAATCATTGAAAATTCGTAACCGATACTTTTCTCATAATTTATTTTATAATCTTAATCTACCATTACAGTCACAGACTTGGTAAACAGCATAATGAAATAGATTCAGCATTCTGCTTCATATGAAAAAAATAAAAAGCATCACAACAATCTCATGTGAGATTTTTATTAACAGCTTAAAATGAACTATGTAAGTAATGTCATTCAAATCTAACGCCTTTCTATCTCCAAATGAATCAAACCACCAATTATTTCTACAAAGGGAATTACAAATTCAAACTTAGACATGGACTAGAGCCTCCATGTGTAAGTCCTCACCCCCAAAGGACTTCTCACATGATGCTTTCCGTCAGACCACACTAAGCCTCCAAAAACATAATCTTTTCCCGTGCCGTAATCTTCTTCCACCTCTAGTCTGACTCTGAACTTCTTCTCCTCACCTACCTTATCGAATGTTAGAGTTGATGGCTTCACTGTCACCTTAACTCCTCTAGGCGGTCTTACACGGACCGTGTACGTTCCTGGTGATCCTACATTCTTTACAGTGCGGATTATCGTCGTTGAATTTGAAAGATTAGGGATCATAATCGACGGATAATTTAGATCTTGAAGCTCTACCCGCTTCGATGGGCATTGATATGGATAGATATTAAACGTTGCAATTTGAGTAGAATTATAGCCGAGAGAGCACAAGAAGTTCAAGTAATCGACTGTCTTTAGGTCATAGACTAAACCCGGATCCATGGCGCGGTTTGGCCAGACATGACCTGATCCATAGCTGAATGGAGTGGCCTTGATGAAGGATGAATTTGACATAGGTTGTTTCTTATTATCCTGAGTTCGTGCTGCAAATTAAAATAAGAAAAAAAATTAAGAATCATATATCGTTATTCTTTTTTTTCAACTTAAACTTTTAGAGCAGATGTTAATGCTCACCGCTGGTCATGATAGCGGATTTGATTGCTGAAGGGCTCCAGTCAGGGTGCAGAGTCCTGAGAAGTCCGACGACGCCGGAGATATGAGGGCACGACATGGAAGTACCGGAGATCGAGTTGAATTTTACACGTCGAGTGTCGAACATGAGGCTAGTCGGCGCCGCAGCTCCGCTGAACGCAGCGATGACACTAACTCCTGGGGCAGTGATATCCGGCTGCAATGCAGTAAAAGTAAGTTTCAGATTCAATTTTTTTTTAAAAAAAAAAAGAGAAGAGATTTGAATAGAAGAACATAAATATATAGTAACCTTTAGGATCTCAGGGTTGACTGTGTTTGGACCTTGGGATGAGAAAGCTGCCATGAAGGGTGCTGGCTTTATGCCAAACTCTGTTGTTGCTTTTGTAATGTAACCAAGTGGTGATCTATAAATTGAAATTGTTGGAAACTAAGAAGACCGACTCAAATAACTAGCGATACTACATCAGTGAGGATGGAATGAAGAATGCTTACATAGTAGACTCGAGATAAGAGAAAAGAACAAGTCCATCAGAATAGGAGATGTGGGTGGCCGGCAGGACATGCGCGTCGGCGATGATCTCGTTGCCGGTGGTATGATCGTTGGCGAGGACCATGCCGACGCCGCCGGCCTGGCGGACCGCCTCGCCTTTTTCGACCCTCGCAGTAATTCCTCGCAGGCAGACGACAATCTTCCCTCTAACTTTCTCCGGGTCTAGAGACCTTAGATAGCACAATTCACTGCAGCAACAAGGGGGAAAATTGGATTCTCTCTTTGGTTTAAGATCAGTAAAACAAACAACTGTTAGATTCAAACAAGAATAAAATTTTAGTTGTTGGCATTATTTTTCGCATACGCATCGTGCTCCGAAGAGTTCGCGGCCTTGGCTTCTTTGGAGTTGATCATTGGATAGAGCTTGTTACTTGGTAGCCTTGTAGGAGAAAGGCTCTCTCCCTGTAAGCATAGAAGATAATTTAACAGAGAATTATGAATTCAAACACTTTAAAATTGATATAAGAAACCAACCTTAAGTCTCTTGTTGTTAAACAAAACGTAGGCTGGAAACTCCCTGTCCATTGTGCTAGCTCCGACTGTAAAGATCCATGGAGCCGTGTTTGAGACCGAGCCAGGCTGCGGCCCCGAATTGCCGGCCGAGCACACGACGGTGATGCCATTCTTAACGGCGTGGAACGACCCGATCGCAAGGCCGTCCAAGAAGTAATCCGTCGGGTTCCCGCCGAGGGACACCGATAGAACGTCGACGCCGTCATGTATGGCGGTGTCGAAGGCGGCGATGATGTCCGCGTCATAGCATTCGCTACCGTTGACAGGCGGCCAGCACACCTTGTACGCCGCAACTCTAGCCCGCGGTGACCCGCCCTTGGCCGTGCCGTTGCCGTAGTTGAAAACGTTAGCTCCGGGCACAAACCCGCCAGCCGCCGTGGAGAGGGTGTGCGTCCCATGACCTTCGGCGTCGCGTGGCGTCTCGAAGGTGGCGTTCAGCGGGCCGACGGCCGATTGGTAGCCCTTGTTGAAGTACCTTGCTCCGATAAGCTTCCTATATAACATCAAAGAATTCAATGTTATTAAACACTCATCATTTGGTATGATATCTATTGGGTACAGAATGAATGAAACAGTACCACCTAATTGGAGGGAAACCGTTGTTTAAATTCTAAAGACGACTTTATTTGGATTTAATATCATTTTAGTGAGTTCAAAGGTATTTATCACTAAAGTGGTGCTTGACTGTTCGTGTGAAATTAGTTTCAGTGTTCTTAAATATGCCGAAACTTTTGACATTTGAAGAAAAATGTACACATAAAAACACTATGTTGACTAGAAAGAAAATGTTGAAATTTTCCCACTAAAAACTCCTTAGACTTTTTTAATTTAATACTATTTTAGTGAAAAATATATTTTTAAATAACGGGTTTAAAATATTTATAAATTTAGACCTGTACATATAAGTTGTTCTCTTTTTTATGCGAGCAAAGAAACCTAAATTCACAAATACTTAAAAAATATAAAATTGTCAATTAAAAAAACTATTAAATATAGAAAGTTAAATTTTAACGGTTTTAATTAGGACAGTTACACACGTTTTAACTAATTAAATATGTGAGGAGAGAGAAATCTAGATCTAAAATACTTTGAGTTGACTACTTAAATGAAAAGAACTGAAGTGGGAAACGCATGTCCCAAGTGAGATCTAGTGAAAATTAATTTGGCCAGTTAGAGGCTGGCAAATACTTCCCATAGCTTTGATCATCTATTTCAGTGCAAATCACACTGGGATGCTGAATGGGGGCCACATAGAAACAATATGATGGCGTTATATTTACATGAGAGATGCATTCATTGCATTGTGGCTCCCAAAGCTAGAACAATTTATATTGAGGGACTTTGTGGATCTCAAGAGGTACATACAATTAATGACTAAAGAAGCAATCGCCATTGGACAGTTAGGATCAAGACAAAAGATTTTAATTTTCCCAGAAAATAAATAAATGCAATTGTACACTTCTATAATTGTGAGCCTAATTAATTTGACAGGGATAAGGCAGTCTATGGACAGACAGACAGAACTTTCTTCCTTTCTTGGCTGACCATTGATAAGGATCCTTAGATATCACAATATCTTAAAACAATGAACCAAGTTGATTTCAAAGATGATCTCTATTAGCAAAAGTCTTGCATTAGTTGTCTATGATAATTTAGATAAAACTAAAGCATTTATAGTTGTCCATAATTCAACAGTGTTCTATCTTTCTGGAGGTAAGACTTCCATGTGTCTGCAAGATTCATCTGCTATTGACTTTGGCTTCTTGAGCATATGCATCAAACTTATGACATCACATTCCTTTTGTCCTCAGATTACAGAGTTCTTTGTACTAAAGTTTCATTTCTATTTAATAATAAAATCATGTCAGCAAACAATTGAGAACATACAAGGCTCTTAGAAAAAAAAAATCAAGATGCTTTTCTGATTAGGTGGTCTACCTAAGTTTTACAAAATAGTTTAGTAGCAAGATATAATAATGCAGCATCGAACAAATTGCACAGTTTATTTTAATCAACCATTAATCTAATAATTGCTTTAAGTTATCAGTGAGAAGAAAAAAGATTGCATCTACTGTATGTGATCTACATTTACTCACTCTAGAAAGTAGTAGAGAAGAGAGAGAGAGAGAGAGAGAGAGAGAGAGAGAGAGAGAGAGAGAGAGAGAGAGCTTCATGTATTAAAAAGGTGTGTGCTTTGTGTGCCCACATTGTTTTTAGAGGTAGAGGGAGTGCATAGTAGACCTGTTGCAAGAAAATCCTTTATCGCTGTTATTTTGGCAGATTCCTCTCCACTTTGATGGAATTGGCCCCATTTCATCATCCTTAAAGCTCTCAGATTCTGGCCAAACACCTACATATCCACAGACACATGCAATAAAGAGGTCAGCAAAAGTTAGATCAGGATATAGCAAGGAATCCAGAGGGAGGAAAAGGAAAGGATTGAATAGGTTGGCTAGTCAATGGTCCTTGTCATCATGCAATGTCTCTCAGTTGATTCCTTTCAGAACAGCCAAATTGTCTGAAGTCAACAGATGCCCATGATCTCAATTGGATAATTGGAGCATGCACATGAAGATTTTTTTTTTCTCTTTTGGAAAGAGGCCTAGCAGAGTTCATAATCCACAATTAGATTAAATTACTGAACCCAAAATAGTCAGAAAAGAGCAAAGCATCTCAACTTTCTCATTAACTCCTCTAAAACTTTCTATGCTTCTAGACTTGACAACATCAAGTAAAGCAATTGGAAGAATCAACACTAAATGCCATGGAATGTTGGATTTAGCGGAAGAATCAGACCAAAGTATCTGATGAGAATTTTAACTAAAAAAGTAGAAACAGGAAGAAATAAAGGAGCTGTGAGCACTGCAGAGGCCTCTCTATTCTATCATATCTAATGTGGTTGATGTATCCTAATTATTGAAGAAGTTTTGTCAGTAGCTTGGAATAAATCTTATTTCACAGTAACCAGATTATTGCTTGAAATTGATCAATAACCCAGTAAGACTATTGCAGAAAGCAACACATCAACCACAACTCACTCCATCCTACTATTGAGCGACGCAGTACCTTGAACTTAGTCAAGAATTCCTTTGATGCCAATAGAAACAAGTGGGCTATGACCTGACTGTCTACTGTAGCTCTGTTAGGAATTCAAAGGTTATATTATAATGCTATAGAAATAAGTACCAGTATCAAGATTTCCTATGATCGTATCCTCGCCAAATCTCGCCTTCGTCCACAACGACTCGGCTGGAATCCTTCCATCCCTCTCGAGGCCGAGAAATTGCCAGGATCTTGTTGTGTGGAGCTTATATCCTCTATTGGGAAACACTGACACAACTCCAGGATGCTCTGCAATAAAATCCTCAAATTAGAACAGCAAGAGAGACACCAAATAGTCAAAACAGTGGAGTTAGATGCATCACTTGAGATTTCCATTGCCTTCTCCTCTTCGATGGTCGCCGCAAATCCATTGATGCACCTTGTGTAGGAGTAAAAGATTGCATCTTTGGCCTCCTCCTTACTGGAGTTGATCCTCAAATCAGTAAATAATATTTGCAGCAAAGAAGGAAGTAAAGAGATTAAAACAAAAAACCAAAAAAGAGGAAACTTTGCTGATGTCTCACTCTCCCAAAACCGAACCCAAGAGCTCATAATGGGATTCCGTTACTCTCTGAACGACATCTGAATAGTCCTCCTTGGCGATATCAGAATGCCCACCAAGGTAAACCACATAGGACTGCACGAGAAAAATGAAGCAAAAAAATAAAAGGACCCAGATGAGCTTCTTAGCTGAAATCCTGAAAAAGGTTCATAAAAATGCAATCTTTGGAGGAAGTGAAGCAAGAGAAGCCATTAACAAGCGATTGCCTTTTTGGCAGCAAAGGTGGGCCTTTGCAATAGAAGGGAGAAGAGGAAGGTGCTGAGCAAAGAGTAGGAGCTCCTCTTCCCCATCTCTCTCTCTCTCTCTCTCTCTCTCTCTCTCTCTCTCTCTCTCTCTCTCTCTAGAGACTAGGAGAGAAGCCCGTAGAGTATCGCACCTGGTGTTCCCTATCTTATAGGTTTGAGAGAGAAGCTTCTCATGATCCGGCTCCGATTTCAAAGCAGCTAACATCTCTCTACTTTGTGATAGATAAAATGTGATAATCCATATAATAATTAATTAAATCCAAGATTTAGATACGAATTCGGATAGATTATTAGGCGGATAAATACATATGAATATTTTTTTTAATACAGATGGAATAAATTAAGAGACAATTAACAAAATATTAAGAATTCCAAAAAATATTGTTTCTGTATGTCAAGTACATACAAATTTAATAAAATCGATCTCCATATATAATATGAACCATTGCTATAATAATATCAATATTTACTATTTAAATAAATAAATTAAAAACATAATATATGGATTATAGTGCACTAGAGAAGATATCTTATGAAATTCTGGCTTCAGATGGTGGGGAAAAACTTGATGATAATTTTTTTATTTTTGGATTAATAATGAGCTGAGATCTCAGCTAATGATATATCCGGTGCCAATTAACTGAGACAAAAATAGAATCCAACTCTCGATCAACATATTGAGAGGAGAGGACAGAGGACCGTGGCAATTAAGGGGATACTTTAAAATTGCTACATAATTTTGTCATCCTTAAAAGAAAAGTTGATGATAATATTTCTGTACCACTAACATCTATATCCACGTCTACATCCCTGAGGGGTATGGGTTCTCTGCAAACTAGTTGTATGGAATTTCATGCAATTTTTTTTTTTTTTTTGATGTTAAGGAGCTGTTTTTAGTTATGTATTACTAAGCTACCGACCCATTAGCTGCGTCGGAAGCAATGAGTTTATAAAATTCTGGGGGGGGCGTGTCCTAATCAGTTGTAGCAACTAGAACCGGAGGACACACTGGCCCTAGCCGTTGCCCAGTTAGCTACAACATTACATTCTCTCCCTATGTGTACAAACCTAGTTTCCAAACATTCCTTTCCTAGCCTAAGGCATTCATGCACCATGTTTTGATGCGCCAAGAACTATTCTCCACGCTCTGCATGCATTTGATAGCCTCCTGGCAGTCTGACTCTATGATCACTCTCCATTATCTACAGAGCACCCTCAAACCCACTTGGATCGCCCACAATTCTGTTTCCAGCGCCGAGTTCCCCGGGCACGGTTCCCACATTGCCTGAATAAAGTCACCTTTGTTGTCTCGGAAGATTGCCGCTGCACCGCCTTAGCTCGCTCCCGCTGGAAACGCCCCATTTGTGTTAACTTTTATCCATCCTTACTGCAATCTAATACGTGACATAATTAAAAAACCATCATATATTTTCTCTTTATTATTTATAAAATTTGTTTATAATACCTTGTTTTTTTAATGATTTTACACTCTCTATTTTTAGCCCTATGATTTTGTGAATATGTGCAGAAAAATATCATGAGTTAGATTTGGGCTAACACTGTGAGAATATTCAATTAAGTAGAGATATTTTATTTTTAAAATAATTAAAATGTCATTAAGTATGATTTGGCTGAGAATATTTTTATAATTTTCTTAGTAAATTTAATTTAATTTAGAGGTTTAGTTAAGTTTAATTAACTAATCTAATTGCAAGGTGTTTCTGCATATATTCGCCAAGGTTCAATAAATAGTGAAAAATATATGGTGTAAATCGGTAAAAGATAGGGTGTCATATGCAAATTTTTCTTATTATTATTATAAACACTCTACTCTATTTATACTTGTTATTCGACTCTTGCATTTTACTTTTATTACATTAGAAATGAATGTCCATTGTATTTTTAACAGACAATTATCATATAAATAAATTAAAATAAGTTTCGATATAAAATAACCTTCTTAATATTCTTGAGTAAGTTTTTCAATATTGAAGTAAAGATAAAAGGAGTGTCTAGATTTTTTTTTTTTTTTAAAAGTAACATAATATTCTATATTCCATTAGATATTGTTAGGTTAAAAATAGTTTAGTATGTTTTTAAGGCTTTAAAAGGAAAATGTAAGAGTGGAATATAATAGGATGTGTATATATATATATATATATATTAGATCCACTTAGGTACTTCTATCAAATTAAAATTAAATCCTATATGAAAAGGTTGACCATTGTTCTAATAGGATCAATTTATTTTTAAATAATCATCTAAAAGTTATTACAAGATAATATTGAAAATTTGATCAAGCTCTTCCTCCATGTTCATCAAAGGGGAAAACCATTAATTCTTGAAGCAATGAAGCTATCCCTAGATGACTCTGCCACTTCCAATAAGAAGCTTAGATTGATTTGCCTTTTTCTTCCCTCTTCCATGGCTGCAAGTTATTACTGAGATGGTCATACCATACCAATCTATTTTGATCCTTATAAAGTTTTGATTAAATTTTCATCCAAAATTAATCCTATGTATCATCTTCGAATAAGACTATATATTTATGTGGGGGTTAATTTTATCTCACATAACTTCTAGGTATTCCTCTCATTTAATGCAGTCAAAGCTGTCCATGTTGTGGAAAAAAAGAGGCTAAACTCTTGATTCTCATAGATAAAGTAAATGGTATTCATAGAGTAAATGCTATTGTTTGGGGTTTGGGTTTGCCTTCTTGGGAGATTGATCCTGATCTCCATCAAATATGGTTGTTTCTAAGTTCTCAAATAATATATTGCCACTGGAGTCCATTGCAAGCATTGTGCACATGGAACAAGTTGTCCTCCATATGCTACTATCTTCAAGTCAGTGCAAGTGGTGAAGAGTTATACTATGACTAATGAAACTGATATGATCTTCTATGGCTGTGGCCAAATAAAAGTAAAGAAGGAAGTATATATAAAGACACTGAAATGTGCATCAATCAAGGGCTGTGGAGCCCTACCAAAGTGGTCAAACATTACTTTCAATTTGAAGTTATTTAAGTTTTTCAATGCAATGCATGTAAAATAATATCGATTTTAGACGATAATAATACGATAAGTATATTGAATGGATGTATATTTATAATCTTTGTTAGTTGAATTCCGATCGATATCATTTAATATGTATTGAAAATGTTATTAAATTCTTTATAATTTTGTCTCTAATAGGTATTTTTAAATTTGATATGTGATTTAGTCAAATATTTATAAGTAGAATAAAGTGACACAGATGAAGCTATAAGGTTAAACTAATCATAGATTAGTTAAATATAATTTTTCATAGGTAATAAATTGTGTGGTAGTGGCACACCTCCATAAAATATGGAATAAAAGTGGGAAAATGGGATTTAAATCCATGATCTCTGAAAATAATTGGCTCAGATACTATGTTAAAAATCAGTTGACCTTAAAAAGGTTAAGACAATGGATCCACGAAGCATATTTAATCTAGCAAATAAACACTATCAAGAAAACGGCCCCATTCTTGCCCAATCTAATTGACTAGTTGATTAACTCTATGAATAGTTAAATTGGACAGTGGGTTGATGGTGAATTATAAATTCTCTTGTTATGGGTTACCAAACTTTCAATTCCTACTTCAGTCAGCTCCTGACTCTTCCATGATACATCTGTAATAATTTCTTCAAGGAATCCTTTGTCATGAGCCCTCTTTTTCTAAGTTGCCATTTTGGACTCTTCCATTGTCTTGCTGTTCTTCCTTTGTCACTGCATTATCTAAAAGACAAAAAGAAGGTCATACCAACTCATGAGACTTAAGAGAAAACAGGGGGTTTCTTTGCATGTGATACAATGCATAGAGATTAGTCCCTTGAAATAAAACTGATTAGTGTTCTTGGAGGAGAGAACTAAGAGAAGGCAATGAGGATCACACCTTTTGCATTTATTGCTTTGATCATGGTTGCGGTGTTCGCCGTCGGGTCTGCGACTGCGAGACTGGAGGCCATGGAGCATGAAATCCACCCACAAGGTTAGTGATTGTAGAAATGAAGAGTCAATCTGCAAATTACTTAAAAGGAGGTAGGAAAAAATAGTTTTTCTAATTATGAACCTTGCTTGAAGCACTAGAACATATGCATAGAAATTTTAATCCCTAATAAGTATCAAGTACTAAATAAGAAGGCCAATTAGATATTAATAAGAATGCAAGATGAAGGTAACAAGTAGCCTTTAATCTGTGCTTGCATAACAATAGATTTTATTTACTTGCTTTTCTCTTTCTTCTGATTCTTTCTGAATATTTGCTGCAGGATGCAGGTGCTGCTGGTTTGTTCTCAGGCCTTTGATCCACTGTGGCAAAGTTTGCTGTGGAGATGATTGCTGCATATAAACAGTACAAGAATTTAATTTCCTTCCTAATAATTGAATTCTATCAAATTCTGAGATAGACTTGTGCAACATGAATGTTGTATGAGATCATTGTTCTACAGATATTTGTTCCTGTTCTTCTTCACCCTCAATTCATTGATGTAATAGATGTGATACTCTTCCCATAAATAAGAGAAAGGAAGGTTACAGTTAATGCAAAATTAGCTTGAAGTGCTCCATGTTTTGTGTTTGGTACTATTACAAAATTAGCTTGAAGTGCTCTAGGGTAAAAAACTGCGGGTCCTATTTTAGAATAAACCAAACACTATTTTAAATGTAATAGTACAAGAACAACTTATGGACGAATCGTCGATATCTATGATTATATCTATAATGATTTCGTTCAGCTCTCCCTTCTCCGTGCTTGATATCCAACCTCTATGATTCTCGAGATTGATTCCTTGAGACAAAGTTCGTCAAGATACAAAGTAGCCAAGATATATAGAAAATATTTTAGTACCTTTCTTCGCAGTCTCCCAAAACTCCGGTCAGTGATCTCTTCAAAGATAACTTAGTGTAAGGTTAAAAACCCTCGATTTCTTCTTCTAACTCAACAAAAACTGCACCATGCCTGTGCGTTTGAATGCCCTGAAGTGAGTTTGAAATGGGCGTGAATCACTTTCTTACATCATCCGTTCTGGAAAAAATGAATAGAAACTAATTTTAACCAACTGCCCTCATCATACTTATTGAGAACCACTATCTAACATCTGCACAAAACTTCATATATATTTTCCCATTGCGAACCGCTGCCAAAGAATTAAATTCTTGACTTGAAATTCAGTCTTCCACATAAATACTTTTCATAAAAACTTCATCCAACTTCTCCAGATGTGTGTTAATAATCAAATATAAAACCTTACATAGATGATTCAAGTTCAACTGTTTATTAACATAATCAAAAGATTTATCATCACAGCAGTCATTAATTTTCTCCTCTCAAGGTTGAGATTGAAAGGAAGTAGTTGGCTAGGCATTTAAGTTGGGACATGTCATAGCAATTAGATATTCCTGGGCTTATTCAGGTTGAAGACTAGTCAACAATTTAGAGTAGCTAGCATTGAATGCATCTCACAACAGACACCAAGTAGGTATCTTGCAAACTTTCAATTCTTGTGATGTGGCAACTTAGCTCTCCTCTGATGTCTTCCCTTAAAGATAAGAAGGAAGACTTCGCCTATTCTCTTTCTCAACAGTCAGATGTCAGCGACCAACAAGAGATGAAAGCAAGAGTAGTGAGTCCAACAAAGGGGCTGTAACATGTCATACTTCCATCTCTTTCCACTCATGACATGAAGAAACATTTGAATGTTCTGGATTCATGAGCATTATTGTCCTATATAATGGTTAGAGCAGTGTACATATTCCACAACTAAACATCTTGGCTCTCAAAGAAAGAGAACCATGAGAAGGAAAACTCTGCTAGCTCTCATCACTTGGCTCATGGTGGCGGCGTTCTTCGTCACCACCACGACTGCATCACTGCGTATATATCTCTTATACTTCTAATATGTGTTAATGGAATATAATTGACTTCAGGGTAAAAATAGTTTCGGTGCAGGAATTTAAATACAATAGTTTCCAGGCCTCAGAAAAAGTAGGTTGCCGTACTCCAACAATTCTTTGTTTCAATCCTTTCAATCTTACTACAATAGAAGTGAAATATACTAGCTTCTAGGCTATACTGGCTATAATCTTTCCTTGATAGAGGAAGAACAGAAAAAATTCTAGATTATTGTCCACAAGAAGATATATAAGAATCATTAATGGCTACCTTCAGAATTAGTTCTCTGGGGAAATTCAACCATAAAACATAATCCAAAATTTTAGAGGAATTTTGCTTGTTTAGGCAGTGCTTGTCGTTTGTTTTGTCATGTAATTGTTGAACAGAAAGAATATAAAGGTCACCTTTCTTGTTTGCTGAAGCTTGCAGGTGCTGCTGGCTGATTCACAAACCTCAACCAACATGCGGGCACGCCTGCTGCGGGTGGGATAATTGCTGCCCTCCAACACCACCACCACCACCGATGGGATAAAGTTCGGAACTTTGGAGTCCTGAGACAGCAGTTGTAAGGAACTGGGAAGGAACAATGGATAGTTTTGTATGCCAGCATATAATAGTAGCTAGTATTTGCCAATAAATACCCTGTTCCTCCACTGTCCATGTATATAATTCTCTCAATGCTAAACAAATTTGATGATAAAAGTATAATTCAGATGCAGGAGTATAACAAAATGACATAAATGAATCCATTTACAAGTAGTAAGAACTCTCTTTCTATCTCTACTTCTATAACTGAAGTACATGCAGCTTCGACAAGAGCACCAAATATGCCAAACAAGGAAGCTGTTTTAAATTACAAGGAACCCAAGATCTTAAGGTACATAAATACCCACAAGGTCACAATCCAAAACCCACAGAAGAACCCACAACCAACGCATGAACAACTACTATCAGTGACTCCAACAAGAAAGCGACAGTCACCAATTGAAGGGTCAAGGTAAGTTATCATCCCGAGCCCATCAAAATCGCAGCTCTTTGCATCCTGCTTCTGTAGCTGATAATAGCTGTTGAAGGCATAAGAAATATTACCCTTCTCCCCAATAGCATTGCATGATCCTCCATAGTAGAGAGTGGTGCAATCTGCCATACTGCAAGCCAGCTTTATATGATTCCCGACACCATCAAGATTTTGAAATGGGTTGGCGACACACCACCTTGGTGGAAGATATTGAACATTTTTGGCGTTCTTCAACCCTCCGTTCCCTAAACCAAGGTTCAAGGGATACTTGGCCTGACCATCAAAAGAAAAAATGCCCCAGTGCCTCTCAAAATTACCAGGAAGTACATTCTTTTGCTCTTCATCGAGAAGACCGAACAGATACATATCCACTGGAGGAACTCCTGGTCTGAGAGGGGTTCCTTTATTGCTCAGAACATGGTTGATAAGACCTTGGTTGAAAGCCCTTGCAGCACTTAGGTTTGCACTTGGTGCTCCATCAGTTGGCCAACCCACCTCCCCAATTGCAATAGGGATCTGTCCATATCCAATTCTGCTCAGAGCAGCCACTAATGTGTCAAAGTTGCCATCAAAGGCGTTGTAGTATACATTTTGGCCATCTACAACAGGGTGAGAAGAGCCCTCAAAGAAGGCATAATCTTGTGGAAAATCTGAACTCTGATATAGACTAAGGAAAGGATAGATGTTGACGACAAATGGAGACCCATTGGAGTTCAGAAATGAGACGATCTGGGTCATTATTTGAGTAAGCTCAGTTCTAAACATCCCTTGAGATGGAAGAGAAGCAGACTGATATGCATCAGCATTGCAAGGGACCACTAACTTTATGTAGCCTGCTAGATTTACTTTCGCTAGTGATTGCTGAAGGTTGGCCATTGCTGGAAGAACAAAGGACTGAAATTGACCCTGGTAGCTTGAGAGGAAAGGCTCATTGCCTACAGCAATATATCTGTTTTTATATGATGGTAATGATGAGCATCATAAAACATGTACCAAAATAAAACTTCAATAAGCAACTAAACAAGAAAGTAGAAGATGAGAAATAGTAAATCTCAAAAACTTTCTCAAATACAACAAATATAATTTCAGAAGCAATGATCAATAATCCTAGATTCTCATTATTGTAGTTGTGTGGACTGCACAAAAGAAAATGACGAAGGGATATCATAATAAAGCAGTGGACAAATATCTTATACATATCTTTAGAAAGTAAACGTACTTTGGATGAAACAGAATAATGTGATAAAGCAGATTGTTAGTTGTACTCAGCAAGAGGCTTTCAAATACTAGCCACAACCATATAGTTATCCATATCCATTTTAACTCCTCATTACACTGGAATTATAGAAAACACCCTATCCACAGGATATCATGCAAAACCCAGAAATTGTTTATTCTATCTTTCCATTGGTCATTTGTAACATTATTCCAACTCATACAAAAAGGACATCATACACCAAGAGATTGAGAAGTAAGACCAAAATGTGGAACATAAGAAAAGGGGAAAAAAACATGTTATCATCCCATTTTCCAATATCAAATGTATTAACTTAGACGTGTGACAACTTGTAATTTGATAAAGCAGCTTTTTTCTAAAAGTGGATATATATATAAAACAGTAAGATGCACTTACTGAAACATATAAGAAAAAGTACTTTCATTTTGGCATCAGAGTTTAACATCCCAAACTCTGGATATTTTTCTATAAGGAGGGATCTAACTTTTCCACTGATTTAAGTGAACCACACAATGTTTGTAGGTGACAAAAATTGGCAACTTTCATGTGAATCAAGTTAATCCCCTCGAGTTGAATGGTTCCACCAGCTGAATACAGAAATTCAAAGAAATCAAGTCAAGATTTCTTCCTTTCGTGGCAACTCATGACAAAGTTAAAATTAAACCCGAACAACTCCCTATCTCATTTTTATAGTATTTTTAACTAATTAATGACGTGTTTAAAAGAGAAACAACAATGTGTAGGAACTGGAAAACCTTTATATCTCATATTCCGGAATAAGTGCTTCAATGAAACTTATACACTCCATTATTAATTATATTTTCTTTTACTCACAGCAATTTACTGTTTTGTTCTAAAATAAGTATCTCGTATTAAATGAACAATAAGAAAGATCCAAAGATCCCCACAGATCTTTGGGCAACACTGACTTGCAGCATCAAAAATGCTATATCTGCACATGGTGTATAGGATAACTCCATATACATCTGAATCACGTAATTGCTTATCCACTGAAATTGGAAAGAACTAGTGAAAGCATATCACATCCTAAAGAACAACATCAGCCATGGATGCTTAACCTACTACTGCATCATAGCTCAAAAAGGGAAATTTGACCCACAAAAGTAAAGAACTCACTCAAATTAGTGCCAACTTACCTAATATTGACACCTCCTTTGACCATATATCTCGTAATATTCTGAGAAACCCAAACATCAGAAGCAGCAGCGGAAGAGGCCAAAGTCCCCAAAATGTCATTCGGCATCCCCACCATCACCTCAATGCCGCTCCCCATCAGTGCCCTTAAGACGGCCGGATCGGTATCGAACAGCTTCACTTTCCCAATCTTGTTCTCCTTCAAGAGATCTACCACTACGAAGGGCGAGATCTTGTGGGAAGACAAGGTCCCCCAGTTCACCCCAATGGCCGAATCCACAAAAAGATCGCATCTTTGAAGGACCAACAAGAAAATAAGGGATAAAACCAAGTGAGTCTTCGCCATTTCGTCCCAAACTACGATCTTTAAAAGAGATTTGAAGGGCTCATGGGGAACCAAGGAGCATTGCGGTGGATTTAGGGAGGTGGGATGGTGGTTGCGGCCATAGAGGGTGGGGGAGAGTGGTAGGAGCACCAGTGTCAGTAACTATGAAAAAGGAAATGGGATTCCATCTTTCACCTTATAGTATGAAATTCCTACTACTCCAATAAAATTAAGCTGTCTATAAAGATGTCACTTTTTCATTGATGATATTACCATTTGGCGGAACTGAGCTTTGAGGAGATAAAAATTTTGTTGCAGTAAATTTAAATAGGCTTTTCTTGAAAACGACAAGGTAACCTGCGTGTCTAGAATATATATTATTCTGTTCTAATACTTTTTTTAACTCAGTGGGAATCGTGAAAGGTAGAATTTCTTCTCTTTTTTTCTTCTTTTTTTTTCCTTTTCTTTGGGGGGAAAGATGGATTTGAAGGGGTAGATGCAATCAGATATTATCATTTCAAATTTACTTGTTTCCAACTCTAAATAAATCCTTATCTATACTTTTAATTTATACATTTAAAAATAGTTTACAGATGATAATGCTATGGAACAAGAACAAAGATAGCTTTCGTGTTTATTATCAATGATGTAATGGTGATATGCAAACAATGGACATTTGAGCGAGTATGTCCATTTCTTAGGAGGTATATAGTCAAGTTTGGGACCTATCAGGATTCAGGAGGTATATGTGCAAAATTATGACAAGAATTTAATGTCTGAAATTACTAGATCCCTTGCTCAACAATATGAGCATATGGTCACTATTTCAATCTGGTTTCTTTAGTAAAACATCCATCAAAAGACTAAAACTTTGATTCGCTATGGATATGATAAAGTGTGTTTATAACTTTGTAGAGTATATAGGACTAGAATCAGTATCTCAGATCTGAAACTAGAATTTGCATCTTTGTGATTTCTTGTGGAGCTCTGACAGTAGAATCTAACAATACTAATTCAGACTATATTTCCCAACCATACGAAGAAAGAAGGATGATGTTTAACATCAATCACGTTAGGATCAAACTAATAAATGTCCGAGAATGTTCATCAAAGGAAATATATATATATATATATATATATATATATATAATTTAAATCAGACGTGTAAACTAGGAAGCCCCATTCTTGAATCCAGAGTTAGGAAGTAAATTTTTGTTCAAATTGCTAACTATCCACCAGATCCCCGCACTCCACCGTCATAAGTCATCTCACAATCACATTTGGAGACTGAAGAGAAATTATTGTCCTCTAATCCGAGAACCTCCTTTTCTCCAAGTGTAGAAACTTAATATTTTCTACATGCCCAAAATTGCACAACCTTAAATAGAAACAAAAACGGAGAAGATAACCTCACAATAAAGCACCCAAATAATTACAATACATATAAATCATAATCTTCACCTCAAGAGATAATAATCAAGGTATAAACCTAATAAGGCCAAGTCTTCACAAATAGAAAATTATCAAATTTACAAGACAAGTTTACAAGAGAGGTAGGAGATATAATAGAAGGTCACTAACTTTTTATCTAGCAAAACTCCAAGATGGATTTTCTTTCTTCCCTTGCTCTCTAAGATGACGCCAAAATAAAGAAGATAACTAAAGTTCTCTCGACATACAATGACTTACTTTTATATGACTAAAAAAACTCATACATAATAAGATAAAATATTATTCTCAAAATGCTCCTAATAAGTATGAGAACTATCAAAATAATCTTGGTAGTAACACACCAATTAATTAGATGAAATAGTAGGATAAAAATGATAACTAAGTTTGACACTAACTTTTAATAAAAACTTGACTCACTTAATGCTTCTCCAGTGACAGGAAGGACATTTGATCCCTCTTGTTCAAGAAAATCACTACCATGTATGAGAATGTAGCTTTCCTGTCTATTGATGCAATAGTGGATTAAGAGCAGTGAAAGAAGGGTTTAGAAGACTAACAAGACTACAAGTCCATGCCCACGTGGAAATTATGTCTGAAACTAGCGTTTTATGTTTCAAAAGAAAACTAGACCACTGATTTGAGTCTCTGCTCTTCTAGTGTGCCTATATATTGGCAGAATCACTTCTTAGTCTTTAGAGGAGACTTAAGAATAACAAAGGATCCAACTCCTGATGGCCAAGGTAGGTGTTTGAACTTTGAACACTGGCTCTATCAAATTTGGTGAGCTGAGATGGTCTAAATTCTTGGTTGATTCACTTCCAGCAAAAGATTGTTCTGAAGCTCTACATGGAGGACAAGAAGAAGCGCACAAAGGCCCTCAGAACTGCTGTCGGCGTCTCGGGTAATCGATGTCTGAATCTCCTCTGATTTATCTTACAAGCAATTGAGCAGTATCTGACATGCTTGTAATCTCCTACTCTACTTCCAACTTTGGTTCTTAGCAACTATTGATTCAAGCCACTACTACCCATCAACTGTAACAAGTTACTTTGTCATATAACTGAATAATACTTCAACTAGTTCTTCTCTCTACCATCAACCTTCTGACTGTCTTTTAATAGAACTTGTTGATAATATTAATCGCATAGCATCTTGCCATCTTTTACTCTGTTCGTTCTTTTACTAGCTTTAATTTCCATTGTGGAGCTTTCAGATAAGAAAACATCGGCAGATGAAAAGTAATAAAAATTGTGTTGACTATCTATGTATAGGTGTTGAATCTGCATCACTGGAGGAGGACAAAATTGTGGTGGTCGGTGAGGGGATTGACTCGATCGAGCTAACAATGATGCTTCGAAAACGAATGGGCTACGCCGACTTGGTTAGCGTCACTTCAGCTGATGAGAAAGATGATCAGAAGAAAAAACAAGAAGAAACAATACTTTCCTATCAATTTGGTGCCATAAAACCACTCCCTGTTGTAATTCATGAGCCTGGCTATGATCATAATAGTTGTATCATTATGTAAAACGTATGTAGCTTTCTTTCTAAATTATAGATTCTGAGGGGTTTATTTGTGTTCATATGATTGGGAAATTATGCTTCATAATTTTGTTCACCTAACGTATCTAGATTTGATGCATGGGTTCTAACAATATGAAGGATGATGAATAGTACTGGATGAACAGTGTCGATGAATATACTAAGGCTTTAGATCAAATCCTAAGAAATCTTTTTATTATTATTAGAGAATCCGAAGCTTTGAAGAGATCAAACTTGTACCTTTGGGAGAAACAATTTTTATTTTAAGATCTCACCTTCACCGCATGTTCTATATCGAGAGTCACTGAGGTTAGAAACTGATCACACGAAGATAAACAATTTTATTTATTATTATATTGACAACGTGAGATAGATATGTTTCCCTCAAGTTTTGTTGGAAATAACGAGTTACAAACTAAAAAACTATTAAGTGGTGCACAGCAGTGACAGGTTGCAGCCTGTTAGCTAAAAGCAATTAATATGCATGCATTAGTGAATCTCCATATGATAAGATAAAAATGACCTATTTTTTTTATCATGCATGAGAAAGACCTCAGCATAGTCTTTTTTCTCAAGCACTGCTAATAATGCTTGCCTATCACTTGATTACATAGAAAAAAAATGAGCTCTGATTTGGATGCTCATCTCAATCTATGTCTAATTTCTTTTGCCATAGTTGCAAACTTATTGCCATGATTTCATGTTACTAGATAATTTGCACAGAGAGAGAGAGAAAGAAGAAGTCTCATAATTAAGATGTGGAAGTAGAAACTAATTCCTTCAAATTTAACTGGTGGATGAGATTAGGCAGAAAAGGATTATTTTTAAGCTCCAAAATGGAGGACGAGAAGAAGAGTAAAAAGGCATCTCTTGAAATCATTCAGAAGCGTAATCTTTGATATGATAATTAATTTCCTACTCTATTTCCAACTTTGGTTTCTCAATCATCTCTCAAAAGTACTCGTCTATTAATTATATCTTCTTAGGAACTACTGGTTCCAGCTACCTACTCATCTCCAATTGTAACGAGTTCATATGACTGATCTCGACTATTTTCATTTGAGGGGAAAACCTGAAGATGGATATCAGTAGAATATTTACTAATTGGTTACAGCCGGAGACACAAATAAAAAAATGGGGAATAGAGAGATTTATATCAGACAATAATAGAACATAATATCGAGCATAGGATAAGAAAATAAAAGTACTCATGCACAAAGAGTAGGCCTTGAAAAGTGAAAACAAGCCTCCAACTTTGTCATAATCTGCAGCAAAAGTCTTTAATTAATCTTAGTCTTGGCGAGAATAAATGCATAAAGGGTCAGTCAGTCTTTGTGGCTTCATCTAGACCAAGATCCTAGAGAAGACAGAGAAAATCCCAAATGGACAGAGAAGCCTCCATGAACAACGTGCAAACAAAGGAGGGAAGAGAAGGGCCTCCCGTCATGAACTTGGTTCCATGAAGGGGACGTATACACAAATTTCTTCACACATCTTTCAAGAACTGACTTGAATTTGACTTTTCAAAAAGCACGAGCCACAATCTAATCACTGTTCTTTTGTTCCCACGTTATTGTAACTCGTGTTTACTTGGTTTCAAGGTTATATTGCAGATAACTTGATTGATATCACATGAACAAAGTAATTAAAACTTTAAGAAGTTAGAAAGCTAGTTGGTAGCAAATTATCACTGCAGATTTTTAGATATCTAACCTTAAACTTCAAATCCAAAATATTGGAACTAATCAGAGTAATGGCCCTATAACTAGAGGACACTGGACACCTCATGGAAGTCAGATCAAATAGATCTAAGGCATAGAAGATCCAGCTACTAAGATAGGAACAGTTTGGACTTTCATTCTTCTTTTTCTTTTTTCAGTTTTCTCTTTTATTGCAACTAATAGAATGAATGAATCTTATGTCAATTCTTTTTATATTATTCTCTTCCTTCTCTTTCCCATACAGCAAAAGGTGGTCATGAGAGTGCAGATGGAAGACCAAACGAAGCTTACCAAAGTATTACAAGCTGTTGCTGGACATCATGGTATTCTCAAGATAAGCTTTTAAGAGAACTCCAATTGGCTCATAGCCAACATCACACACTTAGCTGATCATATTTACATAACTAATGTTTCAACAAGTTCAATTACTGTAACATGTTAATATTTATTATTGCTTAGTACAATATTCACAGAGTTGGAAAGAAAGGGAAAAAATGTTCCTATAGTGGCTTTTGTGATAGGTGTGACTAATTTGGCAGTAGAAGGAGATGACAGAGATCTACTCGTCATCATCGGTGAAGGACTTGATCCAGTTGCGCCAGTGCTAATTCTCAGGAAGCTGGCTTGTTTCCCGGAGCTACTCTGCGTGGCCGTCGTCGAGGCAAAGAAAGAAGAGGAGAAGAAGCCTGATGAGCCAGTGAGAATTGTGCAATACAATATGTATGAGGTTCATGATTGCAGATATGAGCCTTTATGTTGCTTCATGTGAGCTCCATCTGCAGATATATTGGATGCATTTGGAGATAGGCTATGTATAAGTATAAAACTCTGGTAAATTGTAGTATATATTATGGTAAGAGAAGAAGTACAACAACAATTTATGAATGTTTCTTGGAGAAAGTCCTCTCTGTTTGGAACTGTGGCTATAAGAAAGGAAAGAGAAAATGCAGAATTTTGTGGTTTTCATTCTTCAATAAACAGAATAATAAAGATCACCTCACATAAATGGGCAAACTTGAGCATGGAGTAAGATTCATTCAAACTTGAAGTATGTCAGAAGGATTCACAAGAATCTGTGGATAAGTCTTACATGAATGATAAATTGGCAAATAAACTGGTTATTGGGTTGTATTCTGCAATGATGCTGTCATTGATCAGAAAAGGAGTTGTAAATGAATGATACTTGGCATGACTTCATGCAATAAACGAAATAGGATGATTGTTTTGATCATCACATCACTTCACTTCCTACAAGCTAACATGCAAACAGTACAAAAAGAGAGTTCTACCAACAAAAACATAGAATTCAAGTACAAAACAGGGCCTGCATGACTCCCTTGATGCCAACTAAGAAGTGCATCAAGTCCTTTGACAGGCTTCTTTAGATGGCATTCAGGGAGCCAGGCAGACCACCATGGAAGCCATTTTATGTCAACTGGACAAGTCGAGCTACATTAACTCTACTTACCTTCTTCTCTAGAGTAACTAGAAGGGAACCCACAAATCCAAACAAACACAATTTGGTATCTAGGTTCTCTCTAGCATTTCTACTCTTATTGCTCTTCATAAAGGGAAGGTGGGAGGAAGATCAGGGCAATGTGTGGTAGATATCAGTCCTCTCTTACAGAGGACTTCAAGCATTAAGTCATCTGCAATAAAAGTTTCTGGAGTAGAGCCAAAGGGCACCCTATTATTGTAGGCAGAGATCTTTGGATTCTTCCCTTCTTGTAGATGGTGAAGAAAATTATAAACACATGATATTTATGGTACTTGGAGCTTAACTGTGACAGATATTTGGACCAGTGTACATCCAACTACAAGCATCAGATTTATGGTAGTAATCTCGTGATAAGATTGTAGAATGAACCTTGCACTGTTCTAATCTAAATTAGAAGCCAGAGAGCTAAACACATATCAAACCTCTGCAGCACTGACACTTGAATCCAATGAAAACTGGTTATCAAAATGTGTACATTACATTCAACATTTTTAGCATTTTATCCGTAGCTTTACAGACTAAGACCGTCATCTAAAGAGAAGTTTATGAGCTTCTAGATGGAAAAACTATGAAAAAAGAATAAAATCTTCTGAAGGTTTCTGTTCATAGTCTTCTTTTCTCCTCCTCTCACCATGCTTTCTATTGCCAAATGATGCGACAATTCAACAACTTTAGCCCCTGCTTGTTCCTAGAGCTTATTGAACTCTCCTGTTTCTTTGGTGAGGCTCATTTCACAGGATGAATGGAAGAGGGCCAAGTTCACTACAAAAAACAACAATGGAGCACTACATTATGCACAAGCTTGAGCATACTCTTTTTGCCTTCTCCAAGGTGTATAAGATATAGAAAAAGAGAGTCCTAATTCTCTAGTTTTCATCACCTGTGAGAATTACATCAGTTGCGCAAGTTCTCATGGTAATATCATTTTCCAAAGATCACAGCCTGCAAAGCCCAAGACAGAAAAATAATTGAGGAAGACAGCTTTATAGAAGGGCAGAAAAAATGCCTTGCAAGAAAAGGAGAACTGTATCCTTTCCCACAAACTGAATCTTAACCAACATGCTCTCAAGAAAAGGAGAATGAAAAATATCATCTTAACCAACATGCTCTCAAGAAAAGGAGAATGAAAAATATCATCTTAACCAACATGCTCTCAAGTATCCTTTCCCACAAATTAGGGTCTAGAACAAAGCTTGTATATGGAAATAGAGATAAATTAAACAGTTCCTTTCCCAAAAAAAAATGCAACTCTTTGCATGACTGAAGTACAAAACCAGAAAGAAATCAAGATTTAGCTTTTCGAACCAGTTATACCTTTGAAGTTTGAACATCTGTGCTACAATCATCAGAACAACAAAGAGAATGGTACCGTTTTGCCTCACTAAAATTGGGACTCCAAACGTAACTATTTTTTTTTTTATAAGAACAACAAATTTCTCTAGCTAGAAACTGTACATGTTTTCAGGAACTTACGACTCGCATCAGGACTAATAGTCTCGAATCTCAATCCCATCCTCATATCACATAAGATAAGATAGCAAGATAAACTCATCATGGATAACACAATGCTTAGATTTCAAATTTCTAACTTGATCATGTCATCAACATATTAAACCACATGCAATTAATGATTTGTCTGAAGATTTTACCTTTACATATTCGTTTTTCAGTAGCAGGCTTCTAGATTTTTATAAAATCAACCTCTAAAATCTAATGTAAGAGGTAAAAGTCCATATACCCATAAAATAACCATTCATAAAACCAATCTTGACTGATCGATTCATGATCCAAATCAATCTGATCTCTTACATAGTTTACAACCCAATTTCCATCTTGACTGATCAATTGGACATCATCTATGTTTTATAGCCTAAGAAACAAGTACTACTGTTGTTGCACTAGATCTTCTTTGCTAGCAATAACGTAAATTTCTTGCCTTCATCTCCAAAAGAGTTTGTATTAGCTTCCATCTAGGTTCTACACTCAAATTAAAAGAACCATCCATGGTTGCCAATGAAGAAGATTCGTATATTTAGATTCAATTTCTCTCAGTAGTATGAACTGGGCATCATCAACAGCTTCGCCATTGACAGAGACTCCAATAGTTTGGTTATGCAAAAAGAAAGCAACACATACAAAAGCTTGATCCTGTTCAAGCTAGAAGCAGTACCCAAGTGTCCAATAGAGAGGACTTCCAATCCATCAAGAAAGAGAATAATGATAGACAGAAGAAACTAGAAGATTATAACCGCCAAATAATAAGCAAATAGCGTGACAAACAGTTGAAGCTAAATATTACAAGAATGAACCAAACAACCAAATTGGGGCACCATACTGACAATTATTAAACCAGACAAAATTAGAACTCTAGAATTTTGATATCACTAACTGTATACCAGAAAGAGAGTAAGAAAATGTATCGTATGCAGAGACCCTCGAGGCTTTAATCTCTCATTAGATTTATAAAATGAAGAAAAAGGAAAAGGAGACAAAAGAACCTTGTGATGTCAACTTCAACTCTAACTCTAGACTAGACTTCAGATGGAGTCTTTGCTTCAATGGAGAGTGCATGCAAACCACTATTCAACTCCTCTTGTAATAGATCATAAACAAGCCTGTGCCTCTTCAACAAGCTCTTCCCTTCGAACTCCTTAGAAACCACTCTCAAATTGAAATGGGTTTCTCCTCCACTGTTTCCTGCTACCCCAGCATGACCTGCGTGGACATGCGATATGTCCTCGATCTGCAACTCCGTCGGCGATAACCCCTTCTCCAGTCTCTCTCTTATCCTCTTCTCCCTCCCACCAACCCAACCATTCGGTTTCACAGGATTGGCATCGTTTAAATCCTCCAAACTATCATCCTCCACAGGAACAGAAAAATCCTTACCCAAAGAAATTTCGCCAATTCCATCAGTTTTCCCATCCAAGGTCAAATTCTCCCCTGCCAAGACTCCGCCTTTATCATCCAAAACGCCAAACTCCCCCGAATCGCCGGCGACGGCGTCGAGCTGGAGGGCCTTCTGCTGCATGAGCTTGAGCATATTGAGCATCCCACTATTCCTCGACGGCGTAAGGCTCTGCCGAAGGCCAAGGAGGTCTATAAACTCCGCCGGGACCCGAGCAATCACCTTCGCCGGCTCTCCCGACAGCCCAAAAACGAGAAGCGCGGCGAGACCCTTGGTGAGCGCCGAATCCGAGTCCGCCTCGAATCGCACGCAACCGCCGCCGTCATCCCCTGAGTCCCGGAACGCGCGGACCCAGACCTGGGACACGCAGCCCCTGACCTTGTTGGCCTCGACCTTGTGCTCGGGCGCGAGAGGGGGCAACCGGGTGCCGTAATGGAGGAGCTGCTGGTACTTGGCCTTGGTGTCGTCGACGGACTGGAAGAGGGAGATGATCTCTTGGAGCTTTGCGGGGAGGACGGAGTAATCGAGGTTAGAGGGATGGTCTTGGAGCTGGGCTTTGATGGGTTGTGGACGGGGAAGGGAGGATTTGGTTAGCGATTGGAAGGAGATGGGGGAGGAGAAAAGGAGGGGTTTTGGGGCGAGGAGAGGGTTGACGAAGGAGGGAGGTTTGAAGAGAGGGTTGGGGGAGAAGAGGCGGAGAGAGGAGGAGAGCGAAGTCATGAGAGAGATGGAGAGCGAAGAGAGAGAAAGGTGCTTGTTTTAGTTGATTAGAAGGGGCAAGAGAGAAGGGTGAAGGGAGGAGGAGCGAGTATATGGGAGGTATCAAATTTTTGTGAATAAAGTAATCAAGGCCACAAAATTAAAGTTGGAAATTCTAGAGGGTTCCCATAATTTTTTTTTAAAAAATTTATATAAATTACACTTATCTATTTTATATAATTTAAAAAAAAAAGTTATAATATGATTTTTTTTCTATAATTTTTATTTAAGATTTCGACATAAATTGACTATCGACCAAATAATTAAAATATATCTATCATTCCTCTTATTTCTGATATACCTCTAGCATATTTTTCACCTACCTTTTTATTTTTCTAGTTGCCACATTTTCTTATCTTTCTCTCTTTCCCATTTTTTTTCTTCTCTTATTTTGGAAGAGAAAAAAAAAAGAAGAAGACATAAATAATTTAAGTATTTATAAATTATTTTATATATTATAACGGAATATTTTTTTAAATACTGTTTAAGTTATTTTAAGGTGTTAATTAAAATTTATAGAGAAAAATAAATATTAGATTATAAAATTCTAAAAAGATAAATTATGAATCATAAAATAGATAAAATATATGTCACTATTTAATGGTAAAATTTATCATAAGTTTTATATTTCTCATTTTATTGACGTGCGATTGATCTTAATATACTAGAATACATTTTTGAAATTTAAGATGAAAATTAAAAAAAAAAAACCGATGAGGGATATTTTAAGCTCTTTTTTTTATCAAAATCAATCGTATATTTTCTATTTTGTCCGCTGTTATTAGTTTAACGTTAACTAATAATAACTTTTTATAATATTAATAAAATATAGGATTTGAACTATAAATATGGTCGGTGCGAGTGATAATAAAGATAAAATTTAGTTTGCTTCTAATAATGTTCCAAATATTTTTATTCTTATATAAGTTCTTATCTTATCCTTGTAACCTTGTTACACTATATATTGAAGCAAGACTAATAGACTAGCATGTAGTTATGTACAAAAGGTGAAATAAACATTATACTAAAACTAATATACCTTTTAGCCTACACCTCAAATTGGAGGTAGATTAAACATCTCTTTGTAACTACATTTTAACAAAATAAAACTTCAAAGAAGACTCCATCTTAACTGAGATCTGCAGCAAAATAATTTTGAATGTGGGATATGTCAGAATCATAGATAAAATAATGAGGATATGACAGTGGAGACTTCCATCTCATACTAAAACCTCATGTATTACGACACTCTTTTAATTATATAATTTAAGTTTCTTATAGTTCTTAAGAATTAACTAATAAATATTAGTATGATGACCAAGTTCATTTGAATTCTATTTGAATAAAATCCTTATAATTAAAGTTAGTATGATGACCAAGTCAAGGAGGCTAAATTCATATTGCCATATACATTTATAACACCAATTGAATCTATAGCATAGACGAGTAATATCAGCTCAAGACACAAAAAGAAATGAACTTATAGCATAGACGAGTACACGCCATGCATGCAACCAAACCCCATGCAGCCATCGATCTAATACTTGTAGCCTTTCACGTACAAGCTCTCCGACGCCGCCGCATCCACACTGCCAGCGGCGTACTTCCCCAGCGTGGCCTCGGAGTTGGCCTTGCACCTCACCAGGAACGCCTCCTGCGCCGCGCCCACGCTCTCCTTCTTCCCGCCCCACTTCTTGATCGTGCTCTGCTGCAGGGCCCTCCCGAAGGAGAAGGACAGCGTCCATGGCTTCAGCACCTCCAGCTTGTTCATGGCGTTGAGATTCTGGGTGGCCTCCTCCTCGCTCTGCCCGCCGGAGAGGAAGACGATGCCAGGGACCGCGGGAGGGACGGTGCGGCGGAGAGCGGTCACCGTGTACTCTGCGATCACCTCCGCCCCGACCTGAAAAATTTACGTCTTGACGTCTGATTAGTATGTAATGAGGGATCCTCAAGAAAAATTTCACATAATTATCACTAAATTCTTTTCAAATATCGCCTCCTCGATCCTCACCTTTGGGCTATCGGATCCAGGGGTGACCATGTTGGGCTTCAAGAGAGTCCCCTCCAGGAGCACATGGTGATCATTCAAGGCCTTGTAGACGGCGGCGAGCACCGCCTCCGTCACCGCCGCACACTTCTTAATGTCGTGGCTGCCGTCGGTGAGGATCTCCGGCTCGACGATCGGCACTAGCCCGTTCTCCTGGCATATGATTGCATACCTCGCCAGCCCCTGAGCATTCTGCTGTATGGCCAGCTCAGAGGGCTCATTGGGCCCAATCTTGAGCACCGCCCGCCACTTTGCGAATCGAGCCCCCGCCTTGTAGTACTGCTGGCAACGCGCCCCCAACGAGTCGAAGCCCTGGGTGGTCGTCTCGGAGTTTGTGCCGGCGAGCTCGACGGTCCCCTTGTCGACTTTGATCCCCGGGACCACAGAATTATCGGTGAGCACATCGACGAACGGCTTGCCGCCTGACGTCTTCTGGTATAGAGTTTCCTCGAATAGGATGACACCCGATAAGTACGTCAGGGCGTTCGGGGCGGTGAAGAGCAGCTCCCGGAGCGCCTGTCGGTTGGCCTCGATGTTCTCTACATTGATGCTTGCGAGGCGCTTCCCGATCGTCCCCGTGCTCTCGTCGGCGGCGAGGATGCCTTTCCCAGGGGTGGCAATGTACTTGGCGGTCTTGATTAGCTCATCTACGGAAGAGTGTAACATTTTGTTAGCCAGCACAAGGCGGCAACAATGGACCAATTCAACAATATTCGGATCCGGGTAGTGGTTTTCATAAATGGATCGGGTATTGGCCAACCCAATAAGTCTTGTATTTTAGTTATGGATTTACCATCATATTCAAGTGTAAAAATATAATGAAAAATATAGTATTTTTTTGTCTCACTATAATTTGGAACAAAATGGATGGGGTTTTCAATCCGAACCAAAATTTGCCATTTTTAATTTGTACTAATTGATGATAAAAATTACTCACCATTAACCTCTCCTAAATTATAATTTTATCTTTCAAAGAAGTGCACTATATTTGAGCTATAAAATAAAATTAGAAGTTAATTAGTTAACACACTCACAAGCATATCCTCCTCATTATTGACTACTCTCACAAACAAAACATGGAAATGAACTGAAAAATAAAAGTATGAAGATGTATAACAATCTATAGTAAGACCACTTACCTGCATATTTTCCTATGAAGGCAGACATGGCTGGTAATACCTAAAGAAAATGGAGAGAGAGGGGGAAAATTAAAGAGGAGGTTGGAAGAAAAGATTGAGTAATTGAGCTCAAAACAAAAAGGCATTTAGATGAGGAAGCTTTTATAAGCCCAACAAGAAGGAATATATCCATGGAATCTCCTACCTCTCACTGCCACGTGCCGAGATCGTGGCCCTCCGAGGTTTATCAGATTTGGATAGGGAAAGAGTGGTACCACTCGAGTGGAAGCTGTGCATGGGCTTATCTTCCCATGGAGGTGCATGTACGTAGATAGAGGATTGAGTGGAATGGGAAATTTGGGATTTTTGGAGGTTGCTCCAATAAAAATCCAATGCGTGTGAGACTTAGATGAGATCAAACACCCACTCCCCCGTGCTCGGCTTGACCCGTTTTGGTTTGGATAGGCCCAGCCCGAGCCCAAACTACCTATGGGTGGCACGGGCCAGCTCTTTACCCGCCCGCCCGTGCCCGAAAGCCCGTCCGTTTGGCCTGCAACTAGGCTCGCCCGTTCTGCTACAGTATTTACCCGTTTTGTTATAGTAAAAACCAACTAAATTTTTGGTACAGTACTGTTTTACATTGTTTTTTAAGAACATATTTAAATTTGTTTAATTTATTATTATTATTATTTTTAAATAGAGGAACATAAATATTTTTTTAAAAAATAAGCTAATAGTAAAAAAATTCTAATAATAGCTAAAATGTGGGTTGGCCCGAATGATTGGTGGGTCAGGCTGACCTGGCCCAACCGGCTAGTCCGATCTCTCATGGGTCGATGGGCGGTAATGGGCTAGACTATTCTAGCCCGGCCCGAACCCGACCCGGCCCGTGTGATTGATGGGTCGGGCCATGAACAAATACTTAAATCCGATTGGCTCAAAAAGCCCGACCCGAACCTGACCCAGCCCACTTGATGATCATGTCTAGTGAGACTGTGAGTCCTTCGTACTCATGTTTTTGGTATGTGCTTGTCCCAAGAACGATAAATTTTATATTTTATATTTTGATACTCAAAGAGATCTCTGTTTGGATATCATATTGACTTATCAACTATTTTAAAATTTTAAACTCATAAAAAGTAATAATTTTTATATTTTATACTCTGACAATATGCACACTAATTAAATCTCTTTATTCTCAATTCTATTGATAAGATGGATAGAATAACTTCCCTGTTGTTAATCTGAATATGCTACTGATTAAAGGATGAAGCCAATAAAATTTCAATCCAAGAGCATAAAAAGACATTCACATTTCTGTTCCTATATTTGATTCAATGTCTCTGCCTTTCAATCTTGCTTTATAATCGAGTAAAATGTAGAATCTCTATCCCAGTTCACATGTTCTAAAGTAAGTCTCGTTATTCTAGTATAGTAACTAAACAACAACTTAGTTTCTTCTGCTATATTAATTTATTATTTTATTTTCTCTAATTCTATATAACTTTTAAAAATTAATTTAATAACTTATCTTTACTATTTTGCTCCTAAATTAGACACCATCTAATTACTGCTACTACTTTACATTCATTTACATTTAATGAAAGGTATTTTCATCATTTGATTTAAAATATTATCAATCACCGATATAAATTCACTTATTTTTATTATTTTGATATTAACTTTATATCATAATTATTACTCTTTATATTAGTATTAACTTAAATAATAGAATAACTTATACTGATATTAACTTATCTTCTTCTAGTATTAAAAATTAAATTATTTCTTCTAAAATTAACTTTATTCCACAAGTGAATTAGCCTTCTAATGTAAACTGGGAAGCATATTCCAAATTTCGAACACTAATAATAGTTTTGTGTGTAGCATAATATGATAGGTATCTCACTTTTGCATAAGCAAAAAAAGCTCTGACAAGAAACAATGTGGTGATAAACAGACAATGACCATAACTAGAATCATACATAGATAACAAAGGGAAATATTCCTCACATACATAATGTATCTATACAACAAATGGAACAGATTATTCATTGGTCCACATATTACACAAAAGTACTTATTTGTGACAATTTTATCATGAGTTCGTGAAACAAGACATACAAATAGATAGCTAAGTAAACAAGCCAAGTACGGTGGCGAGATTGACTCCACGAGACATACTTTTTCAGTGCATGCTCCATGAGAGCTCCAGATTACTCCCCTGAGATCAAGGCTTCTGTGATACAAGAAGAAAGGCAATGATAAGTAAGTAAATACCAACAAGTGTACCATATTGATGTCCATAAGTGGACAAATAGTAGAGGATACACTTACTTGATGTACTTACTTTCCTCCTGGAAACCATGGCAATGGTTGCTGAAACATCAATGATTTGATTAAAGTGTGAACATCATAATTAAATATATCAGAAGCGAGAAAGAGAAAAATTCTGGAACTACTAAAGCTTGTAACTATATGATTCTACATGGATTCAGAAAAACTGGTCTACATGTCGAGTCCAAAAAAGAAGAGGAAAACTCTACAAGAATCTGTAAACATATATGTTGAAATGAGGAGAAGAGTAATCACAGGAAACAATGAGGTTCTACGGGATAAACATATATTTTGAACCATTATGAATAAGTTAAATGTAGAGAAAATTACTACGTACGCGGAGGTTAATCTCAACCTCAGTTTCAGGTCAATGGACTGGAACAACAGACCTGGTTGTTAGTTTTGCTGCAGCGAAAATTATGAGCAGTTGAAACTCTACAAGAATCTATAACTTTCACGAGTAAGGATAACAAATCTCCATGAGTAATTGAATCCAGAATATTTCTTTCATCTGCTTGACTGAAAAATCAGTGAATTTTTATAATATTTGTCTGACATGCAAGTGCGATGAAAATTTTCTTTCATGTATATTATTGGAAATATATGAAGCTTACCTATGAGAGAATCAGATTAATGAAGATGAAGAATGGAGGGGATGTGCTCAACGTGCTTCCAATCAATTGTTGTTAGCCTCGTTATAAACGCATCTGGCATATCCCTTAGGTGCATCTTTTGGATTGATTTAAGGTATCTAATACCTTCCGGTACTGTCCCCAGATTCTGTAATCCAATAAGGTGCAGATGCTGTAGGCTCGTCATTGTGCCATCCTGTATGTGAATCCAAACAAGTTGCAGCATATCAGCTAAATACAGGTGCTTAAGCTTAGGGAACCATCCTGCGAGAAAGGCCAACACTACTTTGCCGTCATACACCCTGTAAAGGTGAAGATCAACAAGATTAGACATGATAGACAAGGCAGGAAGCGGATCTTCTCGTAGTCCAGACCACCCCATTCTTAAGTCCCCAAGCTTTCCAAAGCTGCTAAACATCGAGGGTACCACCCCTTCCTCCAACCTGCCTTTTAAGTACAAAGATTGCAGACTTGGTAGAGGTTCTAAAGTTTCCAGATTAAGAATTACATCTGGGGTACTTGCAACAAGGCCAAATCTACTGAGGTGTGGCATCTTTGTGAGGGAGGCCCACAGTGCTCCACAATAGCTTCGTTCCATCTTCACGATAGAGAGATTTCTTAGCAGCGTCAAGTTTCCAATCTTCTGAACTAAAACTTTTCTGGCTTCTATATGTGATAAAATTTGTAAACTTTTTAAACTGCATATATCATCGGAAACTGATGCACCACTAAAGCAATAAAAAGTTCTACACTGCCAGTCATAATAACAGGACACAAACAGGTGCCTTAGCATCTGTAGCACGGTAATTTCATTCGGCAACTTCTCTACAGAAGTTGCCCTGAGATCCAATGTTTGTAGGTTCAGAAGCTTCCCCAACGAACTAGGGATATTCTTCACTTTAGTATAGCTTAAATCCAGATAATGCAAATTAAATAAGTCAGCCACTACATCGGGCACCTTATCAATATTGGCTGATTTAAGAGAGAGAACTCTTAATAATCTGAAGTTGGATGAAACATTTTGTATGCAAGAAGATGATAATTGCTTGTCAAACAACAAAAAGGAGCGAAGCTGTCGTGAACCTATGCTAGGTTGTAAGGTTTCACTACCTTTATGAACGGATACACGCCGAGCTTCATCTCCCAATTTTACTACCTCTGGGTTGTCATGTACAATACCAAACATCTCTTTTCTCGATCTTGTTAGAGTTACTTCTCTAACAATATCATGAATTTGAAGAATTTCAATCCTACCAGACTCATTCCTTTCCACCACTTGTAGCAAACACCTATGCACGAGTTCCCTAAGGCAGACTTCAGCCACTTCCTCCATCGTTATCTCTGGTCCCCTCTCCTCAATGAATCCTTCAGCTATCCATAGTCTAATTAACTCTTCTCTTTGAATCATATAATCTTCAGGGAATAGGCCACAGTATAGGAAGCAATTCTTCAGATAGCTTGGTAGAACGATGAAGCTGAGATTTAAAACCCTATTTGCCACCCAATTCAGCTCTGGGTTATTTTCTAGTTGCCAATTAAGTTGCTTGCAGAATGATCTCCACTCTTGTTCCTCCTTTTCTTTGTAGGAGAGCAGACTGCCAATAGCTATTATAGCTAGTGGCAAGCCTTGGCACTTCTCCACAATCTTGTCGGCCCAATTCTTGAGACTTGCAGGACATCTCTTTCCATCTAGTCTCTCAAAGGCCTTTTTACAGAAGAGATCCCATGCTTCCTCTTTTGAAAGAGTTGTTAGCTTCATTTTACGGTCTTCGTCTGCTAATGAGGCCACGTCTTCACTCCGAGTTGTAATGACTACTCTACTTCCGCAATTGTTTTCTACGAATGTACGTTTTAAAAGTGACCATGCTTCCTTGTTCCACACGTCATCCAAGACAATCAAGTACTTTCTTCCCTGCAGATGGCTTTGAAGTGTCTCCACCAATTTGGTATGATCCATGGTGTCAATGTCATTTGGAATTGCCTGATTCTTTTCCAAGAGTTTCTTCGCTATTCTTCTTAATAAATCATCAACCTGAAAGCTTTGAGAGACCGATACCCATGCACTACACTCAAAGTGTCTTTTAGTTGTTTCATCTTTGTAAATGCTTCTTGCAAGAGTTGTTTTACCCAAGCCCCCCATGCCACAGATGGATATAATTGCACGACCTTGCTTCCCATCTGTCAACCACTCAATCAGATTTTGGGTTTCCTTTCCAAAACCTACAATTTCATCTTCACTAGTAAAGTAAGGGGATTCTGATACATGCTGCTCCCCGTGAGCATAATTATTTAGGTTGCTACTTCCTCCTCTTTCAGTAATTGAAATGCTATATCTATTTTTCATACTTGTGAGGTTCTGAAGACGGGCTTCGAGTTGTTTAAGCTGATCTGCAATATTGCGCAATGCAACATTATTCCTGGAATAAGGAAAGGTTTTCCTTAAAAAGCTCATCTTCCTGCTTGTCTGTTGTTTCCCAGTGAGATATGCATACTCATCGATGGCATCCTCAACCTCGTATGCTACCTTTCTTAATTGTTCCAACCAGGCCTCAAAGGTTTTATTATTGGCTTTACATACATCTGCATGACTTATGTAGGCTTGCATCACCACAAACTCACTCTCAATATTCTTCATTCTGTTGTCTACTTCTGTAAGAACGGATATGTCTTTTACTAGCTTGGAGGTTATTGTAGACGTTGCTGATTCAGCCAGGGAAGCACCAATCTTTTTTAGCACAAGAAACACCAAAGCTTCTGCCATATTTGCTCTCCTAATTTCAGATTCTTTTTTCTTTAGGAGCTCAGAATACTAAAAAAAAATTGCTTCAGCACTGTTGCACTGCAATTATTTGAATGGGAAGAATCAGTTGAGTGGAGTATGACACTTGCATCCTCGAATCTAGGACACAAGAAATCTTCTTAAGCCAAGTCAAGATTTATGCAGTCAATTTATACTAAACAATAACTAGAATTGTGCATGTGATGGGAGGTGTGAGATGATAGGGATTGTGAAATAATAGCAGATGAAGGAGTAAATAATCAAAGAAGAACGTAAACAGAGAAGATTGCAACTTAAATCACAAAGCTTTACTTGGTAGTTCATAGAAAAATTCATATAGATTCAAATAGAAGATCCAGATAAGTCCAGTTACACTATGAACTACCAAGAAACCATCAAATCATCATTAGAATATATCTAGAAAACTATTAATTGACACAAGGTAGACATTGCATCTAAAACATATGTATTGGAAGTACCCAGATGGATGTCAGCTTTCTAATAGTTGATCAGAAACCATTACATCTCAGTTCCTTCTACAATGGGTGCTGAAGCTGCGCTGGAACTGATAAGACTCTAAAGTAGTACTCAACTTCAAGCGAGATTTTCTTCTTTCTTTTCATCATGCCATGGATGGCATAGGAACAACGCCAAACATCTTATCTTTTTTTCACGGAAAAGAATGAAATGCATCAAAAGACAACGATAACCAAAGCTTGGGAGAAGAATGACTGATAAACATCCACATTAATTTGCCCAATTTGGGAGTGGTACATGGCAGTTGTCGTGGGACCATTACGACCTACATTTATTGTGCTATCAATAATTTATATATACTTTATTTTTAAGGGGAAACTGTATTTTATTCTCACGCTAAAATTCATCTCACACCCTCTAATTTTGATTGAGGTAATTTAATCTCCTATTATTATATTTAAATTAAAACTATTATTTTTTAATTGTATTTAATCAATTTATAGGTCAAATTTGAAAATACTTTAGAAACAAAGCTATAGATAATTGAATAAAATTTTCAATATATTAAAATAATACTAATCGAATTTTAGATAATAATTTTTTTATCATATCTTTATTATTTGATAGCCCTACATTAAAGTCATCTAGTGTACTAGAAAGAGTTCCGGGGGTGTAAATGAGCCGAGCTTGAGCGAGCTGGGCTCAGCTCGAGAGCTGCCAAATGCTGTGCTGTCTATTGTGCCAAGCCAAGGTTGGCTTGCTTCGTGTTTCTATAGATATAATTTAAGGGCATTTTACAAATTACACATTATTATTTATTTTGTTATTTCGTAGGATTTTGTAATTGACTCTCTTTTTTCTATAATTTTTTTTAACACCATAGGATTATTTAACTAATTGATATTAATTAAATTATTTAACTAATTTTATTCTCACGCTAAAATTCATCTCACACCCTCTAATTTTGATTGCGGTAATTTAATCTCCTATAATTATATTTAAATTAAAACTATTATTTTTTAATTGTATTTAATCAATTTATAGGTCAAATTTGAAAATACTTTAGAAACAAAGGTATAGATAATTGAATAATTTTTTCAATATATTAAAATAATACTAATTGAATTTCAGATAATAATTTTTTTTATCATATCTTTATTATTTGAAAGCCCTACATTAAAGTCATCTAGTGTACTAGAAAGAGTTCCGGCTGTGCTGTCTATTGTGCCAAGCCAAGGTTGGCTTGCTTCGTGTTTCTATAGATATAATTTAAAGGCATTTTACAAATTACACATTATTATTTATTTTGTTATTTCGTACCTTATTTTTGAGGATTTTGTAATTGACTCTCTTTTTTCTATAATTTTTTTAACACCATAGGATTATTTAACTAATTAATATTAATTAAATTACTATCCGTCCATCATCTTCCTTCATTTTCCCTCAGCCATCTCCTGTTTTTCTTTCTTCTTTATCTTTCCTTTTCTCCTCTTCTACGTATCATCGCCCCGAGGGTTCACAAGAGAAGATCAAGGAAGCCAAGCATCTCAATCGACTTTATATTAAGAATGAAAACCTCCGGCTTAGACATGAAGATGTGGTGAGGATGATGGAATAGATGTGAGAGAATGAGAAGATGAAGGAGACATGAGTAATTAAGATGTTTTATAAATGATTCAGTGTATTATAATAGAATATTCTTTTGTTGGTATCATTCTGTTCGTTGTAATTATGTTAAGTTAACCCAAGATATTAAATAAAAATTATAAGAAAAAATAAAAGATCAGATTATAAAATTCTTAAAGACCGAGTATAATTTGCAAAATAGATAAGATACATTCCCTAAATTCAATAAGCAGAGTATATCCAGAAAAAATTATGGCAAACGAGCTGCGGTTTAACAATAGCCGAAAGAAAAACCATCGCAAATTAGAAAATTTCAGTAGAAACCATGAAATTAAGTCGAACCAAAGAAAAATTATTGTAAATGATGGTTTTTTGCTCATCAAAAGTCTATCGGAAACAATAGCCTTTGTAGGGCATTTAGGGAAAGGTCAGAGACTTAATACTTTGTTTAGATAGCCTGTGAGACAATCACTCACTCTAATGAGGAAATAATAATAAATCATACCAGATGAAGATCAGCTTTCCAAGGTTTGAAGAACAGAAGCCATAGTATCTCACAGTTCCTTCTACATGGGTGCTGATTGCTGAAGCTGCGGTGTAATAGGTAAGACCGTGAAGTACTACTCAACTTGAACAGTGAATTGCTAAAAAGAACAGCATACCTCTTAACTTTTAGGAAAAAGGATCAAACGCCTCAAAGATGATGCCATCTTGATAGCTTTGGAGCAACAAGGTAGGAGGAGTTCTTTATTATAAATATTAAACAAAAGAGTTAGAATATACTTTTTGTGAAACAATGGAGACTGTGTTTTTCCGTAAGAAATATAGCTAGCAATTTGTTCTTTATTATTCTGCATATTTTATTAGAACAAGCTTGTGTATAGGAAATCATGTCTAGGATTTTTAATTTGTTAGGACTGTTATTGTTAATTACCAACTATTCAAAAAAAAAAAAGGGAGAGAGAGATGAAGAAGACTGTTTAATTGGACTATGCCTCTCATATAATAAGGAATTATTCAATTTTGCAGTGTGGTTGCATGGTCCCTCGTGCCAAATTTAACTTGCAATATTTGGAAGACCCCGCAACAACCGCCAGCCTAGATTGACTAACTCTTGGCACGCAATGGGAATATAATATGACGACCCACTTGCTATGAGAGTCCTCTCATTATATAAAAAGACAGCTTGGGAAGAATATTAAGCAATGAATTATTTGATAGTATGTCTCCCATTTGATGTCTTGTGGAACATGTAGAGCAAGTATTCGAGCTAATATTGCAAGTAGTTAAATTCTTTCCTAACAAAAATACTTGCAGAATCATTCATTTGATAGAGTAGTTCATTTATATGCTGGCTAATTTTAAGGTAGCACTGGAAGGTCAACTTTGGCAAAAGTCTAGATGAACTTTTATATGCTTGCTAGTTTTATACTCATCATAATATATCGAAAAAAGCATGATAAGAAACAATGCGGTGGCGAAGATAACAGAGATTGAAACATTACTCAAATTAATGTAAAAAAGAGAAGAAAATGGAACAGATTATTCATTTTTTCACAGATTACATAGAGTACTTATTTGTAACAACTGTAATTGAGTTCTCTGCTCTTATTGGTGGCATTAAGTAGACTGATAAAAATCACACAACAGATAACACAGTAAATAAGCCAAATACAGTAGACAGGCGAATCCACACACATATAATGCTATCATTAGGTGTTTTCCAGCGCATGCTAGCTCCACAAGAGCTCCAGATTGCTCATTGAGACCAAGCCAATGCTCACTGAAACAATATCAAAAGAAGAAAGACAGAAAATTATGGAACTACTAGAGCTCGTAATTATATATATATATATATATGTATAAATGATGGAAAAATCAGTAAATTGCTATGATCTTTGTCTGATGCGCATGTGCAATGAAAATTTTATTTCATGTATATCATTGGGAAAATATGAAACGTACCTGTGTGAGAATTAGATCATAGTTTGTTATGTTGGGAATGTGGTCAACGATCTCCCGATCACTTCCTGCTAGCCTCTCTGTGAACACTGCTGCCATATCCCTTAAGTACATATCTTCGATAGATTTAAGGTATTTAATACCTTCGGGTACCATCCTCAGATTCTTTAATCCAGTAAGCTCTAGAGTCTGTAGGCTCTTCATTGCACCATCCTCTATGTTAATCCAAGCAAGTTGTTGCATATCAGCTAAACACAGGTACTTAAGCTTAGGGAAATATCCTGCGAGAAAGGCCAAACGCTGTCCATCATACACCGCCCAAAGATTAAGTGTAACAAGGTTAGACATGATAGACAAGGCAACAATCGGATCTTCTCGTAGTCCAGACCACCCCATTACTAACTCCCTAAGATTTCCAAATCTGCTAAATATGGATGACACCACGCCTTCCTCCAATCTCCCTCTCAACTTTAGTTTTTGCAGATGTGGTAGAGGTTTTAACTTTTCCAGATTAAGAATTTCATCTTGGTTACTTGCGAAAAGGCCCACGCTACTGAGGCGTGGCATCTTTGAGAGGGAGGCCCACAGTGCTTCACAGTAGCTTCGTCGCACCTTCATGATATAGAGGGTTCTTAGCTGTGTCAAGCTTCCAATCTTCTGAACTAAAACTCTGCTGGGTTCTATACCATATAAAATTTGCAAACATCTTAAACTGCATATATCATCGGAAACTGATGCACCACCGAAGCATTCAAAAGTTGTACACTCCCAGTCATAATGATGGGACACAAACAGGTGCCTTAGCTTCTGTAACATGGTAATTTCGTTCGGCAACTTCTCTACACAAGTTGCCCTGAGATCCAACGTTTGTAGGTTCAGAAGCTTCCCCAACAATGTGGGGATATTCTTCACTTTGGTATGTCCTAAATCCAGATAGTGCAAATTAAATAAGTCAGCCACCACATTGGGCACCCTATCAATATTGGCAGATCTAAGAGAGAGAACCCTTAATAATTTGAAGTTGGACGAAACATCGTGTATGGAACTAGATGATAATTGCTTGTCAAACGACAAAAAGGAGCGAAGCCGTCGTGAACTTACGCTAGGTTGCAAGGTTTCACTGCCTTTATGAATGGATACACGCCGAGCTTCTTCTCCCAATTCTATTACCTCTGGATTGTCATATGCAATACCAAACATCACTTTCCTTGATCTTGTTAGAGTTATTTCTCTAACAACATCATGAATTTGAAACACTTTAGCCCTTCCCAAGTCATTCCTTTCCACTACTTGTAACAAACACCTATGCACGAGTTCCTTAAGGTAGTCTTCAGCCACTTCCTCCATCGTTATCCCTGGCCCCTTCTCCTCAATGAATCCTTCAGCTATGCATAGCCTGATTAACCGTTTTCTCGTAATAATATCATCTTCAGGGAATAGGCCACAGTATAGGAAGCAATTCTTCAGATAGCTTGGTAGATCGATGAAGCTGAGATTTAGAACCCTATTTGCCACCCAATTCAGCTCTGGGTTATTTTCTAGTTGCCAATTAAGATGCTCGCAGAATGATCTCCACTCTTGTTCCTCCTTTTCTCTGTAGGAGAGGAGACTGCCAATAGCTATTATAGCTAGTGGCAAGCCTTGGCACTTCTCCACAATCTTGTCGGCCCAATTCTTGAGACTTTCAGGGCATCTTTCTCCATCTAGTCTCACAAAGGCTTTTTTACAGAAGAGATCCCATGCTTCCTTCTCTGATAGAGTTCTTGGCTTCACTATACGGTTGTCCTCTGCTAATGAGGCCACACCTTCAATCCGAGTTGTAATGACTACTCTACTTCCGCAATTGTTTTCTACGACTGTATCTTTTAAACATGTCCAGGCATCTCTGTTCCACACGTCATCCAAGACAATGAGGTACCTTCTTCCCTGCAGATGGCTTTTAATTGTCTCCATCAATTTGTTTTGATCCTTGGTGTCAATGTCTTTTGAAGTTGTCTGACTTTCTTCGAAGAGTTTCTTTGCTATTCTTCTCAATAAATCATCAACCTGAAAATTTTGGGACACAGATACCCATGCACAGCAGCCAAAGTGCCTTTTAGTTGTTTCATTTTTGTAAATGCTTCTTGCAAGAGTTGTTTTACCCAATCCCCCCATGCCATAGATGGAAATAATTGCACGACCTTGCTTCCCATCTGTCAACAACTTAATCAGATCTGCCCACCAAAGCCTGGCTCGGTGGTTTAGGCCTGAGACACGGGGGGCTGTGTGCTTTGTGTGAGGTGCATGATGAAACCATAGATCATTTGTTCTTCTCATGCAGATACAGCATCGAGTGCTGGGATGAACTGCAGGCCTGCATGGGGGGGCTAGTGGCACCGGTGGAGGAGAGCTGGCTGACTACGACCTGGAGTGCAAGCCAAGCGGAAGATGGGAAAGTGAAGGCCTACATCGCTTCATTGTTGTGGTTTATATGGAAGCAAAGAAATACGGTCACCTTCGGTGGGGGGAGAGATAGACCTAAGATAACCGTGGGAAGGGCGATGATAATGGCCAAAGAATATGCCAGGGAGGAGACGGTAGCGAAGGCGGTCATGAGTAGGGCGAAGGCCAAATGGCAAGCGCCGGAGGCCGGCTGGCTAAAGCTTAATACTGATGGGTCCTTCGTTGCAGACAGCTATCAAGGGGGTGTTGGCATGGTCCTCAGGGATGAGACTGGCAAAGTGCTCCAGTTGGCATGGGAGCAGTGTCCGAATGAGAATGCATTACATGCGGAAGCGTGGGCGGTCAGATTCGGTCTCCGGTCGGTGGGCAAGGTGTGCCGGTTAGCACTGGAAGTCGACTCCCGGGAGCTCGCTGGAATCCTGCGGAGAGAGAAAGCTCCTCCGTGGTGCATTAGGAACATCATGGACGAATGCCATGGCCTACTTAGTGAGTGTAGGGAGTGGACTGTACTAGCTGTTTTCAGAGAGGCAAATAGGGTGGCCGACTGGGCGGCTTGCCGGGGGAAGGAGGCAGGGGCCCTGGGTGGGCTGGACCCAGCCAGGCCTCTTCCCTCGGATCTTTGTACCATCTTGTGCCCGGACAATCCGGGTTAGCCTGCTAGCCCGGATCCGGCTTGCTGAATATCATATTATTTCAATAAAAAAAAAAAAACAACTTAATCAGATCTTGGGTTTCTTTCCCAAAACCTACAATTTCATCTTCACTAGTAAGGTATGAAGATTCTGATACATGCTGCTCCCCATGAGCATAATTAGTTAGGTTGCTACCTCCTCCTCTTTCAGTTATTGAAATGTCATATCTTTTTTTCATATTTGTGAGGTTCTGAAGACGGGCTTCGATTTTTTTAAGCTGATCTGCGATATCGCGCAATGCAACATTATTCTTGGAATAAGGAAAGGTTTTCCTAAAAAACCTCGTCTTCCTGTTTGCCTGTTGTCGCCCAGTGAGATATGCATACTCATCGATGGTGTCCTCAACCTCGTATGCTACCTTTCTTAAAAGTTCCAACCAGGCCTCAAAGGTTTTCTTATTGCCTTTATGTACATCTGCTTGACTTAAATAGGCTTTCATAACCACAAATTCACTCTCAATATTCTTTATACTGCTGTCAACTTCTCTCACAACGGATATGTCTTCTACTAGCTTGGAGGTTATTCTAGACGTTGCTGATTCAGCCAAGGAAGCACCAATCTTGTTTAGCACAAGAAACACCAAAGCTTCTGCCATACTTGCTCTCCTATTTTCAGATTTTTTTTTTTTTAGGAGCTCGAATGCTAAAAAAAAATTGCTGCAGCACTGTTATACTGCAATTATATGAAAAGCAAGAGTTAGTCGAGTGGAGTATGACACTCGAATCCTTAGAATCTAGGATACAAGAAATCTTCTTAAGCCAAGTCAAGATTTATGCAGTCAATTTGTACTAAACAACAACTAGAATTGTGCATGTGATGGGAGGTGGAGGTCTGAGGTGATAGGAAATTTGAATTAATAAATCACAAAGAAGAAAGTCATCATAGAAGATTGCAACTAATATCACACAGCTTTACTTGGTAGTGTATATATAAAAAAATCATGGAAATTCAAATAGAAGATCCAGATAAGGTCAGTTAGACTATAAACTACCAAAAAAGTCAACAAATCATCATTCTAGAAAACTATTAATTGACACAAGGCAGACGTTGCATCTAAAACTGACGTATTGGAAGTACCAGATGAAGATCAGCTCTCTAATGGTCGATCAGAAACCATAACATCTCAGTTCCTTCTACAAGGGTGCTGAAGCTGCGCTGGAACAGGTAACACTCTAAAGTAGTACTCAACTTCAAGTGTGATTTCCTTTCTGTTTTTCATTATGCCATGGATGGCATAGGAACAACACTATACCTCTTATCTTTTTGACGGAAAAGAATCAGATGCCTCAAAAAATTAAGACAATTGCATCTAATCTGCCACTAACGTAGTAATTGGCATTCTTAATCATGACAGCTAATAAATTCCCTCTTTGCATGACAGTTGGTACAGTAATTTCAGGTATGATTAGATCTGCTTTAAATATATTTCTTGTATGGAATAGGAATGTTACCTCATCTGCGTCTATAAATTGTAAATTGTAATCTATAAATACATATAGACTAGTGAGTGCATACTTCCCCTTTATAAAGCTTGGGAGAAGAAACGTGACCAGTGGCCTTCCAGGTATCGCTTGACATGACAAAGAGTAATAAAATCTGCAATAATTTGGGAGTGGTACATGAAGTGACATTCGTTGTGGGACCTATTTTTCTATGAAAAACAATTACGAATCAAATTATGAGCGATCCTGAAGTACGAAAATTATAAAAATTTAAATAGTTGTGGTTTTGTGAGTTAAAATTCTAATGACTCTGGTTTCATCTAAATGAGAGATCGAGATAAAAAGTAAAAAAAATAAAACAGTGGAGATAGGTTAAAACGTATAGAACGGTAAAGGTTAAAACGTATAGAACGGTAAATATCTGACGTTGCGACGGTCATCGAAGAGTGATGGACGGCCGTAAGGTAGGGTGGCTGCTGGAAAAATATGGTGACTATGAATTGAAAGCTTTGGAGATTCTACGACTATGATCTATTTGTAGAAAGATAAATGTAATATAACAGCTAAAATAAAAGATAAATACGATAAGAAATATTTGGCTAAACTCAGATTCAATGATCTTATCAAACACATGTCCACTCCTATTTATAGGAGTAAAAATTCCTAGCGGATTGATCCACATGCGGATTATCCGACTTATTTAAAATTTAAAACTTTAAGATAAAGCTAAATAACTAACTTGACTCGACTCGACTTGACTCAACTTAACCCATATGACGGAATCGTAATAGTTCACCATGCTTCCAACACCTTGTTCTCAAGATGACTAGTCTTTTACATTCTTGTACTCATACAACTTGTCGTGCCAATCAGTGGATTCAAGTTCGTCTTTATCGAGTCTGCCTAAGAACATGACATGAGCTGGTTGGCGCTTGCATTTATGACCGAGGGTAAATCGATCATCATAGTAAAAAACACAAGCCTTTTCTTTGGCACTCTTCCAAGTCATTGGATATAAAGTAGCATGACATCATCTGTCAGTTAGGCTGAACCATCGATGCAAGCTAAGTTGGGGCAATTGCCATCTCTAATGGGTCATGGGCTTGGGCTGTCTTTCTTCTCTCCTTCTTGCGGATCTGGTTTAACTAATCCAACTTGGACTCCATCAAAACAGTTAAGAAGAAGGCCTCATCAGAAGTTGTGGGCCTTAAAGCCTTGACCTCAGCCTAAATGGTAGGCTTGAGCCCACTAATGAAAGTACTCTTTAGGGCCAAATCAGACTAGCTAGTGACTCAGTTGCATATCCGCTCGAATTTCTCCCAGTAAGCTCGAACAGTTGTTGACTAAGTTAGCTTAGACGATAGGGCTTGAAAGTCCTCGTACTGGGTCGGACCGAATCGAGCACAAATAGCATCCGCAAAGTCCTTCAAAGACTTGAATAGTCGAGTCCGCTCAACCGACTAGTATCACCTGGTATCACCTAATTATCACGCCCTCCAAGTGGAATGAGGCTAGCTGGATCTTTTGGTGGTCGGGAATGCCATGATACGTGAAAAACTACTCCGCTAGATATGTCCAATCTAGCGGGTCTCCTTTAGATAATTTTGAAAAATCAAGCTTGACGGTCCGAGCTTGGATCCCAAAATGTGGTCTGTCATTGCTAGTGAAGTGACCTCGTGGTCGAGGCTAGTCACGTGGGTCATAGGCTCATGGGTTCTGCTCATGACGCACCCGGGCTACATGTAGGTTTAGCTCAGTCTGATGACGCGGGCCCACCGGGTCATTTCACCATTCATCTTTGAGCTCGTACTTGTGCTCGGGGTCATGTTCATGGGTTCCAAGCTCGGCGGTGAAAACCAATTATCGAGCTCGAGTTCGAGTGGCTGCAACGGCGGCCATGGCACATCGCTGGCGAGTCCACTAGCGCCTGGCGGTAATGGAAGAAGCTTGTGGCCCCACTACATGGGAGCACTGGCGGCAAGAAGCCATGGAGGAGCTGTCTCGATGTAGGGGCAGCTTCTCGCGATTGTGGCTGTCGGGTTCGAACACTTGACGATTGTCAATGGCCACCACTGGCCTGTAGTCAGCCTGATGAAGCTAACCATGGTCATCGGTGGTTGTGGGAGTGCCAGACCCGCGGCCACCAATGGTGGGTTTGTTGCAGCGAGAACCGATGTTGTCGGCAGTCTTCCAGCGATTGTTGCCATGAACGGAGGTCACGTCTCGGGTGCGGTTGGTCCGATGAAGCGAGTGGATGTGGCGGTTGGGGCCGGTGGGGGATGGATCTCCGGTGGTGGAAAGCTAGGGTTTTCGGCCCTAGCTTCCACCACAGGTGAGGAAGATGGTCAAGGCCTTTGCACTGGCGGCATCTCCGTTATGACAAGAGCGACAGTGCGTGCCTGTGATGGTGGAGGGGCCTCCACCGTGGCAGGAGGAGTTGTGTTGCGATTTGGGCCTCCCCTCCACCTCTCTCAATAATGGAGTTTTCTAGCCGCAGTTGGACAGATTTCATCATGGCCAGTAGCGCTAGCGACACAGGTTGGTTGAGGATGACTAGTACGACTTCTATCAAGGTCTAGATCAAGTCCTTGAGAGTGATTTTGATCTCCTTCGCGTTCTCCTTCGACTCAACCGAAAATTCTTTAAAAAATGCCTTTGCTCATGCTGGTGGCTCATCGTTGACATTTGCTCATGGTGGAGGGGATGCCAGAGATACTCTCACCGGAATAGAGATGAGTTCCTAACCCTTCATGGTCTCTCCTTCCTCGTTCGTCTTGGATTGCGTGTTAACCATCGTCCGAGGAACGTCGGCTTTGATATCAATGTTAACAACCAGATTTAAAGTGATCCGAATGTAAGGCAATTATAAAAATTTAGGTGGTGGTGGCCTCATGAGTTAGGGTTCTAATGGCCATAGTTTTACCTAAATTGGAGTCGAGATGAAAAATAAAAAATAAAACAGTGGAGGTAGATTAGAATGGGGTCGGAAGGTGGTAGATGGCCAAGGGTGGTGGTAGATAGCCGTAGGGTTGGATGGCTGTTGAAGTAAGGTGGTGTCTAGGGTTTGAAAATTTTGAAGGTTCTACGGCTATGATCTACTCTTAGAAAGATAAAAGCAATATAACAGCTAAAGTAAAAGATAAAGATGATAAAAATATTTGGCTAAATTCAGACTCATTCCATGATCTTATTAAACACATGTTCACTCCTATTTATTGGAGTAAAAATTACTAGCAAATGAATCCACATGCGGATTATCCAATTTTTTTAAAAATTTAAAATATTAAGATAAAGCTAAATAACTAACTTGACTGGTCTCGGACTTAACTGATCTCGAACTTGACTCAACTTAACCCACATAGTCGAATCGAATTGTAACCCACATAGTCGAATCGAATCGTAACAGAAACTATATTTTATTCTCACACCAAAATTTATTTCACACCCACTAATTTCAATTGAGGTAATCTACTTTTATTGGTTATATTTAAATTAAAATCATTATTTTTTATTTTATTTTTATATTGATCAACCTACATGTCGATTAATACCGATCAAATTTCACATGATAAGTATACTAAATATATATATATATATATATATATATATTGTTATTAAAAATTCAATTTATATTATTTTAGATACAATGAAAAGTTTATTTGATTTTCTATAATATGTCTCTAATAAGTATATTTAAATAGACCTCAAATATGATGAAAAAAAATAACAAGTTTTAATTTTAATATAACCATAAGATGTAAAATGATACAAATAACACTATAAGAGAGCTGAAATAAATTTAAGCCTAACTATAGATTGTAAAATATATATTTTCTTTCTTTCTTTCTTTTATCGGGGAACAACTACACCAAGATGTTCAAAGATGTAAAGAAAATAAATATTTCAAAAAAATGTGGTGATGAACAGAAATGACCATAACTTAAATCATACGTAGATAACAAAGATGAAAATATTCCTCACGTAATGTATCTAGAAAACAAATGGAACAGATTAGTCATTAGTCCACATATTACATAAAGTACTTTGTTGTGACAATTTTATCATGTGTTCATTAAACAAGCCATACAATAAATAACTCAATTATATAAAAGCCAAATACGACGGCAAGATCGAGAACGCTCCACGTACAAATAATGCTGACATGAGATACTTTTCAGTGCATGCTCCATGAGAGCTCCAGATTACTCACTGAGATCAACACTTACTGTGATACAAAACGAAGTGCAACGATAGGTATATAACAAGTGTACCATATTGATGTCCATAAGTTGGCAAATAGTAGAGGATACACTTACTTGATGTACTTACTTTCCTTCTAGAAACCATGGCAATGGTTGCCGAAACATCAACACTTTGGTTAAAGTGTGAACATCATAATTAAATATATCAGAAGCGAGAAAGAGGAAAATTCTGCAACTACTAGAGCTTGTAACTTTATGATTCTAGATGGATTGTCTACCTGTCGAGTCAAAAAAGAAGAGGAACACTGCATATCCAGCAAATGTTTAATCCAAAAGGGCATACAAAGTGAATAATTTGTTATACATAGTAAAAATGAGGAGAAGAGTAATCACAGGAAACCATTATGAATAAGTTAAATGAAGAGGAAACTACTACGTATGCGGATGTTAATCGCAACCTCAGTTTCAGGTCAATGGACAGAAAAGCAGCGCTGGTGGTTAGTTTTGCTGCATCGAAAATTATGAGCAGTAGAAACTCTACAAGAATCTATAACTTTCACGAGTAAGAATAACAAATCTCCATGAACAATTGAATCCAAAATATTTCTTTCATCTGCCTGACTGAAAAATCAGTGAATTTTACAATATTTGTTTGACATGTAAGTGCGATGAAAATTTTCTTTCATGTATATATTATTGGAAAATATGAAGCTTACCTACGGGAGAATTAGATTTTGGCGATGAACAATGTGGGGGATGTGCTTAACATGCTTCCGATCAATTCCAATCAATAAATTATTTTATAGTATTTCTCTCTTTTGATGTCTCGTGGAACATGTAAATTTGAGCTAATATTGCAAGTAGTTAAATTCTTTCCTGAAATTATTATTATTATTATTTTGTTGAGTCTACTGATTATCTAACAAAAATACTAGCAAATGAGTATCATAAATCCTTTTTGTTGTGCAAATACCTCAATGGGTGAAAGAAGTGGAAGAAAAACCTTACCTCCAAATACTAAAATTGAAATAGTAATGGGAAGACCAATAGAAGTTTAGAAAAACTCTAATATGGTGCTAATAATGATAAAATAACAATAAACAAGTTCTAATCACGTATTAGGCATTCTAATGCAAGTAATTACAAATATGAAAGCAATAGAGACAACAGAAAAAAAAGGGAGACAAGATTTATGTAATTCGGCGATATGCCTACATTCACTGTCGGAGCAATATTCTTCACTATACAAAAATCTCTCAATTATAAAGAGTTTAGTAACTCTAATTACTCTTAATATAATGATGGCTCAATCTCATAAATATTCTCTCAACTACTCAAGCTCTAAAAACTCATTTTAGTATTTATAGGGTTGGCTCAAAATTGAGCTTTTCTGTGGGGCGTTTAAACGGCCGCAGGGCACGCTCAATAAAAATACTGCTGAACCCAAACTGCTGTTCAAACACAAGGGTTCAGCAAAATACAGCTAAAAAACATTATAAGAAGCAATGCGGTGGCAAAGATAACAGAGATTGAAACATTGCTAAAATTAATGTAGAAAAGAGAAGAAAATTGAACAAACTATTCATTTTTCCACATATTACATAGAGTACTTATTTGTAACAATTGTAATTGAGTTCTTTGCTCTTATTGGTGGCATAAAGTAGACTGATAAAAATCACACAACAGATAACGCAGCAAACAAGCCAGATACAGACGAATCCACACACATATAATGCTGACATGAGGTATTTTTCAGCGCATAATCCACAAGAGCTCCAGATTACTCATTGAGATCAAGGCAATACTCACTGAAACATGAACTCTTTATTAGAATTTAAAGGGTGAAGTAATGAACATCAAAAGCAATATAAAAAGAAGAAAGACAGAAAATTATGGAACTAATAGAGCTCGTAATTTTATATATATATATATATATATATATATATATGATGGAAAAATCAGTAAATTGCTATGATCTTTGTCTGATGCGCATGTGCACTGAAAATTTTCTTTCAATCCTTGGAAAAATATGAAACGTACCTATAAGAGAATTAGATCAACCTTAATAAACAATGTTGGGAATGTGGTGAACGATCTCCCGATCACTTCCTTCTAGCCTCTCTATGAACGCTTTTGGCATATCCCTTAGGTACATATCTTGGATTGATTTAAGGTATTTAACACCTTCGGGTACCATCTTCAGATTCTGTAATCCGGTAAGCTCCAGAGTCTGTAGGCTCTTCATTGCACCATCCTCTACGTTAATCCAAGCAAGTTGTTGCATACCAGCTAAACACAGGTACTTAAGCATAGGGAACCATCCTGTTTGAAAGGCCAAAACCTGTCCATCATACACCATGCAAAGATTAAGTGTAACAAGGTTAGACATGATAGACAAGGCAGCAATCGGATCTTCCCGTAGTCCAGACCACCCCATTACTAACTCTCTAAGATTTCCAAAGCTGCTAAATATGGAGGGCAACACCACTTCCTCCAACCTCCCTCTCAACTTTAGTTTTTGCAGATTTGGTAGAGGTTTTAACTTTTCCAGATTAAGAATTTCATCTAGGTTACTTGCAGCAAGGCCCAAGCTACTGAGGAGTGGCATCTTTGCGAGGGAGTCCCACAGTTCTTCACAATAGTCTCGTCGCACCTTCATGATATAGAGGGTTCTTAGCTGTGTCAAGCTTCCAATCTTCTGAACTAGAACTCTGCTGGATTCTATACCATATAAAGTTTGTAAACTTCTTAAACTGCTTATATCATCGGAAACTGATGCACCATGGAAGCAATCAAAAGTTGTACACTCCCAGTCATAATGATGGGACGCCAACAGGTGCCTTAGCTTCTGTAACATGGAAATTTCATTCGGCAACTTCTCTACAGAAGTTGCCCTGATATCCAATGTTTGTAGGTTCAGAAGCTTCCTCAACGATGTGGGGATATTCTTCACTTTGGTATGTCCTAAATCCAGATAGTGCAAATTAAATAAGTCAGCCACAACATCGGGCACCCTATCAATATTGGCAGATCTAAGAGAGAGAACCCTTAACAATCTGAAGCTGGATGAAACAGTTTGTATGCAAGAAGACGATAATTTCCCACCAAAGAACAAAAAGGAGCGAAGCCGTCGTGAACTTACGCTAGGTTGCAAGGTTTTAGTGCCTTTCTGAATGGATACACGCCGATCTTCATCTCCCAACTTTATTACCTCTTGATTGTTATATGCAATTCCAAACATCTCTTTCCTCAATCTTGCTAGAGTTACTTCTCTAACAATATCATGAATTTGAAGCAGTTTAACCCTTCCAAAGTCATTCCTTTCCACTACTTGTAACAAACACCTATGCACGAGTTCCTTAAGGTAGTCTTCAGCCACTTCCTCCATCGTCATCCCTGATCCCCTCTCCTCAATGAATCCTTCAGCTATCCATAGCCTGATTAACCATTTTCTCGTAATAATATGATGTTCAGGGAATAGGCCACAGTATAGGAAGCAATTCTTCAGATAGCTTGGTAGATCAATGAAGCTGAGATTTAGAACCCTATTTGCCACCCCATTCAGCTCTCGGTTATTTTCTAGTTGCCAATTAAGATGCTCGCAGAATGATCTCCACTCTTGTTCCTCCTTTTTTCTGTAGGAGAGGAGACTGCCAATAGCTATTATAGCTAGTGGCAAGCCTTGGCACTTCTTCACAATCTTGTCGGCCCAATTCTTGAGACTTTCAGGGCATCTTTCTCCATCTAGTCTCACAAAGGCCTTTTTACAGAAGAGATCCCATGCTTCCTTCTCCGATAGAGTTCTTAGCTTCTTTATACAGTCGTCCTCTGCTAATGAGGCCACATCTTCACTCCGAGTTGTAATGACTACTCTACTTCCGCAATTGTTTTCTACGAATGTACGTTCTAAAAGTGACCATGCTTCTTTGTTCCATACGTCATCCAAGACAATCAAGTACTTTCTTCCCTGCAGATGGCTTTTAACTGTCTCCACCAATTTGGTATGATCCTTGGTGTCAATGTCTTTTGAAATTGCCTGATTTTTTTCGAAGAATTTCTTTGCTATTCTTCTCAATAAATCATCAACATGGAAATTTTGGGAGACAGATACCCATGCACGGCAGCCAAAGTGCCTTTTAGTTGTTTCATTTTTGTAAATGCTTCTTGCAAGAGTTGTTTTACCCAATCCCCCCATGCCATAGATGGAAATAATTGCACGACCTTGCTTCCCATCTGTCAACAACTTAATCAGATCTTGGGTTTCTTTCCCAAAACCTACAATTTCATCTTCACTAGTAAGGTATGAAGATTCTGATACATGCTGCTCCCCATGAGCATAATTAGTTAGGTTGCTACCTCCTCCTCTTTCAGTTATTGAAATGTCATATCTTTTTTTCATATTTGTGAGGTTCTGAAGACGGGCTTCGATTTTTTTAAGCTGATCTGCGATATCGCGCAATGCAACATTATTCTTGGAATAAGGAAAGGTTTTCCTAAAAAACCTCGTCTTCCTGTTTGCCTGTTGTCGCCCAGTGAGATATGCATACTCATCGATGGTGTCCTCAACCTCGTATGCTACCTTTCTTAAAAGTTCCAACCAGGCCTCAAAGGTTTTCTTATTGCCTTTATGTACATCTGCTTGACTTAAATAGGCTTTCATAACCACAAATTCACTCTCAATATTCTTTATACTGCTGTCAACTTCTCTCACAACGGATATGTCTTCTACTAGCTTGGAGGTTATTCTAGACGTTGCTGATTCAGCCAAGGAAGCACCAATCTTGTTTAGCACAAGAAACACCGAAGCTTCCGCCATATTTGCTCTCCTATTTTCAGATTTTTTTTTTTTTTAAGGAGCTCGAATGCTAAAAAGAAATTGCTTCAGCACTGTTATACTGCAATTATATGAAAAGCGAGAGTTAGTCGAGTGGAGTATGACACTCGAATCCTTAGAATCTAGGATACAAGAAATCTTCTTAAGCCAAGTCAAGATTTATGCAGTCAATTTGTACTAAACAACAACTAGAATACGTACATGTGATAGGAGGTGGAGGTGTGAGGTGATAGGAAATTTGCAATAATAAATCACAAAGAAGAAAGTCATCATAGAATAGTGCAACTAAAATCACACAGCTTTACTTGGTAGTTTATAAAAGACATCATGGAGACTCAAATAAAAGATCCAGATAAGTTCAGTTAGACTACAAACTACCAAAATAAAATCAACAAATCATCATTCTAGAAAACTATTAAATGACACAAGGCAGACGTTGCATCTAAAACTGACGTATTGGAAGTACCAGATGAAGGTCAGCTCTCTAATGGTCGATCAGAAACCATAACATCTCAGTTCCTTCTACAAGGGTGCTGAAGCTGCGCTGGAACAGGTAACACTCTAAAGTAGTACTCAACTTCAAGTGTGATTTCCTTTCTGCTTTTCATTATGCCATGGATGGCATAGGAACAACGCTATACCTCTTATCTTTTTGACGGAAAAGAATCAGATGCCTCAAAAGATTAAGACAATTGCATCTAATCTGCCACTAACGTAGTTATTGGCGTTCTTAATCATGACAGCTAATAAATTCCCTCTTTGCATTACAGTTGGTACAGTAATTTCAAGCATGATTAGATCTGCTTTAAATATATTTCTTGTATGGAATAGGAATGTCACCTTATATGCTTCTATAAATTGTAAATTGTAATATATAAATACATATAGATGATCAATAGAAAGAATGGAGTGCAACCTCATCAACTAGTAAGTGCATACTTCCCCTATATAAAGCTTGGGAGAACAAACGTGACCAGTGGCCTCCCAGGTATCGCTTGACATGACAGAGTAATAAAGATCCACGATAATTTGGGTTCGACGTGACATTCGTCCTGAGACCAATTACAACCTACAATTATTATAGTCGGAGATTCTTGTATGCTATCAAACATTTATATCTATGTTTTCTTTTAGAGGAAACTATATCTTATTCTCAAGCTAAAATTTATTTCACACCCTCTAATTTCAATCACAGTAATTTACTTTCTTTAGTTATATTCAAATTAAATTTTTTTTTTAATATTTGATCAACGTACAGGTCAATTAATAGTGATTGAACTTTAGATAATACATATATATATATATATATATACATATATATTTCACCATGCAAAAATTTCCTAATTATAAAAAGTTTAGCAATTCTAATCACTCTCAATACAATGATGCCTCAACCTCATAAATGTTCTCTCAACTACTCAAGCCCTAAAGATTCATTTTAGTATTTATAGGGCTGGCTCAAAATGAGGCTTTTCCGTGGGGCGTTCGAGAGCGTCTAGTAAAAACACTACTGAACCTAAACTTGCGTTCGAACGCAAAGGCCCTGTTCGAACGCCTGCATCACATTTGCTCTCGAGTTGAGATTTGTGTTCGAACGCAACTAGGCCGTTCGAACGCCTGCATCAAGTTTGCTCTTATGTTAAGATTTGCGTTCGAATACGGCTACGCCGTTCAAACGCCTACATCACGCAGCCTCTATCTGAAAGCCACGTTGGAATGCTCTTAGGGGCGTTCAAACGTACTGGCACAAAATACTGAAAACTTGCTGAACTAAATTTGAGCCAAATTTAACACTCTTCTACTTATCATTCATCTGATAGAGTAGTTTATTTATATTGAAGGTTAACTTTGGCAAAAGTCTAGATGAACTTTTATATGCTTGCTAGTTTTATGCTCAGCATAATACAGCAAAAAAGCATGATAAGAAACAATGTGGTGGCGAAGATAACAGAGATTGAAACATTGCTCAAATTAATGTAGAAAAGAGAAGAAAATTGAACAAACTATTCATTTTTCCACAGATTACATAGAGTACTTATTTGTAACAACTGTAATTGAGTTCTTTGCTCTTATTGGTGGCATAAAGTAGACTGATTAAAATCACACAACAGATAACGCAGTAAACAAGCCAAATACGGTGGACAGACGAACCTACAGACATATAATGCTAACATTAGGTGTTTTCCAGCGCATGCTAGCTCCACAAGAGCTCCAGATTACTCATTGAGATCAAGGCAATGCTCACTGAAACATGAACGCTTTATTAGAATTTAAAGGGTGAAGTAATGAACATCAAAAACAATAATAAAAAAAAAAAGACAAAGGAAAATTATGGAACTATTAGAGCTCGTAATTATATATATATATATATATATATATCAACTAAATGATGGAAAATCAGTAAGTTGCTATGATCTTCGTCTGATGCGCATATGCAATGAAAATTTTCTTTCATGTATATCATTGGAAAAATATGAAACGTACCTATGAGCGAATTATATCAACCTTAATAAACAATGTTGGGAATGTGGACAACGATCTCCCGATCAGTTCCTTCTAGCCTCTCTATGAACGCTGTTGGCATATCCCTTAGGTACATATCTTTGATTGATTTAAGGTATTTAACACCTTCGGGTACCATCTTCAGATTCTGTAATCCAGTAAGCTCCAGAGTCTGTAGGCTCTTCATTGCACCATCCTCTACGTTAATCCAAGCAAGTTGCAGCATATCAGCTAAACACAGGTACTTAAGCTTAGGGAACCATCCTGTGAGAAAGGCCAAACCCTGTCCATCATACACCATGCAAAGATTAAGTGTAACAAGGTTAGACATGATAGACAAGGCAGCAATCGGATCTTCTCGTAGTCCAGACCACCCCATTACTAACTCTCTAAGATTTCCAAAGCTGCTAAATATGGAGGGCACAACCCCTTCCTCCAACCTCCCTCTCAACTTTAGTTTTTGCAGATTTGGTAGAGGTTTTAAATTTTCCAGATTAAGAATTTCATCTGTCCTACTGGCAAAAAGGCCCAAGGTATGAAGACGGGGGATCTTCGTGAGGGAGGCCCATAGTGCTTCGCAATAGCTTCGTTGCACCTTCAGTATATAGAGGGTTCTTATCTTCGTCAAGCTTCCAATCTTGCGGACTAAAACTCTGCTGGATTCTACACCATATAAAGTTTGTAAATTTCTTAAACTGCATATATCATCCGGAACTGATACACCACTAAAGCAATTAAAAGTTCTAAATTCCCAGTCATTATGACGAACCAGAAACAGATGTCTTAGCTTTTGTATCATGGTAATGTCCTTTGGCAACATCTCTACCGAAGTTTGCCTGAGATCCAACGTCTGTAGGTTCAATAGCTTCCCCAACGACCTGGGGATATTCTTCACTTTAGTATATGATACATCTAGATAGTGCAAATTAACTAAGTTAGCCACTGCATTGGGTACCTTATCAATATTGGCGTATCTAAGAGAGAGAACCCTTAATAATCTGAAGTTGGATGAAACGTTGTGTATGCAAGAAGACGACAATTGCTTGTCAAACAACATGAAAGAGCGAAGTTGTCGTGAACTTATGCTGGGTTGCAAGGTTTCACTACCTTTATGAATGGATACACGCCGAGCTTCATCTCCCAACTTTATTACCTCTTGATTGTCATATGCAATTCCAAACATCTCTTTCCTCGATCTTGTTAGAGTTATTTCCCTAACAACATCATGAATTCGAAGATATTTAACCCTTCCAAAATCATTCCTTTCCGCCACTTGCAACATAGACCGATGAATGAGTTCTTTAAGGTAGACTTCAGCCACATTCTCCATCGTCATCCCTGATCCCCTCTCCTCAATGAATCCTTCAGCTATCCACAGCCTAATTAACCGTTTCCTCGTAATCATGTCATGTTCAGGGAATAGGCCACAGTATAGGAAGCAGTTCTTCAGATAGCTAGGTAGATCAATGAAGCTTAGATTTAAAACCCTTGCCACCCAATTCAGCTCTGGGTTATTTTCTAGTTGCCAATTAAGTTGCTTGTAGAATAATCTCCACTCCTCTTCCTTCTCTTCTCTATAGGCGAGGAGACTGCCAATAGCTACAATAGTTAGTGGCAAGCCTCGGCACTTGTCCACAATCTTCTCGGCCCAATTCTTGAGACTTGCAGGACATCTCTTTCCATCTAGTCTCTCAAAGGCCTTTTTACAGAAGAGATCCCATGCTTCCTCTTTTGATAGAGTTGTTAGCTTCATTTTACGGTCTTCGTCTGCTAATGAGGCCACGTCTTCGCTCCGAGTTGTAATGACTACTCTACTTCCGCAATTGTTTTCTACGAATGTACGTTTTAAAAGTGACCATGCTTCTTTGTTCCACACGTCATCCAAGACAATGAAATACCTTCTTCCCTGCAGATGGCTTTGAAGTGTCTCCACCAATTTGGTATGATCCATGGTGTCAATGTCATTTGGAATTGCCTGATTCTTTTCCAAGAGTTTCTTTGCTACTCTTCTTAATAAATCATCAACCTGAAAGCTTTGAGAGACCGATACCCATGCACGATACCCAAAGTGTCTTTTAGTTGTTTCATTTTTGTAAATGCTACTTGCAAGAGTTGTTTTACCCAATCCCCCCATGCCACAGATGGAAATAATCGCACGACCTTGCTTCCCATCTGTCAACCACTCAATCAGATTTTGGGTTTCCTTTCCAAAACCTACAATTTCATCTTCACTTGTAAAGTAAGGGGATTCTGATACATGCTGCTCCCCGTGAGCATAATTATTTAGGTTGCTACTTCCTCCTCTTTCAGTAATTGAAATGCTATATCTATTTTTTATACTTGTGAGGTTCTGAAGACGGGCTTCGAGTTGTTTAAGCTGATCTGCAATATTGCGCAATGCAACATTATTCTTGGAATAAGGAAAGGTTTTCCTTAAAAATCTCAACTTCCTGCTTGTCTGTTGTTGCCCAGTGAGATATGCATACTCATCGATGGTGTCCTCAACCTCGTATGCTACCTTTCTTAATTGTTCCAACCAGGCCTCAAAAGTTTTATTATTGGCTTTATGTACATCTGCTTGACTTATATAGGCTTGCATGACCACAAACTCACTCTCAATATTCTTCATTCTGCTGTCAACTTCTCTAAGAAGTGATATGTCTTTTACTAGCTTGGAGGTTATTGTAGACGTTGCTGAATCAGCCAAGGAAGCACCGATCTTTTTTAGCACGAGAAACACCAAAGCTTCAGCCATACTTGCTCTCCTGATTTCAATTTTTTCTTTTCTTTAGGAGCTCAAATACTAAAAAGAAGAAAATTGCTTCAGCACTATTACACTGCAATTATTTGAATGGGAAGAATCAGTTGAGTGGAGTATGACACTTGCATTCTTGAATCTAGGATACAAGAAATCTTCTTAAGCCAAGTCAAGACTTATGCAGTCAATTTGTACTAAACGACCACTAGAATTATGCGTGTGATGGGAGGTGAGGTGATAGGAAATTTGAAATAATAGCAGTAAATCATAAAGGAGAAAGTCATCAGAGAAGATTGAAACTTAAAGCACAAAGCTTTACTTGGTAGTTTATAAAAAGATTCATGGAGATTCAAACAGAAGATCAAGATATGTTCAGTTACACTATAAACTACCAAGAAACCAACAAATCATCATTAGAATATATCTAGAAAACTATTTAATTGACACAAGGTAGACATTGCATCTAACACTTACGTATTGGAAGTACCAGATGAAGGTCAGCTTTCTAATGGCTGATCAGAAACCATTACATCTCAGTTCCTTCTACAATGGGTGCTGAAGCTGCCCTGGAACAGATAAGACTGTAAAGTAGTACTCAACTTCAAGTGTGATTTTATTTTTCATCATGCCATGGTTGGCGTAGGAACAACGCCATACCTCTTTATTCTTTTCGACGGAAAAGAACGAAAAGCATCAAAAGATAACTACAACCAAAGCTTGGGAGGAAAAATGTGGCCAGTGACCTTCCAGGTACGCTTGAAATGAGAAAGAGTAATAAAGATCCACGATAATTTGGGACCAATTACAACCTACAATTATTAAAGTCGGAGATTCTTGTATGCTATCAAACATTTATATCTACGTTTTGTTTTAGAGGAAACTATATCGTATTCACAAGCCAAAATTTATTCACAAGCCAAAATTTATTTCACACCCTCTAATTTCAATCACGGTAATTTATTTTGTTTAGTTTATTTAAATTAATTTTTTTTAATATTTGATCAACATACAGATTGACATTGAGGTCGATTAGTATCAATCGAATTTCAGACGATAAGTATACTGAAGGTATGTATATTTTTATTGTATCTTTATTATCTAAATTTTAATATATATTATTTTAGATACATTAAAAAAATTATTTAATTATTTATAATTTATCATTAATAAGTATATTTAAATTAGACCTCAAATATGATGAAAAAAATAATAGGTTTTAATTTAATTATAACTGTTAGTGCAAAATGACACAAATAACACCATGAGAGATGAAATAAATTTATCATGTGTCTATCATCATATAAAGAAAAGTGTTGTTCTTACACACCGCCACGACTAAGATACTTTTGATCGGAAAGTAACCACACCTAAGATGTGTAAAGATGTGGACAAAAAAAAAATTTCAAAAAAAAGAATTTCTATCTCAATCATTCTCACTTGTATATTTTGAATATTAAACATTGCAAATATTTTATAAAAAAATTAGTATAAAGGATAAATAGTTAAAACGGGACATTTTGTAGGAGCAATCAAGGAGAGCTGAACGCAAAAATGAGTTCCTTGTCTGTCTGCTCAAGAAAAGCTGAAATTACCAGCATTTTCAAGGGCTTTTTTGTCAAAATATAGAATATTCTGAGTATATATCTACGGGGATGATTTTATCGTCCGAGGAGCGGTTGATTTGCAAACTCTAGAAGGGAGAAGGTTTTCAGCAATAAATAATAATAATAAAAAAAGGCTGAATTATTATCTTTGGACTACAGAATACATATGCACACAAATTGAATCTCTTTATTCTCAATTCTTTCGATAAGATGGATAGAATAACCTCTCTTATTGATACTCTGAATATGCCACTGATTTTAAAAGGATGACGCCTATAAATTTTGAAGCCAAGTACCAAAAAGACATTCACATTTCTGTTCCTATTCTTGATTCAGTTTCCCATGCCTTTAAATCTTGTTGTATAACAAAGTAAAATGCAGAATCTCTATGTTTACTGGGATGCATATTCCAAATTTTGAACACTAATAGATAGAGTTTTAATTCATACCACCATTTAAATACTAGAGCTCAGCAATGTGGTGATGAATACAAAATGACCATAACTTGAATCATACGTAGATAACAGAGCGGAAATATTTCCCACTTAATGTATCTAGAAAACAAAAGGAAGGGATTATTCATTTGTCCACATATTACATGAAGTACTTATTCATGGCAATTTTATCCGAGTTTTTTTTTTGCTCTTATTAGTAGCACAACGGATAGCTCCACAAACAAGCTAACTACAGTGGCGAGATCAACTCCAAACACATACAATGCTAACATGAGATATTGTTCAGTGCATGCTCCATGAGAGCTTCAGAGTTCAGATAACAGGCTTCTCAGCAAAAGTTCTTCTCTGCAACAAGAAAGAAAGGCGACGATAACTAAGTTAAATAGCAACAAGTGGACCGCCGTGATGTCCAGAGTAATCATAGGAAACCATGAGGTTTGACTGGACCATAGTAATAAGTTAAATGCAGGGGAAATTACAATGTAATGTTGATTTTGATCTCAACCTCAGTTTCAGTTTAATAGACTGGAAAGCAGAGTTGGTTGTTCGTTTTGCTGCATCAAAAGTTATGAGTAGTTGAAACTCTACAAGAATCTCTAACTTTCACGAGTAAGGATAACAAATCTCCATGAATAATTGAATCCAAAATATTTCTTTGATCTGCTTGACTGAAAAATCAGTAAATTTTTATAATATTTGTCTGACATGCCAGTGGGATGAAAATTTTCCTACCTGTGAGAGAATCAGATTAATGGCGGCGACGAACAATCTTGGGGATGTGCTCAACGTACTTCCGATCCCTTCCTCTTAGGCTCATCATAAACGCATCTGGCAGATCCCTTAGGTGCATCTTTTGGATTGACTTAAGGTATGTAATACCTTGCGGTACTGTCCCCAGATTCTGTAATCCAATAAGGTGCAGATGTTGTAGGCTCTTCATTGTGCCATCCTCTATGTTCATCCGAACAAGTTGTAGCATGTCAATTAAATACAGGTGCTTAAGCTTAGGGAACCATCCTGCGAGAAAGGCCAAATCCTGGCCATCGTACGCCATGCAGAGACTAAGTATAACAAGGTTAGACATGATAGAGAAGGCAGGAAGCGGATCTTCTCGTAGTCCAGACCACCCCATTATTAACTCCCTAAGATTTCCAAAGCTGCTAAATATCGAGGGCACCACCCCTTCCTGCAACCTGCCTCTCAAGTGCAGTTTCCCAAGATTCGGTAGAGGTTTAAACTTCCCAGATTAAGAGGTTCATCTGGGTTACTTGCAACGACACCAAACCTACTGAGGCGTGGCATCTCCGAGAGGGAGGCCCACAGTGCTTCACAATAGTTTGGTTGCACCTTGAGGATATAGAGGGTTCTTATCTTCCTCAAGCTTCCAATATTCTCAACTAAAACTCCGCTGGCTTCTATAATGTCTAAAGTTTGTAAATTTATCAAAGTGCATATATCATCGGGAACTGATACACCACTGGACCAATCAAAAGTTCGAAACTTCCGGTTTTCAAAACAGAACATAATCAGGTGCCTTAGCTTCCGTAGCATGGTAACTTCCTTCGGCAACTTCAATACAGAAGTTTGCCTGAGACCAACGTCTGTAGGTTCAAAAGATTCCCCAACGATGCAGGGATGTCCTTCACTTTAGTATATCCTAAATCCAGATAGTGCAAATTAAATAAGTGAGCCACTACATCGGGCACCTTATCAATATTGGCATATCTAAGAGAGAGAACCCTTAATAATCTGAAGTTGGACGAAACATCGTGTATGCAACTAGATGATAATTGCTTGTCAAACAACAAGAAAGAGCGAAGTCTTCGTGTACCTCTGCTAGGTTGTAAGGTCCCACTGCCTCCATGAATGGATACACGCCGAGCTTCTTCTCCCAATTCTATTACCTCTGGATTGTCATATGCAATACCAAACATCACTTTCCTTGATCTTGTTAGAGTTATTTCTCTAACAACATCATGAATTTGAAACACTTTAGCCCTTCCAAACTCATTCCTTTCCACTACTTTTAGCAAACACCTACGTACGAGTTCCTTAAGGTAGACTTCAGCACTTCCTCCATCGTTATCCCTGGCCCCTTCTCCTCAATGAATCCTTCAGCTACCCATAGCCTGATTATCCACTTTCTATGAATCATATAATCTTCAGGCAATAGGCCACAGTATAGGAAGCAATTCTTCAGATAGCTCGGTAGATCGATGAAGCTGAGATTTAAAAATCTAGTTGCTACCCAATTAAGCTCTGGGTCATTTTCTAGTTGCCAATTAAGTTGCTTGCAGAATGATCTCCACTCTTGTTCCTCTTTTCTCTGTAGGAGAGCAGACTGCCAATAGCTACTATAGCTAGTGGCAAGCCTTGGCACTTGTCCACAATCTTGTCGGCCCAATTCTTGAGACTTGCAGGACATCTCTTTCCATCTAGTCTCTCAAAGGCCATTTTACAGAAGAGATCCCATGCTTCCTCCTTTGATAGAGTTGTTAGCTTCATTTTACGGCCTTCGTCTGCTAATGAGGCCACGTCTTCACTCCGAGTTGTAATGACTACTCTACTTCCGCAATTGTTTCCTACGAATGTACGTTCTAAAAGTGACCATGCTTCTTTGTTCCACACGTCATCCAAGACAATCAAGTACTTTCTTCCCTGCAGATGGCTTTGAAGTGTCTCCACCAATTTGGTATGATCCATGGTGTCAATGTCATTTGGAATTGCCTGATTCTTTTCGAAGAGTGTTTTTGCTATTCTCTTAATAAATCATCAACCTGAAAGCTTTGGGAGACAGACACCCATGCACTATACCCAAAGTGTCTTTTAGTTGTTTCATTTTTGTAAATGCTACTTGCAAGAGTCGTTTTACCCAATCCCCCCATGCCATAGATGGAAATAATTGCACGACCTTGCTTCCCATCTGCCAACCACACAATCAGATTTTGAGTTTCCTTTCCAAAACCTACAATTTCATCTTCACTAGTAAAGTAAGGAGATTCTGATACATGCTGCTCCCCGTGAGCATAATTATTTAGGTTGCTACTTCCTCCACTTTCAGTAATTGAAATGCTATATCTATTTTTCATACTTGTGAGGTTCTGAAGACGGGCTTCGAGTTGTTTAAGCTGATCTGCAATATTGCGCAATGCAACATTATTCCTGGAATAAGGAAAGGTTTTCCTTAAAAAGCTCATCTTCCTGCTTGTCTGTTGTTTCCCAGTGAGATATGCATACTCATCGATGGCATCCTCAACCTCGTATGCTACCTTTCTTAATTGTTCCAACCAGGCCTCAAAGGTTTTATTATTGGCTTTACATACATCTGCATGACTTATATAGGCTTGCATCACCACAAACTCACTCTCAATATTCTTCATTCTGTTGTCTACTTCTGTAAGAACGGATATGTCTTTTACTAGCTTGGAGGTTATTGTAGACGTTGCTGATTCAGCCAGGGAAGCACCAATCTTTTTTAGCACAAGAAACACCAAAGCTTCTGCCATACTTGCTCTCCTAATTTCAGATTCTTTTTTCTTTAGGAGCTCGAATACTAAAAAAAGTTTGCTTCAGCACTGTTGCACTGCAATTATTTAATGGGAAGAATCAGTTGAGTGGAGTATGACACTTGCATCCTCGAATCTAGGACACAAGAAATCTTCTTAAGCCAAGTCAAGATTTATGCAGTCAATTTATACCAAACAATAACTAGAATTGTGCATGTGATGGGAGGTGTGAGAAGATAGGAATTTTGAAATAATAGCAGATGGAGTAAATAATCAAAGAAGAACGTAAACAGGGAAGATTGCAACTTAAATCACAAAGCTTTACTTGGTAGTTTATAGAAAAATTCATATAGATTCAAATAGAAGATCCAGATAAGTCCAGTTACACTATGAACTACCAAGAAACTATTAATTGACACAAGGTAGACATTGCATCTAAAACATATGTATTGGAAGTACCCAGATGGATGTCAGCTTTCTAATAGTTGATCAGAAACCATTACATCTCAGTTCCTTCTACAATGGGTGCTGAAGCTGCGCTGGAACTGATAAGACTCTAAAGTAGTACTCAACTTCAAGCGAGATTTTCTTCTTTCTTTTCATCATGCCATGGATGGCATAGGAACAACGCCAAACTTCTTATCTCTTTTCACCGAAAAGAATGAAATGCATCAAAAGACAACGACAACCAAAGCTTGGGAGAAGAATGACTGATAAACATCCACATTAATTTGCCCAATGACTGATAAACATACAACATATAACTCAGTAAACAAGCCAAATACAGTGTAGTTTTAGTAACTAAGCATAACTGTTACACAGTCATGCTGCTTTCTGTACGCTGTTTTAGTAACTAAGCATAACATTAATAGAGAGGCTATTAGTTTTGTCTGATGTACGTGCGCAATGAAAAAAATTGTCTTTCATGTATATCATTGGAAAACTATGAAACTTATCTATGAGGGAATTAGATCAACCTTAATAAACAATGTTGGGAATGTGCTCAACGATCTCCCGATCAGTTCCTGCCAGCTTCTCCATGAACGCTTCTGGCATTTCTCTTAGGTACATGTTTTGGATTGATTTAAGGTATTTAACACCTTCCGGTACCGTTTGCAAATTTAGCAATCCAATAAGGTGTAGATTCTGTAGGCTCTTCATTGTGCCGTCCTCTATGTTAATCCAAACAAGCTGTAACATATCAGCTAAATACAGGTAATTAAGCTTAGGGAACCATCCTGTGAGAAAGGCCAACCCCTGTCCATCGTATACCCTGCAGAGATGAAGTCTAACAAGATTAGACAAGATAGAGAAGGTAGGAAGCGGATCTTCTCGTAATCCGGACCACCCCATTCTGAAGTCCCTAAGATTTCCAAAGCTGTTAAATATCGCGGGTACCACCCCTTCCTCCAACCTACCTCTCAAGTGCAGTTTTTGCAAATTTGATAGAGGTTCTAAAGCTTCCAGATTAAGAATTTCATCTGAGTTACTTGCGAAAAGGCCCAAGCTAATGAGGCGAGGCATCTTTGTGAGGGAGACCCATAGAGCTTCACAGTAGCTCCGTCGCACCTTCATGATATGGAGTGTTCTTACCTGTGTCAAGCTTCCAATCTTCTGAACTAAAACTCTGCTGGATTCTATACAGCCTAAAGTTTGTAAACTTCTTAAACTGCATATATCATCGGAAACTGATACACCACCTAAGAAATCAAAAGTTCTCAATTGCCGGTCATTATAACAGAACACAAACAGGTGCCTTAGCTTCTGTAGCCTGGTAACTTCCTTCGGCAACTTCTCTACGTAAGTTACCCTGAGATCCAACGTTTGTAGGTTCAAAAGCTTCCCAAACGATCTGGGGATATTCTTCACTTTAGTATATGATAAATCCAGATAGTGCAAATTAAATAAGTCAGCCACTACATCGGGCACCCTATCAATATTGGCATATCTAAGAGAGAGAACCCTTAATAATCTGAAGTTGGATGAAACATTGTGTATGCAAGAAGATGATAATTGTTTGTCAAACAACAGAAAGGAGCGAAGCTGTCGTGAACCTATGCTAGGTTGTAAGGTTTCACTACCTCTATGAATGGATACACGCCGAGCTTCATCTCCCAATTGTATTACCTCTGGATTGTCATGTGCAATACCAAACATCTCCTTCCTCGATCTTGTTAGAGTTACTTCTCTAACAATATCATGAATTTGAAGCGCTTTAACCCTTCCAGTGTCATACCTTTCCACCACTTGTAACAAGCACCTATGTACGAGTTCGTTAAGATAGACTTCGGCCACTTCCTCCATCGTTATCCCTGGTCCCCTCCCCTCAATGAATCCTTCAGCTATCCAAAGCCTTACTATCCAATTTCTCTCAATCATATAATCTTCAGGGAATAGGCCACAGTATAGGAAGCAGTTCTTCAGATGGCTTGGCAGATCAATGAAGCTGAGATGTAAAACCCTAATTGCAACCAAATTCAGCTCTAGGTTGTTTTCTAGTTGCCAATTAAGTTGCTCGTAGAATGATCGCCACTCCTCTTCCTCCTTTTCTCTGTAGGAGAGGAGACTGCCAATAGCTACAATAGCTAATGGCAAGCCTTGGCACTTCCCCACAATCTTCTCCGCCCAATTCTTGAGACTTTCAGGGCATCTCTTTCCATCTAGTCTCTCGAAGGCCTTTTTACAGAAGAGGTCCCATGCTTCCTCCTTTGATAGCGTTATTAGCATCATTTTACGGTCGTCGTCTGCTAATGAGGCCACATCTTCACTTCGAGTTGTAATGACTACTCTACTTCCACAATTGTTTTCAAAAAATGCACGCTTTAAAAGTAACCATACTTCTTTGTTCCACACGTCATCCAAGACAATGAAATACCTTCTTCCCTGCAGATGGCTTTGAAGTGTCTCCACCAATTTTGCATGATCCATGGTGTCAATATCATTTGGAATTGCCTCATCTTTTTCTAGGAGTTTCTTTGCTACTCTTCTAAGTAAATCATCAACCAGGAAATTTTGGGAGACAGATACCCATGCACTGCAGCCAAAGTGCCTTTTAGTAGTTTCATTTTTGTAAATGCTATTTGCAAGAGTTGTTTTACCCAATCCTCCCATGCCACAGATGGAAATAATTGACAGACTCTGTTTCTCGTCTGTCAACCATTCAATCAGTTTTCCAGTTTCTTCTCCAAAACCTACAATTTCATCTCCACTAGTAAAGTATATAGAGTCTGATTCATGCTGAGGATAATTAAGGTTGCTACTTCCTCCTCCATTTATTGAAATGCCGTATCTAGTTTTCATACTTGTGAGGTTCTCGAGACGGGCTTCTAGTAGTTTAAGCTGATCAGCAATATTGCGCAATGCAACATTTTTCCTGGAATAAAGAACGACTATTTTCCGTAAGAATCTCATATTGCTGATTTTCTGTTGTTGCCCAGTGAGATGTGCATACTCATCGATGGTGTCCTCGACATCATATGCTACCTTTCTTAATTGTTCCAACCAGGCCTCAAAGGTTTTGCTATTGGCTTTACGTAGATCTGCTTGACTTATATATGCTTGCATTACGACAAATTCGCTCTCAATTTTTTTCATACTGTGGTCAACTTCTCTAAGAACTGATACGTCTAACAATTGACTTATGTTAGACATTGCTGATTCAGCCAAGGTAGCACCAATCTTTTTTAGCACAAGAAACACCAAAGCTTCTGCCATACTTGCTCTCCTAATTTCAGATTTGTAGGAGCTGAGATACTAAACAATTTGCTTCAGCACTGTCATACTGCAATTGTTTGAATAGCAGAATCAGTTGAGTTGGAGTATGACACTTGCATCCTTGAATTCTCGGATACAAGAAATCTTCTAAAGCCAAGTCAACACTTCTGCAGTCAATCTAGCTATACTAAGCAACAACTAGAATTGAGCATGCGATTCGAGGTGATAGGAGATATAGAATAATAGAAGATAAAGAAGTTAATCACGAAGAAAGTCATCAGAGGAGATTGCAACTAAATTTGCAATCTGTCTCAGATATGAAGATTCTGTCTGAAATAACTACAAGGAAACCAATTCTAAAGAAAACATTTGAAATCCTTTTTTTTCTTAGGTTTTATAATTGGTAAATCTATGACCAAAAAGAGTTATTTATGATATATCTTCCTTAATTAATCATGTATGAGCTATGGCATAATATTTTATATGTTAAAAGTAAGTGCTAAATTTGCTCATCTTTTTTATCATTCTATTTTACCTAACAACTTGATGTGTCACTACCAAAGTCACTTTGGTAGCCCTCATGCTTTTTAGAGGCACTTTGGAAATAGCTTATATATTCTTATTGTAGTCTTATTTAGTTATGTTACAGGCCAGTATGTACAAGACAATTCAAGTGTGTGCAAGATGACTCAACTATGTGAAAGCCTTTAGATCATCTTTTTTATTGGTGTCATCTTCAAAAGTATGAGAGCGGAAAATGATCCCTTTTTGGAGTTTTGCTAAATAAGAGGTGGGTGAACTTGTATCCTATATCTTGTCCCTTTTGTAAGCTTGTCTTATAAGCATGGCTTTTGTATTTCAAAAAACTCATTATTATTTGTGCATACCTTAATTGTTGTTTCTTGAGATAAAGATTATGATCTATATGTATTAAGTCTGTGATTTGTTTGAGATTATTTTTACTATTTTTTTTTTCTATTTATGGCTGCATGATTTTGAGTATACAGGAAATCTTAGATTTCTATATTTTGACGAAATGAGGTGCTGGAATTTGAGGCCATCAGTTTTCTCTTCATAGTATCATAACTATAAAGATTCTTGTAGAGAAATAGAGATCCTACATCCTTGGATAGCAAAGGGAAGTGTTTCAAATTGTGCACATAAGAAATTTGCTGATTTGTCTCTATAATAGATTCAATATTTTAAAACTTTAATTATCTTGGCGTAGAAAGGTTCATAAGTTCAAATCACCTAATATGGAAGTCATGCATGAGAGCATATTTTTAAAGTCAAGAGTTATGAGAGATGTTTGAGAGAGTGACACTTAGATACCATATGACATATAGAGGAAATGAAGAAACAACAAAAGGATACTTACTAGAAGTGGCAAAACTATATTTATCTTAAAGATATCTATCCATAAAGATAATCATATCCGATGCCAAAACATCAAAAGATGTCTAAAATACATTTGAAAAGTTGTTGATAAAGAAGTATAAAGCTCGATTGTATTTTTTAAAGAATGAGTTGTCTAATATAATTTTAGGGAGCATGAGCATTGGGAAGTACTTCTATAGAAATGCTATCAATATGATAAAATAGAACATATCAAGAGGGATTATAGAGTCAGGTTCAAAGAAGCAAAGTGTTGAATCTAGGAAACCTCAAAGAAAGCAAGAGCATGATCAAGGCTCTTGTTTTGGTTTCATTTGTTATGTGCATGTATCAGATGCAAAAGTGATTCATTTATGGGAGAATGTGGTGAAAGAAGAGATTAGTGCACTTAGTAAGAATGAAGATTGGAATTTAGTGTCTCAACTAAAAGATATGGAATTGATTTTATATAAGTGGGTGTACAAGATCAAAAGAAATGCTGATGAATCCGTGGATAGGTATAAGGCAAGATTGGTGGCTCATGGGCTTTCACACAACATGGTGTACACTCCAAGACTTTTAGTTCGGTGGCTAAGATAACATTAGTTCGGATTCTCATCTCATTAATAGTTAGCTTAAGATAAAAGATGTGATAACTCGATATCAAGAATGCCTTCTTATATGATAAGGTGGATTGAAAATTTATATCAACCAACCCCTGGGTTTCGTTTCAAAGAATTCTCCAAATAATATATGCAAATTAAAGAAGACAATCTTTAGCAAGCAAACACCTAGAATTTAGTATTAGTAAAATTACTCAATACCTTCTGCTTTGTAGTTTTCATATTTTAAATTCCAACCCAAGCATGTTTGTAAAATCATAATGATATGCATACCATTATTTTACTTTATGTTGTTAAAAATTGGCACAAATTCAGTTTTCAGCAAAAAATTCAGTATGTATCAGCATTTCTGTGCCGCGCGTTCGAACGCGCCCTTAGGGCGTTCGAACGCGGGCTCAGACAGAGAACAGTCTGTGAAGCAGGCGTTCGAACGGCCCCAGCTGCGTTCGAACGCGAGCCAACCCGAGAGCAGACTTTCTGCAGACGTTCGAACGGCCCCAGCCGCGTTTGAACGCGGACCAACCCGAGAGCAGCTGTTTCTGCAGGCGTTCGAACGGACCCCTCCTGCGTTTGAACGCCCCTTGAGTTTTGCTGTATTAACATTGAGTGCGTTCTAACACGCCCCGAGTGCGTTCGAACGCGACACTGAAAATTCCCAAATCTGAACCTGACTATAAATACTAAAGTGGGTTTTTTTAGGGTTAGTGATTGGAAGAACATTAATGAGGGTTGAGCCACCATTGTATTGAGAGTGATTAGAATTGTTAAACTCTTTGTAAGTGAGGGATTTGCATAGAAAAGAAGATTGCTCCGCCCGTGGACGTAGGCACATCGCCGAACCACGTAAATCTTGTCTCTCTCTCTCTCTATTATCTCCATTGTTGTCTTTATGGTGTTTGCTTATATTAGGGTGTTAATCTGTGATTAGAAGTTGCTTAGGGCTTTTCTATCACCATTAACATCCTTTCATTGGAGTTTTCAAGCTTTGCATTGTGTTCTCTTTCGCTATTCCCATTTTGAGATATTTAGGGGTGAAGGTCTTGCTTCCGCTTCCTTCACCCATTTGGTAGTTTTGCACAACAAATTGGTATCAGAGCTATTGGTTTCAAACCTAGGCTATTGAAGTTGGGAATAGTGAAGATTTGAAGAAATTTTAGCAAAATGAGGGAATGATCCAAATCGGGCAAACTTATCTCAAATGCAAAGTTTGAAGTTGAAAAGTTTGATGGCACCAACAACTTTGGAATGTGGCAATGTGAAGTTATGGATGTGTTATTCCAACAAGAATTAGACATCACCTTGGAGGAGAAGCCCGAAGATATATCCGAAAAGGATTGGGAGAAAATGAACTGGCAAGCTTGCAGTTCCATTCGGCTTTGTCTAGCAAAGGACCAAAAGTATTTTGTGATGAGAGAGAATTCGGCAAAAGGCTTGTGGAAGAAACTGGAGGACAAATACATGACCAAGAGCATTGAGAACCGGCTCTATTTGAAGAAGAAGTTTTTCAGATTTCAATACAAGATGGGAACGCCGATGGCGGAGCATTTGAATTCCTTCAACAAGTTACTTGCGAACTTGCAAAACTTGGATGTTGAAATCTCTGATGAGGACAAGGCATTGGTATTGTTGAATTCTTTGCCAGACACTTATGACCACCTCACTACTACCCTACTGTATGGAAAAGATTCAATCAATTATAAAGATATTGCAAATGCATTGATCACCAATGAGTACCGGAAATTGGACAAGCAAGCTACTCATGAGTCATCTTCAGATACATTGATGGTGAGGGGTAGATCTGAAAATAGAAAATTTGGGAAGAGAGGCAAATCCTTCTCAAAGTCAAGGGGTGCATCCTCAGATAGAAAGTCAATTGCCAAAGACCAATGTTCCTATTGCCGCAATAAAGGGCATTGGAAGAAGGATTGTCCAGTTTTGAAGAACAAGGACAAGAAACCCCAAAAAGGCAAATGTGGCACATTCGGATGATGAGGACTCAGAAAGCACCTTGGTAGGCTCGGCTCTTGCATGTAGCACGGATGAATGGATCTTGGACTCCGGTTGCACATACCATATGTGTCCAAACAGGAGTTGGTTCTCCACTTTTGAAAAGATCTCCGATGGAGTTGTGTTTATGGGCAATGATAGCCCTTGTAGAGCTGAAAGCATTGGCACTATTCGTTTGAAGCTCCAAGATGGGTCCGTCAAAGAGCTAACGGAAGTTCGGTACATACCGGATTTGAAGAAGAATCTCATCTCCCTTGGGGTTTTGGAATCAAAGGGCTTCATCGTTACTTTAAGAGGTGGAGCATTGAAGGTGACTTTGGGAGCATTGGTGGTGATGAAGGGCATAAGAAGAAGCAATTTGTATTTCTTACAAGGCTCTACGAATTTGGGAAGAGTAGCGGCCGCCTCAAGTAACACTATTAGTGAGGCTGACTCTTCCAGACTATGGCACATGAGGTTGGGGCACTCAGGACAGAAAGCTTTGCAAAGTCTATCAAGTCATGGTTTACTAAAGGGTGTAAAGAGCCTCAAGTTGGAATTTTGTAAACACTGTGTTTTGGGCAAACAAACTACAGTTAAATTTGCTACTGCAGTACACCGAACCAAGGGGATCTTGGATTACATTCACACAGATGTTTAGGGGCCTACTCGGAAGGCCTCATTGGGAGGAAAGCACTGGTTCGTCACTTTTGTAGATGACTATTCTAGAAGGTCTTGGGTGTACACCATGCACCATAAGAACCAAGTGCTTGAAATTTTTCAGAATTGGAAGAAGATGATTGAGAATCAGACTGGCAAGAAGATCAATAAGCTCAGATCAGATAATGGTGGAGAGTACACTTCCGATCCGTTCATGAGGTTATGCAAAGAAGTATGGATTGAAAGACATTTCACCGTTAGAGAGACACCTCAGCAAAATGGCGTGGCAGAACGTCTAAACCGGACCTTATTGGAGAAGGTTCGATGTATGTTGTCCAATGCTGGATTGGGCAAGGAGTTTTGGGCTGAGGCAGTTAACTATGCATGTCATCTCATCAACCGGCTACCTTCATCTGCAAATAATGGGAAGAGCCCATTAGAGGTATGGTCTGGCAAACCCATTTCAGATTATGATTCCTTACATATCTTTGGTTGTCCTGCATGCTATCATGTCAGGGAAAGCAAGTTGGATCCTAAAGCCAAGAAGGTCATCTTCTTGGGCTTTAGCACTGGAGTGAAGGGATTTCGGGTTTGGAGGCCAGAATTGAGGAAGTTGGTAATCAGTAGGGATATTACATTTGATGAATCATTAATGTTGAAGCAAAGTCAGGCATCAGATAGCCTAGTTGATGACAGTGCTGAAGATGTTCCACGGCACATGGAGTTTGAGGCAGATTCAAGTCCACCACAAGATATACCTTCAGAAGGGGCAAATGAAGAGGAAGATCCTAATTTGCAAGAAGATGACAACGTGGAGCCAGAAACTGATGATCAAGACTCCATAGCAATTAAAAGGCCAAGGAGAGAAATCAAAAAACCGGCACGCTATTCTGATATGTTGGCCTATGCTCTTCCGGTGACTGATGAAGACTTTCCCGCTTCCTTCATAGAAGCTATGAAGAACATCGAAAGAGCAAATTGGAAAGGGGCGATGGATGATGAAATGAAGGCCCTCGAGAAAAATAAAACTTGGAATTTGGTGGAGCTCCCTAAGGGGAAGAAGACTATTGGGTGCAAGTGGATATATGCCAAGAAGGATGATCCTCAATCAAAAGGCGGAGTTAGATTCAAGGCTAGATTGGTGGCAAAAGGGTATGCTCAAAAGGTGGGGATTGACTATAATGAAGTGTTTTCTCCGGTGGTGAAACACTCCTCTATTCGAATATTGCTAGCCTTGGTAGCTCAGTTTGATCTTGAGCTAACCCAGATGGATGTGAAGACCGCCTTCTTGCACGGTGATTTGGAGGAGGACATCTATATGACACAGCCTGAAGGGTTCAAAATCAGTGGAAAAGAAGACTTGGTTTGTAAATTGAAGAAATCCTTGTATGGCCTGAAGCAGTCTCCTAGGCAGTGGTATAAAGAGTTTGATCAATTTATACGGAGGCACAAGTACAAGCGAAGCCACTATGATCATTGCGTGTACTTTAGGAAGCTTCAAGATGAATCATTTATCTATTTGCTCTTATATGTTGATGATATGTTGATAGCATCTAAGAGCAAGGTGGAGATTGATAAATTGAAGCTCCAACTGAATAAGGAGTTTGAAATGAAGGATTTAGGAGAACAAAGGAAAATACTTGGCATGGAGATTAGGAGAGACAGGAAATTGGGAACAGTATGCTTAACTCAGGAGCAGTATTTAAAGAAGGTATTGCAGTGGTTTGGAGTGGATAGCAAAACAAAGTCAGTGAGTACACCGTTGGCACCTTATTTTAGGCTCAGTGCAGCTATGTCACCCACTTCAGATGCCGAGAGAGAGTCTATGTCTAAGGTACCATATGCAAGTGCAGTTGGAAGCTTAATGCAGATATTTCACAAGCTATTAGCATTGTTAGTAGATATATGCAAGCTCTAGGAAAAGGGCATTGGCAGGCTGTGAAATGGATTCTGAGATATATTCATGGTATTGTGGGTGTTGGACTAAAATTTATGAAAGATGATAGACTTGGTCTACATCTTACTGGATATGTGGATTCGGACTATGTAGGTGATTTGGATAAGCGTAGATCCACTACGGGATATGTTTTCACACTTGCTAGAGGGCCGGTGAGTTGGAGGTCTACCTTACAGTCGACTGTTGCTTTATCTACCATAGAGGCTGAGTATATGGCAGTGACAGAGGCTATAAAGGAGGTTATTTGGTTGCTTGGTCTGATGGATGACTTGGGTGTATGCCAGAAGAAGGTGGAGGTACATTGTGATAGCCAAAGTGCAATTTGTTTGGCTAAGAATCAAGTTCATCACACAAGGACAAAGCATATTGATGTTCGTTTCCACTTTGTGAGAGAAATTTTGGAAGAAAATGATATTTTTTCACTTTGCAAGATTGGAACTGCTGATAATCCGAGTGATATGTTGACAAAAGTAGTGACCAAAATCAAATTCCAACATTGTTTGGATTTGATTAATGTCACTCACTATTGACCAAGTTTGGTTTGGCGTCTTAGGACGCAAATTTGCAGTCGGAGCACCTTTTGGATGATTAAGTCACTTTGGAATAATGGAGAGTGATTTGCTGAAGTTTTGAGTTCTTCGCCAAGGTAGAGAATTGTTAAAAATTGGCTCAAATTCAATTTTCAGCAAAAAATTTAGCATGTATCAGCATTTCTGTGCCGCGCGTTCGAATGTGCCCTGAGGGCGTTCCGCGGGCTCAAACAGAGAACAGTCTGTGAAGCAGGCATTCGAACGGCCCCAGCCGCGTTCGAACGCTAGCCAACCCGAGAGCAGACTTTCTACAGGCGTTCGAACGGCCCTAGCCGCGTTTGAACGCGGACCAACCCGAGAGCAGCTGTTTCTGCAGGCGTTCAAACAGACCCCTCCTGCGTTCGAACGCCCCTTGAGTTTTGCTGTATTAACATTAGGTGCGTCCTAACGCGCCCCGAGTGCATTCGAACGCGACACTGAAAATTCCCAAATCTGAACCTGACTATAAATACTAAAGTGAGTTTTTTAATGGTTAGTGGTTGGAAGAACATTAATGAGGGTTGAGCCACCATTGTATTGAGAGTGATTAGAGTTATTAAACTCTTTGTAAGTGAGGGATTTGCATAGAAAAGAAGATTGCTCTGCCCGTGGACATAGGCACATCGCCGAACCACGTAAATCTTGTCTCTCTCTCTCTCTATTGTCTCCATTGTTGTCTTTATGGTGTTTGCTTATATTAGGGTGTTAATCCATGATTAGAAGTTGCTTAGGGCTTTTCTATCACCATTAGCATCCTTTCATTGGAGTTTTCAAGCTTTGCATTGTGTTCTCTTTCGCTATTCCTATTTTGAGATATTTGGGGGTGAAGGTCTTGCTTCCGCTTCCTTCACCCATTTGGTAGTTTTGCACAACATATGTGAATGACATAATTATTACCGGTGATAATAACAAAGAGACTAATATGTTTTACAATAAGCTTGTTATCCATTTTGAAATTAAGAACTTGAGCTAAGTTATTTTCTTGGATTGGAGATAGAGAAAGATGAATGCAATTTTATTTCTCAAAAGCACTATGCATCAAACTTGTTAACTAGTTTGGGTTGCAAGAAAGTAAATTATGTTTTGCTCCCATGCATATGAACATCAATTCAGGAAATGTGGTGGCAAAGTTCTTGGAGATTCAAAACTTTTTTGGGCAATTGAAGTTTGCGTATTGTATCTCACAATTATAAGGTTGGACATTATATTTTCAATTGGAGTAGTGAGCCAATATATGGAAGCACCTAGAAATTCTCACTTGGATGCAAAAAAATTATTAAGTTTGTTAATTCCTGTTTAAAAGTTGATCTACTTTATAAGAAGAATGTAAGTTTTGAACTTATAGGTTTCACAAATGTAAACTGGGTTGGTGATCTTGATGAGAGAGTTGAAATCAGCTTATGTTTTTTGGCTTGAGTTTATCGGGTGTATTGTGGTGTAGCAAAACATAAGTCAGAGTATAAAGCAGTACCCCTTGCAGTATAAGAATATGTACAATTGCAGACTTTAGTTAGTGATAGTTTGGTCTATGAACCTTCTTTCAAAAAAAAAAAAAAAGTTAGTGATACTCGGAGATTGATTATTTGATGAAGGTTAGTTGCGACAACCAAAAAGTAATGAAATTAATAGCAAACCTTATTTTTTAGGCAAATATTTTAATAACTCTTTAGAATTTATAATCTTAATCTAACGGTTATAATAGCTAGTTTTAATATCCGATACGGTTTTCCGGTACTGATTCTAAAACTATATTATGTAAAAAAAATGGGCATATTAGTTAAGAAGATTTGATTACGTGTGACTAAACTTTTAGGCTACATGTTCTTTTCTTCCATTAAGATTTCTCTGTATTAGATATAATTATAATAGACATGATTATGCCTTAATTATAGGATATATCATTTAATACTAAATAATTTAAATTTGATTCTTTAGAGATAGACTTCAATTTAAATATAATTCTCTATCTCTATATGTTATTAAATGTTAGTTTAAATCAATCTTAAACTAATGAGAGATATATTGTAAATAATTAAAAAATAATTAAAGAGAAAAAATTTAATTAGACTTTTTCATCAAGTTAATCATAAAAAGACATCATCACTCTTATTCGATATGTAATATATATATATTACTTTTAGTTAAGAATGTATATGTATTTTACTTGATAAATTATTAAGAGAATATAATTATCAAAAAATAATATGCAAAATAATATATTTTAAATAATTACCAATTGAACTGGTAATATCTTTTAATTTTTTTTATATTCCTATTATACTCTTAAGGATCTTAACCGTTAAATCTTTATCAAATAAATTAATAAATAATTATCTATACGATATAAAAGAAGCGTTCCATTTTTTATACAAGGACAAAGTTGAAGTGGAGCATCCAGAAAAAGTGCTTGCGAAGAGAGCGAGCGTATAAATATGGGTTTTAAGACAAATTGACGGATATATTTACTAAAACTGTTCCAAATACCAACTTTGAAGAACTTTAACAAAATAATCCCATGCAAAACTTTATTGCTGTGGCACAATGTTTAATAAAAGACAAATGTAAAAAAGAAGCTAAATCTATCAAAGTTGTTCGAACGTACTCCAAACGTCCGAAATCTATTAAATATCCTTTGAAAGACTTTTACCTGAGAATGTAGAATTAATTGAGACATGGGACGACATGCTCCGGCGTTCGAACAACTGGCTCCGAGCCGTTAAAACACACTACCGAATTGAAGAGAATTTTAGCCCGAGTTGAGCTTTTCCCCCAAAATCGATAACTGATATTATAATTTTAGAGAAAATTGATTTCCCTTCTAGATATATAAATGGGGAGAGTTATTTGAAGGTTTAGGAAGACTCGCATGGAGGATATCAAAAAAAAAAAAAAAAAAAAATCCTTAATGAAAGTGGAGGTGCTATTTGAAGGTCGTGGTCGTTGTTGTCTCGAGAGCTATAGAGACGCAAGCTATTAATCTCGAGCTCGAGGGTGTCTTACATTACAAACCAAATATGGAAAGCAATTCATCGTTGTAGATATAATTATTTTTTTTTAAAAAAAAAGTCATTACAGATATAGTTATAGGCACGAAAAGCAACTCATCGTTGATAGATTGCAATTTAAAGATATTTCATTGGGGAAGTGGGAATAAATATTTGAAGTTTCAGACATGTAAACAATCTACAATGAACAACAACGATTACCTCTCACAGAATCAAAATTATTTTGTCGGTTATTCTACGAGATACGTGTATTCTTTTTACATTCTGTAAATTATGTGAGATACCTTTTTTGTTTCTAAATCACACAATTAGTAAGGTAGCAACCTTCTGCTGAGCATACTGGATAATCAGATAAAACCATTTCGCAGGTTAAAGTCTAAGATAGTTTCAATAAGCAAAGTTCATCCAAAAAAATACGGTAAATGATAGATGAAAGCTGAATTATTTAAAAGTAGGAAATTTAGTAGAAACCACAAAATTTAGTCCAACCGATGTTTGGAAATAGGCTGATGGATGTTTGGAAACAAAGATGAGGGCATGCGAATGCCAAGAGATGTTAAAAAGTTAAAACCCTCTTGAAGGATGTGAAAAAGTTCATGTCATGCCGTAGATCACAGTCAACAACTAACAATAGAAAAGGAAAATCAAATTATTATCTATTCATCTTCAGAGTTTTCTGTTGTTCTTACTTTTCTATTTGAGCTGTAAAATTAACTCAAACAAGAACCTTCAGTGGGTGGAAACCGTAAAAAGTTGGTAAAAGCATCTTAAGTAACATTGTTATGTAGCTTCTTTCAACAGCAATATATGTGTGTGTGTGTGTGTGTGTCCTGTAGCTAAAACTCAAATTTACAGTACATTCTCGGATTTTTGAGTCATATCATTCAACCTAATGATGAACTAATAGTGAGCAGTTAGAGGAAACCATACCAGATGAACGTCAGCTTTCTAATGGTTGATCAGAAACCATAACATCTCTGGTAAGACTTGGGATTCGGTTTCGAATTAGTAGAGAGAAATGTGACAATGTAGAGATGATGAGAGTGAGTGTAAGAGAGAGAGAGAGAGAGAGAGAGAGAGAGAGAGAGAGAGAGAGTTTGAGAATGAGAGCAATAGATATAAGAGGAAAATATTGGAAGTCTCAAAGGATTAACAAAAGATTTTGGCTAGAGGGAGTATAAATATTTTAGTGTAAGTTTGATATAATGAGTGCAAAAATGGTTATATATCAATTTCAGATGGAAAAATAAATGGTATGTTAAGAAAAATATTCTTTTTAAAATATTTGAATAGTTCATAGGATTTTGATATCACTTTTTTTTTTCTTCAGAATGTATAAGTAATAATAAGTCATAATTTAGGAATCTTAATTTAGTCTAAATCTTATCTCGATAAAAATGAAAAGGAGAGATGATTCACTGAAACACATGGAAGAAAAAAAAAGTCCACTCTCAATAATATACAAGTAGAGGATCCCAAGTCTCTATTATAACGGGCATACTGTCGTCCTCCATGAACTGTCCTTTTCCTTTTCCTTTTTGATGAACTATGCTTGCTTCACTCTCTCTGTAGATAAATCCCACTTCGAACAAGAGTATAGATTGTAGATGGTTCACCTGACGCAAATAAAAAAGACCTTCCACTATCAATAATATAAGTAGAGGACTCTCTCATATAGATCATACTACCTTAGAAAATGAATTGTCCTTGGCTCCTTGCTTCACTCTCTTTGTAAATAAATTCCACTTGGAAAAACTTAACCACAAGAGAAGAGCACAGGTGGTTCACCAAACACACACATACACACGCAAACCCAAATAAAAAACTAAACTTGTAGGTAAGAATTCAACAAGTAGTAATATTTTCGAGACCAGAAGCATTAACACAACTCTTAACATGTAACAATGGTATAATGATTGAAAGTTCTCCTCGGTTAGATGCTTATGAAGCCCCCATCTTAACAACAACTGCAAACTTGAAAAATCCTCTACTTATATGATAGGCATGGTCCAACTAGCATTGGGTCCCTCATGCATCACTTTTGTCTCCAAGCAGAGAAATGAGATTACTCTAACAGTGAAACACCCAGACCTCCAAATACACGTGGGAACCGCGTGAGTAAATCCCCCCACGCGGTGTATCACATGACCTGTCAGTACAAGGATTTCACAAGGCACACAACAGCACAATTTCACCATAAATAAACTCAATTATAAGAGTCCGGATACAAGTCCACAGGCCACAACAAGCCTTCCAAATATACATCCAAAATACTAAGTTAAAGTCCAAAAAGATACAACATCGTCATCATACCCTCGTAGGGGCTTAATACAACTAACATACGTACTAAAAAGAAAGAAAGCGGCTACTCCTCGCTACCCGCACCTGCGTCCCCTAGCTCTGAAATAATATGCTACGAGGGGTGAGCTTACAGCCCAGCGAGTAGGATCCATACAATCTAAAATAATAACATCACATGTGTATATCCAATGTATGCCTAAATTTACTAATGATAACGACATGCTTATTAAAATGACTTACCACAATTTACTAAGTCAATGCAGTTGATAAAGATTACCAATCACTATCTTGGAACATGCTAGTTTACCAAACATATTATGATCAGTTCACACAGATATAAAGTTTGAGACAATCTCTTATTCGTACACATCTCAATCATAGGTTTACGTGTTATGTACAGCAATAAAATAGCAGTTCAGTCATCTCATGTCTACCAAAACAATAATCATACTTATCATCGCTCACCGAGCTATTCACCACACAGGGTAAATACTCTTACGAAACAATCATCCATCATCACATACATCGAGGGGGGGATATATACACATCTAGCGGTAATGTTACCTACACGTGTATGGCGACACTACATGTGACCGGTTGTCTGTGGCCATCAGACTCAGGACCCCGGTCGTAAGCCCATATCTCACTCTCTCTAAATCATCACCGCCCTCGGCGGGAGAATCAGGAGCCCTCGGCTCATCAACAGACGCCCTAACCCTGCGTCGTCGGGTACCGCTAGAGTTATATCCCCGCCTCACAATCATGTTCTTCTATCATCATAATCTAGTCCTAACTATGCAGTATAACTACCTGAATGCCACACAGGCTTCCCGACCTCAGGTGTAGGCCGCTAATAGTATAGACATATATGATACACTCTGCCCTTAACCCTGGGCTGAGTGAGTAGGGGTACTGCCTAGTCAGAATTCGACTACTAATGATAGGTGGAAGTAGTGCAGTGTTTATACGTGTATAAAGCATGTTATAGTCATCATGATCATTACAGTCCATATTCACAGCAATCATACATCTATGCAACGGTATATCATACAGGACACATGTAAAACATTATCATACACATTAACATTCTCATGATACTATGATGAACAGGTTATAAATAACTACATATGCAAAAGATATAACAGGGAGTACCGACTGCATGCATTAATACTGACATTTCCTACTGTATCATGTTATTCTAGATTTGTATAACTCTACTCGCCTGGGGGGTCTCCACGGTAAGGTAAAACTCGTCCACTAGTCCGGGATCCCAAAATCTTCCTCACGCGGTGTCAATCCTATTAATTCACGCAAGTAAAGTCATTAGCGAACTAATAGAATTAATTATCTTATTAGCACATTTATGTTTGGTACGAGTCAAGGGTATCCTAGGAATCCTATATTATCCCAAAATTAAGGATCAGGTTATAGGGTCCAAATGGCCCCAAATGGGCTAGGCTAGAGGCAAAAGGGGTAGGCCCAAACCCAACCCACAAGCAATAAGGCCTTGGTGGGCTGGGGGCCTAGCCACAGCCCACCAAGGTTGGAATAGTGGGCTGCAGACTGCAGCCCACTCCACAATGGGCTAATGGGCTGAAGCCTGCAGCCCACCCAAACTGGGCTGGTGGGCTGCGGTCTGCAGTCCACCCGAGTCTTGGTGGGCTGCGGCCCGCAGCCCACCCAAACTGGGCTGGTGGGCTGCGGTCTGCAGCCCACCCGAGTCTTGGTGGGCTGCGGCCCGCAGCCCACCCAAACTGGGCTGGTGGGCTGCGGTCTGCAGCCCACCCCAAAGGATTAGTGGGCTGCAGTGGTCTGCAGCCCACTAAGGGGGGAAAATGGGTGGGGTTTAACCCCCCCACCCCTCCACCACATCTCCTTCCACCACCGATGGAAGGAGGGTGAGGCGGAGGGAAGCGCCCACGAGGCTGCGGGGACGCGGGGCTGCGGCGGCGCGGCACGAGGCCGGCGGCGCAGCGCAGGGACGGCGGCGCAGCGCAGGGGCAGCGGCGGCAAGGGTCCGGCACAGCACGAGGCCGAGGAGGGGAAGGAGAAAGGAAAGAAAGGAAGGAGGTTTACCGGAGGGGGGGTCGGCGAGTCGGTGGCTTCGGCGGCTGTCGGCAACCACGAGGGAGAGAGAGAGAAGAAGGGAGGCTGCGGTGAGGGAAGGAAGAGATAAGGGAGATGGGGGGAGGGTGGCGTGCACGGCAAGGAAGGGAAGAGAAGAAGAAAAGAAAAGAGGGAGGGTGGCAGGGTGGCAGGCCGACGCACGTGCTCGGCACGTGCGTCGGTCAGGGAAATTTTTTTTTTTTTTTTTTTAATTTGGGGTGTTACAAACAGTGTCATAAAGGAAATTAAAGAAGAGAAGGCACCCAAGAGGAGACCAAATTATGGATGGGCAAACTAACATGCAAAGTTTATTATGTTGTGGGGCTGCACAAAATTAAATCACTTTAATGGGAAGTTAGTTTTATCATTATTTTCTGCTCAAGAAAAGATGAAACTAACAACATCATCTCTATATTTCAAGCAATACCCACTTTTTCTCTGAAAGAAGCAATTGGAAACTGACACCACTCAGCGGAGCATACATGCAAATTAGAAATATTTTTTCAATAATAAGAAATAAACTTCATAAGAAAACTTGTTGCTCTGCGTGGAAGTGAAATGCTGAATATTTACCTGCATTAGACTACAATAACCCAAATACTAGCCTTGCCACTATTTGGAGGCATTTATGCATCAAAGTCCTGCAGAAATTCAATGTATATGGTTATTAACTGAAAGGAAAAAAGACATAGAAAGTCAACCTTTAAATAGTAAGCTCATTAAATAAATGAAACAAGTAGCCAATATCGTAAGCATGTATGTATACTATAATGCATCTTAAAATGCTGCAGAACCCAAAACAGAAAACTCTGGAACAAGCAAAAAATGCTTCAAAAACATCTGAAATAAATACTGAGTATTAAAATATGAGTTAATTAACTGTGACATACATTTGGGACCATTTTAATAATTTTGTTTAAATTTGATATTTTCACGGAAAGATTTATTAATTATGCAGACAGACAGCAAAATGTAAAAAAAAAATATCAGGTTGTATTTTGTATTAGACAATTGAGGAATTTGCATTTAACATGTTGTCTTTTCACCTATAATAAATATGAGCTAGTTTATTAAATATACGTAGAAAGTATTAAACTCCTAGATTAACTTAACTACACTAATAAGATTACTAAAATATTCTTACCCAATTTAAAATATCTTACTTAACCTAAATTTACATATACTTTTTTTATGTTGGTCGTTGGGGGACCATTGCAGCCTACAATTATTGAAGTCGGATATTTGCATATGTTATCAAATTTATATATACGTTTTCTTTTAGGGAAACTATATTTTATCTTCACTAGCCTAAATATATTTCACTCTTTTATTTGCAGCAGTTTACTCTTTTATGATTATATTTAAACTAAAGTTATTATATATTTCATCATATTTAATTAATTATGAGTTAAATTTGAAAATACCTATTAGAGACAAAATTATAAATAATCAGATAAACTTTTGATGCATAGAAAAGAATACAAATTAGATCTTAGATGATAAAGGCATAACAAGTATATTAAATATATTATATATATAATTTTATTGTTCGAGTTTACTTATTTTTTAATTGATTTATGTTTATTTTTTATGTAAGTTCTTAAGTCTAGTTAACTCATGTAAGCCTTTAAGATAATTCTAATTAAGTCATCTAAGCTTCTAATATAAGTCTGATTAAGTCATGTAAGTCTATAAGATAAGTTTAATTAAGTAATGTAAGCTTTTAAGGCAAGTTCTAATTCAAGTTGTGTAAATCTTTAAAGCTAGTCCTAGTATGGCTCATTGTACATGATCTCTATATATAAAGGGGTTGGGCTCTTTTGTTTAAGCATACAAGGATTGAGAAATTATCGAGTTTAGCTAATTTATTATTATCGTATTTACTATTTTATTATAACTATTAGATCGTCTTATTTTTATAGGAGTAGATTTTAACCGTAGAACACTTTTAAGCTTTCAAACCCTAACCACCATCATCTCCACGAGCCATCCTACCTTATGGCGATCCACCACCACTCTTGGCCTTCTAGCACCCTTCGACGATCGTTGTAATTTCAGATATTTCTACTTATGTCTCGTTCTGATATTTTCTCACTTTTTTATTTCTAATTTATCACGCCAATCTCAGATTTATGTGAAACAAAAACTATTAGAATCCTAATTCATGAATCATGAGGCTATCATCCATAAACATATCATAAGTCTAAATAGTGATTCGACTACAAGTCTAAATAAACTTCTATGTGCTTGCTAGTTTTATGCTCAGCATAATATAGCAAAAAAAAACATAATAACAAACAAAGTGGTGACGAAGATAACAGAGATACAAATATTGCTCAATTAATATAAAAAACAAAAAACAAATGGAACAAATTATTTATTTTTCAACGGATTACATAGAGTACCTATTATGTAACAATTGTAATTGAGTTCTTTGTTATTATTGGTGGCGTAATGTAGACTGATAAAAATCATACAACAGATAGCTCGGTAAACAAGCCAAGATGACTCCACAGACATATAATGGTAACATGAGGTATTTTTCATCACGCTACAAGAGCTCCAGATTACTAATTGAGACCCAACTTTTCTCAAGTTCAATTCTCCTGTGCAACAAAAGTAACGGGATGATAAAACCAGGTAGATACCAATAAGTGTACCGGAGTAGAAGATGCACTTACATGACATACTTTACTCCAGATGACCACAGTAATGCTCACTGAAACATCAATGATTTGATTAAAAGCTGAAGTGGTGAACATCAAAAACAATATATGACGAAGAACGGAAAAATATGGAACAACTAGAGCTTGTAACTATATGATTCCTGCATGGCCTCTTTTCTCTAAAACACATGACATAATAACAGAAAATCTAGTTTATATGTCGAGTCCGAAAGAGTAAAAAATGGGGAAAAAAAGGACATACAAAGTGAAATAATTTGTGACACTTGGTAAAAACTGAGAAGAGAAGTTTGCATGGGAAAACCACGAGGTTTTATTGGGTAACGTTGTTTTCAACCTACGAACCAATTAAATATAAGGGAAATTACGACAAAATTATTGGCATTAATCTCATGTTCAATTTCTGGTCATTGGACAGGAAACCTGAGTCTATTGTTAAAAAACCACTTAGTTAAGCATAAACTATATATGGAACTGAACTGATGTAATACAATCATGCTGCTTCTGTACAGTATATTAGTAACTATGCATAACATTAATAGAGAGGCCAAATTTTGCTGCATCCATGAATTATTGAATCCAATACAAATCATCTGATTGATGGAAAAATCAGTAAAATGTTATGATCTTTGTCTAACGTGCAAGTGCCATGAAATTTCCTTTTCATGTATAATATTGGCAACACATGGAGCTTACCACTGAGAGAATTAGATCAATCCTTATAAACAATGTTGGAGATGTGCTCAACGATCTCCCGACCACTTCCTTCTAGGCTCTCTATGAACGCTGCTGGCATATCCATTAGGTACATGTTTTGGATTGATTTAAGGTATTTAATACCTTGTGGCACCCTCCCAAGATTCTGTAATCCAATAAGGTGCAGATGCTGTAGGCTCTTCATTGTGCCATCCTCTATGTTAATCCAAACAAGTTGTAGCATGTCAGCTAAATACATGTGCTTAAGCTTAGGAAACCATCCTACGAGAAAGGCCAATCCCCGCCCATCATACACCCTGCAGAGATCAAGTATAACAAGGTTAGACATGATAGACAAGGCAGGAAGCGGATCTTCCCGTAGTCCAGACCATCTCATTGTTAACTCCCTAAGAGTTCCAAAACTGCTAAATGTCGAGGGCACCGCCCCATCCTCCAACCTGCCCGTCAACCACAATTTTTGCAGATTCGGTAGAGGTGCTAAAGTTTCCAGATTAAGAATTTCATCTGGGTTACTTGCATAAAGGGAAATTTTACTGAGGTGTGGCATCTTTGCGAGGGAGGCACACAGTGATTCACAATAGCTTTGTCGCACTTTCATGATATAGAGGCTTCTTAGCTGCGTCAAGCTACCAATCTTGTGAACTAAAACTCTGCTGGCTTCTATATTTTGTAAAGTTTGTAAACTTCTCAGACGGCATATATCATTGGAAACCGATGCACCACTTAAGCAATCAAAAGTTCTACACTGCCTGTCATTAATACACCACACGATCAGGTGCCTTAGCTTCTTTAGTATCGTAACTTCCTTCGGCAACTTCAATACAAAAGTACAACTGAGATCCAACGCCTGTAGATTCAAAAGCCTGCCCAGCGATGTGGGGATATTCTTCACTTTAGTATATGATAAATCTAGATAGTGCAAATTAAATAAGTCAGCCACCGCATTGGGCACCTTATCAATATTGGCGTATCTAAGAGAGAGAACCCTTAATAATCTGAAGTTGGATGAAACATTGTGTATGCAAGAAGATGATAATTGCTTGTCAAACAACAAGAAAGAGCGAAGCTGTAGTGAACCTTTGCTAGGTTGTAAGGTCCCACTACCTCTATGAATGGATACACGCCGAGCTTCATCTCCCAGTTCTATTACCTCTGGATTAGCATGTGCAATACCAAACATCTCTTTCCTCGATCTTGTTAGAGTTATTTCTCTAACAAGATCATGAATTTGAAGCACTTTAACCCTTCCAAAGTCATTCCTTTCCACTACTTGTAACAAACACCTATGCACGAGTTCCTTCAGGTAGACTTCAGCCACTTCCTCCATCGTCATCCCTGGTCCCCTCTCCTCAATGAACCCTTCAGCTATCCAGAGCTTAATTATCGTTTTTCTCTTAATCATATAATCTTCAGGGAATAGGCCACAGTATAGGAAGCAATTCTTCAGATAGCTTGGTAGATCGATGAAGCTGAGATTTAGAACCCTATTTGCCACCCCATTCAGCTCTGGGTTATTTTCTAGTTGCCAATTAAGTTGCTTGCAGAATGATCTCCACTCTTGTTCCTCCTTTTCTTTGTAGGAGAGCAGACTGCCAATAGCTATTATAGCTAGTGGCAAGCCTTGGCACTTCTCCACAATCTTGTCGGCCCAATTCTTGAGACTTGCAGGACATCTCTTTCCATCTAGTCTCTCAAAGGCCTTTTTACAGAAGAGATCCCATGCTTCCTCTTTTGATAGAGTTGTTAGCTTCATTTTACGGTCTTCGTCTGCTAATGAGGCCACGTCTTCGCTCCGAGTTGTAATGACTACTCTACTTCCGCAATTGTTTTCTACGAATGTACGTTTTAAAAGTGACCATGCTTCTTTGTTCCACACGTCATCCAAGACAATGAAATACCTTCTTCCGTGCAGATGGCTTTGAAGTGTCTCCACCAATTTGGTATGATCCATCGTGTCAATGTCATTTGGAATTGTCTGATTCTTTTCGAAGAGTTTCTTTGCTATTCTTCTTAATAAATCATCAACCTGAAAGCTTTGAGAGACCGATACCCATGCACGATACCCAAAGTGTCTTTTAGTTGTTTCATTTTTGTAAATGCTACTTGCAAGAGTTGTTTTACCCAATCCCCCCATGCCACAGATGGAAATGATCGCACGACCTTGCTTCCCATCTGTCAACCACTCAATCAGATTTTGGGTTTCCTTTCCAAAACCTACAATTTCATCTTCACTAGTAAAGTAAGGAGATTCTGATACATGCTGCTCCCCGTGAGCATAATTATTTAGGTTGCTACTTCCTCCTCTTTCAGTAATTGAAATGCTATATCTATTTTTTATACTTGTGAGGTTCTGAAGACGGGCTTCGAGTTGTTTAAGCTGATCTGCAATATTGCGCAATGCAACATTATTCTTGGAATAAGGAAAGATTTTCCTGAAAAATCTCATCTTCCTGCTTGTCTGTTGTTTCCCAGTGAGATATGTATACTCATCGATGGTGTCCTCAACCTCGTATGCTACCTTTCTTAATTGTTCCAACCAGGCCTCAAAGGTTTTATCATTGGCTTTATATACATCTGCATGACTTATATAGGCTTGCATCACTACAAACTCACTCTCAATATTCTTCATTCTGTTGTCTACTTCTGTAAGAACGGATATGTCTTTTACTAGCTTGGAGGTTATTGTAGACGTTGCTGATTCAGCCAAGGATGCACCAATCTTTTTAAGGACAAGAAACACCAAAGCTTCCGCCATACTTGCTCTCCTAATTTCAGATTCTTTTTCTTTAGGAGCTCGAATACTAAAAGAAAATTTGCTTCAGCACTGTTGCACTGCAATTATTGAATGGGAAGAATCAGTTGAGTGGAATATGACACTTGCATCCTTGAATATTGGATACAAGAAATCTTCTTAAGCCGAATCAAGACTTTTGTGTTAGGAGAAGGTGGTAGAAAATTCAAGAGAAGGTTATTCTTTTGCTACTTAACACAAAATGAGAAAGATAAAAATTTTAAAATTTTTTACTTCACTTGCACAAGATTAGACTACTTAAAAAAAAAAAAAAAAAAAATATATATATATATATATAGGTTTACATGACTCTTAGATATACTATATGACTTAATTATCATACATGACTCTTAATTATTATATATAACTCTTTGATTTGTATTATCTAGAAAATTCAAAAGGTTATAGTAATTTATTGGCATAGGAAAAATTAAGAGTCACCTCAAAACTAATTGACTAGTCAAATGGCTTGCATACTCTAATTAATCTAATTGACTAGCTAGCTTAATATTCTAACCTAATGCAGTCAATTTGTACCAAACAACAATTAGAACTGTGCATGTGATGGGAGGTGAGGTGAAAGGGAATTTGAAATAATAGCAGATAAACGAGTAAATCACAAATAAGAAAGTCAACAGAGAAGATTGCAACCAAAATCAAACAGCTTTACTTGTTGGTTTATAAAAATATTCATGGAGATTCAAATAGAATATCCAGATAAGTTCAGTTACACTATAAACTACCAAGAAACCAACAAATCATCATTATAATATATATCTAGAAAACTATTAATTCCTTTATCGACATTGTTGAAGATAAAAATTATATGTTTATGTATAAACATAAAGATGGACTAAGATAATATTTATAAATTCCATAGATATAATTATAGATTTTACAAATATTCATCTTTAGATTATGTGAAAATTTATCTTTGGATTCCATAAATATATTTATTTGTGAATTCTATAAATATATATGTGGATTTTATAGATATATTTTAGGAATCCATAATTAGTAATTATCAATCCTAGTTAGTAATTACAAAACTAATAATTAATAACTATAAAAATCTAAAGTTATTATATATAAAATTTGAATATATAAACTACCGAACCTAGTTTTAGTATATTGGTCCAATTCAATATAATGAGTTATATTATTTATAACGGAATGTATTTATAGTTATTATATCTAAAATTTATAGTAGTATCGTAAGAATCAATATTATAATAATGGAACCTAAAGTTTGTAACTATGAAATTTAGAGTTAATATCTACAAAATTCAGAGTTAGTATATATAAAATCCAAAAATACTAATTAAAAAATATAAATCCAGATACACTCTGATATTAATTGAAGAAAAGTAAGAAATAACTTTACTTCTATTGGGAGAATCCATCAAAAGAAACTCCACTCCAAAACTATTTTATATATTTTTATTATTTTGTCACTCAGGTACACACTTGAAGAATATATAATAATATATATATATCCTCTCTTTATATTTACTCTGCTCCACTCTCCTCTAAATCTAAAGTTTACATTCTCTTTCCTAATGAATAAAAAATCGGAAAAGAAAAAAGTCATTTAGTTTTATGTGTCTATGACTTTCTCTGTTAAAATAAGTTTAAGGATGTCATGGTTATTTTTACAAAAAAAAAAAAAATGTGTGAAACTGTAAATAAAATTAAAAGATTCCCATATGCTTTCAAAGATTTATATATAATTATTTTAAGGAGAAACTATATTTTATTTTCACGCCAAAATCCATTTCACAACCTCTGGTTTACATTGCCATAATTTACTCTCTTATAATTATATTCAAATTAAAATTATTATTTTTTATTATATTTAATCAATCAACGGGTTGAAGTTTAAAATACGTTAGACACAAAGTTATAGATAATTTTTTAACACATCAAAATAATATCAATCGGATTCCAGATAATAAATATATTAAATGTATATATATTTTTATCATATCTTTATTATTTGAAATCCGATCAAGATTATTTTAGACACATTAGAAACCTTATCTAATCATCTACAACTTTGTTTTTAATAAATATCTTTAAATTAGACTTATAAATTACTCAAATATGACGAAAAAATAACAGTTTTTTAGTTTTATTTTAACTATAAGAGAGCAAAGTGGCACAAATAATACTTCAAGAGTAAAGTGAATTTAAGCCTACGGACAAAGTGGTAAAATATAATTTTTCCTTTTTTCTTATCATGTGTCTATCATCATTAGAGGTGTAAATGAGTCGAGCTTGAGCAAGCTGCTTAAAATTAGTTTAGAGCCATAGTTTGATGTTTAGGCTTGGCCTAGTTCAACTCAAGCAAACTTGATTGAGCCTGAGCTTGATTATAGGGGAGGAAGCAACTTATCGAAGGAGTAGGAGGAGGAGGATGAGAGGACTGAAGGAGGAGGAGGTAGCGATGGCTTGCTAATGGAGGAGGAGGAGACCGTCAGAGAAGCCGGTCGACGAAGGAGGAGGGTGGTGGAGTGGTTTTTTTTTTACCCCCCGAGAGAGTGTGTGCATGATCATACATTCTCCGTCAAAAATTTAGTTAGAATAATAATAGAAAAGTAATGCATGTCCATTCAATGGTCTTAGCTCGGTTCAGCTCGCTAATTCTTTCGAGTCTAATATATTAGCTCGGCTTGGCTTATTTAGAGCTAGGGCCAAGCCTATGAGCCTCATGAGCCCACTAGCTTTTTTGACTGCCCTATATTGAAGTCATCTAGTGAGCTAGTGGCAAATATGACTTGGCAAGGCATATGATGTGATGTCTTCGGCTTGCTTCGTGCTTCTATAGATAGAATTCAAGAGCATTCTTACAAATCACACCATATTATTTATTTTATAATTCATAACTTATTTTTGAGGATTTTATAATTTACTTTTTTTTTCTATAATTTTTATTTAATATCCTAACATTATTTTAACTAATTGATATTAATTAAATTACCATCCACCATTGTATTTCTTCATCTTCCCCTGAACCACCTCCTCTCACTATAGTTGCCCGTCACCACCATCTTCCCTTGTCTCCCCCTTGTACTCTTCTTCTCTTCCTCCTTTTTTTTTTCCTTCTTTCTCTTTCCTCTTCTCCTCTTCTATTTATCATTACTCCAAGTGGGGATTCACGAGAGAAGATCAAGAAAGCCAAGCATCTCAACCGACTTTATTTTAAGAATGAAAACCTCCGGTTTGAGCATAAAGAGGTGGTGAGGATGATGAAATGGATGTGAGAGAATAGAATGAAGGAGATATGAGTAATTAAGATGTTTTATAAATTATTCAGTGTATTATAATAAAAATATTCCTTTCTTGGTATCATTTTGTTCGTTGCAATTACATTAAGTTAACCCAAGATATTAAATAAAAATTATAAGAAAAAATAAAACATCTCTTGAAGACTAAGTATAATTCACAAAATAGATAAGAAATATTCCCTAAATTCAATAAGCGAGTATATCCAGAAAAAATTATGGCAAACGAGCTGTGGTTTAACAATAGCCGAAAGATAAACTATTGCAAATTAGGAAATTTCAGTAGAAACCATGAAATTAAGTTGAACCAAAGATAAATTGTTGTAAATGATGGTTTTTTGCTCATCAAAAGTCTATTGGAAACAATAGCCTTTGTAGGGCATTTAGGAAAGGTCAGAGACTTAATACTTTGTTTAGATAGTCTGTGAGACAATCACTCACTCTAATGAGGAAATAATAATAAATCATACCAGAAGCCATAGTATCTCACAGTTCCTTCTACCTAGGTGCTGATTGCTGAAGCTGCGTTGTAATAGGTAAGACTGTGAAGTACTACTCAACTTGAACAGTGAATTGCTAAAAAGAACAGCATACCTCTTAACTTTTAGGAAGAAGGATCAAACGCCTCAAAGATGATGCCATCTTCATAGCTTTGAAGAAGAACTGCTTGCCTTCCGGCTACCGCTTGAATTAAGAAAACCTTATGGATCGGTGTTAAATAGACAGTAATGGTGAACGGGGACAAATTGATTTCTATAATTAAAAAGACAAATTAGCCGTTTAATTAGAAGTGCTTGACTTTTCGTCCTGTGACACATTATGGCCTACAAATATTAAATAGACAAGTAGAGGTGTCAAAGAACCGAGTTTGAGCGAGTTGAACCAAAGTTTGCTCGGCTCGAATTTGATTGAAGTTTAGCTCGGCTCAATAAGATTATCGAACTGGCTCAACTCAACTCAAGATGGCTCAATTTTTTTTGAAAAAATATTGCATATTTACTTTATAATTACAATAATACAATATTTTATGGATTGGATAGATAAGTGCGTTATTAACTGTATATACATCACTATAAATTTTAAAAGAGACAAATATACATTATATTATATTAGAAAATAGATTGAACTAATTTAAACCGAGCTTAAATAAGTTGAGTCTAACTCAGCTTGTAGTTGAGCTAAGCTCATAAGTAGCTTTTTTGACAGCTAGATCTACAATATTAATATATATTATTTTTATTTAAAACTATTCTGCAAGAGCTTTTTTGACGGCTAGATCTACAATATTAATATATATTATTTTTATTTAAAACTATTCTACTCGATTAAGTCAAGTCTACATTTTAAGTTTATTAAAATGTCCCAAGCTCAGTTCTGAAAAAAATAAAAGTCCTAACGTTTTTTTCAGAAATATAGCTGGCAAAGGGAATTCAGTTTAAAATATGACAAAAAAAAAATGCCTTATCGAAATAAAATCCTTTCTTCTTCTTTTTTTCTTTCCATGCACCACTGCAAAATTGAATAGTTTCTTATTGTATGAGAGGCGTGCCAAATTTAAAACATTTTTTTTTTTTTTTTGACGTAGGAAAATTTTTAACTTTCTCACAACTTTTAGTAGGAAATAATTCATTAACAACTTGACACCTTGCAAAATTTCCAAGACCCCGCAACAACCGCCAGCCTAGATATGACCGAGTAGCGCTTGCTATGAAAGAAAGTCCTGTCCCGGGGACAATGGCTCATTAATTAGATGCTTATGAATGCATCAGTCTAACAAATACATATAGGGGATTTCTGCCATTATATAAAAAAGTCAGCTTGGGAAGAATATTAAAACAATGAATTATTTTATAGTATGTGTCATCTAGTTTGATGTCTTCTGCAACCTGTAAAGTATGTGTTCGAGCTAGTCTAATCCTTTCCCCTTCAAATCCAGTCTTTGCTCTTATTGGTGGAATAAAGGAGACTGATAAAAATCATACAACATATAACTCAGTAAACAAGCTTAGTAACTAAGCATAACTGTTACACAGTCATGCTGCTTTCTGTACTCTGTTTGAGTAACTAAGCATAATATTAATGGAGAGGCTATTAGTTTTGTCTGATGCGCGTGCGCATTGGAAAAATATGAAACTTATCTATGAGGAAATTAGATCAACCTTAATAAACAATGTTGGGAATGTGCTCAACGATCTCCCGATCAGTTCCTGCCAGCTTCTCCATGAACGCTTCCGGCATTTCTCTTAGGTACATGTTTTGGATTGATTTAAGGTATTTAACACCTTCCGGTACCGTTTGCAAATTTAGCAATCCAATAAGGTGTAGATTCTATAGGCTCTTCATTGTGCCGTCCTCTATGTTAATCCAAACAAGCTGTAGCATATCAGCTAAATACAGGTAATTAAGCTTAGGGAACCATCCTGTGAGAAAGGCCAACCCCTGTCCATCGTATACCCTGCAGAGATGAAGTCTAACAAGGTTAGACAAGATAGAGAAGGTAGGAAGCGGATCTTCTCGTAATCCGGACCACCCCATTCTGAAGTCCCTAAGATTTCCAAAGCTGTTAAATATCGCGGGTACCACCCCTTCCTCCAACCTACCTCTCAAGTGCAGTTTTTGCAAATTTGATAGAGGTTCTAAAGTTTCCAGATTAAGAATTTCATCTGAGTTACTTGCAAAAAGGCCCAAGCTAATGAGGCGAGGCATCTTTGTGAGGGAGACCCATAGAGCTTCACAGTAGCTCCGTCGCACCTTCATGATATGGAGTGTTCTTACCTCTGTCAAGCTTCCAATCTTCTGAACTAAAACTCTGCTGGATTCTATACAGCCTAAAGTTTGTAAACTTCTTAAACTGCATATATCATCGGAAACTGATACACCACCTAAGAAATCAAAAGTTCTCAATTGCCGGTCATTATAACAGAACACAAACAGGTGCCTTAGCTTCTGTAGCCTGGTAACTTCCTTCGGCAACTTCTCTACGTAAGTTACCCTGAGATCCAACGTTTGCAGGTTCAAAAGTTTCCCAAACGATCTGGGGATATTCTTCACTTTAGTATATGATAAATCCAGATAGTGCAAATTAAATAAGTCAGCCACTACATCGGGCACCCTATCAATATTGGCATATCTAAGAGAGAGAACCCTTAATAATCTGAAGTTGGATGAAACATTGTGTATGCAAGAAGATGATAATTGTTTGTCAAACAACAGAAAGGAGCGAAGCTGTCGTGAACCTATGCTAGGTTGTAAGGTTTCACTACCTCTATGAATGGATACACGCCGAGCTTCATCTCCCAATTTTATTACCTCTGGATTGTCATGTGCAATACCAAACATCTCCTTCCTCGATCTTGTTAGAGTTACTTCTCTGACAATATCATGAATTTGAAGCGCTTTAACCCTTCCAGTGTCATCCCTTTCCACCACTTGTAACAAGCACCTATGTACGAGTTCGTTAAGATAGACTTCGGCCACTTCCTCCATCGTTATCCCTGGTCCCCTCCCCTCAATGAATCCTTCAGCTATCCATAGCCTTACTATCCAATTTCCCTCAATCATATAATCTTCAGGGAATAGGCCACAGTATAGGAAGCAGTTCTTCAGATGGCCACAGTATATGATCTCCACTCTTGTTCCTCCTTTTCTCTGTAGGAGAGGAGACTGCCAATAGCTACAATAGCTAATGGCAAGCCTTGGCACTTCTCCACTATCTTGTCGGCCCAATTCTTGAGACTCGCAGGACGTCTCTTTCCATCTAGTCTCTCAAAGGCCTTTTTACAGAAGAGATCCCATGCTTCCTCTTTTGATAGAGTTGTTAGCTTCATTTTACGGTCTTCGTCTGCTAATGAGGCCACGTCTTCACTCCGAGTTGTAATGACTACTCTACTTCCGCAATTGTTTTCTACGAATGTACGTTTTAAAAGTGACCATGCTTCTTTGTTCCACACGTCATCCAAGACAATCAAATACCTTCTTCCCTGCAGAAGGCTTTGAAGTGTCTCCACCAATTTGGGATGATCCATGGTGTCAATGTCATTTGGAATTGTCTGATTCTTTTCAAAGAGTTTCTTTGCTATTCTTCTCAATAAATCATCAACCTGAAAGCTTTGGGAGACCGATACCCATGCATTACACTCAAAGTGTCTTTCAGTTGTTTCATTTTTGTAAATGCTTCTTGCAAGAGTTGTTTTACCCAATCCCCCCATGCCACAAATGGATATAATTGCACGACCTTGCTTCCCATCTGTCAACCACTCAATCAGATTTTGGGTTTCCTTTCGAAAACCTACAATTTCATCTTCACTAGTAAAGTAAGGGGATTCTGATACATGCTGCTCCCCGTGAGCATAATTGAGGCTACTACTTCCTCCTCTTTCAGTTATTGAAATGTCATATCTATTTTTCATACTTGTGAGGTTCTGAAGACGGGCTTCGAGTTGTTTAAGCTGATCTGCAATATTGCGCAATGCAACATTATTCCTGGAATAAGGAAAGGTTTTACTTAAAAAGCTCATCTTCCTGCTTGTCTGTTGTTTCCCAGTGAGATATACATACTCATCGATGGCATCCTCAACCTCGTATGCTACCTTTCTTAATTGTTCCAACCAGGCCTCAAAGGTTTTATTATTGGCTTTACATACATCTGCATCACTTATGTAGGCTTGCATCACCACAAACTCACTCCCAATATTCTTCATTCTGTTGTCAACTTCTGTAAGAACTGATATGTCTTCTACTAGCTTGGAGGTTATTCTAGACGTTGCTGTATCAGCCAGGGAAGCACCAATCTTTTTTAGCACAAGAAACACCAAAGCTTCTGCCATACTTGCTCTCCTAATTTCAGATTCTTTTTTCTTTAGGAGCTCAGAATATTAAAAAAAAATTGCTTCAGCACTGTTGCACTGCAATTATTTGAATAAGAAGAATCAGTTGAGTGGAGTATGACACTTGCATCCTCGAATCTAGGACACAAGAAATCTTCTTAAGCTAGGTCAAGATTTATGCAGTCAATTTATACTAAACAATAACTAGAATTGTGCATGTGATGGGAGGTGTGAGATGATAGGAATTGTGAAATAATAGCAGATGAAGGAGTAAATAATCAAAGAAGAACGTAAACAGAGAAGATTGCAACTTAAATCACAAAGCTTTACTTGGTAGTTTATAGAAAAATTCATATAGATTCAAATAGAAGATCCAGATAAGTCCAGTTACACTATGAACTACCAAGAAACTATTAATTGACACAAGGTAGACATTGCATCTAAAACATATGTATTGGAAGTACCCAGATGGATGTCAGCTTTCTAATAGTTGATCAGAAACCATTACATCTCAGTTCCTTCTACAATGGGTGCTGAAGCTGCGCTGGAACTGATAAGACTCTAAAGTAGTACTCAACTTCAAGCGAGATTTTCTTCTTTCTTTTCATCATGCCATGGATGGCATAGGAACAACGCCAAACTTCTTATCTTTTTTCACGGAAAAGAATGAAATGCATCAAAAGACAACGACAACCAAAGCTTGGGAGAAGAATGACTGATAAACATCCACATTAATTTGCCCAATTTGGGAGTGGTACATGGCAGTTGTCGTGGGACCATTACGACCTACATTTATTGTGCTATCAAAAATTTATATATACTTTATTTTTAAGGGGAAATTGTATTTTATTCTCACGCTAAAATTCATCTCACACCATCTAATTTTGATTGCGGTAATTTAATCTCCTATAATTATATTTAAATTAAAACTATTATTTTTTAATTGTATTTAATCAATTTATAGGTCGAATTTGAAAATACTTTAGAAACAAAGCTATAGATAATTGAATAAATTGTTTAATATTTTAAAATAATACTAATCGAATTTTCAGATAATAAATACTTTTTTTATCATATCTTTATTATTTGATAGCCCTACATTAAAGTCATCTACTGTGCTAGTAATATTTGGGGCCTGGGGGGGAGGGTGTGTAAATGAGAGCGAGCTGGGCTCGACTCGACTCGGCTCGGCTCGAGAGCTGCTTTAAAAGACAAATGCTGTGCTGCTTGTTGTGCCAAGCCAAGGTTGGCTTGCTTTGTGTTTCTATAGATATAATATAATGACATTTTATAAATTACACCATATTATTTATTTTATTATTTCGTACCTTATTTTTAAGGATTTTGTAATTGACTCTTTTTTTCTATAATTTTTTAAAAACCTTAGCATTATTTTAATAAATTAATATTAATTAAATTACTATCCATCCATCATCTTTCTTCATCTTCTCTCAATCACCTCATGTTTTTCTTTCTTCTTTTTCTTTTCTCTTCTTCTCCTTTTCTACCTACCATCGCTCTGCGCGGGGGCTTGGCATGAAGATGTGGTGAGGATGATGGAATAGATGTGAGAGAATGAGAGGATGAAAGAGACATGAGTAATTAAGATGTTTATAAATTATTCAGTGTTTTACGTTAAGTTAACCCAAGATATTAAATAAAACTTATAAGAAAAAATAAAAACTCAGATTATAAAATTCTTGAAGACTGAGTATAATTTACAAAATAGATAAGATACATTCCCTAAATTCAATAAGCGAGTATATCCAAAAAAAAATTATGGCAAACGAGCTATGGTTTAACAATACTCGAAAAGATAAACTATTGCAAATTAGGAAATTTCAGTAGAAACCATGAAATTAAGTTGAACCAAAGATAAATTATTGTAAATGATGGTTTTTTGCTCGTCAAAATTCTATCAGAAACAATATCCTTTCTAGGGCATTTAGGGAAAGGTCAGAGACTTAATACTTTGTTTAGATAAGGCATTTAGGGAAAGGTCAGAGAATTAATACTTTGTTTAGATAGCCTGTGAGACAATCACTCACTCTAATGAGGAAATAATAATAAATCATACCAGATGAAGATAAGCCATAGTATCTCAGAGTTCCATGTATTCCTTCTACATGGTTGAAATACCTAAAGCTCCAAATACACGTGTAAACTGCGTGGGTAAATCCCCCCACACGGTGCATCATATGGCCTGTTAGATTTCATAAGGCACATAGCAATATAAGTTCATACCATAAATAAACTCAACTATAAAAGTCCAGATGCAAGTTCCACAAGCCACAATAAGCCTTCAAGATACACATCCAAAATACAACTCTAAAATTCAAAATACAACGTCAATCATAACGCCCTCGCATAGGCTTAATATAACTAATAGACATACTGAAATAAAAAGGCAGCTACTCCTTACTACTCGCACCTGCGTCCCCTAGCTCTGAAATGATGTCACCAAAAGGTAGTGAGCTCACAGTACAACAAGTAAAATCCACACAATTTATAGCAATGAAATCACAAGTGCATATCTAATACATGTTTATAATTGCTAGCAATAATAATACGCTTGTCTAGATGACTTATCATGAGTTACTAAATCAATGCAATCAATAAGGGCTACACTTCACTATCCTAGAACATGTCAATTCCTAATCGTATCAAGATAAGTCCACACAGATATAAAGCTTACTATAATCTTTTATTCATACAAAAGATCATAGTGTTTACATATTATGCACAACAATAATAGTGTTTACATATTATGCACAGCAATAAAAGTGTAGTTTAGTCATTTCATGCTCACCAATGCATTAATCATGTTTATCATAACTCACCGAGCTATTCACGATACCGAGTAAATACTCTCAAGAAAACCATCCATCATCTCATACATCGAGGGGGATATATACATATCTAGCGGTAATGCCGCCTACACATGCATGGCGACACTATGTGTGACCGGTTGTTTATGGCCATCAGACTAAGGACCCCGATCGTAAGCCCATATCTCACTCTCTCTAAATCATCACCACCCTCGGCGGGAGAATCGGGAGCCCTCGGCTCATCAACAAACGCCCTAACCTTGCGTCATCGGGTACCGCTAGAGATATATCCCCACCTCACAATCATGCTATTCTATCATTATAATCTAGTCTTGACTATGCATTATAATTACCTGAATACCACACAGGCTCCCAAGCTCAGGTGTAGGCCACTAATAGTATAGTCATATAAGATACACTCTACCATTAACCCTAATCTGAGTGAGTAGGGGCACTACTTAATCAGAACCCAACTACTAATGATAGGTGAAAGTAGTGTAGTGTCTGTGAGTGTATAAGGCATGTCATAGTCATCATGATCGTTACATTTTATATTCACAACAGATATTTATGCAAAAGTTTATCATACAAGATACATGTAGAGCATCGTTACACTAATGCATATGCTAGCATTCTCATAATATCATAATGAGTAGTCTAACAATAACTGCATATGATACATCATAGTACCTAAATGCATGTACTAAAACTAACATTCTTACAATATCATGGAAGGTATAATAATTGTAACTACATTATTCTAGACTTGTATCAACTCTACTTGACTAGGTTCTTCACAGTACTCTAAATTCTCCTCACGCAATGTCAATCCTATTAATTCATGCAACTAAAGCTATACTGCATATGCATGAGTCAAGTGAGTTATATGTTATCCTAAAATTCATATGATAATAAATTGCCATTACAGAGGTGGTTAGACTAATTAATCAAGTGGAATAGAGAAATAGGATATAGTGTCCAGCCCCAAATAGGCTAGGCCTATTGGGTTGGGCCCAAGCCCAACTCAACAGGCAGGGGGGAAATAGCTCGTGGGTTGCAGTCCAAACTGCAGCCCACGGGCTGTGGTTCAGACCGCAGCCCACAGGCCTTGTGGGTTCATGGGCTGCGGTTTGGACCGCAGTCCGTTTAGCCTTATGGGCTACGGTTCAGACTGCAGCCTAGCAAGGTGTGGGTGGGGGTTAAACAACCCCCACCCTCCCACGCTCTTCCCTTCCAAGGGAAGGAAATAGAGGGAGGGGAGAGAAGGCCCACGGCCGGCGACGCAGGAGGCGGAGAAAGGTAAGTAAAGGGAAAGAAAAAGAAAGAGAGGAGAAGGGCTCGACGGTGGCGGGGAGCGCTCCATGGCCGACGGCCATGGAGGTCCTTCCTCCCTTCACCAAGGGCCTAAAGCCTAACTAGAGAGCCCCTCCCACCAGAGCTCTCAGACCGACGGCTAGACATGCGGTCGTTAGCCGTCGAGGACGATGGTGAGGGGGGAAAAGTAAATTACCAAAATTAACGACGAGGTAGGGGGGCTTACCGAGGGGGAGGGAGGGGGGTTGGTCGGTAGGCTTGTCGGCTCCGGGGCTTCGGCTCCGGCGTCGGCAACCCGAGAGAGAGGAGAGGGAGAGAGAGATGGCGAGATGGAGATGAAAATAGGGGCTGGGATGGCTGCGGTGAGGGGAAGAAGAAGAGGAGGGTGGGTAAGAGGACTTCTTTATTATAAATATTAAACAAAAGAGTTAGAATATACTTTTTGTGAAACAATGTAGACTGTGCGTTTTTCCGTAAGAAATATAGCTAGCAATTTGTTCTTTATTATTCTGCATATTTTATTAGAACAAGCTTGTGTATAGGAAATCATGTCTTGGACTTTTAATTTGTTAGGGCTGTTATTGTTAATTACCAACTATTCAGAAAAAAAAAGGGAGAGAGAGATGAAGAATACTGTTTAATTGGACTATGCGTCTATGCTTGTCATATAATAAGGAATTAATTTTGCAGTGTGGTTGCATGGTCCCTCGTCCAAATTTAACAAATTTAACTCTCACAAACATATAAAAAACTTTTAGTAGGAAATAATTTATTAACAACTTGCAATATTTGGAAGACCCCGCAACAACCGCCAGCCTAGATTGACAAACTCTTGGACGCAATAGGAATATAATATGACTACCCATTTGCTATGAGAGTCCTCTCATTATTTAAAAAGACAGCTTGGGAAGAATATTAAGTAATGAATTATTTGATAGTATGTCTCCCATTTGATGTCTTGTGGAACATGTAGAGCAAGTATTCGAGCTAATATTGCAAGTAGTTAAATTCTTTCCTAACAAAAATACTTGCAGAATCATTCATCCGATAGAGTAGTTCATTTATATGCTTGCTAATTTTAAGGTAGCACTGGAAGGTCAACTTTGGCAAAAGTCTAGATGAACTTTTATATGCTTGCTAGTTTTATACTCATCATAATATATCGAAAAAAGCATGATAAGAAGCAATGCGGTGGCGAAGATAAAGAGATTGAAACATTACTCAAATTAATGTAAAAAAGAGAAGAAAATGGAACAGATTATTCATTTTTTCACAGATTACATAGAGTACTTATTTGTAACAACTGTAATTGAGTTCTCTGCTCTTATTGGTGGCATTAAGTAGACTGATAAAAATCACACAACAGATAACACAGTAAATAAGCCAAATACAGTAGACAGGCGAATCCACACACATATAATGCTATCATTAGGTGTTTTCCAGCGCATGCTAGCTCCACAAGAGCTCCAGATTGCTCATTGAGACCAAGCCAATGCTCACTGAAAGAATATCAAAAGAAGAAAGACAGAAAATTATGGAACCAATAGAGCTCGTAATTATATATATATATATATATATATAAATGATGGAAAAATCAGTAAATTGCTATGATCTTTGTCTGATGCGCATGTGCAATGAAAATTATCTTTCATGTATATCATTGGGAAAATATGAAACGTACCTGTGTGAGAATTAGATCATCGTTTACAATGTTGGGAATGTGGTCAACGATCTCCCGATCACTTCCTGCTAGCCTCTCTGTGAACACTGATGGCATATCCCTTAAGTACATATCTTGGATTGATTTAAGGTATTTAATACCTTCGGGTACCATCCTCAGATTCTTTAATCCAGTAATCTCTAGAGTCTGTATGCTCTGCATTGCACCATCCTCTATGTTAATCCAAGCAAGTTGTTGCATACCAGCTAAACTCAGGTACTTAAGCTTAGGAAACCATCCTGCGAGAAAGGCCAAAACCTGTCCATCATACACCGCCCAAAGATTAAGTGTAATAAGGTTAGACATGATAGACAAGGCGGCAATCGGATCTTCTCGTAGTCCAGACCACCCCATTACTAACTCTCTAAGATTTCCAAAGCTGCTAAATATGGAGGGCAACACCCCTTCCTCCAACCTCCCTCCCAACTTTAGTTTTTGCAGATGTGGTAGAGGTTTTAACTTTTCTATATTAACAAATTCATCTGGGATACTTGCGAAAAGGCCCACGTTACAGAGGCGTGGCATCTTTGAGAGGGAGGCCCACAGTGCTTCACAATAGCTTCGTCGCACCTTCATGATATAGAGGGTTCTTAGCTGTGTCAAGCTTCCAATCTTCTGAACTAAAACTCTGCTGGGTTCTATACCATATAAAGTTTGTAAACTTCTTAAATTGCATATATCATCGGAAACTGATGCACCACCGAAGCAATTAAAAGTTGTACACTCCCAGTAATAATGATGGGACACAAACAGGTGCCTTAGCTTCTGTAACATGGTAATTTCATTCGGCAACATCTCTACACAAGTTTCCCTGAGATCCAACGTTTGTAGGTTCAGAAGATTCCCCAACGATGTGGGGATATTCTTCACTTTGGTATGTCCTAAATCCAGATAGTGCAAATTAAATAAGTCAGCCACCACATTGGGCACCCTATCAATATTGGCAGATCTAAGAGAGAGAACCCTTAATAATCTGAAGTTGGATGAAACAGTGTGTATGCAAGAAGACGATAATTGCTCGTCAAACAACAAAAAGGAGCGAAGCCGTCGTGAACTTACGCTAGGTTGCAAGGTTTCACTGCCTTTATGAATGGATACACGCCGAGCTTCTTTTCCCAATTCTATTACCTCTGGATTGTCATATGCAATACCAAACATCACTTTCCTTGATCTTGTTAGAGTTATTTCTCTAACAACATCATGAATTTGAAGTATTTTAACCCTTCCAATGTCATTCCTTTCCACTACTTGTAACAAACACCTATGCTCGAGTTCCTTAAGGTAGTCTTCAGCCACTTCCTCCATCGTTCTCCCCGGTCCCCTCTCGTCAATGAATCCTTCAGCTATCCATAGCCTGGTTAACCGTTTTCTCGTAATCATATAATGTTCAGGGAATAGGCCACAGTATAGGAAGCAATTCTTCAGATAGCTTGGTAGATCAATGAAGCTGAGATTTAGAACCCTATTTGCCACCCAATTCAGCTCTGGGTTATTTTCTAGTTGCCAATTAAGATGCTCGCAGAATGATCTCCACTCTTGTTCCTCCTTTTTTCTGTAGGAGAGGAGACTGCCAATAGCTACAATAGCTAGTGGCAAGCCTTGGCACTTCTTCACAATCTTGTCGGCCCAATTCTTGAGACTTTCAGGGCATCTTTCTCCATCTAGTCTCACGAAGGCTTTTTTACAGAAGAGATCCGATGCTTCCTGCTCTGATAGAGTTCTTAGCTTCACTATACGGTTGTCCTCTGCTAATGAGGCCACATCTTCACTCCGAGTTGTAATGACTACTCTACTTCCGCAATTGTTTTCTACGAATGTACGTTCTAAAAGTGACCATGCTTCTTTGTTCCACACGTCATCCAAGACAATCAAGTACTTTCTTCCCTGCAGATGGCTTTTAATTGTCTCCACCAATTTGGTATGATCCTTGGTGTCAATGTCTTTTGAAATTGCCTGATTTTTTTCGAAGAATTTCTTTGCTATTCTTCTCAATAAATCATCAACATGGAAATTTTGGGAGACAGATACCCATGCACGGCAGCCAAAGTGCCTTTTAGTTGTTTCATTTTTGTAAATGCTACTTGCAAGAGTTGTTTTACCCAATCCCCCCATGCCATAGATGGAAATAATTGCACGACCTTGCTTCCCATCTGTCAACAACTTAATCAGATCTTGGGTTTCTTTTCCAAAACCTACAATTTCATCCTCACTAGTAAGGTATGAAGATTCTGATACATGCTGCTCCCCATGAGCATAATTAGTTAGGTTGCTACCTCCTCCTCTTTCAGTTATTGAAATGTCATATCTTTTTTTCATATTTGTGAGGTTCTGAAGACGGGCTTCGAGTTTTTTAAGCTGATCTGCGATATTGCGCAATGTAACATTATTCTTGGAATAAGGAAAGGTTTTCCTAAACAATCTCGTCTTCCTGTTTGCCTGTTGTTGCCCAGTGAGATATGCATACTCATCGATGGTGTCCTCAACCTCGTATGCTACCTTTCTTAGAAGTTCCAACCAGGCCTCAAAGGTTTTCTTATTACCTTTATGTGCATCTGCTTGACTTAAATAGGCTTTCATAACCACAAATTCACTCTCAATATTCTTTATACTGCTGTCAACTTCTCTCAGAACGGATGTCTTCTACTAGCTTGGAGGTTATTCTAGACGTTGCTGATTCAGCCAAGGAAGCACCAATCTTGTTTAGCACAAGAAACACCAAAGCTTCCGCCATACTTGCTCTCCTATTTTCAGATTTTTTTTTTTAGGAGCTCGAATGCTAAAAAAAATTGCTGCAGCACTGTTATACTGCAATTATATGAAAAGCAAGAGTTAGTCGAGTGGAGTATGACACTCGAATCCTTAGAATCTAGGATACAAGAAATCTTCTTAAGCCAAGTCAAGATTCATGCAGTCAATTTGTACTAAACAACAACTAGAATTGTGCATGTGATGGGAGGTGGAGGTGTGAGGTGATAGGAAATTTGAAATAATAAATCACAAAGAAGAAAGTCTTCCCATAAGATTGCAACTAATTGTTAGAATAAAAAAATATGATCCAAAATACGGAATTAAATTCTATAAAGGATCGAAAAATTAAACTCCCAAAAGATCATCATACCTCCGGCCATTGGTGTACTTCAAAACTTATGATTTTTGCAAATTAGCTTTGGATCTTCTAAACTCCCAAACACTCTAGTTTGATGGTGTGACTTTTCTGAATTGAGTGAATAAGCTTAGGAACCAAATCCACTATATATAGCCTAGCTCCCATCAAGCTTTATGACTATAAGTTACCATATTGAAAATAAACGTTCATCCCATGAGAAACTTTTATCTTAATCAATAAGAAAACTTCTATCTCAATCAATTAAAAAACCTTCATCTAATCAATGAGAAAACATTCTAACCATTATGAATGTTAGTAATTGAAAGGGAAACGTTTGGACCATAATAAATTGGGTTAAAAAAAAAAATTGGTTACATTCTCCCACTTGGTCCATACGTTTGACCTGATTGATGCCTTAACTTAATCTCATTGATTATCCTTTCTAAGAAATAAACATACGAATCATGGCGATAAGTCATCTGATAACAAGTATTATCTTCCATATATTACAATATGTTTAGTTCTCAAGTATTATACTTTATGTGGTAACACTTAATGAATAAACTTTATGTTTATTCTTGATCCTATGAATTTTCTCAAATACTTAATGTGCACATTAATATGAGAAAACATCATAATTAATAAGAGTTTCATTCATAAATTCTATATATAATTACATAGTGGAACCAAGTCCCATTTTCTCTACATGATTCTTGAATTTCAATGGTGGCATGCCCTTAGTCAAAGAATCAGCGATCATTAATTCAGTACTTATGTGCTCAATGACCACTTTCTTTTCCTTAATACGCTCCCTTATGGTTAGATACCTAATGTCGATGTGTTTACTTCGATTTCCATTTTTATTATTCTTAGCCATAAAAACAGCAGCTGAATTATCGCAGAAAATTCTTAATGGCTTAGAAATAGAATCCATAACTCTAAGCCCATATATAAAACTCTTAAGCCATACACCATGTGAAGTAGCCTCAAAACAATAAACGAACTCTGCTTCCACAGTAGAAGTGGCAGTCAAGGTCTGATTGACACTCCTCTATGATACAGCTCCACCGGCTATCATGAAAATATATCCAGATGTTGATTTACGTGAATCAACACAACCAGCGAAATCAGAATCTAAGTATCCAATCACTTCCAAATTATTTGTCCGTCTATACATAAGCATGTAACCTTTAGTTCCTTGAAGATATCTCATTACTTTCTTTGCTGCTCTCCAGTGGTCCATACCTGGATTACTCTGATATCGTCCTAACAGTCCTATAGCAAATGCAATGTCAGGCCTTGTACAGACCTGAGCATACATCAGGCTTCCTACAGCAGAAGAATATGGAATGTTCTTCATTTGTTCTCTCTCAAGATCATTCTTCGGGTATTGGTTTAAATTAAACTTATCACCCTTTACAATAGGAGTTACACTCGGTGAACAATCTTTCATCCGAAATCTCTCCAAAACTTTATTAATATAAGTTTCCTTAGACAGACCTAAAATACCTCGAAGTCTGTCTCTATGAATCTTAATGCCAATAACATAAGACGCCTCACCCATATCTTTCATATCAAAATTTTTAGAGAGAAATTGTTTCACTTCATGAAGCAAACCATTATCATTGGTTGCAAGTAAAATATCATCCACGTATAGAACAAGAAAGCATATCTTACTCCCACTGACCTTCTGGTATATGCATTGATCCATGGGATTTCCAACAAATCCAAATGAAGAAATTACCCCATGAAATTTAAAATATCATTGACGGGATGCTTGTTTTAAACCATATATGGATTTATTAAGCTTACAAACCAAATGCTCACCTTCACTAGAGAGGAATCCTTCAGGTTGTTTCATATAAACCTCCTCTTCTAGATCTCCAATAAGAAATGTTGTTTTTACATCCATTTGTTGTAACTCAAGATCAAAATAGGCTACTAATGTCAATATAATTCTCAAGGAATCTTTCTTAGATATAGGAGAAAAAGTCTCTGTGTAATTAATTCCTTCTTTTTGAGTGAATCCCTTAGCAACAAGTCTTGCCTTGTATCTCTCAATGTTGCCTAATGAGCTCTTTTTAGTCTTAAAAGCCCATTTACAACTTATGGCTTTAGCACCATCAGGCAACTCAACAAAATCCCAAACTCTGTTACTCTTCATTGAACTCATCTCATCTTTCATGGCATTGTACCATAACTCGGATTCTTTGCAACTCATGGCTTGTAAAAACGACTCAGGATCATTTTCGGCTCCAATATTATAGTCAGATTCTTGTAGATACACTACATAATCACTAGGAATTGCTGACCTCTTAATTCTAGTGGATCTTCTTAATATCATACTATCATCTTCCTGAGAAGTATGAGGTTCAACTTGTTCAGAAATTTCAACAACTTGATCTACTGGACTATTGTCAACAACTTGAAGACTTTCGATGATTGGTTGTTCAACACCAGTTTGTACTTGAGGGGTGCTGTGAACAATTAACAATCTATCACCTAAAGTGGAAGGTGGAGACTCTAAATGATCAGTATCAGAAACTATAATTTTGATTTAATCGCTCCCACTCATCAAGTCATATTTAAGAAATTTTACATTTCTTGATTCCACAATCCTAGTGCTATGAGATGGACAATAAAATTTATAACCTTTAGACCTTTCGGTATATCCAATGAAATACCCACTAATGGTCCTTGGGTCAAGCTTTTTCTCTTGTGGATTATAGATCCTAACTTCAGACGGACATCCCCAAACACACATATGTCGCAAACTCGGTTTCCAACCTTTCAATAATTCAAATGGTGTCTTTCAGACAGCCTTAGTTGGAACTCGGTTTAATATATACACTGCCGTCTTTAGTGCTTCAGTCCACAAGAATTTAGGAAGATTGGAGCTGCTAAGCATACTCCGCACCATGTCTAATAATGTTCGATTTTTTCTTTCTGCCACACCATTCTGATCCGGTGAACCAGGCATAGTGTATTGAGCAACTATCCCATGCTCTTGAAGAAACTTAGCGAACGGACCAGGTGCTTGTCCATTTTCAGTGTATCTACCGTAGTACTTTCCACCTCTATCTGATCTCACAATTTTAATTTGTTTTCCGCATTGTTTCTCTACTTCAGCCTTAAATATCTTGAAGGCATCTAATGCTTCATTCTTATTATGAAGTAAGTAGAGATACATATATCATGAGTAATCATCAATAAAAGTGATGAAGTATCTCTGACCATATGAGTCCACATCTGGACTACATATATCAGTGTGTATAATTTCTAATAAGCCTGAACTCCTATTGGCACCCTTTTTGGACTTATTGGTCTGCTTTCCCTTTAGGCAGCCAACACATGTCTCAAAATCAGTGAAGTCTAGAGTACTAAGTACTCCATCATTCACTAATCTTTTAATTCTTTCTAGGGAGATGTGTCCTAATCTCCGGTGCCATAACATAGAGGAGTCCTCATTAATATTACACCGTTTAGTGCCAGTGTGAACATGTATTAAATCATAAGTGACATTATTTTGTAAATTAATACTATAAAGACCATCAAACAAAATACCATTCCCAACACAATCAAAATTGTAAAATAAACTGAATGATGTGTTTGAAAAATTAAAGGAATATCCCAATGGTACAAGTCTGGAAATTGAAATCAAGTTTCGTGAAAAACTTGGAACATAAAAGGTTCTATTTAATTGCAAAACAAAGCCACTACTTAAAGTTAATAAACATGTTCCTATAGCCTCCACATGTGAGCTCATATTGTTCCCACATAAGATATTTTGCTCACTTCCCACTGGCTTCCTTAGGTTTTGCATACCTTGCAAGGAGTTTGCAATATGAATTGTAGATCCAGAGTCAATCCACCATGTGTTAATATTAACATTAACCATATTAGATTCATAACAAACAAATGAGGTTGGATTACCTTTATCCTCAAGCCATTTCTGAAATTTGGCACATTCCTTTTTCATGTATCCTTTCTTTTTACAGAAGAAACACATAGCCTCTTTTTTTATATCAGCTTAGGGTGGTGTTTTACCCTTCCCCTTCTGATTAGCTTGAGTCTTTCCCTTCCTACGGGTTATAGTCAGCATTGCACTTTCACCAAGCTCCATCACCAACCTCCCTTCTTCTTGAACACACATGGTCATTAACTCATTAATTGACCATTTTTCTTTATGTGTATTGTACGAGATCTTAAAAGGCCCGTACTATTGTGGGAGAGTGTTCAGGATATAGTGCACTAGGAAGGTTTCAGACATCTCAACCTCTAGTTTCTTAAATTGAGCCGCAATGTCCCTCATCTGCATAATGTGCTCACGCACACCTTTGACATTAGTGAGCCTTAGAGAAGAGAACTCCATAATTAGAGTGCTTGCTAAAGCCTTTTCTGAAGTGATGAACTGGTCATCAATAGTCTTAAGCAAGGCTCAGACATTTTTATGTTGATCTACTGAACCACGAATACTAGCAGATATCTTAGTCTTAATGAATACCACGCTTAGACGATTGGATCGCTCCCATCGTTCATAAAGCGCAATATCCGCTGAAGAGCTAGTAGCAGTGATTGCAGGTGGTTCATCCTTTCTTATTGCATAATCAATGTCCAACCACCCTAGATGAAGAAGAACTCTCTCCTTCCATGCTTTATAGTTATCCCTTTTCAATTCGGGAATATCACAACGGATAGCAGATAAATTCTCAGGTCGTGAAGCTGCATTCAATATTACATGCTTATGTTAAATTGAGGCATAAATGAAATTATGTTTTACCAATGTAAATCATACTTGAAAAAATGAATCAAATGACATAAAATTTACCTATGGGCTAAATTTTATTTCAATAAGATTCATTCTTCTTTATGATAGAGTTTCTCAAACTATCTTAATTCATAATTCTATGGGTATATTATGAGCATAGTTTGATATATATATCTTAAACTTTATGATAAAACTATCAAATTATCACTTAATTCATAATTCCTATGGGTAAGTTATGAATAATTTGATATCCTATCCTAATTAATTATTTAAATATAATAAAATTTCATGTGGGATAAAATTTATTATATTTAAATAATTAATTACAATTAATGTCTAAAATTATTCTATGTGATCTTTAAAACTATAAAATATAATTTTATTTAATTAAAGACGCTGTGGCTATCATTTAATTAAATAAAATCATATATGTCACATATTAGACATAATAGTTTTTATTGCATATATTATGCATGTTATGATAATTTCAAAATTCATTCCAAAATTTCATGCATTAATTTACATAAGCATAATCGATCAATTTGCACAATTTAATTCAACTTAAAATTACATATATTATTCTAAGCATAAATAGATAACATATGCAAGCAAAATGATCGAAAATATCATTTTTGCAAATTATGGTCATCTTCAATTTTCATCCAGGTTATATAAACCTAGTTTAGACCCATAAATTCCAACACCACAACTCGGCATAAATACAATGTTTTGATGCTAAAAAACTTCTTCCTTTTTTTATTTTTTTATTTTTATTTAAACATAGAATATTTAGAAAATCAATATCTTAAGAATTTCTAACTTTATTTTTTGCATCAAAAACAACTCAGAAGGAAACTTTAATTTATGACAAAAATCTTGGCCGTAAATAGAGAAGAGCATAAAGATTATTCATAAACACCAAGGCAGAGATTAAAAGGTGCTCTGATACCAAATGTTAGAATAAAAGAATACGATCTAAAATACGGAATTAAATTCTATAAAGGATCGAAAAATTAAACTTCCAAAAGATCATCATACCTCTGGCCATTGGTGTACTTCAAAACTTATGATTTTTGCAAATTAGCTTTGGATCTTCTAAGCTCTCAAACACTCTAGTTTGATGGTGTGACTTTTCTGAATTGAGTGAATTAAGCTTAGGGACCAAATCCACTATATATAGCCTAGCTCCCATCAAGCTTTATGGCTATGAGTTACCATATTGAAAATAAACGTTCATCTCATAAAAAACTTTTATCTTAATCAATAAGAAAACTTTCATCTCAATCAATGAAAAAATATTCATCTAATCAATGAGAAAACATTCTAACCATTATGAATGTTAGTAATTGAAAGGGAAACGTTTGAACCATAATAAATTAGATTAAAAGAAAAAATTGGTTACACTAATATCACACAGCTTTACTTGGTAGTGTATATATAAAAAAAATCATGGAAATTCAAATAGAAGATCCAGATAAGGTCAGTTAGACTATAAACTACCAAAAAAAATCAACAAATCATCATTCTAGAAAACTATTAATTGACACAAGGCAGACGTTACATCTAAAACTGACGTATTGGAAGTACCAGATGAAGGTCAGCTCTCTAATGGTCGATCAGAAACCATAACATCTCAGTTCCTTCTACAAGGGTGCTGAAGCTGCGCTGGAACAGGTAACACTCTAAAGTAGTACTCAACTTCAAGTGTGATTTCCTTTCTGCTTTTCATTATGCCATGGATGGCATAGGAACAACGCTATACCTCTTATCTTTTTGACGGAAAAGAATCAGATGCCTCAAAAGATTAAGACAATTGCATCTAATCTTCCACTAACGTAGTTATTGGCATTCTTAATCATGACAGCTAATAAATTCCCTCTTGGCATGACAGTTGGTACAGTAATTTCAAGCATGATTAGATCTGCTTTAAATATATTTCTTGTATGGAATAGGAATGTCACCTTATATGCTTCTATATATTGTAAATTGTAATATATAAATACATATAGATGATCAATAGAAAGAATGGAGTGCAACCTCATCAACTAGTGAGTGCATACTTCCCCTCTATAAAGCTTGGGAGAAGAAACGTGACCAGTGGCCTTCCAGGTATCGCTTGACGTGACAAGTAATAAAGATCCACGATAATTTGGGAGTGGAACGGGACGTGACATTCGTCGCGGGACCAATTACAACCTACAATTATTACAGTCGGAGATTCTTGTATGCTATCAAACATTTATATCTACGTTTTCTTTTAGAGGAAACTATATCTTATTCTCAAGCTAAAATTTATTTCACACCCTCTAATTTCAATGACGGTAATTTACTTTCTTTAGTTATATTCAAATTAAAATTGTTATTTCTTTTTAATATTTGATCAACGTACAGATCAATTAATAGTGATTGAACTTTAGATAATACATATATATATTATCATATCTTTGTTATCTATATTTTAATTTTATTATTTTAAATATATTAAAAAAACTTATTTAATTATCTATAATTTATCTCTAATAAGTATATTTAAATTAGACCTCAAATATGATAAAAAAAAAACTAATAGGTTTCAATTTTAGTATAACTGAAAGATGCAAATGACACAAATAACACCATAAGAGAGATGAAATAAATTTAAGCCTGACTATATAGAGTGGTAAAAAAAAATTAATTAATTGTTGTTCTGACACACCACCACAACTAAAATACTTAGAGCAAAAAAGTACATCAGGAAACAACTACACCCAAGATGTGTAAAGATGTAGAAAAGAATATATTTCAAAAAAATGTGGTGATGAGCAGAAAATGACCGTAACTTAAATCATACGTAGATAGATGACTGAGATGGAAATATTCCTCAAATAATGTATCTAGAAAACAAATGGAACATATTATTCATTAGTCCACATATTACATAAAGTACTTAGTTGTGACAATTTTGTCATGAGTTCATTAAAGAAGCCATACAATAAATAGTGCAGTTATAAAAAAAGCCAAATATGGTGGCAAGATCGAGATCGACTCCCAAATGAGATACTTTTCAGTGCATGCTCCATGAGAGCTCCAGATTACTCACTGTGATCATGGCTTCTGTCATACAAAAAGAAAGGCAATGATATGTAAGTAAATACCAACAAGTGTACCATATTGATGTCCATAAGTGGACAAATATTAGAGATACACTTACTTGATGTACTTACTTTGCTCCTAGCAACCATGGCAATGATTGCTGAAATATCAATGCTTTGATTATAGTGTGAACGTCATAATTAAATATATCAGAAGCGAGAAAGAGGAAAATTCTGCAACTGCTAGAGCTTGTGACTATATGATCCTACATGGATTCAGAAAAACTGGTCTACATGTCGAGTCCAAAAAGAAGAGGAAAACTGCATATCCAGCAAATGTTCAATCCAAAAGGACATACAAAGTGAAATAATTTGTTTTACCTGGTAAAAATGAGGAGAAGAGTAATCACAGGAAGCCATGAGGTTTTTACACGATAAATATATATTTTTTGAACCATTATGAACAAGTTAAATATAGAGGAAAAATTACTACGTACGTGGAGGTTAATCTCAACCTCAGGTTCAGGCCAATGGACCGGAAAGCAGAGTTGGTTGTTAGTTTTGCTGCATTGAAAGTGATGAGCAGTTGAAACTCTACAAGAATCTATAACTTTCACGACTAAGGATAACAAATCTCCATGAATAATTGAATCCAAAATATTTCTTTCATCTGCTTGACTGAAAAATCAGTAAATTTTTATAATATTTGTCTGACATGCCAGTGGGATGAAAATTTTCCTACCTGTGAGAGAATCAGATTAATGGCGGCGACGAACAATCTTGGGGATGTGCTCAACGTACTTCCGATCCCTTCCTCTTAGGCTCATCATAAACGCATCAGGCATATCCCTTAGGTGCATCTTTTGGATTGACTTAAGGTATGTAATACCTTGCGGTACCATCCGAAGATTCTGTAATCCAATAAGGTGCAGATGTTGTAGGCTCTTCATTGTGCCATCCTCTATGTTCATCCGAACAAGTTGTAGCATGTCAATTAAATAGAGGTGCTTAAGCTTAGGGAACCATCCTGCGAGAAAGGCCAAATCCTTTCCATTGTACGCCATGCAGAGACTAAGTATAACAAGGTTAGACATGATAGAGAAGGCAGGAAGCGGATCTTCAAGTAGTCCAGACCACCCCATTATTAGCTCCCTAAGATTTCCAAAGTTACTAAATATCGAGGGCACCACCCCTTCCTGCAACCTGCCTCTCAAGTGCAGTTTCCCAAGATTCGGTAGAGGTTTTAAACTTCCCAGATTAAGAGGTTCATCTGGTTTACTTGCAACGACACCAAACCTACTGAGGCGTGGCATCTTCGAGAGGGAGGCCCACAGTGCTTCACAATAGTTTGGTTGCACCTTGAGGATATAGAGGGTTCTTATCTGGCTCAACCTTCCAATATTCTTAACTAAAACTCTGCTGGCTTCTATAATCTCTAATGTTTGTAAATTTGTCAAACTGCATATATCATCGGGAACTGATACACCACTGAACCAATCAAAAGTTCGAAACTTCCGGTTTTCAAAACAGAACATAATCAGGTGCCTTAGCTTCCGTAGCATGGTAACTTCCTTCGGCAACTTCAATACAGAAGTTTGCCTGAGATCCAACGTCTGTAGGTTCAAAAGATTCCCCAACGATGCAGGGATGTCCTTCACTTTAGTATATCCTAAATCCAGATAGTGCAAATTAAATAAGTGAGCCACTACATCGGGCACCTTATCAATATTGGCATATCTAAGAGAGAGAACCCTTAATAATCTGAAGTTGGACGAAATATCGTGTATGCAACTAGATGATAATTGCTTGTCAAACAACAAGAAAGAGCGAAGTCTTCCTGTACCTCTGCTAGGCTGTAAGGTCCCACTACCTCCATGAATGGATACACGCCGAGCTTCTTCTCCCAATTCTATTACCTCTGGATTGTCATATGCAATACCAAACATCACTTTCCTTGATCTTGTTAGAGTTATTTCTCTAACAACATCATGAATTTGAAACACTTTAGCCCTTCCAAACTCATTCCTTTCCACTACTTTTAACAAACACCTACGCACGAGTTCCTTAAGGTAGACTTCAGCCACTTCCTCCATCGTTATCCCTGATCCCCTCTCCTCAATGAATCCTTCAGCTACCCATAGCCTGATTATCCATTTTCTATGAATCATATAATCTTCAGGTAATAGGCCACAGTATAGGAAGCAATTCTTCAGATAGCTCGGTAGATCGATGAAGCTGAGATTTAGAACTCTAGTTGCCACCCATTTCAGCTCTGGATTATTTTCTCGTTGCCAATTAAGTTGATTGTAGAATAATCTCCACTCCTCTTCCTTCTCTTCTCTGCAGGCGAGGAGGCTGCCAACAGCTACAATACCTAGTGGCAAGCCTCGGCACTTGTCCACAAGCTTCTCGGCCCAATTCTTGAGAGTTTCCGGGCATCTCTTTCCACCTAGTCTCACAAAGGCCTTTTTACAGAAGAGATCCCATGCTTCCTCCTTTGATAGATTTCTTAGGTTCATTTTACGGTCTTTGTCTGCTAACGAGGCCACGTCTTCACTCCGAGTTGTAATGACTACTCTACTTCCGCAGTTATTTTCTACGAATGTACGTTTTAAAAGTGACCATGCTTCTTTGTTCCACACGTCATCCAAGACAATGAAGTACCTTCTTCCCTGCAGATGGCTTTGAAGTGTCTCCACCAATTTGGTATGATCCATGGTGTCAATGTCATTTGGAATTGCCTGATTCCTTTCGAAGAGTTTCTTTGCTATTCTTCTTAACAAATCATCAACCTGGAAATTTTGGGAGACAGATACCCATGCACTACACCCAAAGTGCCTTTTAGTTGTTTCATTTTTGTAAACGCTACTTGCAAGAGTTGTTTTACCCAATCCCCCCATGCCACAGATGGAAATAATTGCACGACCTTGTTTCCCATCTGTCAACCAATCAATCAATGTTTTAGTTTCTTCTCCAAAACCTACAATCTCATCCTCACCAGTAAAGTATGGAGATTCTGATACATACCGCTCCCCATGAGCATAATTGAGGTTGCCACTCCCTCCTCCTTTAGTTATTGAAATGTCATATCTTTTTTTCATATTTGTGTGATTCTGAAGACGGGTTTGTATTTTCTTAAGATGATCAGCAATATTGCGCAGTGCAGCATTTTCCTTGGAATAAGGAAAGGTTTTCCTTAAAAATCCCATCTTGCCGCTTGTCTGTTGTTGCCCAGTAAGATATGTATACTCGTCGATGGTGTCCTCAACATCGCACGCTATCTTTCTTAGTCCTTCCAGCCAGGCCTTGCAGTGGTCATTAATGGATTCATATAGATGATCGTCTACGTGATTTATATAGGTTTGCATTATCGCAAACTCGCTCTTAATCATCTCCATTCTATTGTGAACTTCTATAAGAACCGATGCGTCTTCCACTAGCTTGGAGGTTATTGCAGACAATGCTGATTCAGCCAAGGAAGCAACAATCTTTTCGAACACAAGACACAACAAAGCTTCTGCCATACTTGCTCTCTGAGTTTCAGACTTTCAGGAGCTGGGATTCTAAAATTTGATTCAGCACTGGTATGGTCTAATATATGGAATCTCTACAATTGTTAACATAGCAGTATCAGTTGATGAGCAATTGACCTATTTTGTTTTATTGAAGTAGCTAGTTAGGTTATTGATTTGATTGACTATGACACTTGCATCCTTGAATCTAAAATACAAGAAATCTTCTTAAGCCAAGTCAAGATGTATGCAGTCAATCTGTACTAAACGATAACTAGAATTGTGCATGTCACTGGAGGTGATACGAAATTTGAAATAATAGCAGATAAAAAAAAGTTAATCACAAAGAAGAAAATCTTCAGTGATAGGAAATTTTAGTAGAGTAGTTAAATGACACTTCAATCATAGTATTAGTGTTTTAATACATAGACTGATGAGTATATTTATGTTGACTTATGAATTGTATTTAGGAAAAAAAATATTTAGCACCCTGCCTTTTAACGCATTTATAATTTTCTTATTATGCTAAAATTATATTTACTCAATCTATACTCAACTAAATCTAACTCGATCTAACCTAATTCTAACCTATACCACCCAACTCTACCATACTCCGACAGGATCATCGGCCTCTGCCACCATCCATGAGCGGCACTGTCTCAGAGAGAGAGGAGGACCTCTTCATAGAGCAATGTCGAGAGATTTGGATCTCGGCGGAAAAAATTAAAAGAGAGAAACTATGTAATACATAAAATAACTGTTAAAGAGAAGGAAAAAAAAAACTTAAAAAGAGAAGCTAACATTATTAGGACGGAAAATAAAATGCATAAGCATAATGATAATGATGAAGAAAATTCAACCATTCAACCTAATGATGAAGTAAGAAAAATAAGGTAGAGAAGATACATACCACATGAAGGTCACATTCTCTACAGTGGCTGCTCAAGCTGCATTGAAACAGATAACAAATGAACTTCAAAAGTGAAGCTTTTCATAGCCATGGATGCAATAAAAAGAACACCATACCTCTCAGCTCGAGGGGAAAAAGGATCAAATGCCTCAAAGATAATGCCAAAACCCAGTATGGCCTACAACTACAATAGAGAAAAAAATCTGGAGAAGAAAAGATCAATTACTGAAGCGAGAGAATTCTGTGGGTACCAAACCTGGCTGATCAGAGCAAATACTTTCTTTTTAAGAGAAAAAAAACGCTGTTCAGGTCGTGCATGTATCAAAAGTTTTTTTAAAAAAAAACCATTGAAGAGTGGATGAGTATATTTGATTTAGAAACTTTGTTTTGAAATTTTGAGAATTTTCTTTTTAACATTTCATTAAGCATTGCAATTCAGAACAACAAAGGTAATCTCCAGAGGGAGAGAGAAGATTCTCTTATTTTTTTGTTTCTCCTTGGGATGAAGTTTTATAATTATCAAGGTGTATGCAATAGCCAATAAAGTATTAAATTTGTTTGTTAGAATAAAGTTTATAGCATAAGTTATGCTTGGACTTGGTTTCACGTTCCTACCATGTCTTCGTTTGAAGATTTCAGTTTGACATAGACTTAATTTAGTGACATATTTTCTTTTCTGAGAGAATGAAGTTTAGACAATAATTGTAGGAAAGAATTTAAAGATTTGCAATATTTTGAAGACCATGCGATCGCCAGCCTAGACTTGAAGGAGAAAGTACTATTAGCATTACGTCTTCAAGTAGAAGATCCAGATAAGTTGATTTATAGAAGAAAATACAAAGAAACTAATAAATCAACGTTAGAATATATCTAGAAATCTATTGATGGACACAAGGTAGAGATTGCTTCTAAAACTGATGTTTTGGAAGTATCAGATGAAGGTCAGCTTTCTAATGGTTGATCAGAAACCATAGTAGAAAGAGAGATCAAGAAAAAAATAACATGCTTAATCGTAGCAGAGGCAAGGCAAAGAATTAGATATTACAGAGGCGAGGCGAGGCGAGGCGAGGATTATTAATGAGTTTATTCAGTTTATAAACTAATTTTTTTATAAATTAGTCATGTTATAGATAGATTGTGTCTTAAACGAATTAGTAGGTTATAAACGGATTGGTAGGTTATGTCACAAATAAGTTAAATAGATTGAGATAATAAATACAAATACGAATCTATCTAATAAACGGGTTGGAGAGATTGACATGTTTATAATCCGAATTCGATTAAGCTAAATCCAAACTCATTTAAAAATCAAGTTATTGGATTGGATCAAATTTTACCCTTTCTTTTTTCTTTCTTTTACTTTTTCTCTTTCCTTATTTTTATCTTGTCCCTCAACTGGATTTTTTTCTTTTTTTTTTTTTGTGACAAAACCCACAACTGGAAAATTGAATAGTCTCTTCTTGTATTACTGGCCTGGTCCAATAGAAATTGGAGCCCTCATGCATCACTTGTCCCGAGAAGCGAGAATAAGGTTCTAAAAAATTATTGAACTTTAGTTTAAAAAAAACAAAGAAAAAATAACCCCAAGAGGTGATCAGATGATTGAAAGATAAACTAGTAACCAGAGTTCGTTATGTTGTAGGGCAGTACAAAATTAAAGAACTTGAATGAAAAGTTACTTTTATCATTATTTTTCTTGCCATAAGGGGTATCTCTTGTATGAACAATCAAAGAGAGAGGAAACGTATAAAGAGAGAAATTCTTTATTTGCCTCAAGAGAAAAGGTGAAAGTATCAGCATCATCTCTATATTTCAAGTAATGTCCTTTTTCTCTAATAAGAGCTGAGACAACTCACAACAGAGCATACAAGTTAGCAATATTTGTTCCTAATTAGAAAAAATCTTCATAAGACAACTTGCTCCACGCAAAAGCAAAAGCTCAAACAAAACCTTTCACTATCTGCTTGTTCCAAGGACTGACAGAAGAGTATCACAAATCCTCCTTTGCTGATCATTCATGTAAGAGAGTTTTTGATATCTGAATTAAAACAATCACTAGCTCAAAGATAAACTGATGTATGAACTGTGTGCATTAGATGTTAGTGAAAGAACAAGCATGAATGTACAAACAAAGAGGTGCAAAACAATATCCAAGGACAAGAGACTACTGAAACAGTCTGCTTGTTCCAAAACACTGCCAGAAGAGTATCACAAATCCTCCTTTGCTGATCATTCATGTAAGAGAGTTTTTGACATCTGAATTAAAACAATCACTAGCTCAAAGATAAACTGAAGTATGAACTGTGTGCATTAGATGTTAGCGAAAGAACAAGCATGAATGTAGAACTTGTAACTCTGAACATAGCTCTGGAATGAGCTGCAGAAATTTATAGATCATGTGTAAACTGACATGACTAGATATGGTTTTATAAAATATGACTGAATATTTCTGTGCATTAGACTACAATAACTCAAATAGTTTAGTCTTGCAAATATATTAGATTACAAGAAATCACCTTCAAAGATATCATCATACGCAACAAGTGTGCAGTAAGGTGGCTTTTTTTGCTTATCATCATCATATCTCCCAAAGATGTATGCATATAGATGTCAAGTTCATCATATAGAATCCCAACATCAACGTGAAGTACAAGCAATCATTTTTACAATATTTGGTGGCACTTGTGCATCAAATTCCTGCAGAAATCTAATTTCTATGGTCATTAACTCAAAGAAGAAAGGACATAAATAGTCAACCTTCAAATAGTAAGCTCACTAAATAAATGAAACAAGGAGTCAATACCCTATGCATGTAATATATTATAATATCAAGCATCTTAAAATGGCCCCTAGAACCAAAAAAGAAAACTCTGCAACAAGTGCAGATGCTTCAGAAACTTCTAAAGCAAATGCCAGGTATAAAAAATGAGTTAATTAACCGGCACATGCACTTAAGATTATTTTACCAAAGATTTGTTAATTTTGAAGCTAGATAGTCAATAGTAAAAAAACTCAGGTTGTACTTTGTATTAGAGACTAACATGCCTCTCATACCATGTATTACAAACCTTACAACAGGCCAGTAATTAATTCCAACATTTATCTCCATCAAACAGTAAAGCAGGGAGTGTAATGTTGAGTTTGGCAATCAGCATAAGCAAAACAGTTGAAATAATCATTGCATCTGCAAATTCCATACAGATATTGAAAGCACAAATAGCCTAATGGTTTCTCACAAGTCATATTGCAGTATCAGTCACCTATTAGTTTTAAATCAAAATTTATACCTGTCATGAAATCAAGGGTACTATGGTACTACCCATCACATTTGTACAGAAGAAGAAAGAGTGAATGCAGAAAAGCAGATCCAACCGTAAGGGATGTGCATGGAAAAAGATCTAATGGCACCATATGTGCTGCATGTGGAAATCCAGCAAACAATAAGCCCAACATCTTCGAGAAAGACTGAAATGATCACCCAACCCTTGCTCACGAGGCAAAGGAAAAAGTTTCTAATATTAATCCTTAATTCCTTCCAATTGAATGGTATGATGTCACCTTACAGAAATCATAGTTGTAACCATACGATTCATATTATGGAAAAAGTTCCATACCTGACTACATGGCCATTTCTGCTTGTAGTGCTGCTAGTTCGTCATCCTCAGCTGTAGTTTTCTTTGGTGCAGGCCGAACTGGTTGCGTAATAGCTGGAACATGCACAGGAACAGCAGGAGCAGTCGTAGCAGGCTGAAGAAGTTGTTCCTCCAACTCAGCTCCTTCCAATTCTTCAAGCTCTGCTTCCAATTCGTCCTGCCAAAAGAATAACATGGTAATCAGGATGTCAATGAAAGACATAAGGTCAAGAAGTAAATCATTTGGCAGAGAAATATTAGAATACTTCATCAAAATCAGCTGCTGCTCCAATAGGTGCAGATAGTGCTTCCTGTATTTGTTTCATGTTCTCGGTCTGCTCATTAATTTCATCCATAGTCTTGTCAACATCATCGATATTCCTGCAGGAATAGAAAATATTAGCAGATATCATTTTGCTTCCTCAATCAACAAGATTACTCCCGAGATTAAATAGGCATACTTCAAGGAGTCATAACAAACAAAATGATAAAGTAAATGGCAGTACTTTCATTTTTCCAAAGTTCCAACAACATAGCAGGCTTTATAGTTCAGGAAATAGCTGATAATTAATTATATGTTTTGAAAAAAAAAAATCTGGTGCACCAACGACTTACAGGTATATCTAAAGCTTACAAAAGCAGTTTGGGGAAAATGTCTTAAACTGAATAATGGCTATACACTGATTGAAAGTGTTGCTATAGCTACTTACGTTGCTTTCTGCATTGCCTTCATTGCAGACGCCCCAGTTCTCAATGCATCAACAGTCTCTGTTGTAGCTTTCGCACCTTCTAGCAATATCATCTGCAGAAAATGCACAATAACCTCTAACTTAATGACTGAAGGAGCTTATTACACCCATTCCAGGCATTAATAGATTATCAATACTATTTACCTGATCATGAATTCTTAACTGGAAATTCCCAAGTTGTTCAATTTGCTGCTCATAAAGTCTCTTCCTCTTCAAGCATTGTATGGCAGCTAATATTCATGAAAGAAGTTCAGATTGTAATGAAGATATGGTAGCTACTAGCTAGTATCACATGTTAAAAAGATATATTTCAATCAGTATGCCAGATTTTGCATTTTAAGATGCAAAACCAAGAAAACATGAGCCGCATTGGGCAGGGAATCCACATTTTAACATACAAAAAATTGAGGAAAAATAGAGAACAAATTCACAAGTTTATGGAAAAGTTTCTCAAAATTATTTTTGAAGCAACCACTATAAGCAGGTCAAGTCAAGTGAGCCACCAACGATGGATCACTAACATAGTTCAAACAATTTTTGCCATATCTGTAACTCTAAATAGAGGCACGATCAAAAAGAAACTTGCATAGGAGTAAGAAAGAACATGGTAGGCCTTAAATAGTTTAAGGAACTTGTAAAAGGCAGAGGTGAATGGAAGAAACTATAAAATAAAAAATTAGAAACCCAAAAAACTTAGGACTTGAGACTCGCTTGATGTTGTCGTTGCTTCTTTTTTTTTTCCTTTCACCATTTGTAATTGCTTATAGTTGAAGTAAACCACATTGGGAGATGTTATCCTTTTGAGGAAAATATACAATCATGGAAAAGCTCTTCTAAAAAGAGAATGAAAAAAAATAGTTAAATACCACTAGGTTCTACAAAACAGACGCCACGAAATAAAAAATAAAAATAAAAACTTCTGTAATAATGCAAAGCGTACCCCTTTTGTTCTTTCCTCTTGTGAATTCCTTAGCCTTCTCAACCTCAGCAGTTGCCTTCTTCTGGAGGACTTTCTCCTTCTTTTCTAGCATCTCAAGTGTCTAAATTGCATATAGAGATTGTAAGTTAGCATTACTCAATGTAAAGTATATATATATATATATATATAATACTTCTGTAACAAATACAGGCAGGTTAAACCAAACACAACCCAAAGTTAGGCAAGCTTGGCAGGATTTCCTGCAATCTGATCTGAGATTGGAGTTGGACTGACTGAATTCAAATATTTCAATGAGCTTGAGCTCTATGTGGTAAAATTCAAGCTGAAAGTAAAAAACATAAATAATCTCATCCTCTCTCTTCATCCAAGTTTCTGTTAGCATTGCCTGATAGCTAGCAAATCCACCATAGAAGCAATACTCTAAAGCACATATTCTCCATTTAGGCCTCGTATGTGTATCTGGTATGTATCAGATACCAATATGGCTTCGATACAACATCGATATGTATCGGATATGGTTAGAAAAGTATCCAAATTAAAAAGTAATAATTTCTGTTTTTTGATACGGCTCCAATATGACTTCAATACGGCTCCGATACGGATTTGATATGGCTTCGACCGGAAGGCATCAAAATCTATTTCTTTTGTTCATTTTCTTGAAGTCAGCTGCAGTGGGACTGTGAGAGAAAACTAAGTAAAACATATGTTAGTATGAATGTTCTCTTTTTCAAGCCTTTTCCTCTCTCTTCCAATAATGTGTTTTTTAATTTCTGCCTTCACAATGTTAGATAACTAGTATTGGTTGACAATGTTCAGTACACAATGCTCTCGTGTTAGTAAAGGCTTTGATGTTACTATGTTAGTATACAATGCTATGATATGTACTTTCTACCACATGTTGTATTGGTTGACAATAGATTGAAGAAATTTTTTGATTAGTTTATTTATTGGCATGTTCATGTCATATCATATCTTATTTTTTAAGAATTTGCCGTATACCCATATCTATATTCGTGCTTTATAAAAGCAATATATTGTGAATTTGTGATAAGATCCCAAGTGGACCTACACAATCTAATCATGGAGATCTAATGTCAAGCCGAGAAACGATGCAACTAGGATGATGTGGAGAATATTTGTGGCAAAGGTATATTGAGGCAACCTCAACAAAGATGAGATTTCACCCTGCATAATTGATATAGGCATCAATATCTGATATTCATTTGCTCATTATTTGAGTTAGTCTTGGTGCAATAAGGAGATAAGAGTAAAATATCAGAATGAAGAGATGCATGTACAAAGTTGATAAGATCGATGATATATCAGCTCTACCAACTCAGTACTTAAAGTGACTGGTAGCAAATTAAAATGTTGGTGCTACATAATTAAAAAGTGCTTCTGTTATGGAGTGAAACAAACAAAAGATCAAGGTTTGGGCAATTAAAAGGAAAGGAAACGACATTCCTGAAGATAAAACATCATGATCAACACAAAGGTAGCAAGTAAAAGGAGAAAAATTCCAAAAAATTCCAAAGCACATAGCAGCCTGCATAAAAGTATCACTGCGACAGTTGGAAGGAGTGAGCATAATATTATGAGATAAAAAGGCTTATAATAGGAAACTCGATGGAATAACAAAGCTGACGAGAAAATAATTTACACTATCACAATGGATTTAATCCTTGCAGACAATGCCATGCAAATTGTCATACAGATGTATACTGATACATGAAAAAGATACAAGATATAGTAGTTTGTCCTTGACTTCACCGAACAAATTATTAAGTGACACAAAATAATGTCAAAGATATGGTAGTTTGTCCCTATTTAATAAGAATAACCCCCTGGAAAATAATGCCTAGAGCAATTAATTGGTGAATTCCACACTGGGAAAATAAAAGGATGGACAATTAGTTGGTGTCTATAGCATCGATGGAAGCCCTTCAAATCCCAAATCAAGTTCTTAGAAGTAGCAAATATTTAAGGTATCATGATTCATTAATTACAGATTTAGAGTTTTTCTTTCTTAAAGATCCACCACCATCATCAAATTCCTCTCCAATATATAAGATGGTGGCTATCAAGCATAACTACTACAAAAAGCTGCCTCCAAGTAAGGAGAGCAATGTCTTGTTGTCAGATATAAACCTGACATTGGTCACTGGAGAATAGTTCAGTTTTTTTAGCCAAGGCAAATCATATACACTTGATATTAGCAAGGAATAGAATATAAATATTGCCATCTTGCATCATTAATAAAGATAATACTATCTTCTTATTTCCATTTGGTCGAACTGTTATTCCTAAATTACCTTCTTGTCAAGGTTAATGCAGGAAACAAGTTCATAATCAGAAAAGTAACCGATCTAAAATCCCAAAACGAACTAGCTCAAGACATGACAAATCTGTATAATGACCACAATAACATAGTATAAACATAAACTTTAAAGTACATTAAATGCAATTGCAATAGGAAAATGTCAAAGCTTACATAACAGAATCGAATAAACCAACAAAGCAAGTCATAAAGTACCTCATTTAACTTGTCCAGAGTAGCCAAGGCATTTGCCTGCTCCTTTGGCTTCCCGAATAGCCTACTAAACATGGTTCCAAATCCCCAAGCTTATTTCAATCCCTAAAAAACCACAAGATTCCCTCTTTAATTCATCCTCCACAAATACAAAGGAGAAAATAACAATTAGGGTCAATTAAATCAACGAAGGAGAAGAACAAAAACGAAAGAAAAAAAAAATTTGAACCAATTCGCATCACGAAATACTACGAAGCAATCAAGCGATCAGTCAAACCTTGGCAATCAGAGTAAGGCGATTGGTGGCGTACGGATTGGGTAGAGGAGTTCGATCGACGAACCGGGGCGGAATAGAGGAGGATTAGATCTCGAGATCGATCGCGTGCGGGCAGACGACGACGAGGGTAAAGAGAGCGATGATTTTGTGAAAGGCGATGATAAGTAGACTCTATATTATCTATTGTTACTCTTTCGGATCCGGATTCGGACATCTAACCGAGCCCGAACTGTATATTAATATATTTACTTACTTATTTATTACTGTATATAAATTGGAGCTCTGTCAGATATATAATCGGATCTTTATTATGCCAAACCAGATCCGAGTCATTCAATAAATGGATACTACTTCTAAAATACACATCCATGTTAATGGATCCGGGTTGGATGATTCACATCCGATGACACCCGTTGAAGTTTTACATTGTTAATTGAGGGCGTACAACTGTAATTTAAAGGATGTGTATATATAAGCTATATGACGATGGCATCGCTTCTTTTCTTTAACAGACCGTGGTCACTTGCTTGATATATATCCCCACTATATTCTTTTTTTTTTAACTACTTTTAATTTTATTTATTACAAAGTTTATTCTTGTTAAATTCTTACTCTTTCATATATTTCATTAGTGATCTTAGATTCCTAGATTTTCTATAAATTATTTTTTCATTAGTCAAGTATATATATATATATATAAGTCCTACAAGGCAAATTGTTTTACTAAACATGAGACGTTAGATAATTATTTTGTACTCTATTTAAAACAATATATATATATATATATTTTATAAGCTCACAGACTAATTTTATAAGGTCTGATTCTATCTGATATATAGATTAAATAATTAAATTTACTTTTATATCCAAATTATAATTAGATTTAGTTATTTTTTGAAATAAATTTAATTAATTAAAAAAGTTTTAAAATTTCATGTGAATAATAGAAAATGTGACCCATCTTGCGGATTAGAGAAAAGAAAAAACATGAGGGCCCACCATTTCAAAATTATGAAAAGAGAAGGGCTTTTCCGTAAATTTGAAGCAGCGTCTTCCCTTTTAATCGTCACCTGCTCAGAGGCTAACCGATTTCAAATTTTCTTTTCGCCGTCGAGGAACGGACGAGGACGACGACGGCTCGAAGATTCCCCAACCCTAAACCCTAAAACATAACCATTTCCCGGAGGACATAGAGGTAGTGAAATCTCGGCATCTACTTGTTTCTTTTCGATTGGTTCCGAACTGTGTTCTTATTACTAGGGTTTTTGATCTCCAATTTATCGTTTTTCTTTCTTAATTTGGTCCATTTTGTTTGTTTGAGAAGAGAATGGGGCTCGTGGATCCGTCGGCGCCGCTGCTTGCCACGTGCGGAGGCGACACCGTGAAGCTCTTCGACGTCACGGTGGATGCCGGCGATCCGTGCATCCTGAGCTACTCGCCAACCCCCGGATCACAAGTGAACTCGGTGAAATGGAATCACACCAGTAATACCCTTGAATCTTGGATCTTAGCTTTATGTGATTGGTTATCAAATAGAATGGAAACTTGGAATCCAATGTGTGATCTGTTCTGCTTAAGTTCTGGTGATGCAAGTTGTTGTGTGGTTCCATAGAATCTCGTATTTCAAGATCTTGTTTCCGGGAGTTGTTGGGGTTGTAAAGTGTTTGGTGTTGAAGATAATGATATGGATTTTAGGATAACTTCTACCAGTGCATTTTGTGTTCTTTAGAACGAGACCTGGTTAGTTATTTGTTCTGGATCTGCCCTAGATAGATGTACTACGTTATTTGGTTTTTGGCAATAATTTGTGACTTTCATGGAGTTAACCAGTACTGGTCTTCAAAATATTTTCCCTAGCATTGATCTTTATTTTGTAAAATAATTCTACAAAAAATTTTGATTCATTGACTTGTTAATTTGATGTCCTTTTTTCCCTTTATGCTTCAAATGTTCATGCCCATCTATTAACAGAAAAGGTCGGTTCATGATTTGATATGTTGTGTTCATGAAGCATGGTTTTCTTCTTGGTTCAATGAAGCAATCTGACCTATATTGGTTGCTTGTGCCTATTAAACCTTTTCTCTCTACTATGTCTCCTGAATGTGGCTATAGCTAGGCCATTTCTATCTGATAGGCTGTTTCATTCTTATAAATCATGCCTTTTGCTAGGCAATTTTGAACCACATAGCACTTCTTCTCTAGGGTAGCTTATCTGTTTGTTATGTTGTCATTCATATGAAAGTTGAAAAGATACTCACTTATCTAGATGATCCTAATGTACTTAAGGGAAAATGCTAAATACAGGAACTCTCATATATTTCTATTATATACTTCTCAATTTTGCAGATCTGGTAGTTGCAAGCGCAGGAGATGATAAAAAGATCTCTCTCTGGCATAAGAAAGGTCAAAGTATGGGTGTGGTACCACTTTCAAGTACTGATTTTGGAGACGATATAGAGGTAATGATCCAACAGAAATGATAACCAAGTTTTTGTTTCATTTTAGTTTTTGTTTATTTATTTATTTGTTTTAAGTGGAATCCATCTGTTATCTATAGGAACTTTTCTTAGTCAAAGTTTAAACTTTTTATGCATACCTACATTACAGAAATTTTTACAAACCTTGGACAAGCTGCTGGCCTGTTATTCTTTCTGGATCATAAGTTAAAGTTCAAATTCCAGTTACTCTTGTTGGGAAGTGTAGCTATGCCATCACAAGAAAGAGGGCATTTACTTATCTAACAGAATTTGTGCTCTACCCTTGACTGGAAAATATATGTTGGGATGCTGCTCTTCATGTACCAGTAGAACAATCTGAAATAATTGTATTGTATTGCAGTTATTAAGACTATCTATTATTTACGATGCTAGTATTTCTGGCATAGCATATAAGTGCGTAACTATAGCATATAGTACAAGTAATTTGATATGTTTGATGAATTTGCTTTATTGTACATATTCAATAATAAGCATTTGGAAAGAATAAACATCATTGCTAGGACATCAACTTATGTGAAGATGAAATTTGTGGTTTATTTCTATGAACTCTTGGTGATTTTGTGTGTGTGTGTGTCTTTAATGGGTGTATGTATGTATATGTATATATGTTCATGTTGTTTGAACTTATTTTCTTCCTTATCAGGAATCTATAGGTTCCATCAGCTTCAGCAATAAAGGTTCTAGATATCTTTGCTCTGGAGGTAGTGGTCATATTGTCAGAATATGGGATTTACAGAGGAAACGCTGCATCAAATGGCTCAGTGGTCATACTGGTATAATTACTGGTGTCATGTATAATTGTAAGGATGAGCATTTGGCATCCATCAGTGTCAAAGGTGATCTTATTCTTCACAACCTCGCTTCTGGGGCACGTGCAGCTGAACTCAAAGACCCAAATGGGCAGGTCATTTAGTTTTTTGAGTTCTTTATGTCTGTACTCTACCTATTTTTGTATTATTCAACTTCTGATATCTCATTCGTATCTATTCTGTAAGCTCAGGTTTTAAGAGTGCTTGATTATTCTCGGCTTAGTCGACATGTGTTAGTTGTAGCTGGTGACGATGGTTCTGTACATCTCTGGGATACAACAGCCAGGAGTCCAAAGGTATAAGATTGTGGAAATTTTGAATCTCCTTAGATTGTATTAATCCTGCCATGATTCTGCCTTCTGTAAACATGGAGAGGTGCTGCTTTGTTAGTATGTTAAGTATGGTTAGGTGCGATCTATCAGGAATCCAGTTGAATTTCTATACTGAATGCCTGCTAATACGAATGGGTCCATAATAAAATATGCATGTGTGTACACTTCTAGATACTTTAAATCTCTCGAGCTGCAAGCTGGTTTCTATATCAGCATTTTGCAAGTTTATTCATGTTTCTAGTCCACTCCTTTTGTGTTAGCTAACAGTTTGGCTTTTCTGAAGGTTAGAAAACAGAAAATGAAGTTTGATTACCCCAAAATTGCTGTAGATAAAGTTGCAAAATTTTAAAAAATGAATTTAAATCATTTTGTTTACTAATGCGAGGTCAGTGTTATAGACTTATGGAGGTTCTCTGTTCTTCTATTGTTTATTTGTTTTAGTTGTCATAATTTTCATACATATTCTATGACTTTCTTAGTCACCTTAACATTCTTGGCAGATTTCTTGGTTGAAACAACATTCTGCACCAACCACTGGTGTTTGCTTCTCACCTTCAAGCGACAAGGTCTCATATCTTTCCTACTATAATATTATTGTGATTGTTTGGATGGATGGATGAGACTTACGATAATTTGCATCTTGTATGAGCTCTCATTTTCTTTTCTTGTAGATAATTGCTAGTGTTGGCCTTGATAAAAAGTTATATATGTTTGATTCTGGGACAAGAAGATCCACGTGTTGCATTCCTTTTGAGGTACCTTTCTCCTCATTAGTATATAAAGATGACGGTAATATTCTGGCTGCTGGAACAAACAGTGGCCGCGTGGTATTCTATGATGTTCGTGGAAAGCCTCAACCTTTCACTGTTCTTCGTGCATACAATAGCTCAGAGGTACTAGTTTTCTCTAATTGTGTTGTAATGTGAATAATCTCGCTTACTATGATAATTGTAACAATGTATGTGCTTCTTTGTTTCTCGCCAATTTTCTACATGGCCTTATTTTTATGTTGGTCTAGTAAATAATCAGTTGGATTGGCAGTATGTGTGTCTCTAGTTCTTACATCTGCTATATCAGGTCTGTAGGTATTCCTTTCTTAGTTACTTGACATCATATTCATATTTTGTTGGTGAAGTTTGTTGGTAAAGTTTGAGGTATTTACTACAGTTAGGCTTGCTACCTACCATTCACCACGGTGTCACAATTTGAGTCACAAAAACAATCTTTCTATGAAGAGATAAGATGATGCAGGACAACTTCCCAATTGCAGATTTTAAAAAAACAAGTAGGAAAAAGTAACTAAACCTAGACCCGAGGAATTAACCAACTAGTGTGTTGGAATTGATAACGTTGGAATCCACCAACAAATACCTAATATGTGAAAATTCTCAAAATATTCATTAGCCAATAAAAAGAGGATTACAAGTTTTTACATAGGCAAAGCAAAGCAAAAGACAAAAAGACAAAAATAGCCTTATGAGGCTAGTAAACACCCTAGTTAAGCCAGAGGGCAACGAGCGCATCCTTCTTATGCCTACGAGAGTAAACATGACGAATAGTGGCGTTCACACCAATTCTTTCGGGATGGAAGAAACTGGACTTAGTCCAGTGGGGGTGTGAACGGTTTTGAGGAATCATTAATCCAAGATACCTTATATGAGTTCGAATAAGGTATGGATTTTAATGCCAAATGAGATACAACGCTAGAAGAGACGACGTTAATGCAACTTCCACTGTCGATGGTCACCTTGCAATCTTTGGTCTCATATTTAATATAAGTGTGGAATATTGTATTCCTTCGCCAATCATCGATCTCGCGGGTTGCATCAAAGCACAATGAACGACACCAACATTATAGTCTTCATAACCATGGGCATCGTCACTATCTTGGACGTCATCGAGGTCAAACTCATAAATTTGCTCATCGAGCTTGTCTTTTCCTAGTGTCATTTTGTTCCCCAAGGTAAAAGGCCTTTTGGGGGCTGTTCGAGGCTTAATGACCAACTTGCCTATATTTGTAACATTGACGGGGGTTATTAATAGGCACAGTTTCATGGAGGAGCCATTTTCCTTTATTAAGTTGGGCAAGCGCGACAGCTTAGATAGTTTTGAAAACTATCGTTGTCGTTTAAGTTTTTATACCAACAAGTGCATAATTGGGCAGTGTGCTACCAAGTGGTCTCGTAGGCAAATGTTGCCTACTAACCATCTTGTAGTTTGTGTAAGTGTAAACCTAATCCAGGGAGGTAACCTCCCGAAAAATTAACTCTCTCCGGATGTCGTCGTTAAAGCCACGCCTAAAACGACTCAGCGTCATTCTCTCATCCTCTACAACATTACACCTCAACATATACTCCTCAAATTGGGAGACATAATCGCTCATAGATCTATTTCCTTGTCTAAAATTATTCCATTAGTGTGATAAGTACTTTTCTTTTAATTTTCTTTTATTTCATGCCAATGAATGATTGAAAGTTGATTTTGTCGCACTAAGATTTGCTCTATACTTTGCCAAAATAATTTGGCTCGGTTGACTAGTTTTATTTGGGCAAATCTAACTTTTCAATTTTCTGGCAAATCATACCACTCAAAAAAGTTTTCCAACTCAAGGAGTCAATCAATAAACACAGCGAGATTTAAATAATTGTCAAAAGTTGGGGCATCAACCTTAATGTTCTTTATAAGTTGATCTTCGTGGTTTTGAAATTCTCTAAAGGCTGCATGGCTTCTAAACCCTCTATTGTTGTGAAGATCAAATACATCTTCACAATAATTTTGCTCGGTGGGTTTTCTTTCATGATCTCTCTCGTGGTAAGGATAGTATAAGGCCTGTTAATGGGTGTCGACATTAGGAGCAACACGCCTAGCATCCGTGCTAGATGCACCGACATCACTTTTGTTCTCTATTGTTCACGACCCATCTCAATAGCCTCAAGATGGACATTGAAGTCATCCAATCTAGTCGTAATATTTTCAATAGACTCTTGTAAAAATGTATAGAATATTTCATAGTATTGGATTCCATAACAGATTGGGATGGTGTGCTAGAGACTATCCTACCACTACAAAGGGTCATACAATGAGATGCAAACTAGGAGATCACAGCAAATAATAAGAGAGTAATAAACAATATAATCTACAACCACTTTTGAAGTTTTCAATGAAAACCAATTAAATTTAGTACAAAGTTGCAAACTAGTAGTACACACTCACGAGATCAAGACGGTAACTTTAGATTTGTCAAGATGTTCCCTTTGATCTAGGTAGTTCTACCATTAATATTAATTGTTTTGATTTGAATAAGCAATAAGTAGGTAAGCAATAGCATGCTCAAGCATTTGTGTTAATGAAACAAATATAGGTTATGATTTATCACGCTCTCGGATTTATCACGCTCCTGAGATCGAGACAGTGACTTTAGATTTGTCAAGATGTTCTCTTTAACCTAGCTTACCGTTAATATTAATTGTTTCGATTTGAATAAGCAATATAAATAGGTAAGCAATAGTAGGCTCAAGCGTTCGTGTTAACGAAACAAATATAGGGTAATGATCCACACTAAAAGAAAGACAGTTGCTATTTAAAGATTAACAAATAACACTAAAGAAAAGGATGGATATTATCAAATTTCGCAAATCCATTGAAAGATGGCAGTAGTGACAGTGGTGGCAACTGTCCGACATTGGCTGTGGCTGTGGCGGTGGCTGCGACAACAAAAGTGGCTACCACGGGGGCGGCGACAATGGCAATGGTTGGGGCTATGGCGGTGGCAGTGATTATCACAGAGAATTTATAAAGATATCTATTAGCACTTGGAAATCGACCAACTGCCTTCTATTTTACGAAGAAATCAAACAAAATTTTGAAGAAAAGCAAATTCAGCAAGCAACTTTTAGAATCTTGTTCGAACAGGGTCAGTGGCATCTGTGGTTGGAATGACACACCTAAGGAAAATTAGGTATCGTCCAGACAACACGCACAAGATAGCAAAGGAAAATTCAGATTTTGAAACTAACTTGGAGTTTTCTTTGGTCATTTATCCTAGTACGAACCTCAGATGTTTCTCATGTCTATTCAAAGGATTTAAGTACGACGGAAACTCAAGAAATTTCTAGTCTTAACTTAGAGAGTTATGTGTCATGAAGCATAACTTCCATTAAAAAGTGAAGAGAGCTATCACATATGTCTAAGTGCCAAAATTCAATAGAAAATGATCCGAAAGCATTGGAGGATTATTTAATTGACTTTCACTATTGACCATCTAGGCATTTGAGAAGTGACCTATAGCGACGTACTATGAATCAGACACGACAATCTAATTACAGAGTAATTAATCGAGACGGACTCGAGTAATGCATACTTAAACACTTAGATGACGAACTATCTACGGGTCGTAAGTACTTCTTGTTTCCGCATTAAAAAAATCGTGGCCGTGTGTTTGTCGTATTTACTTTTCTTATATTTTTCTCGGCATTTCATCTAGTACTCTTACTATGTCTGAGTGCCAAAATTCAATGGAGAATGATCCTAAAGCATTGGAGGATCATTTAATTGACTATCACTATCGACTATCTGGGCATTTGAGAAGTGACCTATAAAGACATACTGTGAATCAAACACGACAATCTAATTACGGAGTAGTTAAGCGAGATGGGCTCGAGTAAGAGATGCAGACTTAAACATTTAGATGACGAACTATCTAGGGGTCGTAAGAACTTCTTGTTTCTGCATTAAGAAAACCGTGGTTGTGTGTTTGTCATGTTTACTTTTCTTATTTTTTCTTAGCATTTCATCTAGTACTCTTACTCGGTTTTTTACTCACCAAGTTAAGTTTAATTTTCTTACTTCGAGAAATATTTAGATTTTCCTACTTGACTTCAGTTTTCGGATATCAATTCTAAATTGGTTTTCCTAGACCTAGTAGGATTTGATTTTTCTAAGCCAAATCAGATTTGACTTTGACTTTTACTTTTCATTTCTCTAAATCTAGGCAAACTAAGAATCCTATCTATTCTAAGTTGGATTGACTTGAATATAATTTGTACTTAACTCAATATCAACATCATTGCTTCAATATTATTAGATTTTGAGCGATGTATTTAAAAATAAAATAAAGAAGACAATCAAAAGAAGTCTGATAGTGAACAATAAAACTAGAACTAAAACTGACCGAAACTAACCGAAATGTTTCGTTTTTAACTAAGGCAAAATCAAAACCAAAATTTTGAACTATGACTATAACTTATGAATATAGTTCCTCTTTATCATTGAAAGCATATAAGGTCATACTGGCATGACTAGTGCTATAAAGTCTCTCTATGCCACTAAGCAAAAATATTGATTTTGAAATTTCGGGAGAAACATTAGAGTTCTAGTTCTACTATGTGTACAAGATACGGAAAGTCAAAGATAAAGTCCAAGTCAAACAGTCAAAAAATCAAAGTTTACGAGGAAACTCTAATCCTATTAGGTTTAGAAAATCGATTCTGATTGAAAACTGAAATTAAATAGGAAAATGAAATTTGAATTCTAGTCGGATTAAGAAATTCAAATCTTTCTAGGGTTAGGAAAATTAAATACTACTCAAACTATGAAAATAAGCCGAATTTCAATCAAAAAATGAAAACCAAGAGTAGGAAATTTAAAGCAAAGAACAAATAGGAAAAGTAAAACAGGGTAAACACAACACGATTTTTTTAATGTGAAAAAATCTCCTTTAACAAGGGGAAAATACCATAGATCTGATCAACCTTTTGAATCAATCTATTTCATTACAAACATAAATATAAGATTCTCTTAAAATCACTTCTACCATACTCTAGACTGCTATTGATTAAAGTCCTTTTGCTCGAATTTCTTGCTTCGATGAACTACACGATGAAGTAGATTGTTCTCGTTGATTGTCCTTAACTCGATATAGATCAAACTTGCTTATTCCTCATGTCAATGTAGGTATTAGTATAGACAACGTCGATTTAGCTCTCGATGATCAATCTCTAAAATAGCTTAGCACGCAAACATATGAAGATAGCTTCCTCACACTAAAATAGGAAATATGTTTTGTGAAAGATCCTAGAATCAGATGATATACATAAGGCCCCCTTGAGTTGGATGACCCCTTTAAGCCTCTGGATCACTTATATAGAGGTGAAGAATGTCTTTACTTCGTATTAGAAGAATCTATAAAAGACGGATAATCCCAATTTAGGTTTAATAGTACATCCCAATAGGGGACGACCATACTTGTTCAACTTATCTCTTTCAACTTGGATACCATGAGGCGGGCCCAAGTCTGAAATTGATTCAAAATTTTCTTTTGTTTTCTTGCACGATTGGTGTGCACCCAACTAATTCAGTATGCACCAAACTTAAAATTCTCCTATGTTGAACCGCGCCACGATGAGCATCGCTCTATGTTTGGTGCACACCAAATTCTATAGTAAATGCTGAGTTGCTTTTTTTTTACTTTGTTTATTCGTTCGTTCTTCAATCTTTTTCCCACATACATTCTTCCACAAGTTATATGTCTTGATCTTAAATTAAACCTAGAATATACAACATATTTTAAAGTTTTTTGTTCCCGTGAACTTGCTATTACATAAATTGGTATTAACAGATTTCATTCCGAAGAGTAATTTATCTGTCTCATCACAAGTAAACCTTTATATAGATACTTTTAATGAAAAAGACCACCTGAATTCAGTATCTTCGGTCAGCTGGGTGGACTTTGAATAGTATATATAATTCTAGGATATTAGCTAGCTATCTTTGATAGATGAGTCCTAATCAAGGTTCCAAAAATCGGTATCGGGATCGGCCGTCCGAAAAAACGATACATATTGGCTGTATCGGCCGTATCGGCCGCCTGTATCGGATCGGACTATTTTAATTAAATAAAATTCTAAATATTATTAAAAATATTAGAGAAATTTCTAAAAATTTAGAAAAAATTATAAGAAAATAAGAAATAATAATTACTCACATATAAAGCCTAAAAAGTAAAAATCTCTTTTTCTCCCTCTCTTCTTTTCTATCCCTCTAATTGTTAGTCTAAAGTATTCATTTTCTTCCACATTCTTTTTTTTTATCTTTTTCTCTCTCTCTTTCTCAACTTTTTTTTTAATCTTTCCCTCTCCCTCACTCTCTCTTCCTTTTTTCCTCTCTCTCATACCCTTTTTTTTAATATTTCCTTCTCCCTCACTCTCTCTTCCATTTTCTCTCTCTCTCACTCTCTCTTGCTTTTTCCCTCTCTCTCACTCTCCATTTTTTCCTCTCATACCCTTTTTTTTAATCTTTCCTTCTCCCTCACTCTCTCTTTCATTTTCTCTCTCTCTCACTCTCTCTTGCTTTTTCCCTCTCTCTCTCTCTCTCTCTCTCTCCTTTTCTCTCCCTCACTCTCCCTTCCTCTCTCTCCCTCTCTCTCTCTCTAGCTGCTGCTGACAGCAGTAGTTGTCAGCTGCTGCTGTCAGCAGACAGCTGCCTGCTGCAGCCGCCTGCAGCAGGCCGAAACCGAGTAGCCGATCCTGATCCGTTTCGGTCGATCCCACTCGGGATCGGCCGAAACTCGAATCCTTGGTCCTAATTGATAATTTTTTTTCTGGAAGCAACTAATATTGGCATTAATGGCTGGATGAGTAACATTATCAGATATTCGGTTTGAGTGTCCAAGGTGGTTATTTAGTTAATAGGATGGATGGGCAACAAATAGTCATTCAGTATCTAGTGGGTTTATTCGGTTCACTTGCTCTGCTTGTTTTTAACAAATGGGACTGACTTGGTCATCCTTTAATGGAAATAACTGATATTGGCATTGGTGCTGTCTTGGTGTGAAATAGTTGGGTAAGAAGCTACAGCCAAGGAAGTAGAAAAGCATTCACAGTCTACCGTAATTGAGTTACTGTTCTAGTTGATGATTATATCTAAATGAAACTCTAAAAGACCTACATTCAGCATTATCTAAACAGAAAGTTATGAGTCAAAGATTACTCCATATCTTCTGCAATTGAGATGTGGATCAGGAAGGAGTTTACCTATAGGGTGCCACAAGTTACTATATTGAAAATTAAGAAAAGAAACAACCAAAGTACTATTGTTCATGACTTCTGAAAGTTGATTTTCTGTTATATGCTCATGTAGATTTATTAGATAGCTACTCCAAAACCTAAAACATGAATTTCTTCAGTACCCCTTGGTCTTTGTGAATCTTCATTGGAAGTTCAATCATTGCGGTAAGTCAGTGTTTACAATATTTGACTAGTTTGACCAATTTTTAGTTATAACAGACTACTATATATCCTTTTTCCGTAGGCTTACAGCCAATTAATTCTAAGTTCCCAACAGTGCATTCAGTTAAGTGCTCCATGATGGGCTTGTCAAATGATTTTATTTTTTAATAACTTCGGACCACCATTTTATCCAATCTGGAATATTACTAGTTGATATGTTGAATGGACAATAAGGTCTACAAGTTACAGTTGAACAGGCTTTAAAATTTTGATGTGCATAAATGCACATCGCTGGCAACATTGATGGACAAATAACTGCATAAGTACTGTCTAGTTAATGCTACTATTCTCTTTATTCATTTTTGTTACTATTAACACTCTTAAATTTTTTACCAGGCTGTTACAAGTTTATGTTGGCAAAGATCAAAGCCTGTCCTTGTAAATGAGAATAATTGTACTGCTGAAGTTGCTCTTCTTGGAGGTACTAGTGAAGAATCAATTCTTATGCCAGATCCCTTGCCTTCTATATCAGCCTCAAGTTTTTCATCAGGAACAACGGTGTCTAGTTTCCGCTCTTCTTTGACAACAAACACCAGTGGTTCGGCATCAACTACTTTAAACCCTTCTGCAGCAGAGGAAACTCCTCATAGAGGTCGAATATTCACAGGTGGATTTCTATCAAAGCTGCAGGCACCTCGGGGAAGCCATAACTTAAAGGATGATATGGATGTTTTTTCTCCACTAGTTGATGTTCAGCCAATTACACCATCTCTTGGCAATTGGTGGGATGACCATGATCAAACAAAAAAAGACAATATTGTTGATAAGAAGCCTATACTGCTTCCAACCTCAACCAAGAAGTTTCAGCTTAACGAAGGAAATGCTGATGTACATCCAATCTCAGATTGGAGGTCTATTTCAAGCTCCAGACAGGTTTAATGACTTGTTCTTGCTTTATCTATTGGCTTTCTCGATTCAGGCTACACTTTGCAATTGTTATCAGAAAAACCTAAATCAAGCTTCTTGAGTTTATGGCATATGCTTATATTGTGTTAATGGAAAGAATTAACTCGTAAGAAAGTTGAATAATATTGAGTATCCTTGCTGCAGGATGATGCTATGTCTTTAGCTGCTACACCTGTTGCATCCTCAAAAAATGACTCATCTATGTCTTCTGCTTCTGAGGTCTGGAGTGGAAATGCATCAGCAGATAGTCCAAGTTATCACCGTCAACAGACATCACTCTCACGCTTTCTGCCTTCAGTATCAGTGCTCAATGGGTCCACATTTGCAGGCTTGCAAGATTCATCTTTATCCAGTGGCATGTTATCCAAGAATTCTTTAACAAATCCTGGCATAAGTTCTATGAATCTTCAAGGCAAAGCCACCTTTAACAGTACAAATTCTTTGGATTCTTTATCAGCTTATCATCCAAGTTCAGTTTCCACATCCTTGGGGACTAAGACCATACCATCATTAACTAATTCCGAGTTACCAGGGTCAGTTCTATCAAATACCCCATGGAGATATTCCACCTATGCTGAGAGAATAAGCACCACCTCTGCCTTCAGTGAAGGAATAGCTACAGCAGCAGGTTCACCAAAATTGAAAAAAACGGGAGCAGAAACTAGAGAGGAGCTGTTACATAGCTTGCAATTGAGGCAAGAAGCATCAACTGCCTCTGGAACAGGGAGCCTTGTGGCGAGCAATGTATGATCAGATATTTACTTGCAAACAATAAATAAGCAAAGATAATCCATTTTTTTATCCACTAAAGGTTTGTAAGAGAACTTGACACATGCAAATTTAACAGGGAGTGGCACCGCAATCTTTGCAAGCCTTAGGTCCACGGACAGATCAACAGCAGGGAACTTCTTCCTTTTCACTTCAGCTAGTCCAACGCACTATGGATGAAAGTCTGGAATCTCTTCAGAGGTCCATCCATGAAGATGTGAGGAATCTTCACATTGAGTTGCTAAGACAATTCCATATGCATGAGGTAGGTTCATTAAGAGCTTGTTTTTAAATATTAGGGGAATTTTATAAATAACACCTTACATTTTCTGTCTATCATCTTTTACACCCTAACTTTTTTACCTTCAATGTCTGATCCATGCGTTTTTATTTCTTATAAGACACCCTAAATTAAATTTTGACCTAACATTAGCACATTAGCTAAGTTAACAGTATAAAGGAGATTGTTCTGTTTCTTTAATTTGACAAGTGTAAAGAATGTTATGTTTTTTTTATTTGATAAGTGTAGTTATTATGACCCATGTTTGTGGTAAGTGGTAACTCTCTGTTAGGGAACTAATGGGACGGTGTTTTTCAGCCAAAAAAAGCAAAATCTGGTTCATACTTTGAAGGTCCAAAAAGGAAGAATATACATGATATAAATGCAAATTGCACGGTGTTAGTTATAACTTTCAAAATATTACCTCTTCTTTTTTGTGTGTATATGTGTGTGTAGAAAGTCACTATTTGCTGACTCTAAATCTAGCATACACCACAAAATAGTGAGCATTCAGGCCTAATATATTTGGATTTGAAGTGGTTGGTATCTGTTCCTATTAACAGAAAAAAACAAAACTCTCCCATTCATCTGTTTAGGCTTACACGGTCTCGCTTTACTGAGGTTGCTTTCAATGTTAGCTATTTGACGTAGCAAACTGTAGCCAAAGTCTTTCATGTGTCACAACCTTCTCCAATTTTGAGCCTGATCCCGAAGTCTCTAATGCTAGCAAACCTTCTAAATGACTAAATCAAAGCCTAAATCAAATCAAAAGGCCAAATTGAGCCTAATTGAGCCTAGCCGAACCTGATGTCCACGTTATCACAATGCACCATAGTGTTTAAGGTTAATGGCATGTAAACAACCTCCCCTCTCCTGCATTAGCAATAACTCATACAGAGTTATGCTCTTTCTTTAACCTGAAAGTTACCTTCCCTATGATCTGACTTTTTGTCATTCCACATTCCAGCCTGTTTACTGAAGTTTTGTTTTATTTTAAGACAACATTTATTAGAGTAACTTTGTATATTTGGTGCCCTGTCTGCTTTCCTTTGCCATTACATTCTCAAGTGATTAACTAGAGAGTCATCTAGCAAATTTTACTGTTATTCACTCATTTTACATTATTTTCCCATATTTTAGATATGCAGATGAATATGTTCAGAACTATATGTTGGAAACAGATAATAGTAGCTTGAAGTTTATATTAGGAAAAGAGAGAATACGTGTTAGTTGCCTTTGCATTGGTCTACCCTGTCTCACACTGTAATTTATATTAGGAAAAGAGAGAATACCTTGGTCTGGCATACTTAATGGCCTTCATATACTCTCGTATAGCACTTCTCGATCACTCACTTGCTCACACTGTAAATTTCAACAGATGGAGATGTCGAGTGTCCTTACCTCTATCATGGAAAAGCAGGATGCGTTGATAAAAGAAGTGCAATCGCTACGGAAGGAGAACCAGCATCTCCGCCAATTACTCTAATTCCTGGTTAAGATTTTTGAGATTATTCTGTTTGTAGCCAATTGTTTTCATTTCATTGCAGCTGTGAGATTCTTGGTTGATATGTCATTTTACCGTCTGTGTATGCATTCTAGGTTCTACGATGTGCATGTATATAGCATATACAACAATGTTGTACTTATCCAAGGGTGCCCTTTGAAGTGAAAAGGAAATTCATTTTTGGAGTCCAATATTTTGTGCTTCCTGTTCATCTTGCCTCGTAATAATGTTGATAAACATACTTATATGTTGCAGATATCAAAAGCTTCAATGAGATTAGTCCTGACACGCGTATTAGCTTCCATCAGGCAGGGTTTCAATATATCAATTTTTTTTTTCCTTTGTAATTGTCTGATATGGGAACTCCGACTCGTTGCTTCTTGTTGGTAGAAGCATTTTTATTTTTCAGTAGCCTAGCAAAGCAACTAAATAGGTATCAAATTATGTCCATATAAATTTATTACACGACTGACCAGTAATTATGTTTGCCTACTATCCAGCTACGGACGGTGAACCAGATGAGTATTTAGTTTCTAATCTGTTATCTTCCCTCATAATTTTGTGATTTGTTTACGCAATAGGATGACAATTTCCAACAGATGGAAAAACAAGGTCGTAGAGCAAATACCCTCAGTGCCAATTCATATAAATGAGGCTCAGACCGGAGTTCCCACTATATACCTCTAAGAGGTCAACGGGGAAATTCCAATTGCCCGGAAAGGCATCTTCGAGCAGTCGTTAAAGCAGATAATACTTCCAACTCGAACTAAATCCACGTCCAGCATACCTCAAGATTCATTCAAGGAAATACACCAGAAAATATAAGAGGATTCCACACTAAAGAGTAAAGTATTTACCAAGCATAAAAGAGATTGAACCTTTTTAAAAATAAAACTAAAAATTTAAAAATTTAATAAAAAAAAGTCTCAAGAGATCGAGCCACACATCTCAATGCACATACATCAACAGGTCCTTAAAATACAAATTAATCTAAAAGATCTTTGGCAGGGTGCCTAGTCCAGTAGTAAGAAAAAAAAAATCCTCTACTCCTTTCATTTCCTTTTTGAGTTTAGCAAACTGACAATTATCTGCACCTTAAACGTAACAATAATGAGCATACAAGTTATTATGACTCATCCACATAACTTAGAAGCGTTAATTCCACAAATTGCAACATCAAATCAAACTAAAAGAATCTTCGGAGGATGAAGGGTACAGCACACAGTTGCAATGCAATTTGGGCCTTCCAGACAAAACAAAAACTCATGCAATGATCATGGCACAAATTACCACTAAGACATTTCACTGAATATCATCAACCATGGAATACCTTATCTTCAAAAACAAACCTGCATGAGAACAAAGCAGAAACTTGCAAGCGTTCCCTACATCTTTAGATGGCAAATCCTGGAGCCCAAACCAGATTATTGGAGACATACTTCGCTAGCTTTAGCTGCAAGAGAATGTATTAGAAGGGAATGTTCTTCTGTTTCTATTATACCAAGTACAACAGTTGCGACAAGTTCTCATACAACCAAAAATTACTTTACAGGTAAGGCAGTGGAGAGAATGAAAATCCACTAGCTTAGTTTCTTACCTTCCAAAGTTTCTATAACCTCATCAGACAGGACAGGAGAACAAAAATCACGCTTTTCACCACCCACAGTAATTTAAAATGAGAGAAAAGGATAAATGACCAAAGAACGAGCAGATAACAAGCAAAGAGAGGGAAAAAAAAAAAAGAACCTGAGCAGACCTCTTAACTAACTTAAAAATGGTCAGTATCAGTCACAAGTTGAACCTCAACTATCAACTTCTTAGAGACCTGAATCCTCCACCACTAACTGTAGGTTGGCCACCCCTTAGATATATATATACACTCCTTGATCAGGCTGCTCTATTTTAAACTCTGGATATTCTTTTAAGTGAAAACCAAAGTAGCCATAAAATTTCACGATATAATTGGTAACTTCTTGTAGTGGTGAATCAAGTGGCTACTGGCGACAAAGATCTGCTTTCTGCTTTCAATAATTATTGGTCCAATTGATCTGTCCACGTTGTGGCTGTTGATAAACACCTGCCGGGGGAGCGACCATTTCAACAGCTCCAGCAACAGTTTGGGACTGCTGGAGTAGAGGATGAACAGCAGCTGCAGCAACAGTCTGACTTGGGTGATAGATTCCACCAAAGGCACCATGACCAGCTTGCGCAGGTGCAAAGGCCACATGTTGACCCTGAGGTGGGAGTCCGTAGAAGGAACTGGCCTGCATACTGGAAAGGTCCCGCCCAGGAGCTGGTATCCAGACAGCAGAGCCTTCACTCTGATTAGAGATAAAAAAGTAACACATTAAATACAGATATCAGATCAGCAAAATAAATCATAAGATAAATTCAAACTAAATCATGAGATAAATTCACGCCAGCTGACAAGAACTGCATCTAACAAAATCATAATGGGGAATCAGTACCTAACTGTAACAGCTAAATCAATCAACTAAACAAATATGCCAATAATAAATATTGCTCTCTTAAAGAATCTTTTCTCACAAGACTAGAATTGTGCATTGTCAGAGTCAATTTCAAACTATATAAGTGAAATATTTCTTCATCACAAGAAAATGAATAGGCAAAAATTCCATCTCAGAAATTGACCTTCATCCATTATTACTATATTTCTTTATCAGTGCTGACCAAGAAGCAGCAGAAAACTTTAGCAACTTCTATTGGACTATCAGAAAATGAAGTCATCAATTTCATCACGAAGTTGTTTTGGTGCACTCAGATGTAGCAACACCAGAACCTAGTGACCCAATGTTATTGCAAATCAAAGAACAATATTTTTCCACTAGAGATGTATGCTAATACAGTCCTGTACTTCCGCTGAGGGTGAAGACCTAAAGGTACAACAGATACACATTTATTGAAGTTGTTTCCCTGGCACACAAAATGCAGCAAGCCATAACTAATATCCTGGCATGAGTCTCTTTTCGAAAAGAAAAATATATATATATATCTTAACTATGATTTCAATGTAAGGTGAGCAGGCTACAAATGTCTCAATATTGTTCATATCAAAATATTCAAATGATAACTAATGTCCTGACAAGCTAAAGAACATTTCTTTTTCTCCAAATAAATTACAAACTATGGTTTCAGCCCAAACTGTAAAGGTGACAAATGTCCCATTACTGCTCTGTATCAAATATTCAAATGCATTGTCATATCAAAATTCAGAAGTCTTGCAATTCAGCTTCTAAACAAGGTGTTCTGATCACTGGCAGTAAGGCAACATATTAACTTGCAAACTGATACATATTTGAGGAGAAAACAGGATTGCAAGTGAAAATAAAGAGCAATGTAGAGAACAGGCACCTAGGATCATCAAAATCAGTAGCAATCACATGAAGTATACATAGAAGCCATAACTGAACAGCTAACTGCCAAGCTGTCATTTCCAGTGGCATGGCAACCTATGCCACCAATCACATAAAAATCATACATTTTCCAACAAAATCTCGTATATTTAAATAATAACATGACTAAAGTGCATATCTTCTCTATATGTCTACAAGAAATTTCAAGTGACTCAGATTAGTGATACAGGAAAAGAAAGTTCTTATGCTTTTATGTTTTCCACGCTTTGGATTCCTGGTGTTACATTTTCAGATTATCATGTAGGAGGCAGAAAATTTCTGTACCCTTAAACTAAAATGCAGTAATTGAAAAATTACTCATTTCTAGAATTCTACCAAATGCTTTTACAGTTTTACCAGCTATCCAACCATTGGATAACAATAGGAAAATTAAATTTCACACCCTACACTTCTCATGATTTTTATGGTTCACACTATACCTTTTGATATTTACACTTCAAGCACCAGATTTTGGTCATTATTCTGAGAAAACAAACCCAAATTAACCATGACTGACGGAAAGGTATTAACGACAGAATTTTCCATTAGATTCTTCAAAACAAATCTCTCCTAAATCTCTACCTCTTAAAGAAATATAAGAGGATATTTTCGAAAAAATTAAGTTTGATCATGATAGAATACTTTGGTCTTCCCATCACCTTGATTAACATGGGTCGTATTTTGAGGCATCTGGCTCAAAATGTAAATACTAAAAAGGTAGATTGTGAACCATAAATTGGAGAAAATATAGGGGGTGAATATAATTTGCATAACTGATAACGTAAGGACTTCTTCTGGAAATATACTCATAAATTCAGAGAAAATATATAAAACAACCCATGTTTTAGTATCATTATAGAACCAACCTGCACTATAATTATTGGCAACAAGAACACTGTTTTTTTCCAGAACAGTCATAAAACACCTAGAGTAAAGCTTAATTAACAGTCTAGCAGGACAGTAAGCATAGTTTTATGTTTGTCATCAAGCCATGTGAGGAGGCACCCCTCATTTGCTGCTGCCAAGAAAGAAGTGGATGCAGAGATATAGATGGTGAAGGTTAGGCTGGATGAAAATGGGTACCAATGTTCAAAACTATCCATGTATTTAGAAAAAATATGATAGGATCAGAATTTAAAACTAAACTCTACAAGATCAAAATATATAATAATCCACTTAAGTAAATTTTAAAATATAATAAAAGTATAGTATAGTATAGTACAATATAGTATAGTATAGTATAAACTGTATTACTCATAATATATATATATATATATATATATATATATATATTCGAGCCTTATTGAGCTAGCTCATGATCAAGTTTGGTTCGAAATTATTTTTGAGCCTATTTTGAAGATCAAGACTCAACTCATTTTCGAGCCGAGCTTGATCGAGTCGGCTTCACTATTTTATGGCCCTAGTTGGAGATAGTGAAATACAGAAGCCTAAAAGTAGGCATTTTAGTAATTCAATATCAACTATGGTTAAGCACTACAGCTCAAACTAAAGAGAACCTTTTAACAATTTTTGTATGCAGGGTGAAGTTGCAAATACTGATAAGTTAGCACTTGAAACAATATTGATGAATATTAGGGTGTTAAATACACTCCCCTAAAATAGCTAACATATTACACCACCTGAAACTATTATTAAAGTAGGCTCAAATTATATTTCATTGAGTGATGACTGATGAGTGATTCTAACCAAGGGAAATAAACAAACTTGGCCTCTCAAGATAGCAATAATTAAGATCCTAATATGTTATAAACATCTTCCCCACCTGTACAGTTCAATCAAAGAGCAGAAACTGAAAAGATGGAAAACAAAAAATTACATTTAACCAAATCATCTGAAATTTTTTATGGTTATACTTTTTTTCCTGAACTTTCATAGTTTAAATGTGAAGTAGAAAAGCTACCTGCTGCCCAGCTATATAGACATTGTTTTCTTTAAACTGTGAAGCACCGATGTCATCATTTCCACCTGTATTTCCACTGGTAGCATCAGCACTAGTAGTGTAACCTGCTGGACTTGAGCTGTACGTTCCATATCCTGTTGGCATTCCAACATGAGTTGGATTACCAGTGTTAGCACCAGGTTTGTATTGAGAAATGGAATATTTGACGGGGTTGGCTGCTGCTGCAGCTCCAGGAGAGTATATGCTTCCACTTGGGGGTTGTTGGGGAAATGCAGTATTGCTTAAGAAATGGTGAAGAGTAGGAGGTGGAACATAGAAGGGTGAAAAATATTGATTGTATGGAATGTAGTTGGGAGGATAATGAGATATATGTACACCAGCAGGCTGCCGAAAGAAAGGAACTGGTTGCTGTGGAATAGCAATAGAACTTTGTAGAACGCCAGCAGCTTGGGTGGCAAGAGGAGCTGCCCCAGACGAAGATAGAACCACTGAGTTCCCACTCTAGCACCACATAAATAACGGGATCAGTAATATAACAAGAAGGCAAACCCAAAGGGTCAGACAGCGTAAAAAAAATAAAAAGAAAAAAAGTACTTATATGCAACAAGAAATTATCATGCAGCATACAGTGGAATAGGTGAGGGTCAACAGAAGACCAAGAAACCACCAAACCTTTGGAGAAGAAATATTTCACAATAGATCTTATAGCAAAAGGTATGAAAAGAACAGTTTAGCCTCAACATGCTTAAATACAATTATACAAATAGAAGTTTTTCCCATACTATAACCATACGATAGAATTGCTTAATAAAAGAGCAACCTAAGAAAATCTAAAATGCCCAAAGTCCTACATATATCATAATATACGCATAAGGAGTTGGCTGATGAAACAAAACAAAAGCAGATTTTAATTGATAAATAAACTTATCATGGTTGCATGTGAAAAGAAGAAAATTGGAAGATAACCTTAGAAACAATCAGATGGTTCAGTTGGGTATTAAGAGTTAGTATACAAACCTCTTGAGCAGCCTGACCAGTCTGAGCAGGCAGGACAGCAATGTTCCCATTGTACTTATTAGAAGCTCCAGGTGCAACAAAAGGAGAGAAACGGCCATCAGTATCAGTAGTTGGTCGATAGAATTGGCTATAATAGTTTGTGGACATATCAAATGGTTGCTGGACCTGCATAACAGAACAGCATAGTGCCATATCTTCAGTGGAATGAGATAAAATAGAAAGTGAGAACAAAAGGAAGGTTCACCTACTCCAAACATAACATGACACCCTTTAATCTAATAAATAAAGTAAATGGAAACAACCTGCAGAACAAAAAGGGTAGAGGCATGCAGAGGCTAGTTATGTCAAAATAATAACAGATAAGTGAATATTTAGATGATCATGGCACATGAGTTTGGCAAATATCTACGATATATAAAGACTGTTCTCTAAGTTCGAAGATAGGAACAATAAGATGCACAAAGAACCTCAAAACTAAAGGTATACCATATAGTTCGGTAAGCGACTCGTATCACGTGTCTGAGATTCAGAGGTTTCAAAGGGAGCAAATTGATTTCCAAGCATATGGGGCATTAATCCAAATGTTGAATAAGAAGGTACAGTTGGAACAACCGAGTATTGGGGACCTTCTGGAGCCAAAGCAGCTTCTTCTTTTAATTGATCAGATTCTGCAGTCTCAGGGATGTTAGAGGACTTCTCCACCTCCCTGGATGAAAAATTTTCACTTGTTTTCATAGATGAATGCTGATGATCTAAGTCATCTGCTTCCTGTACGGTAGAGGATGCATTCTGAATGCTGCACATGAATATTAAGAAAAAAAGAAATAAGGACAAATAAGCACACTACAATATATGGCATATAAAAGAATTGTAAGGTATGCCATCTACATGAGACAATAAATAAATAATCTTCTTAGCAATTGTAATAGCCATGAGAGGATGTCTATGTGTGACTCTAGTCTGTGAGTGTCAGTACATGGAAATTTTCAATGGATAATAATGTTTTCTGAATACAAAGTACATGTCAATAACAGTAAATGCATCCTCACTTATATCCCTAACTTATAACAAGAAAAACATCCAAGTGCTAGAACATAGAAATTTAGAACTGAACAAATGTCGAGAGGAAATAAGTGGGATCAAAAAATCTGACCTTGATGAAGGCTCCTCAACTGTTTCGTCAATCCCCTGAGATGACTCAGAGTCAGATGGCGTTGAGCTCTTCTCACTGGCCGGGCCACTGGCAAAACCAGTGGTCAGTTCAAAACTGGCATCGAAGCTCCCAAAACTCAGACCACACCTTTCAGATTCTGGGACCTGAAGGTGGTCCGGAATGATGACATGTTGTCGGTCAGAAAACTGCAACTCGTCAAGCTTTTTCTCCACTTTTGAAATAGTTTCCTCAGTAGTCATGGAGCTTGATGCTGATAGCGACCGAGTAACACCTTCAGCAGCTATAGGTACAACATCGGAAGTACCAGAAATACCAGATGCTTGAGCAGGAGCTACATTTGTTGATTTTGGTTTCCACTCTTTGTTAGGACCAACTCCTGAATGAAATCAGCATGCCATCACTTACATTTGGAATAAACCTCATATTTGAAAATAAAGAACAGCATAAATTTGTAAATGAACAGTAAGCAGAAAGATGATGCAATCTTAGTATAATGATGAAAACAAAAAAGAAAGTGAAACTTGAAAACTCGGATTGCGTTTTCAAGGGCAGACTTTGTGAAATTTCTGGCTTCCCAATTTTCATAGTTTTGGATATCACAGACTGATTATCAGAGTTTTATTCAAGAAAACAAAAAAAAAAACCGAATAAATGAGAAAAATAAAAAATGGAAAATAGATAATAGAAGAACCTTAATGAGATATCATTTCAAAATTCAGATCACAATTTCCTTCCTAAGTTACCTGTTTGTTGTTCCTATATGTATTCGCTTAGTCAGGCTTAAATTGAAGTGTAATACTGCAATGACAAACTAATATCCTATTAACTTCAGAAGGGTATAGTACTAAGAAACCCCAAGATACTTAGGAGACTTCCATGTTAATAACAGCAGTATTTGTGGATATGCTCACATTCCGTTACATATTATTGTAGATTACAATTTCCAGTTTCGTATGTGTTGTTTGGTTGTTCCGATAGATTATATGTCTAGCATGCTTTAAACGGAGTGTAAGCACAGAAAAAGTACCATAATAATTTCAGAGGTTAAAATATGAAGCAATACACAAAACTCAAAGACTTGTATGTTACCAACAGTACTACATTAAAAGACAACCCATGATTAGAAGATATATTGAGGAAATTTTAAAGACAAGTATAATACTGCAGATGACCAGAACTTGACATGTTAACGGAATCAGTTTGCTCTGTACTACCAACTGCAGTACAAATGCCAATTGATTGGGACATGATGGTAAAAATGATTTGGTGATCCATTCCAGATCAAGACAAAGTTCACTAGGAACTCCACGTAATGACTTTTTCTCATTAAACTCAGCTTTGAACTTTTTGTGAGAGCAAATTCTCTTAGAGAAACTAAGAAGCAGAACATTCCTCAAATCATGGGAATAAACATAGCACAGTTCCATGGGAGAGAGTCTCAGGATTCTCAACTTCAATCAAACATGATTACGCATTGTCCAACCAGATCCAGGGATCAAAAGATTTGAGGTATAATGAATGTTTCAATTACACCTGTGCTTCATCTTCCAACCTTTTAAAGTGCACAGAGTTACATCAATTGAAAAACTCCAAACTGATTTCTTTTATTGTAGATTAAGTAAAGCAACAAAACATACTGTCTTAATATCTTTCAATAGACACATTATAGTATTATACTGATAGTCCAGTATGGCATGATGTGCATGGCAGATAAACAAAAATATATGCTATTAAGCGCAGATATAGATACATTTAGTGTACTACCATAAAATACTTAAATAATATATATTATATTTCATATCAAATATGAAATCAAAACATTTCTACATTAAACTTCAATTACAAAAGATTACTTACTACAAGATATATCTAACTGACTCGTACTTTATTAAAAAAATCAAACTGACTAGTCAAAGTGCTAATATGACCTCTCACTGCAAAAGTGATGTCAAATATTAAATATTCTTTCCTTCTCAGATTATGAGGATCCTACTAAAAATTGATAGCATATAATATATGTGGTGTGCAAAATGGTATTTGATGGAGCTATTAGCATAGGCTGCAGCAGATTTAAGAACTGTCATATATAACATTTCATCAATGATAACAGCCCTCAACAGATTTGAGAGAGAAAAGGAAAGGAGACGGAGAAGAGGATAGAAATGTTGCAATACAAGAAAAGAGAGTCTACGAGGAAGGAAGCACAACCAACAGGTAGAGAGAGAGAGAGAGAGAGAGAGAGAGAGAGAGAGAGGAGGGGAGGAAGGATGATAGTAGCCGTGCCGTTCACCGATCCTCCATTCATTTAGGGCACAAAACCTATCCAGTGGGATTTGGGAACTATTATATGTAGTGGGCTGTGGGCAGGTTTTATGGTTCAACTTTTGACCCAAAATTGGCCCATTATCAATAAACTTGAAGCCTCACATATATCCTCTCATATCAGCCCCATATCCCAAATGTATCCAATTAATTTTTTTATTTTTAAAGAAAAACTAGGATACTTCTACTACGTATTTGATACGTACTGGGGCCATATCCATGTTTCATAATGTAAATGTCAATAAGTGGCTCACCTTTATTTTTATGCATGTCTCTGACTAAATTTGTGTAGTTATCCAGTTATCCCTCTACTCAAATAATCCTGTATTTATCTCTGAAATCTATGACTGTTAGATTTTGACATCATCAGCATACTGAGTAACATAGTCCATTCCTTCATATATATGTATAAAGCACTTATCCCATGAAGACCTAGCCTCCAACTCCTCTTGTCTTCCGTCAACAAACTCCTCTTTTATAAAATCTGGAGCCAGCTCTTCTTTTCCATCTTCCTGTCAATTTTCTTATCCTCCCAATAACTTTGGAAGTTTTCTTTCCTTTTTCCAGTTCCTCCATCAAACAAATTTCTGAGCAATTGTAACAGATTTATTCCTCAAGTTTAAGTTCACCTATAACAGAGGTGAGGCAAGGTAAGAAGGCTGCTTTTAAATCTCTTTCTAACCTTAACAAGTTGATAAAGCTAGGGAGTGGTATCTGCTCTGTACATATTCTCCTCCTAGTCCATCTTATGTTACCCCTTTTGCATCATTACACTTCCAAACCACCCCCAGCCCTGTTCATAGCTCTAATAGTAAAGACAAGGCGTGCAAGGATCCATAGTTCCACTTCACAGTCCTATCATTTATGCTATGCTGCATTCCAGCTCCTAATATATTGGACCTTTGCATTTCTCAGCAAGAAAAGTAGCAACTAGTGACCACATGAAATCATGGAATGTAAATTTTAACCAAGTATGGCAATTTTCAGGCTATTCATAGCAAATATGTTACATTGACCAATTTCTTGTTTCATATGCCATCTAGGGCTGTTAGAATAAACGAGCTGCTCATGTTCGGCTTGGGCTCGGCTTGTTATGGCTCAGCTTAAGTTCGGCTCATAATGAGCTGAGCCAAGCCTAAATAAAAAATAGAGCTCAAAATTTGATTTCGAGCAAAGCCTGAGCCTAAGCCGTTTTGCTCAAATTTAGCTCAATAAGCTCAAAATTATATATATATATATATATATATATTAATGTACTCTTCTATCTATTCGACACCTAGCTAAAAGGACAAAACCTTTTAAATCTCCTTTTAACACATGGCTTAGAGTACAAAACCCTCTTAAACACTTATTCTTTCTTTTCTCTTGATATGACCGACCTAGTCTTCATATTATTTTTTTAAGCCACCATTACACCTCTCTCCCATCAATCACTAATTCCCATTTCCCAAACACCATAACTCCTCAAATAACCAACCGTTCCAAAAAAAATAATAATAATAATAATATTTTTCTTCTTCCTCTTGGTGATGATCAATCATCTTTCTCCTTTATCGACCTCCTCCATCGACAAGTGTTGTCACTGCCACCGCCTTCTCCGTCGGCCTCCTCCTCCTTCGGCAAGATGCCTCCTCCATCAACCTTTTCTATTAGCCTCCTCCTCCTCCTTCAGCAAGCCACCTCATCCTCCATTGATCTTCTCTTCCTCCGACAAGCCACCGTCCCTACCACCGCCGCCTCGTCCTCTAACCAAGCTCGGGTTCAACGTAGGCTCGGCTCACCTCAACATGAGCTGAACCTATACATCAAATTACGACTCAAAACTAATTTCGAGCCAAGCCTGGGCTAGAGCCAACTCGCTCACGCTCGGCACCCTTAATACCATCTTATTATTACCCTTTTCAAATCGCCATTCTTTCATTCTCTCCCTACTTTTCCTTCAAATAAAACCTTAAGATAGATATCTAGAGCTTTTCCAATGAACACTACAAGAGAGACTATACCACAGGGCTTAGAGATACTAAATGTAAGTATTAAAATTTTACAAGAAGTGTGCAGTGTTCGCTCTATATGCCTACTCGAATAAAGAGATGGATCTAAGAATACAGGTAAGAACCTTTTTGTGAACCACTTAATTGTTGTGATCGACTGCTGTAACTAGAAGAGGGTCTACTCCCAGAAGGTCGACCATGTGAAGATGAACCAGCAGCTTGGGATGTATCTGGAGAGTTGATACACATCAGATCCATGAACTATCCATTTATATATTGTAACGGACAAAAAATACTTGGTTCCAGAAATTACCTTTAATAAGAGATGACAACTCAGAACCTGTCATATCACGAGAAACCACTTTGTTGAAAGTCATTTCACCAACTGTTCGCTGACTCCCTACAGCACGTTTGATAGCACTGGGGCTACGTGCATCAAGAGATAGCACTAGCACTGGATCTGAGGCCGAAGCATAAACCCCAGAAACAGATAACACTGAACCTTTTGATGGCAGAACTGTGTCTGGACCTGATCCAGGTACTAATTGTCCACAAGAAGAAACAATTTTGGCATCAACAGGAACAGATGAGGCAGTACTTGTCTTATTACTTTCAGAAATAGAACTTTCTTCCACTGAAATAGTACCACCAAATCCAGAAACATGAGGTGCACTTCCCTGAGATACAGGTGGATGATCGGGATTGGCAGGACCATTGGCCAGGCCATCTGCAGAGCTGAAAAGCACAAGGAAAAGTACATATTCAGTAGTGCTTGCGTCTAGAAAAGATGTAGACAAGATGATTATGTACAGTAGGACACCAACTGTCTGCATGATTACACTGTTGGTGGCCTGCCCAATTGTCCTGACGCATGACTATATTTAAGACCCTAATATAGATGGTGTTAAAACAAGAAGCCTAAAATCAGCTATATGCAGCCAATTATTGAGAAAACAGGTGACATGGTTTTCCATATTATGGATCTTAAATAAATGAAAGATGCAACTTGTTCGTCACTTAGACCAGTATGATTATCATATTTCCCCAGCAAAACAACGTGACAAGAAAATAGAGTAGAAATCTATAGAATATATAACTTCATTAACAATTTGTTACCCCTAGAACAAAATAGGTACCTTGATACCGAGATTGATGATTTGTTCTCGGTGTCTAGAGAGATGGGTGGAGAAGATGTACTGCCTTTGTCTGTTCTCTGATTCACTCCATTCTCCTTTCCAGATAATATATTTCTCCCGCCAACATCTGATAGAAGTGTCAACACATTCCATTTAAATCTCATAACACAGCAAAATCTGTAGAAACTAGAAAGCAACCTGTGGCACATGATAGTATGATACAAATTCTAATATACCAAACAATGCCTTGAACATCATAAAGTGCAACACAAGATTGCTCAAGACAATACGGAAGACTGATAAACTACATATATTTCAAAGTGATAAATTCAAGGAAGAAGAAGCACACAGATTGTAATATATAGACTTCTAAACTGCAAATAATTCCTTGCAATATCCTCTCAACTCATCATCCAACACTCCCCGAGCACCAAGCTAGATCACAAATGAGAAGGCTCCAGAACAACTGATAGGTTTTTATGACTGGCTGCCAACCTAGTTCAAATCTCTGCAAACTGGTGTCATATCTGGGGAAAGGACTTGCCTACAAATACAATTGATGACGACCAATCTACAATTCCTGATGCAGTTTGGCAACATGGAACCAAGAAGGAGCAATTTAAATCATTCAAAAAAAAAATTTCTAGACATGGGAAGTGGAAACACTCTAGACAAGGGAGAAAGATGACAACCTCACAATTAGGGATTTGTCTTTATAACTATTGTACACTGACGAAGACAGATTCTAAATCAAAATTCATCATTTTTCTCCCTCTAAACCTGCCAAAATGCCATATAATTAAAATATATTGGTTCATAAAAGAACATTGAAAATAGAAAAATAACATAAGTATTAGTACACAAAAATGCATAAGGAACTTTAAATGCTGAGTCATGACCCAGAACTGCAGGAGAAGTCCATGCTCATAATAGTCGCACATAGATGAAACTCAAACTTCACATAGTAGAAAATGCACATACCATTAGCAAAGTTGCGTGAAGAATAGATTCCGCGACCACCCCTTCCTCCTCGCCCCTGCAAACCCGGCCTCCACCTAGAATCAGCAGATTCTTTGTTGCTCTGTTAGGCACAGAAAGAACATTATTGAATCACCTGAGCCAATTGCAATTAATAGAAATATCCTAGAAAAAGCTTGACACTCCGCTTACAGCATAGAAACAGAAAAGCTTGACACTCTGCTATCAGCACAGAAACAAAAGTACATCTCGAACAAAATCACCAGTAAATCTCTAAGCAACAGTGTGTAATTTAACAAAACAAGCTTCCAGCAAATGAAAATGTGGAGCCTGAAACAACAAAGTGACAACTACACAGACCATCCTTCAGGAAGAAAAAACAAATGTAGAACAAAAGCAATCACATATAGGTCAGGAACAACTTTCCCGCATACACACATAAAACACAGATATATAGCATACATGATACACCCTACACTCTCAAGAATGTTCATCCAAAGAAAAGTTCAACAACAAACCACATAAATCGGAAGAACTAATTACTGATTAAAAAAGAATCTAAACATCTCTCAATAATGACAATATATCGACATTAGTGGACAATAAAACTAGATAGCATCTTATCTTTGGAATAAGAAATCTCATTCAATTCTGATCTCGATCTCATGAAAATCTTTTTTTCTATCCGAATCCAATCTCTTTCCTTTTCAAACATGATATTTGATTTTTGATCCTTATCTCTTGAATAGATCGGTGAATAAGATTTCAATCGTGGATCTTTTGAGTACATCCAATTAACCTTCTTTCTTTCTGCACCACAAGTGCTACTAGAGAACCCTTGTCAGTGGTAATGTGTTAGCTACTCAGCTATGTACTGTGCTCTTGAATTTTATATCTTTACTATAAATGGATTGTTGGATTCATACACGCAACTAGTTCAGCACCTATCTACAACCAGCCCAACATTGATGGGATCTAAAAGTATGTTGAGGAATTAAAATAAATGGTCAGTTGTTGATAAAAAAATTATTACTTCAGTTGTAGTAATGTTCGACAAGAATGAATCTAAGATTGTGTAACACCTTTTCAACATAAAAAATCAAACAAGTTACAGTGCCTAACAAACTAATACCACTACTCTAGTGCTAGCATATTATAGCTTTCACAAGGTATGTTTGAATGCTTCATTAGCTTTTTATAATTTGTCCCTCATGCTCATTGCTTAGAGAATTTAAGTTATTGCACTAGGATGCTTGTTTTTCTTGCTTAGGGTGCCAAATTAACACCTGAAATCCAATCTACAGCATTATCCAGTCCAAGCAAACATTGCAGCAACATTCAGCATAGACAATAAAAATAGTTTATCTCATTAATAAAAGAATGTCAGCCAGATATTAAAGCATGTTTGCTCCCAAAGAAAAAGGATTCAGTTCGTAACCTAATTCTCTATGACTAATGCAATCAACTGAGATATTGTTGTAGTTCAAAACAAAAACCTGTCCATATATCTAACAAGAGTAGAAGACTACAGAAAATCAATCCAAAAAAAAAAAAAATTTGTGTCATTGTCCCCTTCTTGAAATAGTAATTTAAACCAAGCACAACAAAATGTTAGGAAAATAAGAAAATGCAAATGTGAAAGACTGAATTTGAGTACCTTACATTACATATATATAGTCTTCATGTTTCTTTTCCTCTCCATTTTCTTTCTTTGCAAGGACATCGTTACAATTTACCACGTATCAAGAACTAGACCTTCCACTATCTGTAAAAGGCAACAGCCTTACCTATCATCCTATAATTTCTAAAAAATTAAGTTAAACGAAAAAACTAGCAATAAAGCCTTTCAAATCTTGCAACATTGCCCATGTTCAAAAGAAGTCTATGAGATTCCACTCTTCAAAAGATAGCATCTCTTAGACCTCATGCCTTCAGTTTAAGGAAGGATAGGGCCCAAATCTCACCCTTCAAGTAAAAGACACAGACACGTAATCTTTGTAACTCAGTAAGATCTTAAAATCTTTGACCGCTATAATCCCACACACCATGTTATCCAATGATCTCACAGTGATTCTCAAAAGTGTGCTTCCAGAAACGTAAACAAGAGACTCAAAATAGATGGCAGTATGGCACAACCAATATATTATATACTATGAAATCCTTTACACCCCATTTTTCAGTTATTGCCTGAAGCATACAAGTATAGAACCATATCAATGTCCGTGATTTACTAGATTGGACTTTGTGCTTTGCCACATGATATCGTATACTTCAATAAAATGCACAACAGAGACCCTTGAGGTAAATCGTTGCCTTAATTTCAAAAAAGACTTTTAATCAGGCTTAGCACACTCCTGGAAATGTCACAAGCACATATGATCTCCGTTCTATCAACAATTCAACATATACAAATACAAAACATATGAGGAATATAAAGAAGACATTTAAAATTAAATTTTAGATTATTCTCAACTTATGCACGGTACTTTCTCACATCAAATGCATATACAAACTAGTACTTGCTAACGATGTGTACCTTAATTGCCTTCTAAAGTGAGAAGAACAGCAAAGATATATAAATAGAGAGAGAGAGAGACAGGTTTCACCTCCTTTTTCTTGTCCCGCTTCCTTTTGACCTCATGGAATGTATCTGAATAAACATACACTTGTTATATACTAGCTATATCAGAATTTTTCTCCAATAATCATTTATAACAAATATGCACATTTCTACATATAAAAAGGTCAAATAATAAAGAGATCGATGAGAAAAATAACAGGCTAACCACACAAATTAGAATGCTTTTCTCCAATAATCATATATAGCAGATATGCACATTTCTACATACAAAAAGGCCAAATAATAAAGAGATTGAGCGAGAACGTAATAGAATGCCCTATCACTACTTCAATCTCAAATATCTCAATCCACTATGAACTGAACAGTTTATTCCACTAGTCAGTAATCCTTTTGGATTGTTGGAAACCTCAACCTACTTTAAGACCTCGAAGCTTACTTACTTTGACTTCATAAATAATGCTAGCGCTCTCTCAGGGAGTGCCAGTGCTTGTAAATAAATGCCTACAATTAAATCCATCAAGTATTATATAACTAATTAATATCAACCTTCAAGCGGACTGCAGAGATATAATCATTGAACAACTCCAAGCAAGCACACCACAATTATAAAATCCTAGAATCACCTTCCATGAAGCGAGAGTGACCAGATCGGCAATTGAAATATGAAATACAAGAAAAGTACAACAGAATAAACACAAAAATGGAGAGAAATATAGAATACAACTGCAAAAACGATCCATCCTCTTCCAACATCTAAAAGTCTACTTCTTTTCCATTCCAGATACATGTATCTGAACCTACTGAGACGAAGGGAAGAAAACCCATCACGCCTAATACACGAATCACCTCAAGGAACTGAAGGACATGAGCAGATGCGCTCAGTGACTACAGGACCAAAAAAACCCAAGACGGTATAGCTCGATTCGTGCGACAGACACCATTTCCCAACCAACCAACGAAAAGCCACATCCGAATCAACCCCATAAACGAGTAAATCGAGTCGGAAGCAGCCAAATAGGTACACTGTGGGGGATAGAGAAGGGAGGAGAGAGGAAGAGGACCTTGGAGAAGAAGCTTCTGGGCGGTCTCGTTGGGATCCATGGAGCACTCCTTGAGCATTGCGTAAATCTCCTCGTCGCTGTGGTTGCCGGCAATCTCCTTGATGTTTTGGATCGTCTTGCGCACCCCGGCCGGGATCGAAACCCTAAATCCGCCACTACCCTTGGAAGCCATGAGCGAGAGAGCGACGCGATAGACCAGAGAGAGGAGAGAGGAAGAGAGCGGTGATGTTTATAAGAGAGGAGAAGGGAGGGGGGGGGGGGGGGAATTGGGAAAGAGGGGAAGAGGGGAGAAAGATTTGGGGGGGTTTTGAGAGAGGAGGAGAGAGCGAAGGAGTAGAGAAATGAAATATTAAAAAATAAATAAAATAAAAAAGAATACTTGAGACAATAACAGGAGAGAGGGTTAGGGCTTCTCAGGTTTTTCCTACACCAAAAATAAATATAAATAAAATAAATTTCTCAATTTTATGAGACCATTTGAGATAAAATAAAAAGGCATGGGAGATTGGGGCTTCCTTTTATTTTATTTTTTATTTTTTATTTTTTATTTTTTATTTTTTTTTACTCTCCTAGAGATGCTTGGATTAGGTCTGACTTGGCTCGATCTAAAAAATTATTGGGCTCGAATTTGAAAGGGAATTTTCTTAAGCCGAGTTTCCAACTAATTTAAGTCGAGTTTAAATTTTATGATTCGAACCTCAATTAATTTAAAACTCTCATGTAATTAATTTTTAGAAAAAAAAAATGGGTCAATTTCTATCTTAAATAAATAAATAAATAAAAACTTACTATTACATGCATTTCATATTGAGTACATTTTGATCGTTGTTCTGTAAGTGATTTCACCATAAGAATACGATAAATAATGTAAGAAATTTAAATATTTATTTAAGGAATTAAAAAGAGAATTTAAGAAATCTACCTAAGTACGTGTAGACAAGCCAATACTCTAATAAGCAGGTCAAACACTATAACTTAAGCTCGAATAAAATTTGATCTGAGCCAGTCTAATAAACTTTCGGGTCAGATAAACTGAGCTCAAAATGGAGTTGAACTTAATTTTAGCCTAATTTTATCGACTTAAATATCTACTAATATCAAGCCCATACATAAGAAGAATTGATGGACGATATTTAAATATTTTCAAAGTAGGGTCTACTTGAGTTTGTATCCCTTTATAGTTATTAATTACAGCTTATGGATTAAGTGAGTTGGATTATATGGATCATTAAGCCGATATATAGACTTCACTTTGCTAAGATTTATTGAAGTCAATGCAATATCAGTGATTATTAAATCATTTCTCTAGATATGTCAAAGTTTAGTTATGTCAAATTTGAATGTGATCTAAAAAGCACATATTTTATTGCCAAGTGACTGAATAATTAATCAGTGTTTTATGTTAAAAACATGGAATTATTACTGTTTGGGTCTTAATGAAATCCATGCTAATTAACGCAATAATTAGATAAAAAACAGGTGTGCAAGTATCAACAAACTATTTAAAAATGTATAGTTGAAATATTTTCTAGACCATATATATACTATGCTGAGATAACTTTGGCTACTATTAAGTTTGGATTCACAGTGGATCAAAATCAATCATATATAACCCAATTTTTTTATATAATTCTCGTTTAATATCCTCTCTTAATCCTAACGATACCAAGAAAACAATATTATATTATAATATATAAAATAAGTTATAAATACCTAAGTTATCGTCAGAGTGTGTAATACGAGAATTATAGAGAAAAATAAGGGGTCGGATTACACAAAATATGAATAACTTAGAATTATTTAATCAAAATACGATGCTCTTGTTCACTTGGAATAGATAGAAAAAACTTATTTGGTATAACTCGTTTTAATAGTATAGTAATACCTACACCAATCAAACCAAAATAAGAAAAATAAAATGAATTCTCTAAATTGATCTAATTTAGAAAGCTAAATGCATTTTAATCCCTATTAGCTTGACTATAGCTTACCTTCTTGAACTATATTTTATCTTACTAAACTGTTCATTACTTTAATTGAACTGTAATTAGTTCAGAGACAAGGAAATGGCCAAATTAAATATATTTCTATTAAATAAATATGGATCGGAAATTGGAATTGAAGATTTTGGATACTAGAGATTATAAAAAAAAGGGGGTTTGCATTATTAATTTGAGATATAATACACGAATTATTGTTCATTTTTTACATGCATCTTTTTTAATACATGTTGACCCTTTGAGTTATAGAAAATCTCTCACATTTAGATATTTATTTTACCTTTAATTTTATTTTTTTAACATGATTCCTAGAGGGTTTAATTATCTAACACCGATCACATCACCCTCATATATTATCTTTTAACAAATAAAAAAGTAAAAATAAATTTAAATATTTTATATAATTAAGTGGGTCAATATGTCACGGGGACAAATTTATAAGTGGAGATGGGCAATAATTCAGCAATAATTACGTACTTTTTACTTGCAATCGTCCTATGACAAGTTGTTTAATTCCAACTTTACTTTTTAATTTAAGAATCTTCTGATGATATATGTTCCATAAATTTGAAGATCCTTACACTTCTTCTTTTTTCAGTTGATTAATTTCACAGCATCACTTGGTTTGATGGTGTGTTGGTGAATAAAAAACTCCAGGATTATGGCTAATCTTGCATTGGCATGCAAAATTAAATGCCTTTATTTCATGTTGATTAATGATACTGTAATATACGTGTAATCAAAATTTATGAAATGGGACATATAATTATATTTTTCTAGCTTATGGTTTTCTAACACTAATGATATACTTCTACTAATTTTAAGATTAATTACTCTATATAAAAGATCGGTGTTTAAGACTTTAGGTATAATATATCAGCAGAGAGGATGAAGAACTCAATTATCCAGGGTAGCTTATGAATGCTCTTCAAAGTATTAATAAGAAGTAGGAAGTTAGCTTTCATATGGATGCTAATGAAGCAGTAAAAGATCTCTCATAGTTACAAATAGCTTTTGAGAGACGAGAGAAGATTGAAAACGATGGTAACGACAACCAACAAAGATAGAATTGCGAATAGAGGACCACTAAATGTTCTCTAACCCTACATGATTTATAATAAACATAAAATAAGGTTGTTTTTAATAAAATTTTATTTTCTGAGTTTTTAAAACCTAATATATATATAATATTATATTATTATGAAATACATACAATTTATATAAAAAATGCACATAAAAGCCCATTCTTTTTATTAGTAAAATTTAATATTTTTTAATGCAAATAATCCTAAGTTAGCAACGATATGAAAATAAAAATAATATTTAGCTACTAATTTTGAGACAAATGAAAAATCTACACGACTCTTATGAAGAAGAATCATTTATCCCACGTGGCAGAATATGACGACATGCGCATAAATTTTGGCACAATATGTGAATATTCTCAACCTATCTCACGCCTTATTAGCCCACAGAGATGCTCTCCCATTTGCAAATTACGTTAACTCTTTTGGTTTAATCTCATAATGACTTTCAAAAATAAAATTGAAACAATAATATAATAATTACTACAAAGAACAATTACGCTTAGACTCTCTGTCATGCTATTTTTCAACATAAATATTCTCATTATTAATTTTACGTATTAATGGGACTATTCTATCTTTATTTTTTTAGAGGAGAGAAAGGAGAAGAAAAGAGATATTAAATAAAATAGTTAAAGGAGTAGAAGTGTCACAGAATTAAATGAGGCGTGATAATTTAAAGGATTAAAGTGTAATTAGACCTCACTAAAACCGAAAATTGCATAATGGTAAGATGATTATTTTTCTTACTGATTGCGGCTCTTGGGGATAAAAATGTAATTTAGTCGAATAAAGGCTTCCAATCGCAAGTTGCCTATAAATGCTCAGGAACCGGGACAGCGCCCATGGGGGGGTGAGAGGAAAAGATTCGAAGTAGAAAGCAAGAGGGAGGAGAAGAAATGATGGCTAATGGTATCGAAAAGGAGGCAGCTTTCCAGCGTCTCACTCCTCAATCCGCGAGATATCTCGTCGAATCCGTTGATGCCTTCCTCTTCGATTGCGATGGTCTCTCTCTCTCTCGCTCTTATTTCATCTCTTCGATTGCGTGGATTTCTAAGGCTATTGGTTTATGGTTTCTACTCAGGTGTCATTTGGAAGGGCGATAAGATCATCGAAGGGGTTCCGGAGGCATTGCAGTTTCTTCGGTCAATGGTGATCGCTCTCCTCTCTCTGTTTCTATGTTTTTATATTGGGTTTCGACCAAAAAGTCTTTTTTTCCTGGTACTTGGAAATGATAGCGATTTTTGGTTCTTTTTTATTTTTCTGCATTATATAAAAAAAGATTGATTTTTTATTTTTATTTTTTTGGTGTGTGTGTGTGTGTTCTAAAAGAAAAGGAACAATTTTGCTTGGACATGGATGGAAAATTAGATTTATGGGAGTTCGAATCGTTTGAGGAAATGCTCTTTTTAGTGGGTTTGGTTGTTGGTTGTTGATATGGTTCCTTTTTTTTTTTTGGTTGCGTTAGTATACTTTGGCTTGCATTACATATAAGAGGTGCTATACTTTTGGAAACGATTTTATTGGATTAATTTGGAAAATGGCTTTTTTGATAGGTTTATTTGTGCCTAGTAATGGATTGCAAGTGTCTGAGTTTTGCTTGACATGTGCAGGGAAAGAAGTTGGTTTTCGTAACAAACAATTCTACAAAATCAAGAAAGAAATATGCAAAGAAATTCTCCATGCTTGGACTTGAAGTTCGCGAGGTATTCTTTGTGATTTCTTTTCATGGAATTCATGTATTATGTTATACTTACCAATGTGTGCCTGCAGGAAGAGATCTTCTGTTCTTCGTTTGCTGCAGCGATGTTCTTGAAGTTGAATAACTTCCCTAGAGAGAAAAAGGTCAGTTATTTTCCAGGGCTTCTTGGTGTTATCTTCTTTGGTTACAATTTCTCAAATAAACTGATCTACATTTAAGTTTGTTTATTCGGATTTTTTCTGTTAGCATCTCCAAGTTTAATTATTTGACGTCTTGTTTTCACATTCTCTTGGATCTCCGAGATATTGAAAAATCCTGTAATCATGAATTTGTTATAGACTTGTATATTATTATGATTTCTTGAGATTGTTGCTTGATATATTGGAAATCAGTTCTACTATTTTTGCTCATGTGAATATGGTTTCCCTCATTTTATGTGATTACTTCTCCCTAAAAAGGATGTGTACATTTACAATCTTAGCTGTCCTTTTCTTCCAAGTTATATTATCTGATCTTCTTTATAAAATTTTGCACTAAATTTATCGAATTCTTTGAACCAGATGGCAAGCTGTAACTATATGGTGTCATTATTGAACTGCAACTACTTGTGTTTTCAGGTTTATGTTATCGGTGAGGAAGGCATCATGGAAGAACTCACACTAGCTGGTTTTGAGTGCTTAGGTGGTCCTGTAAGGCATAACTAGCTTACTTATGTTGTTATACATCTATGAGATTCCAGCTAGTTAAAGTGGAAACTTGAAAGCTTACTTCATTTATCTTTTTAAGTATTCCTGTTTTTACACTACCACAAGTGATCATTTTCTTTCTGAGTGTACAATGGCAGGAAACAGAATTAAGCCTTTAGTCCCAGCTATTTGAGACCTATATGGAGTCTTTTCCTCTATTCATTTCTATTTAGTCCATGGGATCCATCCAATGAAGAACTATTATATTATTAATTCCTTGTACATAGTTTTGGCCTTACCCTTCAGTATTTTATTTAATGGAAATCACTTACCTGTTCTGATACATTCCGCAGCCTCTATTGGACAAAGCAACTGTTATGTAAATCTCCACACTCATTCAACTCAACATCGTTATGTCAGCGACGTAACTTTTACATACGTTAATTTCTAGCTTCCCAACATTCTGATCTATAAAGCATTATTGGTCTTGTAGTTTTTCAGAAAAGAGGTCTTTCATCTTAAGTGGTGTATGCTGAGCAACAACACATTAGAGACATTTACCATACCTTTTATAATTTTGCGTCCTATGTTCTCATCAATATCCCTTTCTTTGCCAATTTTGGTACTAGATAAGAAAATTACTCCCTGTTGGTTACTATTTCTCCATCAAGAGTAATTTTCTCTACATTTTGATGTCTTAATTGATTAAAATTGCATCTGCATTCCATATATTTGGTTAGACATACTATTTGAGAACCTTAACATGGTTCAGAAGGACCTTAGTATGGTTCTATTTCCTAACACAACCCACATTTATTATCATGTATTTGCACATTCATCTTCCTTATTTGCATTTATATTATAGGTAATTGCATTTTTCATGGCTATCATTTTCTAGTTTCCTTTTAGTTAAAAATTTCTTGAAATCACAGGAAGATGGCAAGAAGAACATACTGCTGAAGTCAGACTTCCATTTTTATCATGACAAGAGTGTAAGACCAGCTGATTCTTCTTCTGTTGTTACCAACTATTTGGCATATAAATAAGATGTTTCAGTAGTTCAGGTAGATGACCTATAACCAAATGAAATTTGTTTTATTCCAGGTTGGTGCTGTTATTGTTGGTCTCGATCAATATATTAACTACTACAAAATCCAGTGAGGCACCTTTTCTTTCTTTCATCTATATAATGTGATAGCATAAATTTGTTTTTATCTTTTTGGCAATAATGATAGTGACTACATATTAAGAGGTCCATGATATGGCATTACCCCTGTCTGAACCAGTTCAATGTTTAGTCAGATCATAATGTTGATTTCTGTTATTAGGTTTAGTAGAGCTGTCTTGTTGGGACCTAAATGTTGAGAAGCATTAATTATCACGGGAATGAAAGTTCAAAATGTTTACCCATGATCTATACTTAAAGCAGCTAGAATAAAAACATATTACATGTTTGACGACTCTTCTGGCCTTTTTCTTGTTATCAGTTGAGTTTTTCATGCTATAATACTTAAATAAATGGTCTAGAAAATCCAGCAGGCTTATGTTGGACATCTGGTTATTTAGTTGTACTCATAATGGAATCATGTTACTGTGGCAGGTATGCAACTTTGTGTATCCGGGAGAACCCCGGGTGCCTTTTCATTGCCACCAACCGTGATGCTGTTGGACATTTAACAGATTTGCAAGAATGGCCAGGTTTTTCTCAAAGAAAATCTTCTTTAACACTATCTAGATGTTTTGATTCCTTTCCCCAATACTTATCTGAGGTTGCAGGTGCGGGATGCATGGTTGCTGCAGTATGTGGATCAACCCAGAGAGAGCCTATAGTTGTGGGGAAACCGTCAACTTTCATGATGGATTTTCTGTTACAGAGGTCTGCAAGCTGTTAGTGGTTGTCAGCTTATTTGACTAAGGATTTTTTGGTGCCTGAATGAAGTTATAGGGCTCAAGTTAAACATTTTGGAAATGGGGCGTAAAACATAAGAAAAACAGTCTGTTGTGGAGATGTACTCTTCCTTTATAGGCAACTTTTGTGTGAGAAACACTCGTACTGATATTTATTGGTTTTTTATCCATTGCAGATTCCAGGTTGATACTTCAAGGATGTGCATGGTTGGTGATAGATTGGACACTGACATACTATTTGGACAGAATTCTGGTTGCAAAACACTTCTTGTTCTATCAGGTCAGCTGTATTTATTTCAGTTGGTAATACCTATGTTCTGGTCTTTGTATTACTCTGTTCTTTCTATACTTTCTTAAATCATAAAACTTAGGGGAATGTGCAAAGAGAAAAATCAAGTATACTTTTGCTGACTTATTTAACTCATTGTAATTGCAGGTGTGACTAACTTATCAGTACTCCAGGATCCTTCAAACAACATCCACCCAGACTTTTACGCGGATAACCTATATGATGCCGTTGACTTGTTAAGAAGATGATCCAGTTGTACAACAAATTCATTTGCTATAGTTGAGATTGTTCACTAGCAATGGAATTTCTAGTTGCTAGTCTAGAAAAATAAGCTGTATAATTCATCTACTCCATTGAGACACTCGATCGATTTGTTTATGCTAAGTCACATTATTATTTTGTTAGATTAATCCTTCCATGTCACTTGGGTTTCTGTTTGTATTTACTCGTTTAAACTTAAGGGTCTCATTCCTTGGCAGTTTTCTTCAGTCAGAGAAATGCTGTGACTTATTCAAGTATGATAGGCAATGGAAGTCTAACTTAGTGAGGTTTCTTTCTGATACAAAAACACATTGGATATCTTGAAAATTATAGACAACTCTTCTTCATCTCAAACATACGCAATATTAATAGGTAAATAGGAAATATATATATATATATATATATATATATATATATACAATCTTATCATTTGGTGTATATATATATACAATCTTATCACTAAACTGCTAATTTTGCCACATCATTTACACATCAGAAGTCTATGCAATTCCATAATTCATTTCAATTACAAGAAACCAATTATGCTAGTCTTGTTATATGTTATACTCTAATTCAACCATATCTTTGCTAGCATTTTTCCACAACGTCATCAATACGGATACTAACAAGACCAACCACAAAGAAATCAAAGACTAGCAGCAAATAGTGAAATATTTACATCCATTTGACACTTAAAACACACCCTTCCAAGTTCTAATCTTTCTCACTGAACCGCTGGGCAACCAGGTATCAGCACCCCTGGGGCAGTAGGGCAACTTGCCAATGGACAATGATCATCCTCTAGTCCTCCCCACCAATCCATCCCATAGATGTTAAAATACCCCAATGCCAAGAAGGTCAACACCCCCATGAAGGCAATGCCGGCGTCGAGCGCCGCCGCCAGCACATAGTTATGCCTCAGCCACCACTTCTTGTATCTGTTGTATATGAAGTAGTTGAACAATATACCTACAATGCCCCACATGATGAAGTTCACCGATCGCGCCGGCAAGAGGCCACTGGCGCCTCCCAAGAGGATCGGCATGCTGATCAGCTTGATCCACTCCTTGTCGGGGTAGAGCCGCGCGAGGAGCCAGACCGGGATAGGCGAAAGGAGTCCGAGGAGGAAGAAGTAGTTAAGCTTGGAGTACAAACCGAGCTTGCCAAACATGCGAAGAGGGCCTACGACGCCCCAAATTATGGACGCGTTGTAGAAGACGTCGTCGCCCGGGCACGTCCATGGGCTGCCCGGCGGGAGGTTGTTCACGTCGCAGATGCTCTCGACGGTCGATAGCAGCCACCATGCAGTCATGAAGTGGACGGTGGAGGCTACTATCGTTCCTACCAACTGTAATATAAACATAACATGCATGAAATATGAATCATCCTTCGCTAATAATGCCTAGTAAATAGATTGAATGAAGATATTTTTCTCTTTACCTGTGCCCAGAACATAGCCCTTGGAGGAATCTTCATGTAGTGACCCAGCTTGAAATCTCCAAGGAATCCAAGAGCCTGAGCCATGCTGATATATCCATAGGTCTTGAACACCACATTGGCTAAAGGTTTCCCAGGGTAAATATACCCAATAACCATTTCTGTAATGATGTTTAACCCTGGTTGCTGCATCACAGTGGAGCAATAGATAGTATAAGATTGTATCATGATTTACTTGCATGCTCTTTCTCTTCACTTTTGAAGAGGATTTCATTTCTGCCTTTATTCTCCTAATGTTCTATTCAAATGACAGAATTTTTTCTTTTCTTTTCTCTTTTCTTCTATAATCTCGTTCGAAACAGAATACTATTAGTTCTACGATGGAATTGAACGCTAACCTGATTCGTCGTAGCGTAAATAACTCCGACGGGGAGTGTAAAGATGAAAGCCATGGCACATGCAAGCAAGAGCCCCCACCAGGGAAGCTGCAGTTGTTTACCAAATCCTTCGCATGTATAGAAAGACAGCGCAAGGACTACGATCAGCATGAGATGGAACCACCATTGGGGAACAACCCTGTAGTTCTTCTTCATCAATCTTGTGTGCACATCCCCAAATTTCTTATTCGCCTTCGCTGTGGTTCGAGACCACATTTGCCAGATTGTTCTGAGGATTGCAGAGCAGTAGAATTGGCAGATATTTGTCAAAATGACTTTAATACCATGTTAGACCAATATTATATATCATGCATTTAATATATCTCCCATGCGAGAATGTTAGATAACCAATTAAAGCTTTTGTTTACCTTCCATGGAAGAGTGCAACATGCGAGATAGTAGCCATCAGCGCAGCGAAGCCGAACCCATAGGTATACACAAACACGACGCTGAGGTTAATCTTGCTATACGCATCGTACTCCTGGAAGTTCAACGAGAAGGTCTTGTCGTCGAGGACCCGAGTGGTATTATACGGATGCCCGGAGGAATCAAACACATGAGAGGAGAACAACGGGAACCTCTTGGCGTTGTAGGTGTTAGTCCAGTAGGATATGGGGACGATGATGTACATGGTGAGGATGAACCCCGCCATGGTGTTGAAGATGGCGAAGGCCGGCGTCGCGAGCGGGCTGCCGAGGAAGGAGACTACGGTGTTCCAGTCGAGGCCGAAGGAGCCGATGCCGAGGCCCTTGAGGCCGGAGCCGAGCTGGTGGGCGGTGATGGAGTCCTTCCAGATCCAGCAGACGAAGGAGAGGGCGGTGATGGAGGGGAAGAAGTAGCTGGGGATGATGTAGTAGGCGAAGCTACTGATGAGGGAGATGAGGAAGAACTGGAGCCGGCTTAGTCGCCCTTTGGGCCTCTTCTCCTCTTCATGCAGTGCTCTACACAATGAGCAAGTTAGCTTACTACTGGACTGTAGCAATTGTGATATAAGGATTTGCATGCGAATTACCGGAAAAGGGAGACCTGGACGAGGTTGGCAGGCCACCACATGTAAGGGGAATCGACCAAGTACTTCCTGAATAGGCCGGCCCATCCATAGCCGAGCAACTGGATCAAGAAATGGAGGAATTAAGGAGGAGATAGAGATGGTGTAAAATTTTGTATCATGCAGTATACTAATAAGAAGGTGGTGAACTAATTCAATTGATTTGGAATTCTTGGCACACCAAATTAACTGTTTGGAACTAATAAATAATAAGCTTGATTTAGATGAATCTCAGTTTATGTAATCACATTTGATCATTTGAGCTCAGATCTGGGTTGTATTTTATTTACCAGCTATGTTATCTTTTCCTAAATCTCAAAACTAATCCTTAATTTGTTATTCTTACTGAAGCTCATGAGTATAATTGAAGTACATATATAATGAAATATATTGCTACCTTATTTCAAACTATAACATTAAATAGATTTCATTTTCAGTTTTATTATTTTATTTTCCAACAACAGAATTTATTTTATTTAGACGGTTAGAAATATGATTTGGAGGGCCTTAACAAAAAGAGTTCACTAGAGATTTCTGGGCATAAATTTATGCTTTTAGTATTTGATATGGATTATAATTAAAAGTTTTCCACAAAACTAGGTTTCCTCACAAATTTATTTACTTAAATAGTTTACGTCCTAATTTTATTATCTAAAAGGTTTATAACTAAATAGGTCAAGTAGAAAATTGCTTATCTCAAATATGAAACACTAATCTCATCGGTGCTTAATAAAAGAAATGGGTATAAATATAAGAAATGTAACAATATGTGAGAGCAAATTGAGAAGGCTAAGGAAATTTGATTTATATTTATCTTATCTAATTTTAAATCTAATAATGTTCTCTAGTTTATCTAAATTTAAATCTAATATCTTTTCCTAGTTTATCAAGATTATAATATGATAAACTTTTCCAGTTATCTATAAGCTTATCCAATTAGCATGATAAATATAAATTACATAATAATCTTGTCACTTTCTACCCTCGTCTAATAAATAAAAGCCAAAGAGATTAGTATTTAAGTAAAACGCTAATCAATTTAGTAATTTTGGAATTATGAGGTGACAATTAATGTAAGGTTGGGAGTAGATTATTTGAGGAAATTAAATTGACGAGGCCCAAATTGGTCAAAAACTCTACCTTTTAATGGTCGATCTCTTTCTGTACATTGATAGAGATAGTTGTGAAGAGCTACTAGAATTATGGCAAATTGCTTATAAGATAGATACGTACCTGCGTGGTCTGGGCTAACAACATAGCAGCGACGGGATGCAGCTTCCTCTTGTAGAACGCCTTGACGATGGCGATGATGTTGATGGCGTACACCCCACTGGCGCCGGCGCCGGCGAAGATGGTGATGAGGGCGTGCTCCTTGAGGTTGAAAGGCCCCGGGTTCAGGGTGAAGGTCCAGCCGGTGAGGGGCACTCTGAAGGCCTTGGTCGGCAGGGTCGCCGCCATCAGCCGCCCGATCGGCAGCGTCACGATCTGCACGCAGACCGTGCCGATGGACAGCTGGTTCTCCCGGTAGGTGAAGAACTCGTTGATGAAGGAGAGCAAGATGCACGACAGCAGCCCCAGCGTCCACGTTCGGAATGTCAGGGCCGCCTGCGACGGGTCGTCGGTGCTCACCACCGTGTGCCGGACTTCTTCGATCGGGCTATCGTTGATCTCCTCCTCTTTTTCTTCTACTACTATTACACGCCATCACAAATGCTCAACTAGTTTACCGATCATGCGAAAATCTTTATAAACAAAATCACCATGAAACAATCTAAAATCTTCTCCTTGAAGAAAGCGAAAAAAAATAAATAAATAATAATTACCGTTCTTCGAGGAGGCAGAGACGATGCCGCCGGACTCCGACTCCGACCGGAGGGAAAGAGGGAGATCACCATGAGGCTGAGCCATTGCTCTCCTTCTCCTTCTCTCTCCCTTCTCCCCACTTGATGAAACTAAACAGTAAATAATATTCTACCAACCCACGTATAAATAGAACTCCCTCCGTTACCCAATTACCTCTCTCTATCTCTCTATCTCTCTATCTCCAAAATATTTATTCATTTATTAAAAATTTGGTCTTTTTTTAGTACATTGGACAGAGTCAATAATCAAAACGTCTCCCAACTTAGGGGGGGGGGGGGGTTTGTCCATGTTCAAATGAACCCATAAATGTGGGGGATTCATAGCAAAGAGTTACGCAGCATTATTACGTTAGCTGTAGTGTCAAAGGATGCATGCCATTCTTGGAAAGATTCATCGCTGGACTTGTGAAGTTTTGGCAAGCTACGAATTGGAGGAGTAGAGAGGAAGACTAGGCGTTGAGAGATCATACGAGGCTAATTTTGGATTGCAATTAATCCTCCGTCTCCTAAATTAAATCCAGCCCACTAACCTGGGCCGAGGTGGAATCCATCCACTGCACCTTGGACTGCAGGAATCTCCTACGTTCTCTTGAATCTTTTGGGGAGAATGTAGGGGGCTGCCAATTGCATCCTGCCACTTTTCTTTGATCCCAGCCGTCCAATTTGTGGAGTCCTCATGATCTGACAATTAGTTACTATTTATATAATCAACATTGTTGAAGCAGCTGTTAACCTTTCTTAGAAAAATCTCTACGTATAAATTTAAAATTCGTATTTGCATATGTACAGAGGCAAAAAAAGGAGGAGAAAATAAGTCTAAAATATATTTTTAATTTTCAATACTAGAATGGACTCATTTGGTAGGAAAATAGCATATGGAAAGCGTTTTTAAACAAAGGTGGTCAATTTGTACTAATTATATAAATTTACTATAAAGTTTCTATACCAAATAAAACAACTTCTAAATCTAGGATATTCTGTGTATCAATTTTATACTTGAATCTGATCCGATGTCAGTTGACCGGTGTGATTATTTCTCTAAAGGTAAGACTTGAAATAGGTGTCTGATGATTGGGTCAAGCCTAGCTTGATCATGAGTCGACTAGCTCAACTCAACTCGGCTCAAAATAATTATCCATATTTATCAAATAAAGTATGAGATAGTAGACTTTTGGATGAGGAACTACATGTTGCACAGGGCTGGGTCGGACCAGAGCCTACTTGGGCTCGATCCGAACCCGAACTCGGACCGGTCGAATGCTACTAAACCCTTCCCTCTCCCAATTCAAAACCCTAATCGTCGTGTCTCCTTCAGTCCGCCAGAACCCCTTAATCCTACTCCTTTCTCTCTTCCCCCGAACCAAAATGCCGAGGATTTCAGCTCTCGACATGCCCGACGTCCCCATGGGGCAGCTCCCGGAACACCTCCGGCTCCAGAGCACCCGCGCCTTCTGCAAGTTTGACGCACCAATCCATGTATGGCTTCGATCGCTTGGCCTCACCTCCTTATAAAGCCAATCTCGATGTTTTTGGATCCAGTTTTGATTGTCTGGATGGAAAAGATAGGATCTTTTCCACTTCTCGGTTCTTATTTTTTATGACTATTGACAAGAGAAGGAGCTTTTGATTTGCTGAGTTTTTTTATTGATCTCATTGTGAATTACCATTGCTAAAATGCTAATTTACATGATTACGGTAAGAACATTATTGCCGTGAACTGATGCAGAAAGGTGTGAATGTTTATGATGGTGTTTACGGTAATAATCTTATAATATTTGTTTACTGTGCTAGTTGGGTTTTACTAGTTTCGCATGGGACTGTGCATGAAAATATTATTCTGGATGACATGGGTGATACGTTATGCAATATAGATCCATGGTATTATGCTTTAACTATTTAGTTATAAAACAAGGTTATTTGTTATTATAAATGAAAAAATATACTTAATATCTTTTTACAGAAATTTATATTAGCATGAGTTCATTCTAGAACTTGCATTTTGCACTTTCAGAATTTTGAATTTTCTTTAAACTAAAAACACTATTATTGATATGTTTCATGGATTCTATGTTGATAATATTCTTTATACATGAAGTCAGAAGGTATCCAGTATGGTGGGGCTTATGCCTCTATGGGAGTTGATAACGGCTTATCATTGGATAGGTTCTGCAAAAATTTTAAAATTGAAGTAATCAGGCTTACGGAGGATGAGATCGAATTTGATATGATTGGCATTGATGCATCAATAGCTAATGCTTTCAGGAGGATCCTCATTGCCGAGGTATGCTCGTATCTGCATTTATGTATCAGATTAGTGAGAATAATAAAACGTGTCTTAATTTCATTTCATTGTTCAAGTGACTGCATTTTTGTGTTCAATTTTGAGATTTTATGCATGTTATCAAAAGGTTCCTACAATGGCCATCGAGAAAGTCTTTATTGTTGACAATACATCAGTTATACCAGACGAGGTGCTTGCACATAGGCTGGGCCTTATCCCGCTGGATGCTGATCCTGGACTGTTTGAATATCTCTCAGGTTTGTACAAATAATTAATCGGTCTTTTATTTCTTTATGATGGGCTTTCTCACTGCACCTCCTTTATGCTAATAGATGCATCTGTTCTTTTCTCTTCTGTTGCCTAGAAAATGATGTTCCAAATGAAAGAAATACTATCGTTTATAAGTTGAACGTGTCGTGTAAAAGAGGTGATCCACGGCTTACAGGTATCTTCTACTTGCACTCAACTCAGTTTGTGCAACATAATTTTTCTCATTATAGCGCCTATGTACAATGTGAACATTCTCCAACTATAATCTGGTAGTGATATCAGATTAGTCTGATTTTAGTATTTTTCACCTAAGTTCATGTAGTTGTTAGCTGGAAATTTTTTCATTTTGTATTTGTTTGTCTTCTATGTTGTGTGGTGAGAAGATATTAGAAGGTTGGGACTTTTTTGCTTGTCAGATTATGCATAAAAAATAAATCAATCTTCTAGCTAATCTTTCTGTTGTACGTATTTGAATACTAACTCAAGTCTGGTTATGAACTCATGTAATCCTATTATTCCATTTCCTATTCTTTCAAATGGTGAAATATAATTTTGACTAGCACACTAATAATTTTGCTTAATGATGCAGTGAAGTCAGATCAATTGGAATGGTTGCCAGAAGGTAGTCAACTCAAAATGGCATCTTCTAACCTATCCAGAGAATCAAAAACTTACACTTCTTTCAGTGGAAGTCAACTAGAAATCTCTAAAAAGCCGCTGGGAGTGAAGCATAAAGATATTATTGTTGCTGAAATTGGGCCAGGGCAGGTGCTTCACAATTCCCATCTTTAGAACTTGTTCTTAAGTAAATTGCCATGGCCTGTTCAAAATAACATTTTGAGTTATTATGAAAAGATTGTGATACTATTTGCTGTATGAACTCTATAAACTATATTGGTCATGAGATGTGTAACCGTGGGGCTAATGATGCAGCACATTGGCTTGTTAATCGTGGCCGCACTGGCTGTTTTTCCTCTTGCTGGTCAGGTGATGGCCCTAGTACCTTAAGGCCTATTTTGTATAGGGACACTATGGGTGTACATATAGATAAATATGTTTGCACCTATTTTGAGGTATGAACTACCTTTTTAAAAAAATAAAAGAGAAAAAAAGAGAGGCTCCTTATACTTTTGCGTATACTTCTTCACCTTGAGATGTTTAGTGTAAAATACTGAATCAATTATTCAAATTTTTAATAGCTTTATTACCACCGTTGGGAAAAGAAGCTATATTACGGGAACCGTAATACTAATGATGGATATGGAAAACAAATGATTAAATGAAGCAAACTGTTCTTTTCTATGATGAGATGACTATTAGTAATGTGGATTCTTGGTTACCTAGCAATAAATTTTTAACATTAGCTGCATTGGTTTATCTTGTATCATATATAATGCAAACTCTAATACAAATTAAAGAGGAACAAGAGCTAACCTGATCAAAACGGTTCCTCCATATAATGCCAATAATTAACTTGTATTATTGTTTTCACATTATTGAGCTGGTGGGAGCATGGTGCTTTAGCTACATGTGGCTTGCCAGTTGCTATCATACTCTATCCAAGAAAAGCAGTCCACTTTTGTTTTTGTGTTGCTGTTAGGATACTACTAGCTTATTGATCCCTTCATGGAAGCTAGTTTTGGCTGATCCCGGGTGGGATTGGCCGAAACGGATCAACTTCATAGTCGATTCCGATTTAGGGCGGAAACCAGTCCAGTGTGAGAGAGAGAGAGAGAGAGAGAGAGAGAGAGAGAGAGAAAGGGAGAAAGAGAGGGAGGATAGTGAGAAAGAAAAAGGAGAAAGAGAAGAGAATGAGAGAGAAAGAGAGGGCAGGGAGCTCATCAGAGAGAGAGGGAATAAAGGAAAAAAATAGCATATCTAAGGTTGTCGGAGTTAGATTTGTGTCGGAAGAGTTTGCCGGACGTAGATGGAGGCCAGAACTACGTCGGAGAAGCATCGATTTAGGAGAGAGAGAGGGAGTGGCAGAGGAAGAGTGAGAGTGCTATGGGGGAGAAAGAGAGGAGGGAGTCAGAGAGTGAGAGAGAGGGAGATAGAGAGTGTTAAGAGGGGATCGGACAAGGAGAGATGTTTTATTTAGGGAGAGAGAGTTAGTGGGGGGAGAGAGGTAGTAAAGAGATAGAGAGAATAAGTGGGACAAATAATTAATGGAAGAGAGTTTGATAAGAGAGAGAATGGGAGAGAGAGTTAGTAGGAGAAGGTAAATTTTTTTTCATTTGTGTAAGATAGGGAGAGAGAGTGTGAGTGATAGAAAGAAAGAGAGATAGAAATTGAGAAAATAGTATTTAGTTTTTATTTTTTAGACTGCACACATGAATAATTTATATTTATATCTTATTATAATTATCTTTAAATTATATATATATATATATATTTTCTGTATATTAGTAACTATTTTAAAATATAGGCCAATATGGATGATAGATACTGTCGATATATATCATTTTTTTTTGGATTGTTGGTACTATTGATACATATCATTCTTTTCGACGGTCAATCTTGATCTCGGTTTCGATTCTTGGAATTTTGAATCTCTTGATTGCGAGGTCACAATTATCAATTGGAATGCTCTTCAAATAATTCAAGGGTTTTATTTATATATTCTGATTTATAAAAGATAACATCCATTATCGACTTTTTGAGATCTCTCCAATTTTCTGATACCATTATTCTGATTTGGAAGTACCTATCAAACTTTGGGAAATATGTATTGTTTTGCACCTACAAGTACAGCCCAAGTACCTCTTGAAAGGGAGCATCTAAGATTTTGTATTGCCCTATTTGAATCTTCTTGGAATTTGTGGTGTTTAGTCCAATATATCGTTGCTGGGTTGAGCATCTGATTTGTTTTTCTCTTTCAATTCTTTTTACTTTATGCTATATGAGGTAGTCCTTTAAATTTGTCTACTAAATTGGGGAAATATGGGCATAAGCTTTTGTTGCCATTATTACCTTTCTTTAAGTTAGAAATTTAGAATATATCCCTTTTCTCTTATATGCTTTTATTACCAAGGTATGGCCTTTTATCTCGTCTGCTTGATTGACAAGTATTTGTGTTTTTTCCCTTCGCTTAGTTCATTGGCTTTATTCAGGTTGTAAATCTCTTGCTCAGCATTCCACTTTTTCCTCCATAATTCAGTATATGGGAATCTCTATGAGCAACATTACTGATGCCTAAGTGCATGTGCCACTTAATTCTTCATTTTATTTGCCTAAAAGATCTTAAACATGCCAATATTTCAATTTCTTTCTGTATCCTCCTCCAGGCCATTGAGCTTGAGGCTCATGCTGTCAAGGGTACCGGTGAGGTTCATGCCAAGTGGTCTCCAGTTTCTACAGCATGGTATAGAATGCTTCCTGAGGTGAATATCTACTTTGGTTTAACTTTTGCAATTACAAATGCATGTATACTATTTATTTGACATTCTTTATTTCTTTCTATCCCATCTTAATTTATATTCTGTTGGAAGGTTGTAATGCTAAAAGAAGTTAAAGGAGAAGATGCAGAGGAGCTCGTAAAGAAGTGTCCGGTTAAAGTTTTTGACATTGAAGACCTTGGAAATGGTGAATACTCTTCTCTTTTTAGCACAGACGGTTCCTTATTTAGAATAATATGCTTGCACCAAGTGTACTGTATATTGTTTGGGTGACTTTACTATCTACTGTCACAATGTAGATAGGCCAGGTAGTATCTGGAAAGCATGTAATTCACATGATTTGACTGATTGAGCAAGAGGGATCTAAATAAGTCAAGGTGCCCATACTTAATTCTGAGGTGCATAATAGAGTAAGTTAGATAAATGTCCAACTGTCCATGCATTTGTCATTATAGTGTGATGCGTTTGGCGTCTGAGGTGCATAATAGAGTAAGTTAGATAAATGTCCAACTGTCCATGCATTTGTCATTATAGTGTGATGCGTTTGGCTACATGCATCATCCTTCATGAAGACACATTTTCAGCATGATTTAAGTATGCGTCAAATGCGATTCCCACTTATCCGCGGGCATAAATGAGCACACCCCATAGACAAGGCCCCTGTTAATGTGAGGTCGAGGAGGGCAAGATGTGTATGTAGCGTTACCTCAATTACCATTGTTCCCACAAGCTTTGGAGGGCAGTAATTAAATGTAGCATTGGGCAATGCATGTAATAACAGGTTGCACAATATAATTTAAATCTAGTTCTTGTTTTCTATTTCACTTTTCTCAAACATGATAAGAGATCAGATTCCCAGGCCAAATTATCTCGTTTTCATAGTCTCGCTAGGTTTGTTATCTAGTTCTTTCATAGTCCTTTTAATGGGCATCTTGGATTCTAGGGGAATTCTGTGTTTTTAACTTATATAGATTTTTTTGTCATGATCACTTTCTTCTATATTGAGTCTTTCGTACTCTTTCGACTTCATCTTAGCTGTTTTTTAGTGAGGTAGTTAAGAAGGAGATATATGCAGAAGTTTCACCAGAATTATGGCAGTTGCATCTGTTGCTGTGGGTCACTGTCATAATAATACATGCATCTCTTATCAGTGTGAATGTTTGACTATTCTCGGTCAGGAACTTAACATTGTCAGGAATTGTACTAAGGACTAAAAATAGTCATGTTGTTAAGTGTGGAGTGATGTTTATTTGAATCTATTAATTAGGTTGCTTACTTAATATGGCTACTAATTGCCGAGTTTTCGTGCTCTTTAGGCTGCTTTTCTGCTTCAGATGCAGATAGATTGATTTAATGGGAATTCAGTAATGATACCATTAATCTCTTAAGACAATTTTGAGTACTTGTAGGTCCTTGTCATTGTACAAAATAATCAGGCACCGAGTTTATTTCGTTAAAATTTGGAAACTGTTGGAGAATGGGACTACTATTTATCTTTGACTAATAATGTTACTAAGAAGTAGCATTTGATATTTTGTCCTGATATTCAAATTAGAATTGGAGGCATTGTCAGCTGTCTCCTTGTTCTTTTGGATCAGGGAGTGTGTCAATGATAATTATGTTGTGATTTTGATCTCCAGGATGCATATAGGGTTGATGACAGGAATTAAGTGAATGGAGTCTATATCTTATATATTTTTGGATATATTAGTGATCTTGTGTTACCCTAGCAATCAAGGAGTTGTCTGAGTTGATAAGTGATTTTTTATATTCAATCCTGTGGTAGCATAATATTCTGTGATTGGAAACTTGACAGATATATTTAGATATAGTTCCCTCCCTTTTCATTACCACTCATATAGACACATGGTTGGAAAAGAAAGTGGCAATAAGGGCATGTGGCAGATGATCTAATACATTGTCACCAAGGACGGTGCAAATGACTAGCGCTTTGGTGCCTAAACTCAGATCCATTTGTGAATCAGCTTATCTTGGTAGAATCTGGAATCAAGGTAGGTTTGTATTTCTGTAACAATATAACCTAATTCGATACATACATGGATGTCATCAAATTGGTCATCATTAAACTTGATTCAACATGACTATTTCTTCTTGAAATGATTCTGTTTTCTCCTGGTTTCCTCTAATTTCTGGTGCAATTTTTAAACTTTCAGTATCAGTTATTTATCTATCATATCTTTTTCTATACTCAGCTTTCCTTTTCTGGTTTATATGCAGGTGAGAAAAGAGCAGTGGCATCAAGACCGCGTGCCTGTACACTTTGTAGGGAATGCATCCGTGGAGTAAATGATGAAACTGTCGAATTGAGGCGTGTTTTAGATCACTTCATCTGTAAGTACTGCAACAGTAAATAAGTACACAAATGAACACATATCACCAGGATTAACACAACCTGAATAGTATCAGCTGCATATTTTTGTTATTATCGTTAATATAGAAATTTTCATGAGATGTAGATCATAGAACACTGTTGTTCTATAAGGATTATTTTGCCTTCATCTTTTCTTTTCTTTTTCTTGTTTCTTTGAAGCAAACATCAAATTGTTATACTCTAATTCGGTGGAAATCTATCCAACATTTTATAGTCCTAATACATACTAACATACCCCTATAATTTGCTCATGCAGTTACTATCGAATCTGCTGCATCTCTGTCTCCAGAAGTTCTTTTTACTGAAGCGGTGAAGATCTTGGAGGAAAAGTGCGAGCGAGTGATATCTGAACTTTCTTAAAACTTGTGGGTTCCCAGGTAACCCATGTTTCAGTTTTCCAATATGATATGCGATTTGGATGCCTGGAAGACTAACCGCCTCAAGGATAGAGCATAAGATATTGTTACTGAGGATTGTAATATGTTAATTATGTAAGCTTTCTAGATTTCTATTGTATAGAGCAGTCGAGCTAAATAGCCAAGGGACAAACTCCTGTTAGTAGCCATCAGATGAATACGACAGCTCTTTAAGTTATCGCCCACAATTGCGGTCCTAGATATATTTATTAAAGGATGTACACATCTTTATTATCTTTTGATTGTGATATCGTACTCAACTTGTTGGAGTATTGGTTTTCAAAGTGTGTACCATTTCTTCAATCATGTGCCCTTGACTTGCTTTATAACACAGAATTTGTAATTATTTCTTCTGTTATCTCAAGAAGAAAAGCTCAATATATTCTCTTGCTGTGCTGGAGACTTGAGGATTTTATGTTCTGCTGCCTTTGTTATTCTAATGACCTAATTTTGACATGGTAGTAGAAGTCTGAAGGAATACAGCTAATTTGTCAGTTATGAAGTCATTCATCAGACACTACTGTGTGGGCATATTAGTACTCTATGATGAGTTGCTTAAGAAGCAATCTTTAGCAACAGATTAATCATTAAAGTTATTATGTGGCTTTCTAGCTTTGCTTCTTTTCTGATAGATGGTCTCTCATCTTGTGTTGAGAGTAACCTAATGGTTGATATTTGATTCTGATTGGTTACTGAAATTATATTTTGCTGATATCAAATTCAACTTCTCATTCTTGATGCTCATTCTTTTTCTTTTTCTTTTTCTGAAAAAAAAAACTCCAAATTGTTTGGGAGTTCATTGCTTTGGTGTTTGCACCTTATTGATGAATGGACTCCATGATGAGGGCTTTGTCTCTATGGACCACCACCCCACCCATGTACTTTTATTTGCCTCCTTAACTATAGAACTCCATGTGCAAAAGATTTCAGGTATTGACTGGACTTCATATGGCCAGACTAAAAGTAAAGCTCTACAATCCTATTCATGCTCATAACTCTCTGTCTCTCTCCGGTCGGATTACTACTAGCCCTAAACCAAGAGGAAGAAGATGAGAATGAAGTTTGTCAAATGTGAGGTGATTGGATTTCACCGGTTGGTATCGGTGGTGTTTACTCTATTGTCGAGTCTATAATTTATAGCTGCAAAACACTCTCTCTCTTTCTTCTTAAATGCTCGCAAATCACACTCCCAGCTTATTAGAGTGTCATTTAATGTGATAATAAGCTTTGCTATTATGTACCCTAACAAGCTAACATCATTGGGAATTACAAGAGCATGATACAGTTGAGCATATACCAAGCTAAATCAAGATCATGATTTTGACTAAGTTGGGATCTTTAATTAGAACTTTGATCTTGATTTTGACTAAGTTGGGATCTTTAATTAGAACTTTTTTTTTCACTTTCGGAAACTATCACTTTTTCTACAATGACTTATTATTATTATTTTTTGAACTATCAGAAACACCTCACTTTTAGTATCTTCCATTAGAAGGTCACTGTATATAAAAATAAAAATTTAGAAGGTTATTATGTAAAAAAAAATTAGGGTCATTAGTAAAAAAGGATATAGTTTAAGGAGTGAATGGAGAATTACCACTGTCCAATTTCACCTCGTTTTTAAAGAACCTTCAATGTAGGTACTTTCAATTAATAAAAAAAATAAGCCAAATTAAAAATAGTGAAAAGGCGGCGAGGAAACTAAAATAATTACATAAGATAGGGTGTCAAATGAAAAAAAAAATCCTTAGGCAGTCGTGCCACGTGCCCATGACTGAAATAGGTACGAAGCAAGCCAGTAATTCTTTCCCCCCCCCCTTAAAAACTAACAATAAATATAATTTTCTAGTAAATAAGGCAAAATAATTTTCACATTTTTTTTAAAAAAAACCCACATTTTGTTCTTTTTATGTTAAAATTAAAGTCTGCAAATAGTTGTATATAAATTAGAACTATAAACAGATTAAATGATTCCAATAGAAATTGCACTTTGAATTTGAAGGGCTTTTTGCTGAAAAAATTATTAAATTTTGGTAATAGTAAAATTGAGCTCTTGAAATTGCACGAGTTAATTTTTCTACTAGATGCATATTTTTTTATGATAAAAATATATATAGTTTGTATAAGAGATAAGGGCAAGGACTTGTTTTTAATATTTTAAAAATTAAAAGACTTTTGTGCGAATGCCTAACCGCCGGATAAATTGTATTTACCCGTTGTAGTGTGAGGGCTGTCTACAAAATATTGGAAAGTTGGGGGTGTAAAACGTGAAAGTGCATTGAAGCATGTGAGAACGGAGTTGTTGGCGTTGGTGGTGGGAGAGAGAGAAGAGAGTGGACAGTGGCTCTCCCTATCCTATGTCTAATTTGGGCTTTTGGGTTAGGGGGGGACAAAGTAAAAGCGATTAGATTAAATCTAACGAGGGAGTGGCCCAATCTATTGCCTTTCCTCTTCCCTTAATTGCAATGACCATATGGGTCACACTAACCATGTATGCACTTGCCTCTTTTTATCTCTCTCCTCTAGTCTGTGGACACTGGCGAAGAGGGGAGGAGCACTAAAGCTGTGATTTTTTTTTGGGGGGGAAGGAGGGGGGAAGAAGGTATGCGTCTGATCCTTTTGGGCACTTTTGAGGTTCTATGTTTTGTTTTCTTCGATTCTATGCTGCATTTTGCTCCTTTTTTCTGTGCCTCTGAAGGTTCAGTGGTTGGATCCGAAGAGGGTCTGAAGGTGGGAGGTACGATTGGAGTTGCATTTCATGAGGAACTGATCGAATTATGGAGATTTTTATACTGCCAGTTGTTGTGATGTAAATGGGTCATTTCTTATGGGTTTTTTTGATTTTGTTTCTGTTTCTGAGAGAAAGATTGGATTTTGATGCGATTGGTGTAGTCGCAGATCGTTGTGTTGCGATTATCTGTTATTTGAGTACTCCCCCTCTTTCTTTGTGTTTGGTTTTGTAGGACCCTGCGCTTGATGAGGTGTGGATAAGTATAACCTTCTCTTAGTCAGAATTGCATGATATGAGGAGCCTTTCCTAATTTGATTTTTATTTTATTTTATACCTTTTCTTGGTGAAAGATTGGATTCTGTTGTGGTAAATATGATCTCAAGTCATCGATTTGTGATTTTGTCAAAAAAAAAAAAAATTGTCATCGGTTTGTGCGCATCTCATGTTTGGGTTATCACACTCTTTCTTCATTTAGGGTTACCGAAGCCAATATTTGATGAGGTGCGGATGATAATCTCCTATTGTTTTTTTTCTTGTTTCTTTTTCTTTCAAAGTCAGTGGCATTGCTAGTTGGGTTTCTGTCCACGTTCAGTATTCTTATGGAAATATTGTTTATCTGAATCGATTTCTTAAGGGTTGTAATGAATCCATGTTCGCAATATGCTTGTTATCCTGTGAATTGTTGCATATTAAGTAACTCGAAAATGCTAAGATATAGGCAACCATTAATCATGTCGACTATGATACTAGTTCATCTAGTCCTTGCAGTCATTAAAATTGCACCTACTGATCAATATAAAGCAGGAGGATCTCAAGTTATAAGGACAACATTTGTGTGCTTGTATTGACATGTTTCTTACTGTCCAATTTTCAGGTACTTGTAGTTACTGATGTCATTGTCAGATTCCATTGGAAAATGAAATATACTGGTCAGAAGCATGGTTGAGGATTATGATTACCTTCATTTCTGATGACACACTAAGTTTTGTTTGTTGGTAGATTCTTTGGGTACATATATAAAGACAAGAAGGTTGCACATTATATTACACCAGGTCGTGCCCTCTGGATTTCATTGAAAGCCATGTAACTTTTTTCTAGTAGTTTTCATTTGACATATGCAACAGGAATTTCAGAGATTGATGGCGTCGAAGTCTATATCCAAAACCTTATCTGAGCAGCAAAATAGGAAACCTGATAACCAGATAGCAGAGCCAACTTCTCGGAGGCCTTCATCTTTGCAGATTCCTAAGCCAAGCAAATCTGAGCCCAATACACCAAGAGGTCTGCCAAAATTTCTTCGTCAAAATTCACCAAAGAAAACGACTAGCCAGGTTTTACAGGAACAAAAATCGAATCAGCATCAAAATGACTCTTCAACAGACAAGTCTTCTACAAAGGTTATCCATTCTCCACCTCCTACCGACTTGGATCCCTCGTCTGGTGGTTTGGAACAACCTCTCCAACAAGTTGATCCTTCACGATTAAACGATTCAACAAGCCTGGACAGAAATGTTGACCAAGAAAAGAATAATTCTGAGCTAGGTAGCATAAACCATAACACAATATCTGCTAAAGGCAGTGCTGGTACAAGCAGCCCGATGAAAACTATTGGGGGTGTTAAGATCAATGATCGTTCTGATTTTGTTGAGAGTGGGAAGAGTAGCATGTGCAGAGCCAGTACTAGCAGTGATGTGAGTGATGAGAGTACTTCTAGCAGCTTCAGTAGTAGTGTCAGCAAGCCGCACAAGTCAAATGATCCAAGATGGGAAGCAATTCAATTAATCCGAACTAGAGAAGGCATCCTTGGTCTAAGCCATTTCAGGCTACTTAAGAGACTCGGCTGTGGTGATATTGGTAGCGTGTATTTGTCGGAGTTGAGTGGGACAAAGTGTTACTTTGCAATGAAGGTTATGGACAAGGGCTCTTTGGCTAGCCGTAAAAAACTTCTTCGGGCCCAGACCGAAAAGGAGATATTGCAGTGCCTGGATCATCCCTTTCTTCCAACATTGTATACTCACTTTGAGACAGATAAGTTCTCATGTTTGGTAATGGAGTTTTGTCCTGGAGGGGATCTGCATACTCTTCGTCAGAGGCAGCCTGGGAAATATTTCACAGAACAAGCTGTCAAGTAGGGACCTTTATCTTACCTCTTTATTCGTTTCAAGTCATACGTGGATTTTGTAAATCTTAACTTTTGTTCTTTGCTAAACCTTAGGAGTTTTGTGCTGAAACTAATTGTTTGAAAGTAGTGTATTCTAGAAAAATTGCATGCTAAAGCTTCATAATGGATTCTGTCAGTTAGCTGTAGTTTATTTAAGTTTCTTATGTTTTAAGACATTGTGCTTGTTATGGTTACTCATCTGTACATGGTATGCATTACCATTTTTAACTAATTTTATCACTGCTGACCATTGTAGTTCTTTTTCAACACCTGTTCTTCAAATGCCAAGATGTAAGGCAGTTTTTTGGAAAAAAATTTGTATTGTTTTAGTACTCCTTCATCCTCACATGGATTGCATCATTTCAATCTTTATGCTTTGTTGTCCTCGACATGCTTGGTAACTTCTCCAACCAGTAAATCTGATTAACGGTAGCTTGTAGGATTGTCTCAAACCTCGTACAAGTAATCTCAATATAATGGAAAAGATCTATTTGCATAGAAACCAGACAGCTTATTTATTAGTTGTGCATTATGGCGAGCCTGCTAGTAAACTTTTCTTCATTGAAATTTATTAAGGTGCAAATTGTGATCTATTAAGTAATACTTATCATGAGGGAGACTTCAAAATTACACACTTATCTATGCATAGGGACTCCTAATGTTATTGTTGTTGTTCTCCAGTTGTTGCTAAGTTAACTGCAGTGGTATTGGTTTCTGTCATTTGTAAGAATTAGGTCAAATACAGTTTCATGTATTGTGTAAAAGCATCAAGTTTGTGTATTAATTCTAATTAAGTGAAGTGGAGCATAATTGCTGCTCCAGTATCTGGTTCATGCCTACGCTAACTTGCAATGCAGGTTTTATGTAGCAGAGGTACTTCTTGCTCTGGAATACCTCCACATGCTTGGTATCATCTATCGTGACCTCAAGCCAGAGAATGTCCTTGTCCGAGAAGACGGCCATATCATGCTTTCCGACTTTGACCTATCCCTCCGCTGCTTAGTTAGTCCTACTCTTGTCAAATCTGCCAATCCTGACTCTGAATCATTTCGAAAGAACAATTTGGTGTACTGCGCCCAGCCTGCATGTATTGAGCCATCCTGTATCCAACCTTCTTGTGTGGTCCCCACATCGTGTTTCTCTCCTCGATTTTTCTCTTCCAAGTCCAAGAAGGAGCAGAAGACAAAGTCTGATGTTGGCAAGCAAGTTAGACCACTTCCTGAGCTCAATGTGGAGCCCACTGACGCTCGGTCCATGTCTTTTGTTGGTACCCATGAGTACCTGGCACCAGAGATCATCAAGGGTGAGGGACACGGGAGTGCTGTGGATTGGTGGACATTTGGAATTTTCTTGTATGAACTTCTATTTGGGAAGACCCCCTTCAAGGGGTCAGGAAATCGGGCCACCTTGTTCAATGTGGTTGGTCAGCCCCTCAGGTTCCCGGAATCACCTGTGGTGAGTTTTGCTGCAAGAGATTTGATAAGGGGATTGCTTGTGAAAGAACCACAGCATCGACTTGCATATAAGCGCGGAGCGACAGAGATAAGGCAACATCCATTCTTTGAAGGTGTTAATTGGGCCTTGATAAGGTGCGCTAGCCCGCCGGAGATCCCAAAGCAAGTTGTGATTGAGCGTAACCCTGGGCCTGTGGCATCAACAAGCCAAAATGCCAACCCAACTGTGGAGAAAGGTTCTGACAACTATCTAGAATTTGGTTTCTTTTAGTGTTACTTGTAGAGTTTCTTAAATGTTTTCAAGAGGTGCTAGTGATTTCTTATACAGATTGGGATCTGTTTGGTAGTGTTGCTTTTCCCCTTTAAATTTCCTTATAAAATTGCCTACAGTTCACAATATGTATTCATTTTAAATGCTTTAAAGTCATTGTACTTGTAATGATTAGCAAGTCTCTGATATTATTGTTCTCCGATTCAAAAAATGGGCTGGTTTAGAACTTTTATGGTGCAAATTATTGGGAGTTTAACCCTGTCACAGAATAATACTCTTATATCAATTGATACAGGAAAAGATTTTCTTCTGGCTCGTGAGCATCTTGAAAATATTAATATGCATAAGTTTAGAGATTATTTTTTCCTTTTCCACTTTGGATTTGTACTCCCATATGCAGGTTCTACCAAATAGCTGCCAAGATAAACTGCTCTGCTTAAGCTGAAGCTGATGGGCCAATTTTGTGCAATCATATGGTATGTTACAATACTTTGCCTTCTTCAAAATTCTCTTTAAAATTTCAATATTCAACAGTATATTATGACACACAGATTATAATCCCAAACTCACCTGCTAGGTCATTTTGAAAGCTGTTAGCCATATGATTACATCAATGGTCATTAGCGCAGTTTTATATGTTCATCTAGTAAGTACTCTGTGATCAGTGTCCTACAGCATCAAACATTAATAATTCTTGATACCTAGGAAAGTATACTTGATGTTTATCATATTGTTCCATTATTTACTTATTTTTTAAGATATTGATGGGATTTACCAGTCTCAAAAATGATAACATGTATGCTATTGCTTGATAAACTAATATTAATATAAGCTATTATTCTGCACAGTATTTTAAGCTCGATATGACTTAGTTCGTAATGTCTGATTATCGATTAGATCTCCTATTTGATAGTTCTGTAAATTAGACTTATAATTCTAACTCAGCTTTCCTTTTCTATTTGATGTATATAAGATTAGGGACAACTAATTATTGATTACTTGACTTGCAAAACTACAGCATTTATAAATGAACTTATAAAATATTTTAAGATATTTCAGGGATTCAAAAGATCTCATTCCAAGGAGGGAAGAGATAAGTCTAATAACTTTTTCTTTCTTCTTTCTTATTAATTTCAGACGAGTATATATATATATGGTCGAGAAAAAATTGTTAGTGCATGTTTGGGTACATTTGCAAATTTCCTATAAGAATTTTAACAGTAGAAGTGCAAATGAAGGATCTCTCATGTTGTTTTCCTTGAGGACTGACTCAATTTTTCTTGTTTGAGTATTCTGAGAAAATTTTGAGAAACAATTAATAGAGAGAAGAGACACTGAAGGAAGATGGAAGAAAGTCTGAGTAGGCATGGGAGGACTCTCACTCAAAGGATAGGGAAAACAAAAGAGAAATTAGCTCAGACCTATTGTTCTTTCTATCATATTTAATCAGACTAGAGATAAAATCTAAACGACAAAGTTTTATAGGATCTAAATTAATATCGATTAGATTTAAGATAATAAAAAGTATATCTATTTAATATAATTATCATATCTTTATTATCTAAAATATGATCGGTATTATTTTAAATGCGTCGAAAAGTCTTAACAAATCTTCAACAACTTTGTCTCTAATACGACTAAATTAGAAGTAGAGAAATAACATATATAATTTCCTTCTTTTTCTTTTTCCCTTAGGAAAGTGCCTATTCTCTATGGAATTTCTTTTGTGAAATATTATGCAAATAATTAGTTAGGAACATATTACTATGGGCCCAAAAGTCTCCTAAGGAGACCAACTAAAGTTTCCTATGGAAATTGAGTGTATCTAAGCAGGCCCTTCCATGCTTTAGTGTCCCTATGTGACCAAAATCCCTAGAGAGAGAAAGAAGTTAACTAGGCAATCCCATGTTCCATCAACTGACTTCTTAATGCTCATTAGCTAATAGGATATGATACTTTTTAAACCTTTTGCCATGGAGACAGGTCATGCCACTGAAAGAATAAAAGTGATTTCATTATTATTATTATTATTATTTTATCATATCCACTCAATGCAAGTGTGAAACCTAACTGCCACATTGAATGGTTATTCTCACTTCCACTATCATCCCACCTATCTAAGAAGATGACATGGATTGCTATGAGATTATTCCCAAAGCCTTTCGGTTGGAATCCCCGTCCTCTATGCCTTTGCACTCAACCAACATAACAACAATAATGTAATTCGATGGGTGAATCTGAAACCAGACGGCTAAAGTTGGTCGGCCAATTTCTTAAGTTAACATAGTACGAGAGCAAGATCAGTCGATACGCATCTATTTGTTAGGACGTCAGCACAGATTGATGAGATTTTATACGAGGATATAAAACGGTACTCCATCTATTATTTGAGAATACAAATCAAGGCAAAAACATCAATAATTCTTATGTTAATCCTATAAAAAAGTATAGCCGATCTCGATCTCTCTCTCACTTAGTAACCCTTAGTTATGGATTCAACAACTAGAAAGTTATTGAGGAGTAGCTACGTATAATTTGCATATGACTATGATGCACACCGATTTCAATCCTCGGTAAGTACATATTTGTTGATTCTATTAGTATTGTACTACAAAAGGCACATACTTTTCACAAGGAATTGTTATTTGATAGGTCTACGGTGCCGACGTTCTTTAGCGGATGTCAGTGAATTCGTGCGCTTTTGTGATGCATGTATGTCAACATTCGTCTGTATGGTAATTTCCATAGAGGGCTTTTAAATATTTTAAACAAAAAGATAATAAAAGTAAAAGTAAAATATAGGGTGTTTTTAGTAAATATCTCGGTGTTAAAATCAAAATCAAACAATATGGGGGGTGTAAACTGTGATCTTTACTTACCTATAAAACCAAAAAATCCATTTTAAATTTAATCCACCAACCAAGACCTCAAAAATCCACTTCTCCAACGGGAGGAATATCTCCTGACGTCATCTCCTGACTTGGTGACACGTGCCGCCTTTCATTTACCAAAAGAGGTGTCCGAAGTTCTTCTTTATTTTTTTTATTTTACCACTTTTATTTTCATTTATTTATCTTGTGGTCCGAAGTCAAGATTCCTTCGCAGCTCTCTCCTGTCTCTTTCAAACTTTTCTTTTACCCATTTCAGGACAAAAAGAGTAAAACGAGTTGGGAGTGCTACCATACGTAATCAAATGGAGGGGGCAAACTGCAAAAAAGAATACGTACCGAAAAGCTCGGAAAATTTAATTAAAAACACCCTATATTTTATTATTTATAGTTTACTATATGGACTGACTACCTATTATTTGACTCCACCTAACCTTAGGAAATAATAATAATAATAAGAATAATAGAGTACTTTTAATAAAGGCAAATTATATAGTGCTTTTAATAAATTTCCCAAAAGCTTTTCTCTTTTTCTCTACATTTCTTTTTCCCCATTTCACCTTCTATGTTTAAGTTTATTATTATTTACACCTGTCTAAATATTTATAATTTTCCTACAATCAAGGTGTCTTTTTAAAAGTGCAACAATTAACAGATGTAAGATTTAATTAGGAGGAGAATGTTTTCTATAATTTAATAGAATAAAAAGGGATAAAGCTAAGAGTATATTCAAGTAGTATCTCAACCCATGATAAATTTCACTGGTGAAAGATGTTTAACATATCAATCAATATCAAAGAAATTTAGTCCAAAGCTTCATTCTTATTATTCATTTATTTATTATTATACATAGGAATCCAATCCTATATCTAATACCATATCTTTCATATTCGAACTTTATATTTAGCTTTTAAGCAGCGTTAGATTCTCTTAACGGGCGAATCAAATTTAAAGGTCAAATTATAAAAGTAATAAAATATTTTCTACCGTTAGGTTAAATTTAACTCCGGATAATTTTAAAATATTAAACTTACTAAATTTTTGTTGTTGTAACTTTAAATTTTCATTGTGGAGCTCTAGACATTGACTTGGATTGCAATTGTATTCCTTCAAAGCTTTCATCAATATCAATATTTTTATAGGACCCTTTTAGTGCACCAAGTCTTATTAACTTATATTATTTTATCATATTATGTAAGATAAGGATCCCCTAATATAAAATAATATATAACCTACTACCAAGGATGGAGTCAAGAGTAAAATGAGTTATGCATGCAATTATATATTATTGAATAAATAATTTAATGTAGATCTACCTAAAACGTCCATTAGAATTTTGAACGGTCCCCTTGATCTAAATGATTCCAAACTATCTACTGCTATTATAGGAAATTTTATTACTGTGTCATTGCCATGATAATGACCTCATTTTGTTTTTCTTCTTTTAATAGATTTTGATCTCAGAATCTAATCATAGATTTAAATAAAAAGGTCGTCTCAATATGATATATTAGTCGGACAACTTGCCCGAACTATGTTCATACAGCACTTCAACGCTAATATTCATAGTGAGAATCGAACTATAGTTCAATTTAGGAATAACATTTTATTTATTCTAGAATATAATATATTATTCTAGAATAATAGCTAAACATCGTTGCAGTCATATTCTAGAATATAATTAATACTTATTAAAATTACATTTTTTATACTATAGTAACTCAATTATCAATTTACATCTATCCTATCAATCTACTTTATATCAAATTAAACAGTATTTATTATAATTTTTCTTCATTTTAATAATAATAAATAGAGATTACTATTCCTATTTTAATTCTACTCCAGTAGGAGAACAAACTAATAATAACTTGGTAAAAGACAAATGTTAGCATTATATATATTCTCCATTTATATCTAACATACTCAATCCTCATAATTAAAAAAAAAAAATACATATGGGAATTTATTTCACCATTGTAGGAATTTCTTGAGTTGGAAATCCAATCCATATATCACAAACTTATGACCTTCCAATTAAACAAGACTGGAAAGAAAAGAGATCATGGGCAATTTGGTGATGCATCCCTCTCACATCAATTAAGTAAAAGATCTTGTTGATGTGTAATTTTCATCAAATAATGACCAAGTTGCTTGTTTATTAGAACAGTTCTACACCTAATTTGATGTTACCCCACCCAATTTAGCTTAGTTATAACATCACACTCATGAATTTGGCCCTCTATGAGATAAGATAAGAACCAATATTTTCCATACTCTATTTACTTTATTATTCTTTCTATGTTTAAAGAACATGTCACCATTAATAGCTTATTCAAGCATGAAAATGATGGCAAAATAATAATAAATAAATATATTTTAGATTACACATATAAATTCTCTTTTGCTATTCGTCTCTATTTTAGATAACAACTCTTGTGGATTTTTTCGACCATTGAATTTTCTCTGATATGAACTATCCGATCTGTCAGATAACAGGCTACGAGGCATCAAACGAATGGCTATAATCTATCTCGGAGGTGCAAGAGAGAAGTTTTTTTTTTTTTTTTTTCCTCTTAGAAAAACCAAGATAGAGAAAAGAAGATAGATAAGCAAAATAAGGCCTTTTGTTTTCTAGCCAAGCTTTTGGTAATGGAATAATCCCATAACAAGGGATATTCCCACAAGCGAGAGATTTGTGAGAATGATCCAACCTTAAGGACCTATTCATAAATCCACACTTAGTTGTGGACCAAAATAAAAAGAAGCAATTTATTAAATATATTTTCAAATCACACCTTGTTGTTTCCAGCCTCCATACTTGACCCCACCCACGAGTCAAACAGTGGAAAGACAATCCTCGCCCTCCCACAAATAGATGGCCGCATCCTGTGTCCTTCTCCGAACACCGGACTACAAAAGTATCCACCAATATTACGCCACGTTTGCTTTTAGCACTAAAAAGGAAACATTTATTTGTGATTTAGCACTAAACTTATCACTATTGTCTCATGAGTCCTTCTCGTGTTATTAGTATGCTTGGAAAAAATACAGAGAAGGAAAGCTCGAGACAGAGAAGGAGAAGCAGCCTCCTTTCTTGACCCCTGGCTCGTTAAATCCATTGGAAACCCGTAACAGGGACGAAATTTGGGTGCTAACCCTAGATTTGGATCCAGCTGCTTCTCCGGATTGGGCCCAGGTAGAATGGGGATGGCCTCCCAGGACGCGATCAAGCAGCTTTCTGCACTCATGGACCAAGGTGCGTGATTTCTGCCCACGACCGGTTTTGAGCTTTTGTTTGGATTCTAGCACTTGGGTTTTTCTTGGGGTTCGATTTCGTTGGATGTTGTGATGATGAGTCTTTTGCTTGTTGGATTATTGCAGTGGAGGAGCCGCTGAGGAGAACATTTCAGGTGTGGTCTTTTGTTACGTTGTAGATCTGGGAAATTGTAGCTTTGATTTCGTTGCTTTGATCAATTTGAGCTTTTCCTTTGTTGGTTAAAGTTTGGATTTTGATATGGTTGGTGCGTTGAAGTAGGTGTAGGGGCTTTATTTGGATCTCATAGTTCAATTTTGTTCTTTTAAGTGTTATTTCAAGTTTGTTGTTTGTGTTGTGTAGTGTAGAATAGATCTACTGTATCGTGATACTTAGTTGCCAGAGGTGGAAGAAATGTTGCCATTATTCGGGTTTCTTATGGAAATTGAGCAATTACGGCTGTTTTTATGTTTTCTGTCAACGTCATAGTTGAGTGTGATAGATATCATTGGTGTATCACGCTGTTCTTGAGTATTCGTCGCAGATTTGTGAAGATATTCTAACTTTTCTTATTATTGAGGATAAGTAAGTGTTTTATCGGCTAGATCTCCACTATAGAATGTTATTATATTTTTTTAATAATTGGGTTAGATTTTATGGGCTTCATTGTTTGGGTTAAACTTTAGTTTTTAATTCGTCAAAATTAGTTTCTGACATACTTATAATATTGCCTGTCGGATTGGTGTAGGATATGCTGGTCTTTGGAGTCTCTTACTTCTGCAGTCCAAATAGTTTTCCTTTCCTTTTTTTTTTCTTGCATGACTTTCTTTTCAGTCAGTATTACAATGGAGTTGGTGTTCCTATCTTCATCTTCAAAAAAATACGTAGTACTCAATATTCATCATTCTCTCATGCCCTCTCTTAAATTTTCTTCCTTTGTATCAACCGATAGATGAGGGGCAAAGATGAGCTAATAATGGTTTCATTTCAGTCTTCTGTCCAGTTATAGTTGCATATAATTGCACAATGTTGTCGATATTGTTGGCTTGGATATTTTCACTAACCAGAGCATGCAATTGACGGTGTCAATCATGCAGGAAATTGAATATTAATTTTGTTTGTTTCTCTATCTATCAAGATGAGTTCACCAGAGAATTGACTCCATAATATCTAGTTCTATTATATTTGTTCGCTTAAAATTTCTTATAAAGCACCAATCCTGGACAGGCTCTTTTTGCAAACTTTATTTAAAGCTTGGTGTGGCTCGGTAAAATCTCAATCAAGCTCATCATGTAGTTAAATGATAATCAAAAGCAATATCAGCTTTTAAATCAAGCTCAACTGACCTGTGGTTTACTCAGAGGAGAACCAAAATTAATCATGTTTGCAGCCCAAAAGGCACGTACTATTATAATACCTTACCTTCTATTTCCTGAAGCCATCACAAGTTGTTAAATGACTGAATAAGCCTACCTTGTAAAGCTAATTACTGTATAATCATGAGTCGTGATACTATACTATCACTTGATGCATTGGTATCAGGTTGGCTGACCTTCAGATGTTCCATTTATATTGTGAAGCATTAATTCATTACTCTTAGAGGCCTAACCATTTGAAATACCTTTTGGGGGTAACACAGGGGTCTTTGGCATTTGAACTGATACTCATTTTTATGCTCTTTAGAAGACTCAAAAAGGGAAAAAAAAGTCTATCAAATGAAATAAAGGAAAAAGAATCTGTTAGTTATTTTTCTGATTTTTGGCATCTGCTTGTGATGTTGGATTCTTCTCTGTTTGTTTCTTTTTATATGATAACAGTACTTGACAGCTTAGTCATTTTTCTCTGTTGTCAGGCTTCTTATTTACTCTTGCATGCTGTTTTGGTCGCCCTTCTTGCATTTTCTTGGTTAATTATAGGTTCTATGTCATACTTGCACTTGTCTGGCTGAAATTCTAGATAATTGGATTGCAAGAAGGACCTCTTTCTTGATGGCTTAACATGGAAATATTGCTCCTTACTATCTTACATTCATTTACAGAATGTGCACCAAGGATATCCAACAGTAACTTTGATGCGCTTTCTTAAGGCCAGAGAGTGGAATGTTCCTAAAGCTCATAAAATGGTAAGGTGTCCGCTTTCTACTTCTTTGTGGATTCTCATTCTAAAGCACAAAATATCTATTACCTTTCTTATCGATAATGTTCACTTCTTTGGTGCAGCTAGTGGATTGTCTAAATTGGAGGATACAGAATCAGATTGACAATATTTTGGCTGTGAGATTCTTTTCCTCCCACAATGTCAACTCATTTGGTTTGACCATGAGATTCCATTGTATTAAATTGTTAATCCATACTTTCTCATGCTAAAGTCAGTAGCCATAAAAGATAGAATTGATTCTCATTTCCAAATGTTAAAGAAAGTATTTTCATCTTTCTAGTAGTGCAATTTTAAGTATTTCTATTTTTTTATTTGATCTTGCTGGTCAAAATTTACAGGGTAAACCAATGGTTATCACTGTCAATAAATAAATTTTCTTCACATTATTAAAGAAATCACATTGCAATTAGGCTGAAAAAGTAATCAACTAAAATGGGCTATATAGAGAATGTCAATTAGCAAGAAACTATGCTATATATATTCACAGCATCCAAAAATTACCTATCTGTTATCAGTTTACTTCTCATATAATTATCCCTTGAAATTCATGTCACTCAATTCAAATATTCTGTTTTTAATGGAATCTGCTTCCTCAATGCAGAAGCCTATAATTCCAATTGATATATATAGAGCAGTACGTGACACGCAACTTATTGGAATGACAGGATACTCAAAGGAGGTATGGTTATCTTCAGCTTTGATTAAAATATATTTTGTTCTTCCAACTCATTTTGTACGTAAACTTTAACTCATATTTTTTTTTTCTCGTTTCTTTGTCTTGCAATTTTAAACGTTCTTTTTGTATGGTTATTGATGCTACTAGCTGTCTATGCATCAAATTTCTTTGACATGTAATGTGCAAATATATGTGGATTGATATGTCTTACTGCATGATAACTATAGAGAAGTATTGCTGCACAATTACTGAAGCGTACAGAGAGAATCAAAGTGGAATGATATCTGAAAAAAAAATTCATGCCTCAAACTGAATATTGTTCTTTTACTCGATCAACTTGTTTACGTTATAGATAATGCCCTAATGGGAATCATATAACATGGATGTTGTTTGCTGTGCTACAATGTGCCAATAGCATGTCTCATGGCATTGACTTGTTTTGTGCTACTATAGAGATGGTAACAGCTAATTAAAGCTAACTGGTTATATACTGTGCTGACTCTTGTCAGCTTGGAACTCCCACTCTGGGTCTACATAGGATTGTTTGATAGTGAAGTATGCATCCATGCTATATATTTAAGTCGATACGATTAATCTGTCCTTGATCACTAGAAAATATTTAAGAGAGCTAGATAAATAACTTTTTCAGCCTTCTTATGATACTTCTTTCTTGGCTTATCTCACAGGGACTTCCTGTCTTTGCAATTGGTGTTGGACTCAGCACGTTTGACAAAGCATCTGTGAGTGTTTAATAACGTTTGTTTGTTTGGTGTGCCAAATATTGAGTGGAGATATGGGAATTTATGCTTTAGATGTCTAAGCAAATTGTTGAATATGAAATTTATAGTTTTGTATCCACCCCACCCCACCCCCTCCGTCCCACACTTTGCCTCCTTCCATATGACTACTTCCCCTTCCTCCTATCCCTCTTGTTGCGCTCAGTGTGCCAGGTTGTGTCTTGTCTTGTGTTGATGAGCTGCTGGCACCAACCTGGTGCAGCAGCTCATATTCCTTGAAATATGATACATTAAAGTATCTCAGAGAGATATCTCATGGAGGTCATTAAGAACTGTCGAGAGTTGGCTGTATTATTTTTAATCCCTCTAAAGAGGTTTCTTCTTCTTGACTATTTTAATGTGTAAAAAATTAGACAAATCTTTTTTTTTTCCACTTGTAGCTGGTATTCTAATATTTCCTTTTGTTTGAACTCATTAATTGTTGTTTGTAACTAGCCAATTTCTCCAGACATGAAAAACTCATATTGCTTTAAACTTTAAAGGGACTTGAGAATTCCTCAAAATGGGCATCATAATAGTTTAACTCAAGCTATAATCATGGAAATTGACCTAAAAAAATTGGAATTACCATGTCACTTATACGACAAACTCTACGCGGTTGAACTCTCCTATTCTGCTGCTGGCAAGAAATTTGACCTGTTTGATATATAAAAATATATTATCTACAATGTGCTATCTACTTCAAGACTTATCATGATATTTCTGTCCAGTTGAAGTTACTGTGCATTTACTTTCTTTTAGGTCCACTACTATGTACAATCACACATTCAGATTAACGAGTACCGAGATCGTGTAGTTTTGGTAAGCAGTTTTTCTCTAGAGTTAAATGCTTTAGTCAGTTAGACCTTCTTTAATTCTTGATCTTCTCTACTCTAGCCCACTGCGACCGAAAAGTTTGGGCGGCATATTGGTACCTGCTTGAAAGTTTTTGATATGACTGGTCTAAAGCTTTCAGCATTGAGCCAGCTAAAGGTACTTCAGTATTGCAATAAATAATTCTTTTCCTAAAAAATTGCTACATTACTGCAAATTTTCTTTCTTTTCAGTCCCCAGTACTTCTGTTCATATATTGTGTCAATGCATCTATGCAGCAGTCTTTAAAGCTCTTAAATTAAAGCTACCAGTCAATTAGTCGTTATAATTATGCTGCATGTAATATGTGGCACTTGCTCATGTTTTCACAAGGTAAGAATGCCCTTATATTTTGTTGCAATGTTTTGCAGTTATTGACAGCGATAGCTACAGTTGATGACTTGAACTATCCAGAGAAAACACAGACATATTACATAGTAAATGTTCCATACATATTTTCGGCATGTTGGAAGGTTAGCAGACATGCTTTCAAAAAGCTTTACTTATTATTAGACACTTTTCCTTCTCTTCCGTGAAGTCGTGAATTGATATACTCCTTTGTTGTCTTCTATGATACTGGTTTACCAGGTTGTGAAGCCTCTTTTGCAAGAAAGGACTAGAAGGAAAGTGCAAGTCTTGCAAGGCTGTGGCAGAGATGAGTTGCTGAAGGTAAAGGAAATTTTCGTCATATTTCTCAGTTGAAGAAATGAGTGCATTTTTAATCTTGTGTGCAAACTATAATAACCTGAGAGGAAGCCAGCAAAATGGGAGTTAATTTTTTTTCCAAAATAATCGGAAAGCCAGAAAATTACCTTAAATTGAAGCAACATTCAAGTTATAATTCTGTTGTTGGTTGGCATTTGTAGGTTATGGACTATGCATCCCTTCCCCATTTCTGCAAAAGAGAAGGCTCTGGATCATCTCGGTATTCATCTGATGAAACTGATGACTGCTACTCTTTGGACCATCCTTTCCACCAGCAGCTATACAACTACATTAAGCAGCAAGCATCCGACCAGGAATTTGGACTTCTGAAACAAGGATCTTTCCATGTAGACGTTCCTCAGCAGGATCTGGAGGAATCAAAGATCGTCAAGAAGATAGAGTCAGAGCTCCACAAGATCGGGGACCGAAATGGGCTTGCGCACTCAATCAGCGGCCTTAAAATTGACAGTGCATGAACGTGCCCTGAATCAGAATATCTCTAAAACTGCACTGTCTGCATGTTACTTTCTTCATGCATCATCAAAGTGACCACAGTGAAAGCAATCAGCTATCTTTCATTCAAAGTTTTAACCCCAAAGGTTTGGGGATATAGTAGCAAGTGCTTGCATTTACTCGATGCAGGCTCGAAGAGGAGAAACTCTAAGATGGCTAGCAAAATAGCCCAGGAGAAACTGGAAATTTAATGTATCCCGTGACCTCAGTAAATATGGAAATCCTTTGGTAGTTCGTGTACTCTCTCAGCTGTAGTCCAGAATTATCATAGGCATCTAGTTTTCTAAACAGTGAAATACATCTTGTACTTAGGAACTACTCTCACATCTAAAGCAAATAAAGTTATATTTTCATACCCTCTGCAGTTAATTGTTTGAAGTTATATTCCTTGACAGGACTTGTATTTGTGTAGTTCTGAAAGACATATGCATGCAAAGAATAACAAATTACATCTGGAACATATTAAATTGTTCAAAATAGGTAGTAGTTCTTGAAACACTTCAAACACTCCATCCCTACTTTTTTAGGATCCACCCTAAATATAATTTCCCCTTGCCCCTTATTCTGATCGGAGAGGCATTGGATACTGTCGAGATGCAAACGACACCTGATAACAATATGACAATCAATAATTATAAATAAAAACATTATCATCATGCAATCATCATATATTACTATATAAAAAATCCTAATAGAGATGCACAGCTATCATGACGAATGTAGTAATATCCACTGCCATGCTGAGTTAATTACGTTCGATCATCTTAGCTAACTCTACTAAGCCATAATAAGAGAAGATAACCCCACTTAAAATCACTAGTTTCCTTGGTGACAGAAGGCCCCGTTTTAATTACGACTTGCATCGTGATTCGTGTCGGTCCACGAGATTTGCAGCAAAATATCAAGTTACTATCAAATGAACAAAAAAAAAATGGCAATATAATATGGGCTAGAACGATGACCCTAGCCCAATACCAGGCCCAGGCCCAAGCCCAGCCCACAAAGAGGCTTTCGGCTTTCCCCATACACCAAAAAAGGGAGGAATGGCATTGCTGGACTCCAAGCAGAGGTGGAGGCGGCTGGGTTCTGAAATGAACAACTGTAGAAGAATGCGGCGCCGGTCAAACCGGTACAACAACGAGCACCATGGTTGGGTCTACTCCGGTATCGACGGCTGTCGGAACGAGGTCCAAGATTGAAGCACGTCGCCCGACAAACCCGTCGACCTCGAACATTTGCTAGTTGGATTAACTCCCAGGTCGGCCAATTTTGCGAGGAAAGGGGTCCATGACGAGGTAACGTCGAGGGCATACGCAGTAGTTGGGTTGTCAAAGAGAGAGAGCTTCAATTCAATAACTGACCACACCCTTAAAAACTACCCCTATAAATCCAATATTGACCTCTCTATTTATATCCCGGCCTCTGCCTACCTTAACTCCGGAGTAGTTACTTCAGTTTCTACTGTTACGGCTAGAATTCATCGCCATAACAAACCGAAGCCGACCATAAAAGTCCATCCTTTCCCCCTCCACAATCGTACACCATATCTGTGAATTTTCTCCGACCATGGAGCCTCTCGCCATCATCACGTTCACCGGCGGCGTACTTGGCCAGCTCGGTTTCCTGATGTACCGCTTCGGTTCAATCTCTAACTTCATACGCCGCCTCATCGACTGCCTTCAGCACCCACGTCCGCCTCCGGCAATGCCGGTCGCCGCTCCGTGGAGGCAGTCTGCATCAAACCTTCGGTAATGATCACTGCATCGTCCAAGGATCTGAGAACATCTCCTGCTCTTGGGAGAAGTTTTTGGGCAGTCCCAGATTTCCTTTTTGATCTCGTACTGTTTGTTTACCGATCGTTCCGATCATAAAAACTTCAAGTTCTGCTGAAGCCATTTGATATGTAAAAGAAAAGACTTTCTGCAGTAAAGCTAAATTAAAATCGCAGGGGGTTATATGCAAAAGAGAAACAAGCCCAACTACAAAAGCCATAAGCCCATCAAGGCCCATTGATCATTCAATGAACGCTCGTGCCGTTTCCACGTGTCCAGTTAACAAGTATTTTAATTATTCGTCCTGGAAAGCCGTGCCGCATCTTGAACTCGTCGTACTGGGGAGAGCAAGAAATAGTGGCCGCTCCTCTCCCACGTGTCCCTCGTTTTGCTCATTAGTGGGTCCCACTTCTCTCATTTCCAGTTGACCCACCCAGGAGCCTAGAAAACAGTTTTTAATAAAAATAGAAGAAAAAAACCCCGGAAATATTTTGTAACCAAAATGACCTTAATAAGTTGTATTTAATTTGATCCATATATATTGGTTTATTTTAGAAATCAACCCTAAATGTATTATGAGTTGAAGTCGAGATTTATCTACCTGTATAAGTTTTAACGTAGAAAATGTAAATTACCTAGAATTATATTTACTATTTTTTGAGATTTGACTATAGAACTTGCCACGTGCGTCTAGAATATTATAGGATCAAACTTTAAAAAGTGGATTAGCTGATAAGATAAGATGTAATAAAATATGTAAAATAAAGAGATTTTAAAAATTATATATTTTATTTTACTTGTTTTATGATTTACATCTTATTTTTAGTATTAGTAATCGGACACTTTATTTTTTTCTATAATTTTTATTTAAAATTATAAAATCTCCAAAGATATGAATTATAAAATATATAAAGTGAGCCAAATCTACGAGGGGAAAACAAAGGAGTTTTGGTTGGATTGTTCATTTTACTCCATCATCTCTGTGAATCTGTGGGCTATTATTTGTAATTTTCTGACGCGACGAGGGTTAAATATGATTACTCGCTGCGCTTTATGCTCGGAGTACTCTTTATTCCTCCCGTTTCTTCTACCACCTTCGAAGGCACGCAAGGAGGAAGGAAGGAAGGAAGGAAGGAAGGAAGGAAGGAGAAGAGGAAGAAGAAAGAGGAGGAAATTTCTATTTTGGTACTTCTCATGCTTTCTACCTCTTACTTCCGATCATCTGTTTGGATCCAACTGTTGCAGGGAAAAAGAAAAGGTTTTTAGTAATCTGAATACGATGGACCGACATGGTTTCTTGTTACTTCTTTTATTTTATTTATTCTTAGTTTACGAATAGAGGATAAGTGCTGGAGAAGATGTTCTTTATTGTAATTCCGAGTTACCGTCCTATAAAACATTCTGTACGACAAGATGTTCGGGTTTGTTTGTGGAAATTTGTTTCTGTTGATATATTCTTGGTTTATGTGATGAATGGAATGGATCAATAACACCAGTTGATTTGAGAGTTAAATTGCGGACAAAAAGTGGGAGAAAATATAAATTCCCAGTTGGTAGCATTCAATAGAAACAAATTTGAAAGTAATTGTTGGATTTGTTCCGTAATTTTAAATCAGACAGGGAACTAAAAAGTTCATACCAAGTTGCGTGAGGCAGTGTCATGATATGCCTATCAAGTTAGCAACTCGGTAGTTACATTGCAAGTTGTTTTATGTAGTAATTAAAGGTAGTCTTTTTTCCTCTTCACAGGCTAAGTAAATTTAGGAATCTATGCATGTTTTCATCAATGGCAACAATGATAAGCTAATGTTTCATATTTCAATTACTATTACTGTGCGTAAAGTTCATTTGTGTCCCAATCACTAATTTTCTTGTAGATTCAATGAAAGGAAAGCTATTAACTGTAGATTTTAGACAGTGCTGGAATCCCAGTTCTCAATCTTGATGCAGTCCTTTATAAATATAAACTATGTATATGAATAGCACTTGAAAAGCAAAGGAACATTACATTCTTGCATTATCCGGTGGACTTAGGTTAGTTTGACCTCTCTTCTCTATTGGGTGCTCTCTTATTTCCTATAAGTAAGGTGACTACCTGTGCCATATCTATTCTATGATCTTGTCTGTTATTCAAAGAGGTTGTTCCTCCAAGGTTAATTGCATCATGAGTTCATATTTCGTGACCCACCTTTGTTGTTCTTCTAGAACATTTCATTTTACTATTTGTACTAACTGATCCAATTTACTTTCATATAGTTGGAAAAGATGCTGATTACAAATATATAGCCAAAGCATGGGAGACACTGGTGGAGATCATTTAAACATGCCCCTTTTAGGAAGACTTTCTAGGATTTACTTGGCAGTCATGAAAGAATATAGTTTACATGGCATTGTTGCTGCTCTTGCGGTTGCTATAATTCTGCCTTTAGTATTTTCCTCAATGAAGGTAAGCAAAAAGTTCAGAAAAAGAGCAGTACCAGCTGATGTAGGTGGTGAACCAGGTGTTACAATGCAAAACAGTAAATTCTCATCTTTAGTTCAAGTTCCATGGGAGGGGGCAACAACAATGGTAGCTCTTTTTGAGCAATCTTGCAGAAAGTATGCTCATGCACAGTTTCTTGGAACGAGGAAGGTAATCACGAGAGAGGTAATAGAATCTGGCGATGGGAAGAAATTTGAGAAGCTACACCTTGGTGAATATGAATGGCAAACTTATGGAATGGCCTTTGAACGAGCTTGTAACTTTGCTTCTGGTCTTATCAAAATGGGCCACAAAACAGATACTCCCGTTGCTATTTTCTCTGATACAAGAGCAGAGTGGCTCATAGCCTCTCAGGTGGTTATATTTTCTTCATATCATATAATGCATTTTAGAAGAATAACAAACATAAAGTACAAAATGATAACTCTTTTCATTTTATATCAGGGATGCTTCCGTCAAAATATAACAGTTGTAACTATCTATGCATCTCTTGGTGAGGATGCATTGGTTCACTCACTTAATGAGGTAAGTATATATTGCTCATATAGTTCTTGCCTGGTATGTTTTAATTATTATATTCTTGAAAAACTTGATTTACTTTTTTTCCTTAGGAACATTCTCCTTTTGCCCTTCTTTTGCTTCAATGTTCCCATTGACATTTTAATTGAGTGATTGAAAGCAATGACAATGATGAGTATTTCTACATATGCATTATCAAGAGCAATGATAATAAAGAATAGATACATCATCAATAAATATGGTGGATTCATAGTCATTCGTATGGAGTAGGTTACTTGCCATCACTTGGTGGTTTTACAAGTTTTTGTATGGTGTCTGGACTTCTGATGTGAATGTATCTGCACTCAAATGAATATAATATGGTGAAATATCTTCATGCTCTTGCTCCGACTTCCTTTATATGATTGAAATTAGTAAATTATGCTGCAATTTCCTCTAACATATATTTCTTTTGGTGATGCATTTTCAGACACAAGCGTCAACAATCATTTGTGATTCAAAGCAACTAAAAAGGCTACCTGCAATAAGATCAAGATTACAGAGTATTAACCATGTTATCTATTTTGAAGATGAAGCAATTGATGATGATGTAAAGAATCAAATGGAGCATTGGACAGTTCTGTCCTTCAATGAACTTGAGAGGCTTGGCAAAGAAAACCCTGTTCCTCCAAGACTACCTTCAAGTACTGATGTTGCTGTCATCATGTACACAAGTGGAAGTACTGGCCTCCCAAAAGTGAGCTATTCTCTGAAGATATTATCATTTTATACATTGCAAAAATAATATGGTGATATGAAGCTGCATGCATAAGATATTTATTATGCTGGGAAGGTATATGATCAGACAAATAGAGTGATAGACATGTCATTTTTAATTAAAATTTCTGGGCTTATATAGAAGCTTACTCAAGATAATTTTCTTATAGTAAAAAACATAGAATCAGTATCATTTTGATCTAATTCAATAATTTGGTTTTTTTATGTAGGGAGTCATGATTACACATGGAAATATTGTGGCCACAGCAGCAGCTGTTATGACTATCATTCCCAAGATAGGAACTGGTGACATATACCTGGCATACCTACCCTTAGCTCATGTTTTTGAACTAGCAGCTGAGGTGATTATATGCTTAATTTTTCATTCCAATTACATAAATATATGTTGGAAATTAGTCATAACAAGGACTTATTTTCTGGGCCTAGGTTGTTATGTTATCTACAGGTTGTGCAATAGGCTATAGTTCGCCTTTGACTATGACTGACACATCAAATAAGATCAAGAAAGGGACCAAAGGAGACACATCTGCATTAAAACCTACTCTCTTGATTGCAGTTCCTGCAATTCTAGATCGTATTAGAGATGCAGTGCTGAAGAAGGTTTAAGTTTCTTTACCAAACACTAATTACCATGTGATTTGAATTCTTCCTATTTTTTGTGCATCCAGAAAACATTTCAAGAAAAGGGATCATCTCTGAAAATTTGCAAATTTCCTTAATTTCAGATTGAGGAGAAGGGTGGCCTATCTAAAAAGCTTTTCCATCTTGGATATAAACGAAGACTAAGAGCAATTGATGGAAGTTGGTTTGGGGCTTGGGGACTAGAAAGATTTTTATGGGATATCTCTGCTTTCAAACCAATTCGTTCTTTGGTTGGAGGACGTATACGTTTTGTACTTTGTGGTGGAGCTCCTCTATCTAGTGACACTCAAAGATTCATCAATATATGCTTAGGGAAAGTTTTGCTTATTATTATTTCTAAATTTTTTGTATGCTCTCTGAATTAATAAGCTTAACATAGCTCATCTATCTAGTGCTTTTGGTGTATTATTGCATCTAAAAGATGCAGGACTCTCTTGACATTCTTCTTCTAATACTTGAATATATTTCTTGTTACAGTGTTCCAGTCGGTCAAGGATATGGATTAACTGAGACATTCGCAGGGGCAGCCTTTTCTGAGTGGGATGACCCAAGTGTGGGTCGTGTTGGTCCACCTCTGCCTTGCTGCTACATTAAGGTGCCTTTCTTTCTTTCTTTCTTCACATCAATAATTTTGGATTATATGTAAGTGTTCGAAGATCATACTTTTCTGCACACAAAGAAGATTAAAAGTTTCAGTTAACTGACTTTGATCATCTTGTACTGTTAGGATCTAGTTATGTTTTGATGTCACTTGCAATTAATCAACTCTTATAACTTGTCAAAAAGGCATCCTAAAGATTGTACTGTTTGGGACATACTTTTTTTAGGACCATCAATATAATGAAAGTTCGAACTGGTCTTCATTCATGTGGGCTATATTTCTTCATAATTTTTCTGTCTTCCATGTCCATCAATGGCTTATTGTGGTTACTCTAAGATAGTGCTCTGTAAATATCAATTCCCTGAAATAGATATATGTATATAATAGATGGGCCATGGGTGGTTGTCCAATAATAGGCTTTAAGTATTTCCAAATGCCACTTAAGCAAATAAGACTTATACCACAAAACCCATGCAATATAAGATGCATAACCAAATAAAAGCTTCTACCAAATAAGGCTCCTAGCAATATAGAAGACCAGGAACATGGATTAACTCTATCAATGTTGCTCTTGTTAACCTAGAAATCTTGTGTGAATCCTGATCAACTGTAGTTGGTTTTTGGATGGACCTATTCTGCTTACATGAGGATGGACGTACTTCTGCTTGTGATGATGACATGACTAGTAGTGAGGAGGAGACTGTTAAAAGAAGTAGGCTATTATCTTGTAGAACAAATTGTTTATTATTCATCATAAGATGATCTGTCCATGGTCCTGTTTGTCTGTTCTCTCATCTCATTTGAAACCATGAAGGGAATCACTTTTGCCTTGCAGTTACATCTTTACATGATTCAATTAAAGTTTTTAGTTTATGAACTTGTTCATGTGAGTGTTTCCTTTATTTATCTATAATTCTCTTTACATGTCTAATATTCTTCTTGTATTTTTTATATAGCTTATTTCTTGGGAGGAAGGTGGTTATACAATCTTTGATTCTCCAATGCCTCGAGGAGAGGTGGTTGTTGGTGGATATAGTGTAACAAAAGGTTATTTCAAAAATGAGGCAAAAACAAATGAGGTTTACAAAGTAAGGTTCATTACTATGATGTTTCTCCTTAATTATATAGCACAATGGCACTGAAATTTGTCCACGTCCTTCAGCTGGATGATAGGGGAATGCGATGGTTTTATACGGGTGATATTGGCCAATTTCATCCTGATGGCTGCGTTGAAATCATTGACAGAAAGAAGGATATTGTGAAACTTCAACATGGAGAGTATATATCTCTTGGAAAGGTACCTGAAGCTTTTCTTTTTTTCCTTTTCTAAATATGTTTTATGCTGTATATTTAGATGAAAAAAATTTACATTCCCTTTCCTCTTTCTCTCAGGTTGAGGCAGCTCTGGCCGCAAGCAATTATGTGGATAACATTATGGTCTATGCTGATCCCTTTAATAATTACTGTGTTGCCTTGGTTGTACCTTCACATCAGGTCCTAGAAAAGTGGGCTCAGAATGCCAGAATAGAATACAAAAATTTTGAAGAGCTGTGCCAGAATGATCAAGTCATCCATGAAGTCCAGCAATCTCTTTCAAAGGTTAGAGTGCAACTAGAATAATTATCTTTTCCTTCTTTTCTTTTTTCCTTGTTGTTTGTGATCATGTTACGGCTTTTAATAGATGGCTCCATGAGGATTACGTGTAATTAATTGTAAGCTATTAAAATGTTGATAGCGAAACCAGAGCATGCACTACTAGGCATGACATGTGCAAATTTTACTGTGACATTACAGTGTTTTAAATATGTAATTCGTGGATAGCCATCCTGCATCTAACATTTACATAATTTGTGTTCATTGTGCAGGCAGCAAAAGCTGCTAAGCTCGAGAAGTCTGAAGTTCCAGCTAAGATAACATTGCTGCCTGGCCCGTGGACACCTGAATCTGGACTCGTCACCGCGGCTCTCAAGTTGAAGAGGGAACAGTTGAAGACCAGATTCAAAGATGAGCTCCACAAGTTATATCACTAAACCTCAAGTTGTTGCTACAGTATCATGGTGGCTCACCGTAGTACCATGTTAAGTAATGATTTTCTTTTCTCTTTCTTTTTTTTTTCTTTTTCTTTTCTCAATTTGGAACTTTGCTACTTATCTGTGGTTAAAATAAATAAAAGGCCCCCATGTATCTCAAACCAAATTATATATTGATACCTGCAGCTGATAACTGCTTAGATGTCTTTCTTCTTTTTCTACCAACTCTCTGCTTGAATAAGTGCCTCACAGTGCCCGCATTAACTGAAGCAGAATTCATTCTGTAACTTTTTGTCCAGTTCATGTGGTGAATTTTCAATCGAATTATTTTGTTCCTTAATGGATGCAGCAGGACTAGTTAATCTGCAAAGTTATTTTTGCTGCAGAGTTAATGCATGTTGTACTGAGAGGGGGGGAGATGTATGCAGTCTCATTTTTATTTCTTGAGATACTATTTCAGTTTTCACCAAGTGGCAGAAATTATCTTGGATTGTTGGATTCTTGCAACTTGGCAGCCTACATTTGTTGACCAATTGGAAACTTGCTATGTGGAAATCTTGGGTATCAGATCAGATAGCGAGTGAGAACTCAACCTATTGATATAACTCTTTAAAGCATCATTATTATCATCCTTCACGTATATATAGATACTTAGATCTAGATAGACACACCTATTATTCTGACAAAAGTTGATGAGGAAGTGCAACCTGGATCTTTCATCTATGTCAAAATGAACACCACTATGGATAGAGGTATCATGCGTTTCTGAACCATAACATGTCAGACGATAAGAAAACAATTTATGGGAGGCGGTGGGCTTTTGCAGGATGTATAAAAAGAATCCTTCCTAGAATAAATAGGACTCCTATGTAAACATTCTAAATAGAATTCTTCCTAAAATAAATAATTTTAAATTGTAAAAATTATAATACACTTTAAAACTACTTTTTTCTTCAATTTCTTTATTACTGATATAGAGATGTATTTATAAAGTATATAAGGCCCTTTTTTATTTTTCTTATTTTATTTTATAAAAGTGTATAAATATATATGGTAAATTATATATATTTAGAAAATAAGAGGCTCCTTTCTAAGTGGGGCCTTAGGTGCCGGCTCAAAATTAATAAGCAAATTAACTAAATATGTTGATAATGTTTAGCACGACGGTTGAAGGTGATCTATCGTGAAAATTTTACGTGGAAATTATGAAACACATGATTTAATCCCGATGTGATTGATTCTTAAGAAGGTTTGACTTTTTCGTTAACATTAAGATGGTTAACTATTTGTCTAGCTTATGACTAACCTACGTTGTAAAATTGGAACTATACTATAACTCTCAAATTATTTGCTGAAGCACTAAATTTCTTACCAAATAATAAATCACTCTCAAATAAAACTATTTACAAAGTCATGCCCTTTATCAACGGCTTACTATTAATTCACCGGAAACAACTCCTTTTTAAGATATTATACTACTTAGATCGCTAGCTCTCGATTTAGCGGTCAACGATTTACCAAATATTTTGCCAGATTAAATTGGTAAAAGCTCCTTTTAAGAGTTCATGATCTATATAAAGACCCCAAAAAGAATCCAATTATAAATCTAATTAACCGCTTTCCAAATTTGTGAAGGAGACGTTCCGACGACCTTCCAAATAAAGCAGCCATATTTGGCATAATATCTACTGGGAGTATCCCCACTGTATAACGAGCCAACCCGTTACCTCCACATCGGCAGGCTGGGTCCCACCTAGAATTGAGGTTGGGTCACTCGCGGTGGTGTCACCGCCTACGCCTTGACTCTTCGGTTGTCCAATAAAGTTGATCTGGTCACCCGCAGTGATCCTACGGCGTCTTCCTTTAAATAGCGGTCGTCCTCTTCGACCAGTGTTGCTCTCCAAGCTTTCTATTCTCGTTCTTGGGAGAAGAAGACATGGAAGGGATCCTGGTGGGGCCTTCGACAAAGGTGAGGGTTTTCGCACCAAGATTCGCGCAAGTGCGAGGTGGGTGCGGGGGAAATCTCCACCGGAGTGCGAAGTTTGCGGGGATTGTGATGGGTGGCTCGCGGAAATCGACTCCTCTCCGTTGCGGGCAAGGTGAAGAGGTCTGTGAGACAAAGAAGCAAGATTTTTTCTATTTGAGTCTTCTTTATTTAGGTTTGTTTGTCTTGGATTTGTCTAGGAAGTTATGCAACTTATGCTTTTTAGTGGAAGAATTTGCTAAACTATCGGTGGATTAGTTAGGTGAATAGTTAGTTTGTTACTTCGGGTTGTTTGTGATCGTGAGTAAATTTTCTCCAATAAATGTTGGTTTTTGATTAAGTGGATCATATAAGTTTGTGAAAAAGGAAGGGCATTAAGATGTTTCATTTATGTATCGCTATCTACAAGGACACTACTTCTGGCTATAGATTTAGAAAATTCCAGGAGAAGTAGTTTGCCATTTTTGTGACAACTATTTATCAAATTAGATTAAAGTAATATTCTAGGTAATTTTGTCTTTGCAAATTTTTCTATATGTCAAAGTTAAATGTTACTTGTAAATTTATTAGTTTTTATTGTATATGTACGAAGACTTGGAATACATATATTCTTTTCAAGTATTTGTCGTTTGGAGATTACGTTCAAGAGCTGTCAAGGGATGGTAAAAATTAAGATCTTTGAAAACGTTTTGCAAGATATTCCTATGTGACAGTCTCCGGTTGAAAAAGATTATAAGAAATATACTAGCCTGACTCTATTGGTTGAAACGTTGGAGAAATGGCATAGTTTATCTTTGGATGTTGATGAAAGTTGAAATGAAGGTGTTGAAGTGACAAATTGATGGACAGATTTGGCCTGTTAGTTCTGCTTTCTATATCTTGGCCCTCATTTTTTGCTTTCTTATATGCTAAGTGATGAATAGATTTTGCACGTTTATTTTTATATGCTTACTTATTGATGGACTTATTTCTTATATTATCTGTTTCTTACCATGTTTGCACCATTATCAATTTTGTAATTTGTTCATAGAAGGATTCTGCTCTACATACATATTATATTCCTTCTTGCAGGAGTCCCCTAGTAATCCTTGCACTCTTACGTTCAATTATGACATTATGAACTCTGTTGAAGTTAGAGACTGGGAAAGTGGAAAGTCACTAAACGACATAGCAGCAAAGCAAGGGATTAAAATCAGAAGAAGCTATCGTACTAAGTACTTTTCTGAGGGCTTGGAGAGTGGGCAAGCCACTCCCCGCAATATCCTAGAGAAAATCATATGGGACAAGGAAGTGGAAGTTTCACAGGTACTGCAAATTTCTCCTTAGTAAATTAGCTCAATCATTTTTTTCTTGATGAAGGAAATAATGGTATGTTGTGATTTTTGGATGTGTAGTTCAAAGAGGTGAAATCACTTGACATGTTGAATAAATCTATTGAAGATGCTCCTCCTGTTAGAGATTTTCATGGGGCTCTCAGGGCATCCTATCATCGAAATGGTGTTCCGGCATTGATAGCTGAGGTGAAAAAGGCTTCCCCGAGCAGAGGCATTCTGAGGGAGAACTTTGATCCAGTGAGTTCCACATACCTTCCATTCCTTTAATTAACAACAGCCAAGGAATGATTAATTAATACTGATTTTAATAACATTTTGTGTAAGTTCTTGAAATAATTTTTTTCTTTTTGTTAGAGTATAAAAGAATAAAATCACAATTCTCTTATAGCTTAAGCTTTTAAAGTAGTTAGTGAGTTAATATTGTTTAACTTGATGTGCTTGCTTATAATACTTTGGGCAACAAAAGCATAGTCGTTAGTATAGTCTACTGGCAGATGAAGTTTGACGAGTAATGTACTTAATGGAGTTGATGAAGTGCTAATGCTGAGGTAAACTAGGCATATAGATTAATTCTCTAGAGAACTGAAAGTTCTGAATTTCCTCCAAAACTGTTGTGTTAAATTTGTATTCACCTTTAGCTCTATATTGGGGAACTCCTAATGCCATGTGCTAATCACTGCAAGTAGATTTTCAGGTGAACTTTTCTTAGACGAAGATTAAATGTTAATTGGTGCTTCTTTTATTCTTGCATTGTCTTAGAATAATATGACTGTCGAAACCTTATTGGCTAAGGCACAATGATCTGTTCAACATTCACATGTTTGCCACTTTTTCGTTATTTATAAAAGTAGGCTTTTACTACTGATGATGTTTGTGACAGGTTCAAATAGCTTGTGCTTATGAGAGGAATGGTGCCGCGTGCTTAAGCATCTTGACAGATGAAAAGTACTTTCAGGTGAGATTTATAGAATTATAGCTAATAACTATTAATATGTGCATCTACTCATCCAAAATGTGCACCTCAATAGCATTAGCTTGGTGGCCTCCATTAATTTGTTGACTATATAGGGAAGCTTTGAAAATCTAGAGGCTGTACGTAGAGCGGGGGTACAGGTATGTATCTGCACAATTCATTCAACAAAACTGAATTAATTTTTAATGATGATAATTACTTCCATTTAATCTTCTTACTCTGCAAACTCGTTTAATGGAATTAAAATTGTGTAATGGGAAATTTCAGTGCCCTCTTCTTTGCAAAGAGTTCATCATTGATTCTTGGCAAATTTATTATGCGCGTTCAAAAGGTGCCGATGCTGTTTTATTAATTGCTGGGGTGTTGCCTAATCTGGACATCAAGTACATGACTAAGATATGCAGGGAGCTTGGTTTAGCAGCACTTATTGAGGTCGGACTTTTTTTCTTCAAATTGTGCATCATATTGCCTACATCTTATGTTGATTCTGAGAGTCATTCCTATATATAAAGCATAATAAGAAAAAATTTGGACAACCAAAATGGAGAATTTATATTCTCCAGATGTGGAATTACGTTGGGAAATTTTGGGGCTTTTTAGAAGAAGTTAGGGCCCGTTTGATTTCATGTGTTTCAAGATGCAACATCTGTAGTACTAGCTGAGAAACCAATGTAAACAAAAGTCTTATATCCTCTATATTATCTTCCCATTTGGTCGAGGGAATATGTTTTGACATCCACATAATTGAAATGGATGTCATGATGCAATATTTGAGCTCAACTTATTTCTTGGAAAAATATTTCTGATATTTCTGAGGATGCAGTTTTTCTAAATACCTGAAGCCAAATGGTCCCTTAAAGTTTTTCAAACATTGATAGGATTTAGATTTTTCATCTGCTTGTTATCTACATTGGCACTTTAGAGAATTATACTTTAAGGATGTCAAATATTTTTTTAGCTGTAATTCCTATATCTGCAATCATTTCAGCTAAATATTTTCTGCATTTAGAATATACGTTCAAGCAAATACTAAACTTAAATCTTGGTTTCTTGGTCAGTCTTATCTGCAGATTGATGTTCTATTGAAGACTAAGCTACTTTTGTGAGAATTAGAATGTCAACAGTCGTACATTTTCTTCCGTTTTAGTCCCTACATGACAATTAGTTATTCTTCTACATTCTCTCCATGTACATCAGATCTATTGAACCCTGAGTCTTTCATGGTAGAGCATTAAAAAAACTTTTATGATTTTTTCCCTCTTTAGTTATGTATTATGTAGTCTGATTTAAAAATTTTAGGTGCATGATGAAAGAGAAATGGATCGTGTACTGGGAATAGATGGGATTCAACTTATTGGCATCAATAATCGAGATCTCGGTATGCTGTTCTATCTGCAATTTTGCACGGGCCTTTTCAATCATCTTGTATTATCTCAGATAGTAAAATCTTATTAAATAATTCTCTCCTGCATCGCTGTCTATTGTTCCTATAGTAGAATCCTAAGTATTCCTAATGGTTCTTGAGTAATTGTAAAAATGATTTTCTTAAAGCACTGACCCTTTATTATGAAACCTATTCAAAGTTTACAGTACCCAAATTATCGATTTTATGAAACCTAAATGTATTCTTAATGTCTTTCTTCTGTCTTCTATACATAAGTTCTGATTGAAACGAAGTTACTTGAGGCATGTGGGTTATCTCTTAGTGGCTCTTGACATGGCTGGTATGCCTTGACTTCCATATGAAGTGTCATCGACATGTTGGCATGTAAGTATGCAACACATCATCACAGTATGTTTTGATGTCTACATCTCCTGGTCAGCATAGCAGCCTTGCTGAACAGCACATTGTCCATGATTCACTGTCTGAAATCTTTGTTTAACTACAACGGTAAAAAATTACTAATGTTGTCGATATAACAGTAATTGGGGACTCAGCTCTCAACTCTCAAGTTAGACATTTCTTACTGTTGGGCCAATATCGTTTGGCTGTTCAACAAGATATGTAGTAAGCACTGTAAAACAGCGAAAATAAATCTGAGAATAGAACATGTTATCAGTCACCTGAAATAATGCTGGAGAAGCATTTGAGAACAGAAGTCATGCACAAGATTACAAAGGGGTCAGGTTTTGTGTTAGATGCAATTTCCACTGTGAAAAAGGATGGTTAGCACTTAGGAGATGATAAATCTGCAGTAGTTAGCACCATAATTATTTTCAGATGTCAATGGACCAATTGTTGTATGCAAGACAGCTCTCTTGATAACCTTTTGAGGGATTTTATTTCTGCTTTTCAAATTCTCAATTGTGAACTTTCTGTTGTTTCATATGTCATATTTATCTATATATTTACTTGTTTTGTTTCAACATCTTGCATTTTCTAAAAGTACTTTTAATTTGCAGAGACATTTGAAGTAGATATTTCAAATACGAAGAAGCTTTTGGAGGGAGAGCGTGGTGAGATTATCCGTCAACGAGGAATTACTGTAAGTGGACTTTTGCATCTCCATTCCTGATATAGTATTTTTTTTTAAATATTAATTTCAGTTCGATACATTTTTCAGGGAACTATCCTTGTAGTTCAAGCAGCTTTATGATATGGACTTCTTGAATCATGGTTGTCTCATTGTCTGTCACTAGAATACCTTACATCATATCTAGGGCTTTAAGTAATTAGTCCAAGTAAAGCCTCATCTTAACTTAAAAACTAAGTATTTTCTTTAGATCTTTTATAATATGTAAGATTGATTTCTGGGAATATTTTCTAGGTATTGAAGAATAAATGCCACCTGTTTTGGCATAATTAATTGAAGAGTTGAATTAGTTGCGGTATGACATGTTTCCGGATTGTAATGAAGCTGCAAATTTGAATGTTCATAATAATTTCTTTATAGAGATTTTCATTATATTATAAACTGGTCATAGCAAGAATTACCTACAATTCTGACGCACCTCCTACCTTTTTTGTCCATTAGTTTTCTTGAATTATGGAAGCTGTTGATTCTTTTAAGTCCAACATTTCAGTAATAATCTTATATATTATTTATTTTATTTTTATGCAATGTCCTTTTCCGTTGCCTTGAGTTCAAATACTTGGCATTTCAGGTGGTGGGGGAATCTGGGTTATTTACCCCTGAAGACATTTCATATGTGCAAGATGCTGGAGTTACAGCAGTAAGTCTACAATTTCTCTAAATTACTAGTAGTGGAAGTTTGGAATATAAGTATATAAGTGGCTCTCGTTCTATGATCTATGCAGATTACCTGATAATCTATTATCAAGAAATTGAATAGCTATCAACTGGTTTAAGTTATGTAGTTGTTTAGTGTGTCATGTGCTTCAGGTTTTGCAATTAGTTAGCATCATTCATCAGTGGCATGCCATCTTGAAACAGAGCATGCCGCTGCCCTTGTTCTCGTTGAAGTCAAACAAACTTGTTTCTAGCTGCAATATAATAATTGTTGTAGAGATAATTAGGATTAAAGAGAGATCACGTTAAGATAGGAAGTCAAAATTGATGTACCATGATTGTCCGCCAATGTGCAATTCGTGTTTCTTTTCACTGATTAATTGGTCTGCAGTAGAAGATTATGCAAGTTTTCTTAGGATCAATGGGGAAACTGAGTTCTATCATATTATTCAGTAACTAATCTAGCTCCTGTATTGCATAACAGTAGCACAGAGAAGTTCTCGTCCTAGTTTAAAGTTGTGAATCCAAACGATCAGGCATGATAAATTTCATTTACTCAATTGCAACTAGACCTGTAACTATACAAGCAATTGTTCATTGTTCAGCTTGATTATTATCACGGTTAGGAATCTTTCTCTTGCTTTCTCTTATAGAATGTGAAGTAATAGTCTTTTACTTAATTGCAACCAGATCTTGTTAATAAACTCTTTAATCTTTTCTTTGTATTGGTTAAATTCTCCTGCGATCTAAAATACTTGGATGAGAAGATTAAACTCTTTTACTACTGATTGCAGGTTTTGGTTGGGGAGTCGCTCATCAAGCAGAATGATCCTGACCAAGCAATATCAGAGCTATTTGGTAGAGATATATCTGTATGACTGGAGTACCTGTTCGAAAGTTCATCGGCAACCTTGCATGTAACCTAGAGAAGGATCTAGCTTTTGATCCCATAGGCCATAACATGGAATAAAGGCCTCATATAAGTTAATGAAGTGTTATGTATGATCTGTTGCATTCTATTCTGTTAACATAACAAAGAAATTATTCCTCAAAATGAGAAATGGAAGATCCGTTTAACTTACTCTTATCTACTTTGAACTTAAGCACTTATACGGACTTGACCTTATTACAGTCTCAGCTAAGTTGTATCCATTAATCAGTCATTAATGGGAGTATAAGAAGTTTTATTTATCCCTGTTGGATTTGAGAATGATTTGGCATAGCTCCATAATTTAGCAATTTATGGTGAAAAATATTGGCGCTAATGAACTTCTTCGATTTCAGCATATACATCATTTAAATTTGCCCTCTTATTTATTTTTGTGGTTTTAATATTTTTAAAAAGAATTTCCATATTTTACTAATCCAAATTACCTTCTTTTAAAAAAAAAATTTATCCAAAATACTATATCCAGCTCAGAATACCCTTAACTAAAATACCTCACCAAATCTTAAATACCTTTAACCTACACTAAGGAGAGAGGATGTTGGAGAAGAATAACTCCCTATATTTTTATTTTTATTTTTTCTGATTGAATGTGATTCGGTCCCTCTTAATATATTGTCTAAGGAAGATAACCAAATGGTGTTGCTGTTAACCTAATTCTCAGGATGTTTTACTTACAAATATTTCAGTAAAAACGTAAAGCTTAATCATAAATATTAAAAATGCATGGTGTAACTCACAAATTAGCCAAAACATTTCTCTACATAATACGAAGCTGGCTATTAGTCTGCAACCCAAATCTTAATCCTGGACCAGTATCAGTTCAAAGATCAAGTTTGTACTTGTACCCAGTTCAGGTCATGATTTCTAGATCGAACGGAGTGATCCCTCGACCTCTCTCTCTATCCCTCCTTTAAGCTTTGGGGGTGTGTTGTTATCTTTTATCATCCGGTGAAAGATTTGGCGAGAGCACAGCAACAAAATCTTCAACCTTAAATATGCGGAGCTCGCTGGTCTATGTTCGAAATAGAAGTCTTACTATCCTATCTAGGGGTGAAAACGGATCGAATACGGATCGGATAATATTCAACCTATATCTGGATCCATATTTTTAGTTTGCATACGAATTCGAATACGGATATTGGACGAATAGCAAAATTTAAAACCATATCCTAACTAAACATATACGGATAATTTTTGGATAAATGATCGGATCTTAAATGGATATTGATTGAATTTAAAATAATTATAATATCTTATTTAAAAATAATTAATATAAAATTATTAAGAGTTTTATAACAAATAATTTTTTTGTATGTCAAATATATAAAATTAGAGAAATTAATCTCTATAAATAATATATAACGTATTATTAGTAATAATATTAATATTTACTATTTAACTAAGCAAACTAAAAACTGTAAATCATTTAAAAAAATATGAGGGTAAACGGATATCCGATATCCGTAGCCGAATCCGAAAAATATATCCGACCCGTATCCAAATCCGTATCCAAATTTTTTTTAAAAATTCTATCCGTATCCGAATCCGAATCCGAATCGGATAGAAGCTTTTTATCCGAATCCAATCCGAATCAAGTCGGATAGCGGGTCGGGTTGAAGTTAATCCGATCCGTTTTCACCTCTAATCCTATCCCATTTTATGTTCTATTTCCTTTTCCTCATTTTATAATCCTTATAATTTGTAAGTTTGTAATTTCTTCACCTAATTTTTATAACTCTACCTTTCCCATTATTTATTTTAAAAAAAAAGTATTTTACAAATTACACTTTATATTTTATTTACTTTGTGATTCATATTCTATTTTATTTTTAACTATTTTATAATTAAACTCTTCTTTTTTATCTATAATTCTCGTTTAACACCTTGACGCTATTTTGACTAATTGATATCGATCAAATTACTAAAATAATTTCGCCGCTATTTTTTCACTGTGCCCCTTCTGTTAACAAAGGGCATGAGAAATTTAAGTATTTAAAATATATTTTGTTTGGTATTTGAATAATAAAATAGATAAAATATAAGTGTAATCTATAAAATTCTTTTTTAAAAAAAAAACTCGATTATCAATAACGCTGGGATACGATTAACTTGAACGTGTCACATCTACGTCCACGTGGGGCCATGAACACGACCCAAATGTCCAAACCCAACGAGTAAACCGCCCCACTTGAAATGGATATGCACATATAAATACTCCATCCTCTCCATTCGATCCATTAGTAAGTAAAACCATGGCAACCCGAGAAAGTACGCAAACCAAGGACAAAGAGCTCCATGGAGGAGATACTGGGCAAAGGGAGAAGTCCAACGCCGGGGAGGCAGCGGAAGCTATGCACCGTGACTGCCATCTCGTCGTTCGCACGTCGATCGAACGGATGACGTGCGAAGGTGATCAGAGTAATGAAGGTGATACTAGGGGAGATGATGGGTCCGGCGACGTCGGACGGCGGTGCCTCGGAGTTGCGCAACAAGCCGATCACTTCCGGTGCGTCGAGGCAGTTGATGATTCTTAGGAGTAGGGTCTGAGAGTTGAGTTTGATGTTACTTATGTTGTTGTTTTAGTGTGTTCTTTGTTTCAGGCTCGTAAGTGTGGTCTTGTGATGTGTAATTGTTATTACTCAAACTTTAGTTGTTCATCACTTGGATGATCCAAAGTTTGGTTGAGATTTTACATTCTATCAGCTAAATAATCCATCTTCCACAACTTTGCGGCTCAAACTCACTGATATAAACGATCACTGAGAAGTATTGGTGAGAAAATAAGGTGATGGTCATTCAATACAAACCCCGTGCTTTGGCAGATTGGTAAATGGCTAGAGAAACGAGAATCTCCGATCTCCGATCTCCGACCTACAATAAAAATAGAAAGGGGAAAAGGAAAAATACAACGTTCCCTCTCGCCGGAGGAGGATCGAGGGAGGAGCACAACACTGCTGCATGTTATTCCATTGGCCATCTATAACCATACTAACCTATGCCTGCTTATGATCTCTTAGGTATTGAACGAATTTATCCACGTACATCTCCTGGAGTTCCAGATTACCACATATATCTTTCATCTTCCTAGCATTCTCTCTGACCTCCTCTCCCTCTTCTTCCACCAACACAAGCCTCAAGGCCTTCATCACTGCATCCTTGGTAAAAGACCCATCTTCCTCATTCCTCTCAATCTCTACCCCAACCTTCTTCTCCGCCATGACCTGCGAGTTGATCCCCTGGTCGAATATCATCGGCAGCATCACGAGCGGCCGCCCGAATGCCAACCCTTCGACGAGCGAGCTCCAGCCGCAGTGAGTCAAGAAAGCGCCGACCGCCTCGTGGCCAAGAATCCCGACCTGCGGCGCCCAATCCATGGCGACGATTCCACGCCCGGCAGTCCGGTCGATGAAACCGTCGGGCAATAAATCGACGGTCTCCGCCATCCCTGGCGGCCTCCGCAGAGCCCAGACGAAGGTGAAGGTTGAGAGTTCTAGGGCTAAAGCCAGCTCATGATAGAGTTCAACGCTCAATGCAACCTCACTGCCTAAAGAAACATACACCACCGAGCCTGAAGTTCTCTTTGACAAAAAATCAAACATCTTCCCTGCAATAAACTCCGGCCTTTCAGGAGTAAGCAAACCGACAGGAACGAACGGGATTTCGAAGGATTCCTTCAAAATCCTCAACCATTCGCCGTCGAACTCATCGCAACCTCGAATCGCGACGAACTTGCATCTCCCGTACACCGTCTTCCACCTGTCTTGGACCTTAACCTTGGGCACGTCGGGGTGCTCGTTCTCCATCACCTGCTTGATCTCGAAGCTGCGTATCCGAAGCGGCAACGGGAACGAGGAAGGGGAGAACTCGTTTTTGAGGATTATAAACCCAAAAAACGCCGCGAAGAAGGACGGGAACGTGTTAAACACCGCGCAGGGGACGCCGAGCTCCTCGCCGATCGCCGGGAGCCAGAAGGGCGCGAAGTCGTGGACGATCCAGTCGGGCTTCGGCGAGAGGTCGCGAAGGAAGTCGGCGACGGGCTGCCTGAGCTCGTCGAAGGCGTCGAAGAGGAAGTCGGCGATGGGCCTCGGGAGGTCGGTGGTGGACTCGGCGTCGGCGATGGTGGAGTGGGAGGAGTGGGGGAGGGGGAGGGGGACGAAGCGGATGAGGGAGGAGAGGGAGGAGGGCAGCTTGGGAAGACGGTGGAGGTTTCGAGGGGTGGAGAGGAAGGAGATCCGGTGGCCGAGGGAGGCTAAGATCTTGGAGAGGTGGAGGTAGGGGATCATGTGGCCGAACGCCAGCCATGGGAAGAGGACGATGTGGAGAGAGTCTTCGGCCATCGGTGATCGGGATCTTCTTCCGGTTAAAACAATCTCTAGTTTCTAAATACGTTTTCCAAGCTAGAGGCCGAGAGCCCGAGAGGGTCTTCGGCTTGGTCAAACATCTTTCGATTATAATATATTTAACTCTATACATTATAATAAGCAACACGTGAGCATTTAAGAACTTCCCGACATAGTAGTACTTTATTAAGTTATATATTTTAAACAATATTATCCTAAAGAAAGAGTTGTCATACAGTAATAAAAATATCTATAAACTAATATTAATAGATAATTATTAAAAATGCTAATTTTAGTTTTCTTTTTTTTTTTAAACTTCTAGTAAGTTAATTATAGGGGTCCTTTCTAAAGAACAAAGTTCAAAGGTTGAGATCTAACTCTTCTTCCCTCTAGGATAATTCATCCCACTCTCAAAAAATAAACCATGAAGTCTTCCTCCCTCTTCATGTCATCATGCCTGCAAATCAATTTCAGGACTGAAGCTAAGGCAACCCTCATCTTTTGTTCTCCTGTAGTGCATTAGTGAGATTAGCAAGATGAGACAATTGATGAATATGTAATTTAGGGGAAGATTTTCTTTAGATAATGTAATTCTTTTTTAAGATGGTGTTGATGGGCTCAAGAAATTTGTTGCTCTATAAATTCCATGGATCATGCGTCCTTAACAACATGAGTGTAGTTCTCGCTATTAATTTCCGCAAAATCTAGTAGAACAAGAAGATATCAAGAAAAGTTTATCATCTGGGACTCATCTATTCCACTAAGACCTCTTTTCAGTGTAATATGTAATTCTATCTCAGGTATAGCTTTTCTTAATTACACGGAGACGAAACTAATTAATCCATCAATTCTAGCCTGTTGGATTAATTAAAACACAGAATTAGAAAAATCCAATAGTCAACAGCAAATTATTAGAACAACATGGTTAAAAACTGCTCTGACATTATATAATCTGCGAAGATATAATGGTGGATGATTTGTCCATCACTGAAGCAGTTCATAGACTTCATCTTCGCCGCTATTTCGATTCTAGGATGGTATCAATCTCATTATGAAATCCAGAAAGAAGTAAAGAAGAAAGCTTTTGGATATTTAGCATTACCGAGAGGGTATCACCACAAACAGAATGGAAAATTTACAACACAAAAACAAGCATTAATGTTTCTATGTTACGATAAAAGAAGCAACAACAATTGTAAACCAAGTATTTCTGGGTTGAACTAAGCATACTTGTGCTGCCACACTACTTCCTTAATATTCTCACATTGGGGAGACGATGAACCTGTGGGTAATCAAATCTGTCCAGCTCCTTCAAATATATCTGTGCACTAAGATGATCAATACCACTAAGCACATTTAAGTTCTTACAACGATGTAAATGCAGCACCTGAAGATTTCGCAGTGCACCTTTATCTATCACCACTCCATTCAATCCGCTCATGTTTACAAGACAAAGGGTCTTCAAATTTTCGTAACTTCTCACTTGGAAGTGCAACCATTGACTATCGTATGCCTCATCTAGAACTAGGCACACCAAGTTCTGCAGTTCTGGAAGATAGGGTATTTGGTTCTCCCTTCCACTTAGTCTAGACCCAAAGAGATACAAGTGTGTCAAGTTGCGTAGTAAGCTGAACCACTGAGGAACGTTCCCTAAACGACCATTCAATATAAGCTTCTGAAGTTGAGGTGGAGGAGGAGAGAGATTATCCAACCTTAAATTTTGGCCCGTTGATGCCTTAATAGACAAGCGGTGAAGGTGTTCCATCTTGCTTACACAATTGCAGAAGATAATTCCATGTTTTGCATCCAATCTTGTAACTCCGAGGCTTCTAAGCTTTGTCAAGTTTCCAAGTTTAGTTAATACATCATTGTCTGCCTGGATGCTCCTTAGTGTCTGCAACTGCTTCAAATCACCTATATCTGATGGAGCCGCATTGCCTCTTAAAAAGCCACCTACATTTAGATACTTCAGCTTATGAAAGTCTATGTCCTCCACGAATAAATGTCTCAGGTTCTGAAGCTTAATTACTTCTCGAGGCAGCTGCTTCACTTTGGTTTTCCAGAGATCCAATGTCTGAAGGTTGTAAAGCTTTTCCAAAGAAGAAGGGACTTCCTCAACATTAGTCTCTCTTAAGCTCAAGTAGCGCAAGTTAAACAGACCAAAAATTTTAGGTGGCACCTCTGTGATAGGAACACCTCTCAAGTTTAAAACTCTCAGCAGCTTGAAGCCTGAACAAATCGTTTTTAGCGAAGAGAAGGAAAGGTCGCTGGTGAACACATGCAAAGTCCGCAGCCCGGCAAGATTTGAGCTCGACCGAGCTCCTTCAATGCTTTTGAGAAGAGATAAGCGGCGAGGTTTTATTTTTAGTTTCGCTATGCCATCAGGTTCCACCATGCACAAGTTTTCACCTTTCGCAATGGCAAGAGCTAACTCTCTCATGAGATCGTGAACTCGACATGCCTTTGGTCTTCCAGTGTCACTCCTCTTTGCAACTTGAAGCATGCTCCGACTGATGAGCTGGTCAAGATAGTTCTCCGCTATTTCTTCCAATGTCGGTCCTTGTGTCTCTTCAATGAAACCTTCTGCAATCCACAACTTAATCAACATGTTGGTCTTGATCGGGTAGTCCTCTGGAAAAAGTGCACAGTATAAGAAACAACGCTTTAGATAGTAAGGCAAGTGATTGTAGCTAAGCATCAGTGATCGTTCCATCGGTTTGAGGATCTCATTGTTACTCAGCTCCCACTGGAGATATTGACACATCCTCTTCCATTCAAAGGCTGTCCTCTGCTTCGAAGACATAAGACGACCAATCATCATAATCGCTAGCGGCAAGCCTTTACACTTCTTTATGATCTCTTCACACCAGTGCTGCAGATCTTTAGGACATGATGAACTCTTGAAAGTGGCTTTGAAGAAAAGAGCGCAGGCGTCCGTGTGTCGCAATCCTTCAAGGGCTAGACAGTTTCTCGATAGAGAGGAAGCTATATCACGATTGCGAGTTGTAAGCAAAATCCTGCTCGGAAAATCATTGTTAGGAAAATAATGAGACAATTCGTCCCAAACACGAACTTGCCATACATCATCTATTACGATCAAGTATCTCTTTTGAGACAAACATTCTTTAATTTCTTTTGTTAGAGTTGTCATATCCATGGTGTTGATGCAGAATGTACCCATCTTGCCCTTCATCATGCCTCCAAGCAGTTCTTCGGCCAGCCTGCGTAGTAGCTCCTCGATGCTCCAGGATTCAGAAACTGATAGCCAAGCGCGAGATTCAAAGTGCTTCTTTGATCTAGGATGATTATAGACTTCTCTGGCCAGAGTGGTCTTACCAAGACCACCCATTCCATGCACTGAAACAATTACGCGATGTTGTTCTCCACCCATCAGCCATTCAAATAATAACTCCCTGTTCTTCTCTATTCCCATTATACTTTCATCTTCATCAAAGAAGGGCTCCTCTCTACGAGTCTGGCTACTTCCAGCAGCAATTCTCTCTGGGGGATTTTGTCTCCAAATTTTATACCGTTCACATCTTTCTGGAATTCCACGGATTTGAGCCTTGACTTCCTGGATCTCTTTAGCAATGTGGTAAGAAGTTGGACGATCTGCAGGGTGATGGAGGAAATTGTGACCTAAACCAACTAGTCCACCACCACCATGACTATGTATGAAATCCATGAGCTCATCAAATATGTCCTCCACCTTGTATGTTGCCTTCTTTACTTGATCAATCCAAATGACCATGCTCTTGTCAAGGCTGTTCCCTTCAGCTTTCATCTTTTCAGCATCCTCTAGGAATCCTTGCATGCTTTCAAGCTCACTCTTGATCTCATCAAACTCTTTTCCAACTTCGGTTAGTCTAGCATTACGCAGAACTGAACCAAGGCCTCTTACAGCTTCTGAAATAACAGCACTAGTGATTTCTTGAATCACGAAAACCAGAATGGCGTCCAACATGTTTGTATTCCCAAATGTTTGTACTTCCTCGAACTTCAAACTTGAAACATATAAGATTGGATTGATTTGTAGAACAGGCAGGAATTGCAATATTGTTGACTTAGACACAAGGCGACTTGGTCTGTCTAATTGCAAGTTTACTAAGTCTTTGCCAGCATACCACATGGTTGACTAGAAATTTTCTTTTTTTTTTTTTAACTTTACCATCAAAATGAATTGATTGGGTATCTCTGAACAACGTGTTCATGCTTCTTTTTTTTTAATCTCAGCTAGGAAATAGGAAACCCAATATATTCTCTTTCAAATTCAAAGAATATATATATATATATCTATAGATTATGCTGAAGTAAGCAACTTGCTCAAATCTATATTGTTCAGTTTTACATGTCAGACAGGGAATCAAATACGAAACCAATTGAACAGCTAATGAAATCCATGGACACAACTGCAAAACGAAAATGAGACAGCAATGCAGGAGTGGGAACTCCAATCATACCCTGATCTTGAATGATATTCCAGAGATGTTGCTACTTGCTAGTATACAGCTCAACAAACGTGCTTCTTTGCAGGATCGTGTTACATTATTTTTTAACATCATAGAAAGAGAATAAACAGGATATTTGTTAATGTATCTTCATGATATGCAAGAAAAATTAAAAATAAACTAAGGAGCAAAACCTTCTGATGGACACTCAAGAAGTTGTCTTTTCTTTACGCAAGGTTGTTTGGATTTATTTGAAGTGTAGATATGCTACACGAATATTGAACCTCTCATTTAGATCCAGTTAATCTCCATCTCATATTTGTCAGGCTGTCATCAAAGATTGGCTAAGTAGCTATTCTTATCTACAACTTCCAGAAATTATGGATTATAAGTGTCACCATAGGGGCAGATCAGAGGGCTCAATTGCTTAAATTAGGTTAACTAAGTGGAAAATCTCATCGTTGAATGTAGAAGATGAATGCTTTTGGCGAAGAGAAGATAAAATATTTAGATCTTAAAACTCAAATGTTGACCTTGACTCGTTATTACTCTTTTTCCTTTTTTTCAGATGATAATTTTGCCCTAGTAGAGGCTGCATATATCGATCTTTGCATTGTTAAAACCAACTTGCTGGCATCCATCATGTAGAGAGTGACATTGCAACTCCCAATGGACACAAACCATCCAACTTATAGAATTGACCTTGACTTTGCTATGTCTATCTCTACATTTCTCTTTTATGATACCATGGTGGTCCTAGTAGAGGCTCATACCTTAACGTCTTGAAACTTAAAACCAACTTGTTGATATTTATTATGTGGAGAGTAACACAACATTTAATTCCCACTAGAGACAAACCATCCAACTGATGAGAGAGAGACACAAAGACTAGTTCATACAACTGGCAACATGCCTCTTCAATACGGCAGAAGTTGCTAAGTTTATATTCTGGAAAGGGACCAGAAGGAAACCAGCTTCATGCCATTGCTAGTTTTAATCATTAATCTACACAAATTGCTCTGTGGCTACTACATTATCCTAAGAAAAATATATAATCTCTATGTCACTTCCAATTAGGGCACAGAGTACATCAGGTATTACTCTAATTTCTCTGCATGAGCAACATGTATATAAATATGTCTGACAATAAAAAAAAAAAGCGTAACGCTGGATTGAGATAACTCTGCAATATATCTTATGGACACAGAAAATTTAGCATACCAGGAAACGAATTTACTCAGTTAATAGTTACTCGATTGTATTAAATGCCATATAAGAAACTTCTAAAGGAAACAAAAGAGGGATCTTCGGAATAGATGAGGCAGTCAACTCATTAGAGGAGAGGAAGTCCGTTTTTTTCTTTTATTTTTAAACAAATGAGAGGACGTGGTGGGTGACGAGCCTACTTATAGAATAACTTTTAATTTATTTAAACACGACCCATTTATTAATAAATTATTAAAACTTATATAAATTATTTGGGTTATTAAATAGATTTTTTTTCGAGTTATAAACAGCAAATTCTTTTGGATTATAAATGTGTTTTTTGTATTATAAAATGAGTTTCGGGTAATAGATAGGTTATCTTGTTACAATCGGATAAAGCATATTGACTCATTTATAATTTGAACTTAATTAAAATAAATTTAAACTCATCTAAACGTCAAGTTATTGTATTAAATTATTTTTAATACCCCTAATTAATCCTTATTTCATAATAATAGTTAAACGTCATTATAGCTTCTATTTGACTCATTTATAATATGAACTTAATTAAACTAACTAAAAGTCAAGTTATTGTATTAGATTATTACGTCGGGTCAATTTTTAATACCCCTAATTAATTCTTATTTCAGAATAATAGTTAAACGTCATTATAGCTTCTAAGCTTCAAATTAGCTTTCAGGACTGTCTCGTTCTTTTCTCCTCATAGCCCATATTTGCTTATATAACCTTTTAAAACACTTATTTTTTGTATAGGCACCCCTGAGTTAACTAAATCTTTCTCATATGAAAAAAGTACATTATTATTTCCAAACATACATATAAGAGATGATCTTTGTGCAAATTATACCTCATTTCATCACAAAAGAGAGAGAGAGAGAGAGAGAGAGAGAGAGAGAGAGAGAGAGAGAGAGATCCAAGTGTTTTTATTCGATTCCCCGTGAATGAATATTATTAGGAGTGTACATGTGATTTGGATTCGATGTGGCCCACTTTGTTGCAAAGATTGGCCGAATTATTCAACTATGTAAGTCTCTTCGTCTAATTTATAATTAGTCTGCAATATTCTTTCAAAAAGAGAGAATATTATGGTAACAATATATCAAAAAATATAGAGTAAGTCAAGTCACACCCAATACTTGTGGTGTTTAATTCTGTCATTCATTAACAGGGAGTGCATTGAATCTGTATCTAAATAATTGAAGTCACACCCAATTATTAGCTACAGGACAGGCAGCTTGAATAGCAATTGGTGGCCTCTGGAGTAAGTGGTCACATCCATCCTACATAAACCTATTAAATCAAACTGGATACAATTGGATAGGCATTACCACCAGAAACCAGAAAAGGTCTCAAGAATAAATATTCTAAGCTTGATAAAAACGCGTTCAATAATTCCCAATGGCTTTATCAAAAACATAATTCCACAAGTGTATGCCTGGTGTGGCATAAAGGGAAGCTAGAGAGATACTAAATTTACCTACAACCAGAGTTTATTTGTCTTCTAACATCAGACAAAGACAGCATAAGAATAAAAAAGGCCTGAATCATATAAGATCACAGCCATATACAATAATGCCTGCTTAGATCTGCCACAAGTGCATGGTCAGAAGAATACTCCACAGGTTGTGGCAGCTGCACCATCTTTATCTACAGTTGTAATTATTGTAGTGTGTGAACCTCGAATGAACTGTCAAACTACATCCACGAGAACAATAGCAGTAAAAGTAAAACCACTGATGCATTCCTGTGGTAGATAAGGAGCTCAACTTCCTCTAATGGTGAATCAATCTACCTTCGGTAATTCACTCTCTCTCAAAAAGGATAACAACAGTGGTACCTGGAATTGATTACAGCCATTTTGTTCAAATTGATTTTCTATATCACAAGATTTAAAAGCAGCAAAACCAATAAATGATGAATATTAAATAGCCAACATCAGCTTTTTGGTTCATCTGGCATTATAAATTCATATACATAAACAAATAGGAAACATCTCTTTTGCTCTTCCATACTCCAACCCCTCCAACACTCCTCACATTATCACATCTTCAACATACTTCTGCATTAGAATCCTGAATGATACATGCTGCCACTATAATCTGTCGTACGCCCAGAAAACAGAACATGCTTTCACAACATAACCAATAAATATTATAAAAGTATTGAATATCTAAGAATCGGCCGAACCAGCTTGCAGGCAGCAGAACCATTTTTTCTGCATAAGAAAGAAGTCCACAGTGATAACAGCTGAAGATAATGGAGAGAAAAACTTTAAATTAATTTTGCATGTTCGATAAAACTAAGTCTAATTACATCTGTAGTGAGTTCAGCTAAATATCAAGATACGAGTCAATCTGAGACTCAAGAGTTTTACTAAATACAGCATATAAAATAAGCAGAGAGCTTACTGAATTTGTCTTCATAGCATATGGCCCATTCTTAAATGTCTGGTCATCCTTCCCTGGTGAATCGGACTCATTTGTGGTGCCTCCTGTCTTCTTCTCATCTCTAGCTTTATTGAAGATCACAGTGAATCCCTCAGCAGATGAAGGGTCATTGACATCCCACTCACCAAATTTTGGCAATGGTCTTCCCTTGTCCTGCTAGAAGCCAAAGAATTTTTATTAGAAAAGATAAAATGATATTGCTAAGGAGAGATAGCACAACTTATTTGTTTTCAACTTATTCTAGATTCCTATATCTCTGCAATTATTTTTGAATGCCTGATTACTTTTGATTCTGCCAATTTTTTTCATGTTCCTCAGCAATGAATTATTTTCATTGTCATGGAATCTTGGTTTAGTTATTCATTTAATCATCGGCTTATAAATTATGCTCTCCGTGTTTAAATCCTACCTGATTCAAATTAGACTTTCTGCTAATATCAGGGTCTAAGTTCAGTACAAAACCAAACAGAAGTTTTGGTAAGAGGAAATGTTTGTGGTATTGTTGGGTTCAGCAATAAATTGGTTGACAAACAAATCAGGGCAAATAATTAAAAAGAAAGATACTTGGACAGGATCCATAAAGAGGTACAGAGCACCACTAAGATATATGAGAAACACTGGCAAGAAAAACTAAACATCAAAGAAGGGCTAATGTTTCAAAGTCAAAATACTTGGATCTAATGGATCTGTGGTAATACTTCACACGAGACCAGATTTTTAAGTGATTTGCAACAATAGCTAGAATAATAAGAATTAAGAAACTAAATATAATTATATATATTCAAAATGGCCATAATCATTAGATGACTCCACAGTTTCCCAACAGCCTGATATTACAAAGAGAACTATTCAGGTGGCAAAACATCTGATTAACAATACAGCCTCGTCATCAAAGCGCTTCTCAAAAAATTCATGAAAGAGAGAAAAAAATATATAAAAATCAAAAATTTCATATACATTCTCCATTAGGTTTCCTTACATGTTTGTTAAATAACAATAACTGGTTTTTCCTGATGATCTCATCATCCATTAAAATTATGTCTAAATCATATTTTTGGCACTCTTCCAAATAACCAGTACAGTTTATGGAGCACCAGTAGCAATTCAGCACTTACGCTGAACTTGATCGAATTGATGCAAATCAATACATATCAGGGCAAGGTTTGTGATAGAAGACAAGGTTCATGATAGCCAAATTTTCTTCAAAAATACAAAACAGATCCACTTACATTGATGAAATTTGTAAATTTGGTGGCGGTCAAATCTATCCAAAGAAAAGATCATAGGATGATTTGGCAAAATCAAGATGGTGCCTCATCGAATAAGCTTAGAAGGGCACCCAGATAAAGCTAAGATACTTTACAAATGTTGGATAACAAGCAACAAATGGTGGTCAACAAGCAATAATAATATTCAGCTTATCAAGCTAGAAACCTTGCAGAGAAAAGGGCTTATGACATTTCAACAAGTAAATGTAACCCAATTACTTACAGCGATTATGACATTTTAACAACAGCAAAGAAAGTGTCCAGAGTGTGAGCTCAGAGATTGAGATTATAAAAGCATGCATATAGAGTTAAGGCACAGATTTGCAAGAGCGGATATTAAATGATTCTACATCAACTTAATGCTTATCAAGTTTGAAAAATTGCCATAAAGAAAAGATTGTGATATCTCAATAACAAGTAGGTGTACTGAACCCATCAGAACAACAACAACAAGTCGTTCATACCAAATATTTGTGATCAGCTAATAATCATCCAATCATTGACATCAAAAATTTGAAAAAAAAAAAGGTACCACCTAATAATAGCCTTAATTGAGCTGGACGACTGACCCAATAAATACTGCAACTCCGTATTGCTTAAGAATACCCTTTAGGGCACTTATGACCATTAACAGCTACTTTATGAACCAAATAGCTGAAATCCTGTTTAGCTAAACATGCTAGGTAACAATATATCCAATCCAACCAAAATGGTCTAAAAAAAACCACGGGATTTTGCCTCTACTTTTAATGTACCAATCCATACAGCATTAATCTTCAACAAATATACCAACAAAATATACTGCCATCGAACTTACTCCAGAAGAAACAACCCATAAATGAATTAGACGACTAGAACTTATTCAGAGACAAAACTCCTAGCAAAAGCAGCCTGAGAGCCCTTCCAGTGCAGCGAAATAACGCATCATTGGACCTCCAAGAACAGGGACTCCACGAAGCAATGTACAGTAGCTCTTTTATGGCATATCAATTTTACCTCAAGACAAAGTGCACAAAGAACACTTCCAACAAATAGTTTCACAACAAGAAAGCATCCAAGCCAGTTACATGATCCAAAAGAGTTACACCAATAAATCAAACAAGCCCAAACAGATCAACAACCCCAAAGAGCTACCAAAAGCAACCGATCAAAACCATCACGAGAAACCAACCAACGATATCTAATGAACATCAGTAAACTAAATCGCATAGTCAATTCAATCGACACCACAAAGAACAGGACGCCGAAAAACGCCCAACCCTAAGAGCAGATTCCTCTTAATCCAATCGAATCAAACATCTCTAGAGAAAAGCAAGCACGAGGGGTCCAAATATCCTGCTAAAATCGAGAAATAATAAGCAAAAACCAGCTGCTTACCGACATAAATTTTCCCGAGAGGAAAGCAAGCGAGAGAGCGAGAGAGAGAGAGCAAACGAAATGAGAGAGAGAGAGAGAGAGAGAGAGAGGTCAATTTCTTTTCTCTTGTAGAGTGAAAATAATTATTATATTTATTTTTCTATGCGGGCATGTGAGCTGTGAGGGTTTGCGGATACCGAGGCAACCGTTAAGATATAACGGCGATGTTGACTGAGAATTTTGAGTATAACGGCAGTCTAGGGTTGTTTGGTCATTATCTGGCTAGATATAAAATTCGTCTAATTTGAATATAAGCTGAGTTGAAAAATTAAGCTAAATTTCAAATTCGTATTTGGTTTAGAAAAGAAACTCGAGCCAACTCGTTAACTCGTTTTTGACTCATTTAGCTACATTTAGTTTAGAGCTCATTTAAGGCACAATGAAATTGATTCATCTAGCTCAAAAAATGTAAGTCAAAAGACTGTTGGAATTTTAACTGCTATCCTAAAATTCATGATGCATCTTGGGATGCTTCTAATTGGATACAAGAAAAATATCATAATTCTTTGTTAATGTAAATCAATAAGCCTCCTTTTTCTTTTTCTTTCTATCTGGAGATTGAAAAAGTTTCAGCTTATCCTGTAATAAGACCACAATTTTCTTCAGCATCATGAGTAAATTTGAATAGAAGGCAATCCATGAATCCATGACACATTCAAATGTTTTATTAAGATATCAAGAAGATTTATTACCACATGAAAACTTCACATAACATCTAAGCAGGGTACAAATTCTCTTAAATAAAAAACTTCCTCACATAAACGAGCTCTCGACTCCGGCTTGAGGCCTGCATGTTTAAAACCCTAATCAGAAAGGAGGCAAGTATTAAAATGATGTAGCTAATACTTGAATAGAATTCTATTTACCACCAGAAGTGTCCAGGTTTTGCTTCTGGTGAAATTATTTCAACTATAATGAAGGTGCAGTTAAATTGAATCTATTATGTGACAGCCTATTCTAAGATCCTTATGAGGTCTCTTTTTTATAAGCTCAATGATGGAGGAGCATTTGAATCTTACCAACTTGAAATTGCTTACACAAGCTCTAAAACAAGTGCAGATGCTCCCCCACCACCATTGCAAACACCAGCGACGCCAACTTTGCCGTTCTTCTGTCTAAGAACCTGCAAAACAACAAGATATATAATATGCTCAGCTCAATCACTAACAAGAATTTGAAATGAGTAGTGTCCGTCGTTAATATGCTGGAAAGGAAACAGAAAAACAATGATTACTATGAAGTTCAGATTTTTCAGCCACTGTTAGATAAGGAATCACAATTTTTAAAAGAAATAAAATCAGCTAAGTTCTAGGGGTATGATGCAGACCCCTAATAGAGTAACCAAAATGCGAGCTCCACTGCAACCTAGAGGGTGTCCTAAAGACACAGCTCCACCATGTACATTGACCTTTTCCTGCAGACGGAGATAGGGTAAGTTACAAAATAAAGCAAAACCCAACTAAAAGTCTGCCAAATATTCATTTTAAATAGCCTGAAAAAGTGACACAAGCTTTTTATGCGATAGCTAAGGATGATATTACTACAAAAGAAACCTTGCTAGGACCTAGGTACATAAAGGAATTCGAATGACTTACTGGAAGAAGCCCAAGAAGCTTCTGGTTAGCAAGGGCCACAACCTGCCAACAAGAACTTGAAGTTTCACATTTCATAATAAGAATCAATCAAGGCAAGCAATTGGAAAGAAGATCAACACATACAGAAAAAGCTTCATTTATTTCGTAATAATCAACTTGGGAAGCAGTCAAGCTAGCATTTGAAATAGCTTTGGGTATAGCAAGAGCTGGAGCGGTTGTAAATAGCTCGGGCGCCTGCATGAGAACTCATTTGAACAGGAGTAAGGTAAAAAGGGAAAGAAAATGATGCCATGGTACTATGATTCAACCAGGTACTCAAGATAGAGAAATCAGGTTAACAGTATCCAGGCCTTTTGAATTCTATTAACTCTTCTAATTTAATCTACAACAGACACTTGTATCTTTAGTATGATGGGTGTCTCTACTTCGTACCTGAGCGGCATCAGCATATCCTGTTATCTTTGCAATCACTTGCAACCCTAGTTCTAGAGCCTTCTGCCCACTCACTATTACCAATGCAGCAGCACCATCACTGCTCCAAAATTATTTAATGGAATAAAGAAAGTGAGTGACAAGATACGGTGAAATAAATATTCAGTGATGCTGATGATAAGAAGAAAGAACAGATTCTCACAGAAGGTACAGGAAATATATAAAGAAATGAGGTAAGGACCTTATGCTAGAGGCATTTCCAGCTGTAACGGTACCACCATTTTCCTTAAAACTTGGCCGGAGCTTCTTAAGCTTAACAGGGTCAAACTACACAGAGAAAGAATATTAAAAGATGTTCAGATTCAGAAATATACACCAGTTATAAGAATCCGTGTGTGAACTTAAACCAATAAGATAGCAACAAGGAATTGGTATTTTAGTAAAACTTGATTAGAGTATTTGTAGACTACTTGGACTTGATATGCTAAAAGAAATTGAACAGGTAGGGTAAAAAGGTGATAAGTTATGACAAATACTTAAGGTAGTATTCCAACCATGAAAATTGATTGCGATAGTTTTTTCCATGATGTGTTTTAGGTTTCACTTTCTTCTATATAAAGATTGAGAAGTTTGAATGCATAAAGGATTATATTTGCCTCAGCTGCTTGGCATTCCTTATTACACAAGGAAGAAGTTCACTGATTCTGTTACTTCACTCAACATAACATTGACCAAAGTTCAGTAGGAGAGTGGAAAATTGATAAGTACTATTTAATTATTTCTAACATGAGGCTACTAGAAAGTATATTAAGTCCTAACTGGTCCACACAAAAATTATGGCCCATAGACTGTAGGTAATGTCATCAGTACCAATTTAGGAAAACTGAATATGATTTTATTGGGTAATAATTCTTTTCACAGCAAAGCACTGATCTGAGTTAGTGAGGTTGATCTGAACACCTAAGTATAGCAGTCTAATTTGTATGAACTCTGCTCTCTGTATCTTCTGATTCCTAGATAACTGTATTACAGAATCCCGATATTAAATCCACCAAGTATGTACAATTTGAGATTCAGGCATGCGGAATTGGCAGGAGGCTCAAGGTTAGGGACATCTTTTTCAAGTATTAAAAATGCAATTAGGATGCCGTTCTAGTAATATTCACCAAAATAAGCACTACACAGCATATTTGCCAAATTAATACGTTCTGCTACCGTTTCTTATGCCAGTATTTCACTAGTTTTCATTCGAGAAAACCTGAGCCTCCAGAACTGATCCTGCATCATAATCTCGTGTATTATGACCTTTAAGTGAGTGGACTTCCTTCAACTTTGCTCCTATCAGAGGTGTCAGCTGTAAGTCTAAAGGCCCATCACTAAATAATGTAACAACTGCTTTTCTAAAATCATGAATGACAATTTCCTGTTGACTCTTTTTTAACAACACAAGTGATTTACTTCCCTAACCTTTAAAATAGCTGTTGAAAAGCTGGTGATATTTGCATGATGTACTGGACAGTTTAATGGACATAGAGATAAAGTATAACCTTTCTCTCAATGTTTGATAATAACACATTTAAATGATGTCAGCTTGCAATTTGAATGAGAGCTCAATATGCTTTCATCCATCGCAAATTATTTTTTGCATTTCCTTAATAAGATTCCAGGAATAAAGATGAAAAAAAAGGCAAACTTATTTGCTAATAGATAAATGATAGCTTAAACAAAGAGTAACAAGCATATTTGAAGTCTACAAATACCATTGCAGTGTGTAAAAGACATAACAGGTAATACGTTAAAGGACTTCACCTTTTCTAGACTTTCATCCTTATCAACTATAACTGATGGTCTTCCTCTACCTGCAGAAACTTCAACCTGCATAACATCATATGAGGAAAGTAACCCAGACCGTATAACGAATTACGTCCTAATTTTCAAGTTATGGTGGAAGTAAGTCAAACCGGAGCAATCTCCCATGCAAAGGAACCACTATCTCGTGCAGCTATTCCACGCTCATTGCTTTGAATGGCATAAGAATCCTACAGGAAGGAAAAAAAGAACCATATATAGAAATAAAATTATAGTATGCACATAAGATAGAGGTACATATTACAGTACAACTAACTCTCACTGACATAAATGTTGAAACATGGTCCAAAAGAACAATGATCAAGTTCACTCAATGTCATTAACCTAAGATCCTGCAACTTTTACCTGGTCTTCTCTAGTTATGGAATGATTATCTGCACATAGTTCAGCACACATTCCCATGGCGAAATCATTATAGACATCCCAAAGACCATCTTTAAGCATGCCATCGACAAGAGTATCATGTCCAAATCGAGATCCTTTCCTGTGTTGAGTTATATGTAATAATAAAGCCAGTAACAAGTGGAGTAGAACAAGTATCAATATTGAGATAGTTATAACTCTGAAAGATTGCAAAGGGAAAGGAAGTTTTGAATTTTAAAAATGACCAGGAAGTACATCTGTTAGAGAAAATTTAACATTGAGATATGAAGAGTACCTGAGGTATATTAAGAAAGAAGAGCTCCTAATAATCCAATCATATTTATTTATCATTGGGATTTCTTTTTTCTCCTCGATGTATCAGGCCATACATATAATACATGTAGATAGATGATTTGGTTTCTTATCCATGCCATATTCCTTTTATTGTATTGATACATAACAAAATTATGAGAAGTCAATAGAAGAATATTCCACTCTTTGTACCCCAATAGTTGGAGGAGAAAAAGTGGAAGAGTTTAAGTATGAAATGGTATTATATGGGATGAAATTATAGGTGACAAGTGGAGGGAAGATAAAGAAGAAAGGTGTGGATGGAGTTTTATGGAAAGGTTTGCCCTTGGCTCAGACACATACAACTTCATCAAATTGACCGAGCATTTACAACTCTATCCAAAAAGAAGAGCCAATCCGACTTATATGGGACTCTCTTGGAGAATCTCGATTTTTGTGCCTATGATATGCCCACAACCCAAAAAAAAAGTTCTTATTAAGTCTATTTATTTCTTCTTATCCATATGAGTAATGAGATTATATTCAAGCCAAACATCCGCTTGATGATTATAAAGCCGAATTATCATAAAACACTGACCTTGCTTCAGCAATATATTTGGGGGCGTTTGACATGCTTTCCATGCCTCCAGCCACAACAACATCATTGATCCCCAGTTGGATAGATTGTGCAGCAAGCATTGTAGCTGTAGACAGAGGAAAATCATGCTATGATAGATATTCGTATTGTATAATTATAAAACAATGAAACAATAAAGATTAGCCCCACCCACACCTTTCATCCCAGATGCACAAACTTTATTAACCGTAGTACAGACCACTGCATTAGGTATTCCAGCACCTAATGCAGCCTGTCTAGCAGGAGCCTGCCCCAAATTAGCACTCAAAACATTGCCAAAAAAGACTTCTTGCACAAGTGCTGGATCAACACCAGCTCTTCTAAGAGCACCTGAATATATCAGAAAACAATTGATGTCCACTTTCTCAAAGCAGTATGGAGGTTGTACTAAAAACAGTGGAGAGAAAGAGAGGTTACACAGAAATACTGGGGGTCATAGTCTTACATTCAATCACTAGAGATCCAAGTTTTGTGGCAGGCAAAGATGATAGAGCACCTAGGAAGCTCCCCATGGGAGTACGTGCAACCCCAACAACACATACATCTGTCCAGAGGGAAGAAAATTAGGGTGAGGATTACTTTACATAAGCAACACCAGAAAAATAGAGTTTGCATCTAATAACTTCTATGCATCTTTTCGACTCAAGAACCCACACTGCTAGTATTAAATCCTTGCTAAAGTAGACTCTCCAGTTTATAGTTTGTTAACATGGATAATCTCAGATGACACCCTAACATATCCATATAAATTCCCTCCTAAAAGTGGAGCAGGTCAAATTACACCGTGTTCCATATGTTGCAGAGAGGAGCATATTATAGTTATGCACAAAAGTTGCTTTTAACTTTTTTAAGTATATCCATTATTCAGAAAAGAGGACAAGAATCTAATAGAACTGCCTTAATCTAATAGAAACTTCTTCTACTGTGTGTTTGAGTAGGTGGGTGAATATATATATCGGATTAACTAAAAATAGGAAATGCTAACAAGATATCAGATCATCATAAAGAAGTACTTCATGGGCTAGATGTTTTGCTGGTGATATGTAATGCACATGTGGAGGCAACAACTTCAATAGTTTAAAGAAGAGGGAACTCAAGACATAAAAGCATAGAGATAGAACCAACTTTATATATTTTCAACATAAAAAAGCGAATCATATACCTCTAGGCTTAATATGGTCCAAAGTTGCAGCTGGAGACATCAGTAAATCTAACTAGAGGCAACCTAATCAGCTGGAAAGTACAGAAGATATGAACATAAATACATAATAAGAGATAATTATCACTACAAACTGCACAATTAGTGCACAAATTTGAAAAAGCCAAATGATTTTTGTTCTCGGATAATACACAGCTAGATCAGCAAAGAATCACTTAAATCGCCAATAAAAAATTTAAAACATAGATCTCTTCAAGATTAAGATAAAAGTTATATATAAGAAGCTCTAGCTTACTAAAAAAAATTCTGTCCTAAAAGAACCCGTGCTTGGAAAACCAAATTGCAAAACTTATTAGGAATAAAGGTAAACTTTTTTGAATGAAAACTACAACATGGCAACATTATCAGCTTGTATTCGATAAGAAGCTCTAAACTACTGAAATTTATTTGTCCTAACAACAACATGTCCATCGAAAGCAAATCGCAAACACTCTCAAGAATGAAGACTTGTTTTTCTTAAAAAAGGAACTACATGATACTAGTATCTCTCTTTTTTAGCAAAAAAAACGTACCAATATACAAAAGTAATCAGACTAAAATGGTGAAGATCTCGGTCGGTAGAACACGGCCCAAAACTACGTTTCAGAGAGGACGAGATCACATGAACAAAGGAGAGCTTAGATCAAGAATAGATACAGAAAAGGAGATTTTTTGGGGGGTTTGGCGGAAGGAAAGGGAACACAAAGAAGCTACCTTTGGCTCTGGATCGAGTACGACAAGAGCGAGGAGAAGAGCTGGGGAGCATATATATATATAAACAACGAAATAAAAATAGGGGGATTCACTCTTTTTGCATTTCGCCCCTTGTAAGATCTTCATATTAACGAATTGGTACTGCTTGTGGACCTGATCTCCTACCAACAAACATTAAAATTGATGGCAAATCTATATTACAAGTTTGGTGCCTAAATGCAGTATATTCCAAAAGGAAGGGTAAGGGTTAGTAACATTTGAGCAGATATGATCAGAGTCGTTGGATAACGCAATCAATTTATCGACGCACATTAGACGGTGCTCAAACAACCCATGCGAGTCGCCTTGTATTGAATTCCAAAGTAGAGTTGGCAATTAATATATACCTTTCTCTGTAACTAAGAAAATCATATAATCGACTCTAACCTCAAATAATTATTGTAGAGAAAATTGTCTGGTGATTTAGCTCAATAGCTCAGCTCACTTGATGGATCCATAATACAGTTGGCTCAGATAAGCAAATCGATAGCGTGACGGTTTGGAGAATGTCTCGATTACGTTTAGTTAGAAGCAACAGTTCGGTGACGCACATAACTTGAAGTCCAAACTAGGACAGCTTTCTATATTAGCTAAAACTTGGTGAAACTTAAGTGTCTCTGTATCTAGCTTCCAGACTCTTAAATGATTAAAAAAAATTCTAAGATATTAAGACACATCGATCAATTTGTGAGTCTATATTGATATGGAGCTCAAAATTTGTAAAAACAAAGTCAATAATTTAATAATGCCCATGATCTAATGCTAATCCGAATAGCACTCACCAAGTTAAAAGGTCATATGTTACAAGTATTCTTGAATTTGAATCCAAAAAACTGTCTATTTAATTTCAGCACTTACACAATATATTTAATTATTAGAAAGTAGAGTTTGCTAAAGTATCTCATTTTAGTAAATTAACTTTTTCTTTAAGAAAAAAAAAGTCAAAAAAAAAAATAAAGCTATTTTTTATAGGTAAGGAAGCCGTTTCTTTAGTTTATATTTTTGAATCAAACATTAAAAATGAATAAATTCTTAAAATACACCATCCACTGTGCAAGTTAGAAATCTTTTGGGCCCAGTAGACTTTATCAGTAGGTACAGGTGGGAGTAGTTTTAGGCATTAATTGTATTTATTAGTCTTACCTGTCCTGAGACAGAATCCAAGACAGTATCTTTTTTCCATTTTGTATTGAACAAGATCAAATTATGCTGCTCTAGCTCAAGACTAATGTGCTGAGGATAAAGAACTAGTTTGAGAAAGACCTTCTCTAACTTGGTACTGAGAGGGACAATCCAATATAGATTCTCTTACATGATCCTTCTGAATCTAATATGGATCAATATTTTTGCTGTTGAATTGTTGATAGACATATCAATCTTAGAGCAAGTTTCCCTTTTTACATCTAATCAATCATAACTATGTAATAGTACCATCAGTTCAAGGAATTTCTATGCACTAGATTGCCAACTATTCTGTCAGCGTTATATACAAAATTAAAGATTTAGGAAAAAATTTCATTTATGTTCCCTGTAACTGTAAGTAACAATACCTCAAGCAAAATCTAAAGTTATTCAGGACATATATTGCAGCATTTATGCATCATTTGTTTAAGGAACACCAATGATCCAGCATTGTCATTTTACAAGAAGACAGTGCCCTTAAACGTCAGAGATCTATAGTTTCACCTATTGGACTTAAAAAAGAAAATTAATGTTAACCACTAATTTGGACCAAAAATAGAGCTTCAACTGTAATAACCAGGGGATGTACAAAGATTCAGAGATATATATATAGAGAAAAGATGAGAGAGGTATTTAGGATAAGAAACAATATAATCACAAGCCAAATATACAAGTTGCTTTACAAAACTAAGGAGTTGTACATATTTCACAATCAATTTTCAGTTAATTAAAACTGATTAGATGCTGCGCTGTTATGGTGGCCATCAGAGACAATCTCCTCAAGAGAAATGGGAATAGTAGAATTGAAAGTGAGAAGTGGCTTTGTTCTAGGAACAGCCAATGGCTCTGCCTTGCATTCAAGTATCTGAACAATTCTTCTCATGTCAGGCCTCTCAGCTGCGCCTGGATTCACGCAGCTCAATCCCATGAGCAACAGCCTCATCATTTGATCCCTATCAAACTCTCCATTCAGCCTTGGATCCACAGCTTCGGCAAGCTTATCCTCTGAATACAAGTTCCATACCCAATCAGCCAAATTCGCATTCTTTGAGCTTTCGCCACCTTTGGTATTTATTGACCTCCTTCCGGTGCAAATTTCTAGCACCACTATTCCATAACTGAATACATCAGATTTCTCGGTTGCTTTTCCATAATGGAGATACTCAGGAGCAAGGTATCCGACTGTCCCTGCCGGCAAGGTTGATTTGGGGCTCTCATTGTGCTCCATCGACCTTGCAAGACCGAAATCGCCTAATTTTGGATTGAACTCAGCATCCAGCATTATGTTGCTGCTCTTGATGTCTCTATGGATCACCTTTTGCTCACATCCCTGATGCAAGTAGTGCAGCACAGAGGCGATGCCGGTCACTATATTATACCTCTGAGTCCAGTCTAACACCGGCCATGCCCTCGAATCAGGACAAGGGTAAAGGACCTTATCGAGACTACCGTTGGGCATGAACTCGTACACAAGCAATAACTCATTCTTCTCAGTGCACCATCCTTGGAGCTGGACTAGATTCTGATGCTTCAGATCAGCGATTATGGAAAGCTCCGCGATGAACTCGCTCTTGCTTTCCTGTGACTTCGACCGCTTGACCGCATAACTGATGCCTGCTTCGGGATAAACCGCTTTGTACACCACGCCAAACCCTCCTCTTCCGATAATCCTAGAGCTGTGAAATCCTTTAGTTGCTGAGAAAAGTTCTTGGTAACGAAATTGCCTCGGGCCTTTTGTTATATCAGCTTTAAAGCTCTCTTTATCAGCTCTGATCTTCATTCTTCTCTTAATGGACATACATACAAACACTACGAAGACAACAGAAACTGCAGCAGGACCGACCACACCAAAGCCTATGATAAGCTTCTTGCGAGAATTCCTCGCAGGAGTCGAACTTGATTTTGCAGAAATCAATCTCCGAAAGCTATCAGACACGGTGTGAGGCGCCCGACGAGAGAGATCAAGACTTGGGAGCCCAGAAGTTCGAAAGCTCCAGCTTTCAATCATTATGGCCTCGGCGCTCCCCCTTGGCGGAGTGGAGAAGCCCACAAACATATACTCCTCGAAATGCCTCCCAAGGTCGAATCTTGTGGAAAGAACCGGCCTTTCCGGCTTCAAGCTGGAGTAACCCATAGAAACATTCAAAGACTGATCTCTGGTCTCGTACTCGATCCACGCCATGATCAAATTCCCGCTCCTGAGCTCAATTCCATGGGGATCAAGATCCTCCTTAATCAAGGATTTCGCTCCACCGACATCCAAGCCGATGCGGTTCACGCGGGCGTCAAACTCCAGGGCGATGATTGAGAAGTTCTTGGTCGAACCAAAGAGGCCGAGGTAGGCGGCCGGGGTGGATAACGTCTCGGCATCGTGGGAGAGGAAGAATGCCAGGCCGTCGGCGAAGGAATTAGAAGCTGGGCCAGGGCCGGGGATTGAGAAGGAGAAGGCGGTGGAGAAGGAGGCCGAAAGACCGGTTCTTTGGTCGGAGAACTGGATGGGAACGGAGAAGACGGCGGCCCCGGCGGAGAGGAAGAGGGAGCCGCCGCGGAGGAAGGAGGAGGGGCCGAGGAGGGTGAGGTTGCGGAGGGAGAAGGAGGGGAAGTCGAAGAAGATGTTCTTGGAGGAGATTGGCAGTGGGAGGAGGAGAAGGAAGAGGAGGAGAGAGATCGGAGAGGAATCCATTGAGGTGACGAGATTGGAAAGAAGAGGAGATGTAAATAAATAATAGTGAGGGAAAGAGAGGGAAAGGATCAAGAAAGGTGACGTTTTTGCCGGGTTTCGAGAGGCATTTAAAAGAGGTGAAATGGCGGGAAGCATTCGAACTCCAACGGTCGATAGATTTGCAACTCAAGTTCCAGCCACGGAATTCTCCTCCTAAAAAAAGCTTTCTGAATTGAATAAAGATTTTATTTTATTTTTGACTTTTTCCTTGTATGAGGTTCCTACATGCATATATATATATATATATATATATACACGATAATTATATTTTCTCATACCTTTAGTTAAAATTTTAGTAACTTGATGGACAATGATATAAATACCCTTAATTGAAAGTTCTAATAGTTACACTAAAGGGTATCCATGTAAAACACACAAGTTTTTAAAGAGTCTCCATGCGAAAAACCAAAGTGTTTCCAGAAATATATACTTATATTGTGTTTTTTAATAGTTACATAAATAGAGTTTCAAATAGTTAGGTTTAAAGGGTATCCATGTGAAAGAAGAAAAATTAAGGGGTGTTTCATGTTTCTTTTGTGGATATATATATATATATATAAGAGACTTTAGAAGGGTATACAAGCAAAATGCCTAGGAGATGATCTTCTGATCTTGGACATAGTATTAATTACTATGCAGCCCACTTTACAGGGCAAAAGAATAGAATACAATTAATCCACTGTACTGAGTACATATCAATTTACATTTGTTTACATTACTGTGTACAGGGATAAGTATCACCCCTTCTGCTTTCATGGTCCTAACAAACCGAGAAACAGTGCTATAAATAAAAATAAAATGATCTTTCTTTTTTCTTTTTGTCTTTTTTGTTTCTGTGGCTCCTTTTACATATGAAATTCCATTGGACCGAAATGCTAGAATTAGTTACATGAACTCAAATAATTGTAGCTTGTAATTAGATCATCTTCTCAAACTTGTCCAGCTTTTTCACTCTTTGCATTGATCTTATCACCAGTGTCAAGAAAATGCCTGCAATTTTTGGTTGAGTGCAATAGTCAAACCAAAGGGAGAAAAAAGAATCGGTTTAGAGTAAGACTATTATAAATGCTAGATAACCGGACACTTACCGGCACCGATGAAGGAGCCATTTGCAATAGATTGGTTTCCTTGGCTGTTCAATGTAACTCCAACATTAAAGAGGGTTCCACTCAAAGCTGTATAGATAGTTGCCATCTGGAGTATAGAGGCTTTCCTTGCAGCTCTTTCAGACTGATAAGGAGTCAATTACTCAGTACACGATTTCCAACAGAAAAATTATCACAAGAAAAAGATGTACGCTAAGAGTATCTATAAAAATGAAATTTGGACCTCTAGTTGTAAGTTGTACAACTTTCTGGTAAATATTTTCAGGGATTTTATGCCAGAAAAAATGAAGATTTTCATAATATGCATGAATAGGCAATGGTTTCTTTTAATATAGCCGGAAGTAATCAGATTCAGGATCTCCTTGTTGGAGACAACATGGTCATAGCCTTTTGTGGAGGTCCCAAAGCGTAGCAATTTGATCATTCTGAAAAGATATACCCACTCTCCTATTTAGTGTGTTATGAGTAAGAATTAACTCCTTTTAAGAGCTTTTGCAATTTTGTTTATATAGCAATATAGCATTAGAATAAAGTCATAAACACTATGTATATAGAAAAATGTGCTTTTTGTTCCATGGCTATTCTTTCTTGTCATTCTATGAGTCGCGAAAGGGGTAAGCACATGTTTCTTGGAAAGTTTCCATGATCAATCTCTACAATGATTAAAAACTATATGAACTCATGGAAAAATTGTTATACCTCGAGAACTCTGACACGGAGTTTTAGATCTCCTGACTCAAGTTGTTTCACAAAGTCTTCTATTCTCTGTATTTTGTAGGGCATTGAGATAGTATAATCTCTAGCCTGCAATAAATAAATATTAGCAAACTTGCACTGAAAAAAATTCTACATACTATTTCTAAAGCAAACTACTACAAAGTTTTGAACCAGAAGAAACAAGGCCTTACATCATTAGCTTGCCTTCTTATTTCCTTAACAAGTTCTACACCACCACGGCGCTGCTGTTTTATGTCCAGAAGTTCCTGAAGTTCATCAATCATTCAAATAAGACTTCCGTTCGTACTCAAGGGGATTCTTTTTCTATTTTAACACACTTCATTTGCAAATTCTTCACTAAAAAAGAACTAGCGACAGAAAGCACAAGTGTGAAGTGGTCGAAAGTATAAAAAGCTACAATATCTAGTTGAAATGGAAGAGATACAAATTAGCATGCAAGTTCGAAGAAGCAATTTGCAATTATTAATTCTAAAAGCGATGAAGAACTATGGAAGAAGATAACAAGACCCGAGTCAAAAATCAAAGTAGAATGGTAAACAAGGAGTACCCACTCTGTGATACTACAGAAAAGAGATCATGGCAACCCAAGAGAAAATGGAAGCAAAGTTTCAAGCAAGATCAAGCAACAATACCCACCCTCATCCCACCCCACAAGAAGGGAAACCAAGAAAAGAAGTCAGGAAAAGAGTTCATACTTCATATTACTGTTGTAATTTGACAGAAAATATGAAAATGGAGTAAAAATTTAGGTCTCAACCTGTGCATATGGTGCAGCAACTTTAACAAATGAAAATTCTGGATCTAATGTGTAGCCAATGCCTGCAAGTAGAAAATCATATTAGAAGCATAGTTAGTTCAGACTTCCAATCTTAATAAAATCCTCAATCCTTACAATGGACAAAAACAGCATAGAACAACAGGGGAATCATTAAAATTAACTCTACGGCAAAATTAACGATAGCATCTACATCATCTTTTACCGAACATGCCACAGATAATTCAGCTGTGGAATACTTGCCTCATACCCATTCTCAAGAACTTTCATGATACAAAGTATGAGAATTTGAGCTTATCCAGATGTTCAGTTTACCATATAATAAGGTGGCAATACCTCTGTTAACATCTAAATAAGTGGACTCGCCTGCATGTCGCATTAAACATTTTCTTACATGGGATTTTGACTTAATTCAGTATAGGCAACAGGTAAAACAAGCACCATAAATCATCTTCTTACTTTCCGATTCCTTGTTTGGTTGTTCCTCAAATTTTTTTCTCTGATTATCTTTCTAACTACATTGTAGTATGCCGAGAAGATCTAACTAAGTCATTAGATTCTAAGAAGTCACGAAAAATATAGCAGATCTTTGAACATTTGATCTGTGTAGCAACAAAGACAGACGAAACAAAGAAAATAAAGTGCATATCACTAGTAGATACTAAAATTTGCATATCTGAAAATGAATGTGAGAATTTTTCACCACTTGTGATATTTATAACTCTCATAAACAATGTGAAAAATGTAGAACTGCATCTTTCATAAGTTAATTTGCAATGATTTCACTAATGAGCCATAAGTTTTGTAGGATAGGTCAAAAATAATAATATGAAGCTCAAGAATAGGGAGAATAAGGCAGAGATAATGATCCATTGTTAAAGTTACTAGAGTTAACCTTCAAGGGTTGAAAATGCCCTTAGGACAAAAGTAAATGTGGATGGAAAGCGGAATGGCTGATCTTGTGCTATTGCAAACAAATCCTGAAAGAGGTTGAAATATCAGCTATAAAGAAATATCATTAAACAGTGATGTCATAAATACTATAATTTATCTCAATTCGCAATCAACCTCCCCAATTGCAGAAAAAGTCTGTTGCTGATCTGGTGTCTGGTTCAGAAGATTATCTAAGAAAAACTGTATAGACCTCCTTACCTACCATTAGAGATGTAATAAATCATGTTATGCCAACCATCAAAAGATTGAGACACATAATGATGCATGTCTCTAAAAATATCAGGTCCATAAAAAGAGAAAATATCAAGCAGGTTCCACAAACCGGTGACAGGTCTCCTGTAGGTTGGAGAGCTTCAAGATCAATGAGACATCTCAGAACCTGCATAAATAGCTTTCTCAGAATAATGGTTGAATGAAGCAAAGATTGATAAAAATCACCATTTGTAGGTTCAATGTGGAGTTGTGGACTATATGGAGGAGTTAAAAAAATTATCAAAAAGGAATCCAGAGAAGTATTGGATATCTTGACTACTGCTTCTAACACCGTGCTGATATAATATATTCTCGTTAGTCTTGAACCTTAGCAATTTTCTCAGCAACACAATTCCTAGCAGAGTTAGGTTGCTACTACTTAAGTCATTGATTTACTTTCATAAAAACTAATTTTATGACTCCCCATCTCGTTTAGAAGGAAGAAGTGATCTTATTTCATCTATGAACTAGTATGACGATTTTCTACTAATATATCAGCACCCCAGAAATCTATACAACAGAAGAAAAACGCTGCAAAGTGTCGATGCAATGTTAATAAATCCCATGGAAAGTGTGCTTTATGGACAATGATGTTTTAAAAGCTCCAGTTGGATAACAAGAGTCACCTCAGATGTACAAGATCCTACACATAAAAATAAGATACCTTATTTGCATCCTTCTCATACACAGCATAGAACAAATCAAGCAATCTCTCTCGCGTGAACGATTTAATTTCACCCATCATCCCAAAATCGTAGTAGATAAGCGAGCCATCTTTATCTACAGCAAGATTGCCTGGATGAGGATCAGCATGGAAGAAGCCGGTTTTCAAAATCTGAATTTACAGCAACTGAAGCATGTTAGAGAAACAAATCGGCATGTGATGTATACAGTACTTGCTATTGACTACAAATACAGCAGCATTATGGAAATAATACTTTTACTGCAGTACTGCAGCATCATGGAAAAAATCTTTTTTCAATCGTTACAGACTAAACACTGATAAACTAATGCAAACATTACTAAACCACCAATTTCAGTGTACAATTTCTATAAATTTAAAGAGAACTGTGATGTTTGAAAGGTTTCCTTGAGGATCTTCAGTAGTTCAGTCTAATCTTATGGTGGAAAGAGCCACAAGTGTATTACCATGAACATTAAAAAGAACAACAAAAGCAAGAATTTCAGTCTAATCTTATGACAGAAAATGCCTCCAGTTTTTGTTTTTACTATGACTTTGAAATTATTACAACAGGACCTACTTAGAGACAAAGGAACTGGCACCAAAATAGTGGACCATTAGCACATAACTAGCCTACTAAAGTGAAGCCGAAACTAGTCATAATTTACAAAATAAACTAAAAATGAGCAAATAACTTACCTGAATCAAGTAAGATTCTATAGCACGTGATGCAATAAGAGATCGACTATAGCCCTGTGCATCTATCTGGTTCAGGCTATTTATTTTAATACCTGCGCAAAATGAAACAAAATGAGTAGCAGAAGTCTACAGTTAAAACCACAACTTGTCTGCTTAACTGATAATGAATATCTTATGTTGTTCTTAATCAGAGGAAACAGTATCTAATGAGATAAGTGCGTTCTTTCCTATCTCCCATCCAGCTATATGTGTCTGTGTTGTGTGCGTGTATATGTTTTTTCTGTGTTTGTGTCTTTAAATAAAAAATCCCTCAGGCAAACACCGTTTTAGAAGCAACACTTACCAGGTGCATACTCCAGTGTTAATACTTTTTGAGAAGTGTAATCCCAAACAACAAGCTACAAAAGAAATTTTATGAATCAGATCTACATAACAATATAAATGATGAGTCAATTCTCAGTAAAATAATTAAAAAGTAAATGCTCCCCAAAGTGGAAATGGGAGAAAGCAAACAACTGAACATGGCAGTTCCAGAAACCTACCGGTACGCGGACCCACTTTATGTTTCTAAAATCCCGACGAAATTTGTCTGCATTCTTTCCTTCATTAATGTAATCAATCTCTTGATATAGAATCCTGAGACCAAGAAAATTGCAAGGATAAACACATTTATGGGATTCAAAATAAATAGTTAATTTAAAGATCAACATAAGATCATGACTAATCATTTCCATCAACATAAATGATGAAACAAATAAAGCCTGGAAGCTCAAAACAATATTGATCTTTACCGAGAAAATTTATATTTATACTAAACTAAGACAGGTAAGGAACAGAACTACCAAACAGCTTTCTCATGAAATTTAACGAAAGTCTATACATATTTAAGTACCTTAATGTTGATGACCATTGAACAGCCACTAACATATAAGCTACTTGAGAGTTAGAGAATAACAACACCTTAAAATTTCATTTCTAATTTGCATTTCGTTTGTAAATCAATTTATATAAATCTTATCTTAAAATAACAGAGCAAACAAAAGAAAATTAATATGAAGAAAATCGGAATGTTTTATTGATCTTCAATTGTGCCTAAGTGGTATAGAAATGTTATTCTCATGTATCTAAGAAAAGGTGTCAATAGTTAATATGAGAGTTTGCCAAAATGCCACCAAGCTTCCAGAGCTCCACAATTCCAAACAGCAATTTTACTTACTATTGACAGTTTGCCAAAATTCCATGTGCAGAACTCTAAACTTAATAAGAAAAAATTCGTGCAACCAGGTTACACTAACTCTAAATTTAGGGAGGTACTACATGTAGACCAAGTTCAGATAACAAGTCAAATTATCAATCGAGATCACGCTGATGCAAACATCACTGATAGGACTTGGTGGCATGTGTATCAACGTAGGAGGCGCTGACATTTGATGATCTCCCCCTGTAGGGATCTAGTTCTAATTGAGGGTCTATGTCATTATATTTATTATGTGATATTTATTATTGTTTTTTATATTTTTCATTTGTCTAAAGTGTCTTTTGCTTATTCTCATTGTAAAGATTATATATATACTTATTGTGCTATCTTTTGAGGTTAATGAAGATTTTGATCTGCTCTCCTTTGTAACATTGGAGTAAAATCATTGTTAAGGGTGAAAGTGTGAAACCTCATTCCTATTCTCTCTTATTGTTTACTCTTCCACCTCATTTTCTCCGCCACATCGTTTTGCATCACGTAACATTCTTGTGGCATTCATTAATCATCATAAAGAAACAAGGCCACAGAGAATTCTTCGAAAATGTGATTAGACATTTATTTATCAAGAAGTTACATATAGAAGACTACACAGAACCACTAAAACATACTTACTTGGAACATTCATCGTATATCCCGATCCAATCCCTTGAAGGACCTCCAAATGTCTCACTTCTCTGAAAATATTCAGCTACTAATTTTAAATTCCCTGAGGAAAGGAGGATAAATGTAAGTAATCAGAATAGTAGCTTCAATTGGTGTCAGAAGACAACAAGAATATCTATGCAATAATACGAGATACTTATAACTGATTATAAAATAAAGCTAAAAATTAAGCTGTTGAAGAGAGTGATTGAACTTTATAAACAGTCCACCTCATGGGTAGTCACAAGACTGAGGCCTAATATGTGGATTTTGAAGTTTAATGGATGAGTATCTTTCAGATTAGAATGATAGGAGTATTTGCATCCAAATTACAAAGTTGCTACTTTGCTACAATGTTAATGACCAGTTACACCAAATAGCTACCGGGAAATGGTCACCTTCACATATTACACTCTAAAACTATAATGAAAACTTACAGTTTTTCATTATATATTGAAAGATTGCTATAGGAAGAGATTATAAATCTCTTACTTAGATCAATGTCAAAAAGTTTTTTGAGTCCTGGCCTCTGGACTTTTACAGCAACTTTCTCTCCATTATGAAGAACAGCTCGATGTACCTGAAATAAAATAATAGTATAAGCATATAAGAAATAAGATAAATCTTAAGTAAAGAGCATTGCAGTGATTACGTCGACACTTTGCTATTCTTAAGATAAGTTATTAAGCACAAATAAGAAGGTAAAAGCCTAACACCTTGAGAAAGTAAGGAGCAAAAGGGAAGAAACAAAACCAACATAGACTCATAGAGAAAAGAGATTATCTAAAGGTGACTAGGACCTTGCAATGGCACTTCAAAATTTTAAGCAAAAACTAGTTTATTCAACCAAATGGCGAATTAAAGCCAGAATACTATCTTACCAGAACACCAAAGAAACTACATGCATACTGATAAGGCTTCATATCTCATTTTTAGTGTAAATAACTACAATTATGTGAGCATTTGTAACAAAAAGAGAAGACTCTAAATATTCTTCAAGTTCTTAAAACATTTGGTGCAAATAGTGAGCACTCTACTGGACAGCCGTGAGGAGAAAGAATAAACTGCACTGATGTTACAACATAGGAGATATAAAAGAAGACTGTGAAACAAGCACCTGACCAAGACTAGCTGCAGCTATTGGTCGCTCCTCAAATTCCTTGAATAGAACTTCAATTGGACAACCCAATTCGTTTTGTATGAAAGTTCTTGCCTTTTCTGGCGAAAATGCAGGTACTCTGTCCTGCAGATAGGCAAAATTTAAGTCATTAGAATATAAATAAGATCTCATTATTAGATATATGGAGTTCTCCAGATGCTCCTTTTATGATTCCACTGTTGCAGATCCCCAAATAGTGACAGAATATGCATGTATTCCATCAGAAATTTAGAATGAAGATGATGCTAATGTGGATATATGAAGAATTTAAAAAGTAAATATGTAAAAGAATCAATCATACATAATAATTTCTGATGAAGTGAGCTGGATCTGTACCTTTTATCAGAAACTTGCAAGAGAAAAATAGGCACACAAAAATGCATAGAAGACTCATAAATGAATACTAATTGCCCATACAAACTTTGCTATGGCTAACTGATAGTAATGCTAAATCAGTGAAGGAATTTACATAAGATGTCATATAAAATGGAAGGTGGTGACACCACCACAAGCAAGATATGACACAAGACAGAAAAGAGGAAATATCTAAGAAAACCAGACAAGTAGATACCTGCAACTTTGCAAGCTCATCCACAAACTCTCTAGGAAATAAATCAGCTCTTGTTGAAGATAACTGCCCTAGCTTTATGAAAGTTGGTCCAAGTTGTAGTACTTGTTCTCTCAACCATGCAGCAGTTTTCTGCCTTCTGATTTTCTGTGTAATGAGGAGTACAAGTCAATAGCCAACAATGAGCAAATAAGGATAAATTTTCTATTAAAAATCAGGATATGTAACCTAACATTAGTAGTTAGATTTCAACCATGTGAACAGATTTGTACTCTTGCACTTCCCCCTTGCACTGGACCTTCCAAGTCCAAGAGAACTACTACACATGCTCCTTGTGTTCGTGAGGATATCTTGCCAATTCTAAGGTGCACTTGTCTATATGAAAGCTAGCTCAATAGGATTACAGATTGCTCCTTTTTGAATCTAATGGAAATTTTAAAGGTCTGCATGCTGACAATAAATCATAATAATTGACATTTTTCCACCTACTGAACAGTCAAGGAGCCCCTCATAGGTTGGAATCATGATGCCCCACTTCATTCTGATGATGCATGACATGCATCAAACAGCTTAGAGGGGTGATGAAAAATCCTATAACAGGAGGTTCTTCAATGTACTATATATAATACAGGCCACAGTGACAAGAAGAGTAATGATGATAGCAAGTTCTTGACAGTGGATTTGGATGATAGTGATGATGAAAGCAGTGGTAATGGTGGGAGAGATGGTGCTGGCGATAACTTTTTGAGCATGGATCCGAATAACAATGATGAGTTTTCGCCTGTGAATTAGTCTTTATCATGGCAGCACTACGTACAAACCAAGCAGTTAGCACAGTAGAGATATGTTGTGATAAGAGTGTTACCGCTGGGAATGTACAGCATGAAGTAAAAGTAAGACCAGTTGAAAAATTAATCAGATTGTAGTTAAAAATTTAAATATAAAAAGTAGTAGGTAGTATTCGAAGATCAACAAATTGTTTTTAGGTAGTGATGTGGTTAGCATCAGTCAGGAACTAATATAAGAGTCACCTTCCTAAACCCACTTGAGATGATTTCAAGATCTTTAAAACCACAATGTATCAAAGAGAGAAAAGAATAAGGACAAATTGCAAGTCATTAAACTTACCTGTTTCTCCTCAGTTAACCCACCGATATATGCCCATTTTGCATTATCAAATAGAACTCGAAGGCGTAAAGAGAGCACAAAGGACCAGATGTCTATAGTTCTTTGCCACCCATTATAATTGTCTTTAGCCCAACTGAAACCTTCATCCGAGGGCAAAACTTTTAAGTCATCTGAGAGTGGCATCTCCTTACGTGTTGTTCCCTTTTGAGGTTTAACCAGAGCTGATGTACCATCCCTTTTGGCCAAACTAGCTCCATTAACAACTACTTTTGCACCGTTTATGGTCTTGGCACCGTTTATGGTCTTTGACCTTACTTGGGCAGTTCCCTTGCTTCTAATTAATTTCTTTGTCGGAACCATTTTGGCTGCACTTCCGTTAGTACCATATTTCTCTGATTCTACTGGGCGCGGGCGCACTTCTGCTAGGAACTTTGGAAATTTCTTAGCTGCTGAGGACTCCTTCACCAATATTTCCGACTTTGTAAATTTTAAATTGGAGACGGACCCAGAAAAGCTTAAATCATCTAAAACTCGTCCCTGCTGAGAAGGCTCATAGAAACAGCGGTAGCGGCTATTTGAAGCGAGTATCGCTGCCATTTAAGAACAGAAGCCCTTGGCCAAAGAACCTATAGTTGTATCACCACCAAGATGTAAGCAACTACAAAACCTCTTTAAAGTTGATCAAATTAAACAACAACTAGTCATAAACTCATGATTATTCAAAATCAAATAAGAACCACACAATAACTCCATTTTCTTGCAAAGACCTTTTAGAATATACCAGCACCTATGTGACTTCTGTAACCTAACGCGGTAACCTAACACGACGGGTTCAGAAATAGCTGGATTTAATAGAGTTGCTTTAGCAAACAAAACGGCAGCAATTCACAGGATCGGATTGACATATGTCAAGCTGATTGCTGAAAATATGTTTAGGAATTTAACTATCAATAGTATGCTTCATAGCACAGAAGGAAAAGAAGAAGAAGAAGAGATTATTTCAAACATGTAAAAGATACAAAACGACCCATTTCATGAGGTTAATAATTTACAGTTCCAAATTAAGAAATTTCGTCCTGGATTCAAAACACGACCCCAAAAAAGACAAACTTTTCCTCCCCATCCAATCCTAAATCCTCTAATCTCTCATACCCAGATCTGAAAACTCCACAAAAAGCAAGAAAAACCAAGCATTGGATAGTGACACAAGGAGAAGACGGATGCAACCAATCACCTCCGGGCTTCTGAAGACCACACCAAACCCAATGGGGTGTTCTCCAAATATCCGCAGAAGTACGGGGCAGGGGAGCCGTGAACGATTGGAGTTGAGAGAAGCTCGAGTGATCGTTGAAGTGTAGCAGTTGAGGAAAGAGTAATATATATACATATAAACGTGTGTGGATTAAAAATAATAATAATAAGAGGAAAAATAAACAAAGAAAAGGAGAGATTGTTGTGGAGCGAGAAGAGAAAAGAGTGTGGGGTTTAGAAACCCACTCGTCCGCTAAACGACGCCTTTTGAGAGAAACGGTGAATTCAACGGCCACCTCATGTTCCAAGGAATCTGATCATCTCCAACCCCGGATGTACGAATTTTCTAAAGAGAAACTAATCCTCTCTCATTCTATAAATTGCTATAGGGTTAAATGCATCATACCCCCTCCTCTATATATATATCTAAAATCACTTTACCCCCTTGTAAAAAGTCTCCGGTCAGTCTTCATACTTTAGTGAAACCGTTAATTTTTTCATTAAACTTAACTGAATAATATCAAAATGACCAAAATACCTGTATCGCGTTTGTTAGAGAAGACATGACTTTAATATAATGTAGCAAAATTACAAAAATAGCTATGACGCTCGGTTAAATTTAATAGAAAAACTAATGGTCTCAATTTAGTCATAAGTAAAAAGACTAATTTAAGATATTTTAAAATACAGAGGTAAAATAATTTTAAACATAAATACAAGAAAATAAAATATATTTAACCAATTATTATATTAGTCAACCTTAATAAAAAAAATTTAAAATATTAACCTTAATATTCACACAGGAAATTAAATTTCAAAACATAGCAGCAAGAATATCTAATATTTTTTTTAAAATTAAATAATTACAACGTGTGTAATTCATCGCATACATTTAACGATCACGATTGCAATCTTGCCAAAGATTGAATTTTTAAAAACTCTCTTAATGCCCAGAAATGGATTGAAGGGTTGGATCACTGTTTTATGGTGCAGGGTAAACATATAGGTATGATATAGAAGAAGATTTCAATAAAAGAATCACATCTCCTCTGCTGAAGTGAAGATTTTCAGCATAAATCATTCTGAACTGCATGATAGATAAATCCTTGTCCATCTACATCACAATTGATCTGGGCCCATAATATTAAGATCCACAGGTTGCCAAGTAGATCTTGCAACTCCCACAAATTTCATTTTTGCTCCAAATGGAAAAGAAAGCACTCATTACTTTAAATTTGATCCTCCTGTTGTCTATTCATGTTCCACTAGTAAGCAGACTACCATACTCCAATAACCAAATCCTATCAGCCCTCACAAGATCAAGAGATAATATTTGATAGATTATCTATTGGTCTGGATTTTTTTTTTCTTTTAACTCTATTCTTTGTCTGATCTATAATTAACTTATAAGCTCGTAATCCTGAGAAAAAGAACTTATATTCCATTAGTAGGATCGTTAGGGTATTTCCTTTAAGTAATATAAAATAAAATTATTTATAAAAAAAGATATGTTTTTTCTTCGAAAAATAGTGTTACAGAAATTCTATTCATATAGACTCGATCAAATAAATTTTTTCCGATAGCAAATTTTATCTTTTATTTAAAATCATTTCAAATGTCATTAGTTAAAAAAAAATATTCTTTAGAAAAACAGCTTTATTCAAAAAAATAAAAATAAATATATTTCATCTCTAAAACTCATTAAAAAAGCTTATAAAAGAGAATAATAATAATCTAACTCTTATATCTTTCTTTCTTTATGCAACATTATTTATTTCAATTTTTTGAAAGTAAGGTCACTAAAGATTTGATAGTAAATATATTATATTCTCGAGATAGAATTTCTAAGAGTCTAATTATATTTTAACTTGAAAATTACCATCTTAAGTAATTACAAGCATCTTATCTCATCAACCTAAAAGCTCTTTTGCTTGTCATTGCCCTCATTTGTTCCCATATAAACTAAAGCATTCAGTTTCCATATGCATTGCAATGTGGGAATTGAATAATAATAGATGGGTGTAAACTAGCTCTTTTTTTGTTCATATTGAAATTAATTTTAAGCCTAATTTAAAGTATCAAGCCCAAATTGATTAAATTTAATTTGAGTCTAGTTTGAATAGAGTAGCTAGATAAGCAAATTCTAAGTCTAATTCAAATCTAAATCAAGGTGGTTTCAAACTTTGACTTGAATCTAAAAAATTGAGTTAAATATTAGATTATCCATACTTAATATAATTAAACCAAACATATAATCAAATTAAAATTTATTTATCATGTATAATATCTATGTATTGACAAATAATAAATATAAATAAGGTTTTATTGAGCTCTAGCCAACTTTGATTAGTTTTCTACAATTATGTAGTTTTAGATTATTATTTTTCCCATAAAGTTATATTATATAGGTCTCATTTTATTTTTTCTATAATTTTTTTAAAAAATAACTATATGAATTAAGTACATCTATAACTTTACTCATATCTTAAATAAATTTATACAAGAATTTATATTTGACTACTAATTATAAATAAGTATGTTATTTGTAATAGAAATCTTACTTACAATGTGCATAAGTTTATTACACTATCTATCTATGATAAAATTATGCTCATAACTTATTAATTAACTTACTTTTATATAAAATTTAATTAATATATATATATATATATATATATATATATATATATATATATATAAAAGAGTCATAATTCATTAGTATTCTCTTCTTGATAATATGAGTCAATTATGGGCTCAGCATCATACAGTAGAAAGGTATAAGCTCAAAGCCCAAAGCCCAAGCACAGTTGATGCTACCTCTCTTCTCCCTCTCCCTCCCTCAGACTCAGACACTCACTCCATCTCTACCTCGGTCTGTCTCGCATGGCTATCCAAGTTCCCTTTTTGACAACCAAATCTCTCGCTGTTCTTCCTCCAATATCCTCTCATGGAGATAACAGCACCCTTTCTCCAATTTCGAGCACTTCATCTCTTTCTCCTCTCCTCCTCTGCACTTCTCGTTCCATTAATGCTAGAGGAAGGCGAGCCCAGTTGGGTTCGCTCTCATTTATCATCCGTCCATGTAAAAAGTGTTTCTGCCACCTACTTCTTGTCTCAGAATCTTCTCTTTTTTTGCCTATTATTTTGTTGATTAATTGCGTTGCTGTGCTGTGTTGGTGATTCTTATGAGTGAACTGAGGGCCAAGTTGGTAACTTGGATTTATTTTCTTTTGTGGGTCCTTAGTAGTTTAAATTTGGTTTTGCTTATGTTCGGATATGTGAGTTTCATGGGAAATGTAAAAAGATTTGATTGATTGAGCTTTATTTCTTCAGTTGAATGTCTCGCAATTGTTCTTTGTTGTTCAGTTCGTGGGTATAGGAAAAATGTTGGAATTTTGTTTGCCAATTATATATATTGAAGTATATAGGAAGAATTCACTTTCTTTTGTTATTGTATATCCTTTTTATAGCTCCTTCACTAATGATAGTCTCCAAATTTATCTTTCTACTATTTTTTTTTCCAAGCACTCATGTGCCTTTTGTTGAGTAATGAATGGACAATTTATCTCTATCTTCATTATTGTTCTTTCATTTCTTCAATTATTGATTTAGTTTTACGAGTTTTGTGTCATGAATGACTTCTTGATGTAGGTTGCATGACAAGTAACACAACTGTTGCTGATGTGGAGGAGCAGGCTAAAGTTGAAGTTGCAAAAGGGTATACAATGGCCCAATTCTGTGATAAGATGATTGAGTTCTTCATGAATGAAAAACCCCAAACAAAGGATTGGAGAAAAATATTAGTGTTTAGAGATGATTGGAAGAAGTATAAAGACAATTTCTTTAGTAGGTGCCAAGTACGCGCAGATACTGAGAAAGATATAGCACTGAAGCAAAAGCTGGTTGAACTTGCTAGAAAAGTAAAGAAGGTATAATTCTATTTACTTTCTGGTCCTTGTAACATGCTCTTTGCTTGAAGGGACATTTGAACATCCGTGTTGACATCCCTATTTTTTCTTGTCCTTTCTGTTAGAATGTTGTCTCACCGAGTCTTAGAATCTGAACAACTAGATTCAGTGACTTGCATAGGGTTATTCTAATAATCCCTCATCTTTTGTGCTATGGAATTTTGTTTTTGGGTTTTGCAGATAGATGATGAAATAGAGATGCATATGGAACTTCTCAAGGAGGTCCAAGAAAGTCCCATGGATATCAATGCCGTTGTTGCAACAAGGCGGAAGGACTTCACAGCAGAATTTTTTCGCCATCTTAATGTACTTTCAGATACTTATGACAATCTGGATGATCGAGATGGTAATCCATCTGTCTGTGCAAAGATCAATATTGTTGCTTAAACTAGAAGGTTATACTAATGCTCTCAAATTTAGAACTTAATTTTCTTACAAGATGGGATTAGGAAGATTTACTAGACTGGGAAATTTTGCAGTTTATCTTCGGGAGGCCTATTTCAAATGCTTATTTTCCCAACAGTGAGAAAATTCCCTATATTCATACATATATTGTGCACACACATATAAATGCATATATGAATGTATAGTTGTATATGCAAATTACGATCTCCAAAGTCATAAAGATTGTCTCTTTTCTTTTCTGCCCAGAGCAAAATCCACAAAGTCACAACTATGACCATCTTTAAGAAGTGTTCCTTTGTCAACCTATTTTCTTAAGGTTAATACAATGTGCATGGTCAGTGTTCTCCTTTCTTATGATTTTTTTTTCTTATTAATGAATCACCAGATAACAATTAGTCTTAACATATATGGTGATCCATAGCTCTCTGCTTTTTTTGGATCTACTTTTTGGTGACAAGCATGATCATACTTTATGTAACTTAATTTTGAATGGTTTATGAAGAGTTTCTTTTTAAACCAGCAATTATGAGGGTTTTCTTTTTTAACAGCAATTATCAGACTTGGAGCTAAGTGCTTGTCTGCAGTCTGTGCATATGACTCTGCATTGGAACAATGGGAGACATTAGATGCTGCTCAGTCAAAGTTTGATGATATACTGAACTCACCTTCATTAGATGATGCATGTGAAAAGATAGAGAGCCTGGCTAAGGCGAAGGAACTTGATTCATCCTTAGTTCTTCTTATAAACAGAGCTTGGGCTGCTGCAAAAGAGTCTACAACCATGAAAAATGAGGTTAGAATTAAAAATTATTGGATTCCCTATTTTCTTTTCTTTTTTCACCTTTTTCATGGTTGGAGGTGATAATCCAATGGCATGCATTTTGAGGTTGTCTCACAGTTCATAAATTATATATATTTTTTCACTGGCATATGTTTATAGTATATAGAAAAGCTTGCAGAGTATATGTGCTCACTTTTTATGGAAAATGATGGCTAATATTTCTTCATTAGTGGAACAAAGTGGAAAAGGAAAAAGTATGTCATATGCTCTATCAGATTTCACAGGCAAATATTATCAGTGAAGCTGTCATATTTTATTTTGAGTTAAGTTAGAGGGAGGCACGATAGTAGCTATACTGTGGGAAAGATATTATGGTTTATTACCTTTGGTACTTAAAGTGATTTTATTTTGTCTGGCTCTCTATATATGAAATCAAAAATAACAAGTCCCAATGGTTAAATCCATCATATTTCTCATTTTCTTTGGCTCTCTTCATCTCTGGAGGATCTTTGGAGATCCTCCCATTTGGTTGTGTGTCAAAGCTGCTATCCAGGTGGGTAGCTAATTCTACCCAACAGCCGGCCTAATAGATCTATAGCAAGCCCTTCCCCAATTGATTTTCCTTGATCAGCTTTTTGACCGAAATTTCTAGATTGTTGTGTCTGGTTGAGAGTAGGTTTTAAAGTCTAGTAAGCATTATGTGAACCTTCTCAAGCTTGAGTCATACTCTAGTCTATCCCATATAATTGAAAAAAGGGCTATAGGTATTTGAATATGTAACTTAATAATTGGGGCCATCTTCTCACCCTGTTGGGAGAGCCAACAGGATTGCATGTTTTGGCTACTTCTAGTCTATACTATTTTCTTACAGTTGGTTCTTCATTTTCGTATTATTCTTCTACAGCTTGTATATGCTTTATAGTTTATATCATCACCATTCTTCTGATGTCCTGTGACTCATCTAATTAATTTCTATTATCATAACTCATAAGAAAATAATGTTCAAAACCCTTGTTTTGTGGTCCTTGTTTCCACTCGTTGACCCATTTACTAGTTTTCCATAATTGGCAAAAGCATGCTAGTTTTTTCTTTGACCTGCCTAATATAGATCCAATTTGATTTCTTCTGCATATTATGGCTGTTTCATGTAGTGGGAAACTGCAACTGTGCTCATGTTTTCTCCTACCTGTATTTCATTATGAAATGTTTGCTCAAAACTAAGAAGCGGCACTACGACATCATACTAGATTGGTCATACTGAAGAAGATAGTTTGTTTGTGTTGAATGAATTGTGGTCATTGTCAAAATAGTGTATCAATGTAACCTCTTAATCTTCTAGGAGAGAGCATATGTTTGCCTCTATGGATTTGGATGCGATTCCACCATTCATATAATCTGGTTAAACGGGAGTTAGTACTACAACCTCTTACTGGGAGCTTAAATCAGTTGTTTATGCGGAACAAAGAGGGCCTTGTCATTTGACAGTATAGTAGGGCATTATAAGCTACACTGTATTTTCATATTCTTGGTATGAGGTATATGTGAGGCACGGAGTCTACTTAAGTGTTACCATGTCTAGTGACTACAGATAATGAGCAGATCCCCTTGTTCAATACTTGGACCTTCTACTTCTTTTCTTCTCAAATAGAAATTATTTTATCACATAATACTGATGAGACCAATGACCCTTATAATAAGAAGGTGTTGAACTTATAATAACTGCACAAAGTAGAAACTAGTTGCATTTTCACTGACCTGCTAAGTTAGGCACTTCATAGGGCATATGCCTTAGATGATATGATATGAACAATTCCATACTGATTTGAATTTTCGTTACAGAATGCATGGGTGATGAAATTTAACTCTACTCACTGGATACCAGCTTGTTAATAATTTGTTGTTCAATAAATTTCAGCCGTGTGGAAACTCTGATATAACAATACTTGTTTCTTTCTGAAAATTCTTTTTACCCTGTTTACCAATAAATAAACCAGCATAAAGTTTCTATGAATGGTTACTTAGCTTCCGTATTTGCTCAGTTTTGCTATTATGTGTATAATGAGTGAAGTGACCCACTATAGGTGATAAATTTACCAAAATTTGATCAATCTGTTCATTGAATTGATTAGTTATTAATCTTATCTTACTCGCTTACTTTGCATTACTTGACATCAAGAAACCTTTAGTTATACCTAATAAACATAATTTTCTGTAGGTTAAAAACATAATGCATCAAATCTACAAAACAACAAAGAAAAGCCTCAGAAGCATTGCACCATCAGAGATAAAGCTTCTCAAGTACTTGTTGAACATCACAGATCCTGAGCAGCGATTCTCTGCACTAGCTACTGCTTTCTCTCCAGGAGATGGACATGAAGCCAAGGATGCTGATGCTTTATATACGTAAGCATCTTCTCTTGAATATCATTGACTATAATAGTCCTTTTAACTGGAATATGCCCTTTGAACTTAGATTGCTCTTTACTGACGTCATTTAAAATTTATAGTGGCTTTCCTAGTGCTTTTTTGTGCATATTTATATGAGGAAAGGTACTTTATATTATAGTGTGCTTTTTGCTGCAGGACTCCTAAGGAGCTCCATAAATGGATTAAAATCATGCTTGATGCATACCATCTGAATAAAGAAGAGACTGACTTGCTGGAGGCTCGGAAGATGAGCGATCCCGTGGTTATCCAAAGGCTAAATATTCTAAAGGAAACAATCGAGGAAGAGTACTTGAAGATGCACGCACAAGATGAAGACCCAGAGCCTAAAGAATGAAACCAATTACTACTGCTGCTGTACTGTCAGTTGGCAAATTTTATTTTGTTGATCCACCTCGCAGTTGAATGAATGGTCAGTTACATGTTTGATTCTCATCAAAAGAGTTCTGAAAGCTTGATAGTGACACAAAATTTTGCACCAATCGCGCTGCTGGATGCGAGAGGAAAGATGCTTCGGCTCTTCACGTCATACATCTTGACACTAACATAGTAGACTGGAGTGATAAAGATTATGACACCAGTATCTCCAATTCTTCATAAGATCTAGAAGATGTTGCTGTTGCCCACAGAGAAAGAAGCGGACACCCTTCTAGCCACAATTCATCATCGCCACCTTAACTCTGTGCCATGTAATTTTCGTGTGACCTATCTAACCTTTATTTGCATAAATACTAGTATGGAAGTTCTTTTGGATGTGGCTTTCTGAGGTCATACGGTTGTTCTGTAATAAATGTCTCAATATTACACTATCATTATAGTTATGTCATTTTCACATGATGCTGTATGATTTATTAAGATGAGCATCTACGAGTTGGTGTGTTGAATGGTTTGAGAGTTGAAACCTGTCAAAATATGTACAGAGTTGTTGGTTGAAATAGAGATATTTTTTAATTTATTTATTAAAACAAATAACATCTAACTTTAAATATTAAAATAGATTTATTATACTGAGTAAAATATTAATCTCTTTAAATAATATTTTATATTCCTTAGATTAGAAAGATTTTTACTTAAAATATATATTTTTAAAGTATTTAAGTTTATGTGCTATTTATTTTAGTAAATAAATTTTAAAATAGAGCTAGTTTGGAATTTAAAAAAAAACCAACCTAAAATTTGAGTCATAGATTTTTGATGAATTGACATCCTTGAACCTTTATGAAAGCAAAGCAACTTGGTCAATGGTGGCCATTGCTTTCTACTTTAATGTGGCTGCTTAGGGATTTGAAGCCATTTCTTAGCATAGTTTCCTGTCCACATAAATATGCCAGGATACAGTAAAATATTGTTGAATAATAGCAGTTTGCCAAGAGAAAGATTAGAGCAGTTCATTCTCAGAGAGAAAAGTTAGAGCATATTCTTATAAAATTGACAAGCAAGAACCCTAAACTTTTTTCAAACTAGCTTTGCAACTCATTGTTTTTCTCCACACTGACATCTCAATCCTGTCATGCATCCACACAGATCAAGCTGGAAGGTGAGACAAGCAATGCTACATTGAATATGGTGATTTGCTATCAGGTTGACTTCCTGATGGATATAAAGTTGGCCTGCCTCCCTTAACCAATGTTGTTCACATCTAAATGGAGAGATGTAGTTCCAAGTGTTCTTTATTTCTCTCTCTCTCTCTCTCTTATTATAAAAAGATTATTTGCACTTAGATCTTGAACTATTGCTGATATTAACTATCTAATATCTCTCTCCTGACTTGTGGATAAAGAAAATTAAGTGATTATTTTATGCTTAACTTTTTTTTTTTAATTCTTTCTTTGAATAAATATAAAAAGCTTTACATTGGCAGCAAAAGATAAATTAAAGAATGTATCACTAAAACCTCTGAAAAAAATATCAACCAAAGGTCTGAGGTTGATGCTTGTGATTAAAAATTGTCATCCTGAGACTTGTTCACACCTTCATGGGAGCAGTCTTGTCACCTGTCACTCACTTAATTTAATGTTTAAATCTTGAGATGAATTATACACCTGATAAAAATAGTGATAACTCTCTGAAAGAAAAAATAAAAGAAAAGAAATAAAGGAGAAGAATGAGCTCATTTCTCTCATGCTATTTATCTAACATTCCAAAGGATTTCTCATTTTATTTCCTCCTAATTATATACTGTTTATGATCATGAATTATAATAATTATTTAGTTTTTTTTATCAAACACTTGTAATTTGGTATTAAATACTAATAAATTTTAGATACTTTTTGCGACTTGGTTTACTCTTATTTATTCTCAACCAAGCAGGCCAATGTGTGGCCTTTCTTTTACCTCGGTTGCTTTCATGCAAGAAGACACAAAAATAGTGGACGAATAGAAGCAAGAGATATAGAGAGAGAGAGAGAGAGAGAGAGAGAGAGAGAGAGAGAGAGAGAGAGAGAGAGAGAGAGAGAGAGAGAGAGTTCTGCTACGTAATATTTGGTAACGTCGGCGCCCAAAGCGGAGAATGACGAGGAGATCAGCAGGGTAGAGTCAGGGTTAGGGTTACGTCGCCATCCGCCTCTGATATTAAGGATTGGGGCCTTAGACGCTTGTTCTCGAGAGCTTTCCAACCGCGGATTGACCCACTTCGCTGCTGAAACTACCAGAGGTAGTAGTTTGAGTTCTTGAAGCAATTTACGCGTCTTTCTTTTCTATTAATTGCTTGAATTGGATCTGGTTTGGCGGAAAATTTTGATGTTTCGAGTTCTTGAAGCAATTTACTCGTCGGTGGGGATTTAGAGTTTCATGCTAAAGTTTTGATATTTTGGCTTGGAAGATCGGTAAAAGTCGCAACTTTTAACTGGAGAGGAAGGAAAAGAAGCTAGCTTGGTAGTGTTTGGTTGAGTTCTTTAAGTTTATATTTGACACAGAGCCTTTAATGCCAACTACTTGGAGTCGGTCATATGGGTAAAATCTTTTTTTCCCCGCTCATCTCTATCTAGTGGGTCGTAAGTTTTTTTACTGGCCGTAAAATCTACCTAACGCAAGCCTCCTCCTTTCTTTGGCCTTTAAGATTCTGTCCTCATTCCAATTACCCTGAAGTGGAGCGACCTCCGGGCATGAAGAGTATAACATTAAAGATTTGCCGGTTCTAGATTTCTCTAGCAAAGTACTATAGCTTCGTTCTGCTAGGTAATCATATACAATGCATACTTGGAATGACATGGAACTGTCATTTCAAGGTCCAGCATGAGTATACTTCAATTAGATGCATGATTTACATCCACTGTAATATGCTTTCTCTGCATCCTGAATTTGTTTTTAGTGAACATTTCCAAAATTATAGAAACTAGCTGTATCTGGACACAGTAATTTTAAAGATTTCCATCCAGTTTTGTAGTCTGCATCTGGACTGGGCATGTTTGTAGTTGATTTGACTATATACTTTGAGCATATTTACATACAGATATGCCTCTTTCCTTAGTTCTAATACAGTATTACCTTTTCTCTTGGAATTATTTGTTCGAAGGAATAGATATACAAACCAATTATACAATAGTCATGTCAGACTCAGCCAAACCATTGTCGGTTGTTACTTCCCTGCTTAGCGAGAATGGGAAGGATGTTGAGCTGCTACCTGCTATCAACGACGACCATGGAGGTGTTATTGTTGAATTGGAAACCCCAATGGATTCTCAAACTTTTTCTTCTTCCTTACGAGCGTCTTTATCAAATTGGAAGAAGAAGGTGAGCTTTCCTGGCTTTGGAGGTGTTTAATGAACTTAGCTACTTTTTAAAACAACTTTTGCATTGTTAGCTTCTCTAGTGAATTTCAAGATTAATAATTATTCATTGTTATGAACTTTTATTTCAGATATACTTAAGAATTTCATACTACATTTCTCATTGTCATATCCATTATGTCATATTTGAAAGATATCTTTAGTCTGTTTATCAAATTTTCAGGGAATAAAAGGTGTCTGGATAAAATTGCCAATCAATCTCTCTAATCTTGTTCAACCTGCTGTCGAGGTATAATTTTTTTAGCATTTGATACATTAATTGACATTCCAATTAATTTGCCATTCCTTTGCCTTATGAGCTAAGTAATAATTCAGAACAGCACTATTTTGATGGCTTCTCAAGTCTTAACAAGGATTACTCTATTTTCTTTTGTATGACTGCCCTAGTGTCCTGTTTTTTTTTCTTCTTTGTTTCTTCTAAACCATTAATTCCTGAATTAGTTGCAAACTTTAATTTGGTTCAGGAAGGATTTTGGTATCATCATGCAGAGCGAAGTTACTTGATGCTTGTCTATTGGATTCCTGATACTGAAAACACAATACCTTGCAATGCTACGCACCGAGTGGGTGTTGGTGCCTTCGTGATGAATGAAAGGAGAGAGGTACTGTGTAGGTGGATTGTCCTCTCTCTCTCTCTCTCTCTCTCTCTCTCTCTCTAGTTTCCTTGCATATTGTTCATTAATATGAATGATATTACAGTTATTTCCCTTGTCAACTTGGGATTTTCTCTTTAGATGACTAAAGAAGTTAGCATAAATCTCCTTCACCTAGATAATTCCTGTGTCTGACATTGCTCCTGGTTGCATGACCTAAGCTGCACTAAAGGGGTAAAAGCTCTTTCAATTAAGCTCCTTGCTAGAGCCTGATTTTCTTGAGGCAGTAATTGTTTTATCAATGTCTATAAGGGTCAAGCTGTTTCTGGGAATTGTTAATTCTTTTGAGGGCCTTCTAAAATGTAAATGACCACATTTTCTAAATAAAGATTTGGATATGCATATTTAATCAGATCTGTATGTTCAATATGTTTCTGTTGTTTGACTAATTATAGTTCTATATATAGAAATTCCATTTTTTTTGTTAGGTATTGGTTGTTCAAGAGAAGAGCGGTAGACTTCGGGGCTTAGGCATATGGAAATTTCCAACAGGAGTTGTCGACCCAGTAATACTTTCTACTATAGTTAGAGAAAGATATTACAACTTTCCAGATTCTTTAAATTTTTTTTACTTTCTCTGTCCATTCATGAAATCATTCTGCTCGTAGGGTGAAGATATACATGCTGGAGCTGTAAGAGAAGTAAAAGAAGAGACAGGGGTATGAATTGTTTCCGAAATAATAGTTAATATATAGAATTCAGCAATACCAGATTTTCAACCACAATATGCTCATCCTGAAATGGTTTTATGTTGGTCATGTCTCAGATAGACACTGAATTTGTTGAAGTTCTTGGATTCAGGTAGGCTTTCTTAAATTTTATCTGCTTTATCAGTTACTCTCTTGAACTCTCAATATCACTACTTGCACATCACCTACGCCATAGAATATACTCATCCATGGTCTATTCTATAACCTGTGGTTTGTATACAGTTCCCTACTAAAGATATTCTCAATATCTGCAACTTATGGAATTGGTAAATAATGATAAAACTAACTTTGACGAGGAACTGATTGCTACATCTTGGTGGTCATTGTTGTAAACATCTCGTATCTTCATATCTAGCATAAGCAACCACTAATAATGAACAAGTTCAAGAAAACAATGGAAGAGGGGATGTCTAGTATGATAACGACTGAAGCTGTACATGATAATAAATATCCTCTTATTCAGGTCATGTTGTATATACTATATTCTGTAGATGACTGAAAAAACTGTACCTAGTACCTAGTCTTATATTCTTGGTTTCTTGGCTATAAAAACTATGAGAAGTGAGAACTTGATAACTAGTTTTATTATGGGATATGGAAAATGGTTACTTCTTTATTCTATATATATATATATATATATATATATATATATATATATATGTCCTGCTCACTTTGGAAATGGATTCGATACCTCTCAGAAAACGATATCCATATTCCATTATATTGAGCTCTGATTTGCCTTTCATGGGATTGCATAATGTGCATTTTCACTTTTTCCAGTTGCCGATGATAGTTCTGGTGCTCTTTGCTTGCAAGTATTCTAAAACTATCATGCAGTGTTTTATATAAGATAAAATCATGCTAATTTCTTGATGAGTATTAATATGCAGGCAGAGCCACATGTCATTCTTTGAGAAATCGGATTTGTTCTTTGTGTGCATGTTACGGCCCCTATCATTTGAGATTCACAAGCAAGAGTTAGAAATTGAAGCAGCACAGGTACTTCAAGTAGATTTGCAAAGATTCCTTTTTTTTTAATATTATACAGAAACAACAAATATAGTTGTCGAGACTCGAGAGCTATCGTGCAACTTGACTCAGCTATTTAATTCATCTTTCATACAATCTCCACATCCAGATCAGATATTAGTATCTTCTTTTAGCTAAGATGCAATTGTATGAAGTATTCACTTATTGTGCTGGTAAGACTTGACAAACCCTGATGCCTCAGGCTTCACTTGAGGAAACAACCTCTTCAAGAATGTATTCATGGTTGTCCACCATGCACCACTCAGTTGCAGTGTTTCTGCACTGGATGCCCTTGTTAGTTGCATGCATGGTCCATGTACATAAATGCTGGCATTCACAAATCTCCAAAAGATAATGATGTCAATTCACCTATATTTAGGATATCATCATAAGACGCTATTGAATGGCTTAATTTTCACATGCAGTGGATGCCAATTGAGGAATTTCTAGCGCAACCTTTTGTCCAAAAGCATGAGCTTTTGAAGTATATTGTTGAAGTTAGTTTGGCCAAAGTTGACGGGAGTTATGCTGGATTTTCACCAATCAGTATAAAGTCAGGATTCTCTGATGCACAGCATTTTCTTTATTTAAACAGAAGGGACCTGAATCAGCAGTAAAAAGCTGCTGACATGCATGACAACAGTTGATTCTCTCTTGATATCATAAAGCCACAATATTCTATTGTATTATTTGATTCGTTAATATCCACCCTATCCCATCTTTCCTGATCAGTGTATTAGCTCAATCCTTGCGTCGTAATTCACTGTAAATTCAGACACTGTAATGAATTGAGTACTATACATTATTCTGGAGATGATTATTGTTATTAATGTAACTTACTCTTAGTTGCATTATTCTACTTCAAAATAAATTCCCAAACTAGGTTATGCCTTTCTGTATTTTGTTGACGGTAACAATCTGATTCTAAAGAGTCACAAAAAATCCGATTGAAAATATGTAAATAAATTAAATAAACTTACAAGAATATAAAATTATGTATAGTCAAGTCTAGTATTGGATACTATCTCTTTAAGACTAATTCGCCCTCCACCAATTACTTCTGAAATAGTGGACATCGGTTTCCCAGCATACAACGACTGTTTAGCCTATTTATAGAATTAAACAGGCTCAACGAAGTGATGTGACTGGTCATGAATAGATTTACCATTTTGGATCTGAAACCAATTAACAGTTATATTGTGAATGAATACACTATTTAGGGTTCAACCAACTAATTGATTGGACTTGACCCGCACGTGTGAACCAACTAGTTGTAGTTAGAGTCGGCTCGCTTAGGCTTGAGAGCCTGACTAGCTACAACTAAGGACACATGGCATACAAAAATATTGACATGTGTCCGTCACCTATTCGTCACCCATCCATCACCGTCATCCTTTCCATCCTCACCCATCACTCTCACCCTCACCCGCACCCTCACCTCATCCACCAGATCACCACATGCCGCCACCTCCTCCCTTTCTGTCGGCCTCGCCACCTCCTCCCTTTCTGTCGGCCTCCTTCTCTATTGATATCTTCTCGGCGTCAGCCTCCTCCTCACCCTCATCCACCAAATCATCACCCATAGCCTCACCCCACACGCCGCCACCTCCTTCTCCACCGGCCTCCATCGGCAAGTCACCACTACAACGCCACCTCCTCTTCTCTGTTGACCTCCTCCTCCATCGACATCTCCTCGCCTCCTCCTCCATCCGTCTTCTACTTCTTCAGCAAACCGCCGTCCACGCCTGTAGCTGAGCCTGAGTAGAATTATGAGGCTCGTAATTTCTAGCCGAGCTTGAGCCGGAGCCGGAGCCGGCTTGGCTCATTTACACATTTACGTGTGTGAGTTAAGTTGCATAGTATTCTTTATCTACAAAATAGGTACATCTTTTGGGGCTTAAGATCCATAAGAAGTTTGTCACTTGTATACCATACTAATATTTCTCAAATATCCAATATGATACTAAACTCACTTTCCTTTATTTTTCATTGCCATGATATTCACTTTAGAGTCAATTTTCATTTACTTTTCTTTACAGATTTGACTAAGTAAATATATGACAATAAAATACTCTTTAAGCTAAATTAATTTCACTATTAAACTATAATTAATAATGTGTGCCTCACTTAAAATTTAGCTCAACGTTAATAAAAGTTTATGTCGAATACATGAAATTACCAACATATTTAACCATAAGTATTTCATTATTAAATTCTAAGCACTATGTTTAATCTGTGTCAATTGCATCATTCTACTTAACATCAAAACTATGCTTCTTGCGTTCTCCAATTCATGTGATTTAAATGTTACTTGCATCATTCTGCCTGATTTCTGCAAGCTTTAATTCGAAGTCTGTTATTTTTTTTTCTCATTATTTAACTGTATAGCCAAATCCAATTGCCATCTCTTGATGTAATTATGATTTGCAAGTGCTCATGGAATGAGATTTAAGCCTTTATCCTTATATACAATTGATGATTTACACCACTCTCATAAGAACAGCTAATTTTTCTCAATGCCATATTCATTACTCCTTTCATTGTTATTGAGATTATAACATGAACTGTGATCACTGTAGATTTTGCTATGCTGCTAACTCCAAATAATACTCGAAATCATCGAGATGGTGTGAAACTTAGACACAACACCTGTCATTCCATGTGGCAGAGTGCATGTGTCCATGACAAGGTGGATGACTCAAGCGCATACTAAAAGGTTGACAGATACCCACCTCCCTCTTCCTTCATAACCATCTTATCTCTCTCTTCTCCCTTCTTGACCACAGGTGACAGGACCAGCAATGGTGTATTCTCTTCTTCCACTCCAAATACTTCTCTTGATCCTTTGCCTCTCCATCTCCATTACAAGTGTTGCAGTAGCAGAGGAGTTACCAAGTGACAATAGCACATCTCCAACTCAATGCCAAGATACATGCTATCCTAAAGTTGCACCACCACCACCACTGCCACCACCACCTCCATTCTCACCTTACGGAGAGCCGTCGCCGCCGATGGTTCCATCGCTATGCCCACCGTCTATCGTAGTGCAGTGCTGCCCATATTTACCTCCACAGCCTTATTATGCACCTCCACAGGTTCCACAGGGTTACCTTCCATACTACAACTACTCAGCTTCACCTCCATTGCTGCTCCACTGCTACTACCAAGTTCTCACTTCTCTTTTCTTCTTCTCGGTTTTGAGCCTACTTTTGTTACAAGATGATGATGGCTGTGTCAAGTAACTGGCATTTGAGGATCCATATCTTGTCCTTGTTTCAAGTGATCTCCTATGTATTTTTCTATAGCAGTGAATAAATTTGTTAGATAATTCCACATAGTGATGTTATATGCCCAACATGCAAACATATCAAGCAGTGTGCTGTACATAATTATGCCTTCAAACTAAAGACTAACAGACTAAATACAAATAGACACCTCTCTCTCTCTCTCTCTCTCTCTCTCTCTCTCTCTCTCTCTCTCTCTCTCTCTCGCCATATATACATAGTGGATAAATGGATCAGATTTAGTTTTTTTACCCTTAGGAGATGCTGATGAGAGGATATTTTTCAGGGATATGAAATATTCCTTCATAATTGACCTAGTTTTTCAATTTATAATATCATGATCTAAGAAAATTGACCGAGGTTTTGGGTTTATATATCGTGGTACTCAAGAAATAGATCTTATTATTAAAGAGGGTTTAACCTGGTCTATAATTAAAGATTTTTATATAATTACCATTAAAATTATATAGTTGTTACTGAAATTTATTAATTCTTTTAGTCAATGAGAAAAAGAATGGCGTCCTATTTGATTAAAGGGAATCGGTCTGCGGTTCGTAAGAAAGAGAAGAGTAGATTTTATAGAAGAGTAGATTTTATCGAAAGTCTAAATTTATACTCTAAATAATGTTGGATAAAGGCTACTCTTAGATTGAGACGCTAAGACGTTTGAATGGTCTACTCATATTAGAATGTTCGAACACAGAATACTACTTTTAAATTGAGACGTTCGAAGTCTATTCTTCTCATGTTAGGATGTTCGAACATAGAGCTACTTTTAAATTGAGACGTTCGAAGTCTACTCTTCTCATATTAGGATGTTCGAACACAGAGCGAAAGTTTAACTGCCTGAGATAACCTAATCTCCACCTCGATTGTGCCCGGATAACGTCAGAAGTTTTGAAGAATTAGGTATTATGATCTCTTAAAAATTTTCCATTAGCAATTATGTAAAATTTAAAGGAAAAAAAAACTCAATTAGGGTCAGAGATAAGTAATAAAAAGAAAAGAAAACAATATCCGAGATGATAGCGGATCCGATTAAATCCAAATCCGACCTCTCTCTCTCTCTCTCTCTCTCTCTCTCGCTCGGAATAATAAAAGGCGAGAGCTTTGCTCTTTGGCCATTTTCGAAGCGAAATATATTTAGCCCAAGCTCCGAGATACGCCCTTCGGTCTCGCCTCTCCACTCCTCCGAATTTCGTCACTGCCAACGGCGTCAAGGAAGGCTTTCGTCAACCAGGGTAAGGCTCCTTATCTCTCTTCGACTCTCTCTCTCTCTCTCTCGCTCGCTCTCTCTCCATTTCGTTTTATTGATCTGTCGCTTGCATCTTGTTGATCTCGTCTTTCTTCTTGTACAGTAGTTCTTTATCCCGCAAGAATCGGTTCTCTTTCTCGGGATCTATCTTTGCTGAAGAATTGGGTCTGTTTCGTTTCTTCCTCTGGGGTTCTCCTTGTTTGGTCACTTGAGTTAGGGTTTGGGTCGCATTTGATGTGTTCGCGTGCGGCATTGATGTTTACGGATTGAGGAAACGAAGGACTATAGGGTCGTGGAGTAGACTCAGATCCCGAATTTGGGATTTTTTTTGTTGCGTTGTTGGTGAAAGTTTGGACCTGATGTGATTCTTTCGTCTATTCGGATCGTAAATTTTGGATCTGGCAGCTGTACTGGCACTCTATGTGCACAGATGATTAAATTTGTAAACGCAGTATTATTCTCAGAATGATTTCCTTACGCAAGGCCAAAACCAGCAAGATTGCTGGTCTCAACCTTTGTTTCAGACCGCTTTTAGTGTCTTAGTTGAAACAAATCCGTTCGGCTGAAATCTTTGTTCTTTGGGTCAAAATTGAAAACCGAAACTTCAAACGATTTATGATATTGACTTTCTTTCTTTGGAACGAATCTTATCTTAGATGAGTGTAAATTGGGTGGCTAAACCTAAACTTTAATTTGGCAAGATGTAGGTCCTGGAAAATATACCCTACCCTTTTAGCCCTAAGAATCTCTCAGAAAACTCAAGTACATCAAGTTAAAATTTGGGAATATAAGGTCTAGCCTTCCAATTAGACCCCAGCACGGAAGGTTAGGAACAGGCTGGACCTTACCTCACAAGAATTATTTGCAGTACAAATCTTAGACCATGTTGCTTCATGCTATTTTTGTTGCTTATTTACAAAATGCATTTATGGAAGGTTCTTTGACTCTTAAATTACAGATGCATGACTAGTTAATAGTATGCATATCTATATTGCTAATTTCCTGGATGCATAAGCCTGATCTTATGTTTTTCCATGGTGCAGCCGTAAGGAAATTGTGAAAGATAATGGCTATGATTGATGAGCCACTCTATCCAATAGCAGTGCTGATAGATGAGTTGAAGAATGAAGACATTCAGCTGCGCCTAAACTCTATCCGAAGACTTTCTACCATTGCACGCGCACTTGGTGAGGAAAGAACCAGGAAAGAACTAATTCCCTTTCTTAGTGAAAACAATGATGACGATGATGAGGTACTCCTTGCAATGGCGGAAGAGTTGGGCGTATTTATTCCATATGTTGGAGGCGTGGAACATGCTCATGTTCTGCTCCCGCCTCTAGAGACATTGTGTGCTGTAGAGGAAACTTGTGTAAGAGACAAGGCAGTTGAATCATTATGTCGAATTGGAGCACAAATGAAGGAAAGCGATCTAGTAGATTGGTTTGTTCCTCTAGTAAAGGTAAGGACAGTCGTGTAGTATGACTTTGTATCAACTAGCTCTAGTACTTCTTTTGGATCCAATTACTTTGTTTTTCTTGCTTACCATCTTTGAGGTTACTTTGTTTAATCCATATTTGCTTTTCCATGCTATTATCCTTTTCTCAGAGATTAGCAGTTGGTGAGTGGTTTACAGCTAGAGTGTCTTCCTGTGGTCTTTTCCATATTGCCTATCCTAGTGCACCTGACCACCTGAAGACTGAATTAAGGGCCAGTTATAGCCAGCTGTGCCAAGATGACATGCCTATGGTGAGAAGAGCTGCTGCATCAAATCTAGGAAAATTTGCTGCTACAGTTGAGCCAAACTACTTGAAGACTGAGATCATGTCAATATTTGATGATCTAACGCAAGATGGTATTTGTGATCAGTTCTTTATGTTAGTTTCTTATTTTCTGATTGCTGGTTTTCTTGCTGGTGCTCTATGCAGATTGTTTGACCTAAGATGGTTCCACCTTAAGAGTTAAAATGCTGAGTCCCGTCTGACATTATACATTGTTCTACTTGAATTACTGCTTTTGTCCTTTGTATTAAGATCTTATGTTATTTGTTAGTGATTAGTAATTTAAGCTTCGTTAGTTGCTCCTACAGTGCTACTTCCTTAAATTGTGCTATAATTGTAGGAGTCTTTCTTGATAAAATTTGGAAAGAATAGTGGAATACTTGCGATTAGATAATTTTTTTGTTGTGTTATATTATCAGGGTTTTTTCACTTTATTCATTAAATAATCATGTAAAGAACTGACTGGTTTGGTTCCCTCATTTATCAATGCTCTTGATTTTGACAGTATTACTATTGCCTTCCTTTTGGCTGAGAAATTGATACTTTATTTGTTAATTTAAGTTATGTGTTATTTCATTTTCTTGAGCTCTCATTTCTTGGATTTTTCCGATTGTGGTCCTTCTGTTCACTTTTCTTCCACAGTGTCCACTATCTACTATGCCACTGCATTGTTAATTTCGTTAAGTTTCCTATTTCAGATCAAGATTCAGTGCGCCTACTGGCTGTTGAGGGTTGTGCAGCTCTTGGGAAGTTATTGGAACCCCAGGATTGTGTAGCACATATTCTTCCTGTCATTGTTAATTTCTCGCAGGTATGGCTCCCAGCTTTTGAGTAAGTAATCTATTCACTTTGGATAGAAATGTCTATTCCAGTATGAAGTGAATTGTTGGTACTGATATTTACTTTGTATCATAGTCACTTGTTCATACATATGTTCAATAGGATAAATCCTGGCGTGTTCGTTATATGGTCGCAAATCAATTATATGAGCTTTGTGAAGCTGTTGGCCCAGAACCTACAAGGTAGTACTTTTAATATCTTTTCTTACCTTTTATCTGCTAAATATCTTTTCTTACCTTTTATTTGCTTTCTTGAGAGCGCCAATACTTTTAAAAGTATGATGTGCGGATACATAGGATTGAACCTGTGTTCTATAGGTGAAATTATTAATCATCTTTGACACGAATTCTCCTCTCATATTTTATCTATTATATTTAGGACGGATTTGGTTCCTGCATATGTTCGGCTTCTTCGAGATAATGAGGCTGAAGTGCGCATAGCATCTGCAGGAAAGGTTACAAAGTTTTGCCGGATCTTGAGCCCACAACTTGCAATCCAGCACATTCTTCCTTGTGTGAAGGTATCTATGCTAAACATTATGAGGATTATGTTGATATTCTGACTATGTGACTGGTTTTCTTCATTCCCTTCTCTGTGAAATTCATTAAATTCAATGCTATCCATAGGAGTTGTCATCAGATTCTTCACAACATGTTCGTTCAGCTTTGGCTTCAGTTATCATGGGCATGGCTCCAGTATTGGAGAAGGTATGACATTATGAACAACTTGCATGCTTCAATGTTTTCATGTTGACCAAAACCTAATGGAAAATTTTCTATTTCATTTGTCTGAATTAATAAAGATTGTTCCTCTTTGTTGTTTGTATGTTTGCCCTGAATTCAAATGAATATGATATGCAGATATGATATAATCTTTTCTTCATTTTTTGTTTAGAGTTCACAATTTCTTGTTAGATCTTGAGAACACACCTAGCTGATCCTAAAATATGACTAATTGGAAACTTATTTTCTTGTAATTTGCTGAATTTGTTAGCTGATTTTAATTTCCCTTGATAGACATTCATCTCAATTCAAATTTTCCTTTTCCTTTGCCATGCCAGGTTATTTTATGTGGGTTTCCAACTGATGTTGAACATGTTAGAAAATGATATTTCGACAGCTAGAGTTATTTTGCTTAGTCATTGATGTGCACACATAAGAGTTTCAGATGTTCTTATCATAAAGATAGAATTGTTACTCATATTACATCTATCTTCATTTATCACAAAAAGGGATGGTTGAAGATGTTTTCTATTTCCAGAAATTTTATCTGAATCAGCTATTGGTTTGTTTGTTGAGAGATAATTATTTTATCTGATTTTTCTATATCTATTCCAAATTTTAATAAAAAGAAGTTTGTTTATTCTTGTGGTTTTTTAGTTCTAGATTTTTCAAAGCTTTGCTGTTAGACTGAAATGTGAATTTCTCTGTGATCCCAATCATACCAATCATAACAAGCACTAATTTGTGGTTACTATTTACTATTGGTACTATCTCATAAGATTGTCTCTGAGCTTCTTACCTGTTGTATTGTAGGTCAAATCCTCTGCAAATGTTATTAGTGAAAGTATATACATACATTTAATTTTTATATACTGAGTAAGTAATTCTCATTCATGCATGCATGAACTTATATATTAGCTTAGGAAAATCTTGATAAGCTCCATATTATCAACATTTTGCAGCAGAATGTACTGAAGCTATCTATTGAATTTCATTTACTTACATATGCTTGGATCATCCTGTTTGCAGCAATTTTCTGATGAAGCATGGACAGTTAATTAGTTTATCCTTACGAAGTATTAATTTTGAAGAAAAAAATAGAAATAATTAATGATGCGAAGAGACTTGAGCATCAGTTTGGTATAAATGCATGTCCTGCTAACTTGTATGATCTGCAAATGGATTCTTTTTTCTTTTTTTTTGTCAGCTCACTGGTGGTAGGCTTACCATTTTGTTGTTGTTACAGTTGTATTTTCCACTCCCTGCTCACAATTTGTTTGTTGTTGTTTCTTCTACCTTTTGTAGGATGCTACTATTGAGCAACTTCTTCCAATTTTTCTATCTTTACTAAAGGATGAGTTTCCTGATGTTCGACTCAATATAATAAGCAAACTTGATCAAGTTAATCAGGTAAGTATTTTAAAGAGATTTTATTGCAAATTAATGTGATTGCCAGCTAATATTGCTCATCTTCCAGGTTATTGGAATTGATTTATTGTCACAATCATTACTACCTGCTATTGTGGAACTTGCCGAGGATAGACATTGGAGAGTTCGTCTGGCCATAATTGAGTACATTCCTTTGCTGGCTAGTCAGTTAGGCGTTAGGTTTTTTGATGATAAACTGGGCGCCCTTTGCATGCAATGGTTGGAAGATAAGGTATGCTAATGTTCTATAATGGTTTAAGACAATCAATACAACTATTAGCAGAAAGGTATTCACTAAACATTCATTTTGATTCACCCTTTTCTTTCTTACCTTGGACAGAAATTTTTGTTTCAATCTTTGTGGTGGCATATAGCTGTCATTACCTATTAATATGCTCGCGACAATCATACTTCTAGAAACCCTTTGGCCCTTGTTGAAGATAATGCTAGGGTAAAGAAGGGTTATGGTCTTCCCCCTAGCAATCAGAAAAATTACGCCCTGGTCAATATGACTTAGACCCCAACTAACCTTGTTTCATTAGTTTCCTAGTTGCATAACGTCCAAAGAATATGATTTAGGCCTACATCCTTTACTCTGAGGTGAGATTTTTTTTAACCTTATTATTATCCCTCTTTCTCTAGGTAGATCCTGTCATGCACAGATAGATAATGCACTTCTTCCATGTAGGATGACAACCAAAAATCCTTTTTCCCTTTCCACTATCCTCAGTAAACTTTGCGCAACCAAATATAGATTGCTGCTAATGTAAGATTAAAATTTACTTTATGTTTGGTTCGTTAAGGTTGGCCAAGATTGCCTAAATGTGCTTGTGAAATTATGCCACAAGTTTGATGCCTTCATGAACATCTTGCAGGCTGTAAATGGGAAATATGTATTTAGGGTATGTTTGGATTTGACTTTGCATGTTTGTAAGTGTCTGGGCTGTGAAGCTGGGATTGGTGGGTCCTCACGTATATACATCCATGAAATTTGCACTTTATTTTAAATTAACTAATTCATAAATTTTGCAGAGTAGCAAGTCATATCCTCATGGCAGATGCAATCTTTTTTTTCCTGATTCAACTAGCCTTTGAAGTGCTGAAATGGAAAGATTTATATAAGCTAACCACAATAAAGAATTATTTTCAGGTTTTCTCTATTCGAGATGCAGCTGCTAATAACTTGAAGCGCCTAGCAGAAGAGTTTGGCCCAGAATGGGCGATGCAGCATATAATTCCACAGGTTCTCATTTCTAATTCTTCCACTTTATTTTTAGTAGTGCTAGAAAATCCATATAATGGCATTTCTTCCTGAGGCTTTTGATGATATGTGAACATAGCATTAGCTAGACTTGTAGGACTTCCAATTATTAGAGGATTTATTTTGATGATGGGTGGTTCACATTTGTTGTTCCACTGTCCTTGCATTCTACAATGTTTTTATCCTTCTCTTTGTGGTCTTTTCTCATCCACACGGATTTGCTACATCGATCTTTAATGATGGTAATGCTTCATATATAGTTTTTGGTATATTGAAACTTCTGGATTGAATTCAGACAGTTATCAATTAATCCAGGAACATCCAACTATTCAAGTATAGTGTTTGAAGAATTCATGCTAGCTTTAATTGAATATCAGTTCTGTTTAGAAACCTATACTACAGTTATGATGTATAGAGATAAGCAAATTTTGCTGATGACAACTATGCTATTTAGATTGGAGATAGATTAGCTTTGAAGAATTTGGCAATGTTGTTCTAGGAAAAGGTCATGCATATATAGTTTTTGGTATGTTTAAACTTATAGATCGAATTCTGAAAATCAATTCATTCAGGAACATCCAACTTTCCAAGTATAGTGTTTGAAGAATTCATTCTAGCTTTAATTCGATATCAGTTCACTTTAGAAACTTATATAACAGTTATTATGCATAGAGATAAGCAAGTTTTACTGATGAGAACTATGCTATTTAGATTGGAGATAGATAAGCTTTGAAGAATTTGACAATGTTCTAGGAAAATTCATGCATATATATTTTTTGGTATATTTAAACTTATGGATTGAATTCTGAAAGTTATCAAATCATTCAGGAACGTCCAATTATCCAAGTATAGTGTTTGAAGAATTCATTCTAGCTTTAAATCAATATTAGTTCAGTTTAGAAACTTATACTACAGTTATTATGCATAGAGATAAGCAAGTTTTGCTGATGACAACTATGCTATTTAGATTGGAGATAGATTAGCTTTGTCGAACTTCTGAATTTGACAATTTTCTAGAAAAAGCTCATGAACATTGAGGTTTTAGGCCGTTTCTATTGTATTAGGTGCCTTGGCTGCCTCTTATGACATTAAGAATCTTGACTCCTTCTGTTGATGGATTGTAGTGAACTGCAGTCTGCCGACATCTCAAGTAGCTACCAAGCTTTGGCTTTTTACGTGCTAGCTCCTTTTGAGTTGTTAAGCAATATTCACTGCACTAGCTGTGTTCATATCCAATATGCAGATCTTTGTCAGCAATGGTATGGATAATTTGAGATAACACCTACCAGGACTTTACTAACTTTTTGGGGACAACTTCCATAATAAACTAAGAAACATCCCAAATTTTCCTTTTCTCTGTGTGCCTGTGTGTGTTGTGGTGGTTGAAGTGGGAGCACTAATGATCATCAATGCTGGCAAGAACGATGATATGACCTCAAAAAATATTCTGAAATTTATAGTAGAGGAGAGCCTCTTTCTTTGCATTCTTCTTACCTTTGTGTGTGGCTGGTTTCATACTTCCATTTGCCAACTTCTGGAGGGTTTTTGTGCTGCCCAATTATTCTACTTATAATAATTACATGATATCAGCTAATAGTGCAAAATTGAAGAACAGAGTAAAAGAAGGCATGATTATTTTTTGGAAATATAACATTAAAGATTCTGTTGGTTATTCCTTTTATAGGTGTTGGACAAAATCAACAACCCACATTATTTATACCGTATGACCATTCTGCACGCAATATCCTTATTATCACCTGTCATGGGTGCTGATATTACATGCCAAAAGTTGCTTCCTGTGGTCATTGCTTCCTCAAAGGACAGGTGAGCACTGACATATATCAAGGCAACATATGATTATTGGTTTAGCATCTTGCCTTAGAATCTTTGACATCTCCAGGGTTCCCAACATTAAGTTCAATGTGGCAAAAGTTTTGCAGTCTCTTGTACCCATACTTGATCAATCTGTAAGTCAAGGATATAGTGCTGATGCTTGTGTTATTGTCCCTTTTCCAGTTATCTTTTTTAAAATCATAAAATCCTGTCTGAAATATCTTTACTGCAGGTGGTGGAGAGGACAATTAAACCTTGTCTGGTTGAGCTCAGTGAAGATCCAGATGTGGACGTTAGATTCTTTGCAAGCCAAGCACTGCAGGCATGTGACCAAGTCATGATGTCAAGCTAAACAACTTTTTCTCTAGCTTTTAGTGCTTCAGATCCCTCTCGAGTCCATTTTTGCAAAGCTGCGCAGTTTGCTGATGAACTAAATCTTTGTAGCTCCAATCTGAATCGCAAACTTGAAAGATTCGTATTTTCGTCTGTATAAATGGAAGCAGTCTAGAGAAATTTAAGATGATGTGTTTAGATGTTATCTGGAACCGCGTGTAATTAGAATGTTTGTAGTTACTACTTTGTTGAAGTCTTCATTGCAGAAAGAAGTTTTTCTCCTAGAATGTCAGTAATTTATTGATCAGCAAAAACTATTTTATAGTTGAACTATGATTCATATGCCATTCACTGTCATTGAAGCCCACTGGGTTCTTTCTACTTGGGAGATCAAAGAATTCGACTCTTAAACTCACACAAAAGTATCCATGTCAGGGACCATGTAATTGGTATCCACAGAGCTAGTCTTCCCAGTTAATTGAAATGCGTGATATATCGAATATGTGGCAGGAGACGTTTGCAATGGGATGCCAGTTTGATGGTTGTCTGAAGGAAAATTTGATTCACGCTAAGTGAGCTCCAACCTTTGGGATATAATAATTCTCAAGACAATTCTTTAACACCAGATGGCTTCAAAACCGTGGCCAGAATACCAGATTAGGCGAGCTTTCACTACTTGTTATATAAAATTCAGACGATTATGTTGTTAATTGTTTTCTTTCCCTTTATTAATTGTTATACATCTGACAATCTTTGTATACTTCAGTCGAATATAATACGTTTGTAAAGCTCAAGATTATGTTCCTCTATATGTGCTGCAAGTTGAAGCATTGATTGCAATTAATGGCCTAAAGTAATTATAAACAACATATTCCATCTATTTCATGCAAAAAGAGAGAAAAAAGAAAAAGAAAAACAAAAGAAGGAAATATGAAATTGGAGAGTCAGCTGGTTAAAATACTACTCGATAATGAGAAGGAAATTATCTTAAAAGGCAAATGTCGTCTAAAGAAAATGTTCTCCTAAAGATGCAAACTAGACTGTGGGATTCTGGTATCCACGGTCTCGTTGGGCTTAAAACATATACATACATACATACGACGTTCTAATAAAAAAATTAGTAAATATCAACTTTTATGTCTATGAAAAATTGAATTTTTAATGTCTGCCATAAGATAATAAAAGTACAATGGAGGCCTTGGAATAACCTATTTTGATCGGCTAAAACTATTGCAATTAGGAGTAAAATCGGGCGGATTAACTCCGACTCGACCCACTATCCGATTCGGATACGGATATAATTTTTTTTTAAAAAATTCAGATACGGATTCGGATACTGGTCGGATATAATTTTCTAATTCGGATACAGATATCGGATATCCGTTTACCCGCATATTTTTTGAATAATTTACGGTTTTTGATTTGGTTATTTAAATAGTGAATATTAATATTATTACTAACGATGTGTTATATATTATTTGTAGAGATTAATTTTTCTAATTTTATATGAATTTGATATACAAATTTTTTTTTAACTCTTAATTTTTTATATTAATTATGTCTAAATAAAAGATTATAATATGTTTAAAATCTAATCAACATCGATTTAAAATCTGATCTTCTATCCAAAAATTATCCGTATTTATTTATTTAAGATATAATTTTAAATTTTATTATCCGTCGAATATTCGCATCCAAACTAAAAATATGAATCCAAACTTAGATCGAGCACTACCGGTATCGGATAGGAAGGACGCATATTAGTGTCCAGAAATGTTAGTCTCTAATAAATGGTAAGTAATATATATATACATCTTATCGGATCTCATATTTGGCAGGAATGGGACGAACATCCGGTGGTTGACAAAGAAAAACATGATCCAGCCTACTTGAGCGCCAACTTGGAGGATATAATAATTCTTTTGACACCCAACGGCTTCAAAACCATGGGTAGAAAACCGGATTAGGCAAGCAACATACGCCACCTGAAATATAAAATTTAGGAGATTAGGTTGTTAATTGTTATTTTCCTCAGTCTTTGAAGATCTGACGGTAGTTGTATACTTTTTATTCCAGATATTAATATCCCGAGGCAAGGGTACGACAAAGGAAATCGCACGATCTCACGCCGTTTTGTTCGTACGATTTAGCCGATCAAATTTTGTAATATCTACATCTATGCCATTCTATGGTGGAAAGAGGAGTGGTTTGATTGTCAATTATTGGAAAGACAGGAGTATTTCTGTAGCCATTGGTACTACTTATTGATGTGGATATGAGGAGGGAGCTCAGTAGTAATGGCAATGGCTGGCACTTGGGTTAAGGTCCGTCTTCTTCCTTCTCCCTCTTAATCTAATTCTTGCGAAGCAGTAATTGGATTTTCCTTTTTCTCTTAACAAGATTCAGATGTTCTTTTATGGCTTCCCTATCTTTGTCTATGTGAAATTTTGTGACCCATCATTTTGTTTTTTGTTTTTTTCTCAGTACCCTTTAATTTGCTCAGCTTTTATGAACTTTCCCAACTTGGGCTATCTATTAGACCATCAAAATTTGGATCTTGGAAAGAGGATTTGGTTTCCAAGTCTGTTTAGTCAAGTGCATCAATGCTTGTCATTTCTCAACTGGTTATGTGAATAGGTTTGTGCTTTATGAAAATTTGTCAAGATGATCATGTACATGAAAAGAAAAGGTAAGGGTTTTGAATGGTGAAACTATGGTTTTCCTTAAGTTTATTTCATGAACCTATAAAAAAAATGTGGTTAGATATGGGTTTTTGCTGAGAAATTTTAGTGCTTTGCTTAGTTGATGGGAATTTATACATGAACCTATCAAAAGGTTTTTCTTACTTTTGGAGTATACTCTATGCCTATACATGGGGAGTGTGTTGAGGTGTCACATCTGAAGTTTAGTTTCAAGTGGAGAAAAGGATCAGATGTGAAAGGGTGATGTAGATCATGAGTCTACATCCTAAAATTTTAAGCTGTTGGTTATATCTGGATTCCACTATGTACATCTAATCCTATTTGTCTTAGGATGGTAATTTTGGTGGGCTTGTGACTCTTATTCTTGTCCCACAATTTGGTTCTGTCTTGGCATAACAGCATACTTGGGAAAGTTGTTTATTCATCATGTCAAGTAACTTTGGATTTTAAATGGTGATGAGTGTAATCGCTCCTTTTCTTTATACACTGATTCTCATTTTCCAACATCTCTTTTGCTTTTTAGAGTAGTTATGCAAATATTCTAGTTCACCATGCTTTAAAATGTTTAACGATTGGAATCAGTTAGATAGTCGTCTATGTGTTGTGAAGTATATTGGCATATGTTTATCTCAATAGATGATGTAGATTGTGGAAGCCCATACTGTTGTATGCCAAGGGTTTCAATACCAAAATTTTCAGTTGATCATGTTCTTGAATTTGGTAACAAATGAGACTTTTGATATTAAGAATATCTATTGTCCCAATAGCATACAAAGTGACTCTTTAGACTTTAACTTGGACTAATGATGCAAAAAGGTTTATTGTGGTGCTATTATAATTAAGCAAATTTTGTAAGGTACAAAAGTGGACTGTAGATAATTTAGTTAATCACAAGATTGAATGTTTGTTGGGTACCTTTCTTAGATTTTGCTAAGTTATTGGCAATATTTTGTTGTTGTTTCTAAACAATTAATCAATTGAGATGCTTTAGGTATTTTAATCTTCATTAGGGGTTGTGGATCTGGCAAGACTCTTCAAGTCTTCACTGTGGTCTTACACTAGTGTGATATCCTTACACAAAGATCTGGAAATGTTACTTTATAGATATTATGCTTATTGGTTAATAATTCAAAAAAGTATGATCTCATATTATCCTATTGTTATGGAAGTCCAGATAATATTGGTTGAAGGATTGTTTACAACAAGTAATGATATTTCTCTCTGTTGTGCTCACCAACTAATTATTCATTAAGGAAAAGTTTGGTCATAAATATTTAATCATTTAGTATGTCATAAAAATCTGCTTTGGTAGTTACAAATCTTGCTCTGTGGTAGGAACTGGCTCACCTTTGAAATATTTACCACCTTCAGTGATGTTGATCATTTATGGATCAACTATTTCGCTATTATATTATAGATATATTTGTTTGTTAATGGCAGAAGTAATCATATAGTCAAACTCATGATTGCATAGTTTTCAGTTATATCTAAATTCGTTACAAATGGTTTCTTGGCAATGTTTATTTATTTTCTGCAAGACTAAATCTGTCTGGTTCTTCTATGCATCTAAATATCATTCCTTACTGATAAAGTGCTCTCTGATCAGCTAGCACAAAATGGAACTGGACCTGGGTCAAGAAGCTCCCATGCCATTACCATTGTTGGTGAGAAGGCTTATGTCTTCGGTGGCGAGTTTACACCTCGTGTGCCAGTGGACAACAAGGTCCATGTTTTCGACCTCAAGGACCACACATGGTCTGTTCTAGATGTCATAGGTGACATACCGCCACCTCGTGTTGGAGTAACGATGTCTGCCATTGGCAATACTATTTATGTCTTTGGTGGTCGGGACGTCGAGCACAAGGAGCTCAATGAGTTATATTCTTTCGACTGTTCTACTAATGAGTGGACCCTGCTCTCATCAGGCGAAGTTGGGCCACCCCACCGGAGCTACCACTCAATGACCGCTGACGAGAAGCAAGTCTATGTCTTTGGTGGATGTGGTAATTCTGGCCGGCTAAATGATCTCTGGGCATATGATGTCAGTGATGGTGAATGGATCCAGTTCCCATTCCCTGGAGAAAGCTGTCTTCCTCGAGGTGGCCCTGGATTGGCTGTTTCCGGAGGAAAGGTTTGGGTGATTTATGGATTCTCTGGAGTGGAGCTCGATGATGTATACTGCTTTGATCCAAAGAGCGAGAAGTGGACTCTTGTGGAGACGACCGGCGAAAAGCCTAGCCCTCGTAGTGTGTTCTCTACTGCTGCTATCGGGAAGTATGTAATCACATATGGCGGCGAAGTCGACCCAAGTGACCTTGGGCATCTTGGAGCTGGTAAATTTTCTTCAGAGGTTTATGCTTTAGATACAGAGACTTCAATTTGGACAAAATTAAAGGATGCCTCAGATTCTGATGAACATCCTGGACCTCGTGGATGGTGTGCATTCTCCACTGGGGAGATTGACGGCAATACCGGGCTGCTGGTCTATGGAGGAAACTCACCAACTAACGACCGGCTTGGTGACATTTCTTTCTTCACTCCTAGCTTGTCAACGATGATTTAGAACTATGCTGCAGGGAAAAAAGAGAAAAACTCAGTCGCATGTAGAATGGCGAGCATCTACCGTATTATACTTAAAAAGAAGATCGGCCGCTGTAACAGGGATTGTGCTTCTGTTTTATGTGTATTCTTTTTTCTTCTTCTTTCTGATAAGATAGAGCTTAATGATTTCAATGTTGTGATGTTATAAGATATGGTTCCTATTCCTAGTGGTTGCTAGTACTCTGTAAAGAATACTTGCTCTATCTTGTGTGTTTGCCAAATAAATGCAGCTTATGTCTTACCATTTCCTTGTCCATAAGAGATTCAAAGTGCTTGCTTGCTTATATTTTGCAGACAAATACAATGTCAGCTGTACTCTTAGAAGCTTGCTAAATAAAGATTGTTTCTTTTTCATGTCTACATTGAATAATTAGTTTGTCTTGTAGCTTCACCAGCTCCATTTTCATAGTCTCCTACCCATAATCATTTGTTTGTTTGCCAGGATATTTCTCTTTTTCCCCTCTTAAATTTACATCTCAGCAGCTATTTTCCTTTGTGAAAAAAATAAAAAATTCAGTGTACCAACTTGTTTTAATAAATCGATTGCTACATCCATTCTTGTGCATTAATATTTGTATAACTTTTACATCCATTGTTACCAAGGAGGAAGGCACAGCATGCAATTGAATTCAGAACAGCATAGTTTCATGCATATGTTGTATAACGAAATTTCTCTGTTTGACTAGTACTATTCCAATGATTAAGCACTCAATTTTTTACCTAAATAATAGTATATATATATATATATATATATATATATATATATATATATGCAACACTAAAATCTTTAGTAGTATGTGATCAATGTTGCACCATTTTAATTTGTAAATTAAATGCATAATAATATAAGATATACAATTCTTTTTTTGTTCTTTTTGGAGTATTATTCATATATTAAAATCCAAAAGAGCTCTTATCCCTCCACCTAACATTGGCGACACCCCACATGACTCACCCCCCCCCCCCCCCCCCCCAAACCCTGGATCATTCTGATATAAATTTATTTTTTTCTTAAGAAAAAATTAAAACCTAGAAGGTAAATAATTAATGAAAATAAGGGGAAATCCTAATTGCTTCCTGCTATCTTATATAGAAATAAACACACTTACAAGTGCCACCAATTCCAAATCATTACAAAATAGGTCACCTAATTCGAAGGGCATTCCCATCTTATTTCCCACCAAATAAATTACACGAGTAAAATAAAAGTAAAAAAGTAAAAAAAAAAAAACAAAATAAAAGAAGAAAAAATTTAATCAAACGAACCCTCACACAACTCCGGCCACCGCCGCTACCACCGCAGCCGCCGCCGCCGCCATCCAGAGGCCAGTGGTCTTCCCAGCCGCGTCCGAGGAATCCGCCGTTGCGTCATCGGCCGGCGCGTCATCTGGCCCCTCCGCCGCCTCGGGCGTCTCGGCCCCCTTCTTCGCCTTCTTCTTCTTCCCCGCCGCCGGAGCCTCCGCCGGGGCCTCGGCGATCTTGAACATCTCGCTGGGCCTCAAAAACCTGTCAATGGAGTAAAGGCCGAGTGGGTCCGCGTCGTTGATTGTGGCCTTGACGGTCGCGGTGATCACCCTCGTCTCGAGCGTGACGACCTCGCCGTCGTTCTGTACTGTGTAGTTGTAGTTCTTCGCGGCGCCGCCGTCGGTGGCGAGGGTGTTGACGACCCCGTTGTTGGATTTGAGCATCTGGATGGAGTAGTAGACGGGCACGCCATGGTAGAGGAGGATGAGGCTCTTGTGCTCGGCGGTGAGGTTCTTGAAGGTGGGGGCGAAAGCCTTGACGGCGGAGTCGATGGGGCAGAAGAGGGTGAGCCCCCCGTCGACGCTGTCGTCGAAGGTCTTCTGCACGCCGGCGGTCGCGAGGAGGAGGTCCGCGAACGCCTTGCAGTTCTTCTTGTACATCAGCTCGGTGAGGTTCACCGGCGCCGGGGGCGGCACGGGCGCCTCCGCCTCCGGCGAGGAGAGCACTTTGGAGATCTGGATGACGGAGAGGTTGTACGGGATCTCCTTGATGGCCTTCACGAACGACGCTCCCGCATCGGGCGAGTCGTCGGCGGCGGCGAATGTGACGTGTCCGGCCTTGTGGTCGGTGATGTTGACGTACCCGGTGGTGCCGGGCGCGGCGCCGGTGGCCTGGAACATGGAGGAAGTGGTGGTAGAGCCATGGGAGAGCTGGTGGAGCTTCTTGGCGCCGAAGTAGTCGACGAGGACGTGGAGGGAGAGGACGTGTCGGATGGTCGGGAGGGTCAGGTGCTTGGCCAGGAGCGACGCCATGCCGGCGTTGTCGACTGCGAGGACGGTGATCGTGTCGCGGCGGTTGATCTCTGAGGCGAGCCGGGTCACGGTGAGGTAGTGATTGAAGGAGGAGAAGTCCGGGTGCTGCGCCAGGATCTTCGTGATGTTATAACCCCGGCAGACACCCGGAGCGCAACAAGCGACGACGAGGAAGAGGAAGAAGACGCACCGCCGCCGCATTGCATTCATCTCCATCTCGCCGATCTCAGCAATGCGGCTGCCTCTTCTAACAACAACAAAAACAACTAGAGAGAGAAAGAAGAGCAAAAGGAGAGAGAGAGAGAGAGTATGAGTAGTGAGGTAGGGAACGAGAGGAGAGTGGCTAAGTAGTGTGGATCTAGCTAAGAGAAGTTGCAGAATACCCTCGGTGTTTGCTGGAAATTAATGTGATTGCCATTGGGTGGAGTTGGGGTTGTATTTGTAGGGAAATTAATTCTTTTAATTTAGGGTTTATGGTAGAATAAGGACAAACTATTTAATGATTGATTATTAATAATAGGAGTAAGGTACCATTATATTTATATTGCGAAAATGACCTTAATACTCTTTCCTAAATTATATATATATACATATATTTTTTTTTTTTATATCAACATAAAAATAACTCAGGCTCGATGTTTTGGATAAATTTTATTTAGAGAGAAACTATAAGAAATAGTAGGGAACCAAAGTTATTACTACTGCCTTGACTTCGTTGACTGAGGAAGTATATAAACTCAGAAGGTAACATAATTAATCTTTAATTAAATGGGCACAAATTTAGTCTCGAACTACGCAGTGAGCTTAATTTAAGAAGACCAACGTATCAAATTCAAAACAGCTGCATGTGTTTGTTTCTTTCTAGGTCAACCAACATTTAATGCTCTCGTAAATTTGATTGCAGAAATATTATTAATACAGGAGCATATGAGTATCTAAGAAGGCACAAATATAATTATTAGATTTTCTTTTCCTTCTTCTAAACTTATATATCATTTGAAATTATTATATATTTTTTTCTAAATTATTTAATAGAAGCATACCAATTATAATGATATTTATGGTTATAATTTAGTCAAAATAATTCGGAGAGTCAACTCTCTTAATTAAGTGATCAATAAATGAGTCAAATTATGAACCACAGTGAATCAAAACAAACATGATAATTTTATTTTAATTTTTTTAATTAAAAAAATTTAAGCTCACAAGTATTTGAATCCATTTTACACGAGGCGATCAAAGTGATATTAATGGACCGTTTGGTCTAGAGGAGTTTTAAAAATAACCACGTGGCAGATCCAATTTAATATTTCCCGGGTTACTATTAACTCCTAACCCGACCGGGGATTACCCGGGTAAACCGTTTGGTACGACTCGCCTGTCAAAGAATCCCACCAATCAACCCACCCAGGTGGCAAATCCGTAGTTCCACGAAAGGAAAGGGGCATTCGCCCATCAGTGGAGCCGACCACGTGGTCGGGGTGGGGAGCAGGACAGGCTGGAACCGACGGACTCGCGACTTAAAGCACACGCGTACGGGGATGAGCGACGAGGTGGGTTCCACCCTCCACCGACAGCCGCGCCCGCTCTCCGGTGGGGCCCGGGCGGGCGTCCGGTAAACTGAGATGATCACGATTTGACGGCTGTTATTCCTCGTCCGCGGAGACGTTGGGATCGGCGGAAGAGTCCAGAAATCATTGCCATGGTAAGTTTCGATTACGTCCAGTACTTTTACCGTGTGTAGAAAATAGAAAGGTGATTTTTGTAATTTAATTATATTTATAATAATAAATTCTAGCGTGCACTAGTCTCAGTTTTATAAAAACTTTTTAGAAAAAATTTATTGTATAGTAATTATTCAATTTTAATTGGGATAGTAGCATCAAAATAATTAAACCGACTCGAGCTGGAGCGAGCTTAGCTCTTATTTTAAATAAACTATAATTTATCAATTAAGTCAGATTTGAGTTTAATATTAAGCCGAGCTTGAGCAGTTTGATAAAGCTCGATTTATGTATGAATAAAAATCAGATTTAATTTAATTACATATTTAATTTGTATTTATAAAGTTATAAATTATTTAAGATTCAATTTAAGCTTGATGCAAGCTTAATTCAGCATTGCAAGCTCCACTTAAATTTGAAATAGACTCGAATTAAAATTGATCATTTAACTTCCCATGGTCTTATTTTTATTTTGTGAAACCTAAAATATTATTTATTTTTCAACATTACACTAATTTGACTCAATGGTGTTCGATAACTATTACTTGGGGCTATTTTTATCAGAAATCATTTCATCGTCGGAACTTTTATAAATGTCATCAACTTAAACAAAAATAATTAATCTAATGAATTAATTTATTTCCATCACTAAGTCACTACTAAACTAATTTTATTAACTCTGTTGAGAGCATCCCCAAATTTAAGGAGAAATCGTGTTAAAAGAGAAAATAGGAGGACATTAGTGTCCTATTTTTCTTCTTCAGAAAGTAAAGGATAAAGTTGCTTCTCTTCTTTTAGGATCAACAAAGCTAAGTAGATGGCACAAAAGATTAAAGTAATAAAAATATTATTCACTAATAGTACAAATTTGTAGAGTAATTAGTAAGTCATCATTTATTCCTCTATCTCTCTCTTACTCTTTTTTATCTCAATCATGGAGGAGTTGGCATGACAAGGATCCACATCACTCCTCCTGGCCACTTGCAAACTATATGTGTCATCCCTTGCTGTTCCAGCTCAAAATCCTTCAATGCTAAATGTTATATTCACAGCTCACACTCTCTCAGGAACACAAAGTGACCAAATAGTTTAGGCATGGCCCACTAACCCATAGTTGAAAAGCTTGTGATTCGGTGCGAACCAATCTATTTGGATTGATCAAGATGTTCTGTCGAATGCATGCCAACGTATTGACTAGACATATTCAGCGGCGTCGATTGCGTTGAAAATAAATACAGAGAGTTATAGAGTTTGAGCTGGCATGACGGGAGCCCTTGATTACACACGATTGATATGTTTTAGTGCGTATTCAATGGTGAACATATCAACTCGCTCTAAATTCCAACCCTAATAGGGTTTTCTTTTAATAACAAGAAAGGGAATCAAGTGAATGAGTTACAAACTTATTTATTTATTTATTTGAGATTTAGTTTACATGAATGCCACATAAGATAATTTACTCATTTAACCAAGTTTATAACTTATATATTTAGGTACAATATTTGATGTACAGATCTCCCAAGATGAATGAAAAAACACTCCATAAGGGTTGAAACTCCATTGGAAAAGGGAACAAAATAATGCATCAAACACCCTTCCAATTCCAATTAGAATGAGTCTGGATTCATGATTAAAGGGGGGCCCAAAATAAGACATATGAGGAGAACTGCAATAGCCAATCTACATGACATCCCAACAACAACAAAAAAGAAAAGAAAATTACATTTGTATAATATTGTATGTGAACCAAATCATAGATGACTAAATTACAACTCAGTGGAACAAATTAACAATAAGGGATAAATATCATCCTCCTGTATATCATCTACATGATGATGTTACACAACAATGACATTGTAACAAATGACTCTCTTTATGACTTTGATGCTTTTGGAGCTCTTTAGGAGGAACTTGCAAAGAAGAATTTTGCGAAGAAGGAAAAAGAAAATATCCGCACCACAAACTTATACTTCGAACCCTATTTTATTATTATTATTATTTTTGTTCTTATGTGGTTTGCTCTAATTTATGTACTTTAAACTTCGACACTTAAGTTCAATATCATCTAGACTAAGTTGCAACTAATAGTCAATCGTGAATTGGAATGTAAAAGATACTTGATTACTCTAGGACCAGCTCAATAACTAGTTTATTAGGTATTTTCTAAATAAATATAATTTACTGTATACATAGATGCAGTGCCACAAATAAGAAAAATTAAAAAATTGTTTTATATTGTTCATAGAACATTTATATATAAGTAGATTACTTGGTTCTATTTAAGTGATAAAATATAGAAGACTAATGTAACTTTAGTATTATAATTTTTTCGAACTTAATATGACTTACTTTAGGAGGGACCCTATTTATAATTTTTGCCTAATGCCCATGTAAATGTTGATTATAGATAATAATCTAGTTTGGAGAAGGTAGGAAATTCTTTGTTATTTTGTAATTTATTTATGGCAGGAAATTTTGACACCAAGAAAACACTATTTTTTGGATGAAGAATCTAATAGTTATAATTTGGTTAAGTTTGAAGTATCAATGAAGTAAGTTAAAATCTAGTCTCTCTCCTTTTTTTAATATTCACCTTTTAAAATTAATATTTAATACTTTGAGTTAATTTTAACTCACCACCTTATTGCATAAGAATCTATGAAGAAAGAAACCTTAGTGATATCTTTAAAATTCCTAAATTATCATTATCAATGACCACAATGAACTCATATGATCTTCAATTTTTTAAATATTAATCCTTTTAGTTTAAAATTCTTTCTATGTCAAGTGACATGCAAACTATTCTTAAAGGTAGTTTTGGTTATTTTAGAAGTATAATTACTTACTTTTTTGGTATAACATGATGCTATTATCTTAACAATAGATCTTGAAGATATTTTTCATTAAAAAATAATAATAGGGGGAAATGAGGTTCATAATATGGGAATTCTTTTCTTCTTTTTTTGAAAAATTCCCTGAATTAATTTTGAGCTGCTTTATTCATCACTCATGCCTATCTAATCTAAACCTTAATTGTCTTTACATGAATTAATTAAGTTTAAGAATATTTTAGGACCACCAATTAATCATGTTAATATTATAAAGGTTTTGGATATCTTAATTAATTAAAAGTGAACCGACACTAATCCTCACTAGCATTCATAAAAGAGTTGTAATGACCTAATAATATACATGCATTAGGTATGATGCCTCAATATGTGGAAGATGCTAGAGACTTTTTATTCTCATGGAGAGGGACTCTATTGTGATTACTATTATGCATGTTGTTGTACTACCTACTCTATTAATAATATGATCATATTAATAAGATGGTGTGGGACCACTAATGACCCTTTTAGTCACTTGCTTTTAATAAGGTTAAGTCATAATTCCTTGTGCCCTAATTCGAAGGGTGGCAATCGGGACAGGTCAGATTAAAATCAAGCCAACATGAATACGATCGGATCATTAAATGAGTTAGAATGCTAAACACGGACATGATTCATTTGTTAAATAAGTTATAAAAGCCTACTCTTACGGGTTTTGAGATATTTTGAGAGACTCAAAGGAGTAGATTTGACTTAAATGGGTTGAAGCTTTATATTTTAAATACCATACAAGTTTGGCAACATTCAAACCAAATTTCTTTGCTCTAACGTTATATTAACTCACCGACTGCTCTAAGAATATATTTAAACGTAACATCTTTGCTTTGATAGCAAATTAATTGATCAAACTAGTTATAAACAGATTAAAACAACTGAAGTAATAAACATGAACACAACCCAATTCATTTATCATCGAATCCGATTCTATTAAATCAATCCATTTAAAGCCTTCGGATCTATATCGGATTATAGAAAATGGCCACCTTGTTACTGACTTATAGGTTATAAAATGAGGTCCATCCTTAATATAAAAAGAAGAAGAAGAAAAACTAACAATTTAACCATAGAGATGCTTAACTAGTAAATCACAAGTTAATCTTTTTTTAAAAGAAGAAGAAGAAGCAATCTCTGTGCCCCCCTAAAAATGTCAATCTCTTGTAGGAGGGGGAAGAACACCGACATTAATTGGCCAAAAGTCTACACCATTATTTGGGGTAAGATAAAGATAGCTCAACAAGCAATTGGAAGACCACAAGACAATGATCTCTTTATTTCTTTGCCTCCATAACTTGTCTCACTAGAAGAACACCATGAAATTTTTTAATGCTGTGTTAAAAATATATATTTATATTAAAACATCTTTAAAAATTTAATTAGATTGAGATGCAATCTTTTAACGTTCACTTTGTCGAAAGATTACATCCACCTCGCATTTTCTTGTATAATTTAATTACCGAAATCTCTCCTCATTAACTCCTCTTATCCCAAATCTATGATTTATTTAATTCTAATAACTGAGGCCATATAATCACCTAAAAGTTTCTTCTTAACATCTATTTTTTATCAAATAAATAATGTAGAACTTTCTCTTTTGCTATGCAAGTAGATGGGAATGGGAAATAGTTTCATGCATGTAGTTAGTGTGTCACTTTTCCCAAATCTTTAACATTGCATGGCAATAGATTAATTGTGGAGAGGAAAATGATTGATAAAGAGTATAATGACAATGAGTGTGACAAGAAATCTACTCTAATTGACATTTGACACTTCAAACTGGTTTTTGTGGTCATTACAAATTGAACAATTTGCAAATTAATTTCACTTTTATATCACTTAATTAAGACGTTAAATCAAGTTATTTCAAGCCGAGCTCGAGTGAGCCAACATTTGATCAGGTTCTAAATGAGCTAGTTTGAGTAATAACCCCTACTTATTATGTATGTTAACGCGTAAATAAAAAATACCCATTGCTTAAAAAATAAATAAATAAAACACATTAAATATAAAAAAAATAAACTATGTTTACAAGAAAATGAACATTGCACGTAAAAAGTACTCAATGCTAATTTATATATATATAACATAAGTAATATAAATTATTTGGTCTTTTGATCTAATAGCTCAACTTTTCTTTCTTTATAGTTGATACAGGCCTTATTTTAAACTTGATTTAAGCTTAAATTAATTTAAGTTTACTTAGGCTCGAAAATGATTTAAATTAATAATACTTAAAATTATTAATTGAGCAACTCGTTTAAGTCGAAGGCTCGACTTAAAATGATTTCAACTTAAGCTTGACCGTAACTCTAAATTTGAAATTAATTTAAATTCAAACTTAATGGGAACTTGGTTTGTGGGCTTGGGCTCTAAGACACACACATATTAGGTTTGTGGGCTTGGGCTTTAAGCCCTTGAAACCGAGCCCAACTAAGCCTTCTTCGTGTTCAATTTGGGTCGAGCTAAATTGATTTAGGCTCGCAAATTTGAGGCCTACGTGCTAATTGGAACACCAAACATTTATGATCGAGTGGAAGTACTTAAAAGAGAAAATTGCATATCTTAACCTTACATTATGATATTTTGAGATATAAATATTTATATGATAAGATGTAAATAATAATATTAAATAAATATGAGAATCGGAGTTATCAAGATAATGTTTTAAAGATCATTCCAAAAAAATTTGGCCCCCGATAAAATAAAATAAAAAAACATGCATTTTTCAGAACAAGTAAGTAGGGTTTGCAAATCCAGTTGAGCATCGAATCATATTTCAATAGACGGACAGTCGAGATTAGTTGGATCATCCAAATTGCACCTGATTATACTACATAATCTATCTTTTCTACCATATGAAGTAAAACTTAAAATAAAATTAGCGTAGATGCAAGAAAAAGAGAAAAGGGGTTGTAGTAATTCAAAGAAGGTAACCCGACTTTGTAAAATTCTCACTTTTATTTTAATATATTATTTTTATATCTTTTATATGTAGATTATTTAAGCTTTTGTGTACAAAGAAATGAAACATAGATACAAATGGAGGGATGTGAGTTATGAGACTAAATATAAGATAAACGGAGGAAGTTTTGGGTTCTCATTCTTTTTTAAATCAACCTAAAATCCTATTGGGCTATTTGTCGATAAATATTTCCTAAATATATAAGGTCACAAATGATGCTTTGGTTACCCAAAAAAACTCTATAAAAGTGGCTACTACTTGTTGATTTTATCTTCACTATTAGCAATAGAAAGTTCTAGGTCTCATCTAATTACTGCGGTGCCTCTTGAGTCCAGCTTAGTCGCGACATTACTTAGGCTATTGGTTTCAACCAAAATCTCTCAAAATTTATTTATTAAAATAAATCATACCCCAAATAAGTTTAGCATCTTCTTCTTATATAAAGTATTTAATTTGATTATTATTTCTTGTGTAGTAACCAAAAAAATAAAATAAAACTAAGATAATAACTTAACTAAATCTATCAGCATTTTAGGAGAAAATGAAGAATATTACCTAATGTAAACATACCCATTTTCTATTAAATTTATAGTGTGACCATTTTATTAAGTAGAATTCGGAAGGGGGGTTAATTTGGTTCCCTCGCCGAGGCTTCCTTTCTTGAGTTAATTTGGTTCCCTCGCCCACTTCGGCGACCGCACCCGCCGCTTCACCCCGGCGCTTATCCTGCTCCAGCACCAACCGGAGCAACAACAACCACCGCCGCAGATGGTGATGATGTATCCTGCAGCTTTTCTCGCTCGAATCCACTGTCGCCAACGGAGCTGGCCTCGGCTTTCTTGGGCTTCTCCTCCCAGTGGGGCCGCCTCCCCCGGGAATGGAGGCCAAGAAGGCGGCGTGGAAGAGGTGGGGGCCTCAACCGCCCTCGTCATGAACCGCACCAGCCGCCATTGGATCAAGAAAGGAGGGGCCGGTCGGGAGAGCACGCGGGGCCCCGCGGTGCCATGCCTGCCAGCGTGGACGAGAGAGAGAGAGAGAGAGAGAGATGAGTCGGCATGCAGGATGATGTGCATGTCTTTCGTTTTAGTATTACTCTTTTTCGAAATAGCCCTTAGGTTGAACGAATTGTCAAAGCAGTCCACGAGACAAGAGCTAGTGGTGCAGCAATTTAAAAATGGTGAGCTGGCGTACGTCTTAGATTTCCTACGGCGCTGATCGCAGTCGTAAACCATGGGCTGGTCCTGGTCGGCTCGGATAATGGATTGCAGTGCATCTAGACTTAACCTAATGCAATACCTGTACTTGAACCAAATCGTACACTTGCGACACTGTGGTCGAGTCAGCTTTTGAAATCCAACCACGCCCACTTTAAGGTCGGTAGACCATTTCATTTCTTAGAGAAATTTATTAGAAACATCAAATTATTTACTTTTATTTTTTTAGTAAATCATAAATTATTCATATAGAAAAAAATTATTAGAGAGAAATTTCTATCATAATAAATATTAAAAATGTCAGAATCACCCTTCTCCTTCTATAGGGGAACTATTAATAATTTATATTTTTGGAGATGAAAATGTTAATAAGTTTGTACTAGTCTACAACCACATGAAATAAATAAATATTTTAGAGAAAATAATTTTAAGAATTTTTTATTTTAAAAAATAATAAAATGTTTCTGTTTCGAGGATTATAGAGGTTAATAATAAGAGTTAAATATATTATGTATATAAAAACTTATGTCTAAAATTATTTTACGTCTGTATAACTTTTTATACTAAATTAGTTTTTATATTTGAGGCTAAAGAGAGATCGTTAGATTTTTCATCGAACTGAGCATAGAATTATATAATTTAGATATTTTGATAATTTTATTTTTATAGGTAATATAAAAGGATATTTTAGTAATTTAGATGTATTATGTTAAATTGAATGAAAAATATAATAAGCTCATTTTAGTAAAATAAATACATGGACTAGTTTGATAAAAAAAATTATATAAGTCTAAAATAATTTTAGACATAATTATAAATATATTTAACCTTAATAATAATAAAGATAAAATGTTTATTGTCAGACAGAAAGCAAAAACCAACGGCTCCGAAAGCTCTCCAATTGTAAAACCGGAGTGTAATATTCCTTACGTCGCCGCCTTTAGCTTCACGTACAATTCGCTATATATATATAAGCTCTTCTCCGGTCGACTCTTCTTTTATCGCGCTCTCCTAGCTCTCTTTCCCTTCCAAGACCAAGTAGGAGTATAAACCTAAGCAGCTATGGTTGTGTTAGTGGTAGCAACCACCGCCGACCCCGCCTCCATCGGCCCCGCCTCCGCGTTCCTCGCCATGCCCGGCTGGTCCCCTGGCCCGCCCCTCGCGGTAAATTTCTCAATGTTAATCGACCTGGTTCCTAGAAAGATCTCTTCTTTCTTTGATTTAGTTGTACTTTTTTTTCCCTATAATTATTTCGTTACTTCGCCGCATAGACCTCTTTTTCCCCAAATTTATGTTTGTGTGTATTTGTTGAAGTTCGAATGTTTCGATTTTTTTCTCCCATTTTTTAGCGTTGGGTTTCGTTCAGTTTGATTTTATCCGCAGAATGCTCCTCCTTTTCGCCACTACGTTGTATTTTCTGATGTTAATCTGGTTTAATTCGATGAAGTAATAGTCAAAAACTCCTAAAAAAATTTCTAATAATTCTTGAATTTACCGTCAATTTTTACGATTTTTTTTGTGTATAGGAGGGGATGGAGAGCTTCGCAAACGGGGAGGTGCGGCTACTCAAGCACGAGCGCAGCATCGTGGCCGAGGACGACCTCGATCTCCGGTGGGAGGCCGCCACCGGCGAGCCCGTTGCTGAGGTCATCTTTCTCAGCCGCCACACCGCCGTCTCTTCCCGTCCTGCCCTCACCGTCCATCCTATCGGTGATCTCTCTATCTCTCTGTTCCATTTCTTTTCCCCAAATTTGATCAGATTTATCATTGGCCGTCCAATCGAGATCAAGCGGTTGAGACTGATTGGTCCACTTTGTTTGTCCTTTTTGCAGGTATCCCGCATTTGAGGGAGGACGAGACGCCCCCACAAGGAGGACGGCCAGGGTGGGCGGCGCTCCCGAACCCTCGGATCGGCCCGTGGCTTCGGCACTTGAAAAAGATCGCCGGAGATCAAGGCCTCTTGCCGGAGTTTGAGGTACTATTTTTTTTTCTTTTCTATTGGTTGTTTGATTAGAGGTTGATTCCTGAGCAGTTTAGTTTACCTTTCAGGTTACTCTGGAGGCAACTCACCATGGACCTGTGACTAATAAGCCGACTTTGTTCTTGGAGATTGGTATAGCAGTCTTCGTTGTACATTTCTTCAGTTATATTTCGTATTTGTCTTGTATTTCATTCTAAAATGTTATTTTGCTTCGCTGCTCTGAGGACTCAAAAGCAAACATTAACTAGAGGAAATTGACGCTAAGTTTGTCACTTTGTTGAATCTATTTTTGCTTACTCGGTGAGATACTTGTTGAGAAAGATTCGCAGACCATAGAAGAAAATTTAGATAAAGAGTGCCGGAGCATGTCAAGGAGACATTCTAAAGAGATAAAATTTGTCATTATGCATATAGGTGTTATGACAAAAAATAGTTAGCGATAATCAAAATATACAATGACATTAGTAAACAGTTTGATTGTAAGTAGCAATTGAGTGGATTTATCATGGGCTTCTTGGTGGCAAAGTGCATCAAAATCCTGCTTCAAGTGAAGATGTTGCGCTGCACATTTTTCATCTGGCAATGGCAACACTACATTCTTAAACTTCACCATGCGTCGAGGGGCAAAATAGTTGCTCTGCCACCTTTCTCAGCAATAACAAATTGTCTATAGGGATCTTTTACAATGACAAGTGTTGTCACACAATAAATGAAAATTCTTAATGCTGTCTCTTGTATCTTATACACTGTTATGTCCCCTTATTGAGAATTAAGAATTAATACATCAAGGATTGATTTTTCTTTTCTTTTTCTTTTGACATCCAGTGTTTGAAAACCAACCCTGTTCTTTGGTGGATTCCTTTCAAGTTTTAACTTAATGTTCTCAAATATAGCCAACTCCATATGATAGTTTTCATATCTGTGAAGAATTTCTTAGAAAGAAAGAAGAAAACGAATCTTTTCAACCATTCCTATGTAAAGTCAACCAGCTTGCCATATTGGTTGTTTACCTAAACAAATTTACAAGTAATAATTGCAATTGTCTACTTGTACCTCAGAATCATCTTTCCAAAAGAAAATATTTTACTAAATTAGTTGTATAATTTGTCTTACATCAATTGTGGGTAGCGAAGGTGTAAAAATATTGAACCTTAATTTGATTGGAAGTTGCAAACTTACAGTTGCTTATACGAATTGTGTTTTCAAAGAATTGAAAATTACTCTATGGATTGTTCTCTTCTACCAATTTATTTTTTTGCATTTTTACAAAGAGTAACTTATGAAGACCCTGCTTTAACTCTTTTAGGTAGCACAGAAGAGTACTGGGGGAGACAAGATGCTGCTCAAGCTATGGCTTTAGTGCGTGTTTTTTCCAGTTAACTTATTATTTAGTTCAAGTTTCTGTACTGATGGTTTAGTCTGACTGCTACCAGCTACAGGCTTTTGCTGTACAATAAGGACAATGATCAAGAATTGAATCAGCATAGTTTATCTCTCATTTTGTAGTTTCGTATGGGAAGAATGCACTGCAGTTTAGATTACTAGGCACATAGTAAATTGTCACTAGTTAGTTAGTAGACTTGTTTGATTACATTATGCTTCATTTTTCTTAACTGGCAAAATAACCTTCTGTCTCTCTCTTATCTGTATTTTGCCAATATAAAGTTTCTCTTAGGTCTTTTTTGTTGGCATTCTAGAGAATCTGCTGCTCTTTTCATCAAGTTATAAGCTGGTATAAGTGTACGGATTAAATTCTTGGCTGAACTTTCTCATGCTAGTTTTAAGTTACAGACCCAACTTTTATATCATGAAACATTTTTCATGCTAGTTTATAAGTTACTAGGGAAGTTAATTAGATATCATTCTGCACTAATGAGCACAACTGACCCTTTTCTTTTTTACATTTGTAGCTTATGTGGGAAGGACTTGGCCTCGGGGGAGATAGTGATGTAGGAAATTGGCAAGGGTAAGTAGCCATACCCATTCTTCAATAGTGTTATCAAGATACTAAACATGCTCGACTTACTAATAGAAAAATCCACAAAATTGTTCCTTGGAGATCATCATATCTATATAGTGAAAGATAGAAAGGTGATTTTCTAAATTTTGTCCACCATTGGTTATACTGCTGCCCATATTTAAGCACTTTGGATTTTGTGTTCGTACTTACTGTCATGGGCATTTCACTAGTCCCATTTGCTAGTCAAAAGTTTTATCTTATCCAATGCTCAAAATGATTAGATTTAGTATCTGAAAATTCCTTTCCGTCTCATAATGCAGGAAGAAGAGTAGTGATAAAGTTCTATTGGGGATAGGAGGAGGCCATTATGCACCTCGACATATGGATATTGTAATGTAAGCAATGCCATCTGATGTAAGCGATAAAGTTCCTTATATTTCTGATGTAGCAAAATTTTGTCCTGCTTGCATCTATTAACATATTGCTCTTAGAGTATTAGTTTAATTGGGTATGTTATTTGACATCGACACGGCAGAACCAAGGTAGTAGGACTTCTATTCATGACTTGGTCTTTTTTTTCAGACTATTGTTGAGCCATAAAATCACAAGAAATATGCCTTGTAGCTTAATCTAAGATAATATTTTTGAGAAAAAGATTGGCTGTGCTAATCTTATATTGTGTTTTACATTATTGAACTTTTCAGAAAAGATGGTGTTTGGGTGGGCCACTTGCTGTCTGGATATTCTTTACCAATGGAAGATCCTACCAAGGGAAACGGAAAATCTAGTGAGGAAGGTATTCGTGGAACTTGGAAGCAATCAATCAAAGTTTCGTATGAAGCTACAAAATCAGCTTTTCCTGGAGGAGAGGTTATAGCACATCTCGATCAAAAGTAAGTATAAACAATGCAAGTTGGGAAAATAAATACATAGCACAATATCGTCCTTTCTTATATTTGAAAATTGCTGCTGGAAGCAGAGTCCAAGTTTAATAAAAGTTTAGGACCTGGCTGGGCTGATATCTGCTTAATAAGGAAATAGCTCAAGCTTAGTTGCTTTTCTTAGGCTGCAGGCTTCATATCGATGACAAAAAAGAGCCTCATAGTGAATAAAGTAATAAACATCCTGTCAAAGTATTTATATCTGTCTCAAACTCACGCCACATAAGTCATATGGAGAAAGCCTTTACTGTCCAACCAAGTGATGTGTTCCTCTCTCTGCCTCAGTGAATTTATCCTAGTATCAATGATGGCTGTCTGTTTATATGAATGTTAGTAGCTCTAGTATGGCATGGTTATTTTCCTTACTTTCTTGTTTCAATGTCAACTTCCTACTGTGGGTGAACTATTTGCATAACACCTAAACCTGCATAATGAACAATGTGGTGGAATGGCTCAAGTTGAATCTTTCCTTTTTCTTAAGGAAAATTGAATCTTCTATCTTTTTCATATTGTCAATTTGAAGCTTTTCATAGAACAAAAAGATTATGGCTCTTTAATCTTATTGGTGCCTGCAGGAGTTTCAAAAGCTGGCAAAAGAGTGCCATCACAAGCTTCTTGCTTGAGGAGAAAATACGGATTGGAAAACCTGGTGACTTCTTCTAAGGTTACTCCAGATGGGCCGACTGATACAGACAATTAGACATTATCTGCATTCCTCCTCGAACTATTAGAAATATCCAGATCTCCGCGGAATCTCTCATTTTGTGCTTCTACATTACAATCCATTGTTTGCATTGTCATCTTCATCCTGATTCCTGATCAATGCTGATGAAAATACCATGCAAGAGTGATCATTGTAATATTTAGAATCCATTTCAGAGTCCATTTGGTTCATATGGAATATATATCCACTGTTTTAGTTTTTCTGGGCTCCTATGTACTATCATATCTGTACCTTCAACTGCAAACTTCTCTTTTACCATTTCCTGAGTCCTTTTTCATCTTAGTATTGCAGTGTGTTATGATCTGCTGTGGCAATATAAGAATTCTCCAAACTTGTCAATAAGATAGGAGACAACAAATTTCTTAAGAAACAGTTCAGGAGCTTGTCATTTATCAGGATATGTGTATAAAGTGCTGATATATTTTTGAAATAATCAACAAAATGTTCTACATATTTAGGAGCAAAAGGGAATATCATATACCAAATAAATAGATGGATTTTATTAAGGCCAGATAACCTAGTCAGTGCAACCTCCTGAAGACCCATAAGAAGAGCTTGAGCCTTCTTCCCCTGCAAACGCGTTGTCACAGCGCTCTAAAAATGATATAGAGCTCACCAAAAGGAAGGGGAGGGGTGAGAGCTAATAAGAATACTAACCTCACCATTGCAGCTTCCTCTCCATGAGGCACTAATCCAGCAAAAAGTGAACCCCGTCCAGGGGACAATAAGCACATCACTAGTCTCGTCCTTTTTATACGAAGAGTAGGAGAGACCAAAACCAAGTCAGAAGAGCTCACTGAGAGTGAGGCAAGGGCTGTCAAAATGATTGCGCCTGCACCAGCTAGGGTCGATTAAGCTCGTCCGAAAATAGGTTGAGCTGAGCTTGATGAAGCTAAGCTCGAAATTAAATTCGACCCAAGGTTGGATTGAGAGCTAGCTTGGTAAGACTCGTGTGTGTGTGTGCGCGCGCACGTGTGAGAGAGAGAGAGAGAGAGAGAGAGAGAGTGAGGCAAGGGCTATCAAAATGATTGAGCCGGCACCAGCTAGGCTCGATTAAGCTTGCTTGAAAATAGCTTGAGCCTTGATGAAGCAAGGCTTGAAATTAAATTCGACCCAAGATTGGATCGAGAGCTAGCTTGGTAAGGCTCATGTATGTATATATATATTATAGGTTGCTTATAGTTTTCTAATGTAATTATTTTTATTGCTTGTAATTTATGTTTTAATAATATTTATATTTTATAGTTAAATTATGTTTTATTTTAATCTTGATTCAAGCTTTAATTCAAGCCTAAATCAACTCGAAAATAGATTAAATTAATAAGACTCAAAATTGTTAATTAAGTAGCTTGTTTAAGTTCGAGATCAACTTGAGTTCGAAATAAACTTAAAATCAGCTCAAATTAAAATTATTTTAATTCAAGTTTAATCAAAGAATCATGTCCGAAATTAATTTCAATCTAAACTTAATCAAGCTCGGCTCATTTTGCCTCTTGTGAATTTTAAGAAATTTGAGGTTGTGTCAAAATACTTAAAAACTCATCCTTAACAAAAAGATCCAAAATGAAAGAAGAAGAAAGAAGAAAGAAAAAGAAAAAGAAAAGCAATTCAATTATCTTATAATTGGGCCCTTCCCACTGATAAAAAAGGCAAGAAGCTTGCTAAGTAATCAAAAGTATCAACTACCTTTTTATCCAAACCAAAGATCATCGCACGATCAAATCATCCAACCCAACGGTGAAGATCGAACGGTCCAAAATAATTCCGATTTAACCGACATATGCCTTTATAAAAACAAATCCACTTGCTATGTTCTTCTCTGTTCTCTTCCCCCCCCCCCCCATCTCTCTGTCTTTCTCTCTCTCTAACCTTCGTTGTTAAGTTCTCATCTTAAACCCTCGTTTCTTAATCTCTATATCTTTTATTGGATTGTTTCAACTTATTGATCGATCTCCATGGCGGAGATCTCCGGGCTCCTCGAGATCTTCCGAGAGGAGAAGGCTCCGAAAGATCTCCCCCGGAGGCTCCGCTCCGATGCGATCCGACCGGGGCTGGAGAGGCTCCTCGCGGTGCTCGACGCGGGAATCGCGGACGCCGCCGATGGGAGGGTCGGGTTCGAGAGCTGGAGTCGAGCTCAGATCGATGCCGTGGTCGCCGTCGCCAAGATGGTCGTTTCCGCCGTGCTATCAACCGCAGGTTCGATCCTCTTTTTTTGGTTTAATTAGATGGGTTCGATTTATTTGGTGGTTTTGGCTGCTCTTGCGGGAAAAAGGATTTTATCTTTTTGTGAAACTTTTGGAGCAGTGGAGCAAGTGGAGGCGGTGGTAGTGGCGATTGTGGAGAAGTCACTGGAGTTTGGGATCAGGTGTCTGGAGAAATCGCGTTATGATGGTGATGACTTCGGATTGCAGGTTTTTGGTTAGCTAGTTTAATTTTGTCGCACAAGGAAATAAATTGTTTTATCAAGAAAAAAGATATTTATAGAAATAGGTGTTCGTGATACTTAACTTCAGTGTGAAGATAGGACATTTCTTCTTCTTCAAACATGTTCTTTTGGGGTCAAAAATGTGTCTTCAGTATGTTGGTTTTGATAGTTTGTTGTGAATGCTAGAATATGATTCTGACGAGTGACGACTAAGGATTTCTGACAATACTTGAATCAAGGACATCTAATTATTAGTCAAAATTCAAAACACACATCGTATTTGAATGCCAGGTGGTTTAGATATCATGTCAATCCGGTCAAATTTCTGAACTGTGATTAGAGAATTTGAGGACATTAGAAACAAAGAAAATTGTTTAAAGCTTTTTTGGAAGTGCCTTTAAGATTTATTTTTGGAACATCATCTGTTGTGGGTGTAAAATGTTTTGTTCAGACCTTTGTCGTAAAAGAGTATAAGAGTATGAGGGTGGCAACTTGAACATTCTGTGCAGCACTTTCTTGCTCTGATGCTGTGATACTAGGGTAGTAGTTAGTAGCGACATTTGTTGCTAAGTCATGACCCATGACTCATGAGAACAAAGGATGCTCACAGTTGTGTCCAACAATGCAGCCAGTTGTATATTTTTTTGTACCTAGAATTTCCCTTACATTCAGGACTTCTAAATTCAAAAAATTGTGCTCTTTAGCAGTTCTGTTTAAGGATTTTCATAGCATTTTCTATGTAGTTGGGTGCATGATGGCTTTATGAAATTTACGCATTTACAAACTTGGTCCGTTGAGCCTTTCAGGTCGAAATAGATCCTATTGAGAAGTTGCTGAAGATAGAACAATTTCTTCATTTTTCCTATTCAAATTACTTATTTAACCTGGAACAACCTGATTTGATAGAAAACATCAATGCCTGAGGAAGAATATGTATATGTCTGTTTTTTGCATCATGTACTAAAGATAAGATGGTATTTAGAAAGACAATGATAATCCCAATAAAAAAATTCTCCCTTGAATATTTGTAGGTTTATGTTCAGTATGTAGGTCAAGGAATATTTTTGGGGCAATTGATGATTCTTGTTAACATAAAAAGTCTATTCGGTTCATGGACTTAGAAAATCTACCACAAACTCATGCATAGTTGATATTAAAGAAATTTGTCAAAATGTGGAGTAAACATCAATACAATCTGAAATTATATAACTCAAGCATGATTTATGACATATAAATATCTTTTGGTCCAAAAAAAAAAAATCATTCACTCTGCAGTATCCATATATCTTATATGTATGTATACATACATAAATATTTTTTTTTTACCTGTTGGCTTATTTTCGGTATTCCATGTGGCTAACATTCTCATTTCTAGTTTTTTACTCCTCCCTTGAGTGCTTTGTTATCTGCTGAAACTATAGCTTCAAGAAAGTTCAGTTCTATAGCTGCCTCATTGAAGCTTGGTAAAAATAATATCCATGACATTGGAAAGATACATCTTCACTATATCCTATATTCGAAATGGTATTATTTTTAACACATTCATGCTCCTTAAAGTTTCGCATAGTCAAAACTGCAATCGGCCAAATATTGTTGCTAACATCTCTCCCTTACTTTGAAAGATAGATGAATTGTCACGAAAGGCCATAGCCCTGTTTTATTGAAACTTAAAAAAAAAAGTTTGTGCCCCATACAGAGATTAACAAAGCAACCAGATAAATCTGCACAGTACATTGACTCCCCAACTAAACAAAATCACATCAAAACAAAATTTCATAGAGTCGCTAGTTCGCTACCAACATATTAAAACCATAGACCAAACAAACACAGATTAGAACCTAAACATTCAGCTTCTAACACCAAATGATGGATTATCCATTTCAAAACACAAAGATGATACAACTTGTGCCAGATGCTAGTATAAGTGATTATTTCTTGGTAAATTCTATTAATTGGACAAGTTACGATGCACTAAGGATTGACGGGCCAATCAGCATGGGCCGTGCTTGCTAGCACTTACCATGCCTACAACATCTTTATTTTACGAATAAAATTTTTTCATAGAAGCTTTCTGCAGTCCCATAGAGGAGCCAGAGAATTTTGTCACCGCGTGGAGAACACATAAATCTTTTAGCCATGGCAGCTAGGGTTTTTTCTTCAAGGTCATGTGGAGAAAAAGATGGGGGATTTAAAGGATAGTGGATAGTGGACGCAATCCATTATTATAAGCTACTATGGGTTATCACTTTCAGATTCTTAATGTTAGTTAGATCCATTATAACTTAAGTTAGAGTCCATTAATATATTAAATCAGATCCGTTAACTTAAATGTTAAACCGATCGTCTACTTCGCTAGGTTCTTTGCAGCTACGAAACCCTAGCGGTGGTAGCAGCCATGACGACGATGGCTGAGATGGAGAATCAACGTTGAGGGATTAGAACAGGTTCCTCTCTCCGTTCTCTCTCTCCTCTTCTCTTCATTCTCTTTTCTTCTCCTCTCTTTTCCTTTTCTTTTCCTCTTTCTTCTTAGCCTTGCCGCAACTTGTGGGCACCATAATCCTTGCTATGCACATTATCATGATACAAGTGTCAAAGGAGTGAATTTTCTTTCTTGACAAATTTTAAGACGAGTGGATGCCATCTTACCCTCTTCTGCCCTAATTTTCCTTTTTTGATTGAGTAGTGCTACGTGGTCTTTTATGATGTCCTAATGTCCTACGTGGTAAGAGTGGGTATTAGTAGGGAATAGGGTTAATATTGTGGTATATGGAAAAGTAATGGATGTTAATTAAACTATTTTTGCTGCCATGTAGGACATCCTAGTTAAAGGCAGCATTATGATGGACATCATCAGGGACCCAAATTGTTTTCCTTTTTATTTTCCTAAAAAATCCTCTTTTATTCCATCACTATTAACCAAGAAAATAAATGATAAAGTTGAATTATTTTTTAATGATATTGTTAATATGTGAAATGGGTAAATAAATTTATTATAATTGTAAACGATACAATCTATGGATGAAGAACTTTTGCATGTAAATGCTTTCAAGTATACCCAACTCCTATCTTTAACTGTCTACTGTTTTAAGATGCATTATAATCTTCTTGATAAATATTGCATATAGACATCTGATGTCATTCTCTTGGTCGTGTATAACACTGTTTCTAGAAATAAGGCATTTTGTTGTATTCTTGTTATAATATGCTATTAGAGGAACCATGCAACATTTTACTTTTCCATGCTGCATGTTTATTTTCTTATGACTACCGGTGTTACATTGTTTACTGTCTTGTTTCAGAATGGTCTGGCACAATTCTTGGAGTTAGCACTTACTAGTGGAACTTCGAAGGAATGTGATATGTCAGAGCATACCCCTGTAAATACCTATATAGAGCAATTGTCTTCTATTCCAGTTAAACCTGGCAACATGGACCTGGGAAACAGTACTTGCTATCTTGAAGGTTGTATTGCTACCGTCCTTGTATGCTTGTTATTGTCATTATTTACATCTTAGGATTGATTTTAGTTTGTTTTAATGCTTGTCTTATGTGGGTCTTAATTTAGGTTTTAATTGCTTGAAGGCTGCAAACAGTGCGGAAAGGCTTCTGATAACCTTGTCGTCAGAGTGTCTAGAACCAGTTCCTAATGCTAATCATCTAAGTAAATTTCTGCCCACAGCATCTATGGACTTTATGTTGTCATTGGCACAGTATTTTGCAGTTGTTCACTTGAAATGTGTACCTCACCTCCTTATGCTGTGCAAAGAGCTTCTTCAGCTTCCAGTTTCTTTAGAAGAACAGTCAGATGATGGAAATTTTGGCTTGAGATTGTCTCTCAGTCAAAGAATTTTGAAGTTCCTTCATTGTCTTGTTGGTGAATATCCTTACGATGCAAGCTGGACTGACTTGTTAATATTTGCAAGCTATGCTGATACATTACCAGCCTTATTTAGATTGAGATTCGACATCTCTAACCATGATTGGACCACAGTTGGGGATAAATTTGGGAACCTCTCATTGCAAATAATGGAAGAATTTCTACAGCTTATTCAAAGTGTTTTCTATGATAGTGACATCTGTTGTAGCATCCAGACATGTATAATTGCTTCCATGATGGAAACTTTGAGTTCTAAGGTCTGGAGATATGATACGTCAAGCTCTTCATTGAAGCCTCCTTTAATTTACTGTCCTCAAATTGTTATCTATCTGTTGAAGCACCTCAGGGATGTTAAAAGCTTAATATCTCGGACTGACCTTTTGAAAGAAAAGTCGAGAGTTGATACTCCTCACTATGTAGACAAGTCTGAGGCTTGTGTTCCATTGTGCCATGTTCGTTCCGAGACTGTCTTTCTTCTGAAAAAGTATACAAGCGAGGAATATTTAAGATTGATATTTCCTCAGTCAGAACAATGGCTAGATGATTTAGTACATGTTGCCTTTTTCCTTCATGAGGAAGGGGTAAGATCAAAGCCAGTAGTTGACAAATCACGTACAACTTCTTCAAAAACTGTTATTTCAGACTCAGAATGTGCAGCCAGTCATGATGATGAAGCTATTTTTGGAGATCTTTTTGCTGAAGCTGGTCGGCCTGTGGGATCAAGTGAGGGGCTTGATCAATCGGTTCCTCTGGTTGCTAGTGCACTCAATACTCCTGGCCTTCCTATCCAAGCAGCTACTGATATACTAAACTTTCTCAAATTGTGCATCTTTTCTCCTGAGTGGAACCATTCTGTTTTTGAGGATGCTTGCAGAAAGCTTAGTGTAGAGCATGTAAATCAGCTGCTTTCAATAGTTAACTGCCAATCCTGTCTCTCTGGTGAGAGGAACTTTGAGAAATCTGCAACCTCACAAGTGCATGTTTCTTTTGTGCAAATTAATGACATCTGTTTCCAAATCTTGCACACTCTTCTGGTTCGTCATGATATGTCACCCTTTCTCAGAAAACACCTTGTTGATCAAGTGTTGAAGGTGGAAAATGGATTTCATGTGTATAATTATTATACCCTCACTCTGGTTGCTCATGCCCTTATTTCTGCGGCAGATTCTGATACTGAGCTAAGAATGAAAATCTTTATGGGGTATTTTAACTTTGTTGCAGAGAAGGCAAAGAGCACTTTGTGCGATACTGAGCCCACTGATTTCATTGAGACTCTTCCTTGTGCTTTTCATTTGGAAATTTTGCTGATGGCATTCCATCTATCAAGTGTGGCTGAAAAGGCTGCTCTGGCAAATTTTGTCTTTTCTTCGATTAGAAATTTAGATGCTCCTCCACCTGGAGTTAGTGCAGGGCAACTTTGTAGCTGGGGCTTACTGATGTCGAGGCTTCTTTTAATCCTACGACATATGATATCATACCCATCTACTTGCCCATCATGGCTGCTTTTGCGTTTAAGATCCAAGTTGAGAGAATCTCCATTTAGAGCAGTGCATTTTGATTCCCTGAATGATCAGTTACCATCCTTTGCATCATCTGTAGTGGCAAGTATTTTTGGTGATTCTCGCAAGGAATCATCTGTTGTTAGCAGCTTGATTCCTCAGCTGATTGATGTGAGCCCCCTTATCACTGTGATCTACAAGGATGATTCTGCCCTCCAAAATTTGGGCTTGAACTTTTCTGATTTGTTTGCAAAGTTTTCCCAAATTCTTGGTTTTTGGAGAGGTAAAGAGGCAGAAGCGGTGGAACATCTTGTAATAGAGAGATACATCTTTTTGCTTTGTTGGGGAACAGTATCTGGTGCTAGTTTTACCACTAGTGATCTTCTTCAGGTGGTGAGTTGGGTGAATATTGACTTATCGGACGTTGAGCTTCTGTTTAGGTTTTGTCTCACTCTTATGGACATCCGTGCTGCTACTTTTAAGAATATTGATTTTCCTGCAGTTATCTGTGGTCTACTTCAGCAGCTACACTCTGAGCAATCACTGGATATGACTAGAGTAAAATCCTGGGATTTTCTTCGTAAGGGTACATGGTTTTCACTTATTCTCTCTCTTCTTAATGCTGGCATATGGAGATACTCCGTGAGAAGTGCGACTTCTGGAGTTGTGCCTTACTGGGGTGAGCAGGACAAGGATGGTGAACTAGTTAACCTTGTGGAGAGTGTGATTATGTACATATCTGCTGAAAAGAAAGGTGGATGGCTTTTGAATGTTCTATTGTCCACATTGAAGACATATCTTCACATTCTTGATGGAGCATTTCTTTCTGTCCTTGATCCAAGTAGATCCTCCACAAATCATTTTTCTCCTCTTTTATTGCTTAAACATGTTGGATTTGACAAACCCAAACAGGATTTTCTCCTTGAGAAAAGTGGTTGCAATATGTCTCAGCTGGAGGTTGTATATGATCTGTCTTTAAAGTTGGATGGAATTACTTCCGAAGTGGTCAAAGGGAACATAGATTGTATTTTCTTGAGGTGCTTGTTACATGGCTTCCCGTCACATTCTGATTCTTCCAATGGTGCCCTTCTCTCTTGCATTCTTGTTATAAGAGATGTGATATGCACCCTGGATGGATACCTCAAAATCAGAGGAGACAAAGACCAAATAGATGCTGAAGTCTTTTGCCAGCTCATGGAGACAGTGATGGCCATAAAATCTGACAAAATATTTAGGTGTATTTTTGAACAATGCGATTCTATATATGATAGTCTGATTGGTCACAGGAAAAATTTGGCAGGCTACAGTGAGCTCTTTGTACTGAAACAGTTAGAAGGCTTCTTGGCGAGCATCAATTCCAAAAATGATGCTGCCAGTGACGTGCAAGAAATCGTAATTGCTAGTTTTGTTGATCTAATTGAAGGACTTAGAAGGGACAATTCCAAGAAAGAAATTTTCAAGTTCTATCTTGGTTCTGATGAAGGTTTGCTGGAAGAAGAAAAGATACTTTTTGGTCATCAGCGTGCTAATATATCGATTCTCATTGATGCATTGAATAAATGCAACTCTGAGGCTATTAATTTGAAAGTTCTGAACTTATTTATTGATCTGATAGACAGTGATCTTTGCCCTGGCCTCAAGGAAAATATACAGAAGAACTTTCTTGAAATGGAGTTGTTATGCCTGTCAGGCTGGTTGGAATTTAGGATTTTGGGCTGCTCAAGGAACTTCATTCAGGGAAGTTCTACTGCTGCAGGCTCTTTTCCTTCTCTTAGAGAATCAACTGTGGACTATATTATGCGCCTTGTACTTCCTTCTTCTGAAACAATGTCCAGAGAACTCCAAAGTCGACTTGTTGAAGCCATGCTCATGTTACTTGATAGTGCATTTTTATTGTGTGATCTTCACACTGGGAAAGCTTATTTCAACTTTTTAGTTCAACTTCTGGATGAGGAAACCTCTATGAGGCAGCTTTTGGAAAAGATTGTGGTGTTAATGGAGAAGCTGGTTGACAATGAGAACCTACTTCCTGGGTTGAAGTTTTTGTTTAGCTTTCTTGATTCTGTATTGGGGGATTTTGGAGCTAATGTAAATGTTTACGATAAACTCTCATCCAAGCTTTCTCTGAGCAGTAGTTTCAGTTCAGGATCACTATTTCCGAAACAACTTTGTTCAAGGAAAAACTCAGATAATTTTGTTCTTCCTGCCAACCAAGAAAGAGGCTCTGCATCTGTTGACTGCGAAGCAACTTCTGGTGACGAAGATGAAGATGATGGGACATCTGATGGGGAATTGGGCAGTATAGATAGGGATGACGAAGAGGATAGTAACAGCGAAAAGGCACTAGCCTCTAAAGTATGCACATTTACATCTAGTGGCAGTAACTTTATGGAGCAACATTGGTATTTCTGTTATACATGTGATTTAACTGTCTCAAAAGGCTGCTGCTCAATCTGTGCAAAGGTTTGCCACCGAGGTCATCGTGTTGTGTACTCACGATCAAGTCGCTTTTTTTGCGATTGTGGTGCAGGGGGTGTCCGTGGAAGCAGTTGCCAGTGTTTGAAACCTCGAAAGTTCACTGGTGCTTCCAGTACACAAGCTCCTCCTGCGAGTAGTTTTCAGTCGATTTTGCCCTATTCTGAAGATGGTGATCAGGCAGCGGATAGTGACTCAGATTTGGAAGACGATATCTCTGCAGATATCAACAATTGCTTCAAGTTAGCAATACCCCATGAGGTGCAAGATGCCCTACCTACTATACTTGAAAAACTTGACACTGAGGGCCAACTGCTCGAACTTTGCAATAAATTGCTTACCACTGTGATTGGCCGGAGGGAGTCAAACCTTTCAAAAGATAAGAAGATACTGCTGGGTGGTAATAAGCTGGTGTCTTACAATGTTGATATTTTCCAGTTGAAGAAGGCTTACAAAAGTGGATCACTGGATTTAAAGATAAAGGCTGATTATCCAAATTCAAGGGAACTCAAATCACAATTAGCAAATGGAACTCTTACCAAATCACTACTCAGTGTCAGTGTTCGGGGTAGGCTTGCTGCTGGAGAAGGAGACAAGGTGTCTATATTTGATGTTGGGCAACTTATTGGACAGCCTACTGTTGCACCTGTGACAGCAGACAAGACCAACGTTAAGCCACTCTCCAGAAACATAGTCCGTTTTGAAATTGTTCATCTTACTTTTAATCCTTTGGTCGAAAACTATCTTGCTGTGGCTGGATATGAAGAATGCCAAGTTCTTACTGTGAATCCTCGTGGTGAAGTGACTGATCGCCTTGCAATTGAACTAGCTTTGCAAGGTGCCTATATTCGTCGAGTGGAATGGGTTCCAGGTTCTCAGGTTAGGCTAATGGTGGTGACAAACATGTTTGTCAAGATATATGACCTTTCCCAGGATAATATTAGTCCTATGCACTACTTCACTTTGGCTGATGATTGCATTGTCGATGCCACTCTTATTCCAGCATCCATGGGGAAAGTATTTCTTATTGTACTTTCAGAAGCTGGATGTTTATATAGGCTGGAAGTTTCAATGGAGGGTGATGTTGGAGCGAAAACATTGAGTGAACTCATCAGGGTTAAGGAAGCAGATTTCCAACCGAAAGGGCTCTCATTATACTTCTCTTCAACCTACAGATTGCTTTTCTTGTCCTATCAAGATGGCACAACCATAATTGGACGCTTAGATGCTACTGTGACTTCCCTTACTGAATTATCATGTGTCTGTGAAGAAGATCAAGATGACAAAGTAAGGCCTGCTGGTCTACATCATTGGAAAGAGTTGATTGTTGGGAGTGGTATATTCATCTGTCTTTCAAGCCTTAAATCAAATACAGCACTTGCTGTATCTTTGAGTCCTCATGACTTAGCTGCGCAGAACATGAGATATAGTGCAGGTTCAACTTCGCCTATGGTTGGCATTGCTTCCTATAAACCATTGTCGAAAGATAAGACGCACTGTCTTATCTTACAGGATGATGGAAGCCTTCAGATATATTCATACATCCCTAAGGGAGTTGACAATGCTGTGAATACGAGTATGGAACAAACAAAGAGGCTAGGTTCCAGCATTCTTAGCAATAGAGCATATGCTGGTTCAAATGTCGAATTTCCACTTGATTTTTTTGAGAAAACAATGTGCATCACGGCAGATGTAAAACTTAGTAGTGATGCTAGCAAGAGTAGTGATTCTGAGGTTATCAAGCAAAGGTTATCATCAGATGAGGGATATCTGGAAAGTCTCAGCTCTACTGGGTTCAAGGTATAATTTAATTTTTGTTATTTTTCCCATTGAACTACCAAAATTGTTAGTTAGGCTGTTAACTTGTATTGAACCCCTGTATATGTACATCGATTCTGCACTTGTTTACTTATATGGTTGAAGATGACTTCTAATGAATCTTTATCCTCTATGTTTTGTCCCATGTATTTAGGTCACTGTCTCAAATTCTAACCCTGATATTGTCATGGTTGGCTGCCGTATACATGTGGGTAATACATCAGCAAGCCATATTCCCTGTGAGATTACAATTTTCCAGAGAATAGTCAAACTGGACGAAGGCATGCGATCATGGTATGATATTCCATTCACGACTGCTGAGTCACTTCTGGCAGATGAAGAGTTTACCATCACTGTGGGCCGAACTTTTGATGGTTTAGCGATGCCTAGGATAGACAGTCTAGAAGTTTATGGTCGAGCTAAGGATGAATTTGGGTGGAAAGAGAAAATGGATGCTGTGCTAGATATGGAAGCACATGTTCTTGGTACCAATTCTGCTACTGGGAGATTGGGAAAAAAGGCTCAGACAATGCATGCTGCTCCTATCCAGGAGCAAGTTTTGGCAGATGCTCTGAAGATCCTTTCAAGGATTTATTTGTTGTGCAGGTCAAAATCTGCTGCTGAAATTGTTGATGCAGATATGGAGCTTAGTAGACTTAAGTGCAGAGCTTTGCTGGAAACTATATTTCAAAGTGACAAGGAACCCCTACTGCAGTCTGCTGCTTGTCATGTTCTTAAGGCTGTGTTTCCAAAGAGGGAGATATATTATCATGTAGATACCATATTTAATCAGAATATTACGTATCTATCCTTCCATATCCTGCTTTCATATATGTTCATCATTCTCTTTTGCAGGTGAAAGACACCATGCGCCTCTTGGGAGTAATAAAATCTTTTCCTATGCTCACTTCAAGAATCGGAGTTGGAGGTGCTGCATCTGGTTGGGTGATCAAAGAATTTATAGCACAGTTGAATGCGGTGTCAAAAATTGCTGTGCATCGTAGATCAAATATGGCTACCTTTCTGGAAACTCATGGTACTTTGAGTCCACATCTTGATATGAAAATCTTTTGCTCGAATCATATACTTCCAAATGATAGAGCTTTACTAGACTATTTCTACAACCTGCTGATGTCAAAAATGAAATGAAATTTCAATGCAGTTTCATATGGATCCAACTAATGGAACATATTTACTGGCTATTAATACCATTTTTACTCCACACAAACCAGAGGAACTGCTTAACTGTCTAATTTGAGCAAGCTGTGATTTTAAATTACTAAGATGAGTGCTTCTAGCGGTTGCAAGATAGTTTCTTCTATGTTTCCTTTTTTTGTGTGTGTATTTCGAGGTAGGATTTCGACCTCTCTGAGTGTCATTCCTAGGTGTGATTGTCCTTAGCCCAGGCATCTCATGATGGGCCTCTTGGCTGCAAATCATCCTCCATCTAAACATCTTGTTTGTCCCTTGCAGAGCTGTTTAACCTCTTCTGGCCAGGTCTAAGAACTGTCCTAATCCTAACATCTGTGAGCTATCTTTTCTCAAGCTCCCAGAGAGAGAATGATCTTACTATATCTTTACTGCTTGCACTGGCAGCTTTAACTGCCATCTTGGAAGGAGCTCTGAGGGCTTTAGTCACTCTTTTAAATTAAAAGTTTTAATGGCTAAGTAGCTCAGAGAAAGGTAGTAACAGTGATGTATTGCTGTTGATTATTTGAGACCAATTTGGTTCCTTGAGTAATTTCTTTTGTGTTCTTTTCTTCTGATAAAATATGTTAATAGTTTTGAGTAATTATAATAATTAATCTGTTTGTACTGATGGGAAGAACTGGTTCTGTTGGAGAAGTCATATTCTTTCCCATAAGAGGTGGAATATACGGCACTGTACTGTCTGTATTTGGAGATATGCTGCTTAAGAAAAGAATGATAAAAGATAATGCCTAAAAAGTGGTAAATGGTAGTTCAAAGTTTCATTCATTTATTTAGGAAAGAAAGTTGGGTGAAAAATAATGGGTTCAGGGAGACAACTTGCAGGAAATTAGTGTTTGAACTGCATTGAGGTAGTATTAGCAACTAATGTTGGAAGCTTAGGTGCATCCTTTATTTTTTTATTGAATTGTTGTAGTATATAGATATTTTTCATATCGCGAAATCTAATATATCTCTTAGTTTGCATTTGCTAGTTGGTTACTCCTCTTTTAAAAGGAGACAGTTAATCTGCATTACATTGGTTCTCTTGTAACAAAAGATTCTCTTTGTATGTGGAAGATCCAGTGCTGTTATGTGTGTTCTTACATGTAGGTAATCGGATGTAACCAACTGTTCCTCTTAGCACATGAAAACATACACCACACATACTTAGATATGTTCAAATATACATAGATAGGTACATTTCCACATAGAAGATATACATACTATTACTATCCTACTTGTTTGTTTTTAGCCCTTCTTATTTGCTTCAGATTTTATTGAGTATGACGTAATTGCTAAGTACTGCAGCAGCAGGAGCGATATAGTGAACTAGTAATTAGGTTTAAGTTTGATCAAGAAGAATGAAGTTATGCCTTGTCTTTCTTCATTCATCTTCACATGGATCTAAAGGATATCATAGTATTTGTTATGTCTCAGTCATTAATGCAATCGCTCTTCAACATGCATTTCTTTACTGCACTTTGGGCATATGCACTTTTTATATGGTTTGTAATATGTAGTTTGCTATTATCAGACCAAGCTATTAGCACTACCTAAAAGAGTTCATTAATCTGTCTGTTTTGTCTGAATGATTGGATTAGGTTCAGGGGTAGTTGATGGATTAATGCAAGTTTTGTGGGGTATTTTGGACTTAGAGAGGCCAGAAACACAGACAATAAACAGCATAGTAATACCATCGGTGGAACTTATATACAGTTATGCAGAATGCCTTGCTTTGCATGCGAACGAAGCATCTGGACAGTCTGTTGCACCTGCTGTTGCTCTACTTAAGAAGTTACTCTTTTCACCATTTGAAGCAGTCCAAACTTCCAGCAGGTCTCACATGCAACTGTTTCTAATATCTGCAATTATGTAGTTGTCTCCATGAGAATTTGATTAACAATGTGCTTGTTTTTGGTGTTTCAGTTTGGCTATATCATCTAGACTGCTCCAAGTCCCTTTTCCTAAGCAAACAATGATAGCTACTGATGATGCTTCAGAGAATCGTGCAACAACAAATGTTCCTTCTGATACAAATTCTACTGGTGGAAATGCACAGGTCATGATCGAAGAGGATCCTGCTACATCATCAGTGCAATACTGTTGTGATGGTTGCTCCACTGTCCCCATACTTCGGCAAAGATGGCATTGCAATGTATGTCCAGACTTCGATTTGTGCGAAGCCTGCTATGAGGTACTTGATGCAGACCATTTACCTCCACCACATTCTAGAGACCACCCCATGTCAGCAATTCCCATTGAAATTGATTCACTTGGAGGTGATGGCAATGAGATTCATTATTCTGTGGATGAGCAAAATGATTCAAGTGTAATGCATGTTGCTGTAGATAGAAGTATGCAGAATTCTCCATCCTCAATTCATGTCTTGGAGACGAATGAGACTGGAGACTTCCCTGCATCAGCAACCAACCAAAGGATAGTCTCAATTTCTGCTTCTAAGCGTGCTGTTAACTCTCTGTTGCTACGTCATTTAATTGAAGAGCTCAATGGATGGATGGATACAACTGCTGGTATTCGAGCTATTCCTGTCATGCAACTCTTCTATAGACTATCATCTGCGGTTGGTGGACCTTTTGTGGATAGCTCGAAACCTGAAAACTTGGATTTGGAAAAATTTGTGAGGTGGTTGTTGGATGAAATTAATCTCAATAAACCATTTTCTGCCAAAACTCGTTCTTCTTTTGGGGAAGTTGCCATCCTTGTCTTCATGTTCTTTACACTGATGTTCCGTAACTGGCACCAGCCTGGTGGTGATGGTTCTCAGTCTAAGTCAGGTGCTACTCCTGATTTGCAAGAAAAAGGTTTCATTCAGGTTCAACTTGCAGCTTCAGCTATTTCATCCACTATTGATGACCAAGAAAAGAATGAGTTTGCTTCTCAGCTGATCTGTGCTTGTTCCTTCCTTAGACAGCAAGTTTTTCTGAACTATTTAATGGACATATTGCAGCAACTTGTTCACATTTTCAAGTCCTCATCTGCAAGTACAGAAAGCAGTTCGTTAGGTGGTTCTAGCTGCAGTTCACTTCTGACAGTTCGAAGAGAGTTACCTGCTGGAAACTTCTCTCCTTTCTTTTCAGATTCTTATGCTAAAGCTCATCGAACAGATTTGTTTATGGACTACCACAAGCTATTATTGGAGAATACATTTCGTCTTGTTTACAGCATGGTTCGACCAGAAAAGCAGGACAAGTCAGCAGAAAAGGATAAAATATACAAAGCATCAGTTAATGATTTAAAACTTGATGGATTTCAGGATGTTCTTTGCAGCTATATCAGTAATCCACATACAACATTTGTGCGAAGGTATGCTAGGAGGCTTTTCTTGCATTTATGTGGTAGCAAGACTCACTATTATAGCTTTAGAGATTCGTGGCAGTTCTCCTTTGAAGTTAAGAAGCTTTATAAATTAGTAAATAAGTCTGGAGGTTTCCAAAAACCTGTGCCTTATGAAAGAAGTGTGAAACTTGTAAAATGCTTGTGTGCTATCTCTGAAGTCGCTGGAGCAAGACCTAGAAATTGGCAGAAGTTCTGCTTAAAACACATGGACCTTCTTCCCTTTTTGATGAATGGTATATTTTATTTTGGTGAAGAATCTGTTGTTCAGACACTTAAGCTTTTGAACTTAGCCTTCTATACCGGCAAGGAAGCGAGCCATACAACACAAAAGTCAGAAAGTAAAGATGAAGGGGGTTCTTCCAACAGAATTGGGTTGCAACTGTTAGATCCAAAAAAGAAGAGAAAGGGGGAGGATGGAAATGAAAGTGGTTTGGAAAAATCTTGTCTGGACATGGAGCAAGCAGTAGAAATGTTAAATAACAAGGATGCTAGTGTTTGGAGGAGTTTTATTGATTCTTTCTTGCTAGAGTGGAACTCAGCAAGTGTGCGGCATGAGGCTAAGTGTGTGCTACATGGCATATGGTATCATGGAAAAATCTCATCCAAGGAAGCCATGCTAAGTAGTCTACTTCAGAAGGTAAAGTTTCTTCCAATGTATGGGCAAAACATTGTAGAATACATGGAGCTCATGACAGGACTACTGGGGAAGGTAGCTGACAATAGCATGAAGCAGTATGAAAAAGAAGTTGTGAACAAATGTTTGACATCTGATGTGATAAGCTGTATATTTGAGACTCTCCATTCACAGAATGAGCTTTTGGCTAATCATCCCAATTCCCGTATATATAATACTCTAAGTGGCTTAGTAGAATTTGATGGCTACTATCTTGAGAGTGAACCTTGTGTAACTTGTAGCTGCCCAGATGTGCCTTATGCCCGGATGAAGCTTGAAAGCCTAAAGTCGGAGACAAAGTTTACGGACAACAGGATAATAGTAAAATGTACTGGAAGCTATACTATTCAGTCAGTGACAATGAATGTTCATGATGCTCGTAAGTCAAAATCAGTAAAAGTTCTGAATTTATATTACAACAACAGGCCTGTGGCTGACTTGTCCGAACTGAAGAATAATTGGTCCCTTTGGAAGCGTGCAAAGAGCTGCCATCTTGCTTTTAACCAGACAGAACTGAAGGTTGAATTTCCAATTCCAATTAACGCATGCAATTTGATGATCGAAATGGACTCTTTCTATGAAAATCTACAAGCTTCTTCCCTTGAGTCATTGCAGTGCCCACGCTGTAGCAGGTCTGTTACTGATAAGCATGGAATTTGTGGTAACTGCCATGAAAATGCATATCAGTGCAGGCAATGTAGAAATATTAATTATGAAAATCTTGACTCTTTCCTCTGCAATGAGTGTGGATACAGCAAATATGGTCGTTTTGAGTTCAATTTCATGGCAAAGCCGAGCTTCTCCTTTGATAACATGGAAAATGATGAGGATATGAAAAAAGGATTGGCAGCTATTGAGTCAGAGTCTGAGAATGCCCACAGGCGATACCAGCAACTTTTGGGATTTAAAAAACCTCTGCTTAAGCTTGTATCAAGCATTGGTGAAAATGAGATTGATGCACAACAGAAAGATACAGTTCAACAGATGATGGTTTCTTTGCCTGGACCTTCATGTAAGGTAAACCGAAAAATTGCTCTTCTTGGTGTGCTCTATGGTGAAAAATGCAAAGCAGCTTTTGATTCTGTGAGTAAAAGTGTCCAGACATTGCAAGGTCTGAGGCGTGTGTTGATGGCATACCTACACCAGAAAAATTCTGATGATTCAGTGGGTTCATCAGCATTTGCAATTCCAAGATTACCAAATAATTGCTATGGTTGTGCTACTGCTTTTGTCACACAGTGTTTGGAGTTGTTGCAAGTTCTATCAAAACATGCAAACTGTAGAAAGCAACTTGTTGCTGCTGGCATTTTATCAGAGTTGTTTGAAAACGACATTCATCAGGGCCCAAAAACAGCACGCATTCTAACTAGGGTAGTTCTTTCTGCTTTCACTGAGGGTGACGCAGAAGCAGTTGCGGAGTTGAACAACTTGATACAGAAGAAGGTCATGTATTGCCTTGAGCACCATCGCTCTATTGACATTGCATTAGCAACACGAGAAGAGCTATTGCTACTTACTGAGACCTGTTCCATAGTAGATGAATTCTGGGAATCAAGGCTACGTGTTGCTTTTCAGCTGTTGTTCTCTTCTATTAAACTGGGAGCAAACCATCCTTCAGTTTCGGAGCATATCATTCTTCCTTGTTTGAGGATCATTTCTCAGGCATGTACCCCTCCCAGATCTGATGCTGCAGATAAAGAACAAAATATGGGAAAATCTAGTTCAGGTCTGCAATCAAAGAGCAATGATACTACAAATCAGTTGGCAACTTCGAATAGTCTCTCCAGTGCTAATAAGGTTCCATCTGAATTACCAGAAAAGAATTGGGATTCTTCCCGAAAGAGTCAGGATATTCCACTATTAAGCTATTCTGAATGGGAAGGTGGTGCATCATATCTCGATTTTGTCAGAAGACAGTTCAAAGTATCACAGGCAGTCAAAGGTACTGCACAGAAGTCACGCCAGGATTCGCAGAAATATGATTATTTGTCCCTGAAATATGGTCTCAAATGGAAGCGGCGTGCTTGTAGAAGGATTGCTAAAAGCGATTTTTCAACATTTGCTTTAGGCTCTTGGGTGTCTGAGTTGATTTTAAGTGCTTGTTCGCAGTCTATAAGATCGGAAGTATGCACTCTTATTACCTTGCTATGTCCGCAAAATTCTTCTAGAAGGTTCCAGTTGTTGAATTTACTCATGTCATTGCTCTCTGCAACACTATCAGTTGGTGAGAATGCAGCAGAATACTTTGAATTATTTTTCAGGATGGCTGATTCAGAAGCTGCACGTCTTTTCTTAACTGTGAGGGGATGTCTAGCTACCATATGTAGGCTGATAACACAAGAGATATCTAATGTAGAGTCTCGCGAGAGAAGCCTGAATATTGACATATCTCAGGGATATATACTTAATAAGCTTGTTGAGCTCCTCAACAAGTTCCTTGAGGTTCCAAATATTAGAGCGAGGTATTCCTTTTCTTTTCCTTTTTTGGGGCAATGTTCATATAATTAATTGCTCTTGTTTCTTTATATATATTGGTTTTTGACAGATTTATGCGGGATGAGTTATTATCTGAAGTTTTGGAGGCTTTTCTTGTTATTCGAGGCCTTATAGTTCAGAAGACGAAACTAATAAGTGACTGCACTCGCCTTTTGAAAGACCTTCTGGACAGTCTTCTACTGGAGAGTACTGAAAACAAACGTCAGTTTATTCGTGCTTGTATATCAGGGCTGCAGAATCATGCAAAGGAGCAGAAAGGCCGAACTTCACTGGTACTATGTTCAATCCGAATAAGTTCATTGATTTGTCAGAAGTACTTTCAGTTGATCTGTTCTTTAATTTAGATCCAAACTCTACCTGATGCGTTTGTCTACATTCAATTGGAAAAAATGCTCATCACTTCCATTTTGTTTTATGTTGAATTTGACTAGAATTGCTTTATTATGGTGTTGAACTTTTATTGCAGTTTATTTTGGAGCAACTTTGCAATATGATTAGTCCATCAAAGCCGGAGCCTGTTTATCTTTTGATTCTAAACAAAGCGCACACTCAAGAAGAGTTTATTAGGGGTTCCATGACCAAGAATCCTTACTCCAGTGCTGAGATTGGACCACTGATGAGAGATGTGAAAAATAAAATTTGTCACCAACTGGACTTATTGGGACTTCTGGAAGATGACTATGGCATGGAATTGCTAGTAGCTGGCAATATTATTTCTCTTGACCTTAGCATCTCTCAAGTATATGAGCAAGTATGGAAGAAATATCATGGTGAAACTCAGAATCCTTTGTCAAATGCTGGCGCACCACCATCTTCTGCTGCATTAACATCATTTAGAGATTGTCCACCGATGACCGTAACCTATCGTCTTCAGGTTGGTTATGAGGATTATTGTTGTCTTGTCTTCTTCCCTGTTCTTTGTAAGTATTTGTCTAGAAATAGCCATAGCTATGTCAATTAAATTTCATTATTATATGAATCAATCATCTATGTTTAATTTCTGACTATTCTGGTGCTTAATAGTTTCAATTTTGATTTTTTCTCCATCCAAGTAATCAATCCAACTCTGCTGAAGAAAGCCCTTTTCCCCTCGATCTTCAAGCTTGATTGTATGTTCATGAACTGCTTGTTCTTGAGCAGCTTGCGCTCACACAAAAACACAAAAATATATGAATATTAGTTATTTGCTCATATATGACAGTTCTGATTTATTCAACAGATCAAATATAATTTTCCAATTAAGCAGGCACCATAGTATCGGAAAGTTACACCTGTCACTTGGTTGACTGGTTTGCTGATTTTATGTGATGTATTACAGAAATTGACAGAACAATTTCCTCTATTTGGTAGGGTTTGGATGGTGAAGCTACTGAGCCCATGATTAAAGAGCTGGAAGAGGAAAGGGAGGAATCACAGGACCCTGAAGTAGAGTTTGCAATAGCCGGTGCTGTCAGGGAATGCGGAGGACTTGAAATAATTTTGAGTATGATCCAGGTGAGTTATTCCCTTAATTCAAGATACAGGAGCTATATATCCCAAATTTTATTTGTTGCTCACTTGCTCTATCCTAGTTAACAGTGATGCAATCCAAGACCAAGTTATTACTCTAGGACATGATGTGAATGTGGACTTTCTTTTCAATTGTCTACAATTTAAATCTGATGTCAGCTTAAGAGTTGCTCTGCATCTCCTCATGATTAGTCGGTGGGACTTCACATTGTTATATTCCTGTATTTTTCTTACAATGAGATTAATCTGTGAAACTTATTGAAAATTAAGGTCGATAATTGCAATATTGTTGATTTTGACTTTTATTTTGGGCCACTATTGATAAAACCTATCTGGGACTGAAACTGACCAAATCCAAAACCATAACTTTGAACAAATCTCATCTAGCTCTTTGAAGTTAATTAGTTTTCTTGAGTATATTCTTTAAGATGAAATTGAATTTTATGTATTTCAACTGTTTTTGTGAGCAACAGTATGTTCTGTTCTGTTCAAATTTAGATTGAGAAAATTTTCCTTTCTGATTTCCAACTTCTTTGCAGCATTTGCGAGATAGTGAATTGAGATTGAACCAGGAAGAGTTAAGTTCAGTGCTTGACCTTCTTATGTACTGCTGTAAGATCCGGGAAAACCGGCGAGCTTTGTTAAGGTTAGGTGCTCTGGGCCTGCTACTTGAGACAGCAAGGCGTGCATTCTCAGTGGATGCTATGGAGCTGGCCGAAGGCATTCTCTTGATTGTAGAGAGCCTTACAATGGAAGCTAATGAGAGCGATATTAGCATTACTCAAAGTGTTCTTACGGTTACTAACGAGGAAAGTGGTGCTGATGAGCAGGCCAAGAAAATAGTTCTCATGTTTCTGGAAAGGTTATGCCATCCCTCATGTGTGAAGAAATCAAATAAGCAGCAGCGGAATGATGAGATGGTGGCGAGGATCCTGCCGTATTTGACCTATGGCGAACCAGCCGCTATGGAAGCTCTTATCCAGCATTTTGAGCCTTACCTGCAAGACTGGGGCAAATTTGACATGTTGCAGAAGCAGCATCAGGATAATCCCAAAGATGACATCTTGGCTCAACAAGCAGCTAAGCAGAGATATGCTTTGGAGAATTTTGTTCGAGTTTCGGAGTCACTTAAGACAAGTTCATGTGGGGAGAGGCTGAAAGACATTATTCTAGATAAAGGGATCACAATTGTTGCTGTTACGCACTTGAAAGAAAGCTTTGCAGTGGCAGGACAGGCTGGGTTTAAGAATAGTGCAGAATGGGCATCTGGTTTAAAATTGCCATCTGTTCCACTGATATTGTCAATGTTGTGGGGAGTGTCAAAGGGTCATTACCCTACACAAAGATGCATTGCTGAGGAGGGGATTTTACCACTGCTTCACGCTTTAGAGGGAGTTTCTGGGGAAAATGAAATTGGTGCAAGGGCAGAGAACTTATTGGACACGCTAGCTAACAAAGAAAATAATGGTGATGGCTTCTTAAGGGAGAAGATAGAAGAATTGCGAAATGCTACTAAGGATGAAATGCGCCGTCGGGCTCTTAGGAAAAGAGAAGCACTACTTCAGGTAACCTATCAAATCCTTGCTCAGAGGGCTGATTCATATTAGTGTCATCTTAGTTTGCTGCAGTTTGCTTTTATTGCATTTTCTTTTATCTAGCATATATGAGCAGCCTCTGCTTTTTTTTTTCAGTGAAAGCTTGTGCTGCACTTGCAATTTTTTATTGTTGTTATGTACTTAATTATTTATAGTTTGGTTTAAGCTGTACATTTCTGATAAGGAAGTGTCTGTGAGCATTATTTTTAGGGTTTCTTACATATTTGCCACTGAAATGATTTAGAATATCATAAGTGCCACTACAATTTTCCAAAATATCACATATACCCTTAACATTGGGACTCTTTATAATTGCCACTTAAAGACTAAGATATACTAAATACCATTCCTGAAAATATCATTTTTTTTATGATTCTAAAAGAATGTGACCGTAAAGTTATATTTTAGTATTTTTACATAGTATCATAGTATAGCAACACCAGTTACAAATTAGCCTTATTTTGAAAAATCTCCTTTATTGGCATATTTGCAATTCAACTATAGTTTTTCAAAATTCAATATATGTCTAGAAAATCAGATCTAGTTTAATTCACTAGTAATATCTTAGTATCCATTAAATCAAAGTAAACCAGAATGTTGCAAACAAAAATGAAAGAAAAACAGAAGTAAAATAGGCCGACAAGAAACACTTGTTACTAATTTCTGATGATGTAATTGTTCTTTTCGTGTGACATTTTGACCTGTGTTTGAAACTGGAATATCAATTATGCTCAAAATCTTTTAGAACTTTTGTTAAAAAAGAAATATGGTACACTGTTATAGTGTTAAATTTGAATTAACACTTCTTTTTTCTTGTTGTAAATGTTCTAAATGCACAATAGTCAATAGTGAGTAGCAGTTGGAACATGCCCTCTCAGCAGAAAGTTAGCATTGTATCATGAGATTCTCTTTCCTGAGTCTTGCAACCTTAATCACATGTGATTGAGTGTTACTTTCTTCACTCTCAGGGGCTTGGAATGCGGCAAGATTTTGCTTCAGATGGGGGTCAGCGCATTGTTGTTTCCCAGCCAGTTATTGAGGGATTGGAAGATGTGGAGGAAGAAGAGGATGGGCTGGCTTGCATGGTTTGCCGGGAAGGATATAAGCTGAGGCCTAATGACATGTTGGGTATTTACTCTTTTAGCAAGCGGGTGAATGTGGGTTCAATAAATTCAGGAACTGGCCGTGGTGACTGTGTTTACACGACTGTGAGCCACTTCAACATCATACACTTTCAATGCCATCAGGAGGCAAAACGTGCAGATGCAGCACTAAAGAATCCCAAAAAGGAGTGGGAAGGAGCTACACTGAGGAATAACGAGACCTTGTGCAATTGTATCTTCCCTTTGAGGGGCCCATCTGTCCCACTGGGACAATATGTTCGATATGTTGATCAGTACTGGGACAACCTCAATGCTCTAGGGCGGGCAGATGGCAGCAGATTGCGGTTGCTGACCTATGACATCGTCTTGGTATGAGAACTCTTATTGCTGTCTTATGTCTGTTATTGCTATTTGTGGCTCCACTGTTATCAAAATTAGTTCTATTGCTACTATTGGATTCCATTATTAGGTTGTAAATTTTTTAGATGTCATAGTTAATTTTTCACTATAGTGACAACTGTGGGCAGCTGGTAACTGTATGCCCTTTTCCAACTTGAATAATTATATAGACACGGTTAATTTTAGGCATCCATCCTATCTTTCCTTAATTTGCCTTTTGGCAGAAATAGGCAGCAGTCTGCGGAATTCACATTAGTGTTCATAATACGTGTCATTTTGCCATGAAATCCTCTCAGATCCTGACATTTTTGTTGTAGATCAGTTATTGTTGATGATTTATCTGTTCATATTTCTAGTTTTGGATTTGTTAGTCGTTTTTAGTGTCCAGCGACAAATATTAACCAGTTCATATATGTGGCCTAAATTCGCTGCTATGGTCCTGTAAATATGTTGGTAGAATGGTCAAATGTTTTGAAACAGGAAGTGATACATCTTAGGGCTTCCACTTTATAATTACTCATGTGGCTGTCATGCTGGCTGTAATGCTATTTTCTGTTGTATTTCATGCAGGTGTTTGTTCAATTAAATAGCTTATATTTACTAATTTTTGTGTCCTTTTGCTTTTTTAGATGTTAGCCAGATTTGCTACAGGTGCTTCTTTCAGCACTGACAGTAAAGGCGGCGGAAGAGAGAGCAACTCAAGATTCCTCCCTTTCATGATCCAGATGGCCTCTTATCTCGTAGACCAGGGAAGTTCCAGCCAGCAGCGACGGTCATTGGCAAAATCAGTTGCTGCATATTTATCTAATGGTTCGTCTACCACGGAGTCTATCGCTAGGTCACCATCCTCTCTTCCTGGATCTCGTTCCGCTACCGGTCCCTCAGAAGAAACCGTCCAATTTATGATGGTTAATTCTCTCCTTTCTGAGTCATATGATGATTGGCTGCAGCACCGCCCTGCTTTCTTGCAGAGAGGCATGTACCATGCTTACATGCAGCACAAACATGGCCGTTCATCCCTGAGATTGCCCTTGGATCCAGCTAGTACTGTTGTCCGATCTGATGAAGGTGCCTCCACTGAGATGAGCGACAGTAAGAAGCTCTTTTCTTTGGTCCAGCCAATGCTTGTTTACACTGGTTTGATTGAGCAGCTGCAAAGGTTCTTCAAGCTCAAGAAGTCGTCAAAAGCCGGTGGAGGTGGAGGTGAAGGCAGCACCAATCTGGAGGGGTGGGAAATTGTGATGAAAGAGAGGATAGTCAACATGAAGGAAATGGTCGGGTTCTCCCGGGACATGCTGTCCTGGCTGGAAGATATGACCTCAGCTGCTGATTTGCAGGAGGCGTTCGATGTAATGGGCACGCTGAAAGATGTATTCTCCGGTGGGTTTTCTCAGTGTGAGGATTTTGTTCGAGAAGCCATTCGAGCTGGGAAGAGCTGAGGGAGGGAACGAAGGAAAGCACGAATTCATTCTCGGTACCACTCTTGTTCTCTGTTTGTCAGTCTGTCTGTCTGTATGTATGTATCCAAACAAAATAGCTGTTCGAGATGATCATATGATCCATGTATGTAGGGTGAAATTTTGTAAACTGGACGGCAAATTATTCCTTGTGTTCAATAACATAATATCCTTCCCATAAACTTCAAAACAGCTCTTCTCAGGTAGTTTTTCCAAAAGCAGGCACTTGAACTATGATTTAATATTTCATTAAAAATTAGATATCCAACCCAAATACAAAATTTCTAACCGCTTCCAAGCCAATTGTGAATTGTAGAACCATTCTGATCAACGGCCAATCGTACAACAATTAACAGCGGATTATATGTTTATTTTTACGAAAAAAAATTTATAACATATGTAACCAAATCTAATATTGGGATAATTTAAAACATATGTTTATAAAAAAATTTAAAACATATGTTTTTAAGGGACATATGTGCTTATATATTTACTTTATAGGTTAGCAGCATTTATCAGTAGAGATTGAAAACTAAATCTAATATTGGGATAATTTAGGAAAATTATCTATGATTTTTTTTTTCATATATTTTATGAACATTTTTTATACTAAAATGAATATCTACATAAATCTCCTTGAATCAAGAAAATAAGTAATTATATAGAAGACCTCTAAACCAAAAATTTATTAATTCAGTGAAATAAAAAAAAAATATTGTAGCCATTATTAAATATCCTAATAAAATGTTATAAATTCGCGGATAAATATCCGAGCAATATGCAGGTGCTTTATTTATATAAAAAAAATTGATCTTAGATATTAGTGAGCAGAGATGTGCTTCTATATTTATCTAACATTTAACTATATAATAAGTGCCGAAGCATGTATTTAATGTTAAATACCCAAAAGAAAAGAAAAGAAAATATCTCCTTCCCAAAACCCCAACACGGGGAATTAAGAACAACGAGGAAGGGTTTAAGGGCGCGAGCCGTGAAAGAGGCGGCGTCCCATCTCTCTCTCTCTCTCTCTCTCTCTCTCTCTCTCTCTCTCTCTCTCTCTCTCTCTTCGATCACACTTCTGCCATCTCTACCGCCATTACCACCCACCCATCTCTCTCTCTCTCTCCCTCTTCTTCTGTAAAACTTCTCTTTCTCTGCTCACATGAGCTCCTCTCCTCCTCGAATTCCTTCTCCCGGCTCCTCCCCTTCGAAATCCACTCTTTGATGTGCGTCAAGGCCGCCGTCTTCGTCTCTCCCATAAAATCAGCTCCTTTTCTCCCTACCCAGACCAGCACCGGCGATTTCGACCCTTATCCCACCCCAAATCGCGGAGAGATGTGGCGAACCATCGCGAGGCGGGCGGCGTGTTCCTCCTCTCGAAGCTTCAGCTTTTTGGGTTTTTCTCAGGAGTCCATGTCCTGCGAAAGAAATCGGATCTTCGACCTCAGGGCACCCCTTAATCACAGGTTCTCTGAAATGGGCTCTTCGAGAAATGGGGAGCTGCTGCCCTCTTTGGGGTGTTCGGCTTCTGCAATTGGAAAAGTTTGTGGGTTCTCCAGCTCTGTTAGGGGCTTAGCTAGCGTCGCGGAAGCTGTTTCATCCACCGACGTTGATGAGGACATGAATGTCGTTGAGATACAGAACATGTTGGAAGAGATGACCAAAGCTGATGTGAGTGGAGATAGAAGGAAATGTGAGAACTTTGAGGAGGTCCGCCCGAAGCAACAGCTACATCAGCCGAGAATAGTGCATGGGATGGGGTGCGGTAAGTACGCGATCCTTCGGCGAAGGCAGATAAAGATAGAGACCGAAGCTTGGGAGCAAGCGGCAAAGGAATACAAGGAGTTGCTAGCGGACATGTGCGAGCAGAAGTTGGCACCTAACTTGCCTTATGTGAAATCTTTGTTCTTGGGTTGGTTCGAGCCGCTGAGGGATCAGATTGCGGCAGAGCAGGAACAGTGCAGGGATGGAAGGAACAGATCTTCACATGCTCCATACTTTAATCAGCTCCCAGCGGACATGATGGCAGTGATTACTATGCACAAGCTGATGAGTCTTCTGATGACAGGCAATGGAGATGGGAGTGCTCGTGTGGTTCATGCTGCATGCCATGTTGGCGAGGCCATCGAGCACGAGGTACTAATGTTTACATGCTATTGCAATTATTTGGCTGCTTTAGGGTCTCTTAACTTCAAATTTTTTTCTGAATATTATGCCAGGATTTTATTTTTGTCTTTGTTTCAGTTAATTGTATGAATTATTGTGCCACTGTAGAAATCGCATGGTTGCATCAGATAAAGAACAAAATGAACATCATTTATATGCAATCTTAGTCATTGGATTTAGTAAGCATAAATGCAGAATAACTGCAAAAATTTGCTTCAGGAGTTACATTAGATCATGATGAAGTGATAGTAGCTGGAAATGTTTCCATCTGACCAAGCAACCGAATAACTAAACAATTTAGAAATGTATCTGCCTAATTATAATTGCTCAGTTTCCTTTGTCTTATTAAGCATTTCAAGCCATGAAGTCCATGGCTTTTACCTGTGGTTATACCATTCAAACTCTGGTCCAGGTGTCTCTGGAATACGTATGTATGGGAAACTGGAGCAAACCAGACTTCGAAATGTACATTTGTATTTATTGCATAATTACCCTGTAATTGTAATTTCTCCAATATGTCTTTCTTTCCTTTTGTGCTAATTCTGCTAGAGAGCCTACTTTGCTCATAATCCTTTTGGCTTTTAACCTGCAAGTACATAAATTTTCTTCATATGCTTTAAACAAAACTAATTCTTTTGTACTCAAATTATTTTAGTATTGGGCACTTAATATCATGGTTATATCGCTGCTCAGTGTCCGGTTGTATTTCCAATCTTTATTTCTTGGTTGTTTGTGCATGTTTAGCTCTTTTCGCAAGTTTAGTTACATATTAGTATTTAGTACTGAATCATGATTATCTTATTGAATTTCATTGGCTCTAATCTTCGTTTCTGTAGTTGATTTTGCAATACTTCACCTTTTCTTGACCGTCTGTTTTCCATTGTTAGCATTGCTTTATTTTTTTATTTATTCAAAATTAATTGCACATAAGTGTTTTAACTAGTTTTACTCTCAAACCAGGTTAGGATCCACAGATTTTTGGAGAAAACAAGGAAAAAGAATAATAAAGATAAGAAAAATGAAGATAAAGAAGGTGATACAGTAACTGAAGAGCAAGAATTCTTAAGGAAGAAGGTTACTAATCTAATGAAGAAGCAAAAGCTGCACCAAGTAAGAAAGATAGTGAAGGGACAGGATGACTCCAAGCCTTGGGGTCAAGATGCTCAAGCAAAGGTTATATTTCCCTTGACCATTCTTGGATATAGATTTTCTTCTATTTCTTGCAACTTAAAATCTTACTGTTATAGGTTGGGAGCCGTTTGATTGAACTTTTGATGGAGACAGCTTATATACAACCCCCAGTTAGTCAGTCAGCTGAAGGCCCACCTGATATTCGGCCTGCATTTAAACATTCCCTGAGAACTATTACAAAGGAACAGCAGTAATGATTCTGATTTGAGTGTTGTGTTAGCGATTTATTTAGCTATCTTCTTCCTCTATGTAATTTGATAATAATGCTGTCATTCAACAGGAAGCTTAGCAGGCGCTATGGGGTTATTGAATGCGATCCACTGGTGAAGCAAGGGCTTGATAGAACTGTATGTTTAGTTAGTCAATTATATCTTGGAATAGTATATCTTTTGTCTATTATATCCCTTGTTAAGAATGTGCCCTAAAGTGGTCATTAACAGGCAAGGCACATGGTTATTCCTTACATGCCAATGTTGGTTCCTCCAGTCAATTGGACAGGGTAAGTTATATTGACTCATATATCTTTCTTTATTAATTCTTTTAATTAGGGAGTATTTGATTATATTTCATTACTTTAACTTTAATCGTTGTGACTTATGAGTGTTTTACTGAATAATTGATATTGACATTTGTTGGTAATGTAGTTCATGCTTTGTTTATCTAGTTTGTGTTGTCATAGTTATTACTTGATTCTTGACATCTTGACAGATATGACAAAGGTGCCCATTTGTTTTTACCATCTTATGTTATGCGCACTCATGGAGCTAGACAACAAAGGGAAGCAGTTAAAAGGACTCCTAGGCGACAAATGGAAGCAGTTTTCGAGGTACTTGCATTTTTGAGATGGATACATCCAATTAGATACTTAGGTAGACTTACAAAACTGGAGATTGACTACATAAGTATTTTCAACCAGTTTCAAATTTTCTTTCTCTATTTTGTGTTTTGTTTCTTGCAATATTTTTTTTTCAGGATTCTTATATTGAATTTCTTAAAATTTAGCTGATGCAGGGCTTACTTTATTTTTCTTTTGATTTTACAACTGGAACTACTGTGTTAATTCATCAATTTTCTCATTCCAATTAGCAGTACAGAAGCTTTTTGTGATTGTGTTGAATTACTAGATAGTTACCGGGGGCTTCAAAGTTTTGTGTAGTTGTGTATGCAAATATATACACATGACCATCGTTAGTCTTTTCAATGCACTGATGCACCATGTTATCTTATACATCCTTGTAGAACTGTAGGCCATTAACAGAAACAACAAATTTGAAAGCTTAATATTTGATAGACCTATGATGGTTGTTTGCTCATGTACCTGATCATTGGAGTATTCAATGGATGTATGTGAATCAAGTCTGACACACACACACACACCCCAAAAAAAAGAAGAAAAACTGAAGAGGGAAGATTAATATGAAAGAGAAGGCAGGATGAAATTGGGCATGGCATCACCCAATGTTCTTACTATGTTTGCATTTTTACCAGATAACATGCTGCATATATCATATTATTTATTTGCCATATTTGGGAAAATATCTGATGAATTAGTCTTAATACAACTTCCTATGACATGCTCCTCAGGCTTTGGATACGCTTGGTAGCACAAAATGGAGGATCAACAAAAGAGTACTTAGTATCTTAGACAGAATATGGTCCAGTGGGGGCCGTCTTGCTGACTTAGTTGATCGTGCCGATGTGAGTTGATTTGTACTGATTTAGATACTACCAGTCATTTTCTGGAATTCATTATCATGGCTTTAAATGCTGTTAGACAGCTGATTAGTTTCTTTCGCTAAATTTTTTTGCTTTTCACTAACCTATGCAAACCAGATTCCTCTACCAGAGAGGCCTGACACTGAAGACGACACTACAATAAAGAAGTGGAAGTGGAAGCTTAGGTCTGTGAAAAAGGAAAATAGTGAAAGACATTCTCAGCGGTGTGATGTGGAACTTAAACTTGCTGTAAGAAAATTTATGAACATATTGGCTTTGCTATGCATTCAGCTGTGGAGTTTTCACTGAAGTATGATGTTATGATGTTTATTCCTATATGATATCAGGTAGCAAGAAAAATGAAGGATGAGGAGGGATTCTACTATCCACACAACTTAGACTTTAGAGGCCGTGCATATCCTATGCACCCCTATCTAAATCATCTTGGCTCAGATCTATGTCGTGGAATTTTGGAGTTTGCAGAAGGCCGCCCACTTGGTAAATCAGGGCTTCGCTGGTTGAAGATACATCTGGCAAATTTATATGCTGGTGGTGTGGACAAGTTATCATACGACGGCCGGATAGCATTTACTGAAAATCACCTGGATGATATATTTGATTCTGCTGATAGACCTCTAGAAGGTAAGCGTTGGTGGCTCAATGCTGAAGATCCTTTCCAGTGCTTGGCGGTCTGCATCAATCTTGCTGAAGCACTAAGAAGCTCCTCACCAGAGACGACAATCTCACACATACCTGTTCATCAGGTGATTCAATTTTGGGAATAAAGTTCTTGTTTTTCTTTTCCTCTCGTTGAATTTGAAAGTTAATTTTGAATGAAATAAAATTTTTCAGTTTCAAATTTATCAATGATGGTAGTTTATAATTGTTACTGCATATAGTTCATATTTCAGTCCAGATTTGAAATGAAAATAGCATTATAATGCACTAAATATGTTGATCTTATGGACAGTTGCCATTGTTATATGTTCTTACAAATGGCATGCATCTCCTTTTCCTGTATGACTATCCATATATAGAGAGTGTTGCAGCTGATTGATCAAGTTTTGGCAATCGAAATACCCTCTTTAGTTATGGAAGTAAGGCTGCTTAAAGTTTAAACAGTGCCACCCTATGGTGGGAGCCTATGTACCCTAGATGCCCTTTTACGATCTGAAATAAATGCATGTTGACTTATGAACATTTATTGATTTGGTCATAAAAAATTATTCATGCATTAATTTACTGTTTGGTGAATGTGTCAAATTATCACATTTTTCTGCTTGCATATATATTATATATCTATGCTTAGTACTAAGATATTGGTTGTAAAGGTTGTCAGCTACTCAGTTTTGCTTTTAAGCTTAACTGAGGAGATGAGAAAAGTGAGGATTAAGATAGCAGCTTTGGTAGTCTGCAAATGATTTCTGATTTAATTTTAGACAAGCTGTAAGGATCTCCCCTTTTCTGATCTTCTTAAGCACCAGTGTTCATCTTCTTTTCAATGAAACCACATGTTGTACTGTAACTGACAATATTATCAGTTATTATGATATGCTCATATACTGTCATAATGTTTCCTCCAGCAAAGTTTGATTTGAATTTGTACTTCTCCAGGATGGTTCATGTAATGGCTTACAACACTATGCTGCTCTGGGAAGAGACAAGGTGAGGCTATATTATTAATAAATATGTTTGTGTGTGTGTGTATACACACATTTCTTTCTCTAGGTAGAATATCACTTTTGATAATAATTATTAAGCCCCTATTTGCTTCAAGATCATATTTTTTCCTATTCTAGGTTAGAGAATACTACTCTAGATTAGAAAGCAAACCCAAAGTTTAGAAATACTATTCAATTCCACACATAAGCCCAATTATAATTTAATCCCTGATTTGACTAAAATTATTTTGAAAACCCTCTCCTTTTCTACCATCCATCTTTCTCGTTCCATAAAACCCAAAGTTTCCACTCAATTTTCCTATCCATCTCCTCTATTCTTACTCAAGTATGCATTGCATATTTGTAAGTATGCAATGCAACCTACAACAAAAAATGAGACCATTTTAATTTAAATCTATATATCAAATCAAGATTAGAGTCAATTTCCACTTATCTGTAATTTGCATTACATCAAAGATAATTATTACATCATTATTTTAGATAACAAGCAAACATTAAAATACCTTATTCTAGATTTGAGGTGCAATTTTAAGAGTAAGAATCTAAAATAGCTATTCTAGATTTTCCCTTAATCTCAAAGCAAATGGGGCCTAAAGAATTAACTGCTTTTATTTGGGAATAGGGACTAGGGAATTTATCTAATTTGGGTGGAAGGAGAGTAGGAGACAGGGCAACATATATGTACATGTAGAATCATATAACAGCATGTTCTAGAGTTAGATGACTTCTTTCTTCAAACTACTGCTATCAATCTGAGAGCAGCTTTAGTGATAATAATGGATACATTGCTCAGTACTTCAAGATTTTAACTCATCTTGTCATGCTTTTGCTACAATATTCTTGTTTAGAGAACATCCAGTTTTTTCTTCCACTTTTCACGTCTTAGAATTATTCTATTGCTTGTGCACAGTACTTATAGATACTATTCCTCATGTTCATTGCATTCAGTTGGGAGCCATTGCCGTGAACTTGGTTGCTGGAGAAAAACCTGCAGATGTTTATTCAGGAATAGCTTCTAGGTATGTTACCTTTTAATGTAAATGTAACTAATGCAATAGTTACTGTTCAAAGGTACATGTTTGTGACTATTTCTTGAACATTTAAAATGACTATTTTTTATAAGGACTTATAGTCAAGCAATTTATCTTATTTAGATTTAGAAAGCTTGAACATGTTACCGATGTATAGTCAAACAATTAGTATATCATTAAACTCAGGTAAGTTACTATTTCACTCAAAAATTTCTGAAAGAATTTCGTTTTGAAACTCCCTATTTGCAATGTAGAGTACTTGATATTATGCGGAGAGATGCAGAGAAAGATCCTGCTACAGACCCCAATGCACTGCGCGCTCAGCTTTTAGTTAATCAGGTTTATCTTCTTTTCCTACTTTTTTGCTATGTTTTGCTTTCCATTCGAAATTATGCTGGTGAGATTAACATAGTTTGATTGTCAACAGGGAGGCTCTCTTCTAGTTTCATTAATGATGAAATTTCATGTCTTGTGGTATATATATATGTCACTGATACAGTGGCTACTCAATCATTAATTCATTTCCGTGTGCTAGCTTCTGATATTGCAATCACACGTCCGTCATAGCGTATGCTTTTGTGTACAAGAATTGTGACAATCAGGGAATGATATTCCTGTATATGAATCATGTTTTGTTCCTTCCATTGGTTATTTGATCAGAGTTGGTTAAAATCGACAATTCTTCAGGTTTCTGACTATGTAAAATTGATTGACAAACATCAAAAGTTTTTCTAATTGTTTATAATAATGTAGGTGGACCGAAAATTGGTAAAGCAAACTGTCATGACATCTGTATATGGTGTTACTTATGTTGGGGCTCGTGAGCAAATAAAAAGGAGATTAAAGGAACGGGGCATCATTGCAGATGAAGCAGAGCTGTTCAGTGCATCATGTTATGCAGCCAAAGTAAGGGATAATACAGTTAACTTGAGAGTTCTTAGTTCCGTGTGTGTTTGCTAAAAAAACTTCCATGTTGGAGTTCATTGTATTTTTTGGATTAAAAATCCATAGACACGTTGGAGTTCATTGTTGACAAAGCAGTATTAAATCATTTTGCAGACAACGTTGATAGCACTTGGGGAGATGTTTCAAGCTGCACGCAGTATTATGAGTTGGCTTGGAGAATGTGCTAAGGTTTGTTTTCTATCACCAGCTGATGTAATTTGAATTGACAATCCATGGGTGACTGGATGAGTCGTAATTATATTCTTCTCTAGTTACTTTGGTGCTTGCAATAATAATAACTATATAGTTATTATTTTCTCGAGTAGAACTTCATAGCTGATGTTAAGAACAAGATGAATGAAAGCATACTGAAAAATGATGTTTAATAAGATGAATTGGAACTGAAGTCCTTGCCCATGTCTACTAAAGTATTGTAGTGCCTTCTTTGTGGCAAGGAATGTGGTAAACAATATGAAGATGTGATAACCATTACCCCCTCACATGATATGTTCATGCATGTTAAATTGTACTGGCTGTGCTGAAGTTGACTGTTCTCAGTTATTTGGTCCATTTATTATCTTGAACAGATAATTGCCTCAGAAAATCAACCTGTGAGGTGGACGACTCCTCTTGGACTTCCAGTTGTTCAGCCATACCGCAAATTAGGAAGGCATCTTGTAAGTGTCCTAGAGTACCTTATATTTTCACTGTCCAACTGCATTTGGTAGATATTTTATGCATTAAGCATCTATGATGTTACTCTTCCTCTTCTGATATAATTTTCCTTATGGTAAATTGATTTTATAGATTAAGACTTCTTTGCAAGTGTTGACCTTACAACGGGAAACTGACAAGGTTAGTTGCTATTTCCTTTATAGTCTTCTTCATTTGTCACTGCAATGAATTAATGCCAAACTGAGCATTGTTAGTTTCTCTTGCAATTGACACTTGTGGTGGGACTTTAATTGAATTAATACAATGTTCAAGTTCTTTTCAAATCTTTCCTGCAGGTCATGGTGAAACGACAGAGAACAGCTTTCCCTCCAAATTTTGTTCACTCCTTGGATGGTTCCCATATGATGATGACTGCAGTAACATGCAAAAGAGAAGGGCTAAATTTTGCAGGTTGATAATAATATGGCTGGTTTTATGTTGTCATATTATGTATAGTGATAGTGATGCACTGTTCTCAACTAGTTCACTTTTAACTATTGCAGGAGTCCATGATTCATATTGGACCCATGCATGTGACGTTGATCGAATGAACAGAATACTCCGGGAAAAGTTTGTGGAACTCTATGAGACACCTATTCTGGAAAATGTAAGCATCTTTCTTGATATTTGACTAAAGATAGATATCTAATTTATCCAACTTTAGGAAGAAACTACCTAGTTTGAGCAGCATTACACCATGTATAGCCTTCCATCTCTTTTTGGAAATGGTCTATAACTTCTATTGCTCTTTGTTAAACTTCATGGAAAAATTGTTCTTTTATTTTACAAGTTTATTCAACTATCATCTTAAAGCAATTGTGGCATTACTGCATATATTGCAACTTACCTTTATCTTCTATTGTGCTTCATTTTACTTTATAAATGATATTTCTACACATTTATATTGATTATGCTTAGAATCTTGCAATTCCCTTTGCATGATTTTACCATGTTAGGGTTTGTTATTTGTTTATTAGTTTGCTGCCCATACACATTCTCTTTTCATGTCAGCAGCCATTCTCCTGGTCTGCCAGCATTTGGTGATGGACTAAACTGCTTTTGGTATACCTTGCAGTTATTAGAGGCCTTCCAACACTCTTTCCCTACATTAACGTTTCCACCATTGCCAGAGAGGGGAGATTTTAATTTGAAAGATGTTCTTGACTCGCCATACTTCTTCAATTAACACGGCTTACTATTTTTCTCTCCCATATCAAACTGCCTCTTTGCTTTACCTGGAGCTCTGTACAGCTGAACTGTATATGGCGTCTGCTTGCAGTGGTGGCAGAGATGATTACTTTTATGGTCCGCATGGCAATACAAGTAGAGCTCTTTTAAATATGATGCCTTCCAAAGAATGCAATAATGTTGCATAGTGGTGGCAGAGATGATTACTGAAGACTGTCTCGCATGTCCCAAGAATAGATCTAACGTGTGGGATTGCTATTCATCATCGATCGATGAGCTTTTATTACCGAAACTGAAGCATTGTACAGAGATGGTCAAGGCATTCCTGAGGCTGACTAGATGTTTGGGAACAGTTCAGGTCGATATCCCGAAATGAGAAAAGCCAGTGCCTACTAACAACAAATCTGAATACTAGTTCTCATTAAAATGGTGGGGCTATGAATTTGAAGCACCACTCGTGATAGATAAAGTATAAAAAATGGCCAGAGTAGTTCAATGAGCAGGGGGATCAAGCCTCTCTGCTAGTACTATTCCAGCAAAGTTTCTTTTAATTGTGCTGGAACCAGCAACAAGCTGCTTGTTTTCTGTAAATTTTGTTGTGTAATTTGGTAGGCATCTGGCTTGATGATTTATTCTGTCTTGTCCTGAAATAATTAGAAATGCTCAAATGGCAGAGGAAAGTGGAATAAAATTTCATTGATGATGACGAACAGGCTACTGAAGTATCGAAAACCCTTGGCGACGAATTTGTGCTGTTGTATACATTTATCAATCAAGTTCATAATGTTATTTATCACTCAGATTCCTGAATACAAGTTGTTATCAGCTACCATATAGAAGAGTTAAAAGTAATTATAGATGTAAAATGATTTCAATACTCTTGAATGAAAGTTTTTACAAGAGTTAGATTTTTACTGAGCAAAATTTATTATTTACAGAGCGATTCAAAGTATCTTTCTTACCCTTCTAATTGATATGCCATTTCCATCATGTGTTTCAATACTACTATTAAACCTCAGTGCCTTCCGAAGATCTGACAACTGAGTCAAACTTTATATATATATATATTAATTATTTTATCCGAAAGTAATTTACTAAAGTGCAGCCAATCTGCTACTTATGTGATAACAATTAATCTCAGAGGGTATTTTACCTTGAAAATTAACTCGGATATTGATCTGCCAGCAAAACATTAAAAAGGTCAAAAAGCAGTACTTCACTCCACTTTCCTAGGCATCATCTTCCTATATTCCTTCACCTTCTCAGGAGTCGTAGAGACAATGCAATGAATCAGATATGGGGACCCTTGCTATGTCAAAGGGGTAAAAGCCAATTTGTCTGGATCTCCAATGGCCCTTAGCTTCTCTCTCTCCCTCTCTCTTAATAATGGAATGGTGGTGGACCTGCCTATGTCCAGATACTGTACAACATTTAAAGGTGTCTTCCCCTCTTATTATTCTCTCTTGTCTCTTCCTCTGTCTTCACATATGCATGCATACATAGATACGTACGTGAGTACCACTCTGCAGTAGCTAGTGGGACAACCATCCAGAATTTTATTCCTATCCAAGTAGAAGGACAAAGTTTGCCTAACACTTTACTCTCTGAGTTTTGACCTCCTATACTTTTCTTTTTTACTCCTGACCGGGAGAGCAACTCATCTAAAAAATTTCAAATCCACTGAGAAAATTACTAAGTACGGGAGATTAAAATTTTAAATCTTTTTTTTAATACAGTTAATTAATTTAGTATTTTTGTCTAGTACTAAAATATTAAACTGATTAGCGTTTTATTAATCTTCAATAGTTATAGGGAACAGTTGCCTAACAATAAAAATACTGAATTGATTGATATTTTAAAAAATACTGATTAGTTTAATATATTTATTAGTATTACAATGAATTATATTCCATTTAATAATAGTCTATTTTGATAAATAAAAATAAAAAAAGGTCTACTTTGTTTAAAAATTCGCCAAATTCTCACATATCTCTCTCTCAAAAAAGGACTAATTAATAGTTCTCTTCTTTTGTTTTTCTAATAAGAAGAGTAACTTCTCTCAGTCCCTATCCTAAGCAATCAATAACAACTTGTTCTTAAAAACCTTACTTAATAAGGGTAAGTGTCCCTTTTCCATTATACAAGATTGCAAGTTCTAGTTATTCACAACCAAATAGAGTCTTAATGTCTTAAAATTTAGATAGGCATCATTCGAGATTCACATAATGAAAAAAGAAAAAGGAAAGAGTAAAATCAAGCACATATATAGATAAGTTTACATTATGATATCTTTACATTTCCAGTTCCAGCTTACATTAATGCATAATTGTTTCAATTCACCTGTACATGACTTCCATGCAACTCAACCTACATATTGAGTTGATTTATTTCTGATGATCTAGACTGCACCACAGCATAGAAATACCTATAAAGTTGTCCAAACATTACAATATACTCAATTAGGCAGGTGTCCAACAAGAGCTGGTGCCCTCTTTCGAGTTTCTCGACTCGATGACGAATGAGATCAGGCCTCCTTTTTCTCATGAAAGATGGAGAGAGCATCACTATATATAGCCACAGCATTTGATAACACAGCAAGCACAATCATAAGGACGGATAAGATCTTGTCACGCTTTGTTGCAATTCCATGAGGATCCCTGAAACGAGGAATAATTTCGACATTAAATTCTGGAATGTAAACGGATATTTCTGCAGCAGGTCCCAACTCTCAAGATTAGGCTACTATAAGTAGATTGAAGCAAAAATTACTTTCATTCCTGCTGTTGAATCTCAGAACCAAGTCAAATTTCTGCTATAGTTTTAGAAATACTTAAAATGATATATTTAGAGAATAACAATAAACACAGTAAACTATGGGACCTTACCTAAGGCAAATGGTGGCAGGAAAGATAAAACCAATGCAGACAGCTGCAGTTGCACCAGTAAACTGGAAGGCATCCCAAATGCTGGGTATGTAGATAGCAGCCAGATAGATAATAGAGAGGAGCATCACCGTAATGAAGCCAAACCTCCGGTTATCAAGAGACAAATGCTTTGCTGACGGAAACATGAGACCGTCCAAGTTCAGCCGAAGAGCAAAGAAGATGATCGGAAATACAAGCATGATGTGGACAGCGTAGCTGACTCTCACTACATCATTGAAAAGAGAGCTATATGGAATTCCAAGGTTCGAGTCAAAGTTTGCAAGAACATCGTCTAAGGTGGAGTCACCAAAGAGAAGGAAAGCAAAGAAGCTTGTGGCTATGTAAATACTAGAACAGAGGACTAATGAAGTTTGCACTATTGGTTGAATCTGGGAAGAGTCTTCAAGCTCATTGCTGATGCTGTGAACTGCAGAATCATCATAAGAAGTTGCAATACACAAAATCAATAGGTAGGTAGGTAATATAGTAGCATCGGAAAAAGTTAAATGAAGCATAAAATTGTCATCAGCAATCTACTTGACCAATTACCTTCATCTTTAAGTACAAGATGGATCATGTGTGTAATATTACAAATTAGAAATTGCAACCAGAATAACAACTTACCATTGTAATGGCAGATATAGGCAGTGACAAGAACAGGGACTGCAGTAAAGAGAGACCAAACAGATGATAAATCAGTTACTTGTGGAAACAATCTGGGCATTGTTACATTTCCACTCAGCAATTTGATAATAGCAATTCCCGCAGTAATAACAACAAAAACAATCGCAAGACCAACTGATAAGGCTGATGTGTATCGCAACGAATCTACAGAGAAAGATCAGATTCATAAGGAATGCTACATTAGAAAGTATAACATGAAAGTTGCAGATGCAACATTCAAATAAACCGCAACAAAAAAAATTCATTTCCAAAGGTACAGTATGAAGAGATTAGTTGTGACTCACCCACACGCTTAAAGCTTGTTAATGGAGCAAACACAAGAAGAGTTGTAATAAGAAGAACAAAAGCACGACCAGTCCACCAGTGTGCTCCAAACCATCCTTCTAAGATGCCATAATGATGAACACCACTTGACGATGTTCCAGAGAGTACATCACCTTGATAGTGCAATAAAATAGCGTCAGCTAGAACAATAGTCATCTGACAGAAATATGCAAAACTAAGCTTGAAATACGTTTGTATTTGCCAAACATTGGTTTCTCTCAAGACGTTAAGATATATAACACCAAACTAAGCTTTATGATGGCTTTCCGGAAACATGCTAGGAGGTAAGCTGCTGCAAAATATAGTTCGCTATGAAAATGTAGGAATTAATGTGATATTTCAGATAGATACAACAATAGCAACACGATAGTATCCAAAAGCAATACTAGCATTTAAAGTAGACAAAGCCTTTCTGATCAAAAGATCCCGGATTATCATAACTTACAATACAGGCTATCAAATGTAATCTCTAAAGTTCATGGTGGAAATTTAGATAACATACCAATTATAATCATGTACACGATCATCATACCAACATTGTTAACTACAACAGAAACTTGCAAGAGGATTTTTCCCATCCTTCCAAACGCAACCCCCATAAGTCCACCATAAGAAGGAGTATTCTCAACACGGCTGAACCTGACTAACATCTCAATTGAAGCCTCAGTTAGCAAGGCAACAAAGATGATCATCACTATCCCCGGAATTAGGCCTAACATTTTCATGGTGGCAGGAAGGGCCATGATCCCAGCTCCAACAATACATGTGGATAGATTAACAACAGCTCCACCAAAGGAAGCTCCGCTGAACTCATGAAACGCCTCATCTTCCACTTTTTGGGTGGGCAGAAGGGGAGCAGTCTCATCTTGAATCTCCTTGTTTCTTCGGCCCCCCTTCATCTCAGTTGGTGCAAGTATGCCAATTTCGGTACTAAAAATTTCCTACTGCGGGATTGTCTCAAACAGGTCACAGACCAAACGAATCTGATTCAAACTCTAATAAGTGAATCAAAGTTCCAGTTTTTCCTCTGGAAACCACAGAAATTCCAACAATCTACGAAGCGAAAAAAAGAGAGGTAATTTTGGTATGGATATTCCACTCCAATATGAAAGCTAAAAGGTTTAAAAGATTGAAAAGAACGACTATTTCTATCAATATCCAAACTTTTTCACCAAAACAACTTAAAATCAAGAAAAAGCAAACAGTCGTCAAAGCAACCAAAAAAGAAAAGAAAACAAGATTCCAACAAATACGGGTTTGTAACAAATAAGATTAAGTCTACGAAATCGAGCAAACTGGAAAGTATATAGCGCCAAAGAATCGAAGGAACACCACACACAAATCCGGAACAAAATCCAGAAGAAGAGAAAAAGAAAAGGTAGGCAATGAGCCTTCCTCTCCGCCTTACCCCAAAACTATATAGCGCCAAAGAAGTCTTATCGTGCGGTTCACGTCTCTACTCCGATCCCCGTCACCGTTTCGACTCCATGCGGAGAAAGCACACCGTAATTTCGATCGCTTTCAAGCAAAAGGTGGGCTTTTTATTTTTTATTTTTTTTCCAAATAGGAAAACTTTCAGCACAGTTTGTCTCTATCGGTGAGTCGAAATCGAGCGGGTCCCCCAGGGTATCTGCGATCGACGGGATCGGAAAAGAAATGGAGATCGTCGTCTCTGCTCCTTTCTCCGGCCGTCTCGAGCGGGTATCTGGGAAGAGAGGTAGTCTAGAATCTAAATCGGAAAAACCTGGTACATATTACGGAAGTCGAGGTCGATCGCTCGCTGGCTCGCTGGTTCCCCTGGAACTGAGTCCCTCCCTCTCTCGGCAGTCGGCTCTCGACGTGGCGTGTCGCCTTTTGCTGCGCACGTGCTTTTGGGGGATGAAATGACGAGATTGGTCGGTGGTCGGTTTCACGAGGCTCCGACTCTTTCGCTTTTAATAATGGGTGAGTGGCATTTAAGGAATTCGACAGAGATAGAAGGTCATATACTTCTTTTGTCCTTCCAATGTTGTCCTCGTTTGCGGCGAGTTGATATGACATGCATGGCCATGAACCCCCATGAGTCGTGGTAGTATAATAACAGCGTGACTTCTAGCGTTTGGAATTTGTTGTCATTAAAAAAAAGAAAAAAAAATGGTGAGTATTTTAATCTATCAGCTTAACTCGTTGAAGTTGTATTTTATTATATGATTCTATGCATTTTACCCCCCCTTCTATTTTACTTAAAATTACTTTACATTTTTATATAATTTTTTTAATTAAATTAATTTTTATATTTATGATTAAAAATAAAATCGTTAGACTTTTCCGTCCGGCACACTAATCATTCGAATCAAGCCTAGCTGAGCTCAAAGATTCTAGCCCATTACTACTCACTAGTACGTGCAATATTGAGCTCGGATAGAGCATAACATGTTAGGCTTGTCAAAATTATTTCAACACCACCAAAATATTTTTATTGCTTTTCATAAGGGAATACTAATATAATAGTCTTCAATAAACTAAATTTTCGATGTGGGACAAAATAATTATGGAAAACAGGCGTGTGGGTCAGCATAAGAGGTTGACGGACTAGTTGAACCGAGCTTTCTAGTCGAGCCTGACATGTAAAGGTCTGACCTGCATCGCCACAACTAAACTAGGTTAGGGCTAGGCTAGAAAAGTGTATTCTTCAAATTGAAACAAAATGCAATTTTAATCTCTTCTATGTTCACTAACTCCGCCTAAGATTATGTCTCAACTCTAGTAGTATCTAATTATTATAATGTACATCCTTTACTAATGTCATCAATGGAATGAAAATTTTTTAAGCATCTTAAATACAAGGGTAGAAGATTCATAAGTACTCCAACAATAAGATTACTAATATCACATGAATATTATGGTAACTTGTACTTCTTTCTTGTTAAGTTTAGATGTAAAATGATAATTTATTAACAATTTTATATTAATCTAAACCATATGGCAAAAATTAATCCAACCTGATAATCCGATACGATAAATCAACTTTTAAATATGTTCGCAATTAGTTTAATCGAGTGCGGATCATAAACAACTCAACTTGTTCAACCTAATTATTAAATAAGTCACATTTATATTTTATTATCACAAATTATTTAACTCTTTATAATAAGATAACTCATTTATGAACTAATTAACCCGTTTATAATATGAAAAAACTTATTCATTTATGCAACTTGATAATCCATATATGATTTATGTGATTCATTTAATAAATAAATTGTGTTCGTGTTTATAATATCATCATCCAACTCGAAACTCGGCTAACCGGATCCAATTGACACCCTTATCTACTATCTGCAGAGGTAAAATGATATAGATAAAAATTTATGAGGTAGTTTCATATCAGGCATTGGGATAACTTGAAATTAATCTGAGCTTAAAAACACCTAACATTATGTACGACGATACTGCAATGGATTGCATAAAGATATTCTATTTTATTGCTTCAGTAAACCCAACTGAATCAATCTCTCATACTCTTCTTCTTTCGATATAACGAGGGTTCTCTCTACTCTCCAAACGTAGTCATCTTCTCCTCTCTCTCTCTCTCTATATTATTATTTATAAGTGGCGTCTTTGTAGCTATTAAACTATTTTAACTCTCTCAATTACGTGTGGGATACACCATACGCCCCTATTAATTACTTATACGTCTAAACAAAAAATGGATATAATGAGGGTATAATATGTATCGCTCCTGATTTGGCAGTAGCTCGTTGTTGTTTATATATTGAGGAGGACTAACTTCTTTGTCTTGATTATGATTAACTTACGAGCTTATAGTTTAAAAGAAGAAGAAAAGACTTCACAAGAATTAGAAATGGAAATATTCCAACTTTTATCTTTACTCCAACTATCCTATGGGCCAGGCTAAGCCATTCACATCCATGCTACTCAACTCCAAGTCTCTAACTTAGTATCAAGGCCCTTATTTTAGCAATAGTATATATCGCTGTAGACATGTATTTGTTGTTCTAATTTTATTTTATTGTTTGTTTGCAAATAATTAGTGTTCTTTGTAAAGTTCTTTTATATTTATCGATGAGTATTATATCATCGTAGCTTAATTAATAATGACTATCTTTCTATGTATTACACTTTTATTTTTGCTTATTTCGATATTTAGTGATATGTTATAACGGATCTATAACATTACTCTATTGTTTTAAGATTAATTAAATTCTAAACTCTTTGAACTGATGTTTATTTTTACATTGACTCTTTGTTTAGTTTTGTGATAACTTCATTCCTCAATTATTTATATCTCCTATCCCCTAACGGTACTAAATAGAAAAACATTAAATGACTATGTTATCTTCAACATCCTTTTTTTCTTCTCTCCTCTAAAATAAGCATAGAAGAAACTTAGAGAACCTGACATTAATTACTTGACAATTAAACATAATCGAGAAAATCAATGTGTCGCGTACGTGTGTGTGTGTGTGTGATACATAGAAAGTGGACTTTAATAAAGTGGCTATTTCTCTTAAAAGAAATAAGTTAAAAGAAAAGAAAAAAGTGAAGCTGTTTTTGTTAGATAAAAAAAGTCATTTGTTTGATATATTTTCTACTACCAGCATCAAAGCAAGGATGAAATTATCTACTTCCCACAAAAGAAGCTCATGATCACTGTCTAAAATGATGCATCCTTGACAGTAGAGCATTGATCAAGACATGTCCCAGTGGAACCCCAGACACAGGTGGTTGTGCTGGGGCATCAATCTGCCATCACCTAAGAATCCTTTTAAAGTTTCTGTGAGAGATCTAGTGAATCTACAGTGTTAAAGCTTCAAAGAAGCAAAATTCCAACAGAGAACTCATGTTATGACTATTGTCCAATAGCCTGCACAAGATCAGTAGGCTGGAAAATATATTCATCAAATTTATCTTCAATTCAATACAGCACTGTCAGAATGCTAAGTACTAGTGATCTTATCATATCAGACACACTCATGACTGCATCATGGATAAGCAGAGCTGAAGCAAATGACATGCTGAAACAGCTTTCAGAGCTTGGCAGTTCATCAATGGCATCGAATAAATTCGCATGTGTAGGACCACATGTTTTTTCTTTTTTTTCTTTTTCAGGATGGTCCAGGTGCCAACCACCAGTAGATCTTTGTCGGATGCCAATCTATTGAAGAATGTCATTAAAATCTGTGAGATGTCCAGCAGGAGGACATAAGCCTTATTCCAGTTGTACACGATTTGGCCGAAGGACCACAAGCTAATCATCATCCTAAATCAATAGCCATACATCATACTCTGCAAATCATATCAAGATAATTTTTTCGATTCAGTATTCTTGTGTTCAATTATTGGAGACAAGTATTTTAAAGATCATCATAGCATACATAAAAGAAAGACATTTTGACAAAAGTAGTGAAGAGCATGAACACAATTTCCTTCCAGGTTATACCAACAAATTAAGTGCCATATCATTGGGGAAATGCCCTATCTGCACCTGAACTGACTTCTTAACAGGTTCTGACATGATATCAACATATCACGAACGGACATCAAATTCCTGATAAAAGCAACTTTAAGCAAAGGGAGCAGTCTGCCATGAAGTAGAAAGTTAGTAGAGCAGCTATTTGAGATTTTTGATCCTAATTTGATCTCAGTCAACCAAGTCATTAACTTTGTAAATGGTACAAAACATACCATTTTGAACTCAGATATTCCTTACCAAGAGGTATCCGAAATCGTTTTCAGATTTGTGTTTATTAAATTCTGCAAAGCTCCAATCTAAAACTCAACCTAGTGAGAAAGCCCACTGTATCTTGACGTACATGACTTTTCTCTCTTACATAATTTCAATAGAGGAGATAATGCTGAAATATTAGACTAATTGTTGAGCAAGATGTCATCTTTTCTGCTGTACAAGAAGAAAATCTTTAGCATTATCTGATACATGTGTTGAGAAAAATTTCTTGTACTAGCACGAACGAACGAGCATATGCTTATGCTTTTTTTGCCTCTTAGCCACTATATTTCCAGTGAAAGAGCTTTGCATCTCCTCAAGTAAGATAGGTACATCAATCTGCTGCAAATGCACCAAGAAATACTAAGCTCAGCAAGGGTGATAGTTGGATACAGGATAGCCATCACGTGGTTTACTGTTTGTTTCCCGGGGACAGTAAGAGGAATTGGTACCACAATTCATTTCCATGACATTTTGGAGCTCACTACCCCATGCATTGCATATCTGTAGATATTAAACGGAAGTTAATAATGGAGAAAGAAAAATGAATCTCAGAACAGTTGATGAACAAGAACCATTAAGATACCAAACTGGATAGTGTCTTCATGATGGCTATACTTCACTACTGCAAATAACTTTAGTAAATCAGGCATTTTCATAGCAAGCAAGAGTGGTAGTTGGTCTCAGACAAAAATAATCTAGTGGTAGTTCTGAGTGGGGGAAACAGAGATTAGCTTTTGCATTTAAGATCTTCTTATCAAACAAAATTTATGGTACATTTGGTAGGTATACCTGAATATTAGCCTCTTTGTATGCATTGATAGCAGCAAATTGAGTATTAGCCACATGCCTACAGGCATCTGCAGGGTTTACCATGCCTATTATTCCAGCGGAAACAAGGAGTTGTTGACTTGGATGCAACTGAGGATAAATCATGTCCGGAGAGAAACCAACTATAGATGAGGAGCCCACATAGGACTGCAAAAGCTGCTCAAAAGCAAAATCGTATATAAACTGTACTGCTGATCAGAAGTAATTCAATTAACCCCAGTGAACCTGATTTGAGATGTTTGTAGAAAATATTATGTCTTATTATTGATCCCAAAATTATGGAATGACAAACATGTGTTGTTAAAGTACATACATCTTTAGATAGAATCCCTTCAATGTTGAGGTCTTGTTGTGGATTCACAGCAGCAAGCTTCATTGACAGAAACTGATAGGGAGGAGAGAAAGTATATGAGCTACTCCTGTAATCCGACATTCTAACTATATGATTTGGGATACGATATATAGCATGATGCATACCTCAATCTGCCGTTGGAGTGATTGAACATAGTTTATGATTTCATCCAGCATAAGTGCCTTTCCTGTGACCTACATTCACAATAACATTCTTACACAAGAAAATAGATATTAAATTGATGCAAAAACATCAGTAGATCTGCATTACTTTACTGCATCCCGGCACAAGATCTTGAAGATACTTCATTCTTTCGTTTATCTTTTCCCTTCGTACCTGAAAGGTAATTTAATCCAGTTGATTCCAAAAAGCATATATCTTAAGAACATGATGTATATACAGAAATTATTCATTGACATCTTACTCTTTCTGCAAGACTGTGGCTATTAGTTGCCTGTCCACGGCGAGCTCTCACATGAATGAAGTCTTCGTTGGTTTCTTCTGAGCTATCCTTGGCACGCTTACTGCTATTAGTCTTCGAGTTGTTATGCTCTACCTTCTGTTTAGTCTCAGAATTTTCCTTTCTAGTTTCTATTGGTAAACTTTGGACTCCTTGTGCATGGCTGAGTTTTACATTCTATATCACAACAACAGATAAAATGCTTGTCTTAACTGTGGCAATTAAGTCCCGTGAAAAAAGAAAAAGAAAAAAAGAATACTGTTAAAATTTACCTGATTTGTCCTCTTCCTCTTCTTTGCACAAGGATCATTGGTAGAAGAGTTCCCAGCTGCAACAGCCATATTATGAATCTCCTCTTGTTCACCTTCAGTTCCATAGTGTCCTTTCTCTCTTTGTTTCTCCATTGGGCTTTCACTGTTGGATCTACTGTCAACAGACACAGAGGCAACCTCAGCCTCAGGGAGTTCAGACACATTGGTTTCACTCTTGTGAGCATTAGGAGAAGGGCATGGCAATTCAAATGGACTGGAAAGACTATCACCGTTGGCGCATGAAAACCTCAAAGCTCGCTCAGCGAAAGTAGGAAGACTACCCGAAAATGAGGCTGGTAAGAGGAGTCTTCTGGGACTTACAGCTACTGGTTTTCCGACAGGCATATTGACGGTTGTGCTTGTATTGGATTGAATGGCATTTTCGCAGAAACTCAAGAGTAGGGAATTGGAGGATTGGTTACAGAGGCTAGCACTGGAAGGTTCCACCATGGAAGCTGGATGGCCCACAGCAATGGAAGGGATGGCAGGAACCATACCCATCAAGCATGTCCCAAATTGCCATTCAGCAGAATTATTGGAACTCTCTTGGCTCAACTGATCCTCGCTCCTCTTCTCCATTAATCCAAATTTAACATTTTTCCTAGCATCCATCTTTTTCGCTCGATTCCCAATATCATTCAGGTGATTGAACAGATGAGCTAATAATGAAACAAATAGGATGGATAAAAAATGTTCAACAAGTTAGCACCTGAATAGCTTACTTGAATCAAGCAGCCTCTTAAATAGCAGAAGCTAACTCATCAGGGCCAAATATCTTCTGAGGCAAATGAAAAGCTGAGCCAATCTATGAAGAATAAATCCAAGAAGCCATGAAACTGGAGCAGTCCTGAAAAGGGGAGGAGGAGCACAGAATCAAATCTATGATCCAGTTCTCAAAATGCTCCAATCTTGGAAGAGAATCCTCAAAAGGCACAAAATCCAGTTCACATCAGAAACCATTGGTTGCAGATATGAACAGCTTTATTAACCACCATTATCAAAATTAAAAGTTAAAAAGAACAGTAAACGGATACTATCCATGCCCTACAACTAGCAATGCTTGGAATAAATGAATGCCAAAAATTTGAGCAACCCCAGGAGGCTAAAAACCAAAAAAGCCCACGACTACCTGCGCGGAAGACCTCAAAGAACACGAAAACAGAACAGCGAGTAAGGGTGAAAAGACGAGGCGATGAGAGAATCCCCATTCGTCTCAGAAACAGGAGAAGAAACAAGAATGCATTGGTTTCAGAGAGCACGGAAGGATCCAGCCAAAACCCACGCAAAGACAACGCTAGCTCGAATTCAAAACCTCCCAACCAAATGAACTTAGTGCAGAGTGAGAGACGTGGGAAAACGAAAGATACCCACTTGAGATTCCTCCCCACCATTTAAGATTCTCTGCCTCCCATTGAAGCCTTTAGCCCCCTTGGAGGAACGGAAAGATGCGGACTTTTTCCCTATTTTGGGCTTTGAGACCCTCCTCCTCTTGCGGGACTAGCATGTCATCTTTATAGCTCGCATAGATAGAGATGGATGAAGAAGAATGGTACAACAAGAGGTAGAGCGAATTTAGAGCTTTGTGCTGCATTTATATCTCGCTTTGTAAACGAACGAGATAGGAGAACTAAAATGGAGGAAGGATGATTAACGACCACACAAAAGTATATACAATTTGAAAGAAAATTGAAACGTAAATCTCCCACTCTCTTTCCTCCTAATTTAAAAAATGCCATAAAATTACTAACCTTTTCATATTTTTAGATTATTACTTCTCCCGATAACTACTGTGATTGCAACCTGGACAATCTACTTTATTGATCATAGTCTCTCTCTCTCTCATCTCTCTCTCTCTCTCTCCAAAACAAGTACAACCAATTTGCAAGTATAATTGATCACTACTATAGATGAAAAAGATTAAATGGCCATTTTATTTTTAACATTTCGTTCTCTCTTTTCTGTAGATAAGCGCAGAGCGTCTAAAAACTGATCACCTGATAGACGGGAAAAAAAATTAAATTAAATGAACAATCAAGGAAAGGATAGTTAAAGGATTTTATTACATATTTAATGCATCATTGCATCAATCATCCAAGGGGTTTGGCGTAGGCTAAATTTGGGTTCCGTGTCTCCGTAGCTTTGGTACATAGCTAGACAACAAGAAGGCAGAACCGAATATTACATAGATATGATAAAAAGCTGATCCATATGGCATAGCATGTGAATTTGCTCTCATGATAAATTGAAAATGTTAAACATATTTTACTTATAAAAACTATCATCTTATTTTCAATCCAATAACTTTTTGGAACATCGTATCAATATAATAACATGCTGACAACTAATGGGTCTTCCTCATGTCACCACCACGTTTGCTATTATTTATACATATTTGAAGAACATCTTTTGGAGTAATCTATTTTTCTTTTAAATACATGAAAAGAGAAAGAGAAAGAGAGAGAGAGAGAGAGAGAGAGAGAGAGTCAATGGCAAATAGGTCATTTCAAGTAGGCATTTCGCAATAACAAGGAAAACATATTATTTTATGATAATTTTCATGTGTACTAAAAAAATTATTAGGTATTCATTAGTGTAATATGTTATGATCATTTTTATATCATTGCAGAATTATATACTTTCATAGTGTCAGAAAAGGTCTTTCTTTTAACTTTATATGTGGACAGGTCCCTAGTCTAACTAATAATCAAAACAAGAATAAAAAACCACCGTCTCTAATGAACTATTCTGATGCATGCCCTCATCTAACTTTCTCTTGGAAAGACTATTCCTTCCTTATGAGGGGGGTTGAAAACCTTATACCATCTTTAATCACATTCTCCACTCTATTCACATTCCAAGTGATCTTCTCTGTACATCAAATAGCATCTTTCAGTAGCTTTCATATACTATGTTTCAACCAAGCAAACCATTAACTAGTAGATAGACTTAAGGGTGATAGTATTCCTTTGGAGTCCAAGGTGCATGTGGAACAATTGATTTGGTAAATGCCCAATGCATTGCCCCCATCTCAATTTTCTAGGGATTTGCACTGCCTCATTAAACCATGTACCAAAAGAGTTCTTTTTCTTTTCTTTCTTGTGGTACTAAAGAATAGGAAATGGCACTTCTATCATGGAACAAGTCCTCTTAGATGCTAAGGTGCAGATAAATATTTCAATGACTCTTTCCCTTCAGATATTTAACCATAAGTTTTCAGTGTCATGATGTGACCACTATGGCATCCTTGTCATTGGGTGTCATGTCTCTCCACCTATCACATTTATGAGATTGTTATCCTCATCATTTGATGTCATCTCTGAACTTTTGCAACAGTTCTTCCTAGATCTTGACATCTCGGGAATAGGATTCATCATCTCTCATTTATTCTAGTTTAACTGTCCTTGCAGTTGATCCATTCCTACATACAGTGGAACTCTGGCTTGTGCTACTTAGCATAGTAGTAAGTAAATTTTTTTTTAAGGAGTGAGAATTTAATGGTGTACTAATTAAACTAATGTCACTTGAGTTCGGAGAACACCCATAAATATATGAGACCTCCAACAAACTCAGCACACTATCCAATTGGCATAGTGGGAAGCAAACTGTTGATCCATGTGCTCCGTTTGAAGGGCCTGCTTACATCATTAGAGAGTTGAAATAGAAAAGAAAAGAAAAAAATAATAATTAGTAAATGGCGGCATGCCTTGACTGTATAATATTTAGAGTGAAAAACTACTACAGTTTTACCATCTGTGCTTATGAATATGGTTTGAAAAGATCACCTCTCTATTCTGTTTGTTAGATTCATGTCATCGTCATGGCAGAGTGATACACCGCAACCTCATTGGCAGAGTGATACACAGCTACCGCCACTGCATTCTTAATTGACAGCGAAACTAAAAGATGATCTCCTTTCAGGTTGACAACATATGATAAAGAAGCTCAAAAACTATGAAAAAGAATATGTGAGTTTATAAGAAAGATAATGCATTGATGAAATCAATGATCTCAGAAAGAATAACAATCATTATGTATTAACCAGATGATAGGGTGTTAAAAGTTCAAGATGCTCTTATAATCTCAATTATGGCAATACATGAAAGCACAGGAAAAAGGATAGAGTACTTACACAAGGGATGAAGATAATTAATATCTAGCATTTGCCACAATCCAAAACTGTATATACTCAAGATGCTAGCAGTAAGCATTCTCTATTCACTGATGGCAAAAGAAGGCCTTACAAGATAAATTAGTCTGGAAAGTTCTACTATCTAACAAAAAAATGATTATTCTGATACAATGCAATCACAAGAATCAACACGGCAGCACCTTCTTCCATACTTGAATCCCATAAAGCAACGTATTTGAACCTCGTCAAGCCAAGAGTAGATTGTTCAACTTAAATCTCTCGCATCAGGGTGTGCACTATGCTTTTATTCGTATCAAAAATGCACCTATTGATGATTGCAATTCAAGAAATTTATTAATAAAAACATTCTCGACGAGAATAGATTTAGAAGGGAAGTCAACAAGATTTGGTCGATTAGCTTTTAAAAAGAAAGAACTTCAGGTCTACATATTAGAACCACGGGAACAGATCAGCTGACCCATTAGATTCACAGAATTGTAAAGCTGTCATCCACATCATATCATCACCTAGATTAGAAGCCTGCACCTTTTTCTGTTGGTCAGAAGAAAAATGAAATTGTATCCTAGATTCCTAGTATCTCCTTCAAGAGAGATGGTGATCAAGAATCGCAATGGCCAGCAATTTATCCTAGTGGTTATATAAGAAAAGGCATATGCAACCAAACTATTGGAAGGTATAATAATCTAAATACCAAAGAAGGTTTCACCAGAATGAACACTCATACATCATTAGTATGAGTGAATTTTTGAATATATTGAAAAAAAAAAAAAAACTTAACCAAGAAGATATAGTAGGAAACTCACATGCAGGAAGGTTGGATATGTCAGCAGTAACAGCACATGGAATTCCCAAGTTGGTTAGTGCACCCCTTAAGATTCCGCATGGAAAGTAGAGATGCATGTTCACAGCTTGAGCTGCATTATTATCAGATGTTGACTCAGAAGAGTTTTCTTGAGATGCATTGGTGTTCTCTACAGATTGATCAATTGATACGCGAGTAAGCCAGCGGAAACAATTATCTTGCAGCACAAAAGTACCCTGCCAGGGATCATGAGAAAACTAAAGTCATATATGTGATACATCATATATAACCTTGGGTTTACCAATCTTTTCATCATTACTCTGTGATTTGTTTTTAAGTTGTCTATCTGCTTCTTGAATAGCACTGTCCAAAAATCCTTGCAGATAAACTTGATTGCTTCTAGATGATCACTGAATCTAGGGCGCTCCACTGTATATCTGGATAAAAGCAAGGATACTGGTATTTTACAATACTGATTTACAAAGAAGGACGAAGTTTATCTAGGAGTCAGAACTGTAGGATACAAAGGGGATATTAGTGTACAATAAGAATAATTTTACACATGATACCTTGTCGTTCTGGCATATAGCTGCACATCCTGACATGTCTAGAATGGGCTTTTTTTTTAAACCCTTATTTACATGTGAAAAATTACCTGTAAAGGTTTAATAATATAATTTCTATTATATGTTATTGTTGCTTGCTTTTTCATTCCTAAATCCCTACCCAACACATTCATTTATATATAAACTATAGTTAAGCCATTTAAAAGGACTTACCCCCGAGACTATATATCACTAATTACTATGAACTGAATCTCCCAAGTAAATCCATTGGGTTTCTGAAAATCCGAAACTTTCATATCAAATTTCTCACAGAAAGTTGTAGGGTCTCGATCATTGGAGGGTGGATCTGAGCAATTGACTTTCGACAATCAAAATGTTACTTACTTATGGGTTGGTTTTTTGGTCTATGATCCTTTTGGACATCTACCCAGACATTCTCTTTGGAGGGTAGATCTCTGTTTTCTCTTCTTATCAAGTGCTACCAAGCACCATCCTCTCCAAAATTTCTCTTCATCAGAATTCTTGATACCTGGTCTCTGATCATCCCTTTTCTCTCTATGCGTCTAAAACTATCAAATCCTTCTACATCATATTCATATTTTAGCAACATCAATATCTTTATCAAATCTATTTAGTTCAGAAATAGTCTTACAATAACATTTTAATCCCACAACAGGTGAAAAAGAAGCAACCTTTAATCCAAAAAAGAAGTCTCCAAGAGACAACAGATAAGGCCAACACGACATAGAAAAACGCCAACACAACATAAAAAAAAAACTAGAATTATTCGATCTAAATAGTTCAACAATGAGGTCAAGATCCAATTTTGACGCAGTATTTAAAATCAAAGACCTCAAATTACGCGAAGAAACACATTCACAAAGAATAAGGTTTCATATATCCCAATGTCGGGTTTCCCACATAAGTTTGAAACAAATCAAGAAAAGAAGAGGAATAGACAAAGTAGATCCGAGGGGAATAAGAAAGGAGACGAAGAGATCCAAAAAAGATTACCTCTCAGAGAGCTGGTGGCCGACCTGGAAGCCGATGGCTTCGATGCGGCGGGCGGCGAGCTCGGGTTTGGTGGAGTAGAAGCGGTCGCAGTACGCCGATACCATCTCGATGATCACGCCGTCCACGCAGCTCTCCGCCACCTCCCTCCCCATCTCTCTCTCTCTCTCTCTCTCTCTCTCTCTCTCTCTCTCTCTCTCTCTATATATATATATATATACACACACTTAAATCTCGATCTCTGTCTCGACTATTACGACTGCGATGGACTCCGAGAACCTGCTAAGATGAGATACGAGTCCGACCCGGTTTATCGGTTCCAGGTTCCAAATTATTCTACTTGGTTGGTCTCTTGGTTAGACTTAATCAGTCCGAAACGTACATATTTAATGAGCTCGATGGAGACTTAGAAGGCCTACTTCATGAAGTTTTGCCCCGTTCTTAAATATAAATTAAATACATCTATAATTTTACTTATATTTTTTATTTAATTGTAAAGTATAATAATTACCTTCAATAAATTTATACAAATTTTTTTATTTAATTACTAACTATAAATAAGTATATTAATTATACTAAATATTTTATTTAAAAAATATACATAACTTTATCGAACATTTTACTCGTAATAAAATTTTAACTTATTTTATATAAGATTTTAATTAAATATACATATATATAAGAGAGTCCAAATTTATAACGCTAATTTGCTAAGTGAGGTGTTATTTGTCTAATGTTAATTAGTAAGCTATCAAATTAGATTTTAATCACACCAGAAAGGAATCCGTAATGACATTATTACCCAGCCATACTACTTAAACCAGTGAATTCACACAAGAATTTGTCTTCTTGGTACCAAAAGATAAGTGCAACGAAAATAATTGTATACGTTCTGGATAATTTATCATGTTTGTCAGCATATGTCTGGAAATGGACATCCCATCATAATTATAGATAGATTTAATACGTCAACAACCACAACTCATGAATAACTTGGAAGGTAGTTCTACTTTAACTTTCACATTTAACAAACATAATATGGATGATAAGTTGATAACCCATTAAGTAATGTCTTTAAAAACAACGCGCAGTTTCTGCGCGTAATACACCATTACATTCGACGGGAACAACACACGATTACAACAAAATAGACACTTTCGCAAGCAATCTGATACAATATAGGATTTCGAATAAAACTTCAGTAGTTCAAATTCCAACTAAAACATGAGCAAAATACCATGGATCCTAACAATCATTATCTTAGAGTCAGTACAACAAAGGGACAAATTACAAATAAAGGGAAAATTCTCATTTTGTCTCTCCAAGCATGTCAAGACCGTGAACTAGCATTATTTCATAAAGATAGTTACCGCAGCTTAGTCAAAATTTTGGTTTTGTTGCAAGTCAACAATTTCAATCAGGACCCAACACCATACCAGGATAGACGGTGGAGCAGGAAGCCACTCTAGATTCTGAGAATCTTATTGTTACTTCCTTCACCATGACTACCCTGCAAATGAGCATTCTTGACAGAGATATAAGCTGAGTGGAAAGAAGATCAGAAATTTATTTCTTTATTATGTAACATATCATCTATCAGGTAGTATCCATACCTCATTCGGGTCGCAGTTAAAGAGTAAGTTGCTGTCCAAACAAAAAGTAGGGCAGCACCACGTTCAGAATTGCTGCTCATCTAGAAAAAACAACCTCAAAAAGAAAGAAAAATACAGAATATTTTACCAACAGAAAAAGGAACTAACAATTCTTACAGGCTACAGATACAGAAAGCAAACACATCATCAACTCTCAAGCAACACTGCTTTCTTCTTGGTACACATAGTAAACAACATATGAGACCAAGAAAACAAGGACTGCGGCAAAAAGATACTTCCAGTTCAGCTGTGTTGGCTCAATCGTCCTTACAGTCCCAAGGCTGGAATCTACAACTGATGAGTCGTCTGCTGAGACTGTCGTTTCCATTTCTATCTCATCATTAGAAACAGCTGGTACTGACTTCACCTGATGAAGAAAAAATGCAGTTCACTGTTTCTGAAGAATACCTCAAACTTTAACACCATAAAAGAGCTTCTTTATTACACAAGTCCAGTGAAAATGGAAATATAGAAAACAAACCAAGATATAAGGCTTGTCATAAGGCCAAATTGGAAATATCTTTTATCAGAAGGTGGCCATTACTATACCTAACAAACTTGTCTTTCTTTGTCCTTTTGTGGGTGAACATGTTAAAAAACTCAGAGTCAAAGGATTTAGTACACTAATCATATCAGCACTTTTAGTTACACCTCTTAATACATTTTGAATTAAAAAAAAACTGGATCAAGTATATTGACACTTTCTATAAAGATTAAGCATGAGAACATCCTTAAACCTCAAATTGTTGAAGGACCAGACTCTAAAAGACAATAAATATTCCAGTAGAATTTTGATAAGTAGCTTCCAATGATGTCTACTATCTTTTCTTCTAGTTCTACTAGCTTAGTAGCTTTGGCTAACCTCCAATGATAAGTATAGGTCGAGATACCAAAACAAAACATGGATATAACCTGTGGATAACAAGGTTTAGGTTGGAAAGCAGCTCCATAGATTTTCAGTAATCAACCTAAAATTCTCTGTTTAAAGAGAAACGGTAATCTTGCGCAGGAAAGCTTTCAGGCAAATGGGACCTTGTTGCAAGAAATACAACTCTTTGTAAAAGGTAGAAGCAGGAGTGCAGGGCACATTTTCTCCTTTCCAGAAGAAGATGATAATTAGTTCATGCGCCCAATAACATGAAATATCATTGTTTAAATCCCAGTAAATTAATGACCTCCAAAATAACAGCTTCAATTTTAGCCAAGAAAGCAAAAAAATAAAGCAGTAAGAAAGATACACACCTGAGTATTTGTTGATGAAGATTCTGTTAATGGTTCCTCTGATAATTTAGCAGAACCAGATTTATCTTTATTGTCAGTACCCTTTTGGCTGAAGGTAGTAGTACCTGCATAATCATTTCGTTTGTATTTTTGTACCAGGATCTTGTTCTTTCTTGTTAATGCAGAGATCTGCAGGTGAAAATGATATATAATGTTAGGGGCTACTAGCTTTTCAGATACTATAAAGCATGATAGTCAAGTTATGAAATACATAAAATTCTCACCTCTGCTTACTTAACAACTGTTACAACTAGAGAAATAGTTTAAGACATCCTTAAGCACAAGATTATACCCTTTATCCCAGCCACTAAAGAGTTCACCCTATATGGAGCTGAGCAAGTTATCAGTATAAACTTAACGCTTTCTCTTTGTTTAGAGCAATAAATAGGAAATATTTACTATCCAGAAAAAAACAACACAATCATGAAAATAATCTTCTCTCCTAACACAAATCATAATAGGAAAAGGCACCAATGCTAGATGGGCAAATACCTGTAAATGAAGCTGTTCTCTTTCCAATGCTAGTTTTCTAACAAGGTCAACAATGATTTTAGTTCTGATACCAATGTCTTTTGCAGTCGATACTTTAGAAAGATCAGCATGACTCAGTGAATTCTCTAGCGTTTCAACTTTGTTCCTTACAAAACCTAGCTCTTCATTAAGCTCCAAATTGGTTCTAGTCAACACAGTGCACTTGGATTCAGCATTCTCAGCTCTAGTTTCAGCTTTTGAAACTTTGCCTTTAAGATCTTCAATCATATGTTCCATATCACCCATGGTAGACTTCAGCAAATTCTGTTGTTCCACAATTGCTTCCACAGATGCTTTTGCATGCTCTAATTGAGTATCTGATTCCTTGAGCTTCCTCTCTAAGAAGTTAATCTTTTCTGATCCATGATGTTTAAACACTTGAAGCTCTCCTTTAAGTTTCATATTAGCTTCAATCAACTCTGAACATTGTGCTTCTGCACTTTCAGCCCTGCTTTCTGTTTTTGTATTGGTTTCTTTAAGGCTCTTAATTACATTTTCCAGTACACTTAGTTCAGAAAGCAACATCTTCTTCTCTTCCTGACTTGCTTCAACAGAGGCCTTTGACAACAACAACTGGTTATTTGATCCCTTTAGCTGCTCCTCGAGGGATAGCACCTTTTCCCTCAAAGATGAGACCTCAGAACCGGCAAACGTGCATCTATCCTCAGCTTCCTTTAGTCTAGCTTTCAGCCCATTTTCTTGCAACAGAACAATATTATCAGGTTCTGCATGACTGGACTGTAGCTTTTGCAGACTGCTTTCTTCTTCAGATAACTCCATCATACCATTCTGTAACTTGGACCTCATCTCGCTTTCTCTAAGCATTGAAGCATTAAGATCGCATTGTACAGCATTAAGGCTTCCTATTAATTCTTTTGAAATTCCTTGAAATAGCGTAGAAGCATTTTCAGCCTCAAATGTCCTCTCCAGTATCATATCAATTGATTCTTCCAGACAATATGATTCTCTTTCTGCATTGCGCACTTTCAATTTGAGTTCCTCTTCAACGGATCTTGAATCAGAAAGCTTCTTTTCAAGATCCAGCTCCCTCGCCAAAGATTTCTCCAACATCTGTAGCACATGTCTCTGCTGATCTTCAGTTTGCATCTTCCATTTAGTGCTCTTGAATGAAAAATGACCATTCTCAGTCCCGCCATCTTCACCTGTCCCTGCTCAAATGCATGCGTTAGAAACAAAGAATTCCTACCCACATTCTCGCTGCTAATGTAAAATATTATTTACAACTTACAAGGTTTGCTCCATATATAATATATGGCATTTTCAAATTTAACTGATTCTCTCCTAATATCAGCAACTAGGTCCTGAAACTGCTTCAAAGACATTTCAGCATGATGCAACTTCTCTTGCATCTTTTCTGAAGATTCTTCATCAGAAATCTTTTCATGGGCAACCCAGATTTCCATCTGAAGAGATGTCATAAAGCTATCTAACTCTTTAACCTCAGAGTCTAAAATTCCAGATAAGATATCAAATTTAAAAGCCTTCTCGGCAGACTCATCAGAAACACCATTATTATCTAAAACAAGCGATTCGATATCATTTGCTCTGCCCGCCACGTCCATCAAAAGTATCTCCAAGTTTAGCAACTTCTCAGAAAAATACGCAAGATCAAGCTCCACTCTCGTAAGAATATCCATGACGTTTCCTCCTCCATTCACTCTCGCCCCACTTGGTGGTGCATCTTCTTTCAAAAAGTCATCATCATGATCATCACTAGCAGCCATGATCTTCCTTTTTCTTCCTGCACAAGTCTTACTAGGTCAAACATAGAAAGGAGAACGTAAACAGATGCAAGGTATACACTTTGTCATATGCGACTACTATCGCTTATGCCAAATTGATTGTAGAACAGGTTAAGAGAAGAGTTTGACCAGAAAAAAAGAAAAGATCCAGAACAAACAGATTAAAATTAGAGCTACAAGTTTAAGTTTTATATGTGCAAAAGGCCCTCCACATTTCCACAGAGTGAGATCCAAAGTGTATCTTCGCCAACTCCGTCAACAACCCGTAATTTTCTACCTGCAATTAGAACCCTACTCCATGTATAACTACTACTACTACTAATCAGACTCACCATCCAACTATAACGAACCAGATCAAGTAAACGAGATTCTCTAAAAGATACCCGTGAAAAGTAGTCACGACGCAAAGAAAATCGACGAGATACGAGAAGATTACCGTTAGATTGTCCGACGAGGGTTCTTGAATAGACTGGAGCGAGGAGGGAGGGATCGATCTGGAGGCGAAGGAAGAGAGGGAGGAGGGAAATGGAACGGTGACCGAACCGCCCTACTCCGCTCGCTTTCTTTTCCTCTCTCTCTCTCTCTCTCTGCTCTTCTTTTGGGTATTTTTTCATTTATACTCCTCAAAATTCTTTATTTATGTATATACTCCTCTAAGTCTGATATTTATATATATACCCCTTAAAACACTTGTTTTTGTACGAGCACCCTTTAAAACCTTTATTTTTGTAAAGATACCCATAAAAGTTAATCAATAATTAATTTGATCTATTTAATAGCAAAAGGATAAAAATAACCCTATTCTTTTTCTGGACACATTGCTATCACATAAGAATATATTTATTATTCAATCTATTTAATGATTCAGATTCTAACATATAGTTACTAAGAAAATAATAGACAAAGGGTAATTATGCAAAAATAATCAAATATTCTCCACTTATTAGAAAATTATTCTACCTACTATATCACATGCATCTGCCGCGAAGGCAATACAACGACAAATTGGTTTACGAATTTGACTTAAATCTGAGATAAGATTATATTTGAGATATTTGCTATCTATCTGTTACTGGTTTTAGTCGTCGATTTCTCCAGAGCTTTTTATAGCCATAATTATTAGTTTTTAATAATTACACAATTGAGATACTATGGTGTTCTACTCAAAATAAAACTGAAGTCAACCTTAATTTGCCGAATAAGAAAATTACTAATATAGCTATTCTATTTTTATTCTTTTTAATACTAGCATAAGTTAACTTATACTAGGATAAACTATTATATGGTATTTAGTTATTTACTACTATAGTGTCTAATAATTACACTTGTTTGACAAATAACAAATTACTATTTATAAGGATAGCTAAGGAGAAGAGATGAAGAAGAGGAGAAACAAAGTTATTACAATGATAGTTAATTAAAATGATATTTTTAAGGATAAAATAGTAATTAATTAATATAAAAATATTAGATATAAGATAAAAGGAGAAGAGAGATTTAAGTATTACTGTACTAGTATAAACTTAAGTGGTTGTTTAGTCGTTATACAAATATAAGAATATTATACCAAAATAAACATATTCTTACTCCACAAATGAATGGTAGGACTAAAAAAATAGTTAGACAACTAATTTTTAACTTTAATTTTTATACATAAGTGAGAAATAAAAGAAGAGAGGAACAATGATGTAAGGATAAATGAGTTGGTTAGGTTGGAAGGAATGATTTCCTTAAGTGTATGGCTATATATATATATATATATATATATATATATATATATATATGCGTGCATATGTGTATCTCGTGCTAGATATGTCAAAATGTTTTAAAATATAAAAATTGTGTAAAAATATCTAGATTTTTTGTACGAGCTTATGCACAAGTTTTTATGAAGAATCATAAAGAAACTCAAGGAGAATGGTTATAACCACTTTAAAAGTTGTTTAACGAAATTTGCATATAACACTCTTATCTTTTAACGAAATTATAGTTTACATCCTATATTTTTATTACTTGCAAATCGAGCCTTATGATTTAACGAGTATGTACAGAAAACATTCCGGATTAGATTTAAGCTAACACCGTGATAATATTTATTAATTATTTCTAAAATACCTAAAATGTCCTTAGTATAGATTGATCTAAGGGCGATCAGGCCTGGCTTGACCCCGAGTTTTGGGCCTACGGACAAGAACATGACCATGACAGGTGAGGGCCACATGCCAACCTCAGTCCCATCAAAGAGGATGGTGGCGGTGGGTTGGAGTTAGAGAAGAGGTAGGCCTTAATGGCCTGCCCAGCCTTTTGACCTACTGAGGTGGCAAGTAGGAGGTAGGCATCAGTGACGAGCTCTTGCCTGTTCATTGTGGTGTTTGTGAGCACCATCCTCAAAAAGTCGCAATCAGGTGTGCTAGCTCTAATGTTGTTGATCCACGATGCCGTGTTGGAAAGCATGGAGGCACCCAGGCCTGCATTCCCTACCGAGCATGAGATGAGCATGCCCCTTATCATCACGGAGAAGGCCTTAATCGCTACACTGTTGCCGTAGTATTCAGCGGAGTTGCCGCTAAAGGAGTGCACATGGAACCTATCTAGCATGGCAGCCATTATGTTCGAGTTGAAGCAGCCCCCCAATCCAGTGCAATCCTAGCGGTGTAGCCAAGGAGGCGTGCATCCTCAATAGGGGATCTTGTGCTCGACCCAAACCCCGGTGTCCGAAACTTTGATCACCACATCACTCCCCACCATCACATTGTGGACGTTGATGAGGAGGGAGAAAGGAGGACGATTAGGTTTAGATCAAATACTAGAGGAGGGTTGGGTTGAATTTAGTTTAGTTTGTTAGATTTAGTTAGGTTGGGTTGAGTTTAGTTGGCTTGGGTTGGGTTTAGTGGTTAGGTTTAGTTGGCTTATGTTGGGTTTAGTTGGGTTGAGTAAGTATAATTTGGTTGATGATATTTTTTATAATCTTCTTAGTATAGTTAACTTAACCTAGAGGTTTAGTAAATTTAACTAACAGATTTAACGATAAGGTGTTATCTATACATATTTGCTAAATCATAAGGCTTGATTTGTAAATAGTAAAAATATATGGTGTAAACTATAATTTTGTTAAAAAATAGGGTCCTTATATGCAAATTTTCTAAATAAAAAGAGTCAGAGATCTTTTTATGTCATCATGTCAGAAGAATAGTTCTAACAAGAATGAAGAGATTTTGAAAAGAACAGTGTCGTGTTCAAATGCCATTACGAATTTTCACTTTTCTACTAATTTTGTGGACAAAATATGTTAGAATCAATTTTCTACTCATCGTATCTACATCAAATCTAAAAGAGCTACATCTTAATAGTCACCAAAACGGAAGAATCAACCTCGAGAGTCATTGAGATTGGAATTCAATCACGAGAAGCAATGCATCGTGGGTTTAAGCGAGTAAGATCATATAGATATAATTACAGGTATCGATGGGCGATCTACAAGTCGTTCTTGGAACTACTACAGTATCGTTAGTTATTAGTTTTGATCCGAATTTAAATTCATAATTTTTTTTACGCGTGTTTATAATATTTTTACGTAAAAGTTCTTTATATTTGAAATTGTCTTTTTCACGCTTATCATTCTACTTTGATAGGTAAAAGAGAAATAATGATAGCTCATGCCTTCATCAAATTGCCACTAGCATATCTTGCAAACTAATGGTATCAAATGAGCAGAAACAAACAAGCTCACATAGGACAGGCATTGTGACCCCCTAAAAGGAAAAGCTTTGAAGCAGCTTTAGACGAGCACATCAAGCTCTTACCTTTTATAGCAAATTTCTTTGTTTGGAGATGGACATGATCCACCACCTCCACCAACATACTTGTCCATCAATAGTTTCCATGCCCTCAATCATTCCTCAAGATCTATAGTAGGATTGTACTATGAGCAATGTTAGTGAATAGCCATTATTGAACTAAATCAATAAAATATATAAACTCAACACTTGGAAAAGAGATTTGCAAGGCTCAGTGGAGGAGAGAGTCTTCACATTCTAAAGATGTGACTAAAAATATTAATAATGATAGGAAATTAAGTGCCAAAAGATTGATATCATACTTCCTAACAATACATGCTACAATTAAAACTACTATGCATTCCTACCTTTTATTATATCAGAATCAATGCCACCATACAAATAATACTCTCAAGCTAGCTTCATTTGAAGTCCTTTGAGCTTCTCTTGCAAATCACCTACTTGTTTCCTGAGCTGATCATTCTCATGAACAATGCGATCAATCTCTTCCCTGACATGGTTGATTTCGCCGGTAAGTGCTTGGTTTACCGCATGAAGATGAACGACTCGCGACCAGAGCTCATCCATATACATCTTCTTCCTCGCCCGCGACCTTCTAGCCGACTCCCTATTCGATATGGTCCTCCTCTTTCTCCTCTCCTCCGCGAGGCTCAGTAGTTGACGCTCGTCGGTGTCATCGGATGTTGAGTTGCCACATAAAAAAGTAGTAGTATCCATGACCTGAATTTGGGGAGTAGATCCAGAATTGAAGAGTCTAACTATGCTTAGGTAGTTGTCTTCATGTTGCATGTCCATGGCTTGGATGTGAAGTGAGCAACTCTTTGCAACTTTGTCTTACAGAGACAAGCATGAGAATGTCTTAAATGGGCTCTTTTCTACAGAGACTCAAAAGTTTCTTTTAGCTACTTTAGCAGGCAAGAAATACGTATGGACCTTTCATAAAGTTTGCCATCCAATTCAGGGGATAATAATCCTTATGCTTTGTTCATTCGTCTTTGCACACATCAAGTTCCACTATGAAGTCATATCATCTTCTTTCACATTACATCAAGAAGAGTAGTTTGCACGCTTATATAACTTGTTATATTCATCTACTAGTGGGGGAAATGGCTTCTCACTTCTTTGAATGATCCACTTTCATTAGTCTAAGTGATGGTCCTTTTAAACCTAATATATATATATATATATATATATATATATAATATGGGGTACCCTGTGTTAAAAAGACAGGATATACATTTGTTAAAAATATAAAACATAAAAATCATCATCATTCTCTAAATAGTTTAAGCTTTTTAAAGTAGTCGATGAGTTAATTAATTTTTTTAATACATTAACAAAGTAGACTTCCTAAGTTTGAATCGTGTTAAATATATCTGTTGTGTAAAATATAAAACTTTCATCAATTTAAATCAAATTCACTTCTCCGACTTATCAAATTGTTACGCAGAGTGTTAGAACATAAATTATAAGTTCTATAAATTTATTTTTAAAGTAGTCAATGAGTAATTAACAGTTATTTAACAATATTATTGGTTTTTTTTTTCTCTCTAATTACTTAAACTTTTGCGCCGAATTAGAGCCGCATGTGAGAGGTTTATTGGTCCATTATTTAATAGCTTTAAATTTTTAAGTCAACTGATTATCAGACACTTATGATCAAAATTAAGTTGCCTAAGTTGGAAGATTAGATGTCTAATCTAACCTAATTAACATAGATGAATATATTGCAACATGAACAAGTCACACCAAGGAAAGCTAGCTAAAAGATAAAGCATGCTATATTATAACTTTATTGACCACTATTTTTTGTCCTCTTTTCTAATGTGGCTGATGATATTAAAGAGATAGGAATGCAAGATAATAGCATGCAAAAGGAGGGAAAGAAAGGGATCGAAAAGAGAAGAGAGAATCATGATATGATGACTATTGACCTTCTTAATTGGTGGGTCTCTTCATAATAATATGAGAGGTTGGGTCTAATTAGAGCTTGATTAACTACTTATATAGAAGTTGGCATATTCAATAGATATTAATATTTTGGTAAAAAATTCTACGTAAACCCCTCTGAAGTCTGAACTATCTCTGTTTTTCATATATAACCTCTAAATTTTGTTTTTATCTATGCGGACTCTTGAACTAAGAAAAAGAGTAACTATATGAATTTTCTGAATTAAGAATTTTCTAAGCTCAGCAGGTCTACGTAGATATACAAAGAAAAAAAGGTTTAGAGGTTGTATGTGAAAAACATGGATAGTTCAAAGAGATTTAAGTATTTTTAACCCTAATATTGCTATACTAATTAATATCTTAAATTTTTTTTAAAATATTAATTATGCTTTGACTCTCTCAATAGTAACTATTGGTCATTATCACTTTCACGGTTTCACCCTATCAACTTTATGTAAAAAATTCTTTTTGTTAGTGACAAAAAATTGTCACATGTTTAGCACATGATTTTGTTTATAGACTAAGCCCTCTTTCGTCAATCTTTATCCCTTTCTCATCTCTTTCTCTCAAATCGCAATAATAAGACCCTCTTCTCCCTCATCATACATAGATCCAAAACCCTAACTATTTTCGTCGGTTAATTGTCCTCTTTCTTCCAAACCTTAACCCTAAATATATATATCACGATCACCACCACAACTTTTTGTCGATGGTATCGGCAATTTGATGATTTTAAATAATTAAGAGAGTCAAATTATAGAGAAAACAATCATCTATAGTTGAGACGGTCGAAATATAATTAACAGTATATTCAAAATAAGCATAGCATACTATTTAAGTTTGTTGCTTTATAAACCTAGAAGTCCACCAAATTGATAGTGAGGTCAAAAGCAAATCAAGCTAGCCTTTTAGCTCAATAAATACATATATAGTTGTCGGTCAAAAAGAAAAAAAGAACAGTAAAAAAAGAGAAGAAAGAAGACATCCATGAGAACATTGAGAAGCTCATGTACTTTGGAAGAAAGAAGTGGAGTAAATTACCAAAGTTGAGGCAATAATGGATGCCAAAGAGATGAGGGAAAGGAGATTGTACAAAGGAATTGGTGTGAGGTGTACGGTACATTAAAGTAGTGGCCAAGTCACCCACACTAATGCCCACAAGCTACAAGAGCCCAAGTCACCATGTTTGATAACTTTTCTTATGTTAGATTTAATTTCAAAGTATACCACTCAAAAGAAGCCCCTCTTATTTGCTTAAATACTCTTTTTAATTTTATTAGGTTAAATATAATTTACTCATCTTTGCTTTGGATGAGAATCACTCCAATTCACCCCCTTTTTAGTTTGTTTTGTGTTATTATGTCTTTCTACACTTTTAATTACACCATAAATCTAAGCGTTATTAACATGATAACGAAATGAATTAAATGACTTTATTTCTACTAAATAAATCTGTATGCCGGGAGAAAATTCGAGATGGTTTTATTAACTTATGATACAAAATAAAAGTTAATAAGGATAAGATAATTTTTAAGTAAAAAAGTTGCGACATTGTTTAATCCTAATAGTAAAATATAACGGTTGCAACTTTGTCAAAAATGTAAAAAAATGTAGTGAAATACAAATAAAATTAAGAATAATAAAATAATATTCACTCAAATTAGAGAAAATAAAATATATTTAACCATTTTTTATCCTTTAAAAATTATAGTTTTATTCGCATATATTATCCACTTGCCTTTGACACTCTCTTTTAACCACTCTCTTAAACTCTCTTAAGGCTATTTTAAAATTCTTTTTTATTTTTTAAATTATTAATGCATTTTTAATCACAATAAAAGTAAATTAAAACGAGTCAAATGATATCATAACATGATAACCCTTAAATGAAAGGAATGCATGCTAAAATAATAATAAGACAGTGGATCAAAGTGCTTGCTTTAAAGCTAGTTCTAGTTGAAGACCTTTTAATTTATTTGATGGAATATTAACAAATGGATTTGGTCATGTTTATCCTTAGATAAGTATACATACATAGTGGGATAAGGGTAAAGCAATCTTGCACTCTAGTAGTGTTTAAATTTGCTAGCATAATAAGATAGAAAAGTAACTATAATCTAAGTTTGTGGATATTAAAGTTAATTAATGAGGCCAAATCTCTTTCTAATCAAATGGTAAATAAGTCGATCTCATAGTCGTCATCGATGCTTTTTCCATCGCTATCTTTCTTGATGTCATTGTCAATCAAAGTGCAAATAAATTTATATACTGCGCATGCTAATCTTCAGTGTTTTTTATGGTGATGAGCACTATTTTGGTACTAGAAAACATACTTGGATTTTTTTTGTTTAATAAATGCAACTTATGATTCATTTGAAGGCCAATTATTGTTGAGATAGACGTGATCAGGTTCGTGTCATAAATGAGTCTGTGTCTACTCTTTCAATATGTATACAGATTTATACCTTAAATAAATGACGGTGTTTATGCTCGCTTAAATCTAATCCAGTGTAATTTTACTTGACCTAATCCGATTGCCGCCTCTACGGTCGGATATAAGTCTATCAAATACATGTCGAGGCAATATTCATGAAAAGAGGAGACTTAGAAAACTTTATCCAAAGATTAATTGAATTAATTTGGAGCCTTTGTAATTTAATTACAATATTTTTATAATTTTAGTTCCAGTAGTTTTTTTCAAGAGCGTATACTTTTTATAATCGACGTCATTTAATAACATTTTAATCAGGTTTTAATTTATACTAAATATAAATAGTGCTTAGATATAAATTATGAATAAGTAATCCTACTTCATAATAGAGCCTCTTATTCTTCACTCAAATGCTAATCATATTTGGTTTTTGGCTTGCCTGTTATTCTTTAGGCATGCCTATTCTCATACTACTCCCCCATGGGGTCTAAACCAGTAAAGAAAAACTAAATAGTCATTACTAGAGTCATCAAATCACCATAATACCCATATTTACATTAATTATCTCACTATTTGAGTATTTTAAAGATGTTGAGATTAACTTTTTATTCCATGGTTATGTGTTTAAAGTAGTAACAGTGTTAGCAAGATAATAACTAAGATTTAAGACTAGTAATATTGTGCGGAAGAGGATAACGAGGAAAAGATAACAATTTCATTACAGCGAGAAATGAAAGCTTATGCAGTAATTTAATTTTAGACATAATCACAAAAGGATAATTTGTAATCTACCCATATAAAGTTTATCAAGATTAACAAATCATTATGTGAAATTTGAAAACAACTTTTCTTCATTTGTTTTTACTTTCAGAACAGCTTACCAATTGCCTCATTTCCTTCTTGGTTTGGGCTGATATTGATCCATATTTTTCTAGTGGACCTAAGTTGATGGGCTTTGAAAGCTTAATTATTTGCAACTTGATTATATTTTATTTTTTTTTATTGATAATAATAAGCTCTGGTCTGCATTACATTTGTAAACTGTATGCACTCCATTACAGCAAACAGAGATAATTAACAAACAATACTCCCTAAAATAAAAGAACATTTATACTTGTCTACAAGCATTAAGAATAATTACACCCTATGTTCTAGACTTCTAGTATTGCAATTAAACACAAATAATTAAAAAAAAAGAATTAAGAATAATTACACTCTAAAACAAGAATAAAAAACAGCATTTATTTCCACAACAGCAAATATTTCAACTATTTCTTTCTAGGAGCATTGATTGGTAGGTTAATCAACAAGGACAGGAAGAAACACATCTCAATGTTTGTCTCCCATGGTGCTACTCCCAAGGGAGAAGGAAGATTGTGCCACACATTGACTTTGAATAGGTGTCATGAAACCCAAAGCAACCTTTTAATGCCATTTACTTCTCCTCCTCAACTTCTTCAACTCTTGCCTATCCCTGTCTCAATCTTTTGTCAAATAATAATCACCTTTGAATTCTTTGATGAGCCCAAGTTGGGATTTAAAGAACTTATTTAACTTGTCAATAGGTGTTGGTGTTGATGCACACTTAGCCACAATCATCTTGACCTCCTCTTCTGTCCATGCTTAGAAGTAAAAGAGAAGAAGAAGAAGAAGAAGAGGATGGCAAGGACTTCTATTCTTCTACTGCTACTTCTACTACTCTCTGAGGTTGATTCCAGGAAGTTGGCCATAGGAGCACAAGAGTCTACAGATGCTTTCACCTCTCTTGTGAGTCTCCTATATCTCTCAAACTTCATGATTTGGTTAGCATTCTTTAACTCTCAACCACTGCTAAAATGAAGAAGAAAAGAGTTGAGATATTAATTGTATATGCCTCAGTAGCAATAGGTACATGAAATTAATGAATTAATCAAGGAGTTGAGGATGATAATATAAGCCTACGAATTCTTTGATCCTATTCCTATTTCTCTGCAAGACTTTCTTCTTCTTCTTTTCAGTCACGATATAACGTACACTTAAGTACAAAGCCCTGGAAAGTAGCACCAGGTCAAAGTTAACAATGCCATAAATATGGTCTTCTCCATGTAAGCCATGTTACTGGAACACTAGTATTATAACTTCTTATTCTCAAACTTGGTATGGAAACATAGAGTCCTCATTAGTACCACCATTAAATATTTATCTTTCCTATGTATGTGTTTGACTTACCTACTTCTATGACAGGATCCGAGAAGTGAGAGAGAAGGTTGTGGAAGCTTGAATAGTGGGTGCATGATGAGAGAATGGAGGGAAGCTCACACTGATTATATCTACACTCAGGGGATTAAAGATCCATAGTTTTCTTTAATTCTTTTTCCCTTTTATCGATCTCTCTAGCTCGTAAATTTTGATTATATCTAACAACCCCCATTAGAGTTTTGCTTTGCTGTGTCTTTGGAAGCCATGGGGTTTACTAGCTTTGGGAGTATGTATAGAAGTAGTTTTGTTTGTTGGTCTAGTGTTAACTGAACTCTTTGTTTATGCTACTACAAAGGTAGTTTATTTTGATAATACATGCAAAAAAGAAAAAAAAAACTATCTTAATTTATTTGATTCTTGGGAGTGTTGACTTAATTTATTATAAATTTATATTTATTAATTATTTATATTTGATTTAATGAAAAAGAAAAAAAATAAAAAGAAGAAGAGAAAGTATAATTCTAAATCACATATTGCATAATATGGATAACATAATCCACTCATTCAAAGATAAACTTCCTTCTTCCTCCTCCCACACACAAACAACAATGCAATCCCACCCCTTCCTCCATCTCCCATCCCTCTCCCTCTCCTTCTCCCACTCCTTCTCCCGCCTCACCGCCACCACCAAAACCCCCAGTCCTTTCCTCTGCCTCTACTCCTCCTCCGCGTCCTCCTCCTTCTCCATCTCCGACGCCGACCTGCAATCCCGCGGCTTCTCCGTCCGCCTCTCCCCCTCCGGCCTCGACCTCGACGCCCTCAACGACGTCTTCGCGCGCGTCGGCTTCCCCCGCCGCGACCCGGCCAAGATCCGCCGCGCACTCGACCACGCCTCCGGCGCCGTGGTCTGGCTCGCCTCCTCGGCCGCGGGGGGGAAGCCGGTCGCGTTCGCCCGCGCCACGGGGGACGGCGTCTTCAACGCCGTGGTGTGGGACGTGGTGGTGGAGCCGTCCTACCAGGGGATCGGGCTCGGGAAGGCCGTCATGGAGCGGATCGTGGCGGAGCTCCGGGAGAAGGGGGTCGGGAACATCGCGCTCTACGCCGAGCCACGGGTCGTCGCCTTCTACCGCCCGCTAGGCTTCGTCGCGGATCCCGACGGAATTAGGGGGATGGTCTACTCCCGCAAGAACAAGAAGAGATAGCGGAGTTTTCTTCTCTTTCTCAACCATATTTTGCAGCTCAGCCCCTACATTTCCAATATTTTCAACTTCACTGCCAATTATTTGTAATCGGTTTATATATACATATACATGTTATGCAAATAGGGAAAATGTAGGGTGGAAACAGCAAATTCAATTAAATGTGATCTTGCTGTAAGATTATTTAGAACAAAAAAAAAAGAGAATAAAATTTGGTAGAGAAGAAGATACCATCCATCCATCCCATCCCAGGGGCAAGTACGATGTCTTTGCCAGCGTATCCATTGACTTGGGCCTAATGTAAGGAAAAAGATTTCGCTCTCTTTTGTTGTATAAGTTCATAAGAAATGATAAGCAAATTAAGTTGAGCTCATTATTAGATCTTAATGAATGATCAAAAGAGACACATACTGCCGTTCGAGCTTGGAAAATATAAATCTTTGTGGAGCTGGATGTGCCTTTCATTGTTTCTATTCAATATGAATGAAACCATTACTGAAGCTTTACAGTTCCTTTGAATTTAAGATCAACTACATAAGGATGCCTATTTCATCGGTCATCATCCAAAAGACAGTGAAAATAATTCCATAGAATTCTTCTACACGAAGACCATATTTACATAGTGCTAGAACGTCGGCACGACGCCGTAGCTCGACTCGGCCAACACGCTGGCAGAAAAGAACTGATCGACTTCGAGTTCGACGTCAGATCGCTTGGCGAATCGACCTTTGATTCGCGGCCGGGTCTCGGCGTAGGCCTTCCTGGATGCATATCTGATAGTCTTCTCAAATTTCCTAGCCTTTCTCTTCTCCCTATATCTGAGGACTCTGGCTTCTCTATCCAAAGCTATGAACTGTGGAGGTATTTGAACAGGAGGACATGAGAAGAGGTCTATGGTGCCTTTGCTGCAAGGCCTGAGATAAGAACTTGACATGTCTGTTGTAGTAGTAGTCTCTGGTACTACGCTGGCTTCCAGTGATGACATTGAGACCTGCATGCATGCAGAGGATCAGAGCAAAATCTTGTTGCGTAACATTGCTAGACAAAATTATGGTTTCAATCGATTTTGAAATCTTTCATCTCTGAATCACGAGTGCAGAGCGAATTCTAAGTCAATCATGCTTACTAGAGGATTGCTCAAATCAGTTTTATGTATGAAGAAATCAATTCAATTTTCTATTGAATTCAATATGAGGGGCATCAAAGATTTCTCCGAGTAGAAGCAGATGAGTATGAAGATAAAAGGTGGTTGTGATATGGAATCATCTGAATTCTATAATAAATCAAAATTCCAAATAAAGTTGGAAGATTGACGAGCCTAGCTATTATCATCTCGGTGTAACAGTAATAACTTGAAGTCCATACTATATAACTTACACTGTGACTGAGTGAAGAACTATAATCGAATCCATCTTTTGATGCCTCAAACTCTATCTGGAAGCCTTGCTGCTGCTCATTTGGCACCACGAACTCACTCCCTTCACTCTTCCCATTGCAATACTCCATCTCCTTCTGCCCCTCGTTAAAAGTATTCTCATCGCCGAGGTCTAAAAACTCATCAACCTCGTTGCCAAGTGAGTACCCGTCACCTCCTTTCAACGGATTAAGCAGAAGCCACGACGACGCCTCGTCGTCCTCCTCCTCGGTGTCGGCGGCGGCGGCCGCCTTCTCCTCCGTCTCGAAAAGCCGGCAAGCGTTGTTCGAAAGGTAGAGTCCCGGGCGGACGACGAACCCCCCGGCCGAGGGAGGGAGCACCGGGACGCGGTGGTGGCGCCGGGCGAGCGAATTCGCGGAGTGGACGTCGGCGTCGCAGGCGGCGCAGAGCGCCGCCGAGTCGGCGCGGCAGTAGACGGCTGACGGCGCCGAACGACACGAGTCGCAGGAGCGCGGCGGGGCCCATCGGCCGCCGCCGCCGCCGCCGCCGGGGGGAAGTCACCCTTCTCTACCTTCACCATATCATTCATATGATCAAAATTTGATGGCTTTCCCTTCGCTTGTGAATGATGTTATGATCTTGGCTAAATTTCTTCTGACATCTGGATATGGCCTGTTACCTTTGGAGGTTGGAGGGCAGAATCTAACATGTGACACGTGACAAGAAACGAGCGGGTGAGAGTGGCAGGTCCGTTATCTTGTGGCCGACTTTGGTTCTTGGTGGGGCCGGCATTGCGTGGAGGATCATGTGGGGCCCAGATGAAGAGCTCTGCCACTTTGGCTTTTGGGGTTGAATTATTTTTCTTTTTCCTTTTTCTCTTTTGTTATTAAATCGAGTTCTTTATCTTTTACTATTCCTAAAATTGATCTCCTCTATTATTCTGTTTATACCCAGAAGCAGCATTTGGATAGGCAAGAGATACTTTGAGATTCTACAAGAATTTGATCCAATCCATATTCCCCACTCCTTTAGAATCCAAGTGCACTTCTTCCTTAAAGAAACTATTAAATTATAAATTGTAGATCATATCTCTTTGTTTAGATCTATATAATATACTTTTTTATTATAGATTTATGAGATTTAAAGTGAAAGAGGTGAAAAAAGATTGAGATGAAAGAAGCTGAGACTAAAAATATTTCTTTAATTAGTTGGTGTAAAATAAATAAAAAGGGGTCTTTTAGTTTTTTTATATTATAAGTAACATCTATTGAAATTAAGTGACATAAATAAAAGTTTGGGAAGACAATTTAGGACCACAAAAGTAAATTTGACCCTTCAATTAATTAATTTATAGGAAATAAAAATAACTTTTTAAAATCTTTGCCAAATTAAATGCAACATCTAAGGTGGCACAAGAAACTACCACACATCATTAGCCTTCAGTGGATAATAGTGTGAGGTTGAATGCTATTGATGTCTTGTTACAATTTCAACACCTATAGCTATCATGCCACAGATGGGGAGCAGTAGTTGCCCTTAAGAAGCTGAAGCAACTTTGATGGTGATCTGAAGACAAAGGTGGGATGATTGGAGCCAAGAGCTTGAAGGCCCATTTGGGAGATTGGATTGCTGGGGCCCTGCAATTGGAGGAGAATTCTCCACCATATGTTAGAAAGATGTCACTGTGGAGTGCTGTCCTCCATTCCTTTCCATCTACATGCATGGGGATTGTAACCTTACAAATCCACCTGAAGGACCAAATAACTATAGACAAGTATGCCCTTTAGTCTTAATTTTTTGGGGAAATTTTCAAATAATATCCTATATTTTAGTAACTGTGTGATTATAACCATGATTCATTGTATCGACTAATCCCCAGCCAAATTCAGGGATCCGAACTCTCTCTCTCTCTCTCACTTTTTCTTCTCACTCTCTATGTCTCTTACTCTCTTTCTTTCTTTCATCTTCTTTTTTTTCCTTACCATATGACTCTTGTTTCTCTTACGGAAAGATTTAGCTCCGACTAATTTCGATGAACTTCAACGAACTCTGGTATATAATATTTAAATTTATTTCTTTATTTTCCTCTCAGTTTTTTTTTTAATTTCTTTCGCTCTATCCATTTTTTTTCTTCTTATTCTTCTTCTCCTTCGCTACACCGTGATTTTCTTTTTTGATTTTCTTGCACTCATTTTCTTTTAATCTCTTCTCTTTTTTAATTTTTATTACACCATAATTTTATTTATTTATTTATTTATTTTTAGTAAATCTTTTTCTAAATTTTAAAATTTTATTAATATTTTTAAATAATATTTAGAATTTTACGTTATTAAAAAGTCTATTCCGATCGTTTATCGATACAATTGATCGAACTAATTAGTATCATATTTTTTGAAGGCCGCCTCGATCCTAGACCCGATTTTTCTAACTTTGATTATAACCATCTTTGAGCTATTTATATGTGGTGTTGTTAGGTTAGAGAGTGTCCGGGGTACTTTTTTTCACTTTCATTAGTAGAGTTAAGTAACTATATGCTAGGATTATGGGTAGATAGTCAAAATAAATATTATATGAAAATTAATAGGCAAAAAGGAGTTAGATTATGAATAGCTCAAGGATGGAGGGTTGTTCATCACTGTGTTATTTTATTTTATTTTTTGAGAACAGAGCTTGTATTAGCTATGGTTTGATCTAGCACCAGCTAAGCTGACACCAGAATCAGAAGACAAAATATTATATAACTCATAGAGGAAAGGCCCTACCCTTGTTTTCCCTGCATGCAACCCAGTCTGCAACCATATTACAATCCCTTGTAATATACTGAATTTTAAAACTACAAAGAGTATTAACTAGGAGTATGCATTCCTCCACCAGATTCCTCACACTCCATAGAGTGTTCAGCTCCTTTTTGATGATCTTGACCGCCTTCATTGAGTCGGTTTCTAGCATAACTTTGGATCCTCTCTGTGCCAACAGAAGGCCCAATCTGATCGCCCAATATACAGTGTTATTTGAAAATTTCCCTTATTCTTCGTAAGTTTAACTTTTTAGAACCTAATTTTGATTACACATAAGGGAAATGAAAAATGATGATTTCCTGTCCTCATTAACCTTGAAGAGAAAATGTAAAGGAGCAATTTGGGTACAAACTATAAAAGAAGCTGAAAATAGAGGTTTCTTCGTGATTGTGCAAAGATATGTCAAATTGGCATCACAGAGAGTAGATTTATCCCAAACATCTCAAACTAGGCTAAAGGGAGAGTACTTTTATAAGAATATATGATATAATGTATAAAAGAAAACAAATGAAATTAATTAATGTTTCAGTAGAGACTACAAAAAAGAAAGAGATCTTATTCCTCACAACATAGGTAACAAATATGGATATAATTTATCACATTGAATGGCATAAAGTGGATGCACTATAAATTATACAGACAGTTGCAGAAGAACCTTTTGGAGCTTAAGATGAGTACTTTGTGATGAGCTTGTCAACATGAATGATGATATCATCGATCCAAGGTCGAACAGCGGGTTGAGGCTGAAGCATCCAACTTACAAACTGACGGAGAGCCTCTGGGTATGGTGGATCAGGCCCTCCAGGCCAAGTAATTTCTGCACTCATAATAGCTGACTTTAAGCTTCCTTCAGGTTCATCGAGTACATCTTCAAATGGAGATTTTCCATACCTGTTAAAATTAGGAGAAAATAGAACTGAGTTTCACGTAAAACAAAGGAAAATTTCACGTTCTACTCACCATCATAGTGCAAAGGATGATAAGAATAATGTACTTCCAATTTATGATAACCAACTATAGTAGCAAGAGCAAGAGTATCTAGAGAAGGATATTTAGTACAATAAACTGAGAAAATAATTTATACAAAAGGTCCACTGCATTTAATGGGAAATACAAACACAGGCAAGGAAAACTCACATCATGGCATACAGTGTGCATCCGAGGGACCATATATCAGTTCTCTCATCAATGTCAATATGGTCTGGACAATCCCACAATTCAGGAGCTCGGAAGTGTGCAGAACTGTGACCAGAAGCCCATTCCTATGTGAAAATCATCACAATGAGTAATAACAACCAAATACAACAAATAAGTAAATATGTAAAGACGATCAATGCAAACGAAAATCATGACAGAACTACAGAAAACAGTCCATTTGATGTAACATTTTAGTGATTTAAGGTAACTTAATGAAGAAATTTATGGCCATTGGACTTGTCTGTTATTGGACCACTTTGAAAGAATCAAGATCTGAACTTTACAAACAATTCTCTGTTGGATCACGATCCTCCATTTAGTCCAACTCTTGGACTTGAATGACAGATATTACAATCAATGCATCACAGGGAGGACGGAGAGGTAGCTGACTCATCCCTGGAAGCTCAAGGCACATAAATACATAATGCAAAGGAGAAAACCACGTCATCGTTATAAGAGATCTCTATCCTGCTACATGATGAGTGCACGGGAGTTCCCTAACAAACTCAAATTCCTTTTTTGAATGGAACAAAAGCATTATAGAACCAAACAACCACTAAGGCACCAACTACTTCATCAAAATAGCTTACATGAAACCTATATTAGGGTCAGATACCAAAGTTACGCAAATCATGAAAGTGACATGGCATAAGGTATTTCTGGTTTACAATTAGCCTTCATATATAGTGCAAAGATAACACAAAAGAATCAACTGCAAGTAACAAGGTTGCTATTCTCATAGAGAACAAAGTAAAGTCATTATTACCTGTAACTGCAATGCTTCTGAATGAGAACGAATTGCTTTTCTTGCAGGGCGAGCACTTCCAAAATCCATTAAGATAGCAACAGGTGGTTGTCCCTTTTTGTGAGTTATGAGGACATTACTAGGTTTGACATCATTATGAACATATGGAGGATCAAAACTGTGCATATTCTTCAACCCTGCACAAAGCTACATATACCACAAGGCCAAGAGTCATGTAGGGACTGTTTATGTAAAGTTGATGCATGTACACAAAGCATTCAAGCTAGCGAATATAGAGTATATCAGAAGAATGATATGAAGAATAGGACTAAGGAAAGACAAAAACAAGAATGTGTGTTCTCATGGAAAAACAGTAGGTTCCATACTTTCACGATCTGCTTCACAAATATAAAGTAAGAATGTAGATGATATGCTTCACTAGTTTGGTTTATGCATGCTAGATTTCTACATTGTTCTTTTGAATATCATGTCTGTGAAGTACAAAAGAAAGAATATGCAGGTTTATTCTTTTAAGTGTCATTCTTTCAAGAATCTCAATGAAGCATCATTTTCCTTCTCTTTAAGTCAGTGTGCACTTATTGTACTTCCAAATAAAGACAAGATTTATGAGAATATAGAGGTAGCATTTCATGGAAACATGTCTCATAAAGATAATATGCAGTGCAAGTCATTCATTCTGCACAGAGACTGAAAACATAAATAATTGAAAACTTGTAGACAACTAGATATATCAGTGCAAATTTAGTCATTAAAAAACTTGTGGACAACTAGACATTCCAGTGAAATTTCTGTCATTAAAGATCTCCTTATAAACCACCAGCTTGTTGGAAGAAATAGAAACAACTGATAATATTTTAAAGCACTAGAAATCTATCAGTAATAAAATGTAACCTCTAGTAGTTCTATCATCATTACCAATACATGAAAAACAAAAATAAGAAAAGGATCTTATCACATGTATTACCTGTCGGAAAATCTGAAGAATAGTAATTGTTGAGAAGAAATCATTCTTTGTTTGCATAACTTGGGCAATATCCAGCAAAGTCCCATCCAAGTGAACCGGGAACAACAAGTAAGCTTCATGATTCCTTGATCCTTCTTGTGTACCCTATACCAATATAATGAAGTACAGTATTCAAATACAACTATTGTACAGGGTAGGATATAAAAAAAAATGTAAAGTTTCATATCACATAAGATTGCCCGAATTACTAAGAAAGAAGATACCAAAATTGACTTGAAAGACAAGAACAGTATTCTATATTATCGTGGAGTTTGTATTAATAATATAAGCTCTTTAACAATAAACTGGCCAAATTTCAGGATGATGGAAACCAAAATTACTTTATTCATCTCTTAGCTTATCTCAGAGATTAATGTAGATCCTGAATATTGACAAATTCAACTTTAGCTTATCTCCTACTCAGGAAAAATTAATTGAAAGTTCAATAATGTAAAGAAAAGAAGTCACATTCTAGGAGCTGTATGAAAATTTTCTAAAATTGTATATAACTCAAAACTACAAAGATCATGAGGAACCAAAACAAAATAGATCTGAACTACCTTGATAGCAATGATCGTGTTATCAATAAGGGGAAGTAAATTAGGATGCTTAAACTGGGAAGAAACACGGATCTCCTGCCGAACCAACTCTAGCTGCTCCTCACTTTGAATGAGAACTTTCTTCATAGCATATGTCCCATCATCTGATAAAGAAAGAAAAGATGGACGACGAAGGGAAAATAAGAATAAAATATGAATCATCAACCAAATTACCAGAAACCAGGACAAGCTCAGTTCATCAAATCCCGATCTGAGGACAACACTTCACCGACAAATCATAGAAACCCAATAAAAATCAAGAACCCAATTCATCAAACTCGGATCCAAAGATGGACCTTGAGGAAGAACGTGAGAACCCAAAAAGGGGGCCATTTTGCGCCCGGATTTAGAAACCCAGACCTGAGATGTGAGATGGGTCGACGGTCTTCTTCTTCGCAAGACCACTCCCAGGATCGGAGACGAGCTCCTTCACGAGGTAGATGGAGGAGGAGCCTCCTCCCCCCAGCTGCCTCAAGATTCGGAACCGGTTCTCGTTGATCCACACGTCGCCGCCTCCCCCGTTCATCGTGCCGTACAGGGCATTGAGACCGGAGAACGAGCAGCCCATGGTCTCCTCTCCTCCAACTCCTCTCTCTCTCTCTCTCTCTTCTCTTGTCTCTCTCCTTCCTCTGGAGAGTTGGTTATGAATGCAAGATGCTACTATAATATTAAGACAGATCTCTCTTCTCTTTTATCTCTCTTGTTGCCGAAAAAGTCAAGAGATCGAGCCTCAAAGGTCGACGAGTGACATGAGGCAAAATCAATAATTTTTTTTAATTTTATACGAAGGAACTTTTTAATCAAAAGAAAGAGTTTCTTTTTTGGATGAAACAAAAGAAAGATTTAAATCTACGTGTTTGTTACTTTGAAATGTCAAAGGTCCCCCAATTTCCAAACCTCATCTTCCAAAGGGGAATTATATTTACTTCCACCGGCTCTCTTCAATCCATAAGTTGGAGATCTTAGACAACAACTGATTTAAATCTTATGTAAGTCGTCCACTAATTTTTCATACATGACATTTGATCTCATGATCTTCTTGGTAGCAAATTATATATGTAAATTTTGTTTCAGTATTACTTTGTAACACCTTATCTTTTAATTAGTTTTATAATTTAAGTGATAATTTTACGCATACACTCTCTGAATATTTTTATTATTATATACACCCTTTAAACTAAAAAATATATATCCATATATATTCTCTTGAACGGAATGTGATAGTTTAAGGTCTAAATAAAATTATTCCTAAATTTTAAAAAAAAAAAGAAAATTAAATTTTATTTTACTATTTTTAGTACAAGATCGGTTGATGTTTTTTTACCCTTTTGCGTATTAAAGAATTATATATTCCAACTTGGGTCATATTAAACACTTCCCATTCATACAACCTTAGAGAGCTATAACATTATGGTGCCCTACTTAGTTATATATATATATATATATGATGCTCACTAGTTATCATGTTCTCTCTCATGTGATTCTCGAGCATTAACCAGACGCTAACAATGTTTCATGTTATAATATTAGCTGTTATTAACGTGTAGACTAGTCCGCAATAAGCTAATGGTTTGTTCATTATGGCTAAACAACTAAAACGAATTTAGATGCCTTGCTACAATTAGTTGATCATATCTTCTTAGTAATTCTCTAATTACCGGTGCATGGTTACAGTTTGCATTCTTAAGTATTTACACATTAAAAGGCTATGTCTGGAATAGCTTTTTATCTCCTTTCCTAAGGTCCGTAGAGGACTCTAATTCATAACTTCTCGTTATGACTCAATCACTATGCTACAATGGTCGACCAGTAATGTCGAAATATTTAGCCATACCATCAAAGATTCTATGCATTAAATATATTCTTGGGCTAAATGCAATCTAGGAACAAATAAGGGGAACAAAATGCTGTGAGTTTCTAGTAGCTCTTGGTTAGCAGAGTGGTGGAAAGTACAAGCTTCTTCTTTTTCTTCTTTTCCTTTTGCAAATAAAATTTTATAACTATTAAACGATCCATCAGCAGCCAAAAAGAACAAAAGAGTTATTAGGTTCTTATCTGTATAGCTAATAGTCTCACCTATTCCCTTTCTCATGAACAAATAATCATAAATTGGCACTGTCTATACAAATCTCAAGACACATCTCACCATATCTCAAATATGAATCTACAGACTTCTCTCAACCTACATTTCCATCTTCAAATAGCTATATGGCCTATGGATTCCTATATTTACTATACAACCTATTCTTTTGTAAACTGCCAGGGTATGCAATTCTGCACTATTATTCCTCATTATTATCAATAATCACCTTGGTCCAGAGAGCTCCATTGCTTGGACCAGCAGCGAAGAATCATCGGTCAGCTCCGAGAAGCGCTCCGATGAAGAAAGATCAGGCACCTTGAATGAGTGCACTTCGACCCTTTGAGATGCCTCCCATCTCTCGGCGAGCCCATCACCTTCGAGCATGCGAACCACCTCTGACATCTTGGGCCTATGGCCAGGTAGATATTGTGTGCATAGTAGTGCGACTTGGACCATCTCTTCGAGCTCGATTCGATCGTAGTTGTGTTTCAGGTCCTTGTCCACAAGCATGTCAAGCTTCTTCTCTAGGTGAATCTTTTTCACCTGTAGCATAAGATCATAAAGGCATGAAACCATTACTTGTTAAAACCATTCGAAGAGAAAAAAAAAAAGTCACTTAAAATGGTGTCAGATGAAGACAAAAATATATATATATATTTGTCAAGCTGAGTCTAATTGAAGGATGAGTTGTAAGAATTAAATGATCGCCAATTGAAACTCTAAATAGTCATAATGGTCTACAAGAAGAATTGTGAACATCAAATGAGTCAAACTAAAATAATAATATTATGGTGCCCTTTTATTGCATCACTCTCTTTCCTATGTGTATTGCACAACTTTGAAGAATGATCAGTAATTCAGTACTAAATCAGTCATTCGGTTCATTGTTCAATGCAAAGCAAAACTGAACATTATAGAAATCTTTGAGTACCTAATAAGTAACTAAATATGAATATTGTTGACTAATAGATTACTCAAAGTGCTTACCCATTCAAGCATAGCCCCTTTCTGATTTGCTGCCTTTCCAAATTCTATAGCTCTTAAGCCAGTAATCAGCTCAAGAAGAAGAATTCCAAACCCAAATACGTCTGTTTTCTCAGAAGATTGCCCTGTGGAGAGATACTCCGGAGCTATATGCCCGACCGTGCCTCGCACTGCAGTGGTGACATGTGAATCTCGGTGGTCCAGAAGCTTTGCAAGCCCAAAATCTCCTACGACAGCCTCACAGTAGTCATCAAGCAATATATTAGCAGCCTTCACATCTCTGTGAATGATCTTGGGATCACACTGCTCGTGTAGATATAGTAGACCTCTTGCAGCTCCAAGAGCTATTCTCTTTCTCGTACTCCAATCCAATGTCGGTTTTGCTGTATAAAAGAGTAGACATATTTGTCATGAATCATGATCAATTTTCCGTTGCTTTCTCTGCTGATGTTAGTTAGAGAAAAACAATAGGAATGAGTTGCCAAGGATGTCACAACTACTTACCATCATCTGTTTTTAGTTCAGATGTCAAGGATTAGAAATTTATTTACAGTAGCTAATCTCATTTATTTTGTAAACCATCATCATTTTGCAAGCCTCTCATGCTACATTACTGTTTGAGTTCAAGAAGCTATGAGTTCCGTGAGATATTAAGTTTCTAAAGCAATTTACGTGATGGCATAGCCATATCATGTACTGTTAAAAGACAATAAAACCAATCTCATGGGTTTGAGTCCCAAAGAAAAAAAAAAAACTATCGAATTTACCTTTGAGCCTGGATGCCACACTTCCATTGGACATGTAGGGATAAACAAGAAGCCTCTCTGTCGTTGTCATGCAAAATCCATACAGCTTAAGGAGGTTCCTGTGAACTGCTAAACTTATCATCTCAACTTCAGTCTGGAACTGGGTCTCGCCACCAGCAGCATTTCCGTCTTTTAACCTTTTAACAGCTACCAGCGTTCCATCATGTAGCTGACCTTTGTAGACATTTCCAAAGCCTCCCTTCCCGAGTATGCTCTTGCTGCTGAAGTTATTCGTTGCAATCTGAAGTTCTCTGAATGGAAACCTTTTCAGGTTGCCTAGGGAAACTTGCTCGTTGCGTTGGTCTGGAATGCCAAATAACATATTAAGGGCTTAAGGAATAAAGGTTACAATGGATTTGTTTTTCTTTTCTGAAATCTTAATGAATGACAGAATGCTAACTGCAACTTAGTTCCAGTTCAAGGGGACTATACAGTCACTAGCGTCAAATAAAGCAGTTCTGGAAATATATGATAACTTAACTATGTATTAGGACCACAAATTATATGTTAATTTTGGTCAACACTCCGGAAACCAAGTTGCAGTAAACCTTTAGGCTATTTGGCACTAACCATTTTCACCTTTTCTTTCGACAGGGCTTACCATGAATGTCAAAGAGGATTTTCTGGTTATGCCTTCGCCTCCACCATACAAAAAGTCCAAAAATGATGCCAAGTAAACATATAGTTCCCATGCTGGATCCAAGAACAAGAACTATTTTGTGACTTTTTGTCCTTCCAGTAGCCGGAGAGCCTTAAAAGTAATGCATGGAAAGGAAAAAATTGAAGGTCAGAAACAGTCAATAAAGCAAGTCTAAATAAGATAGAACTGTGCTTAAAGTAAATAGAATCTGTAAGTGTCAAAGTATTCTGAGTAAGAACGTAAAAGACACAAACACAATGTTCCCTAAAGGAAAAAAGGGAAAACAGTGAAATGAAACAATTCTATAACAGTATTGAGTACTCTTGAAGGAAAAAAGTTTACTTGTCTGGATGCTAGAGAAATAAGGAAAGGATGAGGTAACTTTAAAGGAGAATTAGGAAAAAAAAAGAAAACATGATACTTGATGGCTGAATGTATCAGAAAAGTGGCGGAGAGAGACAAAAGACTTGTTTGAGATGATCGGAAGAAATGGAACATTAGATGCTCCAACAATGGGGGATCAACTGCTCATGAAGGTAACAATATGACTAAGAAATTGTTGCTCTGAATTCCAAAAGAGACAAAAAGAAATGTTTCTCCGTACTCTGGCCTTATAGACATGACTAGTGATTTACAACTGCCAAGTAGTCGGTAACATTTTGTTCCCTGTTTAGTCTAACCCCTTTTCCTGAATTCCACAGGGATAGCATTTGAAGCAGCCTTGTCAAAACTATAATCAAATACTGTACGTTAACAAGCATACTTGCTTTCACAGTTTTAGGATTCTTTTCAAAAATTTACTATATGAAACAGTAAAAGGAAAACTTAGCCAGAAATTTGTAGATATATGTAGTTTGTGAATAATACTCTGAGAATTGTTCAAGTTGAATGACATTGGCATAGGCATCATTCCGAAGCATTCTTGCTCTGAACCAGCAGCACATATCAAAGGATTTCCAACAATACTGCAGGATAACAAAAGATGACTTCAGCAATGCAATAACCATAACTAGGCCTTATGAGAAATGATATAGGATTTAGCCCCTAAGAGTGATCAACAGAGAAAGATTTGCAAATCCACACAATTACCTAAAAGATTCTCTATTTTCTGATGAGATATAAGAAAATTATGCTGCTTTTACGAAGCATAATTAATATTTCATACGAGTAATTTTCCAAACTAGGTGAAAACTAAGGTATGTCTATAAATGAATAATTAAACCTTTCTCCTGTTAATCCAAAAGCTTGGAAAAAGCCAAAATAAGGGAAGACTTACTTGAATGTTCTTGCTGGAGATTTGGGTACAGGGCCACTCAAGTTATTGTAAGAAAGGTCCCTGAAGAATAGGAAGCATAGATTCCTTAGCCATGAACATTAATTAAACGATAACCTTAACAAGCAAGAGAGAAGCCACATGACTTACAAAAATGCGAGTTCCGAGATATTGGTCAAAGACAGAGGGAATGGTCCAGAGAGACTGTTATTGTTAATCCTTCTGCACTCATATTACAAAGAACCAAAACAAAATATATCACTACAAGTAAAAGTGAACAAACTAATCTTGATCTCCTCTTGACATTTTCACTTACAGGTAAAGAAGGCTCTTCAGGTTGCCTAATGTGGTGGGGATCTCACCAGACAAGTAGTTGTTTGAGAGATCAAGCTGGTGAAGCTTGGAAAGCTTTCCTATCTCTGAAGGTATTGGCCCTGATATATTATTGCTCTGCAAAAGCCTGCACCAAAACTTGCCATCTTTAAGCATATCCATGGTCTCACATCATCAGGGATTAAGTAAGAAACAAAGAAGGAAGAGCACAAGAACTAACGGACCATTTAGACCAATTTACATACTTACAAGAAATCAAGATTTGTCAAGTTCCCTACACTTGGAGAAAGAGTACCGTATAGGTTTTGGCTTGGAGCAGCCCTTCAAAGGAGCAAGAAAACAAGATAAGAATCTCTTCCAGACTTACTCAGGATTTGCTCTCAAACAGATTAGCAAACTGAAGCAGAACTCCTCGTGGTGATACTTACAGACCAATGACTAAGTTCTCAGGAGAGCAAGTAATCATAGCCCAGCTGCAAGGATCAACAGAGTCCTTGTCCCAATTATCAAGAACACCATGAGGATCCTTCAGTGAGGCCTTCATGCCCATTAGTGCTTGCACTGCAACAAAACACCCAACTTGAACAACAAAATAAACATGCCCAAATGAGGATAACAATCTTAAAAAATATAAATCAAACCTACCTTCAAAGTTAACCCCTTTAGGGGAAAGCATAGCATCTATAGAAACCCAACACAAGAAGAAGGCCGTCAGAAGCACCTCAAGTTTTCTCTTCTTTGTTCCCATTGAACTCATGGGCTCCAGAGAAGATACACTCAGATACTGAAAATTATAGAGCTTGGAGAAATGAATCAATGGAATCACTGTGCTCAAATCATTGACGGGATTTTCTCTTTCCCTTCACTTCTGAGTTGTTTGCTGGCCTTTTGTGCTCAGAAGAAGCAGGTAGCTGATGCCTTCCTCATGCCTCTCTCTGATGACAGAAGCCATGACAAAAGCTCACAGGCTTTGCTGTCTTGGTAGTTTGTAATGGAGAAAAGAAGGGAGGGAACAAGCAAGCCTCCCACTTGGGTCTGGCAGAATGAGGAAATGGGTATAAAAAATATAGAGAAATCTAAGCATATTAGGAGTAAAGTATAGAGTATAAATGCTTAAAAAGAACAAGGAGAAAGTTCCCTTGGTGTGTCAGTGCAATTGTTTGGTTGGGAAGCGTGACTTTTAGAAAAATTCCATAGCAGATTGGAAGATGGCAACATCCATTTCTTGTGATAAGCAAGCTACAATGTTCTCTACTAATGATAAGATTAAAACAATTCCAATTGGTAAATTATATTGGCACAATACAAAGAAAGAAAAAGAAAACGCCCCTTGAAAAAGAAAAGGAAAGCTAAATAATGATATTCCAAGGATAATAATGATGAATAATGGGACCCCAAAAGATTCACATAATCCCAATAACCTTGTTTATGCACCTATGTTAACTTTAAACACTTAGCTTCATTAGGTTGTTTCTTTTTAGCATCATGTCGGCAGACTTTAAGGTAAATAATTTTCATTCAGATAAAGTAGACAGTGTTGCTCAGATGTACAGTCCATTCTAAAAGCTTAAGCCCCTCAGATGACATTAATTTATATATTTTATATTTAATACTTTTCTTTTATAATTTAAATGAACAAAGAAAATTCATATTTTAAATAACAGAATTTAAAATCATATTCTAATCTATGAATCCGCTAACATATTAACTCACCGATTATTCTAAAAACCTTAAAAACAGTTAGAGAACACGATAATTTTTTATTTAACAAAAAGTTTCTTTAACGAATTCAATAAACTACAAGGTTAGACAGGAGGGAACAAACTTTTTTGAGCCAATGCTTCCTTATCAATTAACCTAGAATTGGAAGGTATTGCTAACAAATTTGGTGGCATGGCTGGATTATCTTGGCAATACTATTCATTTCATACTACCTTCCAGTTAAGCAGCTGTCACAACTAGGATTCTTATGACAACATATTGCAACAAATAGAACAATGACATTAATTTCTCTAGACTCATATGCACATACTGCTTGCTGAAACTATACTCAACTGGCATTTTTTTTCTTTTGAGAAGGACAACAAGAATGTGGACTACTCAGCCAATGGTCCCAAAAGGATCAGGGAATATATATAAATGGATCACCCTCTTGGGGGTGCCATAATCCTTGGTGCTCAAAATCAAAGGGTCTTGTCCCTGTCAACACAACTCCATGAGGTGTTTATGCCAATTGCATCTGGATCCAACTGTTGGGTCCACTCGTATTTGAAATGAGCCGAGCTTGATTGGTCCGATGCATGGATTAGATTTGAATTTAATTTCGAGCCGAACTTGATTGGTATACGGAGTAATATTTAGTAGTTCATAAAATAGAGTAATATTCTAAATCTTTGTTTAGGATAGTGTTCATATAAAAATATGCCAGAGAACTTGAAAACCATAATTTAAGTTGTAGAAAAAGAAAAACAAAAGAACATCAAATTAGAAGCACAGAGAATTGATCCACATCCTATAAAGATGGGCCTAAGTACTGTTCTGAACCAAACCTAAAAAGAATATAAAAATATGGAGATTGAACAAGAGGAGGAGGGAATTGGGAGGAGAAGAGTTTGGTAGTAGTAAATAAGGCATAAATAGAGAATCCAATATTCCATAGGTTTGGCCATTCATTAAAAGTCCCAAATCCCCTCTTTTGTTGGTCGGAATCTTTGAGATGCGTGCGGGAACAATATCTTTGTTCGACTCCCCTTCCCTTCTCTCATTTCATTTCAATTCGTTTTTTTTGCATATAGCACCTTCTATTTATACAAATTGCACTTATAATATTTTACATCCTTTTTTGGATTGATTTAAAAATAACTGATTAATTAACCAGCTATCCAATTGAAACAGTAAAATATCCTATTTTCTTAAGTCATCCACCTAAAGAGTATTAAGTAGAGGGCAGAAATCCGAAAGTGTAAAGTACAGGGGCTGAAGCGCAAAATATCACATACTACCCACAGGGTGTGAAATGCAAAATTCCGTATATATATATATTTTATTTGGTAAACAAAGAATAGGGTGTTAGAGAAGGAAACAATAATGTCAGGTGGTGGCGTTGTTTATTTTTGTCCTTTTCTTTCATATACAATATTATAAAATTGTAAGGTCTTTTTTGCTGATTCTCCCAACGCAACCCAACCCCTCTTTTGCTTACACGCCTCTCATACTGTCAAGTCCACTGTAAAAAGATAAGAGAGAGAGAGAGATAGATATACATTTATCTGAATGAGAAGAGAGATAGCAGAGCCAGAAGAAACAAGGAAAGCGAGAGAGCATTCAAAAGCAAAGGCTGCCAGCCAGCCATCTCTTTTCTCTCTCTCTCTCTGTCTCTCTATATAGACTATATCTCTCACTAAGTCTCACGTACGTAGTAGGTACGAGTGGAGTACTTTTCCGGCCGAGACTGTCGGTTTTCCAATTATCTTTCTGACCATCTTTTTCATTTCGCACCCTGTGATCTTACCGTTGTTTACGGAGCTCAAAAACTTTTAAATACTAATTCCTTCAGTTTTATTTTATCGCATCCAATTTACTTCAGTAAAAATTAATCAAGGATTACTATTACTTGATTAATAATAAATTAGTAATCGAATTATTATGGTATTCAACTATTACTTTAAAATTAAACATTATATTTTAGACTAAAAAAAATTACTCGTAAAATAAAGGGGGACTAATTAGTGATTTGTGTTGACGTCTCGATTACTATGTTAACTTTCTTTTGTATGGCATTACCTTCCTCTATTTGATTTAAATTATAACTGATAAATTATTCGTCCAAGATAATAATAATATCTATGTGTTTTAATTTAAAAATTATTACTAACTTGAACAAAATTATTTTCCTCCTAAGAATAACTTACTCTCATAATACATATTTATTTAATAGAAACATATTTTTTAACTCATCTTGTCATCTTCATTTATAGAACTTACATTAGTTAAAAGTACAAAGAGAAGTAGTAATATAAATGAAAGTTCATAAGGGTAATTTGTAGAGAGTAATATATGCCATGTTTTAATATAATTAGTAATGTGTTTTAAAATATTATAAATTGTAGCTATGTCTAAATATTTTGTATGAACATATGCACAAGTGTTAAAAATTTATATATATATATATATATATATAAAAGGTGATGCTCCTATATAGGATTAGTATTAGATAGCAATAAACTACTCTTATCTATAAGAAGATAAAGTTATAGTTGTTGGAAGAATAATGTGATGCATTATTATTTATGCTCATGCTCTTTTCCTTCTTGTGTCTCTAGTTGAGGGAATAATTTGTTCTTTTGAATGCATTAGACCAAGTATAAAATTATTTTGTACAGTTGACAACTTTATGATGCCTTTCCTTCATTCCTAAACAATAAGGATATGAATCAGATGCTCTCAAGGAAAAGAATTCTCTTCAAATTTGACCACCTTTTACCCCTCATGCATGGCATTGGCATCACACCACTTCAGAATAAAAGAACAAAAAATGCTACATTATTGATATTCTTATGTAGATACCTTAATGCACTACTTATTAAACAACTTGAGAGTATAAAATAAATGACATTTCTTTTCTTAGATTGATTAGAGCACCTAGGTTAGGTCTGTCGGACGGACAATATAGGGTCAACTCTCTTTAGATATGTACAAAACCGTAATAGGCTCTCTATTTATGCCCTGGGGCATTCTATAATTTTTGCATAAATTTCTCAGCATACTTACTGCAAATATAAATTAAACTTTGGAGATGACTAATCATTTGTCTAACATATAATTAATTAGCTTATGATATATTAAAAAAATAGTGTTTCTATAACAAATACACACCTTGGCTCTGCAATGACTAGGGAGCTCACCAATGCTTACAAGATAGTAGTTGAGAGGTGAAGAATGGTACTAGTGGGAAGGCTGCTCTCTTCTCAAAAAAAAAAACACATTAGTGATAGAAGAAAAACTCCACTGAGAAGACCTAAAAACTATTGTCTTCTCACTCTTGGTATTTCTCCCACTAATGTTCAGTCCAAGGGACAAATATTCTCTCATCTCTCATCAAATCACCACCCACTTTGCACTTCTTTTGATGTCATAATATTCCTCTGGTGATCTTGTGCTCTCACCTGGGCCAAGGGATGGCATGCATGCATGCATGTGTTGTTTCCACTAATCATCAATAGTAGCTCCCTGCTAACTTTGGGAGACATCAACAATCCACAGACTTTGCAATGACAACCCCTAGATCTTATAAAACCATCTTGGCTCAGTGGAAACTCCATTGCAACTTTTGGTGCATCAAGTAGATATCCTCCTTCAATTTATCTCTTTCCTCTAAGTTTGGGGTTATCATTTTTTATCATTCTGGCCTAGTAGGACTTATCTAAGTTTCACCTTTTTTTTAGACCACTTTCTTTCTGATAAAGTGATGAGAAAGTGATTTTTCTTTTCAAGAATGTTTACATAATTGCCATCAGAAACTTTTAAAACATCAAAATTACTATCAAAATTATTATACTTTTTTTTTGAAATATCATTCCGTTAGTTAAATCTAAATTAATCATAATTCAAGTATACGTAATTCATATCTAAAAAAATTATTTTATCCTTGTATAAATTACTAAAAATAGTTTAAAAGTTATTCAATACTATACCCAGATAATTATGTGAGATAAAAACTATTGATAAATATTTTATACTCTGAATTTAGTCATTTATATTGTTTATTAACTTTAATAATAATCGGTCAGAAATACTCTGTTAAAAATTTAATATAATGGTAATTTTGAGAGAGTTAAAAAAAAATTAGCGAATGATATTTTGAAAATTTTTAATACCAAGTATGTAAAAAAATCTATTTTTCTTAGTGATTTTGATCCCACAAACCTAAAACTAAGGGGAAAAAAAAACTAGCTATGATACTATGTTAAAAGCTAATTTATTTGAAAAATAGCTAGCAAATTTGTAAACCATGAAGTACAAAGATAATTGGGTATGAAGTGGTTGATAAAGATAAAATTTCACACCAAGACAACACCATTCCAAATCAATTCTCTCTTTTGCAACATGAGACTAAAATAGTGGAGCACCACAAATCCACCTTTAGGACACTCTTGGGGATCTCTTCCTTTAATTGTTGCTATTCCTTTGTCTTGGAAGGATGGAAAGGCATCTCTCTCCATTGTATCATATAAAAAAGCAACTATTGACGCATGGCAGGTGAATTGGGACCAGATGTACCTCACAATGGAGGGTGGCCCAAAAGATAGAAAATGGTACCAAAGTGAAAACATATTCTTAGACTTTGGCTTGAGTTGTCACAAGAACAAATGATTGCATATGCCAGCTTCAAATTTGATTGTGAGTAGATTGTTTATTTTCGCATGTATATTGTTGTCATTGGAATAATTATTGAAGCTCACAAAATATAAGGTTAGTCTGAGTGTATTATCGTTTGTGTGCTCCAAGTTCATCAATTATGTCTACCCAATGATCCTGATCATATCCAAAATTAAATATAGAGAGTTGTAAAATTAGAATAGAGTTTTGCTGAACATAAGAGATTAGCTCAAATTTATTTAGAACCATGCTCATGGTCGAACCAAAGTAGCCTATCACAAGCTCAAGCTTGGCTCGCTCTACTACCGAGCCAGCTCGAGCTCGAGCTCGAGCTCAACTTGATCAACTTGATCAACTTGATTAAATAAACCCGAGGCTCAAATAGCTAAAGGCCAGCTAAGCCCAATTAAGCCCTAAGTGTTGGAATAATTATGCAAGTAGAAAAAGTAGGACAAAGGATTTTAATCATTTGAGTTATAAAAGATATTCGCTTATGTATACAATTAATCATAGGGTTTCGCCAACGAGATAGAGCTCCGATTAGTGTTCCAGAGTTTGAATCCTAATGGCACCGGTTTAACTCGAGGTGTTCTTAGCCTCTCATTGAAAACAAAATAAAAAAATAAAAAATCATTCATATTGTTTCTCTCTTTACAAAATAAATAAAATAAATATATATATTGAGAGAGTCCCATTTGGCCCATAGCCCTAATACTTAGCCTGGGCCTGTTAAGAGTCAAGCAGTTCTAGGCCCGAAACCGGTTGCGGATTCGGATCCTAAGTCCGAAGCTCCACCCAAAAGATTTATTCAATATAACTTGTAAAGGGAAAGTTTCAAATAACACCCTATGTTTTAGTATTTTCCGTACTAACACATTTCAACTGAGCTCTTTCTAATCTTACCCCTCCTTTATGCCTATAATCTTTACCATTTTAGATGCCTTTTAATGTTATGTGGGAATAAATTATAAAGCATATCAAGGGTATTTTTGTATCTTTGTTCGGAGAGTTAAATAAACTATAATTTAGGATTAAATTAAATTAATCCGACAATTATATGGCAAAAAAAGAAAGAAGAGGAATTGAATTAGGAATAGCTCGGGTTGCTAATCAAAGAATCAATAAAATGCAGGGTGTTATTTAATAGTTTCCCAATTATAGACACTGCAATTAATTTCTCATAAATTAATAATAAAATACGACAATTGGCCTACAAGTTTTTCCTCGAAAAAGAAAAAAAAAAGTGACCAATTAAAAAAAATCTAAAAAGATTTAATAAAACACATATTGTTCTCTATTTTGTTTAGTGTTTAGATTATTTTTTAGAGAAATAGAAACTTACTGTGTTCCAATTAAGTTGATGTGGTTTAAAATTTAGGATTTAGAATTTGGGGTTAGGATTAGTCTTCTTATGTGTAGATGATGGCTACTTGGCTGTGTGGAGTTTAGTGGCATTCCTGTATAATTCATACACATCATTACAGTAGAAACCAGTTCAATTAATATGATCAGCCTGAGACTTTTTTCTAAGCACCATTAGTAGTTGTATTTTTTTTTTTATCCTTCAAATAGGGGGTTGTCATCAGTCAAGCTTGGATTGACTGATCGTTCGATTCAAACATATTTCAAATCAAACCTAGTTGATGTGTGTATAGAGCTCAAATCTTTTGATTCTAAAATTAACAAAATTAAATTAAAGCAGCCCAATTAAAAATTTATTTTATATTTACTGATCCGAGCTCGATAGATGTACTCAAGCTTAGCTTGAAATTAATTTCAAATCTAATCTAACTAATCAAATTGGACTCAGCTTCAAATACGAGCTGAAATTTGAGCGCAGCTTGATTATTTTGATGGCCCTACATATATATCATTCTCCAAGCAGTTATATAGAAGTTTATTTTTTTTCCTGACCTTAGCAGAGAGCTTTGGTAGCGTTTCAATTCCTCTTCTTTCTTGGCCATGATGGTTTTCTAGATCTGCTGGTCGTCAACACGAGGAACTCTTCCTCTTTTATTTTTCTCCTCTCTTTCTCTTCTCCCCCTCATTTCTTATTCTCCCTTTCTCCCCATCAGTCTTCCTCTTTCATTGTCACCCTCTCCTCATTGTCTTCTTTATAGTTCCCATCGGTTTCTGCCAAATCCATGTTGTGTCGTCTCTCCTCTCTCCCTCTACACTCGTCTTCGTTGCACCTATCACCTTGTCGGTATCCCTTCTTTCCTCCACCCCTCTCCCTTATCCGATAGTGGCTCCTGTTTTTCCGCTATTATCCTTCCTCTCCCTTCACTTCTGTATTATTGTCGTAGCTGTGTCACCACTGTCTTCTCAGCCCCTTCCAGCCCCACCGATGCCATTGTGGTAGCCACCGCCGAAGCAACCTATGAATCATAGTTTTGAGTGTATCTTGTCCTTTTTCTTGTCTTCATGTCATATATTTGTGTTCACAGCTCCTCAGTCAGATTTGAGCCTAGCAATATGATCCAAGCCATTCTGGTTTAATTTACTATTGTTGTTTGTTGGGATGGAGATTTTTTTTTTTCTCCAGCTTAAAAATTGTAGAGCCGTGTCTTTGACTGTCGAATCATGATGGAGCTGCAGGCTAAATTTAGGCACCTTATGCTTGTATTTTTTTAGGTTCGTGCAGTCATATTTTATTTGTGTCAAAGAGCTTGTTACATTATTTTTGCTATCACACTATTCTCAAATGTAACCTAATGTACAGCTTGTGTTAAAAGGATTATCATCTTATTCCCATGCTATGTATCAAGCTGACTTACAGGAATGAGCGAAGCTTTGTCTACCTGCTTTCCATACAACTGTCAAAGGGAAATATATTATATTATATGATGCCTTAATTAATCCCAATTATTATTGGAACGGTTGTTTTCACCACCCAAATTAGTGAGCAATATGTGCAGGGCTATCACATGTACTACTATTTACCAATCAAAAAATTAATATTTTTAGCACTATAATATATTTTGAATCACTAAGGAGAGAGATATAATAACACCTAAAATCCTCACCTATTGTCAAATTTTCATATACCATCTCTCATTTAATCTTTTAATTATGAAAAATCTCCGAAGTGCTTCTCTCATAATTAATTTGTTTTGAGTTTTTGTTAGAAAATATCACGTCATAAATTTTATAAGATCTAGCAATCATTTTTACTCTCGTATTAGAAGAAATTAATTAATAATAAGATAGTTATTTTAGAAAATACTACATTTTTTTCTACTACATATAGGGGTGAAAACGGTCGAATTAACTCCGACCCGACTCGCTATCCGACCCGACTCGGATCGGATTCGGATAAAAAATTTCCATCCGACTCGGATTCGGATTCGGATACGGGTCGGATAAATTTTTCGAATTCGGATACGGATATCGAATATCCGTTTACCCGCATATTTTTTTAAATGATTTATAGTTTTTAGTTTGCTTATTTAAATAGTAAGTATTAATATTATTACTAATAATACATTATATATTATTTATAGAGATTAATTTCTCTAATTTTATATATTTGACATACAAAAAAATTATTTGTTATAAAACTCTTAATAATTTTGTGTTAATTATATTTAAATAAAATATTATAATTATTTTAAATTTAATAAATATTCGTTTAAGATCCGATCCTTTATCCGAAAATTATCCGTATCCGTTTAGTTAGGATATGATTTTAAATTTTGCTATCCGTCCAATATCCATATCCGAATCCGTATCCGAACTAAAAATACGGATCCCGATATGGGTTGTATCGGATCCATATCAGATCGGTTTTCACCCCTAAGTACATATCATATTTTTTGACATTGTGTTACGTATAGTGGCATTCCCGTAATATATTGTATATCTGTAGTCCTGCATCTTTCCTACTACAAATGATAAGAATCACTTAAAGCAGGTGAGCAACATGCAGCAATGGGTAGCTACCAACCCAGAAACAAACTTCCAGTTCAATTAATGTCAGCCTGAGATGATTTTTAAGCGCCATTAATTCTTGTTTTTATCCTACTACTCACGCATTTGAGAGGTGCCCAATTCTAGTATATATATATACAAATTTCTAAGGAAGAAGTAGCTACCATTTTAGTTTCTAGCTCTCGAAGAAACACCATGGCAGCCATGGATGGGAGTCGGCCAAAGTTCTTCAAAATTTACTTGCCACCTTCGTTCGACATGATGGTATTCATCTTATTCTCTCCTCTCTCTGTCTCTTTCTCTCCTTCCGGCTCTCACACTCCTCTTGCCTTGCAGAAAATTCCATCAGAATTTACCCATGAGCATCTTAGAACCGAGAATGGCAGGAAAGCCATGCTGTTAATTACCACACTAGGAGTGCTGTGGCACGTCGCACTTCACCGCGACGGCTCCGACATCTACTTGGCAGGCGGTTGGCCGGAGTTTGCTCGTGCTCACGAGCTGCTCGCCGGCTACTTCTTGGTGTTCTGCCACGAAAACAACCTGGTGTTCACCGTCGAGGTGTTCGAGCTCACCGGATGCAAGAAGACCTACAATCCTACGTGGAATTACGACGCACGGCTGACGATCGAAGTCGGAGATGATTCTCCCGACGGTGAGGGCTAGCTCTCTTTCTTGTTCTTCTTGCTTATATCTTTTCCTTTTTCTGTGTCTAATGGTGGATGCAGGAATGCATGCATGCTTGGAATATTGTTTAAGATGATGGGATGCAAAGTCCAGTTTCATGCTCTACTAAGAAAAACCAAGAAACGAGCTGCAAGAAACGAGCAATTCAAGAGAGGCCACCTTCACCTATTTTGGTGCCAAAGAAGGAAGAGAATAAGATCTCCTGCGTCGAGCCAGTTCCACAGTTCGAGAAGATCCTGAGGCCTTACAACTTCAACCACAAGTACATGGTAAATTTTAGGGGAGTTGCATATATACCACTCAAATATAATTAATTCCATTAAAGTTTTATCAATTTAACTGTAAAAAATGGCAACTATAATCTTAATCCAAAGGCTAGAATAGCCCGTCATAGTTTTTCCTTCACACCTGGGTGCAGGTTTTGATCCCTTAAAGGACTAATTATTCGTTTTACATACATCATTTAGGATAGCTTCAAATCTTTTTATCCATAAAAAAAAACTTTTTGTACTATTTAATAAAATCAAAGGCATGGATGAAGAGCTCTAGAAAAAGTAGAAATGTGTGTGTTCTTATTTGCATTCCAATCTCTTCAGTTAAGAATATTTCACGTCTTTCTACTTGCTAACCTACTAAGATTTTAACCCTTTTCTACTATTACTTGTTGTAATTTTGGTGCTCATGGAGAGTATAACCAAGGGATTTTACACCAAGCATGGCCTCTTGAAGAAGGCTGACATGGTGTTCAAGAACTCGGAGGGGAGGTCATGGCCGGTAAAGTTCTACCCTGGTACTGAGGAGGGCCACTTTGGAAAGGGATGGGATAAGTTCTCCTCAGATAACAAGCTTAAAGAAGGTGACAAGTGCATCTTCCAGCTTGTGGCCAAAGATCAAATGCATGTCCAGATAGTGAGAAAATGAGTACTTGGCTGCTCTCTTTTTTTGACTATGTTTGCATCTTTATATCATGTTATGTTTGTTTGTATTCTGACAATTTTGATAGTTGATTGCATGTAATTAATGAACTCCTTTTACAATTCTTGGCATACTACCAAGCTATGCAATTTAGAGTTTCGATTAAATTTTCATACTCCATAGGATAACTCTCCAGAACTTTTCTGGCATGGTTCCAACTACGTACGACTGACAGTTCCAAACACTAAGTGAAAGAGGTAAAGGCCTCCAGAACTTTTTAAGTAATACTGAATCACCAGAACGAGAATGCAAAACCTACTAACATATGTAATGGTGGAATATATTGATTAACACTATTAAACAAAGGTCTTTATGGGACAGCCGTATGGAAATGATCATGGTTGTTATTGGGTATTTTGTTGTGCTGTAACTGTTTACAAAGTTGTGGTGCTTGTTCATGGGTCATCGCCCAATGTCTCTATTTTTATTGTGTATCAAGCCCTTACCAGTTTCCAGTCAAACTAATGAAGTCTTTTTTTGCCTATGGACTTTTCTTTTTAAAAAGAATAATAGAGAAAGAAGAACAAGTAGATTTAAGCCTAATTTAAGCTTGAATCAAGTTCCCCTTAAATCTAGTTGAAATTGAATCTTGGATGGCCTATACTTAATAAAATTCCATTAAACATGTAAGCAAATTATAATTTATTTATTAGGGAGCAGGAATCAACTGATCGCATTATCACATTTATTGTTAAAAACTTAAGCTGTTAAGAATCAACTGACCACATTATGCACCCCTTTTCCCCCCTTTTTTTTTGTGATTTCTCTGATGACTCTGAGAGTACTGTCAGAGAGAAATATTCACGCAGCCTTTAAGTTGTTGGAAAGGGTTGTTTTCACATGTATTGGTACCGTTTGCAGATCAAAATTCTAAAGTTATTGTGTTGTGGACCGAGTTAAAGATGAGATTTGGTGGAGTTGATAGTGAGCGATTAGGTGGTAGAATCGATGCAGATGATGAAATCTAGAGAGCAGACGCAGCAAGGATAATAGAGATCTCGCAAGGTAATTTTGATATTTTGGGGGAAAGAGGTGGGAGTAGGTGGTCTCGGATTGCGGTACTCAAATGTTGTTAGAGGAGTGTTTGAAAGCTTTGTTCTCAAGTTAGGGCATTCAAACGTCGTTGGTCGGGCAATCAAATACCTCAATATCTTTTTACTCTCGAATTTTAGCATTCGAACATAGTTGGCCGGTCGTTCAAACACTTTAAGAAAGACTTCTCTTATGTTCCGCTATCAGAACATCGATAACCGAGCGTTCGACCACACGAGCTTGATCCCAAAAGTTATTCAAAAACATAAAACAGCTAATACTATAATATACATGTTCAATCCAACAAACTCAATATATAACATATTTACCCTCTTAATTATTTTAATATCTAAAATGCCCCCACTCATTACTTGTTTAATTTTTTGTTAGAGAAAAAAATATTATTCTTATTTAAGAAAGATTAAAAAAAAAGGTAAAATAATCATTTGATATTTTTCATAAAATAATAAAAATATTTATATTCTGAAGGTTGATACATATACATGTTTGTGCACGGATTGAATTGGTTTCAAGAGATGTACTGAAGAAGAGGCGATGAGAATAATTAATCACCATGATCAAAGGGAAGAATATATCAGAGAAGGTAGAGAAGGTACATAGTACATGTTAGACTTCTTCTCTTTCTTTCTCTTTCAACGTTTACCTTCTTTTCCCATCTCGATCCTCCTCACATGGAATGAGCCTCCATGGCATTATCTTCATGCAATTTGTACTTCACCATTAATCCATGCCTCATGTCAGGTTATTACTTCCATGGCATTGCAATGATAGTCCTTGATTTTATTCCCATATCATGCAAAATCTGTGTACAGAGAGAGGTACCAAAGAATTAATTAGTATTGTTATTTCTTTAGAGACTTAAATAACGCAAATTGCAATGATAGTCCTTGATTTTATTCCCATATCATGCAACATCTGTGTACAGTGAGAGGCATTAAAGAACTAATTAAGATTGTTATTTGTTTAGAGAGTAAATAAGGCAAACTAGCCAATTTTGTATGCGTGTGGGCTAGTTAAGAGAGGTGGCTAATGTTGCTGTATATATATATATATATATATTTATATATATCTAAGAAAGAAGTAGCTACTCTCACCTTCTTCCAAACATTATTTTAGTCGATCTCTTACTCTCAAAAAACAAAATGGCAGCCATGGATAGGATTCGGTCAAAGTTCTTCAAAGTTTACCTGCCACCTTCATTTGACACGATGGTAATCATCTCATTCTCTCCTCTCTCACCTTCTTCTCCTTCCAACCTCACACGTACCCTCCTCTCGTTGCAGAAAATTCCATCAGAATTTACCCATGAGCATCTCAGAACCGAGCACGGTGGGAAAGCCATGCTGTTGATTACCACACTAGCAGTGTTCTGGCACGTCACGCTCCACCGTGACGGCTCCGACATCTACTTCGCAGGCGGTTGGCCGGAGTTTGCTCGTGCTCACGAGCTGCTCGCCGGCTACTTCGTAGTGTTCTGCCACGAGGGCAACCTCGTGTTCACCGTCGAGGTGTTCGACCTCACCGGATGCAAGAAGTACTATCCTACGTGGAATTACGCCGCAAAGCCGATGATCGAACTCGACGATGATTCTACCGACAGTGAGGCCTACCTCTCTTCTTCTTCTTCGTTTACATCTTTTTTTTTTTCCTTTTTCTTTGTCTCACGGTGGATGCATGCATGCATGCGAATGTTGTTTAAGATGACGGCATGCCAAGTCCATCTTCATGCTCTACTAAGAAGAAGAAGCAAGAAACGACCTGCAAGAAACGAGCAATTGAAGGGAGGCCACCTTCACCTATTCTGGTACCAAAGAAGGAAGGGAGGAAGATCTCCTGTGTCGATCCAGTGCCACAGTTGGAGAAGATCCTGAGGCCTTACAACTTCAACCATAAGTATATGGTAAATTTTTCCATATGTCACTAATTTTTTATACAAAATCTCTACAAATATGCCACTCAATGATTGCATGGATACCCCCCTCATGCAGAGTATATCCAAGGGATTTTGCACCCGGCATGGCCTCTTGAAGAAGGCTGAGATGGTGTTCAAGAACTCAGAGGGGAGGTCATGGCCAGTAAAGTTCTTCCCTGGTAATGAGGAGAGCCACTTTGGGAAGGGATGGGACAAGTTCTCCTCAGATAACAAGCTTAAAGAAGGAGACAAGTGCGTCTTCCAGCTTGTGGCTAAAGATGAAATGAATGTCCAGATTGTGAGAAAGTGAGTGGAATTTAATTGTATTTTTGACTATGTTGTGAACTTTTATCTGTAGATTCCCCTGTTCTTATATTGTAATGAACTCCTTTTGCATGCTTTTATGAGATACATTTGTTGGCATACTACCAAACTATTCAATTTAGACTTTGATACATTTTCCATACTCCATAGGATAACTCTGTTTAAGAAGGTTTTAACCATGCCCAGAATATAGTCAACAAAAAAGAGTTTAACTTCCACAATGAATCATATCCAGGCCAAAACATGGATGACGCTTTTATCTCCAGAACTTTTCAGGCATGACTTCAAATGAGAATGCAAAACCTATTAACATAATGTTGGAATTAACACTAACAGCTCACAGATTTTGAATAAACATTCAACAAGAGTCATTATGGGAAATTACACACACTTTGTGCTATTGTTGACGTACGAAGTAGGAAGTGTGCCGCCGCATTAAATAGAGATCAATTCCAACACCTTGCGACATCAATCAGTAGATGAATAGTCTCTTACTCAGTTCAGATCATGAGGTTTACAGAGATCTGAGCTCCCAAGCAATTCAAGTCAGAAACATATGCACGAAAATAGTTTCAATTGATGATACAGTAGTATGCTCCTTCCTGACTATATCATTCTTAAGCTGCTCACCTATAAGAGGCAAAAAGCGCTAAAAATTAGCAAAAAGATGGTCAATGGTGTGGAAAAGTGCCAGATATTTCCTCCCTCAGCTTATCAATGTTTCACACTTCCAAACTTATCTACGGAGAGAATTTCCACCACGAGGTGCTTCATAAGCACTTCCAGCACGAGTTGGAGTTTGCCCTAATCCGTAGCCTTGGGGCTGTGTTGATCCATATGGTGAAGGCTGGGGCTGTGTCGATCCATATGGTGAAGGCCCCTGCACCGATGCATAGTTGGGTGGTGCTTGTGTTGATCCATAGGGAGACGGTGACAGTGCTGTGCTGAATCGGGCAGCATTATGTCCAGTGGCCACAGCTGCCTGGGCTCCCAGTGTTGCTCCTCTAGAAGCATCATTCCCTGAACCTCTAGGGGCCTCATAGCCACTAGCCCTTGGTGCCTCATAGCTTCCTCCTCTGGAAGCATCATAACCAGCAATCCTGGAAGCATCATATGTGGGACCTTTTTGTACATCATAACCAGCCCGAGATGCAGCTCCAGTAGGGCCTCCACCATATGGAGCTGTACCAGTAGAAGGACCGCGTGCCTGTTTCCAAATACCAACAATCTATGTTATCATTATCTTCAAGGATTAGCACAATATGTCAGGAAAATTTGAGTTAGTAGAAACAGAGAAATAATATAACACGACCAATTTCCATCACTTGTTGCTGTTTCCTTCAGATATCATATTCTACTGGATCTGAACGGGCAAGCAATATCTTCTTACAATACTCTAAAAGAAACTATGCATATTTCTTCAAATCAAAATGCAATAACCTAAAAGAAAATACATGTGAGAAAAGATGCACGAGAAGCAACAAATCTTTCATCCTTTCAATCTTAAATAAGCCAGATATAACTGATAAACAAAGTAATAATCATCCTCTAGCTGAGGAAGCATCTTTCTACTACCAGCTCATAATGATGATGCTCTCAGAGCACTGTACTGGTGCAAACTTTATATGCCGACCACTAAAAATATCTGAATCCAGCAGAATTAGTAGGAAAAGCAGGGACTTTGAGTAGATGATGGCTCAAATAAGAACGGGCATCTTAAAAGGGAAAAAGGGTAACAGATGTAGGAGTTGACTCATATAAAATTTGAAGTATGAATGGGTTGGGAATCATGCAGGAGAGAACTGGGATTGCAATAGACGATTATAGATGATCCTCACCTGGGGAATCCCATAACCCTCTTCATAAACATTTTGCCCAACAGAAAGATGTCCAGATGTATCATTCTCCTTTGGTGCACTATTGCTACCATATGCCCCATCTATATCACAGCAAATAGAAGGCAATGGCAGTGTGTCAATTGATTTTTAGACTAAATAATTTACTATTTGCGGTGAAAAAGTATCATCTAGTATTCATACCTAAAGCATTTGTAACACTTTTATCCAAGTTACCAGATTTTGACAATGCAACACGAAGATTTTCCACCTCTCTCACCATGGAAACATAATTTCTTTCCATCACTTCAAGTGACTCATAATGGTCAACCCGGATTTTCCTTTCATAATCATATGTAGATCTGCAAAAGGTAAGGAGACAAAAAAGAAGGACATTTATAGAGCTAGAGAATACCATCAACAAACAAAATCACAAAGGCTGAAGCATAGATACTATAAAAAAAGCTCAGACCTGCAGTGTTGATATTCTTGTCTGACAGACTCCAGTTCAGAAATTAGTGCTGGGATTTGCTGCATATCACCATGGTTCCTCTGCAAATCCTGAGTCAGCTGTTGCACCTTGGAAATTAACTCCTGTCTAACTGCTACCAAGTTTTGAGCTTCTGCATGCATCTGTTGCAACTCCACTTTAATAGACTCAGAAGCTTTTAGATCAGCTTCCATGTTTGCTATCCTGTCCATGAGAACTCTCTTTTGTTGCTCTTGCTCAACTTGAACAGCACTGATGTGTTCTTGAAATCTCTGCAATTCCTGCTGAACAGCAGCTAACTCCTGCCTCAATGATGAATGGGTAGCAGCAAGCCTTTGGTTCTCCATTGCAAGCCTCTCCATCTCCACGTGTTGCATAGCAAGCTTCTGCTCCATAATTTCTGGGGGAGGCAACATTTCAAATGGAAAGGCACCAGATGGAGCACGGATTCCTGGACCAAATGGATCTGGGTGTAGCACTCCAGGGCCAGGAAGTGGCCGACGTTGGTGAAGAGGTATACGCCCTTTGCTTCCCATATTCCTCAACAAAACTGGGCCTATCAATGATGACGCCAATTCGGGCACAACTAATTTTCAATCATGGAATCATTCTTACACATAAAAATAAAGGAGAAGAGTATGGAATTTAAGCATCGCAAAAGGCACAAAATAGAGTGATTATATAAAATATTCTTTGCTAAATAGCTACTTGCTAATTAATTTGATCATTGTCCTTTGCTCTCCACTACATGACCACAGGTTTAAATCAACTTACTAAAATAAAATTTAAAAAGGTATGGATAGTGTAGAGTAATTATATTTTGGTTTGTCTCCAATGTTCTAAATATCAATATCGATCATAGAAAAAACTACATATTGGCAATATCGATCATTTTGGCTATTGAATCGGCATTTTTACTTTCAGAATACTTTTTAACTACTTAAATTCTAAAAAATGATGTAAAACATAGGAATTCCCAAAAGTTCATAAAAAATGACAAAATTCAGAAAATTTAGATTACTCACATAAAAGAAAAACAAAATAATATGAAGAGTGCAAATACTAAGAACAATATTAAATTATGAATGGATTTAGTAAATACATGTGCTCATTGTTGTCATCACCTCGGAATAGAGGTTGCAAAAAGCCTCTTGTAAATGAGGATAACAACCACCTTTGCAACAAAGGTCATCCTAGGAGGTGTTAAACTAAAAGGTAAAAAAAGGGTGGAGTGAACAAAAGAAATAGAAACAGAAAAGAAAAAAGAGAAAGAAAGAAAAATGGGAAGAAAACATAAAATTGGTGCCCAGTACATTAGGACATCAATAATTAAGTCCAGCTTTTCATATGATCTACATATAATCTGCATAAAAAAGAAAATCAAAATTTGTGTTTACAGCAGATACGTATCGACTGACACAGCCAACACAAGGCCATTTTGAACCAAAACCAAGGAAAAATTGGTTTTGTATCAGTAACAGTCGATACCGATGGGTATCGGTATCAGCCAATACATCAAACTGTTCATCATTATCTCAGCTCCTGTTTTTGGTGAAAATTTGAGAATTAAGATTTTGATTCTCAAAGTGTAGTAGTCTAAGATTGGTTCAGTTCTTGATTCCAATTAATTATCTGTCGCTACATTGGATTGCAACATATTTCGAGACCAATATGATTGGTCCATATTTTCACTAATGGATATATATTCTAGCCTAAGATATTACAATATTTTCGCTAATGGATATATATTCTAGCCTAAGATATTGCAGTTTCAAGGAAATAAGTTTATCAACAGGGGGAAGATCAAGCACAAAGTCCTTAAATTATAAGAGAATGAATTTCTAATCAGTTGATTTTATGTAACTCACTGAATCTCAACACATCTCAATTAAATTGCTGAAAATTTTAACATGCAAAATTTTAAATTCTAAATTTTAGATCTTTGAAGGCATCTAATAAGTTTTCATGAAGACATGAACTACTGTGAAGTGCTCCAAAAGTGCGTCCACTAGACAACCCAATTAGATCTAACTTAAGCTGATTGTAAGCCTGATTTGTGATTGATCAAACCAAATGGGTCACAGTAGAGTAAGTCATAAGTCCACTTTCATCGAGCCAGTTAATTTTCACTATAACTGAAGTGTAACTATGTATTAAAGACTTTGATATGATTGTAGCACCTGTTTATTATGCTCCAGAGAACCTAGGGAATGGTGATGGAAGCCTAGTGTATCAGTTATGAAGGGAAGAGAGGAACTCCAATTTCAGACAGGTAGGGAAAATTTTAAGGTGGCTCTATTACATGACTAAGTCTAGTCCTTCAAAAGTGTTAACCCGACAATTATAGATTGATCACCGTATATTAAATAAAACAATGTAAAATGCAAAATTCCTATTGACAATCAGTTACTCTTGCATAATGTTTAACCCTAGGAAAACCTACCACCTGATAACTGATGCAAGCGAGAGTAGATTGCAGAAAGAGAGCATCAGGTAGAATATAATAATCAATCTCTTGTATCCTCCTGGGAAGATTTCCTTCTTTATCTTTCAAAATTGATAAAAATATATCGAACTTCACAGAGAGATAAGTATTAAAATCCCTAAAATATATCAGGTAGTATTGTGCCTTTTGAGAGTAGATATTCCAAGGACAACATCTTCCACCATACAGACAGCACTATAGTGTTCACTTTAATCCATCCTATCTTATCAATGATATATCTCTGGAATAGCAAAATTCAAGCAGGGGTTGAGTTTTGCATTTTGCAATATTAAGAACACAAGTTTGCCAACTCAAGGTCATCCGATTCCTTCTCTGCTCAATCTCAGAACAATGGTAAGATGTCCTATGGATTTGGTTCGCCAAAATCTGACATTGCTCTTATTAGATATGTAAAATAATTCGCAAAAAAAAAATCACTATCTAACAATTACAGGTAATGCTCCCTAAATCACAGAAGACAGCATCAACTTTAAGCTACAAAATTCGTGAAAACATGCTAAGAATCATCCAAACCAGCTCAAGACTCCGAGCTTTTATCTATAACCTACTGAACCGGCTCAAGATTTGTTCTTTCGGACGTGATTTTAGTCCGGCATCCTCTATTGAATCAAAGTAATTTGCATTTCTCTAAATTTCTTTCCTATGAATTCAGAAACTAATTGCCTACAAGAAATCCAAGCCAACGGCAAGATAAATTCATCATCCTATCATGCAAAAAATGGGGGGAAATTGAAGAGAAGAAGAGAGAAGGCACCCGCGAAAAGGGTAACCGTGGGACTTGACGAGATGAGCGAGATTAGAGGACTTACGAATGAAAGGATTAGGGCTTCCTCTCCTCTGCGCTTTCGGGTAGGGTTGGCGATCACACAGCTCAGACGCGGAGAGGATGGTGTAAGAATAGCCGAATAGGGCTTCTTTTTTCTATTGGATGCTAAATTGCTAATGCTTACAAGAAAGAGGATTATTTTTATTTTTATTTTTAGCAAATTTTTTTGTTTTAAGAAAAAAAATTGGATTAAAATTTAAACTCGGCAAATAGAAAAGTCTCCGCAAAGACCAAAATTTGCACCGGTGCAAAAGGTAACCCCTATCCCAAGTACACTCGAAGCCTAAGCTTTTACTTTTACAAGCAAACCAATCTGCAACGCGATTAGTTTGTCTAAAAATATGTGTAACTGTACAATTGTTAAAATTGCTAACTAGGATTTTTATATCGTCAATAATAATTAAAACGGATTGAGGAGGTCGTTGACCCTTGGCTAAGATATTAACCAGTATAGTAAAATTTATCTCGAGCCAGACATTTGTAAATCTTCTTTCTGTAATACTCCTTAATGTTTCCTTAATAGTTGTGGCTTCAACAGTTAGCGCAAATCTATTACTTATAAGGTACTTATCGGTTTTCACCTCCTAACCTCCTCCTTACTTAAGTAAGCCAGCAAAAGTAGCCGACCTAAAAACTTACCTATGATGCTAAATCTTAATTCCAACATAGTTTCTTTAATTTTTTTGAGGTCAAAAGAAATCGCCTTTGCAGTATAACTTTAGATTCACTGAAGAATAGACCCATAATCAATAGCAAAAGCCTAAGCAGTAAGAGAGATATGCCAAGCTTTAAACAGTTGGGCCCATATGCTTAGTAGAGGTGGTTGTCTTTCAATGGGTTCTTTAATATGGACATTTACTTCACCACTAATTCTTCACTAGCGATCTCCACATTGACCTTCTCAGACTGGGAACCCACTTCCTTTAGGTGAGAGTCATTCTTGGGTGACGCCAATGGGTTGGTCTTATCTGCAGGGACCAAAATGGGGGAGACGACCATGGGAAATCACAAATTAACTTCTATACTATTTAAAATGCAACACTCTAGTTATTTAGCAAGTTACCTATGAATTATTGACTAAACTGTAAATATAAAACAAAGATATAAAATATTTATAAAATAAGATTTGAGAAATATTTTCTCTCATTTTGATAGATATTTTTACGGATATAGGAAAGACCACTTTTGTCTCTCTTCATGTCTTATATCCAAACAACAAAAGGAGATAAATTTATTTCTTATTTTTTAGGTTAAATATATTTTATCCTCCTATACTTATGTTCAAAACTATTTTACCTTCTTATACTTTAAAAAATCTCAAGCAAGTTCTCATATACGGTCAAAGTGAGACCGTTAGTTTTTCAATTCAAATTAATGGAGTGTGCTTAAATAATTTCAAAAAATAAATGGTGGGCTGAATTTCCTCCATTTTTTATTTTTTTATGGACAAAAATATTATTCCTTTCTTATATAAGCATTTCTTTCTCTTCTAAGAATATCTACGTTCTTTCTTTTTTTACTTTTTAAATTGTGTTAACTATACAGAAAGTTTTATAAAACCTAGTTTTTATAAAATTTATATAACATCTAGGAACAAGACAAATATAGAGTTAAAAAAATAAGATAAAAAAATTATATATTTTGCCTAATAAGTAAAATGATGTTATTTTGGTTATTTAGACGTGTTATATTATTTTTGACAGAAAAACTAACGGTTTCAGTTTAGTCCTAACCTTTTTTTTAATCTTTTGTAATACATATATTCAGATATAAGGTGACTTAGTAGTACTAAATAAAAATTACGGAGGAGAATTTGATTTGTGTTCAAATAAAAAGACACAAACAGTATTAATTTTGATTAATAACTTACTGAAAATTGGAATTAAATTTAGAGCAGGAGCTTTTTAGTACTATTTTGCTACGATATTTCTGGTTGATTTGAGAAGGGGTTTGAGACGAGTGCGCTATAAGATGAACAAGATTAGAGCGATAATGAATCAAAGTCTTCGGATATACAGTATTAATGAGCCGCACCTAGTATTAATTGATTACGCCCATTTCCCCGAGTTGGATGAAATTTCGCTACGCGTGTCCGAAATCCACCAGTTGCTATATATATATTCCATTATTATCCCCAACTCCACCGAGAGAGAGAGAGAGAGAGAGAGAGAGAGAGATGATTCTAAATTCGGCCGTAGGAGGAGTTGCAGTAATTCTAACGACGGCTCGCTTCTCGCCGGCGGTAGACTGGAGGAGGAGGATGAAGAGGAACAATAAATCGCCCTTTGTGGTGGCTTTCAGCAACCAAAGCCAAACACTGCAGCTAAGGACCCAACTCGACCAACTCCACGCCGAATCCGAGCTCACCCGTTCCAAAGGTATAATTTTTGGCTCTCAACCTTTCTTCTTCGATCTTCTCCAATAGAAGTTATAAATAGCATTACTGTCAGGCATCATTGAATCGATTTTTAGGAAGTTTTAGCGAATTTAGGGGCGAATACCAGGAAAATTACGATTTTAATCTAGTTGAATTTATTACATATAATTAGCTGCTCTGGCGGAGCTTGTTGCATATATTTCTTATTTGGGCATCCGTCTTTTGAAATTCTAGCAAATAGTGCACGGATGAGGCTTATGCGGTTGAGCGAGGCAGCTGAGAATCTTAAGAGAAGAGCTGCTACCAGTGTGTTACTTGGCAAAGAAAGTGAGGCAAGGGAACTACTTGTGCAAAAGAAAAAGTTGATGCAAGCATTGGAGAGATCAAAGAACCGCATTGAGGTGCTTGATGAACTTTCGGCAAAGATTAACGAGGTAATGCTTACCGTTTCTAATTCCAATATATTAGCTTTTTTCCCCTTCAAGCCTGCAATATATTGTCTTTGAATGAATATCTTTTGCTAGAAAAATCTAACTCTCTTTAGTGTTTCTAATACATGCTCTTTTAGTGACTTTACCTTTTCATGTGTCCTCATGTTGGTTACTTGAATATTTCGTTCAAGTTTATCTTTCAAGAAATGGTGGGCACTTGTTTGTAGTGCAAGTACCCTTTGCATACTTTGACATTATTTACTTGTCAGTAGGCTGGATATTGTCACTGAGAAGAATTGTCATACTTTCTTGATTAAGCGAAACTTGTTAATTAGTATATCTTTCTTTTATTCCTAATTAGGAAATATAGAATGTTGTTAGTAGATGATGGCTAATCATGTGCGGAGACTAGTTTCTCCATATTTTCTTAGATAACAGGGTGCACTTCTTTAAAGTAGCTAATACTTCCATGACGTCAAAGTTCCGATCCTCTTTAAGCTCTATGAAATGCTTGCTTAGCTGTCTCTTCCTTTTATAAATTTGATATTTTGCAGATATGTTCAAGATTTCTATCATCAGTTGGCATGCTAGTTTACATGAAAGTAATTATAGTCATTAACGTTTTCATTCAATAGCTTCTTATACTTCATCAATAAAAAATTCCACCATCTGAAATCAAAATGAAAAGCATAATGAGGACGTCCCTTTTGGCTGTTGCTGACTTTGTGTTGTAATCATCCAGAAGGATCATACTGATCATTTGATTCTCTTTATCTGATACAAGATTCTATATGTCATGACCTTGGGCCAATTCACTTGGTTTCAGGCAATTTCTCTGAAGGAGACTGAATTAATTAAATATGTTGCCATGCACCCTGAGATTGGAAGAGAGGATCCCACCCAGAAGATTCGATTTGCTTCTGCAAAATGTCATTCTGATGAAGCTGCAGATAAACCAAATGACTCTGCAGAATTGGGTGAGAATAGTTCTCTTGATTTGAAAAATTATAGCGACAATGTTGCTGAAAAATCTAAGGAATTGGAGTATGGACTGTCTGAAAATTCTATCAATTCAATTGATAATAACATGATTAGCAGCTTAAAGGGCCTATCCTCCTATAGGGATCTTCTGGAACATATTGATATGCAACTTAGACTAGTGGAAGCTGATGTAGACAAGTTCATAAATTCCCAATTGTTGACAGCAGAAAGCAAACAAAAGAAAAACATTGAACTGCAGATGTTATCAGAAATTTTGAAGGATATACTCAGCATCAGAGAAAGGTGAGACTTATATACAGTTTTCTATTATTATTGTCATTAGAGACATGAGTAGGAATAGATGAAGCAAAATTTGGGAAATCGAGCTTCTCTTTCTTTTGAAACTATGATTGTGAAACAGAAATATAAAATTTGCCTAATGCATGAGCCAAACTAATCACAAAGCTGATGAACATATTTACAAAGTCGTCGTAGGATCAGAATGTACTCAGACACTCATCAAGTGAATTCTTACTCATTTCAGGATTGCAAGTATCAAAGAGAATATAACCAGGTGACAGCTTAGCTTCATATTGACATAGAGATAATATATGAGTTGGTATGTAAATAATGTTTTTTTATTCTTTAAAATAAATTTTTTTTACTTGTCTTATTTTGGAGAAGGGCATGTGCCAACTCTCTTGCAATGATTTTTTTTTTGTTTTGTTTTTTTTATTGTGACCCTTGCAATGATTTGATAAAGCAATTTTTTAAGATTAAAATTGATTTATTTAGATATATGTTAATGTGCCACAGGAGGGCATTTCACTATTATAGTGCTATGTATTTGGTGCAATGCATAGATAAACAAATATGCTTTACCTAATTGTTTGGTTCTCTAGATATTTGTTAGTAGGAAACCTTCTATTAAACCATTTGAAGTTCAAATTAAAGCAAAATGTTTTGCAGGAATAATAATCCACTGTCATTCAGATTTGGCATTGGTTAATTAGGTATTGATCTACTGTTTTGACACAACAACAACAGCACTAGAGGTGATAATTGGGTGGCCGGGCCGGATTTGGGCCGGACTTTTCGAGCCGATTGGGCTTAAATATTTATTTATGGTCTGACCTATCAATCACTTGGGCCGGGCCGGACTAAAATACTATATCCCACAACTGCCCATCCTCCATTTTAGAGATATGGAATTACATACATCATAATCCATATCTAGATGGACAATGAAATATACACATTTAGACAGATACAAATCATTTAAAAGGCAAAAAGATCAAGTTGAGACAGAATCATTCTTTAATAAGATAAGATATTATCAGTGGCAAGTCAATGTTGTACTGGATCATCTAAGAGGCCTCAACCTATGGTAAGAATATGCTAGAACTTAGAAGGTCCACAGGTCCTCATCTATTATATGTACCATTAGGCAAATATATATTGTTGATGTTGGTTTTGTTCAAGCATTATGATGTTGTAGATCCACCAGGTAATATTCCTTGTTCTCTATCAGTAAAAAATGCAGTAGATATGTAGTTGTGTAGAAGAGAATATATAATTTGTGACCTTTTGTGCTCAACAAAAGAATGCAACAATAAAATTGCTTCCTCCCTAAACATTTCCAATTGCACATGTCTCTGAAACTTGTTACTTCATTTTTCTTTAGGTACTAGAACTGCCACAACTCGCTACCGGCTTAAGCGCTATTTTTCTCGAGGTTGAAGCTTCTGGCATGGATGATCCTAGTACAAGTCATGCAAAGTAATATGCTCGAAGATGAACATTGCTTTCGTTCTCTCTGCACGAATGATAGGAACACAAATTTGCATCTCCCTATTGGAAATTTGCTGTACGTTTCAAAGAAAATAAATCAATGGCAGATAGTTTAGAATCTTTAGATAAAAGATACTGATTCACGATTCCATCGTTATTTGTGATTTTAATTGTGGGCTGCTGCTTGACATGTACATAAACAATTCTTTTATCCAATGATAAATAGTTTCACCAGAAAAAGGTGGAACTACCGTTATCCCCCTACTTATCCCTCTTTATTCTTGCTATTTCACCAATTGAAGATATAAACTGGGGATGAATTATCTAGTCGTATATTCTTGCAGTTATACAATCAGACGAGTTACTGTGAGTATGAATTTTGCTACTCCGAGGCGATGAAGGTGATAAAAGAAAGGACGAAACAGGATGCACCAAATGTTAAGTTGGATTAATCCAACCATACCACTCCCCAGCTGAATTGGATGGTTCCTTTTTAAAATTTAGCATGTAGTCCTAGATATCACTCTACTTTAATGGTTATGAGTTTACTTTTTCTTATTGACTGGAGTTATGAGTTTAGTTTGTCTTATTGACATTAAAGGTTGATAGATTTTTCATTAGAGCATTATATGCAGTTAGTTTGAACTCCTTATGGCTCATTTTTGTTGTTGAACCTGGAATGCTAACCTTCTTATCTAATCTATAATTAATTTATAAGCTCATCATTAGTCCAAAAAATAAAAGAATTTAGCATGTAGTCCCCAAGGAAATATTATTGTAAGTATGCAATTTTGTATCCAAACAAGGGAATAAATCATTAAAAAGGTAAAGCTAGAATTATGTATATAAACAAACTGAGGAATCATTAAGTTGCCAACTATAATAATATATTGTTCCAAGGTCAGAATCAAACAGAAGCTAAAAGACTTGTTTATTCTCGCATCAAAACAATATTAGATAGAATCCATCAGCTAATCTTCATATATGACCCTGCAGATCGGGTCCGGATTGCATGCATCATTGGCATCATGAACCAAAAGCTTGAAGAGGATGGATGACAAGTATGGGATACCAACCAATTAAGTGACATCAACATGCTACCTATACCTAATGATTCGAGTTCTTATAGTATGATGCATTCCAATTTCATGTACGAATTCATCTCCACCATTAACATGGCTGTCGGCCAAGTTTAGGAGATGACCATTTAAACGATTAGTTTTAATGGCTATGGCTGGCATGACAACATACTACTTACCAGTTCCACGTAAATGCTATATGCTTGTGTCCAAAGATTTTATTAGTTTATACTAGCAGGGCATTTGAAATTTCCATTGGAAGAATTAATGGAGTAAAATAGCACAATAAATTAGTCCCAGATAATTATTAAAGAAAAAAGAAACTATTCCTGGTGGTTTATATTGAAAATTTTAATAACTATTTGCTGTCTGATTGCATAAGATTGTGCGATTAAACTTAATAATTATCAGTCAATTCAACAACCTACTAAATAAGGCCACAGTTATCTTCTAACAAACAAATGAAATAGACATAAACAATACTTAAAAATAAAGAGCCAAGTGTTATTCATCATGAAATCTCCATCTGAAAAGTCCAGCCAAAAACTGTCGGCAATAATTATCCATTATTTGGAGCTCATAGTTAGCCACTTTACATGCCATATTAATTAATGAAAAAGAAATCATATATTCACATCTATCTTATATATATATATATATACACACACACACACACACACAAACACTGTACTTTAGAGAGGACTACAAAAAGATTCTTTCATAAGGTAGGGTGTTATGTGTAACATTGAATTCAAAGAAATCTATAAGAAGCCAAACATATTGCACTAAGCAGAGAGCATTATGCCTTTTCATGCACAAGGCAATGAAGGCTTACAGTAGTAGTAGTTATCTAGAGAACACCCCCAAGATAGTTATAATTCTAACACTTACCTTGGTGCTCCTCACCATTGTTCCACTCTACTTCTCTCCATTACTAACTTCTCCATGGGGCAGTCCGTCGCCTTCTCCTTCTCCTTCTCCTTCATCACATAATGATGTCAATGACATGTTGAGGAGCATAAGAAACCCCAAAAAATGTGATATTTTTCGTGGGGAGTGGGTGCCAAACCCTCGCGCACCATACTACACAAATGAGACATGTTGGGCTATCCATGAGCATCAAAATTGCATGAAGTTTGGGAGGCCTGATACTGATTTCATAAAGTGGAGGTGGAAGCCAGATGAATGCGAGCTGCCAATCTTTAACCCGGCCCAGTTCTTAGAGCTTGTGAGGGGGAAGTCCTTGGCATTCCTTGGAGACTCTGTGGGCAGAAACCAAATGCAATCCTTAATGTGTCTCCTCTCTAAAGTAAGTTCTCCATCGGTAGTTACTCGTTCTTCCTTTCGCATTCCATTGTTCTGTCATTATAACAATGTATAGATTTCACAGTATTTTCTTAGCAGCCATTTCTAATATGCAGGTCATAATCAAATGAAAAGAATGCATAGAGATTTCTCACTAACACTTTCGTCAAATCTAGTTGTTTGCTAGGATATAGATCGAAAAAGGTTATGGAAAAATTTATAGAGTAATTAAGATTACTTAGGTTACAGTATTAAGTAACAATGATTTAGATGTAGTTTGAGAATTTAGATGGTAGCCTTATTTTTTGAAGAGGTTGCTTTCATAAGTCAGATATATACTTTGTACCAAGTGATGCATTTCAGAAATCAAAATCTTAATATTATATGAGCAGGTAGGGTGGGACAGGTACAAAAATATGAGGCCAATGTAACTTTGGAGTATATCATTGTGACATATATCTTACTGTGTTGTGGACATTCTAACTGTCTGGTGTTTATGTGAATATGAAATCCTTGCATTGCATGGAGTGGTTGCCATTTCCCTCTCAAATCACACACAATAGAAAAACTTCATGCCATAATAAGAAAGACTCGCATTTGGTCATGGCTACAGCTTAACAACCATTGACCACGCATGATAAAAAAAAACCTGGGTTGTCCCCATTAATAGAAGTCATACGGTATACTTTCCTTCTTACATATATATTTATATTTAGATATGAATAAAAAAGTAATTGCTACCAAACATGTTTTCTTATAAAAGAACAAACAAATAAAAACATGTTGAAATATATTGAAGCAGAAAATGTAACAAAAAGGAAACCGAAACAATTTTAGTTATTTCTATGATTAAAAGGATGCTTCTGAAGTTGCAAATCATCTAGTGAGATTTCTTTTTCTGTACTTTAATTTGATTGACCCAATTATTTAGTTGACCTGTTGTTATAAGTTTAGGTAACTCCTGATCTCCTATCTTTAACAATGAAGTTGCCCAAATGAGAATACAATGATCACGATTATTTATTTACAAAGGGTAGCATGAGGTGGTACATCTATACCACATAGAAAATTAGGAATTAATAAATTATATACCTTTCTCTAACATTGCCCTGCTAGGTGAGCGGTCACTATTGGTTAGAGTAAGCTAAGCACAGACTTAATCAATGCTGCATATGATATTTGCAAGGTCAATAAACAATTTTTCTTCTTTTATTTTTCTAGTTTGGATATTCTTCTATCACTTATGTAATTATACACTTACCTCATAAGACATTCTAGTCTTAGACAACATTATAAAACATTATAAAGGACATTAAAAAGGTCCAAAGTACTATAAATGTGTTAGAAAAATGGCCAAATCTATCATTATCTCAAAAGGATGGGCCTAATACATATAGGATTTACATGAATAAATCACAGACAAAAACATATCTGAAACACCTTACATTTTGCATTTGTGATCATTAACACTCTACGACATAAGAATTTATTGTTAGATTCATACATTTTACTTTTATTGCCTTCAAAAATTACAAAAATATATAAAATTAATATACCCCTTGTTTGGCTTTAAAGATAAGTTCCACATTCTACTTTTTTACCTTAACATTTAAAAACTTATTCATGGATAGTTAAAGAGTCATTTTTGCATCTATGATTAATTGAAGTAACGTAAAGATAACAAATGCTAGGTTGTTGATGATAATAGAGGCAAAGGTAATAAATTCTTTGATTATGCTAACCTTTTTGTGAGCAACATTTGCAGGTAACATACGCGGTGGAAGCGACCAACACCAAAATCCCAAACGAGAAGTCCAGCCGCTACTTCTACCCGACCCACAACTTCACCCTCGCCAACTTCTGGTCCCCTTACCTCGTCCGCTCCCTGGAAGCCGACCCCAACGGCCCAACCCTAACCGGCCTCTTCAACCTCTACCTCGACGAGCCCGACCCCATCTGGACCTCCCAGATCGCCGCCTTCGACTACGTCATCGTCTCCGTCGGCCACTGGTTCTTCCGCCCGACGATGTTCCACGAGGCCTCCCGCCTCGTCGGCTGCCACTACTGCCTCGACCCCGCCGTCCCCGACCTCACGATGTACCACGGGTACCGATCGGCGTTCCGGACGACGTTCCGGCACTTGATCGACCTTAGGGATTACAAGGGCACGACGATCCTCCGGACCTTCGCGCCGTCGCACTTCGAGAACGGGGAGTGGGACAAGGGCGGCGATTGCGTGCGGCGGCGGCCGTTCCGGCGGAACGAGACGAGGCTAGAGGGGATCAATCTGGAGATGTACATGACGCAGATGGAGGAATACCGGAAGGCGGAGAGGGAGGGGAGGGAGAAGGGGGTTAAGTTTAGGTTGCTGGACACGACGGGGGCGATGCTGCTGAGGCCGGACGGGCACCCGAGTAGGTACGGGCACGGGGCGGGGGAGAAGGTGAGGATGCCGAACGACTGCGTGCATTGGTGCTTGCCGGGGCCGATCGATGCATGGAACGACTTCTTGCTCCAGATGTTGAAGATGGAAGGGGGGAGAGCTTCCTCTGTGCAGATGTAATCGGATAGTTAATCGGTTGGTTGTACAAGAGAAACGGTCCTTCTTTTTTTTTGGTCAACGGTTATTCCTATGTAAAATGGATAACTCTTTTTCAGAAATTTTTTATAATTTACGCCCTATAGTTTACTTATATTATAATTAGAATCCATTACATATAGATTAGTCAGTATCAAGTGCTGCCAGGTTTGAAATGGGTGCTTGATGGTGGTACAAATTCTCATCTCTTTCACACTAACTGCTTCTTCTGTTAAAAAATGTATATAATTCTATGTTGCTCCTCACAAATTCTTATATAGAATTTAACAAACTCTTCTGTAATCAAATCAGGAGTATTGGCCTCAACTCCCCACATTGGAGAGAGCTGAAGCAGATCAGCTTGTGTGCCTTATTATTTCTAGTGAAAAAATTAAGAGGGATCATGAGTTTAAGGAGGAGGTATATAAGGCCCATTGGTCTTGTCTTAGGGCCTCATTTGACTCAAGCTGTGGTGTGTGTTTCTTTGAGTCAGATAGGATGCCTCGATTCCTTAGAAAGTGGCATACTTTTGTTCAATTGCTCTTTGTTATTTGCTACAGAATTATTTCTGTATTTAAACTCCTACTTTGTAATTTAATTGAGACTAAACATATGGCTTTTGTGGCTAGTAAAAGTGTCGAAGATAATATTCTGACCGTCCAAGAGCCGATTGGATTCGTTAGGCAGAATTTCCTGATGATGATTATACAATTAGACATGAAAAAAGGTTTTAAGTTGGGAGGTTGTTATCCAAACTTTAATGCTTATGAGATTCCTTTTTTAAGTGATGTGATTTGGTATTAGCTTGTATCTACTCTCTTTTCTTATCAATGGGCAACTTTCAGGGTGGAATGATGCTATTGGGTTTAAGGATAGTCTAGTGTCTAGTGTCCCTGTATTCAGAGGGTTATAGTGAGTGTGATATTTTAGGGATGAGAGTAAGGGGGTAAAAATGGATTAGATTAACTCTGAAAAAAAAAATTCAGATACATATTCAGATACGAGTCGAATGTATGTTTAGGATTCGAATACGGATATCTGACATCCGTTTACCCGCGTATTTTTTTGAATGATTTATAGTTTTTAATTTACTTATTTAAATAATAAATATTAATATTATTACTAGTAATATATTATATATTATTTATAGAGATTAATTTCTCTAATTTTACATATTTAACATACAAATAAGTTATTTGTTATAAAACTCTTAATAATTTTATGTTTTAATTATATCTAAATAAAATATTATAATTCTTTAAAATTCAATCAATATCCGTTTAAAATACGATCCTCTATTCGAAAATTATCCATATCCGTTTAGTTAGAATATGGCTTTAAATTTTGTTATCCGTCTAATATCTATATCCGGACTAAAAATATGGATCCGAATATGGGTTAAACACCATCCGATCAGTATTCAATCCGTTTTAACCCCTAGATGGGAGCAATGTTGAACTAGAATGTCCTAGTTTATTACATTCTTTGTTGTTGTAAATGCCAACATTTTAAATACTTATGGACAAGAAAACCTAGCATCTGATTGAGGCTGCTAATACCAGCTATATGCAGGAAAGTTGGTATTGGAAAAGTTAATATTATGGATTTTATAAGTTTTGCTCAATCTGGTGAAATCTATATAGCCTGGATTGTGTCCTTTCAATAAAAATTAAAAGAAAATCTTCATATATGGCCATGCAGATGGGTTCCGGATGACATGCATGATTGGTGTACTGGATTACCCACCAGATGATATCAACATGCCACCCATATTAACACATACATCATACCTAATGATTCTAGCAGGGCTGTCGGCCGAGTTTAGGAGATGATTATATAGGTGATTAATTTTAATGGCGATGGCTGGCATGTCCAATGATTTCATTATTTATACCTTTTCGTTTAAGTTTAATAGTTTATGCTTGCAAGGCATTTGAAATTTGCATTGGAAGAATTAACAGAGTAAACTATCACGTTTACTATAAGTTTGTCCCATATAACTACTAAAAGAATTATATTTTTTTTATCCTGGTGGTTTATATGGAATATCTTTACAACCACTGGCTGTCTGATTGAACTTAATAATTATCAATAGCTTCAACAGACTAATAATTAAGACCACAGTAATTTAACTGCACATCTTGATATTAATTCCTTTACAAACAATTTATACCTTGGGAGCACATCAACTAGATATAGACAATATTTATCACTATAAAGAGTCAAGTATTCATCATGAAATCTCCATCTGAAAAGTTCTGCAATAGACTGGAGGCAATAATTATCGATTATTTGGAGCTCATAGTTAGCTACATTGCATGCCATGTTAATTAAATGAAAAAGTTTGTCAAATGACATCCATCTTAGGTATATATATATATTAGAGAGGGCCACGAAAAGATTCTTCCGTAAGGTAGGTGTTATGTGTAGCATTCTCTTCAAAGAAATCTATAAGAAGGCAAACATACAGCACTAAACATATATAGATCATTTCCTTTCATCAAGAAGGCAATGAAGTCCTACAGTATTAGTGATTATCTAGAGAACACCCCCAAGGTAGTTATAATTCTAACACTTACCTTAGTGCTTCTCACCATCGCTCCACTCTACTCTCTGTTGCTAGCTTCTCCATGGAGAAGTCCATCACCTTCTCCTCCTCCTTCATTGCATAACGATGTCAACGACATGTTAAGAGGCATAAGAAACCCGAAAAATTGCAATATTTTTTGCGGGGAGTGGGTGCCTAACCCTGGCGCGCCATACTACACAAATGAGACATGTTCGGTTATCCATGAGCATCAAAACTGCATGAAGTTTGGGAGGCCTGATACTGATTTCATGAAGTGGAGGTGGAAGCCAGATGAATGCGAACTGCCAATCTTTAATCCGGCCCAGTTCTTGGAGCTTGTGAGGGGGAAGTCCTTGGCATTCCTTGGAGACTCTGTGGGGAGAAACCAAATGCAATCCTTGATGTGTCTCCTCTCTAAAGTAAGTTCTCCATTAGTAGTTACTCATTCTTCCTTTCGCATTCCATTGTTCTGTTATTCGAACAACATAGAGATTTCACAGCATTTCCTTAGCAGCAATTTTTAAAAATGCAATCTTATTATTTGCTAGGATATAAATTGAAAAAAAGAAGTTGTGGAAAGGTCTATAGAGTAGTTAGAGTACTAAAATTACGGCTCTAAGTTTGAGAATTTAGATGCTATTTTTATTACCGAAGAGGTTGTTTTCATAACTCAGATATATACTTTGTACTATGTGATGCATTTCCTAAATTAAAATCTTAAATTTTCTGCACATAAATCTGTTTAAACTTTTTTTATATGAGCTGTGACAGTGGGATGGTACAAAAATATGAAGCTAATATAACCTTGGAATATGTTATTGGACATATCTTACTGTGTTGTGGACATTATAACTGGGCCTTGTGTTTATGTGAATATGGAATCCTTGCACTGCATAGAGTGGTTGCCATTTCCCTCTCAAGTAGGTCAACAAACAATTTTTTTTTCTTTTATTTTTTCTGTTTGGATCTTCCCCAATCTCCTATGTAGTTATACCTAAAGCATTCTAGTCTTAAACAATATTATGAAGGGCATTAAAAAAGCCCAAAGTATTATGAATGTGTTAGAAAAATGGTCAAATCTACTATTATCTCAAAGGGAAGGCCTTATACATATAGGAATAGGATTTACATAGGTAAATGACAAAACAAAAACATATCTAAATTACCTCTATATACAAGAAAATTTTATTAAAAGCATTTATTATAATTAACATCCTATTATATAGGTATTTATTATTCTATTCCTACATCTTGGTTTTAAGGCCTGAAAGACACTTCGAATTAAATCTCATAGTAGCTAATGAAATAAGCATATTATATCACTTTCAAAAATAAAATAAAATAAAATACCTTAAAATACCTCTTATTTGACTTTTTATTTAAGTTCCCTTTCTTTTTTCTCTTACCTAGAATTTAGAAGGCTGATTCAAGGGTATTAAGGTCATTTTAGTATTTTACATCTATGACTAATTTAACTACTGTTCGGTTATTTTTGAGGCATTGAAATAATACATAGATCAAATGATAAATTCTCACATAATAAGATGTTAATGAAATAGGGGCAAAGAGTAGGATGTTTTTTCTTAGAGAAGTTATAATCTATTTATGTGGTTTTGTCTGATTTCAACTTAAGCATTTACAATCCCTTGAGGTTCAGACTAAGTTGCAACTATTAGTCAACGGTTAATTGGGATGTAACAAGATTTAATTACTCCCATTGGATTATATCCTAATTTGATGATAGTAGAGGTTATGTATTTATTTTATAATTTATTAGTAGCAGAAAAAATTTGGCCCCAATGATTCATTAATAACTATTAATTTCTCTCTTCTGATCGATTGATTGAGATTAAATAATATTAATTGGAAATACTCATCACTTTTCTAAATTGTCGGGATAAATTAGTAGTATATTATTTCTCTCTCTTAGCTATCTATTCTTTTATAAAATAATAATAATAAATTAGTAGAAGTTGACACTCCTATTATTAAAAGATAAGCAATAAGAAAATATAAATTAAAGTCTTAGATACACTTTATTTACCAACCGATTGGTTAGCATCGAATCATTGCTCTACTTTTGGATTGTAATTTTGGATGCAAGTATTGAAAATTGAAGTAATAAAAATCGAGGTAAACCATCGGGGATAAACCTTTTTCTCGCCAAAATTTCCAGGTAACATATGCCGTAGACGCCAGCAAAATCCCAAACGACCAGTCCACCCGCTTCTTCTACCCAACCCACAACTTCACCCTCGCAAACTTCTGGTCCCCCTACCTCGTCCGTGGCGTGAACGCCGACCCCAATGGCCCGATCTTCACCAGTCTCTTCAACCTCTACCTCGACGAGCCCGACCCCACCTGGACCTCCCAGATCGCCGCCTTCGACTACGTCATCGTCTCTGCTGGCCATTGGTTCTTCCGCCCGACGATGTTCTACGAGGCTTCTCGCCTCGTCGGCTGCCTCAACTGCCTCGACCCCGCCGTCCCCGACCTCACGGTGTCCTACAGCTACCGATCGGCGTTCCGGACGACGTTTCGGTACTTGATCGACCTTAGAGGGTATAAGGGAACGACGATCCTCCGGACGTTCGCGCCGTCGCATTTTGAGGACGGGGACTGGGACAAGGGCGGCGACTGCGTGCGGCGGCGGCCGTTCCGGCGGAACGAGACGAGGCTGGAGGGGATCGATTTGGAGTTGTACGCGGCGCAGATGGAGGAGTACCGGAGGGCGGAGAGGGAGGGGAGGGAGAAGGGGGTTAGGTTTAGGTTGCTGGATACGACGGGGGCGATGCTACTGAGACCTGACGGGCACCCGAGTAGGTACGGGCAGGCGGCGTGGAAGAAGGTGGGGATGCCGAACGACTGCGTGCATTGGTGCTTGCCGGGGCCTATCGATGCGTGGAATGACTTCTTGCTCGAGATTTTGAAGATGGAAACGGGATGAAGCTTCCTCCGTGCAGAGCGCAGACATACTGAATCACGAGTTTTTGATCAACTTTTCAATTTTATTCATTAAAATAGAAGACACCCAAATTTAATATCAAATGAGTCCTTTTTTATTGTACCCCTGAGCTAATAGTAAAATGCTCATAAAATTAGCATTTTATTTTAAAAAATTATTCGAGATTTGATTAAGTTTCAGTTAAAATTATTATATTAATTTTTCTTTCATCCTTATAACGACATAATATATGTCGAAATTAAACTATTAGTTAGAAAATTATGATCGATGAGAGTGAGTAGTTTAGCATCTTAATAAGACGCTAAATAGTTTAATATTTTTAGTAATAAAATATCTAACGGTTTAACATTATATATATATATATATATCTTTTCTTAATAAAAATATTTTAATTAAAAAAATATGATATAAATTTAGTATCAAATGAGTTTTTTTTATAATTGTACCCTAAGTAAAACGCTGATAAAATTAATATTTTACTTTAAAAATTATTTGAAACTTGATTAAGTTTTGATCAAAATTATCACATTTATTTTTCTTTCACCTTTATAACGATATATTATATGTCCAAAATAAATTATTAGTTAACAAATTATGATATGTAAAAATGATTAGTTTAGTATCTTAATAAGACGCTGAATAGTTTAGTATTTTTAATAAAGAAACAGATAAAATTAACCTTTAACTTAGAAAAATTCTATAATAATAAACTGTAGTGAACATTCTATCAGTTAAATACATGCAGTCAGTTTTAAATACTGAATTAAAAAATTAGGAATAATTAAATTCAAAAGCCGGTGATATTTGGGTGCAAAAGAGGAAGGCTTTCTCTTTGTTATTTGTATATAAAATAAAAATGGAAACAAATATTTTTTAGCTTAATTAAACTTTACTTCATAAACTTTTAAAAGCGCACAAATTGCCTTAAACTTTAGAAAACTTCACATGTTTAGCACGAGCATAATAAGTTATATAATAAGTTATATACGTATAAACAAAACACTTAGACAAAAGTAAATATATATATATATATATATATATATATATATATATATATATATTTTGAATAACTTTGTCGTCATCTTCTTCCTCAGCTCAGTTTGTAGTTATTTCAACGTTAGCATTCTTTGAAACTGAGAGAATTGTGTAATGTTTTGGGTTGAGAGAGAGAGAGAGAGAGAGAGAGAGAGAGAGAGAGAGAGAGAGAGAGAGAGAGAGAGAATTCTATGGAGATGAGAGCGTAAATTGTGAACGGGTAGTTTGAGTATTTAACTTCTTCTCGATGACTACGTCTTAAAGGGTAAAGTTTTCTTTCCAAATACCAATTTGCCCTCAGAGTCGGAGCAGCAGATGCGGGCATGCATGACCTGCATCCGATCCGCTTTCACTACCTCTGACACGGATCACAAATACATAGTCGGATCCTAAAAGAACGTAAAGTTCAAGCAGGGAAGACGAAGATGGCGGGCCTATTGGCTTGGGCGGCCGACGTCGTCGGCGCCACCACCGACGACGACGATAAGCGCCTCATCCCCGTGGTCTTCACACCGGAGCAGCAAGAGCGCGCTTTGGAGCTCGACCAGAAAGCTGCCTCCTTGAGGCGTTCGATCCAAGATCTACGGCACCGGATCCCTCCTTCTCACATCTCCCAACGACTCCCCTATCTCCATGCCCACTCCGTCGCCTCCAACGCCGCCCTCGCCCTTCAGTTGAACTCCCATTCCACCACTCGAGAGCAGGTGATGTTGGTGCCCGCAAATTGTATTTGAGATTGTTTCCCGTATTTGATGTCGATTTTTGATTAAATTGAGACTTAGGGATGTTGGGTTGGATTCCTTTTAAATTGAATTATGGCTGGTTGGCTTTGTTGTCTTTGTTGGTGCTCTTAAGCAGTAGATTTTGTTCCCTCCAATTGAATGCCCACCCCCACTTGGTGCCTCTTTCATTGTAATGCTCTGGTAATGTACAGTTTGGGATTATTTCTCAGATGGGTTTGTTGGTCGTTGGGAATTTCGATGCGAATTTAGGTTTAAAGTTGAGAATTTTGGGTGTTGGGTTGAGTTAATTTTCTTTATCAGTTCTCTTAGCCGTGCCTGTTTCCTCCAATTGAACGCCCGCTCCGCCACCCGAGAATAGGTGATGTTGGCGCTCGCGGTCTCAAATTGTAATGCTCTGGGAACGTGCATTTTGAGACTCAGATCGGTTTGTGGGTTTTATGTATTGGTTTTAGGTTAAAGTTGAGATCTTTGGACGCTGGGTTTCATTAGTTTGGAAGAAATTTGTTGGTTTTCTTAGACAGGAGTGTTGATTCGTTCAGATAAATGGCTATGCTTTGAACATGGGGCTTCTGCTTATTACCAACATTAGACTTGTCCGCAGAAAAGACCCAAGAAGTGTTGAGTTGCTTTAATTTGGATGGGACTTTGGCTGGATAATTACTTCAGGCCTGCTAACTTAGTATCATGTCCCTGTTTCGTAGACTATGAAGCTCATGTGGCTAAAGATTTCTGTTTCCTAATAAACTGGTGGATTGTTGTTATAGATATTTTTACTATTTAAATTATTTACAAAAGCATCTCTTGTAAAATATGACCAACACCAAACTTCTAAAGCCCAGACTTCCTTGCTTGTCCAGAGGAGGTAGGTTGTGCATTTGGTCAGATCTGGTATGGGTCGTACATGGATGATAGTTGGAGTCTGCAGTATATCAGTTACATGAGTCTGTTCCGTATCAACATCTTGCATATAGTTGAGTTTGATCATTTAAGTTGTCAGCGTCACACGACTAAATGTTCCTGTACTAACATTCAGATTAAAAGAATTCTTTTGATTAGTGTTGTACTGTTACTATTGCTTATATTCAGGTTAAGATAATGTACTGGAACTTCTTATGAGCGACAAATATTGAAGCTTGTTAATATTTGTTCCTTTCATGCATTTATTATGACGATTATGGTTTAATTTGAGCTTTTATATAGGCACAACAAAGAGAGAAAACACTGCAAGAAGAAAATGCTGCCTATGAGAAGGCTATATCAAATTGCCAACAGAAAATTGAGGAAAAGCTGCATGAAGCTGATCTGCTTGAAAGTAAACTGAAGGTGGAAAATGATACATTTTGAGCTATTGCTTCTTATCTCTTGAACAAATACCAATTTCCAGAGGTTCATGTCTATCTCAGTTCTTACAAGCTTGATAGTCAAAAAAACCTTTGTCCTATCATGGTTATGATCGTGATGAAACAAACTTATTTCACTTCTCATATACATATGTTGGGACCCAATTGGTCTAGCAGCATCTTTTGACCAAATTTTATCTACTATCAGTACTAAAGTCTACCATATATTTATATTAAGTCACGGATCTTGTAAATGAGGTTAAGGCCGACATATTTTGTCCTCCCCTAACCTTACATAGTTACATTAAGGGGAGTCGTTTGCACTTGTTATGCCCCGTTATTTTAGAGAACCATTTGGATTAAATATTTCTCTTTCTTTTTTTTTTGCTTCTATGTCAGTCTTAACTTGGAGTATCGTGCTAGAATTGTGTTTCTAGGCTAAGTTTAATCTCAATATTTATTGCAGGAAATGGACTTAATTGAGAAGAAATTAAAGGTTGAGCTGGATAAGGCACTGGAGGACAAAGCTAGTCAACATGAAGCATCAACTACTGCTTCAAATTTTATTGAACAAGTTCAGGAAGCAGAATCCTTGAAAAGTGTGAAGTCAAAAGACTTGGAGGATAAGAAGAATGAGTTGGTATGCTGCTCCCCCTTCTTTCCTTTAGAAAGTGAAAAGTGGCATGTTTCTTGAGTCATCATTATTATTACTTATTGTCAGAGGTTATTGGAAGAGACAGTGCAGAGATTGGAAGATGAGTGGTCATTGCTGCAACAAGAATCATTAAAGAAGCCTTCACCAGGTACTTGAAAATGAGTCACTTTCTAAACTACCTTCCAACCATTAGTATTTTGGCAGACTATGTGCTGCCTTTTTTCAGTTTTCAGAAAGATACTGATAAATGGTAGAGAGTTGCAATTGGATAATTTTCTACATCAATCAAAACACATATTTGATAAGAGGATATCAATGAAGAGGATTGTTATCATTTTGCCACCAAAACTTGTAGGATTTTGATTTAAGTTGGACTTTATACAAAATAATCAAGTTATTCTATTGTAGTTCCATATTTCCATTCCATGGCTCAATTTGTATCATTGTATGTAAACAATGTGATTTTTTTTTTTGTTTTTGTATGCAGCTCAAAGGGAGAAGCTACTGGAGAAACAATTGCACAGCCTAATTGAACAACTGACGGCAAAGCAAGTCAGTGCGACTTACATTTCCTATCAGAAATTTATGATATAACTTGTATCTTTCATATTCTTGACAGCATTTCTCATTTTCTAGGCACAAGCAGAAAGGCTTATAACTGAGATACATGTCAAAGAGAAGGATTTAGAGAGATTAACTGATATGCAAAGGAAACTTGACAGTGGAGTTGCAGAAATGAATGCCGCAAGAAACCGGTTTGGAAGAAGCTTCACAGTATCAGGAGCTTCTGATGATTATGATGTTAAGGCCTATCGTAGACCTAATCACACTGGAGGGAGAACAGAGAACCAGCAGAAGCTCATGCTTCTGAGATCTGCCTTTGTTCTTTATATTTTATCACTTCATATTATCGTTTTCATTAGACTCTCATTCTGAGAAATATACTGGAGATTTTCATTTTCTTCCAAATTTGCTACCCTTCTTTTATATATATATATAACTTGTATTTGTAACATCAACCTGTGTTTAGTATTTATGTTTCTGTTTCAGTGCATAGTCATCACATTTGATGTTGAAAACAAGCATAATAAATAAAACAGGTGGTTGCAGCTGCGGGAATTTTCTCACTTTTGAATGATTCTGAAAATCTCTTAATCCAATTTACAGGATTTTTTTTTTTTTACCAAAGTATATCTTCAGAAGAACTTAAATACCGGAATAGGTTTATTCCTCACACTAATTAATACAAGAATAGGTTATTCCTCATACTTATTTATATGAGTATGTATCAGAGAACTTATTTATTATATATATAATGGTTCAATATTTTGTTCCAACCCTTTAATTTGTTAACGTTTAAAAAAACTGGTTATCGTGTTAGCAATTCTTATCGTATAAAATAGTTATTTCAGAAAGTAATTCAATTTAATATATCTATATTGACATCCACTAATTATTAGGGGTGCAAACTAGCTCTGCGCGGTTTGAGAGGTAGATTTTTTTGACTCAAGCTTGACTCGAGCTTGATTTGAGATAGAAAATCTCTACTTAACTTGGCTCGTCTCCGACTCAATAAAGTTCAAGCTCGGCTCAACAGCTCGTAAGCAATTCACAGGATACAACTTGACCCCTTGCTAAGGTGAACTCCTCCCTACTATTGGCAGCGTGAAATCCTTTCAAGAAGCTTCTCACTCGACTAGCTTTCGATTACACAGTGACTATGAGAAATACAACTTAGCTTCACACACTTTTGCCACCTCCCTAGCACTGACGGTAACTGCACCATCAATGAAGCTCGAAGATTCAAGCCAAATGCCGTTGTCTAGAACCTTGACGATGACGTCATGCAATGCGAACTCGATGGCCTAGATCGAGACAGAGGTGAGCTAGAGGCCGATGGGAGTTTAGAGATGCCTTATCATAGGAGGTAAGAAAGGAAGGAGAGATCTCACTAATAAAGCAACCGTCGAGCGTGAGGATGGCAACAGACGTCCCGCCCGTTAGTGAGGGTTTTATCGTTGAGGTGGACGAAGAGGACGGAGGTGAGGACGAGATGGTGATACTTGAGAGGGTTTGGGGATGGGTATTAGAAAGGCTAGGGTTTACATACCATCCGATGGATCTAAAATTAAATAATTTTAAATTATATATATAAGCATGCGTGATTGGTGAGTCAATGGTTCAACTTGAGTTCTAAACGAGCGGAGCCTGCGATCCTCACGAGCCCATGTGGACTAAAAGTCTAGAAATTATTAATTTTTGGTGTGCAGACTAATATTGGTTAAAAACTCTCAAAAAAGATTTGGCCCCAGAATGATTGATGCAATGAAACTTGTTCCCAAGAACAGCAAAAAAGACTAATTAGAGGTCAATCATTTGACTGACTACACATGCACTGTATCAATCAATTTGGAATCACACAAAGGGAAAAGGTTGCATAGGGCCCCAAAACCCTAATTCAGAGGTCTATATTAATCCCACACACAGATCTTATACAATCCACCTCGAGATAGTATATAGAGCAATATGCCACAAAACCCTTCCATTTGAAGAGATAGAGGCATAATATTTTATATATATATATATACATATAGGAGATAGGAAGAGTGTGTGTGAAGCGGAGTCTAGGTTCGAAATGGATGCAGAGGAGGCGGCGACGAAGAGGGCGAGGGCAAGCGAGGACGGCGGCGAGGGAGTCAACGGAAGCGAAGGCACCGCCGCAGCGGATGGCATCTCCGCCGTCATACCAGGGTGGTTCTCCGAGATCAGCCCCATGTGGCCAGGTGGGTTACTTGTTTTGCCCTTCGGAGGCGATTTTGGCTCAAGTTTTGATCTTTTTTTTTTTCAAACCTTTAATTTGTTGTACCGATTTGTTTCTATGTCTTGATGTATGGTTGGCCTTGTTCTTGTTGGTTTTCTATGACTGTGTGTAACTTATTCATATTGTCCTGCTCAAAGATTAGTTCTTTCTGTATTCATGTCAGTGGGTTTAGGTTTTCCAATCAAATAATTATGTTATGGGTATTAACATATTTATTTCCTATTGTATTACATATTAAAATTTTAAATTGGTTAGTTGTTCAGGAGTTTTCTAATTCTCTTGTGACAATCATTTGGTTGTTGGATTTTGTTGAAATAATTAGTTTCTAAGAACTTTGGTATTAACTGCAGGGGAGGCTCACTCCTTGAAGGTAGAAAAGATATTGTTTCAAGGGAAATCAGATTACCAGAATGTAATGGTTTTTCAGGTATTTCGTGATCTCCTCGAGACATCATAGAGTGACAATTCTTGCCCTGAGTTGGAACTTGTCTTATTTTCTGTATGTATAGCCAATTTGATATGTCTACGTTATTGTGCTTTCAGTCGTCTACTTATGGCAAAGTTCTTGTCCTGGATGGAGTTATTCAGCTGACAGAGAGGGATGAGTGTGCTTACCAAGAAATGATTACTCACCTTCCACTTTGCTCTATCCCAAACCCCAAAAAGGTAGCTTTGTGGTATTTACCTTTACGCTGCATCTTGTAATCACATGTATTTGCAACTAAGAAGCTGATCAATGTTCATCAGCCATGGGAAATGAAGCCATTTTTATTACGGTTTTCACTTATAAATCATTGTCAACACTTCAATAATGTAATATTGGCACGCAATTCATGGAAAATGTACATTTTTTTAATATTAAAATGTGTATTAGTTGACTTGAATGAGACATTACAGGTTCTGGTGATTGGAGGCGGTGATGGCGGTGTTTTGCGTGAAGTATCTCGTCATTCTTCTGTGGAACAGATAGACATTTGTGAGATTGATAAAATGGTTGTTGATGTGAGTACAATGAATCCCAAACCTTTTGATTCCCTTTTCTTTTCTTTTCTTCTTGTACTGTATGATTCCTTTAACCATTTTGATTTATCATGATTTTTATCTGTCCTCATTCTGATAGCTTTGTTAATTTCTGTTGCTTTGTTTGACAACACTGCAATGTTTTTGCTAATTATTGCCATGCCTACTCTTTTTAAGTATATCAAGTCATCAAGAGTCAATTTTATTGCCTTTTTCTAGTACTATAATAGTATTCTTTGATATCTATTCTGCATATTACTTTACCAGAGGTTCTGGTCATTAGACAGTCCCACCAGTCATACTAGTTGTTTATATTTGGTGTTTCTTATAGTTAATTATTTTGTGTTGGTCATATATTATTATATTGGTGTTTTCCATAGTTAATAATTTTATGTATAACCATTATAAATTGCTCTTGCATCCTAAAGTTATGAAAGTCTTAGAATGTGTACTCTTATGGCAATATCTTTGTTTATGTAGATATGTGCAGTTGCGCATACGCTTCCATTATTGGAACTAAAGCTTGATTCTTAGATTTGCTTTCCAACATTTAGAAGGGCACTTTGTCTCCCTATTTCCACTAAAAGCTAATTTCACATACCTAAAGGATCCTGTCTATTGAAGACCTCCATCTTATCCCTATTAAGAGAACCTTGAACCAAGTTTAGGGCAGGGTGGAACTCCTGTGCAGAGCACAAAACCCCTTTTCGCCTAAAAGGAACTTCCTATTGGAATTGTTCAAAGATAATATCATCAACATCATTTTGGTGTTATATGCAGGTCTTCACTAAAAGCCTGTGCAGAGCACAAAACCCCTTTTCGCCTAAAAGGAACTTCCTATTGGAATTGTTCAAAGATAATATCATCAACATCATTTTGGTGTTATATGCAGGTCTTCAAGAATTATGATGATATATATAAAGTCATTGGGATTTTTATTTTGCCTTGTCCCCATTATGGAAGATACCATAAAAACCATAATGATTATCTCATATGGAAGAATTAGCTTCAATGTGGAGGAAGAATTAAAAGGCACCAAATGGCAAATGTACAATTAATAGGCAAGGCCAAGTCCATATCTGACAAAAAATGGAATTAGGTCAGATCAAATATTATCAGGCCCATTTTTGCTGCTATTCACAGTACTGTACCTGTTGTAGGGGTTTCCTTCTGTAGTTAAATGTATCGTTTCTCCATTTTCATTTTTACAAAAATCAACAACTTGAACCATTCAGATTTCCTTTTTCTTTTCTCCTTCAAGCAACTGAAGAAGCTTGAACTTTTTGTAGCTAGTAGCTTTTATCTGCAAATCCTGCAGAAAATCCTGACTATCTTCTGTTCTTCAGGTTTCTAAGCAATACTTCCCTCACGTGGCAGTTGGATTTGAAGATCCTCGGGTGACACTACACATTGGTGATGGTAAGAAATTTCCATCAATCACAGCACTATTCATGCTTTCTGCTTAAGTTTGTGAAGATACTGAGCTTGGATAAGCTAGCAGAGGTCAAGGGCTGCTCCTCAAGCCAAGCATAGATCAGTTTATATGAGTTGGACTTATTATTTTCATGAACACGTCCCCTCCAAACTTCTCACATGGAAAAGTTTAATTTGAGGGCTTTTTTTCAGGAAAGAGTTTGAGGGCTCAAGAACTCTGAGAGCTGCATTTATCATTTGAACTAAAGCTCTCTTTACAGATCTCAATCGTTAAAGCTTAATAATTAATATTAATGTTGCAGCTGGTAGAGAAGGATTTTCAGCTGAGTACAAGTTTTTGTTGACAACAAGATATTTGATTACAAATCTGATAACTTGATTTCTATAATTTTCGAGTTGTACATATGATATCTTAAAGCATGGCTTTCAAGCTCGATCAACCAAACACAATAAGATGGAGTGCTGAATTGGTTGCAGTCTTCCATTCTTTTACTTGAAAACTCATTAGTTGCTTATTAATGGCTTTCTCATTTGGCAGTGTTGGAACTTGGAACTTATCATAACATAGGACGAGGTTTATAATGTTTACCTGATCCAGTATAATCCAAATTTTCATATGTGGGAAAAATTCTGAACAAAGACTGCAACTGCAACCATGACATTCATAATGCTCAAACTAAGTTTTTTAATGAATCCTAGAATCCTTGTGATTGAGAAACGTATATATATGTAAAGTATAATTATTTGATGACTGATAAATAAGCTTCTTCTTTTTTCTTGTTCAAGTAGGCTGCTGTTGATTCCATTGGCTGGATTGGCACATAAAATATAAATCAGTTTATACATGCCATGCAGCTACTTTGATATGTAGCTGTGGTTTTATGTTGTACCTGCTTTAATGATCTAGGGTAAGTCTTAATCTCTTTATTGCTTTGTTCAAATTTAGGAGTTGCCTTCCTGAAAGATACTCCAGAGGGTACTTATGACGCAGTTATTGTGGATTCATCTGACCCTATAGGTAAGCATTGCAGATTCCTTGCTTTCTTTATTGCTTTTTGTGGAGTCTTTCATAATTCATTTATCTGCTCGAGCAGGCCCTGCTCAAGAACTTTTTGAGAAGCCTTTCTTTGAATCGGTGGCTAGAGCTCTCCGTCCAGGAGGAGTCGTCTGCACCCAGGCAGAGAGCATTTGGCTACATATGCACATAATTGAAGACATTATTTCCGCCTGTCGCCAAACTTTTAAGGGCTCTGTTAGTTATGCTTGGACAACGGTGCCTACGTACCCTAGGTATGTTTTGCCATTTTCATCACAGTCCTAGCAACTTATTTTTCTTCTTCATAATCAGATAAATAAGGGGTTTCTTTGATGTTGATCTGTGATAACAGTGGAGTAATTGGTTTCATGCTTTGCTCTACCGAGGGACCACAAGTCGATTTTCATCATCCTGTCTTCACCATAGAAGAGAATGACTACTCCAACGAATCGAAAGGACCCCTTAAGTTTTACAACTCAGAGGTATCTTGCTCTCCGAAATGTTCTTCCTGTTCCTGCTTTGTCTTTCTAATGCTTTTACCTTAGCTGATCTAGTTGTTCTGTTACAGATCCATTCGGCTGCATTTTGTCTGCCGTCTTTTGCTAAGAGAGTTATCGATTCAAAGACCAACTAGGTTTTCGCACTGCTGACTATGCCTTATTTTGGGGCAAAGCCATCAAGAAGAGATTCACTATTGTACTGCAAAATATCAAGCAACTTATTATCTACCTCTGTTTTAGCATTTGAAAATTTAGTGTTGTCTGTCTCAATGAACTTGCGGGAGCAGGTGTTGATGATAAACTATGTAATCATGCCCTCTGAATAAATAACTTTAGTCAAAATTCAATGAAATCTTAAATATTTCAACTGTCAGTAATTTGCACTTTGCAGCACCAATATTTAGAATGGTATACCGAAACATCAAAGAGAAACCAAAGCCATTGTTTCGTCCTATATTTGCTGTACAGTACAAAGTAACAGAACCATATTATCTGTTAGCATGAGTCTCCTTTTTTTTTTTTTTTTTTTTTGAAGAAATATAAGTTTGAGAGAAGTAGGTGAATTGATATGGTATCAGAAGAATTTCTTAAGAAGCAAGCTTTCAGTCTCTTGTGATAATTTAGGAGCAACTTGCTTTCAATTATTCACTGGTTCTACTTCGGGGATTTTGTCATTTAATTATTTTTATTTACAATATTTAAAAAATTAAATTGCAAAAGCCCCATTCTACTTGAAGCTTCCAAGCAATTTAATTGTTCGCAATTGACTAATAAGTGATGAGAAATAGCACATACATAGCGAGATGTAAATATTAAAAAAGGCTTGTATTACCGCGTGACAGAGGATCCCTAATCCATGCCAGGCGTGTACTAGTTAGTGAAGCAGCGTCTCAAGAAAAGATCTCATAGATGAACTCCACAAACATCAATTAAAATTGTTCGATTGATCTAAAACATTCCTAGAGAAAGAAAGACCTTAAGATCGAAATTGACCCTATCCAAATGACAGCAATGCCGAAAATGCGCTCGAAGCTTATGGAAATGCACAGGCTTCAAGAGGCCTATTTCTTGAAGCTCAACATTTGAAACGTCATCACTATTGGGGCAAAGCTCCTTGTAAACTACAAAAACATTTGACATTAGGGTGATAGGGCCACAGTTGAAGAATGAAGCATCTTCTGGTTTTCCTGCCTGCAGGAAATCAGATCAAAATAATTTAGCCCGACTCAAGGATTGTTATTTCATCATATGTGAAGAATTGTGTTCGCTGGAATTTACCCATTTGCATGAGGAGAACCTTCTGCTTTGCGGGGTGGCGATCTACTATAACTCCGAGCCCGGCCAGGTGAATAGCTGTGCCCAATATCCCCAGCAGGACTGCTGAGGAAAAGATAACACAAGTAGATTGAGCATCAATTTAGAAAAAAAAAAGCGTGGAAGTAATTGCAATAATTATGAGCGAGAGGGCAATGGTGCAACACCCATTAGCAGCACTTGCAGAATGGCGGCGGGGTGGTGACCTACTGTAGCTCCGTCTGTAGTTTAAATCAAGGTCAGTAATTTTTCACAAAAGTGAGCATGAAAATTCATATATTATTATCTCTAGAAAAAAGAAATGACAGAAGTGAAAATTTAATAATGTCCCATTAAAAACCGATACCACTATGATTCAAGCCTGACTGCCCCTATATAATATGAGCCTCTTTAATTAACTAAGTTATATCCTATTGGCCACCTCAAGAAAATTTGACTCGAATACAAGGCAATTAACATTGAGCCACGAGCATACCCGTTACCGCGTGGTGAATCTTGACGGCGATATGGTGGTGGTGATTTACTGTAGCCTCTGCCACGACGAGGTGAGTAACTAGGACGACGAGGCGACCTTCCTTGTGGACTATAGCTCCTGCCACTAAAACGTGAATATTTAAATATGTAGGATCAAAGGAAAGCAAGAGAATATATAATTGTCCTTTTGTGACATCTAAATTCAGGAATTACAATAAATCCTTTCCTCATTAATGCTACAAGGCAAGAGTTTCGGAAGAGCAATCCTCAACTTAGGTTATCGGTGCTAGCTAACATGCCGAATCTGTGATAGTAAAAAGTAGATGAGGCCAATAAGCTCATTAGCACACCACCAATCCTAATAGAAATATATCTTTGTTGCTGGCACTAGATAGGTGATTTGCCTCGCATGCAATTAGCCTGGTCTGTAAAGCTCGTAGATTGTTGAGTGTCACATCTTGGATCTTCCTCAATGTGTCGTCTATTCATAGAATGCCAGAAGATCATCTGCTTCCAGAAGAAATTGAAGAACTTAGGAATCCAACAGTATCAATTTATTCCTTTCTCTCTGACAGGTGGTGAAAACTTCATCTGGGTTTGACTACTAAGAGGGCCAATCACAAAGATAAGTTGGTCATGTAGTAGAAGAAAGAAATTTAGTAAACTTAGACCACCCTATAATGAGCTTGACATACCACTGCATGCCGTGGAAAAGGAAGCTACTATGGAATGACTGCAAGGATTACTGCTGATTCACTACAAATTTAGTGACCGACTTTCTATTTCTCTTCGATTTTCCAACTTTAAATTTTATACCCCAATCAGACAGATCACCTCTATAAAAATCTTTTACGTACCTAAACAATAAATGGTATTACTAGATGAGACTCTTCATTGAAATGTAAGCTGGATCCCTTTCGTCTAGTTGTGCAACTACACTTTTAATGGCAGTACAGACCACCTCTATAAAAATAGATATATTATAGAGTATAGACCATAGAAAAGAAGAAAACATTGCAGATCACTGATATTTAAGTTCTAACATGGTGCATCTAATCTAACAAAATGCTATAACATCCAAAATTCACTATTCCTTTTCACAAAAATACTTCAGCAAAATTTATGTGAATTGACTGAGGGAGGAGCCAAAATATATAAAGCAGATAATAATCCAAAACAGTATAATATCAAGAACTACAGTACCTGCGCCCATAGCTAGGGCTCCTACGGTATCGAGGAGGAGTACGGCTTCTACGCCTTCCACTCCCCAGTCCCCCAGGGCCAATGCGCAAGCGACACTCACGAGCAAAGTGACCAGGTTCACCACACTCATAGCAGTTTGTGTCACCGCCACCGCCACCGCCTCCACCACCACGCCCACGCCCACCACGACTACCACCAACACTTTTAGAATTGTGAGAAAGCTCAACACGCCAACCATGTTTCCCTTACATTGAAAGAAGAGAATAGCTACATTAGCTACTTACAAGATACTAAGATACAACAGGCCTTGCAATTTACATATCTTGAACACAATCCACTTAAGATAATCTGGATTAAATCTTGGTATCCTACCACGTAACATTGTGTTTCATCATTAGAAAGTGAAGGTACAGTTGATTTCTTGCTTCCTTTGACTTATCTGGGTACAATCAAACTGTTGGCTTCCAAGAATTCTATTATGGTAATGGAGAAGCATCCTCATAGGCATAAGGAGAATCAAGCATGGCGATCAACAACACACACTAGTGATGTTACTGTGATTTACCTCAAATTTGTTTGCGATTCCAACAAGACAGGCAACAACCACAACAACAATAACTAAGCATTTACTCCCAACAACTTGGAGTAAGTAATACAGATACTTCTGTAGTCAGCTCTATTAAGTGAGGAAGGATTCTATGTGGATGGACCCATCGGATGCACTTGCACATCAATCACACATGTCTGAGGAACATGATCGCATGAGAAATGAGGTTCAAAGGGTCCTAGTGATAAGAATAGGCGCATTTGATGCATACAACCAATGAGGTGATGTGCATCGAACATGTACTTGAATAAACATGAATGGGATTTGCCTGCACCGAATTTGCACACCTATTTAGTATGAGGTTCTCAGTCAAATCAATAACTTGAATTATCTTATTAGGTAACCCTTAGTCAAATCAACAACTTGTATTATTTTATTAGCTAAACCTCAGTCAAATCGATAAATTGGATTAGTTTATTAGCTAAATCTCAGTCAAATCAACACCTTGTATTATTTTATTAGCTATTGTGTCATCAACTTTTTATTCCTTTTCTTAAGGTACTTCCACTTGAGCAAAATCACTCTTCAAAGATCCATTACATGGTTTTTGTTTAACATCTCCATACCAACACAATACTCAGCAGGACAAAATAAAGAACTTAGAAAGAAACAAACCTAAAGAGTTCAATTATTTGTGAGATGCAACTGTAACATCCTTTTAAAATAAAAAAAAAAGTTGTGTGACTCCAGATAGCTGACCAAAACACAAGAAAAAAACAGTAACTAAGATCTTTCTACTATCATAGAGGTTGCTTCTTTTTTTCTTTCTCCTTTTGGAGAGAGAATCAGTGCCTGCTTCAATAACCTTCTTGATAGTCACATATAAATCTTAATATGAGTCCACATCAGTACACTCCAACCAATTGTAGGAAAGTTCATGAAATGCTTCTTTCAACAGAAACCTCAGAAACAGTATCATACATATAAAGGAATAAATAGACAACTTCAGAATGGAAGGACATAAATCTGTCATAGAGAACCACATGGATAGTCTCAAACTCTCAATTATTTGGGAAAGGGTGTAGCACAATTGTTATTGTCAAAAGTCAAAAGCCATTATTATACTGAAATTTCAGTTTATAACAACTTATTAGGATTCGAAAAGAAATTCCAATGCAGCATAAAGTTTAGAATATTTTTCTTTGTCTATCTACTTTGTGGTTTGCAACGCAAAGTAAACCAAGTGTTTCACTACGTGAAATTAGTACCATTTCTATAAGCAAAAGGATATAGTCCAAAGTGGACTTCTTCTCAATCTCGTGATTTTTGCAGCACCGACAAAGGCAGCATTTCCTTAGGAAAAGCATCTCATGAGCAAAACATCCCCAATGCTGTACATTAGAAGAAAAGAGGACTAGACAACAATTCAGTTACTCGTCTTTCTACTCGAGCATCTTCCATGCCCAACATCAAAATGTTATAATGTAGGACAAATATAACTTTGATATCTAACTTATGTATGATGGATGTAGAAGATCAAGACCAGTAAAGAAAGGATTGGAACTACAGATAGAGATCAAGAACCATTGAAAAAACAAAACAAAAAATCAAGGATTACCAGAGGCAGTTCGGCAAATAGGACAATGTACCGCAAATCAAAATTCAAAAAGCCCATCAGGATACACAAAGCAAGAATAGGTTTTAGTGTTAAAACAACGGGGCTTAGCCCTCTCGATTTGTCTATTCTCACACGAAGATCTGACATGTTCATGGAATCACACCATGAAGAAAATTCAAATGACGGAGGTGATAAGGTTTACAAAAGTTAAAATTAGATTGTTACCTCACCAACCAATGTAAAAGCTTAAGCTAGTAGAGAAGAGTAGTTTTGTTGTTTTATACTCTAACAAATCATGAGATTTACTAGTTTCAACAGCCATATGATCACTGGCATTGTTTCACCTTGCTATTACAAGATTAATAGAAGTACATCTCTGAGATCATATTGAATTAATGAATTTCTATTATTCATTCCAAATGATGTCCTTCATTCTTCCCTTTAACCTTCTCCAAACTGGTCATACGGAATCTTGCATTACAAGAGGAAGGAAGAAGAGACTTCAAGGTTCAAAATGGTGTTCTAAGCCACCAATTGTTGATTCCACTTCTATCCTAAAGCTAGCTCATATTGACTAGGATATACAACTAGTCCAAATGTTATAAGGCTTCATTTGGCAAAGTGGGACAAGGGGGTTTATTCGGGATAAACCCCCCTTTATCTCAAAAATTAGTGCCAAACGGGTGTTAAAAGTGTTGGGAAAGTAAATCAAATAGACGATGTTTCTTGGGGTTAATTATATCCTAGGTCTTGGTTGGGATAAAAAAAAATGGGTTAACCCTCTTTTATCCGAAAGGAAAATTAACCAATTTGCCTTGACCAATCTTTATCCCTATTTAGATTCAGATGCTCACACTCTTAGTAACATATTAAAATATATTTGTACTAAAAATATTTTGATATGGAATGTTACTTTGTGATGCTATTTGTCATGGTGTTTATATGTAGTATAAATTATGATGAATTAAGTTAAATTTATTTTTGGCCATGAATTCTGAAATTAATCATGAGAAGATAATATATAGTTGTAAAATAAATTATAATTTATATTTAATTTTGAACCTATTTTCTTTTCTCAAAAAAAAAGGAAAAAAAATATATCTATTTACATTAAACTAGGAAAAAGGGCAATAAAGTCAATTTGATCATTTGTATCTCCTATCTCAACTATCACACCAAACACTAATTTTATCCCATATTTTCTCCAACCAAACACCCAAAAAGAAATTGGCATAAAAACTGCCTTTATATCGAGATAAGCCCTCATTTTATCGCGCTCTCAATTTTTCTTTATTTCATTGCCAACAAACAGGCCCTAAGTCTCCAATTTTGACTTAACCTTCCAAAAACCTTGGTGCAACAAGACAGTGAATCTAAGAATTACAGAAATTCTAGACTACTTTACTTAGTAAGCTTATGACAAGTGGCAAGTAGAAGTTAGCTAATCAATTCTTCTCTAACAAAAACACGTAACTTTCCCTAGTTTTAAGCTTGAATCCATCTACACTTCTTTACATATATAACAGACATAACAAACTAATCCAAATAAATACATTGAAATTTACATCTAGAGACGAATAAAGCAGATAGTTAAATTCTATTATCACATTAAACAGTCAAATCTATGTACCATCTAATGCACGGATGGCATCTGAGGCATCTCTGCGGTCATCAAATTCAATAAATGCATAACCAGGCGGTCTTCGAGCAACCCAAACACTGTATCATGTTAAAATAAAGGAAAATCAAGATCAATATCTGCAACACAATTTGGATCAAATGACTAAATAATAATTAATTACGGACAACAGACAATGTGCTAACATCAAAGCTGTGCTCAACATGAGAACTGAATCTTTCAACTTCTCATAGTAGTATGCCCATATTACATGTCATGAATAAATATATAACCTATATCAACTAATTAAGCCTACATCTCATTCCACTGGAAGTAATACATGATACTCAAAGTTGCACGCATGTCAAGCTTCACTTGTATGTGACATTTGATCCTGAATGAATAACAACTGGATTCATTTTTTCCATTTAGTCTTTTGAAGAGTAAAAGGAGTGAGTTAAATGAAGGGGCAGCCCCTTTTCCAACTACTATTCAAGAAAATAGGAATAACATCCTCTGGTGCAGCAAAATACACAACTTCCCGTGTGGTTCATTCCATGCTACATCCACAATAATTACACATGATAATACTTATAAATCTGGATAATTTATTTAATATAATATTTGACAGATTAATATTAAATACATAACCCAGTTTCTACAACTAGAACATTTGGTTTCCGCCACAGACGATCCAAAACGGGGGTTGAAATCTTGTTTTCAGTGAAAACCACTCAAGGAATGATAGTTTTAGAGTACTGCCACAAGTCAGAGAAACTTAGCTTATGAGCCCACTTTTTTCACATATCAATAGTTCTGGCTATTCCATAATTTCCATTATACTTTTTGATCTCTCTTACAAACAAGGACACAAAATCACCTATATTATTTAAAAAAAAGAACATCATATTATTATCTGATTATCATGAAACTTGTGTTTATGAGCTTCTCCCAGGTTTTTTATTTTTTCAATGTTTTAGAATTCTAGATACTTCTCAACTGAAATTTAAAACTTTAAAAAAACTGAACCTGTTATTTTAGGCCTTATCAACAACATAGAGAACGAGATTCACAGGAACAAAGGATTGACATTGCAGCTTTTGTTTCAGTTACGGTCACAAAAACTCAGATAATGTTTCATATTTGCAGCTGGATTCAACCATTCAGCTCCAGCTTAGAATGTTCCACTTCGCTCCCTTTTTAGGGTATGAAAATTTTTAAGAAAAATCAGAAAATATAAAAGACAAAAAGCAAAAGGTTTTACAAATATAGAAATTTGGGAAAGCAGATGTTACTCAATAAAGTCACTGCATACCACAGAGAACTTGGGGGGTTGGTCATGCAAGTACTTTTGCAACGATAACAGAAGCCATTGCAGATGGGACGATATTGTTATAGCTGCAACAATTTTAAAGGGCAAGGAGATAGAAGGAGAAAACCAAAAGTAAAGAATTGCAGCAAATGTACACATCTGGTCAGAGATTACAATTGGTAAGAGAGCAGATCTATGGGTTTTGCTCTTTTGAGGAATGTAGAGAGACGATGATAGCTAAACAATAACACTTAGTTTCTTGAGCTGGATTTGGACGGAAATCTAGTGGAAAAATGAATTTAGATGTCTGGCCCATAATTTAAAAGCAGACCAGAAATTACAAACATAGTTGGTATAAAATGGAATATGGTCGTCTAAGCACAGACTAACTTGAAATCACATATATAGTTTGCTTCCAATGCACTGCAATATATCCTATGGAGGGTGTTTGTCAGCCCTAGACTACCCAACTGATAACAGCTCCAGGCTGACATCTTATATATCTATTCTCATGCAAGTCGATGACAGAGAACAGGCTACAGAAGTCATATTTCTTACAGTCCTCACAACATAGAACTGCGCCCTTAACAACAACAAAACGGCCACAGAAGTAGCTTGTGCATCCATCTAGCAGGCAACACAAAGAAAAACAACCTAAGATGTTTAATAAATCAACATTTTGATCATCTTGGTACCTAGATGCAATTCTAGGTATAGAGGACTGAAATCTTTTATGGAGCTTACATGCTTAAAATTCAGAACACTCCATGTACGTGAAAATTATAATATGGGCAAAGTACAAAAAAATTAATGTTTAACCAACAGGCACTAATTACAATACCATTTAATTCTAAAAAAGGCCAGACAAGAGATAATTAAACATCCTATGTCAAACTGTAATAGATCAAGCACAAATCCTAGTCTACTCTGTAATGATTAAACAGATGCTTGTAATATATGAACTTTCTTTGTTATTTGATTGATAAAGCCCACCTTTTTGAACAAATTGCATTAAATTGTTTCACTATATTCTGAAAAGGCATTTTGTTAGCTAGTAGAATAGAACATTGTAGGAAACAATAAATTTTAAAAAAGAAATTAAAAATATTTGCAGATGACATTGAGAAACTTGCAATTTCTCACACGATTCTGAAAACACTAAAGTATATGAATGTACAAGATTACCTTCTAATAACCCCATAATCTCGAAATTCATCTTCTAGCTCCCTTTCAGAGACTCTTGCATCCAAATTCCCAACATAAACTTTGGCCATTGCCTTGTAATATGTTACAGCAACCTAAACATAAAGATGAAAATTTGATCTTATTAAAGCAGAAGTGCACCAGTAATTTCAGTTAGTACCAAGCATGAAGCAGATAATTTACTGGTTGTCTCAAACTGGTTATTCTCTAAAACGCATCTAGCCAATAATATTTTTTAGTATTTTTAACACTTCTTTTTTGGCACGGGAAGTCAGCAAAGTATCTGTAACCAAAACGCGAATTTAGTGAAACAAATAAATATTTAATTTCGTTACTAAAACTGAGTACAGTCATGCCATAGTCTAATAGTAGTACATGGTAAAGAAATAATTTAAAGTGCTAAAAGAAGTAGTCAAAATCTTAGGACACCCTAGGTTAGCACTGACCGGAAACAGAAATAAGATGGACAACCTAGTTAAACTTCACAATCTTAACTAGTTAAGCTAAACAAAGGTCATCTCCCTCTCTCTTCCTCTCTCTTTCCATCTCTATCTTTGATTCTTAGCTACTACAGCAGCTCCCCACGTCTCGGGCAGCCGCTTCACCAATGGCAGGGAGAGGGAGAGATGGACAGAGATAGAGAAAGGGAAAATGTAACCAAAGAAAAGAAAGACTCACGAGTTCTCGTTGCCGGAATCCCCTCGCCGGAGGTCGCCACTGCCGGATCGGAGAGAGAGAGAGAGCGCGCGTCAGAGGGGAGAGGGGGGAAGAGAGATTTAGGGTTTGGGAGGGAGAGGAGGAAATCGCATCGAACTTCAATTATGTACCGTGGGTTTCGGGCCCGAGTCGGATCTCGTCTGAGACAAACCGGATCCAACCCGATTAGCTGCTCATTTGTTTCACCTGTTTCTCGGTACCACGTTCTAATTACGGAGTTTAGGGTTTTGCTTGTATACCTTCCTAAATATCATATTTGAGTGAATAAATACCTTCTAAAACCTATTATTTTTTAATACATGCACTTCTAATTACTTTAAAACAATAATGATATTTTAACACTTTACTTTATAAAATTTATTAAAATTTAATACCCCACAAAAATAACAACTCAAATTATAGGCGAAGAAAGAGGTGGGCAAAGACGAACATCCCAAACAAAATTAGAGGAAGAGGATTAGGTTCATGGAACATCGGCTTAAATAGTACTAGTTTAGGTATTAGACTATTAGTTAATTAGCTTTAATTTAGTATCTATGAAGAAAATAATAGGAAAAAAATGTTTTGAAGGGTAAATTAAATAGTGTCTCACTAAATATTAATGCCGATTAAATTATATATACTAAAGAGCAATATAATAATAAGAATTATTAAATTTTTAGGGAGATAAATATAGCATAGGAAATTGAGTCACATCATAGCAGCAATGATCCAAATCTTTTTACTTTTTTCATCCTTTTGCTGAAGTAAATCTTTATTCAAATGAAAATGATTGAGATGAGAATATATTCAGGATTCAAGCTCAGCCTTAATAAGGCTCAAAAACAAAAGGTATATATGTTATTGCAGCTACCTATTGATCCAATGTTTGATACATGACATACATATTACCTAACTTGAGTTATGATATAGTTTTGATTTGGTTGGTGTATAAGTTTTGCATGGTATAGCCCATCTGTCAAAAACTCACTTCTCTTTTTTTGGCTCATTTATATGGAAGAAAATAATGATAGTAATAACAAAACTATTCTTATCAATTAACCTTGATTCATAGCAACACCAGAAATTAATCCAACTCTCTTTTTCGATATGCTAATCATAGAACCCAATCTCGTCCGCCATCGGCACAATTTTAAATGAGAAATCTCTAATTTTTATTCTAAATGAGTAGAATGTTTTATTCTAAATATAAAACATTGAAGTCATCAACATTTTATTCATATTGATATTTTTTTCTCGTATATATACTCTTTAAAAATCTCTAATTTGCTTGTATGATATTTCTACTTCCTACTCTCAAAACACACAATTTTGCTTTTATATATATATATATATATATATATATATATAATATTTATGCCTTGCTTGGTTTATACATAAAGTTTTTCAATAATAACTTTATGCGCATAGCTTATTTACTTTGAATAAGTTTATAAAAAAATTATAGTTAATGCTAATCACAAATAAATGTGTTAATTGTATTAAAAAATTTGCTTAGAAAATGTGCACAATTTTATCACTTATTTTACACATGATAACATTTTATACATAACTTGTCAAGTGACTACTCATATAACTAAAGATTTAATTAATATATACATGAGTAAGTGTTTGATTGCAAAATATATTTAAGAAAGTTATAATTCACGAATAACCCTTTTGAGTTAACTAACCTTTAGAGTTTTAAATAATTAAAAATATAAAAAACAAAAGTGTTCTTATTTTAGATTTTAAGTATTTCTTTTAGTTAAATATATTTTTGTCTTTTCCCATTTAATTATTCAAACTTAATATGAAGAACGACTGGAAGGGTATTTTGTCATAACTCAACCCGATCCCGAAATTAGTTCGACCCGACCCGACCCGACCCGATTCGACTCGACTCGAAAGCCGAAGCTTCTCTTATTACCTCGTAATTCATAATCCGAACCAGTAACCCGACCAGAAGGCTTATATTATTATTATTATTATTATTATTATTATTATTATTATTATTATTATATTTTCTTTCAGGATCTCTTTCTATAACAGACTCCAATTCCTATATTTTATTTTATTTTTACCTGCCTTTCTACGCTGCAGAGATGCAAGCAAATAAGAGATTTGTTAAGGGTATACCTGCAAAAATAACATTACTGTCGTTCTAGTAAATTGCCGTGAGTGGATCAAACCGGCGAATCCTCTTTCTTCCTCTGGATCTTCTCTCAGGGTCGCCTAATCTACTCTCCACCGACGTCGACGGTGGCTGTGGTGGCGGCGCTCGATTGAAAGGTTCCGGAAAAGGTTTGTTATTTACATACGCTTGTCAATTCTTTGCCACCCACTCTAAAGATCTGCGAAGATCAAGTCAGGATCTCGTTTTGATGTTTTTCTGATGTTCCTTCATCGATATTATCATAACTTGAATTTTATCCTTTACCTTCTTGCAAGATCCATGATGGAGACAGACTCTACCGTTGAGATACAAGACCATCAAAAGCAAGGATTTGACCTGGGGATATTTGTTGGAGATCTGGCTCTTGACGAGGATGCAAGCAGGTTTGACCTCTCCAGTTTAATCTCTGGTGGATTATGCAGGATTTGATTTTTCTCTTCATTTTGCTTTAAGATTGAATTTTATCATTGCCCTCATTAGATTTATGCTTTATTGCCTCCATTATACCTGTCATTCTTCTTGTTTGTTGGTTGCTTACAGATCTGTTTTTGTTTTCTTTAATGTAGTGATGATGCATCATTGGAGGGGCTGCAAGACGAACTTGAGGAGTGTAAGAATGATAGTGTAAGTAGCTTTTACCAGGACACTTTTGAATAGTAGTTTAACACACGATCTCGATCTCGTATTACCTATTTAGTGTACACATTGATAATACAGACGCTGTTTTTGGAGAAAGTAACTTTCTCCTGCTTGCTGCTTAGTCTTCTGTTTATAGCATTGTAGTTTGCCAGTCCTGATCATGGAATCCCTATTCAAAATTTCTTTTCAATTTTTAACAATCATGTAAGGATTAAGGAGCTTCTATCAGTGATAAATATGCCTTGTGGTCTAGTATCTTGTGAAATCAATCATTAATAGTTACATTAGATTGCATTTCTTTCTAGAATCTTAAATTATGATGGTGATTATGATGATGAGAAAAACTTCCTAATTTAGGTCTCAGGTACTCTCTATCTCAAATAATAACAATGATTTTTTATTGCCTGGCTATGTGTTGAATTGGGTTATAGTTGGTGAACGTATGCTGGAGTATGATTCTACTCTATCAGAACTGAGAACTTAGAAGCTGCTATTCATGTCTATTAGGAATTAGGAAAAGGATGCTGTCTAACTTTGCAAACACAAATATAGAGGGTACTTAAACTACCATGACAGAAACTGTTGAGTCTAGGGAATTAAATACTATTATGAACTCATGCAGTTGGATGGAAAGTTCTTCTATAGTTGTGGTTTGTCAATCAAGGTCTACTCTTTTCCATATTTCACCCTGAATTTTGTGCTAATGAATCCTGCCACTCCATACTTAGCAAGAAATGGATGTAGCCATGCATTATGTTGTAGAAATACCTGTTCTATCCAATCAAGAAATTCATGTAACTGTTACTCTGCTGGATAATTTAGTTTACATCGATGGCTGACTCCCTTAATTTTATATTAAAATGGCTGTTGCCATTCGATGTTAGCATGCCATCAGAGATACTCTAGGCTTATCTTTTAGCACTACACCTGCTTCACTGGACTTCACACTTAATATGCTACTCTTGCTCTGTTGGAAATGTCTGTCGACAATCATCCAGTATTTTCTGTCATCATGTGAGCCATCAATTCTTCCAGGAAAGCTATATGTAACAATCGATTCTATACTCTTATATGTTCAAATGTGGATGTGTAACCAACTACACAGAGCTGAATAATATTGAAGACTTTATGTTAAGGTTCTATACATGACCAATCTTCCACTTTGCTCTTATATGCCTTTGGACCAATTTGGGATTGACCACAAGTCTTTCTGTGCTGATTCGTGCCATCCGACATCAGAGATGGGGCCCTCCTCTCACTCCACCAAAATCTTCTTTGTCTCTCTTTTTATGTACTTCACATTGAATGGCAACTGTAATTCTGTCATGTATGACAGTTGGATATCATGATTAAATTGTTGACGGGCTTAATAAATGGCAAAGATAATGGCATCATAAAGACAATGTCTTTCACGAAAGTTGTTGGATACAAACTCTCCCTGCTAAAAAAAAAACTAAGAGAGGCTGTTATAGTTTGTATATTTTACTCTATTTCTTAATACATTTTCTTTAACAAATTTTTTTAATGAATTTTTATCATATAGGAAGTTGCAAACATACTTGCTGAAGGAACAAAACTACGGGAATACACAAAGGGTGTTGAAAACAATGTTCGCCAGGTTGAATTGGACTCAATACAGGTTGTTAATTTATTCAGATGCTTTTCTGTCATTTTATATCTTACATGCAATAAGAATATCCTACATCAGGGATAGCAATTATAAGTTGTCGTTTTTGTTTGACAACAAAGAAAGGTTCTTTTTTATTACATCTACACTGAAGTATAGCTGAAAGATATATATATATATATTTTTTAATCCTCATACATTATGGCAGCTTTGAGTTTTGATATCATTGCTATTCAAATTATCCATGAGTTTTGATTTCTTAATTGTTGTATCCTTATTTATCATGCTACTTTTCTTTTTCTGACATCTACTGACTGGAATTTTATATGACTGATCAATTGATGGAAATATACTGCTTTTGTAATCTCTGTTAAATTTGGCTTAAGTTAATTGCCTACAGAATCATATACCACATTGAGAGTTCTGAGAAATAGCTAATTCTGAATGGAACTTTTTTGTTTTGATTTTAAAATAGTTCAGGAGAGAGAAGTTTTGATGCAATGTCTGTACAATACACTGAAGGTGTATTTAAGCCAGAAGGACAAAGTATTGGTGCTTTCATGTCATTTTATACTTACAACTTACTGACAAGTACAAATTGAGGTCTTTTTTTGCAATTTTATTGCTGATGGTATTTAGAAAGCAACATTACTCTCAATAGAAACCCCCTTAATCATGAGAAACAAATTTGGAAGATGTTGCAGCCACATAATCTGTATTCTACTCAATGAAAAAGTTTCTATTGTATACGTTGGTTGAAGCTGTTACCTTTGCTCAAGACCTTGTCAATGCAGTTATGTAAATATTTTTAAATATATGCTTATAACCATTTTAGGTTTGAAGAACTTGTTGACATACTTCGTTGGTAGTATGAATCAGAGAGTTTGTCATGTACAGAATATTTGATAGCATAAGGTTTGCAGACATATATCACAATTTTTTTTTATATGACACCACCTAATTGGCATTTCAAATTTAGCATAATGAATGATTTATAGATTTTTCTATTCGTACTTTGTACTCTATAACAGATTTGTCTTCCTTCCAGTTTCTTTTGTTTGTGGAGAAGCTATTTAGTTGGATCTCTTGAATAATTGTGAAGAAAGTAGTGATTCTCAAACATATCAGCCTTCTACTAGGAGGGATTTGTTTTTAATATATGCTTTTCTAATTTAATGTAAATTTGTGCTGTTTTGCTTCATTACATTTACAAGTTAGATTTATGTTTTGATCTTGCAGGATTACATCAAAGAAAGTGAAAACTTAGTTTCATTGCATGATCAAATTCTAGACTGTGACAATATTTTGTCTCAAATGGAAGCACTTCTTAGTGGATTTCAGGTAGATTTCTTTGTTGACATTCTAAATGTTCAAACAGGTGCTTTATAGACATTTTTTTTACTGAAAGGCTCACAAAAATGTGCCCATTTGAAACAAAATCCAAGCTAAGTACCCTCAAGTGCAAGCTCAGCCAGCGTAGAGTATAGACATATTTTTTTATATGGTAATATTGTGAAATACTGAATTTTTTTGTCTCAGAATTGTGAGTTGTTATGTGGATTTGCCTACTAGGCTTCTATCATGTTCCATCAACAATTGTTTGAAAGGAGTTCGAAAATTTAAATGCTTTTATTATTTTTTTGTTGTCACAGAATAATGCTATTGTATTGCACAGAAAGAGCATCAATTGATGGCTCATCACTGTTCTACTGCATGCTTATTATACTAGGAACTTTCTGGGAGATACAATTAAGCTGCAAAGAATTGTGCTTAAAGTTTGTTACTGGTTCTTATTCCTCATTCTGTAGTTATGTAGCTTTAGAATTTTTGAAGTTCTATCAGGAAGCTTTTGGTTGTTTGTATTTATTCTTTTTAAATATGCTGCCATGCAACAAAAACACATAATATTCATTACAGTATGTAGTAGTACTTGTACGGAGGATTACTTATGCCCTTATAATGTGAAACATATCACTGTACTAAAATTTGAAATTGTTAATTTATTGCGATCTAATTTAGTTGTTTGTTTGTAATCTTTTTAAATATTCTATCATGCAAAAAGACATAATATTCAATTATGGTACGTGGTAGTACTTGTATGCCCTTATCATGTGAAGACATATCATGTTTTGAAAATTGAAATTGTTAATTTTGTCATGATCTAATTTGTCTAACTGTATGGTTAGACGAGCTATATGAGCTAACGTTGAGAAGTAAAATCATTCAGATTTCAGAATACCCATAACTGAACATAATTTTTCATTCAAGTGCCAAAATATCTTATTGTCGATTCATCTTTGCATCTTTGAGCATCTGCTGATAGTTCCTATCCAACAATTTCTTCCCATATTTCTGCATGGATTTTGTTTGATAGTTCTAAATTCCTGCATATTACTTTTGTAATTTGTTCAGTGATGCTTCTTTCTAAATGATAAGCCACTTATTTATTTTGTCAGCTATCTGTCAAATTATAAAAAAAATCAGATTTCTTTGTTGTAGGCGGAGATTGGTTCGATAAGCTCAGAGATAAAAGTTCTTCAGGAGAAATCCATGGACATGGGCTTAAAGTTAAAAAACCGTAAGGTCTGGACTATTTCATGATTTTCATCTATAATAAGCTCTGTCCATATACGTGCAATATAATTACTCAGCTTAATATATTGGTCAAGGGAGTAGCTCATCTATATAGCTATGTTCATATTTCTGCAAATCAGTAACTTTCTCATTCAAATCTGATTGCTCATTATTTATCTTTTATTCATCATTTTTATCATCACTTTTCCTTATATGATTCTAAATTTTGTCCTTAATATTGCAGGCAGCGGAGTCAAAATTGTCAAAATTTGTAGAAGACATTGTAGTTCCTCCAAGGATGGTTGACATACTTGTTGATGGAGAGGTTGTCACTTGTTCTGATTGTTCTATTTAATATTTCTGTTCACCAAGCTTTGGAGTATAGTCGTGTGCTTCTGATCAGCATATTCATCTTGTCTTTGTCTCTCTTCCTTCTCAATTTTTTGTTCACTAGATTTTTAGTAATTTCTAGTAATTGATCAGATGAGAGCTTCTATGGACTAACATTGTTGATGCTGAGTGTAGTCATACTCTGTTACTATATGAAGTAATTTATTCTGATCATTGGATCTGAGCTAGTTGATACTTGATAGAACAACTCTCATGGATGTTCCTTCTTTAAGAAAAAACGTAAGATACCATACGGGGAGGCCTGACTGAAGTTGCACAGGCCCATTAATTGAATTTGCTGTTAAACACTCAGTCATCCTAAATGTACTATGTGTGATCCTGCATGACTTGTTTAATTATTTATATTTTTAAGCATTTCTTGGAGTATGTCCTAGGAATATATCATGCTACTTTTGTATACAATTTTATTTCCCATCTAATTTTTTTGTTTTCTTTGGGTGGATGTCGACTTTGTTTTAGTTTTTGCTGCAATTTATTTTTATAAAGCAAAATTGAAATCTTTCAGGTGTACTTGTTCAATTATTTGTACATCTGAACATTATTGTAGACTTGTAGTTATTTGTTGAGTAAATATCGACTTAATCTGTTTAACTCAATGCTGCACTGAAGGACATGATATGGGTTTTCTACACAATCTTTAGGTTATGTATATATAGTCATACAGAGGTATGCAGGTATAAAGAAAATCTGTTGGTTTGTCTAGAATGTGGACATCCAGAAAAAGGTTTTGTGTTTTCTTTTTTTAGTATCAATTGTGATATCCTCTGCAATCTGAGTAGGCATTGATTATGTGCCTAATTCTAAATCTATCTATGTTGGGTTATGTTTATAAAATTTGTTCTAGAAGTATCATGGCATTTTACTGGCACTCTAGCTAAATTAAAATTTTCTTTTGAGGTCACTAAGATATCATCATACTTGATGATTTATGCAGGTAAATGATGAATACATGAGGACACTGGAGATCCTGAGCAAAAAGTTGAAATTTGTGGAGGCTGACTCGATGGTTAAATCGTCGAAAGCTCTAAAAGATGTTCAACCTGAACTTGAAAGGCTTCGGCAAAAAGGAATCTCAAAGGTCCAAATGATTGCCATCTCACTTATTTGCAATCCTTTTCCAAAATTGCATAAATGTCCATACCATAATATAAATTGTGAGATTATGTTTCTTTACTTACCCTTTTGTGCTAATTCATTTAATTTTGGCACTTTTGCAACTCAATATCTTATCACATTTTGAGGTTTATATTGAGATAATATAATGCTATGGATATTTCAACTGGTCTTGTTAACATAGAATATTGATGTATGCTGCATACTCTTTTCGCCAAGTGTTGATCCTTGGATATTTACAAATAGAAAAAGGAAATTTAGATCTTTCATCATTTATTCCCCTAAATTACTCTCCTAATGGACATTTGCCTGTAATGGTAAGAAATGTTGCCTGTTGTTAAAATCCTTGGTGCCTTCAGATTTGATTTGCTGACATAAGAATCAGAGACAAGGTCTATCGGATTGTGTTTCTGCTACTCCTGCAATTTTCTCATTCCCATTTTGTGGATCTTTTTTCTCCATTCATTTTTATTTAGTGCTTTCGTTTGTGTCAAATCAAATGCTATCATATGTTGCTTACTAATTCCCTTTATAATAGTTTTGGTCTTCCCTGCCTCTTAAGGAAGCTTCAATTTGGACAAAGTTACTCCTTCGTAGTGGTGCACTATATGGTCTCCTTTGGACATGTCCAGAGTCCAGACCATCTAAATCTAAATTTCTCCTCAATGGATGCTACACTTAAACTTTTGTCGGATACTATCTTTACTTGCCCAGTTGCCCTACATGAATTAGGAGTCAGTACAATAGTTTTGGATCTGCTGCATTTTTATTAAGTTATCTTGTTACTTATATTTAGTACTCAGGCATCATGATTATTTCACAAGAGCTAACTTCATGGAATTGTTATTTCACTTTCAGGTGTTTGATTTTATTGTTCAGAAGCTCTATGCTTTGAGAAAACCCAAAACAAATATTCAGATTCTACAACAAAGTGTGCTTCTAAAGTACAAGTAAGTTGTACTTATCATTTGTAAAATTCATTCTCTTGATGCTCCTGTGCATTGTTGTTGTCTTAAGAAATGTAAACGTATGTGGTTGCAAGTTTGTTTCACATTGTTTACTACTAAACAGTTGCTGTGACTGACAAGAGGCAATAACTATTTTCAAAGTTAGTTTCATGTAAACTACTGCAACTTTTTTAGATTCTGAGATTTCCTCTGTTCTGTACCAGTATTATTACTATGCATTTCGCTGGGAGCCTATTATGCTGCTTCTTACTAGTTAACATATTTTGGCAGTTTTCTTTCTAGCAACCTATATTAATATTTACCAAAAATTAAGAAATCATTTTACGAGGAGGAAGCGATGATGCTATCCGTGTTGGAAGGAAATCATTTATCTTGGAGGCAAACTTAAGCTCAGGCTAAGTGATGTCCATCATGGATAAGTTTTGAACTGAGTAGGAGAGAGGGTAATCATAGCTAATCTCTACTGACCTGTGATTAGTGGGATTTTCATGGAATCATAGAATTGGCCTTAACCTAGATAAATCCACTTTTTAACCCCCAACCTTTTACGAACCATCATTTAGTTTCTATATTGACCATCACTTGACCAACCATGTCTTGAAAATATTTTTTCGTTGCATTTTAATTAACTCTGACTAAGGTCTCTCTCTAAAGTGCAATTGGATAAACCCAACAATTTTTATAGGTTGGATTCAACATATTTGTTTACAATTTAGACCCAAACAAGTTGGGTTATATTTAATAACCAAGAAAATTTTCCTGGCCGGTGATATCTATATTTTTTTTGAAGAAAATATTTCAGACCTTTTCTACTTTATTGACATTTTTCTGTTAATAGCCCCATGGTATTTGAAGATCAAATGCATATATGTGGTTAATTCTCTTAATTTTATGTTTGCAGGTATGTGATTCTTTTCCTTAAGCAACATGGAAAGGAGATCTATGCTGAGGTCCGTGCAGCATATATTGATACAATGAACAAGGTGAGTGTCCCTTCATCCATATTAGTTTCAGATGCAAAGATATCTTTAATAATATTTGAGACTGCGAATGTGGTACACGACAAGACAAAAGTTGATACCTTAGGTTTTTTTATCCCTGTAGCATCATGTAATTAATTCTATCTGGTTATCTATAATTTGGAATACAGAATTCTATCTTTAGCTCCATCAGAGAAGTTTGTCTTGTTTATTCTTGCACGATTGCATTCAAGTCTTAAATTCATGTGAAAATTTGTTCTGTTTTGGACTGTCTAAAATCTAAATCCTTATGGATATGATAACTTCTGTGACTGCAATTAATTTCTTCTGTTTTCTTTTTGGAGTACTACCTTCCCATCTGAGTAAACTGGATTTTTATTTTTGTATTTGTGCATATAAGTATCTGCCAATTGGTTTCAGAATTTTCGTTAACCTCTTTCTTCATAACATTTTCCAGGTCCTAAGTGCACATTTTCGTGCATATATACAAGCATTGGAGAAACTGCAACTGGATATAGCAACATCAACTGATCTAATTGGAGTGGAGACTAGGAGCGCAAGCCTTTTTTCAAGAGGAAGAGAGCCTCTGAAGCCTCGTTCTTCAGTTTTCGCACTAGGTGAAAGAATAAACATTTTAAAGGTAGTTCATGACTAGTTTCTTTGCATAGTTTTTTGTCATATATCATGATCTAGAGTTTTAATCTGTCAATTAGCTGGAGTAAGCTTGTATAGCATGTAAAAATATAGGTTGCATCAATGAATCACAAGTATTAGAATATCAAATGTTTTAGTTAAATTATAATTTCCATTATAGAAATGATGCATTATTATGTTTCCTTTCGAGTACTAATGCTCATTGAAATATATGCATGGCTTCTGCTTTTATATGCTTGGGTTCATCTTAATCTACCGTGGTTATGTTCTATGTTCTATTTCTAGTTTAGAAGTGTGTGCACTTAAATCTTTGTTTGTCTTCTCACCCGTGCATATTTTTACTTTTGTTGCACTTAGTAGAAAACCTATGGTTGGGCAATCAAAATAATCGCCTCTTGCTCTGGATTGCTTGTTATGTGGTAATATCAACGATGGCCATGCTACAAGCATAGACCATGCCGACCACTAGTCGGCACGTGCCGTGGCACTTGCTAACTTGTCGTAAGAGAGGAAGAAAAAAGGTAAGAGACTACTCACCTTCACTCTTCACCGCTTGCCGTCCCTGGCTTGCCATTAGTTGCTTGCCAAGTTGTCGTTGCTGGTCGTCGAATCCGGATTAGCAACTTAAGTTTTTAATTGACCGACCCAACTCTCTCTCACTCTGGCTAAGGCACCCGACGGGGGTGTGAGTGGCGCAAGCTTGGGCGGCAATAAGCGATGACAGCAAGCTCAACGATAAAGTAGATATAGAGCAGTGAAGCTACTAGGAGGGGTGCCGTGCAGCACCCCTCGTGCCATGTGCTGGTAAGCCGTCGGCACGGCAAATGCCGACTGGCACATTCTGTGCTGGTCATTACGATCATTTATGGGTAATATAGTTTGCTGGAGTTTTAACTACCATCCAATAGTCCCTTTTTAGGTATCTTTGAAAAAATAATGCCTTTGAATGATTAATCACTTGCATGATGTTGGTGTACCTTCAACTAATGTTATGAAACATTTGGAGTGGGGGTTATTACTGGGCTCATTGGTAAATGTTATGTCCAGCTGCCACTATAAATTGTAACATGTTATTTAAGGCCAAAATAGACTCTAATGTCTTCTTCATCTTAACTTAATCCGAGGATATGAGTATATTTTTACTTAACAACCTTAATACATCCTTGCTTCTAGATCCTAGATAAATTCTATATATGTAAACTTATATTTTATGTTCTCCATGAAGTTAAGTTATTTGAATACCATCTTATTTTTATTATAATTATTCTACATATAGTTTATCTTTTTTGGCAGGACTTGGACTTTGATATATGTAATTTGCAAACCCAAAGTTCACTGTAGTATCTTTTATAGTTACTTCACATTTGAGCCAGCCAAGATGCTATTTCATCAAACATCTCTTGTCATTTCTTAAGTTTGTTACTTGCTAATGATGTTTTAACAGAGTATTTTATGGGGCATATTGCCTATATAAAATCCTTTGATCAAGAGGCCAAAATATGTAGCATACTGGTTGTTAACTTTAAGTCTTTAACCTTGTTCTTGCTTAATTTCTGCACTTAACTGAGGTTTTCTGATGAAGAGGTCATTTACATGTTGCTGCCTTTACTTGCAATGTATGTCTAGGTCTGTGAAAGTTAAGTATTTGGTATATGAAGGAATAAGGATAATACCATATGATGATGTTCCATTTATGACTTGAACTTGTTGTTTCCAGGAAATTGATCAACCAGCATTGATACCACATATAGCTGAAGCTAACTCTCTAAAATATCCCTATGAAGTTCTGTTCAGGAGCTTGCACAAGCTTCTGATGGACACTGCTACTTCAGAGTAAGCATCAGTGGGGTTTTTCACTATATTATTTGTATTATTCATGGATAATGTGTTAATTATTTGCATAATATACTTCTCTCATACAGGTACCTTTTCTGTGAGGATTTCTTTGGGGAGGAATCTATATTTCAAGAGATATTTGCAGGTATATTGATTACTTTGTCATGTTTGTGAAGATACTTGCAGGTATATCTTCTAGCGGACCTCAAATAGTTGGTTTGAAAGTGTTGGTTATTGTTTCTTTTCATATTTAATTTGGTCAGTCATAATACATTATTTACCTTTGAAAGGCTGTTTGATACTTTGATACCACCGTTTGGATTAGTCTTCCTTCAGTCATCAAACTAGGCACATTTACATGATCCAGCTGTGAATATTTAGTTTGCCAGAATATATATGATGACAATATAATGCACTAGCCTAGCAGGAAAAACAAATTGCATATGATGCATAAGTGAATTTGTGTGGTATTTACCATACTGTGCACTCATAAAACGTGACTCAGATAATACAATCGGTGATAAATAATTAAATTTCTTACATCAATATTATGTGGGCCCAGAATGTTATACATATCTACTTTGTCAATGCTAAAATTACCATAGAATGAGGAAATTTGTTGTTACTGTGAATTACAAAGTAATGCAATACATTTTCTTTCTTTCTTTTTTCTTCAGGACCATTTCTAGCTATAGATGAACATTTCGACACAGTCCTTCCAAATTGTTATGATGCGATAGGTTTAATGCTTATGATCCGTATAATTCACCAACACCAGGTATGGTTTTGCCTTAATGTTATGTAGTTGTAGTTGCTGCGAAAAGTTTATTTACCTTGAATTGAATGTGTTCCTAGTTCCTACAGTGTATTCATCATTAGTCTTGTTTCCATGTTTTGTCTCCAACATCTTTTCTGTTTCCTTCTAGGTCTAGGAAAGATTATTTCATATGCACAAAGCTGTTGTCATTTTTCATTGAGTATCAAGAAGCACTGTAGTTTGCAACGACATCCATCAATTGCCCTTTCCTCAGTTTGTTTTCTGATCATGCAGCTAATGTTATAGTTCACTGGTTGATTCTATCTAGGGGTGTAGACAAGCCGAGCTTGATTGAGCTTAGCTCTGATCAAGCTTGAATGAAATTAATTTTGAGCTTATATTTGTAATCAAACTTGAATTAAAATATTTTAGTTTGAGCTAATTTCGAGCTCGAGCATGAACAAGCCGATCAATAAGCAATTTCAAGCTTTAATCAATTCAAGCTAAATTTCGAGTCTAATCAAGTTTGAATTAAATTAAACTTGATTTAAGCTTGAATCAAACTTAAAATAAGGTCTATTTCAAAAATATAAACTAATAGAGATATTCATGTATTTAAAAAATATATGATAAGATCTAGAACTGAACTCTATAAGATCATAAAACATAACAATCCACTTAAGTAAATTTTAGAATATAACAAAATTATATATATATATATATAATTTTGAGCCTCATCGAGCCTATTTGATTGAGTCAGCTCATAATCAAGCTTAGCTTGAAATTTTTTTCAAGCCTACTTTGAAGATCAAGCTTGACTTAAAATTATTTCCAAGCCGAGCTTAAGCTGGCTTGATTATTTTGACAGTTCCAATGCTATCATATAATCCTACTAGAGTGTAGCTCAGAACCATTCTGTGGATTACCATATCTGAAAAGTTCAGCTATTCATCAATTTGTACTATATATAAGGATACCTTTGTTCTGGACAGGCTGATTATAGTCGATCAAACTTCTGTACAATGAAAAGCTTGGATAACAGTAGTTCCAAATGTCTTTTTGCAAGTTATCAACAATGAACAACTGGTGTACTATGTTTAGAGTTGGTTTGCTTTTGAATTGGTCAAAGTAGCTTCTTTCACATTAAACAGTTGAATTTACAGCGGTAACTCTGTAAGGTTTATCTTGTAAAGTACTAATTTTTGTGTCTTTAAGTAATTGACTTTCTGTGCAGCTGATTATGTTTCGGCGGCGAATTCCATGTTTGGATTCATATTTAGACAAGGTTTGATCTAGTAACCTTGTAATTCTTGTGATAATGAAACTTTTGTTCTGTTTTTGTTTTAGATTCTTTCATCTACTTTAATTAGAAATCTATCTTAAATGCTAGTCATGCTTGTTACATAGTTTATTCCCACATGATTTTTATTTTTTTCTTAAATGTCATTCTTATAGCCAGTATTACCTGTTTGGACATATATCTCCTACAAAACGCAGCTTAATACAATTATCTGGTAATGTAGTAAAAGGAAAAGGGAAAATATTAAGGACGTCAACCTCGATTTATTCGTTTGTTTTTATACCATTAGTTTATCTTCATGATAAAGGCACTTTGAAATGTTTGAGTAAAGAGAGGTTGATTGTTTTTCTTTTTAATTTATAAAACAGATTTGAGATCATATGATTTTACATATTGACCTAGATCAAGCTGACAGAATTTGTTTTTCCTGCTTTCCTTCTTAAGCATGTATTTGTATATGATATTGCAGTTTATGTACATCACAATTTTCTGCTCAGAATCTATCTTTAGGAGCGTAATTTTCATCTTAAGCAAGGTTAGTCATATGACTATATGATTTGCTACATCAAATGGCCAGGTCAATATTTCCCTGTGGCCTCGTTTCAAGATGGTTTTTGACATGCATATCAACAGCTTGCGCAATGCAAATATTAGGACATTGTGGGAGGATGATGTTCATCCGCACTATGTAATGAGGCGTTATGCTGAATTCACAGCATCTCTTGTTCACCTCAATGTTGAATATGGGGATGGCCAGGTCAGTTGAATACAACTATTTGAATCTTGATACTTTTAATTGTTGCCAAGTCCATTACTCTGTTATGAGTTACATCTTGGTTCTCTTAGCTTGTCAATTTTATCTGATAGGTGATGAAAATTAATTTGATATTGCTTATTTCATATAGCTTGATCTCAACCTTGAGAGACTTCGGATGGCTGTTGAAGAGTTGCTTGTTAAGTTAGCCAAGACATTCACAAAGCCAAAGTCGCAAACAATTTTCCTCATAAATAATTATGATATGACTATTGCTGTACTGAAGGTAGGAATTATTTTATCTGTTCTAGTTAATTAGACATACATCTATGTCTATTTCAAACAATTAACAATGGGTAATTGTGTGTGCCAATAACTATCATGGGGCTTCATTGAACAGGAAGCTGGTACTGAAGGTGGAAAAGCACAGCTGCATTTTGAGGAACTTCTGAAGAGCAACATTGCCATTTATGTGGTAACTTCATACTTATTAAAGGATAAAGTAGGAATTATTTAGTCATGCTTTAGTATATCATTAAAATGCTTTACGGTCTTGTAAGTTTAGAAATTCAGTTCCTGCTTGCAAGATCAAATTAGCACTTGTGAATAATGAGGAAGCACATAGGAAACCTTTGCTGAACTGATCTTAAGACAAGGAAATCAATTACCAATCATCAGCTGTAATGATGATTGAAATGTTAAGAGGAGGATTAGACGCATTAATTGTTTACTGACTAGAAGTGTAAGAGTGTAACCATGCTTAGGCTATTCAGGATTCATCATTGCTGTTCCTTTAAGCAACAATTACTTATTTATCTTCATAAAGAAATATGATCAAATATTTGTGATAGCAGTTCTGCTGGGGGCTAATGCTCTTTTGAGATTTAAGTAGAAGTATAGCATTCTAGGTGGCAGACTTCTTCATCCACCAACTAATCGTCTGTCTGATGTTCCCAGGGAACTGAAGTTGTATTTCTTATAATGTATTAATTTCATTTGGCTGGACATACAGCCTATTGAACAAGATGTTTCCAAGGAAGGATCTGGAAAATGTAATGATTCACTTATAATGTTGGAACCACAATGATTCATTCTTCCTTTTAGAATGGTCCAAATTGGAATACTCATGGGGCAATAATTTTTCATCACGTCTTTTCATGTATTTTCCATGTACATACTGTCGAAGAATTTGGTGGTTCATCCACACCTTACGAATCAAAATCTTTCTTCATTTGAAGATCAAGTGATCAACACACAACTCTCTTTACATGTTCTTGACCTCGCTGTATGTTTCTCTTGAATCAACACACAAATCATTTTAGTAGTGTCCAAGAACAAGTTTAGATCCCCAAGCTTTTTATAAACATGTCTTGTGAGGGTCTTTCATGTAGATTTTTTTTTCATTTTTCGCAAAAATCTTAGGGCATGTAGAGCAATTCTTCCAACTTTATTGTAGAATTTTGAAACTTTGAAACTCTGCAGGAAGAGCTGCTTCTGGAGCACTTCAGTGATCTAATTAAGTTTGTTAAGACACGTCCCTGTAAGTTGAAATGGAAGTTCATAATTTGAAATCATTTTGTTCAACAAAGAGCTATTGGAGTTTCATAAATTTTTATCTTTATGGCAGCTGATGATGTGGCTACAAGTGCGGATAAACCCACCGTTGGTGATGTTGAACCTTTAGTGAAGGATTTCGCTAGCAGGTGGAAGGCTGCGATCGAGCTGATGCACAAAGATGTCATTACTTCTTTCAGCAACTTTCTGTGCGGAATGGAGATCCTAAAAACTGCACTGACACAGTTACTGCTATACTATACAAGGCTCTCAGAATCTTTGAAGAAAATCTCTGGTGGTTCTACACTTAACAAGGACTTGGTTTCCATATCCTCAATATTATATGAGATCAAGAAATATAGGACATTTTAGTTGAATTTTCATGTGTAAAATTACTTCCATACACTAGAATTTCATTTTTGATGTATATTTGACAATAGACCATAACCCTCAATTTTTCATAGATGCTTCTGGAGTTTTTATATGGACAGCCAATTGATATCAGTTAAGACATTGGCTTATCCTTAGTTATCTAGTACTTAATTTTTTGTGTACAAGTCTCTATAGAGAAGAATATTTCCTGAACAAATAAACAATGATACCGAGTAATATATCCTAACATGGTGTTTGATCAATGCCGCTGCTCCATGTGAATATAAATCCTGCAGTACTTGGGCCGTTTCATGGAACTCTGTAGCTTAAAATCATGAATTGTTCTTCAATTTTTTTTTTTGTCACTAGAAAATAAAATTGATTATAATTTGTAGTTCCTGACGCTTCCTTTTTGTCTTTTATTGTACACTCTTTGTCACATTGAAATCCTTGATAGCTACTAGAATACATAAAACAAAAGAAATCTTATAGACGAATGGTGATTAAATTTGATTATAGCTCTTAAAAAAATGGTTCTTTTTCCTTTTCTTTTTTAATCTTTTGAGAGAAATTGGTCCATCGATTCTAGAAAGTAACTCCCAAAATATGAAAAATTAGTCCATTGTGGTTGCAAATATTTTCGGATTTTGTTGGACCATCTAAACCTGCTTGCAATCCAGTCATACCAAAACCAAGGAACTCTTCAAACATTCTCAGCAAAGAAGAAGAGAAAAACGAACAATTCTGGCTTCTTTCTTAACGAACAAAATGGTCAGTCAACCTACAATAAGAATCACGTAACCCTTCTTCATTCATTTCATTTCGTGCAAGCGGCCGGCTCTGATCGGAGTGGCGGCGTGTCCCAATCGACCGACACCGGCGGTGCCGCATACCGCATGGAGAACGACCGACGAGCGGTGTCCTCGTCGGAGTCGTCGCTCCCGTTGCCGTCGTCAAAATTAAGAGCATAACTTAGCGGATCATATCCGAACCGCCCACCTTTTCCGTTTCTATTCCGGCGCCGCAGGCGCCGGATAAACGTCTTCCACTGCGGCCCGGCCAAGATCTCGGACCACTCCCTCACCTTCAACAGAGCCTTGGCACCTCTATTCCACCACCGCCCCGTCGCCGGCGGCCCTCCTCCTCCTCCTCCTCCTCCTTCTCCTCCTTTCTCCCACGTGCTTCTCTCGTGCCCGCCCGACCACGATGGCGCCCAGAACCAGCAGCACCCGCGCCTTTTGAACGTCACGTCGGCCGTCGCGGTTTCCTCCAACGGCGCTGAGCAGGCCTCAGACCCCATCTTCTATCAATAACAACAACAATAATAATAATAGAAAGAAACCAAGGAAAAGAAAAGGAGGTTTAGATTACTATGAAGGATCGTCCTCAATCCTTTCTCTCCCTTCTTCTCCCTCCTGCTCGAGGAGAAGAAGAGAGAGAAAGAGAGGAGAGAGAGAGAGAGAGAGAGAGAGAGAGAGAGAGAGAGTTAAAAAGGAAGTTGGACTAATACTATACCCTCCGTGGCAACGGGCGAATCCACTCAAACGGACGGAGTTACGTTTGGGCGAAGAGGTGGGACCCCACAAAAGAGGCCCAAAAATCCCGGTGATTGTAACGGCCAAGAAGATTAGAACGATATATATATATATATAGGGATTTTTACATAATAGTCATCCAAAATTCTCAAAATATAATAATTGATACTATATTCTTTAAATATCATATTTACCCCAAAAATCATTGTATATTCCAAAAAAATGTCATTCTTAAATCTAACTAATCACAATTAAATCATAATTTAGATACAAAGACTAATTTCTCCTATCATAAATTACTAAAAATATCTTATAAGCTATCTAGTATATACCTAATACTATTGTACAATAAAATATACTTTATTTTTGCACTCTAAAATTGAAAAAAGGGGAAATTTGATGGGCTAATTCATTTAGCTCTCTTATACTATCACTATTTTTCACATACATATTTTGAGATTTTTTATATCCACGTGGATTATCTGAACTGAAAAGGTATCCACGTAAAATTCTTTATTCGGGAGAGTCTACCATGATAATAAATTTCTTAATTCAAGAGATGTATATGGTAAAAAATGTTCAACAAAGTGTATATGAAAACGGATGATATTTTAGGTGGGCTAATTTTAATTAATCCAAAATTAATTATAATGGCAATTCCAAAAGAATTAAAAAAGATAGCGGCAATTACGATATTTTAAAAGTTTTCAGTGACAATTATGCAAAATTCCCATATATATTAATATATAGAGAGAGAGAGAAAGAGGAATAATCTTTATATAATTATTGCTGTCACTATTATTAATATTAATGAGTGAATCATGGAAATTATTCGTTGGGATATTACGTCGTTACATGCATGATGAATCCAGAGGGGATGTCTTGCTGGATACGATTTTATTATTTGGATTCCAGTGTTAATTGATTCGATGCTAAGATTTAATTAATGGGTGATTACCAAATCTTTTGGCGGATTAGGAAAATTAGTCGAGTAGATTAGTGAGAATCTTGATCCGCAGTACAAGGGAAGAGAGAGAGAGAGAACTTGTTGCATGATAATTGAACAGAAATATTGATTTTTTTTAATTATTTTTTTCTGTTTGAGATTCTTCTATTTTCTTTTCGTAATTTAAAATTTTGAATTTAAAGAGACTAAACCATGGCTAAATTGCATATTTATTTATTAGGGAATTAGAGGCCGTTCGATAAAACATATAAGGGTAAAAAAAAAAACTGTGGAGATTTATACTGGGATAAATGGTGTTACGAATCAGATCTGGAATGATTCGTCCATAAGATGATCCTGAGATTTTAAGGGGTAATAATCTCGGAAGTTTCGAATCTAATGACTTTAAATAAAGTCGATCTAAATATGGATGGAAAGTTATGATTAAGATAGTGGAGTAAGGTCGAAGTAGAGCAAAACGTTATTTAAACAACGTTGAGGTTGTTGGGGGCTAGGGTTTGAATGCTTGAAAGTGTTCCACAGTTATGATATGACATCGTAGATCTTCTCACAGTAGTTTCATAACGAAACGAGAGTTATTAAATAAACTTTAATCTATTTAGACTCTAACTAAACTATATAAGCAGAATAAATAAGATAACTAGTCTCAATCTATCAAGTCAAATGCCCCTATAATGTGATTCTGATCCGGATCGTATCAAATGGTTAAATAAAGGATAAGTGAATGGTTAATTGGTTATTATTGGATCCTTTATTCCATCTTAAATATAAGATATGACTAAATTTAAACTAATTAAGGTTCCATATCACAACCTCATTATCACAATTCACAAAAGGATACAAATATATAATCTATCCACCACCTACCTAAATAATCAAATCTTTTATCCCGGACAACAGTAAAAGAGACGAATTGTGTACCTTTTTTTTTGAAAGTATAATTTTAAACATAAAAATATGAGTTTTTTTATCTGCTCCTAATTTTCTTACATGTCTAATTTAAATATAAGATTAATATGTTTATAATATAATTAGTTTTTTTATATAAGCTGACTTATAATTGAAAATCTACTATGTAGAAACACAAATCCAATCTGGTGTTTAAATTTAAAATATATTAGACATAGAAGGAGAGGTAATTTGGCCAAAAACTCTGAAAACATCAGCCTGAATGTTTCATAGAATCATAAACCAGAACAAAAACTAACTTCCGAAACATAAATTCTATATCAAATCTAATCGAAATGGGCATCTTTTCTAGTTGCAGGATTCCATCATGATGTCAAAATCTCTGGTTCCAATATCTAATCAATCGAGATCACATGATGTATAGTTCTCAACGTAATCAAATTAATGGGATATATATATTTTTAATGAATGCCATTAATACGATCCAGTTCATTTCAGCCTATGGATCGTACAAACTTTTGTCAACTGGTGGGCCATGATCAAACAACAATCGTACCTGTAGCCGAATCTAGTCATAAATGCCTTGGTTTTGTCAACGTTCTCATGCATCTAAAGCTGCCAAAATAATGAAATCTTCTTCTTCCAGATGGGCTCCAGATTAATTAGGGTTTGATAAACTCGAATATAAGGCTTGAATTAAGTTTTAGTGAGAACTAATTCGATAGCTTGAGTAATTAAATTTAGCCCAGTTTTGATGCACTGCAGTTTGGGTGCTATGCTCTTATCGGAGTTTTTGATAAACTACAACTCTTTTGTATTTTATTTTTATCGTAATAGATTATTTTTTAAATTTATTATTAAATAGAATTTAATTTACTGGAGCCCTCAGAAAAATGGTAAACTAATCCGTGTTTATAATAACCGTAATTAGTTCAACATTTTTATCATTAGCTAATTTTTTTCTCTTACTGCTGAAAGATTTAGTTAAAGGGATTTATATATATAAAATGCTGAACTGATCAGTGTTTTTGGACCAGACAAAAGCGTTTGAACTGATTAGCGTTTTTGCTTAGAGATAAAATAATGATTGATTCAATATTTTTATTAGGGCTATAGTAAATTAACTCTTATTTGATAATAAATTTAAGAAACGGTCTATTTTGATAAAAATAAATTGGAACATAATTAGTTTAGTCAAAAGCTCGCTATTATTACTCTCGAAAGAGAATAAATATTTTAGCCTACATTTACTGGTAGAATATAAATAATTTTTCTTTTGAATAAGTTTTCTTATTTTGTTGTAGTAACTAAATAAGTAACTTAGTTTATTTTAGTATACTAATTTATTATTCTTTTTAATCTTATTTTATAAACTTTTAAAAATCAATTTTATAATAATAATAATATAAATTTATTATTTCACTCTTAGATTAGATGCAACATAATTACTACTATATAAAATGTCATCAATTTTGAATACAAATTCACCATTTTTCATTACTTTATACAGCTTTTTATCGCATTAAATATAATTATTATTTCTTATATTAGTACTTAACTAAATAATATAATAATTTATACTAATATTAATTTTCTTCTTTGGATATTTTTGTATTTACTAATTATTAAAAATACATCACTTTAATCTACTATGATTTCAATTACTCTCTCTCTATATCTACCCTTTTATTAAAGGATATTTTAAATATTTATCAGACTATCATTTCAATTTTATGTTATATCATTATAATTATTACAATCTATACTAATTTACACCAAAAAAAAACACAATAATAGATTATACTATAATAAACTCTCTTATATTAATACTAAAAATTAGCATAACTATACTAATATTAACACCTCGTTTACTTTAAGAATAATGTCAATTCTAGAATAGATATTTATCTTTGTTATTCCTAAAATAAGGTTTTTATTTCAGAAATAACTATATTCTATGTTCATTTGTATTCTAGAACGAGGATGTAATAATTATTTTTGATGCGATATAAAGTGAAGAAAAAAGACGATAAACAAATATTTTATTCTTTATGAAATTACTATGATTATCGTTTGATTTGACATAAAATATATTGATGAGATATATATCGATATTAAATTAGTAATTAAGTTAGCGTGTGATAAAAAAATAATTTTAATAAATAATATTTATATTCTAAAATGAGATAACGTGTGATATATGAATAATTATTATATGCTAGAATATGTTATTACGGTGATCAGTCGTTATTCTGGAATAAGAAAAGGCTATTCATTGAAAGGTCTCAAGTTTAGTCTATTCTTGAATAGTTCATACGTTAACAGTTAGCCAATTCAGAGGAATACAAACAAAAACGAAGGGTTATAAACATAAATACGAAATTCATTAAGCATTTATATGTGAAAAAAATGTGTCGGTAGCTTCCCCTCAAGTGGAACACATGAAGCGAGTGCCCTATAAAGACTATAACCCACCCCACTCTGCCGACATTTCTCCTCATTCTCAGGCAACTTTTGCACATCGACCCCTGTTTTTAAAAGTTGGGCATAGTCGAGGTGTTCTATCGCATATGTTAGATTTCGAAGGGCGTCAATACAAAAATGTTGAAGATCCATGGTAAAATAGGAATAAAAGATATTACCGATTTAATAAGTAATTATTATATTTTAAATATATTAATTTGCACATTATTTTTTGATAATTATATTATTTTAACATATATATTCTTAACCGAGAATAATATATATACATATATCAAAATAAGGGTATCGATGTCTTTTATAATTAACTCAATGAAAGTTAAATTATATTTTATCTCTTTGATTATTTTTTATTATTTAGATATATCTCTTATTAGTTTAAGATTAATTTAAATTAAATTTTAACAGATAGAGATAGAGAATTGATATCTCCTATAATTAAGATATAATCATATCTAAGAGAGAATTCTTAACAGAAGAAAAGAACGAGTAATTAAAAAGTTAGGCACATGTAATTAAATCTTCTTGACTAATTTTTTTTACGTAATATGATTTTAAAATTAAATTAATATTATAATTTTTAAAGGGATATAAAAGTATTTGCCTTTATTTTTTATATAATTACTCATGAACTATCAGAAATAACTCACTAATAACTCGGAGAATTAAAAGTTTAGAAAGTGATTGTATATAAAGAAAAAGTGAGGCCAAATAGAGTATGAAATTGGAAGTGAGATCTCATTCCACACCTTACATTTTGGATTTATTATGGTTTTAACCATGTACTTGCGATATTTTTAAATTAAGCCCACGAATCTTTAGAAATATTCAAGCTGCGGGTCTGTCCTCTGGTCCTTCGGCCTTTGGACTAAAGTTGTTAAAGTATTCATAAAATATTTCGATATAAACCCCTCATTTTATTTATCTATTAGAGTTTTTTATTTAAAAAATAATTTGTAATTATCACCTAATTACTTTTAGACCCTTAAGGGTCATTTTATTCTTATTTTAGGGGAAAATAATTAAGACTGATGATTTTATTAACACCAATAGTTTAGATAATCTTAATGTAATTATCCTCTTTCTTGTATTACTAAGCTACAAAAGGCTTTGACTTTCTCTTTTTATACTAAAATGGGGTTATTTAGTCATTGCATTTGTCATTATAATTTAATTAAAAATTAAAAGTGACACAAATGAAAGTCCATACGACTAGTTATAATCTAATCCTGCATAAAAAACTTAATTACTCTTATTTTAACTAAAGTTATTTTCATATATTATGTCAAAAATTCCTTATATAATATATTCATTGTTATTTTTATATAACATTTAAACTTATTATGATGTAGTCTAAATTATATACTTTAGTTAAATAATTTTCATCTCTAAAGTATAAGAAAGTAATAAAGATATAGAGTTGGGCATATGGATCACTTGTCACCATTCATCTATATTTATCTCTATTTAATACATCAATTTTATATTATATCAGGAGCTAATCTTGTTATTATTTTACTAATTTATCTTACGTAGGTTTTGACACTCTCCTCCCTCTAAAAAACAGAGTCTTCCCAATAAATATAACAGTAATAATAAGAAGCTTTAATATTAGCGACAAAATAAGAGTTATTTAGAATTGGGTAATCCGTATAAGTTTAATTATATTTGAAAGAGTTTAATAATTTTGGTTGCGATTATAAATTAAAATTTTATTTTTAAAAAATCATTTAAAATTTTTCATGCAAATTATCCTAATTAGAAATATTTAAAACAAAATAAAAATTATGTTGGCAGTACAGTCACACTACGATACTTTACCTACAATTGACTCATGATGGAGATCTGTACATTTGAAAAGAAAACACAACGAGCACCGCTTTAATAAATAGCGGAAAAGGCAGGGTGCAGATGAGAAAAAATGATTAATACGAGGAAATAGGTGAAGTTAAAAAAGGAGGAGGAGGAGGAGGAAGAAAAATATTAACTCCACTTTAATGGCAGCCTTAATTAGATCGGTATTTATTACCCCTTAGGTTGTGTTCTTTGCTTCCTTCAACCCAAAGGCAAAGCCAGAGTAGAAAACTAGCAAAGGAAAAGGGTGGAGGTTCGATAGATTCCTTCACCACCCCCCTCCCCACACCCCACCCCTCTTGCGTCGGGAGAAGTCTTACTCTTAGTCTTATTATCTGCATTATTTTATTAGTTAATAAGAATGCAATTTTGTTTTGGTTTTCTTGGTGGGTCTTTGTTTCTTTTTATATGCTCCTTTAGCGAGCTATAGTTAGCGGGTTGCTGTTAGTATTTGAAGCTTGCCGTGGATGCACCTAAATAAGAATTGGGTTCCTTGTAGATGTCAAGATAGTGGCTTGGAGAGCGAGATTTTTTTGGGGATTTCTGTAACACTTCTGAGGTGGGTTTTGATCAGGAGGAGGAGAGGAGGAGATGGCCGGAGGTGGCGGCGGAGCGGCGCCTGCGCCGAAGCAGGATGAGTTGCATCCACACCCAGTGAAGGATCAGCTTCCGAATGTGTCTTACTGCATGACCAGCCCTCCTCCCTGGCGTTAGTTTCTATTTGCTCGTTGTTATAATATTAGATTTCGTCTTATACTTGTGGAATTTGTTCCGCATTACTCATTTTCTCATTTGGGTACTCTCGTTATTGTTTTGGGATTGTGATTTTAGTCTGTTCTCTGTTGATTAGTCCTTTTTGTTTGAAAATATTAAGGTACGGCTTTTTTAATTTTTAATTTTAATTTTTATTAGTAGAAGATCTTGATGGTGTTGTAATGTACCTTCAAGACCTGTTTCCGTTCTTTATTTTTTACCCTTCTTTTAAATTGTGATTATGCATTTGGGAGGTCTAATTCTAATTCTGGATTCCTCAAGTCTCAGATATTTAAAGAGTTACTAGATCTGGTTTGTGGTATAAAGTGATTTCATTCTCATAGTTTCAATTTTTATGTCGAATTTTATCCCTCACACTCCAATTTTATTTTTGAAGGAGATACTTAACCAGTCCTAATTAATCTTTGGAAAATTGTAATGCAGCTGAAGCAATTCTTCTTGGTTTCCAACATTACCTTGTTATGCTGGGAACCACTGTTATTATCCCTACTGCTCTTGTCCCTCAGATGGGTGGAGGAAATGTAAGATAAGGGTGATCCACATTATATTGTTGTCGTCATTGTAGTTATCAGGACTATTCTTATTGTCACTGTTATTTATAATTTAGTGCTGGTGTGATGTTTTTTTTTGTTCTCACTTTTATCTGAATTCTCAACGAAGATCATTTTACTTTTCCAGCATGAGAAAGCCAAGGTGATCCAAACAATATTGTTCGTTTCTGGCTTGAACACATTGTTGCAAACTTCATTTGGAACTCGATTGCCTGCTGTGATTGGAGGGTCATACACCTTTGTTGTGCCCACCATCTCTATCATCTTAGCTGGTCGATACAGTAATATTGTAGATCCTCATGAGGTTTCTAAGCCCTGAACCTTTATCTTGATCACACTTTTTTCAGTTCTCTAGTTTATAATTCCACTGTTTTTCCTACACCTTACATATCTCAATTTTCCTACAGAAATTCCGACGCATCATGCGTGGAACCCAAGGTGCCCTTATAGTTGCTTCAACTCTTCAGATAATACTGGGTTTTAGTGGCCTATGGCGCATTGTCACTAGGTTGGTGCTTATTTTGGCTACAAGTTACTTGATACACTGTAATACTGTATTCATATTTAGTAAATGATTTGAACTATTTTTCATTTCCTTGAATCTTGTGTTACTTAGGATTCTAAGTCCATTGTCAGCTGCACCGCTCGTTGCTCTGGTCGGTTTTGGTCTCTATGAATTTGGTTTTCCTGGAGTAAGTTTTCTTCGCATTGTGCTTCTTTACAGAAGATTTAACATATACTACTGTTGTCCTTGCTCCGGAATCGAATATGGAGTCCTTTTCTTATCAATCTCCTAGTTGATATATAATGAGATTTTTCAGTGATCCCAGGTGTTCGTCACCTATACTGGCTTTCTCTTGCATTTCTCTAGTAGCTAATGGTTTCTGAAATGGATGCCCAGGTTGCAAAGTGTATAGAGATTGGGCTTCCACAAATAATACTATTGGTAGTATTTTCTCAGGTACATATTCTGAAGACTAAAAGAAAACAATCCATCTTCCACTTTCAGCAATTAACAGGACTACTAGGATATCACCATCACCATTCAAGTTGGATATGTGTTCAATCTCGTGTAGCAATTTACTGAATAAGCAAAATCCTGGTCTAATAGACACTTTTCAAATTCAAAATTTGCAGTATATACCTCATGCAACACGTTTAGGAAGGCCTCTCTTCGAACGGTTTGCTGTTATATTCTCTGTTGCAATTGTATGGCTTTATGCTTTTTTTCTTACGGTGGGTGGGGCATATAGACATTCAGCACCAAAAACTCAACTTCACTGTCGAACTGACCGTTCTGGACTTGTGGGTGCAGCTCCATGGTAAAACTCGAGCTTCTCTCTCTCTATCTTTTTTATTTATTTATTTTATTTTCACTCTGTACATAGTTCCTCTATCAAAGAAGCCTGCATATGAGTTGAATTCTCTCCCTGCACCTAACTTTTAAGGCTGTCAATCTTTAGCTACCTATTGAGTAGCTGGAGATCAGTCATCTACTGTGATTATATGGGAATGATGTCAAATTGTCAATAATATAGTAAAAGACACGAGAAACAACCCATTATAGTTAGCTCTTATTATTTCATCATTTACACCAGATGAATTGTGCAGGATAAGTGTTCCTTATCCTTTCCAATGGGGAGCACCAACATTTGATGCTGGTGAAGCTTTTGCAATGATGGCTGCTTCATTTGTTGCTCTTGTGGAGGTTTGGTTACATTATAGATCTTCTCCCTATTCTTTTGGTTACATTATAGATGCTATAGTAGCTTTTTTTTTTTTGACCTGCCATGATATCGTAGAACTTTCATCTCTACAATCTTTCTGTTGTGATGCAGTCCACTGGTGCATTCATTGCAGTTTCAAGATATTCCAGTGCCACGCCGTTGCCACCTTCTGTTCTCAGCCGTGGTATTGGTTGGCAGGTATTTGAGTTTGATTTCCTTTTCAGAGATAACGATTTATTTTAGACAATTTTTATATAACATTCTATCATTGTAGGGAATTGGTATTTTGTTGGATGGGCTTTTTGGAACTGCAAATGGGTCCTCAGTATCTGTGTAAGGCCTCTAAAGAGACAAATAGTGTCTGATTCGATTTCTTCTTTACATGTATGCTCCTTTCTCTTTTCTTGGAAGATCAGCGTTATTCTCCTTGAACAGTGAAAATGCTGGTTTGCTAGCCTTGACACGGATTGGCAGCCGAAGAGTGGTGCAGATTTCTGCTGGATTCATGATATTCTTTTCTGTTCTCGGTGAGCTTTTAATGTCTGGTGGATATGCTTCATTACTCTGCTTGACTACAATTGGGCTGACTATGAATCAAAGGTCGAGCTTGATATTGTAATGATTGAATGGCATCAGTGATAGGCTTAAATTGACAAAGTAAACTCAAGGGCCTTAATCATACTGGGTAGCACGACAAATACAAGTGAAGATGAAAAGGGAATATGATACATCCTACAGCTGAATCTTCTGCTATTTCTTTTCTTATTGATGCTGAATTTTTTATAGCAGATCTCTATATTTATGTCATCTTCTCCGTAGCTGCATTTTTTCTGGCAATTAGCTCTCATGAATTTTAATTTTGGAATAGTTAAATTAGGCCTTTAGAGGTTATTCCAGATCTTCAATATTCTAGTAAGTTGGAGTTTAGCTTGTATCTTTTGTTTGACTCAAAAATATATATTCATGTCAAATAATTCATTCATATTTTCACAAAAGAAAAAGGTGATTTTTTTTGGAGGAGGTGGTTAAGGATTGGAAATGATTCTTTATCTTTTTCTAAGTTTGTCTTGACTTTCTAAGCTAGAATTACATCAGAATTCAATTTAACATAATCTTACAGGAAAATTTGGAGCAATTTTTGCTTCCATTCCAGGTCCAATAGCTGCAGCTCTATATTGCCTTCTCTTTGCATATGTTGGTATGTATATCTGCAACCTGATTGATAGATTGTGGACCACCAGATTAGTTAGTTTATAATGTTTCTACAACAACTTTATGCACTCTATTATGCATAAACAGGTGCGGCAGGTCTCAGCTTCCTTCAGTTCTGTAACCTTAACAGTTTCCGAACAAAGTTCATTCTGGGATTTTCTGTGTTTATGGGCCTATCTGTTCCACAATATTTCAATGAGTACACTACAGTTGCTGGATATGGTCCTGCACACACTGGTGCAAGATGGGTATTTATACAAATCAATACACAGCTTTGAACAAATTCATTTATTCTTTAATTCAAAGTTCATTCGCTGAAGTCTCTCCCTTCTTTTACAGTTTAATGATATTATCAATGTGATATTCTCATCAAAGGCATTCGTTGGGGGCCTTGTGGCATACTTCTTGGACAACACCTTGCATAGAGGTGATGCCGCCGTCAGGAAAGATAGGGGCTATCATTTCTGGGACAAATTCAGATCCTTCAAGACTGACACAAGAAGTGAAGAATTCTACTCCTTACCCTTCAATCTCAACAAGTACTTCCCATCAGTTTGATTGTGCAGTCCAGCTGAAGTTTTGTTGAGAACTGTTCTATTAATATGCCTTTCAATATTTGGTTCTGTCAGTGCTACTCTCCTTGCCAATTCTGCATTCCACCATGAACACATTCCAAAGAATGCCCCGTAATATTTTCTACGTTTAATTTGTATATTTGATAGTAGTTAAAACAAAATATTGGAATTTTTTGTTTTCCATTTACCTATTCAGGTTCGACTGTTAATTGTATACCCATCTATAAGTTTTCTTCTCAGGCTCACACATTACTTTTGCTTACATAATAGTACTAATGTAGTCATAATTTTCTTATGATTTAAGTAGGCATAACTATGTTCCTAATTTGATTTATTACCTCGGATACTTTTCCTGAAGGAAAAGGATTATGCCTATCTACTATAAAAGGTGGAATTCAATTGATATTGAAATGAAATTCATCTAATCTTGCTGTTTGGAATAAGGTAGGAATTCAATTTCTTTGTTTCTTTTTCCTAATTTACCCCTGAGCTTCAACAAGTATGTAATAGATTAAGATATAGTTTTGAGATTTGAAAAACTTAAGTGGCAAATGAATTTCCATCCAAATATGACATCAAATCATCAAATTTCATTACTTACGCTGAAACTCATTGAATTCCACTGACTTGATAATACAAAACAATAACATGGTGCTATGGCCGGATTTGTTCAAAGTCCATAACTGTTTTAGATGATTTACTTATTTTTCACAATTCCATGCATGGAAACATGTAGGAATATCAAATGGAAATAGTTCCACAAGAGAAGGCCTGGGATTGGATAAAGCTCATTGTCAAATGGATACGATACGACTGAGCAAACCAACAAACAGCAGCTCTATTCTCTTTTACTCAAAATCCCAGAAATCAATTGATCCACAATATATGAGAACAACTTCCAGATCCTTTATAATAAAGAAGCCCTCTTTCCAAATGGCTATCTTTTAAAACTTTTCATTAAATAGAAAACTACAAAGAACTACCAACTAAACTTGCCTTTAGACTGAAATTTCAGATCAAGTAATATTTGACAAAAATTGTGAGCATGAAAAACTCAGACGGGACAACACTAGATGTACCTATTTTGCACATAAGAGTGGTAGGATTTCATTGTCCTGAGATTTCAGATATACTGATGATTGTTGCCGCATTGATACCGTGTTTGATGATTTGCCAAGTAAAATTTTGAGATAGTGTTGATCAGCCATCCTTTGACATAGTTACAGCAGCCTTTCCACCGTACTTTGAGAAAACACCAGCTAGAACAGTTCTCTCCTTGGTTTTCAACCTGAAACACAAGTCAACAGAGGTGATTACATTCAGCATGATTCCACTTTAAAAAAGCTATTTAGTATTATATCTATATTATAAGGATACCTGGAAATTGAACCAGGCAAGCTCAACTGCGAAGTTCTCTCTGTTTTTGATTTAACCTTTTTCTTCTTCGACATTACTTGTTTCCTCTCTTTTTCCTTTGATTGAATTGAGAAATTTGAATCCAACTCTCCAACTTCTGTCTCACTCCCATCTTTGATATCATCTAAAATGGGGACGCTTAAGTGCTCGATCCCAGATGCATTTACTTCGAGATCTGACAAATGACCATATTCTTCTCTGACAAACACTGGAGCTTCCTTCAACTTCTTGCCTACAGCAATGCCATTAGATCCATCATACGAGGTCCTCTCTGACGGATCTTCGGAGAGAACCAATCCAGCAGGAACCTCATTTTTAAGGTCTATTGGTTTCAGACGGTCTAACTTCTGAGTGTTGACCAACTTCTTGGGAGAGTTGGAAGAGCTGTGCAGGTTTACAATATCACAGATAATCTGCTTCTGTACCTTACCAAAGGGAATACTTCTCTTAGAGAACATCTGTACAAATCTAGTAAGAACAGAAAAGAAAGATGGCCTTAGACTCTTAGTAATTTTGATATATGAGAAAGTGGCAAATGGAAATTAGACTAATGCAATTTGGTACTTATCAAGTGCAGATGCTTGCTAGGTAGGTCTTTTAGTGTTTTACATGCAACAAGTAGAAACTTATTGAATATTTGAATTTCAGTACAGGAACTAATTAAAGAACTCGTAAGTTCTCTATCAGTAGATGCAATATAAATGTAAAAGTTATATCTTATGGCAAAATGTTTCATTTAAAGCCTTAAAGCAACACCACTATTATTCTATTTGAATGGTAAGAACTGTTATTTTGGACCAAACCAGTCCATGTTGGAATGGCATTGCCAGATTTAAAATAGACCAAAATGCATAACCAGATGCATTCTAAAAAGCATAACATTTTCTAGTGAAAAAATTATAAGATATTATTTGAACCACAAAGCAAAAAAATAAAAAAATAAAAAATAATTAAAAAAAATAGTACCTGTTTGCAGCCTCCTTGGACTCTAGGTCAAGGAAAGCAATGCCCTTGCAAATAGGATCTCGAGTCTTTTTATTCCCAGTTACTACAGGGCTTATATTTATGATTCCAGGGAACCCTTTGAAAGCTACTTGCAGATCCCTGTGTATGTTCTTCTTCTTTGGGAGGTTGTATAAGCAAACACGAGTGCCACTTGGAATGGCATCTATTACTGCAATCTCCAGTACAAAATTATACCATCAGACTCAATGCGAATAGGAATTAGTAGAAACAAATTACTTAAACAGAGAATGATAACAAAAACAACATGGATCTTCTATGAAGTTAATCCCTTGAATTTTATGTTAACTTGGTGCTAAATTTAATGATAAAAATGCTCTAACAAAGAACAAAAAATGGCCTTAAAAAAATATCATCCAGCAAGTGTCAGCAATAAATTGCACACTTTTATAGTTTCCACTGATACTAGAAGCGCCGTAATAGAGAGTAATGCATCTAATTCATTTCCCTCTCCGTAGAATGGAAAACTAAAACCAGAAACTTAGCAACAAAGATGAAATATTCAAGGCATCAATTAGCAACAAAATACTAACTTTTCTCAGGTCGCCCTTCCTTCTTGGTTTGGACTTTGGGGTCTTTCTTCAGCTTATTGATGCTCGCGAGCTGCGCCTGCCGGCTCCGCTCCATCTCCTTCAAGATCTCCTCTTCCACCGCGGTATCGTAAGCCTTGCCCTCGCCGAACCCCTGTGGCTTTTTCTCCAGCCACCGCCGCATCTCATCGAACGGCATCGCCGGTGAATCGTCCTCCTCCTCTTCCTCTTCCTCTTCACCTTCCTCTAATTCCTCCTCCTCCTCCTCCTCCTCCTCCAACGATGGGTCCCAAGTGGCGCCACGACGGCGACGAGCGAAGACGGAGAAGGGAGATGGGTTTGAGAGGCGGATGGGGGTGTTACGGTGGTGGTTGTGGAGAACGGGGAGAAGGTGTTCGACGAAATGGAAAGAGACGGGAGAGCGGAGAGGAGGAAGAGGAAGAGAAGAAGGCGGTGCTCCAAATGCAATTCTGAGCGACATTATCTTCTTCTCGTGCGGAGATAGGATGGAATTTTTAGCTCTTCTCAGAATGCTTCAATCGCACTCTCACTCTCTCTCTCTCTGGAATGGAAAGTAGATATATAAGTGATATTATCTCTTTCTCTTCACAGGTCTAATTACGTTTTCACCCGGAACTCGCATTGTATCCTATTAGGCTATAGTTTTCCCTATAAACTATTTAAAATATTACAAAGGGTAAATTAAAATATTAATATTAGGTTATATTACATGAGGTGAAATATCATTTAATAGAAAAATGAGGGTTGGAATATAGTTTATACCTATATGATTAAGCCATAATTCGGATTTCGGAGCGCTTTTGGTGTGGTTGTTTGTCACTTTACTCCTCCATATACAACTACATGACAAATGTTAGTTATTATTATAATATATCAAAATTGCTCCTTTTGTTTTATATCAACTAGTTAGAAAAGTTCTTTTTTTTTTTGGTATAAAACAATAAAAAATAAAGTTACTTTGTAAATATTTAAAATGGAAAAGGCTTTTTTTGTTTGTAGATTTGAAATGTATATGGGAATGAAGAAGATCACATATATCTCCAGCATCAGTAGTTTGTTATATTCTTACATGCACTTAAAATTAGTGCAATTTTGAAAAGATACTACTTAAAAATGATATGAGCCGTGCTTTATAAACACGACTAATTAATCTGTCACAAAAACAACTTTATAATATACAAACAACCAAATAATGTCTTTAGATCTCTGAATACAACATCTATAATTATGTATATATTCTAATACATATGCATCTTGGGATCAAGGATCCAGCTGCCGTATAGTTTTTATCAAAATTCCCCTGAACAGCAAGCACATCTAGAGGAACTAATTGCTTCGAAATAATGAGGCTTACTTCATGCATAGATAATTGAAGAAGATCTGCAGATATAATGCCGCCTCATGGTTCGATTGGCAAAGCCTGTAACTCGAGGAACAACCACTGTACTCAGCTGCCAAACGATTTTACTATGTACAATTCCTTCTGCAAATATTTACATCAGAGAAACCAAGAAGGTGAACATATCTACAACCAAAAGAAGAGCAACACTCATGAGGACTAAAAAAAATCCTTCTTTCTTGTGTTTCCCTTAACTTCCAGGCTGCATAACTTCAACAAAATATCCCCTTTCCATGTTCTTTTCTCTTTGAAGCCACAATCCTTTTTACATGGAATATTAATCTTACCACAGATGAGACTGTCCGCCATCCTCTATAGGCTCTACCATGGGTAGTTGCTGCTCTTGTAATATAGCCTCTCACTGTATTTCCAATGTCAGCTGTGTCTGAGGAAAAACTGGAATCCATATACTGCAAGCTGTCCCCACAGTAAAGTGTTTGGCTATTGCAGTCATCAAAGATAAGAGGACTAAAATTTTCCATGAACCTAGATTCTCTGCAAGGACTCCGACCAGCAAGAACTTGTGATTCCAAGTCGTATCTAAATTCTGCATTTTCTACAGATTGCAGGGAACAAGCGTCAAAAGTTCGTGCCACTCCAACGGAGAAAATATCCGGTGAGGGTATGTTTGAATGGCTTAAATCAAAGCCATCAGTCAAAAGTGGGCTTGGAAAATTGGTATACATATTGTCATGCAGAGCTGTTGATCCTGAGTGCAAAGAATGTAAAGGCTTAGATAGAAGAGTTCCAGCATCACAGGTGACCACATCATTCCAGTGTTCATAGGCTTGTTTTACAACTTCATGTGCTTCAGCCTGAAAATATCAAAATTTAGAAAATGAAACTCCAAGAAGGGAAAAGGAAGAAGAAATAATTTTTAATGAAGAGAATATGAAACCGAATGAACACCTTGTCCTTGTCTGTAAGTTCATGGACAGAGAGGAATTGCTGGCCAGAAAGCATCCCTTTCAGTTCTCCAACAATATTGAATACCACACCAGTTTTATTTTGACCATCTGGATGGTAAATATGTATTTGGTCTCCAAGGATGCAGCTCCGAGCATGTTCCACAGTGACCTCCCACATCTTTGCTGACATGCCACTGCCTAATATCTGCATAGCTTAAGCAAAGAAAGATGAAGTTAATGTAGAATTGGAAACAGAGAACTATTGCCAAAGTGATTTGTAGTTTTGTATGTTTTAACATCAATTGCGACTCACTTCTGCTTAATAATGACTACCATATCATACGCCAAACTATATCTGAATAATATCAAGAACCTAGAGAAGTTAAGATTGCTAATTGAGTTACAAAGCCTAGAGAAGGAAGTATAAAGGATGATATTAGTTAAACAGAATTGCTAAAGAAGCAGGCTCATACATTTCGAAGCCTTGTAGCATCAAAGCAAAGTAATGTGAGGAAATCTTTGACAGTATAGATGTTCTCAAAACTCAAACGCTTGTGGAAAGCACCATCTTTACCAATCTTCTCTAGGCGCCAAACCTCATCCATAAGCGACGGGGGATAATGCTTCTTGTATACTGCAAAAGAGAAACAATGCTTAGATTATAATATACATACTATCATTCTAACAAGAGACATACAAGTAAATAGTCCATTTAAAGCACCATCCTTTGACATCAAATAATAATGACAACGAGGAACATAGCATTACGCTTGACGCTCAAGGAAAGAGTGCATCAATGCTGAAAAGCTTTTGGTTGAAATACAGATCTGTGTAATTAATTAGAAGAAAAAGACAACCATAGTGGATCACTCTTCCAACAAAATATATTCCATGACACATATAATGAGAAAATGGATAGCTACATTCAACACGATTGATGGTAATGCAAATAAAAATGTCAATACTCAGTAGTGAAGTTCCCTGTGTTAAATATTGGATGACTGGTTGAACAACAAGACAGATACAGAATCTACAAATCCCTATATGACACAATTGGATTGAACCAGCACACATCTGAGAGAACCAACCCTTGTCAATCTAGGATTCAGCTCAGGCTCATCTTCCCTGAGTTCTACATTCAAGTGTATAAATGAAAATCCACCCTAGAGTAGCTATAACAGGAAGACAAATGAATTTTTGTATGTGACTAAGGTCTTTTCCGCATAAATGCAAGGATAGCCTAAGGGAACCTTGTTGTTGAAAAAGGTTGATTATACAATAATTTGTTGAGAGGGGACCAATCTACCACTGACGAAGATTGTTCTTACCATGAATTTTATAGGTATTTTATCTATACATTCATGGAAACATATGAAGGTACTTATTTGAAGCATAAGTATTCATGAATGTTCCAGAATGTACAAAAGAATCAAAACAACTGCTTTCTTGGACATACATGACCAAACGACTAGACACTAAAAACAATTATAGCTGTGGAGTTAATGTTCATTTATATGAAAAATAACTAAAGTGGCGAGACAATGCTTACAGACAAGGATGAATCAAGATATGCTGGTTATGTGCATGTCAAGAAAACCCAAAGAGGTATTATTCTTCACTCTAATTAGCAGCTTAAGGAAAGAAACTAAAATGTCATGCCAACTGCATTGTAGTGGAACATAACTTCTGACTCATAGTATATAAACAGTTTGAAGGTAAAGGAGGATATGAGTATGTCATTCGGTATTGTAGTGATGGGACTAACTATTCTTCTGAGTTCCGATGGACAAGCTTCTAATTCAGAGAATTTACAACAAGATATCAAATCTCATTTCTCAACCCAAGTAAAAGGGTTTACGAAATTAAGTTTAGTAGATACTTTATAGCTTGTACAGTGGTGGGTGAAGTTGCAGCCACTAGTACTATGGAAACTACTACAGTAAAATGAAGATATTACATGGCAAATAACAATTACAGAAGCCAAGAATACTACTCAAATGCACTTTTAACTTACATTCTCCACGATGGTCCTTGACCATGAATGCCTCCGTCTTTGCTTCTCTTACCCTCATGCCATTGAAGTAACCATCTGCAGTTCTTGCACCTAGCCTGAATTTTCGACTACGTGTCCAACTAGAGTTATCTGTGAAGGACAGCTCCCCTACTACGCCAGTCCCTTGGTTAAGATCAACACAAACATCTCCAGTAAGCAATGATCGCCTTCCTTCCCTTTCTCTAACCATATAATTCTTAAATTCTTCAAATGTCCAATTATCTTCTTCATCACCTTCAAAATCTCCCTCCAGAACTACTATCTCTACCTTCATGAAGGACTCCTGACCTGAGGTTACGACTTGTCCAGACAAGGCATCAACTAAAACTATACTAATGGTAGAAGAGTTTTCCCCTTCAATCCTAGAGCCCGTGAATATCGGGAGAGAGAGCGTATTCTTGAATTGCAACTGTAAGCTTCTTGCAGTGGTTGGAAGTATCTCTTTGCCACTTTGTCTGCAAAAAGAGATACATAATATTATTGAACATACAACAGCACGATCTTAAATTATTATTAAATATTAAGACAGGTTTTTCTTTTTACACGGAGTCTAAAGAGTGTGAATGTTTGTCAACTCACACCTTGTTATGCTACCTAGGTGATTTGCAAGGGCAACTTCAATTTCTTCTTTCACCTGGTGATAAATAAAACAGACCATGAATACACTCTATGTTCATAACTCATATTAGTTCCCACAGGTTGAAAAATAAGTTAAAACTGAAATACATTAAAGCAAAAAAGCATTCATCAAGAAGTTATCATTTTTGTCTTGCATTATTTATAAGTGAACTTAAAACAATTATAAATTAATATAGCTAACTCAAAGACAATGCTTATTCCTTCTAAGTCTACAAGACAAGTACTTCTAATGTCCACATGTACTTTTTCCAAAATATGCATGTTAAGGATGTAAAAGAGAGGATGCATGAACATAAGTAGTTAAGTACACATATTGAAGTGGTATACAATTAAGTCATTCTTCCAGGTTGTTTGCTATTCCACTCTTTGACTTGTTAGTTCATTAGAACAAATACTCATACCCTATCTTGTCAATCAACTCTTCATCTCAAATATCTCCAAGTGAAAAGTTACTCTCTTTGCATGACATGCAAGTCAATTGATGTAGAATTCCTGAGAAAAGAGGTACTTAAACACTGAAGGTCTTCTGCAATTCAGGGTTCCAAATTCATTGGACAATGGGCACTGTGACACACCCTGTAGTTTTTACATTAATTTCAACATTACTGCATGCCTATTCTGGCACTCCTACCAAAATAAAGACAAGATATTCCTAACACAAAAGAAAATATAAATAAATGAGCAAAAAGATATGCTACTATATCTGTTTATTGAGATAAGTAGTGCAATAATATGCTAACAGTGTAAAATAAAGAATTTATACCAACTTCATATTGAGGAACATATTATGAGATCAAATTCTAGACCATTCAATATGATCGACAAAATCTAGTTTATTGGAACATATAAACTTTTCATAATTGTAGTCTATTTATGCCTCAAGAATTTTGATAAAGAATTGCACCAAATAGTACTAAAGAAATTAATCTTGGAACAGTCCAATGCATATGCCATCAAGTTTCATAGCCTTGGAGATATTGCATATAAAAGCATGTTAACCTTGTAGATCACATTGAATAGTTTGGATCATCAATGACATTCTCCTAATAACAAGGAGAGGCTAGCGCACAAATCCAAGGATGAGCAGACTCCAGTGAAATTAACATTTTTCACTTTGATGCTACCTGTGCATCAACCTCTAGAAAGTGGATGCAAATTTCATGAAAAAAAGAGTTAAAGAATAATAAAATTTTAAAATCAGTGTCGATCGATAGGTAGAATCGTCTACTATCTTCTTTGTAGTTCAACGGCAGCAATATGGGAGTAAAAATCTAAAAGATCCTCTTGATATCCTATTAATCGAGACAAGGAAGAAGGATGACAATTCTGAGTTGGAGAATTTAGCTTCATCCCTGAAAGACTGAGGTATTGCCTAATAATGCTCAATCTCACATGTCAATTTCATTACCTAATGACAGTAATAGACACTAGTATTTAGTCCCAATAAAGGAACGCGACACATGGGAGAGGTGAGATCTTATTGGGCAAAACTCTCTACGTTGTTTGTGTAAGAGAGGACTCTCCTAGTTCCCTAGTGGGACTGATAGTTTGAATTGCTCTAGATTAACTTATTCCCACGTAAGGTAAGAACTATGCTTACTCTTTTAGTGTGAGTGTGGTTTCATCATACCTATTTGTTCATTTCCCTGGGTGAGCTAATTGCAGCAAGAGGGAGTAGCATGTCAAAAGGAGGGGCGAAGGCAGGGAGCGCTGCTGTGCCAGAGATCACAGTTTCCAGATAGGGCCGTCAGTAGAAACACTTAAAAAACCTAGTGCATGCAAATTTCCATGTAGAGAGCCTACAGATAATTTCAACTAATTAGAAAGTACCGAATGAGAGTGCAATTTGACAGACCAGTCACTAGAAAATACTGCATTTCTTCAGTACTTGCTTATTAGTACATTTCTAGCAACAGTACATTTCTTCACTTTAATCATACGACAATAACATCAAGGTTCGGTATCCCAAGCAAAAAAGAATCTTTCAAATCAAACATCAACAAGGCATAGAATTGCACATCCGAAGGCAATCACAAAATGCTAAAATTACAGAATTCACAACAGAAAGAAGATGACTTTCTCACCACTCTTCGAACCAACGGCTCGATAGTCGATAGAAACTTTTGAATGCTGTGCCTCCTTATGACCTCATCAATTACCCTAAAAAATCAAAACCCAAATCATTCCATGGGCCATGGAAACGAGAATAATTCTCCACCCAAATTCCAGCAAAACAATGGAACAGCTAAAATAGATCAAATTTTACATATCGATATAATCCAAGAAGACAAATATGATCGAGAAGCACAGACCTTCTGATGGCGGGAATCTTCGACGGCTTCTCGTCCTGGGAGCTGCCCTCCGATCCCGCCTTGCGCTCGTCCGGCTGCCGCTTTTGAGACATCGCTTGCCGCTAGATGCTGGAATCAAAGAGTAATAATAACGATGGAGCCAAAATCGAGGCTAAATCGAGGCTGTGGCAGCTTCAATCGCAGCTATGTGTCTCTCTTTTTAGCTCCCTCTCCTTTTCTTTTTCTTAGAAAAAAAAATAAAAGAAAGGAAAATTTGAGGCGAGGAGATTTCTTCAATGATATATGTGTATATATGAATTATGATCTCCCCAGCTCTCTCTTATATCCTCTCTTACATGATCAAAGCGTGTGGGGACCACTGAAATGAATGATCAAAAGTGGCTTTAAATTATACTTTTAATTTTGACTAAGTATGTTATAAATATACGTTCAATATTAAGCTAGTATCTGTATAAAAAATAATCCATATTACATTATAATAAGGGAACTACTTTGAGAGTGTATTTAGGAGGTCTTTTTTTTTTATCAAAATGATTTATACGCCAAACTTAGTACCAAAAGACGCCTGTAGCCCTAAATAAAATGCAAAACTATTAAGCGTCTAACCTGCCCAACCTGGCCTAAAGTAAAATACTGATTTGCCCTAAATAAAATGCGAAACTATTAAGCATTTTACCTACCCTGACCTGGCCCAAAGTAAAATATCGATCAGATCAATATTTTATTAAATAAAACACTGATTTAATTAGTGTTTTTATTGAAAGAAAAAATATTGAATTATTTAGCTTGTTATTAGAGAAAAATGATACTATGAAAAGTTAAGCATTTCATTATAAAAAAATATCTAACAAGAAATATAAAAATAAAAATACGAAGAAAAAGTTTTAACGTTGTAATTTGTTATTCAGTTATTCATTTTAGTCGTAAAATATGTTGTTATGAAATATAGAAGAGTTTTATAAGTTAAAATGATGTAGTGATTCTTAAAGCGAACACTATACTTAAAATCACAAAATAAAGACAGTAGTTTCTCTAAATTTACTTTAATTTTATTTTTTTAAGATAAAATACTCATCCTTTTAGCGTTTTCTAAATGTAAAACACTAAAGAGTTAAATATTTTATAAAATAATTTTTTTAGTATTTTTATTTAAAGATAATATTAAACTTATCATCGTTTTGCTTAGGATTACAGTGCCATCGATCTATTTTGGTATTAAATTTGAGATATAATCTATTTAGATGAATAAAATATAATAGTGGGGTAATTTGATCAAAAACTCGTGTCTTTAGTGGATTGTTTTTATAAATAAAAGCAGCCATCGTATCAAAATTGGACATTAAACTATCTTCTTTCTAAACATAACACTTTTTTAGGGGACTCTTTTTGGTCACGTTAAATATCAATTTATTTGTAGTCTGAAATATTGTATATATTTAATATACAAACAAACACTTTAACAGAGTTAGTATCAATCGTGTTAGCAGTTTACTTTGTGTTAAGTAGTATAGTTTTACTCTTTTATATATATATATATAAAGTTGGAGTTGGCCTTTTAATCTATATCAAAAATATATTTATACTTGGCCAAGTTATATTTTACCCTTCTATACTTAAAACCAAAATTACTATAGCTTTATGTGTTTTTAACTAAGTTGCGATGATTAGGTTTAGTTTATCCAAGACTAACAATGTAACGTGCCTTTTAATTTTAAAATTGTTATTGATTTTGAACAAAATTACTTGGACCCTGCATCACTAAGCTACTTTGGACTCTATTTCAATAAATGCTTATTTAACTGAAATAAAATCATTTAATTTATTCTATCATCCTCTTAAACTTTTATACTACTAATCACCTCAGAACTCTATTTCAATAAATAGTTTTTTCTAACAAAAATAAAATTATTTAATATATTTTATTATTTATGTTAATAATATTTGTATTCACAGGTAGTCAAACATCTCTGCGAAGACTATAGTGCCTACTTTGGATAAAGCTCTACAAAATCTAAAAAAATATTCGAAAAAATAACGAAATAAAATTAACCACACTTGTCGTATTTTTAATTTGGAGTAACAATTAAATAAATATGTCCAAATCCGTATCCATGAAATATTGTATACATTGTATACAACTTCGCTACCATTAGATCCAATTTTTGCCCTGAAATACACGGATATGCGCGTGTTCCACCCTATCGAGTACTAGTGGACATCACCGTCCGTTGAGTTCTATCATTGACCGTGATTTGGCGACGGTGTTAGGTTCAAGCAGGTTTCAAGACCTTAGAGCCAGCGGCCTTCTGACACGTGGACAAGCTGAAGCTGTGAGTGGGGAGGATTCCAGGCAAAGGCGGTCGTAGTTCACAGCGGATCTCCGCCATGATTTACATATTTTAAGTTTGGTGGATAAACTCGATGGATTTGCTAAGAAATTTGTGATTAAGAATGTGCGGTGTGAAAGTAACGAAGCATAGGGATGCTAAAGGTGGTATGTAGTACGTATGAGATAAATTAGGTGGATTAAGTTGGCATTCTCTCGAGTTCGTTGATTCGGATGCGGATCCGTAGACAGAGTGAAGTTTTCATTTAACACCCTATTTTTATGTGAATTTTCGATTCAAATAATATTGCACAGTACAGGGTTCTAAATGTAAATGTCTTTAGTCTCGGTGAGGTGATGTTTCCTTTCTAGTAAGGGAATGGTATTTAGAACAGGCCCAGCCCGGCCCAATAAGCAACCCGACCCAGCGGGTTTTAGACCATCGTTATCCACACCAGTTCGACGGTAAAGAAGGGAAAAACCCAAGCAAAGCTGCGACAGGAGCACGAACAGCTGCAGCTCTCCATGGCGCTGCTCCCGCTCCCTTTCCCCCCTTCTTCCCTCACCTCCAACCTCTTATCCAAGAACAACCAACAGCTCACCCCTCCTCCACGGCGGCGCCTCCGCCTCCAACCCCCTCGCGCCGGCCTCACAGCCGCCGGCCGCTCCAAGCCCAAGGAGCTGGTCCTCGGCAAGCCCACCGTCGCCGTGGAGAAGGGAAAGTACACCTACGACGTTGAGACCCTCATCAACAAGCTCAGCAGCCTCCCTCCCCGCGGCAGCATCGCCCGCTGCCTCGAGACCTTCCGCCACCGCCTCTCCCTCTCCGACTTCGCCCTCGTCTTCAAGGAATTCGCCCGCCGCGGGGACTGGCAGCGCTCCCTCCGCCTCTTCAAGTACATGCAGAGGCAAGTCTGGTGCCGCCCCGACGAGCACATCCACGCAATCCTCATCGGCGTCCTCGGCCGTGAGGGATTGCTCGACAAGTGTCTCGACGTCTTCGCCGACGTCCCCCCGCCGCGGTCGGCCCTTTCCTACACCGCCATCATCAACGCCTACGGCCGCAACGCCGACCACGAGTCCGCCCTCCGATTCCTCGCTCAGATGAAGGCCGAGAGGATCGCGCCGACGCCGATGACGTACAACACGGTGCTCAATTCCTGCGCCCGGGCCGATCTCTCGTGGGATAACCTCCTAAGCCTCTTTGCCGAGATGCGCCACGACGGGGTCCACCCGGACATCGTCACCTACAACACCCTCCTCGCCGCCGCCGGGGCGCGGGGGCTGGCCGATGAGGCGGAGATGGTGCTGCGCACGATGCTCGATGCTGGCGTCTCTCCAGACAACGCCACGCACTCCTACCTCGTTGACACCTTCGCCAAGCTCGGCCGGTTGGAGAGGGTCTCGGAGCTTCTCTCTGAAATGGAGGCTGGCGGTCACTTGCCTGACGCTGCGGCCTACAATGTGCTCATTGAGGCTTATGCTCGAACAGGTGCGATGCGCGAGGCAGTTGGCGTTCTTCGGCAGATGCAGGCGGCCGGATGCCCCCCGACTGCTGCAACTTATAGTATCTTGCTCAATCTCTATGGAAAGAAAGGGCGGTATGAGGACGTGCGAGAGCTTTTTATGGAGATGAAGGTTGGAAACACAGCGCCAGATGCCGCTACGTATAACATTCTTATCGGGGTGTTCGGAGAGGGGGGATACTTCAAGGAGGTGGTCACGCTATTCCACGACATGCTGGAGGAGAATGTGGAGCCTAATATGGAGACCTATGAAGGCCTAATCTTTGCCTGCGGGAGAGGTGGGCTATATGAGGATGCTAAAGGTGTTCTTGCCCATATGAACAGCAACGGCATTGTGCCGAGCGCAAAGGCTTATACTGGAGTTGTAGAGGCTTATGGACAGGCTGCTCTTTACGAGGTTAACTATCAATGAATTCAATTGAGCTTTTCTTTGATTGGAATATTAAAAATCTGTGCTGTTTCAGGAGTCTTTTGTTGCTTTCAACACTATGCATGAGATTGGGAGCATGCCGACTTTGGAGACCTACAATTCACTAGTGTACTCATTTGGTAGAGGTGGGCTCTTCAGGGAGGTGCAGGCTATCCTTGCACGGATGAATGGAGCTGGGATTCAGAAAAATGAGGACACTTTTAATGGCATCATCGAAGCATATTGTCAAGGTGGGCACTTTGAGGATGCCCTCAAGGCTTATGTGGAAATGCGCAAGTCTAGGTGTGACCCGAATGAACGGACTCTTGAGGCGGTTCTGAATGTTTACTCCACAGCTGGTCTTATTGATGAAAGCAAAGAGCAGTTTGAAGAAATTCTGTCAATGGGGATAACTCCCAGCATCATGGCTTATTGCATGATGCTCTCACTGTACGCTAAGAATGACAGGTAAAATATGTTTGTTTTCTTCGCATCATTTATTTATTTCTTTCCCTGTTTTCCTGAATCGTCTATTCTACCTTTTTGGACTTCTACAGATTATATATAGTAAGAGTACATGGAAAATTATATGCCATCAAGAAGTAGAGTTTGGTAGAGCTGATTTTATTGAGACCCTTATTTGCATGACATTTACTAAGGGCTGGCTGATTGTTGATGAGATATAAGTTATCATTGTATAAAGCAGAATTGTGTGGTACATCTAACATATTTTCATGGGTTAATTTTATTTTAATTTTCTCAATTATCACTCTGTATCACTTTTCACTCCCTCAAGAAAAGAAATAGGCATGTGCACCACATTTTGAATTATCTAACTTTATCAGTATCACTTTCACTCCCTCAAGAAAAGAAATGGGCATGTGCACCACATTTTGAATTATCTAACTGTATCAGTAAGCTCTATTTATTAGAATTTCTATTAGCAAAAAATAACTAATTAATTAGATAAAGAAAAATGTCATTACTTTCTCTTCTCCTCTCCTATTAGAGGTGGATTTTGAAGGAATTAGAGAAATTGGTTTAGAGTTTGATATTTGGAGAAGTTGACATAGAGATTATAAATGAGGAAGGATATGAAAAGATAGCGGAGACATTTTTGGCCATCTATTAAATTAGTCAAATTTTAAGATTATTTCTATATGAATTTTTAATGAAATATTAATGGAGGAGGCTTAGTGATATATTTAAATAGTTTAGAATGTGTATATGTCTAATTTTTCTTTTTGAGGGAGGTGAAAGTGATACAGAATAATAGGTGAGGGGGTCAAGATATAATTAACCCTATTTTTATTGAAAAGCAAATGAAGGTAATTGTGTTATGTAGATAAAATTCTGTGACATGTTCATGAGTATTTATGCTGGTATTACTAAATCCATCTATTAAGGAAAAAGAACAGTTACATATATTGATTAGTAGAATTACTGAATTAGATTACTGTACGTGGAGAGGGATGCATTCACGAAGCATTTTAACTCTAGTCAAACTATTAATGAAGCCCAAACATGAGGTTCGTAGTCCTAAAGTTCATCAAATTCAATGTTAGAACATCTTGGACTCCTAGTGTAATCGAGACACTTTAGCTATCACTCATGGTGGAGGGCAGTACATACTTCTATGTAGGTTTGTAGAGTGATCTTTGGAATGTCAAGTTCTGCCATAATTGTATCCAGGGATCAGAATAGATTATAGATATTCTCGAAGGAGAAAAGCTTCATTTTATTAGTGGGAACCAGATTGATTGTGATAACATGAATTGAATTGGCTGTATTTAATTGAATTTGGGTTTCTCAGTAGAAGGGAAAAGCCAAAGTTGGTTCACTGCCACAACTCTATATCGTCAATTTCAAAATTAGAGAGACTGAAATTTTAAGGAAGAATTGTAGCCAGCTTGGGTTGACCCTGCTTTTCTATCAGCTTCTCTATCAATTATACTCAATTATTCATTGAAGAATATGAGCAGAAGCTTAATATGGTTATTTAAAATTGAAGAGAAACTTTTTATGTCCGCCTAAGTTGATACTGCTCAGATTACAAGTATAATATCGAAAGAGCATTTTGTAAGTATGAATCTCGGCTTCAAAGTTTGAATCTTTGTAATGAAAGAGCTTAAACAGAAATAGTTCTCATAGCAGGTATGAGTGTTGGACAAATAGTCTATAAAATAAGTTGCCAATTCTCCTGAAGTGATTCATGAGTTAATAATGTCTCATTTACTTTAGGAATAAGATCAATTCTAGGATAAATATTTTTCTTTGTTATTCCTAAAATAAAATCTTTATTCTAGGAATAATTATATTTGATGTGATATAAAGTGAACGAAAAGATGAAAAAAATGAGTTTTATATTTTCTGAAATTACTATGAATGTTCTTTGATTTGATAGAAAAGTAAGTTGATGTGATAGATATCAATGGTAAATTAGTAATTAGGTTAGTGTGTGGCATAAAATGTAATTTTGATAAATAATATTTTTATTTTAAAATGAGGTCATTATGATGATTAGGTGTGTTACTTTAGAATAAGAAATTGTGTTCCAGAATAAAAAAAAATATTTCTGAAGTGAATGAAGGTAAGTGATCTAAATAGATTCTAACATTAGAAATGAATATTGGGAGATGGCTCCTTAGGCAGGCCTATTATGTCCCTTTTCCTTAAGTGTTTCACGAGCCTATAGACTTTGACTTTACAAAAGAAAGATTAGACTATTCATTTTAGAATTTGTTATTTTCTAAGGGATCATTGCATATATGCATGATGCACCTGTTAATAAGATTTCTGCTACAATCTCACAAAACTTTTAGTGTCCAATCCTTTTAGTTCCGATATTCATCTCAATACATTTGCCATGGACAAAGCATATATTATTCCATATTGTAGTTGTTTCCTTATTGGATGTAGTATCAGATACAATACTCACCGGATACTTCATGGATACATATCGTATACTTAAAGTATCTGATTTTGAAAATAAAAATAAAATGCGGATCTGGCTCAGATATTTCTCGGGTATTTCTTGGATGTTCCCGGATCCAAAAATAACTCAAATTGAAATTTTCTATTGAACTGGATAGGTTTTATTTCCGGTGAATGTTCACCTTAATTGTGGGCATGATCTCTAAAAGAGGTTCACGGCTTTCACGCCATGGTCTACTAATGACTTATAGATTCAATTTATTTTCTTGTCTCTTAATATTAGTAGCTAAAAATTTGTTAATAATGGTTGGCATTTTTAATGCTGAATTGAAGTCTTGTAGATGTGCTTCATTATATAATATCACATGTTATATAATTATTCTTAATTAGTTAATTTAACAAAAATATAAGCATCACATGTTAAATAATTATTTTTATTAATTGAACAAAATGTAAGCACACCAAGTACATACCTTATATGTAGAAGCACTTATATGCATATATAGGTACATTGTATCCTTCATGCATCATGCTCTTGTACTTAAATATTTGCATATTGGCATATATATTATGTCTATCTATATCCTGTATCTGTATCCTACTTCATTAGTCATGGATCTTAACCTTACTCTTGTACTGTTATTTGGATAGATGTCCTGTTATGCGTCAGGATAGAATTTGGTAATTAATAGTTCATGTCGTATCTATTGGTGGTACCTCTAAGGGGCTATCAAAAGAAAAGTACTAATAATCAATCAAAATTTTAGAATGCATCAAGCATCTTTCTTTAATGTGATACACTATTCAACTTCATGGTCTATCAGAATATTAAGATCTGAGATCTGCTTCCCACGTAATCCTTGTGCCCTCCAATGGTCCAACCATCATTTACATATTCAATCATCTGAACGTATTCTTTGCTATTTTTGATCCCGCCATGGTGTATGTTTATCACTTTGCACCTTATATTTCAGGTGGGATGATGTATCTGAACTGCTGGAAGAAATGAAAACAAATCGAGCTTCTAATATGCATCAGGTGATTGGGTCAATGATTAAAGGGGAATATGATGATGAATCTAACTGGCAGATGGTGGAATATGTGTTTGACAACTATAGCTCTGAAGGTTGTAGCTATGGTGTGCGATTTTTCAATGCACTCCTGGAAGCACTTTGGTGGTTGCGCCAAAAGGCACGGGCTGCAAGGGTGCTCCATGAAGCAACAAAGCGTGGACTTTTCCCTGAGCTGTTTCGGCAAAGCAAACTTGTGTGGTCAGTAGATGTCCATAGGTAATGTGATTTATCTCGTAGTGTTATCTTCCATTCTGTCAGTAATTTCAAGTTTACAACATTAACATTTATCAGGCTGTATAATGTTAAATTTATTTCATTCATCAGGATGTCAGTAGGTGGAGCACTTACAGCCGTATCAGTGTGGCTGAACAGTATTTATGACCGATTTAAAAGAGGGGATGATCTTCCTCATTTGGCTTCTGTTGTTGTTGTGTGAGTCTTGCAACCTGCTTTAGTTTTCTACATCTTGGATGCCCTTTCCTATTGATATGTTGGTAGTGTAGCATTAAATTCATGCGCTTAATCCCAATTATCCTCCTCAGAATCAGAAGGTTTTGTCATTACTTTCACATGGTAAATTTGTATCTCCAGTAGTTCAATAATACGCTAGTGATCTTACTGATGTTGAACTTTTTATGATGTGCCCTGTAGTTATATTGGTATCTAGTAGAAGAAGCAAGCAAAAAAAAAAAAAAAAAAAAACTCAGACTAACAATTCTTTGTTCCTCAGACGTGGGGAAATGGAGAAAAGCTCAGTAACAAGAGGATTGCCAGTTGCAAAAGCTGTATATTCATTTCTGAAGGATAACATATCTTCATCTTTCCATTTCCCGGGTTGGAACAAGGGACGCATTGTTTGCCAGCGATCTCAGCTAAAGAAGCTCCATATGTCAGATCCAACCTCAGACGAATCTATAACGGAATTGATTTCCATTACGAATTTATCCTTCCCACTCCCTGGTATGAAAATATACACTGCAGAACCTATTGCTGACCCTGACAAGAATCATAGTGATGAGGAGACATTGAGCAAAGAAACTGATGCTGAGCTTCTTACATTATGAATTTACTGGAGGGACATTGCTCATCAAATTTGTGTGGCCATCTTGTATATTGTCAAAATGTCATTATGAAGGCAGATGAGTGATTGCTGGCTGAAATTGGAGCTTCTGCTTTAAGGCAGTTTGCATTGTAGACCGCTTACACCGTTCAGCTATGCACGAATCTTTTTGACACTATCGTCTGGTCTTGGCCAAGGATATGATCACATGTACTTACAAGCCACATCTGGATGAGGCAAAGAAATTTCATCATATACATCAACTCTTGGTTCCATCAAGCTGAAGGACTCCATTTGATAATCTACATGCCAGCTTTCGAGTCTTCAGACTCATTCTGGGCGTCAGTGGCCAATCGCTCAGTATCAGAAGCCAATTTGAAAGAAGAAAAAGAGTTGTGAACCTGTTAACCTCTTTATGTAGTATAAGGCGTCTTTAATTCTTCTTCTTTTTGTACTAATTAGTTGCTTCCAGATTTTTGCAACGCAACCTTAAATCAGAATCCGTCAAGCTTACAATTGTGATTACATGGTTTTATTTGTGTATACTGAACTTAAGATGCTCGCTTCAAATTGCAGATGTGCAGTTTCTACTAATCAGGGAACAGTGTTTTGTAGCAGTATTTGCAATTAATCCTACCCATTTGTGGCGAAAACAGACGCAAAGCTGAATTGCTAATGGGCAACCTTTCTGTTTGTTCTTTTGGTACTTTTTCTTTTGGAATATTTGGAGGAAGAGATTTGTTTCCCTAAACTCTTTGAAAAGAGAACGGCCATCAACATCTATTTATCTAATTTAAAATGAGTGAAGTTTATATTTTAAATAATAGATAAGTTTGAAAGGATTCAAATTAAGAACTCTTACTTTAATATCACGTTGAGTCATTTAGTTTTGCAAGTTTTGCTCTTATAATTGACAACAAAGCAAAGGCCAAAAAAATAAAATAAAAAAGAATACATAAAGTCTCCGTTTAATTGAAGAATAAGAGAAGTTTCTTGTTTATAATTAATAACCAAAGTACCACAAATATAATATCATTAATATCATAATTAAATCTTTTATGGTATTACTAATATCATAGATACTAAACCCCCTATCAAAAACAACAGGTATCGGATTTATTAATTCTTCGCAACAAATTTATTTTCTTTAACAAATTATTGTCACTCACTGAATTATTTGGAATTAATATTTAACAGAGCAAAATTATAGAGTTCCTTTTTTTCGAAATGACAAGAATATCTGATGTGATTGAATAGAGTAAAAGAGTCTAAAGTGATACGATATGGGGGTACAATAGTCATTCTACTGATGATTAAATTTAAATTAGTTTGTATCTTCCCCTTATTTTGTTTTGGTTACCTCTTGATCCAAATTCGTGATAAAATTCGTACCTAATACTGTTGCTTGGCTCGAACTCGAATCTAGTCTCCACCAAAACCCACACTTCTATCTCATCTCCTCGTCTTCCCAAACGCTTCCACTCTCGCCGCCATCCCCAACCCCCCACCCCGCACCCCCCCCCCCCAATGGCCGCGAGATTCTTCACGAGAACCAAATCGCCATGGATGCGTCTCCTCTCTCGTCGGCCGACGCTCCTCCAAACCCCTAGCCGCATCACGCCTCCTATCCTCCCGACTACGTTAGAGTTCTCGCTCCACGACTCGTTTGGCTTCGTCTCCTCCCGCCGTTTCTCCGCGAGCGCCGCGGGGATATCCGGCGACCGAGTAGTGCAGGAGCTGCTGGCCGAGGTGGAGAGGGAGAGGCAGCGAGAAAGGGAGGAGAAGAAGAAGGCCGGGATCGACGTGGAAGAGGAGGAGGAGGAGGAGGATTACATGGGCGTGGGGCCGCTGATCGAGAAGCTGGAGAAGAGGAAGGCGAAGGAGATCGAGAATGTTGAGCAGTTCTGGGAGCCCACTGACTCTGAGAGCGACGACGACGAACGTTACTCCCCCGACGAAGTCAAGAGGCGGCTCGACGAGTTCGAAAAGAAGTGCAAGCGTCACGGCGAGCTACTCAAGAATTTTGCAGAAGCTGGTACTCATTTTTTTTTTTTTGGTTTAATTGTTTGATCTACTACTGCATCACTTATGCTTTTTGGAAAGGAGGTTCATTTGCTCGATTAATTGCTTGACCAATATGTTTTACAACTAGGAAACTCTACTCACATTTCCATATATCTATTTAATGGTCTCTTATAAATGCATTATTAAACATAAACTAATCAGCTATCTCCATTGGCAAAATGTGGCAAGAATCTGTTCTGTTTGGATCCTTAACGTGTTTGGAGACCGTTATTCTTTTTATGTTTTCTTTAACATGTCCATGCTTAATTGTGGATCTCTTTACTGGGTTCATATGCATGTAGAGTTGCATTAGCAAATGATTTCCCATTTCAATTTTTAAGATTGATACTATTTCAAGGTAAGGTGTTCACTACTTCTATAGATTTCATGTTACTGGTGAATGGATGAATCGTAATGATGAAAAACCGTTAAATACTGGTGTTCACTATGAGGACATGATTGTTTTGATGGTTGTTTTGGGAGTTTTGATGGCCATACAATTGATATATGTGTTATTGTCTACTGAAATAGGAAGTAGTGGCAATGTTCTGATATATATGTCCTTCACATAATTGGTTATGATTAACAAATAAATAGTAAATGTTCTCCTTCTGTTACGCTCATGCTTAGTTTCCTGTTTAATCAAGATATGGCTGGGATTGTAGATACACAGGGTCATTTCCATTGATCTTTTAAGCACATATGTAGCTTCAATGTCCGTCAAGGCTGTACTTTGATTTTCGGTTTGTACCTCACTATGTACTGACTGGTAAAATGTGGAATTAGTGGCTTGGGTTGCATAATGCATGTGGATTGTATTACAAGTTTCTTGAATAATTTAATGGGCAGGATGATGATAAGGTTCTGAGAGTTCATTGAAGTTTCAAGGTTGAGATTCTCTATTGTAGTCAAGTTATTGCATGCCATGTACTCACTTTGTGTGCTTAGCTTTCAAATTTTCAACTGCTTTTGAAGAACTTGCTAGACTTATTCTTATGAAGCACTTCCTGCTAAATATTCTGTTTTGTTCCTAATGTAACAGAAACTCTTGATGAAGCTCACAAATGGATGACTAAAATTGACAAATTTGAGCAGCGACATTTGAAATTGCCCTTGGAATACAGGGTTATAGGTGATATGATGAATCGTCTAAAGGAAGCCACAGGAAAGGACAGATTTATTCTTCTTCAAAAGCTAAACCGAGCTGTGAGGATGATGGAATGCAAAGAAGCATATGACCCAAATAACCCTGCGAATTTTGGAATTATTCAACACCAACAAGTTGGTTCTCCCGATGATATAGTAGACAATACTGGATTTGAAAAGGAGAAACAAATGATCCAAGGGGCCGCCTTAGAGGAAGATGATGAAGATTTCTCTGAATCAAAAGAGAGGGATGATATACTGATAGAGAAAATCAATGCTATAGAAAAGAAACTTGAGGAGAAATTGGCAGATCTGGATCATACTTTTGGTAAGAAGGGAAGAGTTCTGGAAGAGGAAATTAAGGATTTGGTAGAGGAGCGAAATTCTCTAACAGAGAAGAAAAGGAGACCTCTTTACCGAAAAGTAAGTGATACTACTGTCATAAATCTTCTTGTAGAAGATAGATAATGACAATTTATTCTGAAGAAAATCATTTCTATAGGTCACATTACTTATGATCCCTGCATCAGGATTTTAACTATCAGTTTGGTTCCATTATATGTATGCATTTTTTGTCACAAATCTCATGGAGTATAATTATTGAAAGTAATTTATGTTATTGCCCTCTTGAAGTTATCTTATATGATTGCAGAATGTAAAATGTATGTCACCATTATGAAGCTTTCAAGTTATCTAATTTTCTTTGGACCACTCTTCTTTCAGATCTTCATGTTTGTTAGTTTTGCAAGATTTATCCTTACACTGTCGGGCCCTTTGACTATTGTACAGTAAATGTTTATGAATGCTACTTACAGAAATGGCGGTGCATGCAATACAAGGGCTGTTTAGTGATAATTGGAATGCGAAGGGATAAGAGATTACATTCTTTTATTTTGAACGAAAAGAGGCCTTCTTTTGGCCAACCTATTGTGACCCCCTCCTCATTCTATTAGTTGTCCTCTTCTTCTATGCACTCTTGTCATTTTATTTTCATTTGTAAGTTGCTGGCAGAATTTCAGTTATGTTAGTGAGTTTATGGTAAAGTTACAGCTCTGTCCTGATCTCCATAGTAAAATTCTTGTCGATTATATTGCAACATTCTGGCGGGAAAAGGAGGGGTAACCTACCACACCTGCTACTATGAGCACCGATGGTTTTTACATGTTTGTTCTCTAAAATGATATATAGTGAGATAAATAAAGATTTTATACCCAAAAATAACCATCATATTAGAACCAACTTCATGAAATTACTTGCAAACTTATTCTAGTTTTGTCACTATTATGTTACCTTCTAATTTTTTTTCCTGATATAATTTCCTAGTCTGCTCTTCAGCTTTTTTTTTTCCCTTCTGTATGACAGTCATAGGAGTTAATACCTTGTTTTGCAATTTAATTAATTTCTGTTTTTATAATACAGGGTTTTGATGTTAAAGTGATTGATGTTAATCGGACATGTAAAGTTACTAAGGTGAAAACCCTTCTCTTTTGCTAGTTTTCTTTTACTAGATGTAATTCATTCCTTCTTAAATGCTTGTTTCTTCTTTCTTTTATGCTTTAGGGGGGACAAGTTGTAAAGTATACGGCACTGCTAGCTACTGGAAACTACCATGGAGTAGTAGGTTTTGCCAAAGCTAAAGGTCCAAATGCAAAGATTGCTATCCAGAGGGTATGCATCCAATTACTTTACACATTTACTAATGTAGGAATTTTTGTTTGTCATGGTTGATTGATTTCCTGTTTATGTCTATATGGTTCATGGTGCTCTTTAAGGCAGCTGAAGTTAGACCTAAAGTAGCTAGAGTTCATATTTCAGGCATTTTATGTTTTGATTTAGTGTTTGGCCTTGGATGGCACACTTTATATTCTATTCTCCTATTTTGATGATTCATTGGCCTCAATATCTTTGATCTTTCTATCCATGTATCATGGTTGGTCTGCTGCATAGAGCTTGATAATTATTGTACTACCCAGTCACACGATCATACTACATCTTATGCATCCAGTGATGGTTTGTAGGTGCAGTATCTACTGCTTCATTAACTACTATTTGAGTGAGGCAACGGAATTGAGGATTCGCTTGTAAATACTACAGGAATGCTAGACACTGTTTTACTCTACTTTGGGTATGAACTGATGCTCTAGTTGCTCTGATATGTCTTGCCCAGAAGTTGCAAGCAATGAAAGTCTAGGTTTATAATAGTGTAGGCGGTAGGTAGGGCAGTAAGGACCACTATAAACAGAGGTCAGAAGAGAACCAGTGTGAAAGCTTAACAGCTCAAAAATTAATTAAAGAGAATAACTAATTAATACCTCAGAAATTTTTAAAGGGAGGAACAACTTAATAAAATAAAAGTCAACTAATACATAACTTAAAATTACTGAGAGCACAATAATCCATTAAGGTCCATCGATTTGGTGAAATCTACAACTAATTTAAAATCCAAGGTCATTGAATGATATAACATGATACAAAATGCTAAGATCGAAGCATATAGGTCATATAGAGTGCCTAAATGGGCTTCTCCCGAGGTAGATGTCACGATTTGAATTCGAAATCATGATCGACTATGTACCTCAATAGGCTTGAGATACACAAAGTTTTAATAATAATTATCCAAATCGACAATATAAAGAAACTCTATAATTAATAACTCAGAAGTAAAGAAATCCAAGTAGACAACAATGTCTTCCAAAATAATGTTAAACAACTAAAGAGGCAAAATAGAAAAGTCAAATCCTAAGTGGAGGTAAAAGGGGTCCCGGTGCACCACATTAACTCACAACGCTACTCAACATTTAAAATCTTAATGGAGAGTTTTATGAGTCAATAACTTTAGCTCAATTGATGAAGCTATTCAAAAGCCAATAAAAACTAGAGTTCTTGTAACATGATTTAATCAAAGCTCAACAATCAATAACAATAAATAACATACTCATAACATGAATAATAAAGTACAAGTAATAAATACTGTGAGTAACAAGCTAATAAGATTCGCAAATTTTAATATGTGGAACTTCTCAATCTTAGTAAATATCATATATCTTAATTTTAATTTATGTTCGTAGATTCACATCAACTATAAGTCACTTCGAGATGACGTTTAGATTTTTTTTTTCTTACATTTGATCCGGTTAGAATCACTAGAATATGTTTCTATGTGGTAAATATACCATGTCTCTTGTTATTATCATTGAAAGAGATCAGAGTTGTCTTAGAAAGAATTTTGGGCTAGCCTAGAACTGTTCACTAACCTTGTCAGAGTAACATAAATAGATTACCATATGATCAGGAATAGATATGTTCTCTAAGTTTTAATATAGACTTGAGTCACCATGGAGAGATGCACGAAAAATATTTAGTCTGAGATTGTTTAAAGCCATACCTACTCATAATCAATGTTCCACTAAATGCATGAAGATTAACATTTCACGAAGTATAACATAGCATAATGCATGGAATATAATATTACAGAATATAACATACACTATGGCATAATTACATGAAATACGAGATGGGTAGAAAAACGTGATTGAATCCACTCACCTGTGGTTCACATGGAATAGCTCAATTCAATTATTTGTGTTCAAGTAAAATTTTTCACCTTAATCCATAAATAAATTTATATTTTAAATTAACAGTACACAAACAAGACTTAGCAAGCTTAATGAAGGTATTAAGGTGACAGGGACGCGAGGTTGATCCGAGATTACCGGTCGACAAATCACTTTGATGAAGCCCAACAACTAAAAATGGTAAAAACATTTTAAAAGACTTGCTAGAAATGAAATTAACTTTGTGGAGAGCAAGAGTATTCACAGATGGTTCAAGTGGTGGTTTCCAATTGCCCTCCGATATCAAAATTCGATAATAATGACTTTGGTGACGAAAGGAGGAAGAAGGACAGGGATGGGTTGGTTAAGGAGAGAGGAGAATAAATGAAAGAGAAGGCACAGCACATGCAACACCATGTGACCCTCCCTCAGTTTTCTTTTTAAATTTTCTGGATATTACAGCAGGTGCCTACAAGGCAAAGATTGCCAGTTTTTTAGAAACAATTCTTTTTATCACATTCATGTAGTGATTTCCAGAGTTGCTATGATGTGCGCATTTGGGCAGTTTACTAATTCACAGATCCACTTTTCTGAATTACATAATGGTGTGCATACTTTCTGTCACCACGTGACAATGAAACTGTTGTATAGATGTAGAACCTTGAGTTAATTAAGACGTTCACATCATGCTAAGCATGTAATTTTTTAACTAATTAACAACAGTTACCAGTTATATGGCAAATGATGGTCGAGAATCCTTATGTAAAGTTGTAAACTAAATTTTATTGTCAGATTCTGATAAAGATGTTTAGCAAGAGTGCGAGACGATATACTCATGTGATCTACGCCTATATGGATAGGTACTGCCGTACTGGCTGTTTCTTAGTCAAGGAAGGGATCTAGGTCACTTATGGCTGTAATTGTAGTACAAGAATATATTATGGATTTACTAAGGTTATGATGTTTAGCATTGCCATTTTCAACTTCTAGTGTAGCTGAAGGGCTGTTATCCAGGTACTTACTTTAAAATGCTCATGAACATTATCATTTCTACAAAAATAGGCAAATCTTCATCTTCTTCTCTCATTTATAGGCATATGAGAAATGCTTCCAGAATCTACACTACATGGAGCGATATGAAGATCATACAATTGCACATGCAATTTATACCAAATATGAGAAAACAAAGGTGCTACAAGTGCCAACTCTAAATTGCCTTCTGTTTTCTATGACTAACTTTGTTCCAGAGAATTATATGTTGAGAATCCCAATTTTGCAACTTTTTTTAGATATATCTCTGGCCTGGACCAATGAAAAGTGGGATGTCGGCAGCTAGCAGGACTGTTGAAACTGTACTATATTTGGCTGGTTTCAGCAATGTCAAGTCAAAGGTACAATACTACTAATCAAATCTTTCCCTATGCTTCCATTTTCATATGAAAATTATATCATATATGATGCTTCTTGTAGATCATCGGCTCTAGGAATCCACTTAATGTTATGAAGGCTCTCTTCAAAGCATTGAACGCTGTAAGTAGAATACTGCTCGAACTCTGCAGTTGCATTTCCTCTGGTAAAAATATTAAGGGATCTTTTCAAAACTTATTTTCCTGATATCATCTTTATTCTGTAGATTGAAACTCCCAAGGATGTCCAGGAGAAGTTTGGACGAACTGTCGTAGAGTCATACTTATTGTAGTGCCCTGACATGAGTTACCAGCTACAGCTCAGCTTCCCTCGTCTTGATGGCTTTTTTACCTCATTGGTGACAAACAGCACGACTTTCAGATGAGCAGAGCCTCTTGATCCTTTTTGGGATTCATATTCCTTTTGTACTGACTATCTATTTAATCAAATGGATAGATCCTAATTGTAAAAAAAAAAGGATTAAATTTGTCTTGCCAGCAAGGTGATTTCACTTTTCATGATGCTCTTCCTGTATTCCTTTAATTTAATAAACCCCCGTCCCCTCAAGGAATAAGAATATGTTTATTCTAGAATAAGTCTCTTTATTATAGTATAGTAATTAAAGACCTTATCTTATTTTAGTATACTATTTCAACATTCTCTCTTATCTTATTCTATACAATTTTTTTAAAATTATTTATTAATAATCTAAATTATAATTTTACGCTTTGAGATGATAACACATTAGTCATATAATTGCTATCTCCTCTCTTTCTCCTCTCTAAAAACAGTCTCGTATACTTGCACAGTGCAGGGTAACCAATGCCCTCAAGCAATCTGGTGCACTCACATGCCCTCCAATAATCCATTACCAGTTGTGATATCTCTACCGTTGCCAAGACCACCTATGTCAAGATCATTGGCTCTCCCTCCTCCGTCGTTTGCAAGAAGTTTGCATTCCACCTCCTCCACTAGCTCAACCTTACTTCAAACCTCTATGACGTGCTCATCTTTGGCCTCTAATTCGATCTCTCCTCCCTCGACCTTAAGGTCCCCACCGTGGCCCTCTATTTTCTCTCCTCCCTCCCTTCTCACCTCCTCTTCGATTCCCACGTCGCCCTCACCGTCGTATTGACCTCCCCTTCCCCATCCCTTCACCTCATCGCCGTCTTTGCCTACAACGATCTTGTCCTCCTCTATCATGCCTCCTCGCCCTTCCTTGACTGCGTCTCCCTATGGTGGGGCAACATCACTGCCCTCGCCCTAGCTCTCGATCACTCCGACGCTATCGCCAAGTCCACATGCAGTAGCATCAATGAACACCCGAGTGTAGGGTTATAACCCCGCATAGTACAAGATAATATTCTGCACACCCGAGTGAAGGGTTATAACCCTGCATTATAACTCACAATGCGGAGAAGTCCGTAGTAGAAAGGCCCCCATACTATTTACTATTTAACATATAGTTAAGGGTATTTTCATCGCTAGGTTTAAAACATCATCAATTTTCAATACAATTTCATTATTTTAATATCAACTTCATATCACATCAAATATAATTATTACACCTTATACTACTATTAAACTAAATATTATAATAGCTTATACTAGGTATTATTAGCCCTCTTCTTTTGGTATTAAAAATTAGAATACTTATACCTATTACACCCTTATTCTACGACTGAACGAGGGAAGAGAAATACGCAAATCAAGTAGTCAGTCAATCTAGTACTTGTTACCACCGATTTATCTTTGCTACCGGAGTTTTTAACCAAACTAGCCATGTTCTAATTTTTTTTTACCAAACTAGACTCCTTAAACTTATTACCAAATATGGTCTAATTTACTGTAGCCATAATAAAAATGCTGATCAATTTAGTATTTTTATCTGATCCTAAAATGTTGAACTGATTAGTATTTTATATATGTAAATCTTTCAGCAGTTAAAAAAAAAATATTTAGCGATAAAAACACTGAACTAATTAGTATGTTTAAAAACGCTAATTAGTTTAGCATTTTTGTTTGGGCTACAGTGAAGATTTACCTCATTTAGTAATAAATTTAAGAAGCAATCCATTTCGAAAAAAAATAAAATAAAAAAGACGTCTAGTTTGACAAAAAATTCTTGCTACTACCTACACTTGTGAATGCACAACAGTATATTACCTGGCCGTAATCTATGGATGATCAGAAAGAGAACCTATGCATGAAAGTAAAATTAAAAAGAAGTGTCAAACATCTTCCACCATTAAAGCTTCTTCAACTAGACATCAAAACTTAGTAATCTTGAAATTCTTATATTTTTAACTTGTACTTCAGATCAACTTTCCTTTTGTTATGTACTTTATCATAATTTGTTGCACATTGTGGAATTGGGCATCTCGTACGAGGTGGAGTAATTTGTTATATTTCTGCGACAGCAACCCTGTACAGATCTCAAACAAGAATTTTCTTCGGGAACGTTTCAAGCAAGAAAGTAAAACGGGTGTAGCACCATATATGGGCTTAAAGGTCGAAGAAAATAAAGACACCTGTAGAGCAACTTGTAAGATAGTCCTCGTGAATAAGTACACCAGTGCGGCAATGAATCAGATTGGTAACAAATAGAAGCAGTTAGATATAAGTACTCATATCACTTTCCCGTCAAACGGGGAAAGCAATCGTGAGGAAAAGGGGTGGGAAGTAAACACAACACCTCCAGCATTTATCACAGCTTTGATTAGGTAATCTGGAACAAACTCAAGAAGCAAGACACTAATCTGTTAATTGTTTTGAAGTCAGAACCCCAACTTCAAACATGGTTAAAAGGTACTACATCCACGATTGTTTTTGGAGTTTCCTACCGAAATAGAGCTAGTTAAGATGGAAGAAGATTTGCACATATCATACACACAACAGATCATTCTCAATAACCCCTACGACAAGCATTACCAACTAGAACATATAACTTAAGAAACAGACTCTGGTTTGTGCAAGCAGTCTGATCTCTGCACTGTACAATTCAACATAACAAACAACATTGGAAGAGCAACCTCACAATAAAATGCTCATACTCTTCATCACCAACTGTTACCTCTTCCGTCTTTTGGACTCAACCTGCAAAAGAGAACAATATAGGGGCTGATAAAATAAAGAGAATCAAATTTGTAGGTTTAGGTACTAAAAGATTAGTATTTTCAGTTAGAAGAATGAATATAAAGCTCAAACCAAGATATCTATCCTTGATACCATTTAGGTACCATCTTGCTCATTAGCACCTGCCTTAGCCGTTCAAAGGGATCTGTGGTATCCAGTTGCAGTTTCAATTAAGGGAGTGGGTTCTCTTACTTTTATTGCTAGACTCAATAGGAAACAAGTAAAATAGAAGCTAAATTATACTTGACATCCATAACTATGACACAGTATCACTTAAACCCCTAAAGAGAAAAAAAACAATGTGACTAAAATCCCCTGAACTTGTCGGGGAAATTATGAAACAAGGTTAAATCAAATTAAAAATCTGGGTTAATAAGACAAGATGATTGTAGCTTTTTTTAAAACAGTAATTTCTTCACTAAGATACCTATACAGATGGACTCTTGAAAAGTCTATCTCCAAGATATAATCTCACTATCAAATTTTCAATAACTGTACTTTCAAAAAAGTTGGGACCCATCACCAACCCAAAGATCAAGAAAAAATTGAAATTAATGATTTTGTACAAAGAAAGGAGACCAAAGTGTATGATTTTATTATATTTTTTTAGATGTTTTCTCCCTCTTTATTTAAAGAGTTTTAGAGATAAAATAGACATATTTTCGTAATAGGATATATCCTATTTGAAATGACACCTTTTTAACTAAATAGAGCCATTTTTTAATAAAAACAATTGTTTTCTGAAGGGCATTCGAACAAATTTCAAGTTAGATAAAATTTGCCTACAGAAAAGTTTTGTATGAACTGATTTATCTCCTTCAAACGAAATTAAATCTCGTTTGAACAGATTTCCAAAAGAATTCTCGCAACACTATTTTTCCAACAAAATTCCCGCAACACTACTTTTCTAATAAAAATAGCTCTGTTTATACATGTTTTGTTTTATATTATTTAAGAACGTACGCGACACAACTACCATAATTTCTATAGGAGGTTACATTGTTGACGAAAAAGTTGATTTTACAAAATTGCCCCATGCCTTATGCACATTTGGGATATAGAAGAAGGCAAGAAGTTGATAGAGATTAAAAAGCGAGAGAATAAGAGAAATTGAAAGCAACATCGCCATAGAATTGGGACTGGGAGAGAAATGTGGGGATGGGAAACCGGTGAATATTAAGAGAGATTGAGAGTTCAAGAAAATTTGAAAAGAGTGTAAGAGTAATAGCAATTGGAAAGGGAAAGGATCAATAAATATTGGGAAGGAAAGAGTATGAATGTCTTAGTATAAGTTTGGGAGGAAGATGAGGATAATTTCAATACAAATGAGGCGAAGAATTAGTCATGTGATATTTACATGACAATTGGACAGAAAAACAAATGGTAGACTGACAGAATGTTATTTTAAAACATATCAACAGTTTACTTCAGGAGGTCATAGTTCAAGGGGTCTATGTGTAATTTAGGCTTAATTGGAAATGATAAAAGAATATTGAAATAGGAAGGATGATTTCATTGCTAGATCATCCAGACAAATTGAAAGTCAAATTGTAACCCTACTTTGCCTCGACTTGTTGAGAGCTTAACAGAAACCTTCTTCGCAACTCGAACATATCTAGGAATTTCGATTTTCAAACCAACAAAGTGGAAACTTGATCATAGTTATAATGTGGGATGTAAATATTAATTCGGGAATAAAGTAGACCAAAAGCTTGCTGAATTCATTTCATATGAAAGCATATGATTACCTTTAGCACTGTGATATCATGGTTTCCAAAATTGACCAATCCGGATCGAACACAATCCTAATCCTGACTCAAAATCAGTCTAGTGACCTACTTTGGTCTGAAATTAGCCAATTTTGATTGTATCAATCTAATCAGTCGAAACTTAATTTTATTGCTGCAAAACAATGAAGAGAAATCTCTTTCTTCACTATTGTCTTGCAGCAATAATTTACGAGCATATAAATTTATCACATTCAGATCATAATTCCATGATTTAGTGAGGTTTTTCTTTTAGTTTTTAATACATGACTAATATTTTTTATTTTTCTATTATTTTTAGATATTTTCATTTATTTTTAAATAATATATAGAAATTTTCACTTAATTAAAAAAATAATTTGATCTGACATGGAAGACCAATATGACCGATACAACCAATACGTATCATTTTTTCTAGTGGTCAATCCTAATACCGAGTTTTGAAGCCTTGTGTCGTACAATCATATTGTTTCCTAGACTAATATGTAAACTAATTGATTTCTAGCTTATACTAGTGACCTTAAGATTGTTTCCATGCTGAATAATATTGTGTGACATTTTCAAACTCAGTATGTGATCGTTTTTCCAAAATCCAATTAAATAAGGATTTGAAGGTCTTTTAACATCTCTTATATTCATTGCAAAAGAGTTTACTCCGGATCAATTCTAAAAGTATATTATCAACCAGTCGGCATACTAAACAATTATATGATTTGGCCCAAACATATGCTTTTTACTCAAATCATTTTCAGTAATTCACATTTCATAGACATGCTTACATTTAGAAGTTCATACATATGAATTACCTAAATTAAGGCATTCCTTAACTGTCAGATTTCTTTCTCTCATGCTAGTTAGGATAGAAGGAAAAAATTTGGCCATTTAATTTCGACATATCACTTATAGGCTCTAGAATGAGTCTATTACTGACCACTAACGACGTATTCTGTTCCTTCACTACTAGATCCCTTCAATTAGTTGGATCCTGCTCAAAACAGGTTTAAGTTGCACCAACAGCATGAGCAGAATTGGAACTTGAGGGAAAATGTGTATCCTAGGATAATTTCTTTTAACTGAAGAAGTTGACCTACTTGTCCCCCCTTTTTCCCTAAGAAAAGGATATATTTAAGTGACAAAAGATCAACTTTAATGGCACTTCAAAACTGAGACACACATTGTTTTAGACCAAATCTTCATTACTCTATCATTTCACTGAAGTTCCTGCTCTTCAGTCTAAATCTTCACTATTTTGTACCCTTCAGTTAGAAGTTTTGATAAGAAGTATTAGTCAGATTAATCATCTATATTCATCTTCAATAATCCATCCTTTAGATTTCATTAGACAGTTCTCTGGATTATCTGCATACAAACAAAGATATAACCCTCTATTCCAGTGATATTTAGGTTTCCCTTCTAGTATTGGTTTTAAATCAATTTTCAAGCCTTGGATCTCTCTTTAGTTCATAATTCAGTTGACAAAAAAGATCTGGTGCCAATTCTAGCAGACCGAATGTCTTTAAAGGATTTGCCCCTAAACAATTTATCACCTATCTCTTCCTTCGGATATGTAGGCCTTTGTTGCACATTAATCAACCATGATAAAAAATTTAAGCACCTAGATTCCATCTTAGCAAATCATTAAGAATAAAGATTCACTCGAAATCTTAGGAAACTATTTTTTATGACAAGGTATTTTATCAGATATCCTTGTACACTCAACATACAGGTGGATATTTTTCACAGAACTTCTATATACATCAAAACAAGTGAACCTTACAAAGATATGCATAAATAGGGAAAATATAGGACATATCTGAAAACAGTATTCTCACCTTAGGCTCAGAAACTGGTGAGACAGGGAAACCATTTGATCTCTTGGGATCATCATCAGAGGAGCAATCTGAACAGAGAAAGTGATCTAGCTTTTTGGCTTGCTCGATAGTCATGCCCATGCAAGATGGATGGAACCTGCAGTGAGGAAGATGGTAACAAGAATCATAAGAAAGAATATTCGTTCATCACAAATATGGAAACAAAGATTTACCATTAGAATAAAGAATTAGATATTTGACAATAGGTGACAAAAAATACTGGATCTCCTAGGAATCAACTTTATAGTAACACAACAAGAGAATCTGAAAACTACGAAAGAATGTACAAAAAGAAAGAGCACAAAGTGGGGAAAAAAATGAAATGAATTATGTCAATGAAGACAATATCAACAAATTAGAACAGTGCAGAAGAATTCACTAACAATGAGCAAATCGTGAGTTTGTGGACCATTACAGTGAATAAAAGTCTCTGATGAAATTTCCAGAAGCAGAAGAGGAATTTACCAAATATAACTGAATATTTTCAAGGAAAAGAAGCAATCTAAGGTCACAAAAAGGCAAAAAAAATGCAGAAACACAGATAGCAAGGGAATAGGTGATACATGCATAAAATGTCAAGACAAAAAATATTTGAATTTCAACCTAATGATATCCCCCCGCTGAAAATCTGTGTTTTAGGAAAGATGTGCATTGCATCACTAAGGGAAGAGATTTATCTCCATAAGAGTATAGCTATATGGCTGAATTAGGTGAGCCTCATTCATTTTTTCCTTTTTCCTCTTCTCTGATCAATTTAATTTGGATCAGTGATGCAAACTGCAGCTGGAGTGGTCTAGTGAAACTTTTATCAGACCTTCCAAGCGAATGACGAAAATAGATCACGTTCATGTTCATAAAGGGGTGATTTATGCTAATCATTGTCCTTAAAAATGTCATGACAGATGCAATGGCGACAATTATAGGGATCATGCACAGCCATCTCATCTGCCTTGGTTGACTCTTATGATGCCTGCACTAAGTAGTAGATCATCTTTGTGGCTTACCTAACTCATAGTTGCTTAGTGATTTTGTTAGTTTCGTTGAAGCATTGGCAGCTAAATCTGTAAGACTTTGTTTGCTTCCACTTTTAATGCATCCACCAACAAAATCATGTAGATATTCATAGGGCTGTCAAGTTTGACAAGCAACTCGGGCTCAGCTTGATCGGAGCCGAGCTGAGCCCAAGCCATTGAAACTTGCTCAAAATTAATATCGAGCTGACCCTAAGCTAGAGTCGATTCACTCAAGCTCGGCTCGATAGCCTGGCTTATCACCCTCACCCTCACCCATCACCCACCCCACCCTCACTCTCATCCACCAGACCACCACCCATAGCCTCACCCCACATAACCGGCCCAACCTCACCCCACCCTCGCCCATTCGGCCTCCTCCTCTCCGTCAACCTCCATCAGTAAGCCCTCGCCACCTCCTCCCTCTCTATCAGTCTCCATCGGCAAGCCGCCGCCACGGTGCTACCTCCTCTCCATCGACATTGTGCTCGGCGTCGGCCTCCTCTTCTTCCTCCACTCCGTCAACTTCCTTCTCCTCCATTGACCATTCCTCCAGCCTCCTCCTCCATCGGCATGCCATCGCCTCCTTCTCTATCCATCTCCTCCTCCATCAGCAAGTCGTCGTCTACGCCGCCACCACCTCATCCTCTAATCAAGCTTGAGCTCTGCTCGGGCTTGGTTAGGCTTGAGCAAGGCTTAAAAGTAATTTTGAACCGAGCCTGAGATAGAACCAGCTTGCTCAAGCTCGGCTCATCTACACCCCTAGAAATTCAGCCATATATGGTTCCAAGAAGAAATCTAATGTCCTAAGAGAAGTTCTGACCAAGAAATGACATGGAAATTCATCATGCTCCATCCACGAATTGTAATAATTGAACAAAGTAGTTCACCTAGATAAATCGTTGCTACTTTCCAGCTCCTAGTTTTTTCTTGCTACTTGCTTCTTTAATATTAGCTGACCCAACTAATACACAGATTGTGATTAATATCATCAACAATAGTAACCAACTACTAAAGAAATAGTTGAAATCTTATCGACAATGGCATTAAATGGAGGCCATACTAGTACATCCAATGTGTTAAATTGTAAGGCAGTTCATATATTTTCATCTTTGGCAAGCATACTTCAAACCTTTCTGTGTCACCTTTCCTCCCACCCTGATTGCAACCTATGCATGTAATTTAATTTGTCCATTAGGGCCTCAATCCATGAGAATTTACTTTCAACTTCAAATATTTCTGGATCTTCTCTTTCACCAAATAAAATAGCATATGATCTTAATTCTTTTGTCATTTTTATTTCTCACCCTTCTTTCAATGCCCCTACAATTTGTTTCCTAATTTTCTTTTCTATCTCATTATTAGCTTTCAGACATGGTGCAACAATAGTGCAAATAGGTGTTAATTTCTTTAAATGGAAAAATACAACTTACACCCTTGTAGTTAGGCCAAAATTCAAAGTGTCTCCCTAAACTTTTATTTGTTTCACTTAACCCTCTTATAGTTCTAACATATATACAATCACCTAACATATGTTAATTTAAAACAAAAGGACCAAATGCTTAGAAAAATAATTCGTTTTGTGAAAATCCTTTTATCTTATAATTCTTTCATCTAATTTTTTATCACTCTTACATATTGGACATTGCAAATAATTTAAATCTAGATAATTAAGTTTTTACACGTATACCCTTCAAAAATCCCTTATTTGCTTGTATACCCCTCTAAAGTTAATATTTATATGTATACCCTTCAAAATACACAGCACTTATGTTTTGCATGAATACCGCTTAGAGTTATCTAATAGATAAATTCAAACAATATACATATAAAAAGACTAAATTGTTGTTATTCTAGTTTTCATAAATTTCTTTTAGCCAAGGTTCTTTTTTCCTCTTTTCAAGTAAAATTTTAAGGGAACCTTTTATTTATTGCGAAGTAACTAGGAGGGTATCTGTGCAAAAAAAAAAAATTTTGAGAGGTATGCATGCAAATATTAACTTAGAGAGGGATATACAAGCATATAAAGATTTTTTAAGGGTATGCAAGCAAAAAAACCCCTAGATAATATAAAAGGCAAAACGGTCAAAAGCAACAGTTTTAACAGAAAATTACCTTCATCATTAGTTTTGAATAGAAAAACAAACATTTGTACATAGATTAGAACTACAAGAGCATTAAATGACACAAATGAAAGTTCAAAGAGGTATTTTACAATTTGGTCTAATTATGAAGGGGTAAAAGATATCTTAAACCCTTCTTTAAAATATGTTACCCCTTCCTGTAGTAATATTCCCAGTTCCCACACAAACCATGCTTATTATATTAGAGTTAATTTGCAATTATGATAGCATTGGAATGGGTTATGGGGAAAGAAAAGATACAGCCACCTTGCTATTCTACTAAAGTAAAACTCATTACTGACATCAAGCAGAAATAAATAAATATGATTGCACTAACATGTTGCACTATTATTGACATGCACAACTCATGCATTCATTGATAGTCCCATAAACAAATATCGAAATTTTTATCATTATTCACAATTCAGCATTCAATAATGAAAATATATTTATCTACTCGGTATCTCATCATTCTCTATGTATGTGTAAGGAAAAGGAGAAGTCATAGAGGGTTAGGTTAGGGATGAGGAAGCATATGCAAGAGGGAGGGTGGTGCAGTATCGCAGTAGTGCAGATAATGAAAATCTGGGTCCTAACTGCAAATATGGTTCCCTAATGTGTATGTTATGTTTACTAGGTGCCGAAGCCGCCACCTCCTTTGGCCACACGCACATGGATCTAGGCAGATGATTTTTAGCACACTAATAAGGTGCAAAATTTCTGGATATCACTTGAACACTTCAAACTTAAGAAAGAAAGCTAGATTAGTTTCCCTTGACACGAGGAAAATGTATGATTTCAATAATAAAACAATTAAGATGAAAAGCAAGTTATATTAGTTGTTCAAAACTTCAAGTATTTTCATGAAGTGTCAAATAGTCTTGGTTGATTGACTACTAGATCTAACATCTTTGCGTTGTACCAATAAAATGAAGAAAAATGAGAGGATGTCTCAGCTGCATTATCAAATGATGGTATGAAGTAGTTGACAGTTAACACAATGCAATATAGTAGGTCATCGTATCAATATAGTTGGTGAAGCCTAGTGGGTTCATCGCATCTCAAGTAGAGAAAAAAGAAAATTAGCAGATAGCATACGCAAAACATTTGCAATCTAACACTTGAAAGAATACAACTAGATGTAAGACAACTAACCAGAACACAAAGGAAAGCACTAGAATGACTCAGATCAAAAATCTCTTAAGAGTCAAGTTGATCGTACAAAATAAATTAGAAAAGTGGCACTTGAAACAATACCCTCTAGAAATAATGAGGAAAAGGTGGATTAAGAAGCTGAAGAAGATAAAGGTAAGGGTAAGAGTGTTCAGGAAATCAGAAAATGATCACCGAGTATGGGTAGCATGGTAAATATTGTACCAATAAATTTTAGTAAGAAAAACTCAAAGAGTTTAATGTGAAAAAAGAAAGGAATCAGTAGGCCTTATAATCTAGACTGATTAACTGATCATTATGGTTTGCCAACACAAACAGCTCCTGTCACAAAAACAAGAAGTTCATCTTCCATCTTATGAAGGAAGAATCATAACTCAAATTTCTGCGCCAATAATGGAGTAGTAGACAACAGCTAAACCCATGGGCATGCACTATTAGGACCATATCAATGGTAGTGTCCAATGCAACTGATCAACTCCTTGAGCGTATGTACAATGAAAGAGACACGATACATCAGTTTGTATAAAATGATTATAAAAGAAGTATTGAGTGGTCAATTAGACTACAAAACACATCAAGAAAAATTTTAAAAAAATTAAGATAGATCATCAGTTTTTGCCATTTACATTTCATTAAGGTCAAACAGGGTGTATTCTGGATCTACCTTCTAGATATTCTCATTGGCAGTTTTTATGCCATATATTGAGGATGAATGCAATTAGTATTTATTTTTCCCTTTTAGTCAGAATCGGCTGGAAAACATTTTTGGGAAAGTTCAATGTGTCCTTTTATGTAAGTTAGTTATGGGATTCCTAACTTTCTATGCTATTAGAGTTACAGTATTTTATTTACTAAGATAAGCTAGAAAAAGGAAATTGATCCTGACTGTTTCATTATCTATATGCGTAGATTGAAATGAGCAAACAATGTCATTGATTCAGATCTGATCTCATATTTGTAGTTTACTAGTACTGCACTTAACATCAGATATCAGATCTACATTCATCTAGGACAGGGTTAGCCAAATGAACTGAGCTTATCAAATAAAAATGTTCTTATAAGGTTTTAAACATCCCCACTCGCAAAGATGCCGTCAAGTCATCAATCCAAGACCTCCTTGATGATTCAGCCCCTATTATATACATAATAACACCAAGAAAGATCAACGGATGAAATATAAGAAATACATGTATATGATGGCAAAAATCTGATCAAACCAAAATTAATTCGAAAAACTGTTTAACGGATAGCTTAGGTCAAGAACTAGAAAAAAAACTGGAACAACGAGAGCTTAATCTACTAAAGTAATTTAGAGCTGCAGCAGAAATTTTTGCAACAGGGACATGCACATAACATGGCAGAAAATGTTCAAAACCCTTTTCATTCTTTATGAGCAAAGAAGCAAGAACATACCAGAAACTTTATCTGAGAATAGAAGGTAGATTCTTTAGATAGACAAGCCACATAAGAGGGGTGCCTTGAACAGCAGTGTTTGTTGAGATTCAAATGGGTCTGATAATATCTCACGACATATTGTATCACTATTTCCAATTGGTCTCTCATTAAGTAGCCCCAAGAGATATTAATGACGTCGATTGAATTATATAGAAATGATATCACCAGGTGCAGGAAAATGTGAATCAATTAATATGTGGATAGCAAGCTATAGAACAGGTACTTCACTATGCCAAATGAATTGGTGAGGAAGTATTGGCTACAAACACACATGCAGCTTTGCAAACAATAGAAGCACAACAACCAATTACTGCATGCAAAAAACAAAAGGCAACCGTATTGAGCAAGTGACAAACAAAAGTGCCGCTATAGGATCAGATATGCAAGAAAATGTAAAGCAACAGAGCAACAGATACTAAATGAATTAGAAACCCGAAATGTGGATTAGTGCACAAACCACTCCAAAGGATGGTTCCAGTCCACATAGAAAAGCATTACAACAACATCAGTAGTACTAAAATGTACCTAATTAGCCTTCAAGAAGCAATTACCATCCAATATAACTAAACAGATGACACACCAGAGGTTGTGAATCTTTACCAGTCTTTGCAACCCTCGCACTGTACCATGAGGTCATCGGGATTATATGGCATCTCGCACTTACAATACCTTCAAAACCAAAAGGACCAAAGAAGAATCCCCAATTCAGCAACAAGAACAAACTAAAACTCCAGAAACGAGGGAAATGTACCAAAGAACGAGCCATACACCGCAACACGATCCGGGGTGAACCCACCGGTGGCGGCCTTGTACTCGAACCGGCAGAAGTAGTCCTCGGCGCCGACATTCTCGAGTTTGGTGTAGTTCTTGAAGGAGTGGACGGTGCACTTGCCCTCGATGGTATGCGCGCTCTGCACGTCGTAGTGGTCGGAGAGGAACAACTCCTTGGCCCCGTGGAACTGGCGACGGCCGCCGATGGACTCCTCCGGGCGGTAGTACCACCGCACCCGCACCTTCACGTTGTTCCGGTGGTCGGCCTCGATCTTCTCCACCCGCGCCACGTACGGCGGCTTCTCCGAGTCCGACGGCCGCATCAGCACGCAGTCCCCGACTGCCACACCACCAGCCATTCTTACATCCATCTTTTCGCATCGAAAGAAAGAAATTGAGGGATAAAACTAGAACCTTTTCTTACCTCTGACTACTTTGTTGGTGCCCTTGATGGTGTAGGAATCCAAATCCTTCTTCCCCGGCTTCGTCTTCGCCATCGATGCGTCGCAGAAGCGTCTATGGTGGGCGGATTGGGATGGGGTTTAGACTTTAGAGGAGAGGAAGAGGGAGAGGGTTTAAGATTAGAACCCTAGAGAGAGAGAATGAGAGATTAGAAGAGAGAGAGAGATGGGAACCCTACTATAGAGCTGGGCTCAGAATTGGGGGAAGGTGTGTTAGCTGATGTATACTGTGCTCTATTCCGACATTAGACAGGGGAAGAGGGGGGGTGCTGCTCTCTGTATAAGCTGAATAGCTGATGGATCGGATGATGGGTCATGCATGCATGTGGAGGGCCATCCATCCATCCATCCATCCATCCTTCCATCCATCGAGGTTTCGATCAAACTAGGCTCCTTACGAACTTATTTCTCTTTTATACATATATATATATATATACAAATAGTTCACCTCCCAAATTATTATCTAAAATAGTCTATTTTGTACACGTCAGCCCGTAAAAGCACAGCAGGAAAACAATAAACTCTTGTAACAAGGTAAGCCAATATTTCTTATTACAGGTATAATATAAACTTAGCATGATGGTCTCAATATAATAATAATGCATATATTTGTGATATGTGTAATATCCTTTTTCGCGTGTATTCTTAACTTTACGTGCATACTATATTTTGATGATGCTCACTATGTAGTATAAAATTATGTGTGTATTAATTATGATAAAATCACTTTTATTAATGTTAGATGAGGGTTATTATGGATATACAACTACATACGATTAGGACAAACTTTTGAACTACATGGGATGATATTAGAAATATGAGTTATGGGCTTATCGTAGGTGTCCTTAGTCTAATAGCTAGTGTCTCCAAACATATAGAAGTGATGTTATTGCTAGTTATCTATCCCTCAATAGTTTTGTGTCAGTTTATGTAATATTATATGATAATTTGTGTGAGCTTATAATATAATGAATGATAATTAGTTTTAACTCTCTCTGAGCCTATAATATACCAGATATTTACATAAAAGAATGTGATATGATTATTGTATATTTGATAACTCAATAAATAATATAGAAGTCTTAGCTACCATTTATTTTGATTATACGTTATCGTCATATTTATTGAGCATGAGATGAATCATTACTATTGCTGTGTTTTATAATATATTTAAATTGGATAGATTATATTTGCAGAACATTATGCTCATCATCTTTTTATAGAATGTGATATAGATCTAGAGGACGACTACGAGTTGACTTTGGGAGCAACAGTTCATGTTAATTATTAGTTATTCGAGTTAAATACATTTTATCCTTCGTATTTATACTCAAAATTACTTTAACTCATATATTTAATAAAGTCGCAAATCAGTTATTGTATTTACAGCTAAAGTAAAACCTTAGTTTTCACTCAAATTTAATAGATCACGCTGAAATAACCAAAGTGCCCCATCGTGTTTATTAAGCAAAATATTTATTTAAAAAAAATTAACTCATATTTGTCTTATTCATAGATGTGATATAACTATTAAACTTCATAAAAACTCAGGTATAATAAAACTCACTATATAATTATCACAATCTAAAAAGTAAGAGAATTTAGCCTGCCATTTAATTTTTAAAATTTTTTAGTCGTGCTCCATTAATTTGGCTAAAAAAGCTAACGGTACATTTTAATAGTAAATATAAGAACTGTTTAATATTTTCTTAAGTACAAAGAGTAAATAATTTTAGATATAAGTAAATAAAGGTAACGTAGTTATTTTATGCTTATTTTGTTTAGATGAATGGTCACACTTTGGAGGTGGATGTTTTAATTTGGTATCAGAATTTAGGTTTCATTAAATGATTCAATAAGTCTTTCAACATATTGTCTATTTGAGTTAAGTACAGAGAGAAGTAAAGACTATATCTTGGGCAGTCTTGCTATTAGAACTCATTTTCCCCCATGATCTTCATTGGAGGCAATTACATAGCTCACCATGGAAAGCAAGTTTCGTCTTCCTCAACCGTCGTCGCCATAAATAATCGACTTGCTGCACTCTGAAGGGTCCAAGAATTCGTTAGTCGGAGTTAATTCGCCCGCAGGCAAAACAAACTCAGGGAAATCTTTAAAGAGGAATTTGATATGTATTCTTCTATGGCTAAAGATAGCAAACAAGGCTTGTCGTAGCAATACAAAGAGGTCGAGATTAATACATATGTGCCTGTACCTACACCGGGCACATATGTATCCACATTGGATCCTAGAGAGGGCTCCAATAGTCGCAGGGTAAACTAAGAATTTATCGTATATAACTTCCCCTTCTCTCTCCTAGATTATTATGTGCATTTAATAATTATGACAATGCCTGCTTTAATCCTACATGCACTTCAACGGGCTTAGAGATAATTATCCCAATCCTACCTTGTGAAGTACTCAATATATGAGTTCTTATGAATTCAACCTTCCTTTTCTGAATGAGACTACTCATCACTTGCCTTCTTCTCTCACATAAATTTATTCTTTAGCTACGATTAACTATTTTTTTTGGTCCTTTTTTTCCTTAGTTCGGATTACATGTAGTTCTTTATCAATTAACTTTCCTATTATTTTTCCTCTTTCTTTATCAATTAAAAAAAAATTTCTTACACACACACACGGACATATATATATATATATATAAAATTAAGCAAAAATCTCAATCCTCGCAAGTCTCCAATTTTGCTCCTCTCCCCTCTCTCCTCCCATGTCGTTCGTCCCCAATCCGCTCTCTCTCAGCGTCCCGGAGCCGGCGTTCGAGACTTGGCTCCGCGATTCCGGCTATCTCGAGCTGCTCGACGAGCGCACCACCGCTGCCGCCCCCACCACGACCACCACCTCCATCACAACCTCCTCCTCCTCTCCTTCCTCCTCAGCCGCCGGCGCCACCTCCTCCGCCGCGGTAGCCGGCATCACCCTCCTCTCCTTCCTTCGCACGCTCGTCTCCCTCGTCTCCCTCAACCCCTTCGCTAAGCTCGCTGCTGATGACTTCGCCGGCCCCACCCCTTCCTGGACCCTCGACTTCGTCGGCCGCGGCGACTACTACTCGTGGCCCGCCGGGCCGTCGCAGGCTCGGATGAGGGTGCAGGAGAACGTTCGAAGATATGCTCGCAACTACGCCTCCCTCTTTGTCGTCTTCTTCGTTTGCTCGTTGTGAGAATTGATTCTTGGGGTTTGGAGTTGGCCAAGATATCGTCTTCCCTTCCTTACGTTTTTTTTTCCTTTGGTAGGTATCGGATGCCGCTGTCGCTGTTGGGATTGGTGGCAAGTTTGGTGATTTGGGAAATGTTGAGGTTTTGCAGCGAGAAGTGGGAGTTGGAGGAGCGGTGGCCGGGGCTACGTCAGGCGTTAGTGCGAGTTGCACAGTTCGGTGAGTAATATTACATGGCAATTTGATCCGTTTATTGGTTTTGATGACATGGAGATAGAAAATTTTCCATCTACTTATGACAAATAGGAAGAAATTTGAAATTACTTTTTCCTGTGTGTCCAGTTTCTTATGATTGGAAAGAGTTCTTGTGAAGGATCTTAAACGAGGATTTATTTCATTTCATTATTTGTGGTATGACGAGTTGTAGTTTTGTCTAAATTATAAATTGTGAACTTGATTGTATCTCAATTGAGGACAAAAACATGAATTTCAAAATTTCAATGTATTTTAAATTGTTAGAACATCTTTGTATGAGAAACATGAGTAACATAAAATACTTCATTGTTTTTGCTTTCTGTGCGGCAGCATTGCAAGAAATTCTGGAACTTTTACCAATTTATACGGTGGTGACCGGTAAGACCATGGGAGTGACTATAGGGAAGTTAAGGATATTGAATAGCAAGGCAAGTTAGAACCATTGAGAATATATATATGTTACCGATTATGAAAGCAGGGTATTATCTAGTTGCAAGAAGATATCTTCTATTTTATAGGACCAGCAGAGACCATCTTTATTTAGTGTTGAAAGCATATTAAATTTGAAGAATTAGGAGACTTGCTACCATTGTTTATGTAATGTTGATTCGTGGCACAAGAATGATGATCGATTGTTTGCAGTTACTGTACAAAAGGTTCGACTGCACTAAATTTTGTCAGCTAGATATTAATTTCGTTAAAGTAATGTAGGAGATCCAGCCAAAATGGAGGACTAGGAGGCATATTAGTGAGACACTGCTACTGAATAACAGGAGATTAATGATGGATAAAGACCATGGTAGAGAAATGAAAAGGATTCCTAGAAGATGGATGTACCAACATGTTCTAGTAACTGCATTTGACTGTCTTGTCAGAAAAGAAATTCAGGGTGTCCCAAGACCCATCATTGAGGAATACAGAAAACTAGGGTAGAGAGTTGGAAGCGGAAGCCAACACTAAAGCTTCTAAGGCAGAATTTGGGGCCATAAGGCATTAGATTGGTAATGGAGTAAATTTATGGAGAACATATGTAATTATATTAGTTGGTGAAGAAGGAAACTGCTTTCTTTTATTCTTATTCTGCAGTGGTCAACCACTTCTCTCTATCTTAAGCATCATCATCCTTCAGGCAAGTTAGGCGATGTCCTGTCAGGTCACCGTGGATGCTGCTTCATTGTCATTGACTTGTCCAGATTTTAATGGGATTCCAAGACCAAGGAAAGGTGCAGGAAAGGGAGAAAATAATGCCTTCACAGTGACTTGTCTAACCCTTCATCCTAGGAACTGAGAATGGCACTTTATGATTTACCACCTGATTTGTCTGCGTATACTATCAAATATTTATTTCACATACTAAGAGGGAGGGTATGGAGAAAGTATAAGTGACTAAGCCCTTAAGTTTAAAAAAAGATTTCCTATGCTGTTGTACTTCTCCCATTATGATAGCAAAGTCAAGTTAACTGTCAGACCATCCTGTTCTAAGTAATCAAAGTTTCTTAAGCAATATAGATGATGGACCAATAAAACCCCATGTGAAATTCCACAAATGTACTTCAATTAGCCGGTCTACTTCAAACCTTAACTACACTGCTGTCAAAGACTACCATATGTTGGACTTAGAAACCAAATGGAGAGCCTTGCTGCTCACTATTGAGAGTAGGGGGTGTCAAAGTAATCAAGCCAGCAGCTTGAGCACAAGCTAGCCTGATCAAACTTGAGTTAGTAAGGCTTGATATATATATATATATATATATAATAGTAAATAAGATTCAATTTGGTTACATAGTTGATTTGATCTTACAAAGTGTAGACTGCCCAAGATTTTATTCAAGCTTGGTTTGAGCTTGATTCAGGCTTGATTTCAAGTAGACTTGAATTTGCTAATCAAGTGCCTCAAAGTAAGCTCAAGTTTGGCTCGAGCTTGAAATATGCTTGAATGGAAATTAATTAATTCAAGCTTGATCCTTGACTTAGGCTCAAAATTAATTTCAAGCTAAGCTTGAATAGAGCTTAGGTCGACTAATCTCGACTCGGTTAAACCCCTAAATGAGAGTGGGAAATATGGTACTCTTAGCCTGCTTGTGGAAGTCCCCTTAACTTAAAATAATAGTGATGCCACATATATATCACTACTAAGCATTGTTTTAAAAGACGGCCGCAAGTGGCGGGCAGTTACCCCACTGCCTAGCGCCAAGGCGGAAGGCGGGTGATAAGGCAGTCTAGCATTTTTATATTAAAAAAAATAATATATCTATAATTTTTAATACTAATTTAATATATATATATAATTTATAATGATGCAATAATTATAGTGAAGCAGTGACTAAGTGTTCAACTAATTAGAAAACTAACACTGTCAGCTTTCTTAGCATTTAGCAAACTAATTAGCTCAATTATTATTATTTATTATTTATTAATCTTAATCATTCCTCAACTATTAGTCTATCACAATGAATTAGTGAAACTGTGAAAAAAATCAAAAACTAAAGAAAACTAAAGTAGTAATTAAGTGTTAATTGATGAAACCCTACTTCTTTAGTTAATTAATCAAACCCTTTTGCTGCTATAGTAAATCAGTAATTAAGCATTTAAGTGTTAATTACCAATTTACTGTAGCAGTGAAGAAAATAGAAAGCAAAGACAGTGGTGAAAGGAAGAAAGAGAAGGAGAAAGGGAAGAAGAAGAAAAAAGAAATCTTGACAGGGAAGGATCATCAAAAGGGATACTTTAGTTGCTGCCTTGTCGGTTGTTGCTTGGAGCTGTGAAAGGGAAGGCTGTGCTCACCGCTCAGTGAAGGGGATGGTTGTGCTCGGTGAGACCGAGAGAGGGAGACCAGAGACGAGGTCGATGGAGGTTAAGGGAAGGGATTTTTAGGACTCGGAGAGATCGAGAGTGAGGAGAGAGAACGATGGGTTAGTTTTTTTAAATAGTTAACGGGTTAGCCTGAAGATTTGACCCGATGTTGAATTAAACCCAATACTATTGGGCTCTCCCACAAAACGATTTAGTGGGCCGCCCGGCCTGCTACGCGCCTTGGTGGACTACTAGACGATTTGGCGACCTGCCAAGAAGGCCTAGGCGGCCTAGACGCCAAGTTGAGGTCACCTAGTCTGTTTGCGGGGCGGCCAGCGTGCTGCTCCGCCATGCCGCCTTGGCCGCTATTTAAAACACTGCTAATAAATTCAAAATATCCTTGATCAAGATCTAAATTCTAAATTATGTAACCATTGAGACTTGAGCTATCATTTCTTAAGCTGTTCTCGGGTCTATTACACTCCTTAGATATTTATGCCTAACAAAATTGATGTGATTCATATGAAAAGTTTAATCAGATCAAGAAAATCTAAAATTCTCGTCAAAGAAACCTGAGGCAACCAATGATCTAAAAATTCATTCTCTTAGCACTTTTGTTACCTTATCTCAATTATCCTTTTGATTTAATTCATCTTGTAATCTGTACTATTATATTTTCAAATATTTAATATTCCATGCAAACGGGCATTGTTTGGTCATTTTGTGAGGAAAACCTTAGTCAACCAATAGTTATTCATTCTTTTGGTAGTATTTTTGTGATATGAAATTGTTATATACCATTAAATTTAAAGCTCGTCAGAGTTATCTAATAAATCTGATGCTTAGTTGTAGTAGTAGACAAATCTGAGCATGTTGCAGACAATGTAGAAGAAATTTCTAGCTTCTGTTTTGGTAGCACAAAGTATATCTGCTGTCACTTCTAGGTGTATTTCTCAAGTTTGAGTTGTCCTGTAGCTGAATCAGCATTGGTTAAAAAGGCCAGTTTTTAATTTCCTTTTTGCAGTATTAGCGGTCTACTATCAGTCACTATCGTAATTTTTTTTTCTATGCCACTGAGTTCCAGCATGCCTATGTATCAACTGCTTCCTCACTATCTCATAAGTAATTGACATTTTTTCTAATTTCTTCATTTCCATTTTTCTAAGCAGCAACAGCAGTGGTACTTTACCTGTGCAAGCTTCAGTTTACTCTCGTCTGTGCCATTAGCGTCAGTTATGCAGGTGACTAACCAGCAGACTTTGTCCAATTTCTCTGTTCTTTTCCTTTTTCCTTCTTTTGATTCCCCTCCAACCAATGGATGCTCTTGTTTTCTAGTGATGATTCTGCACGCCTCTCTTCGGAAGTTGACTCCTTCAAGCCAATCTAATGGAATGAATCGTCAGAGAAGATTTCAGCAAAAGAGAGCACAGTTCCCTTCCAAATGATGGCCACAAATGCTCATGGAAGCAGGTTTGCAACTATTCTAATTTACACCCAGAACATTCTTAATATGGAGGATATTGTCAATTATTACTAATATATTTGAATTTCGGCATCACTTCAGGAAATGGCAAAGCTGTTCAACTATTTACAGATCAGAGAAGTCTCTGCAACTGCCAACAGAAGAACGGATCATTGTTTTAGAAAACTTTTGCCTTTTAATGCGCTCCTGCCTTAGATAGAATATAACTACACTCCTGACTAAGTGACCGAAGCAGCATATCGCACCATATTTTAGCATATAGATTGATTCTGAAATTCAAAATTATTGTACATGTCGATGAATGAATGGATTCTAATAACTTATTATAGTTTTTAGCAAGAATGCATTAGTATATTGTTAGATTTTAAGTATTAATTTTAATTTCTTGTCTAACCATAATTTTATCTATTTATTTATTTTCTAACGGTCTTGAATTATGGATCTCCCACTTAACTCCTAGTGTTACATAGTCCCTTTTCCCTTGTTTTTTTTTAAACCTTGGAATGGATACATGAGACAATAATTATATTTATCTTATGTATTGTTCTTTTCTTGTTCTTATATTATTTGTCAGTCATAAGTTCACATATCTACTAGTCTTTTTCTTCTCATAAATTTTGGTTCATCTGCCATCAATATATTTTCTTACTGAGTCGTTAGGAGGACATATTATTTTGACTTATAAAGGCAGCTTGCAGCATTATGACTATTTGTGCAATCTGATGTTGATAACCAGGAGCCCACTACGCCAGCTTTACCTACTCTGAGACATCTTCTGTCATCATTAAAAACTATCTGATGACTGCTGGTCTCTTAAGTCTTAACCATATAAATACTTAAAATAGGGACCTATGAAAGATGAGAAATTTAATAAACAATGATCTCATTACATCAAATCAATCTTTTTCTATGTCCTAGTGAGTGCGACATGTTGTAAAGTTTCCATTTTTCAACGGAAAAGAACTTACAAATAGACATAGAATTCTTTTCCAAGTGGACTCTGGCTCACAGTGAGTGAGCATATTATTAGAGGTCACTCAACTATACACTGTACAAGATAAAAACAAGAACAGAAGTTAACTAAGATACAATGGAAGAAGGCTTGAAACATTTTGTTTTCTTTGCCAGCCTCTGCAACCCCACAAACCTGAGAAAAAAAGCTAACAAATACTAGGAAACAAACAAAGGGAACACTCACTCTGTCTGTCTACCTCCATAATAAATGTTTTTGCCAACCATTTTTAATCTGAGTCACCTACCCCGGTGTACAGCTAAGGAGACTGGCATTAAAGCACACACTACCCACCAAATATTCTCCCAAATCAAAACTAGGAGAACAAGTAGAGAAAAGAAGAAAGAATCAAATAAGGTATGAGAAAAATTAAAAATAGCACCCTATATTTTGCTGTACTATAAGTACTGAGTTAAGTTTAACTTAACAAGCACCTGACCGAATGAAATAAAAGGCAGAATAAATTATCTATAAAAATGTTATTCCTCTAATATGATCTTTGAGATTCAAGATTCAGTAGTTTAGAGGCTACTTTTAGTTCTATAGTTTAATTAACTGATGGTTGGATTAAATTATATCAATCCATCAAACAGTTAGTTGAGTGTGGTTGGTTGTTTTTGTAACAAATGAGAGAATCTATCTAATAAGTATTTTAAATTAAGAGAGTAGGTTTTATTTGTAATAGAGTTAAAATGTAGGGTGTTATCTGTGGTTTTCTCACTATGTACATTTTCTTTTCCTTTTAATTAATTTAGCCACCCATCCATCTCCCTAGCTGGCTACCTCTCTCTCTCTCTCTCTCTCTCTCTCTCTCTCTCTCTCTTCTCTCTCTCTTCTCTCTGCAGGATGGCATCAAACTCCATTATTAGAGCAAGCAAGAGATTGTACTTAAATTTCCATATAATATTCTTACCAAAGTACTACTAAGTAAAAGCCACTCCTTTTTTTTATAAACTCTAATTAACAAAAAACCATAATTTTAACGCTTCCTTCCTCCCTTCCTCTTCTCTCACCTCCTTCTCCTTCTCCTTCACCTGCTCCAGAACTTCTCCCATTTATTAAAAGAAAGGTGGGGGGCAAAGAAAATATTATATACTTTACCGACACTACTACTCTACCGCAAGCAAGCATATGGGTCTTCGCTTTTTCCCATTTTTATAGCTGTCAGCGCCGCAGCTTCCAATCAAAGATCGAGATGAACGCCTAGCGGTTTCTCGAGCAAGACCCATCAGTCCAACCATCAGTCCAATGGCGGCATTGGCCGCCGCAGCTGCTGTTGTTGTTGCCGTTCTCCTCGGCGCGGTCTTTGTGGTGGAGTCGAACACCGACTCCTCCGATGGTATCTAACGATTGCGTTCTCTTTTGGGTTCTTGATTCGGGAAAATGTTTTCTGAGCGTGTTGTCCTATTGCTTGCAGTTCAAGCGCTTAATGTTCTGTACAGCTCCTTGAACAGCCCGCCGCTGCTGTCGGGGTGGGCGTCGAGCGGCGGCGATCCGTGCGGCAATGCGTGGAAGGGGATCTCTTGCTCCGGCTCGGCGGTCACTGCGATGTAAAATTTCTATCTTGGAAATAAAAACCCGATCTTGCTAATGATAGCTTGTTTATTTGGGATTTTTTTTTTATTCATTTTGGTGATACTATACAGCAATGTTCCTGGGCTGGGGCTGAATGGGAGTCTGGGTTACCGCCTTTCGGATCTTTTATCCTTGAAAACAATGTGAGCGAACTCATGCAGATGTGCTTTTAATATTGGGGATTTTGTATTGCTTGTGATGACAATTTTCTTCTATTTTTATTTTTAACAGGGACCTGAGCGACAACAACATACATGAAACCATTCCTTATCAGTTGCCGCCGAACCTTACCTATCTGTAATGCTTCTTCTTTTTGCGCAGTTCTTGTCCTAGCAAGAGGTTTTCTCAATTCTCATAGCTTGACATGGGAGATACTATGTTGCAGGAATCTAGCGGGCAACAATTTTAGTGGAAATCTTCCTTACTCTTTATCTATTATGGTTTCCCTCAACTACCTGTAAGTAGTTTTGCAATCCATATGCCTGTATGATGTTGGAGTCCTTCTTTTGGGTCTTATGATGGATTATCTGTACTGCTGTTTGTAGAAATCTCAGTCACAACACATTATCTGATTCAATTGGAGATGTCTTTTCAAGCCTTAAGAAGCTCTCTGAACTGTAAGATCTTTGACTTGTCAATAATCATCCTTTCAGCTCCCTTGATTTCTGGCATGCCGTGGTGTGATACTGTGATTTTTTATCTTCATAATTTTCCAGATTTTTCATGGAAAATGTATAATCAATTTTCTATTTTATAAATTTCAGAAACCATATGCTCTAACCACTAGTTATGCCAAAAATTACTTGTGTAGATTATATGTAGCTTATTATTTATTTTTATTTTATTGCAATAAATCATTGACCTGAATTTGAACAATATTGTGAACTTATTCTTTCCTAAGAAGATGTTTCATTATGTTTAACATATTCTTTTTATGTTTTTGGAATGGTATGGCAGAGATTTCTCCTTCAACAAATTTACAGGAAATCTTCCAAATTCTTTTGGTTCTCTATCAAATCTTTCTAATCTGTAAGTTCCCTGTATCCAAAATCTACTAAATTTTATCTACAGTCTTGCCAACGTTATTGTCAACCTCCTCGATTCTTATGTTTCTGGTTTATGCATGTTTTTCTGCAGTTATTTGCAAGATAATCAACTAACTGGCTCAGTCAACATTCTCACTAGCCTAGACCTTACTACTCTGTAAGTTACTAGTGATGTATATTCTTTGTTTGTATGTATGATCGATAAAACAATCCTTTTTGGCAGAAACATTGCAAATAACCATTTCAGTGGCTGGATACCCAAAGAGTTCGGTTCAATTCCAAGTCTTATGTCAGTAGTTCTCAATGTGCATAAACTTTCTCTTTTACTGGTGGTTTACAGTGAATTTTGCTGATTCCATCCTGCAATTGCATGTCTAGTATTGATGGCAACTCCTTTGCTAACGGTCCTGCTCCGCCACCACCACCGTATATGCCACCTCCTCCTGATAGACCACATAATAACCATAATCAAACTCAGGAACCAACACCTACTCCAGCAGGGTCTTCAGGCAAAACATTACCTTCTGACAACAAGGAAAAGAATCAAAGCTTGACTGCAGGTGCAATCACAGGGATAGTGATAGGCTCAATAGTCGGTTCTGTATGTGTAATTCTAGCAGTTATTTTATGTTCCCGGAATCTTCAGAAAGACAAGGATGCCATGAGAAATAATGCAAATCGATCTGTGAGGTCTCTGACTGTTGGTGCAGAGAGAGGTACCAGTTTTTATGCTTTTGTTTATATTTCTTTAGTTGTTTTCTTATCTTGAAATATTTATCTTGCTTAAAGCTATGTATTTTCTATCTTTTTCATCTATAGAATGTGCTTACATACTAATATATGTCCTAGTTAATGTATCTAGATTTCATAAGATCATTTCTTAAACTTCAGTATTCTTCTTGTGCTACTGATGTACAGTAGAACTGGATTTTTCTAATAGCCTAATTCATACCACTTACTTTGATATGTTTTCATTTACTCAGTGCCAATTCTTCGGATTATTCATTGTTCAATTGAAGTTTTGTACTGGTAATTGAAGCTTTAAAATGATTGTACAATTTAGTATGAAAAGAAAAGAAAAGAAAATAAAAGAAATACTTATATAAGGGTTGCAGTCAAGAAAAAGTAACACTCCTCTTTTTGCTATATCTAGAATGCTGCACAGTCCAAAGGGTTAGGAAATTGCGGACTTTTGAAAATCTACTATATCATTTACAGATACCCAAATATAAAGCACTTCTTTTTGCGGGTGTTACTGCCACTGCAACAATTCTTATTTGAATTTTAGGATGGAAAGAAATCGACCGAAGACTTCACATATCAGATCCATAGGAATCTTATTTCATGACTTACAGGTTTGCATTTTTCGAAGAGGGCTGACATGTTCTGATGTTCTCATGAATTTTATTAAACATTCAATACACATCTAAAATAGGAGAAAGTTCCAACTTTAATACTCAATGTAGTACAATCACTTGTGCAAGAACCACTAATGTTTTCTTGTCTAAATGTTGGGATTGTGCAGCAACCGTCAAGGAGACTCCAGAACAGAGGTTCAAAAGTTCTTCTATAGCAAGTTTGATACCTCCACCTGCTGAAAAAACAATAGTTGAGAGGGTACATGTGAAAAATGGGTCTGGAAAAAGACCAAAATTTCCCATAACTGCATCTTCCTACACTGTTGCTTCTCTTCAAATTGCAACAAACAGCTTTGGTCAGGATTGCCTTGTTGGTGAGGGTTCCCTTGGTCGTGTTTACAGGGCTGAATCTCCTAATGGAAAGGTAAGGAATCAATATGTCAGCAGTTTGAATCTATTTGATTGTCACTTTTTATATCATGACTCCCAAGTGTGCATTATCTGCATTGTCTATCCAATCAGATGCCCACATTTAATGGAAATCTGTTGCGATTTCCGGAGCAGCTGGACGGTCCTTGTTACAATTTAATCTCTTTCATATTCTAAATTATTTAGAAGAGTGGTGGCTTAGATAGTTAAAGTACTGTCATGTTTACTTAAATGGTTGAGTATGTCAGTAGCTTTTGGTAGGAAGAGCTGTTTCTGTAATGCATCTTAAGTTTGTTACATAATAGTGCAAATCGTTCTCCAATATGAATTTGTGCTTCATTCATCTATTTATCTGTCACAAAGATGGATTGCATCCCGACCAGATACTACCTTGTTATTTTAGAACCCATAATGATAAGAACTATGAAGCATTATGGGTTTTCCACTTTATTACATACTTAGGTTAGCTTTAGCTTGTAAATTGTAACAAGTTTGCTATTTCACTCCAATAGAAATACAAGTTTATCACTTTATTGTTCAGCTTACTATAAAGAAAAGAGAGGGGGGAGGGTCAAGGTGGGTAAAGAGCCATTTTCTCTAATCAGTGCATGCATCTGGGTGTATATATGTGAGGTTTTTTAGATTTCATTGTCTCCAATCCTGGACCTATGTCCCTTTTTACAACTCATCAGAACTGAAAGAATAAAGCATCAAAGAACCAATAACTGACCAGGGCGGCTAATGCAGATTCTGAGGGTAACTTTAATAGCCAGGAGATCATCCAGAGGGTAATAGTTATTCAATTGGAAATGTAGAAGGCAATAGAGGTATCAAGAGGCAGCTTGATGCAATGTACCAAGGATGTGTTAATTTACTCAGCCTCACATCTCTCTTCTCTCTATCTCCTGTTTTGTAGTAGCAATACGAGTGTGGTTCTTGTGCCAAAATTGCGTCATGATATGTATCACGTAGCACACATTGCCTAGTGACACAAATATATTATTTCATAACTGACAACATATTTCCTCTATAAGTTGATACTGAATTCTTTTCAAAACAAAATTAGATCAGAAGACTTGCCATGAAAACTATCAAGACAACTGACTACAAAATTTCTTCTTCTTGGTTTAGCTTAAGATCATGTTGCCAATGAGCTTCCTTCCAATAATGAATAGAGATGTGTAGAAGCTTTAATCTTTTATGTTAAAAATATCAACTCTCCCTGATCTACTTTTGTTTTTCTTTTTTCTTTTTTTCTTTTTTTCTTCTTCACTTTTGCTGCTTCAAAACTCAAAACTCACTTGATGCTTCAACTTAGTCCTAAACTTGAGTAGAGTGGGCAATGTGACTTGTCCCCAAATTAACAAGAAATTTAATTTTTCATCAACGTTTTTGCTTGTTTTAACTGTCAAAGTGAAGTTAACAGTTGAATTTCCTCTTTGCCCCCTATCTCAGGTATTAGCTGTGAAGAAGATCGACAGTGCTGCACTTTCTCTGCAGGAGGAAGATAATTTTCTTGAGGCTGTTTCAAACATGTCACGACTTAGGCACACAAACATTGTGATGCTTCTAGGCTACTGTGTTGAACATGGGCAACGACTTCTGGTTTATGAGTATTTTGGAAATGGAACTCTGCATGATATGTTGCACTTTGCTGATGATAGCAGCAGGACGTTAACCTGGAATGCACGTGTGAGGATAGCACTTGGAACTGCTAGAGCTCTAGAGTAAATTCCAGTGATTCTAATTTTGTTACCTCTATTGCTGTGTATAATAAACTTAATTATGTATATCCCTTCCAATTTCTGTTCAGGTACCTACATGAAGTATGCTTGCCTTCTGTTGTGCATAAAAACTTCAAATCAGCAAATATCCTACTTGATGAAGAACTTAATCCTCATTTATCTGACTGTGGTCTAGCTGCCTTAACACCTAATACAGAGAGACAGGCAAGTCATTGTGCATCTAATGTACTTCTACATTCTAATGTTCACATAGGGACTTTGTGGGCTTTACTTGTCCAATTCTGAAAAATTACTTACCTTTAAGGTAGTTTGATAGGTTTCCACGGAGGTTGTTGGTTCATTTGGCTATAGTGCTCCTGAGTTTTCAATGTCTGGAGTTTATACTGTAAAGAGTGATGTATACAGTTTCGGAGTAGTGATGTTAGAACTATTGACAGGTCGGAAGCCGCTAGACAGGTTAATTTTCCTTACCATATCTTTTCAACTGAGCCATGTTTATATCGCTTCTCATTTTTTCTAACTGAAATTTTATTCTTTCTGGTTATCTCTTTTCTTGTGCCTATTTTCAGTTCTAGAGCAAGAGTAGAACAATCTCTCGTTAGATGGGCTACACCACAACTTCATGATATCGATGCACTTGCAAAAATGGTCGATCCGGCATTGAATGGAATATACCCCGCAAAATCTCTGTCACGTTTCGCAGACATAATTGCACTGTGCGTTCAGGTGGGTAGTTGTCTCTCTATTTTTTGCCGACTACATACAGTACTTGACACCTTATTTACATACATAAACAATAAAGAAGCTCTTTGGTTTCCTGATAATAATAGAAACATCTATCCTTTCATTAACTCTGCTTGTGCTGAAGCAAACAATATCACAATCAATATGAACCTGTATTTTCATTCATACAATTTTGATCCTGTGAGGCAAAATGCTTTTGATTGTGTAGCCGGAGCCAGAGTTCCGTCCTCCCATGTCTGAAGTTGTGCAACAACTTGTTCGGTTAGTGCAAAGGGCGAGCATAGTCAGAAGACGTTCAGGCGAGGAGCTTGGATTTTCCTACAGAATACCAGAGCATGAAGCAAGTACAGCAGACTTGTCATTTTAAGCTTAAATCCCCATTTCTTGCTGCCAGTACGCAGTTTCACAGGCATGAATTTCATATCCTAGTAACTACAACATTCACCGCAATGGACCACAAGAGGAGTAGCTCACCGGCAAGAACGAAAGAGAACTGCAAAAGTTGAATTTTATTTTGTATACGAAATTTCCATCTTTACAAGTGAACTTGTATAATACCAAGATAATGATGAGCCTCTATGGCATGTATATTTTCAGTATCAAGTAAATTCATTGGTTGGCAAATGGATCAGGAGTATGTTCTGTTACAGTTAATAAACTCTTATTATAATTCCAATAGCTGTTCCTTTTATTTACTTATTTGAATGGAATTTGGCTCAATAGAAGTAGGCAGTACCTGAGTGGAATAGGGAAATATACTGTGGGTTTTTTAGCCAACACCATTATATATTTACCATCACTTTCTAATAATAAAGATGTCTAATTATTTGATGACCATGACATTATACCTCCAAAAAATAGTCATGAGACTAATTCCAAGTCAATGTCTTGTGAAATAATTTTTAGGTTAGGAGTCAACTCTGGAGTATTCAGAATACTGTTTGCCTTTTGACTAAGTGAAAATAATCTCTGCACTTGGTAAATGGAAATCTCATGACTCTGCTCTCTCTGATCTGTTAGCTTAGAAATTTATGTTAGAAATTTTAATGTGTCTTGACTACAATGTATACATTAGACTTGAAGTGCAGAAAGAGGATGATAGAGCTATGATTAAAAAAAAAAATCATTTGAACTTTCTTTCCTTCTCTTTTCTTATTTGACTGTATATGCTATGTTCAAAATTGAAAGAAATCTCTATACCCCCCCAACAAAAGAAGAAAAAAACTTTTACTTCTCTAGCATTTTTGTAATTAATGCCTATTTATGTGAGGAAGTCTTGAGGTTGCAACCCTTGAATCTTCTTCCCTTCCAACTGATTAAACTTCGCAAATAATCCGACCATCGGCGCGGTATTATACGTACAAGCCTCGGTCTGCATGTAGTTTCCTCTTTTATCTCTGAACTCATCCTTAGCATTTGGACCTCCAACTATAGCCCCAATTAAAACATTAGGGTTATCCTTTTGGCGCCCAAACCATGAATCATAACCTTGTGCACATCCAATGAAAGATTTATCCTCTTTATAGGAGATGGTAGAGGCTGCTCTATGGTGCACTCTTTTAGGGTATTTGGGCCCAAAGCCCACCAAGTAGCTGAGGCCCAATGGGTTTGAGCCCAAGATGTAGTCCGTTTGGAATTTAGCAAAGGCGAGGATTTCCTGGGGGCCCATGGACCCTTGGGGGCAATGGAGCTCTTGGTTGGACTTCGCCAGATAGTCGGAGAAGGCGGTGAGGAGGAAGGCGGCACCAGAGACGTATTGAAGGTTATTCCACTGGCGAACAAAGAGTAGGCCACCGGGCGTGCGCCGGACATTGCTTCCATTGTTGTTCTTATTTAGACATGAGCATAAGTAGAACTCAGCCTTTGATCTATATTGCTCAAGCTTGCTTTTGTACTTGTCTTGGAGATCACCTCTTTCCATCAACAACTGTAGAAAATGATATTATTAGTGCAATAATACAACAACAGAAATTCTTTCTAGAAAATTATTAGACCTTGACCTTAAAGATTGTGTTTGCACAAAATATACTTTCTTCCAAGGGTTATATACAAAAATTGGCACTCATTTAAGGGCCCAGATAATATAATCTTAGTCAAATTGAATTAGTTAAGCGAAATAGAAAGTAGACCAATTCAAATCAAACAACACAAAAGATAATATCACAAGTATGAAAGGTATGTATGAAGGGCCATTGAGACATGACACTTTGGTAGCTCTTAAGCTTTATTTTGAACTGTTATACTCAAAGACTAAAAGAAGACCCAGACAAAGACATAAATGTGCAAGAAACCATACCACATAAATGATACATGATTTAGGAATATATATATATATATATATAATTATAACTGTGGTTCTTGAACAAAAACTCACAAATTTATCAATACTTTGTTCCTTATTAGCATCACATCAACCAGAGGGGCCCTTCTCTACTTCACATGGTTCATGTGAGTGAGAGAGAGGTTTGATCAACTCCTCAATTTTTATTAATCTTCTCCCAAACAAATATCTCAGCTACTCAGTGAGGAAGGGTTCAATAAAAGCTCTAATCCATTGCACAGCATTTAAGCAAAAGTCTCTTTTGTGGTGCTTGGTAGGTTTACATGTACTTGGCCTACTCATTGATACCTGCTTTAACAGAAACTTATAATGCTAATTAGTTCCTAATTCAACTTCTAATATATATGATTTAGCACTACTTGGTGCAGTTTGCATCCAAATCCAATCCTCTTAGAGGTGTAGTTTAGGGAGAGAGATTCCAAGCATGGTGATGGTCAAAATATTGGTGAGTTTTTTGTTGACCCATCTCTCATTACTAGCATGTCTTCTAGAGCATGACATGACAAAAGGTTTGTTGGTGCATGCAAGTTGATCCCTAGACCATGGTCCCCACTTTGAACTGTCCCACAATACTTATTTGTCAGATGGTTGAGATCACCAGGAACAATTGCAAGCTGCCCTCAATTCTTATAATAATGTGAAATTGTTGGTGAATGAGATAATTGATATATAGTATTCAATGAGTTTTTGAGTGTTATTAGACTCCTAACTTCTTTTTGTAAGTCTAATTCATTTTGCAATTTAAATACCAGATTACATGCATTGGAAATTTATTAATTTAGTCAGTAATTTTTAAATATAAATTGCTAAAATATAATCAAGTTTTAGAGAAAAATTTCTATATAAATTACATAAAATTTTATATTTTAGACTAGATAATTTTTCTCTAAAAGATTTAAAATTCTTATATAAGCGACTTATATTTAGAAGAGCATGTTTAAATTTTAAGGTGTGATGAAGAACACGTAAAATAAATACTTTAGGAGGACAAATATTTAGTCAAAAACTCGTATTTAATCATGTAACTCACAAAGTTTCATATATATATATATGTGGCTTCAAGGTCTCCCTCGCCGGTGATTAGAATAATAATGCTCGACATGAACAGTGATGCAATATTTTTTAGTCAAGGAGGTAGGAAACCAGTCTATTTCTAACGTAATAATACTAAACTATCCTTAGAAAACCCAAAGGTAGGAAATCGGTCCGTTTCATCAAAGAATAATTCCTACCTTATTCTATTCAGCACTGAATAAAAGGAGTCGGATAATTTTATTTACCTTGGAAGCTAAGACTTGAACTCCAGCGTATTTGATATCCCAGCTAAACTCGGATACGGCCCAGCCCGTCCCTCCGAACTTATCCGCGTTATCCACGGCGTAATCAAGATAGTCGTTTATCCCGGTTGCCTGGAATAACCACAACGCCGCCCATAGTAATTCATCTAAGTATCCGCTCACTGATGGATAGAAACTCTTCACCACCCTCACGCTGTTGTCGTACTTCCCTCTGTATTTATCCGCGAACTCGAATAACTATTTATCCGCCAGACCCCAGAAGAAACACGAATAATGTTGAGTTATCGGGTAGATAGATAGATAGATAGGTAGAAGTGAATACATGGGGGGATAAGTACCTGTTGGGCATGATGAAGTAATAGGTGAGAATAGTGAGGGTTGTATTTCTTGAAAACTACGGAGGCCGCCGCCATGGCGGCGGCGGTCTCGGCGGCGACTTCCGAGCCGGGATGGTCGGCGTCGATTTTATACGCTTGTCGAGACGTCGTCATGTCCTCCGGCCTTTGCCAGCAATCGTGATCGGTCCCCCCCTCTCCTACCTGAGAGATTCGATCAACAATATTACATTTAAAAACTAATCGGATTAATCTCGAATCAATGCGAGTTTAGTTCTTCTTTTCTTTTGATATTAAAAGAATTATACCTCGGCCCAGAACTCGTTCGGGTCGGTGTGGGATTTGATGAAGTAATCCGTCCCCCACTTGATTGCCTCCAGTGCGTGGCCGAGCTCGCCGGCGGCGGCGACCTCGTCGCCGTATTCCAGAACGCTCCAGGACAGCAGCGTGATCGTGAACGCCATCGGGAGGCCGAACTTCACGTGGTCACCGGCGTCGTAATAGCCTCCGACGAGATCAACCTATAAGTATCAGAAGTCCCGGAGTTAGAAAAGGTGTAAAAGAACTGAGATTTGCTTTAATCCATCCAGTACGACGAAGAACACGACTCGTACTCCTTGCTCGAGGCCGTCGGTGAGCCCAGAGTGGCCCCGCCACGCTACCCGCTGGTTGTAGGGGAGGTGCCCGGAGCGCTGCGCCTCGAAGTAGAGGAAGCTCTTCGATAAGGCCTCGCCGTAGTCGAATGCGGCTTCCGCCGGTGAAGCGGATAGGAGGAAGAGGAGGACGAGGAACGGGACGAATAATACTCCTTTGCATATACCCCCATCCATCTCCAGAAAAAAATTGAGGAAGAGGAATAGAGATAGATGGGTTGGGTGATGGTATGGCAGCGGCTAGCTAGCAGCGCGCAATGCATGAGCCAATCATGGAAGGAGACCCTCCTCAGTTGGCAAGGAGGAGGGAGTACATTAACTTTTTGTGTGAGCGTTTCAGAACTGTAATGGAAATTTTCTTAGGAAGGAGATTATGGAGAGAGAGAGAGAGAGAGAGAGAGAGAGAGAGAGAGAGAGAGATGGCAGAGATTATGGAGAGAGAGAGAGAGAGATCTATAGATATATAGATGGCAGCCACTCTGTCTTGACTAAATAGTGAGAGGCTTGGAAATCTCGCTGTATCTAGACAAATGAGTTAGGAGGCTTCTTTGAAGTAGGAGCAAGGTAGGACGGGTGCAAAGACAGTAGGAGACATCTTTTGGGTTGGGAGAAATTAGGGTAGACCTCCGGCAATTATAGATTTGATCTTGATGTGCTTATATCTAACATAATAAAAATTTAATATATATATATAAATTTATTATGGAGTTTTTAATTATCTTAAGTAATATTAGGGTGATAGAAACTACGTACTGGGACTTATGTGTCTTCTTCTGATTGAGTCAAAGAAGCCAATCTCTATAACAGCCTCGTTGGACTCCACCTGTAGCAATAGTTGTGGTAACAATAATAATATTAATAATAAGTTGATGTTTGAGTTCGAGTAACATTTCTTGTATTCTAAGGGTAGGTTACGTATTATTGTCTCAAAGATAGACGATCTTTTAAGCAAATTTAGATGAAATAGTAATAATATTCCCTGAAATTAATTACGTTTCTTTCTGAGGAAAGACTTAATTTCTTAATATCTTTTACTATATTGCTATGTATATATTAGATTATGATCCACGAATAAAACTCCTCTCTTATCAGTACCTACCAATCTTTGGGTTGGTAGAACATGGAAGTCTACCTTGGTGTAGTTTCCATTTCTACCATAAAATAGAGCCTTCTAACCACAAAAAGACATTATAATACAAAAATAATTCTTCCTCCATCTTGACCTCTAGCCAAGAAAATAGAGCCAGCCAAGAGAAGATAAATTTTAAGAGAAAGTAAATGATAAAAGAGTATTTTAATCTTTTGTGTGTATTTATTAAGTTTAACCACCATCTCATTGAAATATTCTACGCATGCATATTAATCGACAATTATAAAAGAGTTAGAAGAGTCAACAATATAGTATTTTAAAAATTTTCAATAGCAATTATGTGAAAAACCCCTAAAGTTGTTGATGAATTAGCCTTTATCTATGAATAGAGAGTTATCAAGCACCAATCCCTTTCGGAAAAAAACATGCTTAAACTCGATCAATGACTAATAAAAAGAAGTTATGCATATTTTTCTATCGCAGATGACGTATGTGATAAAAGTTACGACGTTCTTTTGTTATCGTTATCATAAATAATTCCTTTAATCACGCTTACCAAATATAAATAGTCATTAGAAAGGTAAATTGACAATATTTGACTAGCAAAACATCATCTACGTCCCAGACCAATCTTCTAAGTCCAAAAATACTAGGCCATATATCATCACCAAAAGTCATCTCTCCCCCAAAAAAAGTCTCTTTAATCAACGGCTTTACGTCACCATAGCATCACTTGTCCATCACCAAATTTGTGAAACTAAAATGATTGCAGACCAGATCTTACTTACTTGCATCATTGGGATACTACTACATAATTACTATTAAAAAATAAAAATTTCTCGGGCATTAGAGAACTTTGGTCGAATGTCACATAAAATATTGACATATACTTTTCCTAGTTAGTTATGTTGTCCCCATTGAGTCCGAGACTTTGAGAACTTAGTTAGAAATGTTTGCACTCCAATGATTCTTTTTTAATTTTTCATATGACAACAACAATTTAGCAGCCACTGTGTACGCCTTCAATTATGCCACCCTTTATCTATATGTCCTTGTCAAAAATTTGGGATCCAACATTGTTAGGTTTTATAGGAATTAGAGAACATTTGTAACCTAATTTCACGACAACCAATTTACTAAATTACTCCCGAGAAAAATATTAACGGAGAAATCTATGTCTCGGTACGACGTCGCTAAAGATTGTTTAATTTAAATTCATGGACAAAAAGAAGAGAGGGTATTCAAGAAAATGTATAATTTAATTTAAGGTTTTATACATACGAGGGTAGTTTAGGGATAAGGTTGGTTCGATTAAGTCAACCTATTGTCGTAAAACTATTGGACTAAACAGGAAAGAGGTGGTAATCACAAAATCACTGAGATGACGAATGTAATTTGGAAAAAGTTCCCTCCCAAGATTTGGCATTCAACATAGTTAGGTTTTGTATGAATGAGAGAAATTAAAAGATTTGAAGTTTGACTCACATGGCAATTAAAAGTCATTGAAATCATGCTTAATTTCTCCTTTATGGCACAAATTAAACAATTCAATCTGATGTTAGATCCTGGAGTAAACTGTTAGCCGCCATACGCCACGAGTTTGGCGTGTTTGGAAGAGACTGTTGAATTGGGTGGGCGTCCAGTTCCAGATGACACCAAAAGAACAAAATGGAAACATGCTGCTTTCTTGTTGTTTTGATTTCAGATTCTCAATTTCTGGGTGCAGATGTGTTCTTTGTTTAATTCAATTTGTTTGCCAACAATTAGACTAATGATAGAAAGAAGTTCATGGGGGAAAAAGGTTATTATTATAAGACTCTAACGCCATTGCCCGTTTGTTTTCTTTCATTGAGTCCAACGTTGATGGGATGCTTATAAATTTCTAGTGTTAGGTAAAGAAAGAGATGAGCATGAGTGGAGATGACTAGTTGAGCTAAACAAAACTCTAACTAAGAAGGATATAAACCCTTATATCAATAGGTGACTTTTGCTCCGTTAGCCTTGTAACACTTCCTACAAGCTTATCGCAAAGATACTAGTTTCTCGTACCAAATGGCTGCTCTAGGATATTGTTTAAGATTATAAACTACATGCATGAAAGCCACCGAGGCTAAGAATGGAGCCTTTGTGCTCAAAGTTGACATCTCCCAAAGGTGTTTGATCGCATGGCTAGAATTTCTTATACGATTATCGTAAGCTTTATAGGTTTTCTGGCCATGTTATTAAACTCACTCACTCTTTTCTCGTATGGATATTATTAGAAGCATCGAAGGCTATTTCTCCCCTCTCTCAAGGTCTAAACCGAAGGTGCCATCTCTTCTCTTACTTGTCCTTCGTAAGTAGGTCATAGCAATTGTATGTATGCACAATTCATTTTTAATTTCTTCCATTAAAAAATTTGTAATCACAAATAATTAATATATATACCATTTAGTACATCTCTATGAGTATGCTGTAGTGGTGGGTGTCACACTAATGATTTGAGTTAGATATGAATTCCAATGTTATAGATTTATTAAGTGTCTTTCACTTGTATTAAACTCCTCAAAATATGTAACTAAGGTCTTCGTGGTTAGAATCAACCTAGATTTGTTCAGGTATGTCTATTGGATAGCTTACAAATATAGATGTGGATTCGATATAGGAGGATTGATCTAGATCTATCGAGATATATCATCAAATGTATCCTAGTAAATCAATTATGCATATCTAACAATTATAATTACACCTATTCTGATTTATTGAGCCTTCATTTTTTTGTTTCTATTTTTCTAGCATCATTCCTCGGGTTGATGTTGTCTAATATATATTACACCTTAATAGGGATGGCAATATCAAGTTCAGTCTAAGTTCATGTCAAGTCAACTTGAGTTAGGTTAAATCAAAATCAACATGAAAATGACTCATTTATTAAATGAGTCAGATGGTTCACCTGTATAACTCATTTAATGAATGGCTTAAATAATTTAGGTTTAAAAATGTTTCATAGGTTATTTGAATCATAAACTAGATGACACAACCCAATCCATTTAACTCACATAAAATCATAAACTCAAACAAACTGGAGCTCAGAGAACAAGATGCTTGAGGAGCACAACATAACCCTTAAACCGACAACACATACACACTAAATAGTATTTCACAAAGCAAAGTAGTTAGTCTTTAGGAAAAATAAATAAAAACTATGTCAAATCAAATCTTTTCTTTCCTACCCATTAGACTACATCATGTTTGGTTGGAAGAAAAGTACACACTATGGAGACTTCCTACTGAACAAAGAATTCATACAATCCTTTTGGTGCAACGAACCTTCGATGCAGGCTTAGTAGTAGTAGTAGCAGTTGATATGTGGCCCTCAAAGAACTCATTACACTATTCATACATATATATATATATGTATATATGCTTGGTTTTAAAGCAAGAAATGGATTCATATAGAAGGTGACATCTTTGTTTGATCCAAGCAAGTCGAACCCAATCATTTTAGACTCCAAATTAATCACTGGATTTTTCTTTGTAACTTGTCCTCCATAGGTCAAAGTTTGTGGGAGTAAGTAGAGAGCGTACGACCCTACTCACAGTAATGATCAAGACATTCTCTCAGTTGTCTAGCTTTGAGTTGACATGAGAAAGAGTCATTTTCATATTATATGTAGAGAGAGAGAGAGAGAGAGAGAGAGAGAGAGAGAGATTTGGGATTGTTAAAAGGATAATTACACTTAGATATTGTAAACTAGAGATTTATTTTACAATTATTATATAAAGAACTTTTAAAATATCATTATTGTCATTGCTGCATTCTTTCAAAATATTATAATTGTTGCTAAAGTCTTTAGATTCTTTCAAAACTACCATTATAGTTATTATTTTTTAAAAGCATTCACGTAATATTTTTAGTAGATTGTTATTAAAATTAATAAACATACATAAATAATTAAAAGATCCTTCTTTCTTGGTCCTTTTGTGTATAAATACATATATAAATAATTAAAAGATATTGTTTCTTATAGCTTTTGAACTATTTTAAACAATCTAATCTAATCGTGGACTAAATAAATTTTTTAATCTAGATTTAGTTTTAATAGTGATTAATTAGATTTAACTAACAAAATTGTATTATTATAAAGTACAATAATTTCATTGGTAATTATACTTTGTAGGTCTTTATAAACTATTATATATATATATATATATATATATATATATATCATATTTATTTTTCGTGTCACATTAACATTTATAATTAGTGTAAATCTTTGGCGTTTCCCACATTTGTTTTTTTGACACATTAATTTGTCTAGTTGTATAAAATTCGTTGATGTGATTGTCAGCATAATTAATTTTAGATGCTACGAGGATAGCAAGAAATTATAATTTTAGGTATAAATAACTTATTATAAAAAAAGCTTATCCTACCGTAAGGCAAATTATAATACACATACTTAACTTTGAGATAAGTTCTTAAGAATCCCAAGATTTAATTGTTCAATTATCAACTTTGGCAAATTAAATTCAAGTTTTCTTTTTTTTTCTTTCTTTCTCAATCCATTTGATGTCTCATTCTTACCTACATATAATAAGACATCAATTCCTTGGTCTCGTACATATAAAAAATTTCCTGTACAAAGGAAGGTGTGATTAATATTTATAAGGTTTAAGGTGCACATATATATATATATATATAATTAAGGGAGTTGTTTATTAGTACATAAAAATACTTAACTAGAGTTGGTGAACGACTTCTGCAAGTAAAACGATAATTGAAGCCTAGCTGGAAGATATTAATGAATTCTATAGTTGGCCAAACGACACGTATATTATATATTTCACTGCATCAATGATAGGTTTGGAGATTGTCGTTTGTTTTGGGAGTCAAAGGCGATACGTAGATGCATATGATAGTCTACATGTTGCATGATTATTTTTGTAGGGTAACGTATCACACGTGTAACTATACAAAACGATGGGAACTCATAGTGCAAGGTTGGTAGATACTGTGTGTTTATGAGGAGTTTGTGACTATTTTAAGTCTGTCTTTAATTATATATATATTAGTTATAATTTAAAACTTATATATGAAATTATATTGATTTTAAAATCGTTGTCTCAGTCAATAATATTCAAAAAAATTCATGTAAAATCACTTTTTAGTTCAGCGATTTTCATACAACGTTCAAAATACATATAGTCTTGTGTATAATTTTTCAAGTATACTAGACTCATAAATAAAATTTTGGAATGGCTAGTTTGGTTAATAACTTATGTATTGAATATGCTAGGGTTTTGGGAGTGTATTTAAGAAGGTCAAACATATTTACTGTGCACATCCAACTGTCATGATTGAGTTTGCTCTATTCTATTGGTCTTATATAATGTATCAAAAATCATAGCCGCCAAATGGGAATGATTTAGTGGTATGCACAAACATACCTAAACCAATAAGTTCATACTAAAACCCCTCTTGAGGGTTTATCATGCCATCTATTTAGAGCATCTCTAACCGACGGAGCTCCAAATCAGGCTCTAAATTTGGAGCTAGCTACAATGAAGCTCCAAATTTAGAGCCCAGCTCCAATACTATTTAACTTTTAGAAATGTTAATTTTGCCCTACAAAAGCTTAATCCAAAAACTTAAATTCCGTTTATATCTTTTATTAAATAATCTGATTAATTTAACTGAATATATAATTAGTTTTGCTAATTAATTTTTAATAAAAGTAATACCATTAGAATGCTCTCATCAAGATCTTTAAATTGAATCTAACATTAAATTATTTAAATTATTTTAAATGTTTTATTTTTACTTCGTGTAATATAATTTCGATGTTTTTAATTTAAAAAATAGTCATTAAAATTATTTATGAAACTATTCAATATTAGTCTTATTATAAAGATATTAATGAGAGTTTTTTAACCATATATTTTTTATTAAAAAATAATAATATTAAGAGGACTTATTAAGTGATTTACAATATAATATATAAAAATATATATTATATTAAATAAATAATAAATATAGAGCGCCATGTATTATATTAAAAAATAATAATATTAATAAGACTTATTAAGTGATTTATAATATAATATATATAAATATATATATTATATTAAATAAATAATAAATATAGAGCGTCGTGTATTGGAGTGCACTGGGCTCTTAGTTATAAAGCCCTCCCTTAGAGATGCTCAAGATGACTATGATATCTATGCACCGGGAGAGTATAGAACGAGTGTAATACATAAAATAGTAGTCGATATGAGTTAAGCCGCTATAATATTAACATTACTTTCTCATTTAACACTATAGATGCAGTATCTTGAAAACACATCAAAGTAAACACCCCTTAGCAAATGTAAACTATCTTATTACCATGGGAAAAGGAAATAATAAGTTTCCAAATAATGTATCTATAAGATATAAGTTGTAACCATTTGAGATTGGGCTCTTCCATTTAAGTTTATGGTTGGGCTTAGTATAAAAAGGCCCATTTAACTTTATATCAAGGCTCATTAATTTTTTCTCTTTTTTCTCCCTCCTTTTGAGCTCATTGAGATTTACATTGGACCTGGACCTGGGCACATTAAGCACTGCCTCTTCAAGGCTCATCATCTTTAAGATTTAATTCTAAGTCTCAAATTTTAGTTTAATATTAGGATAATATTAATTGCATCTTATCAATCTTTGATAGTTTGGCTCTCTATCTCATAACTATTATAATCTATTACACACCTAATGACACCTTGGATGTAATTTTAGGCTATAATTGTATATGGGAGAACTCTTGGGAGCAACTATGACATTTTTTGGGGGGTCTCTGATTCCTTTGAATCTCTTAGAAAAAAAAGGGTTGATCCTTTCTAACTTTGATCGACAATGTAGAGTAATTTTAATATAAAAGAGAAATCTATTTTTTTCTTAAGAATAATTATAAATACAGACAATGTGATCCGATATAACAATCTGGTATAAACTCAAGCTTTAAACGGATTTGAGTGTATATTTAAAAGATTGCAGGGATTGTTCAGATTATAAATAGACCGGAGTTAATTTGGCTAATTTGTCTAACTAATTCGTATTCATATTGATTCAAAAATAAAACAAATATCTTTAACGAATAAAGTTAATCCGTTAGACAGAAGTGATCGTCTTCGGATCTTGAATATTTATGCACTAAGAATTACTATACTTTCTCATTCTCATTGACCTAACTAGAAGAATCCCAGGTAGATCATAAAATAATAGCGAACCTAATTTTAATGAACGTGAGACAGTGGACCACGTAAGAGAGTTACATGCACTGGCCAGTGAAATATCTCCCAGAACATATGAAATTGTGTCGACTAACAAAGATTTTTCTTTAAAAAAAAATTTATTTAAAATAAAACAAATCCCTCGTAAAATGGGACCCACATAAAGAACTAAATTCCAATGCCTAACATAATCTATGTACAGGATCATGTTACCAAAGCAAGTGAAATCACCCACAAGTACTAGTACAAGTTGGTCCTCATCTAATGGGAAGGAGGGAGACAATTGAATTCTTCCAGTTGTCTTCTGGGACTCAGTGCTTCAAGAGGAACAAATCCTAGGGGCCCAGGGCCCATCACAAAACCAATGACATTAATTCCACTCACCAACCCAAACTTGTACTACTTTCTAAACCATATAATAATAATAATATTATTATTATTATTGTTCTTATTGTTATTGTCTCTTCTACCAACAGTCAATCTGTGTCCTTGTTAGAGGGATCAAAATAAAACCCAACCATAAGTAACAACATACAAAAGAGGAGTCTTATTAATTTACACCCTGCCTTTTGTCTCTTATTACCATTTTACTATATACTGTGCGAGTGTGTGGTAGATGATACTAGATAGGGTGTTGATGGCAGTGAGAGTAGAAGTTAGGGGTGTAAACTATAAAAATTCTTGCAGGGTGTGTATCATTTAACCACTATTGGAAGGTCTTTTGGCCACATTTTTGGGACCACCACATTGCTTTCGCCATTCTTGGTTGGTAATTCTACGAAAGATAATTTTGACCATTTTATATTATTTTTTTTATCGAAATGTGAAATAGTAGTCTAATTAGGTATTTTTTTATCCTAACGGTTGAAAGATTAAGTTAAAGAGGTTTATATATATATATATATAATTATTGATCGGTTAAATATTTTTATTAGGGCTACAGTAAATTAGACCTTGTTTAGTGATAAATTTAGGAGATAGTATATTTCGGTAAAACTAATTTGGAACTGGGCTAGTTTGGTCAAAAACTCAAATGTATGAACACTAATAAGAAATTTAAAAAAGTAGTTATTTGGATGGATAAGGCCAAAAGTGGGATGCTTATTGCTAATGGAGGCCTAAACATCTCCTTTATCCTATTAAAAACAACACTTTGAGACAAATTAATTAATACACAATGATGCTAATCAATGATCAGGAAGACACGGTAGGTGTGATGGTTATATAATGGAAGAATGGGTTTTTTTATTCAAATAATGTTCTTGGGCTAATTAACTCTCTCTAGACTCTTGTATTATAGCTTATCTTTACATAAACTTTCCTATTTTTAATTTTTAATTTTTTTATTTTAAAATGTAGTGAAATAGTATTTTTAATAGAATAGTGGGTAAAAGATAGGGCTAGGTGTAATTATCCCAAAATTATATGTTCTATTTTGTGGGCCATAAAGTTTTGTGGCATGAAGCTTTGGTCCCCACTTGAGTCAAAATGATGGTTGATAGTGTTTGTTCAAAAGAAGGATGATTATATGTGCACAGTCTCCGAGGAACAGCACTTTTCATCTTATGACATGGCTATTTAATTACCCTCCTCATAGTTCCAATCATACCAGGCATGAATGGTGAAATAGTTGCAGAAAGAGATATATATATAGTAATCGAATATGAAACTTAGTTTTTTTTAAATAATAGAGATAATTACTTACATATATAGTTTTTTAAATCAAGAGATAATAGATATATAGTTTAATACTTAAATTATGTAAATAGGAGCATTTGATTACTTTAATCGCTATCTAGTGTGAATAATTTCTAAGTCTTTTGAAAAATAAGATTTTTACCGTTAGGTTTACTTAATATATTAAGCTTGCGAGTCATTTTGATGTGATCCAGGCCTAATCAAGTCACCTCAGAGGGGATATTGAATTTGATGGGTTGAACTAGCTTTAGATTTAGTAGTTTATTATTTTTTTGGAGGAATTCCTAGTTTCAAAGTTTAGGTCAGTTTGAACAATCTTATAATGTTGTAGATTAAAAGAAATCTTCCTCGATGCTTTTGAATATCAACAAATCGTTCGAACTCTCAAATTGAACCTAGTCTAGCTTAGGTTAATTAAAAAGTTTATTTTGTTTAAGATTAGTCTTTATGTATACGGAGAGTGATCTAATCTATAATATCAATCATGGAAACATTATTAGTTTGCCTTTATCTTTATCTTTATCTCCTCCTATCCCCTCATATCCCCTTTATCTCATCTTCTCGATTTCTCCCTCACATTCTCTTAAGCCAGCCGTTGCTTCCTCCTTCCTCTTTGATTATCAGATCTTTTAGACTCATTGGGCCAGCGACCCCCTTCTCCTTTTCCTTTCTCTATGAATCTCAGATTTATCCACGCCATCACCAAACAATCGCACACTCACCATCACCAACACCTTCACCATCATTACTACAAATACATCCGGGGATCGGTCCATATCAACTAGTATCGCAGCTACTATTCTTCAAACCAAATGTCCATAATTAGAGCCACGATGATAAGCATCACAAAGGGATATTAGCGATGATAGAAAGCAACAACCTTCGAGGAGACTGATCGTATCTTAGCCCAGCAATGGAAGCTATTCTAAATAATCTGTATGCCTTACTAGAGCTTGTTGAGATAAAAACTATGATACAAGCGACACTTTTAGATGCAGCAAAGGCTATACAAGTCTCCGGTTATTATCGGTACCACTTTAGTTATAAATATATGAACTAATTTGAAGCTATTTAAAGTAAAGAGGAGTGAAATTCTTTTGGGCACAAGTAAATAATAATAGATAAAAGATTGTGAGATCTCCGAGCATTTAATGCAAGAAGATATCCTTAAAAGTCGTGCAAAAGTTAATTTTGGTAATTTTAAAGAAAAAAGATATAGGTAAAACTGTAGAAGTAAATTAAAATGGACAGGGTAAAAAAAAGAAAGTACATAATATTTATCTACAGTCAAAATAGCTTGTATAATTTAGAGAAATTTCTCTACATAATAAGTTTTATTTTTCTATGGAATGTGAAAAAAAGAAAAAGAGAAGGCTAAGAGATGAATATTGTTACCTGAAAGTACCAGAGTCTATTTGGAACCTGAATTCACAGTCTAGTGGATGAATGTGTCAGAAAAGGATCCTGCAAATTTTGCTGCAAATAGTAAATTTTGATGATATAATTTAATTGCATTAAGGACTACTTCTATTATTTACTATTATATCTTTAACAGAGCTGGTACTTAGTACACTTTTAAGGACTGTTCTTATGTTTCATAATATTCTTTACCCACATGCTGCTTTCTTATCGAATATTATACTCAGCAAATGAATTTCAAAAGTATTATTAAGTTTTGAAAAATCACTCCTGGATATAATAAATTTTATTTAATAAAAATTACTAACTCATGGAGCGATGTGATGAAAACGGAGAATTGTTGAATGTATCGATCGCTAATAATGCACTCTATATAGTTCTAAAAATATCTAATCACTTATTCCCGTGGTTGATGTGCTTCGGACTCTATCGAATCATCTTACATGAGACATTAGGTCTGCTTGGTTGAACCAGATTATTATCAGATTTTTTTTTTCCAATAGTTATAGTTTTAGGCTACGATGTTTGAACAGTCGAAATCCGATGTTCAAATGTTACAGGGCTATCAAAGAATAAGTACTCTTAGATTTTGGCATTTAAACGAGTGTTGCCCGACATTCAAATGCCACATCTTCATCAAGGAATAAATGCTCTTAGGTTTTTTGGTGTTCAGATGGTGGCAGCCTAATATTCAAAAGCCAAAATATGTTGAATGCTCTTGAGTTTTGGCATTCGAACAGTTGTCGATCATCGTTGAAATGCCCGAACCTAAGTGCAGTCAGTTCAATAGGGTTCGAACTCCTGACGTCAAGATCGTTGTGTTAGAGTTAATTTGAATTATTCTAAACATGTGAAAGACGACTATTTTAGGATGAGAAAAAATTTTGACATTTCTATCGCCTTCTACCTCATCTCCCTCAACCTTCTCCTTCAATCCAAGGCCAATATCGTTAAGTCCATTTTTTTCATTCTCGACTGTCGATCCCCCCTACTCCAATAGAATAGGTTATCTTCTCCTTCCTCCCTTCTTCCTCAAACCTTAACCGTCGACTAGCTCCTTTCCTTTTTTTTCTCATACAACGATCCTCTTTCTTCTTTAGAGCCGATCTTCTCCCCTTTCTTCCTTTCTAAATCACATATCTACGTTACGCTATTATTATCACTACTATCTTTTTCGCTCTCATCCTATAAATATCACCATCTCCATTGAATTCACTACCAAACTGCTATCATCATTTTTATAAATAAAATCACCTTAGCCCGATTCACAACAGTGGTCAGTTCTTGTGATCATATAGTTATACATGTAAATATAGAAGGCAAAGTTAAAATTAAATAATCGAATGTGTTTGAAAACTTATATTTAGAAGTTCGTTGAACTAAACATAATTTATATAGAAATTTTCTATTTTTTTGTGTATTTAAATTTAAAAGTCGCTGAATGGGTCAGTGATTTTAAAGGCATATAATCTGGTATTCAAGTTTTAAAATAACTTAGATATATAAGAAAATTATCGAACATACTTAAAATAATAATAAAGAAAAACTCCAGTTTGGTGTACAAACACAATGTGAGGTGGCAAAGCTTTCTATAACTTTTTATTGGAAAGACGTAGATTATCCTAATATTAATTGTATCCTTGATGGACTAAAAAGAGAAGCAAACTTAGAGAGAGGAAGGGAGAGAAAGGCAACTAAAGGAGGGGAAAGTGCGAGAGCATTAGATGCTTCCAACTCACCATCCCATCAAAATTGTTCGTTTCGTGAGAGGAAGAGGAAGAGGAGGAGGAGGAGGAGGAGAGTGGAAGGGGAGGGAAAACTTCACGGTGATGCTTCGAATTGGATGGAAGTGCGCGAGTTGCCGAAAGTGAGCCCTGCGTCCTAACTACCATCCAGTCATTACATTGACTACATTACCCTCCGTGTTCCAAATGTTTCGCAAATTAACCCCTACTCTTTTCCATAATCCCATTTGTGGTATAAGTTCTTTTTCCTATTTCCCTTGCGTTTTAATTAAATAACCTAAAAGACCCTAATGCAAAATATAGGGGTTAAATTACAACAAACAGTACAAAAATAAGGCGTAAAACACGATAAACGCATAAAGCAAGGTGCCAAATGGAAAAAAAGACTAGACTTATTTTGGCGAAGTGAATGTTATCGAAGTAAAGTTGTTGTATTTTTAAATGAAGTTGAATTAAGATTAAGTAATTGTGAGGCATATCAAATTTTCTACATGGTTGGAAATATATACAAAAGGCTAGATTTTTTATGCGATATTGTTCTTATTATATTTCTCTAGTTGATCTTGGTCCTTTAATAAGTTATATTTGTTTCCTTATTTGTTAGATTCTGAAAGGCAGGGTTCATAATAATTAATTTTTCTTCAAAGACTTTGGTGGTTGCCCTTGCTTCCTTACTTGCCTCTCTACCTTTTCCAATTCAAATCTATTCTTCCTATTTGAAATTCCAATTGAACTAGTTTGAGAGATCAGAAATAACAACGTAATTTCCACCAATTGTTCTGGAAGGTAAATAGTTGACAATTTTATGTGATATCCTGTGTGATAAGTTTATAATTAATTTTATAGCTTAGTGTATAATCACAATCTTTTTTATGTACTATACTCAGAATATTTCCATGTATTTAGTTTCATGCTCCGCTATTATGAGATTTTTATTTTTTGTTTACTAATTTGTAAATTAGTTTTTTCTCTTTTTAGAAAGAATTAGGTGCATAGTATGTCATGCCTAATCATAATTTTAGTCGAAATTTAAGTGTCAAGAGTATCTATGGGTCTAAACTATGTTGTAGCTAAGTTAGACTTGTGGGACACTACGATAAATAGGCGAAACTTAAACCTATCCACTGTTAGAGTGTTAGACTAGTAAAGACAAAATGAGCAAATGATAACTACTTTTGTGAATTTTTAGAGCAACTAGAAGTCCTATTTGTGGTATTAACTAGCTAAGTTAGAGACCGAAGTGAATCAATAAGATTTTGGTTTGATCATAAAAAGATGGAGAAGTGAAGCTTCCTTCTTTTTGCCGCATATAGGAAATTCTAGGCAACCAACATTGGATTTGCTTCTAGCCTCTTAGCATTCATTTCTTTTCTTTGCCTCTATATAAAATTTTAAAATCTCAAGTATTCGATTACTCTTATTAATCACTTAGAAATCAAATAAAAAAAATTTAATAGGATTGATCAAATCCCAATGTTTTCTCTTTTATCTAAATTTACAAAAGGTTATCATTATACTAATATTAATTATATTTATTTTAACTTTATTCTGTATACTTTAAACATAAACATTTAATCCTCACGAGTTATACTGACTAACAAAGAGTTTACCTGTGACATAAAGATCTTATTTAGTTTGAAAAAACCCTAAACAAAATCTTTAGACTCAAAGCAAGTAATGCCAAAAAGACTCGATTACCCCTATAAAATATTGTTAGTTTCTGTTACAGTAATCCATTCCAAATTGATTCTGTCAACCAAACTACTACTACTACTCTTTTTTTTTTTCTTTTTTAAATTCTTCTCATCATGACCATGATTTGAATTTAAGCACCGTTTACCATGCATGCTTTGTACTTCAAAGTTACTGCAGTAAAAATATTAAAAAAAAACTTGGCTTTCATAGTAGCAAACTGTGAGAAGTGTGTGTGTGTGTGTGTGTGTTTTGGTTCCTCACAGATGTCTCTCTGACAACTAACTCGAACAATCCACGTTTAAATGCTCCCCCTCCACTCCTCCATTTTTACAATTACAACCCTCTTAACTCCTCTCTCTCTCCCTGCTCTTTCGCGCACACACAGAGAGAGAGAGAGAGAGAGAGAGAGAGAGAGAGAGAGAGAGAGAGAGAGAGAAGAGAGGACTGAGGAGGAATAGTAGAGTTAAGAGGCGATGGGTCCGGGGGGCAGTTTCGCAATTTACGGGACAATGGGTGGCAGTTTGGTCCTGCCCGTTAAAATTCCAAAAATTTCAAACAGAGCGAAAAAGAAATAAAAAAAAAAGAAAGTCTAAAAAGTGGGAAGAGGGGTGTTCCCACTTCCCATAGAGGGGGGGAGGGTGCTTCAGGGAGGTTGCTTTTGCTTCCCTTTTTTTTTTTTTACCTCCTTCCTTCCTCTTCTCCTCTCTTCTCTTCGCTTCTTCAATCTCTTTCTCTCTCTACAATCTTTGCTTTCGTCCTCTCTCTCTCTCTCTTTCGCTCTCTATTTCTTTTATTGGGTTTGTTTTCTTTTTTTCTTTCCTTTATTTTCCTTTTTTTGTGTCTCTCTTCTTTGTCTGGTAGTGGAGGTGAAGGTGGTGGCGGTGGCGGTGGCGGTGGTGTTGGGTAATGGCAGACATAAGCCACCCTCCAATGGAGCAGCTCCAGGACTTGGAGTACTGCATAGACTCCAACCCTCCATGGGGTAACAGTTTCTCTCTCTACATGCGAATTCTTGTTCTAGTTTTTGGATTTTTTTCTTGCTTTTTTTTTTTTCGTTTTTCTGTTGGGTTTTAGTGTAAAGGTGTGGTTTTTTTTTTTTAGTTCTCATAGGGAGAAGGAAGAGTCGAAGACCCATGTTGAATATTTTGCTCTATTTTCTTCTTGTATTATTGCTGGTTAATGGGGTGATGTGGATGTGTGTTCTTTATGGGATGGTAACTGTTTTTTGGTTTCTTGGGACGGGTTCTATGTTTTATTAGTGTTCCTGGTGGCAGGGTGTTTTATTTTTATTTGAAATTCTTGTGTTTGTGGAGGGAAAGCTTGTGGTTTGTCTCACCTTTGTATTTTATCCTTTTCCTCTGCTTTGGTGGGTCAGAAGTTACATGGAAAATGACATATTTTTGGCATTCTGCTGAGATATGATGCGTGTAGACTTGGGTTATCTGTTTTTGGCTGATCTACTGTATAGATTTACATTTACCTTTCGCGACAGATGGTTGATCATTGATAATTCAAAACAGAAACTTTTTTTACTTTCTCTACTATGTTACATTGATTTGACTTTTGTGCACTTTCATCTACGTAGTACATACTGTTTTTAGAAAGCTCTGTAGCTCCTTCACATTGAGTTCTTGAAGCTTGGCCATGAATTCGAAACAGATACTGAAATGTTTGATATCGATTGCTCATACTCTAAGGGATATATTCAAAAATCACATTTTATCACTTTTGATGGGTGCTAGGCGAGGGCTACTTTTAGAGGCTTGGGCAAAGAATTTGATGAAGTCGAATAATGGTGACAGATATTATGTATTGTCCTTTTTGACCTCGTTAGATGCCAAGATTTAAATGAAAGCAAGAGTGTTGAGAATTTTTTTGTCTTGACTTTAACTTCCAAAGAGATATCTAACTGCCTTCTGTTTACAGTTTCTTGTTGTTTCTTTTGGCCTGTTGTTGTGATCTTCTATTAAAGCAATAGATCCTTTATTTTCTCAAACATCCTTTTACAGCCGAAACCATCTTATTGGCGTTTCAAAACTACATCTTGATGCTTGGTACCACTGTTATGATTCCTTCAATGCTTGTTCCTCTGATGGGTGGGAATGATGTAAGTACATTACTCCTAGTTGTGGACACTTCATCTTACTGTTTAGCATCTTTAACTGTCTCCGTTCTGCTTATATCCGCTGTTAACCTGTTGTAACAATTGTATGTAGGGTGAGAAGATCCGTGTGATACAAACTTTATTATTTGTATCTGGTATAAACACGCTTTTGCAAGCATTGTTTGGAACAAGGCTTCCCACAGTTGTGGGTGGTTCTTTTGCTTATGTTATACCAATCCTTTACATTATACGTGACTCATCACTTCAACGGATTCCTGATGAACACGAAGTGAGTTTTTCTGGTTATTCTTTTAATTACTGATTTAGGTCACATGACTAATTTTACTTTCTTAACATTGACAACATTTTCTATTGTTGATTATAAGGGTGCTGGTTGCCTATTTAGGATATTCTATTGAAATGTTTCTTCCATCTGCAGAGATTCCTACAAACAATGCGTGCTATTCAAGGAGCACTTATAATAGCGTCAAGTTTACAAATAATACTTGGATATAGCCAGCTTTGGGGAATTTTTTCTAGGTATTTTTTTCTTCTTGAAGGCTTTGTTTACTTTGAGTTTAGGGACTTTTCTGAACTTGTTCAGGACTCCTAAACTGGTTTAGTAACTAAATTTTTTTTTTATTTTTTTCATATCTAATCAAGTTTATTCTCCAAAAAATTAAGACTAAAAAATAAGACTAATTAATTGAGTTTGTGGCTTAGCCTTAAACCAATCAAGGCTGAAAGTACCACTTATGTTTCTGTTCCTTTTAGCTAATGATATCAATTATAACAGATTCTTCAGTCCTCTCGGTATGGCACCTGTCATTGGGCTGGTCGGTTTGGGCCTCTTTGAAAGAGGTTTCCCTGCGGTATGTCAGTAGTGTAAAGAGTTCCAGTCTATGTGATACATGTTGCAGCGGTTACGTAAAACAAACAATCCATCTTGAAATATTTGTTATTAGGTAGGGAACTGTGTGGAAATTGGTATTCCAATGCTGTTGCTGCTTATCGGACTATCACAGGTACTATTATTACTTCAGCAAGTAACAATATTAACTTGCTGTTTTCATTCATCGAGGTACATCATTAACCTTCTCTTTTGGGGCCTTTACTATGCAGTATTTGAAGCATTACAGGCCATTCAGAGAGATTCCGATCTTTGAACGTTTTCCGGTTCTCATCTGTGTCACAGTTATGTGGATATATTCTCTTATTCTAACGGCAGGTGGTGCATACAACCATAGGCCAGCGAGAACTCAGGATAGCTGCCGTACTGACAGAGCAAACCTTATCTCTTCTGCCCCTTGGTTACGTATCTATTCATGCTAGACCTGTTTTAAACAATTTGTTGATTTTATTGTTGACACTGTTTATTCTTACTACCAACTGATACTTCTTAGGTTCAAGTTTCCATATCCTTTACAATGGGGAGCACCGACATTTGATGCTGGTCATTCAGTTGCTATGATGGCTGCTGTTCTGGTATCTCTTATAGAGGTAATCAATAATGATATATTTTTTTAAAAAAATTCCTCCTGGAACTCTTGTTACACTCATTCTATTGGCCTTTATTCTGCAGTCAACTGGGGCATACAAAGCAGCATCACGCCTCGCTATTGCCACTCCTCCTCCTGCTTATGTTCTGAGCCGAGGCATTGGTTGGCAGGTAAGTTGATTAATTGTGTTCCTTAGATGATCATGCTATGTTTCTGAAGAGTCATATATGTTCTTCGAATTAGTTTATAATTATAGAGTATCTATTTTTGTTGATGCTCTATCTGGCATGCACAAAAGAAGTCGTGCATAAGTTGAATGTGAATTGCGTGGACAACATTGGAACAATCATTGCCAACATCCAGAGCTTTTTATCTTATCTGCCTGTTCTGTATAGCACAATGTCGGAAATGGTTGTGAAAGGATTGATTTCCTATTGGTTGCCAGCCTAGATGTTCTCTAGAAATTGATTGTTAAGGGAGAACTTGTCATCAATCCTACTCGTCCCAGGTCTCATATGTATATGAATAATAAAAGATGAAAATCCAAGTAACAAAATGGTATAATGATTTCCTTGATAAATCTAGAAAGTAGCTGGAAGCTCCATATTACATTATTGTGCCAACTGCCAACATCTAGTAGACAAAGTACATATGGAGAAGGTGGTCTATGCCCTCGGCAAAAGGTGTTCAGGTGATAGAAAAATGTTATGGGAGAGGTCTGCTCAGTCATTGTGTATCACATGTAGGAGGCAATTTGCAACTAAGTACGCAATCAGCATTGGATCGGCTCCAAGAGGAAAACCCATGCATCCTGTGGGATTTGCCTGTAGGAGGCATCCAAAGCATTTGCCATGCCTTGCAGCTGAGAGGTTGTGTCATGCCGAGTATCAGTTGACATGGGCCATGCTATAGGCATGGGATTTGCAAGATGGTTTCCATCACTTACTATTTGTGAATCCTCTTCTCCCGGTCAAATAATTGTAGTTACTTGTATCCAATATTTTTTTATAATCCTTCTATTTATACAGGGAATAGGAATACTGCTGGATGGTCTATTTGGAACAGGGACAGGTTCTACAGTTTCTGTGTAAGAATTCTTTAACTTCAATTAATCTGCTATCTATCCATGTAAAATATATATGATACAGATAGCAGTATGTCTCCCAGACCCCCAATCTCTTGGAACCCATTCCATAATTTGAAATTATATGGCCCTCCAGTGTAAAGCTGTTTTATAAACAATATTTTACTCTCTAGGTTCTTGTTATCTTGTTTTAGTTTAAGGTGGTATGAATGTGATTGATAGTGATTTGTGTGAAATTGAAGGGAGAATGTGGGTCTTCTTGGACTAACTCGAGTTGGTAGCCGAAGAGTTGTGCAAATATCAGCTGCTTTCATGATATTCTTTTCTACCTTAGGTGCTCAACTTTCTTTCTAGTCAGACAATTCTTATGTTTTAACTTGGCTTGTTAAATGCGGCTTCTAAATATTTATATATTGTTTCAGGAAAGTTTGGGGCTGTTTTTGCATCAATTCCATTCCCAATATTTGCCGCTTTGTACTGTGTACTCTTTGGCCTTGTCGGTATGTACTTCATATTGATCAGCATGTGTCTTGTGCTCTTTATTTCTAACTTCTTTCATGCAATTTCTTGCAGCATCTGTTGGGATATCATTCCTTCAGTTCACTAATATGAATTCTATGAGAAATCTCATGATCACTGGGCTTTCGCTTTTCCTTGGAATATCAGTTCCACAGTATTTCAGTGACACTATGGTAACTTCTGCTCACGGTCCAGTTCATACCCATGCAGGATGGGTAAGTTTACGTTTAGATCATTGTTTAATTTCCAAGAATATATAGTAGCTCATACTTTTAGATTCCACATTTCTGAAGCACTACTCAGTACTTCTACTCCAATGGCCCATCCAGGGGAGTTGAGGAGGGGCAGTTGCATCCCCTGGATTGCCAAATTTCCACTTCATTATTTTTATTTAACCTAATCTCTATATCAGGATATAGCAACACTTTTAGATGTTTCATACTTTAATGCACAATATCACAGCCAGTTAGGTTATACTGTACTTTAACTTCTGATTTTCTTTTTGTTGTTTTCCGTTGATATTTATTCAGGCCTGATCTTGTTTTATATTAGTAACCATTTAATATGCAAAAGCTATTCTGCTTCTTGGCTGTGATTTGTTACTTCATTTGTTCTTATGAACTATGTGCAGTATTTTCAAAATTAATTACAAATATCATGAGGTTATAATTGCTTGTGATTCGAATTAGTTTTGTATGTTGCTAGTTTGTATTGTAGAATGTACTTGGACCCTGTTGCTTATCTAAGTAGCTATGGACTTGAATCTTAAATATTTCTGATTGTAACATGGTCAAAAAATTGGTAATTACCTTTTTCTACCTCAGCTCTCATTCCTCTCAGAAGCTCGTTTTGAGATGATAAAAGAAATTCACAGACTAGATTTTCGGAGCAGATATACTCGTTTTGATCCATGCTGTTTAGTTAATTTGATGCCTCATAATTCGAGATGGATTGATTGTTCAAGCTCATCTGTCCACAAAGTGGATTGCTTGGGTGAATTCGAAATTCAATACATTGTCATCTTCAGAACGTATCTAGACTTCATTCAAAAATTTCTGATCTTCTGATATCTTTTGTTGTTTCCTGTTGCAGTTTAATGGCTTCTTAAATACAATTTTCATGTCTTCTCCAACCGTTGCGTTGATCGTCGGTGTATTTCTTGACAACACCTTGGAAGTGGAGAAATCTAAAAAGGATAGGGGCATGCCGTGGTGGGTGAAGTTCAGAACGTTCCGGGGGGACAACCGTAACGAAGAATTCTATACGCTTCCATTCAATCTAAACAGGTTTTTTCCACCAACATAGTGATAAATCACCTTCGCGAGCAAGGAGCTGCTTTACTTTGCTACAATATCATCTGCCGGCGTATTCATCAACATATGGGCACTTTGATGGCCACAAGGAATTTCGATCTGATTGCTGACCCAGTGTTTATGCCTTCCTGAATATTTGGAGATTTTGCTGCTGCTCACATTTCAAGATCCCTTGTACTTAAGAGGCATTTTGATACTTCATAAAATGAGAGCTGATTTATTTGAGGTTTGTAGGTTTTCCATTAGAATTTAAGCATGTTGTATTAAAATTTATATTTGTTACCACTTTTCTATTGGTTATTGTTGCTATATATTGGACTTTCTGCATCCAAATTTTGCATTCAGCAGAGAAATGCCACAGATTTCTTGAGGTACTTTTTGGCTGGAAAGATTGAATCTTGGATTTGAAGCAGCTTTTTGTGAATCTATTCTGCTTGTGTATGAGATCCAGTTATATTAGCAAGGAGGAATAGGCTAGAAGTAACACACTGGAGAGAATAGAACAGGGGAGAAGAGAAGAGAAGAGAAGAGAGTTAGAAAGAGAATAATTTTCTTTTGATTTTATTGAATCTTTAGGAGGAAAAAAAAGGGAAGAGAAAAGAAGAAAAAAATAGTTTCTCTAATTAATTAGTGATTAATTTTTTTGAGCAATGCTTAAACAAGTTCAAATTGTTTCTTCACCCATTTATTAGAGAATCACCAAAATTAGATATAGAAGATAATATTAATAAATAATCATTAAGTTGGTTATTCTAAATTTTTTTAATAAACAACAATCTTTATTTTTTTATCCAATATTTATGATCAAAAATTAGTTCCAAGATAATTAGTCCATTTTATTTTCTTTTTCCAACTTTATATACCAATATAAATAATGGATAAAATTTATATTTGTTAAAAAAAATATTAATGTGTATATCTCTCATTGGTCGAACGTTCTAGACTCCATCATATTAGGGTTCTCTCTCTCCTCTCTCATTACCAAACACCTCATCTTCTTCCTCGTCTATCTTAAACCCTAACTCCCTCCATTCTCTCCCACTCCCCATGGGCAAATCCAGTGGCAAGAAGAAGAAGCCAACCGCTGCCGCCGCCGCCGCTGCCGCCGCCGTTGCCACCGCCACCACCAATTCAATTTCCACCACCACCCCTTCCCCTCCTCCCAATGGAATCCATCTCGACGTCTCGCTGCTCCTCAAACGCGCCCACGAGCTCAAGGAAGAAGGCAACCGCCTCTTCCAATCCAAGGACTACGCTGGGGCGCTGCAACAGTACGACCTAGCCCTCAAGCTGACCCCCCGCAACCACCCCGACCGCGCCGTCTTCCACAGCAACCGCGCCGCTTGCCTCATGCAGATGCGCCCTGTCGACCACGAAGCGGTGGCGGCGGAGTGCTCTCTGGCCCTTCAGGCGCAGCCGCGGTTCCCCCGCGCACTCCTCCGCCGCGCCCGCGCCTTCGAGGCGCTTCGCAGGTACGACCTTGCCCTCGACGATGTCCATGCTTTGTTGGCGATCGACCCGTCTCACCGCGATGCTCTCGAACTCTCTCGTCGGCTTCGCGCCACGGCTTCCCCGGCTCGAACAGCTTTCGCGGCTGTCGATGCCACTAGTCGCCCCTCGCCGGCTGCACTTGGTGCGTCGGCGGTGCGTGTTGCGGCCCCTGTCGTCACCGGCCTTGGGCTCGGCCCCTCTCTCCCTGCTCGTCCCGGCCCCAAGAAGCCATCAGCAATCAACTCTAAGCTGCCGTCCTCACTGCTCGCGGAGAAGCCCGCCAATTCTATCCGGAGCACATCGCCGCCACGTGTGAAACCGATTCCACCTTCTAATCCTGCAGTTGCACAACCAAAAGATTCAGTCTTGGATGGTTCCAAGGTGCAATTGACGGTCAGGAAGACTTCCTGCTCGGATAAATGGAGGCCTCTCAAGCTTGTTTATGATCACGACATTCGGCTTGCACAGATGCCGGCAGGGTGTAACTTTAGGGTGCTGAGAGAGGTTGTGTCGAAGCGGTTTCCGTCTTCAAAGTCGGTGTTGATTAAGTATAAAGATGCGGATGGCGACCTTGTCACAATCACCAGCACCCCTGAGCTAAGGTTAGCGGAGTCATCTCTAGATGAGCTTGCTTCAAAAGAGAAGAAGGATGGGGTTGAGATGGATATGGATGCGAAGCTTCAGGTTTTGAGGCTTCACATTGTGGAGGTGAACTCTGAGCAAGAGCCGCCATTGCCAGAAGAAGAAGAGGAGGATGAGGAGCTGGTTAAGGGTGATGAGAGCTTGTCCAATTCTTTGGCTGGGGATTCGTTGCAAGAAGCAACGGATAATGATGTTGCGAGGATGGATGTGGAGGAAAACGCAGTAGAAGAAAAAGTCACGGCTGGAAAGAAGGAATGTGGTCATGCTGAGTGTAAGGAGGTCGAGATTGACGATTGGCTGTTTGAGTTTGCTCAATTGTTCCGTAACCAGGTTGGTATTGATCCTGATGCTCACTTGGACTTGCATGAGCTTGGGATGGAGCTGTGTTCTGAGGCTCTTGAGGAGACCGTGACGAGCGAGGATGCCCAAAGCCTTTTTGAGATGGCAGCCGCAAAATTCCAAGAGGTGGCGGCTTTGGCTTTCTTTAACTGGGGAAATGTGCATATGTGTGCTGCAAGGAAACGCATTCCTCTTGATGAGACTTCTCCAAAGGAAGTCATGTCGGCTCAGCTGCGCATTGCTTATGATTGGGTCCGGGAAAGGTATGCCCTTGCTGCAGAAAAGTATGAGGAAGCGCTTCGGATCAAGCCAGACTTCTATGAAGGATTGCTTGCTTTGGGCCAACAGAATTTTGAGACAGCGAAGTTGCATTGGTCCTTTGCTCTGGCTGACAAGGTTGACCTGTCGACATGGGATTCCTCAGAGACAATCAATCTTTTTGATAGTGCAGAGGAGAAGATGAAGGCAGCTACAGATATGTGGGAGAAGGTGGAAGAGCAGAGGATGGCTGAGCTTAAAGACCCTGGACTGAACAAAAAAGATGCAATCTTGAAGAAGAGGAAAAAGCAAGGTTTAGAAGATAGTCAGCCAGAGTTGACAGCTGATGAGGCAGCAGAGCAGGCAACCGTGATGAGATCGCAGATCCATCTCTTCTGGGGCAACATGCTTTTTGAGCGCTCACAAGTTGAGTTCAAGCTTGGTTTCAGTAATTGGAAAAAGAATCTTGATGAAGCTATTGATAGATTCCAGCTGGCGGGGGCATCCGAAGCGGATATTTCTGTTGTTCTAAAGAACCATTCATCAAATGAAGCTGTTGCAGAGTGTGAAGAAAAAAAGGTGATGAGTTTGAGTGTTGATGCTTCAGACATTAATGCCAACGGGGAGGATAAATATGTGCTGGATAGTTGAATGACAAGAGTTCCAGTTTATGGAAGGGATATTGATCTGATTGACCTGCTTGGGTTGGATGAATAGATTCTAGATGGCAGTGTGGAATGACTTGCAGTTTTTAGTGTCCTTGCCAAATTTCTGTTGGTGCACTGTGGACTTCTCTTGCTTTATTCATGTGCTGTTCCTTTGATGGAAGAGTCTTGATAATTTATTGGCCCAGGTCTGTATTTTCTTAAACGTTGGAAAATTTTGAAAGATAACTGATAAGAAATTAGTTCAGAATACTGATGTATTGGGCAATCTCTGGTCTTAATGCGTTCATTGCCTGTTCTCCCTCAAGAGGATATATATGTCTTATTAGATTTAATCCCACATGCTTCTATGATTTCGAGAACTATTTGTGATCCTAATTTGCAGTATCTGTACTCCTTATCTTAGTATGTCTTTGGGAGGATCAAAGAGGCAATTTTAAATCTTGATGCTTCTTGTTATCACTGTTCTGAAATTATGGTTGTTAGTGCAATTTTCTTTAATACCAAATAGGTGGTTTATAGAAGGGCAAGTTATCATTTTATTTTTATATAAAAATGACATAACTATATGAATCAATCTTCTCACTGTAGCTACATAAATATCTGTTCAAATGTTACTTTTTGTGTTCCTTGACCCCCCCTACTTCTCTTGGCTTTCTTATACAGCAGAAAAGTAGTAAGCTATTTAGTTATAAATAAGTTCGGTATATATCCTCAAATTTGTTGCTGCTCCTTCGTTGTTACAATTCATCTCAGCAACCAAGAGTAAATCTATAAAAAAGTTTCTAGTTAGAAAATCCTGCATGAGAGTAAAGAATGACATCGGTAACTCTTTTTGTGGTCACAACAGTGCATTTAGATCTAAAGTACAGATTTGGGCCTTAGCTCATGCTCACTGGGCAAAAGGAGAAAGAGATTTTCATCAATTTTATTGCATGGAGAGCAAAATGAAATACGGATATCTTAAAAGTTTCAAATGGAATTTTAAGAACAGTGGAATAAATGTGATACAAGAGAGAAAAGGATAAGGAAGATGCTAAGAGGTTCATGAAAATCATTTTAAGAAAAATTAAGATGACCCGCATAGGAAATCCTCGAATAATTATCAAAATTGGGCTCCTAAAACATTAACTTGACTCAGATGTGAAATCTAAACCAACTTCAATATCCCTAGTTTAGTAAGTTCACTTAATCAGATAAAATTCAAGCTACAGATATAAGAAGATTTGCATGTTGTCTAAGTATTTTCTGCCAATCCTTAGCCTGTAAATAAGTAAAAACAAAAGAAAAAAAAATATTCTTGTACCTTTAAGGTTTTTTATTATTTCTGTTGATACAAAACTTTCCATCTTCCTCCATTGAAGATCACCTTGATCCATTTTCTCTTGCAAGTAGCTGTTGTTCTGAAGCTACAATTATCTTCATGAATTCCACTTGCCCCCATCAGACATGTTTCTCTATGCTTGGTCATTAAAAATATCTTTCTGAATTGTAATGTGTGCTGTACTAGCCATGTTTTCTGAAAGACAATAATCATCTAGACTGATCAGCTAATCAGAGCCTCTATCTGATTTGGTGTCTCCCCAAAAATGTAAATTATAAGAATGATGTCAGTTGCAATGGTTCATATTAAGATTTCCATGATTTCGATCGACCACTAGGCCAAAACATGATAGCTACTAATAAAAGATCCGATATTAACGTGAAGTAGGATTAAGTTTGGGTTCTAGCTGTGCAAGCAACCTTTCAAATAATTGGTAAGAGACTGCATATATCTTGCACTCTATAATCTGGTAGTCCTTCACGGAGCCTCATGCACTGGAAGTCTAGAATAATGTTGCTTTGATACAATTCTGATGTTTAATAGTTGACGGAAAGACTTGGATCAGCAACTAAAAGCTGAGAGTTTTCACTATCTAGCGGTTTTAGTTTTTTAGATTTAAGGGCTGATTGTACAGTAAGTAATTAATCTCAAACATCTTGGACTTGTAATTTAGTCTTTCAAGGACTGGTCTAAGCAGTAAATTACTTGATTGGAGCTCATATTAGTAAATGCTAGGTACTAACCTCTGAAATGGCAGGAGAAGAAGCTATCTGAGCAAACTAGGGTACTTCTGGTATGGGCATCATCCAACAGTGATCCACATTTTGATACTATAAAGCTACTGATTTTCTAGATCAAGCACCTTGTTTAGAGCTGACTACAACACATGCAGTTATTATTTGGATTCAGAACTGTGTATGCAACTAGTCCTGATGTCTTATCTGTGGTTTCGTCTCCAACTACAGCATAGCTAGCATCTGCTATGGAATAATAGGATAAGTTTGATGTCCATAAATTTCATAAAATTATCTGTTATAGTATGTTGACAATAATATGAATGAATCTATTAAGAAGAAAGTTTATTGTGTAACCCAAATCAGTTTCACTGCTAACTTCAAATCTATCTCATGGTTGAAATCTTTGAAAGTCTTAGTAGAAAGTTCACGCACTTTGCATCTCAAGTTTAGTATAATGAGCAATCTGCTCTTTTTATATTTACTAAATATTTTCCTAGTTCTTTTTTTATTTCATCTGGTCAGCCAACTATTACTACTTTATACTATTGTCTATGCTTACATTTGTACATTTGTACCACCTGTTTATGTTGTGGGAGACTAGTCCAACTTTTAAGTCTAGAAAATTTCTTAAGCTATGATTCACCTTTTGGCTTGAATGTGATATATTATGTCTTTGTTCTTCTATCAGGCCAATCTTTTGCCCTTTATTCATTACTCTCTTGTTAATTTTGCAGATGTAACCATTTAACCTTGCTTGTTGCCAAGGAGATGTTAAGACTGGTTTGATATGCTTAACTGTGGAACCATAACATTTGCTTGTGTTATTTGAAAATGTTTTGTTCTGTGATGAGTGACCTTCTTCCCGTGTAGATTCAACTTTCATTTCATAGAAAATCTGTTTCTTCATACATCATGCCGGTATCTTTCAGTCCTTTTATAACTGTCCTTGCGACTTCCAAGCAATATTACTTTATGGTGCGACACAATGTTTTACATATCTCCTTACATGGAATGGCAGTGAAATTCTTGCTAAGATGTGTTAGTTGATCCATCTGGATAATTCTGCAGTATCATGATACATTGCTGTAGGTATTACTAGCAACTTCATAACGGTCAAGATTAGTTTGCAACTGGATAGGGTGCTGATCTTGGAGCTTGCAAATTGGGTTCTGTTCCAGACTTCCACCTGATACAAGATCTCATAAATTATTGCAACTCCTAGGTAATTTCATTTTATGATTGCTCTTCATATAGTTTATCTCATAACCATCCTTATGTGGAGAGATAGAACAATGATTTGTCTTTCCTTAATGTCTTTTTTTCCCTACATCTGTCAATCTTTATTTATGTAGTAATCTCATTTTATGCTCTGGTTGTTTCGTGTGCTCACTTTGTACTCATCCAAGTCTCAAAAGAAGTTACACCTTTCTTCTTTTAATATTTAGGAGGCAACTAGGAGAGAATTTGACTATGGATTGGACTGATCAAAACATAACCAATCTTCCTTTCCTTCATAAGAGTAGTGAATTTATATTGTATAGCTAAGTTAATGGAAAGTACCTTGTAATAGAGTAATTACAGTTAAATTATTGCTCATATCATGGTTTGAAGTTTCGACCGAGATTGAAACTCATTGTTAATCCCCAAAACTAGTTCAGACATTAGTTTCGGTTCACTATAGGTTGATACTGACCCGTTTCGGAACGGAAACTTCGAACTTGAGCCCACCTCTTCTTTTTCTTTCTTCTTCTTCTTCTTCTTCTTCTTCTTCTTCTTTTCTATTGGTATGATGGAACTATCAATCCCTTGTACATCCTTGTCAATTTTATCTCCAACTATTGTACTTTTTGTTTCAATCAAGAGCCCATGGAAAGCTTAGAGAACAATAGGACAAGAGAAATGTCTTTAAAGCTAGTCCCTTAATGGAGTATATTCCTGGGAATGTGCTTTCTCCTTTTTCAAGTTGGTAAATCAAACTTTGATTCCTTAAAATTAAAATAAGGAGTTGATACCTATGTTGGTCATTTGTAGGTATTAAAAGATAAAAATTTGTATGGCTCTCTTCGATCTCCCTTTTTGAGATGTGAATATTCTCATCTTGCTTCCTTCTCCCATGTCTGCTAGAAAACCACAAGTTTTTATTATACGAAATTGAAAGGGGACCACTTGTCTAGGTTCATAGTTACAAGGATAATAATAGAAAACAACACCACACCAATAGAAATATATACTTATTAATAATTTACATTTGGCCAATTCCTTTTTAACAAAAGAATCATAAATATAAATCTCTTTCTTACAAGCATTGGATCACGATCTTATCCCTGCCTTTAATTATTATTATTATTATTATTATTATTATTATTTTGTGCAAGTATTAGAAACTGTGTTTAATATGGGTAGGGCTATTTTGTCTTAAAACTTGTGGTTATATAGCAACCCAATTATTGCCCAATTGACTCAATCCATATGGGTAGGTATATAAACAATAATAATATATTGCCATTACTCATTACATAACTAATCAAGAGACAAATATTTTATTTTTTATTGGGAGATAAATAACATCAGGCTCTAATGACTATCGCAACATCGTTAACTCCTGAATCTAACTTTAGTGTTATATTAGATAACTATTTAAGTTGTTTAATAAAGACACGATAAATGTATAATTCATACCATACCTTTGAGAACTTATTTAGCTCCCTTGCATTAAAATTTTTAAATTATCATACTACTTAATCTAGAAGGTCTCTCTAGTGGACTTGATTTTCCTTCAAATTTTTTAATACGTGGCTGCTCAAATTTGACTCGGAGTTTATTCCCTTCAATTTTCAAACCCCAATTCTGGCCGTACACTTTGTCGTCGTCCACGTCAAAGCCTTTAACCTCCCAAAATTGACAAGATACAAAGTGATTAGAAATAAATAATAATAATAATAATAATAAAATCTTCCAATAAAACCTACACCATCGAATTTTCCCTTCCCCGCATGCTACTCCAATCTAGAGTGTCGCCACGTGTCAGAGCATGTCCCGGGACCCACCACATTAGGTCAGAGTTCGGAGCGGTGTGGAATTTTAGTTGGGCTCAATTATTATTATTATTTAAAAAAAAAATCTTTGTATATTGTAAATAAAGGAATATTCTCAAGGTATCTTTGATAGGATGTGATACCAAGATTTATTATCCTATTTTTTTTAATAAAAGAAAAGGATGAATTAGAAATCATAGTAAGATTTTTAAAGATGATGGATGATGTGAGATGCTCCCACTGGCTTTTACCGTTTAATATAAACCCAAAAAAAGCATCGAGAAGCTTTGGAAGCAATCCAGCTCGAAGGTGACTCCTGTCTTATCCCTACGTGAGTGCTTTCCAAATCTCTCGTCTTCCCCCTTTCACTTTCCAGTCTCTTTCCTCTTATCATACCTTTATTTTTTGCCCTTTCTAATTTTGTATTTATATTAATGAATTACATTGCTTTGATATAAAGATGTTCAACATGCCTATGTGCCCCCTTTTAGGAACGGTCAGTATCCTATTATCCAACTTAGGTTTGATTACTCAAGTAATTATAATGTTAATTATGTTTTTCGTGAAGTTAATCATTAGGAAACTGGGTAGAATTTAGGTCTTGGGTATACTTAAGATTGATTTTTTTTTTCTCCCATAGTTGCTCTCTATTTTTTGTCATCGATTTTAGTTTAGCCTTCAGTAATTGTTGCGGCAAATTTGTAAAAGAAATTTAGTAATTTTTTTTCTTAAGAAAACACTAAGTATGGGCATGATGGTGTTACAATCCTTAGTGGTAAGAATTTAGTTTGAGCTAATCTATTCTGGTTGTTCAATTAAATCGTTAAATATGCGATAATGCATTACACTTTGAAATCAAACGAAGGAGTTCGAGAATCATAATAAGCATGACTAGACATGGTGTGTGCTCTCTTGTATCAAAATAACTGATACTTGGGTCAGTAGATAAAGTGCGATATGATTCTTTTCGAGCAATCTAAGCAGGTAGATCACATATATCCGACTATCATAATCACACTCAGTATATGAATCTTAATGACAAAAGTGAGAATAATCCATGCTCAATTATATTTATCCTCAGTCCACATCGAATTTCAACTCTGATCCACTAGCTCTTAACAATAAATTTAAAAAAAAAAGTATATAAAATATACAAGAATTATATTCTTATCGTAGTCGCATCTATTTATGGGGTTGTTATAGTTTATATAATCAAAAGAATTGTATAAATTTTGCCCTTTTAATATTTTAAACCTTTTCTTTTTCCTCTTTCCGATCACTCTGTTCCTCATCGTCTACGTCACAAATGACTGTTTAATCACAACACTTATCCGTCGATTATTATATTTTATTTTTGAACAAACTTATAAAGCAATTTTAAAATCAGAAAGGTACAATGGAATGCATGAAGCGTATAAATAATCCAATTCCGCCCCCCCCCCCCCGTCTCCCTCCTTATTCCTCAGTATATTCTCAGCAGCAAACCCACCGATTCCAAGCCCTTCCAATTTCTTAAGACACGGGAAGATCTCAGGAGATTCCCAGAGGAAGGGAATCTGGAAGAGAATATTCCCTTGCAGCGATGAAGCTGGAGATGAGGAAGCAAGCCCAAATCCAAGAGGAGGAGGAGGAGGAGGGGGAAGAGGTGGACGTGGAGGTGGATGAGGACGAGGAGGAGGAAGAGCACTTGCGGTTCTCGGTGGCGGCGGTGAGGGAGGGAGGCGAAGAGCTCTTCGTGCCGCCGCTAAACTTCGCCATGGTTGACCACGGCGTCTTCCGCTCCGGATTCCCCGACGTCGCCAATTTCGGATTCTTGGAGACGCTCAAGCTGCGCTCCGTGTTGTAAGTGAATGCTTCGTCTTCTCGGACTTCGATTCGATCGCGATTTCATTGTTTGGTTTCTTTAATTTGGTGGTGGTGGTGGTTTTTTTTTTTTTTACTTCTCTTTTTGGTGTGAAGGTGCCTTTGCCCGGAGACGTACCCGGAGGCGAACATGGAGTTTCTTCGGGCGAACGGGATCGTGTTGTTCCAGTTTGGGATCGATGGTTGTAAGGTAAAAATTGCTCTTTTTCAGATGTGTGGATTTGGTAAAGGTCACATTTTTTCTCTCTGTTTCGAAACCCCAAATCCTAGAATTTGTTCAAGTTGCATGGATAAGTTCTAAGATCTCAATTAATTTCAGTGGATTTGATTGACAAGAATTCATTTAAATCACTATTGACGTTCTTCTTTCTTATATTCATGGTATCTTCTTAGATCAATTTAATAATTAGTTTCAGCACTTGGTTCTTCAACATCCCCATCCTTATCCAGATCTCAAAATTGACCCTTAACATGTGTTCTGCAATAGTTGTGACAGTTTTTTATTTTTCTTTTAGTTGCATGCACATCTTTATATGTTGCTTCTTTTATGTTTTTGGTTCTTAGGATTTCTTCCATATTGCCCCTCAGAAAATTCTAACTTAAAAATTACCTTCAAAGGCCAAATTACGTATTTATACAGAAGAGTCTTAATGTTTGACATATTACTAGTCATAATATGCCACTTCAACTCTAGTTCTCGAATATTAGTGAGATTATATTGTTGTCGAGTTTAAGTTGTTTCCGAGATCTTTGATTGACACTTAACATTTAATCTATGGATGTCTTAAAATATTCTATCACTAGAGACTACATAGTTAAAACGGAAGACAAGAAATTATTTATGTGAACTTGGAATTTCTTTAGAGTGGGATTTTCCTGCTAACAAGTTCGTGCACATGGAAAGCTTGACCTCAAGTTCAAATTGTAAGTCTAGGTATTCAACTTCTTCATTACCTTGCTTAGTTTATTTTCAGGTAATGGTATTGTGCAGATTTCTTCGGCTTGAACTTTGTTTACTAATTTTCCTACCTATTGACTAGATATTGTTATTATCTAAAGGAACTTCATTTTCAAGGTGCTTCATTTGAAAATTAAGCCATCTCTAATGCTCTTGTATGTGTATAATGGATATAAACCTTTTCTTTGATTTATTCTTCTTTATGCTGAAGAAAGTGATGATATATGAACCGGCATTTTTGTCTATTTACTACATACTTCCTTTATTATAGTACCTGCCACCAGGATTCTTTCTCACTGAAACTCCAATCCTGGGACATGGCAATTTGATGTATCATTCGCGACATGGCAGAGGACACGATGTAAGACCAATTTGATATATCCTTTGTTGTTGTATATATCCTCACATTATCTAACGAGTGGATGGGCCATCAGCTGACATTAGCGCTTTTCCATCTGGTGCTTGCTATATGCTAATAACAACCAAAGTGCAGAAATATTTCTGCTAGCCTGCTAGGATCAAGCTTGAGTTGTAGGCCTGCTAAAGCGTAGCAAGTCCTACTGACTAGTATATATTACCCTAAGCCTCTAGCGACAACAGGAATAACCTGTAACACAAGCATCACTTTACATGTGTATGCGACAGCCATCTAGCTGTTGCTATCTCTTATGTTTCCATTAGTTTTACAAAGCTTTTATTGTGTCAGACTTCTGATCTTTATTGACGATCAGTTTAAGCAGTTTCTGATCTTCCTATCTTATAAAGCAAGGGACGATTAGTCAACAAGGAGGGAGAACCATATTCATAGTATTTTGTGATCAATCAATGTAAAAGAGCTTCTACAATGACAAATGTGTGATTTTTTCTTTAGGGGTGTTAGAGATCCACTGTTCATTGCTAGAGCTGTTCAGTTAGTGGTCTGTATTCAATGTGACAATTTCTGTTATAAAGACTTCCACACCAGAAAGATTATTCCATCTACTTCAGGAATGCGATTCCTTTATCACATCATATCTTTTACTATGAAGGCTTTACTATTGAGGTGTTTGCTTCCTTTTGCTGTTATCTTATTCTAGGCCAACTTGCAGAATGTGTCTACTAATTTTTCTTTTGCTCTTTATTCCTATACTAAAACTTACTTTTGCTACAGGAACCATTTGTCAACATCCCAGAAGATACTATCCGTGAGGCTCTCAATGTTGTTCTTGGTGAGTAAACATGTATTTTTTTGCTTCTGGATATCATTTGCTTAATACTTAAATCAAGCGAATTTTTCCCTTCAGACGTTCGAAACCATCCAATCCTTATTCATTGCAATCGAGGAAAGGTAATAAATCTGACATGATACTTTATTATTTCATACTGCCTCCATCAAAGACTACATCTTACATTTCAAATGTGTAACTTTCCAGCACCGAACTGGTTGCGTGGTTGGATGCTTAAGGAAGCTACAGAGGTGGTGCTTATCTTCAATTTTTGATGAGTACCAGCGTTTTGCTGCTGCAAAGGCAAGGGTTTCTGATCAGAGGTTTATGGAGCTATTCGACATCTCAAGCCTAAAACATCTGTCAGCTTCCTTTTCATGTTAAGAATCCTTATCATTGCTTTTTGATCCAAAAACCGGCTTTTCTTCGTTTGAAGAGACTGCAAGTTTTTTCAATAGTTGCAAAAACACCGGTTGCGTTAATCTGCAATAAAGTGGAGGAAGATCCTTTTCTATATGATTCTCGAACTGAATACCTTCTAGAATATAATTATGGCAGTTTTAAAGCCCATTTACAATCGTTTTTCTTTTCTTCAACCCCCAACAACAACACCTGCTCTTCTCTTTCAAGAGTAAATTGTTATGGATGAACGCAAGTGGTTTAAGTCTCTTGCACATGTAATTTCGTCCATAATGTATAAGTTCCATAATATTTTGGGTTCAATTTGTAGTATTTGAAGTATGGAGCGTTACTTTTTTATTTATTTATTTTTGATCATTCATGAGTTTAAATGCTGAATATAAGCCGTACAAATGATCAATCCTCCTTAGATACAGAGGCACTTAAGCTCCACTAAACTTTTAGCTGTCTAGTCTAGGCTTCAAACAATATATATCATAGAATAATTTCTCCGAATTAAACGTCAAATTGTTCTTTCAAGCTAGTTGCCAAATTGTTCTTTCAAGCTAGTTGCCAAATTGTTCTTTCAAGCTAGTTGCCAAATTATTCTTTCAAGCTAGTTGCCAAATTATTCTTTCAAGCTAATTGCATTGCTGAACATTAATCGAATTGAGCCAAGCCATCAAATTATCAAATAATTTCTCTATAATATTATTTGATAAAATTAAATCTATGACATTCTTGGATAACCTAGTAATTGCTCCAAAGCCATGATACCTACTAATTTCTTTCTTCTTTTTCAAGTTCAAAGTTTTTGTGCAACTTTTCATTTTATCTTCTAGAGCATTCTCCACCTCCTCCCTCCTCCGGTTCCCCTTCAGCGCTTGCTTCCTCCTTGGTGACATCTTTCCTCTTTCCCCTCTCTCTCTCTCTCCCAACCAATCCTCACCGGCTAAAAGAAAAAACCCCACCTCTCCCCTGTGGGGAAGCTCGTAACAGACAACCGCTTACAACTTCGCCAGGCTCAAAGTAGCTCTCACCAAAGCAGGATCTCCTCCCATTTGCATGCCAAGCTCCTTGACATGCTCAAGCCCCAACGTAGTGTTGTGGTCCCCTCTCATGGTCTCCCTCGTGGAATCTGGTTGCCCTAGAACAATGAGGTTAACATCGAGGTGTTAGAGACGGACCCTGTTACGCCTTTGCTACTGTTTTGGGATCTGTCAACAGGCTCTGTCTTGGTGTTGGGAGGGATTTATTTCGACTCACCCGTACCGTTACTTAGCTTCTTCTCTTCCTCTTTGTCCCACCGAGAAGGAAGGCAGTCTCTTCCTGGCTCCAAGGAGAGAAAGCTCTCAGAAACACCCACGATGATCTTCTCCTCAAGAAGGAAATCTACTGGCATCGCCATTCGAGAGTTCATAATTGGCTAAGTTAGGGTGACAACAATACCACTCTCTTTCATGCTTATGCCTCGACGCGAAGGAGTAATACCATTGGCCATTGCGGGCATTACGAGGGACAATGGAGATTGGACTCAGGATCATGAGATTATCAGAAAGTCATTTACTGACTATTTCAAGGCCCCCTCTGTTCATGACTTCCAAGTCCTCCTTCCATACTAATCTTCTCAATTCCCCAAGTCCCTGTGGCTGCGTAGAAGATACTCCATCTGATATATATACATCAAAGCATTTATAGTTCTTGGATCTTCCCGTTGGTTATTTTTTTTAGCTCAGATTAATTTAAGAACTACGATTTCAATGCGAGCCCCGATTTCGCGTGGACTAATTCTAATGCTTTCACATTAAAACATAGATCAAGACTCACATTTTGCACATGTGACGAGATTAACTGATAAAAAAAGACTAAAATTTAAGTATTTTTTTATTACTTATTCTAATAACCGTTTTCCAACTTTTATTAATTTATTATTATTTTTTATACGAAAATAAATAGCTAAGAGAAGAGAAAGACAATATAATTAATTTATCCTTATAAATTAGAAAAGTGATTAATACTTTCGATTTTCGATTTATATGATCGGTATGTATTTCTGATTAATTTTATTTAGTGTATTTAATATTGGATTAGGAGAGAGAAGTTTACAGTTATTATTGAATTATTTTCCAAATAAAAAAGTCTACAAACGGAGCTATAATCCTGGCGTAGCGGAACAACGCTCCAAGAAGAGAAAGAATTAATTCGCGCAACCGCCCACCTCTTTCTCCCACCGTTACCCATTCCCCAGCACACGCAAGGCACGTGAACCTTGTGACACCAAAAACTACCCAAAGAATCTTACCCAACTATCTGCACCTCCGGTTGTCAGGAACCCGTGGCTGCCCCCACCTTCGCAGCAATCCCAGCCGTTCCTTTACTTCTAAGCAATCTCATCCGTCCATTCCATCCCCCCATCAGTCATCGCATCTGTCCCACTAACCCTTTTTTGTACGGATATTTGCATTTTGCACCCTCTGTTTATGCATTTTCATGCTGATTTCGTATACCGTGTCAATTTAAGACAAGGGTTATAATGGAAGGTTTAGAATCATCAATATTCTCCTTAATCAAAGAGCCATTCCCCATTCGGATCCACATTCAAGGCAAGTTCTCTGCATTAATACTCTCAGCACACTCATTGCAAGTAATCTTTTATTATTTTTAACCCCTGCTTTCCTCATTGTAAAGGACGTGAGTTGCTAACAGTAAAAAGTATAGGGTCTGAAGCGGAAATTTCTCTCCTCTTTATCCACTTTCTCTTCCCCCACTTCCCTCCATCATGTGCTCTCCCTCCCTCTTTCCCCTCTCTCACCCCACCACTCCCTTCCCCCCCGCCCCCAAATCCCCCATCCAATGACTATGACTTCCCCGCCGCCGTCACCACCACCTCCGCCGCCTTCTTCTCCGGCGGAGATCCTCACCTACATCCTCCACCACCTCCTCCCCCTCCTCCTCTCCGCCTCCCTCTCCGTCAAGACCTTTGTCACTCGTTGGCGTCTCCTCCACTCCTCCCTTATCCTCCTCCGCTCCTCCCTCTCCGACCCCTCCCTCCCCTCCTCGCTCTCCCACCCTCTTCTCCATCCGCTCCTCCCTTCTCTCCTCTCCCTCCTCCGCTCCCTCCTCTCCCTCTCCTCCCGTTGCCTCGACCCCTCCCTCCCCTCCGGCAAGCTCCACCTCCAGTCCGACCTCGACGTTGCCGCCTCCTCCCTCTCTCTCCACCTCCACGACCTCTCTCTCCTCCTTCGGTCCGGCCTCCTCGTCCATCCCCCCGCCGCCGACCACCAACATGCCATCGTCCTCCCCTTACCATCCGCCTCCGCCTCCGACGACGACCTCTCCCTCTTCGTTCGCGACCTCTTCGCCCGCCTCCAGATCGGCTCCCTCGACCTCAAGCTCAAGGGCTTGGATTCCCTGCTCGATCTCCTCCAATCCGATCCGCCGAAGATCTCCCCCGTAGTCGCAGCGGAAGGCGATGTCGCCGCCGTCCTCCGATTTCTTGATTCCTCCTCACACTCCCTCCTCCGCGATCGCGCCGCTGCCGCGGTCTCCCTCCTCTGCACCGCCTCCGAAGCTTCGCGCCGGGCAGTCTTCGACGAGGGCGGGCTAGGGCCGCTGCTGCGTCTTCTCGAGGCCGGATCCGCCGCCGTCCGAGGCCGCGCCGCAGCGGCGGTCGAGGCGATCGCCGCCGATCAGGCGAGCGCGTGGGCGATCGCAGCCTACGGCGGGGTCTCGGCCCTCGTCAATGCCTGCCGGCCCGGATCCGGATCGGCCTCTCTCCAGGAGCTCGCCGCCGCTTCTCTCAGGAACGTCGCCGCCATCGACGACGTCCGCGCCGCCATGGTCGAGGAGGGCGCGATCCCTGTCCTCGTCGACCTTCTCACATCCGGCACCGTCGAGGCCCAGAAGAACTCCGCTCTATGCCTCTACTCTCTTGCCTCCACGGGCGGCGATGAGATCCGCGCCGCCATCGTGCAAGAAGCCGGGTTGCTTCGCCTGCTCCAGTGCCTCCGCGAGGCATCGGATCAAGAGCTCCAAGAGAGCACCTTGAAAGCCATCCACGCGATCTCCTCTCTTCCCGCCGCCGCCAAAGCGCTCTGCTCCTCGCACCCATTCTTCGCGCATGTCACCGATCTAGTCCGCCGCGGCAGCGTCACCGCCGTTGCGCTCCTAAGCGACCTCTCGCCGGACGAGGACATCAAGCGGTCGACGGCGGCATGCATGGTCTCGTTGGTCAAGATGATGGAGACGTCGAAGCCGGCGACCGTGCAGGAGACGGCGGCTAGGGCATTGGTCTCCCTGCTCGCGGTGAGATCAAACAGGAAAGAGCTGGTGAGGGATGAGAAGAGCGTAATGAGACTGGTACAGATGCTTGATCCCAGGAACGAGGAGGTCTGCAAGAGGTTCCCGGTGTTGGTGGTGCTCGCGCTCACTTCGGGCGGCGGTAACGGATGCCGGAAGAGGCTTGCGGAGGCAGGAGCTTGCAATTTCCTTCAGAAGCTAGCGGACGCAGATGTCGTCGGTGCGAAGAAGGCATTGCAGAGGATTGCTGGGAGCCGTCTCAAGAACTTGTTCTCCATGGGCTGGAATAGTTAACCTTATCCACCATTGGGGTAAAAATCACACCTTTAGTTGATACTTTTACCTTTTTGATTGGATTTTGATGTTAGATTTAACTGTTCGATTGGTTTCCTTCATCAAGATTCCTCCGCTAGTTTATTTATTTATTTATTTATTTTCCTTCTGCATCTAGTTGCAGGAGGCCCAACTGTTGGAGGAGAAGGACAAGGAATTACTATTAGACAGAAGAATCCGAGTGAGTTAGGAGTTGCAAATACAATGTAGTTTGGTATTGTTTTTAGCTACAGTGACAAAAGAGAAGCATGGGTGCGGAGTTTTAGGAAGTATCCCTGTGCTATTTGTTTTCTTCTTTTCTCTTTTCTTGTTACTTCGTTTTCCATTTGTTTGCGTTGATTTGGCATGAAGCAATGTTTTTAAAATTTGGTTTTTGGACTCATCTTTGTTGCTGTGTGTTATTATTCTTTGTATAAGAAATTGTTTGTTGCCAGGTTCAGATGTCATGTGGATCTTTATTTACTGCTGCTGCTTTAATTCCTCTGTAAGGATGGTGGTGGGTCACTGTTATATGCTTGGCCAAAAGCCTAACTTGTAACTATCTGGTTGGATTTGCGACGAACTTTTCACTACATTGACTTGCTTTTTTATGTGCTTGCTTGCCGGATTGTCCCCCATCTTTGAATAAATTGTCCTTTTTTAGGGCTTCTTATGTATGCCAACTTTCTGCCCAACTGTGTGAACTTTGGTATGACTATCTATACCTAATAGTGTTGCTATTAGTTATTGCCAACTAAACATTAACAAGTATAAGACTTACCATTACGTCTATTACCTACTTGGGATGTTTGATATCCCAAAAGTCCAATTTCTCCTATTTCTTTTTGCACGATACTTTATTACATAATAGGGCTGGTGTATCACCATGTATGTATATATATATATATATATATATATATATATATATATATAGTTAGATCCTAGGTTTGGGACTAATCTTAACGTTAAGATGGGAAAGAGGTGGATGAGAGGAGGTGCAGGTGGGGAGGTGGACTGGGTCCAAGTTTTTTGATGCGGTGGTGGCCTGTTGGGGGTGCAACTTGGTCCCTCCCATTAAACTCTTTACCTGACCCACTCGTCCTCCTCTCTCTCCTTTTTATTGTATTTAATGCTTGCTTGAGCTCATTAATGGGAAAAGGCTAACTTTCTTTCCTCTCCCTCTCTGTCTCTCTCTCTCTCTCTATACATATATCCTGTAAAAGAAGGCCAACTAAAGCGACTGCCTCTGCAAGCTGTAAAGCCGCCTCACCAGATTTACCACTCACCCTTTCCATCATCAATGCCTTCGCCACTCTCTCTCTCTCTCTCTCTCTCTCTCATCCTTTCCATCTCCCGCCATATCCAACTGTAAGAGACAGTTGTAATTCCAGGATTAATTTTAGAGTAGAAGCCTATGGGCATCAGATTTTTTTCTTTATTATTATTATTATTATACTGTGTAGGTTAGTTATCATTGTTGCTCAGTAATTAGCTTCTATTTTTAAGCGCTGGGTCGATATTTGGTCAAACTTTGAATTCATTAATAACTTATTTCATGAGACAATTAGCCCAGTTATTAAACCCGTGAGGGCGTACAATCATAGAAAAATAATATCCCAATATAAATAGTAGACTATCTAAAAATTTATGTTGGAGAAGTATATTCACAGTTCAAACTCGATTCACGAGAGTCTTTAAAAGCAACCATTTGTATTGCTACCTTTTTCCCTTACAAATTCAACTAATGGTGGCCACCATGGATGACTTCTTGAGTAGATAAATTATATTTCCTCCAGGCCTTCTTCAGATAAACCTGGAAGGCTGCAAGCCACCACTAGAAGTGGGCCATTTCAGCAAATCTAGTGGTGACTACCATGGATGACGATCCAACTACCTCGAATTCTAACTGTCAGTCAAGTATTTCTAGTACTCTGAATATATCCTTGTAGGATGAGAGTATTGTTTTATATATACTTAAAACTTTTCACATGCCACCCGAGTACTTCGCAATGCCTATCGCCACCTTTTCTCCCAAAGGATTAATTCTAATGGCACCAGGGGTTGACATGTTGTTCATTTTTAAATACACTTCCAAAATATTATTGTTGTATATGTCCACCAGTGAGCAATAATTTGTGTACTTAGATATCCCTGGCTAAATTACTCATCCAATCAACCACTTATACGAATTGAATTAGTAATTATCTCAGACAGCAATATTCTTCTTTTATGCTCCAACTCTCACTTTGAAAGTAGTCTAACTCTTATTCTCCAAAGTTACTAGGAACATGGAATTTATTTGAAACCCCTTATCATCTCAAGCTCAACAATGACCTATGTACCTTGGCTCCTTTGTTCTTTTTCTATGCCCTTGAGCTTTGACCCACTTTAAAGATGTTAAAATGGAAGAACCAAAAAAGAAGTGTTAGCTTTCACTTTTTCTTGGTTCATGTTCTCTCTTTTCCTTCCACTTTTCTATATTTCAGTCACTCGTTCTCTTTTCAGTCCTGTATACTTTGAAGCAAGTGTTGGACGTGATGTTGACCAACAGTGTAAAAAGAATAAAGACCTAGCTATGCATACTGCATACATATCTAAACAATTCGCATTGAGTCAACTCACTAACTTAATTCTTTCCAATAAAAAAGTTAATATATTATTTGGAGAACAAGGTTGAAAGATGCCACAATGAATATATAGCATAATCCAATAACAAAGTATTGATAATGTCGTGTACTCATAGACTATAGCTCTTTGATAACTATGTAAAATATATTAAAATTATTTAATAAAAATGGAAAAGAAAAGAATATGGTCTTTGATAACTATGTATAATATATTAAAATTATTTAATAAAAGGGAGTACATGTAAAAAAGACCCTACTATTTACCATAGTCGATGTTGTTAGAATATGGGATAAAACCACCCTTATCAAATTTAAAGGGTTAAAAATCATTATTATCTTTCAACTTATGCTTTAAGAAAAGTTAGTGAGTTAATGCGATATTAGAATAGAAACAATTAGAGTTTGAATTCAATGGAACCTATTTACAATTAGAATATTAAGATATTATTAAAAATATCTTACTATTTGCTTTTGTTTTCATTCATATTATACTGTATGAATATTTGACTTAAAATTTTCGTTCTCTATTCTTACTTAACCTAAAGAAAATTATTCAAAGGGTATTAAGATCATACAATAAATACAAAATAAATAAAGTCTTTCTTTTTAAAAGTTTGACAAAAAGTCTCTCAGAATGTTTGTGGTGTGAACTTAGTTGGCTTTTCAATTGTCACATTTCCATGATAGGATGTCTGAATTCACCCAACTGAGTATCTTTTATTAGCTCCAGTCCTCTCACAAATATAATATTTACATCTTGCCTTCCTAATTTATTTCTTTTTGTTTGACCAACGACCATTAACTATAAGCCATTAGGAACTTTGACTTGACCCACATTTTTTTTTCTAATGGCATCAAATGCTCATGACCCAATTAGTCATATATATATATATATATAGAACAGCTTTTATTTTTAATATCTTAAAGATAATTTTTCTTAATAGACAGTTACCATGTAAATAAATTAAATTAACTATAGATATAAAATAATCTTAATACCTTTTTAATAGTTTCTTTTAAACTTAAAAAAATAAAAGAAAATTAGATTTTAAAGTCAAATAGAGAATAATTTAGATTTTTTTTAAATTTTTTAATTTTAAATATTGGAATGTTCTCTTATAGCTGATGTTAGATTAAAGCACATTTAGCACCCGTTAACTTGTAGAATAAGAGTGGAATAGATATAAGTATTTTAATTTTTAATACTAGAAGAAGAGAGTTAATAGTAGTATAAGGTATTCTAATGTATAGTTCAAAACTAGTATAACGTGTAATAATTATATTTAATATAATTTAAAGTTGATATTAACATAATAAAATCGTATTGAAAATTGGTGATATTTTAAAACCAATGACGAAAGCACCTTTGACTATATGTTAAATAGTAAATAGTAAATAGTATGGTCTTTCTACTACAGACTTTTTAATGGACATCCTAATAGGCCAGATCCAAACCGACCTCTAGATTCTTGAAAGAGGAGGGCGACGGTGTCGAAGGAAGACTTAGTGATGGCGTCAAATTATGAGGATAGAGATGTTGCCCCACTGTTGGGAGATGCACATGAGGAAGGGCGGGGAGACATGGCAGAGGAGGACGAGATCGTCACGATGAGGCAAAGGGATAAGGAAGAGGAGGTCAATATGGCAGAGACTTTGGGGTTGAGGAATGAGAGATCTAATCAGAGGCCGGAGATGAGCACATTGTAGAGGTTGGAGGTAAGGTTGAGCGAGCGGAGAAGGTTGAACGGGAGCTTTTTGTAGACAATAAAGGAGAGGGAGCTGATAATCTCGTTGTAGGTGGTCTTAGTGACCATGAAGACATCACGGTTGACAGCTGATTGCTAAAGGGCCTAGAGGAGCACACCAAATTGCTTGAGGGTGTCGATTACCTTGCAAGTATATGAGGTTGCTTTTGGAGATGTGAGAGAGAGGAGATATCATCTGTAGCTGTATGACTAGTAATTATATATTGTCATCTCAAAGGATAAAGCGGTAATTTTGAGTTATTAATAAATAGTTTTTGAAATTTGTATGAAAAAAAGATGAGAGTGAATGTTAATTTAGTATACTAAAATAAGGTAAGTTGTTCGGCTACTATACCATAATAAGAAAACTTATTCTAAAAAAGTTCATTCCTATTCCATAAATAAATAGGGGCTTAGAATATATGTGTAGGGTAAGATGTGATAGTGATAAAGAAAAAAAAGATGTGCTGTATTTTTAATAAATGTAGGTCAAGTTTACTTTAGAATACATATTTTTATTTGTTGTTTCCAAAATAGGTCTTTATTTCAGAAAGAATTATTCTCATGTTCATTTATATCTTAGAATAAAGTTATAATAATTTTTTTGATGTGATATAAAGTTAAAGAAAAAAATAAAAAAAATATTTTACTTTTTATGAAATTATTTTGAATACTTCTGATTTATACAAAGTAGGTTGATATAATAAATATAAAAAATTAAATTAACCTGTGATATATAATATAAGTTTAACTGATATTATTTATATTTTAGAACTGGGTATTATAATATTTAGCTGTTATTTATAAATAAAACAGAAAGCTAAAGACAGAGGGACGAGTGTGTAATAAACAGAAGTACAGGGTGCTCTTTATGAATGGTATTTAATTTTGTTAACAAAAATGATCAGAATCCTGGTTGTGGTCAGCACTCAGCAAAGTGGACCCCAGCAAGATCCCACGTGCTGCACCGACTAGTACGGCAAACTTTGAACAGCGAACATTCATTCGTATGACGTGCGACCATCTGCGTTCCGCCAAATCATGAGAGCAGAATATTTGCTGTGTGACACTAACAGCCGATCACACCGACGCGGGCCACGCGCAACGCAATTAGACATCTTTCGCGCGCGACCACGGCCCCACACAGCTCCCCTCTTTTCTGTTTCAGCCCCTCACAAATATTTATTTGCCAATAGGTAAACCATTCGTATCCAATTTAATTCTTCAGAATATTACAAATTAACACCCTATTTTTTTACTATACATCATATAAAGCCTTCTACTTACCCCCTCAAAAAAAAAAAAAACCTGTTTAAATCAACAAGAACGTAATAAGGGAATAGCATAGAAGGTAAAATAATTTAAATATTTAGATATTTTATTTTATTTTTTAATATAATATTTGAAATTAAATAGCAGTAATTTTAAGACCATCAATCTCGTGGGATTTGGGGTTTGAATATATTTTTAATATTTCAGAGGTTTAATTTGGTTTTATAATTAAATTGATATGGTAGTCGGTCTAAATTATATTTATATATAATTTTATGTTTTAGCAAATAGAAGATGGGAATTTATTTGTAATACAGTCAAAATTTAGGGTATTATTTGTCATTTCTGTTAATTTTTTTAACAAGTAAATTTCTCTTCCGGAGAAAATTAGAAAGAGACAGAAGGGAATAAAGCCCTTTTTGGACCAAAAGAGCAGTAGAGAAAAGAACGGAATACGTCAGAAAAGAGTGATCGATCACTAGATCGATCGAAAAGCTTGTCGAGGAATCGAATTCGATCGATCTCCGAATGCGCAAGCACGCCTGATTTGGATAAATTAGCCACCATATCGCGAGGTAGCTCTTGGGATCGGAGATTTGTAGGGTTTTGCTTTGGTTTCGCCTCACCGATGCAAGATAACGGCCGGATACGGATCAATGCGGCCCCGAATTCGTCGAATGTGTCTCCGAAGAAGAATCTTGAAGGTAGTCTTTAATATTTTTATCGATTTACTTCAAATTAGATCGATTGTCTTCTCCCGGAACAGGAAGATAATCTTAAGGACGAAGGGGGTTATAAAGGAGTTAATTTTATTTTTATTTTCATCTTTATGATCTTGGATTGCAGAGAAGATGTCGCAGTTAAAAATGGAAGATGGTGAGGAGGAACCTAATGGAACCTTGCATCCGTATCCGAATCGGCCCGGTGAGCCAAATTGCCATTTCTTCTTGCGAACAGGGATTTGTGGATACGGGAGCAATTGCCGCTATAATCATCCTACAAACACTGGGCAGGTGAGAAGAGAGATGATGTCCTTGTAGCGGCGAAGTTTTGCAATTTTGCTTTGATTGCTGCTGAATTGTTTGCTCTTTCTTTTTCTCGGTAAGGATGGTTGTGAAATGTGTATTTGTTGGGATTGATTGATGTAGGAAACTCAGTGTGCAGGCGAGCTCCCACAGCGAGAAGGTCAGCCTGATTGCCAGGTTCTGTGTCTTCACTTGATATCTTATGTAGTAGATCTTTTCCAATTCAATAGTGTGGTGTTCAGATGAATAGTTTCCAATTTTGTCTGGTTTTGAATGTTCAGTAATGTTTAGACTCACTATGATAGTGTTTTATTGGTGGAGCTACAAGTACATATACTGTTTCATGTATATGAGGCAGTATTACTATTTATTTTTAAATGTTCAGCGTTCTAATTATAGTGATGGTTAAGCTCAAATAAACAGATATGTAACATGATAAACTAAGTTTTGTTGTGTTAAAGTTGATAAACAATGAACTAAGTGATGAACTAAAGAAGTGGCAAGTATCTCTTCCCTCTACAATTCTCTTACAGGTGGTCACTTGCATCAGTGGTTCATAGTAGCCACTGTAGATTCTCTTACATCATATTGGTATAAGAAGAATATGATAAGACTACTGTGATTCATAGAAGACACTTTTATAGGGTTTAAATGACTGATCAAGAGCAAAGTGTCATATAAATTTACTCCACAATTGTATAGACCACAAAGAGAGATAATTAAGAGAGGTCCACTCCAAGGTAATTTGTCTAAGTGCAGTCCTTAAAAGCTTTTCTCATTAAGAATTTTAATCCTTTACTCATTTCTATAATGATGAGGCAAAGATGAGAATCAAATAGCCAGTCCAAGAGAGTATCTAGTAAATCAATAGAGTCATCTGACAAGGGGATGAGACAAGACAGCATTTATAGTTGCAGAGAGTAGCACACATCACCTAATATAGAAGATTAATTCCACGTTGATGCTAGAAGTCATGTATCAAATTGATCATACTGAATTGTCTGTCTAATGGCAATATATGATTGTATATATAGGCCTAAAAGGACTCTAGGTTATAGGATAAGCTTCAATATTTCTTCTGATGGCCCTCTGTAGTTAAAGGATCTTCATTTTGCTTGCTTTGTATTGCTCTTGCAGTTTTTCCTGAAGACAGGAACTTGCAAATTTGGATTAACATGTAAGTACCATCATCCACGAGACAAACAAGGTGCTCAACCTTTTCAACTAAATTTTCTTGGTCTGCCAATGCGAAAGGTATTTGTTTCCTGTTCATTTCTCGATATATAGTTTTAATGTCTCCAAAATGCTATCTATTCCATGCTGAGAAGTTTTTCCGTAGATGTTACCCATTAGTTTCTACCTTACAGTGAACCAAATTACAGAACATGTTATATGCATTATTTTTCTCGTATTGCAGGATGAAAAATCATGCCCCTACTACATGAGGACTGGGTCTTGTAAATTTGGAGTTTCCTGCAAGTTTAATCATCCCCAGCCAAACAATTCTGGAGCTATGTTTCCCGTACCAGGGGCTTCATCTTACGGATATGCTGGCTCTTCTATGGTGCCTCCATCTGGTCTACCTTTTAGTGGACTTCCAACATGGTCCAGAATTCCCTACATGTCTAGTCCACAAATGCAAGATTTTCCAGCTTACATGCCTTACCTTTTTCCAACCACCCAGGGTACTATACCAATGCAACAGACTTGGAGCACATACATGGTTAGCAGCTTTTCTCAAATTGGAATCTGAAATGGCTTCGAATGATTAAGTACTTCTGCAAGTTCTTATTCTTTTCATGAGGATACGCATAGTTAGCATGACATAGTAAATATTGCTGTTACATGGATACTTATTCTGAAAAATATTACTTGGTTAAAAAAATGTGCGATGACAGTTATTTCATTTTTGCACCAATGGATGAACCTTCTCATCTTCACATTACTGCATGAAACAATAGCATTTGATATTGACACTTTAATTTATTGCACTTGTGTGTATATCTGCGTGTGTGTGCACGCGCATGTAGATATGTATGTATAAATTGTCTATAAGAAAATTATATCTACTTGATCTGCATCAACTCTTTCTGATTGTACCTGGATTTCTGCTCTCATTAGCTGTTGCCAATCAACAACTATTGGTTGCTTGTTTATGTGAAAGGTTGTGGAATTAGTGGCTTATTAGGTGAATTTACCTATTCTATTCTTATTAAAATCAACTTATGTTGCATTTTTTGTCTAGATTCTCTGAATGGACAAATAAAAAGTTTAGTTCAAGAGTGCAATCTACCAATCATTAGCCCAGAGGATACAACACATTTCCACAATAGTGTGACCTAATATTAATACATAAATATCAACTTTCTTCAGGAAGTTGGTTTTTTTTATAAAACAATTCAGAGATCTTTAACTTTTCCCCCTTGTCCATATGCTACTTTGTTATTCTTATCAAACAATTTCAACTGGTGACAAATCTTGTCTAATTGCTGGTTTAGTTTTACATAAGCCAAAGTGTCCATGAAAATGTCCATGAAGATGATAGTTTCGACTTGGACACATTTTAAGTTCAAAAGACACAACAGAGAAGATGCAAATTTAGACCAAGAAATAGAATATAAATAAGACAAATTTGCTGTCTGGATTCTTTCTGGTTCTGATTAAAAATGTTTATGGTGGTCAACCTAGTACATCTGCAGCTAAATCCCTTTACAATTGTGTTGCAACTCATCCAGCAAACACCACCGGGTAGAGAGGCTCTGTTAAGCTAGTGTGTTGAAAGTGACACAACATTGTCCATGATAAATACCCGTATATGTGAGCCTTGACATTTGATGATACATAGTGCTGTTTTCACGTACTACAGTAGTATTTTTGTGGCCACATACTTGCATTTTGTTTGATTTTGGTCATGCTTTTTACAATAACAGGGCGACATAAGCCATATTCCCTCAGCTGATGTGCTTGGACCAAATCAGATTTCCAGCACCATGAATCTTCTACAGTCTGGTTCAAGCAACTTATCAAAACTTCCTGAGAGACCTGATCAACCAAAATGCCAGTATTACCTGCAAACTGGGAGCTGCAAATATGGAACTTCCTGCAAGTACCATCACCCAAAAGAGAGGAATCAAGTAGCCATGAGCACCATTGGGACCCATGGGCTTCCTATTCGGCCTGTAATTTTCATTCTTATTGCTTTTTTTTTAATCCTATTCCCACAAATTTAATGCTTTTTACAATATGTATTTATAAGTATCTAACTTTGTTTCTCTTTATTGGTTAAAAGGGTCAGCCTGTTTGCACCTTCTACAATATGTATGGGAGCTGCAACTATGGGCCAGATTGCAAGTTCGATCATCCATTTGTGGGATATTACAACTATAGTCTGCCTCAATTACTTATTCCAGATCCATCGGCCCAAAGCACTTCTCAAGTTATGTTAGCTTCATCGGAAATATTCCAATCCAAGACAGCAAGGTTGCCTGAACTGCCTGTGAAATCTGAGGCAAGTAATGGCCTGCAAGACATGGATAACACTGAGCATGGGAGTTCTACAGAGTCTTCCCCATCACATGTGGCGCCACACATGTATTCTCCAGAAAATCACTCTGATTAGCATTAACTTATATCATATTCATCCATTCAAAAAGAAGTTCCAGAATGGAAATTTTGGCATCCCTGCTTTTCCATCATTTTTTGTGGGAGCTTCTGTTAGCTTAGCTCTTTGAAGATCCCTATGGTGGATGTTCCACGGAAGGCATAAAGATCTTTTGGTGAGTTCCAGGTTTGAGTGAATTTACTTTCGCCAAACTAATTAGGCGACCATATCTATTGTTGTTGAGAGATGAGTACATTTTCTGTATCTATTTTGTAAAGCAGATGTAAAATAAGTGCGGCAAACTTGGATTGTCCCGCCAGAGTAATAAAATGCCCTCAGGACCCAAAAAGGATCATGTTTTTATGAGTTTATAGTTGCCACACAGTAAGGCTTTATTTTCTGACTGCTTACAGTAGATTTTAATTTTATTTTAGTTTGAGAAAATATCTTGCGTTGGTTATTTATGCTGATGAAACTGCTGAGATCCTTCCAAACCTTTCTGCTTATTATTTCAATCAGATAGCAGTAATTTATACTTCTGGTATGTGTTAACTTTGGATTACCTTTGCCTGCCTATTCCTTTTTTAAGTAGCCTTTGTATTTTATATTTGTAATCATAGATAGCAGTGTCAACAAGCGTTCTATACTAACCGCAGCATTTGTCCGCAGGCTGCCTATTGGATCTCAAGTCTTTTGAGTTATCCCATGAAGTTGGATAACTGAGACAAGGTTGTCATTATAATCCACTTCTCTCAGGACCCAATTACACATTGAAATTCCAAAGAGAACAGTAGTCACACTAATTCCCAAGTATTGGACAAGTACTAATGGTTGCTCTTCAACATATTATATACATATATACATTATATAATTATTATTCTTTGAGAGAGATGGGAACTTAACGATGTCAAGTTAAACTGATACGTGGGAATCGAAAATTCTCTATGACATAAGCACCTTCTAACCATCTATCTGAGCACTAAACAATCACATCACCGTTTCAGTTCTCAATCACAATGTCTAGCACACGTCAGACAACCTACCAAATTATTGTTGACAAGCAGTCGCAAATAATTTCCGTATATGATCCAAAATAGCATTTGGTCCATTGGATACACAAAAACTATCACGCAAACAAGCCTATGCATTGGGTACGGAATACTAAGCTATTCTAAATAACTATATCATCAGAGAATATAAATCATCCAATGTTCACAAAAACCATCAATATACAAACAAGTGCCGATATATTTGCTCAAGAGAAAGATGTAAATGCTAATATATAAGGCAAAGTTTAGATTTGCAAGATTACCTGCCAGTTAAAGCCTTACGGGCGAATTATTGCAACAAAGAAACTTCTCCTGAGATACGAGTGTAGAAATATATGTTACTCATCAACTAGCAGGATGTTTACATATTACTCTGCAACTCCGACAGAAAGTTGTATATTAAGCCAAAAGGATAACATTACTATCTAGACTCTGATACTACGACTACTGCCGTTCTTCCAAAACGATGTACAAGTGAAGGATTTCAGAGTACAAAAGTAACCAACTTGAAAACCCTTTCCAAGGCACAGATTATATATATGTGCTAAACAAAAAATAAACTTATAAACCCCTCTCACCAGCCCCTCGCTAAAAAAAACCTGGAAGGAAAAAAAAGAAAAAGAAAAAATCCTACCTGATTCTAGACCTATAAAGGACTGTATTTACCCACGACAAAATTCCAGTATCACCTGTAACCTATCACAGGAGCCATTTGGGGGGGAAAAAAATTTAAACAGCCAAATTAGTAACTATATTATATTCACCAAAAATGCCATGTCGTAGTTAGTACTCATCGCCTTAACAGAAGAACATGGAACTGCACACATTGTCATGCAGCCTAGGGAGTTCGGGAATGGCTGGTTGTCCTGCCGCAGAGCCGCTTCCATGTCCAGATGAGGTCTCGGAGAGTTCCTCAAATTTAATGAACTGGGACATCTGTTGGGCCGCCAGGTGAGCATAGACTATCGGTGCCACTGAACAATAAAAAAACAAGTATCATTAACACATCTAAGCTATTGTCTATTAGCAACTGATAACTAAAAAGAGAGCAAGAAAGTAGTGATCCAGCTTACCAATGGATATGGCAGTTGTGCTCCTCTGATACCTGTGAATTAAGGAATATTAAAAAAAAAATCATTTATCAGTATCTACCTCCATAAACACTTAAAGCTGTTAATATACAAGGCTTACACATAGGAAAGTGAGTGGACAAGCTTCTGTAGGTCATCAGTGGAGAATCCAATCTCGTCAAGCAACACATGGTAATGTGTTGGACGTGAGGTTCCCTACAATAAATACAAGAATCAGACCCTTCATTACTAGCAACAACAAAATATAACAAAGACAAGAAAGCCTAGAGCTTTTTATTTATGCCAGCAAATGATGCTGCAAAAGGTCAATAGCTTCACATGTTTTAGGTGCAAACAGACTAAATTTCAGAGGGAGAGAGAGAGAGATAGAGAGGGAAATAAAAGCAATCTTTTTCCAGCATTATTAAGCTTAAAATCAAAGATACAAGGAAACTTACGATCATTCCTGCATGAGCACACATGTAAAAGTCGTAGTTTCTTGGATGAACAATGTTGGTATCCACAACAGTCCCTATTCACCAAGTCAAATTTTGAGAAAAAAATTTCTGCTAAAATCTATTCTACTAACACAAAACATGTGTTATAATGACAGACCAGGTGGAACATTATCAGGGGCATCAGCCCGAAAAAGCTTTGTATGGTGGTTCTTCTGCCCCACAATTAGAGTAAACTTTGGAGCGGTACTCTCTCCCATATACTCATACGCCTGTTACAAATGAAAAGTAAAACCAAATACTAAAAACAAGTATCTCAATACCACCAAAAAATCGACTAGCCTAACTATCAAGCATAGGTAAGTACCTGTCTAATTTGATCTAGTTCAATATTCAAAACTTGGCTGAATTGTGATTCACTTACACCATCCCTACAGAGAAAAAATAAATAAATATTGATACATAAAAACCAGGAGTGCAAAATATACCACAAAGCTATTTAACTATTCTACACCTACTTTATCTTGCATTATTATATTCTAAAAATGAACCTAGTCTATTTTCAATTCATTGGCTAAATTATTATCTACCCATATGAGCAGCTCATCTTCAACCCAAAAGCTGTCTTGAGAAGAGCATGCTCACTTGAGCTTGGGCCACCATAGCTTGTTGATGTTCGGTCTAAGTTTAAAAACCTTTGACAATATAATTCACCATATAATTTGTGTTGACAGAAAACTAGTAGTAAACTCATTTTCCCTAGAAGACAATATCATTTATGATGCCCATCTTTCCAGAATCCAATAATCATATAAATTTATTTATGAACTCTGAGGTCAAAGTCAATTTAAGTTCCATACATATAAAGTTTCACAAGTCCAGAAAGTATGCAGTGTCATTTGAAATAGCAAAATAATACCCTCAACAACAGTAATGGAACACACAAACCTAGTAAGGTTAGAAATATGCAACTGGAAATAATTTGCTCAAATCATTTCCTTGGTACCTGAAAATGATTATCTGAGAAGGTTTACGTGTGCCACTGGTCTGATAGAAGTCCACTAACAGCTCCCTGGTATTCCGGAAAAAGCTGATGTTCAGAACACAGCAAAAACTAAATAACCTAACAAAAATCACATCAACTTGGTGACCTTTTGCAGTATAGGTTTAATCATGGTTTCACTGGGTGACAAGTTCGAGCCTTGTGATATTGCCAACTTGTCTAGGATTTTTAATTATTATTAATTTATTACAGTGCATCATTAGTAATTTGCAAAACAATTACCTGATGATGCCATCATCTTTTCCATTTGCTTGAGGTTTGAAAAGAGAATCTATCATCTCTACTTTTGGTGACTGTGTTCGCACAGATGCTCTATATCGTGATATCAATGGCCAATATCTAGACCCAACCACCTAATAATTAAAAATATATATAAATAAATTATCATTCAAAGTATGCAACTATTGTAAGAAGTATGTGGAAGCAACTCTAGCATGGCAATCAAGTTATATGCAGTTATATGAAGCTTATCTTACCGCTGCAATGGATGGTATGTCTGAGCGACCTGGTGAACCATGAGAAACATCCATCCCCAAAATCAGTGTAGGAATTTCATTTACTAGTGGGAGACACTGTGTATGTTCCAGAGCTAGTAAGGAATTCAGGCCACCAAGCTGACAAAGAGAAATTTTTTAATTTTAAAAAGTAAAACAATAAGGAAAACATTACTATAACACCACAGAACATGACAAAATTAGATATCTATATCATTATATATAATTAATTTTCATACCTTGGAATTTATTTTTAGAAGGAGATTCGTCAAGTACTGGTCATTGATTCTAGTAGGAGAAATACATTGAGTAATTATACCCACTTCATGAAGATTTTTCTTCTTCCACGGCCCTTCAAGGAAGGAAAAATTAGTTAACATGAGTAGTGTCGAAGATCAACAGGGAAACAGATTAGGTAATAAATTTCTGACCATAAATTTCAGAGTTCTTTCTCTCTGGCAGAACGCATAGAAGAAATTGAGGGGGGCCTGGTAGTTGTAAACGAATTTTTTCAAACATCCTTTCAACTCGTACAACAGGCCCAGATCTGAGCCATTGACGATCCTCATCAATCAACGTGAATGGGCGTTCTATATGCTGCAAAATTCAATTACCATATTAGAAACTTGAAGCTTAATGCTAATCAAATTGGGCAAATGGCATATCAAGATTACTTACAATCCCTTTATTTCTTCCACAGTTTATAAGTTCCCTTGAGAGATGACTCATATCACACCGAGCAGAAAAATTTACAATAGCCCATTTTTCAATCTTAATGGGAGCCCACAGCCTCTGTTGAAGAGATGAGAAAAATGGGTTACAGCCAATTTATATAACAAAAGATATGACTAATACTTCTCCATGTTCCTGACCTTATTGTTAAAGTTCCATCGTCCATTGCGAGGAAAGCAGTCCTCCTTGTTACCAACTTTCAACTATACACAATTAGAAAATGGTGAAGACACTTTTTAAGCAACATAAGTCAAAACTGCTGCATACGAAATATTAGCTAAGTGCAGCAAAATGGTCCAAATAAAACTTTCTACAGCTCACTGTATAATTACCATTGGTGCTGTAAGAACACGGCCTTCCACCCTGGTGAGTTGTTTCTCAATATGAATACCACAAGTAGATAGCATTGGGTCATCATCATACCTATTGTTTCTCACGGCCTTCATCATAAATTATCTATCATTAGTAATAACTGAAGGTCAACAGCAAAACTTGAACCAGACTAGCAAGTACATACATCAGTAACCACTCTAATCCGGTCTTGTGGCTTCTGCCGTGATTTTTCCACTAGTGAAGCTCTCTGCTGAGAAGACAACGCCTTAGTATAGCGCTGCAGCGATACCAGGTTACATAGCTGCAATAATATTATAGAAAACAGAATGAGCCTTAGTATAGACCTGCAGCGATACCAGGAAGATGATGATGATAAAATCACAAAACATATAAAAGCTGCAAACCTCAATAGGGAGGTAATTAGGGCGTTTTGGTTTTCCCACATCTAAACAGGGCATATTGGCTGACCATGACAGCTCTATTCTTCGGGTACTTTTGAAATACTCACTAACAGTAATCTCAACAATTTGACCTTCCCCACTATCATCTCTTATTTTCATTGGGAAACTGCAAGCAGGATACATGATCAAAGGCAGAATAACAAGCTAGGAAAAAAACCACAAGTAGCAAAATAGAGTCAAAAAATGACCAATATGTTGGAAAGCAAAATGAAAGGAATACACTTGCTGTCGACATGGCAGCTCACTAAGCCCAATTATCTTGAACTCCATGCCATTGTGATTAGTTTTGATCCTCATATTCTTCAACATCCGTTTGGCCTGTAGAATTCCAGCTAAAGATTTATAAGAATCTCAAAGGGAAATTGCCTTGGACACTAGAACCACTTGCATGTCAATAAAAGATATTAGATGCGTAAATGCCACATATCATCACACCTTGATCCAGTCAATTTGTTTAGGATCTTTAACATTTTGATTTGCCAATAGAAAGTCAATAACAGGACCAGGAGTCATAATCATTGTAGTGGAAACATCTGCAGAAAGTACAATGAGAAATCATATAAAAGATCATCAACATTCAAATTCAGGGCAAATCGAAGAACAAATACCCATATTTAATGCTAATCCACCCAAAGTAGTGTGAAAGCTTGAGTGGAATCCACGACATCCACTGACACCACCACCCAAATCAACAAAATTCATATGATCTCCATTAAAAAAAGATTGTTTAACGAGGAGGCAACCCCTGCAAAAGTAGGCAATGTTTAGACAACCACATTATTGTCTCAAGTGGGTAAAACATAACAGAACAGAGAGCTTAGCTAGTTTGGGATGATATATATTGTAAGAAAGACCTCTTTGCCTGTTGTTGCCTCAATATGATGTCAAGAACCCTCTGAGCATCTTGAGTATGTTCTGGCTCACTACCTCTGAGTGCAAGAGTAATGGACTTCAGGGGAATCTTGGCAGCATAACTAATCTCTACTTTAAATGCTTTTGCAAGTTGTGAACGCTTTGATCGCTTCAAATCACCTTCGATTGGGCTTCCACCAGCAGACCTGTAGAGGAGAAAATAGGTAATTCTTGACTTCTTGTTGCTATCAATCAACCAAGCCTTCTCCAAAAAGCAAGGAGTCAACTATAGAACACAACTTGATGTTGAGGTTCTACCCATTCTGGGACTTCTACAATGGGTTACAATTGCAACCTAAGAGCAACCCTCTAGATTAGGTAATGGATCCCAGCAAAAGCAGAATTAGATGTTTCCAATGATTTTTCATAGTTCATTGATAATTGCAAGATTATATTTAAAAGTTCTTTTTCTTTTAAATGTTACTTATTTAATTCTACAGGTTCATGCTGTTTATTTAACTTGCTAGTACAAGGAAGAAATTTTTTGAAGTAAGACAAATTAATACTTTTCAGAAATGTAACAAAAGATCTAGCTTCATTGGCTGCACTCCATGTGCGAAAGTGATTTTCCAAGGGACTGTCAAGCAAAAACTGGCCAAAACCAAAAGAAGATAGATCTACGATAGCTCTACAGCCACTAAAACCACTATTTTCAAATACATAGGATAAACCCATGCTTCTCTAAAAGCCAAGGTTATTGGAGTACTTGGTGAGATAACATTAAGTCAGAGAATGAGGTCTTGAGTTTAAATTGTGCCAATCCTACCTTGGCAATTTAACAAAAAAGTCTCCACCCATTTAAGATAAGTTCATTTCTTGGCTCTAACAAAGATGCCTCAATTCCATAGAAAAGAGTAAGTGTAAGAATATGAAGGATTAAAAACACTGTTCACTAAAGTGCATATTGCTCCACAATCATGATGGTAAAGTGCATATTGTTCACTCATATTGCTCTAAAATCATGGTGAAAATTGGAGAATCTGAATTTCAAACCTCAGCTAATCATGCTGAATCAAAGTATCAAACAGTTCTTCTTTGGCATATTGCTCAACAATCATGATGGTTATTGGACTAAAATACAACAAGAGAAGCACATGAGTGACATAGAAATTAGAAATGTTCCATGTTGTAACATGGCAAATGAAGGAAGAGGGATAGAAAGCAGGTACTGGTCTATGAAACTGAAAATATTAGGTTTTCACATTGCACAATGTAACAAGAACTACAAAAACATACCTAGCTGAAGATCCTTCCAAGATAACTGTAAACTCAAAATTGTTCTGCGGAAGAGGTCCCAAAGTGAATAAACTTTTTTCTCCATCATAAGCAAACTGTTTTCCGGCAAGTTCTGAACTATAGGTCTGGTGTAACTTCTCAATAATCTTTCTGCCCGTTTCCTTACTCTCAATAGCTCGCTTATCTTCAGATGTTATAGAGACCTACATGCATTAGAGCTAAATTAATATTGGCATGTAAAAGAAACCAACCACGCTTCGTGAGAACCAGAGATAGTCCAATACACTGTACTGATAGAAAATTGCATCATTGTTACTAAGCCGGACACTGAAATGGTTTGAAAGCAACTGAATCCGTGCTCCATCACTCCCATAACCAGGCCGAGCCATTGGAGTACGCTTTGCTGTTTGTGGTTTTTGAGAAACTTGATCAGGGACTATATGGGGGGGTTTGACAACTGGAAGTGGGACAGGTAAGGCTTCCTCTCGGCTTCCATCCTTTTCTGAAGCCATGCTGCCATATTTCCAACAGATAAAGTTGAGTTATGAACAGTAAACTCTACAAATTTAACATCATGCACAACAGAGGATGACAAAACACGTAACTAATGCCAACAGAAGTAAATTCTAAAAACCAGACAAGCTTACAAAAAGGAGTCTTGAGTATCAAAAAATGCAAACCAACATAAACAAAGAAAATAGAGAGAAAAAAAAATGATAATAAAAATATATAAATATTGTGTTATCAACAGAAATGTGTGGAAAGTAATCTTAAGCCAAGATGCAGATACATAACCCCTTTTGCAGCAGCGGCAAAATTGATGAGTCCAACTGTTGAAAAAAGGGTGCCAAGCCTTACCTAAGTGACACCTCAGTACCGAACCTCTAAGAACAACAGAAATATAGGATTTCTACTAAATTCTCGCATTGGAAAACTCACAGCAATTTGAGAGCAACCAAAGATTAGCTGAAAAGGGCATAAAATTGGGGGCTTTTGCAATTTAATTGCATTTGGTTTTTTATTTAGCATATGAAATTAAGTGCATATATTGATTATAGCCGGTGCACATTTTGTTATAATGGACTGCACATAATTCATTTATGCAGTGCACACTAGTCCATTATTACAAATCAAAAGCAATTAAATTGCAAAAGCCCCAATAAAGTTAGTTACACCTATATGCTATCAAAAAATGCAGCTAAAGCCAAAACAAATCATACTTACCCAATGAAAGCATAAAAGTATTGATATCAAGAGAAGTATAGTAAGCAGGATGAGCAACCCTAACAACATATACAACAGCAAAAAAGACTGCTCAACCAGAGAAAACCAAGCAACCAAAACTAAATAAAAAGGAGAACCATAACAGAGGAAGAGATCTTTTCATGCTCAAATGATAAATCATAACAGCTTGTCTCACAAGAATTGAACAGATAAGATTTAATCAAGAAGTTTTTTGGAAATTGAAGCATGCTGAAATGGAGGGAAAGAAACAAAATAAAAAATCAAACGTGAGAAAGGGTGAGCATGATACACATCACAACAAATAGATACACAAACACAAACAGCCAAAATCAGCAGACTAGTGGCAAAAAATAAACATGTGAAGAATGGCCCATATTATGGAATATCATGCAGGAACCTTATATCACATAGAGAGGAGCAGTTAAAGTACCTTCAAATCAGGGAAGGATATATATTAAGCAAAAGAAGAGAAGGAAATTCTACTTTGTCATTGTTTTAAAATCAGGGAAATATTGTATGGCAGCATTTGGTCTCACAAAGAAAAGAGTAGAACCCAGCACATGCAACCAGAATTCATACAAAATAGCTGGAAAATCTAGCTAACTAACAAGATTAAAAAGAATATGCTTCCTAAATTTATTAGAACAAAGATATTATTGAAAAGAATTAATAACAGGAGAACTGATACTCATACCAAACATAAGAAACAGCAATCGAACGACCAATAAAACGGAGCTAAAGCAGCAAAACTATTTAACATGCGTGCCTGCTTCTTTCCAGGTAAAAACGGATGCATAATATACAAAATCTGGAAAACAGAGCAGAAGCATACAGGCAGCTAACTTAACAAACACCTTACAGAAAAGTTAATTTCCGGTAGCAATTTATCTCTATTATATGATCAACAAATAACAGGCTCACTCACCTAAAATAGAAATAAAGATAAATAAAAGTAGCTCTAAATGGGGGAAAAGGCAAAGTGAAAAAATAAATAAATTGTAGACGATAAAGCTCTAATAATTCCTTCAAGTACGAGAAAACCATTTATCGGCAGCAACAAACCAAACATAAAACAGCGCTAAAACCCACATGCAACAGTTAAGTGTATGTCAAAAACCCTAGAAAAATATACGGATGCATAAAAATATCACCGAGGAAACAGAGAAAGAAAAACAAGTTCTGATTAGACCAACCAATGCATGAAAGAAAAAAATCATCAAAGGCCACCAAATCAAGCAGGAATCGATGGTAAGGGCATCAAAACCCCAGGAAGCTAGACCAAGATAAAACGTCAAAATAGATACTTCAAATCAAGCTGCATTGCTTCCGAGGACTCCAGAGAGACTGGATAATAGCTCCGTCGAAAGAATCCATAATTCCGTCGTCCAAAGAGCAACTAAAGAAGCCAAAACCCTAGCGAACAGAGAAGGACGTGACAACCAATTCAACTCCCAAATCCTTAAACCAACCGAGAACCGAGGACCAAGGACGAGCATCACTCGCTCCAAACCATGGATCACTATAACAGATTCGTCAAAATTGACGAAAGAGAAAAAAAAAAAAAAAAGCGAGATCGACGGAAACCGAATCAACGCACACGTGAGAGAGAAGAATCGACAAGGATACGCTGGTCGAAAGCGCGCCGATCAATGAGAATAAGAGGAAGAGATCGAGATCGAGACCTTGACCGGAGAGAGATCTCAGAAGAGGACGAGGAGGCGGCTTCGGCTTCTCCTTCTTCGCCTCCTTCGCTTCTCTTCGCCTCTCGGTCCTTGTGATTCTATAGAGAGAGAGAGAGAGAGAGAGAGTGGAGGGAAACCAAAAGACTAAATTAGAGATGACAGAGGGACGTTTGGGTGAGGGTTTTCACTATATATTCGACGGGAGGTTTTTATATCGGGGCGTCGGAAACATGGTTCATTGAAAATAAAATGCTATGCTTAGAAATACTTCATTATTATTATTATTATTATTTTCATGTAGTGCATACGTGGCTCCATGTCAGAAGTGGATCGACGTAAAGAGAGAATTAAATAAGGGCTGTCATTGTTCCGCGTTGCATAGATTAATGAAAATAGAAATAGGATAGGGCTACCTATAACTAGAAACTTCTATGTTTATATTTCCATTTTAAGAAAAAAAAAAGTGGGTTAATTTGCAAATTACATTTTCGTTTTTACGTAATAGGTCCAATTTTAGTTTCCTTTGGAACGGCGGTATGTCTATTAAATTTTCAAAATTGTCACTTTACTGACAAATAATGGTATGCCCAATAATACTGTATGAGTACACTAAATTTTTATTTACAGACAATATATATTCATCAGCAGTAATTATTATAAAATAAATAGAAAAACTGTCGATAAATAAGATGATACTATATCTCTTGTTTATAAAATATTTATAGTTACTTTTTATTAAGATAATATGAGAGACTAATGCATTAATGCTGCAGTCTTTTTTTTTTTATATATCTTTGTCTCAAGATTACGTAGGTGTTAAAAAATATTTACTCTCTATCACATATAATGCGAATAAGAAAATTATTATATAAAATTTAAAGAATAAAAATAATAAATATATAGGGAAAAAGAATTTAACTAGGGTATTAAAGAGCAAAAACTAGTAGGATATGTAAAAAATAATTTCGGAACAGGAAGCTCTAACTTAGAACCTGAAGAGTAGAAAAATAGTTCAATACATAAATAACGGCAGAACAAGAAGTTATACCTTAAAACTTCAAAAGTTAAAAACAATGAAATATGTAGATAACTACAGAAAAGGAAGTTATAACTCAAGAGTCAAAAACAATGACATACATAGATAACTACGGGATGTGAAATTATAACTTGGAATTCAAAAGGTAAAAATAGCGAAATATGTAAACAAATGCATACACATCAAAGAAACGTAACTTGTGTGAAATATCATCTTTATCAGAATATATGAACTAACATTCCAATACAATTCTTCCATTCAATTATGCCCCTTATTTAACAAAATAGAGTAGCCATCATCTCAGTAGACTCTCCTGTTTGCTAAGCCATTAGATGTACTTAAAAATGCATGCTAGTATTGTCTTTCATCATCAGCCTCATATTATAGCATCCAACTGTTTATTTTAATTACACAGAGTTTCACGACTAGTAATATCTAACATTTCATATTTACTTACACAAGCATTTCATTGCTAATACATATGTAATCTAGCAATGAAACTTTAAGAACCATAACTAGGTCTTCAGGCATCAGTTTTACTTAGAAGAGAGCTTCCTTCTTTAATCAGCACAAAGACACTGCTACCATCGCCTCTTGAGATTCTAAGCTCCTCATCAAGGTAGGTGGTTAGCAACCAGGACTGGGCATTACTATTGCTGATAGGGATCTTAAGTGGTGGTTGTCCAGAGATCGTTCTTGCTACAGATGACGCCGCATCTTGAATAGAAGTAAACACACCCTTGAAAGGAGAGAGGTCAATGTTCTGCCCAAAGAACTCTACTTTCTCGGGTAGAACAATGGAGTCGGTAAGCTGTGGAGTGCCGACGACACCCTCCTCGAATTTGATCTGGAAATAGTCAATAAGGAACTTTAGTTGTCAAACTCGGGAACACAGAAGGACGACTGCAGAGATGCTAAATAAGCATAAACTTGTATAATCAACATTTGTGACAAAATTTGATATATTCTTATAGTTCTGAGGTTATGTTTATCTCCAAAATCTTAATGATTGATAACTATTGCCGCCCTAAGCAAAATGCATGTTCTTCATTCTTTATATCAGAGAAGACCTATACCAAAATTATCTCATGTGCTCCTCCACTTTACCTTCAAACTTCCTAATTTCCTATATACTCCTACCTCATTCTAAATTAAGTAAAATGGCGATCTGCTGTAACTTATTTTGAAATATCCATCCAAAACTCATACCTTGAAAAGTCTGACAGGATCTAACTTATTTCACTTACACTTCCCCTATTTCATGCAACCTACTGGTACCTGATCAACATATTTAAAAACGTAGGATGCTAATATTAGAAGTGTAAAATATAAAGAATTCGAGATTGAAGGTACCTGGACACGCTTGGGGCTTCGGACTTCAAATGTAGCATTGGTGGTGACAGAGGTGGTAGCAAGTGGCCCAGAAAACTGCACTGAGTTTTGCACTGTGAAGTTGTCTGAATCGATCGTCTGTGATATCTCCTCCACCTTCACCAACTGCTGCAGCCTCCCCGATCCCAACAATGGGAATAACTGTGAGAATGATGTATACCTGCAACAATTGAACCAAATCCCTGTTTCAATTTTTTTCCTACTCACACTACTTAATTCAGGATTATCAAATCTTGGGCTTCCAGACTAGAAAACATTACGAATTAATTGAGCCCAAGCGATCAGTTTGTTCAGAAAATTATGAGAAAAAAGGATAGAATTTTTCCGGTTTTCTCATAGAATTTATCAGAACAAAAGTAATAAATTATTAATGATATACCAAAGCCTCTTTTAATTTTGATCATATTGCTCACCAGAATGGACTTCAGAGACTTATCGATGGAGTTAGAGTCTATAATGAAAGAAAAAAGAAAAAGCATTTATTTACATAAAATAATTAGGAATCATCACTACAAGCTAAGAATATAGTAAAAAAGAAATTATAAAGTAACTCGTCACTAACTCGGAAATGAGGTAACGATCTAAACCAAACTAAAAAGGAATAAAAGGAAGAGAATTTTAGTTCAAGAGAATTACGCCAAGATCCATTTCCCGTTGAGTAGCTGCAACGCTTCGGTGGGTGCCGGAGTCGGATTCTTCGCCTCGAGCTGTGTGATGAGTTCTATGATCTCCGCCCTGGTCTCGCTCGACGCGTTCAAACCCCGATCCGTCCCATACAACAAATCCTTCAGCTTACTCTTCAGCTCCGCCACCTCGCTCGGCTCCACCTCCACCTCCTCGGCAACCGCCACTGGGGCAGCCTCCTCCCCCCACTCGTCGTCGTCCGCCGCCGCCCTCGGCCGGAACCCCGCCTTCGCCGGCCTACTCACCATGCCCCTCAAGATCGGGAAGGGTTTGCCTGCGACAGCGACTGGGAGGGAGGACGGGAGGTTCCGGTGCGCCGCCGCAGACGACGAGGAGGGCATCGGTGGGGCTTTGAGAGAGAGGGGGTTCCAAGATGCGGCTCCTGCCATGGATTCTTCCTTGGGCTTCTTCTGTCCCTTGGTGATTGGTGATCGGAGAGGTCTAGGGTTTCGAGTCCTCGGATGGAGGAGTGCAGCAAGGCGAGGGCTTATAAATTAATAAATGCGAGGTAGATTTCTGCAAAAACTTCACCTCGTCCTGTCCTAAGAAAGGTAATCTACACTTTCTCTCGAAACGAGTCTCCTTTCGCCACGTTTCCATTTGACAGACGTGGGGTATTACTATTCGTAGCTAAGGTGCAGCGTGCGACGCTATCGTTCACAGGATTCAAGGAGGATTATATCAGCGGTTTAGAATGTGACACGTGGTGGTTCTGTGTATGAAAATCTTTACATCCAGTGGCTGCCCGCCACTGAGGATGGTGTGTGGAGGGAGAGAAATACTCAAATACGGCCAGGAGACGTGGTTCTAGAAATTTCTCGAATACGCATTAGATTGATACGTGTCGTGTTGGGATTGGTAGCACGCAGCGTGTAATGTGCTCGGGTTCTGAGTTTACTAGGGAGGGCTCTTTTCCAACGCATTACAGGGGCTAATCTTTAAATATATTTTCCACTCTTTTTTCTTTTTTTTTTTTCTTTTTTTTTTGTGAATAAGAAGTTTGATTCAGCTCTGTCAATCCCCTAGGGAGGGAGGCATCAAAAGTAAGAAGGTTACAAAAGGCTGGAGGTAATGGGTCATCAGACCCGAACAAAGTGGATTCGAAACCGAGCTTCCCCTACTTGGCCGCCCAATCGGTCACCCGGTTCCTTTCTCTCAAATTATGTATCACAGAATTTGAAAAAGAGCTAAGCAGAGACTTACACTCGGCAACTAATCCCTTTAATTGCTAGGGGCAACCAACTTCCGCCTTCAAGATTCCAACTAGCTCCCGGCAGTCGGATTCGACCTCGATGCTGGAGTTGCCTATAGCCAACTTGAGACCAATCCGGAGGGCCGACCCCTCCGCTAGCAGAGCCGACTCGCTTGGGATAGGCTCCCAAGCAGTCGATATAAGTGAGCCATCGGCTGCCCGAATCATTACGTCGGCCCCACCTTGATGCTCCCTGGGCGAGCATGAACCGTCAACGTTAACCTTTACCTATCCCGAGGGGATTTTCCACTATTCATTTTAAAACAAAATTACGTATATATCTTAGCAATAGATAAAAGACCAAGTTTTGAGAGCTATATCTAGTATCTACAAACACTGAATTAAAAATAATTAATGAGTAAATGAATTAAGGGATTTTAGCATACACTGAATTTAATGGATGTTAGAGGTGTACATGTAAAAAAGAAAAAAATATTGAGAATAATGGGACACCCCATGAAATCTATTAAAAGTTTAGAAGGTATATATATTAGAAGGAAAGAAAAATGACACAGGATTTTTTGGAAGGAAAATAAATTCGCCAAGCCAAATATTTCTGATATGATGTAGATAAATTGCCATGGTGAGAGCTCCCTTTTTGAAGATAATATTATTTTTGATACAAAATTAAATAGAGAAACATATCTCATTTACTTGTATAATCTGTCTCTAAGGATTTATGATAATCACACTATAAATTCCTCAAATATGGATGTAATGATCTGTTCTTCAATTTTGAAGAGAAGAGGTATACATGTAAAATTGCTTTTGTAGTAAGGTTTTGACTAATTTGTTATTTACTATAAAAAAAAGATATTATTGTTTGACAATAGTCTTTAAATAATTTAGTAAAGAACTACACTTTTTATTTTATTAATAGAGAGTCGTTTGTAAGTTATCATAGACTAAAATTAGAGGTAAGTCATCTTGACAGATAAGTCTCCTCAATACTATTATATTTTCCTATTAAAAATTATTACTAGATTAAGTTTAGGCCTTTAGGGGGAAATTTACTTTTACTTTAGAGAAAAAATTTGAGAGTGACGATTAAATATCACAAAAAAAAGATATCTATGTAAAAGTAAAAGTTATACGGTTTATGAGTCTAATTATAATTAACTCTAAATTAATTAATAAACTGCTGATATAGAGATAGAAGCTTTCTAAACCGTTTTCTCTAAAAGTAATTTACTGAGCTGCTTACTTGGCCAAAAAAATTATAGTATTTTATATTTGCGACGAGTAGTAGATTGGTTAAAAACTCAATTTTCAGATGTCTAAGAATGAAAAACCTAGACTTATCAAACATTTCAGAAGTTGAGAGATTGCTTCAATCACTAGAACATATGAGCATGCTTTGTCTATGAAACTTTTCTTATCTTAATCACCATATTAAGGCATGCTTTGTGCATGAATTTGGCTTCTCTTAGGGGGCAACTTACACATATAATATGAGTGCTCAGATGATTAAAAGGGCTCATAATTTATAAGTGATCTCAGGGTGGAAATCCTATCATAATCATTCGATTTCTTCCCTACATAGTTCATACAAGATGAGAAATAAAATGCTTTGATGCTTAGGTTTATTTGAGGACTTTTTCAACTGTGAGATCTTGTATCAAGAATTTTGTTAGTATAGTCAACAATTGCTCATGTACTTATGTTGTTCCAATATATAATTAGTAGATGGATAAAGATATTTTATTTTCTACTTTTATAATTAGTTCTCTTCTAATCATTGGTGGAGCCATGAATGCATAAGAGGGCATGGCAACCCTAGGAATTTTGTTTTCTTGTTATAATTAATAGCACTGATTGGCTTCTTAAATCTAAAATATTCTTTCATATACTCCTTAAATTTAAAATACATTTTAGTGTTACATTACTATAATACATAATATTTCCACAAGTATTTTGTACCCCTAATTAAAATTCCTAGCACCACCCAGCTTCTAATGTGAGCATTTTAAATTACACTAATTATTAATTTATAATTATTTGACCTCATTTCTAACACCAAAGAAAACAGTGTGATACATATAAATAATAAAAAATATATATGTTTTTATTAATTATAATTACCACGACATTCTTTAAAATAATACAATTGCCATTAAGAAATTTAACTTTTTAAATATTGCCATTATGGTTATCCATAGAATTTTTCCAATAAATAGCAGTTAAAGTGAATAAATACATATAAATAATTAAAAATATATGCTTTTCTTAAATTTAAAGTGTAAAATATTTATCACTGCTTTTATCTTAACGAAAGAAAAAATAAAGCTTTCTTTTCTTCTATTGTGATATTGGTATCGTTATATAGTTTTATAACCATTTTAAGTAATTTATACGGAAATAGTTTTTTTTAATTGAAATAGTTTTTTATTAATGTAAGTTCAGTTCAATATTATGATATTTTTTTTGAAGAATACAATGATTTAAAAAACTATGCAGTAAAAATGTTATTTTAGCCCCTCTTTTTGAGTTATTTCTAATTCGACCCCTCCCATTTTTATTTAACTCGTCTAAATCGACTCCTATATTCCATTATAAGCCTTTTTTAAAAAACAAAAAAATAATCTCAGGCTAACTTGAATATACTTTTGCCTTTAAAATATAACTTCTAAAAAACTCAAACTACCGATAATACTTTACTAATTTGGTTGTATATCTTTTGGCAAAGAAGAAGAGCCTTAGGAAAGAAAGGTTTGGGAGGATTTTTTTTTAATTTAGTAAATGAGTTGGGTGGATATGGTTAGTCTCATCAGGTAGGTTGGGCCGGGCCGGGTTCGGGTCGGGCTTTTTGGGCCAACCGGACTTAAATATTTATTCATAGCCCGACCCACAAATTACTCGGGTCGGGCTGGGCTACAATAGTCTAGCCTGTTACTGTCCGTTGACCTGTGAGAGATCGGACTAGTCAGTTGGGCCGGCCCGACCCACCAATCATTCGGCCCAACCCACATTTTAGCTAGTTTTAGAATTTTTTTACTATTAGCTTATTTTAAAAATATATATATTTATATTTTTCTATTTAATAATAAAAAAAATCTAAATGTGTGCTTAAAAAAAATATAAAATGGTATAGTACCAAAATTTTAGTTGGTTTTTAGAACGGGCGAGCCTAGTAGTAAGCCAAACAGGCGAGCTTTCTTGTCCGGTTGGGTGGGTAAAGGGCTGGCTGGCCCGTGCCGCCCATGGATAGTTCGGGCTCGGGCCGAGCACGGGCGGGCTAACGTATTTGATCATGTCTAGGTTAGTATCGGAATTAAAGGGATGGGGTTTAGTAGGAAGTAAATGTAAAATATAGGAGTCAATTTAGATCGGTGAAAAACGAAAGTAGGGTCAAAATAGAAATAATATATAAAAAGGAGCTGAAATATATATAAAAAAAAATCCCTTCTATATAATCTTTTCTTTTCCCAGATATTTGGGCCAGGCCCATGAACTTTGGATCCACTATTCTGAAAGCCCAAAAGGAGTGGAATGGAAGCTTTGATGGTGTTCTTTAATGAAACTTTGTTTCAATTTGGATTGCCTTCATTTCTTTTGTTATGATCAAATAAGATTTATGTCTAATTATTTTTTTACACTTTAACTCTCCTCACCTATGTAATTTATCTCACTGTTATAGTGTTAACTAAAAACATCAAATGACTATCTCACTCTCAACTTTTCCTTTTTGTTCCTCTAAAATATAGGTGAAATAGTCTATATGGCAAGTCATATCATTATGTGATATTATTTAAATCTAATGGATAAGTAGGTAAGAGCATCTAAAAGGATTTAAATAGCCAATGTGTCACAAAGACTAATGAGGGGGTAAATCTAAAGATTGTAATACTTCATGAGTTCTAAATGTAACTGTTCTTATAATTAAATGTCAAAATGGCCATAATATAATCCTTTCTTAGACCATAATACCCCATGAGAATATGAGAGTTGGGCTGCTGTATCTTGCCATCCTGGGATCTTTATGAGCCCTGATGTAGTCTTAATAAGCAGCTGCTACTGGATTATTATGAGTTTCTTTTACTAATTAGTTTCCCATTTTACAATTTGCTTCAGTAATTCGGGATAATTATAGAGATTGAATCTAATTTTGATGGCATATTAGCACATATTTAATGGGAATTATAGAATATTAGAATTCACTATTATCCATCCAGTTGAGAGAGGTAGAAGAAAGCTAATTCAAACCCTAGTTGATTGGGTTAATAAAAGTTATTCTAACCAACTATGCTATATAACATTTATACATTTATTTTAGTATATATATATATTTAGAGAGAAAATGTAACTGTTATATGCACTAAGACCAAAAGTTTAGAATGCTTAGTGCTATAAAAGAAGTCCTGTATAAGATAATAATACTACTTTTGAATTCCTACACATTTGGCTATGTTTGAATCCCAAAGATTAGGGTGAAAAGCGAGCGATTTGAATTCAAAACTAAATTGTTGACTTGACCCAGTCAAACAAAAGTCACCTCAAAATCTGGAACTAAACATGATTCGGTCTAAGATAATAATAATAATAATAATAATAATAATAATAATAATAATAATAATAATAATAATAATAATAATAATAATAATAATAATAATAATAATAATAATAATAATAATAATAATAATAATAATAATAATAATAATAATAATAATAATAATAATAATAATAATAATAATAATAATAATAATAATAATAATAATAATAATAATAATAATAATAATAATAATAATAATAATAATAATAATAATAATAATAATAATAATAATAATAATAATAATAATAATAATAATAATAATAATAATAATAATAATAATAATAATAATAATAGTACTTTGAAACCAACTATTAAAGATCGAGCTGGTAGGTTGGTATATTGTGGAATATAATCTTTTATATTATAACATATTTAATGGGTTAATATGTCTCTCTATTTCCTTGTCATTCAGACAAAAAATGGAGAAGTGAGATTTCTTTTAGCAAATTAAAATTAATTAATTTTTATTAAAGTAAGTGACTATGATAAGTAATGATACCATACAGAATATAAAATATAGAAAGTGACCGAATGTTAAAATTATTGTCACTATCTTTACCTACTTCCTAGCAAATAAATACATCATAGAGTCTCTGTGTGATGTACATCATCTATATTAGTTCATTATCTAATTTGTATTCATTTATTATTTATCTATTGTCTAAAGTCTATATCTATATAATTGGTGAAGGAATATGGATCCAATATGTTTTCATCCCTACCATGTGTTGTGCACCAATATATTAATCTTATGTATCTGATGATTATAATCATGTTTGCTTCTATATATCCGTTTATCTTTGTCAAAACCCATATCGTCCTTATACAAATCTTATATCACTAAATCATTCTTTTAACTATAGGAGTCATGCAGTGTAGCACAACTAATGATATATTTCTTTTTCATTTGCAAAATCACTTTACCAATTTACATGACTATATGTCGATTTGGATACGGATAGAAACTGGATAGGCTTATTTTTAAAAAAATATTTTCGTTCCGACCGAGTTGGGCTTAATAGGGGGCTTTTTGATTGGGTTGGGCTTTTAGGTTAGGCCGAGACGAGTAGACAAAAGGTTGGTTGTGCCATAACTCTCTCTGGCAATTCGTGCTTGGGTCGGATAAGGGTGGATTAGGCCATATGATCATACCTTCAGGGTGGGCCTAGGTTAGTGTTAAATGGAGTGGTGCTACGCTGCGCTTGCAGCCTCCGATCACTACCTGGAACTGAATGGAGGGATGCAAAGATGGAAGGAAAAATAAAACTAGAGCTGGTGGTCAAAAGATCGTGCATGTGCTCCATTATAAGGCGGTGTGCTTGCTCGGTGTGAAACCACACGTCCTCCTTCCACCGGTTAGACTCCTGGGAATTGCCAATCAAAGACGAGATCTAATATTAGCAAGTATGAGGGGAAGTCAAATAATTCCCCTCCCCCTCTTTCCCGTCGTTCGAAATTCTAATGCAATTCTACGGTTTCTGAATTATATAAGGTTAATTTTACTCGGTGTCTGCCTCGATTGTGTGAAATTCTTATATATATTTCAATTTAATCCCCTAATTTTTTCTAATAAATATAAAATAAAATCAATTAATTTTTTTTTTAAAAATATAGATTTATTTTATTACAATTTTATAATCTAAAATTTATAATACTTTAAATGTATTAAAAAAACTTATCCAATTCTCTATAATTTTGTATTAAGTAATAATTTTCAAATTCCACGTTTATTTGGCCAAATATAACGAAAGAACAGGCACATTTTTCATATTTAAAGTTCAAGGCGAAATGGTTCTCTCTCCAGCGGTGCGCAGCGCATGGACACCAGCGGCTCCTCGTGCAACGTGCAGCAGCTGCTGGGCGTTAGATAATAGAGCGCGTCGCAATCCGCCTAGCTAGCTAACACGTGTAACTTTCTAGATTGCAGGGGATGCGGCCGGACGAGCACTCGCACAACCAGCGCCGCAGCGGAGGCGTAGTCCCGTTCTTTGAGGATGAGTAAGGAAGGGGGCAGGGCGGTCCTCGCGGGCCCCCTCGGAATGGGGTTGTGTGTGGGTCCCGCAACATGGTCTGCGCAGTCTCCGCTCTGGCGCTCCCTGCCCTCTGCAGGCTTCTTTGCCTTCTCCTCCTACCCTGTAAATTTCCATTTTTATCCCTCGGACCTCTTCTTTTTAGGTGAATGTCATTAATTTTTTATTAGTTAAATATATTTCACTCCCTTCTCTTTTATGCCGCCCTCAAAATTAATTAAAATACTCGTCCATTTTATTTTAATCTCGTAATTATTATTTTTACTAAATTTTATAAAACTAAGATTTAATAATAATTTTATTAAAAAAAATTAATGCCGGTACAAAAGGAAATGTGTGACACTCAAGGATATCATGCAATGCTTGCTGGTGCATTAACGATGATTTTAATTACAAATACACAATCGATATGTTGGCTCGTAATTCAAACCGTGCTTGGGCCAATGGGCCAACGCCAACTCTTAGTCTTTGAGATCAAATGAAATATATTTTAGTTTTTCTAAAGTAACCGAATAATTTTTAATTTTGTTATTAAATTATAGTTAACTCAAATATATTAGATAAAAATTTATCAAAAGACAAAATAGTCTTTATTTACATGAGTATTATTTCAGTTTTAATTATGTAATTAATTAGATTTAACTGATAAAAGGATAACGGATAGGAGAATTTTCAAGATATAACGAATATAATCTCCCACGCAAATCCGTTGGGCGACGTCCACGTGGAGGTCATAACCAGGGCGAGCCTTTTTCCGGAGACGTATGGATGGATTCGGTGGAGAGGTGGAAAGCAGGGAGGAGAGAAAGAGAGGAAGAGGAGACGGGTGAGGTGGGGTTTGGTGGGTGGCTAATGGCGACGCCGTCCCGTTCGTTCACATACGTCCGCGCGGGAGACGTGGACGCAACTCCGTCCACTGTTCTCGAATCCTTGGTCCACATCTTTAATTAATCACCTATCTAATAAATATGTTTGAATGCAAATTTTCATATAACATCCTACGTTTTAACATAATTATAATTTATACTATAAATTTTTATTATTTATAAATTAAGAGAATATGTACCGAAAACATTCGACGTTAGAATATTTTATTAAATAGAGATGATTTATTTTTAAAATAACTAAAATATGCTGAGTATGACTTGATTTAAAGTATTTTTATATTTCTTAGTATTATTAATTTAATTTAAAATTTTAGTTAAGTTTAAATTATATGATTCAATATATACCCTAAAAATATATAGGGATTAAATTATAATTTTGTTAAAATATATGATGTTATATATAAAATTTTCTACGTTTAATTTACAAATAATTAATTATATATCATGAGCTATAGCTATGTGTGATGTGTCCTTTGTACTACTATAATTATTTATAACAACCAACGGCGGTGTAGTAGTAGTAGGAGGGCGACTCGTGGTTTTATATATCCATGATTAGTTTTTCCAGAAGGGTAGAATTAAAAGTTAAACTTATATATATAAAAAAAGATTAATCTCTCTAATTTGGATCAACTTAATAGAAAGTTGACAAATTAAAATTATGCACGTTTGCTTAAAGTTATATAAGGGATAGTTAATTTATAAATAATATTATATATATATATCTGGTTTGGATCTATTCGAGCCTAATTTATAAATTCTTATTCAACCGTTAATAGAGATATAAAAGGCCTGAATTACGTGCATAATTATTATTTAATAATTATAGTTTGGTCTGGATCTTAAGTTTAAAATACTAAGTTAAAATCAAGCTAAATCAAGATAGGTTATATATATAATGGCAAATTATGTATCCACTCCACGTTAGGCCGCTTCGATAAGGACGAGGACCCACCAATTAGGCAAGCAAAATACCCTCTCTCCCTATCTCTATATCTCTCTAGACCTCTCTATACATTACGTGTATATTCGTGGGGACAAGTGGTTGTGATATATTGGAAGAAATCGGTAAACTGAGGGCACTTTCGTCATTTTGAAAACCTAGCGCGGGACAGTCTCCCGCGCTAAAAACCGACAAGGTTTACCAAAATAATGAAGTAGTTTAGCTTGCGTTTAATCCAAGATTAATTAACTCAACCTAAGACGAGGGAGACTTAGTTTTCTTAAGTAACTACAATTATATAATAACCAAAGGTAATTTTATTTTGTGATTGCACCTGCTCAAATAAATACGACCGATGAGTGTGCATCTAAACGACACCTATCGATCCGCACCGAATTCGCCCACCTTGGAAGTTTCCACGCGGTGTTTTTTTTTTAAATTAAATAAAAAAAAGATTTTCTTGAAAAGAAAATCTACCAGCTTCGAGGTAGATGCCAGAGAAGGGCATTTCAGTAATTTCGAACCCTGGCGAAATCCGAAAGAACGAACGATTCAATAAAACGAAAGAAAAAGGAAAAGAGAAAAAAAAATAAACAAAAGAGGAGAGAAAAAAGGTTTTATGATGGGGGGGAGGGGGGAGGTGGGGAGGTGGGAAGGCTGGTAGAAGAAAGCAATCAAGTCGGTCGGTTTTGTGGGGGCGTTCTCTCAACCCATTCAACCACAACAACAACAACAACAACACCACCACCACCACCACCACAATCCACAATCCACAAAGACCAACGGCGTAGAGCGAGACGAGAGGAATCAACCCAAAAAACAAACCAAAAGCACCATAAAAATATGGAGATTTCCCCCTCCTCCTCCTCCTCCTTCTTCTTCTATTCCTTGTTGATGTAATAATAGATAACGAAGAAGAGAGAAAGCGAGAGAGAGGGAGAGGGAGAGAGAGGTTGGGGATTAGGGTTCCTTTTCGGATCACGGAGCAGATGAGGAGAGGAAGGGCTGTGAACCCGACGGCGGCGCCGGAGCCGGGTATTGGATCCGAGAGAACGGAGCGGTTCCGCGGCGTGCGGAAGCGGCCGTGGGGGCGCTTCGCTGCCGAGATCCGTGACCCGTGGAAGAAGTCGCGAGTCTGGCTCGGGACCTACGACTCCGCCGAGGACGCCGCACGTGCCTACGATGCCGCCGCGCGCGCCCTCCGCGGCCCCAAGGCGAAGACCAACTTCCCATCTTCCCCTCCACCTCCCCCCTCGTCCTCGTCCCCTTTTCCCTTCCATCACCATCACCACCACCACCCTCCTCCTCCGCAGCCGCAGATGCCGGCGACGAGCAGCCTCAGCTCCACCGTCGAGTCCGCCAGCGGGCCGCGCCTGACGGCGCCGGTTCTGCCGGCGCCGTTTCTACGACGCCTCGCGCCGCCGATCCCCGCCGGAGGGGACGAATGCCGCAGCGACTGTGGATCGTCGACTACCGTCGTCGAAGACAACGAAGGTGACGTCGCCTCCGCTTTCCGGCAGCCGATGCCTTTCGATCTCAACCTCCCCCCTACTCCCGACGACGAGAACTTTCCCGATACTGCTCTCTGCCTCTAAATACTTCGGAGACGAGATGAGTGGAAGAAAGAGAAGATAAAAAAAAAATTGGTTCTTTTCTTCCCCTTCTTGTTTTTCCTTTTTTTTTCCTTTTTCTTTTTATTGAAATCCCGGGCTTTGTTGTACTAGGATTTGGGGTGAATGGAAGGATGATGATGTGAGGATAGATTGTAATCAGTTATCTAATCTCTGGTGCTGTTTCACTCTTTTTCCCCCCCTTTTTATTGTACAAATAACATATCTATCTTATTTATCAAATGGGGAAGAAAGCTAAAGCTATAAGATCTACTAGTTTTCCTAAAGTTTTTGGATCTCAGTAATTCATTTGTAGGTGAGATATCTCTATTCTCATTAGTTAACATCCATTGTCATGTTTACAAATTTTTGGAAGTGGTTTACTAGATCTAGTTTTCCATATGCTTCTTATCCAAGCTAGTTGTGATCTTTGGTAGTACCGTATTCTTTTTTAGTGGTAGAGCAAAATAATACAAGGTTGATGATTTAATTGAAATGTGGATCAGGGCCATGAAAACAAAAGATGAGCTAGTATTCTTTCACCTAGATTTCCATTTTTATCAGGTGCATGTTTCGCAGCTTTATTGCTTTTGGATCTATCCTTACCAGCGTTAATATTTTTTTTTTCATGTTGTATGTAATAGGGAATCCTATTGTAACTACTTGCAGGAACAGTGATTAATTAAGATCTGGAGTTGTGCTTATTAACTTTGTCATAGATGCTTTTGATTTTAATTGAGCAATCTTTGTTAATGCACTTCTCTTAGCCTGGATTATATTTCCAAAGTGTAGATTTTCTTCCTGAGGTACTTTCAATTTGTTCATCTTTTTAACTTGCCTATTGGATTTAAATAGATCTATGGATTTTTTGGTTTTAGGCTTAATATCTTCAGTCTTAGTCTTTGTTGTAAAAACGTTTAATCAGGTCAGCTTCTTTTTGCTCTTCTTTTGATCTTTTTAACTTTAAGCTCAGAGTTTTCTTTCTTTTCCCTCATTGGTAGGGAATTAGCTTTTGTAGTTTACAAAGATGTACTTTGTTGACCCCTTAAAGAGAGGGCTTTGTTTGCAATATGCCTGCTAGTGCCTTCTGGACTGGAGACTACAAAATACAGATGTGGATGTTATCAAACTAAACATCTATTGCAGCGAGTTTGAACTATGGACACTTTAATTTTTCCAGCTTTACAATTGCAAGAATGGAGATTATTGTTAGCCTTATCTGTGGGAAGATTCTCTATGCCTTATTTCAAAAGATTCTTGTCACTTACATCCCACTTGCCCTATTGGTTTTATCGATTTTATAGGTTGAGTATTCTGTGGTGTGTATAGTATGATATGAATCTATATATCCTCTTAACTACTCATCGCTAATTGGGGCACCAAAAAATTTACAGATTGTGACAAATAGATGGCTATTTTACATCATTATACTCCTTTAACTTCATTATGATATGGTCTTTTATGCTATCTTTTGATTGGATCTTTAGATCACTGATGGATACTTTGTTTTCTTTATTTTGAAATGCAATTGTTGATGCACTTGCATTTATGCAAGGTTGTTAACTTCTAAGGGACTGTCTCCTTTTGAAATACAATTGCCGATGCACTTACATCTATGCAAGATTGTTAACTTCTATATCCAAAGCTTCTTGTTTTGTTCTAGTAGTTGCATCTTTACCATCTTCTATCATATATTATGCTTTCCATTTGATTAACAATATTCAAGACAGCTTCTTGTGATGCTGTAAATTATCATTATTAAAATTTAAAATGAGGTTATGCACTTTACCTTTCTTAGATGTTATTATAAGGGCCCAATATTGCAATGAAGATAGTACCTATATTGTATCTGTATACTGCAGCATGATAGATTTTTCATTCACCTTGTTCAAATGTTCAAACAACTATTCATGAGGGAAATTATTCTTTTTGCTTAAAGTTGATTGTTTCAGTTTGATTTCACCTTGTTCCATTTGGCCCTTTGATAAATATCAAATTCAGATAGCTAATGGGTCAACAAATAAGTGAAACACGCCCCTTTGTTACAACAAGTTTTCTGGGTCTGGAAGAGTGTTCATGGGGTTGCCTTTTGCAACTTCTTACACTAGAGCTCCTGTGGTTCCAATTTTTATATGGCCCTTGACCTTGATATAATTAGTTCTTATTGTTACATTTCTATAGAAAAGTTACTCTTGTTTACTATGTACATACATTTTTCTGGCCTGTAATTTATTGAAATTACTTGCAATGATGGTCTAGTATTTCTTTTAGCCAAGTTATGCAGTTACTTCATTCAATATTTTGTCCTGTGACCTCTCTATCTAACTTGATGTTTCTAAGGCTTATTGGACAGCCCTGCTGTAATGGGGTAATAATATTCCTGGCAGTTTGGGGTGGTAGAAAAGGTTCTCTTGTAGTAGTAAGATGGATGGTGGTCTATTTGGCTACTGCCAAGTAGTGATGCATGACCTAATTGTTTTTCCTTTCTTTGTTTCTTTCCGATGCAGTCTAAAATATTTTATTGGAGAATAATCCAAAAAAAATGCCTGGCTTTCTGACCTTCCATTTGGGACATTTGCACTAAAAAATTCTCAAAATTATTTAGATAATAGTTAAATTTTTTGGGGGCCAAGATTGAGCTCTTCAAAGTTGAGTGCGAATATTTTCTATATCAAGTGCACAACTTTTTATAATGAGTAAGTGCAATGTATATAAAAATTAAAAAGATATCCATAAAAGTTTAACGTTATTATTTTGAAATTTTGAGGGGTATTGTTTGGTGCAAATACTCTCTCTCTCTCTCTCTCTCTCTCTCTCTCTCTCTATCTCTAACCTTCTCTTTTCCCTTTATGCTTTTGAGTTATTTCCACTGGTGTTGTCACTCTGGCTGTGAAGTTCTATGTGGTGAGGCTAAAAGCGTAATGCACACAAAAACGAGCAGGCACTAATAGGCTATAATAATAATAATAATAATTTTAATCACGTACTCAATTGGATAAAGTGTTTCATGCTGACCATTTGAACAAGCTTTGTTAGCTTTGGTGAATCATACATTAAGATAAATAAAATATGACATTAAGATCAGTATAACACTCAATCCAATAGGAATACAGGCACAAATGGGCTTAAATTTTAGCAGCTCTACCACAGGCGACCCACAAAGAGCAGTGCCGAGGAAAGGGACAAGCTGATAAAGCTCCAAATGCCGAACTGATAAATATGTCATATATGATATCCTAAGTATCAGTAACATTGACAAAAGCATTATAAAAGACAAACATCTTTTAATCGATAAGTGTTTGTAGCACATTAACCGTTTTGATAATATGCTTTGATGGGAAACACCGCATAAATTGATGAGCTAGTGCTCAGGAGCGGTAGGGAGCATTGCTCGCATTTTCCCTTTCTTTAGCTAGGAGAGGAGAGGTTCTTCACCTCTTGTAGGTTTCTCCTTTTTCCGGTCTCTAACTATCTTATTTTTCTTTTGTCTCGTTTGAGCTCTGTTCGTGCCTCTTTATCAGTCTAACGTGGTGTGTAGTGGGGTGGATGGGACTCCCCCCATTCCGACTTATGCTCATGCCTTTTTCCTCTTTGTTGTTTTCGGCCACACAGGTAGAGTTTTGGAGAGAGTTAGATTTAGGAGGGATAACATGATGTTTTGTTCATCCTTGTCTGGTGAAGATTTTATGCCCACTAAGGCTTCCTATTACTTTCCTTTCCTATCTTGTCTCCGAACTTGTTATTTATTTTAGGGTTTAGGATTTAAAGTTTAGAGTTTAGCATTGTCTCCGAGCTGGCTTAGTTTACTTCTGGTGATTGTTGACGGTGATTTCTAATGTAAATCACTGCAAATTCTTCTTGGTGTTTACAGGGGCCTAAGTCTATAGTAGTTGTGACGGAGTGATTGGAAGCTAACCCTTTTGTGCTAGTATTACTATTTGGGCTATATATTTTGTTATTCTATTATGTGCCATTTGTGCTTGTTGTATTGTAGTTATCTACCAAGTTATGGGGCTTATTTCAATGGCTATTGTCTTATCTCCCTTTTTTTATTGTGTATCACACTAATAGTTATGGTAGAACTGTATTGGAGTTATTAAGCTTATGGATTTTTTTTCTTTAAAAAAAACTTTGAGAATGAATTTAATAAAATTTCACAAAGTCAATTAAATTACAAGTATTATTCTCCATTTCAACTTAGGATAAAATCAACGATCATTAAATGACAATTGTAGATGGGGACAATTGTACTCTTGAAGCTACATTGCTTTTTTTTTTGTTGTTGTTAAAGTTAAGAATGCATTAATAAAAAGGAAAAACAAGGCGCCCAAAATTACACAATAGTACCTTGCACATGTAAAGTGTCGGAAGCATCGCTACACAAAATAGAGGTTAGCTCAGACATCTCTAAGCCTTCCTAACAAAAAGAAGAAGAAGTCTTCCTAGCCAAGCAGTTAGCAGCTCAGTTTGATTCCCAAAAATTATGAGATATCTCAATTTTGTTGAAGTTGCCGAGAAGATGATGAATATCCACGAAGATATTCCTTAAGAGTTTTTTTGCCCTTATTAAATTTAAGGGCATAAACAAGCTGGATTGAGTCAAATTCCACCGTTAGGTTTTGGATTGAAAGTCCTTTAGCCTGCTCGAGAGTTTTATGGAGCACCCAGGCTTTCGCAAATAATGTCGTACCACATTGGACTGGGCATCACCTGCTAGCAAAATATCAGAGTCAGCATCCCTAAAAAGCCAGCCTCCTCCTGATTAGTAGCCCGATCAAATGACCCGTCACAGTTTAATTTAATCCAATTGTGTTGGGGCGGAGACCACCCAATAAGGAGAAGAGAAATATGGTTTTCTTGAATACTTTCCATGGAAGGTTTAAAGTAGTCCATAGTCATGGTGACTATATTCTACCAGCAAGCATACGATGTAATCGGAGGAGGATCAAAATTAACACAATTACAGTTTTTCCATAATTGCCAAAATGAATTAGCAATGACAGAAAGAATAAAATTCCTTTGCTGCTTAGGGAGATTCTTACCCTCCCTAAGCCACTCGTCACCCAACCAGTTATCGTTAAAACCAAATTGGATCCCAAAATTAGTCATATTGAAATCCCAGATTTGCTTCGCAAATTCACAATCTAAAAAGATATAAGGAGCAGTCTCAATATCCAGAGAGCAAATGTTACATAAGGGAGAAATGGGCATATTCTGGCAAAGGAACCTAGCTTTAGTTGGTAAGCGATTCCACATGAGTTTCCAGAGAAAGGTATGAATATGAGAGCAATAGGCAATTTCCAGATAACAGCTCACTTAGGATTTTCATCACTATTAGTGCAAGTGTGATTCATGTGTAAGGTATATGTATTTTTAACAATAGCCAGACCCTCAGGGTCATCAGCCCAAATCCAAGTATCCTTGTTGGGATATCGGGGAAGATGCATTTGCCTAATAGGATCCTATAAGATAGGGCTAAACCAAAGTCGGGTCCTTTTGGTATGCCAATTACCCCTATGAATTAATCTGGCCACCTTCTTGGTCCCAAAACTTACATCAGCTACATCACTTTCTAAATAAATCTGATAAATTTATTAATTACCAATTAAACTCTCATCGTCTAATAAAATCATATTTTATTACTTCATTATAAAAAATAATTATTGTGTTGAATAAATTTATGCAAGAATTTATGTTTAGTTACTAAAATGTAAATAATTATATTAATTCTAAATGCTACCAATTGTTTCTACAAAATCCAAATTGAACTGCTAATCCAAATAAAAAGGAAAACAACTACATAAATGAGGAAATTAATAGAAGAGTAACTCAGATGGGAGGAGTCAAAGCAACATATTACTTGCACCCTTGAATATTTTATTTATATTTTCTTCTCTCAAAAATTAAAAAATAAACAACTTAATAATATTACTCCATCGAGTTACTCTTTTCAGGATATAATGTATGGACCAGCAGTGAATTTGAAAAACAAAATTAAGTCTCAACCTTGGATTTAAATTCTTTAATCACTTTAATTAAGGTCATTTTCATAACTTTCCTTTCCTTTTCTTTTCTTTTCTTAAATATATATTTAAAGCAAAAGAAGAATCTTATTCTTCTGTAAAGAAATAAATGCCACGCAATAAATTTAAAGAAAAAAAAAAGGGTGAACAAGGTAAAAGAATTCGAATTTATCCGATAACCTAGAACTTATCCTAATATCTCATCCTATCCATAAAGAAACACAAAGAAAAGGGAACATTAGCAAGACATTGACTAGGAAAAATAATGAGAGGAAACTTATCAAAAGCACCTATATTTTAGTTTCATTACTATACCTTAACATTATAAGTAGTTATCACAATTTTCTTTTAATGCATGAAAACATCTATATAGATAAGTTAAATTAATTATAAATATAAAATGGATCTTAGTGCCTTAAATAAGTTTCTTAGAATTGAAGTATAAATAAAAAGGAAACTAGATTTTAAAGTCCAATGAAGAGTAGTTTAGGTAATATATAGGTTTAATTACACTTTCGCTTCTTTATTATTTGACCTAGAATTATTTTGTTTTCTTGTACTATAAAAATATATAAACACACTCTTAGATTTTTAGAAGCTACAACTAAACCAATTTGTTAGCATTCTATAAATTAAAAGTCTCATGATAAGTTATTTTTAAATAGACTAAATTATTGTCGCAAAAATTAAATAAATAATTCTTAGAAAATTGTCTTCATCTCCTTTCTTAAATTGAACTAAAAAGTTCTTCCCCTCTTCTTTCCCTCAAGTTTTAAACTTCTCCTGGTATCTAATAGGGGAATGTAGCAATATCAAATCGGCGTCACTAGAAGATTTATTTTTGTTGTTATGGATTAAGAGTTGTTACTAAAATCTCCGATTAGTATTGTTTAAGAGTAGATAAGTAATTTTAATTTATCACATAGGCTTAATTACATTTTGCCTTCCTAAATTTTGACACAGTATCACTCGCATCCTTATATTATAAAATCGTATAAATGCTCTTTAGATTTTTGAAAAGCTACAACTAGATTCGTATGTTAGCTTTCACCGAGTTAAAAGTACAATAAATTATTTTTAGATAGACTAAATTACTCTCACAGAGGTTAAAAAGATAATTCCTAGGTTAGTTTGCACGATCTCCTTCCTTAAAACTAAATTAAAAAAAGGCCTTACCCTTTTCTTTCCCAAGCCATTTTCTTCTTAAGCTTTAATAAAGTTCTTCGTTCTATCTCTCCATCCCATCTTTCCCCATGTGACTTCTGGTAAGAGTAGTAATAACACCAAATCGCCCTCATTTGAATGTGTTGTGCCATTGAATTAATAATTGTTGTTAGGATCTCCGATCAATGCGATCTAAAGATAAATAAGTAATTTTAATTTATCATCTAATAAAACTAAATATTTTCTCTAACTATAGTGGGATTGAAATGTAAGTTAAGAGTATATGTTAATAATGTCTCAATGGTTGTAGGTTTTTAAAAAGTTTAGGGAAATATTTGTATGCTTTTAAAGGTATAATTAAGCCTAAGGCTGTATATGTACGCTTTTATAGTACAGAGTGGGCGAAGTGATACTGAGTCAAAGTACAGGGAGATAAAGTTTAATTAATCATATTCCTTATTTCGTAGATTGCCATTAGGATTAAGATATTCAAGGTGTTTTTGACTCGATAAGAGCAAAATATAGGCGTCGGATAATAAAAATAAAATGTGTAGTGTTTTTAATAAGAAAATTTTACAAATCAGACGTTACATTTTATCTATTTTGTGATTCACACCTTATCTTTGAAGATTTTGTAATTTAACCTCACAATTTTTAGATAATTTTTATTTAACACCCTAACGTTAGTGTGATTAATTATTATTAATCAAATTACTAAAATACTCTCACCTCTCTACCCCTCTATTATCTTCTTTTATCTTCCTCCCAACCACTTCTTTCTTCGGTCGTGGCTGCGACCGCCTCCCCTCCTCCTCCTTTTCTAATCCTATGGAAAGATGAGAGAGAATGCGAAGATAAAGAGACAGGGTCATTTGAGTATTTTATAAAGTATGTAGTATATTATAATAGAATATTTTTTTACTGGTACCATCCATGTTAACTCAATACGTTAAATGAAAATTATAGGAAAAATGAAAGGTGAAAGTTATAAAATTTTCAAAATAAAATATAGGGTGCGAATTTATAAATTCTCTTATAATAAACTAAAAATAATTATTCTAAACGAGAACAAGTTATCCAAAGATGAACGTAAGCAAAATTGCCAGTTGGCATGCATCATGGCATGAACGTTTGAGCTGTTACCATTTTATCTAAAATAAACATATAACCAAATCTATTGACACTCTGTACGTAACTTAATTATCCCCCTAAATAGTATCAAGACACGCCATTTCTTGTTCTCTTCTTCTTCTTCTTCTTCCTCGCCCTTCCAATTGAGCAAAGGCTCTTCTCCTTCCTCTTCTTCTTCTTCTCAATCTCCATGGCTGTGAGTATAGTCCTATTTTACCTTCTATTCTTCCTTCTCGATTACTTTCTCTTGATATAATGTTGATATGGGTTGTAGCAATCCCTTTATTTGTGTAACCATGTATGATTTTCTTTTCGTATAACTCACTGGCTTCTGTTCCTCATTTTTGTGGAAATTAATCTTAATCAGAATTGCTTGTGATTGTTAGGAGTATTAATTATGTTCGCCCCCACTTTAATTCATATTGGGGGAGAAGAGCATAAGATCCATCTGTGCTCCAACTCTCATTCTTACCTTGCTGCCAAGCTTCCATATTCTAAAGGGAAATTCTTATAAAAACATCTATATTTTAATGATTTTGTTACTAATATCCTGTCATCTGAGCTATTTGAAATCTGAACTCCTTTTGTTTTTAAATAATTTTCATATAACACCTTATTGTTAATTTGACTAACTGTCCTGGTTTATTTAACTCTATAAATGAAGTTACTAAATTATCTAAGCCTACACTAACCATAATTTCTGAAAAAGTGTTATTAAAGAAGTTTAAATTGTATAATCGTGTATTAGAAAAGGGCTTTTTAGAAGTCAAAGGAGAAAAAGGAAATACTTGACTATTTTAAGAGTTAATCTTAGTATCCCTAAGAGACTATTTCTATTCTAATACTATTTTGTTAGGTTTAGTTTAAGTCTATTTAGGGTGTCATATAAAAGTTATATGAGAAAAAAAAGGAGCTGTCCGATTACAAATAGCTTGAAGATAGGATGTTGATCACCAAATAAGTATATAAGGTTTATTATAAATCACTTACTTTGAATGCAGATTGAGAATGTATTTGGTTTTCTAATTCTTTTTCCCTTCAATAATCATAATCCAGAATCTTGATGATGAGTTTGTAGTGAATTCTGGGAGTCTATTTTTCCTAGAAACTATCTGTGTTCAGATGCCACCATGATGTTCTTCTTCTATCAAATATGAAGATGAATAAAAGGAACCAAATGCCAAGCAATCAATATGAGGAATACTTCATCAAAGATACTATAGACTTGTGCATGAATGCATCCCTCAAACACACCCCAACCTTATGAATGCATGCATGCATCAAAGAAACTTCTCCTTGTCCAGTATTTATATTATAAGATGATGGAGAATTCCAGCTTAATTCCCACTTGACTATATGTTCAAAATGTTCTTATTATTCTTTCTTTCTTTCTTCCTTGCATAATATGATTAAAAAAAAAAAAAAGCAACGTGCACACGTGCCAAAGTTTGGGAACTGGGATAGCGAAAACACCAGATTTACTGTCGTCTTTGATCAGATACGAGACAGTAGAAGCACTGGATCAAATGCTGCAACTCCTACTTACCCTAAAGCAAACCAAAACTCTTTCACAGAAGCAAAGTTGTCCGAGAAAGAACACAACTATGTCTCTGATGATCAGGATGCAGCCAAAGAATACGGCAAACAAAATGTCAGGAGAAGCAGTGATCCTCCTGGACACAAGGAACGTTACGTATCGAATAATTCTAACTCAAGAAGAACAAATGGGGATCAGAAGAGAGGTATGAATAATAACAAGGACAGTATCTACAACTCTGATCACCCTTCTGTGAAGTACCAATACCATCAAGATGCTAGAAAAGATTCATCTGCAAGTAGTTCAGGCCTCTCGGCATCAAAAATCGCGGTAAGTGGAAGTATTTGCCACAAGTAAAGTTATTACTGATTCGATTCGTTAGGCGAGTTAATTATATATAACATTGTTTGTTGCAGCCTCACACAAGAGTTGCTTCTGTGCCAAAATTTGGTGTCTGGGATGAGACGAATCCACAATCAGGTGAAGGATACACAGCCACATTTGAGAGAATTAAGAAGGAGAAGGTGGCTGCTGCAACTAAACTGTCAAATATTCCTGTGGAGAAAGTATGCCTGACAGCGAAAGAAATACCTCACAGGCACACCTCTTTCATGGACAAGGTTAGCAATACAAGCCAGGAATACTAATTATATGAGCTAATATCTCTAATCATATACAAATAGTTAGTTCTAGACATTTTGAGCGTTTCTTCACTGCCGTAGAGTTAATTCTTTATCAATTAGTTTGATGAAAATCTAACGGTTAAGATCTTTAAGGGTATAATAGGAATGAAAGATATTACAGCTTCAGTAAGTAATTTTTTTAGATATATAATTTTACACATTAGTTTTTGACAATTATATTATATTAATATTTTATCAAGTAAAAGATATATATATCATTAATATATATTAAAACAAGGGTGTTGATGCCTTTTATAATTAATTTGATGAAAATTTAATTACATTTTATCTTTTTAATTATTTTTTATTATTTACATATATTTCCCATTAGTTTAAGATTGATTTAAATTAGATTTTAATAGATAGAGATAGAGAACTATATTTAAGTTTAAGGTTATCTCCAAATAATCAAATTTAAATTATTTAATATTAAATGATATCTCCTATAAATAAGATATAATTATATTTAAAAGAGAAATCTTAACAGAAAAAAAACGTGTTGAGGGCTTCTTCCATTCCGTAAAATTAATTGTTTATCAATCAGTTTGATGAAGATCTTTAAGGGTACAATAAGAAAATCGGAAAGTTAGGCACACACAGTTAAATCTTCTTAACTAATGTTTTTTTTTCTTACATAATGTGGTTTTGAAAACCCAGGTATAAAAATTGGCTATTATAACCGTTGGATTAAGATTATAACTTTTAAAGTTGTATCCAAGTATTTGCCAAATATTTTGGGAACAAACATGAGAAAACATGTATACTTACATAATTCAGTTGTCAATCCTAGAATGCACTTACCTGGAAACAAAATAGCACATAGATGTATGTTTAAAATAAACTGTGATGAAAATATTATTCATTGTTTCTTGTCTTCTTTGTTGAATAATTCTCACACCATCTTTTCCTAGCATTGCTTCAGATTCGGAATTGTCTATTTCCAAGAGTCCGAGAATGATCATGGAGACAAAACAGTCTGCGTAATGGAGAATTTCCAGTACTTATCTAAGCCTTATCTCTTTTATTATTATTGCCATGTAAAAGAAAATTCCACTCTTGATTTTAGGTTCATTCATGCAATTGGAAGGTTTTCTATTCTTCGTTAGGATGTATTATTTCGTAGAGTTAATCTGTATGTAATTAATATTGTTCTTTTACTATTGTAGACTTATTTGTGAAACAAATACACATATTTATGAATGTATCTTTACACCCTCTATAGAAATAGAGAAGAGAGCAGAAGAGAAAATTGAGAGAGAAAATAATTTTCTCTTTTTTGAATTAAAATTTCAGGAGAGAAAGAGAGAAAAATGAAGAGAAAAAGGGGGGAAAAGAGAGAAAAGAATATAATAGAAAAGAAATGAAATGAAAACATACTCTTTTTATATTTTCGCCTCTATTCTATTATACTATTCAATTAATCTTTTGAGAGTTGATTTACAAATTTAGAGGAGAATAATTAAATCTTAGATAGTATAGTTTGTGCTAGATATTATAATCTTTGAATATTATAACTTGTTTATGTTACTTGTACTTATTTTAAACAGTAATCTTATGAATATTATTACTTGTGTTAGTTTATATATTAGATAAATGGTATAATAATAAATACATTATTTTATGTTCTTAAACCAAAGATGAGTAAACTTATTTTTCTCTTTTTTTTTATCTCTGGCGATTAGATACAAATCAAATTAAGCAGAATTATTTTCTCTTCTATTCTCTCATTTTCTTTTCTCTTCATTATTTTTTAGATCCAAACAGAATATTAAATTATTAGATTTTTGGGGTGTATACACACAGATATGAAATTTAGGACATAAATAAGAAACTTTGGAAGGGTATACTAGTAAAAAGAAATCATAGTTTTTATTTGATTTCTTAACATTAGAAAACTAAAACATCCTCCAAATTAAGACCACCAGATGATTTCCTAATTTATTTTCTTGTTCCCTTTTGTAATACAAAGTCTATTACTTGGCAATTTTTCAAGTAGACTTGAGAGACACTTCTTCCTCTTCTCAAATTCAAACTGTTCAAAAGCTTTCAGTCAATGGCCAACTGCTTCAGTTGTCTTCATCTTCTACTAAAGTCGTTTATCTAATGCTGACCCAATTCCAAGTAATGCCATCTCTTTGACCATTGAATGGTTCTTTCCATTCATCAGTCTCAATCTCACACACTGCCTATGAAATTACCTCATATATTAAACAATCATATCCCCCATTAACCCCTCTATTAGTTATTTAATTATTATCAAGATTGGAATTTTGAATAGGTCAAAAGAGAAAATATATGGTGTGGATTAACCATACTCCTTAATAAGTAAAAGTTTAAGTGTTGAGACTATTGATCAGGAAGTCAGTCAACTGTTTGCAGTTATTGGAAGTGAGTTAAAAGAAGACAAGGACTAATGAGGCCAAACCTTATTGATAGCCTTAGCTATTCATCAACAAGTAAAAAGATACCATCATACAAGGTGAATATCTAGGTAATTTACAGCTTACCTTTATGTAGTTTCACTCAATTTCAACTTACTGTTATCTGCTTTAAATTTAAATTCAAGCATTTAACTCTTATCTAACTCACACTAACTTATAAGTAATAGATTTTTCATTCAAAATAAATGGCATAAATACTGAAATCAAAGCTAATATCATCCTCAAATTATTATAAAAGTAATTAAGACTTTTTTAAATCAATTATTAATTAAAATTGTTAAACAGATAAACTATAACTTTCAGTTAAATCGTTAGGATAGTACTCAATTAATTAAAGAGTCTAGTATATAAGAGTTTTTTAGTTCAAATTTCACTGACATAGATATTTAGTGTCATATTATTAAACTATCATTTAAAAAACATATTACAGTAAATATGTAAAGTAAATTTAAAAAATTATGACCTATCTTGAAGATGCCAACATGGACAGCCTGGAATCTAGGAAAAGTTTGAGCAGATGAGTCATCTCTCTCTCTCTCTCTCTCTCTCTCTCTGGCTCTCTGTGTCTTCTGGGAATTCCAAGAAAGACCAGCACCAATGTTTTCTGGGCTTAGTGCTTAACGCTGCTGTGCTCAGAGCTTTCAAACATCTCCTTCTCCTTTTCATCCTTTTGGCCTCTTTCTTCTACCAAAGAGACAGTACTGAATACTGAATAGGCTTCAGGTTCCACTTGGCTACTGGTTACAAGAAAGTGATATAAATAAATATTTTAAAGGGAAAGAGAAAAAGAGAAGAGAAGAAGAAGAAGAAGAAGAAGAAGAATAGAAGGCAATAATGGAGGGGAATTTATGCCATGGTTGGTCATAAAAAAGCTGGGTTTTTTCTCCTCTCTGGCTCCAGTGGTTGCATGCTCATGCATCCATTTATGTTGGCTAATCAATGTCATAGCATTTAGTTTAGTAGGTAACAAGCTTTGATCACAGATGAGCAGAAGATAAAACTCCTTTTTCTTTCCCATGAATACCTTAGTTACATAACTAGCAGTTAAATTTGTATTTATTTAACAATAAGAAGAAATTATATATATATATTATCTCTGTATGTGAATATTCGTTCGATTTGAGCTTCTCCAGATGAGCTCAGCCACTTATTATACTAATTTAGTTATGCTTATTTTTTAAAAAGACTTTTATCAATTGAAGTTATTATAGTATTTAGTAGTGTAATTATTACACTTATAATTACATATTGCAGTAAATAATCCAAATACTCTTTATAAATAGAATGATGGGAAGAGGAGAAGAAAAGAAATAATTATTATAATTATTACTAAAAACTAGTATTGAGATAAATAATTATTTTAGTTATATATTAGCATAAAAAGATTCATACTTTCTAGTGAACGAAAATAATTCAGATTTAAAAATATAGCCATACAAGAACAGCAGTTGGTTTTAAAGAAATTAATCAACAGAGAGCATTTAATTGCATTAATTAGCATAGTAAATGCTAACTTGAAGACATAAACGACGCCAGTACAAGATATTAATATGCTGAAATTTGAAAAGGTGTGACAAATTTCTCAATTCAAAAGAATTAGATAAAAAAGGAGAAAAAGGCAGCCATTCAATTAAACAAAAGAACTTCTTTTTCCTTTCAATACCTTTTTACAAGGAGCAAAAGCTCTTTCAGGTTGATGAGGATGACTTGATTTCTAATTGCAACCAAGATAAATACTAAAATTTAGCAATAGAAATTTGCTACAATATTAGTGTTGCTACCAGATTGAAAGGGGAAAAGAAGAAGAAGAAGAAGAAGTAGATATCAAAACTTACCTTAATTAATTAATTAATTATCTTTTTATCACTTCCAAACTCCCCAAACCCTCTCCCCGATAAAACTTACAAGCTTCCTTACGGTGCTCTTATCCCCATCCTCATCCATACAACAATCGTCGTCGTCGTCGTCGTCGTCGTCATCGTAATCATCATCATCACCACCATCATCATCATCATCCGCTACATGCCCTCCATCCATCATCGAGAGCTCCTTCCCTTCCTCCTCCGCTTCCGCCTCCGCCTCCGCCCCCGCGGCTGACGATCTACTGCGCCGCCGTCGCCGACGCCTTCCGCCGCGCACCTCGTGGCGCCGCTCCTTCTCCTGAATCCCCTCCTCCACGGCGTCGATGATCTGGTGGATGACGTGGCGGTTCGGCGACGCGTCCCACCGCGACCAGAAGCTCTTGTAGCACGTGAAGCACGCGCACCCCAGCTCCGGCACGTGCGCCGCGTGCCTCCGCCGCCCTCGATAACCCCCGCCGCTGCCGGCGCCGCCGCACGAGAGGAGGTAGGACAGGACCTCCTGCTCCTCCGCCGTCAGCGCAGCCGCGAGCGCCATCACCGCCGCGGGAAGCATCGCCTGCGCCGATACAGGAGCCGGCGGGGTCGGGTGGATCCTCCTCCCCTTCCCGTTGTAGAGCTTTCTCATGTGTATGCTTCTGCGATTGCCCACCAAGTGTTTGAAGAAATAGTTAGGAGAGAAGAGGTGAGAAGGGGGGATTTGAAGGTCTGAGGACTAATGGCTGAGAAAGTACGCAGTCTTTAATCGAAGTCAGTGACGGTGACTTCACAGAGTTCAGTCTGTCGGACTTGAAATTCCATTGAGAAGTGTTTGGTATACTTTTTCATACTCGTATTTGAAAGGGTCAGAGAATACTCTCTGGAAAAGCTGTGAACGAACTGATAATCTTCGCTTTCTACATTTTGGCTATAATACATAGAAAAATTATGGATATAATAGGGGTAAAAATGTGATATTTAAAAAAGTGCTACTTACTATTTAAACTTAATGACCAATTATATTCATATATACCACATACTATGTCTTATTTATTGGCTACATTTATCATAACATCATAAAAGTCTTAAAAGTAATTTTCTAAACCTCAAAATCGTATCGTATAGATTGAGATTTCTAAGCGACGATGCCGGTAGATATGCGTCAAAAACATCAATTAAATATACAACTCTAATACCGTCATTTTCTTCTGAGTGTGCTCGAAGCTAATTGATACGTGGGATTGATGACTCGATATCTATTTAGTAGCTTATTAGTATGTCTAGTAAACCAACAACCGAGAGTGTTAACGATTGAGAATAGCTACGATGCATTTGGTTTAACCGTCGGTACATTTCGAGTGTTTCCAGAATTAAACTAAATAGTAATCCATTTTATAAAAGAAATTAAAGTGTTGTGGGTTAGCTTCTATATCTAGTGTCTGATTAAGGAACATGCTCTCTATTAATAAAGAAAAAAAAATTAAACTAAATGCTGACCAAGCGAAGCCCAAAAACTCGGATTTGGGCTTTTTTCCAGTTTAGTTGGGCCTAAATTAGATTGGGCTTCGACCAAGTTCTATCATGTCAGGTCCAAATCAGACCAAATTTAGCCCTGTGGGCCATCTCTCTGCCACTATAACCCCTAGTTGTTCAATCATTGAATATATCTGATGGGTCTATTCTTGAATGCCAAATCTTATCTTATCCTCTTTCTCTCGTAAAAAAAAAAGAAAGACTCACTCTATTCAGGAAATCAAAAGGATAATAATCAACACAAAATAATGTGCATCAAATTGGAGCCCATAAGATATAAATGGGCCACCACCTTATTATTTGGGACTTACCATGTAGGCCCAGCTGAAATTAAACTCATTAATTACTCTAAAAATTTAAATTGTTAAAGATGATGGTCCAATCGAACCCATCTACACGAGATTAGTTCGGAGGGAATCCTAATTCAATTGAAACATTGTAAACAAACTGTCTATTTTGAAAATTAAACTCTCGAACGGAGGTAATATTATTATTGAGCATTATTCCTTCGACGTTAAGTAGACATCAATGTTTTATAACATTCTAGTTTCCCTACACGGCGGTGTGCCATCCATATCTTAATGGAGCATTAACTATACAAAAGAAAGAAAGAAAAGAGCCCGGTTGGCTCTTCAAATGAAAATTTTGAACCTATTCCACAACCTACTTGAAATAAGACAAAGTTTTAATGCTTCGCATTAAAGAATACCTTAATAAATGAGTGTTCAATTTGGTTAGTAATATACCTCGGTGACTTAGGTCACCATTGATTAAAACCTACCAAAGCGGTCCAGGGTTTGATATCTTTAGTAAAAGTTAAAATATACTTTTAGTAGATTTTTCATTTCAGTGCTGTGTGTGTGTGTATATATTTATATGTATGCATATATAATTTGAGTCTGATATAGTTTTATTTTTTGAAAAAGATTTGCTGAGTTATTCGACTTATATATTAAGAAGAGATAATATATTTGTCTAACCTATAATTAGCATATATGTTCATAATCTATCTATAAAAAAAAATGTTAGTGAGTGGCAAATGTTTTTACTATGTACTTTTAGAAAGTGAAAGCTTTTTGCTCTCTATTATATATAGTCTCCTTAAATTATGAACTCCTGGACCACTCCAAAAACTTAAGATCTAGTAGAAAAAAGAAGAAGAAAAAGAACATACACAAGGACAACATATTGTGAAAGTATAGATGCACAAAATTGACAAGAAGCTTTTTCTTCTCAAAAATATAAAGCATAGTAAAATGAAAAGTTACAACAACTTAATTCTGATGGGATTTATGTGCAAACATGAGATCGTTTGCCTTTATTCCTAACATGAACGAGGCCTAAGGAAAAAAGAAAAAGAAAAAGAAACCCCTTATATGTAAATGCAATAACTTTCATACTCCTTTCAAATTGCCTTTTTTTAATCCAAAAGTTGTAATCTCAAGTTTTGAGGGCTATGTTTCATTCATTCCTCCATGCAGTGGAGTTCACTATTCTTTGATCACAGGCTCTAGCTAATTTTTGGAACTGTTGCTGGTATACTTGCATTTTTACTAGTCCAATACTTCTGGGTCTCTTGTTTCTAGTTGATGGTTAAGTTTTAGTTTGTCTTAATTTCCTAATCCAAATTATCGGTGCTTTATAATAGTCCAAACTTCAACCAACACTTGAGCATGCATTCATTGACAAGAAACAGAAATTATGATCCTCCAATTATATATATTAATTAACTTCTAGAAGCCAGGTTTATAGTTTTGATACATGTGACAGGAGGATTCGTCCTCAGAACCTAATAGCTGCTTTAACACAGTCAAAAGAGGATTAGTACAACAGTATTACATCCGTATATGTACTGAAAGAAAGAATATATCAAAAAACACGCTTGATAGAGAGTTAATCATAAGAATATATACAGAGTGCTGTTCATAATTTGATCTGCAATGAGATGGTTCATTCTGTCAGTTGGGTGGATGGAGTCCCAGAATACAAACTCGTCAGCATCTGGGCATGTGAAGCTTTTCGCGTTGCAGAGGAAGCTCGTCTCAAACAGTCCAGTTCCACAGCACCCTGTCAATGAGTTCCTGAATTCTGGAACCCATTTATGCAAACATGTATTCACATAGTGTTTTGTTATGAAGAAAGAATTGGGAAAAATAAATAAATAAAAGAGGGTCTCATATAGACTTTGAAACCCTGACTGTGAACTCATCTAAAACTAAGGCATAGATAATCTTAAATTGAATTGGTAATTGGGTGGCATTTGAGTGAAAGACAAGGGTACTCCTATGATTTTATCTATAAATTAATTATCTAAAATAACACTTACATTTAGTATAACTCAAAATAACACGAAAATTACTTAAATATCTCTAAAAGCTAAAGACATTGATTGATCTGAGTGGTCATCTGATGTGCACATCGGACAACTCCAATTATGCTTGAATATGAATAGAATGTGTTATTAAATATGATGCGTTAGTGCTTACATCCAATGACAGGATATTAGAACGGAATCCAAAAAAAGCATCAGGTGGTTATATAGAAGAGAGGATAAAGCTAAGTATGAATTCTATTTAGGGTGTGCATGGAAAATAAAAACCATCTTCAATTCTTACCGTAAGACAACGGATTTTGGACGACGTCGGCGAAGAAGTCGTAGACATTCCCGTACACAATTTTGGCGCCTGGTAGCTCGCCATTAAGCCGACGCACCAACCGACGCAGCTTCACATTAAAATCTCTGGCCAAGGCGTTGTACTCCTCGTTGCAGAATCCCACCGCCTTGGAGTTCGTCAGCCTCGTCAACGGCAAGCACCCCATCGGAGGGAGGCTGGTCACGTCGATCTTCCGGCCGCCGAGGGCGTGGAGCTCTCGGAGGAAGCCCTCCGCGATGCCCAGCAGAAACTCCTCGTACTCCGGCACGGTGAACTGCGACGACCGGTCGCTGCGCGGCGAGTAGTAGTTCTCGATGAAGTCATTGGTGCCGATGCTTACGATGTACAACGCCTCGCTTAAGGTCTCCCTCGCTTTTGCCTCTCCTTGGTAGCTCTTTAGTCTCTCTCGGTACTCTTTGTAGTACTCCAGTTGCTGCCATATTGGTATCACAATCTGCAGCACACAGTCTGAACTGAATTAAAAATTATGCTGACACGTTGGCATCTGATATATGTATTTATTTATTTTACTTACAAAAATATCAGCGGTAGCATTGTCTAAGCCGGTTGACGCCGAGGCAAAACAGACGCCGGAAGCGAATTGCTCGATGCCGTAGTCAGGGTCAAGATATGCGGGGACGACAGAAGGGAGCCCGAAGGCCTTCGACAGGTAGTCGGTCGCAAGCCGGCCGTTAGAGAACCGGCCGGTCGGCTCCCCATTGTCGAAGTCGCAGCCGTATGGCCTGAAGTTGGCTTTCGCGGCGGTCAGAATGTAGTCGTTGTTGCCGGAGTCTACCGACGAGTCCCCGAAGACGACGATCGTCGGAACTTTAGCAGTTGCCTTAATAGTGTATAGTGATAATAATCCTAACAGGACTAGCCACAGCGAGTATCGCGATGACATGTTCATCTGCAGCTGTAGGCAAGCAAAGCGGTCGGAGGTAGGAGGGAAGGGGACATTAAAAAAAGTCTGCGTGATTGTTGTTAAATAGTTTTTTGTCCATGCTTCTTGTACATTTATTAGCAGCCTTAATTGGTTATTCTTGTTTTGGTGGGTTAACTACGCTCGAGAATCGTTCTTCTGGAGGCCCCGGAAGTTCCAACTACCAGCAACGCTCGTGATAGCAGCAGGCAACCCTCCGCCCAACTGAATTAGTGGCATTGACACAAATACATAAATGCCATCATCATCATCCATGCATATATATATATATAGATTCATTTTAATCTAGTTCTCTTTTGAGTAAATTTTTATATTTTTCACTTGATTGACTGTGGTCAATCTGCATTGAAGATTAAATTGATTTTAACTTTGACCCTTGCAGAGCTACTCAAACTATTTGCATTATTAAATCTGGCCATGCATAATTGAATTTGGTTAATTATGTGAAGTAAAATAACATGGAACGAAGAATAAATCTTTTACTTTTACTATTGTTTGGATTAATTTCGTCCTAATAACATTTAATGAAATAGAGAATATTTCGTTACTTTTGCATGCAGAAAACTGAAGTATCTAAAAGTTGTTATACAGTAACTAATAATTAATAAAACTAACCAAAGGATATTTTTGAGAAATTTTAAATAAAATATAGAATCCAATGATAAATATGCAGTCTATGAAAGGAAAATAAGGATTTGATAAAATTAAAAAAAATAAAACGAAATACAGGTCAGGGAAAGTACTCTTCTATTTTTTTTTACTATGTCGATTATTTAACTCTTGTCTTTTTGTACAGCTCATGCTTGGACGACAGGCTGTTTAAATAATTAAGATGGAGAGACTCGTTAGATATTATTATGAACAATAGTGATAGCAATCTTAAAATAAGTATAAATAAATCACCCCCATCATCCAAGGATGTTGTAACTTCTTATATAAAATAAGACCAAAATAATCATCGAGAGTCTAAAATTAATCATATATATATATATATATAATTATCTCCAAGAAAAAGAAAAGAAAAGAAAGAAGAAGAGTAGACGGCCAACCTTACCGGTGGTGATCGGATCCGCTCACCCGTTTACTTTTTTAGCTTTTCGTTATCCAAGCAAAGGATAGATCTTCACTGCTGGCCAGCCGCTGACTCACCACCGATCAACCAACAAAAGAAGAAACGAAGAATTCGTGGTCGTCGTCGTCGTCGTCCTCCTCCTCCCAAATGGGAAGAGATCGAGTCGCCCTCTCCGTTGCTTTCATCCATCTCCTCTTCCTCGTTGGGAGGATCCACTGCTCCGGGGAGCAACTCCTCCGTCGTAGGCCGGCGCCATCCACCCCTGGACTCTGCGCTCAGCTCCTTCTCCCTTTGGGGTATCCCTGCTCCGAGCACACGGTACGAGATTTGATTCATTCGAGTGCCAATCCTCGATTCGTAGTTGGATGAGTTAACTTTCTTCTATTGGATTGATTTGGAAATTTACTCAATTCGGTCTCAATTATGATGTGAATAAGGGCTCAATCGAAACTATGTTTCCTATAGTTTGTCGATCGTATTTATCTGATAAAAAATTTGGCTAATTTTGTACGGTAACAAGATGAATTACGAGCATCATATGATATGCATTCATCTTCTACGAATATTGCATCCTTTAGTAATATTAGTAGCATATTCAGGTTGAAACGAAGGATGGATTCCTTTTATCTGTTCAACATATTCCTCACGGGAGAAATGCTTTGGGAGATCAACCTGGCCCTCCTGTTTTCCTTCAACATGGTCTTTTTCAGGTGCTCTTCCTTCCAATCTGTACTATTCTTGTTTTTTACTTCAGCTTATTCCCTGTTTGATAGATATCATTATTTTCTGCTTAATTTTAGATGTGTGAGACATTATAACCGACATGTTAGTATTTTCGACCAAGGATTAAAGCATCACCGGCACTTGGTGTGCCGCTGGTATGCCACTGTGCCAACATAGAGGTGTTTGGCATGGCCTGCATGCCTGGTGTAATACTCCAGGCTGTAGGAATTCTTCTGTACCATGTGACCTCATGCTGGCCGGTTTTATAAATAGATGCTTTAGACTAATCGACTGTATTTTGTCACAAGTTTTCATATATAGATATCTTGAATAATGGACAGGGAGGGGACACATGGTTCATTAATTCTGTCGAACAGTCTCTTGGATATATTCTTGCTGATAACGGTTTTGATGTTTGGATTGGGAATGTACGTGGTACACGCTGGAGTCATGGGCATACCACTTTATCTGTGCATGATAAGGTATACATCTGCTTAACCTTGATGGCCATATTTGTACTTTTACAAAAATGCATTTCCAGATCTTTTTCTATGCAGAAGTTTCCTATATTCTGGTTTTGTCTTTCATTCTTTTGGTGTAGTTATTATCTATTTACTCTGTTAGACAATGTTGATATATTTCAGAACTCTGCTTTAATTAGTGAATTTCCTAAATAAAAAGAATTTCCTCATTTAGCATTACAATTTATCTTGGATATTTCACAGGAGTTTTGGGATTGGAGTTGGCAGGAACTTGCTGAATATGACTTGCTGGCCATGATAAGCTATGTTTACTCAATAACACACTCCAAAATTTTATATGTAGGCCATTCACAGGTATAGCTAACTTTGAGCTTGACAGTACTATAGTTCCAAGAGTTACATAAATTTCTTAAATGAGGTTCAAACATTTTAATTCACAGGGAACTATAATGGGTTTGGCTGCTTTAACCATTCCGGAAATAAATGAAATGATTGATTCCGCTGCTCTTCTTTGCCCTATTTCATATTTAGATCATGTTAGTGCCCGCTTTGTTCTTCGAGCAGTTGGCTTGCATCTTGATCAGGTAACCACTAGTTTTGATAAGATGATTAAATTAACACTTTCAATGAGAAGTCTTACCTCTTACCCTATCGATTTTTTTGACAGATGCTTCTGACTATGGGCATTCGTGAGCTTAATTTTCGAAGGTCTGTGAAGCCTTTTCTTTTCTTTTTTAAAGTGCAATATTCTCTTTTCTTGAAATTCTTACTTCTCTGACTGAGCCAATATTTGTGTGTATATGCCAAATGTTTGTGAGGCAGTGATATGGGCATCCAGATTTTGGATACTGTATGCGAGGACGGAAATGTTGACTGCAGCAACTTGCTGTCCTCAATAACAGGTTTACCCAATTTGCATTTGTTCTTCTATGTCTTGTTTTATAGACACTTTCTTCTAGGCATTGATTTGCCATAATCTAGTATTTTCTCGTTAAAGAGTACATTAAATGCTTTTCAGGGGAAAATTGTTGCTTCAACATGTCTCGGGTAGACTATTATCTGGAATATGAACCTCATCCATCATCCACGAAGAACCTGCATCATCTTTTCCAGAGTATGCCTTCAAATATATTTTCTTACCTTCTTTTGAGAGAGTTCTGACACAAATACTTCAGGCGCAAAACTAGAAACATAAACTGTCTTTCAAGCATTCTCCTCTTGTCAGTCAGTGCATATGATAGTAATGATTGTTACTTGATGGTTTGAAGTTTCATCTGAAACTGAGGCACTTTGTGTTTCGGTCCCATCTGATCTGAAACTACTCCTGAAACTAGCATCCAACCAACCCTAATAACATTTTCTTTAAAGTATGCTTTTTAGTCCTAGGCTGGATTTAACTTGAATCCAACTTGTACCTTACTCAATATCAACCTCATTGTTTAAATGCTATTAGAATTTGTGCAATGCACTGAAAAAATAGGATAAATGAGAATATTTTTCAAAAAAAGTCCAAAACCAATACAACAAAAGTAGAACTGGAACTGATCGAAACGTTTCATTGTTTAGCTGAGCTGAAACTGAAACCGAAAACGAAACTTTGAACTATGGTTGCTTCTATCAAATAGATTATAATCATTTGATTGAGATCTATAAGATTCTTGGTTGTCTGTTTATTTTGGCAGTCTTATGCAAATTTTACTGGGGTAGCACTTCTGAAGAACAATGTTCCCAAATAACCTGTAAGAGTTAGAATTAAACATTCTCATACTGAGAGGAGAGAAACAAGGGATTTTAAGTTTAGAAAACAAAAGCAACCTCATCATATTGTTTTGACAGAGGTATGTTTGGCATAATGTTAAGATAGAATATAAATGGCCCTGGATATGACTGATATAGCAGGCTGATTGTTTTTCTATGAAATGTTGCAGTGTCAGAAAACCTCGGTGGCTCATGAGAGCTCATCTGGTTTCACATTCGGTCAGAACTTGCTTGTTTATGAAATGAGCTAAGCTTGAGCTCAAATTTTGTATGCTTGAGCTTATCTTGGCTCAATCAATCTGGCACAATAGGAACTTACATTGCAAATCCGCACTATTGATGAGCATGACAAAAACACCCAGAGGACGTGAATCTTTGGTAATGCTAATAACATTGAAAAGTTGGTTTTAATTTAGATGTTCTGTAAAACTGAGCATAAATATTCATAAATTCAACTTGGGCATCTCTGATATATGGATTATCTTCTTTCTTTGACTATAAAATTGACTATCGAGACAATTAATGCATAAGCAAGAAGATCTATACACATATTTGCTACTCCACCTGTATAATTGACAAATTATTTCCATGTACCTTATCATGATTTTTATGATTAGTGTCCTGCTCCAGCTATCATCTAAAATGTCCATTGATTCTTCGCAGTGATTAGAAAGGGCACCTTTGCCAAGTATGATTACGGGTGGTTGGGAAACCTAAAGCGGTATAACCAGCTGCATCCTACTGCATTTCCTCTGAACGAAATACCAGCGTCATTGCCACTGTGGATGGGCTATGGTGGGTCTGATGCATTAGCAGATGTAACGGATGTCCACCGTACTATCAAGGAGTTGAGTTCCGAACCGGAATTATTGTACATTGACAACTATGGACACCTCGACTTCATCATGAGTATGAAGGCCAAAGATGATGTATATGGCAGTTTGATTAAGTTCTTTAGATCAAGGCGTTTATCTAGTAGTTATTAGAAATGCTTAGCTGTATTTAGAACATTCAATCTGTACAGAGCAATCTCTCTCAACTATCTTATAACAGTTGAGAACATCCCAAGTCATATATAGTGTCAAATCCCTTGATCTTTGTACATATAATGGTCTTATATTCGTCCATTATTTGCAATAGATGCATGTAAACATACATAAGAAATATCTACATCATTTTAATTAGTACCTTGTGACGTGCAATCTATAAGAGGATTAATGATTTATATTGCCTCGTCTTAGAATTATTTCCAAGGATTTCAATGTAATTGGCTTGGAGCTTAAAAAGGAATAGAGTACTAGTTTATTTCTCTCCTCTGAAAAGTTTCTTATTTGCATGTACACCCTTCAAGCTATATTTTTTTAACCAGTCATAGGTTAAAAGCTTAGTAGTTTAACATACCCTAAACTAAAGATATATATATATATATGCAAATAAAAGAGCATTTCTTCCTTTTTTTTATAATTATCTTAGACAAATATAAGATTATAAAGGGGAATGCATGTTATATGAAAGAAAAGGCTTTTATATTAAAATAGTCAACAGATTGTGTCTGTTTTCCTTTATCAAAACTAGTGCTTCCAAACTATATTATCCAAATCATCACGTACCCTAGAAAAAAGAAAAGAAAAAGAGCATTCAAAGCATGCCCAGATAACCCACTTCCCAGTTGCAGTTCATATGCAACTTCCATTTCCTTCACGCATCCCTCCACTTAGATCAACTACAATAAACTAAAGGTGCAGGGTCAAAGCTGACGACAAACCAGTAGCCATGCATTCATCACCACCTTCTTATCTTTTTTGAGAATCTAGCTTCAATAAAATAGACTCCTATTTTAAGTTGTTTGATAAGCAGCAGATCCAAACTTGAATTAAATCTTGATTGGTCCACGATTTATAAAATTAGATCAAACATGTAACCAATTGGGCTCAAATTAACTCGAGCCAAACTTATTATTATTATTATTATTATTATTATTATTATTATTATTATTATTATTATTCTTTTTCCACAGCCATACTTACTTACTTACGTGTAACAGATTCATATTCCTCTCTCTCTCTCTCTTCAATTTTCCACTCCCTATGATCTAAAATTCAAACTCTAAAGTCTAAGTATTTCTTTAATTCTTCCAACTTCGGAGCAGCCTTTTCCATCCACGTGATTCAAATGAAAGAAATTTCTTCGCTTAATTCCTTCGGTCAAACTACCTAACTAACTATAAGTAAACACCTGAGAGCCATTATAAATGCACACACACCTTGCATTGCTTCTTTTGCATCACAAACTTAGAGCTTTAGCCATGGCTGCAAGATCCAAACCCTCTGCTGCTCTTCTCCTTCTCCTCCTCCTTCTCTTGGTGTTTGGCTTTCTCTTCTGTTCGATCGAAGCTAGGCCGCTGAACTCGGCACCGGAACGTGACAACGGCGATGGATGTGCGTTCTTCGACGACTTAGTTAGCGATCTAACTCTCGGATATATTAAGAATGGCCATGGATTCTTAGATCTCGGGACAGTGGCTGCTGTTAAGGACTCTGGTCCGAGCCCAGGTGCAGGGCATTAGAAGATAGTTGTTGTTAAGAGAGTAATTTCTGATGATTGAAGACTTTATTTGTAAAGACTCTATTTTTTTTTTCTTTTAATACTTGTTAGTTTGGTGTGTTTTGCTCTTCAAGAGCTGCTGTTGTTGAACGAATTAATTGATTTGTTATTCTGTGTTGTTTATTTACAGGAGAATTTTCTTGTTATTTTTATGTCAGAAAGTGATGGTATAATTAAAAATTTATAATTACTTCTCCAGTTAAATGCAGTCCAATTGGGTTGTTGTGTTAATTTAATAAATTTTAAATTAATAAACTCTGCACGCTAAACCAAAATTTTTAATATATATACTATAAATATATCAAATTATTTTTAAATAATTTACGTTCACGAGCACTCAAACTAGTGACATCTCGCCGCAAATGATCATTATAAATTTGGGATTAATTTTTTTAAATTTATTAATTCTAGCGAAAACTATATTAAAAGTATCAATCCTTGTAGAGAAATTCAAATTTTGTTTAGGACTGGTTGCATCTTTAATGTTCAAATGGGAAATCCTCTTCCTATCAAACCCATAATTAGGGGCGTAAACAAGTCAAGCATGATCGAGCCTGGCTCTAATCAAGCTTGGATTGAAATTAATTTTAAGCCTTTCTTTGTGATCAAGCTTGAATTGAAATAATTTCAATCCGAACTAATTTCGAACTTAAGCCAATTTTAAACTTAAACGAGCTGCTCAATTAGCAATTTCAAGCCTTATCAATTTCAAAACCATTTTCGAACCTAAGCAAGCTTGAATTAATTTAGGCTTGAATCGAGCTTAAAATAAAACATAATTCAACTATAAAGATATAAATATTATCAAAATATAAATTACAAGCAATAAAGATAAATGTGTTAGAAAACTATAAGCAACCAAAATATAAATTACAAACAATAAAGATAATTGTGTCAGAAAATAATGGCTAAAATTATAAATGGATGAAATGGTTTTCATGATAGTTCATATTAGTTTGATATTACTCATATTATATATATATATATATATATATTCGAGTCTTATCAAGCCGGCTCAGGATCAAGCTTAGCTCGAATTTAATTTCAAGCCTAGCTTTAATGACCAAGCTCGGTTCAGTCTATTTTCAAATCGAGCTTAATTAAGCATTATCGAGTCGATGTCATAAGCTACCAGATTTATTATTTATTACTTATTGAGTGACTAGTTATTGGAGATGTGAACTATATTGATATTTTAATTAAAAAAAGTACAAAGTTATAATATTTATTTATCACTTGCTGCAATTGGATAGAAGTCGAATCACTCTGATATACTTATCTACATATGACTTGCTACATTTGAATTGAATAGCAGCTGAAGACTCGAACTACTACAATTCCTATCTGAATTATAGAATATAGATGCGTGCGAAAGTTCTACACTTTAGTCCTTTATTAATTTCTATTTCTTTGACGCATCCCTGGATCTTTAAATTGAATCCAAAAGTTTGGCTGGTCGTACGACTTACGTACATTCAACAAATAAAAAATATAGCAAAAGAATTTTTATCACAAAACAACTTAACATATTAATATTTAGAAAACTTTGCAAAAATTTCCCTATATTATGGGGTTTTTATGGTTCTATCCCTACCTTGCTTTTTCTAAAAAACACATTTTTTTCTTTTAACAAAAATATTTTAAAAAGCCTGTGGGTTAATTTAAACTCATATTAGCTTAATTTTTTTTAATATTTTTTTAAAAGTTAATATTTTTTTAAAGGTTACAAAAGCAAAAAAAACATAAATAACCGAATGAAAAATACATATAATAGGGTGTTAATTATAATAAAATCAAAAGACAGGGTGTAGATTAGAAATATATTAGTGTCGAGTTAGTCAAACCTTCTCTCTCTCTCTGTATATATATATATTCTATTCTTCCACTTTTAAAAGTAAGCATTCCATCCGCAGCCATTTCCAAATCTTTTCTCCCTCATACGCAGCAACCTCGACGTTTCCTAATTTCTTAATTAAAATCTTTCTAACGGTAGCCAACCCCGTGCTTCAAATGAAAAGAGGAGTAATCTTTTATCTTTTCCTGGTCAAACTAATTTAAGTCACTATATATACACCTATCCAGCCCTTAAAAAGCTTTAATTAAGCCATGGCTGCAAGCTCCAAGGTCTCGGTTGCTCTCCTCTTCCTAATCCTCTTGGTGTTTGGATCTATGACCTCCTCGACGCTTTCTAGACCCCTTAATGGAGTATTAGAGCAAGATGATGGCTTAATGGTGGAGTTAATTCTTGGAGCAGCCAAGCATGCAGGGCCAAGTGGAGGTGGTCAGGGGCATATGCTTGTGGATTTGGACACCTTGGGTGGTGTCAAGGACTCTGGACCAAGCCCTGGTGATGGCCATTGATAACAAGTTTTAATTATGACTTCTTCGTTAATTAATTGCTTCCTTCTGTTGATCTTGTAATCTTTTCTTTTTTCAATTCTTTCTAATAAGAAGATTCTTTGTAGTGCTTCATTTAATCATCTCTTGTTTTGTTGTTATCAAACTAAACACCAAGTAGGCTCATAATATCTCGCATAGATAAGATAGTTTAGACAATTGAGGCAATTCTAAAAACTAACTGTGCAAATAATCAAAATGCTCCTATAATCATTGGCACTAATGTTTTTATTATCATAATTAAGTTGCTTAATTACTAAACTATCCTACCATTATCAAATCATATTATAGTTCTGTGAGGCTAATTTAGTATGTTCATCTCTCCATTGACTGGGTTAAACCATGGGAATAATTAAGATCAAGTTAGATTCTCCTTTGATAACTTTCCATCAAATTGGGAGGGAGCTTGAAAATTAAATTAGAAAATATTAAATCATATTAAAATATGGTTTTATTAAAATATATAGGTGCGAAAAATATAATATCAAGATCCAAAGTAATTAATCAAGTCTATCCAGGCGACCAGGCCAAAGCCTAAGAATTGTAGCTTTCCACTCCCAACTATCTTGATCACTTACTACTAATCATGATATATAACTTCTAATTATTTTTTACGCTTCCCAATAAAAACTCTCTTCAAACTCCCATAAATTTTGGTTATAAAAAGTGAGGAATAATTATGCTTAGACTAAACCTTATGAACCATTAAAAATGTCTTATCCCCTAATATCATATCATATCGTTGATAAAAAAAATATACTACAATACCTATTTACTTACAGCTGCGATAATAATTTATCTTTTTTTTTTAAATATATATATATATATATATATATATATATATATATATATATATATATACGAAGAAATATATCATATAGTTGCTCATATAACTTGCACGTAATAATTTATAAATAAAAGAAATAATGAAACTGTTATATAGTTATCAGGTGGCATCACCCTAACCATTGATATATAATTTCTCATTCCATCACTATTAGTAGTTGGAATAATCCCACATCACCTTTTATCTGTAGAATATTTGAAAGCATACAATCACTACATATATATATATATATCCCATGCATCACCATTAATTACTGGCTTTCCAATTTGATCCCAAAAGTTCCCCTACAAACTCCCACTTGTGACCAAATATTCCCATCAATTCCTTCTCAGTGCAGCCGTTTGAGTTCTTCTTCCCTCCAGAGTAACAACCACGAAGCTGCCTCACTCTCTAATGCACGGCAGCCAACAACGTGATGGGATATCAAGGAATTTTTTTCTCCTTAATTGCTTGTCAAACTAATATGCTCACCAGACTCACTATATAAACCATTGCAACCCTAACAGTTCCCCATCCCATCAACTCCTCCGTTAGCTAACTAGCTATTTGAACAACTGCATACTTTTTAGCCATGGCTACGAGCTCCAAAGCCTCAGCTTTTCTCCTCCTCCTCTTGGTGGTTGGCTTTACCATCTCCTCCACCCAGTCTAGACCTCTGAATGCAATGGTATGGCAAGAAGTGAGTGACTTCAGCTTGCTCATTGGAGCAGCCAAGAATGGAGGGCCAAGCCCACGTGGACCAGGACACCATGGCGTCGATACATTGGGTGGTGTCAAGGACAATGAACCAAACCCAGTCATAGGACATGCACATTAGAAGATTAGCTGTTTGTCTGAAAGGAGTTGAAGAAGTCTGTTATATATAATAAGGAGCCTTGCATGTATCTGGGAATGCGTATATAAATGTTTATGAATGCTAAAATAATATTATTTAGTTGTTTTGTATGACATTGAAGCCCCTTTATTCAATGCTTTTACGTAGTTTAAATATCATCACATTTCATTTAAATTTATTTTCTACTATCTATTCTGATACAGTGAGGGGTTGCATGCGATGAAAATATATTACGACAGGATATAAGTGCATTTTTTGGTCCATTAGTTTAAGCTTTTTAGGAGGGCTAGTTATCTAAGAGTGATTACAGAAGACTGTTCTCGCATCTTTTTTTCAAGTATATATGTCTCAAACCATTCGTCTGTAAAAAATTTTAAAATGCATGCACTCGTTTTAATTGTATAACATTAACATATGAGCCTAGCTATATGACGAGTTAATATAGTATTAAGGCAGAAATTCTATGTTCTAATCTTATCAAACCAAGAGCATTCATTCATATAAATTAAATTTATTTTTAGAGCCTTTCAAGAAGCCTTAATGCTTAAGCTTTGGAGAGGATATTGAAGAAAAGAAGAGAAAGATGGAGAGAGAAAATGAAGAGAAGAGAAGAGTAAAAAATAATAATTTTCTTTTGTTATTTTCTAATCTCTTCTCCTTTCTATTCTCTCTATTCAAATAAGATGGTAAATAGTTGGTGAGTGAATAGCTTTAAATGATCAAAGTCTTTTTATTCGCTTTCACTCTGTTCCTTTTTCCCCCTATCCACTTGTAAGAGAATCTGGTTCATTCTAAATCGTTCATGCTGTAGGGAAATTTCTCTATCTTGATCTTCCTGAATAATGAACCTTCACCGTTGGAAATGGACACTTTGGACTGAGAGAATTAGACAAATTTTAATGCTCAGCTCTCACCGGCTTTCTTTCAAACACCTATCAGGCAGACAGTTCGTCCGCTTGTCGCAGCACGGCATGCTGTACTGATACCATCGGCATCACTTGATGGGCTTCTCTCCTCAGTCCTCAGCCACAAGCTAACTTTGAATCTGATACCAAAGTGTGCCATTTTCTCATGGAAAATTTGCTGTGCCGAAAGAGAAGAAAAAGTAGTAGAGGATCGGATATTTAGCTGATCGAATTTTATGAGATAATTACCGTAAAATATTAAGAGTTTCAAAAGAAAATATTTTTATATGTCAAATATATATAAGTTTAACAAAATCAATCTCTACAAATAATATAAAACATAATAACAGTATCAATATTTATTATTTAAATAAGTAAATTAAAAATTATATATCATTCAAAAAAGATGTGAGTAAATAGATACCAAATATCTATATTTATATCCAACACATATCAGTATTTAAATCCGAATCTAATTTTTTTGAAATAAATTCTATACGTATCTAAATCCGTATCCTAGTTGAATAATAATTTTTTATCTGAATCCGACCCATTGTCACCCCTAATCGGCATACATCTAGTTAGCAACTCTGACTTCATAATAAATAATAACTCTGAGTAAGTTAAATTGCCCCAATTTTGTAAAAGTACCAGCAGTTGTTAGATTTTTGGAGTAATTAAGTATGTAATTGGGTGCTACTATTAGTAATAAAATACAAGGTGTGAAATTTATGTAATTTTATCTACAAATTAACGTGCTTAATTCAGCAACTCCAACCTAATATTTCACTCTAAAGACTGACACAATCTTTAGAATCTCCTAACTAGAGGATTATGACCAACATTTCATATAATTAATGACCACGCAAAGATTCAACCATCATATATAAATATGTCGAGATTCTAAGATAATTAATCAGGTCAACTCTCTTGATAGTCATACATAACTTCTACTCATTTACGCATCCCCAGTTTCAAACCCTCATAAATTTTGGTCAGATGAAAAGTAATGGCCACCCATATATCCCAGGAATTCCTCTAACCTGTGATCAGATATAATGCTAAGATTCAACTAATTAACTTAGACACCAAATATTCCCATCAATTCCCTTCTTAGTGCAGCCGTTTCAGTTCTTCTTCCCTCCAAAGTAATAACCACGAAGCTGCCTCACTCTCTTTAAGGCATGGCAGCCAACAACGTGACAGATATCAAGGAATTTTTCTCCTTAATTGCTTGTCAAACTAATATGCTCACCAGACACACTATATAAACCTACACAACCCTAACACTTCCTCATCCCATCAACTCATCCTTTATCTAGCTTAGCTATATATTTGAACAACTGCAAACTTTTTAGCCATGGCTACGAGCTCCAAGGCCTCAACTTTTCTCCTCCTCCTCTTGGTGGTTGGCTTCATCATCTCCTCCACCGAACCTAGGCCTCTGAATGCGGTGGTATGGCAAGAAGTGAGTGACTTTAGCTTGCTCATTGGAGCAGCCAAGAATGGAGGGCCAAGCCCAAGTGGACCAGGACACCACGGCCTTGATACATTGGGTGGTATGAAGGACAATGAACCAAACCCAGTCATAGGACATGCACATTAGAGGATTTTTTGTTTGTTTGAAAGGATCGAGTTGTAGAAGTCTGCTATATGTAATAAGGAGCCTTGCTTGTATCTCGAGATGCATATATACATATCTAGGTGTTTGATTGTTTGTATGACATAAAAGAATCTTTATTATGTGCAGTTTGTAGGGGTTGCATGCCGAGCTTAAGTTTTTTTGGGCGTTATCTAAGAGAGTTCTCACATCGTGTTTCTAAGTATATAATATATATGTATTTTAATTGCAGAATATTAATATATGAATCTATTTTGATATATAGAAATACATCATCTCTGTATGACTATATATAATAAACTAGACAATAGTTCTTATACAAGCTAAATATTGCATTTAAAGATGCAGCATCTATAAATATAATAAATCAAATAGATCTAAGCATTCATCTTCATTTTATCTTAAAAGCATTTCTTGTCCTTCATTAAATGTGACCATCATGTGGCTTTGTTAGAATATAAATATAAAATGGTGTTTGAATAGCTTCTGAGTTAATAGCTTTTAGAGATCAAATTCTCTTGCTGCGCCTTCACTTTGTTCCTTTTTATTCTCTCTCCAGTTAAGGAAGAATCTGGTTCATTCTAAATTAACAAGAGATCATAAGTCATGATGTGCAAACATTTCTTTACCTTGGTCTTCATAGACTCCTTACATTGACCATTGGAAATGGAAACTTTGGGCTGAGAGATTTTAGACAATTAGTGATCAACTCTCACAAGCCTTCTTTCAAACACCTTTCGGGCAGACAGTTTTGTCGCAGTACGACATCGACCAGCTCTTGGTGGCTGGCTTCTCTCAGCCATAAGCTAGCTTGAATCTGATACCAAAGTTTGTTCCTTTGCTTGTGGAAAATTTGCCGTACGATACGAGTGGGGAAGAAAAAGAGAAAAGAAAAGAAGTGATATTTATGAAAAACACCCTATATTTTATTCTTATTATTGTTAACAAGTTAACATATGGGTATTTATCATTTGAGCTAGTATATAATAATTAGTATATTAGACATAAGTTAACTATATAAGCAGATATTTTAAGTATTTTTAGTTTCTTATTGCAAAAAAAAAATGATTTCTTTTTTCTATCAGTGATTTATTAGGTTAGATATAATTTATAGTATTTTTAAGATAATAAAAGGAAAAATAGCCAACGTGTGAACTCCTTCAACCTATTACTAGGCAGTCAAGAAAGCTAGTTGGCTTGAGAGGCTCAAAAATTTAATTGAGCTGAGGTGAGTCACTCCGTTTTAGCTAGCATACTTATGTTTGACTCGTAGCCTTCTCTATTTATTTGCTAATGTTCTACGGTGAATATTTTAATAGTTTTAGCCCCATATTAAAATCTGATTAGGTAGATCTACTCTTTAATAGAGTAATTAGTTTTGGATCGAACTGCAGTTGAGTCGAGTAGAGTTAGCTATATTATTAAACTCGAGCTAAAGTTTTATTAATGTCGACCCGAGATAAGCTAAGCCCAATTCGCTCTCGGCTCATTTACACCTCTACTTGTGACCAAATATAATGGACACAATATTCCTTCGTCAGCACTTGAGTTCTTTCTTCCCTTCAAAGTAGCAACCACAAAGCGGCCTCACTCTTAATGGCAAATATGCCAAACCAGAGTCACTATATAAAACCCATGCAACCCCCAACAGTCCCTTGTCCCATTAATTCCTCCTTTATCTGTAGCCATGGTTGCGAGTTCCAAAGCCTTAACTTTCCTCCTTCTCCTCTTGGTGGTTGGCTTTATCATCTCCTCCACCCATTTCTAGACCTTTGAACACAATGGTGGGGCAAGAAGTGCATGACTTGATATTGCTCATTGGAGTAGCCAAGAATGGAGGTGAGGTCCGAGCCCAAGTGGACCAGGACATCACGGTCCGACCCAGCCATAGGACATCTAGCAAGCCATTAGAAGATTATAAAACAGTGATGATGCTCAGAGACCGAGTCGGTAACTTTAGATGGCAGGTTCGGAAGAATCTGACAACTACCACAGTATCTTGCTGATCTTCTAGTCATCTTCTAGTCATGCTGAGCAGTTGCCAGCACAAGAAGCGATGATGCCTGGAGATGTGATCCTTTTACTTGTTACTGTTCAGAAGTGTAAAGTTGAAAAATCTGATGAATGTATCATTATCAATGAGGAAGAAACTAACTTCATACGCTGCATTGAATCTTTCCAGGATACAGCCATCATTAATTGTTGTCAATAAACCCCCTGGTATGCCAGTGCAAGTAGGTATGTAGTTCTTTAATTGTTTCTTCAATTATAAGTTAATAGTTGAGCAATTGTTTTCCAACAAGGGTGGTGTTGGCATAAAATAATGTATAGATGAAATAGCTGCGGCGTCCATGAAATATGATAGTTTGACCCACCTCGCTTGGTGAGTTTTGGACAAGTTCGTTGTAATTTGAATTTAATCTCTTCAATTTTTTTATTTTTTATTTTTTGAAATTTGCTTCTACCATTGTTTTTGTCAATGACCATTTAAGTGTGGTTTACACCATCTAGATTTTAAAGGAAAAAATCGCTTGTTAGCCTTTTGGACACGTCGTTGCTCTTTCTTTATGATGCAGCAGTTCCTTTAAATTTGAGTTTAACTTGAGGAAAATCCATGACTACGAATTAGGAACAATTATGCCTCTCTGTGTTAAAGCTTAATTACAATTCATTTGGAGTGTCCTTCTAATTGGAAGCAGATTAGCTCTGTAGTCCTCCAATGGCATAAACTTTATGTTCTATAGAGTATTAACAATGCATCTTTTTTATGTCAGGTACACAGAGACTTTTGCAACTTAATGGCATTTGGTTTTTCGACTAGCACAATGGACTTTAGTATGCACCGGATGCGTACTCCATTATCAAATATTGAGCTGGATTTTGCCTTTCATTTAGTTTGAATATAGTTATATAGATAATTTGATTATTTAAGTACAGCATGCAGATTAAATATTTAGTTAGATCATCCAGTAAAAGGTGGAAACTGGAACTCCTATTGCTGGTCACCAAGAGTAGGGTCCAAAACCAAGACATCTCTAAATCTACATCAACACAGCATGCCTTTTGAGTTTTGACAGGGTATAAAGTCCAAGTATTTTTGCATCCTCTTCGACTTGCAGTATAATGCTCTTACTGCACTAATTTAATTGATTATATATCATTATGCATGGAAAGTGCATGATATGAGTTTCGTTTAACGAAAATATACATATCATTCTTTCATGGATAGTGATTCTTAGGATATCTTTGATGGATTATGGAAGCATAAATTATATATTTATTTTCAATGATGCATTACCAAATTTAAAAAATCCTTATCTAAGAAGGCTTTAACCTGATCTTATTTGAACTTGAGGCTGTAGGTTTCACCCTAATTCAAAATGGCCGAGACAAATAATTCAATACTAACCTATAGATTTTTTTTGTTCTTTTAATCCGACGATTAAACTTGTGTAAAGTCATCTGAAGAATTAACCGGAAGTACCGGTCACGCATCCTTCTAATTTGCAGAGTACTGAAGGTAAATTAACCGGACTGCACTGTGGGCCGAGTCTCTATCTGGAGGCGACAGGCTTGGGCCAAGCCTTTTTGTTAGTTCAAAGGCCTTGGGAGTGGTGTCATGATGGTGGGTCAGTGTTTTAGGAGAAGAGCGCTGGGCCGAGATTTGGGCCGGGTTTTGGGCCAAGTTGGGCCGTTTTGAATTAGGGTGAAACCTAGACCACACAAGGCAATTTAGGCGATCGCCTACTGCCTCAAGTTCAAATAAGATCAGGCTAAAGCCTTCTTAGATAAGGATTTAAATTTGGTAACGCATCATTGAAAATAATATATAATTTATGCTTCCATAATCCATCAAATATTTCCTAAGAATCACCATCTGTGAAAGAATGATATGTATATTTTCGTGAAATGAAACTCATATCATGCACTTTCCATGCATAATGATATAGAATCAATTAAATTATTGCAGTAAGAGCATTATACAGCAAGTCGAAGAGGCTGCAAAATAAATTCGTAAACAGAACATAAGCATATATAATGGCTCACTTTTTTCAGACGATATTTTTCATATTATCTGTTTGGCAACCTTTTAATCACGATATTAATAGAAAAATCAAGATGTGTTTCACACTGACCATGAGCGAACGATTCAATCACTACTTTATACCCTGTCGAAAGGCATGCTGTGTTGATGTAGATTTCATATGTATACTCATCCAATATAATCTGTGTTGAACTTATGATCTTTTTATGCAAGTAATACTGATACACGTCAATAAAATCGTAAGATAAAATCACATTGTTGGTGCCTAGTGGTTCTTGAAGTGTGCGTATGTTTGAAGGTGTCATCCTCTTATGCTGCAAAATTTTATTTGCTAATATCTAAGATAATAAAAAAATATTAAACTAATCAGTATTTTATCTCTAAGTAAAATTTCTAATTAGTTTAATATTTTTATCTAAATATGTAAATGATGAAATTTTTTTAATTTAATCTTTTAGCGGTTAAGAAAATATTAATTAAAATTTTTATTAGAACTACAGTGAATGAGACCCAATTTAAAATTATTAATCAGTTCAGAAGTTTTGTAATGGTTACTGAGAATTAGATCCAATTTATAATATATCTGAGAGACAATCTATTCCTGTTAACATAATAATAAGAGTCATAGTCAAAATCTCAAGTTTGGTCAAAATCTTAAGTTTGGTCAAGAATTGAGCTTTCGTTTTGCGCCTATCACTGTCAAGTCGGCCGTCAAGTCGGCGACTCACACGCAGAGAGTCTCTCAAGAAAAAAGTGCGGAGAACCGAAATGTACGAAGAAAAACCAATTCGTTCCCTTCCGTCGCAGTCTCTCAGAGGATATATTAGTAAGCGATGTTGTCCACCAAATTTGGCCAGCCGGCGCGGTCCACCTATCACTGTCACTCATACACAGAGTAGGATATCATTGGCAGTATCTCCCTCCATTCTTCCTTAGCTATAACATAATGAGTTAAATATAAAAATATTATATTAAATCTATGTTATTTATAAGGTATTTTTGCATTTGACAACCTGGTATGGATTTATTACATTTCACACCTTCATTTTTTTTTTTTGGTGAGAATGAATTAGAAATGCAATCAATCGACAAAATCTGAAATACTCAATAAAGATGCATCTCATACTTCAAAATTTTATGACAAATTTACAGGACCTCAAATTCATACATTTATTACTTTCTGTATAACTAATATTTAAAGCTCCCAGACACATAGTGAAATATAAATATAATTCCCCTAGAAAAGCTTGAATCCCATGCCTCCATCCTGCATCAACCAAACATGTAGACTCCATCCTGCATCAACCAAACATGCAGATAGATATTAGTTACGGCCTTAGGGTGGGATTGGGAATGCAACAAATCCATTAGAGGAACAATAGGAAATAGATATGGAAAGCAATTTAAAGCTGAGAGATTAGGAAATTACAACTTCGTGGGATGTGACATGCAGATTCATTTCTCTGCTATCCTCTGTATCCCTCTCTACCAGTTCTTCACAAAACATTTCATAAGATTTCTCCATCATCCACACTATCACTTTCTCCAGCATCCTCACTATAACTTTCTCCATCGCTTTCGAGACCATGCTCGGCCAATCGATGTGGTTACAGTAGTTGGTTGGCGTGAACACAGCAGAAAGAGTAGCTGAAGAGGAGGAAGTTAGTTCCAGAACAGAGGAAATTAGTACGTACAGCTTCGTCGCTTACCTGAGACAACAAAGAGGAAGAGAAGAAAAAGAATTTGGTATGCAGCCATCTCGGTGATTGCTTACTGCTGCGGGGTGGGAAATTGAGATTGAGGAGTACAGGGAAGAAAAGAGTATAGATTTTATAACCCAAATTCTTATTTTCTCGTATAATTTTAATTTAACAGTTTAAATTAATTTAGATTATATTAAAAAAATTATTATAATATATAAAATATTTTATAAATGAAGAGAAGGAGAATGAGAAGAAGACGGGAGAAAGAAGTCCGAAAAGGGGAAAGCCCGTGGAGGTGGTGGCGGTGACGAGGATAATGACAAGAAGAGAGGATATACGTGGGAAAAGATAGTAAAAAGATATAAAAAATTAAAAAAAATTGTAGAAATAATTTAGTAACTTAATTAATGTTAGTCAGTTAAGATAACGTCAGGATGTTAAATAAAAAATATTAAAAAATTGAATGGTCAAATTACAAAATTCTTAAAGATAAGATATGAATAATAAAATAAATAAGATATATGATGTGGTTTATAAAAATTAATTATTTCTAAAATATTGTATAACTTAGTTGTTAATATTTTATAATTTATAGTATAACCAACCGATTAGCTTCGGTCCGCTGCCTTAAGCCTATCTATCAGGCTGTATGCTCTTCACACGCAGAGATTTTTTTTTTTTAAAAAAGAAGATGATAAAATATTAGTTTCCTAGGCTGCACAGACCTCTGCTGACGTCAGCATCCAACGTAGACATTAAGGCGGGAGGGAACCGTACCCTCTTAGGTCTCACAAGCAGAGGTTTTCTAAGAAAAAGTGCCGGAGAACGCGAATGTATTAAAAAAAAAAACAATTCGTAATTAGAAGTATGAGATGCATCTCATATTTACAGAAAGTAATAAATGTATGAATTTGAGGTCCTGTAAATTTGTCATAAAATTTTGAAGTATGAGATGCATCTTTATTGAGTATTTCAGATTTGGTGGATTGATTGCATTTCTAATTCATTCTCACAAAAAAAAAGAAAAAAATCAAGGTGTGAAATGTAATAAATCCAAACCAGGGTGTCAAATACAAAATTACCTTATAAATAACAGACACCTTTCTTTAAATACTCTTTCTCCCAGTGTTGCCGATGATCTATAAGATTCGTTTGTAATCTCACCAAAATTAGTTCACAAATGTCCGAGCTTCGCTTTCTATTGCGGCGCATCCTCTCGTCTCGGCGCTTAAGATCTCTTCCTATTATTCTCGACCGATCCTCCTACTCTACCATCGCCTCCGCTTCTCACGTAAACAACGGAGCGCGAGGCGCGAAGGAGAAGGGGAAATGGCTCGAGCTGCCACCATTTACTCCTCCCATCGACGCCTCCTCCCTCGGAAGGAAGATTTCCGGCAAAACCCATGTAGAAAAGAGCGTACCGATCACTGCTCTCAAGTGGGTCCGGCGATGCTGCCCCAATCTGCCCATGTCTCTGGTGCAGAAACTTTTCCGGTTGAGGCAGGTCAGGAGGAGAGCGTTGGAGCTCTACCGTTTGTTGAAATGCCTGTGTGTGGATTAGTTTAGAAGGGATTATTGGATAGAGACCAACTCGGTAACTTTAGATATTCTGAAGTATAGGGACCATCAAGATTCAAGAGGAAATCTTTCTTTGTTCATTCCTCAATCTTCATTTAAAAGTAAAAGCATCTTGGAGGCAATTATGGTATATGTGATGATAATGGTATGGCATTCTTTACTAAAGTCATTTTGTAATGGCAGGTCCGGAAGAATCTGACAACTACCACAGTATCTTGCACTTCTAGTCATTCTGAGCAGTTGCACTCTAAAAGGGTATCCTTAATTTGAGTCAAACCAGAAATTTTCTGCTACTATATCTCTATGTTTATTAAACATTTTGATATTAACTATTGGAAGGTCTCAGCGCAAGAAGCGGTGATGCCTGGAGATGTGATCCTTTTACCTGTTACTGTTCAAAAGTCTAATGTTGAAAAATCTGATAAATGTATCAATGAGGAAGAAACTAACTTCATACACAACATTGAATTGTACAGGGTATTGGATGTTCAATCTTTTATTGTTATTCATTCGTTTTCTGTACTGATCACCTTGTGTGACAAAAGATCTGGATGACAACATTGTTCTTTTGACACTGAACTGCTCAATCTTTCCAGGATACAGCCATCATTGTTGTCAATAAGCCCCCTGGCATGCCAGTACAAGTAGGTAGTTCTGCATGTTTGGGCTTTGCTTTTTATCTTTCTTCAATTATAAGTTAACATTTGAACAATTGTTTTCCAACAAGGGTGGTGTTGGCATAAAATACAGTATGGATGAAATAGCTGCGACGTCCTTGAGATATGATCAGTCAGAGCCACCTCGCTTGGTGAGTTTTGGACTAAGTTCATTGTAATTTGATTTTTATCTCTTCATTTTTAATTTGAAATTTGCTTGTACCAATTTTTCCATCAATGACCATTGCTTGTTAGTTTTTTGGAATCGTTGTTGTTCTTTCTTTATGATGCGATAGTTCCTTCAAATTTGATTTAACTTGAGGAAAATATATGACTACGAATTACAAACAACTATTCCTCTTTATTATACTACTCTCCATGTGTTAAAACTTAATTATTAATTTTTTTGAAGTATCCTTTTAATTAGATGTGGATTAGCTCTATAGTCCTCCAACGAAGTGTCTGCATTAACTTTACGTTGTATGGAGTATTAACAATGCATCTTTTATGTCAGGTACACAGGCTTGATAGAGATAGTAGTGGTGTCCTAGTGCTGGGCAGAAATCAAATAAGTGCTTCCATTCTGCATTCCATCTTCCGTGAAAAAACATCCGGAGTTTTATCTGATGTGAGTGAAATATCGCATATGTTATCAGGAAAATAACTTAATTACATAAAGAACAATGAATTTGTAAACTTTTATGCTTACCTGATTTCTTGTTTTCCTCTCAAGGGCATTATCGGTGCGCCTAGAGTATTGCAAAGGAAGTATTTGGCACTTGTCTTTGGAATACCAAAGCATCTCAAGGGTCTAATATCAGCTCCACTTGCAAAGGTTGATAAGGCTTCATTATATATTTGTATTTTTCTTCCCTTGTAGGTCCACTATGCATATATAGATAGAAAAACATCCACTGTGACTTAGATTTGATTCAAATCCAAGATTGCTCCACATAAAATCTCTAGTTCTTCCATTCGGTTTACATTGTTTACATTGCAATGTTGAGATCAATGTTGAGTTGGATTAACCAACAACCATTTACTGTTCATTTGGTTAGACTATAGATATTTGACTATTTAAGTATAGCAGATTTAACATTTACTTAGATCGTCCAATAGAAAGGGAAACTGAAACTTCCTGTTTTTGGTTTACCAAAAGTAGGGTCTAAAACCAAGACATCTTAATTTTGCTTAAAATGGTTTAAAAGGACAGTTAATTGTAGAATCACCGCCACTATTGGCAATTAATGCATGGGTCAAAATTTGCAGCATGACAAGGTGATACCTTCAACATACGCACACTTGAAGAACCATTGGGCACCAATAATATGATTTTATTTTACGATTTTATTGATGTATATCAGTTTTGACATATAAGGATCATGACTTGCTATTTCAGGTAATGATTATTATCTAATAGGATTCTATGCCTTGCAATGTCACAGATTGTATTGGAAGATGGAAAATCTGAGCGAATAATTATTGCAGATAATATGAAATCTACATCAGCACAGCATGCTTTGACAGAATATAAAGTGATCGAATCTTTCGCTCATGGTCAGTGTGAAACACAGTTTGATTTTTTTATTAATATTATGATTAAAAGGTTGCCAAACAGAAAAGGTGAGAATATATCAGTGAGCCATTATATGGTTATGTTCTGTTTGAACATTTAAAGTTCAAGGTGTAAGTATTTTGCATCCTCTTCTACTTGCTGTATAATTCTCTCTGAAGTAACAGGAGAAAATAGGGTCAAATAGGTTTGAACTTCAAAGGGCAGCAGTATGTGGTGGTTTTCTTACTCCAGTATTAATGCATGCTATATCATTATGCATGAAAATTGCATGATATGAGTTTCATTTCAGGGAAGTACACATATCATTCTTTTATGGATAATGATTCTCGGTAATTTTTTGATGAATTATTATTTACACTGACGCATTACCATAGGAAACTTTTAAAAATTGCTTTCTGGTTATTTTGGAATGCCAAATTTGATAACCTCATATTTGCGCCTCTTTTGAATAATAATACTTTTTGAAACCTATGCTGATGAAAGCTTATGTAGAATCATGTATGAGGACCTTGGAAAATAATTTCTAATGGCTATGGCAAGTTGCAAAAGACAGGCGTGTACTGCTTCTCAAATAGAATGCCACTATTAGGCTCTAGTTTTTGACAATTGAAGAAAATGTTCAGGTGTGCTAGGTCACCTTAACTAGATCGACTTAGAGATAAAGACTCGAGTACCATCCTGTGCAGTCACTCTAACTACAAACACTGAAATGTCATTAGGACTTGATTGTATACGAGGTTACTTGTTCCTTTGGATTGTGTGATTATATCTGGTTCTATCAGCAATGAGAGCCCTGAGTTGTGTTATCACCTTTCCTCCCTGAGAATTTAAGAGCAGTAATGTGGGATTTTCTCTTGTGACTTGTATATGAGGTGTACTTTTCTCTTCTAACTTGTATATGAAATGTACTTTTATCTTCTAACTTGTAGATACAATAATGTGGGCTTTCATTAGATTCTTAATTTGTCAGGTTAGATTTGCTAGTTTAGCAATGTAATTTTGCGGAAATTTAATGTGACATTGGCATTGTGACAATTCATGAGTCTTTTTCATCTGTTTTCGAGGGGCATGCTTTCATATTCAATATCAAGTTGTCCATTTTGCGTTTTTAGAGCAACAGATATCTAACACATAAACACAACCTAATAGTTTTGTATAATGCGGCTCCTGTAAATGTGAGGTAATAACATAAAAATATCCAAGCTCTTGATTTATAGGAATAATCTGTTGGAATGCTTCCATGTTACTTTCTTGTGTATTGCTTATAGTTGGTTTTTTTTGTTTTACAGGTTTCACGTGGCTAGAACTCTGCCCACTAACTGGAAGAAAGCATCAGGTTTGTATATTTACAGCAGGGACAGTGGATTAAATTCTGCCCATATTACAGTAGCCCGGTTATGTGCAATAACTGAAAATTCTTCTTTTTCTTTGACTCAAGCTCCGAGTCCACTGTGCAGAAATTCTGCGAATGCCAATTGTCGGTGACTACAAGTATGGCTGGCATGCACACAAGAAATGGAAGGCTCTGCCTGCACCACCATTGATCGCTCGTGCAGAGTTTCATAAAAAGAAGCTTCCATTCGGACTTGAATTGGACAGCGGCAGCATCTCAGATACGCAGCCTCGCTTACATCTACACTGCAAACAGATGGTTCTGCCTAATATCTCGGTTGCTCTGCAGCAATTCCAGTCCTCAACTAAAGACCAAGATTTCTCAAATCTTGAGAAGCTTACTTTTGTTGCTCCCCTACCATGGCATATGCAAACGAGTTGGAATATTTTGAAGTCGTCAACCTAACGGCACTGTAAAGTTTTCAGCTTCACTGTCTTCCTGTATGGCTTCTTACTCACCAGTCACCACTTGCACAGAGCCGCAGAGGTGAGAGCAATCATAGATATTGATTGAATGTAGTGTGTAATTTGTTCAAGCCCAAGTATTCTCTAATATACCTTTATACTGTCCCTAAATAAGGGATGAAGTGAATTTTTTCCTTTTCTGTTGAGAAGAATGAGAGAGACGTATTTTTCTACCAACCTACCTCTTCACATATCTGTGATTACACCTTATATTTTCAATATTTGCAAATTATGAACACTATTAAACCATTTTGAAACAAAGAGCAATGCAATGGATACATGAGTCTCATTATCTTCATATAGTATGAGCTGTTTTGGAATAATATTTGTTATATGTAATATGTGTATAATTTTCTATATGGTAGGGATGATAGTGTAATACACATTAAGCTAGTATATTGTTAAGGGGTTGTTGTTTTTTTTTCTTCTTCTTTTTATCCTTTTTTTTCATGTATACCGTTCTAAAATCCCTTATTTATATATTTACCTCCCCAAAGTAGATAAATTTATGATATCCTAATTATAAATACCTATGAAAGTTAACCTCAGTTAATATATTTTTTCATTTAACAGTAGAAGGACTAAGGATATATTTGTTGTTAAAAAATCTAAGTTTTAATATATAGTTATTAGACAATATATATCAGGACATCCATACAAAACATTATAGGTTTTGAAAGGTATTTATATAAATATAATATTTAGAGGTATAGGAGCAAATAAGGAGTTTAGAGGGGTATACCTCATTTTTTATCATGATGTACATCACAGTACATGTAAGCCTCCTTAACTATAAAAAACTTATTATTAGTTATAAACTAATACTGAGATTCTATAATAAATATTTTCTTCCTATTATAGAGGAAAGAATGAGAGAAAAATTAAGAGTAAAATAATTATTTAATATTAGTTAACATGCTTGAGGCTTTTTATAGTTTAGGAGATAATATATGTACAAAGAAAAGATTAAGGGGTATATGTGAAAATAGGCATTAGTTCAGGGATCTTAGTGTAATTATTCTAAAGAAATAGAATTAGCAGGGTTAAAATTGTAATAATGATAGAGCTGGGGTTGTTTATGAGTGAGTCGAGCACTGGAAGACGATTCCGCCATTTCTTTCTCCGTATCAGTGAGTCCTAAATAGTGCCTTCCGCATTCTACACTGAGAGGCAGCGAAGGGAAGAGATGGGGAGCTCGAACACCGGTGAAGGAGTCAAGGAGGAGAGCTCATTGGAGGGCGGCGGCGCCAACGCCGGAGCCTCCGCCTCCGGTTCCGCCGTCTTCTCCGAGGGCGAGAAGGTCCTCGCCTACCATGGCCCCCGCATCTACGAGGCCAAGGTTCTAGGGTTTCCATTCTTCTCTTACTTCCTCCTCTTTTTCCTTCTTCCCGTTCTCGAACTCCTCTGCGCGCTAGGGCATATTGACCTCTATGTTGACAGGCTAGCTTTTCCTTGGAAACAGAACGTTAGCTGCTGCAATAGTACTTTTGGTTCTATCAGGATGAAATCCTTCAGTTTATGTATAACATTAGATTGTATCATTTAGACAAGCCACCTCGCTTGGTGAGTTTTGGACAAGTTCATTGTAATTTGATTTCTTATCTCTTCAAATTTTTTTTTTAAAATTTGCTTCTACCATTGTTTTTATTAATGACCATTTGGGTGTGGTTTATGATGGACACGTTGCTCTTTCTTTATGATGCAGTAGTTCATTTAAATTTGAGTTTAACTTGAGGAAAATCTATGACTACGAATTAGGAACAATTATGCCTCTCTGTGTTAAAGCTTAATTATAATTCATTTGGAGTGTCCTTCTAATTAGAAGTAGATTAGCTCTGTGGTCCTCAATGAAGTGTCTGCATAAATTTATGTTCTATGGAGTATTAACAAAGAGTGCACATCTCTTAGTTTTGTTTAAAATGGTTTTAAAGGGTGGTTAATTGTAGAATCAGAGCCATTATTAGCAAGTGAAATTTTGGAACACGAGAGGATGACACCTTCAAACATACGCACACTTCAAGAACCTCTAGGCACCAATAATGTGATTTTATTTTACGATTTTATTGACGTGTATCTGTAGATCTGATAGAAGCATCATAAGTTCATAACCTGCCATTTCAGATAATGATCACTATCTAATGGGATTTTATACCCTTGCATTGTCGCAGAATGTATTGGAAGATGGAGCATATGAGCGAATAATTGTTGCATATGATATATATATATATGAAATTTACATCAACACTCCTGGAGATAATCATTAGACTCACCCGTTCAAACCCGACCCTAACTCGTCTAGTTTCAATCGAGTTAAGCCCAACCTGGCCTAAGCTAAGCCCAAGATGGCAGCGGATGGCATGGGCTAAGTCTTTGCCCATATGGCCTGGCCCGAAAGCTACACCCACTATTCTCATTTATGGTCCGACCCATATTGAATATTTAGTAAACTATATGTCAATGTAATATTTTTATATTTAACTCATTATGTTAGACATATTATATCTAACTCTAAATCTAATATCTTATAAGCTAATGGGTGATAACATGCTAGAATATTTTGATCCGACATGCCCAAAATATTGATGGGTCAGATTGTGAACAAATATTTAGGCTCGATTAGTCTAAAAAGCCCGATCAGGCTCGACCGATGATCACTACTCAGCATGCCTTTGATAGGGTATAAAGTGATTGAATCTTTCGCTCTTGGGCGGAGTCTCTACATCACTATGGTATGCGAGATTGCGATAGAGGGTGTGAATTGTTTTCTTTAATATATATATATATATATATATATATATATTCTTGCGCTCTCAGTATACTTTTTATTGACGAAAGAATGGGAGGAGATACTGTCGGTGATATACTACTCTGCGTATGAGTGATAGTGATAGGCGTAGGGGTAAAAATGGGTTGGATTAACTCCGATCCGACCCGATTCGAATCAGATTCGGATACGAATTCGGATATGGATAGAGTTTTTGAAAACAATTCGGATACGGGTCAGATATATTTTTCGGATTCGATTCGAATTCTGATGCGTATATCGGATATCCGTTTACCCGCATTTTTTTTTTTGAATGATTTACCATTTTTAGTTTGCTTATTTAAATAGTAAATATTAATATTGTTACCAATAATACGTTATATATTATTTATAGAGATTAATTTATCTAATTTTACATATTTGACATACAAAAAATTTATTTGTTGTAAAACTCTTAATATTTTTATGTTAATTATATATAAATAAAATATTATAATTTTTTTAAATTTAATTTTATTCTCTATTAAAAAATTATCTATATCCTTTTAATTAGAATATAATTTTAAATTTACTATCCATCTAATATTCGTATCTGAATTTGTATTAGGTGGATAAAGGTTGAGCACTATCCCATATATATCTGATCCGTTTTCAATCTACTCGGCACCCGGCATTCGACACCCACGTAGGCACCGGCCGTACGTCAGCAGGCGAAATTGGGTAGAGAAGGGTACGAATTGGTTTTTTTAAATATATTGCCGTTCTCCTCACTTTTTTCTTGAGAAACTCTCTGCGTGAGTGACAGGCGTGACAATGATAGGCGCAAAAACGAAGATTGAGTTTGTGGACAAAATATGACTCTTATTATTATTATTTTATTAACAGGAATAGATTGAGATGGTGGGAGATTGAGATCTAATCTCAGTACATATTACAAAACTTCTGAACAGATTAATAATTTTAAATTGGGTCTCATTCACTGTAGTTCTAATAAAAATTTTAATTAATATTTTGATATGGCTACCGCCACATCAAATTACGGTGTATCGTGGCGAGATGCACGGGTCTATTATCAGTTGTTAAATTAAAAAAATTATATATATAAAATGATTATTAGTTCAATATTTACATAAAAATACTAAACTAATTAAAAAATTTATTTAGAGATAAAATATTAATTAGTTTAATATTCTTATTATGGCTACGATAAATTAGATCATATTTAATAATAAATTTAAATAAATTTTTTAATAAAAATAAATTAGAATGGGCTATTTTGGTAACAAGAAAAATCATAAATTTTCATCATTAAAAAGTTTTAGGAATGTACGTACCCGTAGTCGTAACCTATAAACTCTGTTCTTCCATGTACTCCTCGATCTCAATTTCCCTTTGAACCAATCTCCGAGATGGCCGCATACCAAATTCTTTTCCTCCTCTTCCTCTTTGTTGTCTCAAGTGAAATTTTGTAGCATGAGAGGATGACACCTTCAAACATACGCACACTTCAAGAACCAATAGGCACCAATAATGTGATTTTATCTTACGATCTTATTGACGTGTATCAGTATTGATTGCATAGAAGGATCATAAGTTCAAAACTTGCCATTCCAGATAATGATTACTATCTAATGGGATTTTATACCTTGCATTGTCGCAGATTGTATTGGAAGATGGGAAATATGATATTGCATATGATATATATACATGAAATCTAAACTCGTCACCCTTCCTGTAACTGCCGGTTGCGTACCCTGAAAGTGTGACGTAATCAAAGTGTCAGAAAGTAACACTGGAGGTCACACCATAACCTATTTTATAATTAGTACATTGTCTTTGAGAGTGGGAATGGCACGTCTTTGAGAGTGGGAATGGAAATCTAAGTAATGGAAAGTGTGACGTAACAGGTCGGGCAATTTTTTATAAATCACACCCCATCCTATTTTATAATTCGTGAATTATCTTTTTAGAATTTTATATCTCCCCCCTTTTTTTTATAATTCTTATTAAACGCGCTGATGTTATTTTGACTAACTAATATTAAATAAGTTACTAAAATATTCTTATAATTCTCTTTTATTTTCTATATATCTCAATCATCTTCTTCACCTACATCTTTCCCCATCGTCATCGTTACTGCCATTACCATCATCTTTACTTATCTTTTCGTCCCTCCCTCCTACCTCTCTCCGTTTCATTTTCTTCTTCTTTAGAAAGAGAAAAAGAGAATAAATAAGCCAAAAGTAATTTAAGTATTTTAATTATTTTATATATTATAATTAAATATATATTTTTAATATTAAATAAATTAATTTAGAGTGTTAAACGAAAATTATAGAAGATCGAGGGTTGAATTATAAAATTACTAAAGCTTGTGTAAATTATAAAATAGTTAAATTTAAGGTGTAAATCTCTAGAAATAAAGAATACTTGGTCATCATAGAAAAATGATCAAAGGATCCATACTAATCTATAAGTTATTGAAAAAAAAATTATCCTTTGATAAATTAAAGGGTATATAACATATTTTAGATACGTCATTGGAATTTAAGTATTTTTTTATTACTATTATTTTTTTTCTACTTTTATTAATTTATTATTATTTTTATTTTTTATAAAAATATAAATAGTTAAGAGATAAATAAAATAAAACTACCATATCAGTGACAGTGACAAGTAACTGTGCTTATGAGGATTTTGAAAGAAAATTTCCTTAATTTTATTTAGTTCTTAAATCATTCATCATTTGGCTAGAAGTATCCGTACCCGTCGATAAACCTATAAAAACTCTGTTCTCCCCTGTACTCGTCAATCTCAATTTCCCTTTGAATCTTCAGAGAGCATTCCCACCCCGTGGCCGTAAGCAATCTCCGAGATGGCCGCGTACCAAATTCTTTTCCTCCTCTTCATCTTTGTTGTCTCAGGTAAGCGACGAAGCTGTACGTACTAATTTCCTATGTTCTCTTCCACTCCTCTGTTCTGCAACTAACTTCCTCCTCTTCAGCTGCTCTTTCTGCTTCGTTCACGCCAACCAACTTCTGTAACCACATCGATTGGCCGAGCGTGGTCTCAAAAGCGATGGAGAAAGTTATAGTGAGGATGCTGGAGAAAGTTATAGTGTGGATGATGGAGAAATCTTATGAAATGTTTTGTGAAGAACTGGTAGAGAGGGATGCAGAGGATAGCAGAGAAATGAATCTCCATGTCACATCCCACGAAGTTGTAATTTCCTAATCTCTCGTTTTAAATTGCTTTCCATATCTATTTCCTATTGCTCCTCTAAGAATATAGAAAATATGGATTTGTTGCATTCCCAATCCCACCCTAAGGCAGTAACTAATATCTCTCTGCATGTTTGGTTGATGCAGGATGGCGTCTACATGTTTGGTTGATGCAGGATGGAGGCATGGGATTGACGTCAATTTCTTGTGATAATCTGATGAGAGAATTCAAGCTTTTCTTGGGGGATTATATTTATACTTCACTACGTGTCTCGAAGCTTTAAATATTAGTTATACAGAAAGTAATAAATGTATGAATTTGAGGTCATGTAAATTTGTCATAAAATTTTGAAGTATGAGATGCATCTTTATTGAGTATTTCAGATTTGGTGGATTGATTGCATTTCTAATTCATTCTCACAAAAAAAAGAAAAAAAATCAAGGTGTGAAATGTAATAAATCCAAACCAGGGTGTCAAATACAAAATTACCTTATAAATAACAGACAGGCATCTATCTATAAGATTCGTTTGTAATCTCACCAAAATTAGTTCAGAAATGTCCGGGCTTCGCTTTCTATTGCGGCGCATCCTCTCGTCTCGGCGCTTAAGATCTCTTCCTATTATTCTCGACCAATCCTCCTACTCTACCATCGCCTCCGCTTCTCACGTAAACAACGGAGCGCGAGGCGCGAAGGAGAAGGGGAAATGGCTCGAGCTGCCACCATTTACTCCTCCCATCGACGCCTCCTCCCTCGGAAGGAAGATTTCCGGCAAAACCCATGTAGAAAAGAGCGTACCGATCACTGCTCTCAAGTGGATCCGGCGATGCTGCCCCAATCTGCCCATGTCTCTGGTGCAGAAACTTTTCCGGTTGAGGCAGGTCAGGATACCGTTTGTTGAAATGCCTGTGTGTGGATTAGTTTAGAAGGGATTATTGGATAGAGACCAACTCGGTAACTTTAGATATTCTGAAGTATAGGGACCATCAAGATTCAAGAGGAAATCTTTCTTTGTTCATTCCTCAATCTTCATGTAAAAGTAAAAGCATCTTGGAGGCAATTATGGTATATGTGATGATAATGGTATGGCATTCTTTACTAAAGTCATTTTGTAATGGCAGGTTCGGAAGAATCTGACAACTACCACAGTATCTTGCACTTCTAGTCATTCTGAGCAGTTGCACTCTAAAAGGGTATCCTTAATTTGAGTCAAACCCAGAAATTTTCTGCTACTATATCTCTATGTTTATTAAACATTATGATATTAACTATTGGAAGGTCTCGGCGCAAGAAGCGGTGATGCCTGGAGATGTGATCCTTTTACCTGTTACTGTTCAAAAGTCGAATGTTGAAAAATCTGACAAATGTATCAATGAGGAAGAAACTAACTTCATACACAACATTGAATTGTACAGGGTATTGGATGTTCAATCTTTTATTGTTATTCATTCGTTTTCTGTACTGATCACCTTGTGTGACAAAAGATCTGGATGACAACATTGTTCTTTTGACACTGAACTGCTCAATCTTTCCAGGATACAGCCATCATTGTTGTCAATAAGCCCCCTGGCATGCCAGTACAAGTAGGTAGTTCTGCATGTTTGGGCTTTGCTTTTTATCTTTCTTCAATTATAAGTTAATATTTGAACAATTGTTTTCCAACAAGGGTGGTGTTGGCATAAAATACAGTATGGATGAAATAGCTGCGACGTCCTTGAGATATGATCAGTCAGAGCCACCTCGCTTGGTGAGTTTTGGACTAAGTTCATTGTAATTTGATTTTTATCTCTTCATTTTTAATTTGAAATTTGCTTGTACCAATTTTTCCATCAATGACCATTGCTTGTTAGTTTTTTGGAATCGTTGTTGTTCTTTCTTTATGATGCAATAGTTCCTTCAAATTTGATTTAACTTGAGGAAAATATATGACTACGAATTACAAACAACTATTCCTCTTTATTATACTACTCTCCATGTGTTAAAACTTAATTATTAATTTTTTTGAAGTATCCTTTTAATTAGATGTGGATTAGCTCTATAGTCCTCCAACAAAGTGTCTGCATTAACTTTACGTTGTATGGAGTATTAACAATGCATCTTTTATGTCAGGTACACAGGCTTGATAGAGATAGTAGTGGTGTCCTAGTGCTGGGCAGAAATCAAATAAGTGCTTCCATTCTGCATTCCATCTTCCGTGAAAAAACATCCGGAGTTTTATCTGATGTAAGTGAAATATCGCATATGTTATCAGGAAAATAACTTAATTACATAAAGAACAATGAATTTGTAAACTTTTATGCTTACCTGATTTCTTGTTTTCCTCTCAAGGGCATTATCGGTGCGCCTAGAGTATTGCAAAGGAAGTATTTGGCACTTGTCTTTGGAATACCAAAGCATCTCAAGGGTCTAATATCAGCTCCACTTGCAAAGGTTGATAAGGCTTCATTATATATTTGTATTTTTCTTCCCTTGTAGGTCCACTATGCATATATAGATAGAAAAACATCCACTGTGACTTAGATTTGATTCAAATCCAAGATTGCTCCACATAAAATCTCTAGTTCTTCCATTCGGTTTACATTGTTTACATTGCAATGTTGAGATCAATGTTGAGTTGGATTAACCAACAACCATTTACTGTTCATTTGGTTAGACTATAGATATTTGACTATTTAAGTATAGCAGATTTAACATTTACTTAGATCGTCCGATAGAAAGGGAAACTGAAACTTCCTGTTTTTGGTTTACCAAAAGTAGGGTCTAAAACCAAGACATCTTAATTTTGCTTAAAATGGTTTAAAAGGACAGTTAATTGTAGAATCACCGCCACTATTGGCAATTAATGCATGGGTCAAAATTTGCAGCATGACAAGGTGATACCTTCAACATACGCACACTTCAAGAACCATTGGGCACCAATAATATGATTTTAGTTTACGATTTTATTGATGTATATCAGTTTTGACATATAAGGATCATGACTTGCTATTTCAGGTAATGATTATTATCTAATAGGATTCTATGCCTTGCAATGTCACAGATTGTATTGGAAGATGGAAAATCTGAGCGAATAATTATTGCAGATAATATGAAATCTACATCAGCACAGCATGCTTTGACAGAATATAAAGTGATCGAATCTTTCGCTCATGGTCAGTGTGAAACACAGTTTGATTTTTTTATTAATATTATGATTAAAAGGTTGCCAAACAGATAAGGTGAGAATATATCAGTGAGCCATTATATGGTTACGTTCTGTTTGAACATTTAAAGTTCAAGGTGTAAGTATTTTGCATCCTCTTCTACTTGCTGTATAATTCTCTCTGAAGTAACAGGAGAAAATAGGGTCAAATAGGTTTGAACCTCAAAGGGCAGCAGTATGTGGTGGTTTTCTTACTCCAGTATTAATTCATTTTATATCATTATGCATGAAAATTGCATGATATGAGTTTCATTTCAGGGAAGTACACATATCATTCTTTTATGGATAATGATTCTCGGTAATTTTTTAATGAATTATTATTTACACTGATGCATTACGATAGGAAACTTTTAAAAATTACTTTTTGGTTACTTTGGAATGCCAAATTTGATAACCTCATATTTGTGCCTCTTTTGAATAATAATACTTTTTGAAACCTATGCTGATGAAATCATGAAAGCTTATGTTGAATCATGTATGACGACCTTGGAAAATAATTTCTAATGGCTATGGCAAGTTGCAAAAGACAGGCGTGTACTACTTCTCTAACAGAATGCCACTATTAGGCTCTAGATTTTGACAATTGAAGAAAATGTTCAGGTGTGCTAGGTCACCTTAACTAGATCAACTTAGAGATAAAGACTCGAGTACCATCCTGTGCAGTCACTCTAACTACAATGTTTGACACTGAAATGTCCTTAGTACTTGACTGTATACGAGGTTACTAGTTCCTTTGGATTGTGTGATTATATCTGGTTCTATCAGCAATGAGAGCCCTGAGTTGTGTTATTACCTTTCCACCCTGAGAACTTAAGAGCAGTAATGTGGGATTTTCTCTTATGACTTGTATATGAGGTGTACTTTTCTCTTCTAACTTGTATATGAAATGTACTTTTATCTTATAACTTGTAGATATAATAATTTGAGGTTTCATTAGATTCTTAATTTGTCAGGTTAGATTTGCTAGTTTAGCGATGTAATTTTGCAGAAATTTAATTTGACATTGGCATTGTGACAATTCATGAGTCTTTTTCATCTGTTTTAGAGGGGCATGCTTTCATATTCAATATCAAGTTGTCCATTTTGCGTTTTTAGAGCAATAGATATCTAACACATAAACACAACCTAATTGTAGTATAATGCAGCTCCTGTAAATGTGAGGTAATAACATAAAAATATCCAAGCTCTTGATTTATAGGAATAATCTGTCGGAATGCTTCCATGTTACTTTCTTGTGTATTGCTTATAGTTGATTTTTTTGTTTTACAGGTTTCACTTGGCTAGAACTCTGCCCACTAACTGGAAGAAAGCATCAGGTTTGTATATTTACAACAGGGACAGTGGATTAAATTCTGCCCATATTACAGTAGCCTGGTTATGTGCAATAACTGAAAATTCTTCTTTTTCTTTGACTCAAGCTCCGAGTCCACTGTGCAGAAATTCTGCGAATGCCAATTGTCGGTGACTACAAGTATGGCTGGCATGCACACAAGAAATGGAAGCCTCTGCCTGCACCACCATTGATCGCTCGTGAAGAGTTTCATAAAAAGAAGCTTCCATTCGGACTTGAATTGGACAGCGGCAGCATCTCAGATATGCAGCCTCGCTTACATCTACACTGCAAACAGATGGTTCTGCCTAATATCTCGGGTGCTCTGCAGCAATTCCAGTCCTCAACTAAAGACCAAGATTTCTCAAATCTTGAGAAGCTTACTTTTGTTGCTCCCCTACCATGGCATATGCAAACGAGTTGGAATATTTTGAAGTCGTCAACCTAACGGCACTGTAAAGTTTTCAGCTTCACTGTCTTCCTGTCTGGCTTCTTACTCACCAGTCACCACTTGCACAGAGCCGCAGAGGTGAGAGCAATCATAGATATTGATTGAATGTAGTGTGTAATTTGTTCAAGCCCAAGTATGCTCTAATATACCTTTATACTGTCCCTAAATAAGGGATGAAGTGAATTTTTTTCTTTTCTGTTGAGAAGAATGAGAGAGACTTATTTTTCTACCAACCTACCTTTCACATATCTGTGATTACACCTTATATTTTCAATATTTGCAAATTATGAACACTATTAAACCATTTTGAAACAAAGAGCAATGCAATGGATACATGAGTCTCATTATCTTCATATAGTATGAGCTGTTATATTTGTTATATGTAATATGTGTATAATTTTCTATATGGTAAGGATGATAGTGTAATACACATTAAGCTAGTATATTGTTAAGGGGTTGGTGTTTTTTTTCCTCTTCTTTTTATCCTTTTTTTTTTCGTGTATACGGTTCTAAAATCCCTTATTTATATATTTACCTCCCCAAAGTTGATAATTTTTATGTAATCCTAATTATAAATACCTATGAAAGTTAACCTCAGTTAATATATTTTTTTTATTTAACAGTAGAAGGACTAAGGATATATTTGTTGTTAAAAAATCTAAGTTTTAATATATAGTTATTAGACAATATATATTATTATATTAGACAATATACATAGTTTTAAATTGCTTAATAGATGATCATCTTAGCGTTATTATTTTTTATTAAAAAATATATGGTTAGAAAACTCTCATCGAGATCTTTAAAATAAGATTAATATTCAATAGTTTTAGAAGTAATTTTAAATTATTAATTTTTTAATTAAACGCATCGAAATTACATTACACGAAATAAACATCGAAATAAACATTACATGTCATTAACTAAAAATATCAAAATTACATTACCTAAAATAAGTAGAAATTAACCAAACATAATAAAAGCAAGCAATAGATGTTTAATATTCTGGTAAGTCATTTTCGTAGCCACCGGTTCCGGTTCCATAGCCACCGGTAAAAATTGGGGATAATTTTGAGTAATTATATTTTAGGATACATAATTTATTAGACTCATTTTTATAAATAATAAAAAAATTTAAATTTAAATTAACTTAAAAATAATTTAATATTAGACTCATTTTTATAAATAAAAAAATAAAATTAAAATTAACTCAAAAGTAATTTAATATTAGACTCATTTTAAAGGTCTCGATGAGACCTTTCCAATGGTATTATTTTTGTTAAAAACCGATCAGTAAAACTAATTATATACTCAGTTTAATTAACTAAATTATTTAACAAAGAATACAAATAAAATTAAAATTATTAAATATAACATTTATTGGGTAATTTTGGCATTTTTAAAAAGTTGATATGACAAATAGAATTAAAATCGGCTCCATTTTCATGGTGGGGCTCCAAATTTGGAGTCCCACTATTCATGGCTCCAAATTTAGAGTTTTGTAGCCCGGTTGGAGATGCTCAGGGGTATACCTCATTTTTTATCATGACGTACATTACAGCACATGTAAGCCTCCTTAATTATAAAAAACTTATTATTAGCTTATTATTAGTTATAAACTAATACTGAGATTCTATATTAAATATTTTATTCCTATTTTAGAGGAAAGAATGAGAGAAAAATTAAGAGTAAAATAATTATTTAATATTAGTTAACATGCTTGAGGTTTTTTATAGTTTAGGAGATAAAATATGTACAAAGAAAAGATTAAGGGGTATATGTAAAAATAGGCATTAGTTCAGGGATCTTAGTGTAATTATTCTAAAGAAATAGAAATAGCCGGGTTAAAATTATAATAATGATAGAGCTGGGTTGTTTCTGAGAGCATCTCCAAACGGCTTTAAAACTTCAAACAGTGGAGCTCCAAATTTGGAGTCCCGTGTAAAAATTTGGAGCCCGCTCCAATACTATTCAACTTTTAGAAATACCAATTTTACCCTACAAAAGTTTCATTTAAAATTTTAAATTCCGTCCGTATCCTTTATTAAATAATCTAATTAATTAAACTGAATATATAATTAATTTTGCTAATCAATTTTTAACAAAAATAGTACCATTAGAATGCTCTCATCGAGATCTTTAAAATGAGTCTAATATCAACTTTTTTATAGCATCTCCAATGCTTAAAGGCTCCAAATATGGAGCCAAAAATGGAGCAAGAGCCCGGTGCACTCCAACGCACCGAGCTCCATATATATTAAAATAATAATATAATATATATTATTATATTAGTTATTTTAAATTACCTAATAGATAATCCTATCGTTATTATTTTTTAATAAAAAATATATGGTTAGAAAACTCTCATCGAGATTTTTAAAATAAGACTAATATTCAATAGTTTTAGAAGTAATTTTAAATTACTAATTTTTTAATTAAACACATCGAAATTACATTACACGAAATAAACATCGAAATAAACATTACATGTCATTAACTAAAAATATCAAAATTACATTACATGTCATTACTCAACTTCCCGTCATTGAAAAGCTTGAAGCCAATGATGATGAACGATTTCAACGATTCCTTGCTCGACATAGGAAGATCCAAGATAAAGAGATTCATTTTGAGCTTCGAAATGTACTAATTGAACATTTATAGCAGAGGCACGAGAACGAAGGAATATAAATTTTTATGTAATTTTTATTTGATGTATTTCATTTTTAATGTATTTTATGTTTGATGTATTTAATATCTAATGTATTTTAATTTTTAATATTTATATTGGGGATAATTTTGAGTAATTATATTTTAGGATACATAATTTATTAGACTCATTTTTATAAATAATAATAAAATTTAAATTTAAATTAATTCAAAAATAATTTAATATTAGACTCATTTTTATAAATAATAAAAAAAATTAAATTAACTCAAAAATAATTTAATATTAGACTCATTTTTATAAATAATAAAAAATTTTAAATTTAAATTAACTAAAAAATAATTTAATATTATACTCATTTTAAAGGTCTCGATGAGACGGTATTATTTTTGTTAAAAACTGATTAGTAAAACTAATTATATACTCAGTTTAACTAACTAAATTATTTTATAGAGGATACAAATAAAATTAAAATTATTAAATATAATAATTATTGGGTAATTTTGACATTTTCAAAAAGTTGATATGAGGAGCCCGGCTCCATTTCCATGGTGGGGCTCCAACCAGTATTCCTAGCTAGAGCCCCGATTGGAGCTCAACCGGGCTCCAAATTTGGAATTTGGAGCCCGGTTGGAGTTGCTCCGAGTGAGTCGAGCACTGGAAGACGATTCCGCCATTTCTTTCTCCGTATCAGTGAGTCCTAAATAGTGCCTTCCGCATTCTCCACTGAGAGGCAGCGAAGGGAAGAGATGGGGAGCTCGAACACCGGCGTAGGAGTCAAGGAGGAGAGCTCATTGGAGGGCGGCGGCGCCAACGCCGGAGCCTCCGCCTCCGGATCCGCCGTCTTCTCCGAGGGCGAGAAGGTCCTCGCCTACCATGGCCCCCGCATCTACGAGGCCAAGGTTCTAGGGTTTCCATTCTTCTCTTACTTCCTCCTCTTTTTCCTGCTTCCCGTTCTCGAACTCCTCTGCGCGCCAGGGCATATTGACCTCTGTGTTGACAGGCTAGCTTTTCCTTGGAAACAGAACGTTAGCTGCTGCAATAGTACTTTTGGTTCTATCAGGATGAAAGCCTTCAGTTTATGTATAACATTAGATTGTATCATTTAGAGTTGGGTGAAGTTTTTCTTATTGCCAATTTTTCCTTCTTCCATGTTAACTATTGAAGGTTCACAATTATGTGTTGCTGGCGCTTTAGTTTTGAGGTTTCTAAAACTGTCATCTTCCTGTGCCAGCAATAAAAGATGAAAAAGAAATTGCAATACACAAAACCGTCCTTGTAGTGCCAGATCAGAATTTTCTTCTTAAGTACCAAATGTGGTGCTTATTCATTTAAAAGATGTGTGCTTATTTGCTTATTCTGTCTTGCCTTGTACAGGTGCAAAAGGTAGATCTTCGGAAGGATGAATGGAAATACTTTGTCCATTATCTTGTAAGTTACCAACTGTTAAACATTTCGATCGCTCCTTTGACCATATTGTATTACTTAAAGAATTTGTAGAAGCAATTATTCGTTCTTTTGATTTGTTAGTAAAATTATGTGGATTTCATACATATCTATAACGATCCATTTCTTGCAGGGTTGGAATAAGAAGTAAGTACATTTCAGATTCGGAGTGTTTTAAGTATGTTTGCCCTCTTGATTCATCCATATTGGTATGCAGTTACTGTTTCTATTCCACTTCTATAGATGATTTGACTTTACACTGAAATTCCATATGCACAATCTGCTTAGCTTAGCATGATATTTTTACATTCTTCATGCAATTGAGAATCTGGACTTATTATTTAACTCATCTGTATGTTCTGTGCAAATGGTTTAGACTAAGTTTTTACACTATTCACATGGTTTGTGGGGATAGCTAAAAGATTCCCTGTTTCTATTAAAAGATTCAAAGTTCTGTATTTGTCCACAATAGTTGGCATTAGGTTACTTAAAAAATGTAATTGTTCACTCTGGGACCTTCAGCAGCTGACATTTTCCTTTGTCTAGGTTCATACCCAAAATACACATGCCTTTGGATCCTCTACATGTTTGCACTTCTGCCTTTTGTTAATTAATTCCAACATAATGAAATGCTTACTTCCGATTTAAAGGTTTTAGTGGCTTAGAAGTTGTGAGAAGTCCCCTAGGCTGATGGAGGAAAATGGGCCTCATGGAGTTGATCCAGAGCACATGGTTTATGTGGTGACGTATGTAGTTATATGTTGGGCTCTATTACTGTCAAGCTGGTAGCATTAAGATGAAGCATGATTAGTGTGAAATCAAGACTGCTGAAATAATTTTGAACGTATAGTTGGTACGTAGAACTTGCACTGACTTCTGAACATTTTCTATTATGTTGCTTTCCTAGTTGGCACAGTTAGCTGGTTTCATTGAGTGTTTGTTTCAGTACTTTTATTTCTCACTTCCTCCACTCTCCTCTGTATCTATCTGTTCACATTTTACTGTTCAAAGTCCCTAATGATCTTTTATTCCCAATCAATGCTACATTCTTTGTTTTCCCACTCTCCATGTAATTTCTTCACATTCTTATTACTATCTCTCTTCTCTGCCCTTTCTGGGCAGCCATTCGGCTGCTATCATTTGTTCTCCCTTCTCATCTACTATCTTACTCTGTCTAGTTCAATTAGTCTATCTGGTGTGGCTTGATTTGTGTACTTGTACTCTCATCTTGTTTGGTTTTCAAAGCCTGAAGTTGAGTTTGACAGAATCTGGGTCACAGACTATTTATCCTGTACTTGATTTAGCTTAGTTTCAACCTGGCTAAGCCTGCCTTTTTATGAAGTCTGGGAGAAATTTATGTATATGTCTACCTTGAATATCTATTGCGTTTGTTTTTAGACTGTATAGAATATACTGAGATAATGTAAGAAGGCTATGTTAATCTAACTATTAGGCAATTATGATGTCTTTTAAACTTGTATCTGTGTTATATATAATGCTGAATTTGCATCAGGGATTAGTTTGGAAAGGAAAGTAAGGATCAATTTTCTCAGTGATCTAACAAGATCTGTGATACCTTCCTAATTTTCCTGTTTTTGTTCTCTCTTGTACCCTGACTAAAAATATATTGCCTTTGAGAGAGGAATTTTCCATCCATCCTGCTATATTCCATAGTTCCATGGTAACATATCTTTCATTTCTGTAAACTTAATTCTCTTTGAATTGAATGTCTACAGTTGGGACGAATGGGTAGGGAGTGATCGTCTGTTGAAATTTACTGATGATAATGTCCATAAGCAGCAGGAACTTGAGAAGAACCAGCCTGCAGACAAAACTGCAAAGACAGGGCGATCAACACATAATAAGCCAAAAAGCTCTAATGGTCTGTTTCTTTTTCATTTTGTGCTGCTGTTTGTTGTATGTGGCTTTAGAGAACTTGGTGGTTACAACGGAAAGAGATCAAATTAATATATCAGCATGTTTGCGCTTTCATTTACATAAAACTGAGACTGGTTCCTTTTGATTTGCATAGATAGTGGATTCTGCTAAATAGATTATTTCAGGCCTAATTATGAAAAAATTGGGTTTAGAAAGATCATGGGTTGTGTACTAAATTGTTCTGCACCTTGAAATATGGAAAGCCCTCACTTGTTAGGATATCCATCTATGTCTTACTGTTCAAATCAGATGAAAATTTGCACTAAGATATTCATTTCAAACTTTGTGTATTCCATCTGAAGTATATGTTGGTTAGACCTCCCTCGCACACATGCACTTAACTAATTGCCTCTACAATGCTTGGGCTTGTTTATTCTATTTTCTATGCCTACTTTTGCATGTGAACTTATTGAATTTGCAATATTAATACTAGTAGTTTCAAACTTTCACTTCATTGTTTTTAACCTTTTTTCAGCATTTCAGTTGACCAGCGAATTACCAATCACACAACATGTTTGCTCGCAAACAGCACATTGATTATTGATAGAAAAGATAATAAGGTCGATCAGTTACTTAAACTTGATGATCCTAATACCCTATCATCTCTCCTGGGAGTTGGGGGGAAGAATGTTTGTTATAACTAAGTTTGCTTGCAATATTTTATAATGTCTTGCTACAAATATGACATTTGTTAAAATCTTGGGCTAGTGTTAAGCTTTCTTCATTATAAATGATGGAACAATTTGGTATTAATTGGATTATTGAGAATTTAAGAGACAAACAATTCTTGGGGCTATGTTGCAAAATAGGCAAAGATAAAAAGAGGGTAAAGGCCTAAAAGGTACTAAACGATGCCACTTACACTAATACTAAACTTAAAGAGTTGCATGTAGAGATTTGAAGTCTAGCACTTGCAATATATCTTAATGTGCTGGCGGAATGAAATTGAAGAATATATTACTTCAGCATTTTTACCTTCTAGGATGACCACACAATACATTAGTTCAGGGGATCCTGCTAATTGTTTCAGATTATCGTGGAACTCCAGGCGTATGTCATTTAACTTTTTAGTACTAACTCCTGAGATTCATATCCATTTTACTAGTTAGAAGAAAAGGACTATGGTACTGTAGTCTGAGTAATATAATGTTTTTATTGTTTTGTTTGGGAACCATGTCACATGTTGCCATAATGGTAATTATATAACAACCAAGCCCTAAAGTCCGAAATATTTTGATGTGAAAATTTGTAAATTGAGTGGAATAGGTATATCAGGTAAGTTTTATAGTTTTCTGTTATAAGTATATATGCTCTACTTTATCTTTATAAACTTATGGTTTATGCATTTTCCTTTGTTGAACTATCGAACATAATGTCATAACTCATAACAGCTAATAGTAGTTGTATCAGTTATGTTCTCAATTTCAATTGCAAGTACAAAATTGCATGGTTATAACATATATTCAACTTTCAGTTGGATCTATAATTCTATATTATACTGATTTTAGAAATTTTATACTCTTTACTGTCTACATCTGTACTGATTTATCGCAAGGAGAAGTAAATACTGCTAAGATATGACTATGTCATATTTATTTGTATCCATTCTACTTATCTAGAATCTAGTACTGGCCAGATTCTGAAATATATATGGTTGGGATTTCAGCATGTACACATTATCAGGTCCAACAATGGTTCCAGACTGGATCTGCTAACTCAGATATTTCTTCTGTGGTTTGAATAAAGTAGATTAGTTCAGCTTGGTGGTTTATGCTGGGCAATTTCCATCACGTAATGTACAAAATAGGTTGAAGAAGGTGTTGATTGGGTAAGAGCAGAAAATATAATTACATGGCATACCATTTAACATCTTTGTTATTTACAGAAATTGATACAAGGTTAAACTGCACATATTATACATATGACCTGCTTTACCTTTAAGCGGGTAACAAGGCAAATGTTTGTGTGGTTGGTTGCACTTGCATTTTAATCAATTAAGCGAGCTGTATTGATTCCTTTTGTGGATCTGTCACATTTTCTAGTCTTCCATGATAGAGAATACTTGTTAGGAAGTTTGATTGTTTGATTGACAGTGTATTTATCTGTGTCCACTCATATGTATGCTTCACCTTTTGGTATGTGCATTGCCAATTTCTTAGTTATTTTCTGATATATAGATGACTGTATTATCATCTTCTATGTAGAGTTATTTTAGTTTAGTTTTGCATAGTCTAGAATATACAGCGTGACATATGCTTTACTTTGTACTGATAGATGCAAAAGTGGATAAAGAGGACCCGAGGAACCTCTGTAAGACACTTCTTTCTCTTGATTATATCCATGTTATTCCTTTACCTAAAACAGTGGTGCCAAGTCACTGCCAACTTCTCTTGTTCTACTTCATTGCAGAGCATGTTTATGCTCCATCTCCTTCATTGAAACTATATAACTATCTATTTTAGTTCCTTTCTAATTGGTTCATTTGGTAAAGTAACTTGTGGTAATACACGATCTTATTTGGTACTGATTGTGCTGGAAATTCTGGTTTGCTGCTATAGCTTCATGATGTAGCTGAAGAACTTATACAATAGCCTGTCAAATTTGCTTGAAACCAAGAATTGTGTAAATGATATATTGTACTTGTGTAAGATCAAGGGTTGATATAGTGGTATTAGTTTTATGTTCATATAGGCAGGATTGGCAACTGAAGCAACTGTTATCAAAAGCTAGAAGCATCTGTGTAAATTACATTATCTTTTTTCCATTTTGATTTTCAAACATAAACATATTCATAAATAATCTGTGGTACATTTTAGTTAGGTCTCCAGAAGCTAGGCTGATAACAACGAAAGGGAGAGACCACAAAGCACTTCCTTCGAGTATCACTGGAAGCAATAAAGAATGCCAATCTTTGCTAATATTGCCATCATCCAGTTGTTACAAATCGACATCTAATCTCCGAAAGCCTTTTCCTTGAAATGAGCAGGAACGAGCTGAAGAAATTGAGAATAAGAAATTTGGTCTACCAAAGCTGACATTTGCGATGACTCTATGAGGAAAACCAGGGGTATTTCCACACCATTTGATGGTGTTCTGGGGTGAATGGCAGCAGTTGAGGCCTTTCGTATTTATAGGTGCTTTTCTTCAGTCTCTTGAAGCCTTTCCTATTCTCGGGGATAAAGGACGAACGAGAAAAAAATAATCCTTGGCTTCCATGCCTTTTGACGATGACATTACTAAGTCGTGCACCTTTGCAATGCTTCTGCTCTTACTGACTGACCGATTGAAATGACTTACAATGGTGCTTGGTCCATTAAGGCTGGGGCTCAATGTTCCTCAAGGACATGTTTGAGTAGGAATCTTGAGGCTTGAATAAAAATAGCCTGTTCAAAGGCTTGGATTAGGAAAAGAAACAAATTATGGTCCAAACAGAATCAAAATGGTGGTGTAGGAGTAGAACACCTGGCTCTTATACCAATGATATAGGACAATGTCCAGGAAGGGATCAAATAAATCAAAAGATAGAAAATAAGTGTGGAAAAACAAGTTTTGAGTTTCAAAGGTGGTTACTCTGGATAGGATAACAATAATACAATGCAATGTTTCTGATTAATGTTCACCCACAAAACCTAAGAGGTTTAATGGGAATAATTTCAGATATTGAGCTTTTGTTATTTGAATTAGATGGAATATTCTCCTTTTAATTCTATTTTGTTAGTAGCTGTTAGGTTAGGTTTATCTCAGGATGTTTTTTGGGCTTGTAAGAGAAAAATGCAGGAGTTAAACTAAATAGGTCCAAGGTTTGTAATATGAGAGAATTAATTGAGATATCCATGAACGTTTACATGACCAAATTAGGAGGTTCCCTGTTATAGTTTTTGGAAAGGTTAATACTTGGTAACATCACGTTAATGAAAGTATATACTAATGAACAAAGATGTAGAATGCTGCTAATCCATAAGTATAACTAAAGGTCCCTTTTATCACTTCTTTTCCTTGGCCCATTGTTTACAAGTCATTTTATATCAAAAGTCATAATCATTTTAGATATGGTTAATTAGGAATGGATTTTAGAAATCTATAAGATGATTTAACCCTTCTGAGATTGCAAATGTAACAATCATGTCAATGACAAATAGTTTAGATCTCTGATTATTTGGTCCTAATGTTGTGAAATATTTCTTGTCATAGGCAGCTTCATTTCCTTTTCCATATGTGGCCCCTTTTCTTGTGCAATTGTTATGATCTGTCTGCTACTTTATTGCCTTATAACCTCTTTTAGTTGTGTTGTTTGACATTTAAATGCAGTAGCTAAAGGCAAGAAGCGCAAGAATCATCCTGGTACTGAGGTGCTATTTTCTTTCTTAAATATATCTAGTTAGTGTTTTGTAATCTATCTGTTAGAGCAATCTATTGTACTATGCAGTATTACACTGTTATGTAGGACTATTTACTGTTGCTTTTGCTGTTTTCATGTCTCTTCCGTAATTACATGATCAGACAGTTTATGTAGTTGCATAGTCAACACTGGGTCTTTTATCTTTGAGAAAGAACTAACTTTTTGCTATTCATTTCGAAGGAAAATAAATTTTGCAACATAGTATAATACATATATGTTCAGTTTTAGGTCAAACATTTTTTGGTTGCTGGATTCTGAATGAAATTATGAAGCAATTCCTGTTGGTTACTTAGTTCTTTTTTATCCTTTTTTCCTTTGTTTCCTTGATTAGGATTTTAAAAAAAAGCAATTTTATGGTTTGCTCATAAAAAAAACGTCGTCTTGTCCACATTCTTGTTGATCAGCAGAATAGCAGGCTACCATCTTAGGTGATCTGACATAATAAATTTATGCAACTTGGAGTCTAACAGCTTGTAGTAATTGTTTGAACTGGTTAGAACTTCATTCACAAATTGTGGATATCTAGATTGGGTGGATGAGCTCTGCAACATCTCTCTTTAGTTTTAATCACTTAAGGTTTTGGTAGATATTTAAATTGCAGACTTGTGTTACATGAGCTCCATGTTAAGACTAAGAGGTTCTTGCCAGCTAATCTTCTAATAAGCTACTTGCCTTCTTTAGGGGGAAAAGGTAGAAAAGGAATAATGGGGTACCTTTTTGAGTGTAAATGTTTACTCACTCACCTTGTGTACAGGAATCTTAAATCGTTTTGTTTGCTTTATTAAGGAACACCAGTATCCTGAAAATAAACGTAGATAAATGATATATTATGAATTTGCGATATTTTTGGTGATTCAACCACTGAAAGAGGACTCCATTTGCAAAGGATAAATGCTCTATAACACTGCTCTGGGTTCAATTCCTCCTTGTTGCTTAATAGGGAGTATCGTGCAGGACTTTTTTAATTTTTCATATAGTATTTTGTATACCTTGAACTAAATTCAATTGCTTATTTGATCATGACTTTGACATTTCTACTGTTTGGCCAATTTCAGGGGGACAGGAGATCACCAGAGAAACTTGTCATGTTACAATTTCCTTTGAACCTTAAGAAGCAGTTACTTGATGATTGGGAGTTTGTAGCTCAGATGGGTAAGGTAGTTAAAGTCCTTTAACATTCTATTTCATCTTTTGTAAAATAAAAGAAATACATCACCTAGCTATGTCTCATACTCTCATTATATTATATTGTGATTTTGTAGTGGAAAGTCAACTTATGGCGTCTGGAGTGCAGAAATGACTTTTCAATTTCTTCATTATTGCCAAACCTCCTTATTATTAGCTTATTTCCTTATAAATAGTCATTTTCTTTCTATAACATTCTCTGCGTTCATCTTTCAACTACATTTTAACATTTAACAGCTCTGCAGTTCTTTTTGGCTCTTTACTCATCTTTGTACTTGATTTATTTTTCTTATTTTTGGTAACTGTTGTCTTCATTTTAAGATAATATTATGTTTAACCTAACTGCTCAACAATCCTCTTATGTTGTAGCAGCTTGTCAAACTTCCCCGTTCCCCAAATGTTGATGATATCTTGAAAAGCTACTTAGAATATCGGACAAAGAAGGATGGCATGTGAGTATCAGATGAGATAAACACAAATTTCTGCTGATGCATACTCAAGTGGTTCATTCATCGGGTTTATTTTTTCATATATTTTTCTTTATTTATGTTCTTTTTCATATATTTATATTTATTGTCAGTTCATGGTGTCAGTTTACTGTCTTCCATTGTTTATGTTTTATGTTGTTCTCAAGTTTCGTGCAACCATTTTATTCAAAGATGTTCAAAGTTCCACAGATTTAGCTTCTTGCTATTCTTTGTTTCCCATTATTTTAATTGCAGGATGCTGTCTATCTTTCTATTTCTTTCACTCAGTAATTGTACCTTTACTGGATGTAGCAATTCCCATGCCATGCTTTTCTAATTAACTTTATAACTGTGTTTTCTATTCAATTTTTGTGATTGAAGGATTGCTGAATCTGTTGGGGAGATTCTGAAAGGGATACGTTGCTACTTTGACAAAGCATTGCCTGCAATGCTTCTTTATAAAAAGGAGAGGCAACAGTATCATGAAGCAGTACAGGGTAATACCGCACCTTCAACAATATATGGTGCCGAACATCTACTGCGCCTTTTTGGTATGCACACTCTGGTGCTTTTTTCTTTTCATCTTAAGCTTATACTTGGGCAAAAATATGTGCTTCATCCACTGTATACTAAATATTAGTATCATGTAGCCTTATTCATGCATTTCTGGTAACTCAACTTTATTTGCATATTGTATGCTACTACATTGATTCTCCTTTGTATATTTTTGTCGCTAGTAAGGTCAGATTGCATGGTTTTTCATGTGCATAACTCACATATTTTGCTCGTCAGTTTTAGTTACTATATATACTTGAGCAGTATCAGATCAAGTTCAAGCTGAGTTGTAGTCTCATATATATGCATAACATGCAATCTACCTGCAAAGGTTCTGCAATTTTCAGGTTTAAACATGACTGGTTAATCTTGTGATCAAAGGTCTAAACTCCAATCTATCTTGGCTTGCCATAGAAAGTCATGGTACACCATAAACCTACCATAACAAGACTGCACACATTTATTATTTCATAATCAAGTTTTTGGAATAACAATATTTACGAAGATGATAGCCGGTTTACTTCTGAGAATGTTTTTAGTCGTAGTTCTTTGATTTATAGTACGTTAGATTCTAATTGTGTTTTACCAATTGCAGTCAAGTTGCCTGAATTACTTGCTTATGTCAACATGGAAGAGGAGGCACTTACAAAACTGCAGCAGAAGTTGTTAGACTTTCTCAAGTATAGTGGCCCTTCTCTATTTAATTTCTCAGTACCTTTGTAACTTTATTGGTTTGATTTTCTTAGTATTCACAATTGCAATTAGTCCAAGATAACAAAGTTGTATATAGGTATGCTTTCCTTTAGAATCCATTCTGTTTTTTGGTCAAGTCTTGTGTCTTTACTCCATTCATGACTGAAAGTAGTTAAGAGCAAATATGTTACATGATTATAATCACATTACTTTACCTTACCAGTAAAGGTTAAGTTAGTTGATTGTGTTGTATTGTGTCATGCAGTAATTATATAGTAGCCAACCTTGTGTGAACTACCTTCCATACTTTATCATTGCATTCTAAAGTACAACCAGCTGCAGGATAACCTTCCATGGCCTCCTCTACTCTACTAGAGGATTGAGTGAAAGGAAGATGAGGTCATGAAAGCATCTTGAATTCTTGATACCCAAAAAAATGACATAAACTATCTGAGATTATTGGATAAAAGGTTGCAATAGTAAATTTTACAGACCTCTTTGTGATTTGCATCAACAGAGAATATGAATAACAAAGATGTCTCCTTTTGTTTCTGTTTGTTCGATTTTTTGCACATCCAGTGCCAAATTCTCTTTATAAATAGTGATGATCTATCTTTAGTGATACTAAGGGCACTTTTTGGCTTTTGGTGTCATACTTGATACTTGTTTTCGTTTTGCCTGTATAAGTCCAATGACAAAAAAAAGAAAGAAAGAAAAAAAAGAACTGAAACATGTAATGGCTGTACCTAGTTATTTTTATCAGTTAACACAAGTTACCCATTAATTTGAAAACCTTTGATAGTGTAATGATTCATTAACCTTCATTTATCAGATATTCGTACGGCACTGAAGAGACAACTTACCTGGAATTTATCATTTACTGTTAAAATGAAACGTACAAATGAGAGAGATTATATTCCCTGTTGGCTCTTCTCTTACTGTATCTATGCAATTGATGCGCAAATTTGTTAATGTTTCTCTACAAAGGAAAAACTGGCTTTTAAACAAACTCATAAATATGAAAAAAATAAATTTAAACAAGGTGGAACAAGCCCTGAACTATTAGACTTTGGCAAAACAATGGAAATAAAGGATTCCAATCATCATCATGAACATGAAAATTAATTTACTTATTTGCTGTGATTAATTTAAACCTATTTTAGATTTCAAGTCTCATTCTATTTATCTACTGTGGTATTCTGACAACTGGTTTAAAGCATGCCCATGAAAACCCATATGAATGCCCATTTCTACTATGAGTTAATGAGGTTTCTACCATATATTTTGAAGCATTCTCTTTTCTTTTTCAGGTTTCTGCAGAAGAACCAGAGCTCCTTTTTCCTCGCTGTGTATGATGGCTCTAATGGTGAAGATGAGACAGATGCTAAATAACAACTTGCCAATCAGCTCGTGGTGGCTATGTGCATTAATCTGTCAAGGAATCGCCAGGCTAATCACCTTACTGTTATTTCTCTTCGGTTCAAGTCTTAATATTTGCTGCTTGTAGTATTGAGATATGTTTTCGATACATTTGTGGTGAAATTGAGCCCTTGTAGCCCTTTAGTAGGCTAATCACCCTACTAATGTAGTACTTTCTACTAAAACAAAAGGAAAAAAAAAGTTATTGCTGCCTTCAATTAAATGGACAACCGTCTACTATTATTTCTGTGGCGTGGAAATTTTGAAAATCCGACATATTTTTGTTGGTGGTGAATGTGATAGAATAGCCTACTTTTGCAAGTTTCATGATATATTTGATCAGGATTCCCAGGTAGAAGTTGGGTACTATTGCTTACTTAAGTTGTGGCAGGTATGGGCATGTATTGATAGTTTAATACCCCAAGAGTGAGTTGGTAGGGGTAAAGGTGAACATTTATTTTGTCTCCAGTTATTTTTCTAGACATTGGATTACTGGATAGAAGTTTATAGACTGCTGCTGGTTCTCTTTACTCTTTGGAGATCCATTTTGTGTGCTGTATGTTGGGCTATGGGAGAATATAACTGAGATAATCAAGAGTTAAAGCGGATTAACTGAATTGAGAATTATCTCCTATCTGATGGTCTTATGAGCCACAGCCAATAGTTTTCTGACGATTTGTCTGCTATGGTGCAGTTTATGGTTGTTTCCTGCTGCAGTCCATACTTGTAGATTGGAAAGAATATACTCCATCCGCATCCATTGATGTATTAATTAACAGAAGAATCTTCATGGAAATGGATTTAACTGAAGAGACATAAAAGGAGGTACATAAATTGCTTGTCGTGTAAGATCTGCAACTAACTCTCCCCGCTCAGTTCTCATGTTCCAAAGATCACACCTCTACTAAAAGCCTTACAAGAACTGTGGGGAAAAATATTATCGGTTTTGGATCAAAATATAAACAAAAAGCATACCCTCCAAGAAGAACAATCTGATAGGTCTTTGCACATCCTCACACTTTCCAATAGATGATATTTATGCCTTGCCATAATTGCATGGAATGTAAAGGGATGCTACCTGAACCATTGGCCCACATTTTCACTTTCCAGACATTTTCACAGTTTCAGTTCATCATAGTTATCGTCGTCGTCTGTTTCATTATCTGTAGACTCATCCTTAGTAGGTAGTTCTGCACCATTATCAGTTTTACTCTTCTTCTCTTTCTTCCTTTGTTTCTTCTTCTGGCGTTTCAAGCGCTTCTTTGCAGTTCGTTCCTCTGCAGCTTTTAACCTTTCCTCCCTTCGCATGGTAAACTCAGCTATCTCTTTCCTCCTCTGGTAGTCCTTGTCCATCCTTGTGATTCGATCCTGTTCCTTCCGTCTCATTTGCCGATACTGTTAAACACATTTAGTTGAAAAAAAAAAATTTGCACCACAAATAAGCATATTACTTTAATTAAATTAGAACATAGAAAATAATACAAAAGGGTGTGTTCCCCACATGGTAGCCGTAGCGCCCATTAGTATGTCCTATATAAATTCTAAGTTCTATCAGATATCATTATCTACAAGGAGAATAATTTAACATTGTTGGGTTATCTGGGAAATTATGCATAAGATTAATTCAAAAGAAAAGACATGCAGGAGAAGATAACTAAAGATCACCTAGTGCATAAGAGTAAAAGGACAATATTATGGGCAAAAGTGCTATAGTTGGATTTGGGTCATTACATACATAGAGTTTCCAAGAAAAAGATCATCTTAATTAGCTCTAATGATCTCCTAACCTGTTGCATAGATAAATAGAACTTACACATACCCTCATCAACAGTAACATACGGACTTGAAAGTAATGGATAAATTTGTTCTGCCTCAACAACTAATGCATCAACTAGTAATATACTGACCTATCTTAAAATTTGACAACTTCCAGTGGCAGTCCTTCGATCTGGTTTCTTTTATGAGGGAACTTCCATTTAGACATATATAAACATATACTTTATAGAAATCTTAGTTTGGCAATAACATAGATCACTCATGAGGGCAACTTCAATAGCTAAAGATGATGGCAATACCTTGCTTGTAGACTTCTGATTTACAAGACACACTAAGATTTACAAGAAGTTACGCAATTTAAAGAGAGATTGATCTATTTCTGACTTCTTTTGATGTTAGATGAAGAAAAGAGGTTACAATATTATAATGACGACGACAGATCATTATGTTTCAACTCATTTGAAACCTCTACAATTATCCTCTACCTACTGTAACTTTGTAACTCTTTCATCACCAAACACATCCTTATTACTGCTTCTATTGAAATAATATCTTGTTCTTCCTCCAGCTGAATTAAGAATTAACACTAGATGTCTCCATTTGAACACCTTCACATATCCCCTAAGTTGAATCAGCAAATACAACAAAATCCTTGAACCACTAATAGTTCACTCCTTTCAAGAGCACACCAAAGAGTTCAAAGAGATTAGCTTCAATTACTATTCTTTCTCAGGAGACGAGAGATTAGCTGCCATCCACCTTCATGAACATACAAACCCACCACTTTACGAGGCACTCTTACATTCCTTAAATTACTCTATACCTACTTCAAACTTCAGTAAGCAATCCACATAAACAAGTGAAAAAGGAGGAACTTTTCAAGAAGAAAGTAAGGGGAAAAATGAGAAGAAGAAGCCACCTGATGGAAGTCGCCGGAGCCTGATCCGGCGGAGCTACCCGAAGTATTGCTAACCCTAACTGGTACGTTCTCCATGATCCTCCTCAGCTTCACCTCCAGCTCTTCTTCGTCCTCCCTCAACACCACCCCGCTCTTCCCGCCCTCGACGACGGCGAGCTCTCTCCCCGCCACTCCGGCGCCTCCATCTCTTGACGGAGCGGGTACCAACTGCAGATCGCGTCCGCCGCCGCCGCCATCTCTCGGTGGCGCAGACATCGCCGTCGTACGAGTGCAGCTAAGACAAAACCCTAGACGAGACGCCAACGTCGATTTCGATTTCGATTTCGAGGACGAAGAGGCGTTTGTCGTAACGGGTCGGGTTGGGCCACTTTGCTTTAAGAGACAGGGAGATTTAGCCCAATACCAATTGGTTAAATGGACCCAAATGCTAGCAATTGGGCTATAACTAATTGGGCCTGTTTGATACTCCGAATTTAAAATCCAGATTTTTTATTTTCCAAAACTAGAGAATTTGGACGCCTAACTTATAATTATTTTTAAATCCTCCATATTTATCTCCAAATAGGTACTAGAAATTAAACACTCTAGAATTCCCAAATAATTATATTACTCTAGCAATTTGAGGTTGCCAAATCCCGCCCTACCCGGGGGATTGACATTTACTCATATGGTTCGTACATAAAATTTTTTATAAAGATAATTTTATACACATCTCTTATATATAAATTAGATACATCTCACTTTACTCACATCTTATTTATTTATTAGTTGTAAAATATAATAATTATTTTAAATTATATAAGATTTTATGTTTGGTTACCAACTGTGAATAAGTATGTTAATTGTAATAGAAATTTTGCTTAGAAAAATATGCATCTTTATCACACCCCTCTATTTTGTGGTTAGATCGTTAGCTAAAGTATTGTTGCTTCTCCTAGTGAAGCAAATCCTTAACAAAGGCGTATTAGAAATCAAAGATCGACATTCAGCAACTATAGAGGCGATGTGCCAAGGCACATCAACCAAGTTTTGATCATTTAAGAGGGTGACTAGAGTCTGACAATCACTGAAGATCCATACGTTTCTACCCTTGGCTAACCTCGTTGCTTCCTTGATTGGCATGGGCAAAGCTTGGGCTTCCTCGTGTAAAGCATTCATGCAGTCTACCAGGAAGGTTTCTATTCCTCCTGAGGTTGATAAAGGGAACTCAGTTAACACTATTGCGGCTCCTCTCACGTCAGATCTGTACCAAGTACCGTCCGACCAACCAACGATGTCTCCTTCGCTAGGGGAGATGAGAGGTTGTGAACAATGGTGGGCCCACTACGTTGTAGGTCCACAGGAGTAAACCCGTCAAATCCTATAGAAGTTGAAACAACCAAGCTGGATGTTCACATTGGATAGACTTCAATCCCTTCAAATAAGAGCTTGTTTCTACTTTTCCATATGCACCAAAGGATTGCAAGACAGTGTGAGAACCTTTCATGATCAGGAAGGTCAGTGTAGAGTTTAACTAGTAGCCATTCATCCAATCTGAGGGAGATGTTGTCTGTTCTGACACCCAGGTTGCTGTGAAACCAAACCACTCTTGCGAAGCTACAGCTAAGAAGTAGATGATCCACCGTTTCTTCCGAAGAGTGGCACAAGATGCACATGGGTTCGATACTTGGTATTCTTTTGTGAAGCACCTCTTTGGTGGGAAGGGCACCAACAATACATCTCCAGATGAAACAGTTTGAGTTTGATTCGGACAAATCATTAAATATATATCGATGCATGGATCGTGCGCATCTAACGGTTATAATTATGCACGAAATCAAAATAACTTGATGATCTCATAGAACTAGAGCAAGTGCGACCATGACACCCATATCATTTGCAGGCGATCGATGTGCTAAGATGCATCTGACGATACGCTCAGACAGGCCTAGATGAGACGATCGCGCATCGAATTCCAATTTTCTTATTCCCTCTTAACATGTCATGCTTGATTCTAGGTCATTTTACATAAAAGAGGCAATTAAATAAAAATAGAAATAATAATAATAATAATAATAAGAGTAATGCATATAGAATATGGTATTCGTTACTAGGCGAAGAAACTTGTGATACATGATAAGATAAAGACAGTCATTGTTAAAATTTTCCACCTAAAAAAAAAGAGTGATCACAAGCTATATTATTGCCACAAGATGATGGAAAATGACACTGGGATACCAACATGTACTTTGGTCACCCAGAAGAACAAAAACATAAACCCATGTAGAAAAACGATTCTGTTTGCTTCCCAACCCAACAAAAACTAAAAAACAAAAACAAAAAAAATACCCACAAAGTCAAGACCACTTGCACACAAAAATTCAAAAAAAATTAAAATAAATTTATTAAGAGGATGAATGAATGCATACAATTCTTCTCATCTCATCTCCATCACAAGCGTCTGGACTTAAGACCATGATCGTCTCCCTCACACGTCTCATCCGAAGTAATCACTCCAACTAACTTCGTAGTTGGAAAATGTCTTACGGCACCTACTACGGGAAAGGTAATATATCTATATCAATGTCTATATATATATATAAGGACAACTTTTATTATTTACTTCCAACTATATTTCCATTAAATCCCTTCGGTTTGCAAAATAATATATATATATATATATATATATATATATATATATATATATATATATAATGTAATGTTTCTACTGAACTCTAACTCAATTTGTTATTATATATTTTACCTTTTAATGCCTCAAAATCACTACGGTAGATTACTTATTTTTTTACGAGATAACTAAATTAATAATATTATGCTATAAACTAAAAGGAAATGTCACCAAAGTGTTGACAGAATCAACCGACTACCTTCCATTGCATTGCATTACATTGCAGTGTGACTAAATTAAATAGGGATGGACCCACGGCCCTGACCAATAGAAATTCCAGTGGAGACCAAACACTCAAATGCATACAAAAGAGGTTGACTCAAGACTCTTGTTGTCATAACTTAGAAGAAATGGGCCAAATACTACTATTGCTTAGAAAAAGAAAAAGAGAAAAAGAAAATCTCTATCACCCAATCCATCCCACCAAACAGTTGGCAGTTGGACTGCCAACTTGAAACCAACTCCCAAACAAATATCCCTCAGACCCACAACTCTATCCATCACCATGTCTTTATCTTCTATTCCAAAACCTACTGAGTTAGAAGAACTCTCACGGCACTACTAGGGTTATCAAATTAATCAACCAAATAATAATAATAATCCATAATTTACACCCTTCTTTTATTATCATTAATTAATTTATCTTTCAAACTAAAGATCTACTCAATCAAATTTGGATATTTAAATCTCAAATATTACCATCCTTCGGCTTCCATTTCTTTTTCCAAAACAATCGCAATAATCATGGCAATGATTAAAGGAAATGTGGAGGGGGGGAAAGCTTGGAGTACTGCAAGAAACTATGCATATGTTTGTGATATTGACTTGCCATAATTGTCAACTAGATTATTTGGATTACTTTAATTAGCCGATTGCCGACATCGATAATTTGACCCTCTCTCGTATAATTTCCACTTTGTTTTCTTTTGAACGCGATCATGGAATTACTCCTCGTCTGACTTTTTTCGGGTGAGATCAATGAGTCAACAGAGTAACTCCCATTCGTGGAAACAGAGTGTCTTAAAATATTTGGTCAACTTGTTTGACTTGAAGAGAATGGTTGATCTAAATTTGTTGTTATTGGTAAAATTCATTCACCGTCTTCTTTTCTTTTGTAAGATTTATTAACATAAAGTAAAGTCAACACATGCAAATCAAGGGGCTAATCACCCTATTGGCGTTTATATATCTTCAAGGATAAGTATGGAGAAATTTCATATCATTATTTAATAGATATATAATTAAACAATTAGCCTTCATAAATATGATGATTCTCTTAAAAAAAGTATAAACTTAAAAGAAACTAATGATGTCCGACGACCACCAAAAATGAGGTTTTTTATTATTATTTTAAGGATGTTGGTCGAAATTTTCCGCACGCCTATTTTGTCTTGAATTTATAGGTTAAATATATTTTACTTTAAAAAATCTCAAATTAATCTCTTTATTTATGATTAATTGATACTGTGTCAAAGTTAATTCAACACACCTAAATGACCAAAAGTGCTACATCGTGTTTATTAAGCAACATTAATGGGTTTTTTAATCTTATTTTTTTAAACCCATATTTATCTTTATTATAGATGCGATAAAATTATTAAACTTTATAAAACTCATGTTTAATAAAATTTATTACATAATTAGCACAATCTAGAAAATAAAAAAAAATATGTGAGTATTATTTGAAGAGAAAGACATGCTTATATAAGAGGGGAATGCCATTTTTATCTATAAAAAATTAAAATAGAGGGAGTATTAATTTAGATAGAAAAATTAACATATTCACTAAATATCGAAATTGATTTGAGACTTTTTAAATACATAGAGTAAAATAAATTTGAACATTTGATAAAATATATTTAATCCTACTTTTAAATATGAATTTAGGTAAGTTTTACGGCATTAATTTCAGCTCAGCAAAATCATTGAACCACCCAACAACTTTTAAGTCGCTTTCCAATTCGGAAATTTATGTTTAAAATGTACTGAGTAAATTATTGAGTCTTTTGGAAAAGAATTTTTATATATGTATATATATAAGTTATTTTTTGGATTAACGGCTTAAATTTAAAAGTTGTCATCTGATTTCTTAAATCGTACGATTTTATGGAGTCGGATTTAACATGGCAAAATATTCATATTTAAATTTTAAAGTGTGCTATGAATTTTTTAAAAAAAAACTTAGAAAAAAAGAAAAAGAGAAGAGAGAGAGAGAGAGAGAGAGAGAGCATCAACACGTGAGAACCTACACATAAACATTCCCCTTCCGACCCAAGCAAGGACATGACCATATGTTAAAAAAGAGAGAATTAAATAAATAGATAGATAAAAGAAAATTAAAAAAGAAGAAGAAGGAGAAATTGGAGCCAGGAAAGAAAAGGAAAAAGAAAAAGGAGCTTTACCCACCCAACTGGCAACTGGCAACTGGCAACTGGCATGCAACGACTTCTCTTCCTCCAAATACCAATCCAATCAAAATCGGCGGACGTCCACGTCAATCCCAATCCCGAAAACCACCTCCTAACTCAATCCATCCACCATTTTATTCTTAATTATACTTTGATTTTAGTTGAACATCACGAAAGACTTCTTTTTTATAAATATATATTATTATTTTTTTAATTTTAAAAATTTTGCCACACAAGATTCGTGTCGTGGACGTGTTGTTTCCAACCCCCACTAACGGATAAGGACCAACCAACTAGCCAACGAGGCAATTATCCATCAGATAATCATGCATCTTTAGCCGATAATGACCTCAGAATATGTTGTTATTGTTAAGATTAAGATTAAGATTAGGATTCAGTACTAATCCTCTCACGTGAGGCCTTAAAGAAGGTGTCAACGGAGTGGAACTGTACTAATAACTGCAGAGAAATATCCCATCCGTAAGCCTTAAATTAAGCGCGTTAACTACCTGCCCACCAAACAAACTAACACAGTGGAAATTGGGAACTATAATTAAAACCGTATAATTTTCCACTGCTGCAAAAATATGAGGGTGTGATTTGCAAAACGTCTATAATAAAGGATTCAGTTCCGATAAGTTATTGTGGGGGTAGAACGAGATCTTCTCCGAGAATGAATACCGAGTAAAACTGAATTAGTTAGCTGTCACTCGTAATGACTCCCGAGTTGTTCCAAACCGCTCCAACTTCCACAACTCATTCAGCTTTTGCTACTCAGAACCCTTCAATGCACTAAGTTCTCATCGATTTCTGACAGGCTAAAAATAAAAGATTTCAACTTTTTTTTTAAAGTTTTTGCTCACTTTGCTGTACAAGAAACAAAAAAAAAGAGACGTTATTTGTATAGCGTGATGGGAAATCTAAAGGGGGGGAAGAGGAGTTTGGAAGTGATTTAAATAAGCAAGAGAGGAAAGGGAAGAAGAGAACTGAACTACTAAGTAGGGAGAGGGAGAGGGAGAGGGAGAGAGAGAGAGGGAGAGAATTAAAAGAAGAGCACGTCTTCGAAGGGCTTGCTTTCTTCTTATCTAAACTACTCGATCGTGGCGAAGCCGATACGCTTCATAACGGCGCCGTGGACGCTCTCCGGCGTCGGCGGCGGCATGCATGTGACGGTTCCCGCGGCGGCGCCAGACCGCAACTCTAGACCAGACATGTAGCTCCGCACCTCGTTGCGGATCATCTCCTGCATCACCGTTAAGAACTCGTCGCTAAAGGGGAACTGCGACGGCCGCCGCTCCTCCGACGTCCGATCGCAGGCAGCGATCGGTTGCGGTAGCTGTGGCCGCGGACGAGGCGGCTCCGGGATGCTGTGGTGATCGGAGGGACTCGAGTGATCCAACCCCGGTAAAGAGAGGGTGAGGGAGGTAACGGGATCCTCGGTCTTGGCGACGATCGAGGAAGAAGCGGTGGCGGTGGAATCCATCTGAGGTAGAGAAGAGGAAAGTGGCACGATTCCGCCGGTTCTGGGAACTGGACGGTAGATATGCGATGCAGACGGCTGCGGTGGCACGATAGGATGGCTCTGTTGGCTCGAATCGCTCAGATCGGATCCCGACGGGCTCCCGGGGCTCAAGCAGAGCCCTGCTCCTCCGGCGACGGACGACATCACCGGTCCAACGCTACTCGCTCGCTTCAGCGGTCGCGCCGCCGCCGCCTCGTCGGCGACGTGGATCGCGAGGTCATCACCGGCGACGGAGTTGTACTTGCGCTTGAGGGTAGAGTTCCAGTGGTTCTTGATTGCGTTGTCGGTGCGGCCGGAGAGAAGCCGGGCGATGGTCGCCCACTTATTCCCGAAGTGACGGTGCGCTCGGATGATGGTCTCGTCCTCCTCAGGAGTAAACGGCCGGTGCTCAACCATCGGCGAGAGCTGGTTGCACCACCGGAGCCGGCACGACTTCCCCGATCTCCCAGGGATCGACTTGCTTATCAACGACCAGTTCCTCGCCCCGTGCTTCTCCACAAGCACCTGCAGCGCCTCGTCCTCCTCTGGGCTCCACGGCCCCTTGATCCGATCCATCGACGCCATTAGATACGAAGTCTCAAATCGAGATCTATACAACCCCAAGTAGTCACAAACCCTTGAAAACCCTAACCCTAAATCGAGAGATCTGAGAAAGGAAAGAGGAAAACAGAACCAAGGCGTTTCTTTTTTAGCTTCCGCTCGAAGCGGTGAGGTAGAAGGGGAGGGAGGGGCAGGGGAGGTCTATATAAGAGGTGGGGAGGGAATAACCGGGAGAATCCGGTAGCGTCAACCGGTGATAGGAAGTTGGCAGGCGGTTGCTTGCATACAGCTGTCACCTGGACACGCGTCGCCGCTCGCTGCGATCTCCTCCCATCCTCTCCATTCCTCTCCATTCCTCTCTCTCTCCAACTTCCTTAAATGCCCTCCACAATAATATCTCCCTCCCGATTCCCCCCAGTACGGAGGCCCTGCGTTTCCCCCGATCCGGAATCGCGTCCCTCCCCCCTTCCACTAGCAGCCGTTAGGAGTTACAAGAGTGGGACCCGGGGCGAATAATATCGCACGAGAATTCGAAACCGAAATCGGCGACGTGTGAGCTGTTTGTTTCCTTTTATAGACTTTTTTCGGCCCCAAGCTCGAGTGAGCGATATCTACGTTTGCCATTTACGTGGCAGTAACCGTAGTAAAAAAAAAAAAAATATATATATATATATATATAACACCACATACGTACGTACGTACGTACATACATACACACACACACACAATAGTTCTGTTGTTTTTATCTCGTCCGTACGCGTGTACATCAATTGACGTACGATGTGCAACGCGAGGTCAATTAAAGCTCTAAATGGATGCAATTATATTCGTATCGGTATCAATAATCAAAACTAACCTACTGCCATTAATAATAGATGAGGAGGGAGGAGGAGGAGAGGAAAGAGAGAAAAGTAATATAGTTTAGGGATTAGGGTGTGGAAAGTGGGGACGGAAAGGATGGGTCGACACGCAGGAGCTTTGACTGAGCCAGCCTGGACAGCATTCTTCTAGATCTCACTATTTTTTATCCATCATTGCTAGTGAATATTCTCTTCCTAAACTAACCGAATAAATATTAAGCCATCATATATCCAAAGTTTAGGCAAAAAAATTTTCTACCGAAGATGTAACAAATAACCGTCCAAGAAATTGGGTTTAATTTAAAATTTTGAAATATCTCAGGAGACTTCAACTGCAAGCTTTTCTCATCGTATGGAAAAAGTCAAGGTTTGATTTGAATTAATCTTCTTCTTTTTTTTTTTCTCACTCTATAGCCGTTCCAACGGCCAACTACGAATAAACTTGAACCGATTACATATGAAAAAAATAAATACTAGTAAAATAAATTATTATTATTTTTGGATTTAATTTAAATTAGTGGAAGGGTGTGAGTTTGGTGAGGTGGCAGTGGACGACAGCCGCTGTCTCGGAATCGGAGGGCGGATTATTACTGCAGTGCTGTCATTCCAGCCTGTCAATCCCCAACCGTACTGCTCTTAACGGCCTCTACTCCCCGACCGCCACCTGCCGGTTCTCCTCCCCCCACAAACTCCACTTGAAACCTCTTAAACTATACCGACCTTCGTCGCCCCTTCCTCTATCCCACTTTCCTATTCCTGTTCTAATCTATTCAATGCAAGCTTATTCTCGGTTTATTTCCACTGGCCACGCTGCCCACCAGATTGAATAGTAGGTGTTCCCGAATAAAGCTTTTAAAGGTATCGGATTGTTTAGGGTTATCCGGGATTAGGGGGTGGATAGTTTTCTTAGCAGCGGGTTGGGTCTTTGTTCTTATATTAGTCCCCCCTCGTCACACCCCCACATGGGATAAGAATCAGTTTGCTTGCTATATCCATGGTATCCGTATTCAATTGCTAGCTGCCAAATCGGCATAACTATTCCGTATTCTGCTCCTCCTATCCGTTTTGTTATTCGTACGTCCTTTGCTTAGCCACTCAGCCCACCCGGTTTGACCCCCCACATGAACGAATAACTTTATCCATATTCAATCTCCTATTCCATTTTGCCCATTCCATAATAAATTACAATGTCACACATCTTCCTGACATCTTTCAACTTATATTGATTTGAAAGCCAAACAAAAATAAAAACTTTCCCTAGGTGAATAATATATTATACCCGTGCTAGTTAGTTTGATCAGCATATTATTAGATACGCATCAACGCATTATCACTTATAACCGACGACTCTAATACACTCCATGATACCCAAGACCGACTCAAAAGAAATCCTTACAGATAGTTTGAAATATTGTAAAATTAATGATAGGAGAAGACTAAAGTTAGCATCTTTTTATTCTAATAATATTTAATTAAGTTATATTGTTGTTTTTTAGCTAATGATGACATGAAAGAAGCTCTACAAACCGCACCTCTCATATCTCTCGTTCTCACCGACATATATATCCTCATTTAATTTCGAAACCCCATGAAGTAAATGCTTCTAATCTCATCCCTCCATTCTATACAGTGAATGATAATTTAATAAAAGTGATAGCGATATGACAACATAAAAATAAATTAAGCAAAGAAAATATTCATACCATGCAGCGGTTAAGCTTTCTTTTTCCCACAGAGACGAGGAAAAAGAACCGCCATTGTAACTAACACTATACTTTAATTAATAATTATTATCCCTTTGTATATTATTTTTTTAATTAATATTTGTGGAATAATTTGAAATAATATTGTCTCTGTTGCACGTGCGACATCAAATCCCGTGCACTCGTGTGCACAGTTGCACGGAAAAACATTTCCTAATTTCCGATCCTGTCCTCCTTTAAAATCCGTGCGTATATATATATATATTTATAATATTTCTGCAATTTATTATAGAGGAGCGTCACATGGTCATCATACTTTGAAGTCTGAGTTGGTTATTTATAAATGTATATTATAAGTTTGCGATGATGGATAGATGGGCACTTTGGGATTAAAATAACAAGCTCGTGGTTAGTATTGTGGGGGGAATTTTGCAAATAATGTTTGACCCACTAGTGCAACAAGAGAATACCAAAGCTTGCTTTCCCGAGGCATCGCCAATAGTATCCGTCATACGTAGTGTTGGCTTCCTTGTGTTCACATGACTTTTTAACCTCCTTTTTGCATTTTAAAACCAATCTGATGCTAATTTGTTAAGACACAAGTGCTAAAAATAAAAATAAAAATAAAAATATCATATAGGTGGAGTTAAAAAGGAGGAGAAGGAGACTTTGTGGTGCAGGGCTAATGAACAAAACGTTACAGGTTTCCCTAGCTAGGCGTGCACATGAATAGTTTTAGGTTGGATGATTCAATTTGACATATAATTCTATCAACTTTTACTATGGCAACTTAAAGTTATCATTAAATTTATTCTATACCGACTTCTCTTTTTTGTTCTCTTTCTTTCTTTCTTTCTTTCTTTCTATCTCCTCACATAATATCTCATTCTCGGTATATATTTAACATATTTTGTTTAGTTAGTAACTCAATCTTAAAATAAGATAAAAGTGAACCAGTTTTGCAATAAGAGATTTCATGTGACACTAGCAATCGAACGAACCCACCTGGGAGGCTCCTACGATCACTAATCCGCCATTATAAACGCATGGAAATGATAGGAAAACGTGCAGTTAAATAAAGCGTCTGAATTACCCCACACTTTTCTTGCCCTTTTAAACAGTTGACTAATAATCTCTCTCTCTTCTCTTCTCTTTTCTTCTCTTCTCTTCACTCTCTCTCTCTCTCTCTCTCTCTCTCTCTCTTTAATTATTGACCTCACGTGGAAAACAAGGAGGATAGGCATCGCGTCATCGTCCAAGGCGTGGCCCAACAACCACCTCTGGCCACGTCGACTGACTGCTTCCGCTGCTGGTTGACTACCACCTGTCCTTACGGGTTTCCCGAGCAACTGCCGCTGCTCGCCACGTGTGTCGGTATCAGTGGGGACCGCCTGGTTCCTCCACGCGGACGTGGCGTCGGCATCCGAAACAACCGTAACCGCCGTTTGGATCGGCCGTCGCTTTTCGCGCCGGTCGATTCCCTCCTCCTTCCCCTCCCCTCTCCATTGGGCCTGGGACCCGCGGTTCGGTGAGTCCACGTCATCGCCGCCAGCTAAAGCGCACTGGAGGAAACGCATCTCGCGTCGGGATCCGATCCAAGTGGGGTCGCATAACGCAGTGCGCGGTCCTGCGTGCTTTCGTTAGCGGCCTCCGCATAAAAATCTCTCTGCGGAAAAGTCCACTATCCCCATGAAACGTTATTATATAACCTGTATATTAGATCTCCTCACCTATCTCTTATCTCTACCTAACTTCTTATACTATAATTTTTTTTTTAAACCGGTCCTTATAGTTAATGATTAAAATATAATTATTAATTTTTATGTCAAATTTAATTAGTATGTATCTAATAAACACGATAAGAGTACTTTAATCATTTTAATGTGATACAGTTAAGTTTAATAAAAAAAAATTTAACAGTATCACTTTAATCATAAATACTAGTTTGAGATTTTTTAAATATACAAAATTAAATTAATTTTAGACATATTTAAACATAGTAAATCTATCGCGCCTAAACTTTATCTCTTTTTACTATAATAAGTGTAAAATAACATAATGTAATATATATTCTAACGCGGCTCATAAATTTCAATTCTATTAATTATTTAAATTTATTGATAAAAATTATTACGCGATTGTCTATTTTACACTAAAAAAAAAGATAATTTCGTGATATTTTCTAATAAAAAAATTTATTAAAAAGTTTTAGACAATTAAAGAGGTTATGTCACCAAAATAAATAAATAAATAAGAGATTTTATTAGAATGAACAACAATTTTGTTTCCAAAATCTCTCTTATATAAATATATATAAACATTTATGTCTCTATATATAGCTTACTGTTAATAGATACTAAACCAACCAACAAGGCACCAAAAGAGGGGCCGTTTTTCCATTTGACGCCCTAGATTATATATTTATTGTGATTACACCCTCCCATTTTACAAATTCGAAACACATAATCTAAGGTGTGAAATGAAAATAAAATATCCTCTAGTTTGAACGGCAATTTGGTTGGTTTCATTTGTACGAGTAGTTATCAATTTTCCAAGCCGTCCATCCAAAGGGTCAAAATTGGTGTATATGTGGTGTGGGATCCACAACTTTACAATTTGACCCATAAGTACTAATAATTTATTAAGTCGTCCATTTTATGTCAGTCCTCCTAATAATTCAAAGTGTGGTTGGTCTGAAAGAGATTGAAATCAAAACAACGGTTTAAGGTACCCAACTAACCATAAACGGAAAGCGACCCAGATTTGAACCACTCTACTCTATATACAATTTCTATCATTCTTTTCCATTACTCTCCCTTTCATTTAATATATATATATTTCTATTTCCCTATCTCCATCTCCTTTTATTATCTTCTAATTAATCTAAACTTTAATTAGCTAATGACAAAGTAAGCATTAGTACATGACGCAATTATTGGGTTCTCTATCTCTCTCATAAATTGTTTAGCTCTCTCTTATACATGAATAACATGCTGAGTTTGTGAAAATAATTAATGTAAATTATTGAGAATAAATTAGAGAGTAAAAAGACCCTCTAATCTCCAACGGTCATCCAAACATAATGTTAGTGAGAACTTTTAATTGAATATGAGTTCATTATTTCTATAGATATGGTTATTATGTAGGGTTAATTATACCTAAACCCTGAGAATTTTGTAATTTACATATGATTTTTTTATTTATAGATTTTAATATATAAATTTTGTGCACTTTATTATAAAAAGATATGCATCGACTATAGAAAATATATGTACTCAGTTTTAAATATTAAATTAAAAACTTTTAAGAGTAAAATGGTACCCGTAGAACTAAAACTTAATTACTTAATATTTGTTAAAGAGAAAAATCGAATGAAAAACTAACGGAGAATACACTAAAAGTAAATTAGAGAATCTAAGCAATAGTTTAGAATGTAATTATCCCTACTATTTATATATATAATCATAAGATTAATAATCTTACTTTAGATAAAATAAATTAATATTTAGACATGTGTGCCAAAACCTTTTAGGCCCACCCCCTCTTTCATCATGCATCATTCATCATTTATACCCTTTTTATTCCTCCTTTGCTTCACCTTCTCAAACTCTCATAGAAGAATTCAACCAAGTAGGCTTCAATGATAATTAACTCTCTCTTTCCCTGTTTACCCTACTCTTAACCTTTTGCTTTTTTCTCTAAAGCTGGTTATTGTGCATTAAGATAAGTATCTACCCTTTAATACCCTTTACATTGCTTAGTGTTTAGGGTTTCATAGGATGCAAGAATAATTAGTTACACACTCCAAAATAAAAATAAAAAAAAAGTCACTTTATTAATTATACTTTATCTCTATAGTCAAACGTATATCAAAGAGATCTGAATCCACCAATAATACTCACATATGCTGGATTATTTAATACATGTTGCAATATGACAATCTTCTTTTGGGACCATAAATTCTTATAGAAATATTATATTTTGTCGTCTTTCTTTTCCTCCTCTGTTTAACTTAAAAAAATACTCTCGCCTTAAAACTACCGTTACCGAATTCAAACTTTTATTAAAATTTAGTTAGCATTATTATATGGTTGGAGATAATTAATTAAAGTGTAGAATATTTCTTAAAAAATTTCCTTATAATTAAGGAAGATTGATAATTATACATTAAAGTTGTAATCATAAGTGGGCTATTTGTCCATAATAATTCCCAAAATTTTGACCAAGAAGAAGAAGAAAAAAAAAAAGAAAAGTAGTCCAAAAGTGGGGAACAACTTCTCACACTTGATGGAATCTATGCAACACCCCCTTCTTCTCATGGCATTAATTATATCCTTTTGCCAGCAACATTATAGTATTACTTTTCTTAACCCATCTTTATGCTTGATATATATACTAGTAAATGCAACCCTAGTGCTTTCCATCTTTGCTTGCCCTTCCCTTTTCCTTATTCTAATTAGAGGTTCCATCTTTATCAACCAAAAACTTTGGTTGCTAGTTTAATTAATCCATTAATTTGGTCTCACCTTTGGAGTTTGCAATTTTTCTTTACTTTTGGCCACATTGCCATGGTCTTGGGTGGCCATTTTGATGGAATAACCTCCAAGGTGATGCACTTGTGAAGTATGAAGTGGGTAATGAGATCATAGATGGAAACAATAAGAGTGACATAGGGAAAGAAAAGACTTTATTATTTCTTTTATTAGGAAAATTATATTTTGCATCCTATTTTATGTGTATTATTCTCTTTATTATTAAAAAAAATAATAATAAATAAACTTTTTTATTTTATACTTTTCTTATTAGATTGAATCTAGATCAAACTTAGGTTGTTTAATTTTAATTTAAACTTATTTTAAGCCAATTTGGGCCTTGATTACCAAAACTTTGTTAATATATACCTGTTTATTTTGGTCATTCCTTCCTAAATAACTCAATTATGATCGCCTTTGAAACTTGAGAGAGACATCAAAACACGAAAAATTTATCTAAAAAAGGAAAAAACTATAAAGCTCGAGAAAGCGACTTAATTAATATCCCGCGCTTGTTCAACCACTTCACAATCATCTCAGACTTCTTCTCATAGGCATTGATTTTGCTTCTCATTAATTATAGTTCGTTACGACAACTAACTCATCATAAATGATACACTAATCTTGGCAAAAATTATAAATAACAACCTGTATTTTAACTATAGTATAAATAAAGTCTTTTTTTTTTTAGAAAATTTTAAATAACACTCTATATTTTCATCATTCTTTTTCTTCTTATTAAGGGAGGATTTTGTAATGTAACCCCTTAATTTTTTTCTATTTTATAGTTTTCATATAACATCCTAAATCAATTAAACTGTGACCATTTCCGGATATAATTGTATCAACTAAGAAATATTATCTTAGAATATTAAAAATAATGTTTTAAATACCTAATCTAGGAAAAGGTATTTAATTTGGCAGGTGGAATAAGTATGGGTCAAGATAAGGATCTTTTCTAATAATAGTTTAGTAATTTAATATGTAATTATATAAACTTTGGAGAAGAGTCAAAAGGACTTATTATTCATCTAATATGACCTTTAAAATTAAACAACACTAGTTTTAGATCCATTGATATTATGAATATCAATATTTGGGTGCAATTTTAAGAAATTGATCCTATCTTGTTGAGAATTATTATTTTAGTTTCTTTAGAAAGTTAATTATTTATTTAGCAAATGGGAAGTTTTATTTGTAAGTAATAAGATGAGAGAGAGTTTTATTTGCAATAAAGTTGAAATATATGGTGTATTATTGTGATTTTCTCTTAATCTTATTTAAAATCAACTGACAAGAAGTATTAGGGGCTAGAGATAATGATAAGACTATGGCCATCATCTCCATAGTCCATAGACTATCCATGCATTGATGCCCACCATTAAAAGGTGAAAGATACATCCACTTAGAAATGATTGGAACTCTATGTGCCAAAAAGAACAAGGTGGTATTTTGGTTAAATTTTAAAATATATATATATTTATGTGACCATAATCTCATATTAAAATAATAATAATAATAATAATAATATGTGTTATGAATTAATTCTAGATAGATTTCATTTCTATTAGAATTCAATTAATTTCACCTAATGCCAGGCGGATCCAAGGAAAACTTTAAAAACTTATAATTTTAGGAAATTTGCATATAACACATTGACTTTTAATAAAATTATAGTTTACACTATATAATCTTATTATTTATTAATTAATCCATATAATTTAATAAATATATGCAGAAAACGTCTTATGTTAGATTTGAATTACTACCGTAAAAATATTCTATTAATTAGAGATATTTTGTTTCTAATTGACTAAAATGCTCTTAGTATAAGTAGAGTTTAGTTGGGTTGGGTTGTGTCGGTATAAATTGGATACGAATAATTTGACCGAGGATATTTTCGTAATCTTGCAAGTATAATTACCTAAATCCAAATGTTTGATTAAGTCTAACCTAAATTATGTGACTCGATTTATAAATAGTAAAAATATAGGGTGTAAATTATAATTTTATTAAAAATTAAGGTGCCGTATGCAAATTTTTCTCTATAATTATTTTAATAGGTTAAAATTTTTATAGAAGATTCAAATTATGGGAGGATAATATCCATGTATGAGATCTGGAACGTAAAATTGAAGCCAAAAAGGAAATTAAATATCTTTAAAGGATAACATTTTAATCTTTTATTTTTTTTAAAAAAAAAATTGAAGCCTTTTATTTTTGCTTACCATGGGCTAAGCTTTTCACTTTGTTGATCTAAAAGCTGGCTCTGTGAGTGTGCAATCTAGTGTCTATCTTAAGACCCTTTACATTGCTTAATGGATAGGGTTTCTTAGCAAAGAAGAAATATAAAGTTCAAATACAAAACAAATCAAATTTAAATCATATAAATCCTTTTGCCACCAATAATTGATACTTAATAAGTTAACCTGTTTATTGAAGGGATGAAACATAAGTTTTTAATATCTTTTTTATTTTCAACTTCATAGGGAGCTTAAACTTCAAGCTTCAAGCAAATCTAAGATAGGAAAACAAGAAGAAGTTTGGAACCCACCACCAATGGTGGATTAGTTTAGACATGAATGCTATTGAATCTAATCTTGAGACCATAAATTCTTGTCTACTTATAGTTAATTTTAACATTATGTCGGCTCTTTTACCCTAGCACTTCATAAACTCTAACCAATTATTATAAAACTTAGGTGATTACTATAACTCAGCTGTTGAATCATATCAACTTATGATAAAAATCCTGAGTTTCATCTCTTTATAAGTATTGTGATTGATATGATACGAACCGGGTTAGATCAGATCACATCAAAGGAAGATTGGACTCAATAGATTGAGTCTAATTATCTTATTTTGTTATTTGGTTTAGTTAGAGTCTTAGTAGGTTAGGATTTTATTTAATTAGCAAAATCCAACTCTGCGCAGTTTTAGGAAAATATTTACGGAATATTCTACAGATATCCGAATAATATCAAACCAATTGGATAAGATCACCAACCTCCAATTCTACAACTTTGATGTTCATTATTTCTCCAGATTCGAAATCTATCTACGAAGAAATAAAAGTTTAATCCAAGAAGATAAGGAAGATTGAATTAGTAGATTTGTTAGGATTATTTGGAGTGTTTTTATGTTAATTAAGGAGTTCTTAGGGTGAGCCTCTATATATATATGTGGAGGAAACCCTAGTTGGGATATAATCTAGATTGGAATTGGTTTTAGCCTCATCTACTTCTCTCTTGATTCTAGCCATTGACGTTCTCTCCCATCTCCCTTTTTCTACCGTCTAAGTCTTGGTCAGCATCTTCTAACCTCTAACCATCTTTTTCCACAACAATTTTTCCTTCTTTACACCACGAACTAACCCTAGCATCTATCTAGCCATTGAAGGGCTACCAAGTTAGGACTTAAGTTTTAGAACCGTTGCGGATCGGATTAGGCCGATTCATAACATGATATTTAGTATATTTTTCACTAGAATTTTTCTTAGGCAGATCGACTAAATAATTCCAGCTATATATCAGGAACAACTAACTCTATTGTCTAACTTATAATCAGCCTTTAAATTTATAAACTATAGAAAATAAAAATTAAAGAACTTAAAAGTGGTGGAATGGGAGATAAATGAGATTACCCAAAAGAGTGGGAACAGTTCATACACTTGATGGAATCTATGCAACATCCTTCGACAACACACCACATTGATTAACTTATTTACTCCTTGGTTGCAACTATATCAATCAAAAGCTTTGGTAGTTATGCCATTATATGAGCTTTTTTTGCCCAATTGTGGGTCTGGCTTTTTAACTTTTGGCAACTATGGCATGGATTAGAGTGGCCATTTTGAGAGCAAAAATAATAAAAAATAATAATAATATTTAAGATGCTGCATTAATAGTACCTTCCCTTGGAACCAATCAATTTGTAATCTTTTTTTTTTTTTTGGGTAAAATTAATTTGAAGTGGGTGATGACACAAAGGAAGTCTAGATGTATAATGATGAGGCCACTAATGTAGATCATTAAGTTTGAAATTTAGGGACAAATATGCCAAGCATCATCAAAATTTGTGGCTGACCTAAGCGCAAAAAGAGGATGAATAGTGATAATTTTGTGATTAACCCCCCTCCCTTTTGAACTATTTGTAATTCGACCATTCCCTTTTGTTTATAGTTTTTATTACTATAAGTACCATTACAATATCCTATGTTTTCAAAATAATTTTAAAATGTATTTTGGTAGAGTTAGATAGTGTTGGACAAGGTTAGAAAGCAACTGGGCAGTATTTTTTTTTAATTAATTTTATTCATAGAATTAAGTAAACCATAGTTTAACTTTAAGGTTAGGGTAGTTAAGTGTAGCAATAGTAGAGTGGATATATATAGGTTGGATAAAGTATAAATTCTCGGTAATATATAATTGAGTTGAAAGTTATTCATAAATAATTTCTTTATTGAAAATAAATTAGTGAGGTTTTAGAAAAAAATTAATTGAGATAAAAATGAATTATCTTGTGGTAAATAGAATTATTAAGAGAACTTTGCATATAACACATTATCTTTTAATAAAATTATAATTTACACCTTATATTTTCACTATTTATAAATCGAGCCTTATAATTTAGCGAATACGTGCAAAAAAAAACATCATTAACCAAATCTTTAAATTAAGTTAACTAAATTTAAAAAATTATGAAAATATCCTCGATCAAGTTATACTAAGAGTATTTTAGTTATTTTAAAATAAAATATATCTATTTTAATTTAGTTATAATTCAGAATATTTTTTACATATGTTTACTAAATTAGAGGGCTAGATTTATAAATAATAGAAATATAAGGTGTAAACTGATATACAAATTTCCTAATTTTTAAATTAGTCCTCAGGCTGAGGGAGGTGAGATTTGAAGTAAAATCTTTGTAGTCCCCGGTCGTATTCGTTGACGCGACCGGGGCGAAACCACGTGCTTCTGTACGTGGGCCCCGCTCTCCTGGTAGCTTCCGACGTGACGTCTCCTTCGGAAACAACCATAACCGCAGCTTTCGCTCTCACCCGCCCCCTCGCCCTTCGTCTCCCTTTCGTGGGCCCCTCCCCGTCCGGTGGCGCCACGTCACCGTCGCCAGCTAAACCGCACTCCCTTCTCCCTTCTCCCCTCCCTCCCTCCTCCTTCTTCTATCGTGAGGCGGGTGCGCGTAAACCCATCTCGATCACCAAAAAATTATTTCTACTTTCCAGACTTTTGTTTTGTATCATAATTAATTTCTTTTTTTAAATTTAATTACATTTGTCGTTGTTATATATTTTTTTATTCAAAAGTTTAACATTATTCTATTCATATATTTTTAATTTAAAATTCGTTACTTTGACGACATGAATTTTCTCTCTCATGACGTATATTTATTTTATTTGAGTTTATATTTACAATTTAATTAAAATTACGAGGAGGTACAGAGTAAAGTATAGTTAACCCTACCATTCAATATCTCACAGTTAAATTTAGAATATTAATTAAACCTCTTGGGGAGGTGGTCTTTGCAAATGTATCCTGAGCTCAGGGAAATTTGCAAAAGAAACCCTATATTATGAACTTTTTACGGTTAGAACCATATCTTATCATTTTTTTTTCTCAAAAGAAACTCTATATATATATTTATATATTTTTTTTAAATTTATCAGTACCTAATAAAAAAGGGAGAATATTTTTGATAATAATCCAAAAATAAAAATAAAAATAAAAGCCTATAAAGAGTGATTGATGGAGAGAGTGGATGGTCCAAAAGAGGGGAACAGCTCAACCACACTTGATGGAATCTATGCAACAGCCTTCTATAACACTATCCTTTGTACTCTTCTTAATAAACAAAGCAATCGTATTTGGGTGCTTCGTGGACTTAAGAAATGGACACTCTCATTCATATCACCCCTCCCTCCCCTCATCCTTAGCCTTTCTCTTATTCTAATATTTGGGTTCCATCTCAGCACATCAAAACACTTTGGTTTTGTTGTGGCTTATGTCATTGGAACTTGTGGCCACAATTGGGGGGGTTTGGAATAAAGGATGGCCATTTGTTGTTGTGATGCATTTCTCTTGGGGCCTACTTTGGAGCTTGAATCATGAAGCGAGGTTGGTGAAACAATACTCAGGAGGAAAAAGACTTTGGATTTCTTTTTTAATATTTCATATATTAAGAAATTGTGCTTTAAAATGTCTTAAATCAGTCTATATACTTATGACAAAATGAAACCGTTAGTTTTTCTGTCAAAATAAATGGAGTACGCCAAAATGACTCTTCGTATTTATTATGCAAAATATATGAGTTTTTGGTCTAATTTTTTCTAAATTTATATTTGTCTTATTTTTGGGGCGATATAAAATCTAGTTTAATAAAATATACCATATAGATGCTTTTATAGGGTGTGAAACGAAAAATTCCTAAGGCGGAGTATGTACACTACTGATGTGAGGAATAAGACAATGTTTTTGAATGGGCTTTGGATTTGGGGCAGTGGTTGGCCCAATCAATTCAATAATTCTGACTCAAACTTCAACTGTCTTGGATAAAATTAACAGCAATTCTCGTTCTTCAGGAAACTTATTGGAAATCGATATTTAAATTAGGGCATTTTACAAATTACACCATGCATTTTATCAATTTTTTAATTCACATAGCGTATCTTTGATGATTTTGTAACCCCGACCCCTTATTTTTCTCGATAATTCCCGTTTAACATCCTGACCTTATTTTGACTAACTGATATTGACCAAATTACTAAAATACCCTCACCACTATTTTCCTACTCTCTACGTCTCCATCGAAGAATGCCTAAGTAATTTAAGTATTTTATATAATATAATATTTTTTTGCTGGTACTGTTAAATTAACGAAAGGTGTTAAATAAGAATTATAAAGAAAAACTAGGGATCTGAGTTACAAAAATCTCAAATACGAGATGTGAATAACAAAATAGATAAATATATAGGGTATAATTTATAAAATTTTCTTTAAATTAACAGTAATTATATCCTATCACATGAGGGCGTTTTTCTTAGTAATAATTTTTGATCAGTAAATATCATTTCTCAAAATTATTTGGACCCAAGTGAGCTAATTGGACAATTTGAGTAAGAAATTTGTTTATTTACATAAACAACTTTGGATTGGGCCATGGGAGTAATGATCTAAGTTGGGCTGGGCCACTGGGTTGGCCCAGAATTTATTTATATGTATGCCAGTCTAATGTTGGTATTTGTATGTATACCTCTCAAAATATAGTTTGTTTCTATATATATATATATATATATATATATACTCTTCATAACCAAAAGAAATATTATATTTTTGCATGGATAGCCCTTAGAAGTTTATTTGAACAATTTAGACACAAAAAATAATATAAAAAAATAAATTTATTTTGATATACATATAAAAAATGAATTTTTTAAAGATACACACGAAAATTCTTATTATTTATAAGCATTATATTATAAAACTATGGATCGTAGAATTAAATCTCAATTAAAACCATAAATAGCAAATTTGACTCAATTTTACTTACATGATGAATCGAATTCTGTTTCTGATTTGCACAATAAATGGGATTATTGAAATATATCTTGCAGTATGGTTTTAATGAACTACTTTCCCAATTGACAAATTAGCCATTAAGAAAATAAAACTATGATTAATTACAGATAGACTCCTCAAATTATTATCTATTTTCCTATTGACCTTATGAAATATCTTCCACCACTTGATACTTGATGGCTTAATTTTCTTCTCTAAAATAAGAGTAAAAAGGATTCTCAAATTATCTAATATTAATGATATGGCATAAAAGAAAAGAAAATAAAAGAAAAGAAAAGAAAAGAATCAAACAATATAAAGGGATTTATGTGAAAATAGTCAATAGTTAAAGGGTATAGGTGTAATTGTATATAAAAATACTTACTAAAGTGTCAACGGAATTAACATAAGAGCAAAGATAGAGCCAGCACTTAATCGCCACAAGGCTACTTGTTTTCCCATGCGATCGATTCCAATCGCGCCGTTGGATCGAGAAAAAGAGGGGGAAATAGGAAGAATATAGAAGAAAAAGAACCGGATCTCGAAGGCGAAGCAAGCGAAGCAAGGAGAAGAGCGGCAGGGGGGGATAGATTGGATTCGATCGAGAGATGCTGCCGACTGTGACAAGAGGGCGGACGCCCTCGAATGCGCGCCCGGCGCCCATGTTTCCCCAGTACCTTCGAAGAATCATCAAGGTTCTCTCCTTCTCTCTCTTGAAATTGCGGAGCTATTTTGAGTACTCTTGCGTGGATCTCCGTTGTAGAGGTGTGATGTTAAGGTTTTTGGACGAAATGCCAGCTAGAATTGCACAACCGTGGAGGAAATGATTAGGTTTGCATTATGTATGGCATTGCAATGTTGATCTCAGTTCAGAAGAGGTGAAACCATGAGGGAATGAATGTATCGTTCTCTATTGGATTGAGAATGGCGTGGATGCTTCTAGAAATTTAAATCAACTTGTTTCTGAACTTGGAATTTAGGTACTAGATCTATGCAACGTACTGTCTGGGTCAACTGAAGATAGAATCCCATGATGAGCAACTTATGGATCAATACGATGTAAATAAGTAAATTTAGTTTTTATTTTCCTTAGGCTAGTATGGAGTGATTCTTTTGAAATAAATGGTGTCTTGAGAGGGAGAGACCAAAATTAATGTGGAAGGAATTGGTAAGAGAATATTAAAAGCATGGAATAAGTGAAGAGCCTCGCATTAGATACAGCTGAATGGAATAAAAAGCACCCGTATAGCAGATTTAGATAGTTGGTGCTAGCTGCTTGTTGTTGTCTTGAACCAGATGATACTATGACATTATAAAATATAGTAGTAAAATAGAATAAACGTTAGAATTAAGGTAGGCTGTTTGGCTGGAGCTGAAATGGAGGAGTGCTATATTTCATTATTTGGTCAGAGGAAATATTGTGCTTGATGCAGTAGGTAGTGGAGTGGAGTACCTTGCACTATCAATTTTTGTTCTGCACCTCTGTGTAATTTGGAGAAATAATGTAGGCCCTACTAGGAAAATTGATCAATGCTATGCATGCACACTAATTTTAAATTGACACATCTTAGCTTTGAATGAAGAGCAACAGAGTGATCCTACAAAAAGTCAGATTCCTAATAATCTTTACTTATACATGGTAAGTATGTTTCCAAGTTAGCATATGCCATAGTCTTATATTTTGATTGAGTTGTATGAAATGTCTCTTTGTTTATTTTGGCAATTGCTTGCTTAGCACTTCTAGTATGCTCCTAGCTCTTTGTAATATGTTCTGGCAAATATAATTTGATTTTCCATCTAATTTGTTATTCTGGTTTAATGTAGTGGCAACAAATGGATATTGAGTATACATTCTGGCAAATGCTTCATCTTTGCACCTCTCCGAAAGTGGTGTAAGCATCTATCCTTATTCCTTACATTTTTGTTTGGGTGATCTTATATTTAGTTTTATTTGTTCAAGTTCCATGGTTGCAATTAAATCTCGTTGTGCTTTCAAGAGAATATGAATGATTTTCCTTGTAACATCAAATGAATCAAGATTATATCCACTAAGAAAGTTTCAAAGTTATAAAGTCTATCATATTATAATTCTATGGTCGTTGAAGTTAATGTAATTAGTGCATATGTGGAAAAGTTTGTTCCCATGGATGGACTTTTTTCATCAATCATGGATGTTCCCACTTGAGACTCCTCGCCTTTTCCTTGTGGCTTTCCTTACGGTAGAGAAGGAGTTGATCATTTTTTTTTAGTTTCAGATATTTTATGTTTTGCACTAGTTTTTGGCAATAAGGAATGCAAAGACTGATAATTGATTTATACATAACTGGTAGGGAACTGTGGACTAGCTAGAGTATGCATCAAGAAGAAAATTTCCAGCCGTAAATAAATTCTGATTTAAAGTTTTAAACAGCAGCTGAGTAGGAAAAACAAGATTAAGATAAGAAAAAGAGACAATAAAAGGAGTTAGAGGGAAGATTGATAAAAGAACCAGAGATGAAAAGAAGATTAGAACAGAGGGAACAGTAATTGTTTCTTTCTTCAATGAAATCTTAGAAGTGCAAGCTTACCCTGTTTCTGCATCAGAATCTTATCTTGTGTATTTTTCTATTGAGCACTTGTGGTTTATCAGATTCTTAAACCATTACTATTTGACCACTTCTTTTAGATCAATCACCACCCCCACCACCCACCCACCCAGACACACCCTCTTCTTGTTTTAGCAGGCACACGATCAGAGTCATTTTTTTCCTTCATCAGAAGTTGGAATACATGGTGCGAATGTATAAAGTGTTTGGAACAGAAAAATGAGTTAGTTGATTGTTATTGTAGTTTGCCAGATATGCACCACTCCTATTTCAATTTTTATTCTTATCTAATTGAAGTTTTCTCTTTGCCTGTGTAATGGGATTCTCGAGCAGCTACCAACACACAAAATATCACAAGCGTAAGTATCTTATCATTGTGTTAAAACTTAATTTTCGAATACTTTGATAGGTGCTCTTGCTCTTTAGTTTGTGCGTCTTTTCCAGTTCTTGGAGTAACTTCTATAATCGTACGTATCACTTTTAATGCTTTAATCTTCATTTGATGAATTATTTGTTTCTCCTGTCAAACTACATCACAAAGAAACGTTAATTTGGTATTGTTCTCGGGGTATGCACATAGATGATTTACTTTGTGGAACTCCTTTTGGTGCTAAGTGAACAACTTTAGAATGTTTATGATACATGATTATATTGATACTCTTTTTCTACATTGCTGATTGTTAAGGCAGACCTAGCATAAGAAAATAGATCATTACTAATTCCGATATGTGTCTTGCATTCATTTGAACTCATTTCCTTTTTTATATCAATAAATCTGGTTGGGCCTTTTAATTCACTTTCAATTTTGCCATAGTTCTACCTCTTACTTGCTTACTGTAATTAATATCCAGTGTGATATATTGATCGTAAAACCGTAAAAGTACGAAGATAGTAGTACGGAGATCATGAGCAGTCGGAAGAAGTAAATCCTTTTCTTACCTGTGATTTTTTGGTCTTTTTTTAGTTAAAAACTTAAAAATCCTAAGATTTCTTTTATGGTCAGAATTTTCTTTAACATAATATCACTGTTGGATAACCAAAGGTTAATTACTCTTGAGGGAGAACATAATTTGGAAATGGAAATTGCATAGCTGAGATAGAGAAATAAAGTATCAAAAGATCAGTCTGTGTCACTATGATAAGTTTCAATTAGTCAAAAGTTAAGAAAAGAAATTAACAGTAATGGAGATGAGGTACAATTGATGCAGCTATTGCTTATTGTAGTTGGAGAGTAAGGTCAGCATGAGGATGTATTATCAGGTATTTACTTACGAATTATTCGTCAAAATGCTTATACATTATTCATAGAAAGTTAGAAACTATGGTTATCATATAGTCACAGTACGTCTTTGTTAGTTTTAGATTATTATTATTTTTTTCTTTAGAAGGATATTTATCTCTATTTTAAGATAAGTATTCCTTTTTCTCAACAAAATGATTTCTGCTCCTCTTATAGTTATTTTATACTTCAGAAACAAAGAACCAGTGGGCTCGGGATGATCCTTGTTTTGTCGTCATCTTCTGTCTTCTTCTTGTATTTGCTGCTTCAGCTTATTGTGCTGCGTAAGTTTTTCATCCTATATTCTTTTATTTCTTCACCTATTCATACAATCTTTTTGTTACTTGTTCAAAAGCATAGCAACCTGTAGAGGGGATTACATTTTGGATGGCATAGTTAGTACGTCAGTCACTCTTAGTTCTTCTATAATTGTTAGGTGCTTTAATATGCTGTTTAAATGTGGTATTAATATGCAATTATTCTTTAAATGTCTTAGGTATGGAGGGAGTGTCACGCATGCTGTCTTAACAATTACATCAGTAGTACTTGTCCATTTCCTATTGGCTGGAATTATTTTGGCCACATGTTGTTGGTAAGGCTTTAGCTTCTTGAATTCCCCTGCTCTTTCTTTTATTAGAGATTTTGCTTGGTTGGGGCTGTAGGTTATAATGCCATGATCAGCATCTTACACAGTATCTTGTTCTTTCACTGCTTTTGAAACTTTGAATAACAGACAACATTTCTGATGGACTACATTGAAACTTTGAGTTGTACCAGTATGTTGCATTCGCACTGGAAAATGGAATTTATGATTTTAGCACATTAGTACTGATTAACCAGGAAAATTTTGGTGTATATGATTGTTTGCCTGTTCTCCATATTCTATCCTTTTGCTAATTGGTCCTAGCAATAGAGTATAGATGAGAGATTAGTATACTGGCTGCCACCACAGAGCTTTTAGACATGAATGTGCATGTTTTTTGTTTCCAACAGTGATGTGATGCTTTGCAGATACAAAATGCAAAGATGGTCTAGGTTGTCAATCAAAATTGGCTCTTTATATCATCTATACACAGCCAATTGTGGTAGATTTTTTTTGTAGGAACAAAATAAGTTGAGATACAGTTGCTTTTGATTCTGTAATTCTATAAGATACCCAACATATTGTATCACTCTTCAATTGCACACTCTTAGAAGCATGTGTAACAAAATCATATGGTGGATGATCATGATTCTCTAAACTTACTTCCTGCTACTAATTTTATCATGATCCATCTAGCTTTGCCAATTGTTAAATCTTTATGTTCGTGTTCAGTTGAATACTTCATTTTGAGGAGCCTCAATGTATCATATTTGATCCAATCCATGATAGTGTTCCTAGCCATTTATTGTGCTTAAGCAGCTGTAATGGGTCTTTATGTTGTATAAATAGTTGAGCTTCTCTTTTCTTGGTGTACAAGCCAAGATGAAGATATGTTTGCATACTGACTTGTATTATTGGAATTAGAGTACAATTAAAAAGGGCCTTGTGGAAGTCTTCCATGGCAGCTCTCCGAGCTTAGGTGTTTGCTCTTTATCTCCCCCATACTGGCTTGAGCTAACTGAGAGGCCCCTTCATATCTAGCAACTTATGGTCTTCACCCTTAAACCATACATGGTATAACAGAAAAAGCTTTTTCACCATAAAGAATATCCATGCAGTCCCATAGAAGTGTATAATTGTATATCCATTCTTGAAATCCCACTTTTGTGCCTCTATAAAGAGGTGGTGAGCTAGATTCTTTAGGAGTGTTTATAGTAGGAAAGATCATTCTTTATTGGAATGCCTTTAATGACATAGGCTTCATGATAAAAGCAAGTATCAACAACATTAGAAACAATGACAACAGCAACAAAGACAATTACAATGCCACCAAATAAACCAATCTTTGTTCTCGATCATTGATTTTGTGCTAGTGGCATGGGCATTGTGCTGGTTTAGAATGAAATGATACACCCTTATGCCAAATAATCTGTGCTGGTTTGGCGCAGGGTGGCACAAGGTCAACATGGGGTAATGTAGGATGGCATGGGGTTGACATGGCTTGGCAATAGGGGTGAAAACGGATCGGATACGGATCGGATAGTGCTCAACCCATATCCGGATCCGTATATTTAGTTCGGATACGGATTCGGATACGGATATTGGACGGATAGCAAAATTTAAAACCATATCCTAACTAAACGGATACAGATAATTTTCGGATAAAGGATCGGATCTTAAACGGATATTGATTAAATTTAAAATAATTATAATATTTTATTTAAATATAATTAACACAAAATTATTAAGAGTTTTACAACAAATAATTTTTATGTCAAATATATAAAATTAGAGAAATTAATCTCTATAAATAATATATAATGTATTATTAGTAATAATATTAATACTTACTATTTAAATAAGCAAACTAAAAACTGTAAATCATTTAAAAAAATATGCGGGTAAACGGATATCCGATATCCGTATCCGAATCCGAAAAATTTATCCGACCCGTATATGAATCCGTATCCGAATTTTTTTTCAAAAATTCTATCCGTATCCGAATCCGAATCGGAATCCAAGTCGGATAGAAATTTTTTATCTGAATCCGATCGGAGTCGGGTCAGATAGCGGGTCGGGTCGGAGTTAATCCGACCCGTTTTCACCCCTACTTGGCAAGCATTAACATACTACCCAACATTGGTGTCAGATTCTTATTGGTGCTAGACCTGAGCATTCTTTGGTTTCAGGTAGAGCCCAACTTGAACCTTGATTTGACCTAGACTAATTTTTCTTTTTCCAAGCCCAAGCCCACCCTATGTACTTCTGGGCCCGATTCATTGACCCGATGAACAATTGGGTCAGGATCAGGCTTAAGCTTGACCTGCTTCGCTAATAATAAAAATTTACAATCCAACATACATTAATGCCCAAATATGAGAGCATATTAAATTATGGTGATAAATATTAAAGGTATGAAATTGAATACCTATTATATTATAATATGTCAAGTCAGGTTGGGTCACTAGTATGGTGAAAACGAGTGGGACAATATCTGATCCAACCCGGTTTCATATCTGATTCCTATTCTACCTGGATTCGAATACCGATAGAAATTCTAAAACATTTTGGACTTGGATTTGGGTACAAATTTATGAATTTCATTCGAATACAGATTCATATTTAAATTTGGATATGGATTAAGATTCGAATTCGGCTATTTGTTCATCCATAAATATTTAAATAGATTTTCAAACTTTTTAGCTTCTTAACCAAGTTTAGTTATAATTCTTTTTGCTTTTTCGTCTTCCATAATCACATTCTACTATTAAATATGGATTATTCAAATATTTGTTCATTAGTAAATATATAATAAATAACTAATACATTTCATATCCTCAAATTTTCTAGCTCTTACGGTCCTCAAATTCATTTATTTTTCAAATCTATCTAAATCCCTAATTTATTTGTTTATTGGTATTCAATTTGTGTCGAAATCTATTTAAGATTTAGTTTGTATTCAAATCTGTTTAATATTTGGTTCTTATCTTTATCCATTTTATCCAGATATGGTTTTGCATTATGTTATCCGTCTAATATCCGTATCAAAATATGTATCCATTGAAAAGTATGGATCCAAATGTGGGTTGACAATATCCGATCTGTTTTCACCAATAGTCACTAGATTTGTAATCAAGTCCAAGCTTGGTTCAATTATAGATCGAGTCTCAATGTCTCATAATTTAAACTCAGCCCAACCCAGTGGAATAAAGGTCCTTAACCCAACCTGCCAAAAAACAAGCTGGCTGGGTCGGGTCGAGCTACCCATGCTGAGGCCTAATTATTGTAATTTGTATGGAGTGGGCACGCTCAATACAGAAATCAGTGGTCTAAACTATGTTCTGCTGTTTTGGATCTTTTTCTTGCTCTGCAGTTCCGTAGAGCTGAAGGAAACAGATCCATATAGCTAACCTCAAATGGCTTTAACTAATATTTTAGTTCTTAATCATCAAGCTGCATGTGATAAGACATGCAGAACTCTCTAAAATAGTTGTCATATAATTGGTGAAGTGGCTTTCCATTGAACTTCCTAATGCTGGATATCATGAGAACCAATTATAGTGACATCTTGTATTTCTTATTATCATTGTAAGCTACATTTCTTATTGTTCATGTGGTATTATTGTATTAGTAGGTATTTGTATGATCTTCGTCCACTTCATTTTCAATTCCAGAAAATTAATCCCATGGATGCTTTTGTGTAGGTCTCTAACAAATTCCTACCTGCGTGAGGAGGCACCCAATAGCCATGTAGTTGAGCAACGTGTTGAATGGTACTTGATAGTCGAAATATCTGTCTAGTTTTATGGATGTCCTGTAATTATATTTGAAATGAAAATGTGTGATTATGTTCTTTCTAGATGTTTCTCGCACTTCTTTTCTAAGACTAGGTTAATAGTAAACTGTATATCTTAGTTGATTATGCTTTTTAGTGCGCATGCTTATTACATAATTAAAAGAAAACAATATTGTTATATGGGTGAAGATAATTTATGTTAAAGAGAGTAAAGAAGAGTTTTGTAGTCTTTGTAGAGATCCAAAAAGTTACCATGGAAAGGCATGTTATAGAGTTGGAAAAATATAGGATTGGCTAGAAGAAGTGTAGTAGAGTTGCTTGCCTGAGCTAACAATAAGGCTTAATTTTTTTTTCAGTTTTGCAAATTAGATTGTTAGATGGATGTGCAGACTTACTAAAAGGAAATTAGTTACCTAGTTTGAATATCAAATGACTTATGATGTGATGGAGGACAGGAAACTGGATTTTATTATGCAATTTGACAAAAGTCATGTGTGATGAGTTAGCTTTTGTGGCTCTGTTATTGTAGCTAAGGCATTCTAAAAGTTCAAATATATTGAGAGAAGAAAAATCTAATACGAATACCTTTTTATTATCTGAGTAATTAGATTAAAACATCCTTCACTCATGTCCTCAAGTTTTTCTTGCTTTGATCTAACTTGCAAGAAATCATTTCATCCTACTATAATTGCCAGGACAGGAATAACTTAAATATTGTAACCAAAAGAGATGGGTCATACTAGACTTCTGTGATATGCCATCAAGAAAGTCTTTGAAGAATACTGAAGAATCATTTAGGCCTTTAGCTAATTTATGACAGGAACATCTCATCCATCTATTTACTATTTAGGTTATTATATTTTAAATCCTACACCTCTTGTTTGTCTAAATAGAAAATTTTTAATGGTCTTCCCAAAAGCATTTGTACAAGGGTACTACATGTTATATAGGGTTATTGCTACTTAGGTTTTTCCTTTCCTTTCTTTTATCTTGCCACTCTTTTGAGTTTGTATTATAAAAATTACTATTATATACTTTTGCTATGATATTTTAATTAAGACCAATGTAGTAGAAGTTGATGTTCACTGCAATTGCTACTTCATGTTTCATTTTCAGGCTGTATGCTTTTGATGTTCACTGCAACTCTTTCTTTCCAGCATTCATCTTGCTTTATGGTAAGTACGGCTCTTTCTGTTCTATATAATGAAGTTATGACATTATGCATATATCTCGCCGACCTCTTTCTTTTCTGTCTCAGTAATTCACTACTTTGTGTCACCTATTCTGGTCGCGCATGGTTTCTTTCCAGTTCTGCTATCAAATCTACTTTTCATGGTGGCGATTTCTTACTACCACTATCTGAATTTTCTAGGATATGATGGTATGCCATATCCATGAACTCTGTTACTAGTAGCAGTTTATGTATATCTATATCTTTGACATATAAGTTCGTATTCTTGGATTCATTGCTGCAGTCCTGCCATTCTTGGACAGAACTACTTTTTTCTTGTACCCTATCGGGCTTGTGATCATCCTATCCCCTCTTAGTAAGTGCAAATTATGTTGATATGTACTATAACTGAGCTTTCGGCTCTTACTGCTGATTAGTATATTATTCTTATTCCAACTTTTTTGCAGTGATACTCATTGGCTTCAACCCTACAAGATATATTATGAGCTTGTACTTCAGTTAGCACCTACCATTTGGTCAGTTGAGAAGAAAAAAAAGAGCATTGCAGTAACAAAACTAATTCCAGATTGATGCACATACTTGGTGAGGAGGAATATTTGGTAGACATCTTTTCTGTTTCCTTTTGAAACCAATATCCGCAACAGCTAGCAACTTTTCAGCATCGATAATGCTACCAAATATATGCTGCAAGCACTACAAGAAGCCTGGACATTGACGGATATCCGAGAACGGACACTTCTTATCTTTTTTCATGCCGTTACAGTTGGTTCAACTTGTAGTCACCATGTTTCTGGATGTGTCTATTATACTTTCCTTGGTCCTTTCGCATTCACAGCTAATGTAACATTTACATGTGTTACCTTTTATTATAGTGATACAGCTAAACCTTGGTTTTCATAATATCAATGTCATCATTGATTTCATATGATTGCATGTTGAGGTTGTATTTCTCATAAGTAGGGTTCCTTTAAATTTTGACATTTGGCACCAGAGTTGCACATAATAAGTTATATCTTAGAGAAACAAATGGCAAACATATGCGAAACAAATGAAATCTCTATATTTAATCGTGTTTCAATATAATCACAGGATTTCGATGCCCATCTTATTAGCCTTTTCTTAGCATACTAATTTTTCCTTTCTTTCTTAATCCAGGGATTGCCTACTTTTTCACTGATATTTTGCTCCATCAAGGATTATAGTTGAGAGAGATTTGACTGTTGGATAATATAATATAGGAACCTTTTCAAAACCCATTATCTTCTTAAATTTTTATGTGTCAATCAACTCCTTAGTTAGTTTTGACTTATAGTATCTACTTATCTATTCTTAATATAAAAAGACTAAGATATCCTTTTTAATTTGTAACAACTAGTTAGAAAATCGAGCTTCTTCGTTCATCTCAAATACATCTCACATTGGTAAATAAAAGAGAAGATAATGGGTTTAAACATCTAATTTTTAACAATTTTGGATGTAACTAAAGGGTGCAAAATTTTGTTTTACCCTAATCAAAATCTTCTCATTGTAGGGATTCAAAATATACTCTTTATGTAATTGTCCTTCCTTATGAGCATAAATGGTCTCCTTGTGTCACAATGTCATATAAAACTTAGGTATTGGAATCACAGTTGAAGCACAATAATGAGCATTGCTGCTCAGATTGCAGCTGACATGCTTATAACTTATCATCATTTATTATCTTGTCCAGATTCTTTGATTCAAAGCAATGCCCAATCCTATTTATTGCAGAAAAGAGAGCATTACTAAGATGATTAATGGTCATAAACTACTAAGGCGAGATAAATTGTTATCTCAAAAAGTAATTTACTATTTAGATGGTAATATATTTTAAAGAAGAGTCGCTTTTTAACTTCATAAACTACTCCTTTTTTTTTTTCTGAGAGCTGTTTTTAGTTATAATAACTTAGTAAATAGTTTGCAAATTATTAATCTAGTGACTTATAATTATTGCATAGTTATCGTATAAATCTAGTGACTTATAATTGGGTTTGTTTAGTTCTGCAAAGCTGACAGAAAAAAATAGTAGTGATTATGCAATTTCAAAAACCATTTATTAGGTCTTTGGTGCAAATGACCCCTCTAATCTTTTATTTGTACTATTTTGCTCCTCGGTATATACTAATGTAAAATTGTTAAGTTTTACATCCAAATTTAATAAAAGAATAATAATTCATTTAAAATGTCATAATTGTCCTTATAGTAAATTTACTCATTTTTATCCTATTCTTTAAATTTAAATTTTTTAATTATCTCAAAAATATGAGTTGAAGATTAATATTTATTCTAATAATGAGATTATTAATAGTAGTTTATACTTTATGTGTTAAGTTTGGATGGAAATATTAATAATTTTAATTAATGTAAATTATAGGGGCAAAGTGATACGAGTAGAAAACTTCGGATGTACTTTAATTTTAAGCATAATTAGGGGTAATTTAAAATTTACCCTAACGTATATTTACATGCAGGATAAGGTAAATTTACGTTTTTACCCTAATCGTTGCCGGAGGGAGGGGTCCAGCGTAACTGCCAAAGAAATGAGTAAAGCATTCAATTGCATATGAGAAAAGGAAAGATTCCGTCCATCAGTTACTTTCATCTCGCCCTACATCGAAGCAAAACCCTAGCCTAATCCCATGGCTTCCGTCGAGGATCTCGGCCGGCCGCCGCCGGATCAGGCAGCCTCCGCGGCCGCATCAGCGCCCCTTCCCGGCAGGAGCCGGAGATCCGTCCACCAAACCCTTGGTGGTGGTGCAGGTCTTTTTCGATCTCCTTTCTCCTCTTTCTAGTGTTTCGATTTCTTGTTCATAAACACTCTGGATATTGATCGATGCTTTGGGTTGTCTCCAGTCGCCGATGTGCTCCTATGGCGGCGGCGGAACGCCGCGGTTCTCTTTGCGGTCGGCTCCACAGTGTTCTGGTTCGTCTTCGAGAAGGCTGGGTATAGCTTCTTATCCGTAATAGCGAACGCTTTCCTCCTCCTCATCGCCATCGTCTTCTTCTGGGCCAAATCCGCCTTGCTTCTTAATAGGTACCGACTCTTTTGTTCCTAGATCAGCTGGTAGTGATTCTGTGATTCCATGTCCTTCTAGATCTTCTTAAAATTAATTTGTACTGAATTTTGGATCTTTTAGACCTCTGCCTCCTCTTCCGAATCTGGAATTGTCAGATGCGGTTGTGGAGAAGGCGGCGGATGTGGCGCGAGTGTGGATCAATCGCGTGTTGGCAATTGGGCATGACATTGCCATCAAGAGAGATAGGACGCTGTTTGTGACTGTATATTTTTCTTTACTATTTCCCCATGTTTTTTTTTTAGATTTAAGATGGTTCTGTTTGTAACTTGCCTTGGATTTTGATTTTCTAAAGGTTATATTGGTTCTATGGCTTGTTTCGTATATTGGGAGTTTCTTCAATTTCTTGACGCTTGTTTACATTGGTGAGTTTTTTAGAGGTTATTTTATAGTGACTTTGTTGGTATCTAGTTCATCTAAATTATATATCTTCGGATCTGTTTCAGGGATTCTTCTGTCTCTCAGCATACCTGCACTGTATGACAAGTACCAGGATCATATAGATGAGAAGGTTGGTGTAGCACATAGTTTACTCCTGAAGCAGTATGGCGTCATCTTTAGTAGGATAAGCGGACAAGCAAGCAAAGAGAAGAAGACCCAGTAGCAGTACACCTTCATTGTGCCTGATGGACTCTTTCATGTACAGTATCTTGCACCTTACTAGAAGAGTACATTAATCTCCACGATTTTTTTTTTCATTTTTTGAAGAAATGCATATGAAAAATATTATTAATAAACATAGTGTGTAGCATACCACCCATATCTACCTGACATTGATCTCTGTGATCTATGCCATAAGTGAGGGGAAGGATCAAGGTTCATTTATAATGTTACTACCATCTTTTAGCGTCAACTATGCCATGTAAAGATTAAATGCTTAAATATTCACCAATATGTCACTTGATTCCACTTCATTGTTTTTTTCCCCTCAAACTCAGTTTACCCTGTTAATAGGAAATTTTTTTGTAACTACAATTTCTCCTCTAGTAAACTCTTCCTCTGTCTAGACGACCTTTTAGATGATCTCTTGATCAAAACATACTATTCTTCTTAGAAACTACTCTACTTTTCAAATGGAAGCCAACCATCTATGTTAATTTTTATTCTTTTTCAGCTGGATCTCATCATAGTTCTCTAGACTAGTGGTCGTAAAAGTTTGTCAATTCTCTTTGGGATTCTTCTTGACGTTGATCCATGACCACCTTGCATACAAGGAAAATCCTAGATGATCATAAAAATGGTTAGCTAACAATACTTATATGCTTTGGGTATTAGAGAACATATCCTCCTTTTTTTTTCTATGGCACTCGATTCTTCTATTGCACAACAAGACATTTATGTGTAGCATTACTATGGATCTCACAATTGGTGAGTTGGAATTTACTCTTTAGATTTATGAGTATCAGATTTAATTAGCTTGTAGCTTAACTGTTGGCTCTCATGATTTCTCCTGTGTCTATGCGCATATGGAGAGAGGAACAGTGAGCTGCAAACACGCTGACATGCATATCCATACACACCACGCACACTCCTGAAAGTACTGTTATTAAACATTTTCATAAAAAGAGCTTTGTGTGACCAAAAGATTAGGTTTTTTTTCCTTGATCCTTTTTCATTTTACTAGATCTCAAAGAATGGTAATGGGTTAGTTGCTTTAGGCATATTAAGAAGTGTAAACTTCGCTTGTCTTATAAAATAGTTGAGGATACGGTTTTATCAGTTGATAAGAAATAAATGAGCAAATGTCTTTTCTGACTATCTATGACATTAGTTTGATGAACATCTACTACTCAGGCCAGGCTTAATATACCTTCCTTGGATAACACATATTATCAAGAAAATATGGATATAGTTTGTTTACATCTTTCCAAGAGGTGAACAATATTTTCACTGCAAACTTCTTTTAGATAATTAGTTTCTTCATATTTTATGATAATATTGCACCTATATTATTGCGTAAATTGTAAAGGTTATCTTATGGAACTATGTTGAAAAGAAAAACAGATTATCAAAGACAGTTGAAAGCGTAAAAACCAATAACTAGATATTCATAGTAGAGAACTAGTATTAACTATTAACTGAGTAGAGTTAAAAATTATCCTGAACTATAAAGTGTTTTCATCATATTGTTTTTCAGCACTCTCTAGAAGCTTTATCTGTTATAGGGAATGATCTTTTGGCTTTATGTGACACGACCCTTTTTGCGGTATTGTCTTTTGGTTAGTTTCTTGTTCAAAGTGGAAAGAATATATGATCTAGAATGGAGGGGAATGGGTGGGTTAGCTTGTCAATGCAGGCCTTTAGGAGTGAGTTTCAACTCACTAGCCTCAGTTAAGCTTTTCTGTCCTATTTTTTCAGGTCCATCTTGCAAGCTTTATATATCACAAATATATAATTGGCTTTATATGACATGTTCCTTTTTGGGATGAAATATTTTGGCTGTTTCCATATTCAATGTGGAAATTATTTATGATCTAGTTTTTACAATATTATTAGTAACTATAAAAAGATATGAAATTTGCAAAGCATCCATTTAGACCAAAAAGAGTAAAAATTGTGATTGTGGAAATGTGTGCCAATGTAATGATCAATCAGGGAACACAATTTTGATATTTCTGTTTCATTCTTCATGTACTTCTGTAGGGGATTTTAAAGTGGTATAATACGTCAACTGACATAAATATATGGAAAAGAAGCATGAAAGCATGTGAAAATGGAGAGCTGCCATCTTATATATTGTACAAAATAATGTCTGTTATATATAGTAAGATTTAGAGCTGGTGAATAGTTTTACATGCATATCACTAATATGTAACTTAAGTCATGCCATTTTCTGACTTCTCAAGTTCAGTATAGTTTTCTTTTACCTTTTGAGGATCAAGATGTGTTACGGGACATCAACATGAGGTTTCATTTTTATCGTATTAAACTACATTTTGACAAGGCTGTAAATCTTGCTTTTGTCATAATCTCATCCTGCAGTGAGATTGAGGCCAATAATATTGCAGTTTGTAATTAACTTATGATAAGCTTCGTCATGTAACTGCATGATATTACTATATTAGTATAACAAGGTGTTTTGGATATCGATTTGTGTATATTTTTCTCAACTGTGACAATGGTGAGCATTTCATAATGGGCATCATTATTATGGTGGAATTTGAAGTCTATATTTCTTTCTAATTTTTGTTTGCCGAGATTTCTTGTTCTGCGAAAATTTTATATCGTGGTCCATCACATTCTCTACGCCTCCTACTCCTAAACATTATTTGGTTACAGGTGCTGGATGACATGGACATGCCCACTATGCCCGTGATATTTAACATACTGGCTTTGAGATGAATAGATTGACTAAGACATGCTTTTCAAGTTTCTCTTTGATTGCCAAGTATCTTGACTCTTTTAATTTATGGAAAGTGATCTTAACTTGAATCAAGACTTGCTTCTTTCAATTATTGAGAAGATGCTGCAGTTTAGTTGATACTTTTCTTGGTGTTGTACATGGTTTACTTTTAACAAATGGTTCTGCATATTATATACACTTTCATGGGTATTACATATTAATTTTTCTGAACCCTCGTTTCATATTGTTGTCTCAGGCATACACATCTCCAACTTCAACTATTAGTTCACATTGGAGGACCACCAATACTGAGATTCTGAATCATCCAGCCATCTGCCCAACTTAGTACCACTCTTGACAATTAAATGAAAAGCTCCAGGAATTTGGCTGATAGTTGTTTAATCAGCATTAACATTTTCCCTTTATGGGGGTGGTTCATGGACATTTTATATTGCTATTGTATTAGTTTATATCGGGCTTGCTGTTAGTATCTTGCCATTCTCGGGTCATTGTCTTAATTGTTTCCTTGTGTTATTTTAGTGCTATGTGGCATCCTCCAATGCTGGCTCTATTAGATCTTGTTCCAGTCTTACTCTGTTCCCTTTCTTGGAATTACAAAATGTATGGATTAGAAGGCTTCAAAATTTCCACCAAATCTTTCTTTAAGATTGGAGACTCCTGAAATATTAGTCATCTCTTTCCAAAAAGAAAAAGTTATCATTCATACAATAACGTCGATTACAAAGGAGAACTCCACAAGGATTCCATATCAAAGACATTAATTAAAGCACAAACCCCATAATTTTATTAATCAAACTACTAAATTACCATCCCTTGATCACAAATTCTTCTCGTTCTCTCTCTCTCTCTAGTCCAGCTTGCCTGCATGCTTTTGATCACTCTCCTTGGGCGAGATGACATGCACCACCTCCACCGGTATCGTATGCTGCCCTTGCCCCGCCGACTCGCGGTAATCCACCGTCTGCACCGTTTTTGTCTCCTCCGCTCCTTCTCCGCCGGCGGCGGCGGGGGGCGTCGACGTCGTGGTGTTGCTGGTGGTGGCCGTCACGCCCTAAGTCCACCGGAAACAACCAGAGTTTTACTAGGAACACATAGAAAAGAGGAACTTTAAGAGACTAAACTGCAAGAGTCGACATTAATTGATTACCTTTGCCAGAGACATATCGCCGGTAGTCGACATATTAGAGATTGCAGAGAGAAAAAGAGAGAAAGAGAGAGAGGTTTGAAGGCTTGGAAATGGCTTCAGGTTTTGTATAGCTGAAGGGAGAGAAGGTAGGAAGCAGGTGGAATGAAAGGTGTGCGGATGCTGCTGGGAGAACGCCACGCAGAGAAGTGCTGCTTAACACGTATGCTTTTGTTTTATTAACAAGATAACAGCGTTGTCATTTTCAGGGAGGAAACTCCTATATCTATTCTACCACCTGTTCGGTTTAGAAGAAAGGAGGAAGTATAAGTATTCCCGAATAAACTCCTTTTAATTTCGGAATAAATATGCAAATTTTTTTTTATCAAACTAGCTCTCCCAAAATCACCGTCCCAAATCATATGATTTTTAAATATAATTCACTGATTGAGAATATTTTATATAAATTATTTTCCCAATCAGTGGTTTTATATTGAAAATTATCTTCCCCGGTAATTTTCTGTAATTTTCGTATATAAGTTTTAAAATAAATAGAAAAAAAAATAGAGGCATATTTAAGTTTAAAAAACAATAATCTAAATATGATTCTATTTTGGAATATTTTCCTTTTTTTTAAAGTTTGGAATAAATATGTTGAACACGGAATAGATTTTTAGGTAAATTTTTTTATTCCGGATATTTCTATACAATGTTTTGGAATAATTTCTCCATATATTTCAAAACTCAAATGACTCATTTGCCATCTTAGTAATATATACATTGTGATTTAGATTTGGTTGAGCGATTTAATGTCACTGTAATATACTTGGTAATAAATTAGAATATATTAGTAGTGAAAGATATTTTTGATTGCCGAGATCTATTTGAGATACTATTTGCGACGATATTTATACTGTGTAAATTATGATGCATTAAGTTTAAATTACTTTTTTAGCTAATAATTATAAAAATAACGATGAGAAGATAAACAATATTTGTAAAATAAAAATAAAAATTATAATTTATATTTAATTTTAAGCATATTTCCTATTTTTTACTAAAAAGAAATAACAAAAGCCTATTTACGTTCAACTAGAAAAAGAGCAATATAGCTTATTTGATCAATTTTATCCCTTATTCTAACTATATTCTAACTATCACAACCAATTAACCAAACACTTATTACCCCATATGTTTTATTCCACTCTTTTTTACCGGCCAAATACTAAATTTAATTGGAAGAAATTTTTTCTTTATTCTAAAATTAGTTTTTATTTTATTCTAATTCTAATTGTTTCTTATTTCGACCCAAACATGCTAACTTTTTTTAATAGATCATAAGCTCTTGTCAATATATAGATAAAACAATTGAGTATATATTTCTAAGAAATAGGCTACAACGAGTCTAAATTATACTCGTGAATATAGCACTCACATAGAAAGTTTATACATATCAACCTTAAATTCTATGTAAAAATTTAAACTCATAACCCTTATCTTTCCAATTTGCATGATATTTATTATACCTCAACAGAATTATTAGGTTTCTTCTCTATTGACAAAAGGACTCCATAGAGAGTAAGAAGGGTTTGAGTATTTTCATAAAATAAAATAAAAAGCTTAACCTCTTTTAACTATTTAATATATCTCACTTATTGAGAATGTTAATGGATGGCTATCTTACTCTCAAACTTTCTTTTTTAATCTTTTTCTCTCCTCTAAAACAAGGTTTATTTCAGAGGTTTTTGTATAATTAAAGAGGCAAATATGCCACCAAATAATAATAATAATAAGGGGCTATTTAAAAATAAGCAATAGTTAAAAAAAAAATAGTCCTATAAAAAGGCTGAAACTATTTTTAAAAGAGTTGATAGCAAAAAGGGCAGTTACAAATGGAATGGTTGATGGATAGTAATGAGGAGGGTGTTCAGCTCCACCGTTACTTAGTAAATTCTCCATCAATGATTTCCTTCTCTCCCTACATTTCCTAAACTCTAAATAAAACTCTTCTTTCTCTCCTTTTCTACATCTTTTTCATTCCCTCCAATCTTTGAGGCTGATTTCAGGTGGATAGGAGTCAAGAAACCTTTTGCCTTCTTGGGTACCTCCTCAACCTTACCAATCTTAATTCCTTCTTCTTCTTTTTTTCCTTTTCATCTTCTTCTTAATAAGAATGAGTGTTAGAAACTACTATTTGTTTTTATCTCATGTAGAATTTTTGGGTGGAATTGGTAGTGTTTGAGTGAAAGGATTTCCTCTAAGAATATGGAGATGATGTGGTATTTGTTTCCAATCCTCTTGCTGCTGCTCCATGGTGCTGCAACTGTGAATTCTGTTGCTCAGAAATGGCTGACCCTTAATGGTATGATTTTTTTTTAAAATTTTATTTTGGTGATTTTATGATACTCATTTCGAAATATTTTTTTAAGAAAAAATGCATCTTTAGATTTTAGATTATGTGGTATGAAATTAATGAAAATAAACCTGTTAGTCATGGTTTTTGTTAGAAAAGATTGACTAAATGACTTAAATATAGTTAAAAGGGGAATTTGCATTTTAACATTTTGAGGTTAGATTTAAATTTATTTTACCTGTAATAGTTTTATTTGTTTCACCCTACTTCACTGTGGTCTAGACTAAAATGGTTACTTTTTTATTTTTAATTTTTTTATAAGAAATATAATTATAGAGAATTGAATAAGATTTTTAACACTTCTAAAATAATACTGATCAGATTTTAAATAATACAAATATAATAAATATAATAAATATACATATATTTTTTATCACATTTTTGTCATCTGAGTCGATATCATTTTAGATATGTTAAAAAGCTTATCAGATTATCTATTATTTGAGTATCTTCAAATTTGACCGTTGATACTCAAATACCATGATGAAAAAAAGTAACGATTTGGATTAAGGTGACGCAGATGAAATTAAGGAAAAGTGAAGTGAATTTAAGCTCAAGGGGGGGTAAAATATAATCAAATACAAGAACGTCGTCTCAAAAAAGTTGACAAGCCGCCAATATGCATGCAGGTAGTGCTCCGTCGGTGATAGCGCGCGGCGGTTACTCCGGCCTGTTTCCGGAGTCCAGCCAGTACGCCTACCAGTTTGCGATATCCACGAGCTTGAAGGAGGTTGTGTTGTTGTGCGATCTGCAGCTGACGAAAGACGGGGCGGGGATCTGCCACTCCAATCTACGACTCGATAATTCGACAAACATAGCGACTGTTTTCCCGAAAGGGAAGAAAAGATACACCGTCAATGGAGAAGCTGTTACTGGATGGTTCTCAATCGACTTCACTTCCGACCAGTTATATAACAATGTCACTTGTGAGTATACAACCCACTTCCTGCCCTTTCCACTGGAATTAGTTTAAAGGAGAGTAGATTGGAGCTGGGAACTGCAAATAACTAAGTGCATGTTTGTTTTTAAATCTTTTGTCAACTTGGAGTTAATCTTGCATTGTTTCTGTTGTCATCCTCCCAAAGTATTCCAGAGCGTCTTTTCTCGGCCAAGTGTTTTCGATGGCAGCCTACCACCATCCATGGTTGAGGATGTCGCTGGGCTTCGCCCTCGTCACCTTTGGTTGAACGTGCAGGTAAGCATTCAGATTTTATCATCCTTTTTCTCTATTTTTCCTTTCTTAAACTTATAGTTGTATGGGAAGTGGGTCAAACAATGTGGGGGTAAAGTGCAATTTCTCCTATTTTGAAAGCTTCTCGCAACTTGATTCCAAGTTATTTATCTAGTGATATTTTAAATATCATAGTGTTGATTACATTCTAGATAAGTAATGCAGTAATGCAATGCAATGCTTGTGGAGATTGTTATATGCTGGGCAGAAATGAGGACATACAATAAGGGCTTACTTTTGTTGAAGAGAAGTCTTTCAGATGCTCCTGAGTGTTCTTATACTTGCTCTTGAACTTGTTGCAGTACAACTTGTTCTTCATGGAGCACAAACTTGATGTTACAGAATACATATCAGAAGCATCAAAACAAATTAGGATAGATTACATCTCTTCTCCTGAGATTAGTTTCTTAAAAGGTCTCAATGGAAAGCTAAGGAAAGGCAAGACAAAACTCATCTTCTGTTTTCTAGATGAGGATGCCACAGAACCATCCACTAATCAAACATATAGCTCTCTCCTAAAAGATCTGCCAACAATCAAGTCATTTGCATCTGGGATTCTTGTTCCTAAAATTTACATATGGCCTGTTAACAAAGATCAATATCTGGAGCCACATACTACTCTGGTTACAGATGCTCACAGCCTAGGCCTGGAAGTTTATGCATCTGGTTTTGCAAATGACTTTCCAGCAAGCTACAACTACAGTTTTGATCCGACTGCAGAGTATTTACAGTTCATAGATAATTCGAATTTCGCAGTTGATGGCGTGCTCACGGACTTCCCTTCCACAGCATCAGAAGCTATAGGTGAGAAAGTGTTTATGAAAATGTTCATGAACACTGCAATATATTCATAAATAAGTCTTTTGATAGTTTATGGCTTATTCATCTCTTGGTACTCTATAGTGTTTATATCATTTTCAGTATAAGTTATATGCTCTGTTCTGTATGTTATTCTTTCCCTTTCAGTATATGTTAGTCTTGTTTGTCTTATGCAGCTTGCTTGGCTCATAACAAGAATAATAGTTCTCCTAAGAAAGGTAACAAATTTGATTTTATGTATCAAGATGTTGTATAAGTGCTAATTTCGCGTGTTTCTAGTCATATGGCTTATACTTCTTTTTCCCCAATTCATTGTATATAGGGAGACCACTGATTATAACACACAATGGTGCGAGTGGTGTCTTTCCTGGATGCACAGATCTTGCATATCAGCAAGCAGTAGATGATGGCGCTGACATAATCGATTGCTCTGTTCAGATGTCAAAAGACAGTGTAGCCTTCTGTTTGGATGCACCAGATCTCATCGGTAGAACGACTGCGGTAACTTCTTTCATGTCTGAGTCAACCACAATCCCTGAGATACAACAGAACAATGGAATCTTCTCATTTGATCTTACATGGAGTGAGATTCAAAGTCTGAACCGTAAGGATCTAATAACCTTTTTTCATCAAATTATCAGCAGAATCAGAGATTACACTACTATATTTGAAGCCTCAACTATTCAGATGCCAATTTATGTTATTTACAACACATTGATTATGAACCTAATCAGCAAATTTGATCAACTTTGTTGATTTAGGAGTTCTTTATCTAGACTTTGGTATTCTTGGTTAGTTATGATAAATTCTTTCATGGGAGACTTATCCTGATTTTGGTACACTTATTCTCATCCCCAGTCAGTTTCAGAATTATTCTCATGGGATTAGCATTACTGCTTCCTCTTCCTATCTCATTGGAATAGGTAGAAATTTATTCCTCCTAAATAGGAAAACAGTCAGTGGCTTAAGTAGGCAACTACAATAATAATTTTGCAGTCACAAACTCTTAATTTTAGTCCTTATGCTCTAGATATTGAAAAATGTGGTTATTGAGGAAGTGGTGTTCATCCATCAATGAATAACCTAGAGTGAATTATTTCATGAAGGACTATTGTTACCATAGGTAAAGAGGAGCCAGTTTATGGACTTGTTTGCATATGATAGCATTTTCAGAATAAAACAGCTAATTTGATAATTGTAGCTGATGTTCTGAAATTATATTGCTAAAATTATTTCAGATTTATCTCACATCTAAGTACAAATTAAAATTACTAATATTTGGCAGCATAATGAGCCATTGTTATTTAATCTTTTTTTTTTTTCACCAGCTGAGCTAACAAGTCCCCTATCTGAATCTGGCATGATAAGAAACCCTGCTGCAAAAAATCTGGGCAACTTTATGACACTGGCTCAATTTTTGGACTTCGCAAAGAACAGCACTGTCTCTGGTATCTTGATCAACATAGAGGTAGCATTCTGTTGTTCCTATACCTTGGTGATCTGATTGCAAGGATTCTTTTTCATAATACATCAGTTTTCAAAGAGTTTTAATCAATAAGAGATAAAGAGTTTGCTGTTTAGTGCAATCCCACATGATTAATGTTAAGCAATTGTATTCATTAAAAGCATCAGGCAAGATATCACTAGGACTATGGAGTTAATTAGATCTCAACTCAAAGATGAAAAGACTCTAAAAAATATCGACAGACTCTGATACCATGTTAGTTAACCAATTAACCCAAAAACTTATGCCTATAGTTAATTAATTAGACTAGCAATATATATCATACCTTAAAGAGTAGTGATTTCCTGTTTTCTATTGCAGCCTTTAGTTCAACCAATACATTTTTTTCAGATGATTTATTGCCTTAGCCACTCGTAACTTAACTGGAAAAGACAGGTTTTGATTGCAGAAAAGTTCAAAAACTATTAAATAGTAGCATTTACTTCTCGAATCATGTAATGTTGGAATGGAGAATAGATTATCTAAGGGTAAAAGAGGCTGGTCAAATATACAAGCTGAAACCTTTGAATGTTCTTTATACCAAAGACCATCTCATATGCAATTCATGTAGAAATATTTTTGAATGCAGAATGCTCCTTACCTTGCATCTAAAAAGGGCCTTGGTATAGTGGATGCAGTCTCTGGTGCATTGACAAATGCTAGCTATGACAAACAAACCACCCAACAAGTCTTTGTCCAGTCTGATGACAGTGCAGTCCTCTCAATATTCAAGAAATATTCTAACTACAAGAGAGTTCTCAATATCAAAGAAACGATAAGCGATACTCCAAAGCAAACGGTGGATGAGATCAAGCAGTTTGCTGATGCAGTTAACCTGCCTAGATCTTCCATTGTTGCAAATGCAGGCTTCTTCCTTTCTGGTTTTACTGATGTAGTGAGCAGGATGCAAGCAGCAAATATATCTGTTTTTGTCTCAGTGCTGAGGAATGAGTTCATAGCAATAGCATTCGATTTCTTCTCTGACCCCATGGCTGAACTTGCCACTTACGTTACCGGTATGGGAGTAAACGGCGTTGTGACAGAATTTCCTGCAACTGCCAGTGCATATATGAGTAAGTACCTATCTACACAAGTCAATAGAAGTAAAAGAATAGTTGAATCATTTTTTCGGACTACTTCGGTATTGCCTGTGAATGTGATCAGCTATTGACTGCTAATATGTTGATGATAAAGATTCCATACATATGTTTGAGAATTCCGGTACATGCTTCTACTAAAACATCAACATTTTTCTTTATGTATAACATTCTCTGACGAAACTCAATGTTCCTATATAAGTAGTATCTTGCTTCTGATTTCAACTCACTTCAAATTATTTGCTTATTTTCTGAATTTTAACTGACACATGAGCCATTTTCGTGCTCAAATTCAATGACAAGATTCATCTGCCAGGTTATTGACATGCATAAGCTTGTATCTAACTACCGAGTTTTCAATAGTTGATGTACATTAAAAATTTATGCCATTATCAGCAGATTGGTAGAATTCATGGAATCTTTTACTGTTCATAGATTTCATGTTAAGCATCAATACTCATGATACATCCACTTATACTGAACTGAAGAACTACTGCAGAGAGCCCGTGCTCGGAGACGAATGCAAAATTGTCCTACACCATACTACCCACAGAGCCTGGTTCTTTGCTTTCCTTGGCCCCGCCTGAAGCACTGCCTCCGGCCCAAGCCCCTGCTCCTGTTCTGAATGATTCTGACGTCGTCGACCCGCCATTGCCGCCGGTTATAGACGCCGCCGATAACGCTCCACCGGTTTCAGCACCATCTGCCTCACACAATCCAAGCAGTCAACAACCAGCAAATGCTGCAAATTTTCTCGGATGCCTCCTGATGGTGGTGCTCACCTTCACTTCTTTGAGCTATCAACACTGATTCTTTCTAACTTTGTTCAACCAATTGGGTGTAAAGTTTCAGATATAGCAGGCCAGTTGTTCTTCAGAGCACCATTTGTGGGACAAGTTAAATTGATTTGGTGTGGAAGGCTGTGAAGTAAACTTTCAGATATGTAAATCAGATGAAAGCTCATTAATTAAACTTCATCTAGGAATATTTAGCTGTGAGTTTGCACCCTTAAATCTCGATGTCATCCTTTGTTGGGTCACTGAAAGTATTTGTCCATTGCAGAATTGCAGTACTAGAATGACCTTGGATATATATCTTTTGGTTAAATATAATTTACCACCTTATAATTATGTCTAAAATTACTTCTAACTCTTTCACTTTAAAAAAATCTTAAACTGATCCCTATAATTTCTCTATCAATGTTTAACTGAGCGCCATAGCTATTTTAGTTCTTTAACGACATTATCTCAAAAATTTGTATGTCTTGTCTAATAAACATAACGATGTATTTTAATTATTTTGACAGTATTTCAGTTAAGTAGAAAGACTAGCGGTCTCATTTTAATCGTAAGTATAAAGATTAGTTTAAGATTCTTTAAAGTACATAGAAATAAAATAATTTTAGACACAAGTATATAGTGATAATATTTTATTATAGAAAAAAAATTAGGAGTATGAAATTACATTTTACCCCATGACTAGGTCTAAATTCGTTTGATTCTGTGTAGTTTTACTTGTGCCACTTCAAACCGTTGCTTTTATTATTATTATTATTATTTAATTTATCTAGGTATGAAAGCTAATAGTTTCACATTATAATCTAAATCAAACTAGGCATTTTATGATTTACCCTTGTTTATTCAATTTTTAGACTCCTCAACTCTTGTTATGTTTAATTTGAAATTTAGGCTGTGCTAATTGGTAGAGATTGTAGTAACTCAAAGTATCCAAAGCACTAGTCAGTAAGCGTTACAATATTATTACAATTGATCCGTTTCCACAAAATACTTAGAGAAAATTACAGTTTACCCCTTTTCGTGGTTTAACTCAATTCTACATAAACTTAATTTTCTTAATATACTTTTTAACTAATCACTTAACCCACACCCCTAATTTTGAGTGAACTATTATCATCATTTTCTTATCGCATTTAATTAAAGAAATCGAATTTTTAGATCATCATTAGAGACAATTGTGGATTGTTTAAGTTTCTTAATACATATAAAATAATACTAATTAAAATTTAAATGATAAAAAATAATAAATATATTGAATAATTAAATTTTCCAATTCAACTTATGTTTGATTAATTAAAAATAATAGTTATATTATAGTTAAAAATTATATTAAAATAAAGTACTTAAGTTAAAAATATATGCAAAATTTATAAAATTGGAAATACTATACTGAGGTTAAGTTTAATTAATCCAAATATTTAAGACATTGCTAAAGAATCTCAACAGCCTCGAATTCACCAAGACAAAATATTCTCATTATTCCACTCAAGCAGTCAAAGCAATCCCTTCCCGTGACCACCGTGCACCGATCACCACCACTCTCTCTCTCTCGCTCGCTCGCTCGCTCGCTCGCTCGCGAATGGCTCTCTCCTCCTACTTGATCGGAAGCCAATCCCTTCCATCTCGGTCCCTCTTCAGCTCTTCTTCTCTCTATCCCCTCTCCGCTTTGCGCCGCCACCAATCGGTTTCCCGAGTACTTCCCCCGTTATTGGGCCCAAATCCACAGCGGCCCAAATCCCAAAGATGGCGGGAGGTAGGTGTTATCGCACGGGCGGAAGAGAAAGCCAAGAGCTCTGGTTCTTCGTCGCCTGAGCTCGGAGAAAATGAGGTTTGCAACCGTCACTCCCTTCTCCAGCGCCATTGGTTGGCATTATGCTTTGGTTAACAGAAATTTTAGTAAGGTTGGAATCTTTTATTTCCTATAGATTGAATGTGTAGAAATTTCACCAAATTGGTATCTTTTTACATGCACAGTGAGTAGAATCGGATAAAGTTACCTCTCTGAAGAGAAATGATGTCTTTTGATGGAAAATACTCGGTTTTGTGGAAGTAGGTATATTAGAGAAAATATAGTTAGGAATACGCAGTCTGAAAGGATATAGTACTCTATGCTTAGGTAAGAGAGAGTCTACTGAATTGACTCGATAATACAGATCATGGGAAAAAAGTTCGGGTATTTTTCTCTTAAAATAATACCTTCTTGCATTGCTTTTGCTTTGGGGATCATTGCTGAGCAGATTGTAGTTATTTCGGAATTGCAAAGTGATGCTGCTGATGGTTTTGACTATTATTTGGATAGTAAAGAGATACAAGTGAGAAAGGAAGTTGTACACTCAAAAGATTTCCTTTTCATTGAACTAGATGTATTTGTTTCACTATTATTTCAACCTTGTCAAAAGAACATGTTATTTATCGGGTCACAAAATAGTCTCACTATCAATAACCAAACGAAGCTAGTCTTGTTTGGTAGCTTCATTTGACTCCATTAATGCAAGATTCCTAATGAAGAATGTTCTACCACACATGCTTTTCAAGTTCTCCTTTTGGAACATCCAATAACCTATATTATTTTTGGATAACTGCTATTTCTTGTGCAAATCTTTGTTAAGTAAGTAGGTTACCTCTATTTAATATTTAATATATAGGGAAGCCTTATAAATGAATCTGCAACTAATAAAGAAAAGAGAGCAGTTTTAGTATGTGATTTGTACTTTAAATAACATCTTCCTCATATTGGCTCTAAGTGTAAGTGTACAACATCTAAAATCTCATCCAATTCTTTTATATATCTTGTTGTAACTTGTAAACCCAAAATAATCATATGTAAATCTTTTTCTATTACTGTTGTCTAGCTCGGGAAACTATGAATTGAGCCATTGATCTAGTTGAACTACTAAGTCTGTTCAACCGCTCAAATCATCTAGGTTAATGGTGCATGCAAAAGCCCTAAAGGAATTAGTTACCAGACAAAATCACAAAATAACATGCTATACTTTTTATTACTTTTAATTCACTTAACATCTTGTTGCTTAATTTATAGTGCTCTTTCTACTCTTTGAAATGTTAGAACATGTTGGTGACACGAGCACTTAACCAGTGAGGGACATTCCATTGCTGCGATGAACCTATCACAACCAGAACTAGAACCACAACTTCAACCCTAACCATCGCATCCTCCCTGACTCTGGTTTGAAACAGTTTATCTTTCTATTTCTTACTAGCTCCTAGCTTTCAAACTCTTCCTTTACTTTTCTTACCAACTCCTCTTTTATGACTCCTTCACTTCCCTCCTATTTCTACTTTCTACTCACTAATTTTTGGTCGTTATGATTTCCTCCCTTACCAATTGTATCTCTTCCTGAACCGCCCAATGCAGCAACTGAGAGTCTGAGACCATCTCTATCTCCACTGTTGTTAAGTCTATCTTCCCGTCCTGCCTCTAGATTTAGGATCCCCATTCTAGGCAGTTATTGCCGTACCAGCATGGTACATGCTGATTGGAACTTACATACCCTCTTGCCAAATAATCTGTCATTTTGACATGCAGTTGCCCAAATTGGCATTGGATTGATACCGGGAACCACAGGGTTAGCACAGTGAGATACTGGATGTATAGTTTGATACTGAAATATTTACCTAAACAGTATTCTGCAATATGTGCTTCCCACTGTACTGTGACTTTGAGATAATTGTGCTTCCCTTGTTCCTCCAACCCTGAGGGAACCAAAGCTACATCTTCTTTAAGAGCCATGTTGAATAAACCTTGAGCTGCTATGAATTCTAAATGCCAGATTCTGTCTTACTGTATCTGATGCTCTCTCTTGCTTTTGGTTGGCCATGTCTTCTCCAGAAAATTTTGGAACTATGTTAGCTATATGAAGACTTTGATATTCTGGTTCACATATACACATTTAATTTTTAATGGGGGGCCAAGGTGACCCATAATGTAATGGAAAAGGGTTTATATTGTTCTCTATCTTTCCCATATTATCATACATTTGATTCTGATTGTGAAGTATATTACTGGCCTATTTGGTTCAGCCATTTTAACAAATTCCTAGAGGTCATGGTTTTTTGCGTTGTCAATCTTGTGACAAAGGAAACTAGTTCATTATTCATGAATTTTGTATTTTTCCTTCTGAATCATTTACTTAAAACATTCATCTGCATCTGCAAGAACTTTGTACTGATATATTATATTTGCAGCTGTTGGAGGGATCAGGAAATTGTGATCCATTATGTTCAGTGGATGAAGTAAGCTCACAAGATTTTGAAGCTAATTACCAACCCAAAACTGATCTGCTGAAAGCTTTAACTATTCTTGCGGTATCTTTGGGTGGTGCAGTGGCAATAAATCATTCCTGGGTAGCTGCTAATCAGGTTAGCTTATCCTTTGTTGCAATCTCATTTTCTTGTTTCTTCTATTATTAGGAGAAAGAGGAGGTGGGGTGGGGTTAGTGATGATTCTTAATTTAAAATATCTCTTCATACATGGTGCAGGATTTGGCGATGGTCTTGGTGTTTGCTATTGGTTATGCAGGCATTATTTTTGAGGAATCTTTAGCATTCAACAAAAGTGGAGTTGGTTTAATTATGGCTGTTTGCTTGTGGGTTATCAGAAGCATTGGGGTGATATTCAATCATATATTCCCTTTCTTCTTCTTTTTTGGTTCCATGACCTTGCTAAAATCTGTTACCTTATTCCAATTGTTCTTTTCTCAATGTGATATTTTGTTGCATATTCCGAGTAGTGAACTACATAATATTCCGTACATTGGCATCCTAGTGCCAATGTTCTGGAATCCAGAGTGATTATATTGTTGGTTAATTGGATCTTTCTTAATCTAACACCTTTTGGCAGAGATAATGCTGTATAGTGTATAAGTATAAAAATACTTATTTATTGATGTATACTTTTCATACATAGGGTTAACAGTTTCATCTAACTCTTTGGTTTCTTTCATGCCTGGTTAACTTTAGGTCCGTTGGAATTTATATTGTTGCTCCTTTCTTGCATCAAATTCAACTGTTGACGCTAATTTCTGTTGGGATAACAGATAACTTAAGGTCGTATCCGGTCATAGAATTGTGGCTTCCATCCACAGCAGCCAAGAAATGTATCAATATGTGTTGTGAAAAATGCTTCAACAATTAGTTAGTTAAAATTCTCTCCTAGTACTTCCTTTTTGCGTGATCTTACATATCCCCTTTTTACTCATGGAAATTAAATCATGATTGTGGGCCTGTAGCTATACAAAGGTGTCTAACATCTTGCAATTCTCTTGTGGTACTTTCTTTTTGCCTGATCTCACAAATCCCCTTTTTAATTCTGAATTATATAGAGAAACGGAAAGTAAATCATGGTTGTGGACTTGTGGCTAGGCAAAGATGTTTAACATCTCTAAGAAGACATTCTAAATGATTATTTCCAACTGGCAATTTTCTTGAAAACTAAGAAGCTTGACTAGAACCAAGAAAAATCTAAACTTACCGTTTTATGTTCCTTTTTTGTTCCTTCCTGTTCAATACTTTACGTATGGAAATCTTGCTGATGGACGCCAAGAATGCTCTTAATGGAGCATTGAGGCGGGCCCAGTCAATGAGAATAATGAAAAAGATTGACATAACTCTGTCAAATTACCAAATTAATGATTAAAACATTGTTTCACATCTCTGACAAGCTCTGGCAAGCTTTCTTTAATGATGCATATCTCCTGCAGGCTTTCTTCTGTGTTCATATATAGCATCAATCTCATACTTTCTTTTATCTTTTAAATTTAAAAAGCAGATTAATCACTTACTCTGTTTTACAAGTTTGACTACTATAAGATTTTCTCGTGAAGGTTAAAGCAAAAGATGTTATATAGGACTATATATTTGGTTGGATTGTGGGAGTTGTCAAGTCATTGGTCCCTTTGGAATTGATGACACCTTTGGAATTTTCAACTGACCTATTTCTAGCAATAGACACATTTATCAATATACTCCTCAAAATAGTTCCATTCAGCTGAAAGATGTGGAGTTGTGGTCGGATCCTCTGTTGTAATAAGTTCAGCTCATATCAAGCAATAACCTCTATATCTGCATCAAATTTGAGCTGGATACAATGATCATATTTTCATAATCCCTTGACTCAATATTTTATTCAATAATCGACCTAAAATATCTTAAGTGATCCTTCTGGAATACATCATATTGTTTTGAATTTTTGATTGCATGCACATTATGAGGCATTATTTATACATCCTTTATCTCATGTGTTTTTCCACTCTATTGAATCTTAATTCAGTCCTATATAACTATTTTTTTTTAACCTGAAAAACACATCAATTTGTCATTTTCTTTTTATCATCGATTACTATTAGCACAATTGTACACCAATAGCACCACAATCTGAAGTAAGCCTGCATTGACGACTGATGCTTTGATTAAGTTTTGCATAAGTGTAGCATCCATGAATCTTTTACTTGGAAGAAAACTGACAAGTTATTCTTGATCAGTATAGTAAGAAAAAGAAAACAAGGAGTCAGCCAGAGTAGAATATTATTTTCAGTAAGTATGCCCCTATTGCTCGTATATGTGGTAGTACTGCCTAGTCTGTCCTTCATAGCAGGTTGAAACTTGAAATTTTGACTACACATTAGAATTCCTTGTCTCACTCATGGATGGTATCTTCTGTAGGTGATTGTTAATTTCTCCTATTTAGATTATTCTATGTGCTAACTGATAACTTTTCATGTACACAATCTTCTATATATTGGTGTAAGCCTGTAAGACATCATAAATCTTGCCTCAAATCCTGAATTGGTGGGACCCTTGTGTATTAGGACACACTAGGGTGTATCTTCTGAATGAACAGCTTTTCACTGTCTCGCTTTCCTGGATGGTTCATGCAAATTAATTTTGTTATATATTCTCAGCATATTTTGCCATGCATTAGCTTCTAGATGTGTTTATCTGGATTCAGTAATATCTACTGGCATGATTTAGTTTCTCAAGTTGACAAGATATCATGTCTCTTGTGATGCAGGCCCCCTCAACTGATATAGCTGTTACAGAATTAACTCGCTCATCTGCTGAAGTCAGTGAGATCGTCTTTTTCTTGCTTGGTGCAATGACGATTGTGGAGATTGTTGATGCACATCAAGGTTTTAAGCTGGTTACTGACAACATAACTACACGAAATCCCCGAGTTCTCCTTTGGGTGGTGGGTGCTATATTCTTGCCTCTATTGCTTATTTCTAAGTCAAGTAGTCTGGATCAAATATAAGATGAAAAGCAATTAATCTTTAGTTAAGAGATATACAACTTACAATATGGTTTGTACTTTAAAGAGTTCTCTAATTGCTTAACATGAAATGCTCTTGGGTGCCTAGTCCTTTGGCATCTAAGCGAGAATGTGAACTACTGTTTTCTAGCAACCATTTTCTTAATGCTTCCTTTTTCCATGAATTGACCTACTATTTGCCAATTTCTACATCTAGGTGGTGAAGATGCACATGCCAATCTAGCTCCCTTGTTTCCTTAAACTCTTTAATTAGTACTTTATCAATTTATGGATATCAAGCAGTCTAATACAACTCCTATCTTTCCTGTGTTCTTGGTCCATATGGTAATTATATTATTTATATAAACCCTAAGTATATTCAAGATGTATCTATCTCAGTCCAATAGAGCAACTATGTTCTCTGTGATTGTGGTTGGGTTTTTGACATGTCAAAAATTGAAGGCCTAGAAGTTCAAACGCTGATTGTTAGCTTACATAGTGAGTTTGCTGAATTGATACAAGTCAAAGACCTATCTTGTGACCAACACATATGTGCACGTGAAAATTTGACTGTTCATGATTTGATTGGGATGACAGATGGAAGATGAGTGCAGGCTAAGTTGCTAACCATTTTCAAGAAGCTGTTTGATAAGGGCAACTCATTTTAACATCTTTGTTTTGCACCGAAAGATGAGGACTTCAACAATTCTTGCAGACACACCAATTCTTCCTTCTTTCTTTTGATAATTTTTTTCCTTTTTATCTTGTTCTCTAATTCGTTTTATTGTGTTCCATATACAAGTCTAAACTACAGCTAAACATACATTTAGTTTAATCAACAAGAAAATTAACTAATCAACCATGTAAGCTTTCTTAAAAGCTGCTTTGTGAGTTGTTGGTCCATTAATCCTCTGTTCTGAATTTTCAGGTTGGTTTTGTTACTTTTTTCTTAAGTTCCGTCCTTGACAATCTGACATCAACCATTGTGATGGTCTCGCTCTTGAGGAAACTAGTGCCTCCATCAGAATACAGGAAGTATGGAATGCATTATCTACTCTACTGTCTTCTCAATCGATATCATATGCTTTATAATTACCGACATCAGTATTTTTCATATTTCTTCTTATTGCCTGAACTTCGTTTCTCATGGGATAATGCATGATCTCCTCTGCTTTCTTCTCTATCAATATCATGTACTTTAAAGTAAATGTCATCTGTATTTTTCTGTGGGAGTTTAGATTGTTGGTAAATTCTTACTGTACCTGGTCGAGATGAACTTATTATCCAGTAAAATATTGCCATCCAATAATATCCATTTGCATACAGCTTTATCTTCTTTCTCATCTTAACCTTATATTGCATGCTTTTAGTAGCATCTCTTGGTTTATCTGTATCTACATGCTCATGCTAGTACCCTTGGATGTGTATTACTGATCACCTATGATTCCCTGTCTATTTTACTAGTCCTCTAGCTGGCTAGTTGGTTTTGGAATATGAGGATTTTAATTTCCTTGATGGCTTACTTGTGTTTCGGCTTAGCTAGGAGAGTAATCATTTCTGGGAGAAATTTGGAAGAGACACTACTAATTACAGGACGGGTGAAGGAAGCTCACTAGATTAGTGACCAACAATCTAGTTACAGAAGTACATGTTTTCTCAATACAGTATCACAGCCTTAATACTTGGCTGTCAATTCCTACCAAAAGTTTCTTACCCACTTGTTATGAACAGTATGACATAACTCAAAATATTTTTGGTGTTAGTCACTATGGTGAAACTTATGGGTTATGCTATAATAAAGCCTAATTACAACTGAAATTTAGAGCTAGGGAGCTGCATTGCAGTTTGTCACATGATATCTAAAGAGCTCTTGTAATTGTTTTTTTTTTTCCTTTTCCTTTCAACACCTTTGAATGGGTCAAGTCTGGTGCTATTGGCACAGATTTTTAGGAGCTGTTGTTGTGATAGCAGCAAATGCTGGTGGTGCATGGACACCTATTGGTGATGTTACAACAACTATGTTGTGGATTCATGGTCAAGTATCTACTTTGCGCATAATTCAGGTCAGTTTTTGTTAGAAATATTTTCTAAGCTAACTTATTCATTTCTTAATTATCCCTTGTTATTTCTTTTTGTGTGATCATCAATGCATCTTTGTTGGATTATCTTTTTATCCACACATCATATGTGTTTCCTGATAGTTTATTGTTTAATATGAGTGTTCTTCTACCAGAAATGTGTGAGTATGTCAGAGATTTTATAACATATTACTTGGTAGAAAATGCATACATTAGACTATAATTAGTACATTTCTGTTGACTCTTATATTTATAATTCCCTTTATTATAACTTGAACCAATCTTTAACTGTTCAAACATTGTTTAGGACAATTTTATGATAGCACAATTGAAAGACAAATGGCATTAGAAAATGTAACATTTCTCTGATCAAGTTAGCAAGGTTCGGCATGGGCTTATCATGCTGGACTTGAATAACAATGTATTTCATGAAACCAAATGGTGCAATTATTCAGGTATATAAAATTGATAAGAGTTATCATCTTAACACCCAATGAGTTCATATTTATAACTTATAGCTTATTCATAATTTGCGAAATAAAGTTGAGACTAGATGATGTCCTTTGATCCTAAAGTAGAAATTTTTAGTCTTCATCTTTGATGGCAGGGTTTGTTTATTCCCTCAGTAATTTCGTTGGCTGTCCCGCTGGCTCTCATGTCACTCACTAGGTACTTGATCAATGACTAGCCTATTATAACTAGCAGTTCATCATGCCTTTCCATGATAATAGAACTTTGACATATGGTTTCTTTGTCATATACAGTGAAGTAAATGGCACAGGTCAGAAAACTTCCAGCATGTTGGCATCGGAGCAGATGGCACCTCGAGGACAGCTTGTTTTTTCTGTTGGATTAGGAGCTTTAGTGTTTGTTCCTGTGTTTAAATCCGTTACTGGACTGCCACCTTATATGGGAATGCTACTTGGGCTAGGAGTTCTTTGGATTTTGACAGACGCAATTCATTACGGAGAATCTGGAAGGCAAAAATTGAAAGTGCCACAAGCGTTATCACGGATTGATACACAAGGCATACTTTTCTTCTTAGGTATTCTTCTGTCAGTGGGCAGGTATGCATGTCATCTCTCCATGCAACTTTCATTTAGATTCTATAGAGACAATATACTGATTCTTCCTGCAGTTGCTTACATTTATTGTGTTCTTTCTAAATTCTAACCACCTAGTCACTAATATTTAGCATGAATGCTGTACCTGCCTTGCTTATACGAGACTATGGTTTGTGTTTCACATGTTTTGTATGGTCTGAGGCATTGATAGATTTTTCTTGTTATTTATTGCTTCCAAGTTGAACTAGATGTAGCCTTCTGTTAGCAATGAACTTGGTACTTGATGATGTATCAGGAAAATTTTTATGATTATCCTTTTACATTTATCATGGCTGAGAGGGACAATAGAGATACAATAAGGGGAGAGTAGCATGGGTTGGGTTCATGTAGTTGACACAAGTTTTACGGTATTCCATTTGCATCTGTCATAGTTGTTTTAAGAGGGTCCAGTAGTAAAACATGAAAGAAGGGGAAGAGTACCATGGGTTGGGCTCCTATACATGCTGCTTCTTATGGATATAAGCTTTTTTGGAGAATTGCTGATGATGCAAGATCTATTGAAGCAAAGACAGGGGTTATGAGAAATTTCTGTCTTGCTCATTTTGGAAGCTTTAGTGCCCAATCTACGATTAGGACTTTTAAGATATTCGGTATACATGTCGCCAACTTGCCATATTTGGAATAGTCTGGTATGCATGGGCATTTACATGCTATCTGAACTAGAAAAAGTTAGTAAATTAGTAGATTGCAATATACTGAGTGTTAGGGCTAACAGCTGATGTGATTTGTCTTCGTGCTTTGACAGCTTGGAGGCTGCTGGGATTCTGCGGGAGGTAGCAAATTACCTTGATGCTAATGTTCCAAATATTGAACTGATTGCAAGTGCAATAGGGGTGGTTTCAGCAATTATAGACAATGTTCCACTTGTTGCTGCAACGATGGGGATGTACGACCTGACTTCTTTTCCGCAAGATTCTGAGTTTTGGCAGCTTGTTGCATTTTGTGCTGGTACTGGTGGGTCCATGCTCATCATTGGCTCTGCAGCTGGAGTTGCTTTTATGGGAATGGAAAAGGTGGATTTCTTTTGGTATCTTCGTAAGGTTAGTTTCTCATTAATTTGATCTTCAGTGGATACAGAAAACATCATCAACATGCATCAGCATTTAGTTTAACATTGAACAGGAAGAATTAAATGCTATGCCATAATGAATTAATTATATGTTAATAAATGGTGATGTTTTTTTTTTAAATTTTTTTTTTCAAAGCTTAATTGTGGATTCCAATGTTACCTCCAGTCTATGTTTCACGTGGTTCTTCCCTTATCCATTGTGATAAAACCTTTTACTCTGATTCTTCTGAAATTCTAAAGTCAGTTGGCATTCTTTGTAATGCTGTTTGCTAGGATAGCCTTCAATTCCATAGTATCACTTGATGTTTAATCTTCTATTCTTATTTCATTTCTGGCATGTTTTCCAGGAATGCTAGAAATTCAACCACTAGCAAAATAACTGTTTTGTTGTACACAACACTTATTAGACAATCACTTTAAGCTAGGGATCAATTGGAAGCAAGTCCTTCAATTTGAACTCTAATTTCTGCCAGTTCCAAGAGTCAAATGTGTCTCTGCTCTCTTCCTTTTCTGATGGCTGATTTATATCCTACTTTATGTTTTGTATTTTCTGTATGCAGGTAAGTGGATTTGCCTTTGCAGGTTATTCTGCCGGTATTATTGCATACCTAGCAGCTCAACATCTCCATCTCTCTCTTCCTGCTTCGTTGGCTCAGATCCCTTTCGTTTCGGGTTCATAGGCCATAAACTTATAGCCGCATCACAAAAACGAAGTCTTTCACATGCTGTAAGAACATTTGATTCATCTTATTTCACAATATTTGAGGCCATTTTGGATATCAGAAGAATATCATTGACAGAATACTGTTAGACAGTTGTGTGGCGTGGCGGATGGTCGATGGCTTGATCATCCAGCGACCACATGAGAACGGATATTAATGCCGTGCCCGGTCAGCAATAAGAGACAGATGAAGCTTCTATAGTCATTGAGATACAAAATAATATAGAAGACTTCAGTAGGAATACAAAGTAGGAATTTTGTTTCTTAGCTTGATGTGGTTAAAGGAATGATGTATGATTGATTTCTTCGACATTTCTTGCATGCTGCCTTGTGTTTTATGTAACTCTCTATCTAATATGCAGAAAAGATTTCTGGTCGGCCGACACAGATGTATCACAGCTGCCCCTGATCTGATCTGTGGATTGTATTTCACTTTTGTAAAGTTACTGCTGGGTTAGTTCTTTGAATGGAATAATGATCAGTGGTGAACCCAGTTGCCTTTGTACTGTTAATATCTGTTATGCTTTTAGATACTATATTCTGTTGTAAAATTTTCTCATAAGCAGCTCCAGTGCTTAGAAACCATTGCCCACTTGATTCATTCATAGAGATGAATAATCTAAACTTGTCTTCTTAGCAAAAAAAAATCTAATTGGAGATTGCTCAGCTAACCTCACACGTGTCAGTAGTGAACCCAGTTCTCTTCTGAAAAATTACACTTTACCCCCACTTATTGAGTTTTTGACCAAATTAGCCCACTTCTAAAACTTTTATATCGGAATAGACTACCCTCAAAATCTTGATCATTTTAGTATTTTTATCTGGTCCTAAAATACTGATCAGTTCAACGTTTTATGGATATAAGAAAAAAAATTATCTGACGATAAAAATACTGATCAGTTTAGTGGTTTTATTAGGGCTACAGTGAATTAGACTTCATTTGGTAAATAAGTACGAGGATAGTTCATTTTGATTAAAAAATAAAAAAAAATGAGGCTATTTTGGAAGAAGCTCCCTCAGTAATTTGATCGAATTATACCAAATCCTTCCGTACTTTCCAAGTTAAAAAAATTTTAATCTCTTTGTGGTCCAAATCAAAGCATGATCATTATTTTCCTATCATATTTAATGGTACCAATTAATAAAAGTCCTCTTCTTGCTAAAGGGAAAATTTTCAATGTAGCTAATGAGAGGCCCAGACCGAGTTAGGACATGTGTTCGGGTCCTGGTCGGATTGACCCAAAAAGTAAGCCCGAGTTTGGTTCGAAACATTCGGGGCCGGACTAAGCGGCTCTGACAGCAGCCCCAAATATACGGAATTAGTTTAGACTTTTCCTTTTATTATTATTATTATTATTTTGAAAGGCTTTTTTTTTTTAATATCTGAATACCATTCTGCTGCTGTAACTCCAAGTAAACATCTTTCTTAATATAATAAATAATATTCTACGGGTAGCAAGCAGGAAGCAGCATATTCCACGCTATTTCCATGAAATATTAATACCAATCTCCATCTCCATGGCGCCACAAAACTCTCCACAGCACCACATACTTCTTCTTCTACTCGGAAGGAAAAGAGAAGAAAAGGAGAGGGGGAGGCAATGGTCATACAAGCTCCTCTTCTTCCACTTCCTCTCCCTCTTCCTCTTCCATCCTGCGCCTCCCTCCGCCGCCGCGGATCCTCCTCAGCCCTAATCCGCTCGCCCCGCACGGTTTCCGATGCCATCTCGACGAGCGCCGCGCGTGTTGGTAGCATTGGATTCTTTGTGCGATCCTACTCTGGTCCCCTTATATGGTATTTTCTTGCCTCCCCTTGTAGATTTTCTTGATCTTTTCACTTCTTTAAATGTGGTAGCGAGGATTTTACTGGATTAGATTTTCTTGTCGATTCATGTAATGCCATGATTTATGGTAGAAAGTGGAAGTCTAATTTTCTTACATTTGATTTTAAGGCGACATTATAATTCTAAGGATAAAAAGACTCTAATTTTAGGCTTTATGATCCCGACAGGAAAAATATTTCGAAATACCTTAAAAACTTATTAGAATTGTGCCACATTTTATCTCTAACCTGAATACAACTTTAGATATCAATATTTAATCTCTTGATGTCTTGAGCATCACATTTTACATTTCCTTCCTATTTTTCTCTCTTTTCCTTTTTGTTGCTATTTTTTCTTATTTCTCTCCACCCTTTTTTAGTATTTTAACACCCTTGCACAAATTTCTGTTGCAAAGGTGGTTGTCCTCATCAATAATAGGCTTCCTACAATCTCTGTTGCAGAGGTGATGATGACAATGATGATGAATTCAGGCCTAACCAAAATTGAAAATTCACTTGAGTTGCAAAAATTGAAAATTCAGGCCTTCATTAGCTAGCCACTGGAAATGCTAAAATTGAAAATTCATGCCTAACCAAAATTGAAGCTGAACTTGAGGTGCAAAAACCTTGCTTTTGATGGGCATGCCTATATTCTTGTCTATCTGTAAATACTGATATACCTGTCATTTTTCTTCCATCATTGTGTTTAGTGACTATCTCAAGTGCCTTGTGCTACTACCATTCTAGATGTAGCAGAAATTGTGAAGCACGGACACAAATACAGGATACTGAGATACGGCAATACAAATGTGAGGATATGGTTAATTATTAAAATATAAGATATGGATATGGTATGGATACGCCAATAAATAAATTAATAAAGAATGTGTTTTTAATCTATTGTTAATCAGTATAACATATGGTGAAAAATGCATATCATAGCATTGTATACTAACATCAAAGCATTGTGTACTAAGTTACTAACAAACAGTCTTACATTGTGAGGCAAAGAGAAAAAAAAAACATGATTGGCAGAGAGAAGAAAAATGTGAAAAAAAAACAGGCATACTGACATATTTCTTCCTCAGCTTTCTCCCACAGTCCCACTGCAGCCAACTTCAAGAGAAAAGAAAAAAGAGAAATAGATCCTCACTTGATATCTTCCGGTCCAAGCCATATCGGATAATAAAAATTAATTCTTTTAATATGAATACTCTTCTAGCCGTATCTGATATGTATGAGGGCCTACATGGAGTATCCGTGCTTTAGAGATTAGAAACCATGAGTATGCCAGAATTTACTTGGTTGGTCACACCATTGAATTTGCTTATTTTAACCATTAGTGGAGTAATCCTTATATCTACTTTTAGAAATGTTCCTCGAACACACTTTCTTTCTACAGAGGTTTATTTTCACAGAAGAGCCCATCAAGATTCTTTTATAGACATATTGCTTTCAGAATATCATTTTATATTCTTATAGGAATTACTTTTGCTGTTTGCTTGTAGCTCTTTGATATGAATTGTTGGAGAAGATAATTTCTTTTGATATCTGATATATTTTACATGTCATTTTCCAAATAAATATAACTTGCTATATAGATCTCTTACACCTCTTCTCCAAATAAGCAGCCCAAGGAGATTTTGCTGTTTCAATGTTGGAACTGCTAAGGCTTCAGTCTCTGGAACAGAGCCTTCTAGTAGTGGAGATGAAGTAAATGATATGCTCGAACAATTGGAAGTAAAATCCAGCAATTTGTGGAAACCATTCTTGGGGAAACTAGTAGTTGCTTTGGGTATTGCGGCAACAGTTAGTATTTTATCTATTTACTTCAAATGGCCTGCCTCAGGATCATCCTTCAGGTTACCAGTTCTTGTTGAGGGTTCATCACAATCATATCTAGCACCAGCTCCTGTAGGTTTCACCTTCACACTCTTTGGACATAGAGTCATAATTCCAGAACGTACTCCAGGGTATGCAAACATAACTATTCCTTTTCCTTTTTTTTCAATTTTTTTTCCTATTTTTTGTTTGTACATGTCTATGTTAGGTCACTTATGACTATTAGGACATTTGTCTTTTGCTGACTCAAGACTAATTACATGCTGTATTACACAGGAAGATGTTCTGTTGAGAATTAATAGTTGCTCAAAGATAAGATATTCTGTTGAGATTAATAGTTGCTCAAAGATAACTATGGTCACTCAATTCTAGGCAAGAAATATAGTCTTTTATTAAGTATTGAACATTGGACCCAGGACAGATCTTTATTTATCTTACACTTGACTTTTTATGATACAACACTAAAAATTTCTGAATTAGACATTTGCAACTATAATTTTTGAATGAAATGAAAAATTAATAAATGAAGAACCTACCACATTTTAAATGAATTCATCTTTCTAAAGTAGAGTACATGGATTTCCAACAGAAAGACATCCTTAGTATGAAAGCTAGTGTGACTCAATTAAGCAAATCCCTATGACTAAAGATAATTAGAAATTAGCATTATCAAGCTTTAAAATGTTTGGATCAATTGTATAGCAATTGTCAACTGCAAGTTGCTAATATTGTAAGACATTACTCAAGCTGGCTTCTCATTTGACCAATTTACTGAGCAAGTGAACTATATTAGCAGAAAAGGATTCGTAAGTCATAACTATTCTTGTAAGCTACTTAGATTAGAGTGTCTTTATTTTTTTTTTTGCCTTGTAAGACTTTACTCAAGCTGGCTTCTGATTTGATAAATTTACTGTGCAAGTGAACTATATTAGCAGAAAATGATTCGTAAGTCATAACTATTCTTGTAAGCTACTTAGATTAGCAGAAAATGATTCGTAAATTGTAAGACTTTACTCAAGCTGGCTTCTGATTTGATCAATTTACTGCGCAAGTGAACTATATTAGCAGAAAATGATTCGTAAGTCATCACTATTCTTGTAAGCTACTTAGATTAGAGTGTCTTTCTTTTCCCTTGTTGTGTCATTACATTTTTCACACTTCATAATTCAAGTGTTTGTATTTGGAAGTTGGAAGATGCTTCCTGGTTAATAATGTTATCTTTGATGTTGGCTATGAATCTTTTGTTCTTAATCTATGGTCTCTTTGGGAATTGGAATCTCCATTAAGCTTGTTTTGTACATATTTTATTATCTAATTTATGAATTGTTTTCTTTATTATTATCTTCTTGCGCAAGTTTTCTTTTTTGTCTAATAGAATTCCTCAATGAGCAAGTATTATGCAGGTGGGTCTACTTTTGGTTGCTTATGGCAGCTGGGTGTGGGCTATTTATTAGTGAAGAGGCACTAAATATTTGGGTCTGTCCTCTGAACTGGTACCTTCAGTTTGACCAATCTCAATTCAGTCTAACTCTCTTCTTGTCTTGTTGATTCATTTCTTAAGTCAGTTTATGTGGTATCACTTTTCAGCTGGTATATCTGGATTGAACTGTCTAATTGTACAGTTTGATGACCTTTTTTAAGCATTTCATGCAGGTTGGTATATCTTTAGCACGGACTCTTTCTCTAGAAAGTTGGCAATCATTAACCAACTCATTCTCAGCAAATGCATCTTACATTGTGTCAACAGTGTTATGGGTTTATTGGTATGTTTAATTTTACTTTTTCAGCTATATGAATCAAAATTCTACTAATTCAACTATGATATTCAAGAACTGTGGTAAAAATAGCTGTATTCTGCAAATATGTCTTAGCAGATTTATTGACCCTTTCTGCAGGGGAGTTTGTATCAGTGACATGGTACCATTCTACCTAGGGAAGCTGTTTAGACAGACTAAAGCATCTCAGGATATACTTACCAAGGTTTGAAGCTTGCATTATAATACTAATAATGCATTGAAGCTTCCTTCCCTTTTCTATCTCATTCTAGTAATTTTAAACTTTAAAGTTGCATTAGTACGACTCGTCATCATATAGATGAATGATTTTCTTGGGACATCCTTATTCAGTTGTCATAGCAACTATATTTCTGACTGAGGGCAATTATCTAGGTCGGAATTGGGAAAGAGAAAGCAGTAAGCATAACTCGAGTAGTGCAAAAGTATGGCAACCTGATTGGCTTTGGTAAGTTCTATGAGTTGGGGGATATTGCAGCAAAAGTTTCAGCTACAAAATTTTAGAAAGAATGGATTTAATTGCGAGCTTCTATGCATCGAAACAATCACCCCTCTATAACAACATTAATGTACTGGCTGCACAGAATCTCAGTTTACTGATATACCAGTTTTTTTCCTGCAGTGGAGCGATTTTCCCTTGGTGTGCGAAATCCTACCGCATTTCTAGCAGGAGCTTGGGTCAGTTATTCCATCTTCATGCATGAGCAATTTCAATATTAGGTCTCAATATCATATATCTTAGCAAGATTCTGTTATTACTAGTTACATCTAATAGTTGCTTGTTTTTATTTTATAACACAATGATATGCTTTTCTCATAGGTTTTTCAGGCCTGTATACTCACTGTTTGTTGTGTGAATATAGGACTTTAAATTCGTTGTTGTTTTGACTATGCCAAATAACATAAATGGTAAACAGGGGAACCAAATCAAAACTCAGCTAAGATGCTAATGGACTATGATTTGATAGTCATAGTCGAATGTTGTGCAACACTAATTTTAGGAAAGAACTTCAATCATACGTCAGCTATTCTAATGTCACTTCAGTTCTCGAAATTTACTGTTGAATTAGATGGTCTGATTGTGTTACTAGATTACTTGAAATTTTGTGGTGTATGGCCTACATAATGGTAGAAAGATGGTTGATATTATGCTTGTAACATTTTCAACGTTCATGTTAAACAACAAATATACTGGAATATTTCATAGCAAGTTAGCAACCATTATGATGGTGAAGCACCATATGCCTTATGGTAATGGAGATATTGGCTAGTTGTTATTCTTGTCTAAATATTTAATTTCTCTTTGGAAGTTTGGATAACACTAAGTTAGTTGAACTCTGATGAGTCCCAAGAAAGACAGACCTTGTAGGTTGGATATGGCATAGAGTTACAGGCCTATTATGTGAAATGTTACTCCTTTTCAATTCTAGACTTATTTCTTTAATGATGTGCCTTGTTATTCTTTACCTTTATTATACACAGATCAATCTTGGAAACGTCTATCTATGTCTAAGTAAGTTGTTCCAAGGTGACAAAGCCCAATCTTACACTATATACAAGGCGACAAAGCCAATCTTACACTATAAACCTATGCTACATTCCAATGATGACATTGAACTTGGGAAGTTCACTTTCGTGTATGCTATGTTATGTTGCTTCTTTATCATTTTAAAATAAGTGAGAAATTGTCATATATTACAATATCTTCTTTTCTGCCAGAGTACTAGACTACTCTCAATTGTTTCTTATATTTCTGTTAATATTGTATAGGGCATATCACCAGAGTGCTTTTTCGCTGGAGTTTGCTTTGGCGGTCTAATTACTCTTTCTGTTCAGGTTAGTCTACTGGTCTCGAGTTATTGGAAGTTTGGAACGTGTGCTTATCTGCTTTTGAGATATTAGTACCAATAGTTTTTTTTTTCTGATAAATGGTCCGGCTTCTCTGATGCCTCCGATGCAACCTTTCCTATGGATCTAGATGTGTGGTTGCAGGCCTGCGGTGCTCTATTCAATTAGTCATGCATCATCTTAATCAAGTTGGGACGAGAGGTGGCAAATGCTCCTCTAGCTAAGAGATTGAAATCAGATACTATATTCAAGTCCCATGCTCTCCCAACAATTTTTCTTTCTAAAACCCCATCATCACCACCTCTGAAACTCTAGGTATACTATATTAAAGAAATTTGGGCATCTAGTGAACGACAGTGCTGCCTATGCAGGGTCTGGGGATATGTACTCGTATCCTCATTGCTGCGCAGACTATATTCAAGACCTGAATCTATGACCTCTTGGATGCAATGGGCAAGTTTTATCTGTACATCAAAATGACACCCTCAACCCATAGAATCAAGAAAGAGCTCTTAGGCTGGCAACCCTTGCTAGTTATATTAATATCGAATTGGACAATGAACAGTGAATGAATATCACATGAAGGCATGAACCACTATTTCTTAATTCCCTAAGACTCTTGTCACATCTATTCATAAATAAAAACCATAAAGAAATAATTTGTTACCAGTTGTACACTTTAATTTAATGAAAAAAAGTATCATATCATATGATTAATTTGGGGTTGGGAGACATTATCAAATGAGGAAGGATTTTGGGCAAACTATTGCATTTCTTGATTGATATTTAGGGAGAATTATTTCATTTGATGGAATGATAGTTGATGTTTTCAACACATTTCTTTTGGACTTGAAAAAAAGAGTATTATCATTAGTTGCCCCTATTAGACAAAATGTGTTTACCATTTTGTGCTCTGAACTTCACCTCCGATGCATTTCTTATGGAATGGACTCTGAATGTTCCAGTGTATCATTAGGTAGGTACCATATATATATTGGTTAGACACTTTGCATCACATCATTTGTTTATTTCTTATTCTTGAGCCACTTTGTGTTGTTTTCTTGTTAGTTATTGGATGATTGAACTTTTAGCTAATTTCATGATATTATATCATGCTTCTTTAAATGCTTGTTTCTGCTCATGATGGATCTTTTATTGAGCTTTCATATTTTGCAATTGCACTCACTCAGGATAAAATTTTGTTATCTGACATGAAGATTTATTTTTTATTTTGAATCAGTTAGCTATTGGGTTTTTGGTAAGAGACAGGCCAGTAGTGGCTCTTGCCAGTGTTGCAGCAGCAGTGGTAGTGTATCACTTCTCTTGGGATATACCTTTTTCTTTTTTCCTTTCTTTTCTTCTTTGTTTAATATAGTTCTCTATCCATGTCTTCAGGGCATCTGGACATTGTTTCCTTATCTGATAGCAGCATCAACAGCATTGTTCCTTTTCCTTCGTCAGAATCGTTCCAGTTGATACGTGCTCATCCATATTTTTTTTTTCATTCTCACATCAATTGGTTCTAAAATGTACCTCATTAATTTTGGATTTAGCATCCAAGTGCAGGAGATAATACCTCCCATGGAACATTAATAGCCCCTTTTATTTAGTAAGCGTGCTTCATCAGTCTATGCTAATTGACTGAGATACACTATTATTGATGGAACGAAATGCAAGGACTGCTCAATCATCATGAGACCACACTATTACTACGTTGCGATTCTGCAATGGAAGAAGCAACTACTTGGTGCAATCACACAGATTTTATAGTACAATTTGACAAGATTCCTGTGTGCCTCATTTTTTGAAGGCTTGAAGCCCATCTTGTTGTGGAGCTTATTTTAAGAATTAGTTCTGCTGAAAAAGAAAATGTTATAGAATAATAGAACAGTTTATTCAAACAATATATGAAACTAAGTCTCTTTTTGCCTTGCCAGGTGAGGAGACATTGAAAGTTTTGATGTTTGTGTTTGGATTGACCAGCCCAGACATTAAGTCACTTCTCTGAATTTATACATGAAAACATTAGAGTTTTGCCTTTTTATCTTGTACTTAAGTTGGCTTTTATTCTTTTTATGTACAAACTATAAGATTCTGAAGCTTGTAGTCTCTTCGGAATACCTAGTTTGGTGGATTATTTGGTCATCTAATCGGTAAATTCTTGATAAGAAATTTATATATGTTCTCATGCATCAAAGTAGAATGTTGAACAGAATCGTCTGCTCTTTGTGAGTTGGATCTTGACCTGTATCAGTAGATGCTACTGTTGGGGCCAAACCCCCTACTGTTTTCATCTTTATGAATGCTGTTAGATGTCTAGTGGCATTCACATGTTCAGACCTACCCTGATGCATGCTTAGAATGCGATTTAGCAAACACTTCTCTGTACTGCCACTCTGCCATATCTCAATACATCAATATAAAACTGGGGCGACAGACTTACTTAAAGGCTCAACTTGTAGTCATGAGCTGTGTGAGAAGAGTACTTTTGTCTGTAGGGCTGTCAAAATAATTATGTACTCTGATCTTATATAATTTAATTCTGAATTATAGGCCTATAATATCTGTTCCAAATATATGGAGATTTCTATTAATATATAGTTTTGTAATTTTTTTATATTTTTATAGTTGGAATTGGACCTTATTTTAAGGTTTGTTTAAGTTTAAATTAAGCTTTTGACTCAATTCAAATTTGATCCGGCTCAAAATTAGGCTTAAATTGATTGAGACTTAAAATTGCTTATTAATCGGCTTCAAATTTGATAAGAGGCTCGATCAAGCTTAGCTGATTATACCCCTTATTGTCTTATATAAGCTTTACGACAAAATATTGTAACTAACACCCTACATTTAAGTAACTTTATTTTTGAAAGATTATATTTTGTCGTTTTGCTTCTTCTATGTAAACTCACTTATGATTTTTGCAATTTAATTACATTTGGGGTAATTTGCGTGTATTTTATTATAATAAAAATATACATTAACTATATATAATATATGCACTCAGTATTATACGCTTAATTAAAAAACCAAATATAATTAAATTGTAGAAGCCCTGGACTCACCTCCTACAGGTTACTTCTTGATGCTTCCCGGAAATAAATTGACAGTTGGTAAAGAACATGAAGGGGGAAAAAGAGAGAAATTAAAAACTAAAGTTATATAGTGTAGCTGTAGAAAGACACCATATTTCATTGATCTCCTTCACAGGTAGTTTACAAGCACGAGTGTTAGCAACTATGCCTATCTCTTGGATACATCAATCTCACAAACAAGAGCAACAAATAGTTTTGAACAAAGATATATATATATAAAAGGTGCCAATAAACTAGCAGGAAAATAACAAAGGTTAAAAAAAGAAAATATTGTACAGGCTGAAATTTGATCATATTTCTCGAGTTGTATGATCAAGTACTGTGCCACAGCTACTCTACGAAAGTAACTTGACAGTAAGCTGCAAACTCTCTAGGAGGATGGTCACTGTGGGGGAAAACCAACCAATCCAACCAAATGCAAGGAAATGGGAAGAACCAAATCTAATAGACCTGCTGCAGGAATGCGTCTGAGAAAGTGAGACCTATTTCCTCTGGGCTTGGTGCAAAATTGGCAGCACTGATCAAATGACCTTAGTCTTAGTACTTGATGACATGGTGCCGCAGCCAAAGCTCATACATCACCATGTGGAATGCATCATAAGGAAGTGGAGGTGAATGCCATTCGAAGTGCTTCTGGACCTGTTGACACAAAGTAATGTTTCACAGGTAGAATGGCGAAATATAACCATATTTTTAGAATCTGAATTTGACTTCCAGAGAGCAACTAGACTACATTAAGAGTTCAATAAGATCATTCCTTCAGAAACCCAAACATAGAAGGGAAAGGAATAATCTAGCCCAGTCGCAGATAGTATGGGAATGGTGATATCAGATGATTCTCTTAGAGACCTTTGGGCAAGAGCTGAGGGGCGGACAGGAGGCAGATAGGTGGCTGGAGAAGGGAACTACATAGTGATGCTAGATATAGTTAGCATCAAATGTGAAAAGGTTTAGAAGTAGGATGAATAATGCATAGGAAGAGGAAGTAAAGTAGAAAACAGAAGTGGATAAGTAATTGCTGGAATGAAGATCAAAGGAGAGGAATGGCAAACAAGAGGCAGATGTGTGTTTTGGGCAAAGATAACAGAGAACAGTTACACATGATACCAGCTAATTATTAAATAAGAATGACACATACCTCAACTAAAGACTTGTGCAATGCAATAAATTCTTCATTTGATATAGACTTCAAAATTGACTTTAGCTGGTATACGTCACTCTCCTTTAGTACAAGAGAGAATTTCCGCCAGTCAAGGATATCATTGAAGGGCAAGTCGTAGTAATTTGACAAAATCACTGTAAGAAAAGGAACTATTAGCAAATAGCAACTGAAAGGCAGAGAATGTTCACATGTTAAACTATTTTTCAAAGAGAAGGTTGAACTCTTATATATTATTAAACTCTCCTATAAAACAGATAAAAAGGTATCAGTATCACAAATACATTTAAAATTGGAGTTCTAACCTGGAATGCAACCATAGTGAATGGAGTCGGCTATCCGGGCACTATTAACTTGGGAACCACCTGGACATATGCAGAACTTTGTCCTATAAAATTGCTTCTGATAAACCAACTCTCCAACAGCTCTACTTATGCGATTGTTGCTGATAGCTAGCTCTGTATCGTTCTCCCAGACACGTGCTAAAATAACTCTAATCCTGGAATTCCGATGCCCAGCCCAAAATCCAAGAATTGTCCTAGTGTCAACATAAAGAAAAAGTCCATATTTAGACCATGAAGAAAAAGATAGACATTAATATCCGTAGGTTATGTTATAGATTAAAGAAGGATTACCCATCACAGATTGACATGCTCCTTTACTTGCATAAAAGCTATAAGTCACAGAGATAAGGTACTTCAAATTAGAACCAATTTTTTGTCATCATATAACCTACTACATTCGACTTCCAATAGAATGATCACTGTTTTCTCCGCTTATTGCTATATATCTGGTTATGTGTGCTAGACCTGAATATTCTTCGAGGAAAGCAGCATGTAAGGATAGACTATAGAGAACAAAACACCATTCTATGGTTGAAATACTTGTTTTCCAAAATAAATATCCATGAGGAACCCCAAATGATAAATGTACTTAAATGTTGATACTATTCTTTCTTTTTTCCTTTTCCCTTACCCTCAAACCTTTTTAACTAATATACATCAAGTCTGCTCTCAGCTTGTGGAAGAAGCTCAATTGTTTTGGTCCTGTGATCACATAAACATGTGTATTGGTTCCACCATCACGTCCATCCTATAGAACCCACACACTATCCTGCTAGTCTCCATTTAATGCCCTGCCAATCATATTCATACCATATATTCTCCAAAAGTTTGCTGTGGTAAACCCCAAACAATATGTTACCCTCTATTTCATTAATAAAAATCACATTGCTTCAAAAGGCCAGAAGCCCAAAGCCCACTAGAAATTGTCAAAATTATAGCAATTACCAACAGCTAAGTCTCTCTATTTCTCATGATTACTGGTCAAACAAATGAAGAGAGTGGGAACGAAGTAATAATGAGAATGTGTTGATAGCCATCATGATTGCAAAAGATCCTTCATCTCACAAATTTCAAGTGGACAGATCATTTACCATACTGCAGAGGAATAACATCCTGCATTAGCAATGATGATGGGTGGGAAAGGCAATCAACAAGCAGCTTGATTAGGGCCAACAAATTCTCACAGCAAGGGTGTGGAAGATTAAAGCCAGCTCCCTCAAAGGGTTGGAGTGGGAAGCCATGATGAGGTCATCAATGGAACTTGAAGAGTGGGTCAACAACTGATACAGGTGCCTACAAAAGTGGTTCGTTTTGGTCTCAATAAAACACGGTGCGCTAACGCCAAGATCATATTGTTCATACTGACAAATATAGGTCGGGACAAGGGGTATTGACAATGGCCACAGTATTTGCCACACTGCCAGTAAGTCACCAGCATGATACGCAACGAGTGTGACTGCAATGGCATTGTAGTTATTGCATTTTATAAGCTAATGTAAAATTTCCTTAGTAACAAATAACAAATTAAAGGCAATGACAATTCTAACATGCGGACCAACCAAGCACATACACATATGCAATCTCTTGATAGCATCACAACGGAACTAGATAACCCCAACATATTTCTTGAAAATAGATGAATTTTTAGAACCAATAGCTTGCATAAGCAAGTCGATAGAATCAAGCAAGAGGCAGGTTATGTGGATACTAGTAATGTCAGGGTTGATATTTAAAAAAGAAATAAAATGGGGAAGACGGAGGTGTAGTGAGATAGATTTTGTATGATTGTAGGCCTAAATATTGCTACTTTTTCACTAGACAACTATGTTACATTCAAATATCTTATTACATATTATCTCTACTTCCATTCATAATTCTTAACATCTAGTTAATTTATTTGTTGAATTAGATTACTAGAAGTGCAAGGTCTATTGTTGTCATTTCTACAGCTACTGTGGTAAAATATGTAATTATGTCTGCACAAAGTATAAGAAGAATCTTTCTTTCTCGGATTTTCAGTACTATGCTTAACCTCCAGCTTAATTTTTAATGTGCATATTACACATTAAATACTTAGATGTAAAAATCTGAAATACTGGACCACATGCACCTTCATACACCCACCCACTAGATACACACTATGCAATCTCCAGGCAACCTGCATATTTTAGTTCATTTTTAATGGATCTAATATACTAGAATGACTAGATACGACTTTGTAGATTAGGAATTAAGCTCGTTCACCTAATATCAACATCCAACCAAATGGCTGTTCTTAGTGTTACTAATGAGTACTTAATTATCAACTCAAGGTAGCATAGTAGTTATACCACCAGCACTGAATTAAAGGTTCATAAATGACAATTCAAAGATTAGGATAAAGAAGGCTTTAGGAAGAAAAATAGTTCCATAATAGGACAAAGAAAGTAGAATCATATTTGAACCTGTTCTCAATATCATTTCCTCCAGCTGGGAGTGCAAATGGCTGCAGTACTTGAGGAAGAGCAACATCCTTGTGTGGGATATACCCAACATCATAGCTAGGCGAACAGACAACACGAATTGAATTCTTCACAAGAAAGGGAAGTCCCTCAAATGCCCTCACACCAACATCATGACAAGTAACAACAAAATGATCTGCTCCCAATGTCCTATTCCAAAAAGGGTATTTGCTTATCAAGCCTTCAACATAATTCTGAACTATTATGGTCATATTTTCATATGAAGTACCCTGCAAGATTAGATAATATGTTACAAATATACCTACACATAGTAATTCACTTCTAGGAAACCCTATGCAGCATAAATGTTATAAACATATAGCCCACACTGGAAGCTAAAATCACTAAATCAGTTATAATGATGAGTTCGTGACACTTACAAAATTGATGTAGCATGATAACAAACCACAGAGCAAGAATCCAAATTACAAAAGACATGCCTAATAGACTAATATGATGATATCACAATTTAGCTTTAGACAATGTAGGATGCCTAATTAAACAATAGTCAAGTGCCTTTGCTAGTTATACAAGAACAATAACCATGTTCAATTAACATGTTTGACAAATTAACACGTTCAGTGAACTTCACAGGCATCCTCTCCAGTAGTAACTATTGAGAATGCACTATACATCCTGTTTCTAGAACTAATCTGAGAGGGAAAAAAGGAAAACATCATGGACCACCAAACCCCAAAAGAAAATTACTCCATCAGCACTTCTCCAAATCCATTTAAACCAGCATAGCTTTTCTCCCTAACCAGATACCAGGATCAATTTTTTGAGGCAACAGAAACACAACAATCCGAACACAATTGAAGAAAGCACAAAGAATTCAAGAGTGACACCTTTCCCCGCATCTTGTGGCAAGAAATGGGGATGAAAAAGAGATCCGCCTCATCGGGATCATCCGTCCTGAACCTGCTCTCCCGAATGTTCTGGAAGAAGTACCCCTCGCTTGCGTACTTCCCCGTGAGCTTCCTCGGGGTCTGGTAGTACGTGTTCGGATCACCGTCCGGGTATATGAACACCTTGAACCGCCTTTCCATCTCGGCGTAGCTAATCCGAAAGATCTCCGGAGAGTGGTAGATCGACGGAGGAGAAGAAGACAAGAGATCCAATGCCACCTTCAATTACACGAAAATGATGAAAACTTTAAGAAAGTCGGGGGAGTGTGGAGAAGGGAGTAGCATACCTGAGGGGATTGGTATTGAGGAGGAGAGCGAAGGGAGCGGAGAGCGACGAAGGTGAATGAGATTACGGTTAGGGCGGCGAGGGCTAGAAGAGAACGTTGGAGAGAGCAAGTGGTAAGGGAGGATGCGGATGGCTTTCCGGCCATTTGTGGCCGGGGATGATAGTTTTGAACCCGGACGGAGTGCAGTGTTGGTATGTAAAATAAAGTGGTCGATTTTGGGGAGGAAGAGATCAAGGCGATCGTCGTGAGACGAAGCACGTGAGATTAACGGGAGCTCTAGTCGGATCGGTTGCAAATATTGCGTACCCGTTTAGCTTGGTCATTAGGAAAAATAAATTATAAAAGAAACTATCAAATTTTGTTCACATATATATATATATATTTGTTAACTTTAACAACCATCTGTTTGAAATATTCCATAAAACATTCTATAAATATTCTATCAGAAACTAAATATAATGACAAGAAGATTTTAGCGACATGTTTCAAAAGTTTTCAATTGCAAATTAAAAAAAAAAACAGTTTTTATTATTTTTATTACCATAGAAAGTACCCCAATTTAAATTATACATAATGCATTTTAAAAAAGAGTGAAAACTTAATAGTTTGATTTGAACTAGGGAGGGAATGCTCATGCTGTCATGCAGCATAATTTACATAAACCCTTTGAACCATATGAGCATGGTCTCATAGGCTCTCCAGTAGAGTTATAGGAGCAGACTTATATGAGCATTTCCATCAGCAGAAAGAACTGGAAATGGTTGAATAAATGTAGCCATAAAAGATGTTTCCGAGATTGCACTAAGAGATCACAATACAAAGAAAAAAAGAAAAGGAATCAATATGTTATACAATACAAAGAAGTTAATGGCAACACCCATTGAGTGTACCAATTCTACATCAAACTATCCACCAAGTCACCACCTTTGGAGATTTTGCATGCCTCACTACTAGTAAGAAGAGCAACTGGCGACTATCCTTTCAATCACCTGCAATGCGTCCTTCATGGAAGGCCTCTTCTGAGGACTAATAACACAACAAGAGAATCCCAGCCTGAAGCAGGCAAGGAGAGCTTCCTCCTTGCCTTGGACTTCGCCGCGCAGCGCCGGGTCGGCCATTCGCAGAACCCTCTTCTTTTCTTCCACCACAAGCCCAGAATTCCATTGGCAGAGCTCCACCTCTGTGAACACTCTCCCTGAGATCAACTCCAGTACGACCATTCCGAATGAGTAGACGTCCCACTTGGCGTTGGGCTTCAGGTTCTTGATTGATTCCGGCGCCTGGTAAGGCGGCGGCGCGGCAGCTGCATTGGAGGAAGACCCGCAAGGGCTGGCGGCGGCAAGCGGCGATAGGTCGGGGAGGCTATTCGTCGAATGCATCGAACGCTTGCTTCCGAATGCCCACGACGAGGCGCCCGGCTTTAGGCCGCCGTCGTCGCAGGGCATTAATCGCTCCAGCCCGAGGTCTCCGATCACTGGCTCCAAGTCTGAGCCTAGTAAGATGTTGCTCGGCTTCACATTGCCGTGGACGCACTTTTTCTCGTGTAAGTAAGCAAGACCCCTGGCAATGCCTCTCATGATCCGGAGCCGGGCCTCCCAGTTGAGGTGGAACGGGGACGAGCCGAGCTTCTCTGTAGCATTTACACAAACAGTTAGGCGGCGGCTCAAACTATGTGAGATAGATAAGGATTCTAAGTTTCTTACTGCTGAAGGAGATGTTGGCGAGGCTGCCATTGGGGGCGTAGTCATGGATGAGGAGCTTCTCGTCGGTGCCCCAGTAGAAGGCTCGGAGGCGGAGGAGATTGGGATGGCGGAACCTGGCTATGGCGCGGACTTGCGCGTCGAAATCTTTTAATCTATCGATGCCGCTCGTCTCGCCAATTCGTCGAACAGCTAACGCGGTGCCATCGGCCAGCACGGCCTTGTAGACGATGCTGGATCCCGTGGCGCCGAGTATGTACGCCGAGGCCTTCAGTAGAGTCTCCAACTCGAGGTCGCTCTCGCCGTCGACGGTAACGAGCATGGCAGCTTCTTGCTGCTGCCTCAGATGCCCGTTTCCTTCCTCCTTCGCCTTCTTCTGTGCTTCTTTCTCCTCCCGCTCCGTCTCAGAAGACGCCGAGGTCTCCGAACTCTCCTCGGTGTCGTCGCCGGAGTTCATTCTCAAGCAGCACGAGAGAGCGCCACCGAGAGTTTGTGCCTCAGGATATGCCGACGGCTGTGGATTCTTGGTAACTCCTCTCTCCACCTTCTTCTTCTTCTCCTCGTCCTTCTTCTTCCTTCTCAGCTGATATGCATACAAGAAAAGCACAAAAAGTAGCACTACTCCGCCTAAATCTCCGGCGACGATCGCCAAAATCGTCGTCGGCCTAATCCCTCCTCGCCTCGCTTCTCCTTCGCCGCCTAAAGCTGAGGAATTCCCACTCGGGTTCTTCGGCATCACGGCGAACGCCGGCGGAGACTTGGATTCAGAGGAACTCAGTGCTGAGCCATTAGGAGGATTGGAGAGAGTGGAAGGGATCGTGCACAGCTTCCTCAGCGGCCGCCCGCAGAGCTCAGGATTGCCAGCGAACGCCGCCGGTTTCTGTGCGGCGAAAGCTCCGGCCTGCGGGATCGGGCCGCTGAGGTTATTGAACGAGAAATCTATCGTCGCCTTCGCCGGGAGTCGCAAACCGAGCTCCGCAGGAACCTCGCCGGCGATCCGGTTATAGGACAAATTCAAGTACCTAAGGCTCCTCCCACCGAGCTCCGGCGGCAATGTACCATTAAAAAGGTTAGAACTTACGTCTAACACTTGCAGGGAATACAACCCATTGCTCGGTAGATCGCCGCAGAGATAATTATTTGCAAGAGACACGACGGTTAGATTGGGGAGGAGAGTAAGGTTCGCCGGGAGCCGCCCAGTGAGCGCGTTGTCGGAGAGGTTGAGGACTTGGAGGCTCCCCGTCGGTCCAGCGAGCTCAGGGAACTCGCCGGATATCTCATTGTCGGCAAGTGAGAGCACGCGGAGCTCTGACGCGTTGAAGAGGGTCCCCGGAATGGTGCCATTGAGGACATTGCCGGAGAGATCGATGTGGCGAAGGTGTTCGACGAGGCCGAGCTCCGGAGCGATGGAGCCGAGGAGCTTGGCATTGGGTAGAACCAAACTTATCACCCTAGATTCTGTAGGAAACCAAACACTACTACCACCATTATTATCGGTAGAAGAAGTAGTGATGGTAGTAATAGTAATACTAGGAGTAGCTACTGGGAATCCCATGCACACGACTCCATTCCATGAGCATGGAGAGGAGTCGGCGTAGTTCCAGTTAGCCAACGCCGACAAGGGGTCACTGAGGATGGAGTACTTGAAGGAGAGCAACAGGAGACCATCTTGGTTAAGACCCAAGAGTGGAAATGGCAGGAGGAGGAGGAGGAGGAGAAGAGTAGCCCCCCTCCATATGGAATGGAGAATACTACTCCTTGAGTAGTAGTGGTAGTAGCTCATGTTGTTGTTCTTAAGCAAACCATGACTCAAAAAGGATGGAGAGCAAGAAAGAGGAGAAGGGAGGGATTAAATCTAAACCAAGGAAGTATTGTAGATTGGAGAATGGGCATGTGAGAAGAATAAAATAAGAGAACAGCTCATCTTAAAGGCTTTGTGGTGTGAGCCTGCTATAAATATTTATAAGTAGGAAGGAATTTTTTTTTTCTTCTCTCTTTTCTAGAGAAATAGAAACTTAGTAGTGTCCTATGTTAAGAATTAAATACCAAGTAAGATTCCTCCATTTTTTTTAGTTCAGGGAGGGAAAGGCTAAGAGGGGAGGGAGGGGGAATCTTTTGGTGTTAGAAAGAGGACATCAAGTTGAGGGCCAGGGCCCTTGGCATTGACGTATTACAGGACTGGTGGGAAGAGAACACTCGTGATACAACTGGATCCAATTGGTTGATTTGCCCCTAATTATACCTTAATGTGCCTTGATCACTCCTCCTCCTTTGAAGATTGTGCTCTTAAGTCTTATATACAGGGTTTGTTCTATTTGGCCAACTAGGGCAAATCAAATATGACAACTCTTTGCAGGACTGTTGTTCATTTCCCTACAGAAAGACATAAGAGAAAGAAAAGAAATTGATTAGATTTTATCTTCTCTTCACATGCGTTGTTCTCTTGAGGTGTGCTAATTGGGTGGACATCCCATGTAGTGCCCGGACAAGAGAAAGTCAAGAAAAGAAAGAAAAAAAAACTAAGGCTAGTACTTTCCATTGTATGTGATGAGATTTGAGGGGTTGGAACTTGTAAGGACCACATGGCACCATTTCCGTAGAAGAAGAGGTATGGATCTGTGGTATAGTACAGTGTAGGAAACTAGGAATCCTATGATAAATTCACTATCTAGGGTTCAAGTTTTAGAGCAAATGTTCTTTAATTATATCTTGTTATCATTTTTATATTGTTACAACTGCCTAGCTTCAAATGATTGCTCAGTGGATGTTTGTTACTGTAATAAGTTTGCTTTGTTAGAGCAATGAGTATAAACTGATAGCCTCTGGATTCACCAGAAGTGATAGATTTGGTTAAGTAGCTCTGGTACTTATTGCCCAGTTAACACAACTAGGTGACATAATATTTTTTTTTTTTTAGTGGATATGTGAGTAATGGAAGTTAATTTCTTTGGGCTGGACTTTGGATTTATCTTCCCTTTTGTTTGAGAGTGGTCATTGGTCCTGGAGGCACTGAAATTTTGTGGCACATAATAGTAAGTAAGATGAGAGAACTACTGGTGGTAAATCTTCTGCAGTACTGCCTGCTGGTATTTGTTGCACTTGGACCATTTGGCAGGCCTTAACGAGTGCTGCAGTTGAAATCAAAAACTTTATTTTTACTTCTACTTATGCTTGGACATGGGTTTCTAACTGAAGTTTTCTAGAATTTATGTTCAAATTCTTGTCAATAGGTTTCTAACTGGGCATTAAATGAATGCCACGTGACCAGTTGTAGTAAGTTCCTACAGCCTAGTTTGTAGGAACTCCAACTGTGCCATTGTAGGAACATTCCAATTGGCAAGAATTACTGTTTCCTCAATTTTACAGTAGATAAGTCCTCGTATTGTTCATAGCTTGGCCTTACATCTCTGCAGCCATAAATTTGGACTGGATAAAGAAAAGGAATGTCTATGTGTTTGTTTAGCAAGTTGGGAGTTAGAAAGCAGAAGCACAACTCACAGACATATTGAAGCAGTATACCATAGACAGGGAATAATATTGTTTGGCTTGATGTAGATAAAAAAGAAGGCTCCATGGCAGAGATCAAGCTAGAGACTTTGGAATTATCTTTCTCATTTCAACCAATTAGCTGTTTGGAGAATCTGAGAAGATGGTTCAAAAACCAACTTGCCAATTAGTATCATAGATTGTTGTGTCACTTGATTGAACTTCTTACATAAAAAGGTGAAGCTGCCAATATGCGTGTATCAGACTTGTTGTATGCTAAGGAAACGCTAATGCCAATGGGCATGTCTCTTCTCTTTCAACTTTGTTCACCATGTTCGATCTTGTGTGAAATGGCTGCTATCATTTGGTGTGAAGGTCAAAAAGAGTGCATGGCTCAGCCTGACATTTCAGCCAGAAACTTAGAAGTGTCTCAACCACCACTGGAATACCAATCAAGAGACAAAAACTTACTGTTGATGTTATCATTTGAGTTAAATAGCAAAGGCTTTATTACAGGTGTTAGCACTTAAACTGTACACTATTAATACTATCTTTTAGTATTTGGAACTTCTACTCTAATTGTTGCATGTGATTCTGTAGCTAACTGGCAACCACCAAGTTTTTCAACTGGATGAAATTTGTACATTCCGCTTTATACAGGATTCTCTATCCCAGTTAGCAGTACTTGTTGTCATGAGCCACACCATGTTGTCGACATTTATTACCAACCAAGTCATAGTAGAGTTTGCAGGTAACTTTTCATATAACTACTAAGGTTGTGGATAGAATCCAACTCTAGATAATTATTACGAAAAAAGATATTTTAGTTGGTGGCGGTAGCTTAGCTCAACTACTTGACAGTACGATGGTTTGAAACAATATTTTGTCGGTATTTAATTCGGAGCAATAGTTTGACGACACACGTGATTTAAAATTTATACTATGCGGTTCAATATATTGGTTAAAGCTGGAGTCTTAATGCTTCTATATCCAGAGAGAGTTGACTTTTGTCTAACCATCTACCCTTCGAGCTGGATAATTTATAGCAAAAAGCCATTTAGCAAAAAGTTATTTAATCTTAGCGTGCAAATTACTAAAAATTAGAGCATATATTTTGTATAAGCGATGCATATAAATTACATATGTGATGCGTGATATTTTTTTTTAAATCTCGATAAGCATTACAATATATATTTTACACAGACGATGTGTATATATTAGTATAGGTTATACGTAACGTTTTTTTTTTTAAATTAGAACATACTTTTTGTATAGACGATACATATAAATTACATAAGTGATACGTAGCTTTGTTTTTAATCTCGATATATATTTTTTTTTAAATTAGAACGTATATTTTGTATAGTCGATACGTATAAATTACATAATTGATACGTGACGTTTTTAGAACACGATAGTTTTTTAGAAATTTGTTAAGACTAACTCAATAAAAAATATCCGAAATTATAATTTAATAAATTAAAGGTATGTTTTTGCTAATTAAAAAATTGAATACTTTTTGCCGCAAATTGCTCCCTTCGTGAATGATTTAGAGAGAGAGAGAGAGAGAGAGAGAGAGAGAGAGAGAGAGAGAGAGAGAGAGAGAGAGAGAGAGAGAGAGAGAGAGAGAGAGTTTACGCCGACACCTCGTGGCCCGCTCGCCAGCCGTTGGATCTCACATTGCGATTGCACGATTTGTGACGTTTATGCAGCAATCGTCATATGACAAACATAATCTAACTCAATTATTGAAAGGAAAGCGACAGTAGATAGTAGTATTGATACCATATACATAGGTAGTACTAATATCGGAAACCTAGAGCTGTCCCGACCTTTCATGTACGCTTATGTCTCTATCCGATCTACATGCATTATAGTTGTTGGGGATTTTTCCATTTTACACTCTAATTTTTAGTTGATTTCTTTTCCTCCTCTTCTTCCCATCTCACTATAAAATATGGCAGTCGAGATGTAACATATAATTATATACTTACTTTATATTGATGCTAAAATGTACAATAGGAAAAATAACATATTAAACATGAAATGTACATGAATCTTGTCAAACCCATCAGAAAATTAAATAAATTAGTCCAGCAAAATCTACGATTGAATCTATCATTTATATATATATATATTGGACGGCCCATGGTGAAGCCTTGTGCAGTGTGAAATTACGAATCAACCCTGAAGTTCATCATGTAAACCCCCCTCTCCACCCAAATTCCCACTTCCAAAAGGTTGGCAATTAAATAGCAGAAAAATACACAAAATGCCAGTTCAAATGTGGGTCTGAATTAGAATACAAACTCCTTTTGGTTAATTTTAAAACACTCCATTCCATTGTTGTCCTCAGAGATCTCATGGCCTTATTCTACTAAGTTGAGAGACACGTACAGAAAGCAAAAGCTAGGGGAGTGGCTCCCATGGCAGATGAAGACGAAGCCATTAATGCATGCCGATACGCTTCCAGAGCTAACGATAAGAAAAGAAAAAGAAAAAGAGAGAGCCGAGAGAGTCCCCGTGATGAATGGGACTTTTCCCTTTTGTTCCCTATCTATCTATCTATCTATCTATCTATCCATCTTTTTATTTTCTTTTTGTTCTTTTGCATTTGCCCTCCTCCTCCTCCTCCTCCTCCTCCTCTCTCTTTTACTTATCCTCAAATCTTTCAAAAGGAACAAGTAGTAAAAGTTGATTCTTTTATTGGGGGTGGGGGGTTTCCTTTGGTTGGTGAATAAACCATCTTTCATTAGATTGGATCGTTATGCACGTTTTTTTTTGTTTCATTTACGGATGGGATCTGAAAGATTACATTTGAATGGATGATGATGATGATACGATGATGATAATGGTACGGTTGGAAAGTCTAGATTAATTTATCTATTCAAATCGGGTGATTCAAATAAAAATGACCGTTGGGAAAACTTACCAAGTTTTTGACCAAATTAGACTTGGTTTTAATTTTTTTTTTTTACCAAAATAATTTACACCCTAAACTTAATACCAAAAGGTTGTATTTCTCAGTAGTCCTAAATAAAACGTTACACTGTTAAGCGTTTTATCTGCCCCAAGCTGGCCCAAAGAAAAATGCTAGCTGATCTTATCGGTGTTTTTATTGATAAAAAAAATGCTGAACATTTTAGCATATTAGTAGAAAAAAGAACTTATCAACGTTTTACCTAAAGCTACGGTGCTTCTGACTCAATTTGGTGTTAAATTTAAGAGGTAGTCTATTTAGCTATATAAAATATAAAAGAGGGTTAGTTTGGTCAAAAACTCCTAACTTTCTCTAGAATGTGATAAGTTAACACTAGTATAGAGTTTATAGTTATTCTAATTCTTATACTAGCATAAAAGAGTTTATACCGACATTATAAGTTATTTATATTTAGTTCTATATTAATATAATATATAATAGTTACACTTGATGTGATAAAATTGAAATGATAGTTTGACGAGTGATAAATAATATTTATAATAAATGTATGAGAAAAGAAAAAAAAAAGAGAAAGAGATTAAAATGATAGGCGATTAAGGTAAAAATATAAAAATAATAGATAAAAGAGGAGGAGAGATAAGTATGCATTACTATAATGGTATTAGGCTAAGTGGTTATTTAATTTCTATACCAGTATAGGAGACTTATACTAAAATAACTATACTTTTATTCTACAAAAGTACTATTTTAAATAGAATAACAATAATACATCAAACAAGCTAACAAAAAATTGAGCTATTTTAAGTCCTTTTTTTATATCCTAGAACAAGAGAATAATCCAAAGGTGAAATAGTATATACCCAAGTAACCAAGCATTGTCTCCCCAAGACCAAAATGAACATGGAGATCTAGCAAGGCTGAGAACTATTCATGTTAGGAATCTTGAAACTATTCAATGCATATACTGTAGAGATATGAGCCTCATTCTACCTATGCTCAGAAAGAAAAAAGAAAAAAAAAAAGAGAGTGAATGAGGAAGAAATCAATCAACTTAGGCATGGGTCCCACAAATCCTCAATTGAAATGGAGCCAATTGGGCTCTCCACTGATGCAATTAGAAGACAAAGTATCATGTCCAAAGACAACCAACCCAGTTTGTCCTACCATGGAAGGTGATAAATAGAAATTTGATGGCTTCCATGGGAGTTTATGGAGTCTTTTGATAGAACAGATATCCAATAATGGATCCAGGTAGGGCAAAATATATTATTAATGTGATTTTAGATGTAGATAATGATACCCTCTAAGATTATTTTCGAATTGAAAATGAAAAAAAGAAAAAAAGAAAACACCCAGATATTGTAGTTTAGAGATGTATCCTAAAAAATCAGTCATTCCAGAGTTTGAAACTATACACTGCATGGAGTGAGCTAAAATATTTGTATACTTAGAAATTGTTTATGATGATTGCAGTTTGGTATACCTACCGAGGAGATTGTGAGATCACTTCCTATACTATATAGTACACCAAGGATCTTAGCTAAGTAAGGAAACACAATGATTAATATAGAGCTAGAAGAAGAAGCCATTCATTTGATGGACTTGAAATGATCCTGGAGTAGCCAGCCATTCATAGGGAGACCTTTTGTTCTACAGAATCCCTAGTAATTTCTAGTAAAACTTACCATGGAACATTTACACAGAAATCAAGGGATACTACCAAAACCTTATCACAAGAAGCAATCAGTACAGGCTACATGGAAAAAGTCTATGCTCCTCATCTTGACAACATTCACAGTGCTCTATGCATGAACAAGTCAGCCTTGATGTTGTACTACTAGTTTCAGAACATCTTAGTTGCAATAGTAACCACAAAATGGCAACAACCAAAAAAAGAAAAGAAAAGAGGGAGAGTGAAAAAGACTATAATAGGTCATGAGGATGTTCATTACCAGAAAGACAGAATCTTTATGGACCTTCTCACCAACCATGCATGGATGATAGGCCCAGTCATGGTGTTATGGCATATCAGTTAGAGAGCTGTCACATTCTACACTGGATGAAGCTGGTGAGTGCAGACATTCAACTTTTGAAGAGCCAAATAATCTCCATTTGTCTTCTTAGTCACCTGTGCAATATGGTGACTCTTTAGAAGTTGGTATGCCCTACAATAATAATTTGAGAGGATTTCAAATCCAAACAAGCAAAAAGGTCACTATTCTAATGGGACAGCATCCCAACAATAATACAACTGCGATAAAATTTACATAGTGGAGACAAATGTGACCAAATGCTTAGATCTTGTAGGTTATAAACACCTTCATGATCTTACCTTTATCCTTGTGAAGCTCACATGTGAGTCCAGTAGGGATCCAGCACATTGTTATGGGTAATAATGCTGAGAACTGTAGCGAATTGTTGCGCATCGGATTACCATATGGAACTCCCTGGAAAAGAGCCATTCTGGAATCAACTCGTGAAGTAGTACCAGAATGAAAAATATTAGATCTTGAGCAACAAAATCATATTAAGAAAATGAGAGTTCCTGGTTGATAGAAGTCATCAAGAACTATGAAGCATCTGAATGCAAGTAAATAGTGTTCCACTAGTGCATTTGTATTGATATAAGAACTGATTACATATGTCTGTCAGTTATTCTGGCTTTTGAACATTCCATTGGCCGTCTCTTTTAAATTGGAGTCCATCTCTAACAATCCTTATTCTGCCTCTCTTCCTATTAGTTTACTATATGAGTTTTAAAGCGAGTGTTGTAAATGGTGATATGGTATCCAGTGCACAAGTAGTTTCACCTCTGTGTTAACACCTAGGAGCATGCTTCAGCAGTGGGGATAATCATTAATTCAACAAAGAGTTCAATTATATCTGGAATGCTTGTGAAAGCAGCAATACGTCCTTGTTAAGTGTTACAGATATATAATAGTTGGTGAATGAGAATAAGATGCCTATGATTAAGTACTAGGAAGTAATGAGGCTTGGAGTGTGTATCAAGTAATATCATTTATTTAGATGCTTTCTTGTTTTCGTCCTCCTAATTACTCTGCAATTGCGACACTAGGTTCCACCTAAATATGTCTCTCTTCTTTTTTTACCAACAGCACTTTGTCTGAAACATAAAAACAGAGTAACAGGAACAAATTGTGGAAAACATAAGATTGAAAGCTTAAAAATTGGAACCATCAAAAACTGTATTTGGCTCAGTATTATGAAGAAAAAGAGAAGTACAGAGGGAAAGTAATAACAAGAACGTAACAAATTTGCCCATTGAGAAACAACTAGTGTGGCAGGAAACTCTGAATTGCCTACTATTTCCTAGTAAATCTTCAAAGATAGCAAGGGATATTTGGAAAGAGCAATTGAAATCCAAAGGTTCTGGAGACAACAGAAGAAAATAGGAATTAAACTCGGGCCCTCTTTTTTATTAAATTGTACTCCATTTGAGTAGAACTTTCTGGTTATAAGCTTCCAAGTTCCAAAATGTTTTATCAAGTGCATAAGCATTGCCTCTTTTGACTATAATTTAGCTTTCTTCATTATACCACCCTGAAGAGAGACAAAACTGCGATAAAGGAATAATTCTTATGTCTTCAGGATCAATTAATCCAATGAGAGTAAGAAGGAATCAAGATTTTACAAAAACCCACAGGTAGTAAGGCTAGCCAGATCTCTCCATTCTTGAGAAGCCTTATTTCAGTCCCTTGCCACCTCTGTTTAATTGGAGAGGAAAAAAATCATGAGAGCATAACAAAAGGACGCCTTCAATGAGTTGATTGTACAGAATAAAGGGTCTAAGTCTGGATGCAATCTAACAACAAGGTCGTTCGTGTATGTCCAGCATCAAAACTGTAAACCAATGTCTCATGTACAACCATAAGTTTTAAGCTGTCGATCATAAGGAAAAGTACATTGTAGAGGGCTTTAACTTTCAGAATAGTTCTTTTACGAGCAATAGTTTCAGGTTACACTTAACTGCCACCGGATCTAGTGTTTCAAAGGTTCTTTCATTACCCAAGTATGATCACTGAGATGTCATCTTTGACATGATACTGTAGTTAATGAAGAAAAACAATGGCTCACAATTGACAGAGAAGTTTAAGGTAGAAAAATCGCAAAAACTTTTTCTGATCACCTTCTCATTATTGGTGTTACAAACTTAGATAATGAGCCAAAAACCCATGGGCAGTTATCCAAGTGAAACAAAATTCTCACATCACTCTTGGGAGAGCAATGGTGATTAGCTACATAGAATACAGGAAGCTGCCACAGCTCTAATGATTGTATAATAGGTCTTTTGTAGTTTCCCGAAGATATGCATCCATATCGTATCCAGCAAGGTGCATTCTCCATGCAAGGGCTTGGGCAGCCTGCTTTCCGTTATAGATACAAAGTCTCTTAAGTAAGCGGTTGCCAACAGGTTGCATAAAAATGAAACCTTTCTTCAAAGCGTAGAGCATCACTTCTAAGGCTGGGGATAGATTCCTTGACCAGCATAGGTAATTGATAAGAAGCGCACATCCAGGTGGAGTTACGTCAATGTCAAACTCTCTGAGAATGTGATAGATCTTAAGAGCATCATCAATTTTCCTTATCTGACAAAACCCAATAAGCCAAATGGTGTAGGGAAATGCATAAGTAGAACCATGTTTCTGATCCATCTCAATTAAGCCTCTGATTGCTTCTTCTAAGGAACCATCCTCAAAATGTTTACGGACCACTGCAATCAATTCAGCATCTTCAGGAAGCTTGTACTCCTGAGACAGGTGGTTCAACCAGAGGATCACAGCTTGCAATACTTTCTTCTTCCTACACAATGTTCTCATTAGAGTGTTGTATATTGACAAACTAGGTTTGCATCCACTTCGCAAAATATGCTGGAGCACCATCAAAGCATCCTCTTCTCTGTGGGCCTTCAAGAGCCCATCAATAAGAGTCCCATATGTAATATCATCAGGAGAATGTCCCTTTAATTGAAGCTCCTTAAATAACTTCAAGGCTCCATCAGGGTTTCCCGCTTTACAGAAACCATTGATCAGTATGTTGTATGTCACTACATCAGGTACAACTCCGCTATCTATGATACCTCGGAGAAGCTTATACGCTTTAAGCACAAGCCCAGATTGACACAAGCTGTCAACCAACCTACGTAGGCTGTCACTATCACGGACCTGGTTGGCACCATGGGAGAGCCTAAGGAACAGAGAAGGATTTCTTCCCATCTCCATCTTATAGAAAAGTATGTGAGCTTCCTCTAGCTTCCCAGCCTTGGTCAGCCCATTAATCAGTGCATTAAATGTCACAACGGTCGGGTAGCACCCAAGCTTCCCCATCTCATCAAAGATTTGTTGTGCTTCGTGTACAAGACCTTCCTTGCACAATCCACAAATCATAATAGTGTATGTGGCCGAATCAGGAAACCTGTCCTGTTGTGAAATCTCCAGCCTCAGAGAACGAGCTCTGTCCAAAAGGCCAGCGTCACAAAGGCCCTTGATTAGAGTGTTATAACAGAAGGTATCAGGAACTAAACCTCTACTCGTCATCTCAGCCAAGAACTGAAAAGCATCCTCAACTCTACCAGCCTCCGCATGGCCTCTAATCATTATAGTGTATAGAACAATGTCAGGCACCAAGTTCTTCTCCAACATCGCCCTGTAATACCTGCATGCCTCCTCAAATCGTCCAGCCCTAAACAACCCATCAATCAAGGAGCCATAGCCGCGCAACCCAAGAGCAAACTCATCATCCTCAAAGAATTTCAAATGCTCAAAAGCCTCATCGATCTTGCCCGACTTGCATAATCCGCTCAAAAATGCATTGTAAGTAGCGCAGTCTGGCTTGCAGCCCTTCTGCTTCATGATATCCAACATCCTACTTGCCTCATCTATCCTGCCAGATTTACAAAGCGACGAGAGAAGCACTGTATAAATGTTGGCGTTCGGAGATATACCTCTGTGGAGCATTTCATCGAACAACTTCAGCGCATCACCCGTTTTCCCTTCTTTGCACAACCCATCCATCAAAACATTATAAGTAGCTCGATTCGGGCGGCAATCCGACTTGATCATCTGGTTATACACTGCCATTGCGAGCAAGATCACATCTTTCTGAATAAAAATTCGCAGAACTGTATTGTAAAGGAAAGTATTAGGCAAGCAGCCGAACTCCGCCACCCGGCCGAATGCCTCGACGGCCTTCTCGGCATCGCCGGAGGCGAAGTAGGCCGAAACGAGCGCCGTGAAAGCCGCGGGCGAGACGATCTCGCCGGAATTCCTGGCCTCGGCGAACGACTCCCACGCGGCGTCGAATCCGCCGGGCAGGCGGAGCAATTCGATCACGCGGTTGTAAGCGGCCCAGGAGCGGAGGTGGCGGCGGCGCGAGGCCCAAAGGAAGAAGCGGAAGGCGGGGGCAGGGGCGGGGGTCTCTTGGAGGACGGCGGCGACGACGTGGGGGGTGAGGCGAGGGGCGAAGACTTCGAGGGAGGGCGCGAGGGAGGAGGGGTGGGAGTGGAGTATGGAGAGGAGGTCCTCGGTCAGGAAGAGCTCGGAGGAGATAAAGAGGGAGGTGGACAGGGAGAGCTGGGAGAGGAGGAGATGGGCCGCCTCCATTCTCTTTCTCCGGAGAAGAGATGGGGCTTGCGATGAGAGTACTGCCCATCTCATGCGGTCATGGAAGGGAAAGGGGGGAGAGAAGAGTGGAGGAAAGGAAGACGATTTCGGAAAGAACGACGAAGAGTCTCTGGGCTGAAACGGCGGCTCGAGATCGAAGATGTTACCATGGAAAATGGTATGTTGCTATTCCACTTCAAGTATGCAAATATTTTGAGGACTTTTTTTACTGTTGCCATTTCCGCCTACAATAAATTTCTTTCAAAAAAAAGAAGAAATAATATGCATGTCACATGATTCATTTTTGACCCTTTAGGAATTATTTATTTTATAAAAAAAAGTAAAAATTAAGAGTAAAATAGTTATTTAATATTTTGTTAACCTGAGTCTTAGAGTAATTGTTCCTTTATTTTAAAAAGAAATAGAGAAAATAATAAATAACTCATATCATAGACAATGGGCTACCAAATCCGAGATGTATATTATAAATGAAACAATAAAATTGTTAGGAAATATTGAATTAAAAAGTCATAGTAAATACTTGAATTGCAAAAGTACATGCATGATCATATATTTGCTTATCCAACTAATTCTTATAGAAGCCTAGAATATGACAGAGCAGGATTGAGATGTTGATATGGGTTTCAAGTAGAACTTAATTTATATATAGGTAGCAAATTCCTACATTGATATAAATTTAGTGTATGCCAAATGAACATGTTAGTATGCAGAAACACCATTAATTCAGCAAATACCAAATTATAACTTATATTGGGATAATTTACAGCAAAAGTCCTTTTAATTTTCTAATTAGCGAAATAAGTTTCCGCATTTATCGAATTACAAATTCAGATATTTTTTATTGATTTAGACTAATTTACTACATTGTTAAAAAATAGAATATATCTTTTACATAAGCGATGCATATAAATTATATATGCGATACGTAACATTTTTTTAAAATTTTAATGCGCATATCGTTAAAAATTATAGCATATATTTTACATAGGCGATATGTATATATTATGTAAATAATGCATCGTATTTTTTTAAAATTAAAGCGTACCTTTTATATATGCGATATGTATAAATTATATAAGTAATGCGTGATTTTTTTCTAATCTTAATATGTATTTTTTTTTAAAATTAGAGTATACATTTTGTATAGTCGATACATATAAATTATATAGGTAATGCGTGACGTTTTAGAACACGGTAGTCTTTTTGATATTTATTAGGCTAAAAATTAATAAAAAAAAGTTAAATACAATCACCCAAAATACATAATAATGACAAGCAGAAAGATTGCGGCATTATGGTAACTCAGTATTCTCATTAACATGTGAGGCAACTAAGCATAAGCTAAGCAGATACATTCTCATTACTATGGTGATTGTAGAGATTATTCTGTCATGTTTTTATCTTACATAAAGTAGTCGGTCTACCCTGACCACATTTATGACATACATACAGAATAGCAAAATCTTTGTTCCTAGTAGTAAAAGGAACAAACTACTACACACTGATAATAGTATAGGTTGAATCTTGAAAGGAGTCCTCTTTCTTGCATGGTTACTTAATGAGGATGCACCTGATAGGGGAACCTTCAGCACCTCGCAGTCTAAGTGGCAAGCAATGCAAGGAGTATATCCCAGGCTTAACATTCTCTAGGTTCAAGCCTTCAACAAGGATAATCTCCTGAACAATACAAAAGAAGTCAACAAGATTGGAAAATTCACATGAAGTCAAAATTACATCACTTAATGTAACATGCGTCGAAGAAACCATATGTACCATAGGTTATAACATTAACATTGTTGGTATTCTGCTGAACTGATGAAGAAAGCGGACAACAAAATTTGTAATACTTTTATAAGAAGAAACAGAATCTGCGATATGATAACATGATCTAGTAGTAATTTTAACTTCTCAAAATCCATAAATTATATACTTTTTATTTTCGTCAAACTTCATTAGTTCAAGAGGAAGATAAATATAAGGAAAAAAATGTTTTTGAATAGGAAAGTACAATGTAATAATAAAGGAAGAAAAAAGTATGGTGGTTTCTAAAATATTATGATAGTTCCTCTTGGTGACATCCACATTTGAACCAAAGATGTTCAGAATTCCTTTCACATGTCAACTGTTTCAGGCTCTACAATTTTGCTTAGATTCATTAAGAACTGTATTAAACTATTCCCAGATTGACAAACTATAAGATCAGCAGATCTATGAGCTCTGTAATATATCTTTCTTGTCAAGCATATAGTATTATAGTTATTTCTACTATTATTTTTCAACATCATTGATCTGTGCTGCTATCTAGATAGGCTTATATTTTAATATAGTTACAAATATTTATCTCAGCATCTTTTGTCACACGTATTGTTCTGCAAGTTACTCCACTGTGGTTGTCTAGTCTTATCATTAATCTCTGAAAATTAATGATGTAACTTTACCAAAGAAACTTTAATGGAATTCTTTTAGGAGATAATTATAAAAGAAAAGGTTGGTAAAGAGTATAGGCAGGCAAGGAACGGCACTGGAAGCAATTAAGATGATACATGTACATGGAAAATTCAGTCAATATTGAAAGACAAAGTATATAATGAATAAGAAGGATAGCAACCTAAATGTAAATTTAAATTACTCCCAAGAAAAATAAAAAGAATTCATACCCGACTTTCGAGAAAAACTAAATGAGAAGGAATCAAGTCATCAAATGCTGCAACTGACAAATAGTCGACTCCTGCAAATTACAAAAGAAGTTTAAGATTGCAAAGACATGAACAAAAATCATTGATTTCATCAGTGTATAAAGGAAATATGCAAGTACAATAGTTTGCCGCAGCATATTATCTTCTTCAAATCTTGATAAATTCACAAATTGTCAAAGCATCGCGCAACCTACAGTGTTAAGCTCTACACATACTCCTCCAAATTTCCAAGATTATATGGTCTCCAGTAGCTATGTGAAGCTTAAAGTAGGCAACAATTTGCACACTTTGCTCTTTGGCTAACACATCCTTAGAAAATGAAAAAAGCGCCTGCTGCCTGATAACAAGATCACTGTACTTCCAAGTTCACTTTGATCTTTTCATGTCTGCATGCAAAAACTCCACAGATTTGCTTCATGCCTTCATGGTCGATGAGCTCAGACTGGCAGTAAATATGTCGGACACTCTTAAAGGCCAATTGACATAAATAATTTCAACTTCCCACTTTCAAGGAACTTAACAATAATATCTAGAAGGTTAATATTAGGTTTATCTAAAGGTCATAAAAGAGTGGTCAATCTCTCCATGAATACCTCATAAATTGAAGTTAAGTTTTACATGCAATTCCGTGTTTGATGAGAAATGATTCTGACCAATAATGGTTTGGTAATGCTGGAAGATCTTAAACCTTATGAGTTGAAGTGTTGAACTATCTTTTTAATACAATAAGGAAAATTAAATGCTTAACTACTTTCAACTCACCAACAAGTTTGATATCAGTGTTATCCACCAACCATTGAGCACCATCCTTCATGAAGCCAACATAGCTGCTATCAAACTCCTTTTTCCACATAAGTTGCCTGTCAGGAAGAATAATAACTGTATCTAATTAGCTGTGTCGCCTGCATTAATTTGCCTCATTCTAGTTCATACCAGTAAAAACGGGACTATTATTGCCTATTGGCACAACTAATCCTATTTAAAATACTATGACATAATGGAATTATCATATATAAGAAGAGAGAGAGAGAGAGAGAGAGAGAGAGAGATTTTCTTTGGAATCATGTGCATTATAATACTGCTGATCATGACACAATTATTTTTATTACTTAAGAAATTATCGAACTAAACTCTTATAGTAGTCAAGCAATTAGTAAAAGATAGACGAAAATATCTCTGCCTAAGGTTCTTCTTAGTCAGGACTGATACTTTCCTAATGCTTATATATTCGGGTTTAAGTTGATGTCCATAATGCAGAAAATTGTTTTGCGAGGAACTTTCCAAGAATCAAGCCGGGAAAAGTTGCATATTATCAGTTAATTTAGTTCATATGCATTTATCCAGATAAGTACATAAATTTTCTGATATAAGTTAAAAAAACTCAAGAATTTTAAACCGTGATTCATAACTACAACTGCAAAAGTTAAATATCAAAAGACTGAAAGAGTATTATGATAGCTTAACTATCCATATCCATATCCCTACCCCCCTTTTCCCACTTCTCATCTTATTCCTCGCATGTGGACAGAGGGTATTTATATCCCTTCTTCCCAATGACTATTAGAAGGATAAATTCACTGTAAAAGGGAAAATAAACACATGCCAAAATTGATCCTTGTGAGAGCTAACTTATTAACATTCAATTCATCTTGGCTTGATATCTACAATCTCATTCGGCAGTAATCTGAAGTAATCTAATCAAAAGGACCTAAAAGAATTTAAAAAAAAAAACCCAACTTTGTCAGGGATAACTTAAAATAGATTTCAAAATTGCCAGAGAAAGTTGATATTTTGTATATGCATTAAAATAGCTCAAAACAATGACAAAAAATAAATTGAATCCTCTGAAAATTTCTCACCTGTCAGTGTTTAATGTTCTGAAAAGCACACGATGAACTCCTCTCGGAATATGTAGAGATTCCATTACTTCAGCTGTATACAGTGATTGTGGTTTTGACTTGATATTCCCAATATGAACATTTCGAAACCCTAAAGTTACTGTTTACCTGTTATGTTCTTATCTCTCGGAACATCCAGTAACAACGCCGGCCCTGCTCAAGAATCACCGAGTAGTAGCGTCTTTTAGCAATAAAACCCAAAAAGGATCAAATAAAACAAAATTAGAGGATCGAGTACCGTTGAGGACATGGAGGTCGAGGGTGTCGACATCGAAGCCGGCCTCGAAGTAGTGCTGGAACACGTGTCCGGGGGCGTCGACGTGGGTCCCGCTGTGAACCGGCAGCTTCATCTCGGAGAAGTTGGCGATCGAACCGTTGGCCATCGTCTTGAGGAGCCAGACGAAGCGGCCGAGCGGCTCGTCCGACTCCCACGCCGGCATGTCCTCGCGGTACGCATGGGTGATGTCCAGGATGCGTCGCGCGGCTCCGCCGTACTCCGCCTCCCGCAGCGGATCCTGATCGAGGGAGGAGGAGGCGACGGTGCACGAGGCTGGGTCGGCGTAGGCGGGGTGGGCGGGAACGGCGGAGAGGGAGGAAGGGATCTGGAGCAGGAGCAGGAGGAGGAGCGATGGTGCGACGGGGTGGGTCATGTTGCCGCGTGGCAAGTGAATGGCTTTCTGATGGCCATCTATCTGGGAGCTTAGTACTATATAAGCAACCAAGGAGCACCTGATTGGTTGACGTATTAGTCATCATTTACGTAGGATTATTGACTTTTGTCACTTAATGTTGACCAACATTGGATAAAGTTTACTGACATAGAAAATAATATTAATAATAAATTGATTTTGGAGCATTCGTGCTTGTAGTTAGTCGCGGCGGCTAGTTGATTGTGTTAGTTTTTTTCAATGGACAAAATAGTGACAAAGAAAAGTATTTCCTGATAAAATTAATAGACAATCTTTTCTTATTTAGAAATCAAAATCGGAGATGTTTTTGTTTGAAGAATAGTGTTGCGTGAATTCTGTTTAAAATCCCTAGAACCAGAATTTTTTTGAAGATTAAGTTTGCTATTGCCTCAAGGGTCACAGAGGTATATTTTCAATATTGAGAGCCACAAAGTTTGGACACGAAGGACAGAAAGCGGTACATTAAGGGGGAGTCAAACAAATCACTTCAGTTATTAATATCAACGAACGATCTGTAAGTGTTTTATAACTGCTGATTATTATAATGCTTGGTTTAATCCTAGAGAAGGGATTTGTGGTTTTTTTATCCTTGTTTGATAAAGTATTTTTCCACGTAAAAAATATTATATTGTGTGTGCTCTTGCATTTCCTATTTAGCTATTATTTAACATTTTAATTGAGCAAACATCTTCAAGTAATTAAAAATGTTCAGATTGATGATTTTTTTCTAACAAATTATAGTTATCTACTAGTAATCATAGAAATGTGATACTAATCCTCTATTTTAATACTATGTTATGCCACCAAATACTATACAGAGTAATGTGATTTTTAATGCTTTATATTATAATATTATGATCTAATTCATGTTTGTCAAAATTACTCGTGGCATACAGCATTGAGTATTCATTCACATCTTTTTATCTATTCAATCCTAACCGCAAAATTTAGAGAAGAAATTATCAAAATTTTCAGAGAAAAAACTCTCACATAAGTTTCTCTATTCATTAATCTCTGATAAAATGATTATTAAGAAAAATGATGGTCTTGAATAACATAACTTTTTAGTAATTAATAAAAAAAATGATAGTCTTAATGGTATAAAGGAATAGAATTGGGAATTTGATAACATACTCATTATTTTGACTAACTATTCTTAATCTTAAACTAGATGAAATTACTAAAAGTACTTTCAAGGACATAAATAATTATGTATCTTTTTGAATGTATGTGAACCTATAGAATAATATATGTCGTATTTAGTTAATATTTCGGAATAAATCATATTTAAGCGGTAGTATCTTGTTAACTAATAGCCATAGAATATGGACTCTGGATGCTAAAATTTGAGAACTATAGGCATACAAAATACAGGATTTTTGTAATTTAATTACATTTTTAACTTTTTAATTTGATATATAAAATTGAGTGTATATATTTTTTATAATCGATACATATTTTATTATAAAAAAATGCACACAATTTATATATACAGGGCAAATTAAAGTTCATTATTGCGAAATATCAAATACAATTAAACTGCAAGTAAACCACATCCTACATAGAGTAATACTGAATATAATGCTCAATGAGAATTAAACCTAATTTTTGCTATCATATACAGGTAACAGGAAATCAAAACATGAATAGCCTCAGCAGATTTTTGCACTGATCATCCAATTTGTAGAAGCACCCATATCATCAGCATGTTGTCATAAGTGAAAGAGTTCAATAATCCACTAAATCAAGCAAACACTAGCACCGAAAACTATAATAATGACAAGCAAAAACATTGCGACATGTGACATGTCCGTAGTTCAGTGTTCTAATTTTGTTCTTACAATGGTGATGGTAAAGATTATTCCCTTGACCTCATTAATAACTTATATACGGAACGCAAAATCTTTGCTCCAAGGAGTAAATGGAACAAACTACTACGCCACCGGTAATATGATAGAGAAAAACTGGCTATAATGTTCTCTTTCTTGCGTGGTTACTTAATGAGGATGCATCTGATTGGAGAACCTTCAGCACCCCGTAGTCTAAGTGGCAAGCAATGCAAGGAGTATATCCCAGGCTTAACATTCTCTAGGTTCAAGGCTTCAACAAGGATGATCTCCTGAACGAGACAACAAGAAGTTGATTAGATTGGAAAATGACATGAAGTCAAATAATATCACTTAAATGTAATATGCACAAAGGATCAATACATAGCACATTTTATAACATTCACATTGCTGATGTTCCACTTAACTGATGAAGAAAACAAACAACAAGTTACACAATCTGCATTTCAACTAAGTGATAACATGGTCTAGTTGTAAAAAACACAAATTAGACTTGAAAACCTGGTTGGGGAACAATATTTTGATAGGAAATGAATTGTTCTTGCCTGAGGATAAAGGAAGACAAAAGTATAGTTGGTTTCTAAATAATTATGGTAGTTCTTCTTGCCGACATCACCATTTGAAACATAGATGTTCACAATTCCTTTTCACATGTCAACAATTTCAGGCTCTAGAATTTTGCTTAAGGTACTTATTAAATTACTCCCAAATTGACTAAACCATAAGACTGACAGATTTATGAGCTCTGTAATATTATTTTGCTTCATCACTGATCCATGCTGCTATCTGTGTAGACTTATCTTCATGTAATTACTAACATTTATCTCAGAATCTTTTCTTGCAGTTAGTATTCTGCTAGTTACTCCAGTATGGTTCTCAAGTCTTATCATTAATCAATGAAAATTAACATAGTAATTTCACCAAAGAAACTTTTGTGGAATATTTTTAATAAACAGTTGTAAAAAGAACAGCTTGTTAAAAAGTATAGGCAGGCATGGGATGGCACTGCAAGTGATTAAAATGATACATGTACATGAAAACTTCAAATTTCAGTCAATATTGAAAGAAAAAGTTACATAATAAATAAGAAGGATATTAACCTAAATGTAAGCTTAAATTACTCCCAAGAGAAACAAAAAATTCATACCCGACTTTCAAGAAAAACCAAATGGGAAGGAATCAAGTCATCAAATGCTGCAACTGACAAATAGTCAACTCCTGCAAATTACAAAAGAAGGTAAGACTGCAAATTCATGAACAAAAATCATTGATGCCATCAGTGAATAAGGAAAATATGCAACTACAATAGTTTGCCTCAACATATTATCTTCTTCAAATCTTGATAACTGTACAGATGGTCGAAGTGTTGTGCAAGTAGCACTGTGAAACTTTAAACATACCCCTCTCTCTGAATTTCTGAGATTATATGCTCTTCAGTAGCTATACATAACTTAAAAAAGTAGGCTACAGTTAGTACACTTGCTCATTTAGCTCACACATGCCTTAGAAAATGAAAATGATACCGTATAACAAAGATCAGTGTCCTTCCAAGTTCAAATAGATCTTTTTACGTCTACAAGAACTCCAGAGAGATGCTTCCTGGTCAGATGAGCTCAGACTGGGAGTAAATATGTAGGTCACTCTAGAAGCTAATTGGCTTTAATAATTTCAACTTTCAGCTTTCAAGGCAGACTCCTTCCTTGCTTATATTCCTTCGCAAGGAAATCAACAATAATATCTAGAAGTTAATCATTACGCTAATCTAAAGGTCATAAAAGTTTGGTCAATCTCTCCATGAATACCTCGTAAATTGAAGTTATGTTTTACCAACAATCCTTCACAAGGAAATCAACAAATGATTCTTTTCCTCAAAAAGAAAAATGAGAAATGATTCTGAACAATAATGATTTGATAATGCTGGAAGATCTTAATCCTTATGAGTTAAAGTGTTGAATTATCTCTTGGATATAATAAGGAAAAGTAAATGATCAACTACTTTCAACTCACCGACAAGTTTGATGTCAGTGTTATCCACCAACCATTGAGCACCATCCTTCATGAAGCCAACATAGCTGGTATCAAACTCCTTTTTCCACATAAGTTGCCTGCAAAGAAGAATAATATATTAGCTACATTGCCTATATTAATATGCCTCGCTCCAGTTCATAATAATAAAAAGAAGAGTATTATTGCCTATTGGCACAAATATTCGTAAATGATCATATACCATGGCATAATAAAATTATCAATATGTAAGGAGAGAGAAAGAGAGAAACCATGTCAATTTCTTTGGAATCATAATTTGTGCATTATAACACAAGAAATTATCAATCCAAACTCTTATAATGGTCAAATAATTAGAAAAAGATAGATGAAAAAATCTCTGTCGAAAGTTCTTCTTGGTCAGGATTAATACCTTTTTATAATGCTTATATCTTCCTGTTTTAATTAATATTCATAACACAGAAAATGTGTTTGCAGGGAACTTTCCAATAATTATGCTAGACAAAAGTTGCAATTTGAGTATGCGCCTATCTTCAAGGATAGATAGACTCTAGAATCGAGATTTTAACTTCTGCAGTGCCACCAATGTTAAACCAATATAAGACTACCAGGAGGGCAAAATAACCTCTATTATTGTACTTTTCAGACAAAATAAATTTAGTCCTAGTCTTAGTAATGTGCCATATACGTATTTGTTGTTCCAGTTGATATAGCAAGGTATACTGAAACAAGATTTGAGGCATCCTAGACTAGGACGGCACTAAGCTAATGCTCAGTTGTGTATATTAGTACAATACTTTTCACTTTGAACAAAAATAAGTTAGTTATATTGTGAGAGGAAATTTTAACCTTTTTTTTCTCATGTAATGTATAAGACATAAGAAAGAAATATTAATTTCCTAGTATTCCATACAATCTGGATTAATTAATATTCAATAACACGTCAAAAAATTAGGCACAAATTATGAGCAAATTTCATATGCATATGTCACAAAAAAGTACATAAAGTTCCTGATATAAACTACAGAAAGCTCAAGAATTTTAAACCATGATTTGTGACTACAACTGCAAAATTTTAGTATCAAAAACTGAAGAATGTCGTAGCTAGATATATTCAGATGCACATATCAAGACAGAGGGCATCTATCACTTTTTCTCACTTCTCATTTATTCCTTGCATGTGGGCAGAGGGCACCTATCTCCTTTTCGGGCTGCTCATTTTATTCCTAGTGGACAATGATCATTGGAAGAACAAGTTCACCAAATAAATCCTTATGGGGACTCACTAACTTATTGACTTATTATCATTCAATTCCTTTCGGCTGGGTAAGTACAATCTCATTCCGGCAGTAATCTGCAGTAATCTAATAAAAAAACCGTAAATGGAAAAACAAAACGCCAGAAGAAGTTGATATTGCATATAACCTCCGAAAATTTCTCACCTGTCAGTATTCAATGTTCTAAAAAGCACACGACGAACTCCTCTTGGAATATGTAGAGATTCCATTACTTCAGCTGCATAGAGTGATTGTGTCATTGACTTGATTAATTTTTGGTATTCAGAAAATCTAAAGGAACCAGCTTTTTGCTCAATGAATATTTCGAAACCCTAACAGTCGCATATGCAATAGAAGAAGTTTTAACTGTTTACCTGTTATGTTCTTATCTCTCGGAACATCCAGTAACAACGCCGGCCCTGCTCAAGAATCACCAAGTAGTAGTATCGTTTTTACTATAAAGCGCAAAAGGATCCAAAAATTAGAGGATGGAGTACCGTTGAGGACATGGAGGTCGAGGGTGTCGACATCGAAGCCGGCCTCGAAGTAGTGCTGGAACACGTGTCCGGGGGCGTCGACGTGGGTCCCGCTGTGGGCCGGCAGCTTCATATCGGAGTTATTGGCTAGCGAGCCGTTGGCCATCGACTTGGCGAGCCAGACGAAGCGACCGAGCCCCTCGTCCGATTCCCACGAGGGCATGTCCTCGCGGTACGCGTGGGTGATGTCCAGGATACGTCCCCCGGCCCCGTCGTGCTCCGCCCCCCGCATCGGATCCAGATCAAGGGAGGTGGCGGCGCACGAGGCCGGGTCGGCGTAGGCAGGGTGGGCGGCGCTGCCGGCGGAGAGGGAGGTGGGGATCTGGAGCAGGAGGAGGAGGAGGAGCGATGCTGCGACGCCGTGGGCCATGCTGTGGATGGCTTTCTTTCTGTTGGTCCATCTCTTTGGGGAACTCATATATAAGCAGCCAAGAGGATCTAATAGTCTACGGACTTCCTCAGAAAAATAAAAAGAAAAAAGAAATAAAAAAAAGAACAAGATAATCCAACCCCTGCAACGCGTGATTTGATTGATGAGAATAGATTTTTGGTTAATTACATCTACAACCATACCCGATTTTCACATAGGCCCTTAAATTATTTTTTTATTGCAACGTTCTTCCTAAACAAAAAAATACCTAATGACTATTATACCCCTAATAAGTATATAAGCCTCCTCATCGCTCTTATCTCCCCTTAGCTAAAGCTGTATACCCGACGATGAACACCATCATCCTCCGATACGAGTCGGATAGTGCTCAACTCATATCCCGATCCGTATTTTTAGTTCAGATATGGATATGGATTCGGATACGGATATTGGACGGATAGCAAAATTCAAAACCATATCCTAACTAAACGGATATGGATAATTTTCGGATAAAGGATCGGATCTTAAACAGATATTGATTAAATTTAAAATAATTATAATATTTTATTTAAATATAATTAACACAAAATTATTAAGAGTTTTACAATAAATAATTTTTTTGTATGTCAAATTTATAAAATTAGAGAAATTAATCTTTATAAATAATATATAACGTATTATTAGTAATAATATTAATACTTACTATTTAAATAAACAAACTAAAAACTGTAAATCATTTAAAAAAATATGGGGGTAAACGAATATCCGATATCCGTATCCGAAAAATATATCCGACCTGTATTCGAATCCATATCCAAAATTTTTTTTAAAATTCTATCCGTATCTGAATTTGAATCCGAACCAGATAGAAATTTTTTATCCAAATCCGATCTGAGCCGGGTCAAATAGCGGGTCGGGTCGGAGTTAATCCGACCCATTTTCACCCATAATGTTAGCTCTTTATTGTGGAGCTCACTATCCGCTCATGGTTGCATGTTGATGATAACAAGCGCCACACCATCCTCTAGTGGGGCCAACTAGGAACTGGGATGATGATCGAGCAACTAGTTGTGCTTGATATTGATTCGTCGTTGTATGTTCACCATCAGTTGTAGGCATGGCAACCAGTATAGTACCGGAATCCAGTAGAGGACGATGGCAGCACATTTATTTGCAATGGTGAGAACTTAGATGGCCAAATGCTCATCCTCCTTTAGGTTCTTCTCGATGTACCCCCTCGTACTTCGTGCAAAAAGTGATCCCCTCGATAAAGCTTGTTCCTCACCCATCTTGCACTAGCCATCGTCGGTCACCTGATCAATGCCCAACTCCTAAACGAGCTTGGCCATGCATTCCTTCGATGATGCCAGTTGAATCTAGCTGATCAGGTTAAAGTTTAATATGGAGGCTCCGAATCTTTTATTTATTGTTGCCTGTAGCATTAGAGGGGACATGGTCCCCATGATGGCGAGGCTATGGGAGATGGTGAAAAAGAAGAGGAGAAGGCCTTGGATGGGTTGGCGGCATTGGCATTGCTAGCGACGTAGAAAGGAGATCGTCAGTGGGGAGGAGGGGAGATAGGAGGATGAGAGAAAAAAAAGGAAGAAGAAGAGGATGGCATTTAATCATTTTGTATATAACATATTTTGATATGATTGTCTTGTGAGCTACGATCGCTTAATTTAACTAATGGTAGACTAATAAAAATATGATATTAAAATTATTCTAAAATTTGAGGAGGATCGAGGACATTGTAAAAGAGAAAAGATTTGTTTCGTTAATATAGACGAAAATTTGGCTTGATTCAACTCAATAATATATCTATAATATAGTGACTTAGAATACCAGCTCAGTGGCATGCTTGATAACATCTCATTTAATAGTACAATGACTTGGAGCAGTAGCTCATCAGTATAATTAGTCCGTATATATGGCTGGATTAATGAGGGGTTTGTCCAATTGTTAATACACTTATATCAAGAGATTAACCTTTGTCCACTATATATATATATATATATAAATGCAGGGTTTTTAGCCCATGCCCATATCGGCCCGGCCCAATAAGAATCCCTACACCAAAACCACTACAATTTCCCTCTCTCGCACACCCACCTCACCTCTTCTTCCTTCGCCTTCGTCTTCGTCTTCGTCTTCGCGATGGATCGTGGGGCGGGTGGGGTCTCCTACCAGCGGTTTCCGAAGATCCGGATCCGCGAGATGAAGGACGAGTACGCCAAGTTCGAGCTCCGGGACACCGACGCGAGCATGGCCAACGCCCTCCGCCGCGTCATGATCGCCGAGGTCCCCACCGTCGCCATCGACCTCGTCGAGATCGAGGTTAACTCCACCGTCCTCAACGATGAGTTCATCGCCCATCGCCTCGGCCTCATCCCCCTCACCTCCGCCGGCGCCATGACCATGCGCTTCTCCCGCGACTGCGACGCATGCGACGGCGACGGGCAGTGCGAGTTCTGCTCCGTCGAGTTCCACCTCGCCGTCCGGTGCGACTCCGACCAGACGCTCGATGTCACATCCGCCGACCTCAGGTCGACCGACCTCAATGTCTGCCCCGTCGACGTCGCGGCCAGCGCCCGCGCGGCGGATCCTACCAATCCATCCTACGACTCCGCCGCAGATCAGAGGTGAAACTCTTGGAGAAAGCCCTAATCTTTGTTGGCAAACGGGATTTCTTGGATGATGCGGATGTGATTAAACCCTAAAACCCTAGAAGAAAAATCCATCATCTTAGGGATATTAGTCGTCTTTGGATGACGGTTGATGTTCTTAAACCCTAAAACCCTTGTTTTGCTGACCCTTGTATAAATGTTTTTCTGGTGTTACCTAAATTAATCTCAATATCCTCATCTTAGCTACACTTATAGTTGCCTCATTTTATTTCCTTGTTGCCTGGCATTTGATCCGTAAAGCATGATAGGTTCTACAATTGACCTCTAAAATTTCCTTTTTAGCTAAAGAAGTATATGATGATTGCGCAATATAAATATTACTTTTTCATTTTTTTTTTCTGTTATTGTAGTTCTTATTTGTAATCACAAGTAAACATGTAGGCAGATAAATGTAGTATTACATAAGGAATGGAAGTGAGAAGTATCTAAGCTTTTTTCTTCTTCTTTTCCTTGTATACCTGGTGTAACTTCATATTTGGATGATGGGCTTGTATATTTTGAGTGTTTTATGTTAAAAATGAACATTATGGTAGACTAGCTGAAGACCAATCTTTTGTTCCATTGGTGTTGTTTTCTCATGCACAAAATAATGCTGCATCATTTTGCGCAAAGTACGTTGATCTGCATTACAAATATCTCACATGATGGTATATGTTGATTTGCATTACAAATATCTCACATGATGGTATATGTTGATTTTAGGGGCATACTTATTGTAAAGTTGCGTCGTGGGCAAGAACTGAGACTCAGAGCGATAGCTAGGAAAGGAATTGGCAAGGACCATGCAAAATGGTCACCAGCTGCTACAGTTACATTTATGTATGAGCCTCAGATCCATATTAATGAAGATCTTATGGAAACTCTAACACTTGAAGAGAAAAGAACCTGGGTTGAAAGCAGTCCTACAAGAGTCTTTGACATTGATCCAAATACCCAACAGGTTAGCTTCTATTAAAGATTACTAGTGTGAAAAGTAGCTAATCACTTTTGATTACGGTTCATTACTAATTTTATCAATACTAGCAAGGTGTTTAACATATGCATCCTAGTAGACATCCACTGCTCATTGTGATGAACTGAAGTCATTGTAGATTATTTGATGACATGGACATAATCTGGAGAACCTTTTCTTTTTCAGTAATCTTTTAAAGGTGCTCTGTGCACTTGATTTAACAGATATTTGCTTTCAATATTCTCTCTTAAAGTTTTATCTTTGGTAAGTACTTAATGGAATTGAGGGCTTTGTGAAACAATATCGGGAACCATAATGAGACGTCTCTTTCTATTGTGGACAATCATTAAAATAGTGCATAAAGGATGCAGGACCACACCTTGTAGATCACATCCTTATGAGCTTTGGCTGAATTCTTTTGAATGGGTTATAAACCAAAATCAGTACGTGTAGGCACTTTATAGTACGAGATCATACTTGCGGCAAAATAATCTGTTTTAGTTGATGCACCAAAGCATGTAATGTTTGGTTCCACCATTGTTTTAGATCACAACCAGTGACATAGATTAATCAAATGCCTAATATTTCATACCATAAGTCTTTTGTAAGCATAGTGCAAATATAACAAAAGCGCATCCAAGTGCACGAGGCTCCTGCCTACATGGGACAGGTCTAAGGAGGAGAGATATAGGTAGCCTTACCCTCATTTCTTATACCAATGTATTGTGAATAAAAAAACGATATTAAATGCTAAAAAGCATAAATTTGAACGTCTGGGACTTGCTATGCACTTCAATTCAAAACAATTTAAATTTTCTGAATCTGGAATTCTGAACTTTTTCAGATCTTACTGTACATGTGGAACGTTGTCAGTGTAACCTTTGGACATATGTTGCTTACTTTGCAATTTCTCTAATTGCATCAGCTTTCCACTTGTGTGAGTCCAATTTTGTAATCAGAGCTACTAAACATCACATCTTCTAGGCTGCTTTGCTGTATTTTGAAATTGAGTATTCTGTATATTATATTTAGGTTTTGGTGTTCCTACTGCACAAAATTTTATTCTTATTTTCTGGAAACCTATAATTTTACTGACCCAATGTAAGAGGGGAGTTAATATGCAATGGGAGAGTTTTGGAGGTCTCTTATAGTTCTTTTTCATTCTGATGTTTCGGAACTCTTAAAGTATGTTGCAAGGATTCATAGAGGTACATACATTAATGCCAAGTATTTCTTGTGTCTCAGAGATAATGTTAGCATATATATAGGAAGTTGTGACCACAGAAAGATGAGTATTCTAAGAGGAACTGTTTCATGTCCAACAGATTGCAGCCATGCTGACATGATGAAATGAATTTCAAGCAGATTACTTCAAAAATGCAGAAAGTTATTACCCTAGTTCTAACCAGATTCTTCCTGATATATTCTTTTTATCAGGTTGTGGTGGTTGATCCTGAAGCATACACATACGACGATGAGGTGATCAAGAAAGCAGAAGCCATGGGGAAGCCGGGGCTCATTGAGGTTTATGCTAAAGAGGACAGCTTCATATTCACGGTTGAATCAACTGGTGCAGTTAAGGCTTTTCAAATGGTGCTCAACGCTATAGAAATCTTGAGGCAGAAGTTGGATGCAGTTCGTCTCCAAGAAGATGCTGATCTTGGTGAACTAAGTGCGCACCTCCATGGTGGAGGCTAACAGTCTCAGAATTGATATGGTTTCATCCATCTTTGTAGATGTAGCCTTTTAATATCATCATGCTAGCACCGAAGACCCTATGTTTTCTCAAGCTGCTTAACCTGTTGTCAATCATGAATCATCCAAGTTAGTGTACTTGAAGTGCTTGTTCTGTAGTTGCCTACAGTTGTCATCTTAATGTTATTCCAGCATCTGATGGAACTGCTGGGCTATGTTCTTTATGTTTCTTGATCTAATTGACTACCCCTATGTTTCAGTTTCAGTTTGGGTTTTGCCCTGGATATAAAACAAAATAGTAGTTTCAGTCGGTTTCGATTCTAATTTCATTGTATCAGACTATCAGCTTCATACTTCCTTTTTTTTAATAAATAGTTGTTTTTTCTTATTTTTTTAATGTATCACACAAAATCTAATAATATTTTAGCAATAAAAAGTTGATATTAAGTTCCATACAAGCCAGATTTGAGTCAAATCAACTTTGAATTTAATATATATATATTAAAAGATCATTATTATAGTTATTTCAGTTGGATGTTAATTTTGGAGGAGACTCTCGGAGTTTTTGACCAAAGTAGCCCTCTTTTTTATTTTATTTTTATCAAAATAGATTATTCCTTAGACTTATTATCAAAATTAGTGTAGCCCTAATAAAAACGTTAAATTAATTAACGTTTTTAAAAATGCTAATCAGTTTAGCGTTTTTATTCTTAGGTAATTTTTTTTTCTTAATTGCTGAAAGATTAAGTTAAAAGAATTTATATATATAACGTTAAACTAATTAGTATTTTAGGACAAGACATAATTAACGTTTTTGCTTAGAGATAAAATACTGATTAGTTTAGTATTTTTATTATAGCTAAATTAAACTTCATTTGATAATAAATTTAATGGATAATCTACTTCAATAAAAATTGAAATAGGGCTAATTTGGTCAAAAACTCACACATTCGGATCGGATAGGATCAAAACACGAAACTTCAATCCATGAACACTTATGATAACTGTGCTTCATTCCTCAAATCTTATCACTTATATACACAGTTCAGTTAGCCACTTATCTATTTATGACTTTATGAGTTTATGTGCATGCTACTTCTGGATTTGATCTTTATTCATTCAATTTTCCTTTCAGAGATATCAACTAAGTGTCCTTAATGCTTAAGAGAAAATAAATTTGTTTTGGGTATCTATATTTCACTACTGTGTTGTTGTAGTGCTGATACCCTATTGCATAAGTAGTAATACAAGTGGCATATCTTTTCTCACTATTGCTTTTATGTTTGGGTACCATACTCATAGTGCCAATTGGGAAGAAGACTTGGGTTTTTATATATGCAATGTTAAATTATTTTAGTGGGAAAAAACAAATATCAAACTGCATCAGTGCAGTACCATGAAAATTGAGGAGGTATCTTACCTTGAGAAGGTACCCTAACTAGTTGGCGGAAGCCCCTTTCTTGGGTGATTACGATCAATGTGAACGGCGCATTTAACTCCGATAGTGAAAGAGGTGGGGTCGGCATGGTCGGCAGAGATCACCGTGGGATCCTGCTATATTTTAGAATGTAACCCATTGTCTGCTCCTCTTCTTTGATGACTGAAGCCGTTGCTCTTTATCATGTTTTAATATTTTCGATCAATGAAAGGTTAGAGAGAATCATGTGTGAAAGTGATTCTAAAATCTCGATTGAGGCCATCACTTGGTCGGAGGACTCTTCGTGGAACATTATAAACTTAGTTTTTTAAGTACAGAGAGTTTATTACTCATTTTGATCTCTGTACTTTTCATCTCACTTTTAGAGAATATAACTGTGTACTGACTAGACAACTGGGGATAGTAAAAATAGTTATTTTTTTGTATCGTGTTGGGGTGTCACATACACTCCCTCCTGCTTCGAGTTGTATCCTTGAGTTTGACACTTCGAAAGCTTTGTTTCTTCGAAAGTGTAATAAATTAGGATTTGAATAATTGAGTCGACTCGGCGACGCATACTACGTGAAACTCACGAAAGCGACGCATGTTAACGTCCTGAATCTATCGGAAGCCAAGAAGCCAACTACTCTGAGGAGGAGGAGCGAGAGAGCCCCAGCCGGGATAAGTCATCGGCCTTCCGGTACAGGGGTTGGGAGTATGGGTTCGGAGCCTCCACCGGGCCATGCTGGTGGGGGAAACGGGCAGGGAAGGGAAACTCAAAACAATGATGGGAAGGAGGAAGATAGGCCGAGACGATCGTGGGCGTCAGTAGCTGCGGGAGGAGGGCCGGCAAAAGGATCGCATGGTCGTATTCCGGAGGAAATTTTGACAAAGCTGAGAGAACAAACGGAGGATTGCATAATCATTGATCCGGAGGTCCTGGAGAGGTGCAGGAGCCGATGGAAACTCACCCTATTCGGAAGGTTCTTGGGGCGTAGCCTTCCTTTGGATCTCCTGAAGCGAACTTTGACCAGGCTGTGGAGCGGAATAGATCGATTCGTTGCGTCGGACATGTCGGAAGGCTACTATCTGTTCCGGTTTGAAAAGGAGGAAGACATGGTGCATGTGCTAACGAAAGGGCCGTGGACAATCCAGGGACGGGTGCTTAGCCTCATTCCATGGAGGAACAACTTCAGGCCATCAGCCGAGGCATTTACAGCGGCTCCAGTGTGGATCCAGCTACACAATCTCCCGCAAGAGTACTGGGAGCTGGAAGCACTAGTGCCGGTGGCAGGGTACTTCGGGAAGCCACTGAGGGTGGATGAGACGACACTCGATCATACTAGGAGCAGGTATGCCCGGGTGTGTGTGGAGATAGAGCTTGAGAAGCCACTAAAGAAGGCGGTGTGGTTGGGACCAAAAGAGGACAAGGTAGACCTTAGAGTGGTTTATGAAGACATACCTATATTTTGCTACCGCTGCGGTCGTATCGGCCATCGAGCAACGGGCTGCGAATATAAAAGTAAAGAAGGAGAAGAGGAAGCTACAGCAGCCGGTGCTGAGGGTGGTCAGGCACGGAAGGAGACGGAGGGTGGACAGCCAGAGATGGAGGAACAAAACACGACCTACGGACCGTGGTGCACGATGACTAGGAGACGGCGGAAGATGGTGCAGCCTCAGCCGAAGTACTCCGGCGAGGCGTGGTTTCCTATGGACAGGACACGAGGGACCAAGGTGGGGAATGGCAAAACGGAACCTAGGGAGTCGGACTCGACGAGCAAGGAGGCGCCCTTACACGATAATGGAAGCTGGAAGAGAAGCGGGGTGGCTGAGGCATGCACAGAGAACACCGGGAAGATAAAGGTGGCAGACTGTAGCCAGACGTTACCAAAACCTTCGAACCTAGGCAGAAGGAATAGCCAATCGATGAGAAGCGTAGGACCCAATGATGATAGGGTGAGGTCAATGCAAATGAAAGGGAAGGCTAAGGTCATAAATCACAGCCTGGCGCAACATATAAGGAAAATAGAAGAAGTAACAGTGGTGCAAGGCAACCAGAGCGGAACCCAATTATCCAACGGACAAAAAGTGCGCATGATGGCTAAAGGAAAGGAGAGGCAAGAAGATATACTAGGCTGGCAGAAGATGAAGGACCCCGGGACATCTGGCCAAGCAGGGACGGTAGATTTGGGCGGTTCGGGTACGAGCCTGGAGCCAGACCAAGAGTGTGTCACTATCAACGGTACCGCCATTAGGCTTGGATCGGGAGGGAAGAGAAGTGGGAGAGCTACCTTCACGACCACGTGGCGAGATACTCGTGGTGGAGAGAGTGCGAGATTCCCAACGGGAGGATGCAACGACGGGGTCGTAGCTGCAGGCACCAAACCTCCAACGGAGGCGAACGGACCGAGCGAGGGACATAGCAGAGTTGTGCAGAAGCTAAAGGAGGTGCTGGCGAACCCAAGAAGCGGAGATCATGAGCCAATGGAGGTGGAAGTCACCAAGGAGGAGCAGTGGGCACTGGTATGCGTGGGAAATAGCAATGGGTCCACTGCGACAGGGTCGACTGGGAAAATGGTGGTGGAGGAGACAGAAATGGACCAGGGAAGACTGGCCGCGAAGCGCGGCAGGACGGCCTAACCTAAAAACTGTGTTATGTTTAAAGCAATCTACTGGAACTGTCGTGGTGCCTTGAGGAAGGATGTACTAGATAGGTGCCGGGACATGAGTAGAGAACACGGTGTGGATTTTATATTCTTGTTGGAAACCCATGCAGACGGGGAAAAGGCAAAGGTGGTCAGTCGCGCGATGGGAAGACGGTGGTCCTCCTTTACTGTACCAGCGGAAGGTATATCCGGAGGACTGATACTACTGTGGAAGACAGCGGTAGGCTACGTCGATGTGGTGACGGTGTCGCGGTACGCGGCACACATGGTGGTCTCATCCAAGGAGGGTGAGACGTGGCTGATGACGGCAGTCTACGCCAGTAACCAACTGGAGCAGCAGAAACTGCTCTGGGAAGAACTAGTGGGGCTTGGGAACCTTGGCTTGCCATGGCTAGTTGGCGGAGACTTTAACGCAATCCTAGCAGTGGAGGAGAAGAGAAGTAGAGCTACGGTTACGCTTGGACCGAAATCCTCAAATTTTGCTAAGTTCGTGGAGGAGGCCGGAGTGTGTGACCTAGGGTACGAAGGGGTGCCATTCACGTGGTGCAACAATCAGTCGGGAGACAATCGGATATGGGTCAGATTGGACAGAGCCTTGGCGAACCCAGAATGGGTCCGGATGTTTCCTGGGAGCAGAGTGCTGCACCTGGACAGGTCATCTTCTGACCATGCACCATTGCTAGTTCAGGCCCAAGGGACACCGGAGAGGAGACGTAGGCCCTTTCGCTTCGAGCTCTACTGGATGGAGTACAAGGAGTGCCGCGACATCATAGCTAGGTCCTGGAGGGGTACTGCACACGGGAACCCCATGCATGGATTTAATCACAAGATAATGAACATGCAGAGGTACCTCGGACTGTGGAGTAAAGCAGGCCTGGGATGTTTGGAGACAGAAATGAAGGCGGTGCGGATGGAGATCCAAAGACTGGAGGAAAGGGATGCTAGAGAGGAATTGGATGCTGCTGACTTCACCAACCTTCGTTGCTGCTACAACAGGAGGGCCGCGCTAAGCCGACAGATCAATCTGAAATGGCTGCAGCGATCTCGTCTGAAATGGGTGCAGGAGGGGGATAGGAATACGCACTTTTTCCATCTCACGACAACTCTGAGGGGCCGAAGGAACAAGATCCAAAGGCTCAGGTCAAAGGAAGGGGAATGGACGCAGGATCAAGAGCATATTGCAAAAGAATTTCTTGAGCACTACGAGGAGCTGTGGGGACCAAACACGGCCGAGAGGTGGGAGCTGCCATAGGAGATGGAGCTGCCTGTAATATCCAGTGAAGACCGGATGACACTGCTGAAGCCGGTGGGCAGCGACGAGATCCTAGAGGCACTACGAAGCATGCCGGCGGGGAAAGCACCGGGGCCGGACGGGATACAGGCGGAGGTTTACCTGGCCCACTGGCAGGAGATGGGAGCTGCATTGTGTGAAGCTGTCAAATACTTCTTCGAACATGCACGAGTTCCACAGCAGTGGGGGCGAACCTTTATAACCCTAATTCCAAAGGTGGATAAACCGGCCACGGTGCGGGTCTACCGGCCGATCTCACTCTGCAATGTAGTGTATAAGGTTATTGCAAAGGTGTTGGTTGGTAGACTGAGGGGACTACTTCCACGGCTGGTGGACCAAGAGCAGGTGGCGTTCGTTAGGGGCCGGAACATCTTCGACAACATCCTGGCCGCGCAGGAGATAGCGCACTCGATGACAAATGACAAACACCGGCATCCTCTGATGATGATTAAATTAGACATGGAGAAAGCTTACGACAGAGTAAGCTGGCCGGCCGTCCTAGGAGTGCTGAACGCCATGGGATTTCCGGCAATGTGGTGTCGGTGGATCAGCGCCTGCATCAAGTCTCCAAGATTTGCCATCCTCGTGAACGGCTCTCCGACAAGATGGTTTACGCCCCACCGCGGGCTGAGGCAGGGAGACCCACTATCCCCATATCTTTTCATCTTGGTCTCGCAAATGCTATCCAGCTTACTCAAAGATCGAATGGCTCGTGGGGTGTTGCAGGGATATAGGGTGGGGGAGATACACCTGTCACACCTTCTGTATGCAGATGACCTACTGATAACCGTTGAGGCGTCTGGGCAGAATGTAGATGTAGTCAAGGAATGCCTGGATATCTACTCGACGACCACAAACCAAAGAGTTAACCTGGCAAAGTCGGAGTTGTTCCTACCGGAGTGGATGGAGAAGGAAGCTGCGGATAACATACGCTGCCTCATGGGGATGCCGGAAGCGAGAATGCCGTTCAGATATTTAGGTGTACCTATTTCTGGTAAACGGGTCTCGGTTAAGGAGCACAGATGGCTGGTGGAGAGAGTAGCCAAGAAGCTAGCAGGGTGGAAACGCAACAGCCTCTCCTTTGCCGGCAGGCTAACCCTGGTACGGTCCACCCTGTTGGCAGTACCAACCTTCTGGCTGAGCTGCTCATGGGTGCCAGATACGGTGTTGGAAGCGATCAATAAAGTGGCGAGGACCTTTCTATGGTCTAATGGCAGTAACAAAGGACTGCATCTAGTAAGCTGGGGCAAGGTGATGCAGCCAAAGCGGGAGGGAGGCCTTGGAGTGCGTAGCCTGAAGCTCACCAGATTCAGTTTGCTTGGTAAGCAGGTGTTCCGGGTGCTCAACGGAGAGGATGCGAATTGGATCAGAATCGTGAATGGAAAGTATGGTGGGCTGCACCCCTGGCAACAAGGGAATTGGAGGACAACGTCTGGAGTTTGGAAAGCACTCTACAACACTGCGGGCGTAATCAAAATGGGTTGCCGGAAACTGATCGGTGATGGAAAGGACTCGTCTGCTGCGGACGATCCGTGGACGTCGGCAGTGCCATGGAGGTGGCAACCACGCGTGATACACCCGGACATGATGAGCATGGAGCTCTCAGTGGCGGAGGTACTACGGAGCAGATCAAACAGCGGCCACAATCTGGTGGGAGTAGCTGGGCTGGAGCTGGCTTTTGAAATAGCCTGCACCGCCCTGGCTACCGCGGGAGTCAAGGATAAATGGATCTGGTGGCCACACACGTTGGGGAGCCCGAAGCCTTCCTCCATCTATAGATTCCTCAAACCAACCGAGGAGGAAGTGTGGCCGGGCTGGAGGGGGCTGTGGAAGCTAAAGGTGGCGCCGAGAGTGCAGACGTTTTGCTGGAAACTCCTATGGGGGAGACTACCTACTAAGGGAATGCTGCATGCAGTGCGAGTAGGTGGAGATGACAGGTGCAGCCTTTGCGGTCTGTTCAGAGAGACCATTGATCACCTGTTCTATGGCTGCAGATACAGCAAAGAGGTGTGGGCCAAGCTGGATAAGATGCTACCGGAGGCGGTGGAGATGTGCGACGCAGTGACCCCGGAGTGGATAACTACGGCTTGGGGGAGGAGTACAGTGAGTGACGATTACATACGGGCGCTAATAGCAACCACATGCTGGGGTATATGAAAACAGCGCAACCGGGTGGCTTTCGGAGAGAACAGGGAGGAGGCATCCGCTGTGGCGAAACGGGGCTTGTTCATGACTAATGAATATGCGGCGGAGACGACAAACGCTGTAACGGCGGCGGGACAAGAGTAGAGCGAGTGGAGAAGGCCATTGGAAGGGCGAGTCAAACTGAACACTGATGGAGCGTTCCGCGTCCACGCTTGCCAAGCAGGAGCGGGGGCTGTTGTCAGAGACGACAGAGGGAAGCTTATAATAGTTCGATGGGAGCCAGCGCCAGCAGTGTCACCGCTATATGCAGAAGCTTGGGCGCTTCGAATGGGGCTGAGCCTTCTCCTGACAGAGCAGCCGGTGGACGTGGAGGTGGATGCAGAGGTCCTGGTGAAGATACTGAAGGAGGAAACGCCGTGTCCGTGGCAGATCGCAGGTATCATACGCGAGTGTAAAAACCAAATGGAGAGAATTGTGGAGTGTACTGTAGCGCACATAGGGAGAAGGTGTAACGGGTTGGCCGATTGGGCGGCGATGAGGGGATTGGGTGCAACCCGGGTCGGATCGATCCGAGAGGGGGACCCAATCCCTCAAGAACTGTATGACTTGGGAGAAGTGGGCCTAAACCCACCGGATGTGTATGCTTTGGGCCAAGTGGGCTTAAACCCACCGGAGCCAATCATCAATAGCTAAATACAACTCATTCAATCAAAAAAAAAAAAAAGTGTAATAAATTCTAGCTGGATTAGCAGCTCCTTCTAATAAAATAAAAAAAGTTGAGTAGCTTTTTATTTTTCTTTTTATTTATTTTTGTTTCTATTGAAGATTCATTATGGCTTTCCTGCAAGTTGAGATGGCGTCTCCATGGCACTCTTTTTTATTGTATCTAATTTGCTAAAAAGCTTCAAATAGCCTACCAAATTGGGATTTTCAAGTACATCATCAATCATAAAAAAGATGAGATTCAAACGAATGAGTTCATGCAAAAGAGAGCCATGCAATCTAGATATGAGATAGATCTTCCAAAAAAAATAAAGTAAGAGAGACAAGATAGATCTTCCAAAAAAATAATAAAAGTACAAGAACCGAGATAGTTCTTCGGAAAAATAATATACTATGTCTATAGACATAGACGAGATAGATCTTCCGAAAGAACAAGAATTTTCTTAAACAAGCCAATTTATTTGACACACAAGTTAGATCTTCCAAAGAACAAAGACTTTATTTTGAATAAGCCAATTCATTTGAGACACAAGTTATATTTTTTTTTCTTAAAAAAAAGTACAAGAAAACGAGATAGTTCTTCGGAAAAAAAGTTGTACTATAGACATAGACGAGATAGATCATCCAAAAAAAAACAAGAATTTTCTTGAATAGGCCAATTCATTTGAGACACAAGTTAGATCTTCCAAAGAACAAAGACTTTATTTTGAATAGGCCAAATTCATTTGAGACACAAGTTAGATCTTCCAAAGAACAATACTTTATTTTGAATAGGCCAATTCATTTGGTGACCCTACATATCTATTCTTTTTTCCTATTTAAATATCAGTTCTTTGTCTCTGTGCTTTTATGTCGAGAATTCTTTGCAAATGAAAGAGACGCCAATGGTGGGCTTATTATTAAAAAGTTAATTTTTAAACAGTTCTCAGTTATGGTTTAAAGTTAGAATTGGATTCAAAGTGATGTCTATTTATATTTTTGAACAGGCTTTTGGAAAGCTGGCTTATCTTGCCATTTAATGGTTTGCCATTTACTAGGTCTATTTCATGAGAGCAATAGAATAGTGCTCAAATAGTTAAAAGGGTAATTTAAATCATAATACAGAGTGTAAACATAAACAGTGGGTCACCCTCTTTTCTTATTCACAAACTTTATCTAAATATATCTCTAATACCTTATAAGTGGTGCCTTCTTAGGGGGATTTTTGAAACCAATTCTAGATGGAATTCATTTGAGAGAATTTAATTGATTAAATAAGTTTTGCTCTTTGGAAGAACAATGAAACTGAAACGAAATTCAATCTAATCTTCTTGTTTGGAATGAGGTAAGATTTATATCCATTTATTTCATTTTATCCATGAGCTCATACTGAAAATCCATCTAAATGCACACGAAAACTAATTGAAATCTCATCACTTGATCATTCCAAACCGTTATCCAATAAAAAAAAACTTAGAATTTGATGAAACTATAATTCCAAATCAATCAAATCTCATGGATTTGGTGACTACTAAAGAAGGGTGTAAGAAGGGAGGAATGGGTCAAAAAGAAAGGGTGGCAATCATACTATTCTACAGTGACTGCGTGGAGAGAGATGAGAGAAAAAAAAAAAAAAGTCAATGAAACCAAAAAGAAAGCAAGAAGAGCCCTCTTTCAACTCAAAGACTTTGCTACCCCCATTGAGGACTTTTGGGTGAGTGCTTGGAATTCGGATGGAGATACTTCCTCTCTTATTATTGATGCTAATTTGTCTTCTTCTCATATTGATAGGACTTTGTATGCATGCGTTCGCTGTGTATGCTTCCTTCATGGGAGCAAAGCCTCTGCTATGAATTGCTTCTGTCAAGGAAATAAGACTTCAAATTGTTGATGATGCTAAAATATTCTTTTAAAGCTCCTTGTTTTGAATAAGGAAATAATAGGTTTCGGTTTCGATTCGAGTTTTGATCCGTTTTAGCTTCATTGTATCGATATCAGATTTTTTTCTTAAAAATAAATAAATAAATAGTCTTCTTTATCTTATTTTTTTAATATATCGCATAAAATCTAATAACATTTAAGCAATTTAAGCGAGTTAATAGCAGGCTGGGAGAGTTTCGATATGATAGGACCGAAACATAAAACAAAACTTTGTTGGAAGAAATTTCAAACCCTAGTAGCTATGATTGCAGGTAACATGTATATTGGTCTGCAGTTGCTAATGTAAGTAACTATAAAGTAAAATTAACTTCCAAATCATTCACCACCAACACCAAATCTTGAGCTTTAAATCCCTACAGCTCTGTTCTTCTCACAGCCCTGCAGCTTTGCTTCTCCATTTCTGAAGACCTGGCCTACCACACTCTCCCCAACAAAAAGCCATTTCCTATCTCTATGCTATTGTAAGAGTAAAAGATTTTGGTTTAGTGGATCCCTCTCCCTTCCACGCTATGTCTTGGTTCGTGCCAAAGAAAAAGAAAGCCAAAACAGAGCTGGTACTCAAAGGACACAGGACGCTCCTCTCCTCTCCTCTCCTCTCCTCTCCTTTCCCACCCTTTATTTCCTGACCCACATAAAGAAAAGGGCACTTTCGTTTTAGCCTTAAGCCATGCCATTAGAGGTGGCTCATGCCTTGGTACAAGTAATGACAAGCACATGATTCATATAAGACTTTAAAAGGTGGAGGAAAGCAGAGCATTGCAAGAAGAGGACTTAAAAGGCATTTGGATTATTAAACTAAGTACAGGTGATTTGAAAGTCTTTATGGGAGGCGGGAGTAGTTACACATTTATACACTTTGTACTTTGACTCCTAGCCTACATTAGTCCAAGCAGAGGCTTCAAAAAAAGAGAGAGAAAGAGAATTGAATAATATTCAATGGTAGTTGTAGACATGCCATTTCAAATTTAATGCGTTCCTCTTCACAGTGCAAAGAGAGGATTTCCTATGTCTACAACTACCATTGGAGAAGCTTAGGACAATGAAACAGTTGGATTTATTAAAAGATATGCTCATCTCCTCCATTAAGTTACAAGTTACACTACTGACAGACATTTTTAAAGATGGTATACAATGTGCAGAGAGAGAGAGAGAGAGAGAGTATTCATGGGAAGAGAAGTGCAACAGTGCATTAATGATCTGAGATATGACAAGAGCTTAAGAGCCACAGACACAGTTGGAGATTACAGAGTTCTCACTTGTAAGAAATAGTGATGGGAAAAGAGAAAACTTCCAGCTACCTGTGCTGCTCCTTTTCCCACCACCCTGCTCCTCTCTCTCTCTCTCTCTCTCTCTCTCTCTCTCTCTCTCTCTCTCTCTCTCTCTCTACTTTTGAGGACATAGAATAAGAGAGTAATTAAAACATGGAAATCTAGACTACAGAGTACTATAATCCCCACCCTTCTCTAGTCTCTTCATCTCCAAAGATTTCACTATCCACCCCGTGTGGCCTCTTGAATGGCCCATGATGCTCTGGGCCCCATGAATCACCAGAGCTCAACGAGCTCTCATAGCTGAAGCATGAACCAATTACCCCATCAGGACTAGGTGGTGGAGTGCAGTGAAGAGAAGAAAAGGAAAGCCAATGCTTGCGCTTGTTAAGAACTACAACACCAGCACCAGTACTCCCCATGCATTCCTCAGTAAGCAGAGAGCATTCTGCCACTTTCTCCTGTAAGATTTCTCCACCAGTTAATAAGGAGATATAACTATAACCAATCAAAAAGATCACGAGAGTAAAATCCCGACCTTGGAAACGTTCAGGAGGGAGATGAGGTCGTGGGTCTCGTCGCACTCCGTCGTGTGGAGGAGAACCGCCGCCGCCCAAACCGATGCCGGGTACTTGACCCATCTCGGATCTATTGCAAATCAATCAAAAATAAGACATGGGTTCCCTTAAAAATTGCAACTTTAAGGTGTGGGGATTATGTGGAGCAAGACCCACCAGATAAAACATTCGTTAGGATCGCTTCACAGCTTTGAAGCCGGGCTCTAATGGCGGCCACGGTGTTGTCACTCCTCCCATTCTTCGAAGAGAGCGATGGAAGGAGGATTTGGACGAATGAGAGAGGCGTGACGGGAGTCATCCTCCAATCAAGCGACGAGAGCACGAGGAGCTCCATTCTCCTCACAGTCTTTTCGTCGAACATGTAGCCGGCGAACTCTTCATGGAGCTGGAGCTCGACGAGGAGGGGCACGTGGGTCTCCTCGACCTTGGCGGCGAGGGAGAGGCAAGCGACGGCCGCGAGCCGCCGCGCCCACGGCTTGTCCACGTGGACCCACCGCTCGCCGCTGCAGCGCCGGAGGAAGAAGCGGTCGAGGTAGTTGACGGCAAGAAGAGCCGTGAGAGCCGAGAAGGCGTGGCGCAACGCGGCTCGAAGCATCCATTCGACGGACTCCTCCCGCGCAGAGCTCAGATATGGGTCGGAATCGTCGAACACGTGAGGGAGGTCAGGGTGGGTGTCGCTCTCCTTTGCTACCAGAGAAGAGCATAGCTCTAGAAGGGTCTCCTCTCCATTAATGGGCTCACTTGGAAGTGCTATTTGCTCTTGCTCTGGGTCTTGGTCAAGCTCAAGGTGCTCTTCATGGCAGAGGAGAGGATCGAGGAGGGAGGAGGAGAAGGGCATGGTCTTCTTTGAACAAGAAGAAGAAGAAGAAGAAGTGGTGGGCTTTTTGTCATGATACGTAGGGATTTGATTGTAGTACGAACAGTAGAAGATGAGAGAGCTCAGAGTGGAAAGAGGGAGACAACCACCCTCCTCTGCCTCTGTTCAGAATTTTATATTGCTTGTCCCTCTTCTTCCTTTATAGATTTTTTTCCATTTCCCACCCTACTTTATTATATATTTATTATGACATAAGAAAATTTATAAAAAAAATACTACATGTCTTGCTAAACAGAACTCTAGAATATCACATTATTTTCAAAATAAGTAAAATAAAATATTTAAAATACCTATAAAAAAAGCTGTCTATTTCCTGTGCTATCTAAGAGGTCAGTGAGGTATACTAATTTAATTCAATTGCTGCTAAACTTAATGCACAGATCGGATTAATAAATACCAATAAAATAGTGTTCTTTTAATAAATTTTCAGACCATTAACACCCTATCTTCCCATTATTCTTTCTAATTCATCCAATATATGCATTGTTTTACATCTGAACCATTATTATATTTGTTGGTAGATTTCCAGAAGAAGACAAAATAAATATATTAATATAGGGTGCGAAGTGAAAAGTCCCCTCTTTTATTGCTACAACTTTTACTGTGCTCGGAGAGTGTGGCACAGTGACAGAGGGTTGAAATGAGAGAAAAAGTATGGAATTTAATTGGATGGGCGTCGCCACGCCACAACTGTCCATATCTTTTATTTTTCCACTATATCTTTCTTACTATTATAAATAAATAAATAAATATATATATATATATATATATATATTATGTATCTTAACTTTTTAGTAAATACTTTTTTATGTTGGGTTTTTAAAAGAAACATTGGAAATATATGTAATTTTCTACTTCCTATGGTTAGAATAAGAACCTTATTATGTTCCTGTGACCTTCCTTCCTCACCCAGTGGCCAGTAGTATAATATTGACCTCGTTTTGGGGTGCAGAAAAGAATGGAATTGTAGCAATCACTTTTTATTTATTTTATAATTTATACTTCGTCTTTAAAAATTTTATATCTGAACCCTTTTTTTTCTTAATTTTTATTTAATACTATCTGTTAATTCAGATGGTACATATAAATAAATATTTTGTTATAATATATAAAATAATTAATAAATACTTAAATTATTTATGTATTATTTGAGAGAGGGATAGAGATAAGAAAAGAAGGTAACGAGAGTATATTAATAATTTGGTCAGACATGTCAGTTAGTTAAAATAACTTCAAAGTGTTAAATGAGAATTATAGAGAAAAATAAGAAGTAAGTTTATAAAAATCTTAAAGATAGAATGTGAATTATAAAATAAAAGATATGATTTATATACCATAGTTGGCATTTTTACAAAATAACTAAACTTGTTTTCTTTATTTTGTAATACCACCCATTTATTATCTCACTTAATCCTATATAGTAAATATAAATTCGGACATTCGGGTGATGCGTTATTAGATTTGATTATTCTTGCAAATAAAAAAAAATTGGTTTAAACAACATCACTAAGAACCAACTAACTTTAATAGAGTTGGTAGGTAGGTACCTTGCTCATGACCAAAAGAGGCCATGAGTTCAACTCCAACCCCAAACAATAATTTGGAGAAATTGTTTAGTGGTTAGTGGTTTGGTAGCTTAGTTTGATTCAATTGATGGTTCGGCAATGCGGTTAACTTAAAAGAACAGTTTGGCAATACAACAGCTTGGAATAGATTTGGCAGTGTTTGATTCGATAGTGTTTGTTTGACAATGTTTAATTTGAAGCCCATATTAGACAGCTAAAAGCTTAGTGAGGCCTAAAGTGTCTCTATATCTAGGGAGGGTTAGCCATTTATCCAATCCATATCTAGCCTTCGGACTTATGAATGATAAAAAAAAAAATCATCACCGAGAAAATAAGGTATCAAGCCAAAAAGCTGATGCCTTATTTTCAATTTCACTTTTTAATTTTTTTTAAAAAAATTCTAATTGATAAATATCAACTAAACTGAGGCTGCTAAAATTCAACTCAAAAAATACTCTTACAAATATTAGCAAAGGTTTCCACTTGCATTAGAGATGTCTTGACATCCAGACTAAGGCTTATAGAAAAATAAAAAGAGAATATTTAATAGATGAATGGTCACAAGATCACCCCTAAATCATTGTTAAATTTACATGGGAAGTCATAATAATAAATATCTATGAAATAATGGATCCAAATGGAGTGAGTGCTCACTTGGGCAGGAAATGTGCCCATTATGGCATCATAGATATCAGTAGCACTTCCAGATATCCTCTCAATTTATTAGAAGCATTTTCCAAAGCTCCTTAATTTTCTAACATCTCCTACCTCTTACGCAATGATATCTAACTGGCAGAGGAGACTCAATCCATTCCAAAGCCCCTTAGATTCTGCCAATCTTATAATAATCAAGCACGAAAAATTATGAGCACTAGCAAACTATAAGTTGCTTACCCACAAAGATCTCTCTCATTCCCCAGAATAAATTTCATCAAACACCAATTAGACTTGTGCATAGATACACCAGAAGCTAACAGTGTCAACAAATAGATATGTATGTGTGTGGTAATATGGAGACTCGCCCATGCATCACTGAGTTTAAAGGCACCAATGATGAAAAATAAAACAAAATAAAGAACACAATGCAAGTTCCAATATCTCTTTCTTTTGCCTTCCCGTCCCTCTCACTGTTACTTTTCTCTTTCTTTTTTACTGACTACAAAAAGGAAAAGAGGGATGGAGTGAGACAATTAAAGATGAACAAATAATCTCTGTTTGCTTGCTGTGTTATAGCTAGCTAACCTTTCTTTTCTCTCTAGGCTTCTCTAGGACAATATAAAATAACACCATATCTGTTGTCAATGAAGAAAGAAAAGAAATATGGAAAGCATATGACAAGAATGACATGAATGAGAAGAAAAGATTGGAGGGAAAAAAAAAATACTCTTTGAGGTGTTCAACTTGCCAGGGTACCTCCTATTCCTAGATAGAAACTTTCCTTGTCAAACACTCTTATAAGTTCCTCCTGATTTGGTGCTCCCAGTTTAGTTGTTTAAGTGATGCAAGTGGAGATATGAATACTGGATAACTGCTTATATTCTACTTCGGTACTTAAGGAGAATATTTTGGTTTGAGGATTAAAGGTATATGAACTAGTCAACTACTTATATGGAACCTTGATGATATATAACAATAAAATGGTAAATAGCTAACTAGAATTACATATTACATAACTTTATGAAGAAGGCTCAAATGATGATTTCTCTCGAAAGCAATGGACCTAATACTCAAAGGTTATCCTGTTCTAGAGTACTTGAAGTTGGATAATTAATGTTATATAGCTCCTGATGCCATTATGCTTGCCATAACAATGCAAGTTATGTATCATACACCAGATATGCTTTGTATGAAGTTGAACAATTGAGAAATGATAGGCTGTGATGTCAATAGCAGTTAAAATAACATGGATTACTTTGTCATGCATAGGACATGTTATAATGCACAAAACTTTCAAGGTAAAAAAGGGAAACAACATTTGATGGATTGTACAGGATGGTACAACTTACAAGCAATACATAGTATTGAGAGTCTCTTAAGCATCCCTACCACCTAGGTCATACATTGAGATGCAAAGTCCCAGGTGCTTTTGAAAATTTTGGATGATCATAAGAACATAAAATTTTCTCAGCCATTTCAATAACCAAAGAGAAGCTTCAGATGATTGTAAGCAGCAGAGAGAGAGAGAGTGTGTTTCAACTTTCGAACTTTCAACAATCCTTCAGCTTCGTTTGAAATGTTCTCGGATAAACCGTTCTGCATAAGATGGATACTTATCTCGGATGTATGCTCGAAGACACTTCTGATATGAAAAATCTATCCAGCCACCATCAGTTCGTACAACAAAGAGGCATCTTGACTTCCTGAACTGTGGATGTCTATCAACCTACAACACACAAATAGAAAGTTTATTCATCCTAACTAGTCATCAAGATTTTGTATAATTGTGAATAATAGGATTGACTATCCAACTGCAAACAGGGATTTTCACAATAATATAGTTCCTACTGAAGATAGAATAGAACTCTAAGAAGAAAAAGAAGGAAAAGATGAATGAATCAACAAGTAGGCTTCCAGGTATGTAGCAAAATTGGAGACAGCTTTTACCGTGTAAAGCATAAACAGATATAATGCAGAGGTAAAAGGTGAAATGAAAAGACTGATAATCCATGGCCTTCTTCCAGGAATACTAGGATGCCATTAAATTTGTTGTGTTAAAACTTAAAAACTGTTGCATTTCTGATGTAGACATTCCTAGAGACAATTAAGGGACTAAAATGAACTTAGTGCTTGTTGGTTGCATATATATCAATGAAGCTTTCAAAGAGGTCGGTATTGCAATATATATATCTGAAAACTGACAAAATGCTGCAAGCATTTTTTTAGCCCACAAAGAGGTTGGTATTGCAATACAATGCAATATTACATTGTCTGCATTGCAGCTCAGTTATATGGGAACTGAGTCAATCTTCTCTAAGATTCAAATTAGTGAACATGTTTGATTGTACCATTAAATCTGGTATTGATGTTTGCAACAGAATCTACATTTAGCCATAAATCAAGAACCAGTTAAAATGTAGAAAAGAGAATATAATGTATTAGCATTGGATCACAACATTCTGTTTTGGTTGAGGGAGCATGTAACTTGCATATGAGTATACAACCAAATTCCAGATTGAAGAGAAAGAAAGTGCAAAGTTGTGAACAAAGGTAGCTTACCATTACAGCGTCAAGGCCACAACCAATCTTATCTTCTGAATGTGGATGATATGCAAGAAGTTTTGCTACGACGGCTTTCTCATCCTCCTCACTTAGACGTTCCCCATCCATGTATCTGCTGGAGAATATCCTCTATTAATGTGTTTGGAATAATTTCTGATAGTTCAACTAAAATTGCGTAACTTGCAAAATGCTAAGCAAAAGTCTTAAGCAAGAAGGATTTCTAATAGGGCAGCCTATTCTGATGTCCACCTTAGTTTTCTATTAATCTATATACTATTGGCCATCTCCATGGTACATATAAAATTTGTTAATACTACATGTTTTACATATCTCACTCACAGCAATTGGCTCCCATTCACATCAGATAGACTCACTAACTAGCTGGAGAATTATAGAAAACCCATTTTCAACTTGAAAGTATAATCATAGTCAACAACCTAAAAGGATCCAGTCTCCTTTGTAATGAAGAAAATATTGGAGAAAAGGCAAGAGATGAGCTCTTTAAATTTGTATATAAATCTTTTCTTTAATTCAACTTTATTTAACAGGAAGTTCTACGTCAAAGCAACTGCTATTGTGTCTTCTCTTAATACTTCCTCTCACATTAATTTGGAATATCTCGTCCTATCAAGGCACCTTGTATATCAAACGAAGTGGCTGCTAATTTGCTAAACTGTCTGCTAAAATGACAGTAGTTGTTGCCAATAGGTGTTAGGCTGCTAGCTGCTACACGAAGGGGCATCCTTTCAACAGGCTTGGGATTGGCAGATTATTTCGCTGGAATCTCCACAACCTTCACAAGAGATTAAATGGGAAGGTCTAGTATAATACTGGGCCTGCATGTTAGCATTTAGGAAACAAGTACTAGTTATTACTTATTAGACTATAATCAACAGGTAGATTGCTTCTATGACTTGAACATGCAAAGACTTGGATTCAAGGGCAATCCTTACATCATGGCTAACTCCAACTGACCCTCTAAAGGTCTAAAGCTCTTCCCATCAAACCTAAGGATCATTCTCCAATTTGGTAGTCACAAAGGTCAATGTAGCTTACTCTCCCATCTCATTGATCATTTCTGCACCACCTTATCAGGCTTCCAACTCCTTATTTTCATTGAAATGCTGACTCTTAAGGTGTTCTTAATGGCTATATTTATGTTTGAAACAAAGTTCTGTAAGTATGCAATTACAAACTAGAAAGTCTCTCAGGACATCAAATACACAATCTATGACTATGCATGATATATATGATCTAACATAATGCAAGAAATAGTTTAAACAGACATAACCCTCATCACTCTTTGAGTAGTTCATACATTAAGGACACATCATATATGGATGTATGAAAAACTTGTAACAATTTATTATAGCAGAAAAAATAACTTCTAGAAGTTCCTTTATATAATACCATATGACTTCCCCATTTGGCAACATGGGATAAGGGGTTTTATCAGTGATAAGCCCCCTTTTATCCCAAAAATTGGCTGTCAAATAGGTGAGAAATTATTAGGATAAACCCTACATATCTAGTTATCTTTATCTCTGGTTTTTTGTTGAGATGAAGAAACGAGTTATCCCTCTTTTATCCCAAATAGCAAATGACCAATTTGCCCTCTCTATTACTAAAACCCTCCGCTTTCCCCTTTTCCTTTTATTTATGTATTATTCATGGTGATAAGTTGTGTCATATTTGCAGTTTAGATTCAAGTACTCACATTGTAATATGACTATAATATATTTGGTAGTATATTAAAATATGTTAGTAGTGACAATATTTGGATATAGGATGTCCATTTGTGATGCTATTTGTGATAATATTTATATATTGGGTAAATTATGGTGAATTAAATAAAAAAAGCCAAAATTCTAAAATTAATCGTGAAGAGATGATGTAACAATTGGAAAATAAAATTACAATTTATATTAATTTAAACCTATTTCCATCTTTCTCAAAAAAAAAAAAAAAAAAAAAAAACCTATTATATTAACTAGGAAAAGACAATAAGATCAAGTTGATCATTTTATCCTTTATCCTAACTATCACAACCAAGCATCATTTTTATCATATAATTTTATCCAACACTTATCCTTCATTTCCTGACCAAACAACCAAAAGAAGTTGAAACAACAACTTTCTTTTATCCTGAGATAAGTACTCATTTTTTCCCCATTCCAACGGACCTCTAATCTCTTCACAACTTACCTCTATGCTTCTATCAAATAAAGGAACATTGGTCTTCTATCAACCACGAATCCAGCCTCAACTTGTGCTCCATTAGATTGATTCGAACAAAGGCAACGCAAAATTTCACCCTTCGTTATATATAAATTTCTAACGTTGCACATTTAGCAGTTGATCTCTATCAGCTAATTCAAACATTTCAAGTTACCAAATCCACAAGAACAGAAAAGTGAAATTATTATAAATAAAAGAAAAGAAACGCTCAAATTATCTGCTGTACCCTGGCAGAGATGAACACTTAGGTATCCCTTGTAGCTATCCTCTCATGTCATTTCAAATTTGGTAATAGAAAAGTATCAAGTTAAAAATAAGGAAAAAAGATAAATTTTGGATAAAATCGAGCTCAAAAATACCTGTTCGAGTGGAGAATCTCTTTGGTCAGCGTAGTGATCGGCTCAATATCGTTCAAAATCTCTTTCTCTTTATCCTTCCACCGCTTGTACTCGGGCTCGTCCAACCACACCTTCGACAGCGGCGGCGGCGCCGGCCCTTTCGCCCCGGCGGCAGCGTTCCCGGTCGCCGGCGGGGAGTGGGGCTCCGGCGAGGGGGATTCGTCGGAGGTGGAGAGACCAGAGAAATGACGCCATGAGGGCGCACGCGCATAGCGCGCACGCGCTCGGAGCAGTGGGATTCCTCGTAGGAGGAGAGCGGCGGCGAACGCCATAGCGAATTTGGAAAAATAATATGAAGTGAGAAGAATTGAGAAGCGGAGAGATGAGTAGGGAAGTAGACGCCTTCTTTTAATTGGGTTGGGGAATATTTGAAAGATAATTCTCTAGCAAATATAGTATTGAGAAATTTACAAATAACAACCTAATCCTAGCTTCTTCTTTCTTTCAGGTTTAAATATATTTTAACCTTAGGTACTTATATCATGGCTAATTTAATTATTTCACTGTATTATATAAAAAATCATATATCTTTTAACGAAAAATTAATTAATAATTTCACTTTAGTAATACGTACAAGGGACTAATTTGAAATATTTTAAAGTATAAAGAATAAAGTGATTTTAGACGCAAGTAAAATATATTTAACTCTTTTATTTTCATATATACCCTCCTAAAAATTATTATTGACGTGTATATCCCTCTAAAGTTTAAGCATTCCTGAAAATTCTTGGTTCAGCATGAATACCCATAAAAGTTAATTGATAGTTAAATTTTTGTCCACTTAATAGTAAAGAGATAAAAGATAATTTTACTTTATTTTGTATATATTACTCTTAAATTAAAGGCATCTTTGTCTTTTTATATATTAAATGTTTAGATTTTAAAATAAAGTATATTTCATTATTTATAAATAGAGACTTATATTTGCAAAGACTTTATCATTTATAATATATCTTTTTAGTATGTTTGTAATGTCTAAGATGCAAAACTAAGAAATGTTGCAATGAAATAAGCATTAGATAAAAAGGCCTTTAACAAAAAGGATAATTTTCAAATTAGCTATTTCAAAATAAAACAATTACTATGGATTTTTATATTAAAATTAATGTACGCCAAACAATTGCACATAGATAGCATAAACATAAGTTTAGGACAACATAAATTTTAGCTTAACCATACGAGTGTAAATAGTAATTTTCTTCTACTAAAAATATCAAGCTATATTAGCTCGAAGAGAAAAATACAACATATTTTTCAAAAAAAAAAAGTTAGAACAATTAAGCATAAAAAAAATACTTAGATGGCACTCAAACATCAAATCCACAATTTCAACAAATTCAATATTTTTATTATTTAGTCTCAATATTATTTTAAACAAATAAATTACGGGGCAACATAACTAATATAGAAAAAGTTAAATAACAATCTAGCTAATCATCTCGTACTTTTCAACGACGATTGCATCTATTAATTTAAAAAAAAATTCCACCAAAAAATGGTTCATAATATAATTACAGTATAATATAAAATGCTTAAATCATGCTTAAGTGACAATGTATTATTAAACTCATAAATTTAATAATGAGAATTCATCGATAAAATAATATCATAATTATAACAACATATTCTCCCAAAGTTTCAAGTTTATGACAATTAACAATATCACATGCTTCCTAGAGCATCTATGTCATGATAAATAATAATAAATTATAATTTCTCCCAGAGCCTTAATCAGTGAGGAGAAATAAACATCTACCGGTAATATCACCCCTATATGTTTAGCAACATTGCATATGACTGGTTATATGTAGCCTTAAACTAAAACATCTGGTTCGTAAGCCCATCATCACACTCATCACTACACTCATGTGAAAAATCACAAGCCTTCGATTCGAAAAGACGCGTAAACCTTGCGTCATTAGGTATCAATATAGCTATAAACCTATCTCACAATCATTATTTTCAAGATCAACAAGTATCCGACCCTCATACTCGATAGTAAATATGCCTACTCAAACTCAGCGTATAGTTTACCTAGACTAATAATCTAAGCCGTACACCAATATATATAAGTAATATATACACTTTACTTCTAACCCTAACTGAGTAAGTACAATGGTGCTACTAAGATGAGATCCAACTACTTAGTGATACGTGTACATGGTGCAATGTCCAATGTGCAAAGCATATATTCAATCCTCATAAAATGATAATGCATAATTGCTAACAAATAACACATGAACAATGATATAATGATATTTTTACAGTATCAAAATACTAGCATCATCATATCATGTTTATACTATCCTTAGATTATAAATAAATCACTTGCCAAAAATCGTTCCTAGTTATTTGCTTCCATCTACGTCACATATACTCTCCCTGTACATAACCTCTAATATTTTAAACAAATAAATTACCATTTTCTGAAAATTAAATTTATATGACTCAACGCAAAAAAGTCTAACTTTAACCAAATAACTAAGAAAATTTAAAAACTAAAACTAGCTAATTGGGCTGGCCCATACCCCAAATAAAGGGATGGGTTTGTGGGCTGGCCATAGGACACCACTACCAGCTCTCGGGTGGGCCCAACCAAAGCTTGCTTGCTGCCTAATCACAAAAGGAGGGGATTTGGCCCAGCCCAAACCCCACCTCCTTTGCTTTCTTCCCATTTTACTTAATGGAGTCATCGAGGAAAAAAGAAAGAAAAAAATCTCCATTAATGGAGATGTCAATCCACCCAAGATTAGGTGAATACGGCCTGAAAACCTCACAATAAGATAGAGGATGAAAAAGGGAGCTATACTAGCAATCTAGGAAGCATGGACGATAGTGGCAGCAATCGGAGCTAAGACATGAGGCCTACGGAAAAAATCCACCTGGCTTAGCCTAAATTGAAGGTTGAGTTGGCCAGTACAATGTGACATCGGGAGGAAACTTATCGAGTCAGGGTTAGGTCGAATGATGATTGCCGGCCAATGAATTTGGTCGAACAAGGATCAAATAAAAAAAATGATATAGCCTTCTATATTACATAAAAATGAACTTAAATGCAAGGAGGCCAAGTTTACTTAACTAGAGAAGAGGATAGAGTGGTCGGAGGGGTCCAACAGCTCACCAGCAAGGAAAGTTTTCTTCCAATAGAGATGAAGAAGAGGAGAGATAAAAAATAAAGAGGAAAAGAGAGTTCGATCAATTATGAGAGTGGAGAACGAGGGAAAGAGATAGGAATGGATTTATAGAAAGACTTAGGGATTAAGCAAGTGTGGTTTTTTTTTTGGGGGGGGGGGGGGGGGGTGGGAGTGTTATGTTAGAAGAGTGAGATAGTTATAATATAGATCATAATTAAAATGCTCTTTAAAATGGACAAAATGTTTTAAAGTTTACAACCGTAACTTGGTATATTTTAGCAGATGAGAGACATAAGCTGTGGCCTACTTTTATTATAATATAACAGAAGGTAGAGTATTTTATCTATATAACAAAACATACGTATAATATATATATTTACATAAGTTGTGGCCTACTTTTAGACATAAGAGAGATTATACTTATATAAATTATTCTAGTTTAGCAAATAAATAAAATAATTTTATAATGAACGGATACTAAAGAAAGATAGTGATTGAAGTAATGTCTTTTTAAAAATAAAATAGTAATTAGTTAATATAAAATATTAGATGGAAAAAGAGAGGAGAGAATTATGTATTACTATATTAGTATAAGTCTAAATAATTATTTATTTGCTATACTAGTATAAAAAGATTTATACCCGTATTCTTATTCCAATTGATGAGTTTTACTCATTAACATGCTTAAAATGAGTACATGCAAAGCTGCATATTGAGATGGAAAAAAAGTTGAAGGAAGGAGATTTTTATACTCCTACATTTTTATCTTTTATTATTATGATTCATACACTATCATATTGATTCTTATCATTCTATTCCTGCATTTAACTTAATATCTAAAAAATATATTATCTTTATTTTTTTTAAAAGACATTCATCATATTATATAAATGAGTTAAATTAGGTCTAGCTGAGAAGTGATCTAGATACTCTTGAATAATTTTTAAATAGTAAGGTAAAAGGAAAAATAGATCAAATTAAATGTCTTTTAGTTTTTTTTGTTCTTAAAATAATATAATATTATTTATTTCGCTCACCGATGTTAGGTAAAAATTAACTTAAAATGTTAAAAGTAAAATATGATAGAAATTTATATGATTAAATGTATAATGATAAAGCAAAACATATAATATTTTTAATAAAATTAGAAAAAATAGAGATAGTAAGGTGAGTTTTTGGCCAAATAAACATGTTTTAATTTTCTTTATCAAAATGATTTATACCCTAAATTTAATACTAAAAATTGTCTATTTTATTGTAGTTATAAATAAAACGCTAAACTGTGTTTTACCTGGCCAAAAGTAAAACATATCGGATAACATTTTCTTTATATGATTAGCATTTTTGTTGAAAGAACAAATGATGAATAATTTAGCGTTGACTAGAAAAAGATACACACAAAATATAAAAAAAGTTAAGTGTTTTATTGTTAAAAGTACTAAACGAGAAAGATATAAATAAAAAAAAAAAAAAATTATAATATCAAAACTTTGTACTCAGATTATCTCTTCTGATCATAAAATATGTCAGTTATCGATTCTCCAAAGGCTAATTGCGCTCAGAATCGTAAATAAAAAAGAAAATCGTAGCTCCTTTAAATTTTACTTCTAAATTTTATTTTCAGTTTTTCTAAGAAACCGCTCAACTTCTTAGTATTTTTTAATATAAACGTTAATATGATTAACGTTTTACTTTTGTCCGAATAGAATCTTAAACTTATCGCGTTTTATATAGGGTTACAGTGTGACGAACCCATTTTAGTAATTAAGTTTAAGATAAAATCTATTTAAGAAAGTAAGTTTTTTAAAAGAGAGTTAGTTTGAATAAACCTCAAACGAGGTAGACACGTTCATTCCCAAACGTGGAAGTCGTTTGGCCTAAATTTGACACAATCGAGAATAAAACTCATCTCACAAAGACTTCCTCAAATCTATCCCAAGCTTTGACGCCATGATCAAAGACTAAGAAACCTCTTTCTCCCCACTCCTACATGGAAACTAGCCAAATTTCAAACTAGTTTTGGCCACTAGAGAGAATAAAAGGTCTTCTCTTCTCCTCTTTCCTCTGGATAGAATCTAGCCAATCTGCTATAAAAGAACTCTTTAGGCATGCAAATTTGCATTTCTAACATAGAATAGAATAGAATAAAATTAAATAAAACTGAAGACTAATCTCATACGCCTTCCTGGAATCTAATCTATGACCGTAATAATAAAACGTCTAATACCATCAACAAATGGCGACCTGAAAGCAACAAAAGGCAGTCTACACGGCAAAGCTTTTATTTTTATTTTTATTTTTTTGTCAAGAGCAAGGTGGTGATTCTTTATTATGGCAACAAATTTAATGATAATTATAAAAATTTTAAGTTTTATTTTTTAATTTTCTTTTAGAACTAAATGGTAATATTATAGTCAATTGTCATGGATGGAAAAGAAGTCTCTTTAGATTAGTATCTTCTTAAGCCTGCGGTTCAACCACCGTCGTAGTTCTTATATAGAAAGAAAAACAATATAAATTTAAATTATAAATAAAAATATTATAATGACAAGAAGTATTATGCCGATGTTTTTTACATCGGCCTGTTTCTTAGGAGGATTAACTGAGATGTCTAACCTATGTATCGGAGAGGGCTCTTTATTTAGTATATAATTAGCTAATAAGCTTATTAAAAAGAAATTTTCCAAGCATGTTTGTGATAACCAAGTAAAACTAGATTGCCCCAAAAATGACCAATAACGTAACCACTGGATTTATAAGCTTTTGACCGAACCTCGTTATTTTGACTCCCGTGTTTATAAATAACGCGTCATTTCACGCCACTCTCATGAGTGCCGTCGACACAACAACTTTCGCTTTTACTTTATTTGGTTCATTTTTTTTATATTCTTTTACCTCTTCGCCATTATGCTCATCTGATCTAAAATTATTTTGAGAATCATTTACTTCTTTTTTTTTTTTTTTTTTTTTTTTTACTTTTCTAGGTTACTTTCAGAATTAGACTTATTTCAGAAAAGTAATTGATGGTTGGATGCGTCGTGATCGCTTAAAAATAATTGTTTGGATTAGTTTCCCATTTCTAAGTTCGAAAGGAACGACAACCAGGCGGCGTACCGAATCGCTCCTCCTCCGCCACCGCATCGGACCTGACGTCATCTCCCGCGGTCCAGTCACCGCCTCTCGCTCTCTCTATCTCTTTCCCCCATGGGCCAGACCCCTTCCTCGCGTCTCCCCTCCTCGTCTTCCTCTGGCGGAGACGACGCCGGCGTTGACTACACCGCCGCCCTCCCCGATGACATCCTCGCCGTCGTCTTCTCCTCTCTCCCCCACTCAGTCCGCAACAGCTGCTCCCTCGTCTGCCGCCGCTGGCTCGCCGTCGACTCCCGCTCCCGCCGCCGCCTCTCCCTCCACGCCCGCGCCACCCTCCTTGCAGCCGCCCCCTCCCTCTTCCACCGCTTCCCTGCCGTCTCCACTCTCTCGCTCACCTCCCACCGCCGGACCTCCGCCGACAGCATCGGCGACGACGCCCTCGCTGCTGTTGCCCTTGGGTGTCCTAATCTTACACGCATCAAGCTCCGCGGGCTGCACTCGATAACCGCGTCCGGCATGGCCGCGCTCGGCGCCGCGTGCCCTAAAATCCGCAAGCTCTCCGTTTCCTCCTGCGCCTTCGGATCCAAGGGCGTCTCCGCAATCATTAACGGCTATGCGAATCTCGAGGAGCTCTCCATCAAGCGCCTCCGTGGCCTCTCCGAACCCATCACCATCTCCACCTCCTCTTCTCTCCGATCCATCTGTCTCAAAGAGCTCTACAACGGTCAATGCTTCGCCCCTCTCTTGACTTCTTCTTCGAATCTAAGAGTCCTTAAGCTCTTTCGATGCTCCGGCGACTGGGACCCGCTACTGGAAGAAATCGCCGTAAAAATCTCGGGGATTATCGAGATCCACCTCGAGAAGCTCCAAGTCAGCGACCGTGGACTCGCCGCGCTCGCCTCGTGCTCCTATCTCGAAGTCCTCCGCCTCATCAAGACCCCGGAATGCACCGACGCCGGCCTCACTGCTCTCGCCGGCAGCTGCCGTTTGCTCCGCAAGATCCATATCGACGGGTGGAAGACGAACCGCATTGGCGATCTTGGCCTAATTGCGATCGCAAACAAATGTCTTAACCTTCAAGAATTGGTGCTCATCGGAGTCAATCCTACCGCTGTGAGCTTAAAATTGATCGCGACCAATTGCAGCAACCTGGAAAGGCTTGCTCTTTGTGGTAGTGAGACATTTGGGGATGCGGAGATTTCTTGCATTGCCTCAAAGTGCTCGGCCTTGAGGAAGCTGTGTATCAAGGGGTGCCCTGTCTCGGATCACGGGATGGAGTCCCTTGCCATTGGGTGCCCGAAGCTTGTTAAAGTAAAGGTGAAGAAGTGCCGTGGGGTGACCACAGAGTTTGCGGAGTGGCTTAGAGCGAGCAGAGGGTCAGTCATCGTCAATTTTGACACTATTAGAGGGAATGAGGTACAGGACTTGAGTGTGAGTGAGAGTGGGATTCTTGAAAATGGTGGAGATGAGGTGGTGTTGGTCGACCATGATAGGGTTGTTGAGCTTCCATCCGGTAGCAATGGTCGGCCATCGCTGTGGAAGGCTCGGATGAGTGTTGTGGTTGGGAGGCACTTCATTGCTTCTGCTTTCAGGGGTTGGTCACTGGGAAGTATCTGTCCTCGTAACACTTGAAAATTGAAACTGAAGTATCTCCCTTTCTACAGTTTCATTATTTTATTTTTCTTACTTGTAAGTTATTTTGTATCCATCTTAATTAACTTGTTCATGTCTCTCAGATTGTTGTTGTTGTTGCTACTGCTGCTGCTGAGCTGTTGAATGCTGTAATTTTTAAATTGTAGTGGAATTGATGCTCACTTTGCTGATGATGACAGTTCTCTTTTGTTGTATCTAAGTTTAATTTGTCCTTGAATTAGTTTTCCGGTCTCACTCTAGTGTGGTTATTATTGCGATGAACAGGGTCTATTTAAAGGTCCAAGCATGTTTGCCATGAAATATTTTAGTTTAATTCCAGACTGCAATAGATGTGTAGAAGTTGCTTCTTACAAGATGGGCATTCATTATTTGATAGATCATATTCTTTGTAATTTTACATATGCCGGGCAATAAATGCATAGAAGTTGCTCCACTTTATGTTCACTTATTTGAGTAAATTGTCTTGGCATATGAAGAATTATTCAGTATTTTGATCAACTATATTTCAGTTACTTATCTGCTGAGCACTAGAAATGTGGAATTGAGTAGTGAAGCTTGATGGTATTTTTTAGCAGTGGTAATTGTTGTCAGAATCTTATGTTTCACAGTATGCATATCTGGCATTCCAGATCAAATCCTTTTATGGGAACGGAAAGATAAATAAGATCTGTATCACTACTATTGGTAATTGTTGGATCACAAAATTCAACTTAATCATGTTATCTAAAATCTACATATACATTGTACATTGACAAAACATAAGCTTTATAGACTATTAGAGGTAAATATCTTTTCAAGTACTTGTTAAATGTTTATCTTCTTTTACAGCCGAGTATTTGTACACATAATTTGAGTGGAAAAGAATTTGCATGGGCGTATTCATACTTGATAACTTTTTCTTTCCGATAGACATATACAGCTCCCTTCCCTTTGATAGAAAAAGGAACGGTCGAGGGCAAACTTTGTCTAAGGAAGCTCCCATGTAGTTGATAGCCTGCTTAAAACTCCTTTTTCTTTTCCTTCTCCATGCAATTGCCCTGCTTTGATTCAGAGTAATAAGAGAAGGGAGGATAATTAGCTCTCTTAGATTAAATTATTATGTCAGATTTACTTGATTAAGTAAATACGTATGAGTTATTATGTTTTTATTTAATGTTTCTGTGCAATATTTCCTTATCAGTAAGCTTTTACCTGGATACCAAGGAGACTTCTTTGTCATTATTTTGCATTATTCATTTCTTTGATCTTATAAAGAAGTTGGAAAGAAATCCTACCCACTCTGGTGCACTTCAGCGTTTTTTGACTTGCAGCTGGCATTGACATCCTGTGATGCTGTTGATCAGAAATTTAATGTCTAAGTTCCTCCATTTCGGAGTCAACTGTGACAAGAACAACTAATAGGCATTGACATCCTGTGATGCTATTGATCAGAAATTCAATGTCTAAGTTCCTCCATTTCGGAGTCAACTGTGACAAGAACAACTAATAGGTACTCTAATAATTTTCCTTAGAATATTAATGCTGAAGATGATTGTAAGAAGATCAGGATTGCGGCTGCACGTTTAAGACTCTTGACCACCATTATCAGGATCATTTAACTTGGAAGAAGATGAAAGGATCCAGTATTCCAGTTTATTGTTTCATACCTAATAGGAAGATTCAAAGATACTACTTGATTCAGTACAGGCAGATTATGTGCTTCAACAATATCTGATTTAGTTGCAGGCTTACGGGAACATAATGAATGACATAATAAGCAACTGTTCGGTGCAATTACTATGATCTTGTGGCTCTACTTAGACAATTTTGATTTTAGACCCATGAGCATAAACACTTGTTGCTTCTTGATATATATCTAATGGGTTCACTTTTTTCCCCTTTCCTTTCCTTTCCTTCCATTGCAGGAGTTCATGATCTTGTGGGCTGGACAAGGAGTTATCCTTCTCCTTTACCATTTGTTTTGCTAGGTCCATTTATCCACGGAGAAGTCCGAAAACCAGGTATATACTACCATAGTCGTGTACAATGGTTTCAAAAACTCTAGTGTTTAGGTATTTCAAATGAGGCACTAATGTGATTTGAACTTGGGAGCTCAACGTATACCAAATCACATCTTTCAGCTGAGTTAAATTCCTTTGGCTATCTAGTAATTTGTTAGAGTACCGAGATTGAAATATTGGACATTTACTTGCAAGGAAGAAAAAATGATTATGGGATTAAAGGGTTTTTTTTTTATACCAGATAGACATAATATTCTCATTGCTATCAATGGAATATTAAAATTGAAACATATTTCTCTGCAGAAATGATTCAAGCATTTGCATATTGAACAGAGTTGTCAATCAAGAATTACTATTTTGAACCTATGCTTTTGATTAAATTTTTTTGAAGCAAAGCTTTAATTGTTTTTGGATACAACAATTATCACACTGATTTTCTTTGCATTGTTACTCCATTACTTGCTGTCTGTTGTCAGATTATTTGCACCATATCATTTTGTCATGAAAAAGAGAATCAATGAGAAAACAAAGGATATTGCAGCAGGAAGAAAAAACAGCACTGCAAATTCCATTCAAGAACTTGAGTTTACAAGTGACCCATATGCAGTACATAGGATTGAAAATAAAAACCAAAAGACACCCAACATTATTCACTTGTATCATATGCATTACTACACAGCATTCAGAAAATCTGGCTAAAGCAATTCTATTCAGAAAACAACTCCTTGACTTCTTCAAGTGCTTTTGATCACAGCCATAGCTGTGAACCTGCACAGAAAATTTCAAACAAAAAATCCTACCATGTTCAGCAGTTTCTCTTAAAATGTATGCTAGAACATGAGGTTGTTGATTTAATCTTACCTGGGGGATAAGAAGGCTGTCCATGCATTGCAGGGGGTGTGTTTGGTTGTAGTGGGTAGCTTGGAAATGGGCTTGGTTAAGATGGATACATTTGTTGAGGACATGCAGTATTAGCATAAACTCCAAATAAAGATTCTTTAGAGGGATATCGAGGCTGATGCTGTACTGGTGCAGGAGGTGATTACATATGAAGGAGCACCTGTTGCTGCATGTTTGTGCTGCTTGATTCACATAAAGAATCACGGTTAGCTTTCTTATATCTCAAAGGGTTTTTTACATGTATACTGCACAAAGTTCCTTACTTGCGTGTATGCCCTTTTAAATTTCATATTTGCATATATATAGCCTTCAAAAACCAACAGATTTTACATTAATACCATTCAAGTTACTTTTGACAATTATAAGTTAAAATATTAACATTGTAAGAGATGGATATGCATATACACTTATACAGTATTTTCATATATAGTATATACACAAATACCTCTAACTGAAATGAGTATATGCAAATAAGAATAACAGTATTTCCGTCTTTTTACGAATAATTGATGAAACTTTAACAGTCAATAGGATTGAGGGGTATCCATGTAATACTAAGTGTTTTAAGGAATGTACATGCAAAAAACCCTCTCAAAACTCCTGATCGAATGAAGGATGAGATGCGTTGAACCTAGACTTGCTGTTGTATTCTGGAAGTGCATGATCAGTTCCACTTCTCCAGCATACCTGCAGAGCACTCATCATGTTACATGCAGATTAGCTAAACTAGTTGATTAAATTTTGGTTTAGGTTTGGTCTCTTACTTTTGACCAGTTGTCTGGAGTGGCCATGAGGAATCATCTTATCCCTGCATCAGAACCTTGTACAGTTGAGCGCAGAAATGAAGACAATTTCAAGATTATATAAGGCCGACCAACAAGCATGAAGACAGGTAAATTCAAAGAGGGTATCATTTCACATCATGTGACTGTATCATAAGAGCTCATAGATTAGCATAAATGAAGTAAAAGATATTACATAAGCAAACCTGCCACTGCCAATCAACGTTCACTCTTTAAGTGATGATAGTTCCGGACTATGGGCATTTCTGAATGGCCCTTCTATGACAGTAACTTGGAATTTATCTTGGAAGGTGGTGTTCGTGCCTCTATCTGGGCATCATCATCTCAAGAAGATGAGAATCCTAACAAGTCCTAAAGAATTGATTTTTATTGATAGAAGTTGCAGAGATTAACTGAATTTTAGATCATACCATTGCATGTTTGACTGCAAAACTGGGAGTTAGCTGACTGAATGGAGATGTAGGAACTGTCTTGAAAACAGCTCAGTGTCCTTCAAATTGCAGCAACCTACCACTGCAATTTTAGCCATGAAGAGCCAATTGTGATGCCCCATCGAAACCAAAATGCTGAAAAAGCTTAAGTCCGTGACGCAATGCATCTTTAGAACCCTAATATATAGTAAACAAGGAGAGGCTATCTTTCAGATTTTAATTTGTGTAGTAGCAAAACTGAGATCTCTAGAATTTGGTCCCAGACACCTCTAAAGTCTAAACATTGACATGAAACTAAGAGATCGAGAGGATGGATAGGTTTTAACTTTTGGTGAGAAAGTGATCACAAGCTGAATTGAGGTGAAAGATGAGGCAGAGGATATATCTGTTTAATCTGAATTTAAAATAGATTAACATGACCATTTCTGATATATTTATGTGCAAATTAATTTGTTCAAATTTTAAGTGGAAGAGCTAGGTAAATGCACAATATTTGACTATATCCTACTACTTGATCTAGTAATTGGTAATTCTTATATCTCTTATTGGCCATTTGTTTGATGGTTTAAACTTTTAAAAGCTTTGACAATTATGTAACAGTTGACCCACTAGCGATCCTTTTCTGCAAACAAAGGTCACAAGGACTTGAAACAAATTTTATCATTTGTTGTGGGCTTTATTATGTTATTATGTTGTTTGTATACCCTCTCTATGATTGCATTAATTAACTAATGCTTTAAAAGAGTCTTTGCAAGAAAATAAGTAATTAAATGCCACAGCAAGTGAGCTAACCAACAGATTTGTAATTCTTTCGTGGGTCTATAAACTAAAATATTACAGCTTGCACAAAATTTAGTTTCATACTTAGAACTATTATGCATTATTATATGTATATGTATAGATTTACACTCTCAGGTGAATCGTAATATGTGCATACTGGCTAAAATAGATGCTGTAACTGGGTTGGTTGGATTCGGTGGATATGTCACAAAACTAGATCTATATCCATTTAATATTGATGTATTCAGATCGGATGTTAGTCACATATCTAATCTTAATATTCATAATTCCATATTGGATCACGTCTGACTTGAGTAGGATTCTAATTAGTCCTTAATTTATTTAGATATTCGGTTTTCTTTGTTTAGTTCGATTTCAAAAAAATTACTTAATCCCAGACGCAACTATAATCCATGCCATACTGCCGCAGATTAGTATTTGTTGTTGAACTTTTAGTATATATGGTTTCAGAGCCCTCATAGATATCTTTCTACTCTAGTGTCTAAGGTTTGATTCAAATTCGGATTCACCTGATTCTAATTTATTACAACTATATATGATTCATTTACTAAATGGATCATCTAGATCCAGATCTGCTTATTTGTCTTTGAGCGGACAATCTGTTGGATAATTCAGACTTTTGCAAATGGGGACAAGTAGTGTTGATTGACACTTTAAGATTACAATTAGGAATTTAGGATATATAATATTATGTAAAAAAATAATGTTCTTATTATCAAAGTATTTTATCTACAGGAGTTGGATCAATAGAACATGAGAGCTTAGTAACTCTACTTGCCCTTTAGATCTGGATTCTTAACAAAGTACCCGACCTAACAGTCTGATCAACTTAAAAGTTATTTTGGAATTTGGTTTCTTTTGTGTCTTATGGCCTTGTGGCCTTATGGGTCTAGTTTGAAGATGAAAAAGACACATATCATAACTAGAGGTATTTGTAATAGCAAGTGAATAGCTATTTGGTTTGCAAGATACATATATATGTAATGTGTGGTTAGTACGAGATATAAATATTTGATTTTTTTTTCTTGCCAGGAAGAAAAATCACTGGGGGTTTGACAGTCTTAAATTTTTCCATACCACACTGACTTAATTCATGACATTTCTTCTCAAAATTTACTTATGTTGATCAATGGAGTATGAAAATAAGCATTTTCCCTCTAAAGGTAATTTTTCAAACATTTGCATATGGATCATACAATGTTACTCCAAGAATTAGCCCTTAATTCAACAAATCAGTTTTATATGGCATACAGACCTCTAGCTTTTGATAGAAATATATAAAGAGAAGCACTGCATTTATTTGGATACAGTAATTTGTACATTGCTTTCTCTTACAGAGAGTACATAATTGTGCTTATTCATGTATCAAATATTTGCACCACCATCATTTTGGAAGAACAAGCAACATTCTTACAAACTTCAACCATGAAAGAAAAAGATTCAAAGTATTCATCACTGGTCTCACATGAAAGTTAAAATGAAAAAATTGCACATCATCCAAAGATCTGGCACAAGTAAATATATAAGACAAATTGCTCTTCCTTCTTGACTTTCTTACCTTGATTCGATATTACTTCCCGATGTTGTGAATGATAGCTGTGGTAAGACCTAATAAGTTTCAAAGGTGCAATCATACAATGTTAAATATTTACTCATATAGATAAAAAAGTAAATAATGAAAAGCAATCTAATTTTTGTTGATTTAGGCCTTACTGTGAGAGGCTAGGGCCGGAAAAATATACTGCATGTTCGGCTCCTGTTGGTATGTTGGATATAGGATTGGTTGTGACAGATATGTTTGCTGAGGAGGATATGTAGTATTACTACAAAGTCCAGGGAAAGTTACTGCAGGAGAATTATATGGTGCTGGTGGAGAATTGTACATGAATGGCCTAGTTGGATTGTACCCTGTTTCATATCCTTGCAGCTTTGATTTGTTCATGTACATAACAGTGTGATGGTTAGTTTGGCTTCTTTCACAAAATCAACAAAAGATTAAACATGAAGACATGTTGAAGTCGAGACTTACTAGTGCATTTGAGAAGTGCATGATCAACTTCACTTCCCCAGCAAACCTGCATTGCATGTATGTATCATGAACTTTTTGCATGAAAATATTGTAACTAGTTCGATTAACTTTTGGCTTGTGGTACATTACATATTGGGCTCTTACATTTGATCTCTAGTTTGGATCGTCCATGAGGAATCATCGTATCCTTGCGAGAGGACCTTCTGCAGTTGGACCCTAAGACAAGTTCAAGATCAGTGAAAGGAAGGCTGATCTGCAAACACGCAGAAGAAAAGGAGGGAGCTAAAAGGTATGAAATGAAACTTATAACTCCAGATTTTGAAAAAAGAAGAAGGTTATGGCAACATCTTCACAAATCAAAAAAATCTTATGCAATTAACAATTACACCATGATATATATCAAGCCTTTAAAGTGTTGGTGTTATGATAAGGGTTGCCATCATGGATTAGATTATAACAGTTAAACTCAAGGAAATAGTCTCTCCTGTTGGATTTAAGGCTTCTTGTATGATTCAATACTCTCTTAAATTTCCTAATAAATAAAAAGAGGGTCTACATAGACATAAATAGGAAAACTTACTTTCGAAAGACTAAGAAGTAAGAACTCATTTGGTTCGTGCATAAGGTTTTTTAAGAATAATTTTATGCATATATTTTAAATGTAAATTTACTATATTAATAATTTTACTCACATTTTATTGTTTGATTGTAAAACGTAATGATTATTTTGAATAAGCTTATGTAAGAATTTTTGTTTGGTTACTAACTGTGAATAAGTATGTTAATTGTTATAAAAATCTTGCTTAAATGTGCACCCCGTAATCTGTGATAATATTTTGTGCATAGTTTGTCATGTAACTTCCCTTATACAAGTTTTAATTAAAATATGTCTTAGTAAGTGTTTAGTTGCAAAATGTATTTAAAAAAGTCATAATTTATGAATAAATATTTTTCATGCACGAACCAAATGCCACCTAAATAAAAATTTGTGAGGCACATATAAAGTGAAAGTATCATAAAAGATGCACTTAAATATGTAGTACTAGAAGAAAAAAAAAATTCTATATTTCAAGAACGGAGAATAATTACAAGAGCGAACCTGCTACTGCCAATTAATGTATCAGTCCTGAAGGGATTGCTGTTCCAGACAGAGATGTTCATATCCATGAGCCCTTCAAAGAGAGGTAGCTGAAATTTCTCTTGGAACATGGCACTCATTCCTCCATCTGAGCAAACCATTTCAAGCATATGAGAACCTGTGTTTAGAAGGGGGATAAGAATGCTTTATCCCTCTTTACTCCTAGAGTTATTCCAAACCGCTTACATTTTGAGAAGAATAGGCTATGGATAAAGAACTAGATACTTCTATTATCTCCTAGTTAATTCATTGATAAAAGTTAAAGGAGAATGCATGTCTGGATCCTTTATTACGTCCTTTGTGACTATGATTTATTACATGACAGGGCTGCACCAACCATTTCAAGCCTATATAGTGTGTATATATAGATGTAAAGATTTTGATTGCATATATTGATTTGGTTGCACTCCTGCATTTAGGTGGATTCAAAAATTGGCTGGAAAAAAACTAATGAACTCAAGGATATAGAAGAACATACCAGTGCATGTCCGAGTGCAAAACTCTGAGTTACCATATTGAATGGAAACATAGGGATCCTGCCGTGTGAACAGCTGTGTGTCCTTCAAATTGCAGTAACCTACCACTGCAAAGCAATATGGATGAACACCCAAATGCATATTTCATCTTGTAACCTCTCATAGCTAATGGACTGAGGAATTAAAAGGGAGAAGCTAATCCTCAGCATACCTGTGACCTCAAGAACTTGCCCTTGGATCCCTGGAAACGGTGACGAGAAGCTAAGGAATGAAGAAGGTGGATACATGGTTTCAATTTACTAAGAAAGATTGAGTACTAGTAGATGCAAAGGATGAGGTGGAGAAGGTATGTATTTATGTTGCCCCGCAGACATCTTTTGCAGGTCTCAAGTTGTTGAGTGCAAGACTTGGGCCAGTACACAGATGTTGATTCTTTCATGCAGCTTAATCTAGTGTTACATATTTTATAATCTAATGTTAATCATGTACAAATTAGATTTGATGGTTTTTGAGGCTTGATTGTTATGTGGCAGTTGACCCATCAATATTATCTGGTCTTTAAAGCAATGCCCATCCAATTGATATTTGCTCATTGCACAGAGAATTATACGACATATATTTAGATTATTGCAGTTAATAGTATTGGGCTTTTCTTGGTTGACTAATTGCCAAGTAGATAACTTTTGTGCAGGAAATAAATGAGCGGCTCAAACTCAGCTCGAGCTAAGCTCTGAGCTCGATTTGAATTTCGAGCAGAGCCTGAACTAGAATCGGCTCGCTCAGGCTTGGCTTAATATAATTTTTATTAATATTATATATATATTATATAAATTAACCATTGGATCAACGGCTACTATTAGATCTTTAATTATACTAATCTTAACCCTAAATCTAATAAAAATATCCCAACAAACTCATTGCCTAATCTCCTCGTTTCCTCTTCCACCTCTATCGATTGCCTACTTCGACCTCTTTCGGCGATGGCCTCCTCATCTTCCTCCTCCGCCATCCCCTTCTCTGTCGCCTCCTTCTGCACCTCATTTGGCCTTATCGTCCTTCATCGACTCGTCGACAAACCGTCGCCATCTTCTCCTCTCATCCGGCCTTGGCAAGTTGCCATCCTCTGCGCCTCTAATCAAGCTCGACTTAAACTTGATATGGCTTAGCTCGGGTTTGACTCGAGTTGAGTTGAGCCGAGCCTAAACATCTTTGGAGGGTTTGAAATTAATTTTGAGCCGAGAGCTAGAGCTGGCTCGGTTAGACTTGACTCGTTTATAACCTTATCTACATCCCATATGAAGTTTTTTTAACCAAACTAAACCTAGTTTCAATTTTTTCTTTAACCAAAATGACTTACACCCCAAACTTAATAATACCAAGAGGGGTCATTTCACCGTAACTAAATAAAATGCTTAACTGTTAATTATTTTATCCGACCAAAAATCAACATTTTTGTAAAAAAAACAAAAAAATGCTAGATATTTCAATAATTTACTATATAAAAAAAGGGATACACATATGACGCTGAAAAATTAAATATTTAATTGTTAAAAATACTACATAAAAACAATATAGATAAAAATATAAAGAAAAAATTATAACATCATGCTCGCTTATCAATTTTAGGGATAAATATGTCATCCTGAAACTATGGAAGTCCTATAAATTAGAATCATGAATTCCCCAAAGTCCTACAAATTTTACTTTGAAATATTTTCTCAACATAAAACATTGAATAACTAAGCGTTTTATTAGATAAATTTTTCGACATTTCCATCTAAAATTAAAAATCAGTGTTTTACGTAAATAAAATATAAAGAAGGACTAGTTCGGTCAAAAACACTCCCAGACGAGTATCCTACGATGTGTGTGTGTATATATATATATATATATATATATATATATAAACATATAATGCTTAGTGTACCTGTTACAGGCTACTACTATTGGTGTCGTTCTTGGATGACACCAAATCGTATAATCCTCTTTTCAATCCTTCCTATTTTCTTTTATTTTTATAGCTAATGAGCTTTCACCAAATTTTGAGCTGGACGAAAAGGATTAATTTTTTCCAATGCATATAAATAAGACAACTGAGTCAAATCAATACACAATTGCAGCAGTGAGCATTCCTCTTTCTACTTATGAGTTCTCTCTCAGTCGTTGATCCCTTGGTCTCGTATATTTGTAAACAAATCAACAAATGGGAGAACTTATTTCCCACAAAAGATAGAAGGCACAAGTGAATATCTAAAATCGGGATAAATATTTAATGTGCATTCCATTTGCACATAATATCAAACTTTTATGTCTCAATAATACTGTGATACTAGCAAATATTGAGGAATAAAAAATTCATTTCCTTTTGCTCCAACATTTAAATGGCTGGCAAGTGTGCCTGGATCTGCATAGCAAACATCAATAAATTTAACTGACTTTATTGACCCGCTTCTAAAGTTTAAAGAAAAAGAGTATGGATCCATGTGTTCACAAGAAATTTAAGCACAAGATGCTGCAGTATTTCCAGTTGAAAGTAAAATAGAAGAAAAGATAACAGTGTTTTCTTGTACTTTAATACATAAGTTAATTAGTGTCGGTTTAAGTACATAAGCATTTTTGTTAAAAAGAAGTTACAACAATATTGCCTGCTAAGTTTATTCAGGAGCTACCATCTGAAGCAACAATGCTATTCTGTTAATCCTGTAAAAAAATATTTGCTCATGGTCAGGCTGCAGGAATATACCTCTGGCAAGTTAACACATAAGAGTAGTTCTCCATAACAGAAAGAAACATTCAATTTGGTTCTTTAATAAAAAAATTTGATTACAAGGAAGCAGATTTAAAAGGGATAAGGAGGGAAAAGATTGGGATAGAAGCCACAAGAATTTAATTAGTATTCGTGTCAGACATGGCAACAAGATGGTATTTGAGGTGCCTGCACTTCCCAGGTTGCTTCAAGAGTGTGTACTCTAATCATGTTCTCATTTAAGTTAACATATCAACAATTGCTCATGAAAGAATAATACTAACATTCTGAATCTCTGATTACAGAAAAGTGAACAGATATCACCACTGCAAATGCATCAAATGCTATCTCCTGCAAGAAGTTTCTTTCAATAAAAAAAAAAATTAATAGCACTCATTCTTTAGGAAGAGAATAACATCCTCTGAGGAAGATGGTTAAATACATATTTTTTCTTTGTGATTTAAAGAGTTTTATGATCTTTGGTACCGTATGCTTGTTCAATGTAACCGAAAGACCAAGTCTGATAGTTCTATGCTATAGAATCAAATTACTACCAGAGGATCGCTAAAATTGTGATTACAGAAAGGTAAACAACTATTACCTCTGCGAATGCATTGCAATGTTATCTCCTACAAGAAGCTTCTTTCAATAACAAAAAAGTAAGCTCATTCTGTAGGAAGAGTAGCATCCTCAGAAGAAGATGGGCTTGTCCTTCTGTAATGCTGAAAATAGAAACCATCTTTCAGTATTCCAACATAAAAAGGGGAGGGAAATAAGGCAATCAATGTTTAGCTCAATTTACCTGCTTCCCAAAGGAAAATGGGAGGTATCTATATTTTATCATATGACGAATTTGTCGCTTCATTGTAACCGTACACAACATCACCCAATAGAAGAGCAGAATAGGCCAAAAGACAGGTACATCAAATATGGTGAAGAATGTTGCTACGAAAGCAATGCAAAATGCTTTAGTAATAGAATACCTGCAGGAGAAAAGAGAAGATAGCTAAAGTTATCTAGTTATAAAAATATAAATATAGGATAATGACAGTGCTGCCTTCAGAATCAATAAGTAGATTAAAGCATAAAAAAAAAATCTTGCTTGGCTAACGCCCTAACTAATCTGAAAATAATATTTTGTATATGACAACTGGGAAGCATGGAAAAAGATCCAGAGCCTCTCCAACTTTTTATTCCTGAAAGAGAAGGACATTTAATACTCAACATATCACTTTGTAGGGAGTGCCTATCATAAAGATTTCTGAAGCTCAAGTTTCAGAAGAAATGATGCATTGAAACTGCACAAAAAATTACGGATATGAAACAACTCCCAATGCATGCATAGCAATTGCCCTACTCAACATAGTTACTTAACTGATCCTTAATCAACAAGGATGAGCCCAATGATATCTTAGTGTTTCAGTCACAAGTACTCAGCATTAGCACATGAACAGCCTTGCAATTGCTCCTGAGATTAACTCCATAACATTGTCCCTAACAACCACGCAAGATAACCAAACATGGAATGGATAAAATGCCTTGAGGGCAAGAGTCTTCTCACTTCTGCATGATCTTCCAGGTAATCCTATTATGAACCTAGCCATAAACAAAATAAGATACATGAATACTTCATATTTTGAATTTTTTCTGTCCCAAATATGGGGCTCAAGAAGATAGGCCGATTGGATTGCCTCTCATTTCTATAGACAAATATGGACTTAGAAGAAAAGAGAAAGATAAGATCCACTTGACATAAAGTGCCATGCAAACACAATCTCATTGCTTGTTCCCCACCTATCAAATTTCATAACAGAGGCAAGAAAGAAAACATGATCTGAAGTAGATCTTTTGACATCAAAATCCCAACTTTTCACGCAAAAACTTCCTTTTGCCCCCAAAATGATATGCAACAGTTCAATTATACCCAAAAAAAGATCTTCTGACAACTATATCACTAAGAATAAGCATTAGCATGAGACAAAAAAATTATATAACAGAACACCCTCATATCTCGTTTCAAAATCCCAAGTTTCATGCAAAATTAACTAAACCATCCTTTTGACCCACAATTATCAACATCTAATAGAAATTGTACGACCAATATATCTCAAACACACATATCTAAAGACAAAACTAGCATTAGCAGGTGATATTTAGTTATTTACATTAAATCACTGTAGAATACTAGAATTTCACCAATTCTCACATCAAAATCCCAACTTTGCATGCAAAAACTAACCAGACCTTCCTTTTAACCCAAATTAACCAATGCCCAACAGAAAGAAATCAATAGCGCAACAAACAGATCACACAACAACACAATTATAACTGGAAAGGCCCAAAAAGGAGAGAAATCGTACCAGAACTTGAACTCGGGGAGGCGGCGAACGAAAGGGCGGAACTCATCAGACGAGCGGGTGGGGAGGACGGCGCCACCATCGGCATCAAGCGCGTCATGGATCTCGGGATCGACCTGGGGCGAGAGGAAGGCGATGAAGATGTTGAGGACGTAGATGCCGAGCGCGTAGGAGACAATATAATACCCCTCGGCGAACCAAACGCGAATGGCGTAGATGATGGCAACCGCAGCGAACCCTAACCACCGCCGCAGCACGTGCGGCGTCGCCTTGTCGAGCAAGTGTTGGTACCGCTGGGCAAGGGGGGAGATCCACGATGAAATTGCCGCCGGAACGCCGCCAGCGGGCGGATCGCCGGCCGAGGAATCCATCATCATCTCGAGAGGAGGACGTCTCTGAGCAAGCGAAGCTTTCACGACTATTTTCCCAAAACAAAAAAAGCCTTATCTTTATATCTTTTCCAAATTTCGACAAATGTTAGGAGTAATTTATAAAACAATCTATATTTTAATTTTATTATTATAAATATTTAATCATTCAACCTATTGCATTTTGCTTTTATTACCTCAAAATTTTTATATTGATCCATAATTATCGTATACCCTTTTATCTTCCAAATAAAATACAATGATACATACCTTTAAAGTAAGTAGGGTGTTAATGATAATAAAAAGGTCTAAAAATAAAAAATAAATTCTCAAGCTTCAACCAATGACTAGAAAAGAGTCCTTTTTTAACAAAAAACTCTATAAACGTTGCTAAGAAACACAAGGCCCATGTATGCCCTTCAAGTTACAATTTGGGCCCAATTCACCAAACTCCGTTACCTCTCTTTCTTGTTCATAAACTTCACTCACGAAGGTTTAGGTTATACTCAGACGATATCGGCAAAAGGTTTTTTTTTTGTGAGAAGTGTAAACTTACTTAAATTGATGCCATTAGGACTCGGACCTAAGAAAACTTATATTGTCGTACAGTATGAGCTTCTTTAACCAACCGAGCACAATTCCATTGACAACTAACCGTTGCTTATTAGAAACACAAGGCCCATGTATGGCCTTCAAGTTATAATTTGGGCCCAATTCACCAAACTTCGTTACCTCTCTTTCTTGTTCATAAACTTCACTCACGAAGATTTAGGTTATACTCAGACAATATCCGCAAAAAAATTATTTTTGCAAGAAGTGTAAACTTAATTACTTTCTACTTAAATCGATGCTATTAGGATTCGGACCTAAGAAAATTTATACCGTTGTGCAGTATGAGCTCCTTTAACCACCAACCTAGCACAATCCCATTGACAACTAGTTGAGCTGGAGTTTAGACTTGAGCTTGTTTGTTTTAATGAGATGAATGTAGTAGGAGCACTATTTATTAGGTTGGGTACTAGCCTTGTAGGTATAGTTCACAAACTAATAGGTCAAATTAGCTTGGGCCTCAATAGTTGTAACATCAAATACATTGTGGGCCTAACCTTGTTATAATTGAACCCAAGGGGAGAGGGAAAGTTTCACTAGTTAGCAAAACCCTAGCTAGGGGAACACTAGGTTGCCTTTAGGAAGGCAAGGACCACAATGATAGACTACTCCAGCCAGTAGAATCCTATTATTTATATATATAAGGTTTCTAAGCACTTTTGACCAGAATGCATAATGCCCCAGACTTAATATCAAAAGAGATTTTAAAATAGAAAAGCAAGCAAGTTCTACTTGTAAAAAAGATTTCAAACGAAACGCTAACCGATTCAACTAAGAATTTATTAGCGTTTCCTCTTCTTAGATAAAATGCTGATAAGTTTATCGTTTTACTAGCATGTGACCCCTTTTTAGTAGACAGTACCGTTATATAAAATTTGGAAGAGGGCTAGTTTGGTCGGAAACTCGGGTTTAAAGTGGGTGAGATGGTAAAGTTATTTTTGGTGCATGTGAGGAGTGGGAGTGATGATAAATGCCCTGCACCTCCTCCTCCTCCTCCTCCAAGTGGTGAAAGTGAATGCACGTGAAGCACTGGATGCCACCAAACCACATGCTTGATGCAAAGAAACACACCAATCATTTCTAGGGTTTGGGTTTGTGCACTTTTGACATGGAAGCCATGTGGTGCTGCAGGAATTAACATGCATGGGTTGATTTAAAGGGACTAAAGAGGATCGATTTCCCCCCTCTCGCAAAGTTTGCAAGAAACCGGGGTCGGGATTCGATATGGGTTCTAATAACGTATCGATCACATGTACCTGACAGTTATGCTTGCACTCGCTTTGACTCCATAGAAGCCAGCGACTCCTTTGTTCGATCAGATTCGGATATGATTATAATTGCAATCTGTATTAGCACACATCCGACTGTCTTAATCGCAGTCCGTCCGTCGGAGATCGTAAAATTTATTTTACGTATATAATAGTTTATATTTAAATTTACAAAAATGTCCTTCTCATAGTTGCGTGTGCGAGGACCCGCTTTTATTGCAAACTTTATGTCACGTTGGATATTTATCAATTATTCCATCACATCATACTCCAACTCTTTGAATTATTTGCCAGTGAAAAAAATACCAATATATATATATATATATATATATATATATATAATTGGATTCATATGAATATTTACCCATCTCTCTAAACTTTTATTTTGTAGTATTATAAACAAAAATAAATAAATATTTTATTTTATATTACCGATTAGTATTCATAGATAGGATTGATTTATATACTACCCCACTTATAAAGGCTTAAATAACTAAACATCAGAGGAGTCCAAAACTCTATGAAGAGCCCGTGATGAACATACATAAACCTTTTTAAAAGTTAAAGACTTTGCTAAGATCCTCATCAGAATTCAATAGATATTGATAGTAACACCTCACCCTTTTCATTTTTTAACATCAATCCTTGAAAAAAGAGTCCTTTTAATCACACTGGTGAAAAGAAAGGCACATTTCATCTACTTACCATGCTATTAAAGTTGCAAAGTTTCATTGTCAGTAGTTAGAGGTGGATTTTAGGAATTTTGGGGAAATTTACTAAACACACCCTTAGTTTTGTGTTTACTATCGTTCACACCCTATATCGTATCGATATTTATTATTCGACCATATATTTTGCTTTTAATATCTCAGAAACACCGCCACAAATCTTTTACTTCCCTAATAATGTTAAACAACTTCTTAGATCAACATTTCTCTATTTCTGAATCAAATATTAATGACATGACACTCACATATTATTTATTAATAGATTAAAAAACAATTTAACGTCCAATAAAGGATATTCCAAATATTTTTATTTTTCATTTTAAAAGTAATATAATATTCTCTATATCATCAGCTGCTTTTCGAGGCATTAAATCTTCATTATAATTTAGAAATAAGAGCAATTATAGAATATATATTATTATTCATTATTTTCAAAACAAAATCTTTATTATAAAAGTAATTATTTTTATATTACATAAAATTAAGATAAATATTTTTTAACTTAATATATAGTGGATTATTGGGATAAATAAGAGTAAATGTGATATAAAATATAATTATGATGAATAGTATTTATATTCTAAAATAGGGCGATCATAATATTTAACTGTTATTTTCAAATAAGCGGCTATACTCAAAATGAATGAAATGTATGGGCCAAAATAATAATTTAAGACCCATATAGTAGGGAGTGAAACAATTATGAAGGTAAAACATAGTGTGTTTTCTTAGTAAATTATTTGAAATGTTAATATCATGAGGTTGTGCAATTTAATTCAAGTACTAGAATGTCTTGCAGCAATGTTGTTGCATGTAGTGCTGAAAGCAACCATACATCACTTTATAGAGATGATTTTAAAACATAGACAGGAAAATTAGATAGTGTGGGTACTTCATAGTTAGGTAGGATATCATAAAATTTCATAATAATACTAACAGCCTACATGGACTAACAACATAATGTGATGTGAAATTCTATCATTCTGTTACTTTATATCAAATTTTAGTTGAGCCATCACTAATCTCTACCGACATTGGACTTGTATTATTATATGTGATAATCGTTGTATTTTTAAAGAGCTTAAGTTGAGAAAGAATGATTTTTCTGTATAAATTTAGAATTATATATACATATATATATATATATTAAGATTTATAATTTGGTAGCTAATCACCCCCCTAAATTAATTAAGGTACTATTAATTCAAGATAGTTGGGTAACAAAGTATTTGAGGGGATCTACAATCTTACTTAAATGTATTCTTTTGCTAACAGATTGGCTAAATTCTAGAACTAAATGGAGATAAATTATGGCGAAATTTTTTATTTTGACATTAAATGCATGAATGCATCTTTTGTTTCTTAAAATATCATGACTTCCTAAAGTCTATCTATCTCCGGTGGTGTCGGATTCTAATAGTTCATGACAAATTTTATAGGTTTGAATTTCTCCGATGATGTTGAGATTGATATTTAGTAAATTTTCTACTAAAATACTAACTATGTGTGTATGATTTGAACATGATGCTGTTTGTCGTTTGAGAGAATTGATCCGGTTGTCAAACCTATTGCTCCGTTATTTTTCGCTTGTCTAAAAGCCACAAAATGGGCACATTTTTAGAGTCTTTTTGACCACTCTATTGAGTGTACAGCATGGTCAAGCATTAGGGGTGAAAACGGGTCGGATTAACTCCGACCCGACCCGCTATCCGACTCGACTCGGATCGGATTCGGATAAAAAAAATCTATCCGACTCGGATTCGGATTCGGATTCGGGTACGGGTCGGATAAATTTTTCGGATTCAGATACGGATATCGGATATCCGTTTACCCACATATTTTTTTAAATGATTTACAGTTTTTAGTTTGCTTATTTAAATAGTAAGTATTAATATTATTACTAATAATACGTTATATATTATTTATATAGATTAATTTATCTAATTTTATATATTTAACATACAAAAAAAAAATTTGTTGTAAAACTCTTAATAATTTTGTATTAATTATATTTAAATAAAATATTATAATTATTTTAAATTTAATTAATATCTGTTTAAGATCCGATCCTTTATCCGAAAATTATCCGTATCCGTTTAGTTAAGATATGGTTTTAAATTTTGCTATCCGTCTAATATCCGTATCCGAATCCGTATCCGAACTAAAAATACGAATCCGGATATGGATTGAGCACTATCCGATCCGTATCCGATCCGTTTTCACCTCAATCAAGCATGTATATCACCCAGGAATATTAAATTTGGGGATCCCACAAAATGGTAGGAGGTACTTTGTCTTGTCAATAAATGGAAGAAGATTGAGCCTTGTTGGGTCCCATCTTGGCATAAATATGGGTCAATTTGTTGCTCCTCAACTACCAATTGCTTTACTATGGCAGATGAAATATTTGACATCTGAGGAGAATACAAAGCCAGCTATAACAACTAAAAAGTTCCAAATTTAAAGGCTTTAAAAGAAAAGGATTTGAGTTTTGATTTGGAATTTAATTATTAAATGAGTTGGGTTCTTATTTGTTCATTCAAATCTTTTAATATTAAATAAAGTCTAGAAGCCCCTCAACTTGCTAACTAGAGAAGGCTTGATCTATTTAGTGTGTTGTGACCCATGAAATATGTTAGGTTGGGTGAGTATTGAGTAATAAGTTAATGGTTAACACCGAGAATTTGAACCCAGTCGCCGACTAATAAATCACTAAAAAAAAGTATCTCAAGCAGAGGTGGTGGCAAAAATTGACATGACCAGATAATTCAATATGATACCCTGATCTTTAAACGGGTTTAATTTTAGTCTAATTGAATTCAGGTCATCAATCTATCTAACCTGATTATCAAAAGGATCATATTCTTATTTATTATCTATATTTAATTAACTAGTTTATGATCCAATTTGTCATCCGTTTGTGACATAATAACTAATTTATGACCTAGCTAACCCATGTATAACTGAAATAACTCGTTTATAATATTTTAAAAAAACTCACTTATAATCCAAGAAACACCATTTACCATAAGATAAATCAGTTTACAACTCGAATAACTTAAAAAAAATTAAATAAAGTTGTGTCATCCCATAATCCATGTAACCCATTTAATAAACAAATTATATTCCTGCTTAAAAAATTTGACCGGTTTAATAAATAGGTAATATACATATTTGCATTATTATAACACCTCTAATCTAGAGGTGCATTTAATTGCCAAAAGATGTAAAAAAAATAAAATATAGTCTAAGATTGTGCACTTGTGTTGCACAAGACTAAGAAAGAATTTAAGAGAATATATATATATATATATATATATATATATATATATATATATATTGATCAAGCATTTGGTGTGATCTAATATATAATAAGCTTTTCATGTCAGAAACTTTTATTATACATCTTACTTTCTGCTTTAATTATTATTAAAATGTAATCCTATATATACATATATATATTATTTTTAAGTAATTATTTTATTTCCAACTTTTCTCTCTTTATTTCTTCTTAAAAAGGGCAAAATAATTCCTAAAGAACCTAACATTAATTATGTGACTGGGTGCATTAGAGATTTTCTTTATAATGAGGAGCTTATATGGAAATAGACAACAGTCTGAGAATTTCGAAGTAATTATTCCTATAATAAAAATAAAAGATAATATATTTTTTTATAAATAATTTCATTCATTTCTGTATTATATATGAAAAATAATATTAGTTCAGATTGTTATAAATTCAATTATCTCTTTTTTTTAATAAATAATTAAAATTTATGAGAGATAGAGGGGGACCAACGTGGAAAAGAAAGCAAACAGCGAAGCCACGTGAGTGGGGGCGGGGCCACGTGAGTCCATTTTCCCCTCCCACTCAGTTTTAGGGCACCACTTTCCTTGCCCTCCTTTCAATGGAATATAATTAATCATAAATGCATACCCACTCTCACTCCCACTCTTTAAATTGGTTTATTGGTTTATTGGTTTTTTTTTTTAAATTAGAGGTATTTTATCTTTTATTTAACACCCTCGGTTATACTTTTATTTCAGTTTATATAATCGAGATAATTCTACTTAGACTCTCCTAAATTATAATTATTTTTTATATACACTTTCTGATCCAAAAATTTCTTAGTTTAAACGTTTCTATAATTATTTTTTTAATTTTAAAGAGGTATATATGTATATTTTTCTTAGTTTAGAAGATATCTATGGGTAATAAACATGGTTGAGTGTATATATAAAATAGTGATAGTTTAGAAGGTCTAAGTGGAATTATCCCTACATAATCTCTTTTCATTATTTTTAAGTCGAATCTTGCAATTTTTTTTTTGTTCATTATATCATTTGGGAAAATAAACTTGAGTTCACGAAGTTTTACATTTATTTTTAATTTCTATAATTCATTTCACAAGAATAGCCATGCATATGCGACTCTCGTTATCCCTATTGAATAATTAATTGATCTAAAAGCTCGAGTTATTAATTTGACCAATAATATTTATTATGTATTTAACAAATTTACTCACGTGTTACCCAACTCCTAGTACTACACATTGATAGATAATAGTTTATATAAATTGCTGAATTAGAAAGAAACTTTATATGAAAATTTACTTCACTAGGACATAGCAATTTAGTTTTAAATTTCTACAAAGATTGTTGAACCATATCCCACACAATAAAACTCATCTAAATTTATATTTCAATTTTAAAGCGAATTAGATGAGTAAAAAATAATAATTATAGCAGTAAATTTAAATAGTAAAAAACTCTACTACAAGCCCATGCAAAAAGTTGAAGAGGAATCTACCATGCCAAGTGTTGATGCCACACTCTCTTTAGGAAATTTATAGCTGAAGACAGCAGAGAGAAGAATCATAACTGGAGGAATCATTTGGCTTCACAAAGGGAGGCTCCTCAATAAAGTGAGACCTTCCATTCCCTTCTCCTTTTTGTATATGTTATGCAGAGAGAAAATTATCTATATTCATATATATATATTAGGAGAGAGATAGAGAGAGATGCCTCTACTCAGTATCAGTTTATGTATATCACTTTTTAAGGACAAAATAGCCTCATTTTCTCTTATGTAATCTCACTAATCAGATCAAACTTTTTTTTAGTTAATTAACGTTTCATAGCTTATATGATGTGGTAGGGGCATAATATAAATGCATGTAAAGACCGGTGATTATCAAGATGGTAGATTTTAAATTCTTATTACAGTCACGTCAAATGTCAATGCATCTTTAGTAATTAAACGAGAAGATATAGAATAATTCATTAAATAGTATAAAAGAATTTCATTTCGAGAAAAAAAAAGTAATTTTATGTTTTAAAGCTACTTTCACTATTACAATATCAGTCTTTTGCTATTTATTGACATAAAGGCATAATATATATTATTAATTGGCTAATTATGTGTTAAGCTTTTCTTTTTTTCTAATATTACAATGAGGTGCATCACTCATCTGTTATCTAGTAATTGAGATTTTGGGTCAAGTGGTTGTCTAACAATGTAGGGCTTTGCTCATCATCAGAAGAACTAAATTGCTAGTTTTTGGAAGACAAATTACAAGTAGTAAAGCATTTCATGAAATTAAAGTTTGATCCAGTCTACATTGGAATTTTCCGGACAACTATCAAATTATTCTTGCACTAATGTTTGGAATGATTGCAATCCAATAAGGGTAGCAGCATGATGGTGCCATCATTCACACCTATACCTTGCTAACAATGAATACAACTAGGGCAACAAAAAAGAGAAACACAATTATTGCATTTTGTCAAATTAATTGCAAGCATTTTTTTTAAAGACTTGGTCATTGTCATACTATGTATATATTACAAGTAATTACTACACTAGCTAATAGAAAATTAATGTGAAAATAAGATAAGCTAAGTTTTGAGCTAATTTTGACATTAGAAAATTAATCATAAAAGTCTTCAAAGTAATACAAGTAGCAGTGTGGGGGAAAAGAGAAAAAAGAAAGGATCATGATCAAGAACAAAAGCTTTTGTAAAGATAGGATGCTTCCCTAAAGCCAATAAATAAGTTGCTATTGAGCTTATTAGGGAGTAATCTATCCTTTTATTTAGATTCATTATATATATACAACATGTATATATATACTTCTTTAGCCTTTATTCTTATTACTGGAAGAAATTTATAATAAATCCCTCACCTTAATTGCTACCATTTTTCTATTTTCTTTTTCTATTGCTATTATCTTTTATTCTTCTCTCTCTCTCTCTCTCTCTTGTTCCTCCATAGTTTCTTGCTGAAGAAATGGGAGACTTTGGAACCTAGTGAGAGTGACAGGAAGTGGGAGAGAAAGGCATGTTGACATCTCTCTCCCAACTTCCAGAGGCATGCTCGCATGTTCTCTCATGGAGCAAAGCCACTGCCCACCTCCAACCAACTGCATGCATGCATACATACCCACATATAACCTAAACCTAGCATGCATGTGATGAGCCTGGTGGTGTGATTAGGTATTATTATCATTATCATTATTAATTAACATTGCTTGGGATAAGAGGAGAAGAGGAGAGAGAGAGAGAGAGAGAGAGAGAGAGAGAGAGAGTGGGCTTAGTTTGGTTTGGCTTGACCAGCTTGCCCAGCTGTACTAAACTAAAGGACTCTTCTTTCCTCAAAGTCCTATTTTGTGCAGCTGTCCCATGCAATAAAGAAGGGAACAATGCCCACTGCCACTTGCCATGGCCCTTTTCCCTCTGCCATCCATGCAGGGGTAGATCTGTCATCCTATCTAACCACATTCTTTCTTCTTCTTCTTCTTCTTCTTATTTTCCATCAATAATATGAGCATTGCCATAGTTCTAAGTTCACCCTTTACCATTGATACACAAGAACACTGACATGATTGGTGCAAAAAAAATAATTATATATTATTTTTTGTCCATATTATCATCCTTAAAGGAAGAGCTAATATATTTTACAGTGAATTTTATTTTTAGTATACCTATAAAAGAGACGTTGAGATAAAAGAACACTAGATGTTAAGCTAATAAAGAAAGTGCATCTTGGTCTTTATTTAATTATTTTTTTATTATTCTGACTAATGACTAGTGACTGAGAGAATATATATTTTAATGGAGAGTTTTGGACCTAAGGTGAGATTGTGATATGGCCAAAAAAATAAAAATAAAAATATTCGATGAAGTTGGTAAGTTTGATTCACCCAGATAGATTGATAAATAGATAGAGAGATGGTTAAAAAAATTAAAATTAAAAATTAAAATATAGTGAGGGGGGTAGAATGGTCATTTTGTTGCCTTATAAATGTGTATATATCATTGGGGCCCACGTCTTCTTGTCAAGTAAGTGATGGCTCATGGCGATGGAGAGCATCAGAGGAAAAAGTAGTCCCACATATTCTGGTCCGTCCAACTGTGCCCCCTGGGCCACGACATGAATGAAATACCCATTACTCTCATTCAATTCTACAACTAAATCCACTAACCAACCAATTCTCTCTCTCTCTCTCTCTCTCTCTCTCTCTCTCTCTCCCTCACACACACACAGTCTGGGTTAATTATACTTAGATATTACAAACTATTAAATTTATTTAAATATAAAATATAAAGATTATTGTTCTCTAATACTTTAAGTTTTTAGAGTAATCGATGAGTTAACATGATATTAGAGTCAAGAGAGCCGAAGCTTTTAGAATAACCGGTGACTTAATAATAAACGATTAACTCTATCATTATCTATCAGCTGAGACCTTATTAGAAAAGAAAATTAAATTAAGAACTGCTCTTTACTTAACAGAAATATATAAAATTATATATATATGGAGAGTTGGGACTTGGGGCCAGTCCTGACTGCTGATCCCTGAACCCAATGGAGGAAAAGGAAGAAAAAGAATCCATCTTGGGGGGACCGAAGCCTCCAAAAGACATAAAAGCCACTGCAGAGGCAAACCAAAACCCCATCTCTTACCAAATAAATAAATGAGAACTTTACTATAATAACAGCAGTAATGCATTATACCTCCCACTAAACAAATCGCATTTCACCATTAATCTAACACTAATTATAATCTATATACCAACTAAGAAAGATGCCATGTCTTTGTAGCAGGGACAGCGGTAATAAACAGTATCCAAGCGCATCCTTCACCTTCACTTCACCTCCCCTTCCCCCTCTCCAAACTCCAAAGTCCTCCTCCTTCTCCTCCTTCGAATCAAAAGAAGAAGAAAAAAAAAGAACCTATTTGGGAGAGAATTCCAAGAACAAGGAGAGGGTCATTTTGGGGAAGAGTATTATTCAAGTTTGCTCCTCTCCCACCACCACCCTCACCACCACCTTCCTCACCACCAGCACCAAACCCTTTTAATCTTCTCCTCCACCACCATCGACTCCTTCTCCAACTCCCGTTTGGTTTGCAGGTGCTTGCAGTGAAGTCCAAGCAAGAATTATAGCAGTTGTTAGTTGTTGCTGTTGTTGGTGGTGGTGGTGTGGCTGTCTCTGCTTTTGAGTTTTACCGTCTCCTTCTCTATCTTTTTCGCCTTCTGAAATAGACCCATCGCAATACCGTTGCCTCTCATTCCATCACTTTCTCGGCCTCCCAAATTTGTTTCCCGTTATTGGGTCTGTCAAAGTTTTTTTTTTCCCTTTCCTTTTGAGGGAGATCTTGCCGTTTTATTGGAGATTTTGATGGTCTTGGGAGTGTAATTCTGGTTGATTTCTTGCAATTATGACAATGGAGCACGGGGAGGATTGCTGTGTGAAGGTGGCGGTCCACATCAGGCCGCTCATCGGAGACGAGAAGCTGCAGGGGTGCAAGGATTGCGTCGCCGTCGTCCCCGGGAAGCCGCAGGTTCTTTTCATCTCCACCCGTTTGGATTCACCGTCGTCTTCTAGGGATTTAGTTTTTCTTTTATTAGGATATGGGAAAGGAATAGGGAGAAAGGAAAGATCTTTTTTTGCATGTGGAGCAGAGGATTTTGCTTCTTGTGATGAATTGGGTGGAAGATCTCTAGTGGGATTTGGCAAAGCAGTGACAATCTTTCTCAATTTAGATAGCATGATGAAATAGTGATTATTGGTCATCAAATCGGAGAAGCTCGTCTTCCCCTAGAGGTCAAGGTGCAAGAATTCTTCTTCGTTGGAAGTTCCACTGCCGTTTGTTTATATTTTGTGAATCCTAGATACTTTTCTTATATTCATGTTTTGAATTATCAATATTTATTCTAGTTTTTGTTTCTGCGATCCTCTATGGGAGGAGGACAAAGTACCAATTTTTCATAAAATTTTCCACCAGTCCCTGTTTTGAGGATTCTCAGTAAAAGTCTCTCAAATTCGATAACTTTTACCTGAATTTATGACTGGCCTTTAATCACTTTTGCCTCTTTTGCATCTTGATAACCTACTTGATAATGCATGTCGTGGGCACTGCAGCTAGAGTTAGAACTAGTCAACCTCATCTGTGGATCATGGTATTCTGAGTGTCCAGTTCTTTGCTTGAACTTTAGCTTTAGAGCTGTAGATTTCGTAGAACTTTAGTCAAAATAATTATGCATTCTCTTTTACGGTCATCTCAAATTGTACCTATCTATACTAACATAGACAAGTACGAAATACATCACCTGGTCCTCCCATCACCAGAAGTTCCAAGTTGCAGGTTTTGTTTAGAAATTTTAGGTACGGAATTTCATATAACATTTAGTTGAAATAAGATTATGATCCTGTCTAAACATAGGCATTTGGAAATAGTTGAAATTTTGAAGCTTAGAATATAAACTTTGTATATGTAATCCACAGATTTCTAATCTACAAAGATAACAGACAGCATCCAAGCTTGAGAGGAAACAGTAGTGTGCTAATTTCTACTTCTTTTTTTCTGGCCAGATTTTTATGGTACAATATACAAACCTTGTGCACTAAGACATATAATAAAGCTAATGCTTTTACATCCTCAGTTCATTTTATCTTAACTCTTAAGCATCACTGCTGCAAAGATAAATATTTTGATTCACACCCTTATCATAGATCTTTTTCAACAAAGAAGGTCTATGCTTCAAATTAGAGGGAAGGGTAGTCTAGTTTCTTCAATCAAGGTCTTGAATAATTAGATAAACAATTCTTAGATGGTGCTGCTAGTTCAATTGTTTTTAAGGATTTTTCATAGTTACACATATCTTCAGTTCAATCTTGAAATGTTTGATTTTGTGATTATCTTATTCTTATGCAGGTCCAAATTGGCGCTCATTCTTTCACCTTTGATCATGTCTATGGGAGTACTGGTTCTCCATCATCTGCCATGTTTGAAGAATGTGTTGCCCCACTTGTTGATGGCTTGTTCCAAGGATATAATGCGACTGTTCTCGCATATGGACAGGTGGAGTACTTTATCTCATGCTTATCTGCCATCCTTATTGGATTTTGTCCTGGAAGCTGGTCTCCCGATACCTTACACCATCTCACATTGTAATGTGCTACAGACAGGATCAGGGAAAACATACACCATGGGAACGGCATGCAGGGAAGGTTCTTATACTGGACTTATTCCCCAAGCAATGCATGCGTTGTTTGAGAAGATTGAGAATTTGAAGCATCAAGTAGAGTTCCAGTTGCGCGTTTCATTCATTGAGGTACAAGAGATGCTAGCTTATTCCTGCTCTTGCTGTATGTAGAATTTCCTACTGCTCTTTATTATGTCACAGGGATATATTTATCATTAGGGAAATATTATATAAAATTTGGGAGTCAAAGACCTTGTGATGAATTTTCTAGCATATCTATTTATCTGTCATCAGAAATTTTTTGTGTGAAGCAAGATATTTACTTATGGGGTTCCTCGGAAAGGACCTAGTGGTAAATCTCCTTTTGACCAAATATACTCACAGATGTTTATCCTAAAAAAGCACTTAATAGTACTGTTTGAGATCATATCATAATCTGATTATCAATTTAACATCTATAATGACAAATCTGTGTCCTTTTGTTATCTGCAATGTAAATATATGTAATTTTATCGATGATCTAACATCATTTGTGCTCAAGGTTTTTATCATTTTACCATGTAATGTAACTTGAATTTCATTTTTCCAAGATTTTGAAAGAAGAGGTGAGAGACTTGCTAGAACCAGCATCTGTTGGCAAACTTGAAAATGGCAATGGACACGTAGGCAAAGTTACAGTACCAGGGAAACCTCCAGTACAAATCCGTGAGGCGTCAAATGGTGTCATAACACTTGCTGGATCAACTGAAATCAATGTTAGCACCCAAAAGGAAATGGCTGAGTGCTTGGAGCAGGGTTCGCTGAATCGTGCAACCGGAAGTACAAACATGAACAACCAGTCAAGGTAATTGCTGTGATATAGTATTCTTGGTACCTAGATCCTCTTTGTTTCACTTTCATATACAACATGCATATACTATGTCAAGGTTCAGTATCACATGACTTCTTTTCTCATTCAGGAAAATGAAACACAGTTACAGAGTGAGTCACCTTGAGTGATTTATCAAAGACTCACTAGCTGCGTATTATATTATGTCTCTTTTCACAGTCATTTCATTTTCTAAATGATAGGTTATCTATCCTCATTAATGGCCTCACAGTGATGATTTTTTTGTTTTTTTGTTTTTTGTTTTTTTCCTCTTTTTTTTAGCTGGATCTTTTTATACTATCATGAGGTACTCTAGATAATCTGGAAACAGGATACTCCTTTCCCTTTTTGGTCGATCTAATTACTTCCAGCTATAGTACTGAAACCAAATAATGATTAGAGAATCGCATATTTGCATTCTAAGCTTGGGAGGCTAATGCTTCTTTTCTCATATTTTTAAATTTTTTTTTATTTTCATCATGTAATAGTCGTTCCCATGCCATCTTCACAATCACATTGGAGCAGATGCGCAAACTCGATCCAATTATTACTGCAGATGGTATCCCAATTGAGGACATAAATGAAGACTATCTCTGTGCGAAGCTCCATTTAGTAGATCTTGCTGGATCCGAACGTGCTAAGAGGACTGGTTCAGATGGTCTTCGGTTCAAGGAAGGTAGTACTTTTTATTTCTTTATTTGGACCAACTATTTAGTTTAGATTGAAAAAAGGATATTACCGTTAACCCCATAATCCTGTATTCTTGGTATTAGGTGTTCATATTAACAAGGGACTCCTAGCTCTTGGCAATGTCATAAGTGCTCTTGGAGATGAGAAGAAGAGAAAAGAAGGTGCTCATGTCCCTTATCGTGACAGCAAACTTACTCGCCTTCTACAGGTTGGATCTTATGTTTCTTTTCAATGATAAGTTACAAGAGTTGATGTACTGGACCCATTAGATAATAAATAATCAATTAAAGTTTAGCAAGAGGCCTTCCACATGCTTAAATACTAATTAGGTTCATAGAACAACATCCCTGTTGTTTCCCGGAACTTGCATGCTGGAAGAATTGGAAATGTAACATTTAGGTGCTTCCACATTGAAGAAACTATTTTGTCCTCAGCTTTTTGAATTGTGGTCTATTATTTCTGTAATAGACAAAAAGGGTCTTATTCACCTAATTATATATTTACTTCATCTTTGGCAGGACTCACTTGGTGGAAATAGCCGAACTGTAATGATAGGTAAGAAAAGTCTCGTCTGTTATACTGAACATTTGGTTGAATTTGGAGCCTTTTCACTTGTACAGACTTTTAGGATAGTCGAGTTCAAGAGGACAAGACTACCCATTTTATTAGGATAGTCGAGTTCTATATTAATATGTAACCATGGAAGGTGTTAATTCTCTTCGCCAGATTACCATACACCTCTTCCTTGGAAACTTCTCTTCTTTTCTCTTTTCCTCCTTTTACCTCCACCTTCTTCTCTATCAACCAACACAAGGAAGCTGTTTTGAGCACAGGCAGATGTCCGTGATGCTTAAATTTATGCTTAATTGTAACTTATTTTCAGTTATCTATAATGCTCAAAGAATGAGAAAAATGAAACTAAGCTGCTACCTGTACTTTTGATTTATTTTTCTTTTACACTCTAACTTCTAGTATCATTCTCTCTTCCAGCCTGTATCAGCCCGGCAGATATTAATGCTGAGGAAACTTTAAACACGCTGAAATATGCTAATCGTGCTCGCAACATCCAGAATAAGCCCATTGTAAGTTTGTCACTGTGCTGAAAATTTATGAACTAAAGCATTTACATGAAGAAACTATACTTTCATTTTATGTATAAAGTTCATTCTGCATATCTTTAAGCCAATGTTTTTGAATTTTCCAGGTAAATAGAAATCCAATCTCTGATGAGATGCAAAGGATGCGCCAGCAGATTGAGTACTTGCAAGCAGAGCTTGTTTCTGCTCGTGGAGGAGCTCCATCTGACGAAATTCAGGTTAAGACTTATCTGTTAAAGAGCTATGTACAACACCTTAACAGACATCTATTACGTCTGCACACACATTATATTGTCCGCATCCACCATGCAAGGGATTGGGAAGCCTTTCTGATTTGCTGCCAACATGCTAACTATCAATGAATTAATACAAAATCTCTTGTTAACCTACTATGTGACCATGTTGCTTGGAATTTTCTGCTCATTTAACTGTATTGAATTATACATATGTTGTTATTGATCTGCATGTAGTAAAAGGAACTTTCTTTCGGAGTTACATCCTCAAATGAATGCTTATCTGTAGGTTCTCAAAGAAAAGATCTCTTGGTTGGAGGCGACGAACAAGGATCTTTCTAGGGAGCTCTATGGATACCGCAGTCAATCTGGTCACCCTGATCATTGTGAAACAGATGTTCGGGTATGTTTACTTGTGCTTGTGGTCCTTTTTGTCCCTTTTCTTATTTAAGCATAATTTTTGTAGTTTCCTTGACAATAGTTTCATGTTAGCTGTAAATCTACAGAAAACAACCTCCTTTCCGCTAGGCCCTTTGGACTGTGAATAGATGAATTAGGAGTTAAATAGGAAAAAGTATTAGACAATCTGTAAAGGCGTCCATGCTTCATGAGTAGGACTATCATATATCTGATGAAACTCGTGTAATTGATTGGTATCGCGTTGAGGATGTTAAGATGTAGTAAAGTTAGATGAAAAGATCAAAATAACAAGTATGTCCATATCAATTTTGAGTAGTGTCAATTAAAATATGATCTGAGAAATTCATTCAAGATGGTATGGGAATGTCTAGAGCTTAATGGATAATACATGGGCACCCCCAGTGAAGAATGATCCATTCCAAGTTGTAGGTGGCATAAGAGCTAGGGCAGGCCAAAAAGAGTTGGATGGAAGTGGTTGAAAAGACCTGACACACCTTAGACTAATGGAGGCTAGTATGGGGACAGAAATAATCTGTATAGCACTATAGCCGATCCTAAATAATTAATTTTTGATATATTCTATTGTCATTCTAGAAACCCATGTCAGTTAAATTCTTACTTCCTAGTAGTAGAGGGCATACTATTTAGAGAACTTGCTTAACAAAATTGTTAATGCTTGATATTTCAGAAAGGTGGAATTGGAAAAGCTGAAGGGCTGAAAAGGAGCCTGCAAAGTACAGAGTCGTACAATTTCCAAGTGGTTGATACTCTAAGAGGTATTCACTTGGAACCTTTGAGGTTTCTTACTAGCTACTCGGATGATTTGACCATTTAAATATGGTTTTGCTTGAAATTTCATCTTGTAGCTTTCCTGGAATTTTTCTAATTGCATTTCGTAACTATTTAAATGCATTTCTTCCACAGCAGGTGATAATGCTAAGGAAATTGATGATGAAGTAGCCATAGAATGGGAATACACAGTGTTGCAAGATACCATGGGCAAAGAATTGAATGAACTAAATAGACGATTAGAACAAAAGGAGGTGATCTCTAGAATTCCAGCAATTATCTATATGTCATTACTTGAATGCATCATGACATTCATTATGTGAATATATCATCATGAGGTTGATGAAAATGTCACAGTTAATGTGCCAACTATGTTGACCTTCTCTGCAGAAAAACCATATTGATTGAATAAACAGAAGATTGTAATTGCTCATAAAGCTCACCACTTACATCTTTTTTTTTATGGAACATCTGGTTCCAGTTCAGCTTGTTTATATAATGTATTAAGCTTTCTCCATTTCTATGTAACTTGATGGATGCATGATCAAATATGGTCTGACTATTCTTTCAGCTTGAGTGGCTCAGTAAGTCAGACCAATTCAGAAAAATAATATTCCGGTTCTCATCATGTGAATCTATTTAGTGAAAATACTTCCTGTCAATTTTTATACTCCTGAAGATTATATATTAATATATTACTACATGAAGTAATTCAAAGCATCAGTTACCCTCAGTTCCTTCTCTCTCTTTCATATTACATATATATAAGTTAGATATTCTAGCTGCTAACTAAGATTTCCCTCACTTTTGCAGTCTGAGATGAAAATGTTTGGAGGATTTGACACTCTTGCTCTTAAGCAGCATTTTGGAAAGAAAGTCATGGAGCTGGAAGAAGAAAAGAGAGTTGTGCAGGTCTATTTAGCATTTCATTTTCTTTATATTGACTTCCATCCTTGTAGTTTTACTTTTATCTCCTTTTACATCTAAAATTAAGACGGGTAAAACACATTTCAGCAAGAGAGGGACAGGTTGTTGGCTGAAGTTGAAAGCCTTGCTGCTACCTCAGATGGGCAGGTACACAAGTTGCCAGATATCCATTTGCAGAAATTGAAGTCCCTTGAAGCTCAGGTGAATAGGTTTTTCAATGAATTGCTAAAAATGTAATACTGCCCTTCTGGCTCTGGCACTAAGTTATTTCTGAAATATTTATCTTTAAGATTCTGGATCTTAAAAAGAAGCAAGAAAACCAAGTTCAGCTTTTGAAGCAAAAACAAAGGAGTGATGAGGCAGCAAAGAAGCTGCAAGAAGAAATTCAGTCTATTAAGGCACAAAAGGTCATCATCTTCCAACATCGGTTTTCTATTTCAATTTCTCTCATTTATTTGAGATCAGATTATTTTATAACTAATCTACATTGGTTAACTGTTTTTCTTCCTATCTGTAGGTTCAATTGCAACACAAAATAAAGCAAGAGGCAGAGCAGTTCCGTCAGTGGAAGGCTTCACGTGAAAAGGAACTTCTACAGGTGCGTAAAACTCTTTCCTTTGGTTTACTGATGGAATAAGTACAATGTGATGAACAAAAAGCAACAAATTGTTCTCCAAATATAGATTCTAAATCTGAATGATAATAATTGGAGTTGGTCAGTAAGTTTTCTTAGTGGGATGATCAATCTTATCTGTCTAGAGTAAGAAAGACACCTGGGAAATGCCATCTTCTTCACAAATGGACTCCTCTTGTTGGGAATTGAAGGTTTTGCTTCTTCCCTAAGATGACCATGTGTGTGAAAGAGAATTCTTACCCCCCAAAGGAGAGAGGAACAAAGTGGTGTTGATCATGCAGTAGCCTTCTCCACCTTTTCCCAGATCCACTCCATCTACATTGGAGTGATCTAGGGATTGGAGACCAGCGCAAGTGTGCTATGGGTAATAGCCCAAACTGACTAGCGCTCATTTCTTAACCCAAATAGGTGCAAATCTTAACTCATTATTGCGAAAAATCATGTATACAACTTCACCACCTGAGATCACATCAAATATGATATTAGCTCAATCTGCTCTTGCCTAATGGGCATCTTCATCAAATCGTTCATCAGCACATAATCCCAACCTCAGATCAAAGCTCTGACACCAACTGCTTATGAAAACCATGGAGCCAAATCATAAACTAACAAGATGTCTAATCTTACTGAATCTACGATTAAAAAAACATGACGGAATCTAACTCTAACCCAAAAGCATAGGTTGGGAACCCTCCATAACCTTCTTTTAATTTAAGAGTGGACCTAATATGTGACTCCAAATAGATGTCTTTCATCTTATGCCACCTATAGCATGTTTTCATTTTGTACTCTTCAAATCAAATGGAGAAAAGATACTTTGGTATTCATTTCGTAGTTACATAGATATCATGTACTGTTCAGATTGCTGTTAGCCTCTAGACATTCTGTTTATTATGTACTCATTAACTTACGTTTCACTTCTTATTATCTTTGTTTATAGATAGTATTGAAATTAAGAGTTCATAAACTGAACTTTGATGCCTTTGCTCTAACAGTTACGGAAAGAGGGAAGGAGAAATGAGTATGAACGGCATAAGCTTCAGGCACTGAATCAGCGACAAAAAATGGTAAAAACTAAAAAATCCTCCTCAGTATTTTTTTTATATTACATTATAAGTTGTTATAATTACCCAAGTAGGGTTTATCATAGTGACTTTCACTTTTAGTTATTGATGATGTCTTCTCCTTGTCATTCTCTTTAAGATCACACATTAGCATAAATACCACATGAGATCACACTGAATCAAAACAATTGACCTTGTCGAATAACTTCTGTCATTTGTTAAAGGCATGGTATACATTGTTGGTTTATTGCTTAACAACATAAGCTTTTGGGTCAACTAGTTATCTAACATGTTATCAAAAAAAGTTTTTATGGAGGTCATAAGTTCAAATCTCATAAGCCCGCTTTAATTCATTATTCTCTAATATTTGGTGGGCCACATATCCTATAATCTATTATTTGTCCACGTGCAGTATTAAAAGCCGCATGTGAGGGGTCATGTTAAAGACATGATATATATTATTGGTTCATTATTTATATCTTAAATTTTTGCGTCAACTAGTTATCTAACATCTTTAATTCTTCACTAGTGTTTATTTGGTGGTTATTTCTAGGACATCAAGGGTGGTTTGGATTCTTGTAAAATTTAATAGTTATCTTGCAATAGCTAATCTTAATTTGTTGTATCCTCTAGCCATAATATAACGAACTAGCACTCCATACTTCAATCTCTAGAACTTTGTTGTGATCTGAACTTGGTGAAGAAGGTGGAAGGGGCTTGGCAATGGTGGAACTAGTTTAGGGCTAAGATAGATTTTGGACAGAACTTTAGAGATCGATTCAGGTTGATCTATTCGTTGGATGGACCTGAAATTTGGGTATGTTGTCGCTCTAAAGAGAGCTCTCCAATGAACCCAAGATCGTGAGAATCAGATGGGTAAATAGTGAGATATTGATCAAAACTTGGACGCTGGTCGAAAATGGAAAACCAGCTTGAGGTGATCTCTAGAGTTTTTTGGGGATTCCGTGGGTAGAGGTAGTAGAAGGTAGGTTTAGAGGAGTAAGAAGGGGGGGATGGGATCTGGTCCTTAAAGGGGTGAGGGGGCTTAGATTGACGAGGCGGGAAGTCGGCGCCTTGGTGGTGATTGGCAGCAGCTACTAGGATGAAGGAGGAGGGATAAGAGAGAAAGAGAGTGAGAGAGCTAACTAGTAAAAGCTAAATTAAGATAATTCTCCAATATCCCCAATGCCGGTGCTCATCACACTATTTGATGGCTACCTTAGACTCAAGTCAGGTTGGCCCATGACGAAGGAGCCCAATTACATAGTGCAGAATTTAATATGACTCAACCTAATCAAATATCTCATAGCTCAACCGAGCTCAATGCAGAAAATAACAATGTAGGAAATAAAATAAAAATGACTCGATCTAACTAACTAGTCCTCTCCATGTCGGGTCATAACATACCTCCAAATTGGGTCATAACACTATCTTGCTATTCGATTTTCTGAGATATTAGATTCGTTGGAAAGCTTACTTTTAGGCTTACAATATATTCAAATTTCACATCGATCCAATGGCTAGATCGTTCGAAATATCTCTCGAAAGCTCCGTCTTGCTGCTGCCTAGAACTTGCTGCGAGCTGAATCGGTTTGCTTTGAAAGAGGATTACGACAAACTTTTGAAGCAAGACAAGCTAAGATATTACATATGGAGGATAAGTTATGTAAAATCAATTGAGTTTCTTTAGACATGTCCAGCGAAGACCGCTTAGGGAAACAGTAAGGAGTGATTTAAATAATTATTGTTTCTAGGCAGAATTCTCTGAGGGGTTTTCAGCTTGTTTTGCTTTTATCTAGTCTATTTGACCAAAATTATCAAAATTAATGAGTGTTAGAGCCTTTTCTGATATAGGTTCTTCAGAGAAAGACTGAAGAGGCTGCCATGGCCACTAAGAAGTTGAAAGAGTTGCTAGAAGCTCGCAAATCTTCAGCACGTGACAGCTCTGGTATTCTTTCTTTTATGACATCTTCAGTAACATTTTAACTTCATGATATTTATAATAATACTATCAATTTTTTTATTGGCAGTCATTGCAAATGGTAATTCTCACAGCACTCAGGTAAATGATATTAGTTTTTTTTTTCTAAGAATTTGGTCTTAGGAGAAAGTCAATAACTATACTTTGTTAATCTTCAGATAAATGAAAAGTCTCTGCAGCGATGGCTAGATCAGGAGCTTGAAGTTATGGTGCATGTACATGAAGTGCGGAATGAATATGAGAAACAAAGTCAACTGTATGTAATCCTAATTCAATTAGTTTTTCATTTTAAAAAATTAAGCTATTTCATATTTTGTATCTTAGTTGTCCTGACTCTATCAATATTTTTCCCCATTTAAGTCGAGCCGCACTGGCAGAGGAGCTTTCTATTCTGAAGCAAGAAGAGGCAATTTATGAGGGAGCTAGTCCTCCAAGAGGAAAGAATGGAAGTTCTAGGTAACTAATTAGAATTTATATTTGGATAATTGTCATTTCATTATTGCAAATTCATCGATTATTGTCTAGGACTTGAATTTGTTTTGTCTTATTAGTAATATTTAGAAACATCTATTCTATTGGTCTAGTTCTGTAAAGTTTCTGTTTTCCCTGGGAACTGGTTTCTCTTCAGGGTATCCACCATGTCACCAAATGCGAGATTGGCCAGAATAGCATCACTTGAGAGCATGGTGACCATTTCATCAAATACTCTTGTAGCAATGGCTTCTCAACTTTCAGAGGCTGAGGAAAGAGAACGTGCATTCACTGGACGTGGCCGGTGGAATCAATTGCGATCAATTGGAGATGCGAAGAACTTGCTTCAATACATTTTCAATCTAGCAGTTGACGCAAGGTTCTGCCTTTCAACTTCTACTTGTCATGTTATTAATTCAGTTCTCCTGTATATTTCTGCAGTTAGTCTTCCAGTGTACTCTGAACCTTTATGCATGTTGACCTAGTGGTGTGAATTAGTTAAACTGCTATAAATTGGTTAATCCGTAAGTATTAACATGTTAATGTAATCTTAGAGTTACCCCTCCAAAAGAAATAGTAGAAAAATTATATAATTTTCTATCTGCGTAAATCATCTTTTTACTTGATATATGTGGATGTTGGTTTATAATTAGTACAAGACTAGAGCATGTAAAATGATGATTACAGAGGTAAACACTTCCTAAATGGTTTTATCATGGATTTAAGTTAAATAATGATTACAGAGGCAACACTTCCTAAATGGCTGTATCATGGACTAAGTTCTTTGCTTATAATCTAGTTTTGCTTCTTTTACAGTGCTTACCATCTATGTTCCCGTAACATAGTAACTAGCACCCACTTCGTTGGCATCTAAATCTCGTGTCTGATAACCAAAAACACCAAAGAAAGCAGTGCAACCCTCCATACTAACCATCCCATCATTGTTAATACTGGAAATGTCTAGATGTTACCTTATGCCAATGTATGTTGACCCATGCCACTTGGCCAACCCATGCCTCCATGTATTGATACCATGGTCCTCCTAAATTTTTCTCCTTGTCTTAATTGCCACCTAATTGCAATTTGCTTTAATTGGCATACTGTTTTCTTGTCATATCCTTCTTAATCAGCATTTAACAGCCTATTGTATGGTAATTCACCTTGGAAACAGATGTCAGGTGAGGGAGGACGAAATTGAGATCAAGGAAATGAAAGAACAAATGAATGAGCTTGTTGGTATTCTCCGACATAGTGAAGCACGAAGAAGGGAAATAGAGAAGCAGCTAAAATTAAGGGAGCAAGCTGTTTCCGTTGCATTAGCCACATCATCTCCGGTGAGCTTTTGTAAATTAATGTTAAACTCCAGATTTTATAGTCAAAATGCAGCCACATCATCTCTGGTGAGCTTTTGTATAAACTCCAGATTTTATGATCAAAATGCATCGTCATATGTTTGATAGTATAGAGTAACATCATTAGTCACAGCACATAGCATTGGGTAATATATTTACTACCATGTCCTACCTAAGTTGTCACATAAGCATGATATGGAAAGTAAATAGGAACTCACATGACAGGAAAGAAGTAGCAAGAGGTATTCATCCCTTCTTTCTCGCTTGCTTCCACCTTGAAGCAAATGCCACAAGGCATTAGCTCTATCTTCAAGGCCACAAGGCATTGGCTCTATATTGTGATTTAAAGTTCATCTGAATGTGCCATAAAACTCTACAACCTACATCAGCCATCAGATATAACTTGCATCTGAATCTAATAATAAATCTGAAGCTTGAGAAAAAACTTTCAGACATGAAATGCCTTATTAACTAGTCTCTAGGCCTTTGACTTACACAAGTCTACATAAATACCTCACAGTGCATTAAAAGATCTACCTTTAGATCCATTCTTACTGAAATCTGGCAAATATTAGCTTCAGGTTAGAAATTTATTTGCCTTATACATGTGTATACAAAATAGTCATTATAGAAAATTATTCAAATTGAAGCAAGATGATGCTTCCTTAAAAGTCTTTATCTTTTTTACCTTTCAGATTTTCCTTGTGTTGCAAGTACTTGTTTAAAATTTTGATTAATAATTATCAGGTCAACTCAAATGGTTCGGTAAAGCATTGTGCTGATGAAACCAGCACACCACTATCTCCTGTTGCAGTTCCAGCACAGAAGCAGCTTAAATACTCTCCAGGAATTGCTAATAGCCCAATTAAAGGGAGTGCCACATTCAATAACCAGCCACTAAAGGTTCTTTTCCATCTTTCAGATTGGCTTTTTCATATGAATGTCTTTCCTCTTCAGGTTTGCAGTAAGTAATTGCTATTTGTACTTCAGATGATCCCAATTGGACAGCTGCCAATGGGGAAGAAACTTGCTGTTGCTGGACAAGCAGGAAAACTTTGGAGATGGAAGAGGAGTCATCATCAGTGGTTATTACAGTTCAAGTGGAAATGGCAGAAGCCCTGGAAATTGTCTGAGTTGATTCGGCACAGCGATGAAACAATCATGAGGGCTCGACCTAGACCTCAGCCACTTCGTCCTAGACCTCATCCACTTCGCCACGTAGTTTGAAACCACTTCTTTGTTTGTCATGTCATGTCATCTGACCGGTTCCCAACCCATGCAGCTAACTAATTTCACAGGGTAACAACACAGTTTGATGCAAGTAAGCTTCATGAAATCTCCTTCGAGCTTTCTACTTAGACACGAGATCAACTTGTACATTTTAACAGGATCTTGGAATGTAAATTTTGAGCATAGACAAGTATACATGCATATAAAGAAGAACACTCAGCGATTTGATTTTGTGCAAATAATCAGCGGCACGCTTCTGTTTAAGTCTGCTGAGGATAAGACATCGACACGTAAAGAATTTTGTTAGCTGGCAAAATAAGGAGATGTGAGCCAGCTTAATTGCTTGGTGTCTAAAGCTCAAGTTCAGTCGAAGCAGCTTGTAAATTGATTCTAATATTGCTGGGCTCCTCTAAAAGGTTGTTGAGTTACATGAAGGAACTGATGTAGCCAATGTTTGATGTTTGGATGTGGTGCTATTTTTCCTCCTTTTTTTTTTTACCCTGATTATATCTCTACTACAAGTGAGAAGTCAAAATGACAATGGCTTGGTTTGCTAGAAGTTCTTTATATACTTCTTTTGTACCCATCTCTTTGCGCTCTATAGGTGCCACTGTTTTTGTATTCGTGAATTAACAAGAGTAATTGATTATTCATATATCATATTAATGTAGTCTAAGTATTGTGAAGGTATTTGATTCATTATTTCCTCTGAACTTTCGCATGTAACTTATCTTCTATCCAGTAGCAAGAACAGAAAAATACAAATAAAATGCTTCCTACATGTATGTGTGTGGCTGGAACAGCGGAATTAATACTCTGTCAATTGATAATGGGAAATCAAAATGGGTTATCTTTTCACTTAGGCTTAGAGGGCTACTAATTGCAATGAGGAGATCGTGAGAAAGCTGTGAAATATATTTTTGGATGAATTATACTTAGACACTAATTATTGCATATATTTTTTTTAATTTTTGATGAAACTTTGATCCCTCAATTATCTAATAATATTTCTTATCATCTCTTCTCTCTCACACACACATTGAAAATAAGGGTAAAGTAGTCCTCAGGGATCCAAAAACTAATTGCATGACTTTTTTTAATGGAAAAAAATTAGACGGACAACTAAAGGAAGTGGAATTTGGGAGGTTTACATAGTGGGTGAGTTAATGTGGTGAAAAAAATAAATGAAAGGATCTATGTGAAAATGAAGAATAATTGAAGGGGTCCTAGACTCCTAGTGTAATTATTAATATATTCTTAATTGCAACTTGAAGGTATATGATAGAGACAGAAGACTTCACAGTGATAATGCATCAGTTATTCACACATAATTATCTCATCCCCCAATATATCTAATCTTAAAATAGAATGAGTCTACTACATTCTTCAAAGCTGGTTGTGGAAGCTGAACAAGAAAAATCTGAGTCAATAAGCTGCACTGAGTTGGATCTGATTAGGTAGTGAGAAGTATTTTAGCTGGATCCCATCAGTCTGGATATTGCATTTGTTTACTTACATAGCTTGAGGACAAACATCTACTTGTGTGTATGAGGCCAAGACAGTAGCCCTCCCCAGACACTAGTTGTATGTTTGCAAGTTTGATGCTATGGAATATTCTCATAATTGTTTACCCAAAATTTCCAAATCTTCTTCAAGTGCAAATGCTTTTAGATAGTTATTTAAGAATTGATGAATTGTATATTTTGAAATGTATCCATTTTTTAATTTCTTGATGAAGATATCTACCAAATACTGCATATATTAGTTTATTGGCACAACTGATGCAAATAAATAACTCCTGTTTTGTTTCTATCCATCACAATTAAGAAGACTGTTATGTAGATTTTTCATCCATCCCAAACACTTAAAACCTTAACTCACTATTTCAAACTAATTCCAAGCAAAGGTATTAGTTGTTTAATTAGAAAGTCTTTTAAGTACTCTTAGTGGCATCTGAAAGGTTAAAGGCTTACCCTCTTAGTTGTAACTCAGATTTTAACTTACCTCTTTGTAAGTATAATTGTAAGATTTTTCATTCAAAAATAACAGTGTTTTATGAGCACCAATATTTTCTATTATAAATAAATTATAAATAATCCAACTACCCCTACAATTTTCATATTATTATGTCCTAGTTATAGTCGACTAATAACTACAATTTAGTCTAAACGAAATAAAAAGTTTAAGTGCTTAACAGAAGGATAAGCCATAATGGTGCCAAATTATAGGAGGGTAAAATACAATTTCTCCTTTAACCTTATTACGAGGGCTCTGATATTTTGCCATTTGCAGATTTGTTCACCAGATGAGGTAGAAGGAAGATCTCAATGGCCTGAGAGCTGCATTTATAGTAAAATCAATGTCACCAGTTGCATATACATCCTTCTCAGTTCAAATAGAAGCCCATTATTTCCAAATGCTACAATATTAGTAAACTCTATGTTAAAACAACAAGATGTCATACACTATAGTATTAGTTCACTCAATAAGGATGGAAATGAATTAGTACAGTAACTCTGAAAAAGAGCAGAATGATACATGCTATGATCACATTCTATCCTCCAAGTCAATGAACACAAAAATCACTTCAGACAAATAGTTTTCAAAGTGCTCACTTACAATGAGTTTTATCACAATCATCGGAAAGAGGATACTAAAAATGTTAGGAACATACACATAAAACCAAGCACCTATAATTCTACAATGTCAGCGAGTTGTCTATCTGCCACAGTTTACAATTTGCAGCAGAACTCGCACGTGATTAAAATGTAATCAATAGATCTTTCCAACATATCCTGCCCACTGTGACTGCACAATTTAACTTGATCCCCTTTCTTATGTGAGAAATCATCCATTCCCATTTATACTTCTCAAACGGACAGTCGCTTATTCATTTTCGTGCTTTATATGGAGAGCTGCTCTCACCACATTTCCCCTTGTAATGATTCCAACCTTAAATGCAGGAAACCTGTTAGCAGATAGAACTAGCGAAGTGGAGTAGAAAGACAATTTAGCTTACCAATCTACCGGCACTGTCAACAACCGGAAATCTGCGGTATTTTGTTTCAAGTAATAACCTGTGAAGGAAGGTCTCATAACTAGCATGTAAATCATGTTAGAAATATATATCATACATCACGTCAAAAGTACCTTGCAGCATCCTCAAGGTTGGTTGTTTCACGAACAACAAGAGGTGCAGGCGTCATCACATCGCCTATGACTTTGCCATTGGTTTTACTCAACAGTTTCTGGATCGCATTGAATGTCTGTGACAGTCAAATCAAACAAATATCAGCACATGCACCATATATAAGTTTTTATATAGAATGGAATTTGTAGCTTACATGAGGACATAAAAAAAAAAAAAGATAACTGAATTACAAACATTATACCATCTCTCAGTCAATCACCACTATTCCAAAAACATTTGAACATGCATAACAAAGAGCATCCAAATCACTAATGTGAATGTTCCAAGATGTTCAAGAAACACAAATTCACCTCTATTTAATAGCAGTCAGTGATTTTGGTACCTAGGCACAGCTGCCTAGACTTGCCAAGTTCACATCGGCTTTCGGAATCACTGTGTTTTCACTGTTTTATTATTTAGGTCGCCTAGTTGGTCGATATTTATAATTCATTACATTGTTGATTGAGATATACTTTTTTGGATCTTTTCCTAAATGACCTAGACTTCTATTTCTCTGCCACCTGCACATATGAGTGTCCCATACTTCCACGGCACTATCAATTCCCTCTTTGACCATATAAAAATACTTTAAAATGTTAAATTTAGGGTTCAAGAAACAGCAACCATAAAAACAGCGATGCATGTTGGGAAATTCTCAAGTCAAAAAGTTTGCAAATGAGCACTTAAATTGAATCCCACTGAATCATAGACTTATGGCAGCATTTCAATCAAGTAGTTGCCTTCATATCCTTTTCTTTTGTAGCTAATGTGACCTATGTTAGTCTGACAAGTTACAGATATTATGTTAATATCCTGTACTGAGCCTTGCTTTTAACTTCTACCATCTTGATATTTATCATTAATGCTGAAGGCAAGGGGTTAACCATGAGCATGTCTCATTCCCTTGGCAGGAGATAAAACAATGCACCCTTAGATGGTGTTAGTTTTAAGTATCAAATAGTTGGTTGAACCATTGAATCAACCTCCACTGTTCAAGCCAAAAGAGAGCCTGATCTGAATCTATCCTAATTGCCAACAAATAAAACTTCCTGGTGTCATGCCTCACCCATAAGCACCTGCTACCAGTGTTCTATGCAGTATCATATGGAAGTGAGATCATATTTGTGATTTGGCAAGGAAAAGGAATAATTCTGGATGGGAAAATCCTAGATTTTGTTTAAAGGTTTTGGATGGAAGCTCTCCTATAGTTCCAGAAATTTCTCTTGCACTCAAAATTGCATAAAATACTTAGATGACACAGGAAATGTTCATTATTTGTGTAAAATTTCTACTCCATGTTCTGGCAATAGGTAAAATCACTCTTGGAACTTAAATGACAATTCAAAATTTAAGATGCAGTAATCAACTTTATATCATAAGTCAATGGCAAAAATAAACCCCCTTACATACTTTCCATGTACTATCAACCTCTGGAAACATGCTTGTATCAGTTCTTCCATTTCCTGCACACCAAAAAGATGTACAAGATATTTAGAATTATCAGAATGATGCCATAGGTCAGCAGTCAACCTGTCACAATTTACTTCTACAATCCACAGAAAGAAAGCATGCACGTCTTCAAGAATACAAGTAAAAAGAAACACTAAGTAAAATCGTGATGGCATGGCTACATTCAAATATATATATGACAAAAGTAGTTGTCTTATTCTATATCTTATCATATTTTGGGAAGTCAAGGAACATTACTGGATCTCATCTTCTCATAAATACAGGACAAACATCGTTACACGATTTTTCAAAGAGAAAGACTGGCTGACTTAGCGTAATTTCCTTTAGGAGGTTCCCCCATGGGAAAATTCAGAATTATGGGCAAACATGCATTGCAGGAAACCTTGAGAACTCCAACATATATTAGATACAAGCAAGTGCCCTGATGGAAGGTTGAGCAAATAGACAAAGATATATACTTGCTTGGATACCAATTAGAAAATTTGTTCCCACTATATACATTCCTGCTTCCTAGCATTCTACACAATTTAGCCAAATAAAGTTTATTGATATTATGTATATATAAAGTGTGTTTGTGTGATAAATACCTTAAACTTACATATATAAAACTATATGCATATGCAATGTCCATATAAATATAAAATAATCAAATTATTTAGTATCAATTCACTCCAGTGGAGTGAAATAAAGGAACTCTTACAATTATATGGTATTCAACTCCATATGCTTGAGAAAAATAAAGGCAGTTTACAGAAAAAAGAAGAAATTGGCATGCAATTTTCTCTCTTAGACAACATTTGTTCCCAAATGATCTGATATACAGGAGGAACAAGAAAGAAAGAAGTGTCAAAGTAAGAAGCAATAAGTTCCAGTTCAATCAGCAGTAGTAACTACAGTACAAATTAATTGAAACAACAGAGAGGATGAAGATTCATGGACTGATCAAGATTTAAAGGGGTCGCTATTGATCATTTTCAGAGTTACAGAAACATGTATATGATTGTATGTAATACTTACAAGAACCACCAAACGAGAGTTAGATACAAGAGAAGCCATTAAACAAAAAAGCCAATGATGATGGGATGAAAACCTGATATAGAGTCCAATGCTAACAAATCATAATCTGAAACTACACCAACCTGTGGGAGAGATGGAATTGTTAGTAATTAAATTATAGCACGACATGGAGTTAATATAATAAAATATGAAACATCAGTAACAATGTAAAACAGATCGAAACAAGAATATTTTATTTAGGGTGATAAATCTGTGGTCTGGTAATATTTCTTTTAAGAATATTAAGCCATCGTTCCTATCTTTGGTAGCGGAACTCTAGCAGTAAGATAGCAGTTTAGAAGGAGTATTTTAGCGGTCCGTACAATTAATATACCAGTCCTTTCTGAAGTCCACTATGTGCATGTAGATGCTACTATCATTTAAGTCCCAGCAGGATTCAGATAAATAAAGATAAGTGCTAGTTATTCAATGAAACTAGATGTTTAAGATAATCAAGATTTGTATAGGTTACATCTCTTATTTACATTTAAAACAGTCCAAGTTTAGATGACTTACATCTCTAGTGTACACTGTCGTATTAGGAGTCTAGTTACTTTCATTCACAGGAAGTTGCCTTTGTAAAAGGCTATTAGTAGGTCGAAATATATATATATATATATATATAGCCTTATTTTGCTGCTACTGCTGGTCTATACTCTCTCCCTGTCTCTCTCTACCTTTACTCTCTTTATCTCTGGAACTTTATTATCCCTTTATTCCTCCAAGCAATTCTATTTCTATAGCCCTGCAATATCAAGAAACACAGAACAAATATCCAGCCTGATCCTATATTTGGATGGTTGCCTCTTTTTATTTTCGATGACTACAAATACTATCATGCTACTGTCCATTAAGTTGTAGGCATTCAAAACCATTCTGATAGCTCCAGCATGACATCAAAAAAATTCCTGATAAATAAAATGGCAATGTCGAACAAACTAGTAGCTCAAACAAGCATGCAAGAAATTCAAGAAGACAAAGAAATAAATACTTGGCCAAGAGAAAGTATACACACCAATCTCCAATCATCATCAATCACAGGAAAGCCAGTAATTCTGTTCTCCACGAGCATCTCCAATGCTGTTGACAATATGGTAAAATCATCAATGAGCATCAAGATAAAATCGAAAAACAACAAGACAAAATGTAGAGTCGAATAAGAACCTTCGTCAACTGAAGTTGTTGGCTTTACTACATGTAGATCTTCCTTTTTAGTCATAAAATCACCAACAGTGTAAACACCATTACTTGACTGTGAAACAAATAACCATTAGCATCCAAAGAACTTAAACTTAAAATTTATCAAGAAGCATTTAACAATATTATGCATTTGTATGCAAAGAAAAGAGGATAAAAGAATTACTTGTCAAAGTATCACCAGTTATGTATTTAAAACTACAAAGATCATCATCTTGTACATTTATGCATGCATGGAGAATGGACAAGAAAATTAAGGATGTATAAATTATTCATACTTTTACCATAATATAATGCGGATCATCAATTAGGATAAACTATCTACTTCAGAACGATGTCTCACCATAATCCCTTACTTGATGCCATGAAAAATCTATGCATCCTTAATTTTACACATTCCATGCCAGAATATCATAGATAAGAATTTGGTATTATACTGTCCCTATAAGTTATAATTCATAGTGGACAGCACTGCCATCTACTAATAATCTAACCAACTTCTACAATACGATGACACTATAATATTTCTCTAATTAATAAATAACACGTTCACCTCCTATTTTCATTGGTAACTTGCTGCATTTAACTATTTATGACCATATGTAAGGAAAAGTTTGGGTCTTAAATTCGATAAGATGCTTTCCGATAGCACTTTTACTTAAGGCAAGTAGATTCTAACACATTATACTGGCCTATCCTTGAAAATTGAGTTTTTTTATACGCAGCAGCATCATAACAGTGCATCAGAAAGTAGGTATGCCAAATTTGTTACCGAAAAAGACTGGGAATAACAAGCAATATCTTCTGAAGCAGCAGAATACCTAATGATTAATTCATGGGACCCAATTTTGAGATCATCCATCCCAGTAGTCCTTTAATTCTTTGCAATCCAATTCCAGAGAAGATCAAAGAAAGACAACTTACAGGAACCAATTTACGAACCGTGATAACTTTTCTCGAACTTGGGCACTCCAAAGGGCCCGAGATGGAAAATTTATGCCAAGGGGAGGACGAATCAAGAAGTAAACTACAGCTACAAAGTGGTGCAACGAGAGGATTACAAAGGCGAACTCACCGTCGTTGAGTTAGCCGTCAGAGCTCCATTTCTAGCCACAGCTCGAGGACTCCGGAAGGTGACCGGAACCAAACGGCGGGGGGTAAGTGCGGGAGGAGACGAGACGGGGCCGCGACGGGGGAGGCGAGGGAGAGAGGGTTTAGGGAGGAGAGTTAGAACGGCGTCTGATAGGAAAAGGGAATCCATTAAAACCTCTCTCTCTACCTCTAACTCTCTCTCTCTCTCTCTCTCCCCCCCCCCCTTTTTAAAAAGGGCGATGGGATTTTTCTTGTTTGGAGAAGACGAGACGTACCGGCGTTAATAAGGAGATAAAAAGAGAGAGAGGTATATCTCGTCCTCTGGGCTGTGGGACATACGAAAGCTATGAGAAATTCTGGTTTCAGAAAACCGTGTGTGAAATCTCGACAAAGATATTTACGCTATGGACCAGAAATTTTGGTCGATCTACAGATAAATATCCTACCTTTTTTAAGTTAATTTCTACAGTTAAGTAACGGTTAAAACTCAAACTAAAATCACTCGCCCATCTATGGAAAATATTACATGTATCATGTTGTAATCAATCTTATTCGACAAATTCCTTCATCCCAGCATGACCGCGGAAAAGAACAAACTAAACGACGACACAAGAACGGTCTCAATTCGCGATCGTAATGGCCAATGGCCCAACTCGAGCCCTCCACCTCTCCGCCGTTCGGTGCAGGATCACCTCTACGCCGGCGAAGGCGGCCAAGAACTCCGCGGCCTGGGTCCGTTCGAGCACATCGTTCACCGCCACCTCCAATGCCCGGTACCTCAATCCGTTCGCCCTCCTCACCACCGTCTCCATCTTCCCCATCTCCTTCATGACCTCCTCCTTCGATCCCATCCTCACCGCGCACCTCGCCTGGTACTTCCCCACCTCCGATTCGATCACCGCCTCGTGGGCTCTCAGCCTCTTCACCGCCTCAGAGATCGAGCGGTGTGCCCTCGGCGAGAGATTGGTGAGGGCGGAGGAGGAGGGGGAGGCGGCGGCGAGGGAGGGAATGAGGGCGAGGATGGTGGAGGGGCGCCAGTCGCCGAGCCAGGAGAGGGCGGCGTTGAACAGGGGAGGGTTCCAAGGGGGGAACAAGAGGCGGGAGACCTCGCGGGGAGATGAGGAGGGTTTGCCGTGGCGGTGGTGGTGGTAGTGGAGGCGGAGGCGGGCGAGCTCGGCGTCGACGAGGTCGTCGAGGGCGAAGCGGGCGCGGAGGCGGCGCTCGAGGCGGAGGGCACTCGCGCGCTGAGCAGCGCGCCACCGATCGCCGGCGGGGGAATCTGCCGGAGCTAGGAACCAAGACGACCAAGAAAGTTTAGCGTTTAGGGAGCTAGAAAGAGGAAAATGATGGTGGGGAGATGGGTCATTACTGGGTTTGGAGCAGTCGTAGAGCTTGAGGAAGGAGAAGCAGGTGATGGGCTCAACGAGGTGGTGGGGCTTGTTCTTGGGTCGGAGTTGGCGGTTGTCTTCCTCGTCGGATTTTCTGGAATTAAAATAGGATTCAAGAATGCCATTAGTGCCTCCTTAGTGGGGGAAAAGAGAGAGAGAGAGAAGAGTACATGAGGAGCTGGGATTTGGGCGTCTTCTTGATACGCATCTTGGAGTTCACCGCAACCTAGAGAGAGAGAGAGAGAGAGATAGACGTGGGAATTGGAAATTTAAGAGCTCGATAATGGCGAGAGAGGGAGGAGCAGGGAGCGCAAGGGGTGTTTATTTATACATAGTGAGAGAGAAGAGAGGGAGAAGATGAATGGGCTCGGACTGGAATAGAGCCAGCCCAAACATCCATTTAAAGATTTCATCGTCTATCTAAAAATTATTTGTAACCGTTTAATTAAAAACTAATTTTAAATTTTTTAATACATTTAATATGATCTGTGTCGGATTATTAGAAGTCACCTGATACTGGGAGAACTTAATGCCTTCTATGAGTCTATCTGTCCACAATTGAGTATTAATTGGATTACCTACTGTGACATCTACTTACTAAATTTCCCACACTATCATATTACAAGCTCATGGCCTAATATGGAAGAGGAAAATCTAAGTGCACAACTACTACAAAAGTAATAGAATTGGGAGCTTATCAAATATTAATAACACCTGTGGACTTAACTAATATTATTACTAAAAAAACAAGGCCCCTTAATTGTTGTTGATACTAGCTGTCTCACATGCCACATCAGATACAGCTACATAAGTTTAAATGGATTTAGAGCTTTTGACCAGACATAGACCTAATTTAAATTTTATTTATCAAACTAAATTATACCTCAAATTTAATATTAAAAAAGAGTCTATTTCAATATAACCACAAGTAATACATCAGTATTTTTATTAAAGAAAATACCAAAAAATTCAGCATTTTATTAGGAATAAATAATACACATAAAATATTGAACAGTTAAGTATTTTATTATTAAAGACACTAAACCATTTAACATCTTATTAAGATGCTAAACTACTCACTTTCACAGATTATAATTTTATAATTAATAATTTATTTTGAATAAATAATATGTTATTATGAAAATGAAATAAAAGCAAATTTAATTATTATCAAAGCTTAATTGAACCTCAAATGAGAAAGATATGAATAAAAATATAAAGAAAAAAATTGTAATGCCGTAACTCATTATTTATTTTAGTCATAAAATATGTTATCGTAAAGATAAATAAAAAATCTATAAGTTAGAGTTAATAATTCCCCCAAGCCAATTGGCTCAAAATCACAAAAAACACTGTAGCTTCACTTTTATTTATTTATTTTTAATAAAACACTAACTCTTGAGTGTTTTACTTAGGTAAGATGATGAAGTTACCAAGGTTTTATGCATGTGACTATAGTCACACAGACTCATTTTTGAAAGAGGGCTAGTTTGGTCAAAGAACTCATGGATTTAAGATAACTTCCCTAATTTGAGTATTCCACACTTTCAATCCGTTTAGTTCAAACTCAACCCGTTTAAATTGATTAAGTTAAGTTGTGTCAAATCGTTTGTAACTCGGTAATTCTATTTATGACCAAAATAATCTGTTAATGATCAAATGAGCTAATTTATGACTCAAACAATTTGTTTATAATTTGAATAACTCATGTAAATCTAAATAATTGCCACCCCTATAATTGCATCAAATATAAACTGAAAGGAATATTTATCTTCCCATCAACTCTCTCTCTCCCCAACTCCCAACTATATAATAAAATCCCATTTCCTTTTCACTCTAGACTCTTCCCACTAACTCCTTGTCCTCTTCCTCCCTTATTTGCAAAAGTCAGTAAATTGAATAATTTTTTTATTATCTAAATTTTAAGTTATGTACATCGTTTAATAATTATTTTAAATTAAATATTATCAAGATCTGTTCTAAATTGTCATGCTGTCGAGTCATCAACTGAGTTGAGTCGTTAAGCCAGGCTACTAGGTAATTTCTCCATAATATTATTTGAGATTAGAATTGAATTCATAACCTTCTTGATAATGAAAAAAAATTTCTACCGAAAATAATTTTTTATTTACTATTTGAAGTCGGTCATCATTTTTTTTTCACGCTCATTACTGAGCTGAATTCTTACGGAATAAAACTTAGATTCTTATCTAAATTTTGAAGCGTACTATGTGAAAAGATTTGGGAGGGCTAGTTTGGTCATAGAACTCCAAATTGAACCGATAAAAGCAAAAAAGATCAATAAAGCAAAAGCAATCTCTCTCTCTCTCTCTCTCTCTCTCTCTCTCTCTCTCTCTCTCCTCTCCAAACACCGGTCTTTGGAGTAGTAGGTAGTAAGCAAGCAAGCAGCATCAAAGAAGAAAGAAGAAAGCAGCACTAATGATGGCATCCCATCTCCTCTCCGTCCTCCTCTCCAGCTTACTCCTCTTCCCTTCTCCCACATCTTCCTGCTCTTCCCACAGCTGCCAGGTCTCTGTCCTCCTCTCTTCGTTATCACTCTTTCTATCTTTGTGAGCTAGTACTTGATCTGAGCTTTGTAAAGTTTGCACCTTTGTAGCTCTCGGACTCGTGCTCGTCGGCCGACGACTGCGCCGGAGGCCTCTATTGCGGCACTTGTTCGGCTTCCGGCATGACTAAGCCTTCCTGCATCCGTGCCCAGGCTGTGGAACCCACGTCCATTGTAGCCCACTTCTCCTTTCCCCTCTCTCTCTCTCTCTAGATTTTTCTTTCTCTCTCTAATTCTTTTGGTGCAGGTGAAGGGGTTGCCCTTTAACAGATACACCTGGCTGGTGACCCACAACTCCTTCTCCATTGTCAATGAGCCGTCTTCCACCGGTGTGCAGAGAGTCACCTTCTACAACCAGGAAGACACTGTTACTAACCAATTGAGGGTAATTACTCCGCGATCCTTTTGTTTGCACTTGTAACTTGGAGTTTTGGGATTTGGGTTCTTGTTTTCCTGGCTGAATTGTTACTTAATTTGTGTCCTTTTTGTGTTCTTGGTGCAAATTGTAGAATGGTGTGAGGGGATTAATGCTGGATATGTATGACTTTGATGGAGATGTCTGGCTTTGCCACTCATTTCAGGGTCAATGCTATAATTTTACTGCATTTGTAAGTTAAAGTTCAAATCTTTTTGTCTTTTTCTTTTACCTACTTGCCTAATATGTTGTAGAAATGAGCAACAAGAGCAGAGCTCCATTAAAGGGTTTTAGTCCATGTGATGTTAGGAACCAGCAATCAACACTCTGAAGGAGGTGGAGTCATTTCTGTCGGAGAATCCGACGGAGATCGTGACCATATTCATTGAAGATTATGTCCGTGCTCCCATGGGTTTGAGCAAGCTTTTTACTAATGCAGACTTGGTGAAGTTTTGGTATCCAACCTCAGAAATGCCGACTAATGGCAAGGATTGGCCAAGTGTGACGGATATGGTGGCAAAGAACCATCGATTGCTGGTTTTTACTTCGGATTCTTCAAAAGAAGCTACTGAAGGAATTGCTTACCAATGGAGGTACTTGTTGGAGAATGAGTGTAAGTCCTTAAAATCTTGCTAAATAAGTTGGCCAAATTTCGAAACCTACTTTTTACTTAAGTAACCTACAAAAGCACAATCTTTAGATATTACATAATTGACCAAGAATTACCCCAATAATGGGGTGGAATAGAAGTGTCTCATACTGTGAGAAGGGGTCTTTTTGCTATATCTACATTCATGGGTTTGCAAAATAAGTTCTGAAACAACACACTTGAGAGTGTATGATTGCTTCAACAAATTTAAGTAAAATGATGGTAGGACTTTGAAAGGCAAGATAAAATTTAGATTAATCTGTTCAGATTGTTTGGAGAAATAATCTCTTTGTGAAAAAGACGTGATTAGACAAAATACTTAAATATTTGGTAGCGTTGACAATATGCTTGGTTTTTGGGTGTTATGGCTTGTACTAAGAACCTTTAAAAGTTAACTATATTCTTCTGTCAGATATGATCCCATTTATGCTGATCTCGAATAATACTTTTTGGCAGTTCGTAAGAAATCACCTTCATGTTCATAAAAGAAGCATAAGTATACTAAATAAGCAACCAAATTTTCATCTAACAAGAGTCCAGTGATATGTTCTTTCTTGAACGGTGATGTTATTTGCATGTTAGTATCTATACATTTGGTACTATCCGTCTCAGATAACAGATTTGTTCATAACAAATCAAAATGTATTTATATCGTCGTACATCAGATAAAGAATGGAGAATCAAATGGAGGAAATTGTTTTATCTTTCATTAGAACCAAAAAAAACTGCTTCTGAAGACTATCATCTGAGTTCTCTGATTGATGGCATGAACTTCAGCAAAATGAGTTGAAATTGGGCAGTGCCACCTCTCATAAGCTCAAGAGAAACAATTTCGTGTGATGCCTTCTTCAACCCAATTGTGTTACTTCAAGCTTGATAGAGAATTAATTTATGTTTGATGTTGAACTTCTGATCTCTTTGCTTGGTCAGGATGGAAAGAACAGAAAACAGAATCATGTCCAGGAAGGAACCATGAGTTGTTGGAGACACTTTGTGCTTTGGGGAGATCCTATAACTCGGTTGGTCCTCTTGGTACATTCAATCTTGTGAAATAGGAGTTGGGAGTTCGAAATGCTTTAGAAAAGATGAAACTTAGATGTAGATCCTGATAGATTAGTTAATTCTGAATCTACTGATACGCAAAAGAACAGGGGATAAACAAAGTTGCACAAGAAATCAAATTTATGAGTCATATTACAAAATTCTTGGAAAAGAACAAACACTAGTTAAGATGTGAAACAATTGTATCTTGAAATCAATTTGGTTTCATGCCAAGTAGATTGATCTTAAAATTTATATACTTACTAAGGCATGATATTAATTGATTCAGGAAAAACTTAATCATTGGATTGTTAGGGATTTAATCTAGTAAGTTCTAGATAAGGAAAGAGGCATCAAATAAAGATATTAATGCTACAGATCTTAGGTGTTTGTCTGTACTACAACTCATGGATTGTAAATGGAAAGAGAATGGCACATCTTTGCATTGGAAGGATAAGACAATCTCAGATTCTTGATGTAACAGGATGGTCCTTTTAAAGATTGTCATCTAGAGAGTCTTGAGATCCAAACTGTTGGTGTCGTACCAAAGAGCAATATCTGGGAAGAAGGTAGAAAAAGGTGGGATAGGGCTTGAATCATGTGATGGAATCCTCTAATTCTTGGTCAATAATTTCTAACCACTTCTCACCATTTATTGCATCTTGAGTGTTCTCCTTGGAGGTACATGCTAATTTATGATGCTGACTTTCAGCATCTTTATATTTTATATTCTAACAAGAAGCAGTTTTTTCTTCTTTCCTTTTTTTTATCTAATTCAGTACTGATTGTCTTGGTACCATCTGGTTGTGAATTACTAAAGGTCTTCTTGCTGGTGAACAAGGCATCACCATTTGCTGAATATCACTAAATCATTTGAAAATGAAATGAAGATTATGCAGGTAAAACATAGCATATGGGAAAATGACCAACTCCCAGACTTATTAGGATTTAACATCAAAATAGTTAATCTGAGCTACTTGAGCTAGTATTCTATGCCCATCAGTCGTACTTGACTGAACATACTGCGGACTAAGAATTTGAAGTGAACTACAGGACAAGAGTAAATTGCCACTTTCCATTGGAAAATCATGGTTCTACTATTTCTGTGAAATAGAATGCCAGTTTGCCTATCAACTAATCATGGAATGAGTAATATGAGCATCTAGAAATTTGTAGGTTAACCAGCATAATCTTACTTATTACCAACTGTGGGTACCATGCTTCTCGCCCCACATTTTCTCTCAAATTCTTTCGCAATTTCTCTTTCTAAGGTTCCTCCACTCATTTTAATTTCAAAGTGGAATTTTTGTGGCTTTTATTCTAACAATGCAATGTTGGCAGCTGGAGATCCAGGGATTGTACCAGGATCTTGTCCAAATAGGAAGGAGTCACAAGCTCTAAGATCAAGATATGCATCTTTATTTCTTCAAAACTACTTCCCCACAATCCCCGTTGAAAATGAAGCTTGCAAAGAGCATTCCAATGGACTTGCTGAAATGGTCGAGGCTTGCTTTAAAGCAGCTGGAAACAGAATGCCCAACTTTCTGGCAGTAAACTTTTACATGGTAACTCTACTTTGCACCTCTGAGAAGATGATGCTTGTTAAAGCAAATTAAAGTTTCTGATTATAGGAGATACTTTGCAGAGAAGCAATGGTGGAGGTGTTTTTGATATCCAAGACAGAATAAATGGGCTAGCCCTATGTGGCTGTAACAGCATTACTGCCTGCCAGGTCCATCTGAACTCATTTACCCTACATTAAAAAAAAACATGTTCTGCAATTTGTTTGTCAGTAATTCATCTTTCTGTATCTCTGATATTTCTTTGTGTTTAATAAAATAGATGGAACACAAACAGTTTTTTCTGCATATTGAAGCCTAGTTGCAGAAAACCTCCTTCTCTGATACACTTAATAACCAACTAAATTTTTAGGTATATTTTAGAAAACTACCTCTTATTCATTCTTAAAGAATATTTTTCGCAATAATACCATTCAGGTGCTCCTTTTGCAATTTCAGGGGAGAGAAGAAAGGGGGATTAGAGTTAAAATTACTGAATATTTCTCAAAAACTAAGTGTTGGCCAAAAATGGAGATGCTGATTTGCATAAATGAAAAATATCAGAAGTTTTCTGCAACTGATAAAATGTTGATACTCTGGTAGTGACATGCAAAAGAAAAGGAAAATGATAAAAAGATTTTGTTCTTTTTATAGTCATGGAAGACTATCTGAAGCTCCCATTTATGATATCTTGCAGGGTGGAGCACCAATGGGAGTCTGCAAGAGCACTGGAGCATCGACTCAAACTCCGGCAATCACCGGAAACACTTACTCAGGGTACATACAATTTAAAGGATCTGCTTCGAAATTACACTTTTCTGGTTTCTTGGTTTTCATCCTGATTGATATTTTGATAATTGTGGCACGCCTGTCATAGTGGATGATCATCAATTGTAACCGCTATATCATTTATATATTCATGAGGTTGTGTTGACAGATTGTTCTTCATTAAGGTATATCCTACATTAATCAGCAGAGGAGCAAAAATTGTAAATTGAAACTAAATTTGCCGGCGATGTCAAATGTACCAAAATGGACTGTAAGAGGTGGATTCTAAAGGTTCACAGTCAATGAAGATTTTTCAAAACTAAGGGCCTGGTCACCCTCCTGAATTTAAACTTCAATTCAACCTTCAGCGAAGGAGAGGTGGATTCCAAAGGTTGACATACAACACTTCCATTACTAGCCAGCAAAAATATAGTTTATAAAAGAATCGTGATGTGTGTTCTCAAATAGTATATCTAATTGTCAGAATATTTTAAAAATCACTGTTCTTCGAAAGCTTTTATAACAGTAGTCGGTGAGTTAACATAGTTTAGAATATAAAAAAAACACCATTTTCAAATCATGGTTAGTATTAGGACAGGAAATTAGGCTAAATTATAGTGGCAAAAATTGAGAATATATGAGTAGGATTTTTACTGAAATTCTACTGCTTATACAAACTGCTAAGTTTTATCAGCATGCATAACTTTTTTCGGATAACTTCTGGATTCAATCAACCTTTTTCAATTTTACTGCTGGTGATAAATTTTCTACCAGAAATTTGGGAATTGCATGATTATGTAATTGGATCGCAAATTTTCATGCTTGCAATATTTTGGCTTTCTTCCCTGAGCTTGGTTTACAAATTAAAAGTTCACCACGTTTCAGTAATAAAAGGTTCTCCATGATCATGAAATTTTTTTTTTATCTCCTGAGACCTTTTAAAGATGAGACTCATATAGCATCCCGAGAATCTTTGATAGAATAAACCCTCATTCGCCAGCCGCCGCCTCCTTTGCCTATGTCCTCAGGTAGAACTATGCATATGCTTACTTATAGTTATGTTTATTATAACCAATTATGATGCTTGTGTTAATGAGTCGTCACTCAATCTTCTTCCTCTTCTTTATTTTAAACTCATTTGTATAGGGTTGGTCTGTTAATGAATTTTACTGCATACATATTTTCCCTAAAAAAATGAAATAAAAGATAGAGTTTGACCCTAGTCTCATCTGAGCCGAATGAACTGAAGCGACTATTGTAATACAACTTCTTCTATAATTCTGAACCGAATGAACTGGGTCATTATTTGGCATATATATTATGTAAATCCAATGATCGATGATATATTACAATATTACAAAACAAATAACAAGGTTTTGAGATTGCATCAAATGATGATTATGAAATCCAAGAGCACAGAAGCAGCAATAAAAAAGTTAATAAAAGTATGAGACAGTGGATGTGTCTAGCACTTGATCCAAATAACTCCTACCAAAACAGTGATTCAAGCGAATTCTCCCCTCACATCTTGAGTCAAATCACCATTGTTCTTGGTTCTGGGGAGCTGCTCATGCCCCCACCCCAAACCCATCATATAAGATCACCTTTGTTCAGGCGCCGCCGCTTTCTCGAAGATCACCTTGGAAATCCCAAAGTATGTGAGTTTCTAGGAACTTTAAAAGTCTTTGGTCCTACAGACAACGAGCCTTCTTCAGACAAGTGAATCAAATAAGAGTACGAGAGATAGCAAGGCCAGCTAGATTCTTTTTAAGGACTCGAACAGCACATAACTCAGTACGTACAAGAATCATCTTAGCGACGTTACTGTGATTGAGGCAAACCGATCAAGGCAGCTTACATAGAGGGCTCCGTATCTTTATGACTTTATTAGGGTTTGGAGCAGTGGAGCCATGGATTAAAAAGAAAATAGTGCCCAATTACTCATTTGTCAAGGGTAGGCCGTCTTTCTTCCGCCTCTAGTAGAGGTAGAGGTGATCACTGTGCTAACAGTGTTCAAATATAATAATTTTTTATGAAAATATTTTAGTTAATCTTTGATAAGAATATACTTATATTATTAATATCTAATTTACTAAATATTCATGTATCTATTACCACCTCGGGCTTGTGTCCGGGCTCATATTGGCTTCGCCTAATTAAAATGAATAAGTTCAGGGTGTTATCTCTATCAAACAAATCTTTGGACGCCTGCTTAGACAAATGTTGTATTTTATAGACATGGTCATGATCACGACAGTAGTAGGTGTTAAAGTGGAACGTTCATATTTTTTTATTAAATTTAACTTAGCATTATGATTATTTTAATTATTTAGCAGTATTATTTTAAACACCTGGATATTTTGTCTAACAAACACATATTGAATTTATGAAAGTAGAACTGATTGTCTGCTTCAGATTTGGAATGCGATTTATTTCGATAAATAACGTTTTGGTGAGCTTGGTCAAAAACTCCGCTCCTTTTTCGAACCCGGCCGAGCGAAACATCTCCGACGAAGAGAGAGAGAGAGAGAGAGAGAGAGAGAGAGAGAGAGAGAGAGAGAGAGAGAGAGAGAGACATAAACGTCGATGCATTCGTTCGGGTACCGCGCGAACGCGGTGGTGACGTTCGCGGCGACGATCCTAGCCGCGATCTGCGCCATCGCATCTCTCTCCGACAACTTCAACGTGCCCTCCCCTACCGCCGACATCAAAGTAATCTTAGCAACGTGCTATTTATACCCCTCTATCCTTCTATTGTCTGACACCTAATCGTTTTCTAATTTTCGCAATCGACCTTTGGAAACTGGAATCGTCTCAAAGGATGCTCGTTTGAGTGGATTCTAGCGCCAATATTTCTCTTTTTGTATCTTACGAGGAAATTTTAGTGCATCTCGATGTCAAATGCGGGATTTGTTCTTAGTGTGTATGGTGTTGGTGGATCTGAGATAATTGTTTTATGTTATCTCATTATTTTAGCATGATATTTCTTTCGGATATCTTTTTGCGACACAAAATTTGGCTGTAAGAAGAATAAAATGCTCTAATTTTTCAGGCTTAAACTGCAGTATATTTATGAACAACAATAAAGCTGAACAATTTGGACAATAGATGTTCAGTGAGAACCATCTGAGCAAATGACCAATTTATTTTTCTTGCTAGATAAAATTAAAATTTAGGTTTTGTGAGGCCAGATATGATTTTCAGAACAGATGACGTTAGGAACTCTCAGAAGACCCAGTGTTTTTTTTATTTTTAATTTTCTTTGGGAATTATTTGGAAATAATAGTTTCCCATGGTTGACAGATATATTTTGGCAGAATTAAGGTCAAAAACTTAAGTTGTTGTAATTATTTATGGTTCTACGGTTCTACCAACCATGTTGTTTGTAGTTTATGTAATTAGTTTGTGTCACTGTAAGTATGTCTATAGTTTATGTCCTTGATATCTTTGAGGAATTAAGTCAGCTATGTTAGGCCCTTGAATAGTTCATGGTTCACTCCGATCCCATGCCTTCTATGAAACATGGATACAAATATGGGATACATACAATATGATATGGATATGCTGACACATCAAACTTGAAAAATAATGATATGATAACACGTGGAATACGTAACTCATACATACACACACAATAAGTGAATTTGTGCACTTGCATTTTCTTAATTGAAGAATTATATATTAAAATACATTTTACCCTTCTGTACTTTAAATTTTTTTAACCAATCTTTGTACTCACGATTAAAGTGAGACCGTTAGTTTTTTTGTTCAAATTAACAGAGTGCGTTCAAAAAATTTCAAAAATTGAATGGAGGAATGATCCCTCCATTTAAAATTTTTTACGGACAAAACGCCCTTCTCCTTATATATAAGTATTTCTTTCTCTTCAAAAGATACCCACATATTTTCTTTATCCTTTGGTTTCAAGCTTTAGTTGTAATTGCAAAAGGAAATTATCGTTGGAGGAAACTTTCTTAATTATGTTTATGAATTACAACTCTAAGTTAAACCACTTTTAGATGGTTTTTCTGGCATAATGATAAACTCTGGGTTCTCCTGAATTGATGTGATACATATTCTTCCTTATCATTTCAATAGGACAAAACTTAAACCTTGACTCAATGTTACTTATCATTTAATATGATATTCTGCTTGTGTATTCAAATAATTTATTCAACTGCAGGTCTTGAAGATAAATTGGTTCCACAAGCAAGCACATGGGAATGATGAGGTGATTTTCTGCGCCAGTTGTGTCATCTATCTTAAGAATCATTATATCTATCCATTGTTTTAGTTGGGTTGCATGATTCATTAACATTTCATACTTCTCTTTCCACGAACCTCCGAAGGTTGTTATCATTACTATTTTGCATTACTATGCTGTCATAACTCCTAGCAAGTTTAGGTAGCAATCATTATGAGATTGCATATCCATAGTGTTTGTTGGTTGAATATTAAGTTATTAACTAGTTAGTATTTCAAATCAGGTCCTTTCTGTAGTTGGTCTTGATGTACTTGGAATAATGACAGATATCTGAGAATATCTTGCTTTTGTGTAGATAAGGTGTCCTAGTGACCTTTTAATCATTTGCTTATGCATTTCGACATGTTATCTTTCTGTTAATGCATATATAGAATGTCAGACTGTGACGTGGTAATGAACTTCAGTAATGAGGGTTTTATTACCTAGTGTGTGGTGGTTATGGCATGCCTTAAGCATGTTGGTACTGCTGGCTCATTTCATATAATTCACCTATCAGGTAATGGGAAAAATACTGTTTAATGTTTCATCTTGCCCCCATCCTGCATTGCCTGGAGACTTGTGCACTAGAACATTCTTCTAGTTAGAAGCTGATGTTATGATTTTTCATGATTTAAAGAATAATTGGATGCATGCTTGTTCACATGATACCAATTTATGATTATTTCCTACTCTATTGGGATAATCTCATAGTTGTCTAGCTGCATGAGCTGAAATGACTGTTCTTATTTGTAACTGTACCTTTTTATAGGAAAATCAAGCAGAAAGCTTATCTTTATTATGCCAACAGTTTATGCTTAATTGCTTATGCATCTAGTAGTTATCTTCCAGAATTTCTTCTATACATGGATAGATTTTAGACTAGGAGGATAAGATAATGTCTGATGCAGGGATAGATGGAGCTGGAGTACTCTTCACTTTAGGCACGATAAATGTTGGAGGGTCCTGTTTAAAATTATAAAAAATATCTTGTGCTGGTTAAACGATTGATTTCTTTCTCATATACAATGGCAGAATTTCCTTTTAGTCGTAAATAGTATTTTTGTGATCCTTATTTCATTTTTCTGGAAGTTCTAATTTCCAGGGTTAAAGCTCTGAACTTAGTTATGCACCTTATTAATTTCTTTTCCTTCGTGTTATTTATCCTGTAACAATTTAAGTGTTTACTTTACATTGTGTTTATACCAAGAGCATAATTACAATGGGACAAATTAATCTGCTCATATTCTGATGGGATATTGTTATCTACCCAACTTTGGTGTATTTGTGAAAGATTCAAAAATAGTATGACTGAGATATCTGACTTACTCTAATGCTTCAAGTGTTGCACTTTTTTTTTTCTTTTAGGTCAGCTTGACTTTCAACATCTCGGCAGACCTTTCTTCTTTGTTCACTTGGAATACTAAGCAGGTGCAAAATTATAGATCATATTTGTTCCTCGTGTATATTTTCTACAATATGTGGAGACTGAAGACAATGAGTGGTGGTTGGATTATTTTTTCTTTTACTACTAGCCAGCATTTATATATTGTGTTACAATCTACCCTTGATATTTCTAGCTATGCCATGCACTGATATATAATATATTGTTCCAATTTGAAATGCAATTTGCTGATAAAAGATAACAAAGCTTATTGTAATTTGGCAACTTCTTATACATTTGTCTCAAACCTTAAAAGTGGGATTTTTTTTCCATGAGAATTCCATTTCTCTGTAGATCATCTATAATTATATAGTATGTCAATTGTGATGAACAAGATATTTCTGGAAAAGCGATAAATACTAATCTGACATTAGTGTGGATGCATGGAGGAATGAAAATGGGGATAGACTTATCAATGAATTAATCTGATCTAAACCGCCGTAAAGGATTAGATGCTTGACAAGAAAGAAGAGTTAAAGAATTGACGAGTTAAGTAATTGAGAAGAATTTGATGCCTATTGCATAAAGGCAATTTTTTTTATTCTTCTTTCTAATTTAAATCTGCTCTGACATGGATTTTTCATAAGCATCCTTTGAACTATTTCATCCTTATTTATCCAAATTTCTGGAAGTTGCTTGGTGATTGTGTTTGAGGTGTTTAAATGCTAAGTTGCTAACATTCTAAGTAGATCACAGATGCTTTATTATTATTTTTTTCTATTGATCTATCTTTACTCAAATGTACTTCTACAATACTTCTCTTTTGCACCATCTACAATGTAACTTGCTCGTTTGGTGTTTCTCTTTTCTGATGTTGCACAATACTTTTTGCACTGTTTTCGATTTCTAGTTCCCTATGGTCACCATATCTTGAAGCTACAATGCAACTAATGTTGATTTGCTTACATTGGCACAATGTCCTAGATATGTATTCTTGCAGATTTTGAGTCATTACCTGAGATTTTTTGAAATTAGACTTTCTTAACTTGGACGTATGATTCTTACGATTTGCTTTCTTTGGTTGAAAATGACTACAGTTTTTGCAACTATTGTCTCAAGCTGTTGTCATATATGATTACAGGTATTTGTTTTTTTGGCGGCTGAATATGAGACCACTCAGAATGTGCTAAATCAGGTATTTCATTATATTTATCATTATAACCACTACTAGTACTGTAGGAAACCTTAGTTCCTCTTCGACGTAATTTCACTTGATAAATTCTGGAGAGCACACTATCTCTTGCTTTCATATTCTAGAAGAAGAGCAGTTGCTCAACAAGCCCTGTGACCTTGGATAGGGATAGGTTAGAGACTTAGAGTGTCATTAGTCGGGACTGTCGTTCTGTGCTCTTATCACACTTATCTTGTTCCTTTTAATAGAAATGTTGGATTTAGGTCAAAACTGTTGAAAACCACTAAAACTATTGATACTAAATTTTAGGATCTAAATCAAAGTTGGAATTGCTCTTCTGAATCTTAAGTCTTAACACCTATTAGTAATTCATTTCCTAATGGTGATTTGTCTAAACCAGTTAATGTGCAGCCTCCATCTAGCTTATTTGTTTCTGCGTCTCATGTCGGTTGTCTTCATCGAGCTATATATAGACTTAAGCAAGTACCTCGTGCTTAGCTTGAGTGATTATTCTAACATTTTCGATCACTTTTGGGCTTGGGTCAGTTTTGATAGGATCGAGTGGACACTTGACTTGAATGGGTGAAGATTTTCTTTATTTATTTGACAAGGTAGGCTTGGTAGAATTTCGAACTCATAATCTCCTACTCTGATACCATTATGTAATGGAACAATATTAGAGTTTATTCATTAGGAATGATGCTCAGATGTGCTTCTGTAGAGATCTAATAGCAATCAATCATTAACATAATTGTTAGAATATGAAAAGATAAAAGTTATTGCTTTTCTTAATATGAAAAGATAAAAACCATTGTTTTCTAATAGCTTAATTTTTTAGAGTTGGTGAGTTAACATTGGAGACTATTTAGCACGGATACTTTGTTTATCCTTCCATACCCAATATGGCCCAGTACATATTGAATAGGGATAGAGTATCCAAATTAGAACAAATTAATTTTAGTTTTCCAGGACGACAAGATTTAGCTTTGATACGGTGGGATACAGCTCCAATATGGCGGGATACGGATTTTTGATCATCCAATCCTTTTTTTTTGCTAACAGATGATATAAAACATATACATTATATGTATATACGATCATCCACTCCTTCATGATACTTTTAGCTTTGTTTATTTGATAATGAATTAAATATATAATTTGAAAGCTGTTTAAATATCCAAATTAGTTGTAGATGAATACTTGAATTAGATTTCAATGTCTTACTAATGTTTTGAATTTCATATGAATTTATTTTACAATGTTATATTTTAAAGTTTTAGGCATGTGATACTAAATTTGTAGCTTTTTTATGTTATTATTTTTTCGCCATATATTATATTGATTGATAATAGATTAAAAATATATTATTTATTTATTGACATATCCATGCCGTATCCCTATATCTCATATCCACATCTGTGCTTTATATCATGGAGATGATAGCAGGGTTCCTCGGTTTAAATCCCAACCAGACTTACCTGGTTAATTCTTCTCAAACCATTAAAAATGTCTTGAGCATGAGGGGAAGTTTGAGAGTATAAACCACTGTTGGCTATTAGCTTGAGCTTTTAGAGTTGTCGATGAATCAACACTAATAATAATGTCACCTACATGAAGTAGGAGAATGATCTACCCCTCTAGTGATGACTAAAGTCTAAGCCCTGTAAGTTGTATATGATGACCGCACAAACATGGTGGTCATTGGCACTCTAAATAATTAAGATGCATCCATGAAACGAGCAAGCACTGTTTTATGTGGAAAGTAATATTCTTGCACAAGAGAAGGAGATATGCATCTTTTAGTTTGACCATGTCATCTGAAGGTGTGCTGGCAAGACCTGAAGAAGGTTTTCTTTTTTACTTCTGAGAAATGGGGTTGATTATGATTATAATGTACTTTTAGTTCAGTTGTTTATACTTGTTAAATTTCTGCTGCATCTAAATGCAGTCGTAATCATGTAATACTTGTTAAATTTCTGCCGCATCTAAATGCAGTCATAATCATGTAACAGTGTTAATTGTTTGCTACTGTTAGAGCCTTGTATTAGGCACCTGAGCCCTTAGAGAGTAAAGAGTGTATGGAAACTTAATTTCTTCCTGAAGACATCTGATCCATGGCTGTGGATTCTTATTCTATGTGCCCTTGAAAGTGTCTAATTTGAAATGGCAATATAAGTTAAATTTCTGATCTTCATTCTTCAGTTTCTACTTTTGCCATTGCATGTCTTGTATCCTTTTTTATGCTTTTGTTTCGTTATGACAGGTTTCTTTATGGGATGGTATTATACCATCAAAAGAGAATGCTAACATTCAGATTCTCACCACCAATAAATATCGCTTCATTGACCAGGCAAGCAAATAGTTTCTTCCCGTGATCACCTATTTAGTCTGAATTATCATACATAAATTCTTGTACTGCAAGAACCTTTTCCTGGACATTAAGCACTTTATGAGTTACAAAATTGATTATTTTTGTGGAAAGCAAGTAAAAATGGCTGTACCTTTAATCATGTGGATCCTGATCCAATCAAGCAAATTATAGTTCAGGAGGATTTGAACACAGTTGTGGTAATTATAATATCTGGGATCAAGAGAATGAATTGATCCTGCAGTAGGATGCCAAATAAATTCTTCGACCTGTTTCTGAAATAAATGATTACTTATCTAGCTTTTGACATCAGTCTGGAACATATCCATAGGTATTTATACTGATGGAATGTGATGGGTTTTAAGAACTTGGACACACAAGCAGAGCAATTACATGCTTGCTTACCATCCGAATAAAGAATTACTCAGCTTATTAGTCAGGTTAAAGTTTTTCTCTAGTAAGATGGTTTTCTCAATTGAATCGCATATATTTGTACTTCATGATTCACTGAATTCCTTTATCCATACTCCCCTGTTTTAGAGTTTGACTTGTTTACCTTCTTGTATGCATTTGCTTGTGCCTTAGTTGTCTGGATGCACTACTTTGAACTTAATTTTTCCTCCTTTTGATCACAGGGAAGCAATCTAAGAGGCAAGGACTTCAATTTGACGCTGCACTGGCACATCATGCCCAAGAATGGCAAAATGTTTTCTGATAAAATTGTAATGACTGGGTATCGTCTTCCAGAGGAGTACAGATAATATTGTCTTCTGTCTCCATGCAATGTGTAATTCTCAACCAATAACTGGAGCTCAAGCATGTTCTTTAGAATTACACAATACTTGAATCCGTGCAAACTGAGACCAAGATTTTGAATTAAAACTTTCTACTGTACACTATATAAGAACTATTTTGAGCAGCGCTGAGTGGCTCTCACTACTCACTAGCTTTGAGCTATGGGTGGCAATTAGATCTGGTTAGACGGACTTTTGTTGAGGTTTTGACCAATCTGTTATTTAAGGCATGTCCCTATTTCCTCTGTCCTATACCTAGTTTCTGACAAACGAATTATGTTAGCTACCATGTTATATTTTCCATGCTCTATGCTGGCTACCATGTCACACTTCCTACATAAATGTACCACTTTGTAATCACACAAAAAAAAGAAAGAAAAAAAGAAAGAAAAAGCACTAAAAGTTTAGGACAATCATATACATACTGAGCAATGTACCAAGGAGGATCATTTGGTTTGCATAAGATGTCCACAAGCTGTTTAGAGTCAAGCCCAAGGATAATCTTTTGAAACTCTGTATTATCTTAGAATCGAAACTGTTAAAATTGTTTTATATGCACCTTTTAAATATAAATTAGGCATATTTATAATTCTACTTGTGCTTTATTGTTTGTTGTAAAATATAATAATTACTTTGAATAAATTTATACAAGAATTTATATTTAATCACTAATTATGAATAAATATGTTAATTGTACGATAAATTTTACTTAAAAAATATGTATAATTTTATTACAATATGAAATAAGATTTTATATATAATTTATCACATAAAAGAGGAATGGATACTACTATATCTGGGGGCATTTTCGTCCTTTTAAGGCCTTCACCCGCACTTTTTTTCTAAGGGCGCCCGGCTGACTGCACTACCGTCCCGTTTTGGCGGGCTGTCACTTCTCTTCTCTCCTTTCCCTTTCCTTCCCTTCGTCTCCCGTCTCTCCGTCCTCGGTTCTCCCCGCTTCCCTTCTCAAAACCCTAGATGGGCGACTCTAGGGTTTTGCCCGAACCCTGCGGGATCACGGCGAGGTCGGGTGCGGGGATCATATCAAAGATCCGTCTCGAGAACTTCATGTGCCACAGCAGCCTCCAGATCGAGTTCGGCGATTGGGTCAACTTCATCACCGGCCAGAATGGAAGTAAGAAATCTTTCTTTCTCTAAATTCTTTTCGTTTGCTGTTTTTTTTTTCTCTCTCTCTTTGATATCTTCTTACCGGGCCTGTTTGATGCTACTTGTAGGCGGGAAGAGCGCGATACTTACGGCGCTTTGTGTTGCGTTCGGCTGCCGGGCTAAAGGGACACAAAGGGCGGCCACTTTGAAGGATTTCATAAAGACCGGTTGCAGGTGATTTTAATCCTGATGCCTGGGTTTCTCCTATGTCCTGTTTTTTTTGGGAGTATCAAATATCAATTGTAGGTTGTAGGATAGAAAATAAGGTAGAATTCAATAGTTGTGGAAAAGAGATTTTATTCCTCTGTTTATAATCATGAAAATACTCAACTAGTGTTCCTTTTCTCTTTTACTATCTTAGAGGTCGGATTACCGGTTTAATTTTGCTTTAGTAATTCCATATGGTGGTAGCAATGCATGTCGGGGATGAAGAATGAGAAGTAATCCTTGAAGGAGGGGACCCTAACACGGACTTCCCTTTATGACCAAATAGACCCTACGTGAGGAGAACAGTATGTTTGAGGTGGCATTGCATCTGCTTCTCAGTTGGGCAGAGTAGACCATGTAACTTTTTGGAAATAAAATATATGCCATGGGTCTTGTACCTTTTTTTATTACTGAGAAAATCCAGAATGCAAGGATTCTTGTGATACATTGGTAAAAAGATTATAATTCCTTATAGTGATTATAAGTATAACCATTAGATTTTTAAATCTCTACTAGAGTTATCTTGTAGTAGATATATACTTGGTCACATGCCGCGGCACTTGCCGGCTGTGCCGTAAGAGAATGAAAGAAAGAGATACTCACCTTTGCCATTTTAGTCGCCGTTGCCATCGTAGTCGCCGTTGCCATCGCTCGCCGATCGCCGTCCGTTTCGTGCCCTAGCCCCCGAGATAGGGGAAGGGGGGGGGGGGGGGTTTAAAAACTTAAGTTGATCCGAACCCGCAACTCAAGTTTTTAATCCTCTCTCTCTCAGGGGCAAGGGCACGAAACGGACGGCGATCGGCGACGAGATCGATGATGAACGGCGATGCATTAGGAGGGGTGCCATGCGGCACCCTCGTGCCACGTGCCGGTACATCGCCGATACGTCCGTGCCGGTCGGCACGGCCATCCTTGGTCAAGATATAACCACCACCACACATCATGCCAGTCGGCACGGCCATCCGTGCTTGGTCAAGATATAACCACCACCACACATCATTCTTAGTTTGTTGAAGAGGATTTGCTATAAGATTGCATTGCTTGGTTTGCCTTTCCCTTGCTTTCAAGAGGTCGTGGGCTAAAGTTGCAAAAAACCTTTTTAGAATTGAGTGTAAGGGTGCTTTCATCTTCCCTCCACTGACTTTGTCTAGAGGGGACCTCATGCACTAAGAGACCCTATTTTTTAAATTTATTATGTTTATGAAGAGGAGAGTGAATGTAAATGTCTAAAAGGCCTACTAAAGTCCGTAGTATATCTTTTACTACTTCCTATAAAGTCTTTGTTGTTTTCCTCTTATTTGACACCTTTCACATGATTTGAGCTATTCGTTATTGGATGTACTAAGTATCTTTGCTAGATGTGTCCAACTATCTTCCAATGAACTTTTGTGATAGTGATACCTTCTTTCCTCTATATATGTTTTCTGTCTCTTGGTTTTCTTAGTTTGACATTTTTGCAAGCCATCCAATACTATATTTCTGCCCTGCTCTCCTTATCATTTAGTTTGTTGTTAAGATAAATATTTGTTCTGATTGAGCTAATAGGATCACTCAGATTGATTTCATGTTTCTCTAACTAAAGTCTTTCAAAGTCTGATGTGGCTTATCATGAATTTAACTTGTAGTTTTGCAGCCATTTTTGTGCACGTCAAGAATCAAGGAGAAGACGCTTTTAAGCATGAAGTTTACGGTGATTCAATTATCATTGAACGCAGGATTACAGAGTCGGCTAGCTCCATTTTCTTAAAGGACTATCAAGGTTACTTGAGTTGCTTCTTTGATTTCTACCCTGGTGTGTATCATGCATCTATTTTGCGGTGATTTTAGTGGATGGTTAGCTTTCAAAGCGGCAAGTTTTTTGCATTCGTATTTTATTTCTATTCCTCTTTCCTATGTACGTATCTTTGAATTAAAAATAAAATCTGTTTATTTGCAGTTACCTATGATATTATTTTTCCTTCTATCAAATTTTATCTACTACTAATGACTTAAAGTTCTCATCCAAACTTTTTAGTTTCTATTATTTTTCTGGTTTGGAACAGGAAGAAAGGTTGCTCATCGCAAGGATGACCTGCGAGAGCTAATTGAGCATTTTAACGTGAGTGGATACTTATCGCTTTTATTAGGCATGATATGGTTAACGAGATCTTCTTTCCATAAATTTTGATTTTGGAAGATAGTTGCTGTATGTTTTATAACTTGCCTTGGCATAGTCTAATTATATGCTTGCACACAGAATGCTCATTAGAAGGACCATAATATTTGACTATTTGCTTCCTCAATTTTGTATATACTCTCCTGCTGTTGTACTATACCATGATGTGTGCTTGATTTGTATAGTGTCCTACTAGATTCACATCTTGCATGTAAGGTTTTTATCAGCGATTAATATCTTTTCTGATGTGCATACAAAATCATAAATTGTGTTTGAGAATTTTGTATTTTCAACTACTTGTTACTCTTGGAAAGTAAAATGAACTTCTGGCCAATTAATTAACCCTTCACATGTCACCATAAAGAGTAGGAATGCACATCCGAACTGAATCAAGTCTTAAAACCTAACTGGGAGTTATTTTTCTTCCTAGCTTGTGTATCATGTTTATTGTTGGTCCGCTATAGGATGTAGACAAGATGCAAACCCATTGCTCAATTCCACAGGTAATGGGTCTTGAGAACCCCAGCTTTCTAAGATTCAGATATAGCATGCAATGATCTTTTTTGGGGGCTTTCACTAGGAGTGTAAATAGAGGGGTTATGTGAAATGATCAAAAGTAAATTTAGCTTTTGGGTAAAAAGTTAATGATTTTGACAATCACTTCTGATGCTTTAGATAAGTTGGTCAAAGGAACTGTTGATGATGCCTCTTACACTAGGTATGATATGCTACCTGATATAGCCCCTAAATTCAAATGACATTTTGTGCTACCGTGCATGATCATTCTTGAAATGTGTTAATATTGTGTCAAACAATAGCAAGCCATGCTCTCTATAACATAAGGTTAAAAAATCCCCCGACTTCTTACCGAAATCTGATTGAAACCAATTATGGTTGTGTCGGTCAACATGTCACGACACTTGATACGAAGTGCGCTAGTGGCAAACCCTTATACCGAGCCATGTCAATTGCGTGCTGACCCATGTCAATGGGCTCCTAGCACACGCCCTTATCGAGCCGTGCCCCAACCCGTGTCAATATGGAGCTTATTATGTTTTTTTTTGTTTTTTCCTACTTTCAATTTCCTTAAATCACCGTCAAATCAACTTTAGCGTTATTCTTGTGTCAGTAAATAAAGTCATCATTATCAATATGATTGAAGATTATCGATAATATTTAATGCAATATTCTCTCTTGTGAATTAGCCTAGAGCTGGTAGGTCTAGTCGAGTCAAGGTTGTTGTGAACCAACCCAGGGCTGGTTGGTTTAGTCAGGGTTGGTCTGGTCGAATTGAGTCTAGTTTAAGGTTGTTTAGAGAGAAAGTAACCTAAAATGTACTATAAAGGTGTGGTGAACACCCTAAGGGAATCAATGAGAATTTTCTTTATTTTTTCTTCCACTCTCTCTCTGTCTCTATCAGTCAACTTCCCTACCAGTTGACGACTCCTAGACCGAGGCCCCCCTCAGCTGATAGCTTCACCCCTCCTTGGCTAAAACCCACTCTTCTTCCTTACCCTTTAGTTCTCTTTTTCCCTTCAACCCACAATAGTTGCTACCCCACTCAACTCCCATCATTGCTGACCTTCAGCCATAATTATACCACCGTCATGCTACTACCGTGGCAGCCTCTCCCACTGCAGCCACTCTTCCTCATTTCACCAAAACCAATACAACCCCATTGACACTCCCACCGCTCATCACCTTTACTTCCCAATTAAGCACCTCGCCTTCCTTTTCTCTTTTCGGTCACAACAGTGGTATCAGAGCTCAACCCTTTCTCGGACTATGACGACCACAAGGTCGGTGGCGAATAGGAGAGTAGCGGCAGATGCACCAGTCGAGGGGGAGCTCCCAACCAGCGGTGTTGTTTCGGTAGAAATCGAGTCGTTCTCGAGCGCACTAAGCATGCCGCCAGTGAGAGGAGCTTCATAGCAAGAGCCTTTTATCCTCCTCCAAAAATTACTAGAGCTATAAGAAAGATCCCAAGAAGAGACGAGAAGATTGAAGGCTAATATGAAATCTTTGGTCATCAGCAGACAACTGCCGAACCAGCGCCTGTCGTCGAAACCCCGACAACGGCTTGGGTGGATTTTCCCTCAACGAGCCCCCTCCTTCCTCACCCACCTAACCTAAGAATTCAATTTCCACCCATAACGGCATGAAGGAGGAGGAATCGAACATGGGAGAGCAGACTGCCGGGTTTGCAGCCACACCTATTCAACCCAGACAGCTTTTTGCTGAAATCGACCTCAGCTTGGGCAGTAGTCGGACATTGTGAGCCATGCAGCTCACAGGTATGAGACCACCTTGGTCTCCGCTAGGCGAGAAGATGGTGGGTCGACCCATGGCCTCCCTCGCAAGTGAGGGCACACGCCTAAGACGCAAGTGGTCACCGGCTTACCGCCACCTTCCATCTTCAATTGGGTTGCTACTATAGGGCCGAGGGGTTCTCCAGTGTCTCCACTAGATCCTATGGTCCATCCTGAAGCTGCCTATGGACTGGGTAAGAAGGGAATGGATCACAGGGCAAGTTGGAACCAAGAACGTGATGTTGCTGCAGTGGTCCCTTGGTTGAACCAAGAGGGCTTGGGGATGCGTCGAAATGGGGATGATTGGAGACCACGTGATCTGGGGGTATAGATCCTTCCCCCACCTATGATTAGACTGAGGATGGCATATGACCCCAACCGCGATAATGGCATCCACAGACGCACTACACGGCTCGACTTTCCAAAGTTTGAAGGAGGTAATCTATTAGATTAGATTTTTTGAGTTGAGCAGTTTTTTGAGTACCAGATCATATCAGAAGACGTCAAAGTGTTATTGGCGAGCTTCCATTTAGAGGGGGCTGCACTACATTGCTACTAGTCGATGAGCGCTCACTAGTTGTTTGGGACATGGATCGAGTTCATCAAGGGGCTCTCGAGACGGTTTGGGACCTTTGGCTTTAAAGTCTACCACACTATGCTCTCTAAATTGGTTTAACATACATTTGTAGCCGCGTATTAAGAGGAGTTTGAGTGCGTGAGTAGCCAGTGCCGACCCTTTTGGTTGCAGCAACTGTTGATTAGCATATTCACCTTCGGGTTACGCGAGAAGGTCAAGGTCGACATCCTTTCCTTACGATCTCGGATCTTTAGCGAGGCCTTCGAGGACGCCATGCGGATAGAGCAGAAGCACACGACCTTAAGGAGTGCTTTGAGGACTTTATGGATTAACTAGGACGGAAGGATTACCTTGAATACACCGGGGGAGTGCGATGGGCTGTTAGTTGCATCGACCAAGGTTCCAAAAATCGGTATTAGGATTAGGATCGACCGTTTGGAAAAACGATACGTATCAGCCGTCTGTATTGGATCGGACTATTTTAATTAAATAAAATTCTAAATATTGTTTAAAAATGTTGAGAAATTTCTAAAAATTTAGAAACAATTATAAGAAAATAATAAATAATAAATACTCACATATAAAGCCTAAAAAGTAAAAATTTCTCTTCCTCCCTCTCTTCTTTCCTATTCCTCTAACTGTTAGTCTGAGGTATCCATTATCTTTCTCGCTCTCTTTCTTTTTATCTTTCCCTCTCTCCCTCTCTCTCTCTGTAGTTGCTGGCTGCTGCTGTCAGCAGTAGGCAACTAGTAGCATCAGCAGCCGATTGGCTGGTTTCGGCTCGGATCGGGATCGGCGGCTATAGCCGATCTAGATCCGTTTCTGCCGATCCCACTCGGGATCGATCGAAACTGGGAACTATGTCATCGAGGACTACTACCCTCTTTGGCATGAGGACAACACCGAGACTAGCTACGTGTCCCAGAGGAGGGGCACGACCCGTGGTCTGAATTCTCATGCCTGTATAGGTGAAGGAGTGCTGGGCTAAGGGGTTGTACTTTTGATGTGATGAGTGGTTCACCCTGAGCCACCATTGCATCAGAGCCACTAGGAGTGTGATGCTGATCGACGATCATGATGATATAGGCGATGAGGTGATGGAGGATGGCGTGGCCGTCGAGGATATGGTAGGGATCGTGGACGAGAGCCTTGAAGAGGATATCCGTGCCGAGATCTCCATGCATGCTTACTCGGGGACAAACGCTCCGAAGACCCTATAGATGGATAGGGTGGTCAAGAGCACTACATACACATACTCATCTACACTAGGAGTATGCATAATTTCTTGGACGAGCGACTCGTACGGAGGATTGGATTAGAGGTTGAGCCTACCATTGACTTTGAGGTGACCATCGGGGACGACATGAAGCTCCGAGCGGAGAGTGTATGCCGTGAGATCTCCTTGAGGGTGCAGGGCCACAATTTCATGGTGGATTTATACCCCTTGTCACTCATAGGGTAGACGTGGCTTTGGGCACCTAGTGGTTCCAGAGTCTTGTCTTGGCCTGGTTATATTTGACTTCTAACATATGTGACTCACCTTTCAGAGGGACGGGCGAGTAGTGAGATTAGATGGGATCCCATATCAGCTGCACACTTGTACCCCTTGTCACTCATGGGGTAGACGTGGTTTTGGGCACCTGGTTCCAGAGTCTTGGCCTGGTTATATTTGACTTCTAACATATGTGACCTTTTGGAGGGACGGGTGAGTGGTGAGATTAGATGGGGTTCGAAATCAGCTGCATCCCACGCTTCAGCCGCTAATTGGTGTGTTGGGCATCAGAGAGCTTTTTTTTTTTTTTTTGTAGCTAGCTTTGATTGTACCTCAGCCCACTCCTAGCTCAGGTAAACTTACTGATCTAATCCAATTGTTGACTAACTTTGCTGGATTGTTTTGAGGACCCGATGGGGCTACCTCTTGCTAGGTGGGTTGATCATAGGATTGAGATTATGCGAGGGGCTGAGCCGGCCAACGTTCGGCCTTATCAATACCCACATGTCCAGAAGTAGATTTTGAGGATAGTCACCGAAATGTTGGAGCAGGGAATCATTCAGCCGAGCTAGAGTGCGTATTTTTCGCCGATCCTACTAGTAAGAAAGAAAAACGGGAGTTGGCATTTTTGCGTGGACTACCGTACGATAAATGCTATCACCGTTAAGGATCGATACTCTATACTGGTTATTGAGCTGCTGGACGAGCTGATAGGGGCGTTCTACTTTAGCATGCTTGACCTCAGTGTAGGGTACCATCAAATCCAAGTCTGGGCAAATGATGTGCATAAGATAGCATTTCAGACTTATGATGAACACTGCGAGTTCAGAGTCATGCCATTTGGGTTGACGAACGTGCCAACGACATTCCAGGGTCTAATGAATGACATATGCCAACCACTCTGGCGGTACGTGTTGGTATTCTTTGATGTCATTCTTGTATACAACAGGATTTGGTCGGACCACATGGAGCACTTACGAGCTGTGTTGAACTTGTTAGTCGAGCATTCGATGAAGATGAAGAGCAAGTGCCTATGGGGCAGCGCTTAGTGAAGTACTTCGACTACATCATTTTAGTCGAGGGTATGGCAGCTGATCTAGGTAAGGTTTCTTGCATGGTCGGCTGGCCACTACTAAGGATAGTCTAGGAGCTATGTGGCTTCCTTGGCTTGACGAGTTACTATTGTCGGTTCGTGGTAGGATATGACAAGATAGCAGTCCCACTCACATCTTTATTGAGGAAGGATGTCTTCAAGTGGACTGACGAGGCGACCTGGGCTTTCGAGAAGCAGAAGGATGCCATGACCACTCCCCTTGTGCTACCATACCCTCGACTGAGTGTGACACCTCTGGGGCGGGAATTGATGCCATAGTTATGTAGAAATGAAGGCCTATAGCTTATCTTAGCAAGGCTTTGTTTGGGAGGTCATAGCAGTTGCCCACTTACGAGCACGAGATGTTTGCCATTTTGCATGTAGTGACCAAATAGTGGCTCTATTTGATTGGAGGGCATACATACTTCGGTATAGCAGAGATAGGTAACCAAACTATTAGGGTATGATTATGAGTTGCTATACAATAAGGCGGAGAATAGGGCAGCGGCTGTACTATCCTGGCAGCTCGCAGCAACAGAGTTGGCGGCCATGTCGACGCTAAGTTTTCTATTACTCGAGGACTTCCAGAGAGCAAGTACAACTGACCTGAAGATATTGAGATTGATGCAACAATTGCTGGACAACCTAGGGAGCCACCCTGAGCTTGAGAGCCGGGATGGATTACTATTGGACAAAGGGCGTATCCAGGTGCTCGTGGATGACGGGTTGCGCACTCGACTCATGGGCCACTTCTATTCCACTCCAGAGGCTGGACATGATGGCACGCTGAGGACCTACAAGCGTCTTTTGCAAGCTATATGTGGGCCGGGATGAAGAATGCGGTGATAGTACACGTGATGGCATGCGAGGTGTGCCAGCGGGCAAAGGTCGACTCAGGTTAGCAGGACTATTATAGCTCTTACCGATTGCAGAGCAAGATTGCGATGACATCTCTATAGATTTCATGGAGGGGCTACCAGTAGTTCAGGGGTACTGTCATATTTATTGTGGTAGACACGCTGGGCAAGTATGCCTATTTTTTAGCCCTAGCGCACCCATTTTTAGCAAAGACCTTAGCGGAGGTGTTTGTACGCGACATTGGCGAGCTCATGGCATGCCACGTTCTATAATCTTAGACAGATATTAGGTTTTCATTGGTGACTTTTGTACGGAGTACTTTACGCTGCAGGGGACTTGGTTAGATCTCAGCTCAGCCTATCACCTGCAGAAAGATGTCTAAATCGAGGTGGAGAACTGGGGTATCGAGCAGTATCTTTGTTGCTTTCTGGGAGAGTGCCTAAAAGATGACTCGATTATCTGTTTTGGGCAGAATGATCTTACAACACTGTCTTTCACACTAATATTTAGATGACAGGCCACCATCGACTTTGCGGACCTATGACCCCGTAGCATCTGTAGCATGGACAAAGACGAATCTAGAGCTGACTGATAGAGATGCTACTCTGAGGAGGCTGAGGACCCATACGGCGGAGGTGCAGAACTGCATGAAGCAGGTCTTCGATTGCAAGCATCATGAGCAAGAGTTCGTGATCGATGATCTGGTGTTCGTGCGTGTTCAGCCATATCGAGAGGTGACTCTGAGACCAATGCACAACCAAAAACTAGCTTATCGGTATTTTAGGCCATTTTGAGTGCTTGGGCGACTAGATCTGATGGCATACAGATTGACGTTACCAGAGGGATCCCGCATTTGTTTGGCGTTCCATGTTTTAATCTTAGAGGCTTGAGTCCGGGCGAACCAGATCGTGGACATACCCAACCTTGTGGAGGAGACACTACTCGTGGAGCTGGTGAGGATTCTAATCAGGAGGTGGCGACGTGGAGACGGGTGACTAGACTCTGATGACGCTACGTGGGAGCTTGAGTTTGAGATAGTCGAGCCCTTTCTCGACTTCACACTTTGAAGACAAGGTGGTAGAAGCGTGGTGGATTGTTGTGAACTAGCCCAGAGCTGGTTGGTTTGGTCGAGTAAGGGTTGTAAACCAGCCCATAGCTGGTTGATCTGGTCGAGTCAAGGTTGTTGTGAACTAGCCCAGAGTTGGTTGTCTAGTCAGGGTTGGTCTAGTCGAGTTGGTCTGGTCAGGGTTGGTCTAGTCGAGTTGAATCTAGTCTAGGGTTGTTTGGAGAGCAAGTAACCTAAAATGGAATAGCCATTATAAAGGTGTGGTGAGCACTCCAAGAGAATCAATGAGAATTACTTTAATTTCCCTTCCACTCTCTCTCTATTTCTTTCTCTCTCAACTTCTCTACCAACTTATGGTGCCTAGATTGAGGCTCCTCTCAGTTGATAGCTTCACCTCTCCTTAGCTAAAACCCACTCTTCTTCCTCACCCTCTAGTTCTCTCTTTCCCTTCAACCAGCAACAGTTGCAACCCCACTCAATTCCCACCGTCGCCGACCTTAAGCTACGGTTACCATTGCCATGCTACTACCATAGCAGCATCCCCGTTGCAGCCACACTCTTCTTCCTCACCTCATCAAAACCACTACAACCCCATCGGCACTCCCACCACTCATGACCTTCACTCCCAAATCGAGCACCTCGCCTTTCTTTCCCCTCCACGATCACGACATTTTTGTGCTATTCTTATGCTGACAAATGAGGTTTGATCCTTCTCGTCATTCTACATTCAATTAGATATTAGTTTTAATTATTAAATTACTATTAATTAATATTATGTGTTCAATTATATTATGGAATATTCAATCATATTACAGAGTATTCAATAATTTTAATGAATGTATTTAATCATATTACGTGTTGAATAATATTTATATTTGACTATTGTTATATCTTTAATAAAAAATGTCATTACAAGAATAATCTAAAGATGAAAGACTATAATATAGGTTTTAATACATATATTCAAACCAAAAATAAAAGAGTGACATACCGAAGATTCAAAAACATTTTTAAATATCCTAAATTTTTTTACTAAAAAATATGTTAAAGGCACACCAATAGCACGCATGAGCGTGTCAGTTGGCACGCCCCGTGCCTAAGGTGGCACGGTCATCGTTGACCTTTAGTTTCTTTATTAATGTACTTGTATACCTCCATTCGTGACATAATCTTTGACAAATTGTTTATCATTCCTTTATTTATGTTAATCCAATGTTTTGGTTATTTTGCAGATTGATGTTGAAAATCCATGTGTCATTATGAGCCAGGACAAAAGTAGAGAGTTTTTGCATTCTGGGAACGATAAAGACAAATTTAAGGTGAATAATGTAGTTAAGGTTTGCAACTGCATCTTTGGCAATTGTCTTACTGACACATTTAGCTTCACTTAGCTACATTAGTGCCAGGCCTGACAACTTTTTCTTGGTTTAATGTGTCGATTTTTTGTAGCCTATAGGTAATTTACACTTCAAGGCAGTTGTATCTTTGTAACTTTATAAGTTTCTTTGGTGTTTTATTATATAAAAGTGACTTGTGCTTCATGGTCATTTTATTGATTTCTTACTTTTCGTGCAGTTCTTTTTCAAGGCTACTCTTCTTCAACAAGTGAGTGAGTTACTGGACAATATTAGAGTTCAGCTGGTTACTGCAGATACAATTGTTCAAGAATTGGAATCATCCATAAGGCCAATACTTAGACAACTTGATGAGTTGCGTGAAAAAATTAAAAACATGGAACATGTAGAGGAAATAGCTCAGGAACTGCAGAATTTGAGAAAAAAATTGGCCTGGTCATGGGTTTATGATGTCGACAAACAAATTGAGGAACACAATGCAAAGCTTGAGAAGCTAAAGGAGCGTGTTCCTGCTTGCCAAGAAAGGATTGATCGAAATTCAGTAAGTATATATAGTTTGACATTAAAAGTTCTCTTGATTCTCTTCAAAAGTATCAAATTTTGGATGCCTTATTATTTGCTTAAACCATGACACACTGATCACCACTGATGTTTATGTAGTGCATAACCTTTTTTTTATTTTCTTGAATCTCAAATTAGCACATGAAAGTTCTAATGTTTTTTGGATCATCTAATTGGATATTGATATTCTGATTTTTCATGATTATGGAACAAATCCCTCATTAAAGTCCATTCAAAGCCATTTACAGAATATGGACAGATATATTCACTTCATGTCCTCATCACTCCTTGTAGTGATCAGATGAGCTTATGATTCCTTTCTAGAAAGGCCGAGTTTCTCTATTGGGAAGACGTTCTCTGTACTCCTTTCCTGTAGCAATATTTTGAAAGGCGGTCGTGGGTGGCAGACGGTCACCCCACCGCCTAGTGCCAAGACGGAAGACGGGCAGGCATCAAGGCGAGTGACAAGCAATCTAGCATTTTCTATATGAAAAAAGTTTTAAAAAATTATATATATGATATATTTTTATTTTTTTAGACTAATATAGTATATATAAAATTTATCATGATGCACTACACCAAAATATCAAATAACATAATCAAAGACCATAACAAATTCACAAGAATTACAACCAAATATCTAGAACAAATAATATGATCAAAGATCCAGCCATAAACGTTGTTTGAGAGAAATTAGTAGCCATATCTGATTGTTTGTACTCTGTACATAAAATTGAGACCGTTGGGCAATTTACAAACTAATTAACAAGTAATTGCTTAATTTACAAACTAACTAGCATATCAGATTAACAATGAGAGTATTTAAATTTCAGAGTTCTAGGATCAAGATTCAAGACAATGAAAGAATTACAGATGACATTAATTAATTTCTGTAGCAAACTAATTATCAATTGTTTCCTCTAGCATAACATATTAATGATAATTACTAATTAGAAAACTAATACAATGATTTGTTAGGACGGTGAAAGAATTCAAAGAAATCTACTTTTAAGAATTAAGAGTTCAACTGTTCAAGACAATTAAATAATCAATTTGCTAATTAGCAGCAAAAAGCTAAGGAATCAACATTGTCGGTCGGCTTTCTTCTCTAGCAAACTACTTTGCTCAATAATCATTATTCATTAATCGATTATTAGGATTCTGGACAAACTGTGAGAGAAAACTAAAGAAGTAGGGAAGCAAAGCATGCTTCCCGTGATTACCTATTGTTAAGTGTTATTACTAATTGTTAAGTGTTAATTACTATAGCAGTGAAGAAACTAGAAAGGGAAGAAAGCCAACGGTGAGGGAGAAAGAGATGGAGAAAGGGAAGAAAAGAAAAGAGTTACTCGATGGCCTTTCACTCTCGACGGCCATACGAGGAGGTGGCCACTGAGAGTGTAAAGGGAAGAAATCAAGAAATAGGGGAGGAGAAGAAGAAAAGGGTTTGAGGGGTACTTGAGACCTCGCCTACTGCTGGTTGAGGGTTATCACTTGCCGTCATCGACTTCTTGCTGCCGCTCGGAGACGATCGGGAGAGGGAGACGATCGAGGGCGGTCGATGATCGAGAGAGGGAGAGTTTTTGGGGCTCAGATTGTGAGTGAGGGAGAGAAAATGGTTGGGTTTTGTTTAAAATGGTTAATGGGTTAGCCAATTAGCAGGTAATCAAGATCCGACCTGAAAATTCCAAACCCATCGCTATAGCAGGCTGACCTTCAATAACATTTAGTGGGTCGCTCAGCCCGCCATGTGACTTGGCAGCCCGCCAATTCCACCTAGATAGCCCAATCGCAATGGTTGGCCACTTTTTATAACATTGTCCTGTATAGTATTTTCCATTGAAGAAATGATTGATTTATCATATTATTGAATTGAAGCTTATAAAAGAATGTGCAAATAGGAGTTGAGCATATTTGTATTAGTGTTATACCTTTCAACAACCTGTACCAAGATTGAGTAAAGGAGAATGGTTCATTTGGTAGATTGTCATTCAGATCTAGATTTAATGCTCTGTGTAATTTCTAATATGCACATTGCATCTCCAGTTCCTGTATGCTGCAAAGATTAAGTAATATTTAGCTTAAGCATCTAGTTGTGACCTATGAAGCATGGAAACCTCCTACTGGGAGAGGTGTTTGTGTTGGACACGTGTCAGACACGAACACGCAGTGAACACATATTGGACACGTGTCCGGAGTATCCGTAATTAAAAAATAATAATAATAAAAAGGGGCGCGTGCGAGATATGGGCAGAATTTTGGCTAATCTTTAACAGGTCGGGTTGGGTCGATTTTTGTTAACCCAAATCTAAAACCCAAATTCAAAACTAAAAACTATCCAAAGCCTCCCACCCTCCCCCACCAACCCGAAACGAAAACGTAAATCTCTCTTAGTCAAAGATGATAGTGCGCGACGGCGAGCGACTGTGCGACATCGAGCAGCTGTTGCGACGACGAGCAACGGACGGCTGCGGTGAATGGCGAGGTTCTCTCTCTATTTCTGTCCGCGCAAGTAGCTTCTCTGCTCTGCTATCTCTCTCCATCCCGCAAGCAGCTCCTCTCTATCTCTTTCTCTCCCCCCAGCAAGCAACTTATTTGCTCTCTCTCTCCCTCCTCCCTACAAGCAGCTCCTCTCTCTCTCTCTGCCTTTCTGCTCTCATTTAAAACCTTTCGTATTTTCATTTTTTCTTTTTTCTTTTGATATTCATATGGCATTAGGGCTTAAATTTAAATATCTGTTGTTTATATTAATTCTAGTTAGTGTGATAAACTGATTATATTAAATTTAAATATTTATTGTTAAATTATATTAAAGCCTCTCTGCTCTGTTAAATATGTGTATTTAACACTATTAGATTGCAAACTTTTACTTTAAATGTATCAATAATATATATATATATATATATTTGTTTATTTATTTATTTTGCCGTGTCTTGTGCCGTGTTCGTGTGCTATATTTTTAAAACTTGCCGTGTTGCCATGTCTGTATCATTCGTGTCCCGTGTCTGTGCTTCATTAGTTGTGACAGTGTACATTCAAGAGATTTTGCACTGTTATGGATGAGTTCTAGTCAAGATGCTACACTGCTAGTCCGAGAGATACTTTAGTTAGCAACCTCGAATAGTGAAACGCTTTCAATGAAAAGTATGGAGTATGACAATTTGTCGTCTGGCACGATAGTTTGCGTGCCATCGACACTCAGCACTTAATTCCTTAAACTTGCTTATGCTAAGAAAGAAGAATAGATAGATGTAATAGGTATAATTTTAGTTAGGAATTTAAAAGAGACTATTGTATAGAATGATAAATGGTAGATAATGTAAAGCTTGTGCTAGGAGGAGATAACCTTTTGTACTTTTGCACCATGCCTGGTGAAATTTTATTGAGATGTCATATGGAAATGAAATGTGTGATATTATTGTTACGAATCTTGAAAGGGAATACTAGTAGGTGAATTCACAATTGCTTGAATTGGTGTATGGAATTGCAGTATTGTGATATGCGCAGTTTCAGCTTTATAATCTCAAGTTAAGCTGTTGTTAACTGTCCTGCTCATGTTAGTAGTAAGTCTCTATTATTATCAATAAATAAGATTTATTATTGATATCTGGAACTTACTGTATGTTTAATTGTTAATTTGCCATTAGGTTATTTCTTTCACAATCATGATTCTCTGCCAGCAAACAATTTCTTCTTTTTGTAAATGACATGCATGTTTTCCTTGTACTAATATGGTCCTGTTGTTTTACCCATATGTCTGCATCAATGCATGATGACATGCCTGCAAAATTTCAGTCGACTCTTAGGATACGACACTTAGAAATGTTGGCACTTGATAAGTGTACAGTTTTATTAGTCATGTATCAGAGCATTTAACTGAAATGTTTTTTTTGTTATATTTGTGAAGATTATTATTATTCTTGTAAGTATGCGGTAGTCGGTTCACTTGTGATGCTGCAGGGGAAAGAATGTTGTAGTTATGAAATTGGAACGTTTATGTTCCAAGTAGACCATAGTCGTTGAATTCTGTTGTACTGTTACATAAATGCTATATATATATAAATTGTAGGTGAAGGTAGAGGAATTGAAGGGGCAACTCCTTGATAAGAAAGCCCATGTGACATCATTGGTGCAGAAGACATCAGAAGTTAGGAAAATGAAGGAGGATTTGCAACATAAACTTTCACTGGTATGGAAGAACTTTGAGATGATGTATCTTTATTATTACATGGGAAGCATACATTACCATCCTTTTCTACATTAAGTACACTGTTTAGGTCATTCTTTTTCTTTGAAATGTTATTAACAGCATGTAGAATATTCCTTTTTCCTCTTTGAACTTTTTGTAATCAAATGTTGTTTAGGAAGATATGGTTGTGATCTCTAGCATGTGATGACATATCTTTCTCTGTTGGCAAATTTGATTGTTCTCTTGTTTGAAGGAACTTTTGGTCTTTCCATGTAGTGTTTGATGTAGTTCTATCTCATATGATAGAATCAGGATTTGGAACAGCTTCTATCAGTTGAGATGCAAATGACATCCATTGAGAATACAAGAAAGGAGATTGTTAGTTTGGTATTATTCGCAAGATTGTCTGAAATTAAAGACTGGGATGACAATGGGTAGGGAAGTAGCTCCTAGACAAGACTTAGAAGATCATAAATTCTCTTAAATCTTTCATTGCTGATAGCCTTATGCCCTATTTGTCATGGTGTCATTGTACAGTCTCTTAATGTGCCATCAGCTTGCTGAAATGTAGCATGCTATTGTTCTTAATTTTGTCTTTGCTGCTACTTTTATTAGGCTACAAAAGAGAGGCTTGAGCTTGAAGAGGAGCGCTCTCGGGGAGCGAACTTGATAAAGAAGATGACTGGTCGCTTGAAATCTCTTGAAAAGCAAATTCTTGATATTCAGGAACAGCATATGCGGGCTACACAGGTACATGTAACTTGTCATATTTGTTGGTTACCCTTTTTCTTCTTTGTGATTGATAATTAATCAAAATAATATGCAAATTATGCATATGATGCTTTAGAGTCATTAATCCCTTTGTGATTGGTAAGATTTACCATGATTAAGCGTCACTTCTTTAGGCATTACCATTAACGTGTTCTTTTTCTTGTGTAGTTTAAATCAAATATATGAGCTTATATTGCATTGTAGACATTGGCAACCTAATCAAGCTTTAGTTTCATGATAGAAATACAGATATTATTTTTTGTAAGTCGGTAACTTCACTCAGGGTCATCCACGAAACTATAGTAATAGCGGTAACTACTTGTATCATCTCATTTAGAAACATCCCCCACTCCATGAATTTCAATGAGTAGCAGCACATGTCTGCAGCGATTGAGCCTGACATATACAAACTGCCATACTAAAGGATCCTCAAAAGTCAAAAGTAAAGGATGAGAACAATATATGCTGATTAAGTTTTGAACATCTGAGTAGAAATCATGCTACCTTGGCTTTCTAAACTTGAACAACTATGAGTGACTTGCAATTGATGAGATGAAGGCATCTTTTTACAATTGCGAGGGCAAGCAAGACAAATCAACTAGTATAAAATAGAATGTCCTAGACTTACAGAACTTGCTGCCTTCTCAATGAAGATCAGTCAAAGTGCCTATTTAGTCTACAATTTTCCACCTGAACTTCCTTGTAGCTTAGATATTCTAGAGAAGTATAGCTGTGAAGGAATGACCTACTTCACTCTTTCAGCGTATTCATCTAACTATTAGTTATGCTAATCCACAGAAAATATATCAGGTAAAGGAGGTTTAAGTGTACATCTACAGAAATTGTGAATATGAACTTTTCAAATTTTTTGATCCAGTTATGCTCTGTTTGTCTCAATCAGACTGCATTTTAGTCTAATAAGCTCAAATTGGGGTCTTATTAAAGAAAACAATATTCACTGTTTTATTTTGATGAAGATAGTTTGATTCAGATAAAGAGGACCTAAAGAAAGGGAGTTTAGTGCATAATATTCCTGCCTATGTAGGTTCTAGGTGGGAGGATTTACGTAGCCTTACCTTCATTTCTTGAGAGATTGCTTCTAAGATTTGAATCGACGACCACATGGATGCAAGGGAAACCAGTGATGTCAATGCCCTCTATCTAGATAAAGAGATGCTTATTTTTCTTTAGTGACCCCTACTACACTTTATTTTCTTACAAGGGAATAATTTTTCACATTAGTTAAGTGTCAAAGCAAGTTCTTAGACATTGTTTAGATCAATGTATTGAAAGGCGGCCGCGGGTGGCGGGCAGTCACCCCAACGCCTAGTGCTAAAGCAGACGCCAAGGTGGTTTAGTATTTTTAATCTAGAAAAAATAAAAAATAATTATATAATATATATATATATATATATATTAATATAGAATATATAAATTTTTTAATAGTGTAATTTACAATCATAACAACAACAATATATATATATATATATATATAATATGATTCGGGCTAGACCGAGCCACCTCATGGATTGATATGACTTGTGATTCAATTTCTTGTTTTGATTTCTTATTTTCTTGATAAATAAGAATGTCTAGTTTGGGGCGTTTTAACACTAGGAAGGACCGTTTGACCGCCTACATCGTGTTCGCATATACAGAAATTGATTTGAGCATTCGAACATAAAGAATGGTCGTTCAAATGCTTGCTTTGCGTTCGCACATATAAAGACTTTGTTTTGGCCGTTTGAACGCCCTCAGCGAGAATGATTGTATTAGGGTTATTTTTCTTATTTTTTTGTTGTTAGGCTAGCCTATAAATATGTGGAAAGCAATCGTATTATGGCTTTATCAAAGAAATTATTATTTGAATTTATCTTCTCTTCTCTAATATGAAACTTCTCCCTTCTCGCTTAATTTTTAGCCACGCATTATCTTGCTGCCAGTTACCTTGAGCCTTTCTCGTCCGTCGAAACCCTCCCTTCTCCTTGGGACACTGACACCTTCTCCCTTCTCTTTATTCACCCTACAACACCTCATGCAAAATCTACTTATAATCCATGTCCACTTCATCTCCACCTTCACCATCATCACTTGTCACTAACACATTCACCAGCTCTTTGCCGATTTTGCCCTAGCTACAATCTGGATTTGCGAAGAGTGCAAATATCAAAATTGTAGATAAAAAAGTTATGGAGCAAATCCAACAGGTTTCGTAATTTTCTAGTTACGAGAGAATATTCTCTTTTGACTGCGCGGACTACATTTTTGCACTCAAGCTTGAATTGGTAGTCGAGATTAGGTTATAACATATATATATTACGTATTTTATTAGTGCATTTAAATTAATAGAAGTGGCTCAATGGGTGCATGCCAACTTGTGAGGGAGAGTTTTTTGGGTGAGCATGTGACCTATTTTTGGGTGAGCACGTGGCCTTTTTAATCTTCTCCCTTCTTAACGTTCTCCCCTTTTTTTTGAGGCAGTCCTTCTCGACTTCTAAGAGATCCCATTTTGAGAGAGAGAGAGAGATAGAGAAGATGATCACCACCTTAGTTTCCGCTTGCCATTGCTGTTGCCACTATCGCTTGTTGCCTTTGCTCAAGAAAGGAAGGAGAGGAAGCTGAGAGATTGGGTATTTGGGTTAGCGCTAGCAGCTGTTGTCTTTTAAAAAAAAAAATCGTCACTAACTATCCATTGGATAGTCTGATCCACCCGACTCGCTATAATAACTAAGCAGGCTGCGCGGGCCGCCAAAAAGTAAAGGCAGGCTGCCAAATGACAAGGCAGCCTGCAAAAAAACAAATGGCGGCTTGCTTGCCATTAGCAGGCTGCCTTTGAAAACACTGGCTTGGATTGAAGCATAGAATGCATTCAGCATGCTTCAAGAATAATTTTCTGCCCTCAAATTGCACGTGCGGTTGTCCTTCTCCTGAAAACACACACATTTACTGTATGGTATCTTCCTAATGATCAATGGATCTATTGCAGGACAAATGCTCTGAAGATTGTTATGCTTGCTCAAGTGAAGGGAATAAATTTTCCTATACAATTCTATGCTGATAAAATATGTGACATCTTGATTATTGTGCTATCTTTCTTTATTTGTATTTTGTCCTTGCATTCTTGTAAAATTAATATGGATGTGATTTCTGTCTCTAATTTCCTGCTCTCTTTTAACTTCTTATTTCATGCTTTTCATGTACTGAAGGCTGAAGAATCGGCTGTTGAAGAATGTATGGAGAAACAACAAGATGAGATTGATGCAGCTCGTTCGAGTGTTACTAGGTAATCACATTTTCTCAATTGTTTTGGGTTGATGTACTCTGGATGTACTATAGAGTGTAGACTATTCTTTCTTGGTGTTTTGAAGTTAATTTTCTTTTAATTTCATTCAGGTTGCAGCAGGAAGAGAGTACCTTGTCAGAGAGGTTATCAACATTAATAAATTCTAAGAATGATATGAGTAAAGAGGTGTGTTTACTTGTACGGATGGTTAAATCGTTTTTGACCTTTTTCTTCTATTATTTGCCCAGCTTACTCTAATTAAATAGGAAGGAATTGTATTACTTCTATTCATACTAATCTTCTATTGCTTGTACCGGAAATAAGTATTCAACATGTATCCACAAAATTTTAAATGAGTGTCATATCCAATGTTATCTGATACGGACAAAAGTAGTGAATGAAAGTATAAGTTCTTCCTGGGAACCTTACAAATAACCACCTGTGGATCGGCCTTTGGTATCGATTCTAGATTCAGTTTTAGGCTTGCAGTCATTCTTTCAGGGCAAAATAACAAATATATTTTTTCACTGTTCCTTACCTGACCCCCCCTCATAACCCCATTGAGGCAAGGGGTTTGGAGAAAACATTGCCAACTCCCTTAGAATAAATGGGGCTCATTGTAATGGGTTCCCAAAAGTGTGTTCGGCCAAGGATTTAAGTGGCATTTAGCACACTCTGTACTGACCTAGTAAATAGGCATGACCTGGCATCACATAAGCAGTATCAAAGAATTCCACTTTTCTTGTCTTGGCCAGTATAGTGTCGGCATGGTACATGGGCCTGCATGAACTGTACCACCCGGCACTTGACTCCATGTGTTTGGCCACAATATCATCTTAATACACAGATAAAAACCCCCATTATTGGGGAATCTGACAGGGCCCTATATATTTAATACAAAATGTTTTCAGTTCTGTGAGTGAATTGACTCTGGTATCCTTCATCTTCTTAATTAATTTATATAATCAATCTTGTACATTTTGCTTGTTGTGGACTATACAAGTTAACTGAAACCTTTTGCAGATAGAGGAAACCGAAAGAAGACATCGTGATTTATGTTCCCAAATTCGTGAACTTCAGCAACGTCAAACAAATAAGGTTGAGTTTCTCCTTATAAGGGTTTCTTTCCTTTTGTTAAACTTTTGTGATAAGTTGAAACATTTATATTTTGCCACAAATTTACTCTCTAATGATTGATTGAACCAAATAAGCTCTATTCTGCTTGTCAGGTAACAGCTTTTGGAGGAGAAAGAGTGCTTAATCTCTTACGATCAATTGAAAGACATCACAAAAGATTCAAAAGCCCACCTATTGGTCCAATTGGAGCTCATGTGGTATGTGAGAGTGAGCTCTCTCTCGTTCTTTTCTTATATGTTTATCTTATGAAGCCCTGAGAAGAAAATGTTGATCAGCCTTCTTACTGTAGGTCATTTAATTTCTCTGTGATACAGTAATGCAATTTTTGAATTAAAAGATAAGTGTCCTACGAGAGCTAGGAATACCTTTTAAAATTCTACAAAAGCAAATAGATCAGAGTTCCTCAGTAAGTTATGCCAAGTCAGTGTAGCATCAGCAAATTGAACCCTTCTTCAACTCGAACATTCATTAAGAGTACATAAGCAAAATATCATATCTCTATTCAACTTTCATGTAGTTTCTCTTTTATCATACATCATCAAATCAATTTTTTATTTCTTAATAGTGTTTGATATCCTTATTTGGTCCATGGGTTCCACCTGCTTCAATATCTTCTTTGAGCATGTAAGTCTTTGTACAATCTAATACATAATGTGTCAAACAATGTACTGAAATTGCTTCTATATGAACAAAAACTTGATTGTAAGAATACTACGTTGTACTTTGATTACCCTTTGGCTTTTTTCTTTTCCCAAAATTGCTTGTCAAGGTTACACGTTTCTTTTCTGCCCGTACTTAGATTCATTCATGTGTTATGTGTTTGTCCACAAACCTATGTTTAAAAGCCAAGTAGCTTTATTTAGAAGAAGCACCTCCGATTTTAGGATAATATACTTGACTGAACCACTTGTTTACTTTTTTTAGTTTGAATGGTTATATTTGCATTTGTCCTCTAGTATTACGTTCATATTGCTAGGCCAATTTCTTATGGACTGATTACTTCAGTGAATGCGGTGCTTATTTTCGACTTTATTATGCTGAATAGTTTGGTCTAGCATGGATAACTTGAGTTAGGCTATGGAAATTGAGCTCTCGATGTCCTTTAATTTTGTGCAAACTAAAGCATGGTTATCATGACTTCAATTTACATATGAGAAATAAATATGTAGATACATATATACATACCAATATAATGTATATGTATATTATTTAGGGAGGGCGAGAGGCCTACCCTACACGTGATTTATTATGAGTTTGGAAGTGATTGGAGCAACCCAAGTATTGATAAGGATCTACAAGTCAATGTAGGACTTAATATGCCTTGCATTTGTGTCAATAAAGGGTCAGCAATGTTTGGCTCGTCCTGTGCTGATTAGGATGGGCTGGCACAGGTATCTTTGGTTATGCTATAATTTGAAGCTTTAAGAAGCATTATGTGTGCCATCTCAAGATGGTGTGCACTAGGCACACCTGATAATTGCAATCCATCCTTCATGTACACAGCAATGGTATGATGAATGGTTGAAAAATGCTTTAGCTGATGTTTTCCTTACCTGTACTCAAAATCAAACAACAGGTGATTGTAGTCTCTATTGTTCTTTGTTGACCATTACTATTTTGTTCAGCTTCATTGATTGAACTGTTTTTAGCAAACTAATATGCATGTTTGTTGATGCAGAAGTTGGTTAGTGGTGATACCTGGGCTGTAGCAGTTGATTACGCTATTGGGAAGATATTAGATGCTTTTATTGTTACAAACCATAAAGATTCACTTGTTTTGCGAGATTGCGCTAAAGAAGCAAACTACCGCAACCTTCAGATCATTATCTATGATTTTTCCAGACCACAGTTAGATTTTCTGACGCATCAGTTTCATGCATGTGGTATCTGTTCCCCTTTTCTTGCAACATACTGTATTTGATCCATGAATTTGCATTTGCAGGCTGAACATTCCATATCACTTGCTTCCTTCTACAAATCATCCTACTACTCTTTCAGTTTTACATTCAGACAATCCCACTGTTTTAAATGTATTGGTTGATATGGTTAGTATACCTCTCAGACTATGGATTTTGGAATGTTAATTAGTGGTTTGCAACTATATTTCCTCAAATTATATATTGAATTCTTTTAATTTTTTGCATGCTGTTGTTTTCTTGAAATTAAGTTTGTGATGTTGTGTTTAAGTCTTGATTTTCTCTTTGAACTGCTATTACATGTCAATTGTTCAAATACTCAGGTAAACAAATACTTATTGGTTTGTAATATCTAGAGTTCCCGACGGCTAGGTATCAAGTAATGTTTGTAATGGGCAATTATGTCAATGTAGGTCAATGAGGAGTGAGGATATCACTTAATGCATATGGACTTAATAAAGTATGTGGGTGCTTACACATGGCTGCATAAAAGGTATTGAGTATATAGTATATATTAAAATGTTGAAAATTGGCAATTCTTGTCAAATCGTCCAGCCTGTCATTTTGCCTCTCATTATTTCAAATTCATATGGATATGCAGAATAGCTGTACTAGAACCTTTTATGTTAAAAATTTGTAAAAGTGTTCCAACTTTTAAAACTTCTATATCCATTGGTTGTGCCTCTTGGGATCGTAATAAGCTAATACTTAGTGAAGGATGATATAGTTTGTCACGATCTAAATTTGGAATCATGATCGGCCACATATCTCAATAGACTTGAGGTACACGAAGCCTTAACATTAAATTTTTAAATTTACAATATAAAAGAAACTCAATATAATTTGATACACCAAGCCAATAACTATACTCTTAAGGTAATAAAGACAATGCAATCATGCAACCAATGTCTTGAAAGCAATTATTGCAACAAAAAAAGGGAGACAAATCCTAAGTCGAGGTAATTGAGTCCGGTGCACTATATTCATTCACATGTTGATTAAAATCTGAAGTATTAAAGGAGTTAATAAGCTAACAATTTTAGCTTAGTGGATGATGAACCCACCCAAAAGCCAGTAAAATCTATAATCTATAAGCATGTTTTAAAAACCATAGCTCAACAATTAACGACATTGGTTGGTATGTTTGTAATGTGAATAATAAAGCACAAGTAACAACAATGTGGATAATCAACTGATTATAGGCTCAATTTCATTATATAGAACTTCCCAAACTCAATAATTGTCATATTTTTCATTTTGGAGTTTGTGCCCATGAATCCACTTCAACTAGAAATTATCTTTAGATGATGCTCAAATTTTTTACTCATAGTTAATTTGGTTAGAGTCATCGAAAGGTATTACTGTGTGATAAACACACTTTATTTCTTTTACTAACTATTAAGAAAGATTAGGGTCACCATAAGGAGATTTCTAATCTAGTTTTGGAATGTTCCATAACTCCGTCAAAATCATGTAAACGGATCATAGTTTGATCATGAATTAGTTTATTCCTTGGAGTTCAAGGTAGACTTGAGTCATCACAAGAAGATGCACGAAAAATATCTCTTCTGTGACTGTTCTCAAATGGATCATAGCTGGATTAGAAATTAGTCTATTCTTTGGACTTCAAGATAGACTTGAGTTACCACAGAAACATGCATGAAGAATATCTAGTCTGAGATTGTTCTCAAAGTTCTACCTACTCATAACTAATTTTCTCTAGCTACTTATGATCAATATATTTGCCACTTGCATGAAGAATATTAATTCACGAAGATAACATATCATGAACTATAATATTGCACGAAGTATAACATAGCATGAAGATAATCATAATGCATGAAATATAATACTGGACGGAGATAATACAATAAAATCATATTACAAAATACAAAATGATAAATACATAAGTGAATCTAGTCATGCTCCAACGACCCTCCGACAATGAGATCGACGACGTCAAAAACTCACGGAAGAGAGGAAGGTCTAAGAAGAGGAAGACACTAGGGTTTTTATAAAAGAAAAGGATTTAGGGTTAGCGCAAACTTCTCCTTGGCGAGTTTGTGGGGAATTTCACAAAAGTGCTGAAACTTTTTCCAAAGTATCTAAAATAAAGTTTGCAGTCTAGCCCTATGTAAATATGTGATTTGAATTCAGTTATATAATTGCATTTACTAAATTAGTAGGTGTAGGAATTATTTAAGCACACCATTTTAATCAAATATAGGGTTGACGATGAAATTACATGATAATAAAATACAATATTTGATTTATTTTAATGAAATTGCAAAGTTGTAGTCTCTACTGAAGTACTGATATGAATTATATAATAGTTCAAATACATGCGAAACTTGTAACTAGTTCAAGGCCATTGGAATAATGTGGAAAAAGAAAGTCATAATCATCCTCTTCTTCATGTATATATTTATTGTAAGACCACTTTTATATCTGATGTCTTAGCAGCGAAATCCATGTCAAATATGAGCTAGTGTCAACCTATCCCTTGCTCCATATGAATGTTAACAAGCACCTTTTTGCATAACATAGATCTTTATTTTGTTTCTTTCAATTTAATATTCATTGGACGGAAAATTTTCATTTAATTTTTTCACAATCTTTTATATTGATCTCTATATTATGAGGGTTGTGTTTGTGTTTGTTCTTTCAACCCATTTAACCTGAAATTAACTCGTTAAGTCAACCTAAAATTAACTCATTAATCCATCAAATAGAGGGGATGATGGTTGAGAAAAACAGAGCACGCTTGGTAGAGGAGAGAAATAGGAGCGAGGGAGAGAAGAAGGAAAGAAGGTATATAGAAGTTTGATAGCTTAGGAAAAGTAATTTTATATCATATTTTTAAGACTCCACCTTGTGCACATATCACCCACCATCAGCCGTGCGCCATGTAAACCCCTGGCTGCTGTGTACCTGCCACCTGCAACATTGAGTTACATAGGTATGGTCATGTTAACCCATTTATGACTTGACAACTCGATTATGACCTGAATAACTCATGTAATTGTAACCCTTTTAACCATCTAGTCTGGTGACCCTCTGATCTATTTACTAAATGGGTCATTTTTATGTTTAACTCATTTAATAAATGGGTTATGTTTATGTTGGCAACTTGACCCAACCCGACTTTAATTGAACCCGACTTTATTGCCACCCCTACTCCTACTCTATGCTTTTCTTTTTCTGCTTGATCTTACAATTTGATGAGGTACGCATTTTTCAGTTTGCTTATTGTTCTGAATTACTGTAACTAATTTAACTTGTTTGAAGCAATGATCTGATTATAAATGTGCCCTTGCACTGGGATACAACCTGCATTGTGGATGAATTCTGCAGTTTGAACAAGCTTAGGAAACTGAATATCAAGTATACATGGTGTTATTTGAACATTGTTCTGCATGCAATGATCTGACATCTCAGGAATAAAATGGATCACTTTAGCATGTTTCTTTTATAAATTATCTAATTTTCAATGTTCTTCCCATGCTTCTCTATTACTTGGGTTTGATAATCTGCTATCAGGACATATGAGCAAGAGCTTACTAAACTGTTCCAACCTCCTAGTTTCCTGGAACATTATAATATACAAGTTATTATCACATGATCAACTTGATTTAATCAATGGAGTTAGTGACATGTACACTATTCTAATCATGGTTATATGCCTTCTTTCATTTCTGTTTTACTGTGTGATGCCTAATATTGTTTGATTGCATTCTCCCTTTCAGGGTCATGCTGAGAGACAAGTCCTTGTTCAAGACTATGAAATGGGCAAATCTGTTGCATTTGAACAGCGAATCCAAAATTTGAAGGAAGTTTATACATCCGATGGTTATAGAATGTAATATTTTATCGGTCTCGTATTTAAACACATGTTTGTGTTTAGACACACATAGATCATGTTCTCTATGCTTTCTTTTTTATAGAGCATTCAACTCTATTTGGCTTATTATTGAAGTATGTTGCAGGATCAGTAGAACTAACTAATTCTTTTGAGTTTTAAACACAAACGGAATCATTTGCACATAATTAAGCCTTCCTCTGTGAAAAACTTGAGTACATATCCTTCAAGGGTATTATAGAGGACTTCCAACAGGAAATTTTCTCGATGTTCTCATGCTTCATTTACAGAATATAAATACTCTGCTACTTTTTAACTTGCTGATAGGATAAGTAGTCTCAAGAAGATTTGGCTATGATATGATGGGGATACTTGTGAGGAATTGCCTGTTACCGGTCTGACCTCTGTTTGTTGGTCAATTATAAACATATGCATTTAACCACATTGGAATATTTACCTCTTGCACAATGAATTATTACTGTGCACTGTGCAGGATTTTTTTTTTCTTTTTTGAAATTTAAACTACCACTTAGTCTATAGTAAATTTAAGGATGACAGGAAGAGTCAACAATATGACTGTTAACAAACAAAATTTGAGCATGTCCTTTTGATTTGATATTTTCTTGATGCGAAAATCTAACAATCCTGTGATAGCCTCACCAAGCATTAATAGTAAATGATGTTACTAAGAGAAATCATTATTTAGTGTGTTAAATAACAGATACTTTTATTACAACTATATGTTTAATGGTGTATCAGGTTCTATAGAGGTTCAGTTCAGACCACTCTTCCTCCAAACAGAAGGGGTAGGACTGGTCGTTTATGCAGTTCGCTTGATGATCGAATTAATAATATTCAACAAGAAGCTTCTAAGCTCCAAGAAGTTCTTCAAGAAGGTAGAGGAAGGAAAAGGAATTCAGAGGAAGTATGTCGGAGTCTTGAACTTCAGATCCAGAGTTTGAAGGTATATATATCCATCACCCTGGCACAGAATTTTTCCAAATTTTTTTGCTTTTCGGTCTGTGGTTGGTTGGTCAAAAGGAGAGTCGGCTCGTCACAAACTCACATGACAAATTGGTCAGACCTTCTGCACGGCTGAGATGCCATCTTCTTTCGGAACTAGGCCACACGATTCCTTCTCTGACCTTTTGTTTTCTTTTGATTTTCTCAGAAGAGAAGGTTAAATGATGAGCGAATTTTATTGTCCAAGCAAATGGAATTGCAAGATATGAAGAATTCTTTTTCTGCTGAGAATAATCGTGACCCTGCACCGAATGTCGACGAAATATATGAAGAGATATCGGTCTGTTTGAAGTTTGAAAATAAGTCATTGTCGAGAAAGATCTTGTAATAAGTAGGATTTTGATGTTCTATATTGAGGATAAGCTTACATTTCTCTTTTGCCATATTCTGTAGCAAGTGCGAGATGATATACAAGGAAAGGAATTGTTACTAGAGAAAATCAAAGTCAGGATGGTTATGGCAGAAGAGAAGGTGAATGATCTAAGGTGCTCTTTTGAGAGCTTATGCGGTATGGCTATATGTACCTTCAAGTTTGTGATGTTTATTCAACTCGTTGAATGTTGATAACCTATGCACCCATATAGACATATCAGATTCAATTTCTTTTTTACTTTATTTAATAATATTTGCAGATACAGATGTTATTTCTCTTCCATTCAGTCAAAATATAGAAGATGACACCTAATTTTTAGTTGCAGGAATGCTTTGCACATGTTTACCTATTTTATAACTCATTTCAGATTCTGTAAAAGGCGAAGTTAATGCTATTGAGATCGCAGAGCGTGAACTATTATTGACTGAAGAAAAGTTGCAGTCAGCAGAAGAAGTATGTTATCTAGTTGCATTGTTTTGATTGTTCTTCTGTTAAAATTATATATTTTCTTCCTAGCTGGTTCTTTTTATCAGGAGAGGGCCCATTATGAAGGCGTCATGCAAAAAAAGGTACTACCTGATATTCAAAAGGCTGAAAAAGAATACGAGGAGCTCCAGAACAATCGTCAGGTTGACTATGTGCATAATTTCATTCATAGTTACCTATAAGTTTTATCAAGTTTTTCCTTGTGTTTTCACCTCCTCTAGGATTACCTTGATAAGCAACATCCCTGTAAATTGCATTGGGACACTTTATTTTCAAGCACATTCTAATGTCCAATATCTAGCTTTACTTGATATTGATAGATGATCTTTTACGCTCTTATTGTTGAATAGGAAATGAATATATTTTCTTGTGCATGTATGTCTATTATTTAACTTCTGAAGTATGTCCTGACTTTCAGATCTTTCAACTGCTGTCCTAGTCCTGAATAAAAGATCTTTACTAGGGTGCTCCACAGATGCTTGACAAACAATGTACATATTTATCAGAAAAAACGAAGTATTAGAAAGATCCTTCAGATCTAAAACATCAGGTTTTTGCCTATATGCTATGTTTTGCATCAGTTTGGGATAATCGGAGCTTGGGTGCTACTCTATATCATGGTTCTTGTAAGTTACACTCATGCAAGACGTTACAAGTTGTAACATCCTGGATGAGTGTGAGTAAAGAAGCTAGTCCAATTTTGTTAAAAAAGAAGCTAGTCCAAGTGACAAGACTTGATTAATGATTTCAAATGTAATAACACTTCCAGGGAAAAGTATTAAGTTGGTAGACAGAATGAAATGGAGATCAACATAATTTGCTTACAAGAGACCAAATTCAGAGAAGCTGAAGATATTGAATATTAAGCTTTTTATAATATAATAATATTGTACAAAATAAATGCTGAAATGGTTAGCTATAATAGTGGATTATCCTTAAGCTAATGCTAAAAAGTTGGAATAGACTGAAGACTTTGGTATTTTCTTCTTGTTTTCTGATGATGCAGTATAGCAATCTGTTGTGACCTTTTTTCTCTTATTACTGTTGCATTTTATCATTTTTAGAGTTATCAGATTTACACATTATAACAATAACAAGTTAGGGCCTTCTATATGGATCCCTTCTCTCCATCCTATTTTATAATGTATTAGAAATATGTATATGAGGGCTTTTTGTATGCATAGTGTCACGACCCAAAATAGGAATCATGACTGGCCATGCATCTCAATATGCTTGAGATGCACGAAGCCTTATTAATACTCTCTACGTGTACGATGGCAAAATAAATAAATAAAATGAGAATGTGCTTTATTAAATTTTATAACTAATTGCAATAAAATAAAACAATGTTAATGTTTTTGAGTCTCTAAACTAAATAAATAAAACTTCTAATCTAAAACATAAAATCTAAAAGAGCGGAAGGGTAAATAGGTGAATCCTAAGTGGAGATGGAGTCCGGGTATATCTCGCTCAGTCGCCCCGCTGACTATTACCTGAAATAAATAAACAAATACAAAAATAATAGAAACCCATGAGCCAACAACTATAGCTCAGTGAGTGGAATCCACTCGAAAATCAAATAAATTTTAAATCATATTAATGCTGAATAAATTAAACTAAAAGCAACAATATCCATAACAATATGCAATGCTCTCTAAATAATAACAATAGAGAGATGTCACAACTTGTAACCTTGCACATTTTCAACATATTAATATCTTTTGATATTTATACTGTCATATGTCTCAATGGGTCTAAACCTTGTGGATCCACATCAACTAGAAGTCATCTCGAGATGACGCTCGGGACTTTTCTTCATAGTTGATCCGGTTAGGGTCATTAGAGGGTATCACCCTGTGATCAACACACTCTGTCTTTTCCTCTAACCGTTGAGAGAAGTTAGAGTCACCTAGGAAATTTTTTCATTCATCCTAGGACTGTTCTCTAACCCCGTCAGAGTTACCTAAGAAAGTCACCGCAGTGATCTAATTTAGGGCTTTCCCCCGGACTTTCAGATAGACTAGTCACCACGGAAAATCGCAAACGATTTATACCGAGACAATTCTCGAAGTCGTATCAATACTAGTCTCATTTTTCTTTTCACAAATTTCAATATTTGCACGAAGTATGACGATGCACTAGATATAATAATTAAATGCACATAGAAAATAAAACAATTGAAATTTTCGCACGTACGGATAAAATAAATAGATTTTCACACAGAAATTGCAACAATTTAATTTTTACACATAAGGGTGAAATAAATAAATTGCACACAGAAAATTTACATGGTCCAACAAAAATATGAAATACAACAAAATAAATATGTGAGTGAACCACTCACTTGAGTCTAGGCAAAACAACCGAAATCTCAAATCTCTAGCTCACGTACTAAAAATCACCACTAACGAGTCGCGTGGTGGTCTCTGATGGCTCCGGCAGCGCTCTGGTGGGCCGATCCCACAGCGGCGACTCCGATGGTGAGGAAAAAGGAAGCGAAAGAGGGGAAGAAGAAGAGAGAGAAGAGGGCTAAGATGGTTAAGCCGAGAGAGAGAAGAGATCAGGGTTTTAATTTATAGTTTAGAAGAGAAATCTAAACCTAATCCGATCCGGATTAGGCGTGATTTCTCTCTCTGCCCCTCGTTGCGTGCTGGAGAGGGAGAGGGGAGGGGCTGCACGTGCAGAGCACGTGCATCCTCCTCTCTCAACCCCTAAATTTTTTTTTTTTAAAAAAGAAATTATTTTGTTTCTGGTTATAACACATAGACCTGCATATCGGTCCATAGTCAGTTCATATGCATTATATGTGGTCAGGCGGGTATATGTGGGTGTGTATTCATATGAGGTGCATATGCAGTCGGGCCACATGTGCACATGTGATCGGCCTGATATGCAGGCCACATGCATATGCAAGCTGGTTCATCCACTGCCACTAACTATGCTGCTGTATAAGCCAATCTTATAACATGTAGCTTTCACAATAGAGCTAGCCAATCTCTTGGCAAATAGACACCTGCAAATTCCAAATCAAGGACAACAAGTAAAACAACAGAAGCTCACAAGATGGCACAAACTAATCACTGGATCAAAGTACAATGAAAAGGAAGACTAGTTTAATAAGAGGCTAGGCTTAGCGAATGAGTAGAATGAAGAGTATGAAGCATTCCACTTGAGTAGATCTCGCTTGGAGAAATCACTAGTTGGGCGACCGGTGTGCTTTACAATCATCCAGTGCTAGGAAGTTCACATGACAAAGGGGTTCTGTATCAAGATGAGAGAAATTTTGAGTTATCACCAACACATTCTTATAGACTCAATATTTGCAGAGATATAGGGGCTTATGCAGGAAAAGAAGACTTGGATATCTTGACCTGATCTTTTATTTTTAATGAGGTTTATCAGAGATCTTCTACTTGACATGCCAAGTGGAGCCTAAGAATGAGCTAAGCGGATTGAAGTTAGGGAAAAGATATAGTTAGTAGTATAAAGTTGTAAACATGGCCTAGTCTTAACCATTTGTGGTTGGCTATGTAGATCTTACTCCTTTCATCTCTATTTGTGCACAAGCCCTGGATTTCCCTGAATTGAGTTTTAAGGTATGTTTCAAAACTTTTTTTTCACTTGGATCAGGACTCCCCAATCCTCCAAAAATTGGTATCAGAGGTGATGGTTTAACAATCCTTAACTACTTTTGCAGTTAGTTTGATGTGGCCAATTGGTGGCTTTGGCATACATGCGAGCTTTTCTAAAGTCATGGTGACATGGTGCGACTAAGGGAGCTAAAGCCTTGGGATTAGGGGCCCGGGCACACATAATTTGGTTGCACTCGATGGAGCAAGGGTTTTGGGTTAGGACAAGGGTGTGAGGAGTTGATGAATGTGGTCAAATGAGTGGGTTTGCGGTGATTCATGAGTGGTTGAGGGAACAAAAGAGCTAGATTCTTGAGACTGGCAAATGTGACCAAAAGAAAAATGGGCATAATGATTGGTTTAGAGTAATAAGTTGGGCTTGAGGAGGAGCAGGTAATGCTGGGCGCACATGTGAAAGAAGTGATTATTATCACATGTTAGAGCTTAGTCCCACATCAGAGAGAGAGAAAGTAAAATGATTTATATAGATTCTTTGGCTTTCATTTAATAGCTTAAGCTTTTGGGTTGGGTGGATTTCAAAATGTCTCAAATCCTCTTTCACTTGGATAAGAACTTCTCTGTCCCTTCGACACTTGGGATATTTGGTGCAGGGGTATATCATTGTGTGTTGTATCGGTTGGCATGTATTGTACCGATGACTGATTGATACTCTTCATGCCACTGAAATGGCAATCCTTGTTGCGAGCTCCTATGTTTAAATTGTATATGAACATATTGCCTAATTTTGGAAGAAATTGATGTGTAGACAGTAAAGAGTAGAGACTGAATGGCTTTAAACCTTTCACCTCTCATATGACACCTAAATCTTGTTTCTTTTGGCACACGGAGAAAGGGTGTCCAAGTACATAAGAGCAGCAGTTGGTTTAAAATATTTGAACTAATTGGATCTATAGACATAGTTTGTCTTCTTCCATTTTCCAGCCTTAATTTCTTTGAGCTTTGATAGATTCAAGACTGAAAACATGTTTTTTTTTATGGCTACCTTCCTCTGTACCTTATAGATTGTAAAAGGGATTGAAGAAATAAAGCCGAAGTACACTAGAATTTAGGAATTAGTTATGGCATTTACATGGTAATGTTTCTTTCTCATTTCTCTTTTAGAGAAACTTCTTTTCTTTGTTTATACATCTATAAGTATCATAGTGTCTCTGTTTGCAGGAATTATGTTTTTTAAGTACTGAATAGAGTCCAACTTGCAGGAAAATTTTAGAAAGGCTTCTATCATATGCCCTGAGAGTGAAATGGAAGCCTTAGGAGGTTGTGTTGGGTCTACTCCGGAGCAACTGAGTGGACAGCTAAACAGACTGAAACAGAGGCTTCAACAGGAGAGCCAGAGGTTTGAATTCAGTTAAAACTTACACAGAGTACCCTCACTACTTCTGTACTTAGTGACTATGTAGAAAATGGAGTAGATTGACTTAGTCTTATCAACAGATTCACTGAGTCGATTGATGATCTTAGAGAAATGCGTGACAAGAAGGAACATAAAATCTTGAAAAAGCAGCAAATGTATTCAGCTTTCAGGGAGAAGCTAAATGTAAGTTCTGATTCATCTGGATGTAACTCATACTTGCATCATTATGGTTTGTTCAGGACATTTATTTTATCTGAACTTTTGGAGGACACATTATAATGAGTAATTATATACATGAATTACCTCATCCAACAATTGAAGCAGAATGAAATATTATGCATCTTAAACATGCCCACTTGCTTATACTTCCTGGCTATTATCAGAGAATGACTGTTTTGTCCTTATTTCAGAAAATGGTGTTCGTTTTCTGAAGTGGTTACTTGGTAACCTTATTTTGGATAAGTTACCTATGAGTTGCAAGGACACAGAATTTAGTTATATTAAGGCATGATGTATATTGTTGGTCTTTTATCTAATTGCCTAAGCTTTTAGGTCAACTGATCATCTAAAATAATATTAGAGCCAATTTTTATATAGTATTAAAGATCATGAGTTCAAACCTTGTCAGGCCTTGTTTAATCCTTCTTATTTATTATCTATTTCTAGTATAGCATGGGGAGGTGCATCGATCATCTAGTAGAATGGAGTGGTGATTATCTTGTCCTGCTCCGTATATGCATAGCTTTTTTGTGAACTTGCTGTTGTCCTGCCGCATCCTGTTTTCTCTATGTTTATCTAATGCTGCATTGTTCATTCTTAAGATAGAATGAAATTTTGCTGCTCCTCAACGAAGTACTATCTGTTGAAATGTTCTCTATTCAGTCTTTGCAAGTTTTTTTTTGTGATATATCTAACTGAACATTTGCCGATGGTATAGGCATGCCAGAAAGCACTTGACTTGCGCTGGAACAAGTTCCAGAGGAATGCTAGCCTTTTGAAAAGGCAGTTAACTTGGCAGTATGTGCAAAATTTCTTCTTAATGTTGATTTTGTGGCTATATCTATACGGGAGCTTCTCTTTTCTCCTTGGATTCTCCCAAAAATATATTCATCTTTTAGGTTCTCCTGATTTCCTTTTCGTATATGATGAATAGGTTTAATGGACATTTAAGAAAGAAAGGCATCAGTGGGCACATTAAGGTAGATTATGAGCAGAAGGTTTTATCTGTTGAGGTGAGTGGCTTGATATTGTGGTGAAACAGACCTTCCTTTTTTTTGCCTAAATTATGTCGGGCTAATATTTTTTAGCCTTAATAGGTAAAGATGCCTCAAGATGCATCTGGCAACACTGTTCGTGATACTAGAGGGCTTTCAGGTCATTCCTTGTTCTTCTCTCTATCTATATTATGGCATACACAAGTATCAGATTTTTGTCTGCGGCACCATCTGCTTTCTTTAGTCCTTCTCCTACACAATTATATTTGCTGCCCTTTTAGATGGTGTGCCGTCACTGTATTTTCTCTGTTCATTGAATTCTTCTCCTTCTGTTTGCCACTGTTTAGGATCATTCACTTCGAATTGTCTTGTATTTTCATAGGTGGAGAGAGGTCTTTTTCTACTCTTTGCTTTGCTTTAGCTCTTCATGAGATGACTGAAGCTCCTTTTCGAGCAATGGACGAATTTGATGTATTCATGGTGAGTGATTACATTTCCTTTTCTTTTTCTCCCTAAATTTAATGCTTATGTCAATGACCATTGAGTGATCAAATGCAACTTTTAGGATGCCGTCAGTCGGAAGATAAGCTTGGATACTCTCGTCGATTTTGCGGTAGAACAAGGTTCACAGTGGATTTTCATCACGCCCCATGAAATCAGGTTGGAAGCCTATCATTAATGTGTTTCAGGTGACGTTTTTTGTTCCATTGGATTAATTTGCTCTTACCTGCAACTGCTATACAGCACGGTGAAGTCTGGAGATAGGATAAGGAAGCAGCAAATGGCAGCACCTCGAGGTTGATTTAGAATTATTCTTGTGTTATACATCGTAACATCTCGGTCTTTCAGTTTTATATATGTAAATTATCATCCAAAGCATATTGTCACTATATTAACATTAACAAAAAATTCTAGTATCCATTTTTCGAGAAGAGTGGGGATGATCCCAATTTTCTTCGAGGTGAAATTGGGGCAGCCTGAGTTATATTTTATTTATTCTTATAATGTTAACAAGTTGCGATTTACAAAAGAAAAGTTGAAAATTTCTTTGTTGTAAAATTTCATACTTTGATCAGTAATATTGTTCCCATCTCAAAATAATAGAGCTCCCAGGAAGCTATTAGGTTTGAATTCCTCAGCTTCTTCTACCGCCCAGATGATTTGCTGATTTACTATTAGGGGCATTCCTGAAGCCATCACAGTATGCTTTCTTTTTATTTGAAGCGTCAGCAGACCAAAGTTCATTAGATAACTGGGTTAGATTCAAAAGGCAGGTGCGGTACTAGCCACACCATGGAGGCTCGCTCACTAACAGCAAGCTGAGCAAGACAATGGGCATTGGTGTTGTTACACCGACCCGTAAAAGTAAACCCTAACTAAGGGCTTAGAAGACATCCATCTAACACGCTCTTGAACTATTGGATACCAATAGATAAGCCAACTAATATTATCCAGTATTTGGAGAAAGGCCACCAGATGAATGCTTTCACTTATACAAGCGGTGATGGAATAAATTCTCAAAAAGATTAAATCAATGTCTTAATACTACGAATTGTGATTGCCCATTTGTAATATAAAACAAATCGAATCGCCAAATTTGTAGGTCTCAGTTCCTACAGTCTCAATTTCATGAACTGCGTTCCAGAGATTTTCACAACAAAAAAAGAAAAGAAAAAACCCTTCTCATAATACACCATTAACGATTGCTAATTTCATCCTTTTCTATTCTTTTTTCTCAAGAGAAGTGGAAATTTATTTGGTGTTTCAATTAAATTAATGTCAGTGAAATTCGAATCCCCATATAACGTGAGCCCTTTAACCATTTAAATGCTATCTCCTCGACAATTTTCATTTTCTCTTTTCAGAGGTCCACCCATTTTGCTCAGATTTCACACTTAGTTGGAAATTATTTTTAAAGCCAAGGATTGATGATTAAACTTGGCTTGTTAGATTTCCTCGTTTAGTTCCAATTTTGAGCTCATTTCTGAGTATTGAGCCAATATATCTATCTATCCAAGCTCGACTTAAAATAAAAATAATAATTTCGAACCGGAAAAAATTGATTTGTCTCAGGTCTCAACAAATCTAAACTTGATCAAGGTGAGCTCGATCTTGATTCTGGCTTTAATCTTTTTCTTTTTTTTCTATTTTTTGTGACATCCCTTATTATTTTTATTATTTTTTGGGTAGAAAAGAATAAAAGAGGAAGAACACTTAACAATTGTTTAGAAGTTTTGAATAAAGAATTGCCAAGATAGACCATTGTATCATTATCAGTTATCAATTCCCATTCTTTCGCCTTTCTCCGTTCTCTCTCATTCTCTCGTCTCGCTCTCTCTCTCTCTCTCTCTCTCTCTCTCTAGCAGAATTAACCAAAAAAACTCTCCCCCTCCTTTCCTCTCCTCTTCGTATCATCCTCCCCCTCATCCTTCTCCCGAAACCCTAGATGCCGTCTTCCCAAAACCCTAACCTGTTCTTTTAGGAGAGAGGAAACCCTCAAACCCCCATCGAGATTTGACCCCTTTAGATGCACCATTAGCTCTTGGTGTTCGATTCGATTTGATTTGCTTTCTGTGTTCCGGATCCGAGACGCTCGATTTGGCAAATGGAAGGTCGGGATCCGTCGGCGGCGCCATCGGCCGCGGGGAAGGAGGGGTCTTTGGAGGAGGACAGGCTTCTTTCGGTGACGGCGGTGCTCGCGAAGGACGCCGCTTTCCTCTTCCAGAGCCGGCGCTATGCGGAGTGCGTCGATGTGTTGAGGCAGCTCTTGCTCAAGAAAGAGGACGATCCCAAGGTGTGCGAGCTTACTCGATCTCTTTGACTTCATTGTGTAGAAATGTTTGCAAAAGGCTGCAATTTTGTGCGCAGCTTTGTTTCATTTGTTCTCTTTGTGTCGTTTGTGGCTTGGTGAGCTCTGTTTGGAGAATTTAAGGCATGCCTTCTGCTGTCGATGTTGGATCTTTTGAAAGTTCTGTTGTATGGCATTCCAAAAATTGTTTCATAATGCTAGAGGCAGTGCAAATTTTGATCCGTGTCGGCTTAAAATAGTTGGGCAGGTGAATACAAATGAAGATTTTCCTTTGTCTATCTATGCATGTTATAGAAAGAGATGTCTATTGGCATCGACAAACTTCTCAAATATAAATTTCACCCCCTGATTTCTTAGTTATGTGGAGACCTGCTAATTTGTGCTTGGGTTCCCGCTACTTAAGGCAGGCCATCAATGACCCACGTTAGCTTTAAGCCATGTGAGCTCTATTATTGGTTAGATTTCATGGATTTTCCTTTCTAAAAATGAAAAAGAGGAGTAAGACTTGCTTTGCTGACTTGATGCCATATTGCAAGCTAGACTGATCTGGTTGCTAATCTGATGGGGTCCTCACTTGATCACTTAATCTGAGGTGAAACAATTTGCGATCTATTGTTCAGACTAGGATAGTGAATTTTTAGGCGACAGAGCTCAACAACTAAACGAGATATCATTAGCTGAGTTTTGCATGTGCTCTTTGTTCTTGTGATGTTCTGTATCTGGTATGTCCGATTGATTACAGTTTGATCTAATGTTTAATAAATTCCATGTATGTTTATTGAAATAGACTATGGTTTAGTCGAATCATGTGTTGTTATTAATTACTTCTTTTATCCCCTAAGATGAACAAATCTCAGCTTCTTTTATCATGAATTTGCTAGATTGATAAATATAATCTTGGTTATTCCATCAAGTTGCTAGATTACATACACTCTTAAACACTAACTTTTTCTTCATATGCTATATACTGATCATGTTGTGGTACTGAGGTTTTTAATTTGTTGCATTGGTCTCATGTGCCAGGACGGCATGTGAGATGTACAAGACAAAGAAGTTGTGGGTCTAGTTGTCCACATTAAAGATATCTAGTAGTTAAATATGTGATGATGGAATAAATAGTGATTAGAATGAGCATCATGAAAAGTCAATTATAGGGCTCAATCAGCATGCTGATCAACACATATTAAAGGTAATATTGCAATTTGATATGGATCGTAACAACATATGCAACCAACAATTCGAAGATCAAGATAGTAGAATGACTAGGAGATGGTGGATCATTGGCTGGTCATGTCCTATTTTCATTCATATTTTTGATGCTATAATTATATGTCTGGAAGGTACCTCATCAAGTGCCTTCCACTGGTATTGACTATTGACTTAACTGTTGAGAGTATTACAAGAGCAGTTGAGAGTATGCTGGCGTAAAAATTAAGAACTAGGCAATTGTAAGGTTTGAGTAGTTCATTCTCAATTGTGTGTAGGGATCACAAAGGGTTCATTCAAACTTGATATGATGTGAAAAAATAATAATTAAGCAGTATCCCTGTGAATCCTGTCTAAGTCATTCTCACAGACATGCACTCATAAATACTCAACAAGAACATAGCTTTGGATCTGCTATGTAAATCTAGTATAATTATACTAGCTCTTGGTTTTTGTAAAACAAGCTTGATATGATACTAACAGATGTATGTCATTATTCTGTTGTATACTAAAATCATATTGCACTTCTTCTAACAACAGTTTAACATTCTATGTCTGAAGTTTTTACTATTTTATTTGATAATTCTATAATTTTGATTTTTTGAAGCTATCAACATTTTTTTTTTCTTATGAGTTAATGCAGTTCTTATTTTCAAATATTGTTCTTATAAAAGATATTACAGTAAGCTAGCTACTGTGATTAGTTTTGTATGTCATTTCTTATGTGACATTGATGGATGGTCAGGTCCTTCATAACATAGCTGTTGCAGAATATTTTCGTGATGGTTGTCCTGATCCAAGGAAGCTACTTGATGTCCTTGGCAAGGTTAAGGTAAGCCGCTAATATTTCGTTTTATGCATGTTTTGCTCTTTTAGTGACTTTGTACAGTTCCTGGAAATGTATATACTTGATAAATTAATAATGGTGTGATTAGCCATCTGTCTTAGTTAATTATGATTGACTCCTTGAGTCCTTTTCTCTTACCGCTATCTCTCAAATAGGTCATTCTTTCTTTTCTTAGAACATCAATTCAAGTCCTTTAGTTCCCCCCTTGTGGTCTCTTTTACCCTGATTGAATCATTTATCTTTAAAGATGCACATCAATCATCTGTATGATCACCTATATATATATGAATTCACTCATCTTTTACAAGCACCCACCCGGAAATATATGCATGTTTTTCTCTTTTAGTGACTTTGTACAGTTCCTGGAAATATATATATATATATATACTTGATAAATTAATAATGGTGTGATTAGCCATCTGTCTTAGTTAATTATGATTGGCTCCTTGAGTCCTTTTTTCTTACCGCTATCTTAGACAATGTCCGCAAAGATGCACATCAATCATCTGTACGGTCACCTATACATATATATACATACATATATATATATATGAATGCACTCATCTTTTTCAAGCTCTCATCCTATTAATATTCTCATCAACTGCCGTGAGCATGCCTTATAACTACTTGACCATCATATCATATATCATTATTGTTCATGTATCAGTTCCGTAAGATTTTCCCTTTTAAAAGAGTATTTCAAGATACCAAAAGCATTTCTCACATTTTTTTCATCTTGGTTTCCTTGTTCTTGGTGAACAAATGTTTTGATGTAAATTTAATCATCTTTCGGTATCTCTTGGTCACCATCTATGAAATTTCTCTTTGGTGTATATTACACTAAAATTTCATTGCATATAAGACTACTCACCTAATATCTTTGAATGCTCTTTGTAATTCAAATTTAGAAGTTTGTTTTAAGCTCATGAAGCAAAACAATATTGTCAGAAATGATCAACATTATGTGATGACATTTTGAATATGCCTGATAAAGTTTATGTGCTTGGAAGGTTTGGAGTCTTCAATTAATTTTCTGGACTTTGCAGACAAAAAATTTCTGAAGACATTATGATGTTATGTTGGTCTGGTTATGAGACTTATAATGAACTTAGATAAGTAATCTTATGTAATTTTGGATCTATTTTCTTGAAATTATCTTTTGGGGTTCAGTCAGATCAAATCTTAGGGTGCCAACTAGATTTACAATGTGTAGAAAAATATTTGTCACTGGGAGTTATTTTCTAGAAAGTTTTAGGTGTCTCAATTGAGATCTGTGTCTGAATATATTTTTTCCAGGAAGGAAACTCCAGTGAAGGATAAAGCTCCCATGTTAGGAGTTTGGTTTTTATTTACCTACTTTAGTTTATAACTATTTTTTGAAGCTTGTTTTTTTCCCTGCATGTAATTACATTATTGGCTGGTCCACTTGAATCATTTATTCATGTGGACAGGTCTGAGTATGTGTAATATAATGGCCTTATTTTTCTTTGTTACGACCTCTTAGTGTCTACGATATGGTAATTTTTCTGACTGCTTATTATTATCCCATGATATGTATTGATTTAACGTTCTTTTAGCATTTTCCTGTTTGACCCCTCACCATGATATTCGTATATTATTCCAAGATTTTGGCCTTTCTGGACCAACTAAGTAACTAATTAACATGTACTTTTGTGCTTGTGCTGGAAATTTGCTTATTTTCGACCAATCTAATTGATGTTGATGCAGAGGAGAAGTGAAGACCTTGCTCGCGCATCTAGAGAACAATCGGAGGCTGCAAACGGCATAGGAAGTAATGTTATTTCGGGCTCTAGAGGAAGTACAACTGTACTGCATCAATTCTCTTCGGCAAATAATAGCATCATTGCTTATGCAGATGAATTTGATACATCCATTGTGACATTTAATAGTGTATGTTATCCAAATGTTCTTTACTATTTATTTTAAGCTTGCCTAGCATTGGCAGAATATCAGCTTAAATAATTCTGACAACTTGATTGGTCATCGTGGTGGGTTTGCAGGCAGTTATCTTCTATCATCTGCACGATTATGCACATGCAGTATCAGTTCTAGAGCCATTATACCAAAATATTGAACCCATCGATGAGGTAATATGCAGTCAATTGTTACTTTGCTACCTTAAACTTTGTTACCTTCTTTTCTCAAGCGCTTTCTGTATATTTTTGCAGACAACTGCTTACTTTGCTACCTTAAACTTTGTTACCTTCTTTTCTCAAGCGCTTTCTGTATATTTTTGCAGACAACTGCTCTTCATGTATGCCTGCTCTTACTGGATATTGCGTTAGCTTGCCATGATGCAACAAAAGCAGCAGTAAGTTGATAACTGAACTTTCCTGTTTACTGGCCCTTATCAATATAATGCTATTATACTACAGCTAGAAATTCATGTTAGTACTACTCCTGATGCTGAACAATTATAAGTATCTCAAGGCTATTCCTATCAGTGACGTTGTCTATATTTCTTTCCAAGTCCGTTCATGTTTGTCAGATCTCGTTGTAATTCAGCTAACCATTTTATAGGACCAAGTTCTGCCATAAAGTATGGGACTTTTTACATACTAGTTTTACGTTTTTGCTTCTATGTAAATCCGGCTTGATGCTAGAAGCATATCTTATGTAGTAAAACTAGAATAATTCCATTCCCATGCTGAAATTTACGGGAGATGGGGGGTTTTTTTTTTTTTTTTTTTTTTTTGCATGCATGAATACTACTAGAGTGATGCAGAGCTATATAGCGTGATGGAATATACATTATAGTGTGATTGGGTGCTATCAGATGGGAAGTTATATTATCCCTAGAAATATGATATGTAATCCTTTTTGTTTAAGGATAATATTTCATTAATACAGATTCATAGTGAAAATATTTACTGTGTGATAATTGCATTGGCATCTGAGCTCCCTTACAGGTTAGATTCCCTCTACTCATTCTGATTCTGCTGTGACATGTCATTGCTTGGTTTCTGCAGGATATACTTCAACGCCTGGAGAGATGCTTTGGTGTTGGTAGCATATTAAATCATAATGATAATGGAAGCATAGGTCAACAGCTATCTTCAAACCAGCTGAAGGTTACTGCGAAAAGCAATACAGCTCCAGATGCATCTGGTTCTGATTCAAATGCCAGTGCGAATGAGAACCCTTTGGTGGGGAATCTTTCTGATGATGCATTGGAGTATGAAACCTTGTATTCAACTTTGGATAGCGGAAATCAGAACTTGGGTAGACCTGCCTTGAATGATCTCTCAAAGGCATCGGCTGATGTTGCTGCTAGTGCAGCAGATCTGAAACTGAAATTACAACTATATAAGGTCAGACTCCTGCTTCTCATTAGGAACCTGAAGGTCGCAAAGCGTGAGCTCAAGCTTGCGATGAATATGGCACGTGGTCGAGATTCATCTGCGGAGCTTCTTTTGAAGTCTCAGTTAGAATATGCCCGTGGAAACCATCGTAAGGCTGTGAAACTCTTGAGTACACCTGGTAATCGAACAGAAAAAGCAATGGTTACTATGTTCTATAACAATCTTGGGTGCATACATCATCAGCAAAGATCCCATCATACATCAGGCTGGTTTTTTACCAAAGCCCTGAGACACAGCTCATCATTTCGATTAGAGAAACCGTTGAAGCTTGCGACCTATTCACAGGATAAATCTCGTCTTATTTCATACAACTGTGGTCTCCAGCATTTGATCTGTGGAAGGCCATTTATTGCAGCTCGTTGTTTTCGTGAAGCTATTCCACTGTTGTATAATCGCCCACTTTTCTGGCTCCGCTTTGCTGAATGCTGTCTATTAGCACTGGAGGAGGGACTCTTGAGTTCAGCAACTGCATCTCCCTTCAAGGGAGAGATTACAATTCATGTTGTTGGATCAGGCAAATGGCGGCAAGTGGTTGTGAACTCTGTGAACTCAAGAAGTAGCTATTCAGATTCCAGAGGAGGTGATGGAATGGTCTCTGATGAAAACTTGGGCTTGCTGTCACTTTCATTTGCTCGGCAATGCCTACTCAATGCTCAGCTATTACTGGATACTCCTGAACAGAAAACAGCAAAACCTAGTTCTATGACTGCTGCTTCAGATTCTGATACTTATAGTGAAGCAACATCTATAAGCATCAAGAGTTCAAACCAGAAGAATACAACAAGTACAGATTTGAAAGGATCAAATTCATCAGCCTCCACGCTAACCACTGCAAATGGTGAGTCCAAGGGAGGTGCAAGTTCAAACAACACTTTGCAGTGTTCAGTCGCATCATATGAGAGCATCTGCTTAAAGGAAAACCACAAAATTAAGCAGGCTGTTCTTGCAGACCTAGCTTACATAGAATTGTGCTTAATGAATCCCTTGAGAGCACTACATGCTGCGAAGGCATTTCAGCAGCTTCCAGGCTGCTCTAGAATATACATTTTCCTCAGCCATGTTTATGCAGCTGAAGCACTTTGTCACCTGAACCGACCTACAGAAGCTGCGGAGCAGTTGTCTATTTATATCTTGGATGGGAACAATGTTGAGTTGCCATACAGCAATGAAGACCGAGAAAACTGGTTCATAGAGGAAGGTGGCGATGGCGAGGATTTGAATTGCTCAGCAACTTTGAAACCAACCTTTGAAGAACCCCAGCATTTGAGAAGTCTGAAGCCCGAGGAGGCTCGTGGGGTGCTTTTTGCAAACCTTGCTGTCATGTTTGCGGTGCAGGGAGATCTCGAGCAAGCCAGCTATTTTGCGAAGCAGAGTCTTGCCTCCTTGCCCAATGACCCAAGATCGGTGCTTGCTGCAGTATATGTGGATCTTCGACAAGGAAAGACGCAAGAGGCTCTCCCTAAGTTGAGACAGTGTAGGCGTGTGAGCTTCCTCGCTTCCAATCCAACCGTCAGCAGCTAATTGTGGTTTAATAGAGTGATCTAGTTGATAAATTCCCTTAGTCTTCGCCGTTCGCAACCCTATTAGATGTTCAACTGCAGGAGATATCTGTAGTAGATTTACTTTGTTCCATACAAAGAATTGATGTTAGAATAAGTTCATTTTGATTTCTTCTCTTCCTTTGCCTCTCCGATACAAATGACTGGTGTTGTCGTTGCACATTGTTTTAGTCTGTTGACGGACACAGAGAAGCTTAAAATGGTAGGATTGGCAGATTCATTAGTAAATGTGAATCCGTTTCGTTGGGAGCTACCTTCATAATTAGCTTCTTTTCAGTGCATGAAAGCTGTTGGGCAAATCTTTAGAACCTTGTGGAGCTCCTTCTCTTTTAATGAAGTGAAAAATGCAAAGTGCCTTCAAAAGTAGCATATTTAATGGGGGATGCCAGCCACATGTGTTCATCTAAGATTTAGACGTTTTGGGAAATGAAAAGAAGATTTGTTTACCAAACTAGACATCCTTAGAAACTTGAATACCTAAACAAGCCGCACCTCTCTTGCATGGCCTGCACCCAGACCCCGAGTGGTGGCAAAGCACAACGTCTAACACCATCCAATTGCCCCTGCTCGGATCGATCACAAGCTCACGCTACTGAGCTCACCCAGAGACCTGCTTCAGTAATCTATGTGCATGGGACTAAACATTTACTACGCAAATTGGTTCGCCCAAATCTAGAATAAAACTAATCTGGGCTCGAAATTAATTTTGAGCATTGTTTCAGCACAAATCAGCTCACCCAGAGCTAGCTAGCTCGTTTATATCTTATAGATTACACATGCACTTCATTGTGCCGGCACTAGCGGACTTCGAGCCTTAAAGCTTGAGCACAAACTGAGACTTAGCTCAACCGTATCTTATAAGTTACACATCACTTCGTCTCGATCCCCTTTGCCCACGAGGCGTGGGGTGAAGCCTATGAGTCTCTCCTATGAGTCTCTCCCCACCACTTCATCCAGATCTCCTCTGCCCTTCACTAGCCCTTCGCTTGCGAGGATGGTTGGGTTGGGTTTTGGGGTGTTTGAAAGGTATTTTTAATTTTTTTTGTGGTGATTCGTTACTTGTCATTTTGAAAGAGTTTCACTAGTATGATGAATAATAATTACATTTGATGTAATATAAAGTAGATATCAAATATTACATAATAGTGAATCTATATTGGGAATTAGTAGTGTTTTATACCAAATGATGAAAATACCTTGAGTAGATATTGAAGTAGTAGTAGTAGTAATTAGTATTTTTTTTTAAATAATATTATAACTGCAGACTTAATGAACTCCATATATCTGCAATATATCGTATTTAATAAGCATGTCCTCACATTGTCAACAGGAAATAATGTTTGTTAATAAGCATGTCCTCACATTATCAACAGGAAATAATGTTTGTAAATTTCCCTGCATTTACTGTCACAAAATCCTCGCACTAGCATCATCCTCGCATTTCTGAATACATGATGTACACGTCTATTTATTTTATACTTGCTCGTTTTGTTAAAAAAATTATAACCACGCATTGAACAAACCCTACTTCTCCGCACTGGCCATTTTCCCGCATTGCCATGCCCATAGACCATATCAAGAATTACGCCCGACCACACAAATGTTCCCAAGAGAGGGTAGATACTTGCGGTAACTTGCTAGCCCATCACCCGGCGAACAACATGACGGATTGTTCACCACTGCAGATTACGAACTTCGGTTGTAAGCCCATCACATGAGCCAATATCGCATATCGATACTACCATCTCAATCATCGACTCTACATAATCGCACCATCATACGAAAACTCATGATCTGTCGTTCATTAACACCCTCACCTTGTGTTATCAGGTTTCACTAGATCTACGTTATCCTAATCTTCTCTCTAATTTAAATACCCTAAAGATTATAACTCTCGTCGATCGATAGTAAATTACAGATTGCCTAACGAAACGGCTTTCTGATTGAATGTGATCAACAGAATAAGACCTTCAACGTGGGCCATCATATATAAATATAATAAATATCTCTTGCACCTAATCCTAACTAGGGAGGTGTCGGGTACTGTCGAAACACAGCAATCACCCATTTATAGTCGTGTACGTGTATAAATGGCATGATATTATACAACACAATAAGAATAATATAACACACATCATTATCATGTATTATGTGCTACAACACATGATCATATCAAACAGATATACATAGAAATTATGATAAGTATAATCTTACTAAACAATAAATAAAACTAACATGCACAACATGCATTTTTAATAGTAAGGAAATGTATACACATACATAATATGAATGCAATAATGACATATGGTAAAATATTGCATTCTTTATACTACTCCTAAATTATAGAAGTTTCACTTACCTGATATCGCTTCTCAGGTAACTGGTTGTAACTGCACCAAGGGATCATACTCGCATGATATAAAATCCACCTCGATAATGAAGCAATAAAAAACATAAGCACCACACTCCTAATACTAATTAATTAAATAATCATACTAACGTTTGCATAGGCTTAGATAGATCCATTTAAGAATTCCTTAATTTTAATAAATAGGTACACCTAATAAAATTGTACCATTGCTTGAAACATTAATTGTAATTTAAAATAATACCTCGAATTATCATTCCACTAATCATTATTGATTTAAAGTAAATCACATAAATAAAATTTAATTAATCTACTTTGTTAATTAAGATAGCCCGTTAATATAAATTCGTAATATGTATTAATTATCTAACAAGAGAAATTAATACAAATACACTCAGATCATCGACTCATTTGCAAAAATTAATTTAACCAAAATTATAATCAACCATGTTATATTCCAATTAGAGCCAATTCCTTATTATGAGCAATTAAAAACGACACTCTGAGGCCACATCCTAAAGAATTAAAAAAATTAATTTATAACAATTATTATAATTAGCTAGCGATCCTCCAAAAAAAATTATTAAATAAAAATAATTTAAAGATCATTTGAACTATTTAGGTAAGCCCAAGACCCAAATCAATAAGTTGGGAACTAACCCTAAGACCCCCATAAAACCCATAAAAGTTGGTCCCTAAGCCCAAACTAATCAAAAAAGAAGAACACTTAGATTGAGCCACAATCAACCCACCATAGGTTTGGGTTGGGCTGCCTATAGCCCAACCCACCATAGGTTTGTAGCACAGCCACACCATAATGCAGGCTGGGCTGCCCGCAACCCAACTCACCACTTGGGCTGGGCTGCACCCAACCTAAGTCTTAGATGGACTAGATAGCACCTGGCACAACTCAACACATATTGCCTCTCATCATTCCTCTCTCTTGATAGCAACCGACCCATATAGGAAGGAGATGGTTGCGACAAACACTACCACCAACATTCACCAGCAACAGAAGGCACCCGAGGTGCAGAGCCAGCCAGAGATGAAGCAAGGTGTCTATCTCGACGGGAAAAGAGGCCCACAGCCAAAAGGAGGACAATTTGATGATCCACCAAGGAGGCAGATGGAAAACCAAACTAAAACAACAGGGAGACATGAGAGGAGAGTGCACAACGCACAGGTGGTTGGCCGAGGTGGCCGACGGCAATGGGGAAGGCTCCTCTATGGCTGGTGACCATAAAGTTGGCTCACAATGCCATTTGGGCTATGAGAGCCAAGAAGTAAGACACTGTTAGCTTCCACTCGTGGAGGGGAAGCTTCCTGACTGAATAGGGAGCAAGGCTAGTGACGGCGGCGACTGAATTACAACTCGATAGGCCGACAGGGAGAGGCCTCAAGGTGGGGCCTTTCCTAAGAGTGGGAGAGCCCAAAAGGGTAGTAATAGAGAGAACTTCACGAGGGAAAGCTCCGCGGACCGATGCGGCGGCAACCCAAGGTCGTTGGCCGACCAATCGATTGATGAGACAAAAATAGAAAGAAGAGAGGGGAAAACACTATAGGGCTAATTTAAAATAAAAATTAACTTCACAATATGGGAGAGGACTCACTGACGAGCATCTCAGCTGTGACGACAAGCTTTGATGACACTCTGATGCATCAAGGAGCTAAAAAGGGAGAAGATGGCATCTGGAGGAGAGGAGAAGATGCCCCCCATGCACACACCCTAAATATCAGCACACATGCTGATCACATTCGCACCATTTTTTTAGGATGTTACAAATAATATTATAAGATTAAACTTAGTTTCATATTTATTTTTTATTTTTTATTTTTTTTGCAAATTGTAGAGCACCCAAGGTTTAATTCAAATTTGATTCAAGTTGGATTCAATTCAAGCTCATTTTGAGCTTGATTTAAGTTTGATTTGAAATGGACTTGTATTTACTTATTTAGTGGCTCGAAATAGGCTCAAGTCCAATTCACGCAAAATTGGCTCAAATTGAAATTAATCAATTCAAGCTTGATCCTTCTACTTAGAGTAAAAACTAATTTCAAGCCAAGCTTGAAGAGAGTTATGCTTGATTACACCTAGGGTTGTTAAAAAAGCTCGTAGGCTCATGAGGCTCGGCTCATTAAGAGTCTGGATTGAGCTTTAAATGAGCTGAGCCGAGTTTACATATTAGGCTCGAAAGAATTATCGAGCTGAGCCAAGCCAGCACTTGCTCGCTTAGGCTCTTATAATATATATATATATATAATTAGAACCATCAAATCTAAGTATGATTCGTATAAGTTCAAAAAAACCATAGCCTCAAGTTCCTAACCTTCACCTCCCCAAACCCTTCTACTAGACCATCCCCAAACCCTCTCCATTGAAACCCAAAACCCATCTTTAGTATTCACCAATCACACATCACCTTTGAAGTCTGAAACCCATCTCCATCTTCATCATCAAAATCCATCTCCACTGCTCAAGCTTGGCTCATTTATACCATCTCCATCTTCACCACTGAACCTATCTCCATCGCTCAAGCTCAACCTATTATACAAAGTGTCCTCACCGGAGCTGCACTGAGCATCCTCATTAGAGCCACTCCTGTCTTTACCTAGCCTGGAGTGGTACCAGGACTAGGGTTAGGGTTTTAGCATGGACCTTTCTGTGGCCTTAGTGGAAAAGGGCGGCTGTGACTAGTGCGATTAAGGATGGAGACTTGCGGTGTTAATGTTGGTGGTGTGAGAGCTCTGCTCCAGCCAGTGTGAAAGACCTGCAAAGACTCCTCCAACCGAACCCTTCGTCACTCCACTCTCCTATAAGCGCTCTCCACCATTGGTGAGGGCTTCCTCCAACGAGGTCAAAATGAAGGTGGCAACAATGCTAAGGCCCTCTCCCTCCTTCGCCGCCTCATCAATGTCTGGCCTCAAATCTATCATGGTGAATCAAGCTATCTAGCCGAGTTCAAGCCTCATTGAGCTAGAGAAGAGCCGAGCTGAACTAAGCTTTTCCACCTCTCAACCCGAGCCGAGCTAGACACATCTCACTCAAGCTCGGCTCATTTACTATACGACTTTAGAATGAATCCAAACTTAGAAGTATCTCAAACTTTTGTTTACTGACATCATATATTCAATATACTGATTGATTTTAGAAATTTGTTGATCCTATTTACTGTTTAGAAAGTTAAGTTTCTATTGCTTGTGTTTATTGTTCAATTCGAATCAGAAATAGATCTACCTTTTTTATGTACAATGTAAGAGTAGCCTATGTTGTATCTTACAGAATTTGCACATGGTTAAATTCGGTTGCATTTTTATATTGAGGATTTCAAAATGATCAATTGAATATATTTAAATGGCTGAATCATCGTTGTTTTCTGTCATTTTCAGCTCTTGTTTCTGTTTGAATCTTAATAATGTCATTGAGTTTATTGATATATATTGTGTGTGTGTGAATTGCCATTTTACCTCCCTCAAGTCAGTATCGGATTCCGACATTCCGGAATCTGAATCTCGGTCTGGTTGATGCTGTTCCGAATTTACAACTGTGTCAGTTGGAGTACTACAAGTAGATTTAAGTGGTAGAGAACAGAGATAGACGGCCGGGTAACTTGACATGCTTCCCTGTGTCATCTCTGCCCCCTAGGCGATCGCGACTGGCCCAATCGCTCGAAGGACCTGCTCGTCCTCGCCTTCCAACGCGTCGACATCCCCGACCTCGTCCGCTCCGCCGTCTTCTGCCGCTCGTGGCTCTCCGCCGCCGACGAGTTCCGCCGCCTACGCACCTTGTCTCACCCTCAGAGTCCCTGGCTGTTGCTCTGCGGCAAAAAAAAAATGCGGGGACCCGATTGCCGCAAACTTGTTCACCTTTCCGAAGATAAAAGCTACACTCTCCCTTTTTCACCCCGCGGTCCGCCGTCGGTTCTGCATCGGCTCCGCCCATGGCTGGGTCATTACCGCCGACAACAAATCGGAGCTTCACCTTCTCAACCCGATCACCGGCACCCAGATCGACCTGCCTCGCATGTCCACCTTCGATAACATCAAGCCCACCTTCGGCCCTCACGGCGAGATCAAGAAGTACACCGTCTACGATTTGGGCAGGCATAACAGTGACCGTCCATATCGCAAGAATCCGGAAGAGCTCCGGTATTACATCTACGAGAAGGCAACCTTGTCATCGAGCCCATCGGAAGATAGCAACTACATCATCATGCTCATTCACAGCCCTTACAACCAGCTCTCTTTCGCAATAGCAGGCGACAAGAAGTGGACGACGCTTCCAAGAACCGGGCCGAGTCCCTACTACTCTCACTGTATTTATCATAAAGGAGCGTTCTTTGTAGTAAACCGTGATAGGAATCGTCGAGGTGTGGCCGTGTGGGGCCTCAGCGGTTCCTCCCTCAAATCGAAGGAGGTAAGAGTAGGGGTGAAAACGGTCGGATTAACTCCGACCCGACCCGCTATCCGATCCGACCGGATAAAAAATTTCTATCCGACTCGGATTCGGATTCGGATACGGATAGAATTTTTAAAAAAAATTCGGATACGGATTCGGATACGGGTCGGATAAATTTTTCGGATTCGGATACGGATATCGGATATCCGTTTACCCGCATATTTTTTTAAATGATTTACAGTTTTTAGTTTGCTTATTTAAATAGTAAGTATTAATATTATTACTAATAATACATTATATATTATTTATAGAGATTAATTTCTCTAATTTTATATATTTGATATACAAAAAAATTATTTGTTGTAAAACTCTTAATAATTTTGTGTTAATTATATTTAAATAAAATATTATAATTATTTTAAATTTAATCAATATTCGTTTAAAATCCGATCCTTTATCCGAAAATTATCCGTATCCGTTTAGTTAGGATATGGTTTTAAATTTTGCTATTATTTTTCTATTTTTAAAAAATTTTAAATTTGTCCAATAAATATTGCATTTAATACTTTTAATTATATATATATATTTTTTTAATTAAATAATCTAGTTAGTTAAACTGAGTATATAATTAATTTTATTAATCAGTTTTTAATAAAAATAGTACAGCTCTCATCTAGACTTTAAAATAAGTCTAATATTAAATTATTTTTGAGTTAATTTAAATTTAAATTTTTTATTATTTATAAAAATAAGTCTAATATTGTATTATTTATAAAATAAATAATTTTATTATTATTTAAAATTAATGTGTCTTAAAACATAATTACTCAAAAAATTTCCTAATATAAATATTAAATATTAAAATACATCAGATATGAAATACATCAAATAAATATTACATTAAATATTATGGAGATGACTTACCAGTCGGAGCAATACTCATTTTTAAGTCGGAGGTTCATCGAAAGATCAATATAGAAAAGGTGAATACAATCAAAAAAAGAGGAGGCAGCTACGGAACATGTGGCTATGGAGATAATTTATCAGACTATTAAATATATATTATTTTATTATTAAATATTAATTTTTGCTTATTTTATGTAATGTAATTTTGATATTTTTAGTTAATCACATGTAATGGTTATTACGATGTTTATTTCGTATAATGTAATTTTGATGCGTTTAATTAAAAAATTAGTTATTTAAAATTACTTGTGAAACTATTGGATATTAGTCTTATTTTAAAGATCTCGACGGGAGTTTTCTAACTATATTTTTTTATTTGAAAAAAATAACACTAAGCAAATATATTAAGTAATTTAAAATAAATAATGTAAATATATATATATATTGATATATATATATATATATATATATATATATATATATATATATATATATATATATATATATATATATATATATATATATATATATATGGAGGCTGGTGAGTTCGAGTACTGGAGTGCAGTGCTCCATATTGGCTCCATATTGCATCGGTTGGAGATGCTCTAATTCCGGAGCAGAAGGGGCTTCCGCCCCATGAATTCAAGTACCTGATCCAGAGTCATTGGGGGTGATCTCCTGCAAGTCTGGAGGGCAAGGGACGACCCGAATGCGGGAATCCTGATTGCGGGAAACGAAGACAACGATTACACCACTGTTAGTGTCCAAGTGTATAGGATGGATCTTGATGGTCGAAGGTATGTCGAGGTGAGCAGCTTAGGCGACTATGCGTTGTTTTTGGGCGGCAACGATCCACTGTGCCTCTCTGCCAAACATTCTCCTATGCTCAGATCCATCTGCATCTATTTCACCGACGATTACTGCACTTTTACCCAACTCAAAAGGGACAACAGCGTATGATAAATGCGTTCACAGTTTGGAAGACGGAAGTTTCGAGCAAATTCTCCCAGATGATCCGCGGCTGAACTGGCCGCCTCCTGTTTGGGTGACACCAACTCTTACTTGAGGGGCACTAGAGGTATCTTCTTTGCTATGTGTTTAGCTTTTTGTACTTGCATAGATTACACCAATGCCATTAAAATAGTGAATATTGCAAGTTTTAAGATTAATTCACCAAGTTAAATGAAGGTTCTATGTATCAGAATCACTATCCGGAAAGATCAAATAAAAGGAGCTTTGGGCTATTTTCTTTAATTACTTGAATTCTAAACTACCGTATAAAACATAGCAAAATCCTAAAAGTTCAGAAAAAATGACAGAAAAATAAGAAAATTTATAAGATTAGTAGCAAAATAATATGAATAGTGAAAATGTTGCGAATAGTATTTGGTGCCTTCTGTTTAGAAAAAGTGTCTGTTGTTAAAGTTCAGATTACTGCCTTCAGTTTGCAGTGCATGTTCTGATGCTTTTTATTTCTGGATAAGTATAAAGGCTTCCCTTGGTTGCCTACAGCAATGACCAATGAGTTTTGGTTAGCACTGTTCCATCTCTTGTGTGAACTTCAAACCATTGTAGAAACTAATGCTCTCTAACATATGCACTGGTGGGAAGCATTTGCACCGGGATGCCTCTCTTTTATGCTTTTGGATGACTCCATACTTAGGTATTGTTGTATATGAGAAGTTTCCAAAGAAAGCAGTTCATTATGTTTTTTTCCTGACTTTTGATCAAGTTTCCGCCTTTGGAGTGCAAAGATTGTGTCAAGCATTTACAGAATTTATTTAGTTTCGTCGTGGTTGTATACTTGTATCATGGAGGTGTAAACTAGCCAAGCCCCGAACCTAATTCAAGCTCGAGATTTAAACAAGCCCAATTCAAGCCTATTTCAATTGAGCTTAATTCATGCTTACTTCGAGTTCAAGCCTTAAACAAGCTCACTTCAATCCTAATGCAAGAATTAGTCAAGTTAGTCGGATCAAGCTTCATTTAAGTTTATATTTAATAAGGGTTTATTTAAGCTTAAATTAAATAAGGTTTGGTTAAAGATAAGATTAGATCAAGTTAGAAAGGATATAAAGTATAAGATCTAATATGGCCAAAAAATTATTCATAGTATAAATTAAAACTATACATTTATATTCGAGCTTGATCAATCTTTTGGGCGTCTTTTCTTTTTTCAGGCTCAGCTCATTTAATTTCGAGCCAATTCTGAACTGAGTGCAAACTGAACTCGATTATTTTTTGGCAACTTATTGTATCATTGATGAGAAAATAGTTTCAATTCTCAAAGTATCTGCTACTAGCTTTTAGCACCCAGGTGACTTCTAGGCTCTAGTTTTCATTTAAGAATGCCACAGTTTATCTGCAATAAGATGATTCCTTTCATTTTATTATACTGTAATTACTTGGACCATCTGCTTTTGTCGTCACTGTAGTTAGTAACAAATAAAGGAAAAGAGAGGAAAGAAACACTTCCTATGCAAGTCTTGCCATGTAAGATGATTGTTAAACTGTTTTTCTTTTTCTTTTGGGGGGTGCATCTGTTTAATATTTTCAGTTCTTTTACGTATCAATTCATATGCTGATTTGTGATTTCATATTATGCAGGCAATTCTTTGTTGACAGGAGTTAATCTTGGAGCTTAAACTGAGGGAACGCAATGCCATAAGACTTGTTACTGGCTTGCTGCTGATGATTGTGTATCAGATCTATTTGCAGGTCTGTAGTTTTTATTGTACTCGGCATTTTGTTGGCCTTGTTTACTTTAGAAATAATATCAATTTTAAAATAGCTAGTTCTCTTTGTTATTTCTAAAATGAGGTATTTATTTCGGAAATAACTATTCTTATATTCACTTGTATTATAGAATTAAGAGTATAATAATTATCCTTGATATGATATAAAATAAAAAATATATGGAAAAAAAGTATTGTTTTTTTTATAAAATTACCATGAACACCTTTTAGTTTTGATATAAAGTAAATTGATAGGATATATATCAAAAGTAAATTAGTAATTTGGTTAGTGTGATATAAGATGTAATTTTAATAAATTCTAAAATGAAATTATTATGATATATATCTGTTATTCTGAAATAAAGAGTTGTATTCCGGAATAAGAAAAAAGTTATTCTTGAAAAGAATGAGACTTAAATAGGAATTGGGTTAAATAGGATGCTGCTGATGAGTGTGTATTAGATCTATTTGTAGGTCTGTAATTTTTATTGTACTCAGGCATTTTGTTGGCCTTGTTTACTTTAGAAATAATGTTAATTTTAAAATAAGTATTTCTCTTTGTTATTTTCAAAATGAGGTATTTATTTCGGAAATAACTATTCTTATATTCACTTATATTCTAGAATTAAGAGTATAATAATTATTCTTGATGTGATATAAAATTAAAAATTATAGAAAAAAAGTATTGTTTTTTATAAAATTACTATGAACACTTTTTGATTTTGATATAAAGTAGATTGATACGATAATATCAAAAGTAAATTAGTAATTGGGTTAGCGTGATATAAGATGTAATTTTAATGAATTCTGAAATGAGATTATTATGATATAATATCTGTTATTCTGAAATAAGGAGTTGCATTATAAAATAAGAAAAAAGTTATTCTTGAAATGAATGGGGCTTAGAGATTGGGTTGAGTAGGGTGCTGCAAAAAATTTAAGAAAGTAAAAGGATAATTTTGTACATACAAAAAGCAGATCATTGGACTAATATATTATAATTAGTATGATATTTAGTAGGGTTTAGGGTTTGATTTATTTTTTTAACTAAAGCTGCAAACCCTTATATAACCGGCATGGGACTCGGTGGAGCCATTTTCCAAATGCTCAAAACTATCTTACCATGTTCAGTAGCTTTATCAATGGCTTCTCTTGCATTACCAGGAAAGACTGGTTTTGTTGCAGAATTAGTCGTATCTTTTGGACTGATTAACATATCTTTCAATGCCAAAAATGCTAATTACACTTGTAATGAATGACACTACCTCACTAATCAACCATTTCCTAAGTATTATTTTACATGCTAATTTCACCTCCTTCCACTTTACTATTGAGGATTTTCAGGCAGAGTTACTGAGCCATTTAGTCAATGCTAGTGACTCAAAATGCCAATCTTGCATTTGACAATACAAACTTTGCATTGGCAGCTACAATATCTAAGGCTCTTTTCCATTACCCAGAAGCCAAAGCCTCTAAACAGTGGTGCCAAATCACAACCACAAGATGCAAATCTAGTCTAACACCCCTCCTCTTATTCACATTGCACTCTAATAAGATGTCTAGATTTCTTTTTAGTTCAAGTCCATCTTTAATATGAAGGATTTAGGCTTATGGATTTATTCTTTAGGCATTCAAGCCTCAAGAGATGCCAAAGGTATGCATATAAAGTAGACTATATCTATTTTAAATTTGCTAGAGAGAAAAAAGAAAACGCTATGCAGGGTGATGTATTAGAAGATCTAACTTACCAACTTAAAATAAAAAAAGGACCAAAATAAATAAATATTACACAATTTTTAGAACACTTTGAGGTTGTATTAAAAAATTTCTGCAGTAAAAAAAAGAAAAAAGGTCGGTAATATGGTTGATAAAAGTAAGAACAATAATTTAACACTCAGTGTAATCTTATGTAAAATTCATTGGACATATATGTATCATAGTGTGCTAATTGTGTGGCAGTGTGTGCCATTGCAGATAACATTAATTCAAAATAACACTCATTAATTAATCTAAAAACACATTATTATTGACACAAGTCTACAATATAAAAATAAATAAAGGAAAAAAAGAGTCAATATTACATCAATCATATTACAATATATCATAAACATATATAAAATTATAACTCTTCTTAAGACAGAAATTAACTTCTTCCAAATGTATAAAAGGCTTCTCTCCACATTTGACATATTTAAATTTTATTTAATTATTAGAAAAAAAAATGTAATCAGCTATAGGTTTATATTGTCGTAGTAGTAGTAATAATAATAATAATAATATATAGTAAATAACAAGATGGACTTTATGATATATTCTATGCCTTTGTCATCGCATCCTAAACTTCATTAGACAGTACAATTTGTTCTCTCTGACATTTATGTTTTCTCTAACTATTACCATTACCTTTTTGTTATTGTTTTTCTAACTCTTACCAAATTATGGTGTTAACAAAGTAGCTCCGTAGTCTAATTGTCAATCCTTTTGCTAAATATCCTGCACTTGTGTTTCTTCGACGTCTTCTCCCTATTTTAATATAATTATAAATAAAAACTATGTAACAAAATGACGAACTACGTAGATTGAAGTAATAATAAAATTCGGATACATCATTATCAATAGCAAAACAAATTTTGTAATGCTAAGTACCGAGCATTTTATAAAATAAGTCTGCATCGCATATTATAAACCCATACTAACTACGAAAAAATTTAGGTATAAATCTCCACTACTATCGGAAATTTCATATGTATATACTTATAAATCGCACCGTAAACTATAAGACATATAACTTAAACGATAAAAAAATATAACTTAGAAAAAAAAAATTACTATGGAAAACAAAGGTGAAATAAAATGGAAAAACAATGGACACAGCGATTGAAAATAGAAATTACTTAACTTGCTAGTAGATCGCAGTAGCAGATTTACTACTGAAATAGATAGATATCAGTGGACGGTGCAAAAGGCAAGACTGTCAACCTCCTCAAATTTAAATCAAGAGAAATTACAAATAACACCCTATATATACTTAAACTATAGTTCACACCCATCTACAATCGAAACAACAAAATGAGACTTGATGGTAACGGAGGATGATGACAACGTTCCCTGATTTCCGAAATTCTTTTACAATTACCCAATGGTTCACAACTTAACAAGTGGCCATAGTACTCCAATTCCTGTGACTATAAAATATATAATATATATATATATATATAGAGAGAGAGAGAGAGAGAGAGAGAGAGAGAGAGAGAGAGAGAGTAAGATGAAAGAGGTCCCATGTCTACATATAATAGCCCTCTGCACCCCAATGCCAATGTAGTGAGAGGGAGAGACACAGGAAGTCACGGATTCGCATACAACCAAAAGCCACCAATCACGGGACTGCTGATACGAATGAGACGCGCCAATCTCTCTTCTTTTCTCTACACGATTTTCCATAAAACCAATATGCAAAACCCATCTCTTTCCCCTGCCTTTAACTCTCTCCCTCTGCTTCGTTTGTAATCTCTTTGTATGTTCTAGCTAATACCCACATGACCTCTAAGTAGTCTCTTGGTCATCCATCTCTCTTTGGATCTCTTTGGATCGATTTGTTGTCTCTTTCTCTGTGTTCGATGTTTACGTACATGCTCGCAAGTAGAGTTGCTTGTGACTTTGCAGCTGTACATCCCTGCTGCAAGTTTTGTTCTTTAGTTTCATATGCTTCCTAAACTCACGTAGGGTTAAATATATTATCGTGTAATATTAATTTTGAATCATAATTGTTTCTAGAAAGCCCTTAGACTAATAGTATCATTAAATTCAAAGACGACAGGAGTTCAAAACAAAAACATATATAATTATACATCCATGCATTTTTAATTGAACTATAAATATAAATAAATAACTTAAAAGAAAGGTAACAGTGACTTATTGAAACTAGATAAAAATTTAAAAAAATTATTTAAAACGCATAAACATTGTTAATTTTGGATGAAAATATTTAAAATTATAAAGTGATACAAAACAAACTTTAAAAAGATAAATTAATTTATCAGAAACTATATGCATATATTCTCTCTGTCGTCTGGTTAAATGTTATCAAACACATTAAAGCAGTTGCTAAGATTGACTAGTTTGCTTCGAGATGGAAGCTAGAGATGTTCAAAAGTAATGGGATCGATCTCTATTTTGCTTTAATTTAAATTATGTAGTTCACTTTTGTCGTATAATGGCTTTCTTTAATGTTCTTGACATAAGATATCTTCACATAAATTAATTATTTATTCATGTCAACCATGGTATTCAATCGAATGGTTGCCCTAGAAATAGAGACAAAGCTCCACATAGGATTATATGCACATTATCATTTAATTTGTATATATTCTAAAATGTCGGAATGATAGTTTTAATCATTTATATTTATTCTACGAGAAAGAAGTCGATCAACTTGCAAGTTGCTTATTAATCACAATAATATGATGACATAATTCTCATATATATATACAAACATTTCATGTTTCAAGATTAAGTGATCATCTTGAGGCCAGCAGGGCTGCCTTAAGATAATTTCTATAAATTCTTCTTCTTCTTCTTTTTGTTTTTTTGGACGATAAAGCTTTGAATACTTTACCATGGGCCACAGAGTGAGTCACAAGCGAGTCTTTTGAAAAGAGTACATATGCTAGCAACCAAATTTGACCATGCTGTAAGGATGCCAAAACACTGTAGGAGAACAAGTGAGCTATATTTCTTCTTCCTTCTTAAGTACTAGAGGAATTTTATAATACAAAAAATACTGGAGGAATTGTTCATCCAGCCAAACCCTTGCAGATATAACGTGACTCTCTCTCTCTCTCTCTCTCTCCCTCTCAATATTGATTCATTTATATGATTTATATGCATAAACACATGACAATATGACAATGATGATCATAATGATGCATGAATGTAAATATTTGAACAAAAGTTGATGGCCAACAATTAAGTTATGTATGTTAGCAATTAATTAATAGTCCATCCACATGTTTAGTAGATAAGAGAGAGAGAGAGAGAGAGGAATAAACATTAAAATTTACTAAGAAATCATTATATATATATATATATATATATATAGGCTTGGTCCAAATGGATGAGTCCCTCTCAAGCTCTACTTCAAGATTACAAAATTAATGATTGCATACAAACTTATCTTATGTCCTACTCGAATCACATGTCACCATGTTAATCTGATATGATTTCATAGATTAGTTTAACATAAAACATTTTGTCCTAATAGGGGAAAACGACGAGAGAAGCCCATGCATATTGGGAAGTTAAAACTCACAGATTTATAATCATGTCCAAAATCTTATCATTAGTTAATCATTTATCGCCTCAAAGCCCAGTTAGACAGGAATTAAGAAAAGGGAATTGTTCAAAGAGAATCTTATATTTTTAATCATTTTTTTTACTAGCACTTCCCCTTTGAGAATTTTATAAATAGACCGCTCACTTTTCTTACAATTTTTATACAGACACTCTGAGTTAATTAAACCCCAACCATTTGAAAATTTGAAGGGTATCAAAATTTGTGTAGTTTGTTAAACTAAAGGTAATTTTATAATTAAAACAGTTAAATTACCTTTTGGTGGTAGAATAGAGTAGAGTGATTAGATCTAATAATATATTTCCAATTTGATAGGAGTAGGCTAGGGTGACATATATATATATATATATATAGCTAGCGTTTGGATCGTATGATCAAAGATTAGAAATTTTTCAAGAATACTTTAAGTAATTCAAAACGTAGAGTTCTATAAACCATAAACTGGAGTTTTGAAAGAAAAGAAAAATCCAACTTTGGCTTGTCCGAATATTCGACAAACAGTGCAGACAGCATCATACTAGCAAATGAGAATCTCACTTATTTTGATATGATGCACCTCTAGTCCTTGCATCCCATCAAGTAAAGTTATAATATTCCAAAACTTGCTATGTTTGTCACAGGAGAAGAGCATTATATGATCACATATATACATATATATATATATATATAACATCTTGCCGACTACGTACTCTCCTCGTCATCTTCTTATCAAAGCCAGCCAGCTAGCTAGCAATTATAGGGAGCCCAGTGATCGAGATTACTTAGGGTCAAGTAAAAAATTATAATCTTTACTACGTCCCAGTATGCACACAATCCTCCTCCTCCCTCTCTCTCTCTCTCTCTCTTTCTCTTGCATTGCAGTACCTCTCTTAATATGATTCTCACGTGAACCATTTCTATCTATCTTATCCTATCCCCCAACTCCACTCCCTACCTTACAGTCCACACTACTCTCTATATATACACTTAACCGGCTCTCTCAGTACTACTATTATACCAATCACCATGGACTTCTCCAAGCTCTACGCCGTCCTCCTCACCCTAATGCTCTTCCTCTCCTCCCTCTCCCCTATCCTCGCCTGCGACTGCCCCAAACCTCCCTCTACCAAGCCTAAGCACCCCAAGCACCCCAAACCCCCCAAGTCGCCGTCCCACCCACCTAAGAAGCGGCCCACCCCCTACCCCCCGATCACCGGACCCCCTAAGGGACGGCCTACCCCCCACCCCCCAATCGTCGGACCACCTAAGGGAGGGCCCATCACCCTCCCTCCAATCGTCGGGCCACCTAAGGGAGGGCCCATCACCCTGCCGCCCATCATCGGCCCCCCCATCACCGTCCCCTCCCCCGGCGGAAACCCTCCTCCGGTCACCGGGCCCCCGGCCACGACTCCCTGCCCTCCCCCACCGCAGGTTCTACCGCCGCCGGCGCCGGCTTCTTGCCCGGTGGACAGCCTAAAGATCGGGGCGTGCGTGGACTTGCTGGGGGGGCTGGTGCACATCGGGATCGGCGACCCGGTGGTGAACAAATGCTGCCCGTTGCTCGGGGGGCTGGTCGAGCTGGAAGCGGCGGTGTGCCTGTGCACGAGCATCAAGCTGAAGCTGCTTAACATTAACCTCTACCTGCCTCTTGCGCTGCAGTTGCTGCTCACTTGTGGGAAGACGCCACCGCCGGGCTACACTTGCTCCGTCTGAGATGGAAGTTGCTTTGAATGTCTAATTTTTAAAATAAATTCAACTTAAGAGTTGGCTGGGTTTTGGTGGTGTACGTGCATGGGACATGAGAGGATGTCTGAGTTGGTGTTGTGGTTCGATTTCATCGTGTTAAGATTTTGGGTTTCATAGTTTGTCGGGGGTGATGTCTACTGATCCAAGGTACATGATCCAAGGTTGTACCTCGGTGCCATTGTTTTATTTCTCAGCAAGGAATTCACCGTGGTTTGTGTTTACTTCTCTCTTGTTTTCTTTCTGTTTTGAAAATCTTCAAATAACACCCTACATTTTATCATTTTCCTGATGAGCACCCATCTTCCAGAATTTTATAACGAGACCCGTTCACTTTTTCCTATAATTTTAATGCAACGCCGTGATATTATTCTGATTAGTTAGCACTAATTCTAGTGTACAGTTTATGTAACTCTGCTGAGTAAATTACTCAAATACTTTTTAAAAAGTTTCTAACCCTGATCCACCAAATTAAAAACTCTTTTCTTGATCTTATCCTATCAAAGAATAATTTCGGTATTTTAAAAATTATCTTTAGTATTCTAATTGAGCATTTCTCGGTTAATATTTTTTCATTTGAAAATAATTAGGTTAAGTTAACTTAAGTTCATACAAGGAAAAACTAAGAGTTCTTATTACAAAATTGTTAAAACTACTGTTAGATAGAATTTACTTTTAAAAAAATAGTGTTATTTAAATAGCACTCCATCTTCTTTTGTGATTAGTTTATAGATTATTAACACATGCACACATTATGAACATGATGAGCATGTAATACTGCTGCATTGTTTGTGATTATGATATGAATATCTATTTTACCTCGTTGTTGCATCTTTATTTACAGTATCTTCCAGACTGTAGCAGTTGATATTTGCTGAGCTTATGCTCACCAACTTCTAGTAAAAATATTTTTTGATTTATAAATAAGCTCGAGTTCTTAGAGAAGTTGGCGAAGATTAACTCTATAATTATTTATTCTTGTAAATTAAGCTACATAGCTTGTAACCCCTACGTGGGCATTGATATTTATTATGGACACGTATTTTGAGGCTTGCTGTAGCATACGATGTTATGTGTTTCTTTTTGTCTGTATTATTTATACAAATATAGATTTTTCTCCTATCCTTTATGTCAGAACATTGTCGAGATCACATGGATACTACTCATGTGAGATAGATATATATATTTAGCGAGGAGCGTTACATATTAAGTGTCATTCACAAAATCACCGAAAAAAAGCAAGTTGCTATTTAAAAATTTCCTCTTTTTTAGGAATTTTTAAAATATCATAATTATAACTACTTCTTCAAAATATTGTAATTGTCACTTAAATTATTGTGATCTGTACAAGAAATTCAATTCCATTGCTTACATCAAACTAATAAGAACAAAACACAACTTAGCTATAGAAAAACTATGTTTACCTTACTTAAATTATTAAAATAGTTTCAAAGCTATCCAATATTATACACTGATAAATATTTTACACTCCAAACTTAATAAATAAGTGTACTTTAGTCATTGATATATGCTTAAATTTTAATAATAACAAACGATAGGAATATTGTTAGAAAATTACTATAAAGATAGTTCCTAAAAAAGTCAAAATAAAAGTCCATATAGTTCATTTTTTTAAGATAATAAGAATATTTTTCTTAGTTCAGAAGGCATAAATTAGTAATAAAAAAGTTTAGAAATTACTATATCTGAAAACCAGTGATAATTCACGGGTCTAGATAGATTATTTTTATTTTTATTTTTATTTTTATTTTTATTTTATTTTATTTAAGATAAAAATATATATAGAGAGAGAAAGAGAAAGAGAGAGAGAGAGAGGGGGGGGGGAGGGAGGATTCTCTGCAGCATCTAGTGGAGTTTCAGGTTTCCTTCCTCACCCACAGACTTCTATTTCTAAATCTGTTGGCCAAAACCGGCGCAAAGAGATACACTAGGCAGTCTACGATTGGCTGACAAGCGCTTCTTCCCGGTAACCGGTTCAGTCGCTTCCGCACATCTAGGGGCATTTATGTCTTTCCGTATTAAACTCCAAAAACTTATTATAGGTGAAAAAAAAACAATGGGTTTTATTGAGGGTATATTTTTTAGAGAAAAAAATAAAATAAAATAATAATAATAATTAAGTATATCAAAGTTTTGAATTCAAATCAGAGGTTTTGACTTTTTACTCGTCTCCTCGTAAACTTATTTATCTAAATAATTCATCTTGTAGACTTAATATTAAAAGAGATCTATTTTGAATGCATCAGTTGCCACCTCATAATCCCATTAGAAAATGCTAACCTCATCAGCATTTTTCATTTATTCTTGTTAATAATACATATAGGAAATGAGGAGATTATTACTCAATTCATGTTTATTTGTTAATTAGACAAACTAGGGATAAATAAAAGCGGTATATCATATTACAATTAAATAAACTAGAAAAAAGTATTAAATTTAAATCTTCTCATCTTTTTTACTCTCCTCATATTTTTCTTATATAATTAATTTTCATATAGACTTATGATCTCAATATTTTTCGTAAGTTGTGAAACGTTGAAAAGTTCAATATTTTATTTTATATATATTGTTATTAAAAATACATAGGGAATGAGAAAAGATTATTCCTCAATTCAGATAAACAAGGAATAAACAAAAGCTGTATATCATGTTACAATTAGATAAACTAAATCTATATAAGTTTCATATATGGCAAATACTTCAATATCCCTCTAAAATTCATAATCTTAATCTAACGGCTATAACAGCCAATTTTCGTTACTAATTTTTTGTAACCTTAATTTTCGTTACTAAAATTTGTCCAATTTTCGTTACTAATTTTTCAGTACCCGATTTCAAAACCACATTAGATCAAAAAAATGGCATATTAGTTTAAAATAATGATTATGTGTGCCTAACTTTTGGATTAGAATTTTTTTTTAAGAATTCTCTCTCTTAAATATAATTGTGATAGATATAATTATGCCTTAATTATAGAAGATATTATTTAATACTAAACAATTTAAATTTGGTTTTTTTGGCGTAGACTTCAATTTAAATATGATATTCTATCTCTATGTGTTATTAAATTTAATTTAAATCGAGCCTAAACTAATAAGAGATATATGTAAATACTGAAAAATAATTAAAGAGATTAAATTTAATTAAACTTTCATCAAGTTAATTATAAAAAGATATTAATACCCTTATTATGATATATATATATATATATGTTAAGGATATACGTCTTTTATTTGATAAATTAGTAAGATAATATAATTATCAAAAATAATGTGCAATGTAATATATTTAAAAAATAATAATTACCTATTGAACCAGTAATATAATATATTTTAATTTTTTTGCATTCCTGTTATACTTTTAAAATTTTTTATCAAACAGATTGATAAACAATTATCTCTCTAGTAGGAAAGAAGCGATCTTCATATATATAAAATAACGATATTAGTGTTTTGTATTCCACACAAAACACCTTATTAGCCACAGGGATATGTAAATTTGTGAGGAGGCCTAATTTGGTCAAATATTCTCTAATGCAGACGGCCACACCCACCTCACACGTGTGTGACATCACATTAGAAAATTTTCTCATATCGCAGTGTAGACATGATCATCAGGCGAGCCAGGCTAGGCTTAAGTATTTATTCACGATCCAACCCACCAATCACTCGAGCCAGGCTAGAATAGTCTAGCTCGTTATAGCTCGTCGGCTCGTGAGAGATTGGGCTAGCCAGTCGGGCCAGGTTGACCCGACCCACCAATCACTCGGCCTAATCCATATTTTAGCTATTTTTTAAAATTTTTTACTATTAGCTTATTTTTTAAAAAAAATATTTATGTTCCTCCATTAAAAAAAATAAATTAAATTTTTTTAAAGGTGTGCTTAAAATAATGCAAAACGGTACAGTACCAAAATTTTTGTTGGTTTTTTACTGTAGCAGAACAGCAAGTTACTATAGTAGAACACGCAAATTACTGTAGCAGAACGGGCGGGCCAAACGGACGAGCTTCCGGGCTAGGTCGGGCCGGCAAAAGGCTGGCCCATGCCGCCCATGGGTAGTTCAGGCTCGGGTCGGGCCTAAACCGAGTCCAGACTAGGCACGGGCGGACTAGGCCGTTTGATTAAGTCTATCATCGCGTCTCGTTTCTTTGGACTCCTTTGGCATCACTTCTTCATCCATTTTATAACTAAGTCAAAGCAAAAAGTTCTTAAAAATAAAATTTGCAAATTAAAGGAGGAATAATCACTTCTTTCTCTTCGTCAAGAGGTATGGAATCTTTTCTAGTTTCCCATATCATGTAGTCAAGTAGACTCAATTTGCTTATGTTCATCTTCCATTGCTTGTTACTTCTTTCAATTGATTTGTGGTTTAATTAGATGTTCTTCTCCTTTCAATTCTTGGCAAAAGAAGAAGGAAGGGTGGTTTGGTCGCATTTGCATGCATGATGTATGTATGTATGACACTGACTTTAGAGTTTTGATTGTGGAAAAATGTGAAAAATATTTTGGTGAGTTTCTATAACAATGTCGAATTACCTAGATTAGATGACCCATGATCCATATTCTAAGTTATTAGGATTAAGTCATGCATTTAGCTGATGATATGCGGGCATACTGAAAAAAGAAGTACTAGCAGTCAAGATTCAAATAAATTTTAATTGCAGCAATCGAGTTTCCGAGTATTAATATATCCTAACTTTGATTACATTATGTTTTGGTTTTTGATGATTCTAGAGTGACGGTAGAAGCACTTGCATGGATTTCAATCCATTTCAATGTCGCTTTAATGGCAAATCTTTTTGGTATTGATTCCAGAAATATTTTAACAAGAACCAATGAGAGCTAAATCTTAATTGGTAGTCTTATCCGGCAAATTATTGAAACTACTGAAAATTACTGTAAGATTGACAACAGAGTTTAATAATCCACACTGTTAGAATTATTGTGATTAGCTGAATCTTCAAACAATAAACATCAAAAAGCCAAGCTTGATTACTCAGAGCTTAAAAAAAAAACAGAAGTCCTTCATGTTCAAGATTTGTCCTTTTAATTTTATGATGACAGATTATATTGATTATATCAATTATGTCTTCAGATGAAGTTTTCCTTATATTAATTATCATACTTAATAATCCAAACTCGGTTCATTTTACTTTGCTGATTCCAGAATTTTTCCTCATCCATGCTTCTGCCACTTCATCCACTATGAATTCAGTTCTTGTATCAGAAAATATTTTCTTTCCACAGTTAGCAATGGAGGTTAGCTTCCCCTACTTTGATCCTGAATTCGAGAACTTCAACAGGACGATATATGGACCAAGGTTTAGCTACGAATTCCAAGTTGCGACAATTAGTACAGGAATGCAGTAGTGATAAGTAATTATATTTCAGGGTTTATGTCGACGATGAATCTTGAAACGAATGCACCATTGTGAAAGTAAGAACTCTCTTTGATCCTAAGGAAATTCATCCAATTAATTTGATGACTAATTACTAGTGGCTCTATTGTTAACGTCTAGGTGAACAGTCTTGATAAACAAGAAACTCCTAGTTGAACAAGTACTGACTGATATGGATCTTTTTATTACCAAGAGCTATTTATCTTCTGATGCAGGATGGTTTATGGATGATATGCTTATACCTGGATAATAGAATTACAAATGACCATGGATTTTTTTTTAATCTCGAACAGAGATTGTCGGTAGACGAATAAGAATCATATTTGAGATTTATGCAGATTTTGATTACAACTCTTTCAGAACCAGTTGTATTGTGTCAGCTGTATCTAAGGCTGGTTAGCACTTTTTCGCAACATAATCTTGTACATTAGGTGCATACTGGTTGCAGCTTTCAGATTAAAATTTACTTGGGTATAAAAACACTGTCTGATAATGATCTTTCCATTATATACCTTTTCTTCTATCTCCAGAGATTTATATTCCAATTTACTAATGATTCATGCAGCATGTTGTTTACTTGTAAATTTGTGATGCAGATGCACTGCAAATTTTGATCTCAGTTCTACCATTATATGACCACTATTTATACAGAATGATCTTGATTATTTTTCCTTTTCTTTAGCTCCTTTTTCCAGTCTTCCATATGAAAGATCAACAAGGTAATAAGGTATATGATAAGAAGGTTGTTGGCTATGTTCAGCAGGCAAGTCTCCCTTATCCCCACAATTCTTCCAATCTATATAAATCTATACAGATAAGTAATATATATGTATAGGTATATATGTAGTTAGACAACAAACTTTAGAATTTTAGCACAAGTACAAAAATCTCTTTAACCATTCAATGCACCCAAAGATTAACAAAAGCTCATCACAAGGTGACTTGAAGTGGACTTTTAGTCCTCTAAACAATTTCCTTTATCTCGTATCATAATTTAAATTGACTATATCTGAATTCATAAAATATATTTTTGCACTAAAATTGTGTTAAATTGACTATACCTGGATTTATTGTGTAGGCTATAGTTGCAAAAAGAGAGCTGCATAACTCACAGATGTGAAAAAAACCTTTCAAAGTTGCTGCCAAGTCTGAATTTTCTGGCGAGCGAATGGCCATCGAGATGATCAATCCTAATCAAATAGGACTATTGTAGGAGATATCAGCTGTTCTTGTTGAGCAGAGGTGTAATGTTATTGAAGCTCATGCATGGAACTATATGATTGTCTTGCATGGGCAGTATTTGTCTACGATGTATCTATTGCCACTTATATCAACACACCTTTGCTATCAATGGCCAACCTCTCCACTATTTTTCAGCACACCTTTGCTGACAATGACCATGGAGTCGTGAAGGCATATTTTCTTGGTTGTGATAGCTCAATGAGTCAAGCTGAAGTCGTACGTTGATTGCACCATCTCATATTTGCTATTCGAGATTTTGACGGGTCATTAAGGAACATAGCTACTGCCATTTTAATAATAAATATATATGACGATAGAGAGGAAAGAAAGGTGATGGCTATATCAATTGACCGACGTAATGAGAAAAGATACTCCATTGTGAATGTAAAATGTCAAGACCGACCAAAGTTGAATTTTGACACTATGTGACACTTACAGACCTGCATTATGTTAGTCTTCCATGCTTCAATTCCTTCTCGTGGATCTTTTGCATCTCAGGTATCATTATCAATCTGGTTATTGCCTAAGGAGTATGCTAATGTCAATTTATGCAAGGTTTTAATCCAATGACGAATGGGTGATGAAATTGAATTTTATAGGAGTACTTTATTTGTGGGTTTCTTTAGTTCATACCCCCTACCCCCCAAAAAAAACAACATATAGGATGCTTTATAACGACTTTTCTAAATTTTAAATATCAAATCCAATAGATGCTACAAATGAGGAAGAATAAGAAAATATTTTTACTTCCGAGAGTGATGTTGAGTAGTTTAGAATCCACACATGAGTGAAAAGCAAGAGATTAGTAAATTGCAATAAGGAACATGTAAGACAATGTTTACTTCTTTAGGAAACTCCTTAGTGACTATATATGTAATCAAACACTATTTTTAGATAGTATATCTTCATCATGAGAAGCATAGGATAACTATTTAATATGCCTCTGAAAAGTCCAGTTGGAGATTGCATGCTTAAGGAGGCACCCTTATCCAACTGAAGACATTGAAAGGGAGCATACTAGTTAGATTTTGTGTTTCGAGATATATATTAATGGGCTTAAAGTAGGGGTGACAAAAATTACCCTATAACCCAACATGATAATCGACTGTTGATCGGATTTGGGTTTAGACTAATCGGGTTCGAATCATAAACGGGTCAATCCGTGTAACCCGATTATTAATCGGGTCGTGTTCGAGTTTATACCTCTAACCCGCTTGACCTGTTTAACTCGTTTAAGTACACACACACACACACACACACACACACATATATATATATATATATATTATTTTCTAACCCTAATACCCTAGCCTAAACTTAACTACTCAAGTCTCTACGCCGTCGCCCCTTCCCTTACCCCCTTCCCTTACCTATGCCCGCAGCCCAATCACACTTTGTCGTCGCCCTTTCCCTCCTCACTCCTCACTCCTCATTCCTCACATCGCCGGAGCTTCTCACTCACGTCGTCGGTTCTCCTCACGCCACCTAAGCTTATCATGCAGTCGATTGCTCGTCGAATCTCCCCCCTCACTCACACTGTCGTGTCCTCACGTTGCCCGAGCTTCTCATGCAAGATGATTTATAAAGTTAGCTGTGTTCATAGTTTTTATTGTTTTTCATGTTTAAAAAGATTTCATTCATGGAAGTAACACATCAGAGACATGGCTAATGATGTTGTGAAGATGATATGGTGATTTCATGGGTCAAACTGTCACAATGCTTCTCTTCTCTCTTCTAGTTCTTGTCGGATCTCTTAATTAGGGTTTTGATGGTATGTCGGCTTTGATAGCTTCAAGGCAACCGGTGCAGCCATTTGACCTTAGGACAGATCTGATTTGGATAAGAAGAGTTGGGAGAATATCTCTAATATGATCGATCAAAGGCGAATTTGAGGCCTATTTCTCCAAAAAATTCTTCTATTTTTTTGTTGAAGAAATTCTCTTTTGAAGAGATTCAAAGTTTCTTCTTCTCTATGGCTTTTGAAGCTTCCTAATGTTTAGGCATTTGATTGCCTGCACGTTTTGAATGATATACTCTTTAAAGCATAGCTTTTTGGTTCTAGCAAATCTCTATTATAGTTTGGATTGTCTTGAGGCAACCCCTGTAGCGAGGCATTTGATTGCCCGCAAGTTTTGAATGATATACTCTTCAAAGTATAGCTTTTGTTTTGCTTCATTGATGGCTTCTATCTTCCAATCGAGGATTTCGTTATTAAGCAAATTTAGCCTTTTTTACCCTATTTATAAAATGTCTGTAAGAAAACTTCCATCTATTTATCTATCTATCGGCAATGATGATAAATGAGGCCATTGAGCTATCAAACAAGAAATTTCTCTTTTATTATTGTTCTCATATCTCATATTATAAGTTATGATGGAAAGGCAATTTTAATGGCCTCAACGATTCTGATATGAAACTGCGAGCATGTCACTGCTATAAAACAAGAAATTAAAGAGTTGAAATTTTATTCTATACTCTATTGTATAGAATTTTATTACGGTGAATTATTATTAGAAGCTTTGATGCAAGTTTTTGTTATATTGAACTAAAGCTGTATAAACATATTTTGTAGCAAAATTAACTTATGTAACTTATACTAATGTTGTACTTTATGTTTCGTGAATTTAAGCTTTGGTATTGTAAATTAATATGCAAATAGTAAATATTTTTGATTGAGCAATTGGTCAAATGTAATTGAATTTATTATTGTGTTTTTTCAGATTTTGGTGTAATTAACTCAACCATCATATGCAAATAGAATCTCAAACAGATTCAAATGAATTTCATAACTATAGAACTACATAACAATATTTTAGTATTATTGTTATCATCTTTATGTACAAATACCGAGATTGATTAAAAAAGTTTCATATGAAAAGAAGATATCAAAATATATCTTCTTTTTCACATAGTATTAGAGCCAAACTAGTACACTCATATCAAAAATACTTATTACTTGGACTATTTTATCTTTTACCTTCACAACCTCATCCTTCCTGATTCCCTCCTCTATCATGCCACACCTTATCACGATCAAGTTAACCTGTGAAAACTACATCTTGTGAAGCACAGCTTATCCTTTCTATGGACAAGATGTTTTTAACTTTCGCGATGACACAATCATTGCCCTACTATTGTACCTACCGGATGCTCCTTCCTCAAATGAAAGTGCTAGCATTCCCAATCTAGCGTATCATCAATGGTCTAAGCAAAATCAAATGATCCTCTGTACACTAATGGTGTCACTCTCAAAAGGTGCCTTTGCCCAAGTGGTTGGTTACAACACTTCACATATTATTTAGAGTTGTACAACTATGTAGTCAACTCACAAGTCTCAAGAAAAGTAATCCCACTAGAAGGTGACTATTGAACTTATTGTTGCTGGGCACTCAATAACGGATGATGATATCCAAAGATATTTATTGTCAGGACTTGGATCTGACTATGATCCGTTTGTTGCGTCAATTACTACCTGTATAGACCCTTCATCTCTTGAAGAAATAATTTTGTCATCTTCTAACTCATAGTCACAAACAACTTGCCAACTACAATGCCTACTAATTTTCCTCCATCGGCCAATATTGCAACCTGCAATGCTTAACAATCTCGAGGGCAAAACAATGATAAACGTGAGAGTTTATTCCAAACTCATGGACATGGTTGAGGCTCAGAATGCTCTAATGGAGGTTATTCTCACCATCATACTCCTCCAGCTACATTGTAGATGTATAATAAATTAGGACGTAGTGCATTAGCTTGCTATAGAAGGTTTGATCCATCCCTTCAGACTCCAAAAATGCACCACAAGCTGCATCATACCATTCTTATCCACAAGCTCATCCAGTTTTCCAACCATAATCCTTTGATGGTGACTGACGCTTAGATAGTGTACTTCTTGGCTATACCTTCGTTCTTACAACACATAATTTTGTTTCATTCTAAATTATGTTTGTTTCTTGGTTACAACACCTAATGTCATGATTACAAGTGCCTTAGTCTACAAAATAGTCATATCTACATTTCATGGGATGTTATTTTTAATGAACAATTATTCTTCTTATATACTTATAATGCTTCTTTCGTGTACTCACACAATTCCTAATTCTACTCTACTCTCTCTCTAGCATCCTAATATGCACACCATGTTAATTCAAATGCGCAACCCTTTTTTTCTCTACCACACAGCTCTAAAGTGTTTCAGATCTTAATCCAACTCCTAAAACAGTAAAACATAACTTATCATACTTATGTGGCACCACTACACTATCTGCTCACCTCTCACTAATGTTATTGTCAATGTTGTATCATTAGCTCTCTCTCCAAAGTAGTAACATCTTCCTCTCATACTATGGTGACAAGGGTTAAGTGAGATATCCACAAGCCTAACGTGCCTACTGACGGTACCACTTAATACTCACTCCCTCGAGCTTTACTTACATATGCCTCCATGAATGATTATAAACCTACTTGCTACAGTGATACTATGAAAAATCCTAAATGGAGGCCTCTCACTTTGAATTTGATGCTCCGCTAAAAAAAAAAGAACATAATATCTAGTTACATCTAATGTCTCCCATAATATAGTTGGGTGCAAATAGGTCTTCAAAATCAAGCGCAAGGATTTCATCAACAAGAGGGTGTGGATTTTTCTAAAACATTTAGCCTAGTAATCAAACCAGCTACCATACGCATGGTCCCTCTCTCTTGTGACATTTTCAATTGGCATATTCGTGTGGAAGACATTCAAAATATCTTTTTTACATAGTCATCTATCAGAGGAAGTCTATGTGCAACAAACTCTAGGATTTCATCATCTACAATTGTTAAATTACATTTATAGGCTACATAAGTCACTTTATGAGTTTAAATAAGCACCGCGAGCATGGTTCGCCCGACTAAGTATTTATTTACTTCAACTTGGATTTCGTGGCTCTAAGGTAAACCCTTCTCTTTTTATTCTCAAAAGAAAGGATGGAGTTTTTTGTATTCTTGATTATGTGGATGGTATGATTATTACTGTCAAAGATCTTAGAGATTTATGTTTCTTCTTGGGCATCAAAGTATTATGACACCCAATAAGAATATATTTGTCTCAAAGAAAGTACATTATTTTTATGGTAACAACTTATTTTTAGATCTTTCTTTATACTGCAGCATCATTAGTGGCCTACAATATTTATCATTTATTTAACCTAACATCTCATTCGGTGTTAACTTGGTGTGTCGTTATATGCACCCCCTATTATAGTCCCATTGGCGAGCTGTTAAGATGATATTATGGTACCTCAAAAGATTTATTTCTTTTGGTCTTATAATATGCAAACCACCCTCTCTATCCATACAAGCTTTCATAAATTTTAATTGCGTTAAGGACTGTGATGATCAGAAATCTATAAGAGCTTATTACATTTATCTTGGGAATACACTTATCTCTTGAAATTGCAAAAAGCAACACATAGTTGCACGTAGCTTAACCGAGGCCGAATACAAGTCCTTAAAAAATGGTTTTGTAGAAATTCAGTGACTTTGCTCTCTTTTAGTCGAACTAGGCTTTGCTCAATTGCCCACTCCTTTGCTATAGTGTGACAATATTGGTGCCACGTACCTCTCCTCTAACCATGTATTTCATGCTCGTACTAAACACATTAAGCTTGATTATCATTTGTAGGGAGAGAGCGAGTCAACAAAAATGTATTACGTGTTCGTCTTATTTCTACTCGTGATCAAATTGCGGATGCTCTTACTAAACCACTCTCGACGGCTCGCTTCAATCAATTATGGTTCAAACTCAAGATCAACGAGATCTTGTTGACTTCGTGGGGAAGGGAGCATATTAAAGGGTCATTAATAAAATAATAATTTTCACTTGATTTATCGATAGAAGAAAATTTCATGCAAATAGGATCTCAACTAGAAATTCCATGCAAATAGGATCTCAAGCAGATCCAAACTAAATCCATAACTATATTACTACATAACAATATTCTAATATTATTGTTATGATCTCTATGTACACATACTAAGACTAGTGTAAACTTTTTCATAGGAAAGTATATACCGAAGTATATATTCCTTCTCACAATTATAATTAAAATTTGAGCTCATTGATATAGGAATTAACTAAAAGTGAGCTATAAAAAGAAAGGCATATCAAAGAATATCCAAATTAAAAATGTAAAAATTGAATTACTGCTGAGGAATGATTTGCCTTGAACCACTACATGCCAGTTATTTTAGACTGTGAAACATTATAATACATAATAGGAAAATTGCAAAGAAAAATATTAGAACATTTTGAGTGAGATCTACTCACATCAATTTTTGTGTATAGGAGAAGAGAGGCTCTCTTTATATTCTAACTTAAAAATCCAAGCTCTACTTAAAAGAAAATACCAAATTCAAGCTATACTAAGTGTGGAGAAGAAGAGACTCGGCAGAGGGGAAGAAGTTAACCTTTTCTTGATTAGGTCTACTCTCTTTCTTGCTTTGAGATCTTTTGCCTCAGGAGAAAGTGGCAATCTCATTGTGCCCTAAAACATCAAGGAAGAGAAAGAAGAAACAAGTAAAAGCATTTTAGTTATTTTAGAAAAAATTATTTGTCATCGATGGAATATTCTCATTTTATACAATTTGTGTAAATACAATCTAAGATGTTTTCTGCACATATTTATAAATATTAAAAATATAAAAATTTGAATATAACACCTTATCTTTTAACGTGATCGTGGTTTTTACTCTATATTTGCACTATTTGTAAATCAAGCCATATAATTTAGTGAATATGTGCAAAAAAATATCATATTGTTAGATTTATTAGTTAAATTTAATTAAACATCTATGTTAAATTAACTAAACTAAAAGAATTATAAAATACCCTCAACCAAGTCATACTAAAGGTATTTTAATCAGTTTAGAAATAATGGTATTTTAGTTATTAAAATATTTCTACTTAACGGAATATTCTCATGATAGTTTAAATCTAATATAGAGTATTTTTTTTGCACATATTTACTAAATCATAGGGCTCAACTTATTAATTTCTTTTTTTATTGAATTTTATACTTTATTTAATTTATATATTTTTATTTATTATTTATATATAATATATATATATATATACATATATGTATAATATGATATTAATATTGTTTAATATATTTAATATATATATATATATTAAATATATGCATGTTATGTTATGATATGTGATATATATTATCACATGTTTTTTTTTTGTTTTTTATTTACTTTAACTAGTAAAAATGTATTGCGTAAACTATAATTTCGTTAAAAAGCAAAGTATAATATACAAATTTTTCTTAAAATTATAGGGTATAAAACATAAATACATTAAAACACAGTATTAATTGCAAGTTTTTATAGAATATAAAATATAAAAAGTCACTATTTTTTACGGTTTAAATATTTTGTATAGTTACAATTACATTTTGAAAGAGAGTTTACCTAAGAATCTAAATCATAAACCACATTGGAGAGTACATTTAAAACAGGTTTTCCACCACTTCTCGTTTCCTATTTGGAATGAATTTTTTACTTCACTAATTCATTTTGCTAGTTCCTCCCAGAATGATGAACCCGAATCATTTTCTTCTTGTTCTATTTTATAGGGTAAAAGGCAATTTATACTTCTATGATTAAGCCATATTTATATCACTTAGTCTCTTGTAGTTCTGATTCATATTCAACCATTAGTTTTAAATCTAAAGATAACGGTGATGAGATGAGGCCTCATAACTATGACTAAGCCAACCCACCCTCATCCTTTTAGCTCATAAATATATGTCCCAGTTGATGAGATGGAGGCCCAGACCCCTCCCTTATCCCAGAGAAAGAACCAAGCCTTCTTTGTACAATTCCTATCACTTATGATCAGCTGATTACCAAAACTAAACCTCTAATCCTCACAATCGGATCCTCTCCAACTCTGGTTGTAGGAATATCCAGAACATAACACATACCTGACAGGTCTTGCCGTCTAGATAAATGAGGTATCGACTCGCTTGCTGCCACGTCACAATCGAAGGCTAACAGAGCCGTGCCTTGCTGTGGCTCTCTTTATTTCTAATTTTTCTTAATTTTATCCTGGAAAAACTAATTAATATCTATTTTATAAAGTCGATAATATCCTGAGAATTATATAATCCGGTCGCCTTTCTCGCACCGGCCTTTCCTATTTGACGTCAAAACGGGCCTCGGAGACCCCCTTCTCCATCTCCCTCGAGGGGTACGATTTCCTCGCCTCTACCTCCCGCTTGCTTCAATCTTTGATCCTTAGGGTGAGGAATCCGTGATTTTTCCCGATTTTTGCGGGTTTTCTTTTGTTTTCGGGGTCGGATTTGGCGGGATCTGTTGATTTTGGACGCATTCTTGGTTTCGGAAGCGAATGATCGAATTTAGGGTTTGGTTCGGTGGGGTTTCTGGCGGGGTTGGGTGGTGGTGGTGTCGTTAGTGTTTGGATTGGGGTTCGGTGTAAGATCTGTTAGGGATTAGGGTTTCGGATTTGGTAAAGGCTGGATTCTGAGCTTTTTTAGTGTTGGGAAAGGGAGAAATAGATGGAATTATTTGAATTTTGCACTTTGCTGTAAATTCGTTGCGTTGATCGATTGTGATTACTATTTTCCTCTTTTGTTTTGAATATTTGGGTGCATGTTCTTGTTTTCGTGATGTATGGATGCATCTTACTGGTGCCTATTTTATTGCAGGAATTCTAGATACCACGCTCTTGATGGATTGATGGCTGTCCCGATGGATAGTTCACTTGCTCCCTCATCTTGGGAGCGTGCCGAACGACTTTACAAGAAGGTATGCTCTTGTTCTAATTTGTTCCCTTGACAATTTGGTCTTTGTTTACATAATAGTTGCTCATGCTTTCGGATGCACCTTGTTTCTTTGTACTCATGAATTTGTGATAGTTAATATTCAAAGTGGTAAGCTCTCTACTTTGACTTGCTTGGAGATGCAAAACTTATTTCACTCGATTCTTTGTCGTTACTAAAGAGGTAATTTGAGCTTATTTTGTTGTCTTCTCTTATTTTCTTTCTTTTTTTTGTTTTTGTTTTTGTTAGCTGGACTATCCAATCAAAAGCTGTTGTAGTTGTAATGGTTAGGCAATTTTAATATTTTTAGTTGTTGATACTTGTTTATGGTATTTGCTCAGAAACTGACAGGGGTGTGTGTAAGACTATTAAGAATGCCTGATGCATTCCCTTCTTGTTCAGGATATTAATATTTATCATAGTCGCCTTTCAGCTTTTTGTTAAGAATTTTTTTATGCTTTATTTATTGATGCCTTGATATTGGAGCCAACTGATCTAAAGGTGCTATCGTCTTATGGTCCTATCTTTAGGAATTCCTTGTAAAAAATGGATTTGCTCTGTGGTTTGACATCATGGAAAGATAAGAAACAGTGGTGTTGGTGTAGGAAGCATTAGCTTTTGATTCCAGATGCAGTAACATGATGCAATGCATCTGTGGACCATTGTGTAGACTTAAGAAAGGATGGCAATACAAACTCAAAAGCAGATACAAGCAAGAAGATTCTATAATTTAATTTTGGTGATGAAATGAACTATAGAACTTTTCATTTGATTGAGCATTGCACTAGAATGTGTTGGTTTAGCTCAGATACTATGTGCGTCTAGTTGTTTTTGTTTTACCCTTTTATATGGTTTACTTACAAGTATCTCATGATGTTGTGGAATTAAAGTTGGTTTTATTTGTATCCGGTTTAGATCTTATTATCGTTACGTTCCCATTTATTTTCAATATGTTCCGTTGGTTGCAAATAGATTTTTAAATGATCTTGATTCCCATTCCTTTAGACTTTTCTTTCTTTATCAACGCATATCGTATGGTCATTTGTATTTCTGTACAACCCTGCTATTTGTAATTATGGAATGTGGAGGCAGTAGACTTTAATATGGGATCTTACTGCAGAAAAGTTGACCTACGACACTTAAGATATTAGTTTATTTAATAAATACTTTAGCACACTGCCAAATGTGATATGGCAATTGTGTGCTACAATTTCCTGCTGTGATGGCATCACATTTTTGCAACTTCCTGTTGAACATTGGACAGAAGGATAACTCTTTATCAATAGTAAGGTTTCTTTTCAACTTTGCATTTTCTCTATACATGATGCTTCTCGTTTTCCACAAGTGCCTGCTACTATTGCACATATCATAAACAGTCTTGGCACCTCAAAGTTTGATCAGATCTCAAAGGAGGATCTGAGCGTCTTGTTTGCATTGTTTTTTTTAAAACCTCTGGTAATTATCATGTTTTCTACAGAATATTGAACTTGAGAATGGTCTGCGAAAGTCAGCACAGATGAAAGTTCCTTCAGACCCTAATATATGGTTTCAGATGCGTGAGAACTATGAGGCCATAGTCCTTGAAGATCATGATTTTTCTGAAAAGCACGAGATAGAATATGTTCTGTGGCAGTTGCACTATAGGAGAATTGAGGAATTCCGGGCACGGATTAATGCCGCACCACCTGCTGGATCAATTGCTTCACAAGGTGGGAAAAGTAGTGCTAATATGGAGAGGATTAAGAGAATTCGATCTGCCTTTAAAAGCTTCCTTTCAGAAGCAACAGGATTTTATCATGATCTTATACTGAAAATTAGATCAAACTATGGTCTACCTCTGGGCTACTTTTCCGAGGAATCTGATAATCAAATTCTTCCAATGAAAGATGAAAAGAAAATGGCTGAGATGAAGAAGGGGCTTATCTCTTGTCACCGCTGCTTGATATATCTGGGTGACCTTGCCCGTTACAAGGGATTGTATGGAGAAGGTGATTCTGTCAAGCGAGAATATGCTGCTGCTTCTAGCTACTATAAGCAGGCAGCTTCTCTCTGTCCTTCAAGTGGCAACACCCATCACCAGGTTCTCTAATTTCTGAGTCCTTCACATTTTTTATTTGTTTTGCTATAGTTGTGTCCTGTACTGTGCTAATATGAATGGTCTAAGGGGTACTATTTTATGATTTTGAGTCATGAGTTCTTTTAACATATGAATATGTGTCATGTTTGTCAGCTTGCAATATTAGCATCCTACTTTGGTGACGATCTATTGGCTGTCTACCGCTACTTTCGGAGCTTGGCAGTGGATATTCCTTTTTCAACTGCAAGGGATAACTTGATTATTGCATTTGAGAAGGTACTTCTTTATTGGTGACAACCCATCAGATGTGCTGCTTTGTTGGATCTGCTCTTCTTTTATTGTTGCACAATCTTATAAAGCTTCTTGATCTATTGTTCCAACATGAAAAAATTACTTTACTGATCTAACACATTATGCCAATACTAAAGTTGTTAGAGCTTGCTCAAGTCTAATTCATATTAATTACAGAATTTTGAGCTTCTCATATACCAAGGAAGCCCTCTATATATGTTAGTTATATTATAGTTAGTTGTGTGCATACTCTAAATGAGTTGTTTTTTACATGGTCCCTGTGGCTGTATATGAATCTTATACATAAGAGATTAAAGGTTGATATCGAAATTGTGAAGTGTTGTCATGCATCACCACAGTTATACTATGCTGAAATTTAATGTACTGCTTTTGTACATGATAGCTTCACATAATAGGGGTTCCATACAATTCTGTGATCCCTCTTGATTTGTAATTAAATACACAAATCAATTGGTTCCGTCAGGTTAGCGATTGTTGTGTTGTGTCTACTGTCTCCACACAAGGTAATATGATATCTTGAGAGGTTACATAATTTGGATCTTTGACACAAATTAGTGCATATCTAACTTCATAGTGATTACTTATTGATACAACTTCTTTCAAATTTATTAAGTTTTGTGTAGTGATTTTTTACTACTAAAAGTTAGCAGCTTTGACATAGTACTTATAGGTAGGTATAAGTAGCTCAATTAAAGGTTTGGTGATGACATGGGTGCACCTTTCTGGTAAATTTTCCTTGTTTTATACTGGAAATTTATGATCTACTTAAAAATGCTATCGGTTTCACATCATTCAGTTGATGATGTTTAGGTCCCCCAATAATCTTTGAGTATTCTGACTTTAGGAATTATTTTATGCAGAATCGTCAAAATTATTCTCAGTTGCCTAGTAATACCAAAGCCCCTGCAGCTAGGATATTGCCCACACGATCAGCTGGAAGGGGTAGAGGAAGAGATGCAAAGGTTCTAGCAAAAGAATTAAAAACAGATGCAACTCCTGTTAAAGAACGAGAACCCACCATTCCTGAAATATTTAAAGCTTTTTCTACTCGATTTGTGCGACTTAATGGCATTCTTTTTACAAGGACCAGGTAGTGCTTATATTTTCTCTTCTCCTTTAGTGTTTCCTTTTCAGAGGGGCAAGATATTCTTTCTTGTTGCTTTAATATGTCTTACATGATCAATTTATTTATTTATTTAAACAGCTTGGAAACATTTGGAGAAATATTTTCTTCAGTAATCAGTGATCTACATGATCTTATTTCTTCTGGTCCGGAAGAGGAGCTTAATTTCAGTTCTGATGCTGCCGAAAATGCACTCATCATTGTGAGACTTATAGCCATTCTTATATTCACAGTGCATAATGTGAAGAGGGAGTCAGAAGGTCTGTCATATGCTGAGATACTGCAGCGTACTTTACTTCTTAAGAATGCATTTACAGCTGCCTTTGAGTTTGTTGGACATATACTTAAGAGATGCGTAGAGCTACATGACATTGCATCAAGCACCTACTTGCCAGCCATTCTTGTTTACATTGAATGGCTGGCATGTCATCCAGATATTGCAGCAGGTTCTGACATAGAGGAAAATCAATCTAAAGCAAGATCATTTTTCTGGAATCAATGCATATCATTTTTGAACAAGTTAATCCTGACAGGCCTTGCATCTGTTGATGGTGATGATGATGATAACTGCTTTTCTGATATGAGTATGTATGATGAAGGGGAAACTGGCAATAGGCTTGCATTGTGGGAGGACTTTGAATTGAGAGGATTTTTACCTTTAGTGCCAGCACAGGTTATTTTGGACTTTTCAAGGAAGCATGCATTCGAAATTGGGAGCATCAAAGAAAAAAGTACTCGTGTTCAAAGGATTCTGGCAGCTGGACGGGCTCTTATGAATGTTGTTCAGATTGATAAGCAGAGAATATATTTTGATCCATACTCAAAGAAATTCGTGATGAGCATAGAGCCTCCAGAATTTGAAGCTACGCGTACTGGCATCACTGATATACCTGAGACAAATGGTAATAAGCAAGGATGTCAAATTGATGACAGAATGAACCTTGAGGCAAAACTATCAGCGGCAGCAATTCAGTCAAAGGCACAACTTTATGTTGAAGGAGAAGAAGATGAAGAAGTTATTGTATTTAAGCCAACTGTTGCTGAGAAGTTTCCCAGCATAACTAGTTCAGTGTCTCCTACGAATGAGTACACACGTCCTGTTCAAGCGTCTGCTGCCAATTGGGCAACCAATGGGACATCGTTTACTACACCTCTGGATAATGGCAATCTTCCAAACATTTTGAATGTGGGTGCAGATCTGCAAACTGTTGTACCCCAACTACCTCCACATTACGCCAGTCCAGAAACTTCAAAATGGCTTCTCGAGCGACAAGCATTCTTATCTGATGGACTGAAGAATTTGAACTTTGGTGACAATGGGCTTCTAGAGCAGGGGTTGCAAAGAGGATTGAATGGTTTGCAGCCTCAGTCGTTTGCACCTCAAATTTCAGCTGCAGTAAATTCAAGTAATACCAGCATGCTGTACAATCAGATTAAAGCTGCTGAAGTCGCTGCATCATCTGTTCTACATTATGTAGTACCATCAGGTGCAGTGTCTGATGCAACATCTATAAAGTTCACAGCAGCTTTGCCAGCGGCATCAAAGAAAAATCCTGTTAGTCGTCCTGTTAGGCATATTGGACCTCCTCCAGGTTTTAGCCATGTTCCTTCGAAGCAACAGGATGATCCCATTTCAAGCTTAACTACAAAGGACCAGCACCCTCAGGTTGATGATTACAGCTGGTTAGACGGTTACCAACCACCATCAACTAAGGCTGTTGGGATGGATAACTATAAAAATAACATTGGCTACATGTATCCAAATGTTACCGCTGTTAGAAATAATGCAGTTAATGCCACTACTGGCTTCCCTTTTCCTGGTAAACAGGCTTCTGGTGTGCAGACTCATGTGGTTAACGAGAATAAATGGCAAGATTTCCAACTTTTTGAGCAGCTAAAACCATATGCAGAACAACAGCTTCAGCAAGCACATCAGCAAAATGGTCTGTTGCCAGAACAGCAGCCAGCGCAATCTCTTTGGTCTGATCGCTACTTTGTGTGAGAGTTGTACCAAAACGATTACAGGTAAAGATATTACTTGATAGCATATTTAATGATACATAGCCTTCTAACTTGTCCTTTCTCTTTTGTAAGAACTGAAACTGAGAAAATTTATTGATTGCTGATCTATTTAAAGCAGAGGTTGCTCAGAATCTGTTGCAGTACTGGCCTGCAGCCTTGGTGCATATCGAGTTCCGCCCCACTTTTCAGCCCTTTCAATATTATTTTCATTTGGAGCATGAATGGTCTTGGGAGCATTGAAAGTATTACCCTTAAATTTGGTAAGTCTTGGGGTTCCATTTGTTTCATACTACTGTTCCTCTTTTATTCTATTTTCAGAAAATTAAAACCAAGATTTTAAGTCCTCTTTGAGTGATTTCTGACTTGGGGAAGGATTTTCTAAGCAGTTCATTTACAGGGGTTTAGGCTAGTCAAAGAAATCCTGGCCATTGTGCCTTAAATGCTTAAGATTGGATATGCTGAGAGAGCTATTCATAGTGGCTGGCTAGATTGTATGGACATACAGATAGAAGTTCATAAGCCTCTCTTTCAACTAGTGAAATTTTCTTTATATTTTTTTTTCTAGTTATCTATCAATTCATATTCAAATCTGAAAATATATGAGACTTGCCCCTTTGTCTACTTTGTCTTCATTTCTGTTTCTTCAGCAAATTCATAGTAATGCCTTTTTTTTATATGTATGCATATTTTCTTTCTCCTCTTTAGCCAATTGTTGTAACTTGTGGCAGATGATCTTAATGTGCATTTTGCGTCTATATTTTCTGATGTATTACATTATTTGCTGTTTGCAGTCTGCTGATATGCAGAAAATAGCTCCTAATTCTCTAACTAGGTCTTCTATTTCCATTTAGTAACTTCGATTCATACTTGTCTGGCTACACAATTGTCTCCAAGATCTCTTTCTAAGACTGTTTTTGTGTCCTGGATTTGCCTGGATGAATATTTATGATGTTCATTGACCACGTTGCCTCTATGCTGTTTTCTCTTTGTCCTGGCTGATGAGTGATCCTTATATCTATTCAGCTTATAAAATATCTTTATAAAGGAAACTTTCAATAGTATTAGTATATGCCTGCATGATACATTTATTTGAATAAATATTGAAGAGCTTAGGAAACATTGCTTTGTTAAATTTGTGAAGTTAGCATTTGGTATATTTGGTTGAAAAGAAATTGAACAGTTGTAGAAAAATGTACTTACAGATCCGCTTTTCTCTTTCGGCTTTTTTCTCTGCTCTGACTTCTGCAATTCTAGAGAGTTGGTTTTTTTATTTATCTTATGGAAGTAGAGTGTTCTTATACTTTTCAGATTCTGTTACATATTACTCCAATTTTTATTTGCAGGGTGTACTGGAACTCCTAGACTCGAGGGACAGAAACATCTGTGATTGATGATGCTGAAAAAGTTCTCACTCGTGTGCTTGACCCTGGGGTTTATCGCGATAAGCTTAAATCTTATCTGGGCCAGAATTGAGCTGTAGAGATGCCGTCAATGAGTTGCTCTGTCTCAGTTATTGGTCTTTAGGTAAATCTGCTACAAGGATACTTCTGCTTTGAGTGAGCAATATAAGAGACGTAGAATCTGCTGAAAAGATTCAATCAATTGGAGGAGGCTGCTTGGTGATAATACTCGGATCAAAATGATATGGAATGGAAGAGATTGCAGAAAGAGTTTGGTTTTAGGAAGATATATACCTTAATATTATTACTGCTAGTATTGTGAGTGTGGATCTTCCTTTGATAGAGTGGTATCTTGACTCAGTATATGTTTTGGACTTGCACGTACTAAGTTGTCAGTGTCAGCGTCAGTGTCAGTGTCTCTTTTATTTGGTGAAGATGGTCAAACTATTTATATTGGTCACTATATCATGTACCTTGACTTTATGTGTGATTCTATCTTTAATAAGATGCTTTTGTAGTCTAATGGTATGCAGTCTCATTTCTTGGGTTCTATAAGATTGTAACACAGCAAATTTTTTCACGCGGTTTCCATTTCCAATCCTGTTAACCGCATCAGCTGTTGTTTTCCACCTTCCTGTTTGCTGCATGCTTCATTCATGGGTGGAAATAGGTGTATGCTCTAAGCCTCTAAAATCATCTTAACTTGGTGACTTTTACATTATTATATATCTGGAATTAGATTTTTTTTCCTTTCTTTTTTGTTGGTTGGGGGTGGGGATTTGTTGCCATTGGGTTCTCATATATGTGCTCTTGAAATGTCGTTAATTGTTGTGAGCTTTAATGATGGGTGCATTCCACTTGTTCCTGAATGTTCGGAATATGTGCTATTTTGCTCGACTTCTTTCTTTGCAAGTATTGGTTTTATAATTGTCTATGCCTATATTTATTCAGATGTATTCTTGTCTAAATAGCTGTGTTTATTATCAACGTCATTTTTAGTTTACAGGAAAATATATTATATGATATTATGATGCCATTTATATGGTCATCTCAGTTTCTGGCACTCGTTGATGACTCGCATGTATAAAATGAAGGCTTTTCTGCCTTTTTGACAGAAATAGACACATTTTATATTTTTTAATCAAAATAAAATTTTATTTAAATTTATTATTAAATGTGGTCTAATTTATTGTATCCCTGATAAAAATATTGATTAGTTCTAATTTTTGAACTTTAAATTGCTGAAAGATAAGTTTAGAAAATATATATACATAATACGTTAATCAGCTTAAAATTTTATTAGGTCTAATAAGTTATAAGTTTAAGGAGTAGTATATTCTAGTCAGTTAACTTAGTTTAACTATTAGTTACTAGTAGATAGTTCGATCACACTTCTCCTTCCTCTTTAATATTATTTTCATTGGCATATCTTCTAACTTCTATTTTAATTAATAAATAGTTACAATTATTTTATTAAACTGTGAATTTTATTTACCTTTTACTTTTCCTGTCATTCAAAAAGGTTCCGGTCTTGCATTTATATGGTCATCTCAGTAGAAGGTGGACACCTTACATTTACCGCTTTATTTTCCACAATGTCATGTATGTGATGATATTGTATTTGTATATATATCTTCCTCTTCGTTACTAATACCTATCTCCATATCATCAATGAATCATTTTATTCAAACAATATATGTCTTGCAACACATTGTTGTTCTTGACTTGTCTAAGAAATTGCAGCTCCTCCAAATAAAAAAACATGACCTGAAGTAGATTTACAATCATTTATATCCCCAGCAAAATCAACATCTAAATGTCCTAAAACCTTTAATTCATTAGCTTTATAGCATGATTTTAAACCTTTTGTACCATATATTTGTCCAGACTTACCTTGAGATCTACTAACAAGATCTACATAACTTATATCGAGTCTTGTACACCATACAGCATGTACCAAGCTTCCTGCAGCTTGTTCTTCATTTGGGCAATCCTTTTTAGATAACTTTAAGCCTCTCTCAACTAGTGTTGATGATGTAGGTTTATAATTTTCCATGTTAAACCTTTTTTAGAATTGAATCAAGATACTTTTCTTGACGTAAGAAAAGAACAGAATTGAATCAAGATAACTAGGACATATGAAGCATCTCTTGTATCTTTCATTTTAAATTAAGAACCCAATAGAGAATTAGTTTTATAAATTAACTCTATGTTGTTTCTAGCTAATAAAATATCTTCAATGTACAAAAAGTATAACAAAATGAGTCTTATTTTTCATGATATGTACATCAAGATCTAATTTATTTACAACAAATCCAATCCTGTGTTTACCTAAATCGCAATTAGAATAACGCTCACATAAAATTACCCAATTCTTTCCAATAGATTAATATATATATATATATATATATATAATAGTGTTTCATAATAACTATATTAACAATGTCACTTGATGGAATATAAGATAGAAAGAGAGAAAGAGACAATTGGGCAAGGAAGAGAGTGATGATGAGAGCTTACATTGATAGCGTTGTCATCGAGAAGCTTGTGCCACAGAAATTATTAAAAACCTATAGATATCGTGTTTGTATGATCATCGACAACTCAACAAGGAGCAACAAAGTTGAGAGTGTGAAAAAGAAGAAAAAACAATTAACTGTAGAAGCAAGCGAGATAAAGAAAACGACTAAACATAGAAAGTGACTAAGTTTTTGGATGAAACACTAGATAAGTTGCTGTCATGCGAAGCAAGTAATTTATAAATAAAAAATAATCTTTTAATATATTGACATAATTGATAAATCCATATAAGAATCGCTATCTAATACTATTACTTTTTATGAGATATTAAACTGAAAAAAAATGTAGAAATAAATTTGAATACTGTAGCACTTCAGTTTCTACTTTAGATAAAAAAAATTACCCTTATCTAAGCCTATGAATAATATTTCCGTTGAGAATATATATTTTTAATAAAAAAAAGAAGAAAATAACGTCAACTATTTTTGATTTGGCGAAATTCAAAAGAGCTCAGAATGCAGTCAAGTCGCAGGTGATAGAAGAGACAAATTTCACGACACGTTGCAGGACACAGTTGGATCGTAAGGCCGTTTGCTGTATCTCGACCGATAGCCCATTCTATCCCTGCCGCCAAAAAGGCTATGTTCTCCCTCTCTCGTGCTCAAACCCTTGTTTACCGTCCCAAACCCCTTTCCACGCCCCACCCTCCTTCGTTCCTCCTCTCAATCTCCTCGACGCGCTCTGCTCCTCGACCACCATTCCTCTCCTCTCCTCTCCTGTTCACTGAGTCCTCAAGCTACTACGTCTCGCCCCTCTCTTCTGCAAGTCACTCCCCAGCTGAGTAAAACCCTAGATCCAGCGATGGATCGCCACCGCGGCGGCGGGGGCGGCGGGGGCGACGGCGGGAGGCACGCGAGAATGCCTTCCAGGTGGTCTTCATCCGGAAGCCCCACCCACGGTAACCACCGCTATCCCCGCGGAGGCGGTGCTGGAGGAGGAGGAGGCGGCGGCGAGGGCTTCTCCAGCGGAGCTGCCGGAGGTGGAGGCGGCGGCGGCGGAGGAGGAGGAGGGAGGTATCACCCTTACAGAGGTCCCCCAGAGTACCCTCCTCCCAGCGGTGGGTTCCGGGGTTCCGGCGCCGGTGGAAGCCCGGTCGAGTTTGGTGGGCCACCGATGCCTATGCCGATGCCGGGACCGAGGCGGGGGTTCTCCGGGCGGGGAGGTTCTCCAGGTAGGTCAGGAGACTTCATTTCTTCTTCCTGTTGGGAATTAGTGATTTTTGTTAGTTGCTATTTCGAGTAGTTTAGGGTTTTCATTTGATGGTGTTACCTAGTGATTCTTATTAGTGATTCTTTTTGGTTATTACTGATTCTTGTTACCTAGCCTTTTGTTTTCTATTGGTCGTATCATTGATTTGGAACTCTTACGCTTACCCCTTGGATGTGAAATGATACACATGTGGCGACCGTTATGCTTGCTGTGTCGTACATTTTCTAGGATATGCTTATCTACATTATGACAGGTGACTTGACCATCGAAGGAGGATCCTTCTGTAGGTTGATACTAGAAAGATTGCACCTTTTTATTTATGAGTATAAATAATTACAGATCTCAAATAACGATAAATCACATATAGATTGACCCTTACTAGGGCTTGGATAGCGCAAAGATGGATCTTTGGATTTTCAACTAATGTATTTCAGAATTTCAGATTTGAAGTCACCATTTGTTGGATAACTCTTTGAGAAAATTTAGGCGTTTGGTAAATATGATCGAACTAGGGGAATAAAATGAAGAATATGACGAATATGAAGTTCATGATGAGAGAGAACTTTCAAGAAATTGACATCCCTATAGAAGATGATGGATGGTTCGTTTCTCGCTCCAAGCCTCCATCAGAGTTCATTTTGATTCCAAATGCTATATTTTAGACTATTTGGCTCAAACTTAGTTTGTTACTTTGTTTTGTACTAGACTACTATGTTATTATTTATTAAGATAGAACTTGGTCTCCCACGAGATGGTTGTTGAACTTATTTTGGAGACTGAGAAACTGTGAAGCTATACAAGATTGCTCAGTTTAAATGTTGAGATGAAATTCTTGACTGAAAGTTGCCTTGTAAAATTTTCAATAGGAAATTCACATTGGAATGAAAATTGGGTGTATAGTGTCTATATAATTTGTCAGCCTCTTTTGGGTTACCCTTTGGTAATTTGATAGATGGAGAAGACACGAGGGTGAGTGAATACCATTTTTCTTTTAATTTCTAAGCCAGGGTAATTATGGGCTAGACGGGGGGCAATACGTCCTGATACATAAGGCACTTAAGCACATAACAATGCTCCTATAGAAATATGCGACAATGGGCAAAAGCCACAACACATATGTATACGCTAAATTCTAGTTGGTCCACATGTTGCACATTCCTCTAGAGCATTCTGTGGCCAACTCCCGTGATCTCTTGGCTTCTGTGACAGGAGCCTGATCACTGTGATAAGTGGTTGAGCCAATATCTTGATCTTTATACTTTATTGAAGGTAAAGTGTAAATTGTCTTGCATTCTTAGAAAGATGCGCTTTTGTCAAAAAAGAAAAAAAGAAAAAGAAAGAGAAAAAAGAGAAACATAAGCCATCTTATAACACAACCTAAAATGCTGTCACCCTCATAGGGGTCAGATATTTGTGTCTACACTTTGTCCTACATAGAGCTAATTCGTAAAGGGTAATAAGACCTTTGTACAACTTATTGTAAACTTAGCATATTATTATTCTTAACTACAATTGTTACAAGAGATACATAGAGTTCCTTGTATAGCAACAAGTGCCTTTCTTCAATACTTCTCTCGATATCTTCTTTTTCTTTTGATTGCCAACTTGTATTATATGTACTAGTGAACATAAATATTATAAAATATTGAATGCCTATGCAGCATATGCGGCTGCAATACTGCATATGCATTATGTAGCTTGTCTGCCTTCATATTGTGTCTACCCTTTAGGACATCGATCTTATATAGAGTCATCACATTTTAATTATTAAGAATACTGCACATGAAATTTATTCCTTGACATGCAAGGGTTCATCTAATGCAGTTCATGTCGTTGTTTTTGGTGAAAAATTTGTTTGGCATCTTTTTGTTGGTTGTTGGAAAAGGTAATTTTACAGTTTAAACAATTTCTTGGAGAATGTGTCGTCTGAATATTAAAATGAGAAGTGTACTTTGCTTTGTTAGTGCATGCCAAATACTCAAAATGAATTAGTTGACCAAGGAGGTGACATTCTATTTATGTGTAGTGAGAAAAAGGCTGTCTTAGCTAGAGTTGGTTCTTTCTTAGACTATGCCCTTTTGATTTCATACAAAGCCTGATCCATTTCCTTGACCTACAACCCTACACCTTCTAGTGTTAGTAACTTAGCAGCAGTGGTAGTAGCAAGATCGACTGCTGACAATTTCATGACATGCAATCGCAGCTTCTTGATATACTTCAATCTCGTATTCATAGCTCTAGAGCGACTGCTGACCCACAATGTGGAGATAGTGTATTTGTTGTTTGAAATATAGAGACATCTTTAGGCATCCATTCATTATTGATTACGCAGATGTTTATTGGTAGGTATGACCTGATTAGGTTTTCCTTAACATTGGATGCGACCAATGTGCTTCACACAGAATTGCCAGAAATGATGATGACATGTTACACCTGATGGCTGATTGCTGATGGCATCAGTATTTAGTCAAGAATGAATACCCTGAGGGAATTGATTTGGGCATGGACGCTCAACTGATTTACTTAAAGCTCTTTTGAATTTAAGTGGGTCCAATTATTGTGCAAGATTCATCTGGAAGCAGATTATGTCAATTAGATTGATCATTTGGTTTTACTTTTTCCCTTTATTTAGTTTGATTAAGCCAACTTATTATTTAATTTTTCAATTGGTTTTGCCAATTGCTAAACTGAGTAGAGTAGCCTAAGATGTTGCTTTGGATGTCTGACTTAGTGGAGTCATTGTGTCAACCTAGATATTGGGGTTAAATATGAATTCTGGGTTTTTTAATATAAAAATGATAACAATGGACCTCTATATCTGATAGGGTGAATGGCTGTTGCTCTCATCAAGTTGCAAGTTAGCCCACTGGATGTTGGAAGAACTCCCACGAGATATTAACCTGACAATTTCACAGCTATATTCCTTGATGTAATTTTGGCTCATGCAATCCTAGTTGCAACTTGCAAGTTTATAAAAGTTTGTCTTATATAGAGCAAAACCTAGATGAAGATAGACAGATGATGACTTATGATGCAACTGTAACATGCAACCCTAGACTGAACAAATTGGTCTCTTAACTCTCTTCTGTATTTTCTTGGAGATTTCAACAAAGGGAAATTGATTATTTCACGAGTCATGGAGCTAACAAGGTAATCAAACATGTTCCATGAATTAAAATGTCGTAAGGTCAATTGGGTCAAATATATTAGTTATTCCATTTGTTCATGGTGAACATTCTTTTTCCCTGTTGTACTAGACTCATTTCTAAAGTACCAAAGGTATTGAAGCAATTGAGATTTATCAAGTCTACTTAAACTTTATTTTATTCCTTAAGCAATGGATATAATGTTTGATAATTCCTTCATACAGAAGTTTCTGCTTGTTTTTTGTTTCATAATCAGTTCTCTAATTAGTTTGGAAATGGATTGCTCTCCAATCATAATTTAACAACAAGTTGAAAGCCATACATGTGTACTACTTGCATTTTCCCGCTTTAATTGAACAAAATTTGTCCATTCTTATTATATTCTTGCTTATGCCTAACTTTTTACATCTTGTGTGGTAACATTTTGTCTAGATCATAATGATGCGAACACCTACGCTAAACTTTTTATTGGTTCGGTTCCAAGGACAGCTACAGAGGAAGATGTGAGCATTTTCTTCTCACTTGCAAAATCTTTTCCCATTGCAGCTTTATTTTCCATCATTAGAGATATATACACCATTTTTTGTATCCATTCGGCATAAGTGGCTGTTTCTTTTGTCTGAGATATACTGGGGAATTTGGACATCTCATATTCTTGGACTTGTAGCTTAAATATCTTGCTCAAAGTTGTGTTCCTTCATTATTTTTTGTCTTTTATGAGATTTTGGTTATTCTCTTAACTCGAAAGTGTGCCCTTGTTTTTTTACTTATCTGTAACCATGCTTATTTTTACGGGTATTAATGGAAAGAGGGAACAGACTGGAAGTAGGTTGTTATTAATTATTTGAGTGCTGTGCATTAATCAACCTTATGGTGCCAAAAAGAGCTACACTTCTCATTCTTGATCTCGAAATTATCTCTCCAAAGAAAACAAGAAAAGGGGAAAAAAGTTTTTTTTTTGGACCGTAACAACTGGAAAAAATATTAAGTTTTTTTTTCCTTGATGACTAATTGGAATCTCTGTCTTCAATCATAGGCTTATAGCCACTGTAAAATTTTAGTTCTGAACCTAGACGGCTGCAGTGGTCATTTGTAAAAGTATTATCTGGTAAGCGCATTACCACGAAGTTAATAATCATTTTCTTTCTAGATATAACATTAGTGATCATATCTTTAGTCACTAATTTGAAGTTTGAATTGATAGAATTTAACTGGGGCTCTTGGCCTCCTCCAAAAGTTATCATCCCACCATTTTAAGAAACAAATCTTGGTTCACTTGTTACACAATATTTACATCAGGCAATTTATTAAATATGACTGAATTCTAATTCTGTTAGGACTATACAGTCAAAGCCTCAAATTGTTTAATAATAGCATTCAAGATCTTTGCAACTATAATCATTTGCTATATTAAATGTAGCAATGAGGATTCACTATTTCAAAGTTGTGTTATAAGTTATTGTACTGGTATACAACAGCCACAATTATGCATAAGTCGGTTAGTTTTATACTGGATCCATGGTGTAGTGGTTGTTGAGATGGCTGCTGAATGTTTTTGTCCAGTTTCCTACATGTGTTTCGACTTTCGACATCCTCTAATTCATCAAATAACAGTTTCTCTTTCTAACTCAGATTCGTCCTCTATTCGAGGAACATGGTGATGTTATTGAAGTGGCTTTGATCAAAGATAGGAAAACAGGCCAGCAACAAGGTACGCTTAGATGCATTTTCCTTTCTCATTATGAATATATTTTTTCTCCCATTTCAGGTCTCCTGAGGGGTAAATGGAGCAATAAGGTGACGTCTCCTCTCAATTAGTTTTGGAACAGTTGTCCGTGGTATTGATGTGGTTGGCTATGTTTTCGTTCTGTTCTTTCTGTGTACCTGGAAGAAGACAAGGTCATGGAAAAGTTTAACGGTTGATTTGTCATAACATTTGAATTAAGTTCCATCTAGTACCACTCAGAGCGGGAAGTCTTATCACCAGCATATTGTTTAGGTCAAGTTTGTAGTATTAGTATTCTATGGTATTTACCCCTGTGAGAGTTTTGAAACTGCAAATTGGCAAGGGATATGAAACTATGCTTGCTTTAAAGGATGCTAAATACCAAAATAAAATTCTGAAGTGATTGACGACTATCAATTTTCATCTTTTTCTCAATTGGAAGTTAGTTGCATGCCTAAAAAGGATTTCATCATAACTCTTCATATTGTTGGATGATTTGGGAAGCTTTCATATCCTATTGTCTCAACATAGGTGTTTCACTTTATCTTTTCTGGTGTTGGATCCTGGATACTGTTGCCAGTGCAAGTTAAGCCTGTTGGCTGTGTGAAGCATGGGAAATGTTGGACTGAATGCTCATTCATAGTGGTATTCTATTGTGGTTCTACTATTAAGCGTCTTGTGTTTGCTTGATGGACTGGTCATATTTCATTGGTGGGCTTCTACCTATATAGATCTCAAATTAGGTGTTAATGGTTTTTTTTCCCTGTTTTTTTGTGTTGGATCCTGGATTTCTTTCCTATGTGGGTGGCAAGCCCTTTATTTCACAATGGTCAAGGTGTTCCATTCCTTTTGCAAGTATGATGTCCTCATTCTTTTTGCTAGCCTAGGCAAAGGATGGAGCCCTCATACATAGCATATATCATACTATGGTTTTGCTCTTAAGTTTGTTGTGTTTGCCTTGTTTAATGGTCATGTGCAATTGGCTTGCTTGCAGTTGATATTTTCCTTTTAGATTGGTGTGGATAATTTTCTGGGGTTGCAGTATTGTGCTTCATGACCTGAATGTAAATATATTATATTTCCAGGACAGCTTTTGCTGTACATTAGTGGCTCGACAATGCCGAGACTTGTTATTCTGGGTGAAATGTCTAAAATTATCCCATTCGTTGAAGTTTGATGTACATATACCTATAGATCAAAGTAACTGCCATAAGAACCAGAGCTGCCTTATCTTCGGGGAACATCTTGGTCTGGTTATCATGTATGCTATATATCAATTTTGTGGCTTCCATCTACTTAATAATTGTGTATGTGGGAATGGTTCTGTCATCCTGTACCTTGTTGACTGATTTTTCAGTTAATTTGATTCTTTTGACTGAAACTTAAGAAGCATATTTCAAGTAGGAATCTGCTAATTTCTTATAATGGTGGACTGGTGGTGAGATGCGTTGTACTCATTGTATGTGGAGTGCTACTTATGGTATCTGTGTAATATGCTGCGACTGTTCTGCTTAACCCACAGAAACATTTGATGATTGTTATGTCCTTTGTATGACAATATTGTGGCCTCAAAGATACACTGGCTGTGCAACTTTAGTTTTTTTGACACTTGCAGGATGTTTTATGCTCAATATATGGAACATGGTTTTGGCCCTTATGGGAGTTTCTTCGTTTGAGCAAATGTATATGTAGATAGACTTATAGATGCTCCACGCTTGGATGTGGTTCATTATAGAGAGCTGCTTTGGTAAATGATTGGTGGTTAGTGGATACAATTGGCTGCAGCTGTCAAGATGCAACCAGTTTTTCCATTGCATAAGAAATGAGGATACAATGATTGCTCATGAATCAATTAGCTCAACTGGTACATTTTCAGCAATTTCTGGAAGTGGACTAATTCATTCCTCGATTACATGTCATTTGGAATTTAAACTAGAACTAACTAGATGCAAGCTGTTGCTATTTTAGGTTGTTATTTCTTGCTTGTTTCTCTTGTCTATTATTGTGCAGTGCATGCTAGTAGAGTAATGTTAGATAGATAGATATCCGCTCTTCTTGTCATCATGGGTTGCATATTACTTTCTGTTATTAACATGTATTAATGCACTAATTCTGTACTCTTCTTCATTAATAATTTGTCTTTCAAGTCACAAAGATCTACTTCCCTATTTGGAAGCATGTTCACTACCATGAAGAATTGTGACTGTTGTATATTTGAAGCACATTCTGGCTTTGCAGGGGTATATGATTGGGTCAAAGATTAGCAGATATGCTTAATTTTATTGAACAATTGTTTTTTTTATTATATGGGAAACCCAATTTATAATGTTGTTATCTTTGGCTAAGTCTCAAAAATTTATGTTTCTGTTTGTGCTGCTGAAAGACTTCAGATGTTCTTCCCTTGTTAAAGGAGAGGTAGTGGCTTGTAATTTAGATTTTATAATCCAGATGCACTTCATTGTGTTGATAGAAGAGATGAAAGTTATTAACTTGCTTAACATCATCTCCAAATGTGTCATAAAGTGCCAAAAGTGTGAGATTGTAAGTCGAGAAAAAGGGCCTCAAATTGGGATATCTTAGATTAGTGTCCTTTTATTTCTTGCATTCTTGAATGTCTATTCGTATGAATCAGAATTCTGGTATACATGGAACTTTTGTTTATTGGAAGGTAGACATGACCGTTTTACTGTGTTGGTACTGAGAAGCAATGCAGTGAAATAAGGCAGCATGCAAAAGTTATTTTGAGCTAACAATAAGGTTACTAGAATGTTAACTGTAGTTGTAACAATGGTTTTAGACTATTAGTTTCAAGAGATACAATCTTCAGATTCTCTATTAATAACTGTCACTAAATGATTCAACTCCACAAAGTATAACAAGCATAAGATCTTATGCATTGTTTGTTGTTGATCGTGTAGCTAAGAAATTAGTCTTATTAAAATCCCCTGCTGTGTTCTGAATTCAATATATCTGTTGAGAACTTTTGAGAGACATATTTAAAATTTCCAGAATCATAAGTTTTATGCAGGTACAGGTGCAGGTGAAGCACTTGTGCTTATGTATTGAGTCTTGTGTTTTGTGGTGAACCTTATTACTGATTCTGTCTGTTTTGACGTGAACCTAATCACTCCTTAGTGTCATGATGTGAAGTAAAATTTCTTGTGTTTTGTGGTGAACCTTATTACTGATTCTGTCTGTTTTGAGATATTCTATTGTTGTCTAAATGAGCTGGATATCCTTAATTGGTGCTCTAAAGACAGTGATGGTTGCAATGCTGAATATCTCAATTTCATGATAACTCTTACATGCATGTTACAATTTGCTACCACTAAAATGCTGGCTATAAGCTCTTCCCACATGGTTCCTTTCTTTAGACAAATTGTTAGTTCATTGCTTGGTTGGATCTCATCAAATATGACAGTGGGTAAATGCTCAGAGATATTGGTATCTGCTCCATGTGTTGGTTATTAACTTTGTGAAGAACTCTCCTGTCTGCTGACTCCGCTCTTGAATTTTGATCTTTCCATTGTTTTCTGGATGAGCAAAGATTGCTGTAATTTTCGTTATTGGGAATTCTAAGATCTGAAAGTGTGGATGAGTGTCAATTTTAGCTCCTTTTTCTTTGCTGCAAGGGTGTGATCGCAAGAAACATTCTATCTCAAACATATCATCGACATCTGAATCTTGTTGCCTCAGGAGTTAAGGTTCTAGTTGAATTGTTGTGTTGGTTTATGTTTCTAGAATGTGACTATTTTGGATGACATGGCAACTTCAGCTTTTCCTTTTTTTTCTTGTTTTATACGGTATATGGTTCATAGTGCATAAGACGCTGCAAATGCGGGGTTAGGGATAGCAATATGTCTGTAAATTCAGATCTGAGGAGTGAGGAGTAGGGTGGCTTATTTTATTGTAAGGTACTAGCAAGATATGTAGAGTGAAATGTAATGTTATCGTACTTGAGAACTCAAAATTATGTTACAAGAACCATCTATGGCCTTCACCTCGCTTGACATTTGAAAATCATTCATGTTAATTAATGGGACTCATCAGCTGTCCTTATCTGGTGGAGAATGCAAACTTCTTTCCTTACATCTTGATGTTTGTAAAAGCAGTGTGAGTTTTCATCTGTTTTTAAATATGATTGTGTAGATGTTCTTGAAGATTAGTTAGTTGACTTTTTGTGAATGATAAAGGTGTTGGATGAAGTCTTTCGTGACCTACTCTGCTATAAATTTTCTTTCTCCTTTGCGATATTTGATCTGGTGAAGTAATAAATCTGCAGCATATAGAAGCTTCTTCTGTTTTAATTCTCCACTTTCACTGTATTTATGCTGCAAATGCATACACATATGCCATCTGCATAGAGGAACTCTTGAAGTTACTTGGAGTCAACTATAAAACCTTCACTCTACAGGATGTTGTTTCATCAAGTATGCAACTTCAGAAGAGGCTGATCGAGCCATCAGAGCTTTGCATAATCAGTATACTTTGCCTGGGGTGAGTGACTTTTATTTCATATTGCTTGGTTTCTTTCTCTTACTTTGCTATGGTTATAGGTTATAACACAAGTAATTGAGTTCTAGCTTAAGTAATTAAGCATTTGGTTCAGGGTACAGGTCCTATTCAAGTTAGATATGCTGATGGAGAACGGGAACGCCATGGTAAGAATTCAATTGGTACACATTTTCTATTTGATTCAAACTTAATTATGCACAGCTGATATTCAAAAGTATGGTAAATTGCCTTTGCTGTCTACATCATCTCTTTATCAAGTTCAAAAAATGTTAAGACGTAATTTTCGAAAAACTGGTGGAACCCCATAGTTTGCCTGCTTATTGTGCACAAAGTAGCTCACAGATATTAAATACTTTGGCTTTCAATTTTTTGTAGTGCATCTATTAATGTTGTCACTATGATCTGTATATGGGCAAACAAACCCTTGTTTGTGATCAGTATATTCTACTAGTAGCCGTCATCACAGAAACTCATTTTTCATTACCTAGACTTGCTAATTAGCTTAGTTGATTCTGTTCTTAATATGAAATTTGTATTTCACTAGGGGCAATTGAACATAAACTGTTTGTTGCATCACTGAATAAGCAAGCGACTCCAAAGGAGGTTGAGGAAGTAAGTGTTGCTTTTTCTTTTCTATCCTTCTTGATAATGCTCTAAGAAGTATTTTATTGGAAGCATGTAAATGTTTTTATAGATATGTTCTCTGATAGTATGTTACTGCAATTTAACTACCACTTCACTACATTTGTTTCATACTGCAAGATATTTTCTGAAAGCTTTCTGTTAGACAATGTACGACATTGTAATGGCTTGATGTTGCTACGAAGTATACATAGTATAACAAAAAATGACTTCATTTTCTTTATTATATTTAAATCGGTGGTATCTTTTGGTCTAACTCTACAGATATTTGCACCATATGGTCATGTGGAAGATGTCTACATTATGAGAGATGGATTGAGGCAGAGTCGTGGTTTGTACTTTCACATCTTCTGTATGATTTTGTTGCATCCTTTTTTTCCTTCATATATATTTTAATGTGTCACTGTAATAAAATATGAAGGATGCGGATTTGTGAAATTTTCGACCAGAGAGATGGCAGCAGCAGCTATGAACGCTCTTAATGGAACTTATGTTATGAGGGTATGTGTGCTTGATCAGTTAACTAGAATTCTGGACTTACCAATGATGAATTTGCTGTTACTCTGCTATCAGGGATGTGATCAGCCTTTAATTGTTCGGTTTGCTGATCCTAAGAGGCCAAGACCTGGAGAATCAAGGTCACTTAAACTTTACGTCCTTTCTTCTATTACTTTTAGTTGGAAAATTGTTTGATAATCCTACGTCCACTTTCATCTAACTTTTCCCCCTGCTTCTGAAATTATATTTATTGTTTGGTTGGTTCTTTTCTAGGGGTGGTCCTGCATTTGGGGGTCCTGGTTTCAGTCCTCGATCTGAAGCAGCACTAGTGATTAGGTATATTCTCCATCTCTGAGTTCTTTATTAGAACAGACAAAAAATGAAGCAACCTTCATAAGAATGTAAGCATAAGGCAAAAGGTACATGGCATCACACTCTTAGTTTCCGAGTATGCAGATCTTTTGGTCTGCAACACTGATGGATAGGGAGATGTACATACATGCAACTTGATATTCCTTCTCTGTCTTGGCTGAAAAAAATGCTAGTATTTGCTTTTATTTTTTTCTGGATTTTTGTATCCTTAATCTCCAGAAGAAATTGTGTCAATTTAATTTAGGGTAAATTTCAAATTAACACTTTATGGTTATACTTACCCTTTTAAACATTCATTTACTTTGCCCCACAACCTTTCCGTGGTTAAATTAATTGAAAAAGTACAAAATTTGTGAACCCATATTATATTAATAATTCCATTGTTTTAGTAAATATAAATCTTCTACCCGTATTTTTAAGATGTTTGTAAATTTTCATCTCATGGTCATATATTTAAAGAGAGGTATATTATGATAGATAATAATTAAGATGTGAGAGTTGTAATCTAGATACGAGGAGTTAGAAAGGTTGAAAGTATATATTATTTTAAATTTGAAGAGTGCTCAATTCAATTTGTTCACTGTTGATTGTCCTCCATCGTCAGCTTTGATCACTGCTGCTGTTATCTAATGCCGCCAGCCCCTCCTTTCACCCCCACTTACGCTGCTTTGCCGCTGCCTCCTCTTCATCTATTCCTCCTTTCTCAAGTTCCCACTTTATCAATGTAACCCCTCTCTCGACTCTGGCTCCATTCCCTCTTATTCTTCCTCGTTTGCTTTCTTCCATGTGGGAAGACGGTGTTTTGGGACAAAACTACTTTGTTTTCTTTTATGCTCATCCTTGGGTTTTAAGAACCTTTCTTAAACATGTTTAGTTCCTTTTTTTTCTTCTCATGCATAAGCTGAATCTAATAATTTGTGAATTCCCATAATCTTCTCGTTATATTAACTGTGACAGTGACAAGCTGCTATCCCAATGCCCAACCGTTAGTAATTTGTTATATACTTATATGGATCCTTTCTCCATTCAACTCCATTTGATGTAATCATTTTTCTGTAATTAAGTGCTATCATATCTTTTCTTACTGCTTATTCCCACATCAGTTTTATGCTCTCTCAAGGCACTCACCAGAACCTCCTTCAAGGTAGCTCTTATGGAATTAGTAGTTGGTTTCTTCATGCTTAATAGCATGTGTATATATATATGTGTTTAATTTTATGCAGCCAAGTTAGCTTCCTTTCAGATTATTTTGTTCTCCATAGTCATTTATTTCTGAAATCGTTTTTGTCTCAGGCCAACAGACAATCTTGATGAGTCAAGAGGTCGACGGATGCCACCTGATTCATGGCAGCCACTTAGTCCACCATCAATGAGACCTCAATTTAGTAACCACGGATCTGACAGTCATTCAACTGTCAAAGGTGGTGCAGTCACGTCATCAGATACCGTATGCATCAACTTAAGTATTCTGTTAGATTAAATATATATTTTTAATTCTTGTTTGCTTATTTTTTGCATTGCGGAAATCATAGGTTGGTACTTTTGGACCCACCAGCATTCCTCCCAATGGATCTCTATCTAGTCACTCAGCTGCACCAACTTCTTTCCCACAAATGGTATTTTAATATAGACATAATGAACTAACCAAAGTCCGTTCATTTATTACATTAACTGTTGCATTTTCCAGGGCTTTAACCCTTCTATGACACAAGTTCGTCCTGTTGTCGGCCAGCAAATATCACCCTTGCAGAAGTCACTTGTGTCACCTCAAAGCTTTCCCCCTTCTCTGCAACTGCATAATACCCAACAAATGCTATCTTATTCCCAGGGACAAAATCTGCAGGCTCCAATGCAGCAGCTTAGCCAGCTTCAGGTTCCTCAATCTATTGGCATGGCCTCCTTTAGCCAAACTCTACCATCTCAAAAGTTACCTGGTCTTGGAGGGCCTCTGCCTACATCACAAACTATGATCCAACAAAATCCCACTGCTAGTGCTCTCCAAACTCCTGGAACTGTACAACAGCAGCCGATGGCTACTATGGCTAATCAACAGCAATTTTCTTCCTCAAACATCTCACCCCAACTGCTCCAGCAGCCTATGCAGCAATTGCCATCACAAATACCACAAGTAATGCTGCAGCAGCAAGCACAAGCTTTGCAGTCAAGCTTTCAGTCCTCACAGCAAGCAATTTTGCAGCTCCAACAACAGCTACAAATGATGCAGCAACAATCAAGTGTAAATCAGCAGCAAGCTACTCTAGCCACTAAACAGCAGGCAAGGAGCATTTAAATAGTCTATGACAGCTGACTTTATTTGGTCAGAGATCTGAAATACCAGCTTTCTTTGTGAATTTCTTTTCTAAGCTGCTGAGCTACCTACAAACAAGTTTAGCATATTGTGTTCATTGTATCATTCTTTGTTGCTTTCTGATTTTATATATTATACTTGTAGTCATGGGGTGGACCTGTAGCAACATCCAACAGTGCTAGTGCACCAGCTGCTATTGTGCCTACAACTTTGTCTGCAACTCCTTCACTTCCAGTAATTACTACACCTTCAATTCAATTGACCTGCAACTGGTCAGAACATTCCTCTCCTGAAGGATTCAAATACTACTATAATAGTGCCACTCGGGAAAGTAAGGTGAGCCTCGATTATATTTTTCTTTTTCTTCTGAAAGTCTTGGCATTATGGGTCCACACAATTTGATTAGATCATGCTACTGTAGTGGGAGAAACCTGAAGAGTTTGTGTTGTATGAGCAACAACAACAACAACAACAACAACAACAACAACAACAACAACAACAACAACAGAAATTGCTTTTGCTGCAGCAGCAACAACAGAAACTCTCTCTCCAGCAGCTTCAATCACCATCACACACTCAGTCACATACACAGATTCAGCCTACCCAGCAAGTTCCTCAAATGCAGCAGGGACAACCTCAAATGCAGATGAGGCATCACGGACAATTGCACATCCTTCAGCCTTCAGTTTCGGTTTGTACCACTTATTTGTTTTGTTTCACTTTATTAGGTTGTCCTATTTTATAACTTAGTTCCCCACCATCGCAGTATCAAGCTTCTGCTGTTGCTGGCCAGCAAAACACACAGGTATTCCTTTACTACTTGTAGCTTTTCATTATTTTAGTTTGATCCTAGTGTAAACTTCTTTTTCTTGTAGACAAATTTTGATGAAATTCTAGCTGCAGATTGCTTAGTCGACAAGGGAACTGAGAGAAGCTAAATTACTACTGACCATAAATATACGAAACAATTATAAACCCAAAAAAATTGTGATAATATCTAAGCACAAGATTGAACACAAAAGGAATCTTATCTGCCAAACTGGAGAGGAACAATAGTGGAATCAAAATAAACAAATACTAGACTACCAATTGCTAATTGTCAGTATTCCCACTTAATGATTGGCTTTGGGTGATTTTAATAGAAACTTTGTAAACTTCAACTGCTTGTATTAGCTGTATCTGGGGAATTGATTTATATCAAGCTAAAAGAATTGGTTTCTCCTGAGACTTCAAACCTTGATTGGTTCTTCTAATATCTCTATTAATACTTAGATATTAATTAGTATCGTTGCAAATTCCAACTTTTAGGTTAAGATTAGTTTTCAGAGAGGAGGGAGTGTCTTCTGCTCGAGTATTCCATGGGCCAAGTGCATTTAGCTTGTTCCCAATAAATCTTCACAGAGCCAGATCCCTTAGGCCTGTCAATGTAGTCAACCAGGTTCTGCACTCCTACTGATAATCAAGCTTTGTTCCTGCCTATGCTGGACATGAGTAATCTGCTTCATGCCATTCCAAAAATAAGTTACTAATTTAAATGCACCTGTTCATTGTCCTGAGTGAAGCACATGAATGAACAACATAGTGAACTGCAATGAACTTCTTTTGGCTCTAGGAGCAAAGAGGCATTTGAGATCTGCAAGAATGTCAATTTCTCATACTGGAAATTCAACTGTAATGGTAAAAGGAGAATGTATGGGTTGTTATGAGGGCCTATGCCCTGTGTTTAGTTAGTTAAATTGATTATTCAGCATTTTGTAGAGGATGCTTTTAGTTTTCATCTCTATTATTCTTGGTTGGCCTTTCTTCTTCATCCAATCTTCTGCTCTCAGATTTTAGTGTTTCCTTTCCTCTACTCCTTTGCATCTTCTGCTTGTCATACAATAGGTTCATCTTGAGTTTGTCATGTTTTGGGTGATGGATATAAGAAAGCATGCCAACAAAAACTCATCATTGTTTGAGAACGCATGGGGTACTATTGTGATTAGGTCTCGTAACTGCCATTTGGAGTACAGTTGCTACTTGCTACAATTAAATTATAACTCTTGTACTTTTTCTAAGTGAATGATAGCATGAGGCAAGGTTTTAAAAGACTATAGGTGGTAGATGAGCGGACAAGGGATCATGTAGCCACGGATGTAAACGAGCCGAGTTCGAGCAAGTTGAGCTATGCTTGGCCCAACTCAAATTGGATAATACCCTTGCTCGGCTCAAGTGGCTCGCATCTAAAATACTATATATAAATTAATTTAAGATAACACATTTTAACTGTGTAAGAGCTAGCTATAAAGACCATTCCGTGTTTGCTATTTCCCAATGTGGGACTAAAAGTGGAACTTCATTTGAAAAGCGTGACATATTACTTTGATAAATGTAGTAAGTAGGATTCAAACCTGTGTCTTGGATAATGAAAAAAGTACTCTAACCAACTGTGCTAGACTAGCTTTAGATAAAATAGTTGAATTAAATATATATAGATATATATATATAAAGCTAATTCGAGTTGGCTCTAGCTCTATTCGGCGCAATTAATTTTTCGGCTAAATAATTTAGCTTGGCTCGGCTCATTTGGAGCTCGAGGTGAGTTCGAGCCGAGCTCATAAGCCTTGTAAGCTAGCGAGTTTTTTTGATAGACCTACATGTAGTGCTTAGGCGTTAGGTGGGTGCCTATGTGGGCTCCCAAAATTTAAGATGATTAAAAAATAAACAAATACAAGAAATAATAGTTGGAGAAGTTAAAATTAATGCCTACAATCTAAACAATATACTAACTGCATTCTTGTTAAGAACTATAGTAATATATTCAAATCCACTAATTCATCAACATGACAATAAGTTTGAATTTCAGAGTCAGCATACTAAAATATGATATGAGATGTTAAGGTGGTCACCTAAGTGGGACTTAAGCGGAGCTTAGTTATATTTTATCTAAAACAATGGCATGAGGGGACATACTCATTTATCTGCTCTATTTTTCAGCAGAACAGCAAAATTTGCATTGATACTCTAAACAAACTCTACAGTTAGGAAGTTCTGAATATTGGTTTTATGGGTGACTAAAATTAAAAGTGGGGTTTCTACTTTCAGATAACTTCGAGGTTGCTGAATAGTGCTACTATCCAAGTGCATTTACTAATAAATGCAAAAAAGAATGATATTGAAGTGAGAAAGGAAATTAAATAATTGAGCAATTGTTAAAGTTTAAAACGGAGTTCCTAGACTCAGGTAGGTGATACGAATTGTTCCATAAAATATTCTTGCACCTTCATGTTAGAATCATGTTCTATAAAAGGGAAGGAATGTCACAGTATTCATATGTTAAGGCAAACAATCGGTCATCGTTCTGGTTAATGCAATAATCTCCTCTGATTTCGTACATTAGGCAGAATAAATAACACGAATGATACAAAGGGAAATAAGATAGCCAATGGAAGGATCACATGCTTCCCATTTCTAGCATTTCTATTTGATCACCTGCAAGATTGAGGCTCCTGTGATTTCTCATCTGTTCTTTTTGATCTTTTTAATCATCCTCAGGATGTATTGATCTTCTTCCTAGATGAGATATTTTTTTCCTGTTGGAGCATCAATTGCCAATGTTCAATTCTGTCAGATCGTACAAAGTTACTCCTGTTTCATTTTGATCTCCGAGGTCCTTAATTTTATTCCCAGGGTTAACTTCGATAAATGCAGTAATGTTGGTTTTGTGGCAACTTATTACTTTGTGGAAATAAAGGAAAATGTCTTTGTTATGGAACTAAAAGAAAATGAAGAATTTACATAGTCAACTAGATGGACTTAATCAGGATCAAACTAAGACCTTATGTGAAAGCTAATTTTTCTCCAGGACCTCATTTGTGTAAGTGGTTACTTCTTTATGAACATCTGGAGAGAAGAATGATTAAATGTCTTTAACTTGTAAGAGTTGTTAATTGTTATAGAAAGCAAGGCTATGTGGATATAGGAGGAAGTGGCAGTAAGAAGAATTATATAGCCCATATGCAGCTCCAAAGGGTGTGCATTGTATATTGTCTGTGTTTGCGACCTATGCAGTTAATGGATGGCATATCGATGTGTCTAAGGAACATAGGCTGGTCAAGGTTATAGAATCTGTTCTTTTCTGGCAGTCACCTGTACAGCATTAGTAATTGCCTTTGGTGGCAAGGTATATGTAGTTCTTAATTATTTGGTAATTATTATATGTTATATGTTATTTGTTAGTGAATATTATTTGTGTTCCAAGTCATTCTGGTGTTTATTCTCAAGTTTCATCATAAACTTTCATTTCTGTATTGTTATTCAGTTTCTGCTATTTGGGGAATGATCTCTTCATTTTGGTTCCTGCCACTTTGGTTGTTGTTCTGTTAACCTCTTTCTTCTTCCAGGATTCAAATTATGCTCAAGGGCAAGGCAATAGTTCTGCTGTAGATCTCAGCCGAGTTCAACAGGTAATACACAAGTTTGTAACCTTCAGTACATGTTTCCAATACATATTTTTGACATATTTCTTCCCTCTATCGTTTACATGCAGGGAATTCAGGCTGCACAGGAGTGGGCTTGGAAAAATAAACCTGCAGGTTTGCAATTTGTTTTAACATCTAAAGTACTCGATATGGGTTTCCAAAATCACGAATTATCTCCAATTTCTTCCAAACATGAGTAGCAATTAATCTCCAGTTATGTATTTATTATTTAAAATGTGTGCGATGTGATCTCCAATTGCAATTCTTCTGCGAACTTATTTAATATGAAAAAAAAATGTTTGACACTTTTTAGACAATACTGGGGCAAAAGCTTCCTTTCATAGTTGTGATAATAATCTGTTTTTAACTGTTAGCAATTTATTTTTGGTGAGCTTCTTATTCACTATTTCTGATTTTTTCATGTGATCTTTTTTCTTTTCTAATTTGCATATTCAATGGAAATCAATAGGCTTGTCGCAACAGTTCTGCATAGTCATTGTTCAGTATGTCATGATATATTTTTCATTTGCCCATCAGGAATTTGGTGTGCTTTCAAATGATTGGATTTATTGACAGCAAGTGACAACCTCTAAAATTTGTCTCCCTATCACAGCTAATATGATCCTACCCATAGATCGGATAACAAATTATTTCCTGTAAAGTAAACAACTATATGCATGACTTCCCTATTAAGCAGGTCTATCAAATCAACTTTTGGTTCATGTTGTCCTCAGCCAATATTTATACATTACAGCCCTTCTATTTCTCACTCTAGATGCAAGAATGACATCATTGATTGCCTCCTTTTGTAATCTTGTTGAATGTATTGACATTTGATTGGCAAGAACTCTGTGAAGTTACACATAGGTTATAGATGGAAATTCCTTATGTGGCCTTTACTAGTTCTTGGATGTTTCTTGTTTTCAGGATCATGATCGCGGTGGAGTCATGGACAAGCTTCATGGGAGGCAAACTCATGGGAAATTGGGAGCGGGAGCCAGAAATATCCTGTGGTGCAAGGGTTCCATTTTCTAAGAATTGATGAATTGATAACTACTCTGGCACTGCAGCTGTTTGCTCCTCATGGCCACAACGTGAAATAGATTACGATTTAACAAATGACAAACTTGAAATTATTTTTATCTCAGGCTATTATGTTGGTGTATTCCCAATCTTCATACCCGGCAGAGCTTCTGGTTAACATGTAATTTTCCTGATCAGTATATAGTCTTGTTGACAACCTCATAAAGTGAGCTAGCGTGCTTCAGATTCTGCATGCTTGGCTCCTTTGCAGGAGGCATAACAGTGATTGCTTTCTGGGTCTTCTATTCTTCCCTTTCTCAGCCTTGGAGATTCATAAAGCTACCACCAAAGTATAAATCTCTATATCATTATTGACAAAGACGAGAGAAATTTCAGAGACCTGGAAGCACTATTTGATCAGGAGAGCATCAGCCATAAGGATTAGGGCAAGTAAAAAATGGGTTAGTTTTGGGTGAATAGTCGATGATAAAGGGGCTATTAAAGTTACAACTAGATTATTGTATCATAAACAGGTTGATAGGTCGAGTCAGCAGGTAATTAGGTTGAGATAATAATAATACACTATCATCTGATTAATAATTGGGTTAGATGTGGGTTAACCTGTAATGACCTGAATTTTTTATTATATTAAAACTTAAAGCTTGTTTAAAGCATTTGGATTCAGGTAGGATTAAAAACTGGCACCCAACAATGGCTATCCTACCCCTGAATTTAGTAGTATTTTAATGGTAAACAATGGTTCACGATTCCTAGTTCTTATGTATACGGGTTAATTACATTTTCAGTCCTGCACTAATTACCTCGCATCACATTAAACCGGGCGTGCAATTTATCTTATGCGTCTACCATCTAAAATATGCCATCTTCATGCACCTTTATGTGGAGCTACAGATTATTACGTTTTCAAATAATTTAGATACAAATTAAATGCTTTTGTTCTTGGGAGGTAATGTGAATGAGCAACTAACTAAACCCTAGCTATGTATATACCTTAACTTGCTGTTCAAATGGCTTACGTCAACGAATAGGTGTCCTGAAGCTCTCTTTATATATATGTGTGTGTGTGCGTTAGTCTGTAGGATTAGCTCATGCAATGCACCGTACGTAACTGCTTGCATGGAAACGATCTCGATCTTGAACCGCAAAGAGAGTGGAGAGAGTACGAGAGACGGTTTCACCAAATACGCGTCGATCTCTGCCACCTTCCGCATGTGATCAGGATGAGTTGATCTCTTCTTGACTCGAAAAACTTGAAGTCAACTCCTCTGCGATCTGATGTAATAAAGAGAAGAAAGTTTTAGGTCTTGTTTGATTTGAGTTGAGCACTTTCTCAACTAGTTCAGTAATTAAATATTTTTTATCTTTTAATCTAATTAAGTTTATTCTTTAAAAAATTAAGACTAACTAATCGAATTTGAAACTTAATCTTAAACTAAACGAGCCCTTAAGAACCATTCAATTGGTTCAAGCCGCATCTCTAAGATTATGATTTCAAAAATGGGATAAAAAAAGTTGGCAAATCACCTCAGACTTACTCTCATGTTCTTTAGACCAAGTTACAACTGTTATATTGTTGTATTTTTACATAAGTAATCAAGTCTTTTCACATCCTCATCAAGGGCTAATTAACAATTGCAATTTGATGTCAATTACTAAAAAAAGTTAAGTGCTTAAATTTTAAAGTAAATTAAAATCGAGCCAAATTAAAAAAGGAATAAACTGTAATTAATTTACCCAACTTATATACATTCTAAGCAAAGTTTTGCATTTTAAAGTAAAATCATATCATAATCTTTTGGCTCATGTGTCACGATTAAATCATCACCCAGGAGTCATCATTTGCTTACTTATTGTCTCCTTTTCTAAATTTAAGTACATATCAACCTGTGCATATCACACTCCACACTCCTGCAGCCTGGGTTGCAGGATTTACCTGCATCAGGACTTATTGGCCATCAGAACCATCTTATCTAAAAAGATTAAACTGAGAGAAAATGGCAAAACCCTACTTGGATTCTTTCTATCTAGCCCAAGTTGGGAGACTGAGGGATAGAGATAGCGACATTTTTTTCCACGAATCGAATGGCGACGACGGGAGGAAAGGATGTGCACCAACGAAGAGCGGCATCGTCGAAGGTGTCGGAGCCGGAGGAAACAAAGCAGTCAGCAGCTGGGAAAAGAACTCCTACGGAGGGCACGAGATCCTGGGCCTCCGTAGCGGCGGGGAGCAGGAAGGCAACAGTTAAACCAGGAACTATCCCGGCGGAGATACTGGCTAAGCTACGCAACCAGCTGGAAGACAGCGTGGTGATCGACCCAGAGGTGCTGGAGAAATGCCGTAATAGGTGGAAGCTAACATTATTTGGCAGATTCCTGGGCAAGGGTATACCGATGGCTTGGCTGAAAACCAGGTTAGCCATGCTATGGGAGGGGATAGAAGGTTTCTCAATCTCCGACATGGCTGAGGGTTACTATGTATTCAGATTTGAAAAGGAGGAGGATCTCGACCACGTCCTGATCAATGGACCATGGACAGTCCAAGGCCAAGTCCTCAACCTTATCCCATGGCGCAACAACTTCCGACCGTCCCCGGATGCTTTCACTACGACGCCGGTATGGATCCAGCTCCATAACCTGCCGCAGGAATACTGGGAACTGGAGGCGCTCATCCCAATGGCAGCCTTTTTTGGCAGACCTCTACGGGTAGATGAAACTACCTTAGATCACTCCAGAAGCAGATTTGCCCGGGTGTGTATTGAGGTAGACCTCAGCAGACCTCTGAAAACGGCGGTCTGGCTCGGGCTAAAGGAAGAACGAGTGGATCAAAGAGTGCAGTACGAAAGCATCCCGAAAATATGTTTTAAGTGCAGAAGGATAGGGCATAAGGAGGAAGACTGTGGTTTCACAGACAAAGAACAAGGTGTGGAGGCGCCGGTGATGAACGCCGGAGATGGAGGTGGCGTACAGCAAGGTACAAACCCTAACAGGGAAAAGGACGCTAAGGAAGAAGACCACATTTATTATGGGCCATGGTGCACCGTGCACAGGAAGTCCAAAAGGCAGGCTAATCAGACAGGAAAGAGAGCTAGTTACGCCAACGGCACCCCGGAGACGGATAGGAGAGAGCAGGACTCCATGGGTAAAAAGGACGGGGCGGGCAAGCCTAGAGCAAAGAATCAGTTTTCACAGAGCTACATGGGCCACGGAAAGGAAAGAAGTGCTGGCAAGCAAGGCACAGACCACCAACAGGCCAGTACCAGTAGGAAGGCCGAGTATGGTGCAGGCTCAGAGCGTCGGAACAGCCGATATCAGGAGCTGCAGGCATACGCTGAGTACGTAGAGAAGAAGAAGAAGAAGGTGGCGCCTAACCAAGGCGGGGAAAGAGTGAATCAGAACCCGCCGTACCAAACGCCAATCACGTCAGGGGGCATCGCATTTAAAGAAAGAGATGTGGGGCCCGGCCGAAGGAGGCACGCTACTGGAGAGAAGCTAAAGGAAGTAAGGGAGGTGGATCCGACAGACGACTCCGAGGGCGATCATTTAATGTCGGAAGTGATGGAAGTGGACGGCAGAGAGGGTAGCCAGTCACGTGCCGGAGAAGCGAACGGCAGAACGGCTGTAGTCCAAGGGATAACGGTCCAGCTTGGCTCGGGACACCGAAGGACCCAAAGGTCGGCCTACGTCAAAACTTCCAAGAACCCTGGAGGAGCAAGAAGGAGCTCCAGTGAATACCCGCCCCAGCTCGTCCAAGACGGACTGGGATCAGCCGCTTTCACCCCTTCCTCTGTGCAACAAACAAGCCCACCCGAAAAGCACGAGGACACAGTGGCCAGAGTCAAACGATGCCTCTTACTGGCGGTCCGAGAGGGTAAGGATTTGGAAGGAGATGAGAGGCATTTACAGGTGGTTTTGGCGACAAACAAGGAAAAAGAAGCCACCGGAGAGATGGATATGGAGCTGGCACTGGCAAACAAGAACTCTACCGGAGGTGGCGCGGTCTTGCCGACCTCTAAGAGGGGCCGGACTCATTGATAGTTGGCCGGCAAACCATACTTCAAGGTTTACCAATGTTAAAAACCTTAGTGTGGAATTGTAGAGGTGCCCACAAGAAAGAGGCGCTCGACCGATGCAGAGTTCTGATTTGGGATCATAAACTGGACATGCTGGTGTTGCTAGAAACGCACACCAACTGGCTCGAAGCTGAATTGGTGGCTAAAAAGCTTGGAAGAGGATGGTTGTGGTTTGCCGTCCCGGCGCAAGGACGCGCGGGAGGTATCCTGGTCCTCTGGAACAAGGAGCTAGGGTGGGTTGATGTGGCAGTGGTATCAAGATATGCTGCCCACCTTACCATCACCCTTACGATTGGACAAACCTGGATCTGGACCACCGTGTATGCTAGCACCAACCTAGAAGGGCAGCAAGAGCTCTGGGAGGAGCTGAAGAACATAGCTTCCATCAACGTGCCGTGGGCGATCATGGGAGACTTCAATGCGTTCCTGTCAGTGCAGGAGAAGAGATGCAGCGGAGTCGCCGCCCTCGGGCCTAAAGGGAAGGCTTTTGCGCGGTTCGTGAATGAGTCGGGGCTGTGCGACCTAGGATATGAAGGCATCCCATATACCTGGTGTAACAACCAACAAGGCACGCGACGCATCTGGATCCGGCTTGACAGAGCTCCGGCCAACACTGCATGGGTCAGTGAGCATCCTGAGTGCAAAGTCCAGCATTTAGACCGGGGTGCTTCGGATCATGCGCCGCTGCTCCTCACGGTGCCGGCAGGAACGACGAGGAGCAAGAGACCATTCCGGTTCGAGCTCCTCTAGATGGAGTATGAGGAGTGTCAGAACATCGTTCAGGACACCTGGAAGCGGCAAGCAGGCGGTAACCCAATGCAAGCTTTCTCGCACCGCCTGAGTGAGTTGAGAAGGAGCCTAAGCAACTGGAGCCGCGCGGCGGTGGGGAATGTGGAGAGACAGCTAAAGGACACCAACCTGAAGCTGGCTGACCTAGAGGAGCTAGACGCCAATGGTCTGCTGTCGGAGGAGGGCATGCAGACCTTGAGAAGCTTCTACAACTGCAAGATCGCCCTTAACAGGCAACTCAACATTAAATGGCTGCAACGATCCCGCCTAAGGTGGAAGGAGGAAGGAGATAGAAACTCTAAATTCTTCCATCTCTCGGCTACCATGAGACGCAGACGCAACACGATTGCCGGCATCCTGGGTGAAGATGGGTGCTGGATTCAGGAGACGCCGGAGGTAAGCCACTGTTTCACAGCCTTCTACCAACGGCTCTGGGGCGAAGCTGATGAGGTAGACCCCGGGAGGCAGGAGTGGCCATCACTTCCATCCATCTCGTCCGAGGAAGCGTCACTCCTAGAGAGGCCGGTGTCGGCTGAGGAGATCAAGGAAGCGGTGTGGAGCCTGCCGAAAGGAAAGGCCCCTGGCCCGGACGGGATGCAAGCGGAAGTCTACACCAAATACTGGGACACCATGGGTGGTGACCTCTGCAGGGCCGTCGGCCACTTCTTCAGCAGCGAGTCGATGCCAAAAGCTTGGGGTGACACCTTCATAACCTTGATCCCAAAGAAGGAGCACCTGTAAAGGTGGCGGACTATCGTCCGATCGCTCTGTGTAATGTCAGCTACAAGGTTATCGCGAAGGTCATGGTAAACAGGCTTAAGGCAGTGCTGGCCAAAATCATCGGCCCGGAGCAGGCGGCGTTTGTGGCCGGCCGAAGCATCGAAGATAACACGTTGGCAGCCTAGGAGGTGGCTCACTCCATGGCCACCGACAAGAGCGGACAGCCTATTATGATGATCAAAATGGACATGGAAAAGGCGTATGATCGGGTCAGTTGGCCGGCAGTCGCTGGTGCGCTCCGGCGGATGGGTTTCCCTATTAGGTGGTGCAACTAGGTGCAGGCGTGCATAGCCTCCCCTAGGTTTGCCTTGCTGATCAACGGGAGCCCGACCACCTGGATCATGCCCAGTCGGGGCCTGAGACAAGGTGACCCGATATCCCCCTACCTCTTCATCATTATCACGCAAGTGCTATCGGGACTCATCAACGAGAAGGCAGCCCAAGGCCTGCTGCGAGGATTTAGAGTCAGAGAAGTGCAGCTGTCTCACCTGCTATATGCAGATGACCTACTGCTAATGCTGGAAGCCTCGCCGGCAAACGCCAACAGCATCCTGGAGAGCCTGAGCCAGTATGAGCTAATCACAAACTAGTGGGTGAACTACAGCAAGTCGGAGTTGTATCTGTCACACAAGGTCGGGGCAGAAGAAGGCAGCCACCTCAGCGCACTACTCGGGCTGAAGGTGGCAGACATGCCTTTCAAATACCTCGGGGTGCTTATCTCGGGGAGGAGGGTGAAGGTGAAGGAGCAGCAGGAGCTGGTGGAGCGGATTAGTAAGAGGCTAGCAGGCTGGAAAGGGACACTCCTATCCCAGGCCGGCAAGCTAATCCTGATCAAGGCGGCGCTGCTAGCGATTCCGTCATACTGGCTAGGCAGCACGTGGGTGCCGGACGGTGTTCTGGAGGAGATAGAAAAAAAAGCCCGTAACTTCCTGTGGAAAAATAAGGATGGCCACGGTCTCCACCTGATGAACTGGGCCCAGGTGACCCTAGCCAAGCGGCAGGGAGGTCTCGGAGTCCGTAGGCTGAGGGAGGCAAGAACGGCTCACCTGGGTAAGCTGGTTTTCAAATTCCTAAACAGGGAGCAGGCGCCATGGATCCAACTCATGCAGGCCAAATACGGGAGGCTGCACCCGTGGGAGACATCGAAGATCCGGCAACCTTCATGGATGTGGAGGGCTCTAACTAAAACAACAAATCAGATTAGAATGGGTTGCAGAGTTATGATAGGAAACGGCAAAGGCACAAGTGCCGTGTTCGACCCTTGGCTGCACGAGATCCCGTGGTCCAGACAGCCTCGGGTTCTGGCGCCCAGGCTCATGGACGCAAACCTGAGCGTGGCTAACCTCACTAGAGACGAGCAATGGACCCCGGTGCGTTTGGCCAGGGAGGCAGGATCTGAGCTGGCTTTCGAGATTACAAACTTCACCATGGGAGCCGCCGCCAGTGAGGACAGATGGATCTGGTGGCCGCACCCACGAGGAACGCCTTCGGTAAAGGCGATATACCAGTCCCTGCTCCCTCAGAGTGATCAGCTCTGGGCAAGGTGGAGTAATCTTTGGCGTCTACAGGTCTCACCAAGGATCAGAGTTTTCTGCTGGAAGCTTCTGTGGGGTAGGCTCCCGACGCGAGCCTACCTCCACTACCTTCATATCGGCCCCGAGGATCGATGTGCCATGTGCGGTCTGTTTAGTGAGACGAGCGAGCACCTCCTCTTCTCGTGTAGATACAGCTAGGAGGTATGGGCGATCCTGGGCACCAGAGAACGGCTGGAGGCTGCGGAGATTGACCAAGATTGGATCATGAAAGTGTGGAGCGCAAGCGCCGAGGAAGACGGTCGGGCCAAAGGTTTGATAGACTGCACGTTGTGGTCACTGTGGAAGAGCAGGAATGGAGTTGCGTTTAGAGAGAAGCGTACGCCGGAGCTTGCAGTGGTCCGGTCTGTGGTTCAAATGGCGGAGGAGTATAGGTGCGTAATTAAGAGGAAGATCCTGAAGTTACGAATGATAAGGAAACCCTGGGAGCCGCCGGAGCCGGGCTGGATCAAAGCAAACACCGACGGAGCGCTGAGAGGTGGCGCGTACCAAGGCGGAGCAGCGGCCATTTTCCGTAATGCGTAGGGAGCGTTTCTTCAGGCGGGCTGGGAGCCGTGCACGGGCACCTCGGCGCTTCAATCCGAACTCTGGGCTATTAGACTGGCGCTGAAGATGGCGAGAGGAGGCTACAGGCTAGAGATTGAGTCGGACTGCACCAAGGCCATCAGCTGCATGCAGCAGCCTGAGCACAGCCCATGGCGCGTCCGAAACCTAGCGCGCGAATGTGCGGAGCTAGCCAATGGTTTTGGTGAAGTCAGGTTATCCCATGTAGGGAGAGAGGCCAATGCGGTCGCTGATTGGGCAGCAGCGAGGGCCAGCGTGGCCTCGGGTTACTGCCATGTGGAGCGCCTAAACAACGCTCCACCGGAAATATGTAAACTTTTAGCTGTCGACGCGGAAACGTGGCGACAGGAAAATAATATATAGCTGACCTCAGCTCTTTGCAGTCAAAAAAAAAAAATACTTGGATTCTTTCTATTATTCTACAATCAGCCCTTATATAGAAAGATCAACAATTAATTCAACTCTCCTCACCAACGGTTAATTTATATTGTAATTAGTTTCTTATAAACCTCTCTCCTATATATATATACTTGCAGTTGTAATGCTATCATTGTAGATATACATTTCACTGACATCCAACCAATCCCTTACAATTAATTGACCACTTCCAAATGCCCTCCACTGACTCCTTCCAACCACCCTTGTCCTCCATATATCTACAGACACACATTCACATTACATGCACCACCCTTGCATGACTCTCTCTCTCTCTCTCTCTCTCTCTCTCTCTCCATTGCATCTATATAATAAGTGATCAACTAGGTAGAGACCTAGTAGTACTCTACACTCAACCACTGGTTTAGCTTTAGCCTTAGCTCTTTACTAGAATTAAGTACGTAGCTAGCTTAGCTAGCCATGCTGATCACCTTCCTAGCTTATTCCCTCCTTGTGCTCAACCTGTCTCCTAAGCCCTATGCCTTGAATAAAACTTGCGTCGGCGACGGCGACGGCAGTGGATCTCTACCCTTAGACATCTACCAGATGACTTGCCCTCAGGCGGAAGACATCATCTTCTCGCGGGTCGAGCAGGCGGTCGCCGCCGACCCTCGCATGGCGGCCTCCCTCCTCCGCCTCCACTTCCATGACTGCTTCGTAAATGTAAGCATGAATTAATATTTCACCAACCATTTAACTTAAGTGGCAATTTAATTAATTAGCCGAGGTTTCCTTGTTTTGGGTGATGATCGAATCGACGAATGCAGGGGTGTGATGCCTCGGTGCTCCTCGACGACACGGCGACGTTCGTCGGCGAGAAGACGGCGGGGCCGAACCTGAACTCGCTGAGGGGATTCGACGTGGTCGAGTCGATCAAGTCTGAGCTGGAGGAAGCTTGTCCTCAGACTGTTTCTTGCGCTGATATCCTCGCGATAGTGGCTCGAGACTCGGTTGTGTTGGTATGCGATCAAATTACGGATTGGGTTTAACGCTAATTAATCACATAGTTATCAGAGCTTAAGATCATAACGGCTGCTAATTTTCGTAATTGTTTGTGTGTGTGTGTGTGTGTGTGTGTAGTCAGGAGGTCCCACGTGGCAGGTGGAGGTGGGTCGGAAGGACAGCAGGAGTGCGAGCCGCCAAGCAGCGAACAACAACATCCCGGCACCAACGTCCGACGTGGCGACACTTATCCAGAAGTTCCAGAACCTCGGACTGTCGACTAAAGACATGGTAGCTCTCTCTGGTAAAAAGAAACGTTTCCCCTGATCACTCTATCCGTTTCCCCTGATCACCTCTTAAGAATTAATTGGTCTACTTGGTGAGATAAGATTATCACAAATAATAGCCCCACTTAATCACATTTCCTGTAGAACCCGTCCTATTCACACACACAAAATTAAATTAAATTAAAAATTAAAAAATCTTTTCCAAACATTTCTTCCCGCAAACCTTTGTTCTTTCTAAATGGACTTTTCTTCTTCTTTTTTACTTTTGAAAAAAAAAAGAAGCTCCAAATTAGTAGAGTGTGGTAGCCAATTTTAATATTTTAGAAGTTACGATTTAAAAATGAAAGAATATTTATTAAAAAAAATTTAAAATTAATCCAAGAGTTTCTTTTCAAGAACTTATAATAATTAAAAATAGTCGGTTTAGACACTTAAAAACGAGGTATTATTTGTTTTCGTCCTCACTTGATTCAATTAAACAGGTAGTTTTAGGACTTAAAAAATCTCTGAGATAAAACTCTATACTAATTCTAAACGCTATCTATATGCATGCAGGTGCTCACACCATCGGTAAGGCTCGGTGCTCCTCCTTCACCTCTCGGATCGGCGGCTCGGGCGACGGAGGCGGCAGCGAGTTCCTCCAATCCCTCCAGCAGCTCTGCTCCGGCTCGAACGCCACGCTGGCGCACCTCGACATCGCCACGCCGGCGACGTTCGACAACCAGTACTACATCAACCTGCTCTCCTCCGAGGGCCTCCTGCCGTCCGACCAGGTGCTCCTTACCGGGTCCGGGGATGTCGGTAGCCTCGTCGAAGCCTACGCCATGGACGAAATGCTCTTCTTCGGCGACTTCACGGTGTCGATAGTCAGAATGGGGAGGCTGGCGCCGCCCGCCGGCGTTGTCGGTGAGGTCCGGAGGAGCTGCAGAGTGGTCAACTAGGCTGTGCTTCTGGTCGTTATGCCATTAATAAGTGTTGCTAGATTAGCTTGGTCGTAGTTTGGTTTAGTTTGTGGTTGCAGATTGTGTGTGTTTTAGTGCTAAGATGGTAGTAGTTTATTAATTATTGTGTTTGAGCTTCGATCTCCTAGTAGTTTGGAACCCGTGTCGTTTACCCTTATGGGAGTAATAAGAAGGATTGTGTTGTTTTCGATTCAAGCAATTGGAAGAGCTGGCTAACTTCTAATATGATAACTTAAAGCCACACAGTTATAGAATGACTCTAGAAGTAGTAAGCTTACATGGACATAGCTTTGTGTGCATGAAACCGATGGTTTTGGTGTCAATATATTTTGAAGTTGTCATGATGAGATCCTTCCTGTAACCAATACCTGAAATCGAGTAGTTGCTGCGTAATAAATACATGATGAGGTGCTGATGTGATTAAGATCCGTCTTCAGAAGAGTAGCTTCAAAGAAAATGTTGCCAATGAGAGATAGGAACTCTGCAAAATAGACATAAAGCTACTGCTTTCACAATAAAATGGAAATAATTTCAGGGGGGAGGTGTGAGTTGCAGTGTCTTGAGGAAGGAGGAGATAAATAGCACGACTGCCTTATTAATATATATGTATATATACATGGTAGCATGATAAAATTCATCACATGTAATAGGATATACTGAGATAACATTTTTATCATTTATATAGTCATTTTAATTGTAGCAGAACTTGGGACTCTTCCACTCAGATTGCAGAGTAAAGCAAAAAATATGCAATCATCTCCATCAGATTCGGCCCACCTCAACCAGACCTGATTGCGAAAAAGAACAAAACAAAGAGTTAACTATGTCGAATAAGGTAGTAATCTAGAAGCAGAATTGACAAAAAAAATATGACCATCTCAAAAGGAATGCTTCAAAAGAACAAACACGGAAAGACCACAAGAGATGTCTTTTTGGGCTTAGCAAGTGAACTTAGCCTATAAAATGAGCAACCATAGAAGAAACAATTCATCCAACTTACAGTGAAGCTCTTCCATCGCAAAATGAGGAAAAGGATATCTGATGTCAGCTTTTCTTTACGCTAAGTTGTTGTAGAGCTGATTTTATGTCATTAGTGCCACATCCTTCGACTTGGACAATATTTGAGTTGTCAAACGCGACAACATCTTCTAAGGGGTAGCTTCTGGCTGCATGAAGTTGGCTTGGAGCATTGTTAAATGCACCTTTTAGTATGATGGTCTTGTGCACACCTCTAAGTAATCCTTCATAATCTGTGTCACCACTTTCACCAACTAACACCACCATATTTGACAGCTCTGCGCCCCACCTGATATATAAATACCTGAAAAGATGGCGAAATTGCAGACAAATTAGAAATATGGACCAGTTAAGAGTCCAAATATGGATGCACATAACAGTGATGATGGAGAATATACTATAACATAGCCTCTATGACCGTTTTAACTACCAATAAACTGCTTGCTCTCTCACAATTCTGATATTTCTATCATTGACAATAGACCCAAAAACAAAGTAACCCAAAAAGTATGTGGTTTAATAGCCACTTTCCAGATATCTTGAAGATGAACCTCATCACAATATTCTCAGTAATTATTTTAATTATTGTACTAGGCTATGTTCACTTGTAGAATAAGGGTGGAATAGAGATAACTATTCTAATTTTTAATACTAGAAGAAAAGAGCTAATACTAGTATAAGCTATTCTAATATTTACTTCAATACTAATATAAAGAATAATAATTATATTTGATATTTTTAACATAAAACTGATATAAAATTATTGAGAAATGGTGATATTTTAAACCAAATGATAAAAATACTCTTAAGCCAGCGAAAAACAATATTTCAAAAATTTCCCACATTATGCAGGTATGCATGGTTATAACCCCGCACTTGGGTGTGCGGGGTAATATTCCACACTGTGCGGGTATGTGAGGCTGCCTTTTGGAGAGAAAAGAGAGACAAGATAGCAACTGTAGCTGATATGACTAGTAATTATGTGGTCATCTCAAAGAGTAAAATGATAATATTAGATTATTAATAAATAAGTTTTAGAAAGTTGTAAATAAGATAAAAAAGAATGTTGAATTAGTATGCTAGAATAAAGTAAGATGTTGTTTAGTTATTATACCGGAATAAGGAGGCTTATTCTAGAATAAACCTATTCATATTCCACAAGTGAACGGGGCCTAGTGTTTTCTCCTTGATCCCAAAACCTTTTTCCTGCTAATATTTAAAAGAATCCAAGAGCAGCGTGCACTTCAACTTTATAAAGCATTTTTTTCATTACAAACACTTGCATCACTAAGTGTGTTAAATCATATATATATATATCAAAATCTAATATTACCAAGTTCCAAAACATAGTAGATGACTTGATATTTCCAAAACATTTGGATTTGGCCATCAAAAGGCTTCAGTAGCTGCTTTTGATTGGCTACCAACCATTTTTCTTGATGTCAGCCCAGTTATGGGTATTCAGGTCATTACATGAGGGGCTTGAATGCTATAAAATATAAACCAATGATAATCGTGCCAAATCGACATACCCTTGCTGACCGACACTTGCCATTCCAATAGTGGTACAACACTTGGCACGGGGTTGCTAGAGGCACACCCCCGTGCCGAATCGTGCCAATCGATATGTAAATCTAAAATATTCAATGATTTTTTTCTTTATCATGTGATAAGCATGATGTCATGTGGAGCCTTTTTTTAATTTTTTTATTCTATCATATTTTAGAGTATTTAATTATATTATGGAGTGTTCAATCATTAATATTAGTTTTAATGAATATATTCAATCGTATTATGTGTTGAATAATATTTCTATTTGACTATTACTATATTTTTAATAAAATAGGTCATTTACAAAAATAATCTAAAAATAAAAGACTCTAATATAAGCTTTAATATATATATTCATATCAAAAAGTTAAGGATTGACGTATCGAAGACCCAAAAATATTTTTAAATACCCTAAAAATTATATTACAAATGTGCCAAGGGCAAGCCAATGCATGCCAGCGGCATGTAGGGGTGTGCCGATCGGGGATCAACATGGTCATCGCTACTATAAATGGTTGGAGGAATAGTTTGCATAGAGTGGGAACTCTTAAAACACAATTCTTACGCATCAATGACATGCCAAAAGACAAGTTTGACAAGTTTCAGTCAATCAGATAAATATTCAATTGGTAAAACGGAAAAGCAATTTGAAATTGATTAGAAACCTGAGTGCTTGAGATCGAGATGCTAGGACAGGAATAACATGTAGTTTGCTACCATCATGGCTATATAATACACGACAGCGGAGTGCTTGAATTCGCATCGACTTCCGTAGCTCCTTCACAGGAGGTACCTATGACAATTTAAAGTGGAGGAATAAATCTGTTTCTATAATAAATCTATTCAAATGCGTAGCAATCTCGAGAAGTCAGCTAAAGAAAAGGAAAACCAACTTACAAGTTGTGGGTTCAGCACTTTAAATGCAAAGCAATAAGTAGATGAGCGTTCTTCATCTTCAATGACAACTTGTTCTTCATTATCTCCCTTCCTTTCTCCAGCCCAACGAACTAGCGTCTTCCGTAAACCTTCTCCTCCCCAACGATATTCAATTTGTGAATGGTAATCTAAATCAACAGTAAATGGAAGCTCCGAAGGGCTAAGAAGATCCTCAGAACTTGAAGATGGATAGTATAGATCACTACCGCTATTGCATATAAAGGCATCAAAATCAGTGGCAAGAATGCCCCCAGAGATAAGTATATGATGTATCTCAGAAATTGTCAGAGATGTTGACAATATGAAACCAATAGAACCTGAGAACCTCTCTCTATGTGAAGCCTCAAAAGTATTTTTAATAATCTCAATCAGGTCTTCCTTACTGACTGAATCGACAGCAATAACAAAGATGTGTTTCCTCCTCCTCAAAATTGGTAAGTTATTAGAGTTGCTGCCCTGATCAGCCTTCTCAGACCCATCCTTTCTTGTGGCTCTAAGGACACCTTTCGTCAATTTCGATACAACACCTTCCAGGTTAGCAGAATTTTCTTCAGAATCAACGGCAGTGTCTAGACAGCCACTGCCATCAGCTTTTTCACCATCTAATGAAAGCTTTAAGTTCAATGATATGTCTTGAATATCCCTCAAAGAGTCACCCGGTGAATCTGATTCTGAGCTTTCAGGAACATCTTCACTCCGCCATTGAGGATGTCTTGCTCTGAGAGTAGCTATCCGTGACAAGTAGCTCTTGCAATGTTCAGGCCATGAGAATTGGTGGATGTTTTTCAATCCATTCTGTCGGCATCGTGCCCACAGCTGCTTATCAGAAACAAGTTTATAAAGTGCATCAGAAATTGCATTCTGGTCATGAGGATCAACAAGGATACCGTTGTCAAGAACCTGAATAAAATTTAGTATAAGTTAATACAACAGTTTCAATGGGTCAGCAAACTCAATTACTCACTACAAAAGGTAAAAGGATCAGAATACACAAACCCGATGTATATCAACAGGACCTCCATTTTTTGTAGCCACGATAGGCAGACCATGTGCTGCAGCCTGTCCAAAAGAAAGAATTACCAATGCTAGTAATCAACTGTACTTTAAGGTGCTAATGACAAAGGAATATCACTACACTAATCACCTCTATCAAGGTTAGACCAAATGGCTCAATGAAAGCAGGATTGATGAAAACACCCTGCAAGAAACCTAAATTAGTATGCCAATATACTTGAACATATACAAATAAAGAAAAGAAGATACAAAGGTAGGTGGACTTAAGCACGTATCCTCTCAGAAGGACAAATTTCATAACCAAATATCTATCTACTAACCACAAACTTGATAAGCACAAGGCAATTAACAAACTGTAAAATTACTATTGCTATCCGAACTCTTTTCAGCAATATGTCGTCCAGTGACAAAAATTCAAAGTGGAAGAAGCTACCATATAAGTACAGAAGAACAAACAGATTTTGCAACCATGTGCCAATATATGTCAAGGATCTACAAATTGTTGAATAATTCCTAAGAAAGACACAGTTCAGCAAGAGAAAGGGCTTCCACTTAGATATTTAATGCCTAAGTAGGGTGATATACTAAATCAGACAGTCTAAAAAGAAAAGACCCTCAAAAGATTGTCCGAAGAGAGTTACGATGAAGGCACATACAAATAAATTCTAAAGTTTCAATACATTTTTTCATTATTTCCTACTTAATCATCAAGTGGTCCTCACAAATTTAAATAAGTGATCACATGATATAGTTTCATGACTACCAGTTTATATTTTATACTCGGCCAACAAGTCAGATAATGATCTGTGTTTCAGAAACTCACGTGAAAAAAAAAGGTTCTTCTACAACTTGATAACTTCTAGAAATGGAAAGATTGAACTATTGAAAATTGACCTACATATGGATCAATTTGTATTGTGATAGAACTTTACATTGCTATGCTGCCTTCCTTATCTATTACTTTTTTAAGAGCTCAACCATCAAGGTACTTTAAATGATATGTTCTGCACAATTAAACGTTCAGTGCTACACTAAGAAAGTAAGAATGAAAATTAGATAAAACCTATATTTTCCAAGTTATTAAGATACAATCATCATTATCACCATCCGAGACTGTGCTGAATTCCAGTAGGACAAGATGTACATATGTGGGTACTTAAATGACTGTCTCTAGGTAAGAAGTTTCAAGAAAGTAAGGTAGAAGATGAGAGGCCATCATGTAAATCAATTCATTAATCAAAATATCAGGTCATCACAGCTAAGATAAATTCATTTCTCTTCTATATTTTCTTGATGTCTATGAAGAAGACTGAATATTGATGTCTATGACAGTATGACTCTATAAATGAATAGTAATTCCTGTTGCAGCTTTTCTTCACCACTCTTGAATGTATGTTGTACATATTATTATCTGTATTTATATTATAAAAAATATTAAGTAACTGGAAGCTCGCTAGATATGGATTAATATTATTTCTTCCAAGAAACAAAAGTGGCATTCTCCCCCATAGACCCTCCCGACAAAAAAAGGGAAAAGAAAAGGAAAAAAGAGGAAGAAAGAAAGAAAAATGTGCATATGCACACAAACAAACACACAAAAAGAAACAACCTTCCTTTCAAGCTTGACAATAACAAATATACACTATAAGTGCATTCCTCTTGTCAGTAAAAGACCTAACATCTAGATAAGTCACTAGGATATCTACATGCTCCACTTGTTCTCAAGACTGCAGAGTTCACTAACCTTCTTATCTCTTTCCCTTCATATTTTTCATTTTCCTTCTCATTCTCCTATTTCTACCTTAATTATCAAGCACAGACATATTTAATTCAGCAAAAACATAAGAAGCTACTTTAAAGCAGACAATGATAACCTTAAATATATGGCTTGTTCAGAACATTGTAGTATTATTGTACCTTTGTCCTTGCTGCCAAACGGTAAATATCAGGAACTTCATACTGTTTATGGTGCTTTGGATAAGCCACTTGTCCATACAAATCATACTTGTCAATTAACTTAAGTATTGCAGTCAAGACAGCTGCATTTGTAGTTGACATTTCATCTATAGCCTCACGATTTCCCATTATCAATGTCTGTATAAAATTCCAAAAATGTTAGACACAGAGAAACTTAAAAAGAAGAAAAGAATTGACTTTTCTTGCAACTCCTACTAAAAACATGATAAAAAGACCAATGAAGGATATTACAGGTAAATTAAGAAAACCCAATTATATTAACATACAAGGTTTGCAAGCTCCCTTAATGGGCGGCATTCACCAAATGCCTTCACCAATGTTGTAATGTTCTTTTTAGGATCTGCTCGAGCAAGAGCAAGGATCATAGGCTTGCGTGGATTGGTAAAGAATCGCATTATCTGCATTGGTAAAAAGCAGTAAGAAGATGAATTGCAATCTTTAGGCTTCAAAATTAGATCCCACAGAGAAGAGTCCAAATGAGAAGTCAACCTCAGACCAAATGGGTGGATCTGGAGAGACTGAAGTATCTTCATTCCCTTCTCCGTCACCATCCATATCAACATCAGGAACAACAATATGACTGAACTCCATACCAGGCGGAATCACCTGCAGATTTTAGTAAAAGAGCATTAACTAACATCAAAATAACATGAGAACCAAATAGTAAACGTGCTTACCTAACACCAGTGATCAGAGGTGCCGGATAAGAGGATATAAGAACAATATGAAGCCATAGGCATAATAAGTGAACTAAAGCATTCTGATGGGAAAAAAAAGAAAAAGAAAAAGAAACAACAAAACATATGAACATACTCACAATCATACGAGGCATATGGCGTCCATAGCAGCTAACGCCACGCTTTATTCTTGCCCGAAGTTTCCGTGCAAGTATCACATCAAAACCATCATATAAGTTCCATTGCTCTTCTATCTCCTGTCTAGTGCTTGTGATAACTATTTCAGATGTATCAAGAGACAGTTCCTCAGCCTCAATCCTACGCATTATTTTGTATGTTGCATTTATTTCGTCCCTTGTTTGTCGCCCTTGTTTGAGAAGTTGTTCTAACTTATCTCTGCCAAGAGAATGTCCTGTGAACAACATAGGGACGTTCAGTGCCCCAGATAGTAGAGCAGCAGAGTCTCCAGCATCAGCATAATGCCCATGAATAGCATCAGGCCACACTGGCTGCCCAGAACCTATTTGTTCACCCAGAACTTTGGACATCTGCATGATGTGACCAAGTGCACCATCAACAAATTCTTGAGTATGAGGCCATAGATGTTCCTTAGGGATATATCTATCTCTTGGTCCAAATGGTATGCGGATGATATAAGCACCACTGCTCTCGCCCATTTCATGGATCAAATTTTCAGAATTTCTAGGAGTCAACATCTCTGTTGGTTCCCCATAACTCCAATCAACATCTGGTGCTGAGATTTGTCTGGTCAATAAATCGACCCGATAAACTCCAGGTGTTGAACCTAAAGCCCTTGCAAGTTCTACAACATATTTTACCTAACAAAAAAAAAAAAATCAAGTCCACGTCATGAGATTCAAGACACCCTTGGATGACGTAAACAATTTGAAAGGAACAATGTCAACAGGCTCTCTTACTCAGATACAAGGATCATAAATATCACAAGTAGAGCATAACAAAATAAAAAGGAATATAATAAACATACATATAATATAAGTATAAGCATGACAGACCTACCTGACCGCCGGTATCTGAATCACGCCCAAGCTCCATATTCTCACCACGTATCAGACCATGAATACTGCATAAACATATAGTATCCATTAGAAATGAGAAAACAAACCGAAGGAACCATGCATAACGACAATGATAAACATGCATATACTTAATTTTGCCCAAGAGCTTTTAGAAACATTATTGACAAACTTCAGGACAAGCACACAATCCAAATTATTTATTGCAGAAAAGATTTTTCAATGGTTTTATTAATAGTTACTCAAGCAAACTAGATAAATATAGAATTGACATCCTTGAGCTCTTATTTTGATTATTCATCATTTTATAGCCTGCACAATAAGTTTCAATCTCTTTGTTACATGACAATATCATATGACAAACTCAAGTGAGTCCTCCAGTAAATTTTAAGTATTTCCTTTTACATCAAGTAGCAAGGAACATGGGTCCATAAAAGAAAATCAAGAATCTATCGGATAAAGATCAGGTCCTTATCAATTCAACAAAAAATTATTGGAAACGAGTACTAGATACGTTCAAAGAAAAACTACATGAATTTATATGATACTTTGCTTACAGGTGCAAATATATTATCTATTAAATGGCAAAGAAATTCCTATTGTTTCATGTTTGGAGTGCCAGCTATAAGGTAAATATAAGATATATACAAGATAGTAAGTGTTACAAAGGAAACTGTCATTCTTGCTGGGAACATGGGTTGGGTATTAATAGAGGAGCAAATCACTTGCAAAAAAGTGAAGAACAGAGGACATAAGGTTTTAGAACCATCATCCCTGCGAGGCATTAAACTCAAAAAAGAAAAGAAACTGAAAAGAGAATCAAACCAAAAAGAGAATTTATTGTAACTGCAAGAGATTTAGTTCTGTACCTTATCAATACTATATATAGTTTTTTATCCTTATGCTGACTAGCCCAAGCCTCAATAGCATCAACTGAACTAATCCTCAGCATTCGGCCTCTTGTGCTGTCACCATGAGCAGACAGATCACCTGTATTATCTCCTTTTTCTCCTTCGGAGAGGTCTTCAGACATATCAGCAGTTGCATCTCGACGTCCTCTCTCACGTTCAAGGCGACGCTTAGAAACACGCAGTGCTTCCTCTCCTTCAATCTGCATTAGCACATCCAAGATGGAACATAGTTAAAAAAAAAAAATACTGCACGTCCAATAAAACTATGCATAGCGTAGTGTTATAAATCTAGATAGGTAATACAGTGTACATATGTACACACGTGTTCATTATAACTCATGGCAAACTGCAATCTAGATTTATAAAACAAAAATACGGAAAACTAACTAAATTATGTACTGCTCAATGCTATTTCATTGATCCAAGAATATTGTAGCAACACAGTAAGCATTACTTGTGATCTTCAGCCTTGGTATCTTCTTTTTAGGAGGATAACCATACGTCCATATTCCCATTCAAAATCTCAATGCTTGTGAGAAACCATGCTCTGCTCCCTCTTCTTCCAATTACAGAGTAATGGTTGAAGCAATGAAGCATCTCACCTTTTCCAAACCATCAATACATGAAACTCAAATAAATAGCCAACTGACCACTATATCCGGTGGTCAGGTCCAACTAGCCCGTGATGGAGTTTGGGTTCATATCCTCACGTGGATCTTGGGGTTAATATATGATGGACATTCCACCAGAGCACCGTATACGCATGGTTTGAGTCCAAGCCCAATTCTTGGGAGGGTTGCTAAGTTTTCCACCCTATATATCAAGGGGCTACATTTTGTCTAGACCACAAGCTTATGATCTATCCAGAAAAGAAACCTAAATTGGAAGAATAATAACAATAATAAGGGCAATTGCATCAGAATCAAATTGGAACAGAGTTTCCACCTAAATCACTATCCTGCTAAGCCATGCATCCCACAAATGAAATTGGCAGCATCAGTTTAACTGAGAGACAAAATATAGTAACACAACGCTAATCAAGTGATCTGCAACAGATACTACAAGTAACTAACGTTACTCAGTAAATCATCAAAATCCCAACTTCAAAATAAACCGATGTTTATTTTCTCTAGAAAAAATAAAACACTAATAATAATAACAACGAGAAATATCAACAGAAATAAACCATCAGGAATTTTTTTTTTTTCGAAAGAAAAAAAAGAAGAGGAAATCATCACCTGCTTCTTCTTCCGAGCCAAATTCCAAATCCTCCAGCACATGTTCTCCAGCCTCGTGTTCCTCTCCTGCGGGCTCCGCATCGCCGCCGCCTACCAAACCCCACATCGGCAAACAAATCAAAACCCAAAACCAATCAGAACCCAACAAGACCCCGGAACAGAAGACGATACCCACCCGCACCCACGTCTTGTGAAGATCGGTCTCATCGAATCCGGTGATGACTTCCTCTACGAAGTAGCGAGTGGGGCTAAACCTCCCCCTCTCCCGCAGCAGCAAAGAGGACTTGTCGGCGTCGATTGCAGGCCCGGCGTCGAGAATCGCCTCCAAATAGCTATTGATCCAATCGTTCCCCGCCATTAACGAGTGATCCACAAGAGAAGATAAGAGAAGAGAAGAGAGGGGAAGCGAAGGAACGAGAAGAGTGGTGGCTTCTTCTTAGTAGGATTTTTTACTAGTATCTCTTCTCCACTACCGTGTTACGGGGAACGATATTTATAGTGGGATAGAGCAAGAGAGCGCAACCGATGTAGAAGGGTCGCAACGAATTAAGAAACGAACCCGGAGAAGACTCATGAATGTACCCAAAAATGTCTCTAATGACTTGGAAATTGGAATCTAAAGGGGAAAATGGGTAAATATACACTTTACTCCCTACATTCTTTTCTCTTTTTTTTTGGATTAAGTTGCAAAAAATTACATTCAAAATTAAAGCTATTTGGAATATTGTTTTATATTATTAAGTCATCTCAACTTTATTTTCGATACATAATAAATATTCCATGGAATAAAACAATGTCATGGGTATCAAAGTTTTTGGTACTCAGAGATGAGAACTATGCTCTTGTTGATATATGAACGCGAAGTTAAATTAAATAATTGTAATGCAAGGAAGGGGGAGGGTGGATTTGTCCAAGGGAACATAATAAATATTCCATGGATTATGCTTTGGCTATAATTGCGTACGGCGGTATGTGATAGGCGATGATTGTCTGCAAATCTATATGCAGGAAATTGCTACCGGACACTTGGCAGCCTCCCATTGGGGACCAGCACTGAAAGTCTTTCTACAGATAGTCAGGATTCTGAGGCAATATATTATAAATGCGAATACAACCCGTTTATTAAATAAATTATAAAAATATTATTAATTCGGATTATAGATAATTATTTTTATAACGAGTTGTTTATGTTATAAACAAATTAAAAAGTAATAAATCAATTTAATATTATTTGATATCTAATAAAAAGTATAGATTGTTTGACCTATTACGTATTTTTACAAAGACACCCTCATATATAAAACTTCCAAAATGTCTCTTAGTTATAAAAAATTGTCATATAATTATTGTGTGATCAATTTTAGATGATGACCATCGCTTTATTCTTATTGTAGATGAAAAAAATAGGGAGTTAAGTGTAAAATAATTATTTTATATTTTTATCAGATATTAAAAAATTGAGGGGTCAAAGTGTTTTTTCTTTACAATTTAACCTACCCGGGATCTTGTGACATCTCATAAATTAAAGAAATAATAGATGCATCAAACAAGATGCCACTAGCATCTTTACACATAATTGAAGTGAACTCAGGATAATCTGAGCTCATCCATAGAAAATTAGTCGCATTCACCCTCGTATGGTTGGCAATCCAGTCGACTGTCAAGTTAGTTTCTCTAAAATGGTGTTTGATGATTAAATTGTCAAAGCTCGAAAGTAAGATCCGGACGTCAGTAACAAAGTTCCGTAAGGTTCAAAAGTTTGCTTTGTTCTTTGTAGAGATGTAATCCTTTGTTGTTTATGGGACCATCCAAGGTATAAGTACCATTTTTTAAAAATAAATAAATAAATATATATATATATAATATTACTTTTTTTAAAGAAAGTAACAGGTGTACAACTTTTTGAGTTATTGACCAAATTAGCCCTCTTCCAAATTTTATATACCTAATTAGATAAATACTTATAAATTAAAAGAAAATCAAAATATGGACTTAAATATCAGATATATTATTATGTTAGCCTCTTCTGTAAAGAAAAATACTGAACTTATCTCATCTTATAAGTAAAATATTATCTTTTTTAGCATTAAGTTTAAAGTGTAATTAATTTAATTAAATAAAGTCTGGGGAAGGGTTAGTATGGTCAGAAACTTTTCTACTTTTTGGGATCAGATTTGCTTTATTAATAAATAATGCTATTGCATGTGAATGCATGGGCCAGAGTCAAAGGCAAACAAAATCTAGAAGCTGCCAGGTAACAGCAACAGAAGAGGAATAGGAAGATATAATAATGGTGTCCCTTAGATTATTATACAAATTAGTCTTAAAAGGGTAATAATTATGTGACATAAATGATAAAAAAAAAATTTATTGGTGACATGAATAGATGAAAAATATTATAAAAATTTAAGCTATTAAATAATAATTTGCACATAAATAGATGAAAAATATTGTACAGCATAAAAGTAGATTTAAACTCAAACTCGGTAGAAAACCAAGCTTTGATATCATGTTAAACACTTGATTAATATTATCAAATTCTTTAAAGACGTCAACCAATTCTAGTAGAGATGATAGGTACCTTGCTCATGACTTATCTTAAGTTTAACTCCAACCCCAAATAATATTGTGGAGAAATTATTTGGTGGTTGGTGGTTTGGTGGCTTGGTTCGATTCGGTTGATAGCTCGACAGTACGGTTAACTTGGAAGAACAACTTGACAACGTAACGGCTTAGAGCAGATATTGGCAGCGTTTGATTTGAAGCAATTGTTCGGCGACGCATACGACTCTGAAACTTAGACTAGACAGCTAAAAAGCTCGGTGAAGCCTAAAATACATCTGTATCTAGGGAGAGTTAACTCTTTGTCCAGTCCATATCTAGCCTTCGGGCTCATGAATGATTAAAAACAAAATTCTTTAAAGATATTTATGTTAGAAATGTGTCCCATTTTATTTAATAGCGAGAATAAATAACTTTATACTTGTCCTCTCAAAATTGAAGAAAGATTTCTTGAACTCTTTCTTATTCCCAACAAGGCATAGAGAATTGCTTGTCCAACTAGTGACAATCAACATCTCAAGAAAGCAACAGCATCAACTTTGAGTCTCTATCAAGGAGACAAATTTAGTATCCTCCACCGTTCTAATATCCAGTGCTAGCTCTCAAGTAGAATAACAAAGAAAAGATAGCATTATGGGGGAAATTTGAGAACCTCTTCAATCCAATAGCATAATTACTTGTTTTCCTTAATTATAAGAGAGAAAATTATAATTTACATCCTGTATTTTACCCGGATAATAACTTATTCCTCTGTGATTCATTAACGCTAATACTTTGTCATAAAAAAATTGTCACATGATCAAACTATCCTTATCATTTCCAAACCAAATTATATTTCTATAGAGGTAATTAAATCTTTTCACATCCTGTTAGCGTTTGACTGACAGTTATAACTCAGCATAGATCACAAAAGAGTTAAAGTTTGAACTATGTCTACAGACGTAAGTTAGTTGAAAATTACCCTAATTAAAAGTTGGGCTATCTTATAGCATGAGCAATGCAATAAGACTAGCATTATTTGCAATTAAGGTGAGGTTACAAGGCTTCCTATTATAAGTCTCATTGAGATGTCATCCCACATAAGAAAAGAAAATGTAGGAATTATTAAATTTCCTCATGCCAACTTGCAAAATGCAATCATAGGGGATAAATGGGCAACAAATAGGTTTTGATGTGTGTATATATTTATATATATATATATATATTATCTGAATAGAAAAAAAAAACTAGAAACATGTGGCTAAAATGCATGAAATTTAATCAAAAGGATAATTTAGCAAATGTTTCAAGGAAAAGCATGGTCTGGACTTCACATGCATGTAGTTGGCACCAACTAAGAAAAAGTAATTGAGATTTGGCAGCTTGATTAAAGAATAATTATTGATGGCCACCTCATTGTCTTGAGCAAAGAGAGGTTGGCATTGCCATCTAATTTCTTATGGCATTGCCATTATAAAGTATATAATGTTTAGTTTTGGGTCCTGTTTGATCTGAAATTGTCTTGAAAACTAGTATCTAATTGAAAATGGTCCTAATAATAATAACTTTTTTTTTAAATTACATTTTAGATTTTGAGCTGAATTTGACTTTAATCCAATTTGTATGTAATCCAATATAGAACACTATTTATCAAAATAAGTCTAAAATTGATAACATTTGAGGTTTTCGAACGGCGCTGAAACTGAGATCAAAACTTTGAACCATGATTATGACTTTTTTATTAACATTTATCGATCTAAGTATTACTCTATATATTATAACTTCATAAATAACTATAAAATTTAAATCATAATTCTTTTGTTTAAAGTCAATCCTCATATAACTCTATAATGGAAAAAAATTGGAAGAACTTTGATATAATTCTGGTTTTTGATCTCATTCCGCTCATAAAAATCTTTGGATAGCTCAAAATCTTGACAGGAAAGTGCTCACTTATATGCTAATGATTGATTCAGTAGAAAATTTATATTTGTAGTGGAGTGACAAATAAGCATGTGCAAAAATAAATTATATTGGTTGGTATATAAGTTTTAAAGTTCTATCTTTTATAAGAGAACATTTCATAATAGTGTGTAAAAATAATCACTATAAGAAATTAAAACATGAATTTCTATATAGTTATATTTTCTACTATATAAAGAATATAGTAGAATATATGCATAGTTTTATGTTATGCTACCTTAAAGTATATATGAGTATTGCATAGTTAAGAAATTATATTTTACCCCATATTGTTGGGCCTAAATTTACTCCACCTCTCTTATAATTTTATTTGTATTCCTTTACTTTTCTATGACTATATTCAAATTAAAACTATTATTTTTATTATTATATTTGATGAAATTATTCGATGAATTTAAAGATACTTATTAAAAACAAAATTTTAGTAATTATATAAATTTTTAATATATCTAATTTAATTTTGATCTAAATTTAAATGAGAAAGATATGACAAAATATATAGATTTTTAATATATTTGTCATCTAAAATCTGACAGTATTATTTTAAATGCATTAAAAATATCTTCAAATATGATCGGTATGATAATTATACACATTCCCAATCTGTCTATGATGTAGCACTAGGCATATTTATTTTATATTTTCTATAATTTTGTATCTAATAAATATTTTTAAATTCGATTTATAATTTGGTTAAAAATAATAGAAAAAGGTTGTAGTTGAATTTTAGTCTATATGTTAAAAATCAAGGTGACATAAATAAAAATATAGGAAGGTAAAGTGAGGGGGTAAAATATAATTTTTCCTATTTTCTACTATCATAAAAAATACATGAATTTCTAAGCAGCTCAATTTTCTACTACTATTAAGAATATATTGATTTTGTCTAGCTATACCGCTATTGAATTAAAAAAATAACACTAGATATACTTAGTCCCTACTAATGCAATCCTTAAATACAACTAATGAACAACATAAACATATTTTAATATCAATATATTAAAATATTAATGCTATGCTTAAAGTATCACTTAACTACTTGTATAAATTTTCTTTCTTAATATATGAGACCTCCAAATAGCCTCTAACTCTTTGCTTCTCTTTTTTTTAATCATTATTTTTCCTCTTACATTCCCACGTAGATTGCTACCGTTAGATAGAGAGTTCATAGCTTATCAACCGAAACATATGATTTTAATTAGAGAAGAGAGATATTTTTTCATCGACGAATTGTATATCAAATCAAAGAGTATTTGTATTGATTTCATAAAAGATAAAACTCATTTTTCCTATTTTTTTAATTTTATATTATATTAAAAATAATTATTATACTTTTAATTCAGAATACAAGTAAACATAAGAATAATTATTTATATAATAAATATCTTATTTTAAAAATAATAAAAAGAAATATCTATTTCATATTTGACTTTATTGTTAAAGCATGCGAGAAGAAAATGAGTAGTTTGATTTTAGATATAATCATGATTAGTTACCCTAAATAATAAAATAAATAACATATATTCTCTCATATATTTCCCTTGCAATTAACCCATGTATAAGTGTGATTAAGTGTGATTGGGGGAATGCTAATCTTGTCATAAATCTGTTTAACCACTTCAAATCTACATGTTAAGACATTTCCATCTTATTTTCCCATTTCTAATGTTTTGAAAATTTATTAGATCTAACTTTCACACTCCTAATTGAGCTCACATTACCACATATATCTTATAGTGAAAGCCAAACTATTCTATCTCTAGTTGTCCTTAGTTTATTGGAGGGGCCTACTTAAAAATAGTTGGCGTGAGAATAACGCAGCGTATTGTTCTCCCCCAATTTCTTACCCTCCCCAGACCACCGCCTCTTCCGTAGTTGAATACCACAAATTCACTGACCAGATGATAACGTCACCCCGCCAATTCCTATAACCTGAGCCGCCGGTTCCCAAGTTGCTTGTGCTCTGCTATTCTTTTTCCAGGCCAGCTGCAGAGAGCCCCGAGAAAGCCCTCGGCTTCCAAGTTTGGATTGGGGGGGCGTTTCCTTTCTCGATCTCTTTTCGAGGTGGGTCTGATCCAATCCGTCGAACTTGGGGTGGGGCGAGGTTAAATTTGGCGCAAGATGAGATCTTTTGGGAATATGGAGGTCCTTGTCTAGCTTTAAATGAGATTTTCTTTTAGGGGTTTCGGTGCTCAGATTGCGTTAAAGATGTCTGCGATTGCTCTGGGCCTCTTGCTGTTGGTATCGCCTTTGAATTTGGTTTCTGGGTCGGCTCGCTACCTTTCCAAAGATTGTGGTGTCGATCAGGTTGTGTACTTGGAGAATTCTGACGCACACTATCTTTCCATTAATCAGAATGAGATTGGAGATTCTGTTCTTGCTTGTGAGGTGTTGAAATCCTATTCTAAGAATGGGTGTTTCAACTGTGACCTGCAAGTGGAAGCATGGAGAGAGATTATTAAGGAGTTTTGTAGTGGAGATTTATTACCTAGAGAGGAGTGCATTACTACTACCGGTAAGCTCTACTCAAATGGATCATTTGTAATTTGGTGTAATTTTAATATGTGTGTGTACTTTATTTACTAGCAATGGAGAGGAAGTTAAATTGCATTTACTTAAGTGTTAAAATGGAGAGCAAGTTGAGATCTTTTGAACTAAATCCAACTTCCAGTTTCTTCAGCTTTTTTATTAAAAAAATAATATCTTTATCTTGATTGATGTTTTTTTTACTTTATTTATAATTCGCCTCTCTGATGAGAAGAATAGTAGTCAACTTATTTCCAGCTGAACCTTGCTATGATTTTCTTCTTTTCCTTGTGGATACTGATTGAATTGCTTTGACTGCTTATACCAGTGTGCAAACTAATCTGCTATAAAACATATATTTCTTTTATCTGTTATGCAGTGGATCTACATAGAAAGGCAGCGAGAAAACTTTTGCGGCATTTATCAGTGAATGCCTCAAACCTTGATTATCCGAGCAACGAGAAGGATCACTTCCAAGAAAATGCACAAGGTCATAATGTTTATTCAGATTCAGAGCCAGATAATCATCCATTGGCTGTACCAGGAATTATTCTTTTATGTTGCGGTTTGCTCTGTCCTTGCTTTCATCCTAAAAGAAAAGAAGCAAGCGAGCATAATGTTCTGCCCAATCAGCTAAATTCATGTGAGACATTCCAAAATTTCAGTTATTTTTTCTTGTCACCTGAAATCCTCTTTGTTTGAGCAAAAGTACTAGATATATGATTCTTTTATCATTGTACTGCAACCTGCTTTTTTGTCCCTTTGTGCATTGCAGCACTTTCAGTATAATTGTATAACTAAGTTGGCTTCTCTCGCTTATATCATAAGATAAATGTTAGAAAAGTACAATACATCTCCAACTTTCTTTAGTTTCAGATGGTAACAAATTATGTCAAAGCGTTTATGCTATTTACTAGTAAATGAATTCAGTTATTGTTTACTAACTGGTTGATACTTAGACTTTTAAGTTTAGCCTTTAAATGATATTTGCACTTATGCAGAATTAACCCGGTATTCTATTTTTAGGATTAATTATAAGCTGATTTCACTATGCTCTTAAATGTCCTAAACATTTTTTATTTTCTTATTAATTATTTCTGTTCCACTTCTATGGCTGTGAGACAATTTTACCTGTTCAATAATTTTATTTGGTACTTTTTCTGGATCATTGTGACTTCTTGGTTTACATCTTTAAATTAATATTTCTATGAAGTCAAATGTTTCCTTAAAAGCATGCAATCGAACTTCATTCTGACATGCAAATGCAGTATGACATCCTATCAAGTTGTTTTGGTTGCACAAGACGTACCTACCTAACTATGCACAATATCTTAGAGAATTCATTGTTGGCGGTAATTATTTGATTTCAAGAGTCACAAAAAATCCGATCGAGATTAAGTAAATAAATTAAATAGATTTACAGATTATAGAATATAAAATTCTATATAGTCGAGTCTAGTGTTGGACACTATTTCTTTAAGACCAATTCGTTCTCTACTGATTGCTTCTGAAACAGTGGACGTCGATCTCCCAGAATATAACGGCTGTCTTGCACTCGAAAGGAAACAGCTATTCGAATGCCTTGTCAAACCTGAACTGTGCTATACTCTCTCTCAAATATAGACTTAAGACTCAAATCAGACTTAGAAGGAATGAACTAAAATTCAGTGTCTTCAATTATGCAAACTGACAGCCTATTTATAAAATTAAACAGGCTCGACGAAAGGATGCAATTGGTCACGAATGGATGCACCATTTCGGGTCTGAAACCAATTAACAGTTATATTGTGAAGGGATGCACTATTTCTGGTCAGGTTCAACCAACTAACTGACCAATTAACCTTTCTAATTGAAGGGACACACCACTTCGACTTCGGGTAGGTTCCACCAACCAACTAACCCGAACCAGATCAGATTTGAACCCTTACATAGTACCATTTACTTACAAAATAGGTACCCCTTTTGGGGCTTAAAGCTCATAAGAAGTTTGTCACTTATATACTATACTAACATTTCTTAAATATTTAATATGGTACTAAAATTTTTTATTGCCATGATACCCAATTTAGAGCTAATTTTTATTCACTTCTCTTCATGGATTTGACTAAATGAATCTATAACAATAAAGTACTCTTTGAGCTAAATTAATTTCATCATTAGACCATCATTAATAATGTGTGGACCCCACTTAAAAGTTAGCTCAAAGTTAATAAAATATTTATGTTAAATACATGAAATTACCAACATTCATGAGATACTTTTGTGCCATAAATTGTACCTGTTCTCCTAATAGATAAAGCAAATGTAATTCCATATTCTCAAGGTCTCTGTTCTCTTACAACTAGGTGTCTTCGAACGGAAAGCACTATTGTTCTCATAAATTCAATCATTTTAGAATTATTGTCCAACTAATGATTAGCAAGTTTTGGACTAAGCAAACAATTCTCTTTTCTGATTCTTTTGCAGTGGATTCTCAATCATCTTTTGAAGTAAGCACATCCTCCGAAAAGATTCCACCAACTCCACGTAGAGTACCTCCTAGTCCATCTAGATTTTCTATGTCAATGTCACCTCAAGTGTCTAGAATTGGATCAGTACAGTTGAGCATTCATCAGATTGTGAAGGCTACTCAGAACTTTTCACCATCACTGAAGTTAGGGGAAGGAGGATTTGGAACAGTATACAAGGCCATACTGCCTACTGGTCAAGTTGTTGCTATTAAGCGAGCAAAGAAGGTAATCATTTCTGCTTCTGTTGCATGTTTGTTTAAGTAAAAAATTTAATAGATGTTGATACCTAAGTTAGATGCTACTGTACAAGCATGGTTCTCATTCTTGGAACCCACTTACATGATAATGTTGACTTATACGGATTGCATGTCCTAGTACTTATTTACTTTTGCAGTTTTGTTTTTATTTATTTTACAAGATACATCTCTACAGCTATTCCATATAAATGATTTGCTTTGTAGTGGGAGAAGAGATCTTTTTTTCAAGAGGGTTATCAAAGTTATATCTATAAGAATGTATATGATAATTTTAAATCAGATCTTTGTAAGTATTTAGGTGTGATCCGCAGCAGAGATACTTGGCGAACAACAATAACTAGAATTCCAAACTAGTGCATTGCATTCTAGCAAAAATCATCTCAACCTATAATACTTTTTTGAAATGCTGTACATCTCTACACTATGATACTAGTCTAGAACTCTAGAAGATAAAGGTTGTGATTCTAGATATAAATTCTTGTTATCTGACAGCATTTTAGGCAATAGATCGTCTGTTAAAAATAAGTCATGAGAACAGAGGAAAAAAGAGTTCACCTTGCATCTAACAACATTTAGAGGTTATCAGATCATATGAAAGCAATTCTCATCAAGCAAGCTGAAGGGATATTTGGGCAGTGGAAGACTGGAAGCATTTAATTCCCAAGCAAAAGAGAAAAAATAAAGAAGGTTGATCTAAAGTGATACTATGTGGAAGCCTGACAGGGAAGTCCTTGCTAGTGAATACACTACTTAGCAAATGTTTGGAGGTCCACAAGATCTCACCGAGGTTTACTTTTTCTTCACTTAATGCACACTCAGCAGCTTTCATGAACTGGCTCAGGTAGTGCATAAAATGAGTATCTTACAGGTTTACAAATTTTCATATCCTTTTGTTACATGGTTTTGACTGAACAGAGTAGACGAACATGCTTTCTCTATTAGTGTTCGTAGAAAATAAACTATGACTTAGAGAATCTATCATGTTGACTTTTGGAATATGTAAGTGAATGTGGTATTGTTCATGTCAACCCTCATTTAGTTGATGTAACTTTATAATGGTAAGAGAACATTTGCCTGTGGCTTGCCAAACTCTAAGATACCTTGATATTCAGAGCTGGCTTCCAGTCGCAAAGCTTTCTTCATGTCCTTTATGTGTTAATTAGTTGATAAATTTTATAATTTTTCTGGGGGCACTCTCTTCATTATAAGCTTTTGACAGGATCAATTTCCAGCTATGGGAGATGAATTCAATAATGAGGTTGAATTGCTTGCAAAAATTGATCATAGGAGCTTAGTGAGGTTACTAGGTTACACAGACAAAGGAACTGAGCGCATTATCATCACTGAATTTGTTCCAAATGGTACACTCAGAGAGCACCTAGATGGTAAGTTGCATTTACACTTGTTATCTTATTTTATCTTATTTTACTTATTTTATATTTATGAAATGCTTTTGTACATGCAACTGTTTTTATCCTGCAGGGCAGCGTGGGAAAATTCTTGATTTCAACCAACGACTGGAAATAGCTATTGATGTCGCTCATGCACTGGCTTATCTCCATCTATATGCAGGTAGGGTTGTCAATATAAAAAACAGATGCCCTTATTGAACATAAAACTATCTGACAAGTTTTCTTATCTTTCTAGAAGTCCCTTCTTTTTCTATGACTGAGTTCAGTATCATTTATTTAGTATGAATGAAGTCAATGAACATGGCTGTCAAAGACATCAATTCAGAAATATTCCTTTAACCATTTGTTTTGAACATAGCTCATGATAATTTTGTATTTGTGGAATGAAAACATTGAAGCACTTTTATGTTTCATTTTTCTCATTTACGAGCAACATTAGACATAATGCCAAGTTCATGAAGAACAGGCATTTCATTGCAATCTTTATTCTTCAGATCAAAACCTAGCATGTCAAGGTCCCTGTTCCTTACCAACAGAGTGGCACCAACTTATTTTGTGCTTCTCAAAGTCTCAATGGAATTGTTGGAATTATGTCCTTTGTTAATCAAGAGTTGTAACTATCATGGAACCTTCCGCTTGTAGTCTATTTAGTATTCATGCACCAAAGAGGTTAGGATGTTCTTAAAGTCTAAAGTCTCTAGGTGGTCAGAAGTTGGATAAAATCATAAAGTCCACCTACTTCATTGAGGAAGACAGTAATTTACGAGAAGCTAGTAGTAGGAGATATAGGTAAGACAGTAATTTTTGGTCAAGGTTCTAACATTCAAGTGTAACAACATTTATTTCTGCAGAGCCTTTTTTAGAAGTTGACTTTGGAAGACAAATTTGCCTGACCAGAATGTTAAGATGGATGAGTAGTGTTTGTGGGGGAAAAAAAGGAAATAATAATAGCAGACAAAAGCTAGGGTGAGCATCCATAGAAGATAAGTTACACAGCAATCAATTAAGATGGTGTGGAGATCTCCAACAAAGAACCCACATTATTGCACCAATTATCATTTAATTAGAGGGTTTCTAAGGCAATGAGAAGACCGAAACTGAAGTCGGAAGAAGTAATGAGAAAAGACATGTGAGCTCCTGATTTGACACCTTTATTGATGATACATGATGTCTGAAGACTCTAAACTAGCTAAATGAGTAATTTTTTTTTCTATTTGGGGCTCATTTCAAATGACTAGAAAAGACATGAGCTCTCTCTCTCTCTCTCTCTCTCTAAAAATCACACACACATACGTGCACACAACACACTTGGGCACACTTGCTCTCTCACTTGGATACACTCACAAAAACAGAAAAGCATGCACACACTCAGAGTAGGACCCTTGGTACTCTCAGTTATTGATGCATATGTCCTGTATCTTGGTGCTTGCAACTTCTATTCTTCATTTAGTATACTTCAAATCCTGTTCTGGTGGTGAACTAGTATATATATGATTTACTTTCTAAGTCTTCTTAGCCTGTTTGCATATTCTCCATTCGTCTGCTGCGCCAGCTATGGTACTTAGAATTAACACTTCGACTCTGAATGTGACAATGTAAACAGAAAAGACAATAATCCATCGAGATGTTAAGTCATCAAACATTCTGCTGACAGAAAACTATAGAGCCAAAGTATCTGACTTTGGATTTGCAAGAAGTGGTCCTACTGACACAGAGAAGACCCATATCTCAACAAAAGTGAAAGGAACAGCTGGCTATCTCGATCCAGAGTACCTGAGGACTTACCAACTTACGCCTAAGAGTGATGTGTTTTCCTTTGGTATACTACTAATAGAAATACTTTCTGCAAGGCGCCCAGTAGAAGTGAAGAAAGTTCCAGAAGAGAAGATTACTGTCAGATGGGTAAGCAGTAGGATCCTTCTTGAATGCAAATAATCATTCAGTAGAAATATTTCTGGAAAATCATATATCCACTGTGAAATGTCAACTTTCTCAAAAAAATTACAGGGTCTTACTTAATTTGTGTTAGAATAGTGTTAGAATGCAAAATATAAAAACTACCGTTTTTAACAGCTAAAATAACTATTTTTAGAATGTTAAAAGTTGCTTTTAAAATAGTTAGTGAATTAATATGGTATTAGAACAGAGGTTTTTGGTTCGAATCTCACCAGATTCATATGTTATTTAAAATATATCATCTTCACTTATGTAAGTTAAAGTTCATTTGGACTTTTCAAAATATCTTAAACATAAAAATGGGGAGGAATGTGAGAATATTAAATGTTAAAAAACCGTTTACTTAAAGCTTTCAAAGTAATTGATAAGTTAACAGTTTAGTTCTCAGATATACTATTATACATCTTGGTGTCATGGATTAGCCTCATAATGATGTGAAGGGAGCCTTATGCTCTAGGAATCTTGGACATCATTTTACTGAAGAATTACCTTGTGCAGGCTTTCAAGAAATTTAACGAGGGCAATGTGAAAGTTATCGTAGATCCTTTGTTGGAAGAAGCTATAGATGACAAGGTAGTTGAAAAGTTGCTTAGTTTGGCATTCCAGTGTGCTGCTCCTACACGTTCCGATCGCCCTGACATGAAAGAAGTTGGAGAACAGCTATGGGAAGTGAGAAAAGAGTACGTGAAGAGTCTCCGAAGCATATGAAGTTCCTCTTCCATCTGAACACTGTGGATGCATTGAACAGTATAAAGAAATTTAGTGCTACGCCCTTTTATCCGGGATAGGATGTCATGATGAACTCAAATTTCTTTATTTCTTTCAACTTTACGCTTCCATATTACGATCATTTTGCGGTATAAATACTTCGGTGGTTAGTTCATAAGATCAGCTATCCTTTTTCAGATGTATTGTGTTCTGTAAATATTGGGAATATCTCTTGTTGATGTACTAGTAGTTGTTCTTCATATAAATTCATTAGGTTATTCTTCCATTGGTCTGAGTTTTTATTCTCGAAAATCTATGAAAACCACAGTACCTTTTGCTTTTATTGACATTAACACCTTGACATTAGCTTGCTTAATTGATAGTTACTATAAAAATTAGTTAATTTAACTATATATGTGTAATGATCGTAGTGCCCCTTAGCTTAGCATGCCCTATTCTCCTATTCACCTCTCGGAAAATATCTTTGGGCACTAATGTTTTAGTTTTTATGGATAAGGAGTGCTTATCTCTTAAAATAGTCTTATTAGTTATATTTATTTACAGTTTAGCAATCAAACATAAATGTTTACATATATTTATTCAAAATAATTATTATAATTTTATCCATATTTTACGGTAAATAAAAAAAATATGAGTAAAGTTATAGATATGCTTAATTTGTATTTAAGAGGTGCATATTAATTTCCCCAAGTCCGGGTTCCCGGGTTAAGAACCTCAAAGCATACTAAGACAAATTGAAGTTGGAACTTCATTGACTATGTTGGCGGTGGTGGGCGGTTGGCGAACCTGATCGGAAAAGAAGCAATCTGGGTTGACCCTGATATATTTTTGTGCCATTTTTGTGGTAACTCAAAAAGACCTCGCCAATTAATTTTTTCCTCTCAACATGATTAATTTCTTTTTCTTGTCAGAAATATGCAACCACTTAGACCTATCAACAAGACTGTACTCTTAAATATCAATGAAACAGTGTTAGAGATGCAACCGCAGCCTCCTTTTAGAATTCAAAGCTACAATTCCAAGTTTCAGAATATTATCAAATATTTTACAGATGATCATACATTAAAAGCAAAGTTAAAATTGGCATTGAGGAACAGCCATCTGCGCCGAGTTCTGGTACTGTGATATGGTCTACTATCGACCCTCTGCACGTCTGGAGTAGGAATTTTGAATGCAAGGACTTGCCTGCAGCTACATTTGCAATAGATAAACAATCTAAAGATTTTGCAATTGACAAACAATTCCGAAGAATGCATCATTCCATGATCAGCTCAACTCTCTCTTAGGCATGAAATTGTTGGATTCAAGAACATTGTGCGAGCCACATAAGGAAAGCCCTAAAGAACTTCGACACCGTGGACATCCGCCAACCCAATCGCTTCCATCTGCTTCTCATCAGGTAAGGATGCAGCCCCAGTATGTGTTCAGGCATAAAATCGTGTCTCGTGAGTATGCCGACTATTGGTGCCCTCTGAAATGCTCACAAAAGCAGCACACAAAAATTCGAAGAGAAGCATCAAGTAGAGCGAAAAATTATATAACGAGTATAGAAACTGATATTAGTTCTAGAAAGAGAAGTTTGAGTTAGAATGAGTTCACATACATCTGATGACTTTGGTACAACTAAGAGGTGCCTCAGGCCAACTTCACGGAAAAGTATCAGAGCTTTTGCCAGTGACATTGTCTCTACCACAGTATAAGGTGAGGTGTTGGTAAAGGGATGCAAATCAACGAACATGTCCATCTCTTCTGCAGTGACATCGATGTCATCAATGCTGTCATGTTTGCCAGATCCACGCTTATCGAAATCAGCAGCCACAAATTTCTTCGATGTGTTCACGCCCGAAAGTGAGCAAGTTGCTAGGAAATCCTTCTTCTTTAGCAAAACTAGAAGGTGTGCTCGAAGGACTAGCCCATAGAGTACAGGAGAAGGTGAGAATGGCGGTTCATCGATGACTGGAAATGCATGATGCCCAGTTGTCTTTAAGATATGGACTATGTGAGCGACTTTTTCAACGCCATTGAAGATTCTCAAGGGGCCTGCAACCACATCGCTGACGGTGAGCTGCCTCATGTATGGCTCTGCATGGCCTTCAAGATAAGGAAGCCCCTTCAGTTGTAGAATCATGTCATAAATATTTGAGTTGAAAGAGTCTGCCACAGATTTAGAGATCAAGAGAACCATCATAACTAGTGGAAGCAGTAACAAGTTGTTGGTTAGCTCTAAGATGATCACACATACAGATACTGTCATCCTCATAGTTCCACCAAGAAAGGAGGCAGAACCAAGGATTGCAACAAGGCCATGGTCTAGTTTCGAGTGTGAACCAATCAACATAGCAACTAGGCGTCCATACGTCGCCCCTGTCAAAATGATGGGCACAAAAAGACCAAAAGGAGCCACCACACCATAGCTCAAGATGCCAAGAATGTAAGAGGAGAAGAAGAAAAGCAGCATGGAAATTGGATGGTAAAAGTCATTTGTTCCAGCACTGTAGAGACTTCTTATGGCATCGTCATTGGTGTTGAAGAATAAGCTAGCTAGATCATTGTAGTGATTCGGAGGACAGTTGAACTTCTTGAACCTGTTTGTGGATGGGCAACCTCCATTCATCATATCTGGACAAGGTCTGCAAGATGCATACCAAGGCAGCACAAATAGGCACAAGGAAGTGAATAGGGACACAGTTGCAGCAAGAAGCAGCTTGTGTGCACGGCCTCTCCTGAAAGTACAAAGAGAGACTGCAACTTAGCAACAGAAAGTGTTCTTTTACTTCCAAATTTGCATAACAACAAACAAAGCTTAAAATAAGTAGACTATCTACTACTAAGTACTCATCAAATAACATAAACAGGGAAATCAACAATGTAACCCAATAACATACACCACACAACCACACTAATATAGAGAGAGAGAGAGAGAGAAAGAGGGAGGGAGGGAGGGAGAGAGAGCTACTCATTAATCAGGTTGTATATTCGTAGAACTTTTGACATGAAGTAGTTGTAGAGACTCCCCAATACTCCCCCAATAACTCCAAGAAGGATCACTGGAGGTAAATCTGCAAAGTGATAAGTCATTTCATCTGATGTAACGTCGTACATTATAAGCCCGCCCTTCCCAAACAAGCCACACTGCCCACTATTGCAGATGTTAATGAATAATCGAAGCACGACAGCAACTACTGCTGTTGTGAAAAATGATCTCCAGATTAATGCACTTCTCCACCTGCAATATCATCAAGCCAAGCATTGTTCCCATAAAGAAGAGATGAAGAGAAAGATGGCATTGCCTTTTTGAGGTGAGAGTTCTAAGATCTAGTAAGGCATGATCAAATCTAGCAATTGTGAGAAGAATTATGAGCAAGAAGGAAGTCACGAAATACCATGATGATAGTGATTCAAGAGCAAATAGAACACCACCAACTGGGGCACGGAAAGCTGCAGCAGCTCCAGCACCAGCTCCAATGGTGACAAGATCACGCCTGTCTCTGTCATTTTTGAAGTATCTCAGCCATTTACATGTCATATGGTACTTACTGGATCCACCCTGCCCAAACAAAGCTGCAATACATGCACCAGTGTGCACCATGGGCCCAGCTTTACCCACATGGATAGATGATGATACAGCAGCAATGCAGCCTAGAATCTGCAATTCGGACCAAAAATACTAAAATTTTTGTGCAATTACTACTCAGAGATCTGACAACTATCACTCTGTACTTAGTATTCAAGTGATAAGGAGTGGGAAGAGTTCAAATATGAAAGAATTCATCTCTGGATTCGGTTAACAAATGCAGGTAATGTCACACAGAACCGCACTTGAGTTTAAGTTGCATTAAACTTTTCGATTTCTAATTGCAATTGTACATCCAATTGGAAGACCAAAAGAGCCTTAGAGTATCTTCATTGAAATTAGATCTCCCTGGCCTTTTGATTCAAATACACAATAAGATAAGCTCAAAGCTACTAAAGTTCAATTATGTTCATATTGGTGATTCAAGGTTTCTAAAAAGTGATTGAGATCAATACAGTACAAGGTAAAAGTGGTACTTGTGAAGTACCCATCAACTACTTTACCCCTAATATTATTCATCTTTCTACTATGCATAAATCAAATTGGACAGCTTAAAAATCACACCTTGACAACAAGAGTCCTCAGAGAGAAAATATTAGGAGCATCCACACCATTCAAGTAAGCCTTCACCTCCGGGATCCCAGATCCCCCGGCCGCCGGCGAAACAAATGCCGTTATCACCGACGCAAACATCAAAAGAACCAAATTCGAAGAAGCAAACACACCAAAAGCAGTCCAATACCTACACTCAAATGAAAAGGATGAAGAAAAACAACAAACCCAGTTAAATTCCATCCAAGAAAAAAAAATCCACTTTTTATTTAATATGCGTACTTCTTCTCCTCCATAAACTTTGAAATCGCGACGAATTTAAACCCAGCAATGTTCTCGACCGCGAGGTTATTGAAGAATACAACAGCGGCCACAATAATTCCTATCAGGAAGCAAAACGTCCACTTGAGGAAAACGTATCGCAGTATGTGGGATCTCCCTCGGCTCCTCCAGTTCTGGTTGACGAGGTCGTTCTCGATCAATCTGAGCTCGTATAAAACTCATTAGACCCAAAACGATAACGAAGCTAAAAGAGAGCAAAAACAGAGCAAAAGAAGAGATGGGCATAGATTACTCGTAGTCGAGGCTCTCAATTGGGCAAGGATTGGAGCCAATGATGGCTATTTGGGAGGTGTTATTTGGCGCACTGCGGCGGAGATGGATGGTGCTGTGACGCAAGAAAGGTTCCATGAGAGACGAGCTTTGCTCGTCTTCTTCATTGTGCTCTTCTTGGAGAACCACAGAAGCCATTAGAGCTTAGAGAACGATGAGGGGTAAGAAAAAAGTAGTAGTTTTGGAGAACAAGTAGAGAGGAAGGAGATGAGCGCAGACATTGCTACTGTACATTTAAACGACCATAGAATTTTGCAACCAATCTCGGAAAACATTAACTACCCAAACTCACCAAAAAGAAAAACAGTAGGATTTCTCACTCTCAGACGAGAGAAAAAGAAAGTAATGTGAATTAATTCGAATAAAATTGTAATGCTGGATATATTTTTTCTTAATTGACACCCAATTAATGAGAGTTTTTGAAAGCCTCACTGTGGTTACAAGTAAACTTTAGTATACGAACTTATATATATTGAACTGAGGTGCAACTATTCATTTTTTTTATTATTTTTCTGACGTAAACTGGTAATTAAAATAATTCTCTCCTTAAGAAAAATAAATTTAATTAAAAAAATGGTGCTTCTTTTGGTAAGTAAACGAGTCACTTTATTTATTTATTTATTTATTTATTTTGAAAGTGACTATTTTTTCTCTTTTTTTTTTAAATAACTAAACAATAAAAGAGTAAGTAAAACTGTAATTAAGATTCATTAGAAGAACAAGATAATTTATTTATATTCAGGGAATTTTCTTTTTACCGATCTTTGCAAAAAGATGCACCAATAGGCAGCACTGCATCCAAAGTTCCAAACCACATGCAAATGGCATGGATTATCTGATGCCAAGGGCCCCACTGACCTCATCCTCTTGTCTTCACATGTATTAATAATTAGTGTATATATATTGTTTTTCTTAAGAGGCATCATGGATTGATTCATGGGCATGGCCCCTTGTTTGGTTTGCTAGTTCTTGTATCATTAGGATTGTTTGAGCTAAATTGGGTCCCACCCACTTAATGATTGGTGCTGACTCAGTAACTGGATTAAAGTTTAACTAGATAATGTAACCATTATTTGTGGCCTTCTCATGGTGCGTACTATCTGATGCGATCCGGATAAAATCGAATTATATTATTGAGACATTGGCTTAATGGATTGAGTCTAATTATCTTATTTGGTTATTTATTTTAGTTAGAGCCTTAGTAGGTTAGAATTTTATTTAATTAGCTAAATTCAATTCTGTGTAGTTTTAGAAAAATATTCGTATAATATTCGACGGACATTCGAATAATATCAAATTAATTGGATAAGATTCCCAACCTCCAATTCTACAACTTTGATATTCACGATTTCTCCAGATTTGGAATCTCTAATTTGTTAGGGTTTTAAGTTAGTTGTTTGAGTCCCTAGGCAAGCCTCTATAAATATGTGGAGGAAATCATAATTGGAGTTGGATATAATAATTGAAACTAGCATTGTGACTTTTATCTCCTTCTCTATTTGCTTTAGTCATTAGCTGCCTCTCCAATTTCCTTCCTTCCACCGCCTAAGTCTTTGGTCGGCTTTGTCTAACTCCTAATCCCCCTCTTCTATAATAACTTCCCTCCTTTCACACTAAAGAATTAACCTAGCACCTATCTAGCCATTGAAGAGCTATCAAGCTAAGGTTTATCTGACCTTCGGCCACTGTTTGACTGATATCTCAAAATATAGCCATCCAAACCATGATCTTGGATTAGTTGGAAAGCTCTTTTCAAGGGCGACAACATATCCAAAATTCAATAACATCTATCGATTATCTACAACTCTCTTCGAAAGTCACGTCCTCAATCTGAGTCTAGAACAGTTACGGATCGGATCAAATAATAAGATATGAGCTCTCGTGTGCATCTCCTATTATAAATTATATACACTTCATTATAAAAAAATAAATACACTTGGTTTCTAAGAGTTTATTTTTGAAAAATGTCAGTAGACATATAATTCATTAAGCTTCATATACACTAAAAAAAGGGAGATATGATAATATCTTGTAACAAGTCCCATACTTAACTGAAAACTATCAGTTTGTAACAAAATAAGTACTAACGTAAATAAAAAATAATTGGAGGAGATAGGGGTCTCTTAGCCTGCAAAGAAGAAAATATTGCAAGAGACTTAAACTTAGAGTGCACCTCATCAAAGGGTCAGCGTCTTATGGCTTATCTAAAAAAATAGAATCAACACGTACAGAGACTTGCCAACCCAACTAGACAAGTAAACAAATTACTAAAATCGGATCAGACTAGCCACCAAAACAACATCCAACACAAGCATGTCTAGTCCACAATAGGGCGGCAGGGTGCTCAACCATTGCTAGTCTTAGCAGAGTCACTAGCGGTTAACAACTGTAGTAAGAGGAGGCCCGACGAGGGGGCAGTGAGGTATGGGAGGATGACGGCCACGGGGGATACTGAGAATGGTCGTTGCCTAGGCTCTGACAGACCAACACGACCACCATAGCATGAGGCGGAGGCGGGAAAAAGGCGAGAGGCCGAAGAAGCGACAACTGAATAGGTGGATAGTAGGGGTTGAGACTTAATTTGAAATGGTAACCAAAGCAGGGACTACGGGTCGAAACTCGACCTGAAAAGGTAACCAAAGCGGGACTGTTGCGATAGAGACTACACCACTGAGAGGAAAAGGGGTTATGATAGGGGGAGGTGGAAAGAGAGCAGAGTGAAATACCAATAGAATGGGAGCGTAGAAGGGGCGACGATGTTGGAGAAGAAGAAGGTGTCAGTACTACCCACTTCAGCCAACCTCGAACCCAATGAGGAAGAGAAAAGAAAGGGGGAGAGAGGAAACCTTTAGGGGAGAAGGGCCTCTCCCCTCCTCTAGTACTCAGCTAGATGAGGGGAGTGGAGGGAACATCGACGAAAAAAACCCTTATGCGAGAGGGAGAAATATGACCGCCAAACCCTAGTAGAGCGCTAGAGTCGGTGCTAAGAAAAAAAAGCTACGAAGAAATGGAGATGGGTGAGATGATTTGTATAGTTTTTGAGTTAAATCTTGTTATTACTAAAATCTAAAATGTTATTTATAAAAATAGTCTTTACTTCTCCACTAATTTAAAATGCATCCTATAATTACTAATTAAAAAAGAAAAGCAGAATGTACACAATGCGAACTCTCTCACTAAAACTCAAGACTTTCTAAGAGTTTTTATTGAAGAAATGTCATTTTTTAAGAAAATTTTAGTAAATTATGGGAAGGGGCACTTATTCATATAATAATTTTTTCCATAACTTCCTAATGGGGTTGAAACTCTACCTACCTTGCACCATTCTAATGACACTAAAATCAGAGTCCACTTGAACCTTATTTTAAATACATTTTCTCCAATTAGTTAAAAAAATTATAATTATTCTTTTGTGGTTCAAACTAAGTTGCAACTGTTAGTCAACCATTAGAGAGATAGTTTTTAGTTATTTTATTATTTATTTATGATGGTAAATATTAATGATAATGAAACACAGGTAATTTTGAATAAAAATACCAACTGTTGTAATTTAATCTAATCCGCATAGGCTTTAAATTGAAGTATAATAGGGTAAGTCATAATTGAGATAAACCACAGAGGATAAGTGAGAACTTAATAAAATCATAATTAAACCAATTTCACTAAGAATTTCAATAGAGAAACACCCATATAATATGAGCCTTTTAGCCAACTATGTCTTATACGGCGTTATCATCTCATGTTATTAATCTATCATTTGTTTGACTTCAATTGCATGAGTTGGAATAGAGACATCTCTAATTGAAAATTGATTTTGTTTGCATTAAGAGCATCATATGATGATTACAAGACCCTACCTGAAATAAAAGAATACTTTAATTTTGTTCTTATTGTTATTTGTATAAAATATCTAGTTGGTTTAATTTAATTTTTTAGGAAGGATTGGGGATTTAAACCCCAATTAAAACTTCATTAAATAATGAAAAATAACAAAATGAACAAAGTTAAAATGCAAGGTTGTACATGAGACAGATATAAATAATTGTAACTCTAACTAAGGATGATTTAGTAATTTGAATAAATCCAGTCTCTGTGTTTGCCTCCTAAAGCATGCATAGATATTATTAATCAGTTAACTAGTGATTAAGTTTTTGATCAACTTTTGATCAATTCATTATCAAATGTAATTTCAGACACAAAAGCTAAACAGAGAAAACAGGTAACAATTAAAAGTCGAATTTACATTTGTACTCTTATCCTCTTTGAGGTAAAAAATGTATTTTTCTAAACTTTTATTTATATATCACTTCTAACCCTAATATATTTTTTTGAGGGAAAGCTCGCATGCGGAGTTAATTCAACTTCGAAAAGTTATAACGATAAGACTTGATACACAAAGAGTAGGGAAAATAGTACGATGATTCCTTGACACAAGTCCTATAAGGGCAAAGAGCCTCGCGTTCAGCATTCATAGCCTAATAACTGCAGGTTCCATTAGTTTAGCATGCTAAGGCATAGCTCTAAAAATTCATTAAGGCAGGAGGATTGAAGATTAACCACTTGTAACATAATATTAAAGAAGAGAGAAAAATCAACACCATCCTAATTCTACTGCAAAACAAAATAAAAGAAATGGCTAGGGACCACCAAAAAACACTACATCTGTGCCCTAGCAACACAAATGCTGGCAAGCATAGATAACTCTATGAACAGGTCTTGGCCTCTTTCAACTGGCATGGCAAAGAACACACTAAGTGAGGGAGAGGCCTCAAAGGTAGAGTTGTAGCGCTAGGTGCAGATTGGGTGGCTACCAAGCTTGGATCCGGCAAGGTGAAGAAAAGCGATGGCGGTAGTGAGGTGCGGCAGTAGGGAGTAAAAGCTACAAGGGGGTTTAGGATGACGTCCAAGCATAGCAGCAGAAGGCGGAAGGGAGCACCAGCAGTAGGGAATAGTGGTGATGGAAGACAACGTCCAAGTACAAATCTAGCGAGGAAAGAAGGAGAACGATGGAGGCGGTGAGAAGCATTGGATGGGAGGCACAGTGGCGTGGAAGTAAGAGGGAAAGGAATATACTGTGGCACACGACATATGACGACATCGTGAGGAAGGAGAATGGTAGCAAGGAGATGAGGGATCCGACTTTAAGGGGGAGGAAGAAAGAGGGGAAGGAGAACAAACAAGTGCTTCCTTTAGAAGAGATAAACCTTGTCGAGGACGACGAAGGAGAAATCTCTCTAGGAGGAAGGGAATATCTCTACGCCCAATCCTAGCAAAAACTAAGGCCACCGCAGAGCCGCAACTTTTCTCTCTAGAACCACCCTTTTAACTCTATTATAGTTTTGACATCAATGCAGCTTATAAAAGAAAAATGTCCCTTTTGATATACATCAACCGAGGTAGGGCCATGGATTTTCTAAAATTATTAAGTCCTATACCTTTTCTTTATCTCAAATCTCTCACACTTTTGTATTATTGGTATTGCAGATCTTCAAAAAAGAGAGAATACAAAGGACAAAAAGGTCAAAATTTTGATTCCTTACTGAAAAATACCTTTGATACAAATAAACTTACAAAGATGTATCCTCAATCATTGACAAAAGCCAAAACCACCAAAGGTGTAAACTATATATATATATATATATATATATAATCACTATATAATAATTACTTATCCCACGTATAATTTTTAGAGTAATATGCACTAAAAACACATAATTTTATTTATTTATTTGGTCATGCATATCTTTTTTTTCTTTCAACTTTACTTTCATTGGACTTTTTTTTAGGTGGTAAAGAGAGAGAAGTGCATTTATTACAATCTAAAATTTTATTATTATTACTAACTAATTTTAGTAGAGTTGGTAGGTATTTGACAGTGCAGTTAGCTTAGACGAATATCTTGACAATACAACGTCTTAGAGTAGGTTTTAGCGACGTTTGGTTCGGAGCAATTGTTCGGCGACACATATCTAACTTTCGAGCTCATAAATGATCATTTTTTTTTTCATTTTATAATCTAAAATTTTATTATTATTACTAACTAACTTTAGTAGAGTTAGTAGTTACTCGATAGTGTAGTTAGCTTAAACGAATAACTTGGCAACGCAACGTCTTAGAACAAGTTTTAGCGATATTTGGCTTGGAGTAATTGTTCGGCGACATATATCTAACTTTCGGGCTCATGAATGATCAAATTTTTTTTTTTTCATTTTGTCACTTGGTAAATATAAAGTTACAAATTATGAAATATAACTACAAAACTTGCAAAAATACAAGGACTCAATAACTATAAATTTTATAATAAAATTTTGAAACAGAATATACAAGTATTCAATAACTATAAAATCCATAATAACATTATAAAATAGAAAAGATAGATGTTCAATAAGTGTGAAATCCGTGATTAAACTACCAAACAAAATTAAAATTTTCGTTCAAATTCATTAATTGCAACAGCTTCCCATCACATCATAGAGAGTCAAATTGAAAAGAAAAATACCTCACAACCGGCCTAAGTGATAAAAATAAAATTTTAAGTGTATTTTTTATGCAAATGAATCTAATTTCAAGGTATATATATATATAATACGAGTCATAGTTTCTGTGCTATATAATATTTATTAATATTCTAAAATTAACTTAAGTAGATTGTTATGTAATTTAATCTCCTTGATCAGCTCGTTTAGATTTGAGGTTGAAATTAGTTCAAAATTGGCTTAAATTCTTGGTGTGACCGCGGTTAAATTTTTATCCACAACCGGAATAACTAAAATCAAACTTTATCCAGCTTAATCGCTCCCATCCACACGTGATACTCACGCGAGCCCTCTCCGTCGGCAATGCCCCGATCTTATTCTTATCACACACACACACACACACCAACCCCACCGCACCCGCATCCGCATCCACACCCCCTGTTCCTGCCGACGAAGAAACGAACCAAAACGCCAAGCTACCGAAGCGTAGTCTCCTCCTCTTCCTCTATCCGTCCTCCCTCTTTTCCTCGATAGATCTCTTTCACACCCCACCAAGTAATCCCAAACCCCTGGTATCTCGCCACTCCCAGCTGATCCACTCGGTTCTCAAATCTCTTTCTTGTTCTTGAAGTTGTTGTTGTTGTTGTTGTTGGTGGTGGCGGTGGTGGTATCTCTTCCTCGGTTTGCTACTTGGGTTTTTCCTTTGTCGTTTTTCGTTGTGGTTTGGGATGTCGTTCTTCGTGGGATTGGTCCTCGGGGTGGCGTTCGGGGTCGGGCTCGTCATGGCTTTCGCGCATTGCGAGAATTACCGGGCCAAGCAGCGAAGCGAACTGGTGAAGTTGCCTCCTTTTGATCTTTTCTCGGTCTTTTTGTTCTTTTTTTTTCTGCTTCATTTTTGGAATCAATTAGTCGTTGGAAGACAAGAAGAACACGATGTGAGGTTAGGAACCTATCTTGTTAGAGTTGAGAGAATTCGAAGGCCAAGGAGGGGAATTATGATATCTCTTCTTCTATGTTTCAGTTAGCCCTTCTAGGCACGCGGTTTTTGGCTATATCGTACGTAAATTTGATGTGCAAATTTAGATAAGGCCGTAGCTGTAACAATTTATTAACTACATGCATCTCTATGGAAACTTTATAATGTGAAAAATTGATGAATATTGAATATCTAGACAACTACATGATGATGTCTGAGGATTCTATATATATATATATATATATATATATATATATATATATATATATATATATGCTATATACTTGGAACCACAAGAAATTTGTAGATTCTGGATATTATTAGTTGCAAACAATGCATGAACATGTTCTCTATTATGTTAGCCTATTATGCTTATTTCATTCATTTTGGTACATTTTCCTCAAGCATTAAAATTCTGACATTTAGTTATGTCAGACACAGAACTTGTGTCTCATTTTCTTTTACTAGCTAAGGATCTGGAACAAAGGCCTTTCTGAAACGGATAATTTTATTTGCAGGCTGCTACAATTGCCGCATTCTCAAAGATGACAGTTCAAGATTCAAGAAAACTTTTTCCACCTGAATTTTACCCATCATGGGTTGTTTTTTCACAGCGCCAGAAGTTAAGTTAGTTATATATCATATAAATTTGATGTGTGCTACCTTGTTCTGTATTAAAATACTGATTTGGATCATTTTTCCATTCTTTCAGCTAAAGTGGCTCAACCTTGAGCTGACGAAAATCTGGCCTTACATAAATGAGGTGCTGAATCTTGGAACTCTGAAAGCTTAGTACATTTAATATTGATGTGCTAACTCCTTGTGAAGTTGCTTTGTTGAAATTTATTAATGTATGTTTTGCAAAGGAACATTCTCTGTGAATGGGATGATTAAGTTTAATTAAGATGCTGTTATTACAGGCTGCATCTGATCTGATAAAAATTTCTGTCGAGCCAGTTCTTGAGCAATACAAATCTGCTATCTTAGCTTCACTCAAATTTTCAAAGCTAACACTTGGTACTGTTGCTCCACAATTTACAGGTGTGGTTTTTTAGATAGACATTTTAACTTACTGATTACGAATCAATTAGAAGCATCACTTTTACTATCACAAATATCTCTTATCTGATATAGACACCAGATTCTAACTTGACCTTGTCTGCATATGCTATTTTGTTGAGTAATGATGTCGAATATGTATACTAGATATGTAATACCAAGTGCTGGTGGTTTATAAATCCTTGATCCTAACTACCATATGAAACTTATCTGTCGTTGGGTACTTGGGTCTATTCTGCCTCTTAGTGAATTGGTATTTTCTGGGATATTGAACCAAATGTCTTTCTTGTTTTGAAGTTTAAACTGGTAAGTAAACCATTGGAACCATGAAGCAATTGACTGGACCAAATGAGAATTTTCTTGATGGACCTAATGATTGTCTGTCTTTAGTTTTGCTGATTTGAGCTGTGATGAGCTGTGTTGTCTTATGGATCACATGCTGTTTTTTTCTTTTCTTTTATGTTCATTTATCTCAGTCATTTTTGTTTTGTTGCCATTTTACTGTTTTCTAAATTTCGCATTGCCTAAACAACATGCCACCTCGCATTTTGTGATACCATTATAGTTTCTTTCTTTCTTTTAAACTCACTGTCGTCTTACAGATCCTTCTTCCTTCCTTTCTTTTTCCTACAGTTCTTAATATGAAATGACTTCTGTAGGCATTTCTGTAATTGAAGATGATCCATCTGGAATCACCTTGGAGTTAGAGTTAAACTGGGACGGTAATCCCAACATTGTTCTTGATATTCAGACAATGTTGGGTGTGTCACTTCCTATACAGGTATCTAAGATAGTCCTACATTTTCACTTTTATTGATTTCAACGTATGAAAGATGCTGAGTATCTGGCTTCAAATTCTCCAATCTTTAGGTGAAAAACATTGGCTTTACAGGGGTATTCCGTTTAATCTTTAAACCTTTGGTGGAGCAATTTCCATGCTTTGGAGCTGTCTCTTATTCTTTGAGAGAAAAAGTATAATCCTTTCTTCTAGTATTTTGATCTTGAAGTCATGTGGCACTACATAGTTACAACATCATACTTTTGAGTGTAGAAAAATCTGGACTTCACTCTCAAAATTATCGGTGGTGAATTATCGTCCATTCCTGGAATTTCTGATGCAATTGAGGTTCCGTTGTCCCCACCCCCATCCAGTTTCATGAATCCATCTCTTCTATGTACATGCTGAAAATGGCATATATTTGTTGCTCTTCTAAAGTTTATTTGTTTCTCTAGGACACCATAAGGGATGCTATTGAGGACTCAATAACATGGCCGGTGCGTAAAGTTGTTCCAATATTACCTGGTGATTACAGGTATTCCCTGAAAGGCTGAAACATAATAGTTACTTAAATTTTATGGTGCATGCACAATGTTGAGGGCAGCCTAATTGTTTCTTAGTGACCTGGAACTTAAGCCTGTTGGAGTATTGGAAGTAAAGCTTGTTCAAGCAAGAGATTTGACAAACAAGGACATAGTAGGAAAATCTGATCCCTTTGCTGTATTGTATGTGCGTCCATTACATGACAGAACTAAGAAGAGCAAAACAATAGTAAGTGATGATGTGATTTCTCTTCTTTTATTTCAACTATATTCTTCTAATGCTTGTATTTTTCTAGAACAATGATTTGAACCCAATCTGGAATGAGCACTTTGAATTCATAGTTGAGGATCCATCTACTCAACGTTTGACAGTGAAGATCTATGATGATGAAGGGATCCAGGCATCAGAGCTTATTGGTTGCACTCAAGTACACTTAGCGGACCTTCAACCAGGAAAAGTAAAAGACCTCTGGTTGAATCTAGTCAAAGATTTGGAAGTCCAAAGAGACAAGAAAAATCGTGGCCAGGTCAGCTTAGACTTTAATGTTCCAATTTCTCAATACTTGTTATCCTCCTCCTTTCCTCCTTTCAGCAATGTATAGGTTACTTTATAGGTATATTAGTTAAAATAAAGAGACGCTTTTACTAATTTAGATCTTCAAACAACAAAATCTATTAAAAGTAGATACTGCTTAGATATGATCTGTTGATTGCTGCCTTTCTATTCTTGTTGACATTTTATAATTGTTAATTTTCATGGATAGTCTATTGTGAAACAATGGTTTATGATACTGAAACTTGTTCACGTGCAAATATTAGATCCTTTTAATAGGTATTCTATCAGTAGGGCATTCTCATTGATTAACCATGAATAGAATGTTAAGAGAGTTAAAATGGAGCCTACACATCTCTAAGGGATAAATCCTAAAGTTCTCCAAATGTTATGCTGCATAATAAAAAGGAAACCTTTTAAGTTTTTGACGATTATAATGAACACTCGTGCTTTTTCCAAGGTGCTCCAATAATAATTAGTGCTAATACAACTACCTGCATTTCTATAATTCTATTGATGTGATTAGTTGGTGTTGTCCAATGGCTCATTTCCTCTGATATATTTATTTTTACATTACTCAGTATCAAGTCCTTAGGAGTCTTCTTTTTGTATCACTCCAATGATTGTATTTGCTTTAATATCGTTCGTCATCTATGGAAGAAAGCAATCTTGCGCAGTTGTGCATGTACTTAGTAACATTACCCCTGTGCCCCTTTTCTACACCTAAGATAGCTTTGAATAATTGTACTGTAATGGAATCAGCAGAGAGTCACTATCCATCCATTGACAAGTTGCTCTATCCAGGCATATGTTGGTGTATTTGGTATTGTTTGTAGATATTGGAAATGATGTGATTACATCATGTCATTGTTAACTTCTTCTTTCAACTTGTTGCTGTTGCTTTATAGTTTATAAATCTCCTTGCATTATATAAAGCTAGTTTATAGTTATATTAGTGGAGAAATGACTTTCTGGCCACTAATAACTGGTGCTTGTTAAATATGCCCTTATGTCGGTGAATGTTTTTCAATTTGTTGACGTGTTGAGGCTAAGTATATCTCTTGAGCTTTGTGTATGTAGTTTAGGTGATTCTTGCATCACTTCATATCAGATACTCCATGTGTTCATCAGGTGCACCTGGAACTTCTATACTGTCCGTTTGGAGTGCAAAGTGGGTTTTCCAATCCTTTTGCCACTCAATTTTCTTTGACTTCTTTGGAGAAGGCCCTCAAGAGTGAGGCCAATGGCTCTGAGGCTGCTGATATCGACAAGGCAGTGAATCAGAAGAAAAGGGATGTTATTGTGAGGGGTGTGCTCTCTGTGACTGTCATATCAGCAGAAGACTTGCCTGCCATGGATGTGATGGGAAAGGCAGACCCATATGTTGTGCTTTATATGAAGAAATTGGGAACAAAAAGCAAAACAAGGGTAATCTCCTGATCTGTATGGAAATATTTGGGAACTTTTGTCTTTGTTCTTGCCACATAACCTGATATCTGCAGGTAGTGAATGAAAATTTGAATCCAACCTGGAACCAAACTTTTGACTTCGTCGTGGAAGATGGCCTGCATGATATGCTTATTTTGGAAGTCTGGGACCATGATACATTTGGCAAGGTGAGTTTGCGTGCACTTTAAGTTTGCTTGTACAGTAGTAGGATTCATTTAATTTGTTGAAAGTTCTGCCAGTTCTTTTATTTTTCTTCATAATAGATTCTTAGCTTTATGATTTGTTTCTTTAGAGGATTGACTTCTTTTTCTAATATCCTTTGTCTTCTCTCATTTCTCAACTTCTAGTTTCCTATGTAGGGAAACGATAGTAATTGGCTTTTAATAAATTTGTTTCATTCGGGGCATTCCTTCAAGCAGATCTGATTTAGGTGCAAAGTTCGCTTTGTTTTTCATAGTTTAGTTATAGTCTAATTTTCACATATCATCATAACAGGATTATATGGGAAGATGCATAATGACCCTAACAAGGGTTATAATGGAAGGAGAATTTACAGATAGCTTTCCTTTAGAGGGGGCTAAATCCGGGAAGCTAAATCTGCACCTTAAGTGGACTCCACAGCCAATTTACCGGGACTAATGAAGACGATCTGATCTTGGTTCTCTTCAGTGGATGGTTTGTCCTCTGATTATGCTTTAAGGTGCAGGTAAGGAAGCAAATGTAACCCATGACAGCCTCCCACTAGCAACTGGGTTAAGCTTACTTTGTAAAATTATGTGTTCTAGCAGAGTTGAGTGTAAATCACGATATACATGAGGACGTATAAAATAAATAGAGATTTCTTTATTTACATTCAAAACGTTCATGATTGAGGAGCAGTACTCATAGATTGGATTAGACGGTAAGAGTAATTGGTGCAAGTAATAGGTTTAATTTGTTTTTCTTTTATAATCTACATGGGACTATTTCCTCCTGGAAAATGACCATTCTGCTTGAATGACTCGGCAGCATTTAGAGGCAGGTGAGAGGTGTCTAGAGACACAATCAAGTTTTGCAAAAACGGATGACATATCCAAACATAGTGGCATCTCAAATGATAATGGTTCTCCTACTAGAATCAGCTTGTTCTTTATTTTTTTTATTCAAAAAATGGGGAAGAATCCCGAATTTGCTAGAATGATGAGTCTAATCTTATGTAGTTTCAGAGGTTTTCATATAATATTTGTTAATCGAGCAGTAATAATATAGCAATCACCTTATCCTTCAGTGGTTAATACTTTTTATAAGGCCGGTGTTTTTTTTTTCAAGAACTTAAACTGTCATTTCTTTGTAGTTGTGGTCGGATTGTACGGTAGAAAATGTGCTTTAAATGCATTCAATTGATCGTTGTTTCTATTTTAGAGAAGCACGTAAAAGATGTGTTTATCTGCAACTTGGAAGAAAGATCATAAATATGATAGCTTCATGGCTCTGGTAATCCACTGAAATAATTTTAGGCCTTTTGTATTAATACCCCTGTAAAACAACCACTCCTTAAGGCCGTTTAGTTTTATGTATTTAAAAAAAACTAAAAAACTGGATCTGTATATATAAAATCTAACACAGAAATCAGTTTTCAGTTCATAGATCTACTAAAATATCATTTCCAAGGAGAGATCCACATGTAGTATTTTCACATCCATTTTAATTAATCTGTGATGGAAAGAAAAGAGACCAAACGATCTCTTAATATATAGTCAATTAAAATGTTTGCTTTTATATCTCTCATAAAACTCCTCATTTTTGAATACATAACCTTCATATGTATTTAAGACAACTAGATACTTTGAATCACAACAAAGTCCGCTCGAAATGCTGGCAAAACATCAAATTTGGAGAAATTGTGATCCCTTTTTTGCACTGTAGGTAAATCAATGGTAATAAATTGTTTTATAATAAAACTAAGGAAAAATACAGAAGAAGCTCATAATCTTTATTTCTGTTCCTCAGGTCCCTCCTAGATCGTTAGATAATATTCCGATGATACAAAGGGAAGCAAAGAATATCGAAAATTATGTAACTATAAGAGATACTATAATTATAGGAAAATTTGTGACCATAAGAGATACTATAATTCTTTAGAAGTGACTACCCTATTTGAGATGATATCCTGCAACACTTGGTGCAAAAAGTCCGGACATTCTTGAACACACGATGCACACGGTACAAACAAAAGTAATAGAATCCGCAAAGGTTATGGATATGAGATGTGTGTTTAGCTTCATTAAAAAAGTTCACACTCAACAATCTTTTATCCAGGTAATTCTATAAAATTTTTGCCTCAGTAACTCATCTAATTCTGCCTCATGTTGTTCACAGTAGGATTAACAACAAGAATAATAGTATTGCCTGCCTATTTAAAATGAATAACCACTGTTATCAAAAAAAATATTGTAGAAATAGTAAAGAACTGCAGGTGGTTAGATCTGACAACTGATCACTGCCCTAGTGGCTAGAATTTTGTCTCCTATCCATTCTTGGCAACATGTAATTTCTTTGGCATCTTACAGAACTGATGGATAAAAATAATGGTAGACCTCATGTAAGATACCCCATACCTCTCCAAGTTATAGGCTCAATATGAACAGGAAAACCTTTCTTTACCAAGGGAGCTCAGAACTTACTGATAGAAGTTTTCTCACATGGTTTGCAACTTGCATGCTTGGGATCTTGGATGAAAAATGATTCCATACTTCTCCAAGTTGTAGGCTCCAAATGAACAGAACAGCCTTTCTTCGCGATGGAATCTTGAAACATTCTGATTAGAATTCTCACACGATCACTATACACTTGCGCTCTTAGATAGAAAATGAGAACAATGCACGTTAGTTAGAAGTGATGGGGCACCACATATCCGGCTCCAGCAATCATGCAGTCATGGCCTTTTTGTCATCATTCTGCTTATTCAATTTTAACTAATTTCTCAGCATTACTCCACAACATCCATTGATTTTCTCCTAAATAAGGCCTGGATCAATGAAATAACTGCTACCAGTGCTATTTCAACGTGATCTGAGGTGCTTGTCCTGACACAGACCTGACCTAATTTTCTACTATTCAGATTAGCACTAATAGAAACTGTAGAGCCATGGCCAACTCGGAAATCTGACTGAATAGAGCCCCCAAGAACAGTATCTTTGTCAAAGGAAAGCATAGTAGCTGCGAAGGATACTTTCTCATCTCTGGCAGGGTAATCTTTCCCCTTTATTATTGCTTCTAAACTTCCCCCATATGCCACTTGTCCACAGCCCCCCATCCTTCCGGTGTTCATCGTCAACTTAAACCTCCTCCCTACAGCGATGGAGTCCTCTAACTTGGCCCCAACAAAATACAAGTTACCATATTTTGTTACAGAGAACCCACCTCCGGTAGTGTTCCAGGACATATTGCGAAATTTAGCATCTCCATGAGCAGTGCAAACCAAATCCCGGCCAGAAGTTTGAATGTCAACTCCCCCAAGAAAAGATTGGTCATTTGGACCTGTATACCTTGCTGCACATTCTGATCGGATACTAAAATCGTCTTTGTCTTTGCTCATCTGTCCAGCAATTGAAGTATGGATATTCCTCTTTATGTTCTGGGAAGCCTCCAAGCTAATCCCATCAAACCCAACATCATGATCCCATCCTTGGGGATCCAAAACAGGCCTCCAGAGCCATTGATCATTACCTAGTTGGCAGCGATATCTATAAACAGGACAGTCAGAGTCAAAACTTTGCGGTATAGCAATATCTGTCACTTGCATGGCCTCTTGGGGAGAGCTGCTCTCAAAATCATCATTGACAAAAGATGCATCATCACTTTGAAGAATGGCTAGCTTTCGCCTCCTAGCTTCTTCTTTTAGTTGCTTCTTCAGATACAGAGTCTCACGATAATCCAGCTCATCAAGATAAGCATTTCTCTGAGCTTTGGATAACTTCTGGTATTGGGCCTTCGTTAGAATACGGATTGGAGGTAGTTGATCATATTCATCCTCATCATTGTCTGATATCTCACCTAATTCATTGTCAATGCCACCAGAACTAGAAAAGGAATGGGTTCTCAGTAGTGAAGAGAGGAGATGGGGCAGCGAAGGCAATCTGGTGCCTGCAGATGTTAATTGCAAGCTATCCTGAAATTTCAGGAGAGAGTTTGCTTCCCCGAGTACCTTTGTAGCTGTACATAACAAAAAAAACTTGGACATCCAAATGTGGCCATTTGGAAGAACTTTTTCACCCTTGGTGTTTGTTCGACACATTGGATGATTCTCAACTAAAACAACTGGGTTCTCAAGCTGTGTATTAGAGACTGCCTGGCGTATATAGTGCTGCAATATATTCGTGCGATGATGAACAAAGGATTCATAATTCACCGGATAGCCATCAGGTCCTTCAGGACGAGTTGAAGAATGAGTCATGACAAGAATAGTGTTAAACCAGATTGAAGAACCAAAGACATCAGTTATAAGTTTCAGCAGTGGGTAATCATTGTAGCCCTTGTTAATAAGATCAAGTCGCTCAAAGTATAAAACAATGTCAGGCGGTGATTTTCTAATGAAGCGTCGAACTTTATGCATAAGCACTCTATTTTGCCGCTGATTTCTGCATGAAGGTAAGAGACCCGGTGTATCAATAACTGTGACTTTCATTCCTTTAATTGTTCCAACAATTTCCTGGATACTCTTGGTGGCAGGTTGGAATGCATCGGTAACTACCTTTGGTTGATCAAATATCGAGTTTATGGTTGCACTCTTGCCTACACCAGTTTTCCCCAGAAGAAGAATCTTAAAAGAGAAGTCCAAATTAGGTCGGCTAGTTGCCTCCTGCTCTGCTGCTATAGCTCTAGCTTTATTAGTCTTAAGACTGGGTCTCTTTACCTCTGATTCACCAGTTCGTATCAAAGTAGCAAGTTGCAATCTGTACAAAACCTGGGCAACGACAATATCATCAGGTGACTCTCCAATTCTATGGATGAGACGCAAGAACTTGATTTGGAGTGCCTCAACTTTCTTTAGAGGATCTTGATCCTTATCCTCAGAGTTCTGCTGAGCTATATCAGAAGTCAAAGTCGTAACAACCATCGGGCCTGCTGGAGATTCAGACACTTGGTTGTCACTCAAATTGTTATTGTCAACTGAACCACTTTCTCCCATGTTTGTCCTATCTACAGTACCTGAACCACAAAAGCCATGATCAGAAGCCTGCATGCCAAATTTAATTAACAGAAGGAATTTCAACTGAGATCAAACTAATTCAGTTAAAGTTCTTGCTTTCCATCACTATAACAATAGCTATTATGTTGAATTACTTTTTCCCTATTACAATGAGATACTCTGATAATGATAGTTAATAGTTAAAATAAATGAAAACATAAATTGACATAATGTACTCGTAAAAATTCAGACAGGACAATTATATGTAATTATGTATAAGGAGAATAGATGAAAGCAACATATTAGAGAGATGAAGTTCAAAAAAAAAATCAATAGCTTAAGATTTGTATACAAAATAAGGCTTGATTTAGCAGTATGTTTTAACAAATTAATCCTTTAATAGAAAGAGATAGAAAATTATAACTTGTTTAAAGCTCGTAAAGATCATCATATTTGGATCTTCATGGTGGAAAGATTTAGTGGTAAGATCAAAAGAAACTGAAGAAATATTTAAAGAAAAAGGGTAAGTCAATAGATGTTTGTAGTGCTTGATCCAGCTCAGTGAGAAAAAAATTCTCAATGCTAGAAAACTATATAAGTCCTAGATTCCATGTAAGGTTCGATTGGCCTGACACAGTCCTGAACCAAAACCAAGGAAGGTTCATGCACAGCTGATAGAAAAGCTACATATATGCTCAAAATATTGGGTCATACTCGGCTTTCCTCATCATCAATTATCATAGGAAATTAGAACTAATAAAAGTCAGTCTATTGGAGCCTGTTAGGCTGTGCAAGATTTAAAGTCAACCTAGAAGGGCAAGATCAGGAAGTAGAGAAAAAAGAAAGAAAAACTTAAAGTTTTTGTTAGAATTAGGAAGAACCAATTGAATGAATATGTGAACGAGATGTTAGATTTCTCCAATAATAAATTGCTTACAAATTTCAGATATGTCCATTTGTGGGTAAGAATAGACCACGAAGCATAGATTCAGCACAATGCAGAAATGAGAATTCATGAAACAGACAATATACTTTCATGTTCCAAGCCTCAAATCACTAGTTAATGGATGCACCAACTTTTTCAAAATAAATGGATGCATGTTCCCCATTCCACAGTTTGCCGCATGTCACGATAACCAAGTACAACCTGGTTCCTTCTTTCCTCTTCCTGAACAAGAGCTCAGTTGGCTCCATCAAGTGCAACCTTCATTTGGTTATCAACTAAAATGGGCTGCCACAGAGAGTGTAATAAGCCCATACAAAATTTCCAACAAGGTCAAACTCCTCTAAACATACATTGGCAACCTATTCCAACAAATTGTAATACCAACAAGCAGAAGATTAATATGAAATATCTTCTAAGAGATGCATTAGAAAAAAAAAAGAAAAAGAAGAGAAAGAATGTATACCTTGATTCATAGTTTGTCCATCTGGAGAATCCTCATCAAAAAAGCTGAAAGGCCTTGCAGACAGCAAAGACTTGGATACGAGTTGACAGGAAACCCACTTTTTAAAATTCATCATCCTTCATAAAGAAATTGAAACAAAAGGATGAAATTTGATATTCAATAATGCATATGTCTATCCAAGTATAAATAACTTTGAAGATTAAAATCAATAGGTACCTTCAGAAGGTTATAATGCTAAACTTACACCACGCAAAAATGAATACCTTATACCAAGAATTTTAAAAATGCAGTACTTCATTATTTCATCATCCTATTGGAAACATTTACTCTTGTTCCCTTTATTTGGAATACCTTATAACAAGACAATATGTCATGCAACAGCTATTACTACAAGATAGCATAGAATGAACTTCAAAAAATTGATATGAAAATATGAAACAACTCAACATGATGAACCTCCCAAGAGAAAAGAAAAGGAAAAAGGAACAGGTATGAATTAAATTGGATATCAAACAATTAAGGTCAACCAAGATAGTTCAGCTTTTCTTATCTCCTGCATTTTTTCAGGAATTTTAGATGAAACTCCTTGTTCATTTCAAAATTCTTTTGCATAATAATTCAAATGATACAATTAAACCATCGGATGATAAGAGAAGCACATTATCCAGACTTGTTTGTCTCAATCATTTTCTACGGTTTCTATGTAACACTAACTTTAAGGGATTATTTCTTATGGTTTTGGAAGAAATACAAAGGTGTTTAAGTGCACGAAGCTCCTACAATGGGGGTCTGAGAGAAGATGTATGAAGCTTTCCCTTTATTTTGTAGGAGACTTTTTCAATGGTTTGAAGTCATAATTCTTGGATGTAGGGAAAAGTCTTATGGTCACATCATGTGATGCCCCCATGAAATATGTTGTGTCTTAGCAATATTTTTTTATAGCAGCCACTCTAGGAAAGGTGTCAGCCCAAGGCCCAAGAGCCCACTAATCATGCAAAAGCGTTCATTCTTCTAATCTTCTTGTAATGGTTTAGAACTACAATCAATTAATTAAATCTCAACATCAATGATCCAATTTACGGTTTCAGAATATAAAAAAGGGAAATTAATGTCTTAACCATCAGATGTCAACTATGTAATATGGAAATATAAATATACTTAGTACTACAAATGTGCAAATGATATACTGTCACCTTTAACATACTATACCTCAGATAGTTCACAGTTGCAATGCATGAAAGTTAAAATATGAATTATTATGAACTTATGATTATGGGTTTTGGCAAACAGTTATGGATACAACATGTGCAAAGATGAGCAAGTACAAATAACCAGTCATACTTAGCAATATACCATTGGAGGTCCTTTAAATCATTTAATTTAAAAAATATATATCAAGGAGTGCTATTGGACATAGGCTTCTGTTAATGTGTTTGCTTTGGTCAACAGCATCACTTAGCAACACATTAAATTTTGGATTTGAATGTAACAAAATAGATTTGGATGCTAAAGCAAAGAGACTAAAGTTGCTTTTGATATAAATATCTTGTACTAACTAGAGGAGGAGTGGAGAAGAAAAGATGATAAAAAAATGAAAAGATGAATGAAGACTAGAACTAGAAGAGAGTAACAAGTAGGAGCAATCAGATGTATTATTAAACAATTTCCTTTCATACATATGGATTAAATGGGCTTTCAATGATCCTATTAATAGACACCCTAATAACTTGAAGAGTTTCTCAAATTGTAATAATGGCTGACTGCTGTCTAACCTTTCTTACAATTGGGCATGAAACATGAAATGCCATAAGGTAATCAAAGTAGTAAGTACCATTCTGAGACAACAAACTTTTGACTTTAACAAGCAACTGCAACGTCAGATTCCAGTTTGAACCATTGATAAAGAATCCTAAAGTTATTACTTTTTGCTTGTTGGTATTCAAAGTATACCTAGCAAATATACAAAAACATAGAGTGAATATTAAAACCATATCAATAGAATGAATAATTTGGACTAGATTTGACAAATTATGCATGAAGTCATGATATTTAATAGTGCAGCATTAGCTCCCATGATCCATATTGCACTATTTGGTTAAGCCATCCTTTAAACAATGGGTTGCAGCACAAAACAAGATCAATTTCCTTTAGTAGCATGTTATTAACTTATCCATTTTTGTTCAGCCTTGCAAACATAGATTTAATGCTTAATTTTGGCATCTTGATTCAATGATTTCTAGAGAGTACATGAAAGCTTATTTATTTCCTTTTTTTCCACTGAGAGCTGATGGATTCAACTCAAGAGCTGAATTCTCTACTTCCTAATCTAATACCTTTCACGCCATGACACAAATGAACCTAGTTCTTCACAAACAAATTAATTAGCATAAATTAGAATGCCAAAGACTTTCTACACGGCATCACAACTCCAGGCCTAACGAATCTCCTCACCCTACCGCCCTAAACTAGCACAATCCAATACGTTTCTCTCCAAGTGGTACAGAAGAGAATTCGATCAACAACTCATCAAACCTAAACCGAGTTCCAATCCTTGAATAAAAGCCGATACTCGGCATCTCGATCGAGTGCAATACCTGAAGAATCGGCGGGGCTGCTGATCACGGAACGGATCGAAGCAGCTGTTCTGGTCGATTCCTCTGCGTCTTCTGGGGGATTTTGGGGTGAGACGGAGAGAGAGAGAGCGAAGAGAGGAGGAGGGAGAACCCGAGGCGGCTTCGTATCCCGACCAAAGATTCGACGATTACAGTTGTTTGGTTTCCTCTCCTCTTTCTTATCGCTTAGGAGTCCAATTTGGAAGGGGAGGAAAGGGACCGCTTGGTTTATTTGGGTTCAGCGATTTGCACCAAACACAACGTGTCTGGTCAATTGACAATTGGACACCCAAAAAATAAAATAAAATCCAATAAAATCCAATATTGGGCAATTTTGTTTTTGTTTTAGGAGAAACTTATAAATAGCACCCTCTATTTGGTCTATATTATAAATAAACCCCTCTCTTTTTATTATTTATAAATAAAAATTTGTCTCATTTGCTATAAAATACCAAACTGTTACTCTAACAAGTATACGACGGAACCGAATGGAATAAAAGGTAGAATATTTTGTCCATTTTCAATGATATTTTTATGTTTCCTAATAATTTACCCCTTTCTTTCTCCTTTTATATCACCTTTATAATTAAATAACGATATTTTCAATCCATCGATCTCTTGTGGGATTCATTGGATATAATTTTTGTACTTTAGAGGCTTGATTTGATCATAGAAATCAAGCTGCTTTAGAAACTTTATGTAGTTTTATAATTAAGTTAAACTGATAATTGAGTTAAATTAATTTAGAAATTGTGACTTGGTAATCTTTTAGCAAATAGAGGCAGAAAATTTATAAATATTAAAAAAGGAGGGCTTTATTTATAATATAATTAAAATTAATGGTGTTATTTATAAATTTTCTCTTTTTTAATATTTGATTATATATTAGATATGAACATTTCCAAATCAGTTGTCATTTTTTTTTTCTTTCAGCAAATAATGCTTCAAACCCTAATAAATTAAAAAAAAATCTATAACAAAACTAGCATTTTATATTGCATATAAAACGCTAACTCGATCAGCATCTTATTTGATTAAATGACAAATCCAAGATTTACCTATAAAAATTTAGAATGTCAGATATTGCCGGTCCAAGAACTTCAATTAAACTTTCTTTCTTATCAAGATTGAGAATTAAAAACACTTCAATAAATATCCTATTACACTAGGCAACCAAGAAATTTATATCAGAGTCCACTTCAATAATGTAAAGTATCTGGATAAGATGAAAACATAGATAAGTATATATATATTTGTTGGTTCTCACTTCTTAGTAAGAATGATACAGAGAAGCAATGGACTATTTGTGACTATCTATTTCTATCTCACAAGGGGTTAGAATTCTAGCTAGCCCACTTCATCAAGGACAAGGTACAATTCAAACGCTAGTAGATGTGTTGGGTATTATAAGCGAGAGTTGAGAATATATATATATATATATATATATATATATATATAACATTATAGTATTTGATAGCTAATCTAATCATTTTAGATATATTTTTATATTATAAGTTCAGTTAAAAAAGTAACTAGTTAAATTTAACAGACTGAATATTATTTTTGAAAGAGCTCAATAATTTTAGTTGTAATTGTAACATTTTAGAAAATATTATAGTGGCAATTGAGATATTTAGAAAAATGACTAAGTTAGAGTGCATTACTGGAGTTCTTTTTATTGTTTGGATATCCATAATCTACATTAATTGATCACCTTTATCATGGAGCAAGATTAAATGTAAGTAGCAACTTAGAACTAACTTGTCGAGGGCTGAAGTCGATTTGATCAAACGGCCCAGCTCGCCCATACTCAGCCTGACCCAGCCAGGTTTGGACTGGCCTAAGTCTGGCCTGGACCCGGTTTAGGCCCGGCTCGAGCCCGAGCCTGAACTACCCATGGGCGGCACAAGCCAGCCCTTTGCCCACCCGACCCGGCTCGGAAGCCTACTTGTTTAGCCCCCCCATTCTGCTACAGTAATTTGCCCGTTCTGCTATAGTAATTTGCCGTTTTGCTATAGTAAAAATCAATGGAAATTTTGGTATTATACTGTTTTGCATTATTTTAAGCACACCTTTAAAAAATTTTAATTATTTTTTAAATAGAGGAACATAAATATTTTTTTAAAAATAAGCTAATAGTAAAAAAAAATTCTAAAAATAGCTAAAATGTGGTTTGGGCTGAGTGATTGGTGGGTCGGGCCGGCTCGGCCCGACCGGCTAGCCCAATCTCTCACGGGCTGACAAGTGGTAACGGGCTAGACTATTCTAGCCCGGCCTAAGTAATTGGTGGGTCGACCTGTGAATAAATACTTAAGCTCAATTAGCCTGAAAAGCTCGGCCCGAACCCGACCCGGCTCGAGTGATTGGTGGGTCGGGCCGTGAACAAATACTTAAGTCCGGTTGGCCCGGCCTGCCTGATGATCATGTCTAGGGTGAAGTCATTGAGAATCATAGGAAGTCCCCTTATTGAAGCCTCAGTAATTATACTTGGCCTAGCCTAAAGCAGCAAAAAGAAAAAAAGAAAAAAAATGAATCCAATTAGAAAATAGTATTTGAAAGGATTAATTACATATTCACCGATGAACTATGATTTTGTATCATATTTCACCTCTGAAAATGGGGATGATAATATAATTTCTATGCTTATAGAAATGTGTGAAGTGTTTCATTTTGGATAGTATAATAGGTACCTTTGTTATGATGCAATCACAAGCACTTATCCATTTCTCTATCTCATTCTCAAAACCTCTTATAGCAACTTCAACCGGGCTCCAAATTTAACCGAGCTCCAAATTCTAAATTTGAAGCCCGGTTGAGCTCCAATGGAGCTCTAAAACTAGCTCCAAAGTTGGAGCTAGCAATAGTGGGGCTCCAAATTTGGAGCCCCACCATGAAAATGGAGCCCGGCTCCATTTGTCATTTCAATCTTTTGAAATACCAAAATTGCCCAATAATTATTACATTCAATAATTTTAATTCCATTTATATCTTTTATTAAATAATTTAGTTAGTTAAATTGAGTATATAATTAGTTTTACTAATCGGTTTTTAATAAAAATAATACCATTGAAAAGTTGTCATCGAGACCTTTAAAATGAGTCTAATATTAAATTATTTTTGAGTTAATTTAAATTTTAAATTTTTTTTGTATAAAAATGAGTCTAATAAATTATGTGTCCTAAAATATAATTAAATTATTTCTAATATAAATATTAAATATTAAAATACATTAGATATGAAATACATCAAACATGAAATACATTAAAAATAAAACCGGAACCGGAATCGGTGGCTATGGAACCGAAATCGGTGACTACGGAGATGACTTACCAGAATATTAAACATCTATTATTTTTATTATGTTTGGTTAATTTCTGGTTATTTTATATAATGTAATTTTGATATCTTAATTAATAACATGTAATGCTTATTTCAATGTTTCATATAATGTAATTTCGATGCGTTTGATTAAAAAATTAGTAATTTGAAGTTACTTTTGAAATTATTAAATATTAGTCTTATTTTAAAGATCTTAATAAGAGTTTTCTAACCATATATTTTTTATTAAAAAATAATAATGCTAAGATGACCTATTAAGTAATTTAAAATAGCTAATATAATAATATATATTTTAATATTATTTTAATATATATGGAGCCCGGTGCGTTGGAGTGCACCGGGCTCTTGCTCCATTTTTGGCTCCATATTTGGAGCCTTAGAGCCACGTTGGAGATGCTCATTTGCAATGAATGAGTATGATCATTGAATTACAAAATATATGCATAATTCAGACAAAAAAAGTTCTCATCTAAAAAATATGGTACCTTGTCGAGGACCTTCCATTTGATCGTCTACAATGACAATCGTAGCATATGATTACGACCAAATATGATTACAATTTGTCCAATGGTTTTGTTGAGCTCTCTATCATAGAGTGCTTTAGTCTTCTTTACTAGACCCACTCCTTCACCACTTCCCATTAGAAGAACTGCAGGCAAATGAGGATTCATCTCTAGTTCCTCTCTTAGATCTTCCTGTAAAGTGCATCAAAGATCAAATTATCATTCAAATATATTAACTATTTTACGTTGAGGGTTTAGGATTTTATATACCAGAACGAAAGAAGAGAAAGAGAAAGTTTCGAGGTCAGTATTCATATATTTTTGGTCCCCATATTTCTTAATTTTCACTCTTGTTGATATGTTTTTCTTCACCCATCTCTCAAGAAGTTAGTGTGCGTGTCTCTAGTGTATCTAGAGAGACTTAGATTCATAAGAGATGTACATGTGGTTATTGTTTTACTGCATTACTTGCTTCCACATCAACTTTCCTACATTGGAGCACTAAATAGTGAAATGAGAGAGGCAAGGCCTTGACAAGAACCGCATGGCAAAATGATGGCCTGATAAGCAACCCGAAGACACGAATTTGAGAATGTCCCTGGCCCTCAAGAAGAGCTCTTTCCGCCACCTTCTCGGAAGGGTAGTAACATCTAGTAACACCATTGTGGAACCTGAATTAATTCAGAATGATTCAATCTTTATACATGTGGATGTAGTAATAGTAGCAGTAGTATTTTGTAAATGAGGAATTGAAGTTACCATGTATGATGGTAGGTATTTAGATTAGTGATGATAGTAACAAAAGGCACTCTTTGTTGAAGGCTTTGCCATTTGAGCACCCACAGAGGTATATGCCGCATGAGGGGATGCATACTATGATGATATCTGGCTTATACTTCATTAATCCAACTGCCACTTTCCTATGAATCATAAGTATCAATCAGATAAGTAGATAGTTGAAAATTCTAAAAAATTTGTCCTTTATAATAGAATACTATCTTTCTCCCTTACAACATTACAATAGACTGCTATCTCAGTATATAATTTTATCAATCTAATTGCATGCCATGGCATTTAATAGTAAGAAGATACACATACTTGGTATAGATGGTAGCAAGGGCAGCGAGGTAAAGGCAATGGACCCGATGAGGCAAAGTGTCATAGAATGCCACCTTCCATAGCTGCACATGCTTCACCATAAACTTGTATGATCTCTCCATATCATTAAGCAGCCATTCACCATACTCTTTCCTCAAATCCTTCACAAATCCTAAAAGATCAAAACTTTAAGATTAATTGGACAAAAATTAGTGCAAAAAGTTCCAAAAACTGAGCAAAACCATAAGAAAACCGAGGAAAGGCAACCAAATTTCAGAAAGAAAAGAATCCAAAAATGCGAAAGAAGGCATCTTTATGGGTTTTGGAGCTCCACGAACCTGGTTATTGTTGCCGAACTCGAGGTGGAAGGCGTCATGAATGGCGACGGTGGAGGCATAGTGGCTGCTACTGGTGTTGCTCACGAGGACGAGCACGTTCTTGTGATGATGGTGGGTGTAGTTGAGAGCCGTCGGTGTGGGAGCAGCATTGTTGGGGGTCATAGTAGTAGCCTTTTTCCCTGCCGCCCCGGAACACTACCTCCTTTATTGACCTCCTCCGCGGCAATGGCACCACTGACATCACCATAGGTATAGAGATGAGACAGTTTGTGCGTAGATTTGAAGGAGAGGAGGTGGATGGATATATCAATTGCCTCATATTGGAGAGGTGGCCATTATGGAACCTTCGGGTTTAAAGATTTGCTCCCGCCACAGTGAGGTGCGAATCGTTGTTGTGGTGTTCCTTATGAGCAACGAGTTTGTGTGAAGAAAAAAAAACTAATTTTGATCCTAGCTTGACTTGTTTAATTTCAATTTGACCATAATTTCTAGCTTCTTTTGAGTTGAACCGAGCTTAACCCTAATGAGCTGCTTGATCAAATTGATCATATTTAAGAATATCTTTATTAGTGTAAAATTGATTCATGGAAACTAATGGAATGGACTACTCCCTTTTTATTTAGTGAATTTGATCATTTGAAACCAGCGGTGCATCTAAAAAGGACTTGGAATAAAGTGTTTGAGTTCTTTTTTTTACATAATTCGACAACTTTAGTTATGCTAGAAACTCATCTATCAAAGACTAACGCCTCTTATTATGTAGATAGACTGGGCGACTGGACTGACATAAGTGTGTCAAATTATGGTGACATTTTGGCTTGGAGATCTTCTATTGTGTATCTTCCTCCATTTTGAGTCTCTCCCACGCGAGAGATCTTTCGGTTGGAGTTGATAAATTTTTCTTATTCAAGGACCCTTGGATTTGCATAGGTAATTTCAATTCGATAGTTAAGCTTATGATGTTAAAGATGCTATACCTCCCATCTTTTGTTTGACAGTTTGTGACTTTAATTATTTTATTTCAAAAAATAGCCTTATAATTTTGGGTTTATATGTGGTGCAATAATCAAAGCCATGTTCTTAGGAGACTTAATCTAGTTTTGGTTAACTCCAACTCCTTATTTCCTTTTGTCTCGGCCAAGCATCTATCTAGTGCCGGCTCATATCATTTCCTTCCTATCCTTTTGATTTGAATTATTCTGGCTTGAGTATCATGCCGTGAAGGAAATTATTTTTGAGGTGTTGTCGTATTTATCTCTTTCTTCTGCTTTACTTAATTTGCTAATCCTATTTACTAAGGTCTATGATGTAGTTTCCTCTTGGGACAGCAATAGAACATGGCTTAGCCCAGCCCAAACCTAGATCACAATAATATATCCTTAAGACATAACCCTTGTTTCTTAATTTGTGTACTTATTTCCACACCTACTCTAATCTAGTTGACAAATTTTATATATACCAAGCTTCACTTAAAATCAATTCCAAGTCTAACTTAATAGAATTGAAATCAAAATTCATCATATCTATATCCAAGAGAGCTCGAGCCAGTTTTGTTTATTTATTTTGTTAAGTTACATACGGCTATTATGTTGGACTAAAGAAACTATTAACGAATAAGATAATATCACATCATTTTGCTATATACACTCCATGAACTTCTCTTTAAATATATAAATCCGTTGAACTAAGAATTATTTTATCATATAGACTATTGAATATAAATATTTATGTGGATATTTCTTTTAAACTTAGGATATTTATATGGATATAAAAAAATTTAAAGTGTGTATGTAAAAACGGTGATAATTTAGGAGGCTCTATGTAATTAACCCTAAAGTATTAAGAGATTGTTTGTGAATGTAGCAGTATTATTATTATTATTATTATTATTATTATTATTTAAATGATAACTATATTTTAAACATTATTATTATTATTATTTAAACGGCGATATTCTTCTTTTTGGGACCACTTCATAAAGACACCTTTAATCTATTATTCCCATCCCTCGAGGGAAAATAAACACAGTCGGGAACTATCATGCTTCGGAGGAAGCCCACCAAGATCGAGGTGAAGGCGGAGGACCGCGAAGAGCTCGAAGAACTACTCCGCCTGCGCTCCTCCTCCTCCTCCTCCTCCAAACCCCACCCCAATCCCAATTCTAATCCCAATCCTAACCCTAACCCTAACTCTAATCCCCTCCACAAGCTCCTCCTCGACCCCCTCGACCCGACCTCCAAATCCCACCGCATCGGCCTCCAACCCTAACCCTAACACCGATGGAAGTCGAGATCAAGCTCCGGCTCCCCGACGCCGTCGCCCACCAGCTCCTCTCCGACGCCCTCGCCCCCTACCACCTCCGTACCCACCTCCAGGAGAACCTCTTCTTCGACGGCCCCGCTGGGGAGCTCTCCGCCGCATTCGCCGCCCTCCGCCTCCGCTTCTACGACGGCGACTCCCGCTGCGTCCTCTCCCTCAAGGCCCGCCCCCGCCTCACCGCCGGCATCAGCCGTGTCGAGGAGGAGGAGGAGGAGGTCGACCCCTCTCTGGCCCGCGCCTGCGTCGCCGAGCCGTGGCGGCTCGTCGCCATGGCGAAGGGGTCGTCGCAGATCATGAGGAGAGCCATCCAGGAGTTCGGATTGGGGGAAAAGGAGGAATCTTTGGTTTGCCTTGGGGGGTTTAGGAATGTTAGGGCTGTGTACGGGTGGAAAGAAGGGTTGATACTGGAGCTTGATGAGACGCAGTTTGACTTCGGAACGAGCTATGAGGTGGAGTGCGAGACGGCGGAGCCGGAGAAGACCAGGGAATTGCTCGAGAGCTTCTTGAAGGAGATCGGAGTCCCCTACTCTTACTCTGAGACCAACAAATTTGCGGCTTTCAGGTCTGGAAAGTTGCTGCCTTGAGTAAATCTTTTCTGGACTACTACTTATTTGATCGAATCTATATGTACTGGATATAAAATTTATTTTGACGAATCTTTGGAGATATTATTATGCTTCTGATAATGGTTTATTGGTAGAAAGTTATGATAACCATTGGATTGGTGTTTAACATCTTGCATAATGTTCTTATTGTTTACTAAATAACTAAACTGTTTGTGATAGGCTGATAGCAATATGGGTGTTGGAAGCATTTCTTTTGCTGATAGATAAATTGGATGCAATTAGAATGATGCGGATTAGGCTGTTAGTGCATTTGGGTTGTACTGATAAGCATATCATGAAATCAAGATTGTTTCTCTTCAAATTTTTTTTCCTACAAATCTTAAGCGGAGCAATATTAGGAAGATATTAGTGGTCTATGCTGTTGGATTCGAAATCTCCATCATAGGTTTCTCTTGAGTTATTAGTCAATGTGATAGAAAAGTAATTTTAGAAAGACAGGGATAATTGAAGATATGTACTATGTAGGGCCTCGTTTGGAATGAGTGTTAGCACCTAGAATGCTGGTAGCTATGCTCATTTTTATTTATTTATTTATGTTTCTCATCTTGGGTAGGTCTGTCATTTGATGGGTTTTTAGATGGCGTATGATTCATGCATAAGAGTATTTATTCATGAATTAGATCTTCATTTAATACATTTTAGAATCAAATACCTATTTATTTATATTATGCTGAAATTTTGTATAAACTAAGTCACGTCACAATTAATGCATAAAGCCTAATTATAGGCGAAGGGATGCGTACAAAATAATGTGTACTTTTTAGGTAAGATTTTTATTATAATAAATATACTTATTCACACATTTTAGTAATTAAACACAGATTTTTATTTAAACTTATTTAAGGTAATTATTATATTTTATAATTAAATAATTGAATGTGAGTAAAAGTATAGAGGTACCTAATTTACATTTAAGTTCTCATATTTTTTACAAAACTTTATACAGGAACCAAACGAAATAATTGTTGGCCATGGCAAATTAGCAATATGAGTAAGATAGAAAGAGGCTCTTACCTTGAATAAACTTCTGTACAATGGCATGAATACATCACTTGAACTAAAACTTATATGGTTGTGAAGAGTTATTTTAGTTTGATTACTTCGTTAGTGTTTGTTCCCCTTTCTCTTCTTTTTCAGCCTCATCGAGAAATCGAGTGGCTAACAATCTTGTATGCCAGTTAAAGCGAAGCTCCTTCGGTTTTTGCCATTCATAGGCTCTCATCTCTCTCCTCTTTCGGGAGAGGCCACACTAACTGGCCTCTTCCCATCGACTTTCGAGGGTGAATCCAACAACTAATATCGCCGTCTCTTCTCCTTTTTCGGATGTGGATTTTGATAACCTCCATGACTACGGGCCATAGAGAGGGTGTCTCATTGCCCCCAACCACCCTAGCCGCCAATCCTTAGGTTGTGCGCACTCCCCTCCCTCCCCGTTTATTTGGTTTGGTTCTTCAATCATCTCTCCTAGCATCTCACTAGTTTGCTCCTTCTTTGGTGTCGAGCCTTTTTTATTTTATCCTTGTGTACATCTATGCCTCACCTCTAGTATGGGGTGTGCTGGTAGGCGTGCTGGTCCTCGGCTAGCTGGGCTAGTGTTCATCAACAACCACCTTTTTTTTCTCTTTAGGTATGGCCTAACTCATATTGATCAGTAGGTTGGTAGTGGTTTGAGTTGCGGCCCAGCTCAAGTGGCTATCTTTTAGGTATTTTAATGAGTTTGTATTATAGTTTTTGGTTACTTATAGCCCAGTCTATTACTTTGGACCTTAGGTTGACCCAACTGGATTAGTTGTTCCTTAATTTATTTTAATTTACTTTAGTAGTTTTATTTAATTATTCACGTCAACTTGATTCTTAAATATTAATCATATTTAGAGGTGGTTTTGTTAGTTATAATATTTGTTATAAACCAATATTAAATGAGGCTGTGGTGTGAGAATCTCTTTACTAATCACGCCTAACGAGGGATTAGTTCTAATTGATAATCATTTTTAAAAATACTCAATGGAGCAAATTAATTGAATGTTGTCTATTTTATTAAATTTTAAATCGATAATAATTAGTGGAATTATAAATTTAAAGTTAATTGGATTAATTACTTTTAATAATGCATCAGATTATTATTATTGCTATACAAAATGTAAGAATTCCTAAATGGACCTATCTAAACTTGTAACAATTATCCGTGGATTATTTAATTAATTAGTTTAGGTAGGCTTGTGATTATGGTTATTACTTCATTATCAAGGCAGATTCAATGCGAGGGTGATCTATGGCGCAATTAAAGCTAGTCAACTAGGAAACAATTTAAAGCAAGTGGCTCCTTCATGGTCCAGAAGGAATGTAATATTGAAGGGATGTTGTACTTTATGGTCTCACTGCGTTCATATCATGCATATACAAATATTTATTTATTAATCAGCATAATTATGTTATTTTACTATTTTATATTTATACATGGATTGTTGGATGCATTTATACGGTATGATAACTTTGATGTACATGTCGTGTAATTAATAATATTGATCACTGCACAATTTGCATATATTACTATGTAGTTAAGTCCTGTCTTGATAATGCATGTTTTCTCGCACAGCCTAGGATCAGGGGGCATAGTATATATATTACATATATTTATCGGCTAAAGTCAAGGTCGAGGTCGTGAGGTTTGGATATGCTAGAGGTATTGTGTGCGCTGGTTTGAGCAAGCGTAGTACTTTCAAGTATGGAGGCTAGACATTAGATGATCTTAAACTATGATCGAGAGATAGGAGTCATAGATTTAGCACTACCTGTGACACATGGGTTAGGTTGAGTTATGGCATGTGCGTTCCGCACATGTGGTGTGATGATTGTGAGTAGAGGACTCAGGTAGATAGCATCGATATACGTTGTTGATTATGTGATGGGCTTACGACTGACATTAGTTTGCGTGTCCAATATGTTTGAGTTTCTTATTGTTTATATTATTGGTGGAAATATTTAGCTTCTATCTTATGTATTATATAGAAATATTGACAATCATGTTACATAAAAACCATGTAAGTTTTAATCACACGAGGGGAACTTTACTCACACGAGGGGATATGTATTTAGTTGCGGATGTTTCAATATACTTAGATTTATGTGCACTAATAATTAAAAGAAAATTTAAACTTGTAAAGCCTCAAGATTGGATACAATAATTATCAAATCATTCATTTGTCTCCTTCTCTTGTACCATTATCTTTAGTAAGTGCCTTAGTGGATCATTTGTTTCTGACCCTCCAATTCATAGTATCTTTCTTTACATGCAAAACTTCATGGATAGAGTCAGAGGTGATGAATCTCGATATAATGAAAGACACTGAAAATCTGCAGCTCATGTCCTTCTGTACTCTTCTTTTTATCTTGACATTGTATTGATAATTTTTTATACAGGATTTGCAAGATGAGTAACAAAAGAAGGGAGGAAAAATAATATTGACGGCTCCTCCTCCCCTGAAATTGCTATATATATATATATATTATATATCTTGCTATGTTAGCTTCTTATGATAAAAATCTCATAAGTCTTTTTCTTTAGTACTAAGAAGTTGCTTACATTTGTTCTGCCGTTAACTACTATAACCATACTTAACAATGAAATTCACAATTAGGTCCTACATTTAAGATAAATCCCAGTACATCATATAATTGTATCTTCGTTTACTGACCAACAAGATAAATATTAAGCAAACAATTATTTTAAAGGAGTCATTGATATCATTAACTAAAACTTGCACCAGTGAGTCGGGATATGCCATTTTTCCAAAGATCATACACTGAGTTTGTTGGCTAGTCGTTCCGGAGATTTATTCTCTCTCTCTCTCTCTCTCTTTATTCCATAAAACATTTAAAATTAATTTAGTAATAACTCAAATTACAATTTTACTCCTAGACTAGACAGCATCTAAATACTATTAAAGTTCCAATCAAGAGTACTTTTACGTATTTACTTTAAAATATTATTAATTATTAATATAATCTTACTATTTTTATTACTTTAATATTAACTTTATGTCACGTCCAATTTAATTATTATTCATTATATTAATAGAGTTAAAAATTAAAATATATACTTTTTAAATTAGCTTTATTCTACAAATAAATGAACACAGAGAAAAGACGAGAGGATCAAACGGCTAACTGCCATAACGGGAGTACTTGTAGAAGTTTTGAGAAGAAAACTTGACACCACCTGGGTCCACCGGCTCAATGATAGATCCATCAATGTTAAAAGTATAGATAATTGGATTTATTGTTTTGTAACTTAGGATTTTCTCAAAAAATAAATAACTAAATATGAAAAACCTCATAATATATATGTTTTCTTTTATATGCTTTTAAGCCTTATGGAGTAATCTCTACCGTGGAAATAGAATCACTTAAAACGTTGATTGCAATCGGTGACAATCTGAGTGACAAAATTGACATCATTGGGAATTTTAAAATGAAGAAATGAAAAGGACCCCTGTTGAATTTTCCTCTTATCTTAACTATTTATTATTGTAAATACCAATTCATTATATTTAAGATTAAATTAAAGCCTTTTTAAACTTATTATTTTTATATCGATAATTTTGAACTAATTCTTTTTTTACCGCAAAGACCCATTAAACCTTGTATTTATACTTTGGAGTTTGTAGGTTGAAAATTTTAATAATTTAGGGGCTAGTTTAGGATTCAAACTATATGTGCTACCGAATCATTAATCGAATTAAACTATTAAATTATCTAATAATTTTCTATAATATTATTTAAAATTAGAAATTGAATCCATAACCTCCTTCCTTGATTACGGGATACAACAGAGTTAGTTACTATTTAGGGGCAAGCCTAAATAAATCTTGTATTTATACTTTCAATAAATCGAGTAACGATTCCCTCCGATCCTGGTTGTATCGCATAACCCAATAAATCTCCAGCACGAGCGAAGCGTAGCCTCTACACCTCTCGGAGGCCTTCTTCGGTTCTTCCTCCCTCTTCTTCGGTACCTCTCATCCACCTTCCGGCCCCCAATACCGTAAATCTTAACGCCGGAGATGTCCTCGCAGATGGAGGTAGTGGAGGAGACGACGGAGGTGGGAGGAGGCGAGGAATTCCTAAAGAACGACGTGTACACGGCTGCGGCGTACGGCGATGTGGAGAAGCTGAAGAGATTGGTGGATGTCGAGGGTTGCTCACTGGCTGATCCCGACGGGATCGGATACTACGCTCTCCAATGGGCTGCTCTTAACAACCGTACCGCTGCACTCCAGTACATAATTGAGGTAATTTTCAGCATTTTAGATGGATTTAGATGTTTTGGTGGATTACTCTATCATAATTCAAATATTGTATCTTTGATGTATCTATTTGGTTGTTGACGAAATTATGGTCACTGCTGTGATAATTATAGTGCTGTTCTTGCTGAATTTCGAGTCCTAAGCTGGATTTTTAATTCTAAGTTCTTTGGAGTATATACCCTATAAAATACAATATATTTGTCTATACTTCTCTAAATTTCATATTTGCATGGGTACCCCCGAGTAACTTCTTTGACAAATATAAGTTAAATTCGAGCCATTTAACTGTTAAATGACCGAAACACTCTTAGTCGATAGATATGTATCCGGGAAAGAGTAAAGATAATTTTTCTTTTTTATTTTGGAATATTCCGAATTTTTTTGTATTAGGTAATAAAGGTATTTAGAGGAATATCAATGCAAGACACAACAGGTTTTGAGGTTTATACACGAAATTACCAAATTAAGTAGTTTTAGAAGGATACACAAGCAAGAAACCTAATTGGCATAATATAGTACTACTATTATTGTGATAAATGATTATGATGAATGGGCAGAATGGAGGAGATGTAAATGCAGCAGATAACACAGGGCAGACGGCACTTCATTGGAGTACAGTGCATGGCCACATCCAGACTGCTGATCACCTGCTGAAAGAAGGCGCTCAGGTTGATGCGGCAGATATATATGGTTATCAGGTTTGGGTTCAGGATTGCGCTTTTAACTATCTTGTGGAGTTGATTTTTGACTCTTCTGCTTCTGTTGGTAATTGAACTGGTTTTGCATGATTGAATTATTATGAAGATTACTGGTAGGGCTGGGGCACTATTGAGAGTATGCTTTCTCTACATTTTTCCTGGATATATTGGAAGATAAGAATTTCCACAGCGCAGGATGACAGATATAATTTCCTAAGTTGTAATGAATGAAACAATTTTAACTCTGTATAGTTGTGTACAACCTAGTAATAAGCATGGTTGCTTCCTGACTTTTTGGGTAGTAATAGCTTAGGTGGGCTGTCTATGTCCTTAAGTTGGTCACTTGCATTACTGTAAATTTAACCAAAGATAATGTTATTGTTTCTATTCTTCCCATTGAGATGATAGAAAATATTGCTTGCCTTTCCTTTCAGATGTTATTTGATTGATGTTCGGTCTTCTGAGTTAAATCATTTCCGAGCATGTTGATTGACCTTTGGAGCTACATCTTAATCTTTTTTTTCTCAATAAATAATCACCTTTTACATCTTATGAAGTAAGTTAATGTCGTTACATACTTACATTAGATTTGTAGCAGCTCATGTGTTTCTTATGGCCTTTTTAGTTCATCTTGCTTATTTCACGGACTAGAGCTGCATCCTCCTGGGAATCCTTATCTGTTCTAATTTAAATGCAGAACACTCATGTTGCAGCCCAGTATGGGCAGACTGCATTTCTATACCATATTGTCACCAAATGGAATGCTGATCCTGATGTCCCAGATAGTGATGGAAGAAGTCCTTTGCATTGGTACAGAACCTTTATGCTCTGTTTTCACATTTGTTATGTACAAGTGCCAGCCAGTTTCATTTTACCAAAGGTCTAATATATGTTGACAACTCCTTTCCAGTTGTTTTATTTATAGTGCCGTACATCTCTGTTTGGACAAGCATATGTGCATTAAATATCACTGTGTACATTTCTTCTTCACCAACAATGCTGGCCAATAATTCTTTTCTTTCCCTCTTAAATTATTGCAACATATTGGAGCTTGTAGGGCTGCTTATAAGGGATTCATTGACTGCATACGTCTTCTTTTATTTCTGGATGCTTATAGTGGGCGACAAGATAAGGAGGGTATGTACCATGTTTATTTATCCCTTAATTTTTCCTCTTCTGTTATTGAAGAATCTTAGCAATTAGATGCATATATTATTCTATGTCTGTGTTTCTATAGATGATAACTTTGTCATTAGGATACACTCCTCTTCATTGGGCTGCTATAAAAGGGAATCTAGAAGCATGCACTATGTTAGTTCAAGCTGGAAAAAAGGAGGATTTGATGGTGCAAGATAATACTGGTTTAACCCCAGCCCAGCTTGCTTCTGATAGTAATCATCAGCAAGTTGCCATTTTTCTTGTAGGTACTCTGAATCTGGAGTTGCTAGTATTTGATTATTTATGACATTTTTGGTGCTTTCTAGTTTTCTTTTCATCTAGCTGATATTGTGTATATTCTTCAATCATTTTAAGTAAAATATTAAGACAATTGGTTCTGATATTTCTGCAGTCATTTTGCATGCTTCCTATTTCCCAGAAGTTTTTAGGGTGAAGATTCTTTTTTGGATTCTCTTTTTGTGTGCATGCCATTCTAAAGTCCTTTATTTATGTGTTTACACTTCAAAAGTCAAAACTTGATATTAATATGCATACTTCCATACATGTACATATCACTACAATTGAAATTAAGAATGGTCGTGCCAATAGTGGCATGACACTTGGTACAGAGTGAGCCAGTAGCACACCCTTGTGCTGAGTTGTCCAACACGGCATGTGAAGCCCTTTTTAAATTTTATTTTTTCATCATATTAACTTTAGTTTCTATGTATATTTAATATTCATATCATATTATAGGAAAATTATAAAATTTTTATTTGTATAAAGACTATATAAGACATTATAACAAATAATACTATCAATAGATGAGTTTTGAAGATTATCAACAGTATTTAGTGCAATATTCTCGTGTTATTCTTATGCCAGTAAATGAAATATTTGATCCTCCTCGTCATGCTATTAATTATTGAACTATTATCAATTAATATTATGTGTTCAATTATATTATGAAGTGTTTAATTATTAATATTAGTTTTAATGAATGTATTCAATCATATTATGTGTTGAATGATATTTATATTTAACTGTTGTTTTAGCTTTAATAAAATAGGTTATTTACAAAAATAATTTAAAAATAAAACACTGTAATATATGTTTCAATATATATATTTAAACAAAAAAAATCAAATATTGACATGCCAAAGACCTAAAAATATCTTTAAATATCTTAAAAATTTATTAAAAATATTATAAATGCATGCCAGTGGCACGCAGGGCGTGACGAAGTGTGCCGACTGGCACATGCCGTGTCAAAGGCGGCACGACACTGCACGTGCCATTGACACGACCATTGTTGATTGAAATATTCATAATACCTAAAATACCAAAGGATCTAGATCGGGATTGGCTGATCCTTTGAACCATGGAAAATACTGCATTTCTCCTAAAACAATTTCAAGGAAACACTCTTGTTTTTTCAGTGTCATGAAAAAGAAATTCTATGAAAGCTTATATTACCTATTATAATCTTAATATGACTTACAATGACAGGGGAATGCTATAAGAATATTTGATAGACTCTATGGAGGGAGCAGCCAGTTTGGAAAGCTATCAAAGTTAGGACATGCACCTCTCCTTTGGTGCACTATAATTGCTTTGCTTGCCACATATATGTATTCGGTCATCCCAGGTGCTCTTAATTAGCATATCACAATTTATTATATAAATATTCTGATAATTTATGTGGAGTTCCCTTTTCTTCCTACGCAGGATTTAATATTTGGAAGTTATCTTTATCTGGACTGTTTGCATGGCTAGGTGTTTTTCTTGCTACTTCTGGACTCGTCATGTTTTATAGGTGTAGCAGGTAAAACATTTCTAGCAGGCATGCCATTTGGTTGTTCATTGGTGTGGCTTTTACATATAACTAGTATGGTTGAAAGGTGTAAATACATCGTTTGTTGCTCATGCTAACCTTGTTACATCTGTCAGCTTTCCCAGACAGATGAAGGATGGCCAAAATATGTATAAACATAGGCAAAACATACCTACACTCAAAATTAGTTACAAGTAATCTCTTCATGTTGATGACACACACATACACCCCAATGCATGCACATATATAGTTGGCATGTGTGTATAAAAAATTAATTCATATAAAACAACCAGGCTTTCTGGGCTGCCAATTTGTACCATGAATGCAATTGATTTTCCTATATTTCCATTGTTGTAGCTGCCAATTTGTACCATGAATGCAATTGATTTTCCATCTTTCCATTGTTGTAGATAAAGGTAGCATTCCATCAGTTCTTGGTCTTTAATCTTTATTCTGATTGGAATTATATTACTCTCAAGATATTGTTCCACCATACATAGTTTTGGTCCGTAATCATCTATAATTTCTTTACCCTCAAATTGAAGAAGCCCCACAAGCAAACTTAAAGTTTAGAAGTTAGAACTAGGTTATTGTGTGGATACTTCTATTTTTATGAGACTACTCCTAGACTCTTTGTACTCCCTCGAGTTCCTGCTCATCCTCCTATTTGAGAATCTTCTTTGGATTTGTGTTACCACTTCGTGCTTGTTGGGAATTCTTCCAATCTCACTTTACACTCATGACACATAAAACTTTTCTCTTTTTTTATTCCTATCTCTAGGTCACATGAAGCACTATTACATGGACCTGCAGGTCCTGAAAACACCATGCCTTTCTGTTGCTTCTGACTAACGAGCAAGGACAAGTCTGAGCATGTAGGTCAACTCGTAAGGTGACTTATGTGGATCATGTCTCTATTTACCAGTGGCCTTTCCTAGGGTTAAGTTGTTGTCTTGGGTGTCTTGGGTGTGCATAGGGATGCCTCAAGTAGCCTGCTGTTATGACCAAAGAATCTTTTCTTCCTTGCATTGCCAAATGTCTTTCAACAAAATAAGATTGGGAGCTGCTTTGAGAATTCAGAGGAATAGATGGCAAACAAGCCATGGTGAAGGAAAGTTAGGGAACCGAGGATTCGTCCAAATGCAGAGTCTCTTAAGGAAATTACACTCAGTGAAAACCAGATTCTTTCACATAACCATTAGTCTGAATCCGTCATTCTAGAATTTACTCTCTAAGTTATTGGGACTTGCAAATAGAGAACCGTCCAATTTAAACTACTGAACAAAGTAAAATGAAATGAACACAGGTTGACCACGATATTCTCCAAAAGTAACCCATTCATAAACTCTAAAATTAGGATTATGTAGACATTCATGTTTATGTTGTTGGTTTTCAATATGTGTCTCATATCACAATCACAAAGATAAATTGGTATGCATGCAATTTAGAGATTTTCAAACTTAATTTTCATGGATTAATATATTTCATTCATTCTTCTACTCTTGGTCCATCTATCATTTATCAAGTCAATTATCAAGGCAACTATTCTTGTATGACAATTCAAATCTCAAACTAAAATATATTGAATTCTTGTCACTATTTTTGTTTATGTCTATATTTTTGAACCATGAAACTAAGTGTTCTATCTTCATGATGTTTATATGACACTTTGATTTCAATTGACTTTTAGTTATATATGCTCATTGTGCTTTTGCTGCAGGAAAGATCCTGGTTATGTAAAAATGAACCCACGGAATTCACGAAATATAAGAGATGACGTGAGTTGAAAAGCATTGCTAGTTAATCTTCTTAAGATTAGTATCTTGATTTCTTGCTTTGTTCATAGACTAAAAAGGTTAGATTCATTTGTTTATGTACACCTTTTGCTTCTTAGTTGTCAAACAGAATTAGGTTTCCCTTTGTCCTTTTTCTGTTAAGCTTACTTCTCAATATAGTATCTTGTAAAACTTGAACGGTAGCAGTAAATAGAAAAGGAAGCAAGTTATAATTTATCTAGAGTTTCAAGGGTTGTTAGCAGATATTTCAAACCTCAAATATTACTCACTTGAAAGCTCATAGTCTTTTAAAACATCGAATATTTATGTTTTTAGGAACCTTTGTTAAAGGTGGATTTAGGCAATCCAGCTCTACTGGCTGGGAATTGGTCCCAGCTATGTGCATCATGCAAGGTATAACTTTGCCACAAGGCTTTTATATTTCTTCAATTTACATTCAAGTTCTTAAAAGTTAAAACTTTCTGATTCTACATGCATTTATATTTCTTAGATCATTAGGCCTTTGCGAGCAAAGCATTGTTCCACATGTGATCGCTGCGTCGAACAGTTTGACCATCACTGTCCTTGGGTATCTAACTGCATTGGCAAGGTACACGTTATTCTCTTTTCATCTTATTTTATCTGTCTAGCTTGATCTTTAAAGTCAATAGTGTACTAGAGTATTACTGTAGTGTATTTCTTTATCCTCCATTTTATTAGCAGAGACATGGCTTGTAAGTGCAGAAAAATAAGCGGGATTTCTTTATGTTTCTCCTTCTGGAAGTTTCTGCCATGGTTATTACTGGTGCAGTAACCATTATAAGTATGTATTCTCTGAGCTTATTTCTTTTCAAGTTACCACTGCTTCATAGTATTTAGTACTTCATACTTATTTCATGTTGTAGGAACTGTGAGAGATCCAGCTGCTCCAAAAAGATTTGTTGCATGGTTAAACTATTCTGCTACTCACCATCCCGGGGCACTATCATTTTTGATAACAGACTTCTTCCTTTTCTTTGGTGTTGTGGCTCTAACTATTGTACAAGCAACACAGGTATGAAAAATAGGTACACGAACTATTTAGTTAGTCAACAATTGATTTGTGGGAATGACCAATGAATTATTCATCCATTGCTGCATGACCGTAGCCTAGCATGGCATTGAACTGGATTCTTGTACCTTGGTGTGAGAAAAATTGTTACTTGTCCGTGCCTTTTTATAATTCTTTTCTCATTAATGTGCATAGTGAGGATTTATATGAATGAAATTCTTAAGCTCGGCTTCATTTAGAGTTGCTATTGATTTATCCCTCTTTCTTTTTTAGAGGGAAATTGCATTTTATTCCCTATAGTTTAGCTCAATTTTATAAAATCTCTATATACTTTCAACTTAAATACTTAACCTTAATGTGATTTTGATTAAAATGCAAGTGTTATCTTTTTTATCAAATTTGACCAAACTATAGGTTGAATTCGAAAATCTTCATTAAAGACAGTTGTAGGAAATTTGATAAGTTTTTAATGTATCTAAAGCAATACTAATCAGATTTTAAATGACAATTATATTAAATAGATGTATATTTTTGTCGTATCTTTGTCATCTAAAATTCGATCAATATTATTTTAGATGTATTGGAAAGCTTATTAGGTCATCTGCAATTTTGTCTCTAATAAAAATCTTCAAATTTGACTTCTAATTTAGTCAAATATGATAAAAAAGATAATGATTGTACTTTAGCGAAGATCATAAAAGATTACGTACTTAAGTTAAAAGTATATAAAATTTTTGTGAAATTGAGCTAAACCATAGGAGGTAACATACAATTTACCCTTATTGTTCTTCTCTATAGTCCATACTAGGTTCTAGTTAATGAGAATGGACTTCTTAATAGGAGAAAAGTTGGCCATAGTTATTATTTTCAGTACACAATGTCAAGAAACATGTTTCTTTCACTTCTAACTTCAAATTCTGGTCCTGTTATAACTCTTTGATTTTGAAGTTCTATCCTATTGCTCAAATCAGTCTGGAAGATCACCTTTGAATTAATTACCTCTTGACTTTTCTGTAGTGTTCTTGTGTATGTGACATTTTTGTGCTGAGTGACATTGCTGGTTTATATTAGTCCACACACTCCTTTATGGCATTACCTTGAATATTTATTAGTTATTTACTGCAATCCTCCTACCATTTCATTTTCCATGTTCATGCATTCCTAACTTTCTCATGACTTACCTGCTTACTAAGCTGCCAAGTTTTGAATACTTGCTAGATTTGATCTAGTAATTCCTTGTCTATCTACTTTATCTTCTGCAGATTTCACAGAACATAACAACAAACGAGATGGCGAACGGCATGCGGTACAGCTATCTCAGAGGGCCAGGTGGCAGATTCAGAAACCCTTATGATCATGGTATTCGCAAGAACTGTTCTGACTTACTGATAAATGGGTACAATGAGGATGTGGAACATCCAGAACAGCCATCACTCTCTGCACTAGAACTGGGGATGATTCAGATGGCCAGTGACAGGGCTTTGTAGAATGGAAACAAATAACTTTATTATAACGGCGGCAATCAGTATAGATGTTCAAAATCTCAGGGGCATGTAAATGCATCAGAATGCACTCATAACAAGACCAAGAATTCCCTCTGGACTTGGAGTTTGGCCTCGGACATGCCAACACTAGTGAGAATACCAGCTCTCATCTTCCTTTAAGATTCATTTGTGTAGGTGGGCTTGAGTAAGTTATTAGTTATCAGACCACGCAGATGTTTTATTTTGTGTATATTTTTAGCTAATATGAATTGCGAAACTCGAAATATTATTTTGGCCAGACTCTATGGGCTAAAGATGATCTAAGAAGTCTTATTAGGTATTGAATGTCAAACATTTTTGTCCTTAGTTTGAAGTTTGTTCAGATGTAAATGAGATCAAAGTTCTCTTTGGGCTTTATTGTTATTATCATTATAAATTCTCTTGAGAACAATTATTGTTATCACACTGAACAGGAGAGACTTACTCTCAGCCTATTTAATAAGTAAATAAATATAATCAAAGAATAATATATTTATTTTTTCTTTCTATATGTTTTTAATCAAAATATAATGCCTATGAATTCAGCGTTTTAAGTCAAACATAAAGCGCTGAATCTTTTTAATAGTTTACAACTCATAAAATGCTGACACTTTCAAAACTGACCCATTTTGGAATAAATATTTAGAGAGTTTTATTTTTATCAAACTAGCCATCTCCCAAATATTTATTTATCGAAATAGACCGCAGTTTAAACTTAATATAAAAAAAGGGGTCTGTTTTACTGTAGTTAGTAATAAAACACTGATCTTATCAATATTTCACATTTAGATAAAAATGTCAAAAAAATTAATAATAATTTAGAAAACCCTGAATAATTCAGCATCCCATGTTGAAAAGCTTAGCAAAATAAGATTAGGATGGAGAATAATGTCTCCCATTCCCATTGATTTGGCGTTCTATATAAGCATATTTAAATCAGTTTGCTGCAACAAAGAAAATGATGAACAGTTTAGTATCTTATTTTTTTAGAATATTGAATATTTTCTCTGCAAAAAAAAAATTAAATTAAATTAAAATTTAGAGAAACTATTGTTATATTTTTGCGATTCTAAACACACCTTATTGTGGAGAATGATGACTATGCTATTCCAACCATAAATCTTTCTCGTATTAATGTTCTAAACTTTTTTTATATTTTTATTTATATCTTTCTCATTTAAGACTAAAATAAGCTAAAAGTAAAAGTTTTATATTATTTTATCTTTGATCTTCGTAATAACATATTATATGTTCACAATGAACTACTAATTGTAAATTGATGACCTTTCAAACTAAGTAGTTTAATATATCTTTTAACAATAAAATACTTAATTATCTAGTATTTTACGTGGAAAACATAAAATCATCATTCCCTTTGATGAAGGTTCAAACAGTTAAGCATTTTTCTTTCAATAAAAATATTAATAAAATTAGCTTTTTAGTTAGAAGACAAGAAGTTTAACTCATTTGAAATTAAAACATTAAACTTATGGGCGTTTTACTACAATAAAGTAGTCAGAGTGTGATTTATTTCTCATCCTCTTTACGTGAGAGTAGTGCCAAAGAGCAGTCTGGTCCATAAAAAAGACTTCATGGTGATCAATCCTGCCACTCTCCAAGAAAGGGAAACTTATAAGCTTTCTAAGGGTTTTTGACCAAGCTGACCTCTTTTAAAACTTATATACTAAAATAGATTACACCTAACACATAATATCAAAAAGAATCTATTTAACTATAGCTCTAGTTAAAATGCTAAATTATTAAGCATTTTACCTAGCTAAAAGTAAAACATTAATTTTTATATAATGCACTGATATAATTAATATTTTATTTAAAAAATGCTAAAAGTTTAACACTTTTGAGAAATAGAGGATACACATAAAATATTAAATAATTAAGTATTTAATTGTTAAAAATACTAAATTGTTCAATACATTATTAAGATGCTGAACTATTCATTTTTTAATTATAAAAAAGCTATTTATTTTCTTATATCATAACTTTTTAACCAATATTCTACTTTGGACATATAATATGTCGTTATGAAAGTGAAAGAAAAACTAGTGTAATATTTTAATCAAAATTTAATTGAACCTTAAAAAAAAAATATATAGATAAAAATATAAAGAAAAAATAGTTTGTATTGTTATAACTTTATACTTGTTATTTATTTTAGTCAATGAATATGCTATTGTGAAGATATAGAAAAGTTGGAATCACATAATTATTCCCAACAGCCAACTGTACTTAAAACTACAAAAAAAGAGAAAAAAAAAACGTAGCTCTACATTTTGTTTAGTTTTTTTTAATAAAATGCTCGACTCTTCAGCATTTTTTAATGATTATCAACGTTTTAATTTTGGCTAGGTAAAAGGTTAAACTTATTAGCATTTTAAGTATGGCTAGACCCATTTTGATATTAAATTTCAGGTATGGTCTATTTAGATATATAAGTAGGGTTATCAAAAAAGTTTGTGGGCTTGTGAAGCTCATGCTTATAAGCTCGGCTTGTTTAGATTTTGGCTCGAGCTCTAGATGAGCTAAGATGGAGCTGGCTCGTTTGAGCTCAACTCAATTAGGCTCGATACTATAGCATATATATATATATAATATCAAATGCTCTCTCTCTCTCTCTCTCTCTCAATTCTTATTTTGTACCCCTAGAAGAATGTGTTCTCATCGAAGTCAGCATCTTCTCTCTCCCTCTATCCCTAAGCTTGGGGTAGTACCGTGGCTAGGGTTATGGTTTCAGTAGGAGCCTTTGCATAGCCTCGATGGAACCAAGCGGGCATGACCTATGTAGTCGAGGATGGAAACTCCTCAGCTTCTGATAGTGTTGATGTTGGTGGTGTGAAAGCTTTGCTCTTGCTGATGAGAGACCTGCGAAGACTCCTCCATTGACTTTGCTCTTTGGCAAGCTCTCTCCATCACTAGCGAGGGCTTCTTCCGACGAGGTCGAAATGAAGATGGTGACGACACCGATGCCCTCTCCCTCTTTCATTGCCTCATTGATGTCCAGCCCCCAAATTCTCCCGTCGAGCTATCAAGTTGAGCTTGAGCCTCATCAAGTAGGAGATGAGCCAAGCTTAGCTCTACTTTTTCAGCTCGAATCGAGCTCGAGCTAAGCCAAGCTAGGCCAAGCTCGCTCAAGTTTGGTTCTATTACACCCCTTATTACACCCCTTAGGTATAAGTTTTTAAAGAGGGCTAGTTTGGTCAAAAACTCACTTTCTAATTCCATCTTGGGTTGTTAGGAGTAAATATTGATAACTTTCTCGGCTCCGCTCGGCTGGATTACACCCCTAATATTACAAGTTTTAAAAGAGGATTAGTTTGGTCCAAAACTCACTTTCTAATTCCATTTCGGGTAGTAATATTGGTAAATTTTTTCATTTCCACGACCAAATAATACTCTAATAATTCTACTAAACCAGCGCACGAATTTGGACGGCCGCGGCTTCGCTGTCTTCATGTCTCCGTCCACTCGATCCCGTTAACATTCTGTTTAGATTCTTGCACCTTTCCGTTGTCATCCGACAAAAACAAAATATTAAGCCGAATGGAAGCGATGGGATTGCGCGCTGTTCCCATTGCTTGATTAAAGGAACAAGCTTTCTTCCATTCCCTCCGATTTCGAGTGCAATTTGGAGCTTTGCCTATTGGGATTTCTGATGCTGGGGAGGCTCGAGATAGCGATTTGAAGAGAACCCACATCGAGATAAGTTTCCTTTCCCCCTTATCTGAACGATTCCTGAATCAATTGGTCGATTTCTGAGGGAAATATTTGGATTTGGTTGAAAGATTAAGGTTTTATTATTTCCTACGAGGAGTTTAAAGAAAAACCCATCTCTTTATTTGATTCAATTCTACTTGCGGAAGAATCTCTCAGTTTGTTCCGGTTGGTCAGCGTGGAAAAGGAGGGAGTTTTATTACGGATTTGGGGTTTTCTTTATAGCTAGATTTGGAATATTTGTATCTTGATCTCAGAGATGGGTAAGCCTGAAGCCAGGAAAAAAAAGTCATCAGGAGGTAAATTGAGCAAGACTAACTCAAAAAATAGCAGAGCCAGTGACCACAGCCCGAAAGTTCTCGATAATGACATGACTATCTTCATTGATATGGCTAACGCATTGAAAGAGGATGGTAACAAGCTCTTCCAAAGGAGGGAGTATGAGGGAGCACTGCTCAAGTATGACAAAGCCATCAAGCTCTTACCTAAGAGCCACATCGATGTCGCGTACCTCCATAGCAATATCGCGGCTTGTTATATGCAGATGAGACCCGAAGAGTACCATAGAGCGATAAATGAATGCAATTTGGCCCTTGAGGTCTCTCCCAAGTACAGTAAAGCTCTATTGAAGCGAGCGAGGTGTTTTGAAGCCTTGAACAGATTGGATTTGGCATATAAGGATGTCGATGAAGTTCTAAATTTGGAGCCGAACAATCTCACCGCGGTAGAGATTTCTGAGAGAGTCAAAAAGGCAATGGAGAAGAAGGGTATTACCTTGGATGATAAGGAAGTGGTGTCACCCCCAGAAATTGTTGTTGCGAAAGAGAAGCCTAAGAAGAAGAAGACCCAGAAATCTGAGGATAAGGTGGTTGTTGAGGAGGAGAAGCATTGCGAGATTAAGGAAGAACCTAAGAAGGTTGTAAAGCTAGTCTTTGGGGAGGACATAAGATGGGCAGAGATACCAGCTAAGTGTAACATGTTGCAGTTGAAAGAGGCAGTTCTTAAAAAGTTCCCAAGATTAAAGGCAGTGCTTGTCAAATACAGAGACAAAGAGGGTGACTTGGTGACAATCACTAGAGCTGAAGAACTAAGGTGGGCTGAGGAATCAGCAGATCCACAAGGATCAGTTAGGTTGTACATTATAGAAGTTGATCCTGAGCATGAACCAATTTTTGAGGAGGTACAAAATGGTGCTTCAGTTCAAGGGCTAGATAAAAGTCATAATGGCATTTCTGAGAATGGATCCAAGCATGATGATGAGCAAAGATCTTCAAGTATTATTGATGACTGGGTTTTGCAGTTTGCTCAGCTATTTAAGAACCACGTTGGTTTTAGTTCTGATGGATGTATAGATCTTCACGAGATTGGCATGAAGTTGTACTCTGAGGCAATAGAAGACACACTCACAAGTGAAGAAGCACAGGAAATATTTGAACTTGCTGAGCGAAAATTTCAGGAGATGGCAGCATTGTCCTTGTTTAATTCTGGCAATGTCCATATGTCTCGAGCAAGGAAGAGGTTATTCTTGTCAGAAGATTCTTCCAGGGAATCCATACTTGCACAAGTCAAATCTTCATATGAATGGGCGCAGACAGAATATGTGAAGGCTGCAAATAGATATGAGGAAGCTTTGAAGATCAAACCAGACTTCTATGAAGGCCTTCTTGCACTTGCCCAGCAACAGTTTGAGCAGGCAAAGCTTTCTTGGTATTATGCCATTGGATGTAAAGTAGATTTGAAGACCTGGCCTACATCAGACATCTTGGAACTATTTAATAATGCTGAAGACTATATGGAAAGGGGAATTGAGATGTGGGAGGAGAAGGAAGTGCAGCGTTTAAAGGAACTGTCCAAACCTAATAAGGGAAACACCCTCGTGCATAAAATGGGCTTGGAAGGATATCTGAAGGATGTATCCACAGATGAAGCAGCTGAACAGATTTCTACTCTGCGGTCTCAAATAAACATTTTGTGGGGAACTATGCTTTATGAGCGCTCAGTTGTAGAATTCAAATTAGGCCTTCCTATTTGGGAGGAATGTCTAATGGCAGCTGTCGAAAAATTTAGGCTTGCAGGGGCTTCTCCAACTGACATTGGTGTGATGATAAAAAACCATTGTGCTAATGAAACTACCCAAGAAGGTAATATAATTTATTTTAATAGCTACAGTGCCTTATGGTTCTTCTGGAAAGAGAACATACAGATGAATAGATGAACTGACTGAACGTAGGAAGTAGGCCACTTGGGCTTATGAATATAGTAATAGTAGGTACTTGTTGATAATTTGGCTGTGCTATGATTGTTCCAGATCAAGTGTGTCTGAGCTTTGAAACCTAATGATGATTCCTGATTATGAGCAACTATAATAATATTATGGACAGTCCAATACTATTACAATTTTTGTGATATTCATGTTTGTGTTTGCATGAATGAACACTTCGACAGAATACTACTGCTCTTTCTTACTTGGTTTTGATACCAAAAACTTTTCTCCAACCAATTATTACTGTTTGTATAGAACGTACTATATGCACTGCTAGAATGTACTTCTATATAATGGTTCACTTTTACACCAATTCTGGTGAACTATGCTTGCAGCAATATTGATATGTTGTTTTGACACTATTGAACTGAAATCAAAATAGTGAAATTCTAGAATAATTGTAATGTTAAACTTTAAAATTAAAAATAACTTCTATTTTCAGAATTAGTTAAAACACTATGACATTTTCTTTCTTTTGTAGGCCTGGGCTTCAAAATTGATGAGATAATTGATGCTTGGAATGAAATGTATGATGCTAAAAGGTGGATCACTGGTGTTTCATCTTTCCGTCTTGAACCATTGTTTCGGCGGAGAGCCCCAAAGTTGCATCACTTATTGGAGCATATCTAGTACTTTTTGTTATTGCCAACATCGGGGGACTAGAGTTGAGCTTCAGCATCAATAAACTATAAAGGTTTGTTTTCTTAATGAAGCAGGTAACATGCATTCACTTGGATTATTATGATGTAATCCAGTTATTTTATTCATTTGGTACATTATCTAGAGTTAAGTGTTTAAACTTTTAATACAGCACTATGGATTATAGCAATAGTTTGTACAAAATTGAAACCATATAACTCCCAAGTGCATGCTTGCTATTTATCTTTCAAAAGATGGTCCCAAGCCCTGATAAAGAAGGAGGGTTGCATTAGGTTGAGAGCCAACAAAGAAGTTTTTTTGCAAGAGAACTGTGAAAATGGAACCTTAAAGAATTATATATGGAGGTTTTATTGTCTTGTTCAATTCCAAGATTATTTTCATCCCTCACTTTGAAGCAATTAATCTTGTAACCTCTGCGGCAATAACGAGAGACTATCTACTTTTGTGTAATGCAAAGTTTTAACAAAAAGAAACTAATTTTACAGGCATACAGAACCCGAAGTAGAGATGATACATGTCATGATACACGTACTGCCAAATACACTTCTTTTCTCAATAGCTTATACTCTAACTAGGAAATTAAGAAATCTTTTTGCAGCTCATACTTTAATTAGCGTAGCAGGTCATCCACTAGAAATTGGGAATATTGGTCTCAGAGGCATGCCTATGTCTTGCCTCACTGTGTCCTAACACAAATATCTTGAGCACTGGGACCCAGGTTGCTTATTTTTGCGCTTTTGACAGCACTCCTTTATGTAAATGTCCAGGATTGTGGAAACAAAGCCAACTGATAAGGAATCAACAACCCTTCAAGACAATCATTCTACAGACACCATTAAGTAAAAACCAGAATGCTTGTCTAGAGTCTAGACTACACACATGTATGGTAGATTGGCTTAGCATGAGTGATAACTATTGTACTTCTTCATATTATAACATCCTGGTAGGAGAAGGGCTTCTCTGATTAATGTGCACTTTGTCAAAGTTTATTTTACATCTGTAAAGAGGATAGGTTATTTGCTGTTACTTATCAGATTGGTTGCTCTGATTTATGACTACTGAAGCTCTTTTTTCATATTCCTTGCGAAAGAGATGCAATTTCCTAATAACTTAAGTCTAACATAATCTGCATCTATCCACAGATTATTTGCTGGTGGGGATGGTATATTGGATTTTCTTTTTTAATGTTCTTATAGAGAAGAAAGCCTGTTGATTTTACAGCGACGGAATTGTTTGCCAAAATTACAGAAGACTCTCTGGAAATATGTGGCGATATCGAGAAATATAAATTTTTTTTTTCCTTCATTTGATTCTGACTACAGATGCTGTCAATTTATTACTTTAAGAATGGTTGGAGAAGAGATTGCAGATTCTTTGCTTTTGCATATGGATCATAGCAAAAGATATATGAGAATCACTTTGATTTGTTTGAGATTTATTAGCCTGAGTAAATTATTTTGATTTGTTCAACATTTGCCCAGATGAGGAGAATGGTCATCATTAAGCATTGTTAACATTAGTCAACTGAAATAATTGATTGGAATCACGTTGACTATGAGTGCCATGGCAATATGAGCCTTAAGAGTAATGGCTCCTAATCATGGACTCCATTTTCAGACCTTTTTTTTTATCCTTTTTACAAAGTATATGTTTATTTTTAAATTAAATTAGAAGAAAAAAACTATTTGAGAAATATGTCTCTTATATATATATATATATATATATAGAAAATATTTGGTACTAAAAAATACCATGCCTTTAATTTGCTTTTATTTACACTATCATATGGATATTTCAACTATTATATTTTGCCTAAAATGCCTCAAAAGTATCCTAACATTAGTTTTCTTAACCATCAATTACCATATAGATGCAAAATAATTGTAACACCCTTGAATGAGTTTTCTTAGGTTAAGGTAAAAATAAATAGAGAACTAGATTTCCAAGTCAAATGAGGTGTATTAAGGTATTTTAACTTTCTAAGTTTCAAAAGTAATAAAATACTCTCTATTTATTCCATTAATTCTTATTAGAGTAAATTTAACCTGTGGTATTTTTTTCAAAATAATAATAATAATAATAACCCGTAATACTTTTAAAGCACTAAAAGTAAAATATAAGGTCAAATGATAAAATAAACATTAAAAAAAATTACTTTGCTTTCTTTCATGAAGATTGTGAAAAAAAAATTTATTGCTCTCAAAACTTTCAGAAGAATATAAGTGTTAAACTTCTTGCAGCATAGCGTAGCACTTAGCGACTACGATGAAATAAATGATTAATAATTAAAGATTAAAGATAAGATGTGAAGGGCAAGGAAATTAGTAGCCTAATCAGGTGAGCTCATCTTTCCTTGTATCTTTTTTTTATCATTAGAGAGTGACAAACAAACATCTAAATTAAATAAAAGGGTAGGTAGGAGAGAATTAGTACATTGGCCCTTGACAACTATATATGTTGCATTTCCTTAAGACAAGAAAACATGAATATAGCTTTCACTGACAATGCAACATCATATACCATTACTCTGTGGCACCACCATCAATTGATGGAGAAGAATAGATCTCCTCTTCTATTTCTTCCAATTTATATAGTAATATTATAGATACGCAAAGGTTAGAATATGTATAAATAGTGTTCTAAAAATGATCCCAATTGTTTAGTCATTGGGTGCTAACATTCCACAATGATTTTAGCATTTTTCTTGTTAATTTTTGATGAAAAATTTAACGGTTGCATCGCAGCATAGGGTAACAAGAGGTATAATTTCAAGATATGAAATTGTTCGGCTCCTATCCCTCTTAAGAAGTAAGTTTATTAGACTATAAAATATAAAAAATACTATTCTCTAACACCTTAAGTTTTCAAAGTAATTCGTGAGGTCAAATTCTATCAAATTTAAAACCATCGTTCTCTAATAACTTAAGCTTTTAGAATAATTAATAAATTAATATGGTATTAGAGCAGAGATCCTGAGTTTGAATTCCTTCGACACAAAACTATCACTATCTAACAGCTTGAACTTATAAAATAATTTAAAAACATAGATAATGATACAACTTTTATCCCCTTTCAAACACAAAAAAGACAACTATAAAGATACAATGTATGGAGTGGTCTAAGAATAGAGGAGGATAAAGCTATCTTATCCCCTTTCCCAACAGAAGAAGGATCACTATGAGGAATTGGAAGTTATCTATATGGACTCAAAAACCTCTGCATCCATTGGAAGAGGGGGGCAAATAATGCTATACGTAATAAATAATACTCTCTGTCTGTTCATGTTTCTACACTGTGATCCTTTGTATAATACATTCATGCATTGTTCGAGAATGCATTCATCACAGGGAGATTGCATTTATTATTATTTGTATCCTAACTTATTGATTATATTATGAGTTTAATCTTTAAAAAAGATCATGAATTAAATTCAAAGAATGTTTCAGAATGTATAATACATTCATGCACTTTTCCATAATACATGCATTATGCTTTCATTTTGGATATTATTTTTATGGATGAATTCACTTAGACTCCTTGAATTATTACTATTCTTCATATACTAAATATTTTTATTATCCTCATTCATCCTCTTAAATTAAGTCCGGAACAAAAGTAACTATACATATTTCTAAACTAAAATAAAAGTTGATTCAGATAATATAGATGGTTATAAAAACGGTGATAATTTATGAGTCTAATAGAAATTATCCCTTATTTTTATTAGCCACAGAGTTGTATTAGTAAGAGACGGTAAGAATTTATTGTAAAATTTTTAATACTTCATAGATCTATATATTCAAAAAAAAGTTAAAAAAAGGTATAGAAAAAATAGTAATAAATCTGGAGGTTAAAATATAATAGAGTTGAACCAATTAATTGTTAATCCAAGATGAGATCTAATCTACTATAAGAGTAGTAGTTAAGTGGGGTACTGCTCATGGACATGTTCTAATAAACTTAAAAAAAATTAAAGATCTTTATAGAATGCTAAGTTACTGATGGTCGTACGAGAACACCACCATATACTCATGTAGGAACAACCATGACAACTAATATATATATATATATATATATATATATATTAAATAAAAACTTTGGAGAATGAGATGAGTCACACAAAATGTCACTTCCTGTATGACTTTATATTAAAAAAATATTCATTAGATCAGAGGATGCTTGAATTTTTTTTTTTTAATTTTTAATTTTTTTATTTGAAACTTTAAACCAATCCTGTTGCTACTTCTTCACTTTAACAATTGATCAAAAGAGCTTGGGAATTTTATAAGCAACACTTTAACCTTTTTGCTTTTATTTATTGCTTTAAAAATATCTCACAGAGGACTATTTTAGGTTTTTTATTTTTATTTTAAAAAGTACTATGTTTCTTTTCTTTTTTTTTCTTTTTGGTTTAAGTAAAGTGTTTTAAACAATAAAAGACCATATTATAATTCTATTTTTTTAAGATAGGAATATTTTACAAACCAGATCTAGACTAATCTGGACGTAAGAAAAGTTTATAAAAATTTAGATGATAGTAGTCTCGTGAGTTAGGGTTCCAATAGCTCTAGTTTCACCTAAATCGGAGATGGGATGAAAAGTTAAAAATAAAACAGTAGAGATAAGTCAAAATAGGGCAGCATAGTAATTGACCGACATTACGGTAGTCAGAGGGCGGCAAACGTCCAAGGGTAGGGTGGTTGCTAGAGAAAGGTGATGGCTAGGGTTTAAAAGCGGATGATCTACGGCTATGATTTACTCCTAGAAAAATAATGACTATCTAACGATTACGATAAAATATAAGGACGAAAATAATAACTTGGCTAAACTCTTATTATTTATACACTCTTAGAAATAAAAATTCTTAGCGAATTGGATCCATATGCGGATTATCCTATTTATTTGAAATTCAAATAATAAGATAAAGCTAACTAACTAACTTGACTAAATCCGCCTTCTTTATATTTCTCGGATTGATCCTTCGTTTTATTTATAGATATATTCTATGAATATTTTTCCAAAACTACGCAACAACTGGATTTAACTAATTAAATAAAATTATAATCTAGGCTATAATTAAATCAAATAATCAATAACTAAATTTAATCCATTGAGCCCCCTTGATGTGATTCCATCTAATTCAGTTTACATCGGAATATTAGATGAATAATGAATACCTACATAATAGGTAAATTATAGATTTGCTAAAATAATTTAATTTAAGAGACAGTTATAAATAGCACCCAATAATTTAGCTATACTATAAATAAAACCCTCTCCTTTTAGTTATGCATAAATAGAGCACTCTATTTACTAAAAATATTAAGCTAAATCTTACTTAGATAAATATAACTTAATTTGACTATTAAGTTAACTTAATAATAGAACTAATAATCTCTTAAAATAGTTTGAAAACAAACTAAAACATCCATTTCCAATGAAGTAGGAATAGGATCCATAATATTAAATTTATATTCAAACACCGAATCCCACGTAGTATCCAAAACTAGTGTGTTTAAATCTCAAAATTCATATTAGATTAGAAGGGTGAGATTGGGAGAATTTTGAATTGGATGAAATATTTTATTACTTTTTATTCTATTTTCTCGAAGGAGGTTTTATTTATAAAAAATTTTAAAAAAAGTTTTATTAAATAATATAATTAAAATACAGGGTGTGATTTGTAATTATCTGTTAATTTAAGTTATCCGGGACCGGTAGTGTGGTCACTCCCGAAGAAAAAGCAACTGTAGTCAAAAAGCCGTTCTACACGTGTCAAATTTTGGTGGCCTCACTGACAGTTGTTCCAAGCTCATGGAGCCACGTCCTGGGTTTAAACCGACGCCCACCGCTTTAAGCTTAAACCCGTAGTTCCTTATCCGAAGCTCTAACCCATGGTTACCTCAATACCGCTCATCTAGTTAACTTTGGACCCCGATGGGCCGATCCCACCGTTACATTTCCAATAATACCCTCCTCATTTCTACTATTTATTTTTTATGCCATTCGTTGCATTTTCCTTTATATGACTTCCACTCCACTGCCCAACTAGGTTTCACAATTTTGATTGATCTCTCTCTCTTTCCTCTCTTTCTCTAATGGCGGCGAATTCGAGATCGAGATCCGACGGCTTCCGGCGATCGATGTCGCCGGCGACGGCGTTCGCCTCCTCCTCGGCCTCGGCTTTCGGGCCATCCTCCTCCGCGGCAAGATCCGCCGGCTTATTCCGCTGCCACGGCTCATCTCCGACCCCGCCTTCAACGTCCGTCCGATTCGCCATCGATAGCCGTCCGACATCCCCCGGCCGCTCCTTCGCTGTGTCCGATCGCCACCGGCACCAGGCGGTGAAGAAGCCTGTCGCTGGCGCGGCCCGGGGCGGCGGGAACCGGAAGACGTGCACGTGCTCGCCGACCACCCACCCCGGCTCCTTCCGCTGTAGCCTCCACAAGGGATCCGCCTCCGGAGGCGGCGGCGTCTCGAGCCGGCTCAACGCGCGGCGGTCAGCGATGACGAACTCGCTCGTCCGGATCGGGACGGTGGAGGGGGAATGGTTGCGACGGGCCCTCGCCGCGCTGATCCGACCGTCTTCCCACCAGCAGCGGCGGCGCGCGGCCTTCCACCCGCGGCCGAGCCGCCTCTCGGCCATGTCCAAGGCCGAGGATGATCACTGATCCCGAATCTTGAAGCAGCTCGTTCGGAAATCGAAATCGAACGTGTCAAAATCTTCGGTAAATCTATGCTCCTCCTTTTTAGATCGGAGAGGGATGTAGTTTTTTTTTTTTTTTTTTCACCCCCTTATGCGGTAGAAGAAAAGTGAAGGCTTTTATTTTCAAGCATCCTTTCTTTTCGTATCGATGGATCTAAATGGTAGGAACCGAAGGAGAAACCTATCAGATGATCTGTTGATTTCTTTTGTATATAAAGTTTTCTCGTGTTTTTTGGGATAATAAACAAGCGAGGAGATCTCTTGATAGAATGTTCCATTATTCTATTACTGTCGCAGATGTTGTTCTTTTGGGATCCCTCAACAATGTTGACCGACCATTTGCATGCACTTCAGTTGTTTATCGAAACCAATGGAAGATAAATTATTTGAACGTAATGTGCATAAATATTGTCGCCTTGCTATTATCTGGGTCTTCTTCTTTTTTTGGCTCCTTGGATTCCAGGATTAGATTTCAAAGATCGTATTGAAAGTAACTTGTCAAAATCTAGTTCATATTCTCTCTGTGGTGAAGCCCAGGCCTTCCTTAAACCACATCATTTAGGATATCCAAACTCTCTTTGGCCACTCCTAATTGGCTCGTTCAGTTTGCGAGATTTTCTCCTTTTGCTATTTGCTATCATCTGAGAGGGGAGCATCTCTCGTGACGATAGGAATTGGCAACTGAAATCTTATTTCTTTTATATTATGACTCTGAGGCTCAGGCCATGATTAGGATAGAATCATGTTTTTAAGGTAATATAATACCTTCTTTTATCAAAAGGAAAAAAAAAAAAAGAACTTGAAATAGTATGTGGATCACTTGATATGTCTTGTTATAGTTATTGTATAGATAGCTAAAACTCTTTATATAGATTAAACCAACTATCCGTGTCGTTGTCCGCCACTTGTCCAACGAGCAAGCTCGTCGATGAAAGTGTCATCGTATCCGACGTGACGTGAATGCCCTTGCTTAAGAAGGAAGTAGACTTCAATACCTCTTTAAATTTTATAATCTTAATCTAAACGAATATAATAACCGGTTTTCATGATACCGACAAATCAGCATATTAGTTAAGAAAATTTAATTATGTGTGCAGCTTTTGAATTATATGGTCTTTTCTTCCGTTAAGATTTCTCTCTTAGATATGATTGTGATTGATATAATTATATCTTACTTATAAGATAAACTATTTAAATTTGATTTTTTGGAGATAGACCTCAATTTAAATATAATTCTCTATCTTTATATGTTATTAAATTTAGTTTAAATTAATATTAAACTAATTAGAGATATATTAAATAATAAAAAAATAATTAAATAGATAAAATTTAATTAAACTTTCATCAAGTATACCTCTATTATGATATATATACTTTACTCCCAAAATATAAATATCTTTTACTTGATAAATTACTAAGATAATATTATTATTAAAAATAATGTGCAAGATAATATATTTAAAAAATAATAATTACATATTGAAAATATAATATCTATTAAATTTGTTGTATTTCTATTATACCTAAAAGATCTACATCAAACCGATTAATAAATAATTACCTCTATGGTTAAAAAAAACAAAAAAGAGCTCTTAGATTAAATAGCTTAGTCAAATTTAATAATCTTAAAATTAAACAACCGAGTCAATTCAGTCCTTTTAAAATGATGGCTCTTTAAAAATAAAAATGAATGAGTATAACGTGCATATAACATTTTAGTGGAAAATTTACTAAAATCTAATTCCAACGTTTATGGGTGAAGTTAAATCCATAATCCTTATCATGAACTAGTACCACTGCGTTATCTAGCATGTCCAGTTATTATGGATGAAATTAACTCCATAATCTCGTATTGGGGCTATCTAATACGTCTAGTCATCTTGACATCAGAGAAAGGTGCTTTTAAGTAACTGGTAGATTAACCAATGGTATAGTGCTGTTAAATTTCGAATAATTAACCCTCACTTTCTCCCCCAACCATCCTGATCAAGCCATCACCTATCCAATGCCCCAAAGGAATAGGATCTCCGTTTGTCCGAAGGTGTCTTTTTCTTTCTTTACAATGTGGCTCTTATTCCTTAAAGCCCGTTCACATTACGAATAGAGGTGAAATAAGAATAACAAAAAGAATATTTTATTACCAGAACGAAAAGATTTATTTTATGAATAATTACTTGTGTTCCAGAATAAATATGTAATAATTATTTTTAATGTGATATAAAATAATAGTAAAAACTAAAATTACTAATATTATTTGTAAATTAAGCCCTAGATTGTGAATTCCTAATTTTTTTTATCATTTCTAGGAGGTGGCTAACACGGTCGATTAACGAATGGCTATAGCCCACGATCAAAGTATGCCACCAGTTAATTGAGATGGAAAATTGGGTTGCCACTGCTTTCCAGAGAACAAAGAGAGAGAGAGAGAGAGCGAGCAAAGGGATGGACTTGCTAACCAGGCAAGGCAAGGCAAGGTGGCCAACCGGAGAAAGAAGAGTCTTTTCTCTTCCGTTCCCAGGGAATACTGAGGCGGAGGTGCGTCCACAGAAGAGGAAGAGGAAAGAGCAGTGCATCTTGCTCAGCAGGGCCTAGGCTTGCAGTGGGAGTGTTCCGGGAGTACTCTGTTAGATTTCCACTTATCTTAGAAAGAATAAAAGAAGAATAAATGATAAGAGACAAATAGTGATAATAGATGCACAAACATGCACACACACACACACACACACATACATACATATATATATATAGTACATTATTTATAAATTTACCTACATTCGGATCAAGTGATCAACGGATTTCACAATTTGAATGGAAGATGTCCAGAGAGTACTTAAACAAGCACAAATTCGATAAAAAGCTAATGAAATGAATAAACGAGACGATGGCATAGGCCCAATCTTGTATATCTGGTTCCACATAAGCTGATAGTTGATCTCATACAAGATAGATAACATAACTGCAAGGAAATAACTTGCTAACGGGCATCGATATGCTATGTTACAGAGAAGTTGATGGAAGGATCATGGCCTACGCAGATACAGTTTCACTGATATCAACCGAAACGTTGAAACCGGGAGGGATGAACACAACATCATCCCATTTTGATGAACTCTCCTGCAAATGTGCTTGTTAACTTGTAGAGTTATGAATTATAATAAATACAAGTGCTTACTGAAATGCAATATAATGTGCCGTAACTTGTAATTTACCTTCATTGCTTTAATAATTTCCTCCAAGACACAAACCTGAGAAGATAACAGTAACATAAGATGAACTAAGGTAGTCTTTGAACTCTTCATGGCAATCTATCTGATGGTATGTGATGTTACATACCTGAATGTCACCCTTCCTTAAGGATGGATTTAATTGCCTCTGCTGTTGAGAAGCTCTCGTAAGCGAGTCTTCTAAATCCTCCTTGATATATGAATGGCAAAATATTAGATTAAGACAACTTAAAGTGACAGAATACAGAAACAAAATATATGTTTCTCTTAACCTTTCTGAAGAAAACAGGCCGATATCTCTTATTTAGACTTTTTAAGACCAAACTCCTTGACTGAAATGAACAAGAGTCAGTATTATAAGATTGTGCAATAATGTCAAGAAAATAGTTCAGGTAGGAACTGATATAATCTCATCAAAGAGTTCTTGAAGCATATGAGAAATTACAGTTGAAGTCTACATCAATGAATAAAAGCGACCCACAAATATGCATCTTTCTCCTCTCTCTCTCATTAATTAATGCAATATTTTTCCTTTTTTCTGAGAGAGCACAAACCTTGGAATAGGTGATTACTACTGCAAGGAATGATCTAAAATTTGAGTGTCTTGATTCTCCTATTTACATAGAAAAATCAACATCTTATTTGGTTGCCTATAAAGGTCCCTCATTTATGTATAGAGAATGATCTGACTAACAGTAAAATAATGAGTTCTATCAAACTCATCTTTTACCTCCTTAGGGTACACCACAAGTATCAACGCATGTATAGCAAAACCATAATTCAGAAAATGTGACAAGGATACAGAAAACCCAGTCTATGCAATAGATTGGATAAATAATGCAGCATGAAGTAGCTTGATGGTCAAGTGCAAAAAGAGAATATAATTGGAAGGAAATACACAGAAGTTGATTCCAGATAAGAGCTAATACTTAAAATATACGGAAGGTGAACTAATAAAGTGAATAATCAAAGAAACACTAGAACTCACACCAGCGGGATGCAAGAAATTCAACAGGCAACAAACTAACTTGCCCCTGTGAGAACAAAATCAACACCTCGAGAAGGCAGCAAGGATAAAACTAGCTTTAGTTAATCTTAAAACTAATAAAAGAAAACTAGCACAAATCACATCTGAAGAGCTTATTTTTCTTCTTTTTTTTTCCTAAACTGGAGCCTGACACTAAGGAGAGCATACAAGTAGGAAGCAGGTGAATAAATCAAAAAATGGCCCATGCCAGATGCAACTTAGACCATATTGTGGAAGTGGTGACTCATTGCTCATTGGTCACATGAGCTAGAAACCAGGATAAACATTATGTACGCTGCATCTTTGTTTAGCGAAGTAGACCACACATGCATTGAATCAAATGAACCCACAAGGACCTTAAGATTTGTTCGAATTATAGAACCTTCAACTTAGAGCTGACCTGAGCCCAATCCAATTAGGTGTGGTTCCCCAAATATAGGTCAGAACTCAGAACTAGATCAAGCAAAATCTGGACCAGCTTGACCCACTTGCAAAGATTTGTTCTGTTTAGATCGCATAGTATCATCAACAAGTGCTAGCAAATTTTGTTTTAAAACTGTCCAATCAAGTTGGGATTTCAATGAACAATACTGGCCCAGAAAACTAGCTAGTTGAGTATATGCTTTGACAAGGGCTTTGGTCAGCTAACTAATCTGCAAGTAGAGCCCTGGATGAAACATTTGGGCAATTTGGTATACGTGCTCTGTTTGGCCCTTGCTGCTGATCATAATGATCCATGATAATGAGTTGTAAAAAGAATGATATAAGCTATTCTCTTATAACACCATAAATATTTCGTGTCCAACTTTATACATAAAATAATAAAATTATTCCATTACTAATCTCATGATTTGAAAATATGAAGTGCGATTTGGATTATTACCAGACGGAATGGGGTACACTCAGTGCACTAATTTTTTAGAAATTAATACGCTTATGAGATTCAGAAGGCTGATTATGACAGATTAAGCCAGTCACACTAATGTCCCTATGTCAGATGGAAGATACAACCACTAAAAGTCTAAAAGCACGGGACGCATTTGAAATGTTTTGCTCATTTCCTTCCTATCTGTTTGCAACTTTGAGTTTAATAGCTGGAAATCATAGAAAGCAGATAACAGAAGGCTCCTAGAATTATGAAAAAGACAACAGGTAAACCGCATCCCTTGCAAGTAAAAAATTATTAATAGACAGTGGTAGCATAACATTCAGACCTGGAAAACTGGAACTCCAGAAAAACCATCTGAAAGATACCCTGCCTTCTCTTTCTCCTGTAAAACAAGAAGGAAACTTCTTCAATATATATAACCCTTCAAAAGAGCCTATTTGGACAGTTCGACAACCAAACTGAAAATCGCAAATATGCCTCTTCAAAGTCCTATTTTTTTGTGTATATACGAGTCCAAAAGTTGTGATTTTGTACACATGCCACCCTAAAAACAATCTAGGAAGGGCATATATACAAATTATATTTTGGATGGGTATGCATGCAAATAATAGAATTTTTGCCGCAGTATACAAGCAGAAAAAACAAGAACTCCTTAAAGCATGCTCATCTAGGAGAACCGCAGCTTGTAGAAGGCAACCCAAAAAAAAAATGGAAAGGAATCAACATTTTCTATATGCAGATAAAGGGAAAGGCTCAATAATGTTAACAAGTGCAGAATCAACATTAGGGAAGACAAAAGCTATTTATGAATAATTAACTTGATTCCACTAGATAAAACGACATCATTTTCTTTTCTGTACTAGTATATCTCTTATGCCTTTTTCTCTTCTCTATGTTTCACATAGATTTCTACATTTTCTCTTTCCTAATGTTACATAATTGAAAACATTAGCCGCAAGTGGGTGGCAGTGTAGATAAAAATGTTGGCTTAATGGACATGGAGATGGTAATTTTGCCACTGACCACAAACTATAGGATTTTACTTCCTCTGTTGGTTTTTCGCTTATTCTTTCAGTCACTTGCTAGATTCCTCACAAAAGTGTATATCAGCTTCAACTTTCAGAAAATATTTCTAAATGAGAAAAGTTGAAAAGAGAAACTCTGTTACGTCCGACTGTTATAATATGTCAATTAAAGAACTAATTGAAGAAACTGCACCAAAAGTACCTTTTTGCCACTTAAATGAAATGTCCTTCCTGCAATGCTTACAGAGAAGTTTCACCAGAACATTTTTGACATGAGCATGCAGTTATACTTGATGTTTAGATATGTTTGCACAAGGATTCATCTTCCTTTATTCCATTAGAAAAAAACTGTCTTTTCATCCAGAAATTGCTCTTAACGAAGGAAATGGAGAATGGATACAAGTTTGAATAGCTCTTTTATTGGACGCAGGATCTATAAAATTATAGGTTTTATAGGTTTCTTGCTCATTTGTTTACTATCCTCAACAACAGATAAAGAGCAATCACCTTAATAGCATTTGCCACCTGAGACGAATCTGGAACAAATCTGAAGGCAACCCCATCGACCTTGAGCTGGAAAATCTGCAATGAAAGTGCCCCAAATCTGAGAATGCAAGGCCAAGCAAACGCCTTTCTTCACATAGCACTTATAACAAAAACGTAGAACTCATTGTAAACAGCAAGCAGTAGTATTTACGCAGTATACCACACACAAAAAAAAAAAAAAGAACAGGCCCCACCTTGTTGAGCGCGACGGCGACGACCTTCGACCCCTCACGCATGTCCTTGTTCATCGACCTCATCTGCTCCAAGAGCTTCTCCGCGTCCTCCTTATTAAAGCAGAAGAGCCCCAACGACTTCCCCGTCCTCACCCCGGACACCAGCACGAACTCCTCCGCCGCGTTGCTGAGCGCGTACACGGGCACCCCGGCGAGCCGCTCCTCGATGGACTTGGGCGACATGGCCAGGTCGAACACGTGCGCCGCGCGCGCCCACGCCGGGCCTCGAGCGGAGGAGGAGGAGGTGGTGGTGGCGGGGCCCGATTGGAGGGCTCGCTTCGCGTGGGTGGTGATGAACTGGACGGTGGAATCGAGATGGGTTAGGAGGGAGGAGGTGTTGGGGTTGGAGGGGGAGATGTGGGAGAAGAAGGCGGCGAGGTGGGATTGGATTGGGAGGAAGGGGTTCGGGGAGATGGATTTGGGTTTGGGTTCCGGAGGGGATTGGGAGAAGGGATTGGGCCAGGGGAAAGTGAAGGGCATCTTGGGAGGAAGAAGCTTTTGCTTATGAGCTTTTTAGGAGGAGGAGGATGAGGCTTGATTTGGAGGAGGACATGGGAAGAGGGAAATATTGCAAGGGTTTTAGAAGGGTTTTATGGTTTTGCACTTTTACTATTAGAATGCTGTTCCTTATAAAATGAATCACATTCTGTGGTCCCTATTTGGGTGGTGGATGATGAGAGCAACCTTGTTTTGCTACCAAGCCCAAGATGCAAGGAGGTTTCAAATGTTAGAGACCTTAGAAGTGCCAGTGCCAGTGCCGGGTTTGCTCAATTAGGAGGATTATTGGATCAGGCCTTCCCACGAGGAGTCTTAATCTGACTTACTTGATGCAGTGGAAGGCAGTGAGAGCTATTTTAGTTAAATTAGAAGATTAGTTAATTAAGAGAATGCCATAAACTTTAGATGCTTATATAAAGTGAGAGATGAGAGAGTATAGATCTACGGTCGGCGGACACATGGTGGTGAGAGATGAGCGTAAAAGTGAGCACTAGCGGGATGCCTTATAAAAGGTCCACTAATTGATCGATTATCTATAGTACACTATAGATTAAAGGTCTCAGTCGTATATTTATATTGCATATAGCAAAAATTATGAGTTACCACTCAAAGACACTCTAATCCTATTTTACCGGATGCTGATAGATCTATATGAACCTATTCACTAATTTTCACTTAAATACCTTAAAAGGTTTAACTCACATCAATCAATCGACGATATCATGTCTAAGCTTGACAAATAATATGTTAATTATTTGGGATCTTTAAACTAGGATCTCAAGCATCGACTCTTTTATATATTATTATAATATATTTTTTTAACCCCCTCACCCTTGGTAGGAAAATGACACGTGCTATCAATATGTAGAAATTACACCCCTTAATATATAGTGCACATACATTGGTGATATGCTATTATTCTGTAAATAAGATATCAATATGACAATCAACATCCATACCGAGAGACACTATTATCATAGAATAATTAAATATTATATTATAAACATGCTATATAAAAGTAAGCCATCAACATGACAATCTATACCCATAAACATGCTATGTCAATCATGTGCGGCCATCTAAATAATGTTACCATACCATACATAGAGGCCTTACTTATGTAATTATATCACCATATTTTATTATTAATTATTAGCAAGAGGATAGTCTGCTTGTTTAAAATCTCTTCTACCTAATGACCACATAAATCAGTTGGGAATCTGCACCAATGCTTATCACTAAAACAGGCGTTGCAAGTCCAGCACTACTATGGACACAATCACTCAAAAGCAAAGTTGAGGAAGGAAAGCAATGGAGTTAAGGCGGTAGAAGGAGAGGGAATTCCATTTGATCAGACTACCAGGTTGCTCTAATGGCCCAAAACGAATAGCCCAAAGCAAAGCCAAACTAGCGAGGTCTGCCATGGGTGGGCTCGCCCTGGGTTGGGATCCATAGCCCCACCCACGTAGCCCACAAGGGGGGCGAGCTCAAAAATGAGCACAAACACAAGAGCAGGCGTATAACTCACGAACAGAGGGAGAAAGAGGAGGTCGTCACCGTAGGAAAAGAGGGAGGGATTGAGACAAAGCAACTAGCCAACACCAACGCTGAGGTCAAAGGAAAAGTTGGCTTTTGAGGTACATGCATACCACCATGAGAGGATTTGAAAAGAGATGGAGAGATTTGGGTCGCCGACGGAGGGGAAGGAGAGACTGCTGCAATTTTCTAGACAACCCATCTTATCCTATAGATGTTCACACTTGTAGTTCGCTGTGGCCCTCTTCGTCGTCGTCGTCTACCCGATCCTCCGCGAGTTCTCTTCGACTTCTTATATCCAAATACTAATTTGTTTACCGTTTAGTTTCGGCGAAGAAATCCGGCGATGTGACGGAGCTCCAGATCGGATGTGAAGGTAACCAAACATTTAGGCCACGCAGCAAGTATTAAAAGATTTGGATCTTTGGGTTAGTGTTGTGGTTAATGGATCCCACGTTGTAATAGATTGAGAATGATGGAAAGTGGTGTTCATCTTCGAGCTTAATTTGGCTGAAATAGATCATCACATAATGATTTCAAAAAAGAAAAAAATTACATAATACTTTATGAGATGTTTACAAATGCTAATTCCCATTTGTATTTCCTACTTGCAGTACCAAACCCGAGTCTTGCAGCATTCAAGCGCACAAAGGTGACAGGATTAAAGTTCACTATCGTGTAAGTTGCAATGTGATTGAAATTATTTGTTCATCAGTATTTCAATGCATAATTAATGCATTATCGCAGTTAGCTGCCAGACTTCTCATTAACGTACATTGCCACTGTATATGGTTACATTTGCTTACATGTTGTTCGCATACATGTACCAAGTCTCATCTTCCATCGTTCTTGAATATGCCTATGATGTATAAGTGTATAAAGATTAAATGAGCATAAATAATTTAATTTTTAATACCAGAAGAAGAGGGCTAATATTAGTATAAATTATCATAATATTCAGTTTGATACTAGTATAGTAGTAATTACATTTAATATGATATAAGATTAATATTAATGTATTGAAGAATAATAAATTTGTATTGAGAATTAGTGATATTTTATACTAAATAACAAAAATACCTTGAGTATATGTTAAAATAGTAGTACTAAATAATATTTTTCTAAAATAATATTACTTTTTATTATAACTGCGGACTTAAAATACCATATCTCATACATTGTGCGATAATGTAGGGTTATAAGTTCGCACTGCAGGAAAATAATTTTACACTCTTTATATAAAATAACCATGCACTAGATAAAAAAGCATTACGGATTAATATAATGTTATAAGTCTGCACTGTGTTGAACGCAAAGTTATAAGAACGCACTGCGTATAAATCTGCACTCAATATAGAATAATTATACACTAAAAAAGAATAAATAGATACTATGGGTTAATATAGGGTTATTAGCTTACACTATAGTGTAATGTGAGGTTATAGACCCGCACTGTAGTGTATTGTGAGGCTTTAAGCTCGCGTTATGGAGAAAATGTGCGAACTTAATATTTTTTTTATTTTTATTTTTTGCAGAATCTACTAGTTCAAAAAAAAAAAAAAATCTTAACCGTAGATAAGATGACTAATATTTAAAAGAAGAGATAGATGAGAGAAAATATAAACTGAAATTGAGATGACCGATATTTAATAAAAGAGATAGTGGAGAGATAGATAATCTCAACTATAGCTGAAATAATGTTAATTAAATATTATCTAATCTAAAGGCAAAATAATAATTATAAATTATTATTAAAAAAATTGCATATAATAAGATGAGAGACAATGGTGAAAACCGATACTATAATAAGGTAAGATATCGTTTAATTACAAGACTAGAATAAAGATACTTATTCTAAAATAAACTTATTCTTAATATACAAATGACCGGAGGCTTATTGATCTTTTCCTGTTTAAGCTAACCAGAGATATAAATAATTGGCAACAACGTTAGGATATGACGTCAATGGGGACGTATACAATATACATATGTAATCATGTGTCCGTATACGATATCAGATATGGTAACTTCTGATTCTTCACACGGTATGTGTCAAATATGTTCTTCAAGTGTGTGATGTTTGAAAATAGGAGAATGACGGGATATGGATTCAGTAATTTTTTATACGTTCGGTAGATTGATGTACTTAAAGTCGAATAGAAGGAAAAGTAAAATCTTTCATCCCCTGTTAGTTTGATGAGGTACCATTTGCTGACTTTGGATGTTAATTGATGAAGATGTTGATCACATACAAACCTGTAATGGATATATATAAAAAAAGAATGATAATCATACTATGATCTTCTAAACTAATCCCTGAACAGTTGCCCCTTCTAAAGATAGATAATTATACGCCCTGTCATTTTTCTTCTGACTTTCGAAGGTATGTTTTACCCTCATTTCTCAAAACCTATGGGTCAAAATAAACAGGCTGCCCGAGCTTTAGCTCTCGATTTGGATTTGGCTTGAGCTAAACAGAGCTCGAGCCTTATTTTAAGGCTCAATTTAAATTTTGAGTCGAGCCTGAGCTCAGCTGTAGCTGACTCACTCAGGCTTAGCTTAAGTATAATATTTATTAATATTATATATATTAATATATATTATATATATATTAACCATTAGATCTGTATTCATTAGCTATCATTAGATCTTTGAAATTAATCATTGATCTTTATCCGATGGCTACCATTTGATTATACTAATCCTAATTCTAATCCTAAATCTAATAAAAATATCCCAACAAACTCACCCAATCTCCTCCTCCTTCTCTTCTTCCTTCTCTATCGATCGGCTACTTCAACCTATTCTGGCAGCCTCGTTCTCCTCTCCGTCGGCCTCGCCTTCTCCTCATCCTCCTTCTGCCTTGATAAGCAACCTCCTCTAACCTCCACAAGCCGCCACCCTCTCCTCTCATCATGGGTCATATAATGTTAAGATGATCAATGTGTCATATAATTTAAATAAGGTCTATCTAAAATGGGTAACAATTCAAAAGGTCCACGTATAATTATCCAAATGCTGAAAAGAAATTGGATCTTCTACGGATATTTACTGGGTTTATTGAGTTATTTGATCATTTATTTTCCCATCCTAGTTGACCTTGAACGGACGTTTCTGGGACCTTTTGGCGATCTGATTGACTCAGGCTTCTTGGTTTAGTTGATTGCGTTGGCTTTATGATTTATCAATCATTTATTTATTTCAATTAAAAGAGTAACACATTCAGATAGCGTTTTTACGTCTTAAGTAGCAAGGAATGATCTACTGAGAAGAACAGAGAAAAAATAGAACCTTAATATAATTTTGGGTTTCCCGTATACGCACTATTTTAATTATAACAAATCTCCACTGCATCGGGCCACTGTTATTTATAGAAGTATCCGATTTTGGATAAATTAATTTATTAACTTCTAATCGGATTCAAGTTCTCCTTATCGGATCCATCTTTGAAGACCATTCTTTCTTTGCCTCTTTTGACTTCTCCAGTTTTCGGGTCTTGTGTTGTTCCGGATCGAACTATGATAGTTGTAGTCCTGTGCTTGCTTTTGGAAGGCCGGATAACCTTTAGTTGTAATAGGGCCTCAATATGTTTGGCAAATTGGGCCTTCATTTGAGGTGTCACTTGCTTCAGGGGTCTGTCTTCAATGATAAAATCTGGATTTTTGAGTGTTATCTTGCATGTGACTCCGTTTTTGCTCCAGTGCTTTAGTGGATCGTTCCCAATAAAGCCTTCATCTTTGAGCCTTTTGATCAGAGGAGAGAATTTCTTCTGGAAATTCTCCGGTGTTGGCCCTGCTGTGTAGAGTACCGACTCCTGTAGTTGTATGTACTCTAGGTCGTCGATATCAGGAACAAGTGCTGATATCCTTGCTGTTTGCTGCGTCTGGATGACTGTGACACTTTTATAGAAAGTGATTGTGTCACCCTCAATTCTTAGCCCTCCTTGCATAGCTCTTATAAAATTGCAGCCAATTCTCATCTGGATTTCTCCGCCAAGCTGCATTGGGAATGCATATGTGTAGGGGATTTTGAAATTGTTTTCCCCAATGATCATCCTCCCATATTTGAGCTTTTTGTTGGCGTTTTGCTTTGAGTTAACGCCTGTGAACTGCACCGTGAAAGTGTTGTCCTCCAGTGCTTCTGCTGGGATAGACTTTTCGTCTATGCAACAAGTGGTTGCGTCTGTGTCCAATATGGCTCGAACTGTAAATGGCTTGAGTCCTGCAATGTCAATGATTACGAGCAAATTATATAGGCGATTTTTGACCAACTTCCCACCACCTTTTGCTGGCTCTGCTTGTTGGGTTGCGACCAGTCGACATGAGACTCCATCTTCTTCGTCTTCTGAAGAGGGCCAGATTCTTTGGGAGGATTCATGAATTTTTACCCCCGTAGAAGGGGCTTTGCCTTTTTGCTTGTCATGTATCCCGAGATTCTTGAAGTCTTTGAGCAGATCCTGTTGAAGTAGTTGCTCTTGCAGGTACTTCACTTCCTTCTGGAGCCTGATGATTTCGGCTTCACACCACTGGATGTACTCAATTTGAGCCCTTATCACATGTCTGAAGGTGTTTGGTTCCGCTGCTGTGCTTTGTATTGGCTCTACTGGGACTTCTTTGTCAAAATAATGTGGTCCGCACAGACCACATGCCACGACTGCGCACTCCGTGCAGTGAATGCGTGCTCTCTTCATAGCTGGTCTCTTGCAGCAGCTACATGCTGGGTCTTCTAATATTTGGTTGAACTGCTAGTTGTGTCTGCAGTTCATTTGTTGTGGTGGTAACAGTATGCTTGGTCGATAACTATCAGGCTTATCCTCCCCAAGCCTCTTAATTTGTATCATATTGATGCTTAGAGATTGAAGCTGGTGCTCTAGTGACTCGTCATCTTCTTCATTTTCGGAGATTGAGTATATAGCATCGCTGACTTCTTCCCCCTCGTCTACTGAGATGATTTCATAATCATCTGGGATGTTGATTCCTTCAAAAATTGATGTTCTCCTGATGCTCCTTTTTTCATTAGGGCATTCCCTTGCGAAATGCCCTTCCTCTCCGCAAAGGTAACATTTGCACTTCTTTGTTCTGAGGAGGTGCTTCCTTTTTTCAATTCTTGCGTGTGACTGGTGGGGTTTGCCTTTATATGTGGTAGACTTCCTGTACCCGTACTTTGTTCGTTCCCTTGTATCTTTGTAGTACCCGGGTATGGGTATTTGAGAACAGAACGAGAGGTTCTTAAGTGTTAGTATCTTTGCATTCCTGCTCCAAGTATTAGTATGCGTATAGGATGCGGGCAGTGAGTCCTATTCGAACTGTGGGGTACCTCTCATCAAAGCCTTTCTTGATTCTGGCTCCCAAGTCTCCTGGCATCTTCATCTAGAATTTCTCCAATAACTCCTCGGAGATCCAGACTCTTCCAGTTTTGGCTGCAAGACGAAGATAGTCGTTCATGTATTGTAAAATATATTTAACGTTGTTGTAACACCCGTAAAAAAAAAAAAAATTAAGCGCACGCGCCATGCGCGTGCACCCTAACCTCAGCGCACGCGCTTGGCGCGTGCGCTGACTCCTTCTTCCCTCTCCCCCACCTCTCGCAGTTAGTTGCGAGAGGTGGGAGAGAAGGGCGCCGGAGTGGAGTTAACTCCACTCCGTTGCCCTCTTCACCTCCTCTATTTAATCTCCACCCAATTCCCCCCTCGAGTTCTTTTTTTTTTCAGAATCTTCTCTTCTTCGCTTTTCCCTACTCTCTTTTCTCTCCCGAGCCGCCGAAGTTTTCATCACGGGCAGCGAGTCACCGGAGCACCGGCAGCCAACCAAAACCCCTCGCCTCGATCGTCAGGTTAGCCTTCATCCCCTCTTTATTTCAATTTGAAAATAGTCTAGTTAAGCATGCGTAATTAGGATTTTATTTTCGTCTTCTTTCACCGGAGAAATACGCCGATCGACGACCTCGGGTCAACCACCCACCGGTTTGGGAAGTTTCCCTGTTTTTCCCCCTTGCTGTAGGTACCCAAATTGGGTACCCACGGGGCGCGAGGGAGGCGATGCCATGTCGCCTCCCACCGCCAGGTTTCTTTGGCACCAGCGGCCACCACCGGCGGTGGTGGCCTCACTCGTCAACTTCGGCCGACCCACCTCTTCACTTGAAAGAGGTGGGTACCCGAGAAGAGGGCTTCGAGCCCACCTAGCTCTGAGTTGAAAACTCCATGGCCGCCGGCCATGGAGTTCCTCAACTCTTACCCTCCGGTCGCACTAGCCGGAGGTTCTATCCACTCCTGTGCCCAAGTCGAACTAGTCAACTTGGGGAGAAGTTGCTGGAGCCGGGGGGGGGGCTGCCGGTGACGATGATCACCGGCAGCAACACTCCTCTCCTCTGTTTCTCCTTCTTTGTCAAGGAGATGAGAGGGTGTCCTTCTTTGTCAGGAGATGAGAGGTTGGGCCCCCACCGCTCTCTCTCTCTCTCTCTCTGGGCTGTGGCGTGGGCTGCGTTGCAGCCCAAGTCCACAGTCCCCTTTCATTTTTTTTAAGGTCTCGGTGGACTGGGCTCTGGAGCCCAGTCCACCCCTTGGTTTCTGGTGGGCTGCGGGAGGCCCCGCAGCCCACCTCCTTACTTGTTGTCAGACTGGGCTCTGGAGCCCAGTCCACCATCTCACCCTGCTAGACTGGGCTCTTGAGCCCAGTCCATTACCTCTGGTCCAGTGGGCTGCAGGTAGGTCTGCAGCCCACTCTCTCTCTCTCACTCTCACTTAATTTGCTGAGCCTTGAATTCAGCCCAATCTTTAACATTTTTAACCCTAGTCTAATTAATTTTGAGTCTGTTATTTTTCTTAAATTCTGTTAGCTACCTAAATTGTAATTATTATAATTTTTCTCAACCATGTTATTAATAAAATTAGGGACTATACAAAATCAAAATAATATTTGAATTTATTAGTCTTCTCAATTATTCAATTATCTTCACATTTACAATGTGAACGGCTCTAATGACCATTATTATTTTAATTAGGACAAATAATATCTCGGACCTAGAGAATCAAACTTAAATATATACACAACAAGATAGTTAGTTTATAAGTCCATTAATATTATGTCTATTTTATTTATAAATTATTAGATTCAGCATTGTGCGGGAAGGATCTTGAAATTCAAGAAGAGCCGACTGATTAGGAGAGTAAGACGGATTCCAGAAATACCCCAGGCGAGTAGAATTTTATAATAGTCTTTAAAAATGCATGCTTATGTCATATCTTACCTGTGATAGTTAAATGCCGTTTTCTTATGAAACTTATATGACATCACATATTTGCATTTAATTACATGTCAGTTCTTACTTGTATTATTTATCACTTAATGCACATATATGATAGACTCTATGATTGTTTATAATATCTGTTATTGTGATGATTATGTTAAATAAATAATAGAAGTCATGGCACCACGTGCACGTATCACTATTAGTCAAGTCTCAATTAGGCAGTGCCCTTTTACCTACTCAACCCGGGGTTAGGGGTAGAGTGTATATTATATAGTATCATATTAGCGGCCTACACCTGAGGTCGATAGCAGGTGGAGCATTCAGGTGATTACACTGCCATAGTTGGAGACTTGACTAGTATGATATTAGAAAAGATGATTGAGAGGAAGGAATTGTAGTTCTAGCGGTACCCGAGGACGCAGGGTCAGGGCGTCTATTGAGCTGTGTGCTCTTACTAGCCGTATGTGATGATTTCGCTATGTGCGATAATTACTAGAACGGTGTTGATGGGCCTACGACTGGGGTCCTCAGTCTGATGGCCACAGACAACCGGTCATATGCAGCGTCGCCAGGCATGTATGGGCAATAATACCGCTAGTTGACTAGTCCTCCTCGATTTTTATGATGCTATGTGAGATATGTTATTGTGACTTGACTCCTATGTGGATTTCTATGTAAAATAAGCTATAATGATGAAAGCTATTAAAAGTCATAATGTACATTTTTCCCTGACATGTTATGAGTTGCATTTTTACTTATCATGTAATATTCTTAGATTATTATTAGATTTTACTTGCTGGACCCCGTGCTCACCGCCATTTTTGGTGGAAATATTTCAGAGATGATTATAGAGGATGCGGACATCGAGGAGTAGCAGATTCATTCCTTATTTTTAGCATTGTTTATTCTATCATTTCAGTTTGACTTAGCCCCTGCGAGGGTATTTATGTTTTAGCAAATTTGTGATGGACTTGTATTCCTAAAGACTTGTTGAGGCCTGTGATATTATAATTCAGGATTATTTGTTGGATTATTATGGTATTTCTTGACTTATTCAGATACTTGGTGAGATTATTTCACTAACCGATCACGTGGAAATCACGTGGACATGCTCCACGTGAAGAACACGTGAATTTTTAGAAGTGGGTGTTTCAATTGTTGCATGATAACCTTTCAAGATCTCTGTATGCTTGATCTTGTATTCCTGTAGTTCCTTGTGCGAGGTCTTCTAATGAGAAGACCATTCTCATCTGGGCGAGAATGTTGTTTGTTCCTTCTCGTCCGTCCGCCATTGTTATGAGGTGTTCATATTCTGTCTGGTATTTCATCTTCCATTGCACCCATATGAGTTTTTCAATTTCTCCAAGCAGATTTTCTATAAAGTCTGCTTTATCTCTTGCATCCGTGAAACCTTTGTCAGCTACAAGGTTTCTGGTGATGGATTCCCATCTTGAAAATGCATCATGAAATAATCCCAGCTGCTATGGGATGACGAACATTGCTCCTTCTGAGGCTTTTGTAGATGATAAGTTCCACATCTCAGTGTTGAGGCCTCCTTTAAACTTTGTTCCTCGGCTTGTTTCTCCTTCAAAATTTGGTCTTATTGGGGGAGTTGCTCCTGTAGCCGGAGGATATCCTGGGAAATTCATGTGTGAATCCTTTCCCGCTGGATCGTAAACTGATGTGGCAGAAGAAGATGCTGCAATCGTTCTTTTTAGATTCTGGAATGCAGGGTATTCCAGTTCTTCTTCTTCTTCTTCTAGAGCAAAGGTGCTTTCTTCAACAAATGGGTTGACGAAAGGTTCATCTAAATCTGGATAATCGTCAAATTTGGGGGTGTCATCAAAATTGGGGGTGCCCTCTGCCGCCAGATAGCGATAATATTCCATATTGTCGTCGTCTTCAGCGTCGTCACTATTGGATGTGCTTTCTTCGGTGAAGACTGCCAGAATTTGTTCTGGGTCATCTTGTTCCGGTTCCGGTTGGACCTCATAGTTGGTGAAGTGTATTGAAACCCGTCCATCAACTAGGTTTCTGGACTCCATGCTTGTCGGCTGGACTGGTAATGCGACGGTGGAGTTCGCTATAATCCAGTCAAGGCCTTGTAGTCCTTGACTCGTGAGGCGCTGTCCAGGCAACGCCGTGACTCCATGGCTTGCTAAGTAGTCGGTGACATGACTGATTTGGTATGCGAAAGCCATATTGGGGGTATTGGACAATCGTCCAATTAGTCCTCTTGTTATGATGAGGTTGGCTTCCCCATTCCTCCAGCTTTGATATCCCCTTGTTTGAATGGATATCTGAAAGTGCCTGTAAAAATCACCAAGAGTAATAATGGTGTCAGGTATAATAAATGTGATTTGGCTTCCTCGTGCCAAATCGACTTCCATCGTTGCGAAGATGGATTGGTTGTTTTGCCATCTTGTGTCTCTGAACACAATAAGGGCTTGCGTTCCTTCATCTCTTCGATGAACGATTTGTAGCCGCACTTGAGCCAATCCTATATGGATGGATCTGAAATTACTTCTTTGAAGCTCGTTGTAGCTGTCTTGTTGTATAAAGGGGCGGTCTACTTGTTGGCCGTCCAGGCATGATATGGCCTCTTCAGATAGATGCTGATAAACACGGTGCTGATCCGTGTTACTTCTTGAGCTGTATAGTACCTCTGCAGGTACCATGTTTGCACGTTCTCTGAGAGATCGTTGCAGCTGTTGCTCTAGCTGTAGATGTTGCTCCAGAACTTCTATGTGTGGTTGACGTCGGAGGATGCGGTTGACACCCCTCTGGAGGTTATGCCTTATACGCTGACTAGCTCTATAGTCACGTATCTGGTCTTGGAACTCTGTTCCTACTGGTGTAAGCGTCTGTGATTGGGTTGCTGCCGACCTACAATCCATTTGGCTTGAGTTTCTTGATCTCATCGTTGAAGATGTCTATCGGATCCTTGAAGACCTTGAACTTGCCTTTGGTTTCGGCAGGTTTGCCAATAGATAGATCTTTGAATTTCTTTGTTAGATCGTCTATTAATGTTTTCTCTAAATCTTGATCTTGGCTTTTAAACAGCTCTTTGAGTGTTGTAAGTTCTGAGAGAATAGTGTTTTGTTGTGCTAGAACTCGAGTAAGAAGTTGAGTGATAGTATTCCCTTGCTTTGCTAGACAAACAAGGGATGATCCAGTAGTAATAAGGTTTGCAGGTGAGATGTAAGATAATGAAGGTGGATCTATGGGGTTTGTAGCTTCTATTGCTTTCTTAACAAATGGATTTGAGGATAGTGTAATAGGGATATTGTTACTAGCAGGAGTCTGATTACTCATAGAAGACTAGACAAACTATGATAAGTAAAACCTTCCTCTTCGGATATTTGCCTCTATTCGGTACTTAGGTACGCCGACCTCTTCCCTATGACCTTCTTCCCGCTGGACAAGTTTCTCCTTAGATTTATCGGTTAAACATAAACTAGTATGAACAATCTAATACAAGTGAAACAAAGCTCTGATACCAAGTAAGGAAGCGGAAAAGAAAAATGAGAACCGATGATTTTGTTGTAGGGATTTTGGTGAATCCAACTACAGATTTTTGTATTAGATTAATAAACAGACTGAAAAATAGACAAACAAACGGACGGAAAAACAGACAAACCTTGGGACTAAGAAGAGGTTGTGAGAATGGAAAACTTGAATACACACTGGATCTGATACTGGATGATTTTGGTGTTTTACACTGGATTCGATGTCTAACATCTGATATGGCTCTCCATTTATAGAACATATGGAGGCTTTACAATCCGATCCCCGCTTGCATATAAAACTACCTATATTTCAACCTAATCACAGAGAGCTCCTCCTTTAATATTTCCAAATCACAACACATCTTGTTGTAGATATTTTCTTTTCTTAAGTAAAACTGACTATAATTGCATTTGATTAAATGAAAATAATAAACAAAAGCACCAAGAACACAAGAACCCAATAAACAATCCAAGCTCTGATATAAGTAAATAAATGACGGCCAGCCATTCGTACTAGAACTTGTGATAAAGATTGAAGCTCAATTGTGAACAACAGATTAAACACAAGTATAGTTTATGTGACTGATTAGAGCTGCAAACCAATAAAAGGATGCGGGGATTATAACTCAAAAATTCTAACGTCCCGACATAGTTTAGAAGATGCATTAAGAAACTACTGTGGGAGCCACCATCAAATTACTGACTCATAGCACTCGGATTAGTAAAATAAAGTAAATAAAACCTTAGGCTGCACTGTCAACGCTCATTGGTTCTGTATCTTGCTTTGGCACTGCCTGGCTTCCACCATTCTGCAATAGAAAGAATATGAGTCTTTTACACAGGGAGGGGAGGAAACCAGCGGTGACAACTGAAACTTAACGAGAACTGAAGCCATAAGTCACAACTGAAACTTAACGAGAACTGAAACCATAAGTCATTGATTTAAGGCTGAACCTATCAAGATCATTCTATTTTGAGCTAAAACATTCATTTCTTTCTAGGGATCAAAACCGAAACCAATATAAGCCGAAACTTCAAACCATATAAAAATATTTATATAATTTTACTGTTTACATGAATCTCTACCCTACTTTTCATATATATATTTACTAATTGCGCTATAAATTTTAGTAATATCATAATTTTGATAGATTAAAAAAATTAAGTATGAATACATCCAATATCCAATCTATATCTATCTGATATAGTAATTATATTCACTATTTGAATATGTATTAGGAAGAAAAATAGAAATACGGATATAATTTTATCACTATCTAATCCATATCCAGTCCGTTTTCAACCCTATACACAAGTCATCTTCCCAAGGAGTATAGAAAGTGTCAAAGTGTTGAGCAGCTTACATTAGCTTCCGTGTGCTCCAGCTTGCTCATCTTCGCAAACATGTTGCCATAGAATTTGGCATCTCTCTTGTTATATTCCTTCACCTTCTCCTTCAAAGTTTTGTACTCCAATTTCACATCCCTGAGATGAACAGACCATGAGAACAACTATCTTCAAAATAGCAACTCATAACAAAGATGAATGAGTTGCATGTTTTTCCCCAGTAAGTATACCTATTGTGAGGATCTATCTCCAGTGCTTTCTTAATGTCCAATTCTGCCAAATCAAAATCAATAAGTTGGATATAAGCTTGGGCTCTCCTGTAGAGGGCCTTCACATTCCTGCTGTCAGCCTCCAGCACCTAGAAATTTTGTCATTCATACCCTCGTAGTTAATAATGATTATTCTATCGTTAAAAAAAATCTAAGAAGTGCATGGATGAACAATACCTTGGTGCAGAGTTTCTCTGCCTGCTTGTAATCTTTCAGTTTCAGCTTGCAGGCTGCATTATTGAGATTGCAAGTGACCTTCAAAGCTTTGGACTGTTTCTTTTCATCATCACTGAAAGAGCTATCAAACTCCACAAATTTTGCAGCCTAGAAAGAGAGCAAAAATCAATTATGAATTCGTGAAAAAATGTGGCAGGCACAGCTAGTCAATCAGAAACTACTAATAACAATTACCTTCTCATATCTCTTGGAGGCTCTCTCATATTTACCCAATTTGAACAGCACATTCCCCTCCTCTTTCTTCTTACCAGCAGCCTCAATCTTCTCTACATTGTTCAAGTCCCAAGACTCTTTCTCCTGAATGGAAAATATAAATTCATTAATTTACAGATTGCATGCGACACCCTTCTGAAACTTAACCAAGGGATCATATATAGTTACCCACCTTCACAAAGGAGACTAGTTCAACCTCATAAATTAGAGTAGAGTTGGCAGGTACCACAGCAAGGTCCTGTTTTGACTCGGTGGAGGAGAATGCATACTCAGGAGGGATTGTAACCAGAGCAACCTCACCCTTCTTCATGGTCATAACAGCCCGATCCAGGCCATCAATTACTTGCTCTGTCCATCAATAAAGATATCAAGCTATGTTATCATGCAGAAAGTGTTTAATGAGAGTTGATGCAGAAATACTAGATGTTCAAGGGAAGCTGGATATAGTATTACCTTCATCAGTCTTGAACTCAAATGGTATCTCTTCACCATGTCCCTTCTCTACAAAAACAGTTCCATCTTGCAGCTTCCCAATCAGTTTCACTGCCATGATCATATTTATATATAAATGTTTGGGAACAATTAAACGAGCAAAAGGCAAATGAAGAAACATCTACAAAAACAGTTCCATCTTGCAGCTTCCCAATCAGCTTCACTGCCATGATCATATTTATATATAAATGTTTGGGAACAATTAAACGAGCAAAAGGCAAATGAAGAAACATGGATCATAATGTTTGCATTTTGTTAATACCTGTCACAACTGAACCTTCATTTGGGCGTTCATAGCCCTCTCCTTCCTTCAAAATTTTCTTAAGAATTTTCTTATCATCCCCAATCTCTGTAACAGTCTTCCAGGACACCAACTCAAGCTCCACATGAAGGGTTGCATTTGGTGGCACAGCACCCTCTTCACCGGTTGCTGGCCTACCTTTCTCACCAAATCCGTCTGACCCAAGAAGGTTGTCAACAAACTCGTATCAATACAAAGATAATACATAAGACCTGAAAAGAGACACCGTTTACAGATTTAGAAGATCATGAACTTACATTGTGGTTTCACAGTAAGGAGCACTTTCTCTTCTTTCTTCATTGTCTTCACTGCTCTGGATAGTGCAGAACAGAAAAATCCTGATGACAGAAAGAGGAATAACTGTTAGCAAACCACATTCCATATACACTAGCATAAGTTACATAGAGCAACATCAGGCTACTGACACTGACCATCCTTAACAACGAATTCAACTCCCTCAGATTTAGACACCAATGTTCCATCCTCAAGTCGTGCCTCATATTTTACTGAAGGAAAACAAATAATGTCAGTTCCAACCACAAAAACAAGAGAGGTGGAAGAAAGAAGTCAAGCAATCAAACATACCAAATACTTCATCCAGATCTTTAGGGTTCTCCCACTTTTCTCCTTCCTTCAAGATCTTCTTGAACAGCCCTCCATCCTTGCATATGTCCTTCACGCTAGACCATGAAAGCAACTCAACGTCGAATTGGAGGGTCGCATTGGGCGGGATGGTAGGAGGGGAGCCAGACTCACCATATGCCAACTCAGGAGGGATGGTGAAAACAGCATTCTCCCCCTTCTTCATTGTCTTGATACCTTGATCCCATCCCTTAATTACTTGGCCTGGAGATTTGAGCCAAAAAGAGAGGTGAATAGATTGCAAAAGGAACAACCTTTCACCAAAGTTATTTGACTAATAATACAAATTAAACAGTGCAAAATCACAACATCGAAACAAAATGCAACACCAAGAAATTGTTAGTCCAAACAAAATACGACTAACTAGAACAAGAGAGTCAAAACTCAAATACCAATTATCTTTTGACGTCATCAAATAATAGCATTCAAATTTGATTGCACTATGCTATATTGATCTAGGTACTACTAAAAAATCCAATTGCTTGAATTTGCATTAGTCTTCCATATCGATCCTCAGTCATGAGTATCCAAATCCAATTTTACAGCTTTATCACTGCAAATTATGTTTGGTTGTTTTCCTGCTCAGAAGTTCCTACTGCCACAACCTGAAGTATAAATTAAGAATCTAGAAGAGAAATTTGAAACTGCGTAATCAACTAACTGAAGGGGGAAATATATTTTCCTGCCCTGCTTGAGCTGAAATTTAAAGTCTCTCCTCAAACTTTCATCTGTGGCGGCACTTAACCCCCTTATTATTCTTCCCTATATGTAATTACCAAACAAACATTAGCTTTTATTTAAAAGATTAAAATGCCCCCTTTATTTTTCAGAAATAAATTTAAAATACATTTGCTTGTAAAATTATATAGGTTTCATACTTCTTTCATCTAAAGTCACTACAGTTTATAAAGTTTGAAGACTGAAAACATCCAAAAACATAAAAGATTAAAAGAAAAACATAAATCTTAAAAGTTTGAGAATCTTGACATAAGAACGTCCTCATTGAATATTTCTCGTTGCACACATACAAGCATGTTAAGTATCACAAATAAAAGTTAGGGGGCACTATGAATTCTGGCCAAACTACGAGGACGGGTAAAGTGTATTTTCCCTTGATTGAATGTTTAGAACTGGACAACTCCGGAAATGCCACCCTTCCACTGCATCAACTCTGACGAACAACACTACCTCACACTACCATTCAACCATTAAGTTCTTTTCTGGTGAGCCTATCTTCTATCCATTGAGTTGGACTACATAAATTACTGTTCCTTTACATTACATTCATCTAATCTCCAGCTCAATGCTCAGAGCACTCAAAACTCTATCATCAATATGATGGTTATCGTATAATAATAAGCACTATGACAGGAACGAATCAATAACAGAGGCAACCATCCCAAAACAAAGCTTGAAGGAGAGAAAAAAAAACTTCACCTTGCCCAAGCTTAAACTTGAACGGCGTCCCCCGATCGCGACTCGAGTCAAACTTGGTCCCATCGAGAAGCGTCCCAGTGTAATGCACTGCACCCAAAAATCCCCAAGATGAAATTTTCCTCCCCAAAAAACCATAAACTCCCACGGATCCCATCAGATACCTTCGACCTCGTCGCCATTCTCGGGGTAATCCCACCCCTCCCCTTCCTTGACGAGCTTCTTCTTGAGCCCTTCCTTCCCGATCTCCTTCTCCTGGCCGACTTTAAGGGCCGGGCTGTCGTCGGCGAGATTCATCATGTCCTCGTTCATCATCTCATCGCCCGCGGGGAGATCGAAGTCCTCGTCCATGTCGCAATGCGCGGATCGATCGAGGCTATTGAAGAATTCGAGCGAGTCGTGAAATGGAGAGATGAGAGAGACAGAGAGACAGAGAAGGGTTTAAAGCGGGTGGAAGCGTTGGGGATTGCGATTCTAGAGAGTTCTATAGAAGAGTGGAGGGCCGTGATGCTTCCAGAGGTTTGCTTTCTCTTTGATTTTATTTTAGTTTCTAATTTATTTAATTATATGGATTAGGGTTTTGAATCTTTTGATGCTCCACGAATGGAGTGGGTTCGTTGTGGTGCTCCGCAGGAGAAATATACGAATGTATAGGCATTACATTATCATCCGTAGATACGTCAAAATGATCAAGTGGGTAAGCTCGAGCTCAGCTCCACAAGGCTTTATCAAGCTCGGCTCAACTTGGGAAAGAGATTAATTTAAATTATTAGTATATATATATATATACATAAGATTTGATTTAGTTATGTGTTTGATTTAAAATTTCAAAATGATAAGTTAATCAAGATTCAAATCAAGTTTGATTCCAACGTGATTTATGCTTGAATTAGTTTTAATTTTGTAATATGATTGATTCTTCTTATCAAGCTAAGCTCGAGCTTAAAATAGGCAGAAGTTTTTTTTTTTTAGAATTGTTCGTCCAGGTAAAGCACTTGTTACAATTATAATTCTGCCGGTGGATAAGTCCAAATAGATATTTTATATCCGTGAGAGGCTAGATTAGCTAGTTTCTTAGCTGTGCCGTTGTTGGCATGGCTCGTAAAGCAAACCTTTAGTCTAGAGTAATGGTAAATCCACCTTCTACATTCAAGCACAATCGGACTAATAATCCAATTCTCCTAATTTGGACATCCTTTCACCTCCTTAACTAGTGTGAGGGAGTCACTAAAAATCCAACGGTCTTCATTCTTTAGGAACTTCATCATTATCTTTAGATCCAGCATAGCAAAAGCCTCTCTTGCTAAAGCATTAGTATAAAGCGATAGATGGATACTCTTGGCAACACAAAACTTGTTTGGGTGCCTGAGGAGAAGAATGCTGAGACCATCGATGATGTTACCCCTCTAGGAAGCATCAACCCAATACACCAAGTTGTCTTCTTGAAGGTTACCCTAGTTGAGACTACTAGCTGCACTTCAATCAACAACATCATGCAAGTCCCCTTCTGGCATGATCCGCTCTGTCGCCATCTTTAGAACCAAGCTGGGAGAGTAGTCAGAACCCCTAAAGATTCTCATTTCTTGCTTTCCATATCTCCCACATTTTATTGAAAGCGTGCACGAGCTTATCTGGGGGCAATTGATCCACCATGAGGGAGATCCAACAATCTAGACGAACTAACATGTCCATTCTCAAACTAAGCTCGCTTACAAATCAAATAGCCTAAGAGAAGTTGCAGCTCAGGAGGAGGTGATCCATATTTTTCGGGGTTGATTTGTAGACGGGATTCACATGGGATAGGTGCTTCGCTAACTCTTCTACAACTACAATAGCTCTGTTTAGGCAACGCTAAAGGAATGTCTGAACTCATGGTATAATGTTTTTGCATCCCCAAAAACTTTTCCAAAGTTTATGCTTCGTTACGTGTGAAGATGAGCTAATGTTGAATGCAGTCTTCACCGAAGACTCGCCCGACTTAGTGTGAGTCTAAGCAAGGTGATACTTGTTTGACTAAGAAAGATTATTTTCACTGTCAAAGCCACATTCCTAGGAAGTGCATATTGGAGCTTAGCGTCGTCCCAAGCTACGATATTCATTAGGTCCTTCACCAAAGCAATATTTGAGGGGAGTTCTAGTCCTGAGAGATCTAAGGGAGTCTATGGATCAGATGTGATAGAAATAGAGCATCCATTGCCAACCTGCCAAAAAACACTCTTGCGCAGATGCTCCCTTATCTTTAGGATGGAGCTCAATGACCAAGATGCTTGGGCCTTCGATCTAGCATGCCAGAAAGATTGGTCGAGGAAGTATCACTTCTTTATTATCGTTTCCCAATTTGAGTCAGGTTATTTGATCAGCCTCCACACTAACTTCATGACCAATGCCTTATTCATCAAGTCTAGCATCGGATGCCGAGTCCTTCAACGCCCTTCGGTTTACAAATCTCCTGCCAACTTCTCAAGTAGACATGCTTTTCACTCATTTGTGAATTCTCACCAAAAGTCTCTCATAAGACAATCTAGTTTTGAGAACATCGCTTCTAGGTATATGAATATCGCCATAAGGTAGAAGGGAATAGAGCACAAGACCATCTAGTCAAGATAAGCCTCTCTGTGTGTGAGAGAGGGTTTGCCTTCCAACCGGCTAATTGTTATGCACTAGAAGATCTGGACATAAGAAAATTATAAAAATATATATGGTGGTAACCTCACGAGTTACAAATCTAATGGTTTTAATTTTACGTAAATCGAAGGTCGAGATAAAAAGTTATAAATGAAATAGTGGAGAATAGATATACTTCTAAAAAGATAAATACGATATAACAATAGATAAAGATGAGATAATAAAATAATTTAACTCAAATGATCATTCCACAATAAATAATAATCAACACATAATCACTCCTATTTATAGGAGTAAAAATTCTAGCGTATTGGATCCACATGCGGATTATTTGATTTATTTAAAATTTAAAATAATAAAATAAAGCTAACTAACTAACTCAATTTGACTCGACTCAACTTCACTAACTTCACTGACTTAACTGACTCAACTTCCGTGGTCGGATCATTACATTAGTTTCTGCTTGATTTTTTCTGTAACAAAAATATAAGCCCTCAATTTCAACCGAGGCAACAAGTCAAAATAGTTTATCTAAGCTTAATTCTTTGACTCAAGCTCAAAATTAATTTCAAACTGTTGAATATAACCATCAGCCATGGTGAGAAATCTTTAACAATTTTTGACTTGATATAATATGTTAACTGATCATGTTTCTGTCATCACCCTGCTTAACCCGTAAAAAGATATACATAAAAATAATTAAATAGTTTTAATATGAAATAATAATTTGATTAAATGCTATAAATTTTGTGCTATAAATTTTGGGTTTAAAATGGTTTCAATTTTTATTGCCTTTTTCCTATTTCATCCTATAAAACAAAGGAATATATCATTGGATTATAAAATATGACTAAATATATTTTATCATTTTATACTATGCTTGAAATCACTTTATCCTTATGTATTTTAAAATATTATAAATGGATACTTATAACATAATTATCTTTGATGTGATATAAATAATAAAATATGTTCTTATAAATAATAAAATGTGTTTTTTTTATATAAAGTAAGTGATAGATAAATACTATGAATACTGATATAAAATAGGTTGATAGAATAAATATTAATAGTAAATTAGTAATTAAGTTACTGTATAGTATAAAATATAATTTTGATGTATAATATTTATATCTAAAATATATTTATTATGATATTTAGCTATTATTCTAAAATAAAAAGTAATATTTAAAAAATTTTATTTCTAAAATGAAGGGAGGGTTAATGTATTTGCGAGTTTTCTTGTGATTTGATTTCATATTACATTTTCACACTTTAAATTGGACTTGCAAATGCAATAAATAACAATGATTTCAAATTCTCCATGTACCACACTAACTAAGCCATATAATAGACAAATGCTACCTAAAATATTGATGAAAGTATAGGGCTTTATTTGAAAGTTTTCCTAGTTTAATCTCAAACAAATAAAACGATTAAAATAGAACAATTACACAACACATTGTTGGTTGATGGATTTAACGAAAATTTTCAATTTTTTTTATATATAAGAGAAAAAAATGTGGTGCTATCTATCCCAAAGAGAAAATATAGGAAATTATATAATAAGGTTTTTTGGACGGTATAACTCAAGTTGCTTAAATATCTCTACCCATCGCGAGTTAGAATGAAAAAATTATATTGTAAATGACTTAGCAAATGTACTTAAAGGTAGGATTTTTTTTTCTCATAATATTTGATAAAATTCAAGGTGCAAATTGAAATAATGAAAACTGTGGTATTAAATGAAAACATCCCTCCATTTTTTTATTTTTTTTTCATATGGAAGAGTTTTCTTTTGATTTGTTAATATTTATAAATTGAGCACTATTTTGACTAAATATTTGCAAAAGAAGATATTCTATATGTTTTACCAAATAGATCTATTTGGTCATTTGCACAAAAGCCTTTAAAATAGTAAAATTAAACTCATATGTCCATTATACACATTTTTTATTATAAAAAATTATATTTAATATAAAAAATTAAATGCATTTAGTTTTAACAGCTCTATTACTAAAATTTAAGAGTTCTTTTTCTACAAAAGCTGATACCCATGTACCAGTATGATAATTAATTATTATTATTATTATTATTATTTAAAATTGGCATGTAGGATTGATTAATTTACTGTTCCAATTAAGTTTTTAGATAATTTATATATAATTTTTAACAGTTGAATTAGGAGTGACAAGTTAATAATTATTATACAAAATTGAAGAAAAATAACATCACTAAAAGTTATAACCTAGTCTTATTCTACTTTAGTTTAAGTAAAAAGATAAGGATTTGGATAACTTTCTTTGATGTAGTATTCAACTCTTACTAGATTTCCGTGAAGTGACACCCTCCACCTCTATATATACTCCTAATCCCTCCAAGCAGCAACGTCTTTTCTCTTCTCGTCGACTGCGACTCCGGTGACAACATCGTCGCGTCTACCCCCGGCGACGAATTCGAATCCCTCCCCTCTTTCCGAATCCGGTAAGGATTCTTTTCTTGAATGTGCTTTTCGAGGGCTTTTTTGTTGTTGTTAAAAGCCATTAATTGATCTTGTTTTCTTCCGTTCCGATTAGAGGAAGAGGCAGTCGTGGTAACGGATCTAACGCACATCCGAGGATGCAAAATTCCTGTGAGGGAGAAGGAAGAGGTCGGGGTAGGGGAATTAGTAGCCTTTACGGTAGAACTGAGATAGGTGAGGGTTCAGAAGTCGGAGTTGGAGGCGGAGAAGACTGTAGATGCGACGGACGTGGCGGCGCACATAACGATCGGCACGGAGACGACCACATCGGAGATAAGAAGGACATGGGTGATGAGAAAGAGAAAAGTATGATTAAGGAGGGTGGTGATGAGAAGAAGGGTGTGGCTGAGGGGAAAGAGAGAGGTGTGGCCGATGATGCTACTGCTGGCGCTACTTCTTCTACGAGGTATATCATTGGTGTTCAAATTAATTATAAACTTATTGAATTAATGTGAAATTTTTTGGAAGCATTCTCAAAATTTTGACCAAACTGAGTAGATTATGAGAAGAATGTTTTTATGTTTATTTATTTGTTTATTATAATAAGCTAAGATAAACTAGAAATGTTTATCAATATCCTTACTTTTCTCACGTATTTTTGTACTTTGTAATAATGAGTTTGTTCTCAAAGTTAATTAATTTAAGCTTCATATGTTATCAAGTATATTTAAGCTTCCATGAATTGACATATTGCTATGCAATTCTAAAGTCTAAGAGATATGGTTGATGAATTGATTGACTGAATTTATATTGTACAGGAAAACTTATGAGAAGATTGGCAAACAGAAGGACTTTCCTAAAAGGAAACTAAAGAATGAGGAGGAACAAGAGGAAGATAATGTAATATCCATCTTTAGTATTGTTGCTAAATCTTATATATCTCTGCCTTTTTAATTTATTAATAAATATTGAACTTCTTTTAAGCTTCTTATTAATTTAGTAAGAATACATAAGTAGTTGTTCTACTCTGATTTAGTATTTGTTATCTTTTCTTTTCCTACAACAGAAAATGACTCTTTCAGAATATGAGAGAATGCTTAAAGAGAGAAAAAAATCTCTAGAAGTCTTGAAAAGGGAGGAGAGGAAGGTTGTTGAAGACCAATTTCATGGCATGCTTCCTATTCAGAGAAAGAAGGAAGATGGTTATTCGGTCAAGCTGGTTAGTTGATTGATTAAACTCATAGATAGATGCTCCATTGATATAATCACCAGGTAACTAATTTGCATTTTTTCTCCTGTCTTTTGGTAGAGTTCTGAAACTAGCAAACAGAAGGAAGAGAATGTTCGTAAGGTATTGTGCTAATTTAACTTAGTTACTCTGATTTTGTTGTTCCATTTAATTGTCTAAATAGTATTCATAATGTGTTTATCCTCATATTATTTATTCATTTTTGCAGTCGATTAGTATTAATCAGTTCTTGAAACCTAAAGAGGATGAGGATGTTGTTAAGCCTTTGCCTACTTTTGGAAGAGGTGCCATACCTCGGGGTGGACTCCGAGCTAATAGTTCTGGTCGTGGACGAGCTGCTTCTGTGCCTAACTTTGATGATGCTATTCATTTTCCGGCGTTGAAGGCCATGGATAAGGCATAATTTTGTTGTCTATCTTTTCTCATATTTGTATTTGCTTCTTCTTTTTTCTGGATTATATAGAGTAGATCAATACAATTTTTACATTTTAGGAGAATACTTAGGTACGGAATAGCGTCGGAATAATATTTCTATATTTTTATGTGTGTTTTAGCTTTTCTCTATGCGTTTCTTTTTAGACTCGTAATCATCTTAGCTCATTTGATGTAGCCATTATGAGTCATTATGTATCAAAAAAAAAAATTCTAAATCTTTTAGAAATCTACCGAAAAAATGTTTTCTATAAATATTTAATAGAACTATAAGACCTCTAAATCATAAATAGATTAGAGGGCAATTGAGAATTCGTGGTATTCAACCCACAAATATTTAATAAAATTATAAGATCCCTAAATGATAAATAGATTAGAGGGCAATTGAGAATTTGTGGTATTCAAGATCCGTAAATCATAAATAGATTAAAGGGCAATTGAGAATCCAAACGAATATGTCTTAAATATGAGAATATTATTTGGATATGTCTTAAATATGAGAATATTATTTTTTTGATTTGTAACTATTAATTTTAATAATCTAGAGATAAATTAGAGATGTTTATCACATTACAATTAGATAAACTAAAGAAAAATATTAGATTCATATCAAGAGGATAAGATAAATACAAATTAATTCTTATCACTCTTCTTATTTTTCTCGCATACTTTTATATTTATATGTATTTTTAATTATAGTTTTTTTTGTTTATTTAAAATACTGAAAAATTGAATGATTTCCTATTGAGCCTATTTATTAACAACTCATATGTTAAAAATAGATCTCTAGGTAATAAGTTTCTGAAAATGATAACTAATTTGGTCAAAAACTCAGCATTCTATTTTGAGTTTTTTTTTTGTTTATGGAATTAGAAGGAACCAGAATATTCCGTACTAATCACCAATTTAAAATCTTTAAATTTTGATCTCCAACTAAAGTTTTGATAGCTACTTCATATTAATGAGTTATATTGCTTTGTTGAACAACTTGTATTCTTTTCTATTTTGAACTAGTTAGTAAATTGATTGACTAAACTTATTTTATACTGGAAAAAGGAAATTGGCGCATAAAGGATATTAAAGCTAGAGATTTTAATTCTAAGAAAATAGTTTATTCTTCAAAACGAAACCAATGAGACAAAGAGAATGGGGAGTAACAAGTAGAAGAGAATTTAATATATCTCAGTTATTGTTAGCCCTAATCTTTTATATTTCTATATTTTTATAATTTATTAACTTGCATATGCTTAAGCCTTTATATGCTTGAGCCTTTATGTCATTGAAACAAAACTAGATATTTAATAAATACTTAACATCTCGTCTTAAGCTTCTTGTTAATTTATTGAGAATTTATCTTTTTATCATTAAATTCTAAGTCATAATTAATTATTTATCTTTTTATCATTAATTTCTAAGTCATAATTAATTGTTCTACTCTGATTTAGTATTCGTTATCTTTTTCTTTTCTTTTTTCTATAATAGAAAATTACTCGATGCTTAAAGAGAGGAGAATGAGGTGGCTATGCTTAAAGAGAGGAGAATGAGGTGCTTATATATTTATTTTTTGTATTTTCTGAACTCGAGGAGGATAAATCTTATTAGGCTTTTGCTTACTTTTGGAAAACTTGCGATTATTAGTAGTAGATATTGAGGTGGCTATTCTGGTCGTGGGTGCTTAGCTTTGACGATGATTTCCATATTTCTGGAGATTGTTGATAAGAAATAAATTTTGATTTAAGAGTATTTAGTCATTGGATTGGGTGTAGCATCAATCAAATTTTTATTAGGGAGAATATATTTATTTATTGTTTTTATGTATTTTATAATTTTTTTCTATATATTTTTATTTTAATAAAATTATAATTTGCTATTTGCAAACACCTTAAGTCATATTTAAACTAACACAGTTTAGATAGATATAAATATTATATCAAAATTAAATATATTTCTTAAAAATAACTAAAATACCCATAGTTTATTCTTAAATATATATTCTTCTCTATTCCTCATTTTTAGTCACATGATTACTTCTTCTTTTTAGCCAAATTAGATTCGATCAAAAAATTGGCTTTCTTCTTTTCTTGCGACTCTATCTTCTTCTCCATACATTAGGTATAGCTTGAATTTAATATTTTCATTAGGATATAGCTTAGTTTTTTTATTTAGACATAACTTAGATTTTTGAGAACCTATTTTCTCATTCACATTAAAATTGAAATGAACAAATCATAATGCTTTTTTTGTTACTTAATTGAGATAGAATTTGGTAATCTATTAAATTTAGTTAATAGATCTAATAGTAGAGTGTTTTTTACACTTATTTATTAAATTATAAAGTTTGATTTGTAGATAATAAAAATATAAAATATAAAGTGTAATTTTATTAAAAGGTAGCTATCCCGTGCAAATTATGTTTGTTTTTGTAGCTTTAATAATACTATCCCTCGTATTCAAATTCCAAACCATTTCCATATACTCTCAAAGTAATTCATCTATAATATTAAATATGCGGATAACATATTTCTAGATTACTAATTTTATATTATAATTTTAATCTATTGTATATGATAACTAAATAAAATCACATTATTATCCTCCTAAAGAAAAATAGTAACATTCAATTACTATTTTAAACTTTCATTGATTATCTTAAACTTAAATTATATTATTAAATATCATTAAATTATATTATATTAATTACAAAAAGTTAATCACATTCAATTCAAAATAATTAGAATTAAAATGAAAAGTAATACAAAATAATAGAATAAGTTACATAAAAATATTTAATGACAAAAATATAAAAATATAAAATTTTTAATATAGCAATAATTTAAATAATTATAAATATAAAATACTAATAATATAATAAAATAGAAATAAAAGCTGAGTAATTAAGATTATTAATTTTGTTATTTATATATCTAAATTTATTATTCTTATATAAAAGCAGTAATAATGCTCTTTATCCAGTCCGAACTCGTAATCTCGTACATAAATTTTATACATCAATCAAGGCAAGTAGGTTAATGGTTTTACTATTTGCAATCATCTTGTACGTATTTAACGTTTCCAATATGGCATAGCATGGCATACATAGACTTTTTGTGGGTTTCTACTATGACACTTGGTCACTTGGAACCTCCACTCCTGCAAGCCATAGCAATTGTCGACAAACACACGTTCCCCTATCCCAAAACCTCCCAAACCTTTCAATTTCTCTTAAAAGGCCGGCGACCTCTCATTCCTATCTTCTTCCCCTTTCCTCCTTCCTCTCCTCCGCCTTTCGTCGAACATGTTCGCGGCAATCGGTTCTCTGGGCCGCTTCTCCCTCCTTTCCCAGCCCTTCGGCATTGATGGGTCCTCTCCTTCCTCCATTTCCATCCCAAAGACTCCACCTTTACGTTTCTCGTATCCTAGGAGACCCTTTTCGCCATTATCCACCTGCTTGAACAAGCTCGCGTCGTCGTCAGGGAGCGGCGTCGAACAGGAGGAAGCCTCAAAAGCCGGAGAAGACGAAGCCCGCCAAGTTCGGGTATGATTCTTGCTGCAGGAATTGATAATTGGTTTTCTTCTTTTTGAGCGGTGACCATTGTCTCATGCTTTGTTTATGTGAAGAAGTAGAGGTCTGCCGATTGGAGGGCGGCGCGGGCTTATAAGGATACCGGAGTAATCTTTGATGGAAAGGTTGAAGGGTCTAATAATGGGGGATTGTTGATACGATTCTATTCGCTTCTTGGGTTTCTTCCCTACCCTCTTCTAAGTCCATCTCATTCTTGTAAAGGTACTAATTATTCTTTTCGCATTGAGAATTCATGCACAATGCTGAACTATGCTATGTAGTAGGAGATGATTCCTGGCTATATGCTTTTTGATACATAGAAATGCATCATAATCATTATCATTTATTCTTTCTCCCTCTGAATATAGAGTTGTGTCTCAAGTAACTAGAGGCTCCATTGAAAGAATTAACTTAACTTTCAGTTAACTTGATCGGTACAATGCTTATGATATTGGAGCCCAATATTAGACTTAGGTGGCAAAGGAAGCAATGGGGAACCCTGAAAATTTTAGTGTAGTTGACAGGTGGAAGGACCTAACTTTAGCTGCAGTGTAAGCTCGTGAAAAGAAGGATCAGCTTTTTAAAGTTCTCAGGAACAAGAAGAGGATGCTATGGATGAAGAATTGGATAACTTTTAATATATGGAGCTATTGCTATGATGCATTGGATCTGCATGACTGGCTAAACTAACTATTTTTGTTGCTGAGCATTAGTTCTAAACACTCTCAAATTAACACTCTCAAATTATCACTACATTGATTTCTTCCTTTTGTTGTCTGTCCAGAGGGATGAATTGTATGATCCATAAACAAGACAAAATTCACAAATGTTGTTGTAGGGATCAGTAAATATTGAAGGCCTACAACTAATTTTAAACTTGTGTAGGGGATAATTTGATCTATCAATAGCACCAGGGGTGTTGTATAGGGATTATGATCTTTTAATAACCTTCTTTGTCCATAACTCCTAAATAACACTTCCATCAAAGAGAGGCATGATTGTAATATGCATCAATGGGGGTTAAAGGGAGGAAGAAAGTCTTCACTTTTGCTCTTTTGGATTATCAAGAATATCTTCACTCACGCATCAGTGTATTGTTGTAAATGTCAACTCAAAAGCATAGATTCAAGTATCGGTCAATCCCGATCCGTATCGCCGAAATGGATCGGCCGATATGACCGATTTAGTCGATCCCCGCTTCGAATTGTTTGAAACGGAAGACCGATACAGTTGATACATATCATTTTTTCAAGTACCCGATCCTGATACTTAGAATCTTACTCAAAAGTTATACCTTTTCTAATTGACTTATGATATTATTGGCATATACCCTGATTTTAGAAAAATAGGACATAAAACTGTTAGTTTTGAAGCGGTAACTATTCTATCAATAGGTATGTGAATATAGAATTTTGAATTTTTAGTCATAATTCCAAAGAGATATAAATGTAGTGCATGAACATGTTGAAAACATATTCATTTCACTTTAGTAAAGTAGCAGTTGGATATGAAACTCTAGTGCTAGATGTCTGCACCGTTGTACTTTGAACTGGCTGAGATGATCATATGCTAATTTTTTTAATTTATTAACTTTCATGTAAACTAGATTTATTTGTTGGTTATTGCTGCAAGTCATGTCCTGATGGCTTGTTCTTCCTATAGATCCACTAAGAGCCATTCAAGATATAGCAAAGGATCTGGTAGGTTCATCAATTGCTGTAAAGGTCAGTACATTTCTTGGTCCAAGCAATACAAATGGTTAATTATTTCTCACTTCTGCTACTGTTGACACTAGCTACTCGTGAATATAAACTAATAAAGAGTGAAGTTTAAATGTGACCTAGTATGAAATTTAAATAAGAATACAATTGAGATATAAAGGAGTAGATAATGCTGCAAACATGTTAACATGATAAAAAAATTAAAGAAATCAGATTAATGCTAATAACCAGTCATAATGGAAGTTAAAACAGTGAGATGCGCTAATGTATTTTTCATGTAGTGTTTACAAGTACTCACATCAATAAAAGCAACTATGGTATCTTCTGAAGAGGAGCATATAGCCTTGTACAGTTATCTCATACCATCATTTACCAGTATTGCTAATAGAAGCTGTGGATGATGCACTTACAAGTTACAATAACAGCTTTAGTTTACTTTATTATCAATTGAGCTTTGGTTGGCAAGTGAGGTAGTAACTGTTACAGTGTCGCACTATACATATTGAGTTGAATTCCATATTAAAACCACTAAAATTTCAGGAAAATAACACCTCTCTAGTCATTGGTTGTGCATCGGGATTGCAAATATATATAATCGTAAGGTGGAGAGAGAAAGTTCAAAGTTGATTTTGTGTGTGTGTGTGTGAATTCCAAAGTACCAAGGTCCATTCAATGGTTACCAAAGTGCTAAAATCTTTTCCCAAAAATTTTCAAAAATTGTTTCATGCCATTAGGATGCACTGACCAACATTAACTTAATCTGATTTTTTTCTACTCTTTGCACATTTCAGTGCAAATAAATGATGCAGGTCGTTAGTGTTTCAATATGCTTGTAGTAAATGTGTGAACCTCTAATTGAAAGCTACTTACTATGAAGGGAGCTAATGATTTTTTTTGTAAATGAGGAAGTAATATTTAAAGTATCTTCTATAATTCACATCATCGTAGTGTATCAATATTCTTAATGTGTCATGCAAGAGGGATGTGCACCAGTTTTATAACAAATGTTGGAAAAGGTCTGATACATAACATTGTCTCTTCTGCCAAATAAAACCATTTTAATCAATAATCATCATTCAGCTCATGCCAATGAATATGCATGTTTTGAACTTTTTTCACTTTTATTTTCTAACTGAGCAACCTTGCATAATGTATAATAATCTTTGATTTGCTAACTCTGGTACTTGGGCATAAGTGTTTAATGTCAACTCTAGAATCTAGATCATACTCTAAACCCAGTTATACATGTGCCACATAATGCAACTTATCTGATTGGCATAATTTTAAGTTAGTGAAGTATTTTCTGAATGTACAGTCTTTGTGATATCATCACATAAATGAATAAATTGTATCTCTTAACTGCAGGATAGTAAAAGTAATATTGGTTGCTTCAAATATGCATGTAAGATGAATGTTATTAGAAGAAATTTGGATGGTCGATGGTTGCTAATAATGTGGAAAAGTACATTCAAAAGGCACTTTAAATGACACTTTTATCCTGATATCTTTCAGATACATCCTACACAAGATATACATCAATTTGTGGTGCTTGGAAAATCCTTCATTTCCCATATATTAGGCCAAAGTTAGTTGGTACCAAATTATTGGTGGTTTAAATTGTGAATCATAGTGATCAACTAATAATACATCTTTGAGTATATCTTATGAAACTCCAAAATCATGGCATTACACACACATGACTTTGAATTTGAATAATTGTCAAAAGTAACACTGTTTCAGCAAAACATTTTAGGTCATAGAGGCTAGTGAGGAAGAAAAGAAGCTTATTTTCTCCGAAAAGGATGCTTGTTGGTCAAAGTATTCTAGCCAAGCCAAGGTTGGGGATGTTTTTGATGCGAGGGTTGGTTCAGTGGAAGACTATGGTGCATTTGTTCATCTACGTTTTCCTGATGGTACCTCTTTCTCTTATGATGAAGTATTATAGTTACTCGCACCCCAACCAAATATCTTTAACAATGCTAAAATTAATCTTGACAGGTTGTTACCACCTTACTGGACTTGTTCATGTCTCTGAGGTCTCCTGGGATTTGGTCCAAGATGTGAGAGATTTTCTAAGCGAAGGGGATCCAATAAAGGTCAAAGTTATCCATATAGATAGGTAAGAATGCTATTTTTTCGTTACCATGTTTATGAATCATCAAAATGTTCCAGAAATTGTTGGTTACCACTATGCTGTGGAGCATGGGCAGTCGTCTCACATTGTTATATCTTATCTAAGACAATTTTTGACTTTCAAGTTGGAAAGTGTTCAACTACAATCAGTTCTTCCGGTGCATGGAGCCATGACATATACTATTGGAGTTGATCTTGAACAGTAGCTGCAAGATGATTTCATGAATGCTTTTGAACAAAACAATGGGATGAAGACAATATTGAACTTTGTGTTCCTTGTCGATAACATAGTCGTTTTCCTTGATAAAAATGGCATTAAATTGAACTCTGATATTAGCAAGTTTTTAACATGGTCGACATGCTAAACAGAATGAATTGATGTTTAAAGTTCATATTTGCAAGCATACTTAAAAAGTTTGTAGATACCTTCTTTTGTGTCACAAAATTCGGATATTCTTTGCATTCTGTTTGGACATTAGAAAGTTTAATTATTTCCTTTTCCTTGATATTCTGAGGACCTAATTTGGTTGCTTGCAATTTCTAATTTAATTTCTTAGTGTCTTAAACAACCAGGGAAAAGTCAAGGATTACTCTATCAATTAAGCAGCTAGAGGATGATCCTCTGCTGGAGACATTGGACAAAGTAATCCCTCAGGTTGGTTGTTCAGTATAGATATGTTAACATGATCTATACTACTTTTATAGTGGCTTATGTTACATGTTAAGTTACTTATTAATATTATTGCTCACAGGATGGCGAGCAAATGCCTGATGCATTCAACATGTCTTCTAGTACGAAAATCGAACCACTTCCAGGACTTGAGAGCATATGTAAAGAGCTATTACAAGAGGATGGGTATGGGTTGCAACTTATTCTCATTCTGAGGTTCAAAAAACAGTAAAAGCTATATTCTTTCTTCAGTAATTTGCTTCTAGCAGTAATTAAATGTTAAATTGCTAATATTACAAGGTAAAGGAGGTTTTTAATAGGAAAAATTACAAATATTGTGTTATCTTCTCAATTCTCATATATATTCTTGCTATCTGAATCATCTAATTCAGACACTTTGAATACAAAATTATTTTCATTCATGCTAATGAGGATTGTGCATACTGATTTTCAATTTTGGATTTGACATTGTCATGTTGGGAACAAATGACTTGTTATACCTTCTTGAACTGTTTCCTAATTACTTTTCATTTTTTTACAAACCTCCTACATATTACTCAGCTTATGATTTGAGGAAGTAATATACTTCCTATGTGAATATTCAGCTTTTGATACCTTCTGCGAAAGAATTGGTCTAATGTAACATAAAATATCCACATCTCAGCTGTCGTTGCTTCTGGATGTCCAAATAACGTTATCTTGATTGGGAAAATCCAACTGGAGATTTATTAGGATATTATGAAAGTAAGTACAGGGAAATATTGGATATTACATAAAGATGTAAAGAAATAGAAATCAGAGGGAATATTGAAGTGACCAACATACTCAAACTTCATCATAGTTTGTCAGCTCTTCTATTTTAGGACCAGATAATGTGATAAGATCTTTGGAGTTAGGAATTCTTTTGTTTCCCTGAACTTATTGCATAAGAATTTGAAATTTTATGTCACACATCATGCAACTAATAACTTTTTCTGACCTTGTAAAATCACCTCAGAAGTGAGTGACCTGAAATTTTGATTCTTATTGGCTATTATTTTTTTCCTTTTATGTACAAACTGATTTGAAATTGAGCCATGCGAATGGAGTGACAATCTTCTCCATCTGTTTCTTTACACTAACAATGTGAAGCTTCCATTTCTGAACAGCATAACGGATGTACAGCTTGGGCGCCAAGGATTGGAGAAGCGTGTTGTCTCACAAGATATGGAGCTTTGGCTTTCTAATGTAACATCATAACATGCCAACTCATGTATAAATGTGTTTCTTGTTCATTAAGTACGATCAAACTTAAATAGACAGATACATTGTTATATAGGTACCAGCGAAGGACAAACAATTCACACTCCTTGCTCGAGCTGGAAGACAGGTTGGTGCTTAATTCCTTGCTTTAAGATCTCACTGCAACGTTCAATATATGCTAGTTGTCCATGATATGCTTCTGTCAGCTGCTTTATGGAATGCTAGATTTGAAATATGCCAGTTGCCATTTTGACCAGTCACTGCTTCATCTTCTTGTCAGTGGCATCTTTTGTATGATGTTAAGAACTAGTTACTATGGAATCTTAAGTTTTTGGGGAATGGTCTTCCAAGCTCTGAAGCTCTGAAGCTCTGACACTCTTGATTTTTAAAAGCACATCTATTTTTATTTGTAAGTAAGATAAGAAAATTGCTGTCTATGGATAACTGAAGTAAGAATCGAGATTTCAAACACTCACTTCATAGTTTTTGGGCATTATTTTTGTGACAATATTGCGGATATTTATTTGAGGATGCTAGACCGCAATATTTGTTTGAGGAGATACGGGAGTCTTATTCTAAGTGAAACAAAGTTTGACACAAACTTTAGAGCTCAATGCAAGTCAAAAGCTTTATACTATTAGCTGAGGGATTATTTTAAAAAAAAGTTTAGCTGAGGGCCCAAAAATCTATATAAACTCTCTCATTTTTTCTTCACTTTCTAATGTGAGAACCTTTTCAATTCTACGCATCCTTATCCTAAACCAGTTGCCTTGCTCCATCAAGTATAACCGAACATGCACACTAATCCCGCATGCCTAAGTCCCCAAGAGCCCCAACCTAGGGCCTTTTAGCTCCACTAGTCCCACAACACTGTGACTATTGCATTAACTATGACTCATCCATAAGAACCAGCATATACACCGAAGCCACTAAATTGGTCACATCAAACTGCTTCAGAGTAGTGCAGAAATATTGAATCATCGGCTCTTATTGAAGAGATAAGCGAGTTCTAGCCTAAGTGAAATAGAGTTTGACACAAACTTTTGAACTCAATCCAAAAACTTAGGAGGTGAGAGCCCAAGAGTCTATGTAAACTCAATACTAGTCCCACAACACCGTGACTATTTCATTTTTTTCTCACTTTACGATGTGGGACTATAACTCTCACATGTGATACTCAATACTATTCAGATTATGTGTTGTCTCATTAGTTTTTATCATTTTTAGTTTTTTTCTCCTGTTCTTTCCAACTGTATGCTTCAATGCTTTTATGTATGCAGAATCAATGCATCATGATTTTAATAAGCAATTTGAAGAGTTCTGACTATTCCTATATCAGGATACCATTCTAAATTATCACCATCTTTTACCATATTAACATATCAGAAAGTACAGACAAATTGGTATTGTCTGCAAATATTGTCCCACAATAATCTTTAAGAACTCAATTACCTTTATTTTCACTTTTATATGCTGGTAGTCCTCTTCCAGTATACTGGACTTCTATTACACATTGACCACAAGGCGATAACAATCTCAAGTATGTTGCAATTAGTGCACTCTGAATATTTGTGCATAAGAAAATTACAAGAGAACAATTAAAGTATGGTGATATAATTTTAAGCTTATTTTTGACAGGTCCAAGAAGTTTATTTGACAACTACACTCAACCAGGATGGAATAAAGAAGGCTGTACAACGAGTATTAGGCCGTGTTCCTTGAGCTTATCTGACTGTGGTATGAATACAGGTGCTTTTTCTGCACTTTTTGATGATACCATGTGCCGCCTGTTCCACCTTTTACGTGTTGCGCAAGAATTGCGAAATGAACTGAATACTAGTTAACAAAAGTAGAAAATTCCAAAAGTTCCATAGAGAATGTTTATCTTCCAGATTCAATTTCTGTAAAAAAATCAGTGGGCTACAATCTGTACAGGGGCTTTGGATCTCAGTGCAACCATTCATGTAAACTCTTGCAAATAATTTACTTAATGAAAGACCGAACCAATTTCATATACGAATCTGCAAACGCCTGTCTTTATTGGATGGTAATTCTCTCATGTATTACAACAGCTTGCGTCATTCAATTTAGTTTGTAATCTTACACCCTCAGGGATTATATGTGCTGAAAATGTCTGGGATCTTTTGGATATGTTGGAAGTATGGATATTATTTCCAAGGCAACAAGTTGTACTGATATCATTATTATTAAGTATTAACCACACAAAATATTGGTTTTACCAACAATAATGTTGTCGGCACCACTAATTATCTGCCATGTATCTCATAAATAGATAATCTCTGCATCTTATCCAGCATAAGAACTATGCTAAGTTTGCCAAAGTACTTATTATAATTTATGCTAGGAGATGCTGAAGATCTACATCACCAATATGATTCATGAATTACTTTCTTTGATAAGGTGAGAAGATTTTACACAACTTACCTCTCATGGACACTCTTTTCTTTGATATGGGGGGAAGCCTTGTACAGTGGGACAAACCTCTATGCCATTACCTATGCTTAAAGGGTCATCATCATCATCATCATCTTCCATATGAGTCACGAAAATAGATTTCTTAATAATAGGGTAAGGCTGCATACATGAAAGATGGGTGATGATGATGACAATGGTAGTGGTAGTGATAGTAGCGGAGGAGATGTGACCACGACTTTTTTAGGTCATGGCCCATGTATATGCCCCTATAGGCATCATATGCAGTGCAGGACATACGGTATCTTGCCATAATCTGGTGATGGTAGTCGAGGATACAAACAACTATAGATGCCTCCCCATGTGAACCTTGATGAGTCCCTATTGGGACCACTCAATTCATGTGGACACCTCCTATACCACTCTTCAAGAATTCAGAGGCCCATGACCTCTCCCAGTCACCAAAGTGTACCTCAGGCAGTATTTTCCAGCTTAGCTTTCAAAGACATCTCCTGGAATGTCTGTCTTCCTGTCACTCTCATAGTTAGGCCACTGAGACTTCTCTTAGCCACCATGGTTAGATACAAAACTGTAGGCTGGACCAAACATAGGTTTTAGATGTGAGTCAAAGCTTTAGTCTAGTCCTCCTACATGATATAGAATATAAGATGTGAAGGGTTAATATATGATAGTGGCTTCATAAAATTTTTAAGCTTATTTAGAGATGAGGCTTATTACAGTTTGTCATGTGGGTTTCGTATTAAGTTTTGTCGCGCTTTATTGATTTATTCGATAGAATCATGTAGGTTTTTTGGAGCTAAAAAAGACTGTTTTGATGGTTATTCTTTCCGTTCAAATGTGAAGAGTGAGATTGTTGAAGTTGTAACATATATAAGTAAAGTTAGTGTGATGACACCTTAGAGAACAATTTGAGCAGTAAAATTATGGTGATGGTAAAAGTTGAGGGACTTTGGTAACTACAATATGGGCTTAATACTGAAGCTTATGATGTTATGGTCAAGGGCTCCTTCAACCTGGGACACAAAAATATTGTGGAATCTCTCAGCACAAGATTTATGTCTAACCTAATCTTATTAAGATAAACCTAATTACTCTTGGTTCTTAAGCTGTCTGGATATCAACCTGTAATATCTTCGAGGCGCAGTTCGGTAAAAGTACTTTCTTCTTTCTCTTTTATATTTATATTTTCTTTTTTACCTGATTGTTTTTTATGCTCTTCTGTACACAGGACTACTATTCAGAAGCCAGAGACACAAAAACTCATAACGGCCTGAAAACTTTTTTGAGTGCATGGAATAGAAGAAACTGTAACAAAAGATAGGTATCATCACATCACTGCAAACCAATGTTTTTCCTGTGTTTCAGATGTCCTGAATGCAGATAATGTAAAGTCATGTGTACTTTCAATGCTCAAATAAGGTGAAATCCTTGCTAAAATCATTGAAGAGATTACAGCATCAATGACATTACAATACATCAATGAAGCTAAAGTTACAAAACATAGACCAGGAGATGCAATTCTTTTTCTAATAGCTTCAACTACACTATTGATAGGAGGATATAAATGAAAAAAAAGTAGTGAGCAAAAACAATCTCTCTTCATTGAACTATATGATCCATGGCATACACACAACTAACCCTTTCACTCAAGGTCACCTGTGGCACAAACATTTGTAGTGGTAGGCACTGTTCATGGGATCGTTGGCGTCAACCGGGACTTGCTCCGCGCTGCACTTGAACCGACACCCTCTGCACTCGTTAAAAGTGCAAGTCGGAGCGGCTGAACCTATCATCAACCTCCTCACAGTCTTGCTCTTCCATATCCACATTTCTTCTTTGTTTAAACCCTATATATGAGCAAAACATTCAAAGGATTAATTAGTATGGAGTGCTAACTCAAAAGTCACAAGTAACTCAAATTCATATCTTTCACCTGTGAAGGGAGCTCCTTGTTTTGTAGAACCAAGTCTGGGTGTGAAACTTGTGCTCTATAACCTGCAACAAACTCATATAAATTGAGTAAGATAAAATTCATGAGGAAGTGAAGATAAGATAAGAGGTTACCTGGTTTGCAAAGAGCAACAGCAAGGATGGAAGAGAGGAGGAGGAGGAGGAAGAGGATGGGGGCTTTGGTGGGGCTTTTTATGGCCATTGCTGCTCCTAGTAGGCAGCAGAGAGGAGATAAGAGGTAGTCTGTGCAAAGAAACAGGGAACATATATAAGAATAAATTGGCAGTGGTAAAGAGTGTCAGATAGCACCCTTGATGCTGCCATGCAAGCACAGATTGCCAGGCCCCCCTACAAAGATCTTGCATGCTGTATGTGTGTATGTGTGCGTGAGAGAGAGAGAGAGAGAGAGAGAGAGGGGGGGGGGGGGGGGGGGGGGGGGGGGGGGGGGGGGGGGGGGGGGGGTAAAATTCCAAACCATCCATCAATAATTTTCTTCACATTTTGTCTCCAAATGCATGGCCTAATCTGTAACTTTTGTTCTTGTCCATATATACCTTGATCTTATTCTATCTCAAATTTCACTTCTTATGTTCAACAGTTTCACATTAGTAGTAAATATCCACCAGACTTGATTTAAGCTCCAGGTTAACTACTGCCTATAGCTCAATAATGACAAGAAAACTTCTATTTGAGATCAGTGATTTTATTGGCAAGATAAGATTCACCACTATGTTTAGGATCTGAAAAGCTCAGATACCTGCGAACTCCAACATAGAATCCTTATTGTTTTCGATGCAAACAACAGACGAGCTTTATGTCATGGCATTGGCATCCACCTTGGTTAGTTACTCAGTCTGGACCCCCGTAAAGAGTCGGCAATACTGTCATCATATAACATTTATAGACTGTTGATGAACAGCATTTTTATTTTACTGTCCTGATTGATGAACACCACTTTTTAGCTCTGGAGGTTTTTATGATTGTTAATTATTATGACAGATATTTGCTTCTGCTAACAAAGAGAACAAATCTGGAGGACAAGTCAGGCAATTGAGTTGACCAATGAGCAGGGATAGTGATTAAAATCGTCATCTACAGAGATGTTACTCCTCCTACTGCATACTTTTCCATGAATGAAAGAGGTGATGTAGATCATATTTTGAGTCTTAAAGTCTTTGAACATGACTACATAGTTGTAATTTTTAGACATGATTTAAATAGTTTAAATTACGCTAAGAAAATATGGTGTTTGATTGTGAATTAGACTAAGTCTAACAATTAATTACTTTTAATGTGGCATAAAAAAAGAAAAAATTTGTTGGTTTTGAAGTAAAATAGATGATATATAAAATTAATAGATAAAAATGCCCTTTTTAACTTTGATTGTATTAGATGGAAAATATTATTTTTAAATCAAATCAATTTAGTTAAAATCTAAAATTATATAAAAAAATTTGTTTTCTTTTCAAAAGGCCTAATCCCTTGCGAATCATTATTATAAAAAGAAAAGTTACGAACTTATACGCTAGCAATCTTATATACTGTAACTATACCCTAATATAGCTCGCAACCATACTATAATATCACTGTTTTTTCTATATATTGTGGACTTATAAGCTGTCAAGTTTACATTGCTCGCAACCATACTATAATATCACTTTTTATTTTTCTTTTATATAATTAATTTTAGATTTTTTATTAAAAATAAGTAAAAATAAGTTATTACGGACTTACAACTATTTGTAGGCTTAGAAGCATGCAAAGTTGGTAATCATATTATAAGCTAGGACTTAGTAAATTTTTAAATTTTCTTTTGGAGGGAAATAGAAGATAGAGAGGGAATTTGAAATAGGAGTGTTATTATTATTGTAATGTGACATAAAAAATAAGAAAAATTTAGTATGTGTCAATATACACAGTATCAAAATATTATTATTAAGTTTGTAAAAATTAAATAAAGTCATTTCAAAGATAAAATTATAATTTGAAAAAACTTTAAATTTATACTTATTTATATTTTCTCTCTCCTCTCTTATTCTTAAATTTGGCTAAGAAAAAAAAGTAGTATTTCGTTAATGAATATGGTTAGGGATCCCTAACCGAGTTTAGGGACCAATTTGAACTCAAACTAAACAACAGCTCGATAATCATAAGCTCTCTTAAGAGGAACCCCTTTTCGTTAAGCAGTTAATTACTTAATTACATATTTACCTACTCAATATCATATCGCACTAAACGTGCATAATCTACCCACTGAACTATTCAAAATATCACAATTTCCACCCTTAATTGCATGAGGATATATATATATATATATTGTGCTACATTTTTGTTATATTAGGTCATAGTGTAGAGGGGAAAATATAATTGACCCTTAAGTTAATCCTTATTCTAAATTAATTTCAATTATGTTTAGGAGTTCTGTTTAAACAAGGTATTGTATGTTTAAATATGAGAAGTCCCTTACCTTCATGGATAACTTCTATTAGTAGGATTGCAGCCTATTGAAACCAGCTTCTCCCGTAACTCTAACCTCTAATTAGTTTTGATGAACAGAAATTCCAAATAAATTCTCTCTAGAAGCCTTCGTTAGGTATCCATTGCATCAAAAAGAATAGAGGAGCTTTCTATTGCCATTACCCCAAAGACTTGCCTTTGAACTATCGCCATTTTTTGGTAGATCTTATCTATTTAATATCTCTCACCCCTCGTGACGGATGAAAAACATCGAATGACTATTTATCCTTTTTCTCTTCCTTTTTTCTAATATAATGGCAAAATGATCCCTAGTGATGCCTAGACTTGATCACGTGATAGTCACATGATACTTTTAGCGGATAACTAACGATTTAAATGTTCTATGAAAAATAAATTATAGTATTCATATAAAAATGGGTAATAGTTCCGGGATTTCTATGTGTAAGATATGCATGATCAAAAATTTATTCAAATTCTATCTCCATAAAAAGACCATACATACAGCAATCATAGTCCTGGAGCAACAGAAGCAAGTTAATTATGCCCATTTTTTTTTTTAATGTTTTATGCTTGGATAATTTAACTAGACCTATTCTTCTCTCCAAATACACTCTCCACTCTCGATCCGCAATGATGAATTGCACTAGAGTTGATTGAAATGAGTAGTTTCAGCAAATTTGAAGTCTTTTATCATGCCATTAGACAAAGGCACAAACATCCATTTCATTACATTACTAGCAAATCACAACATTGACACACACTAATTCCCCACACAAATTAAGGAGATGGAACACGACAAACACCTTCATCATCATGACGACCAAATAGAAACTAGACTAGAGATGACGATCAACTCATCCCTTACTTAACAAGAAAAAAAAAAACCTAAACCCAGTTCAACTCCACCAAATTTAAGTCCTCTATGCATGCAATGCATATCCATTAACACTGGGTAGGTGGAGTGAGGTTGCATTTGGCCGGGAGCTGCATGGCTCGGTCAGGATCGATCTCGAAGTACTGCAACAGCCCGGAGTTCTTGTACCTGCACAGGCATTGCAGGTCGGCTTTCGCAAGCGCCGAGCAGCAGGCGTCGGTCGGCTTGTCGACGGGCTTGTTGATGGTGATGCATGGCTTGCATGCCATCAGCCCGTCGTCGCTCATGTTACATATGCCATGCACTCCATCCGCTACTAGGAGGAGTGCAACAACGGCCATGGCCAGAGCTTGGAGCTTCATCTCCATTTCTCTTTTTCTCTTTTCTTTTCTTTTCTTTTTCTTTTTCCTTTTTGTGAGTTAGTCGATCTTGGCAGTGGTGGTGGTGGTGGTGGTGGTGGTGGGAGAAGAGGGAAGAGTTGGATGAGGTTTATATAGGAGGAGACCAGTGAGGTTGGGGGGAGCCCGTGAGTGGTAATTTGTCGTCAATGGTCACGGGAGGCATTGGAGGCCACAAAGATTGGTGGTGGGACTTCTTATTGAATTGGTGGATGGGGGACTACCTAATTAACTTAGAATACTACACATATATATATTTATATATTTGTTTCTTATGATGGATGGAAAAAGAGTTTGCTACTTCAATGTATATCTTTGATATAACAAAGTACTATCAGATGTTAACTAATCACTCTTGTTAGAACCACTGTTTTTTTGCTTTTGTTACTTATAAACATTCGATAGAGGTTGAATTAGACTTCAGTATCTTTTGCTTTGATATTATAAAAGTTTTAAGTTACTAGAGAAGGAACACAATATGTTAACTCACTAACTATTTTAAAAACTTAATCTCTGAGCGATCGAGATGTTTACGACCAAAGTTCGAGTGTGTGAGTGCATGTGACAAAGCTAATGCTTGTGAATTTTTATGAGTGTGACCATGGAGATGGATTTGGTAGGAGATGGTTAAATATTCCTAAACCAGCTAAGCTAATAAGAGGATGCATCCATGTATGCATTATCTTAGTACTTATTATCACATGTGGTGTGGCCGCTACTTGCTTATTAGATGCCATCCAGTCAAATATTTTAAATATTTAAAGAAAAACAAAAAAAACTCCCCTCTTAGTACACTGCATTTAGCTAGCAAACGGTTCATTTTTCTTTCTGGAGTTATATCTATTACTCAAAAGAGTCAAACCAAGTTGCATGTAGGGTCAAGTATAAGTTTGGATTACATGTAGTTGATTCATTTCAACTCTTTTTTTTCCTTTTTTTGAATTTAAACTTGATTTTAACATTCTCAGCTCAGTTACCCCCCCAGTTTGACAACTCTAGTTTTTGGAGTGTTCTAATGTACAATTGGTAAGAATATCAAGATAATCTAACAGCTCGACTCACACTTACCTCATCATTGACTTAAACTTAAAATGAGCCAAGCTTGAACAATAAAAATAGGATTGAAACTGAATAAATCTCGAATTAATTTTTATATTATCTTTAGAAGCCTTGAAAAGAGAGGAGATGAAGGTTATTCCGTCAAGCTAGTTAGTGGATTGATTAAATTCTTAGATAGAGATGGTTTCATTGATATAATCATCAGTAATTAATTTGTATTTTTTATGTCTTTTGGAAGAATTTTGAAAAGAGCAAACACAACACAAGAGAAAGTTTGCAAGGTACTCTTGGCTAATTTAACTTAATTACTCTAGTTTTATTGTTCCATTTAATTATTAGGATAGTTTTTTTTTATAGAGTAAAATTTATTATCGAAATGCATGTTGCATGTTTAGTCTCTACTATTATAGTATAAATAACATTGGACTTGATATTGTTGTAAGTAAATTTTGTAGAGAATTTAGAAAAGAAAGTTAATATTATTTCTTTTTCTCAGTTTTGGACTATACTTGTGAATTGAGTATATATCATTATTACACAGAGAAAATGTGTGTATAATTTGGGACCATGAGATCTTAATCTGATAGTTCATATGATCTTTTATCCATGGATATAATCGGTTCTTTCAATTCTAATAAAGCTTTATTCAATTCAAGCTTAAATCAAGCTTGAGCTGGTTGGCTTGATTAAGACTTGAATTGGACTTGTTTAGGGCTTGAGCTCGAACTAGGCTTTAAGTCAGCTCAACTTGGATAGGCTTGACTTGGGTTCATTTTAAAATTTGAGCTCAACCTCGAATTAGACTCGAAGTGAGCTCGGCTTGATTGATATCGAGAGGCAAGTCTAAACTTAACTTTTAAGGCTCAAAATTAATTGATCATACTCGATTAGCTCGATCAAGCTCGCCTCATTAACACTCCCTTGAATTGCATCAAATAAAAATTAGCTCTGATATAATATTATATAGAGATAAATTATTTTTCACCCATTAAACTATTACTCATTTTCATAATGACCCCCTTAATTTTTTTTTTTGTACACACTGACATCGTGAACTATTAAAAATACCCCACCCCTTAATGCCATTAATAGAATCGATGAATTGACCAAATCGCCCCTCCACTTATTATGGTGGATAGCTACGTGGCAGAGCTAAAATTAAATATTTTAATTTTTGTTTGAAATTCCTACATTGCCATCTACCCTAATCCCCTTTCTCCCAAAAATTTTTATTCCTCTCCCCTCAAAGAGCTTGATGGTGTCCTTCATCGTAGACTTGATCAAACGGCCCAGCTCGCCCGTGCTTGGCCCGACCCGACCCAATTTGGACCGGGCTAAGCCCAGCTCAAACAGAGCCCGAACTACCCATGGGCGACATGGGCCAGCCCTTTGCCCACCGACCCGGCCCAGAAGCCCGCTCGTTCAGCTAGCCTGTTTCGCCCGCCCATTCAGCCCGCAACTAGGCCCGCCCGTTTTGCTATAGTAGCCTGCTCGTTCTGCTACAGTAGCGTGCCCGTTCTGCTATAGTGAAACCAACGAAAATTTTGGTGTTGTACCATTTTTTTTAAGCACACCTTTAAAACTTTTAATTTATTATTATTATTTTTAAATGGAGGAACTAATTTTTTTAAAAAAAATAAGCTAACGATAAAAAATTTCTAAAAGTAGCTAAAAGGTGGGTTGGACCGAGTGATTGGTGGGTCGGGCCAGCCCAGCTAGCTCGATCTCTCATGGGCCGAAGGGCGATAACGGGCTAGACTATTCTAGTCGGCGAGAACATGGCCCGACCCGAGTGATTGGTGAGTTGGGCCATGAACAAATACTTAAGCCCGATTGGTCCGAAAAGCCTAACCCAAATCTAGCCCGACCTGCCCGATGATCATATCTACCTCCTTAGCGTGATCGATGAGGATCCACTCAACCTCTCTAGTTAGGTGTTTCATGGGGCCGAATTCGCACTCGAATCTCCTCGACGGTGCCTTAGTCGGTGATGGTGCTACTTCTGCATCCCTTGGTCTTCTTCCTACAAGCGTCTAGATGTGTCACCACTAGACACTTAGTGGTGGGAGCAGATGCAAGTGAGTGAGAGGTCTAATGACAAGCGATGATCCTAATGCAAACTGAGTCAGATCGAATTACATCATGAGAATATTGGGCTCAATGGATCGAGTCTATTTATCTTTTAATTAATTTATATTTATCTCTTATGTAAACCCTTAAGACAAGTCTAGTTAAGTCATGTAAGTCAGTAAGACAAATTCAATTAAATCACATAAGTTACTAAGATAAGTTCAATTAAGTCATATAAACCTCTAAAATAGGTCCTACTCCGAGTCGTATAAGCCTTTAGGACTAAGTTCAAGTATGATTATTGTACTCAACCTCTATATATAGAGGGGCTGGGCTTCTTTGTTTATTCATTAAAGCATCCAAGTATTGAGAAATTATTTTAGTCTTAAGTTTATCTTAGACTAAAATTCTATCTCAAACCCATAACCACCACCTCCACCATGAGCCACCCTACTGTACGATCGTCCACCACCATCCTTGGCCATCCATCACCCTCCGACAACTGTCGCAACGTCTGATATTACCTTGCTGTCATGTTTTAATATTTCTTTACTATTTTAATTATATCTTTTCATCTAGACATTCGATTAATGTAAAACTAGAGCCATTAGAACCCTGTCTTATGAGGTTACCACCACTTAAATTTTCATAATTTTTTTACATTCGGATCGGTCCAGATTTAGTTCGTAATAGATCCTCATAAGTGGAGTAGAGAGTTAAAGACACTAATGAAGGTGATGGAGTGGTCAGAGCTCATTGCTGGCCCTAGGCACCACAGCGCACTGGAGTGATTAATGGACATCGGGGGAGGCGACGCGTCGCCGCTCACCTATTTCTCTTGCCTTCTCTAGAGCTATGTAAAAGATCTTTCCCTTCTCCCTCCTCTTTCAAGTGGGATGACGAGGGTGGCGAGATGATCGACCGCCTATGTGAAGTACACATCGTCTCCATGAACCCCTCTGATAAGACCTGGTTTATGTTCGGCTTGATTGGCCTCTTGTAGAGTCGGGTCGTGTTGGCTGCCATCCTCACCACCCATAGGAACCGATGCTCGTTGTTCTCCAACCCACGCACGATCCCTCTAATATGCTCCTCTATGAACACCCAAGCTCTTGAAGCAAAGTAACACGATGTTGAAAGGGAGCAACGAGACTAGACGAGGTCGTTGCCGATGTTGGCAACGAGGCGGAGGAGTTGAGGAGGGGTGTCAAGGTGGAGGGAGACGACGTATTGGCCAGTGCTAGAGGTAGCGACAAAGACAATGAGAGCGATGAGAGAGGAGGAAGAGGAGGAAACAAAAGAAGAGAATAAGAGGGTGAGGAAGAAGAAGAAGAAGAAGAAGAAGAAGAAGAAGAAGAAGAAGAAGAAGAGAAGAAGAAGAAGAGATCTAAGGGTACTTGGGTCATCATAAAAGTCAATCTTAAGTTGTCACGTGTATATAAGGATATTTTAGCCATATTATTATCACGTGATCCTCACATGATAATTTATTTATGAAAATATATAATAAAATCATAACAAAATGGGTTAAAAAAGATATTTCTATAGTTCTCGGTGCTAAAAAAAAGTTCAGGGGGTTTAATTTTCTTACAAAATTAAAATTTATATTTGTTAAATTTTTATTAAAATATTATATCCACGTAGTTTAAATTCTGACTGGTTGCATCTAATACATTGAGCAGGATTGGCACTAATATCTAACTCATAATTAACTTACGAACTTATTATCTATGGATAAAAAAACTTCCGGAAAGTCCCGGGATACAATAAAAGTGTCACCGTTGAGTTCGTTTAGATCAGCCACGAATCCCATCATCCACGTCAGCTTTTTCGGCATTCTTGGAAGGGTGGCCCCCTCCTTGCTGTGTCCAATCCTATAATTTCACACCTGGCAGAGAGCATCTTTTTCTTAAAATGAGAAAATAGCTCAGATGTGAAATTTAGAGTGTTGTTATCAATGGCTGCAAGAATATCCTACAGCGAGGGTATTTGGCAGCCCATGATAGCCGGGCGTAGGAAGTTCCTGCGTACTTGTCTGCGGATGATCAAATCTTATTGTTCTTTTATTTTAGGTTACTAGAAGAGATCACTTCTTTGCACAAAGGATATAACCAACAAAAAGAAAAAGGGGGCAAAGGTGCTAATAATAGCCCACTGGGCAACCTGTGGGCGTGCTAAGATTGGAATGAGGAGGAAGAAACAAGAACAAAAAGAAAAAAAATAAAAAGTAAAAGTCTCCTCCTATAAAGTGGTAAAGAAATTATCTTTTCAAAAGCTCACCACTAAGCAACTAATCTTAAGTAAAATAAGGTAATGCACCCATCATTAAAGTAGGGGTTCAAACTCTCTGCAACTAAAATTATAGAGCAACTCTAGCTCGGCTTAGCTCAAGCTCGATTTAGTCTTTAATCGGTTTATATATTTCCTTATAGATGTTATGAATAGTTTGGGACCGTTAGATCTTAACCTAATAGTTTATATCATCTCTTATACTCCTAGTGTTGATCTAAGTTCATCTAATCCTTATCGAGCTTGACCCGATTAGCTTTATTAGGGCTTGGATTAGCTTATTTTAAAACTTGAGCACAACTTATGCTTGAATTGAACTCAGTTTGAAATATACTTAAATTGGGCTCATTTCAAATTTGAGCTTCGCTTGAACTCAAATTAGGCTCGGTTAGGAATCTACCAAGCCAAGCTTGAACGTGACTTTTAGGGCTCATTAGTTTTGAGTTTAGCTTGATCAAACCTTTAGTTAATCAAGCTTGACTCATTTTAACCCTTGGAGGTACATGAGTCAAGCTTGGGTAAGAGCTGGTTCATGCTCGACTCGGCTTGAGAGGTAGATTTTTCTAGCTTGAGCTTAATTCGAGCTAGAAAAGCTCAGCTCGCCTTAGCTCATCTCCAACTTAATAAGGGTTGAGCTCGGCTCTACAGCTCGTACAGAAATTATAAAAAATTAAAAAGATAGACATCAAAATAATAATATCTCTGAACAGAAACTAGAGTTTTAGAAAAGCAATGTGTGATAGTTGATGAATAGGCTCTCCTTTTAATCTTACAAACTTTTATTATGCCCAAAACATTCAAGCGAAATTATAGAAGCATCAAGTTTTGCTAAGAAGAGAAGATTTATGAGAACAACCAAATACAACAATTTGAAAGGAGTAATATGACAGATACCTTTTAAATGTACAGTGGCGATGACTAATGGGAGCTTGGAGTGCTGAAGATGAGTTTCAGCTAAGAGAGTGTGGGGAGGGGTATTGAAGAGGCTAGGGTTTTATTTATGTACATTATACTATTGGTTAGATCTAAGATCTAATAGCTCTAAACTAATTATACAAATATACGAGCCTAATTGAGCCGAACTTGAGTGAGCACGAACTCGCAAACCCACAGACTTTTTCTTATGGCCCTACTTATAAATAGCTTATAAGCTCACAACCTATCAAGGAAGAGGAAAAAGAAAAAAAACTATCCTACCTTTCTTGACCTTTTGTGTATGGAATGTATCTCAATCTTCTTTACTCTTTTTCATCTTTTTTCCTCACGGCTACATTAAGCGTCACTGTGGTCAAAATACGTAAAAGTGGGTTCTTTCTTTCCGAATACATTCATATCCCATGCTTTTATCTCTGCTAAACAACCAATCGGCTGGCTTATTAAGTTTACTTGAGACATGCAACGTATGATGTATCTCATTCTCTCTAACACCCAAATCTTCCACACTGCATACGCGCGCGTATTACTTCCAGAGTTCAGAGAGTCCCACAACCAGAACACTCGCAATCGAGTGGGGTCAAGTCAAACCCCGACAAGGCATTAAAGAAACTCGACAGTAAAAATTTAATCGAAGAGTTTAATTTTTGATCGAAAAGTACTCCCGTGAGCCCAAATCTGAGCATTGGTGCAGGCTAGAAGAAGGAGAAGGAGGAAAGTTGAAAGAAAAAGAAAAAGAAAAAAAAAAAAGGAGCATATCTCTGCTGAGTCCTGGCCCATCCCCCTACTTTAAATTTTCACTTTAGCCCCTCAGGCGTGGGCATAACTGACCAAAAGTTTACTACTTTATCGGCATGAGAGCAAACCAATCGACCTCTCTTTATAACCTCATCCTCTCAACTCCCCCAGCCTTCTATTATTCCATTCTAAGCGCTAAAAGAGATCATGGAGGTAAGTAGATGGAGGAGGGGTTGAGTACTTTGTTGGGTCCTTTTCTTTCTCTCATTCTCTCTTTCTCTCTCTCTCGCATTCTTTTCTTGATGGAGTTTGGGGGGGATTTTGTGATGCAGGAGGTGAAGAAGAGGCAGCAGATTCCACCGTTTGGGAGTTGGAACTTTTGTGATGAGATTCCAATCACCCAGTACTTTGAATCAGCCGCCATCTTCTTTGGAGGAGAAGGTGAAGACCTCTTCAAGGTGGTGAAGCCAACCAAGCTACACCAAGACTACCATAACAAAAAGGTTTGAAAATCTCTAGAATCTACTACATTTTTGCTTGACTTTATTTATTCTTTTTCCATATTTTTGATGTTGTTTGAGTTGATTGTTAAATGCAGGGGAAGAAGGGAGGTGTGAGAAGAGAAGAAGGGAAGAAGAAGCCCAAGAGAGTAGATGAGGACTTGTACAAGGTGCCACCTGAGTTGCTCTATCAAATGCCAAAGAGAACAACAAGTGTATTAGTACCAAAGAAGGTAAAGTATATTAACAATCACTAGTACTCCATTTGTAGTAGATGGCATCAAGTTTGAGAGTTCTGATAGGAGCTTTTGCAATTGCATTGCAGAAGAAGTTGCTGTGGAATTTTTGGACAGGGTGTTTAGGCCTCAATTGCATTTGCCTGAAGGAGCTCTAGAGTTAGTGAAGTATTATAGGATTATAGGCTGGTGTGTCTTTGTATTTTGTACTTTTTCTTCTTCTTTTTTCTTCTTTTTTTGCTTAATTACAATATAATCAGTGGTGAGATATATAATGTAAAGTAGCATGGCTCTGAGAGGAAATAGAAGAAGGTTTCAGTAATTAGCATGCTTGCTATTGTTTTAGTAGGATGGCATCAATCATGCATAATTAAAGGCTATTCTTCTTTTCTTCTTCTCTTTTTCTTTTTTTCCCTCTTCTTTTTCTTCTTCTGATGAAAGTAGGAGGGAAAATAGGATAACAATCCTAGAACAAGCCTCATTCTTCTTACTATTATTATTAGCCAATAGCCACAGATTTTGATCAAGATTAACAATAGTTGTGACTCATTTTAAATACCATAGATCACAAAGAATGCTCATGAGATTTGTTATGCTAGTCCTCATAATTTAGTTAGGATAAATGTCCAATTGGAAAATTGAGTGGTTTGCTTAAAACTCTTTGATATAATCTCACTCTCATCATAACAGAGAAAGCTTGATTTCTCATGTACAAAAAGAGGGGTTCTTTTTTACTCAATTCTCTTGAAAACTTCTAATAAGACCACAACTGCTATTACATTCTTCTAAGTATTAATTTGACTCCTTAATAAAATAACATTGTGGTTCCTAATCGATAGTATTAGGTAGTGCAAACTTTGTTTCAAATAATAATTTATATAAGGATAAAATGGTAACTTCCTAGCTCAGTTTAATTTTAATCTATCATAAGTTAGACAGAGTTGACATAATGGCTTTTTATAAAATAAAATAAAAATTCAGTTAACTATAGAAGCAAAATGACTTTAATACCCTTTAGTAAGTATTTTAAAAAAACATAAAAATAAAAGGGGAATCAAATATTAAAGTAAAATGATAAGTATTTTATTATTTTATTTCCAAAAGTTAAGTAGTATTTTTTATTCCCTCGGTTGTTATTAGGTTAAAATTAATTCAGTCCAATTTTAAGGTATTAAAAAAATAAATATTCATATGTCATAGAGTGCAAAAGATAATAAAGACAAAATATGTGATATTTTTTATATAATTCCCAAATGATAACAATTAGAATGTTCCAAAGAATATAGAGACAATGATAATATTTAATTGGTACATAAAGTAGGAATCTCTAGTTGCTCAACAAAATAAATATTCATATAACCGCGCACTTGCTATCGAAGCTCGGGGTTTTCTAAAGACTTTGGTTTGCATTCAGAATTGTCGGATCACTCACCTTCAGATCGAAATTGACTCTCAGCTCCTAATTAATATTATAAATAGAGTGCATGATACACTGTAGTCCATATCTTTCATCAATATTATAAATAGTTATAATCTACTTATCCTTTTTTTATGTTTATTTACCATATCTATCGTGAGGCTAATAAGTTTGCGAACCGACTCATAAATTACAGTAAAAATATGAGATTTAGTGTCACGTGAGAATGAGTGTTACTCTTCCTCGCTGATTACTCTTTTGGCTATTGATGTTAGCAGCGCTCTTTATAATCGTGACAGTTAATCAATAAAACTTTTCTGTATTTTTTCAAAAGCAAAAAACAAAATTATGCAATTATTAATGAGTATTTAAATTTGTAAAATATTTTTATCATACATCTAATTCACTTTAAAAGTCAACTCAAGTATAAAACTTGATAAATTACAAATCGTTAACTAGGGCATCAAATTTTAAATATAAGTAACTTGCTCCGTCTTTGAAACACCTAAAAATTTATCAAATTTCACACGAAAAATTACTATACAAATCATTTTCTGATTCAACTATATCTTAAATATGAATAGCTAAACAACAAAGTAAATCATAAAAAACTTTCATGTCTATGATTTAGAAATTTTCTTAACAATTTTTAGACTTCCATAGAAACAACCTTGAACATGGCAATTTCAGTCAGTGGTTTTTCTTCCAGTCAGCAGTTCTACCAATTTGGCCCAAAAAAGAAGACTAAAATTATTAATCAATGACGTAGTAAATAGTAAACATCATGAACACGACTACGTTTGTCATATCAGGTGAAGAAAGAATCTAACGATGATCCATCCATCCACCATGGAAAGAAGAGATTAAAAGAAAAATGATCACGACAAGCACTTAAAAAGTAGCAAAAACAGTGGAGCAATCTTTGTGTCGTTACTAAAGCAACAGCCTTTTAATGCTTTTGTGGTCATTCTAGCCCATGAAGTAGACAGACTGCTATCTTTTTCTTGACATCAACTCTCTCATTGCTTTTACTAATGCTTTGGCAAAAGCAATGAAGTCCCTCATGTCATGTGGTCACTACTGCTGGATCCATGTCTTTTGTTTCAAAAAGGCTGTTAGCCTTCCTTTGTTCTCCCCTCAAAAGCTTGAGGAGGGTCTCAAATCTTGACCTGGAGATAGGAGAAGAAGAGGAAGACATAATGGACATTGCAGAGAATGAGAATGGGAAGGGAAAGCAAGCTAATGTTCAACAGTTTTGACTTCTGAGTGTGATGTAGATTACTCCGCTTTTAACTTACCTCTGTCAGGTAGGATACTTTGATTCTGTCAGTAATATTTAAATTGGTATATATTTTCAGCTAAAGCTTTAGCAGGCTAAATTACAAAATTAGATATCCTGTGTTAGACTTTTCATCTCATGAATCAAAGATATGTTTCATATTGCAAGTTCTACTCTTTTTATGTTTTGGTCGATCGATTTGTCTTTGTCTTACCTTTAAAAAAAATATAAATATGAGAGAATGAAATAACTATATTATCCGAATTCACCAAGTGTTTCTCTATACAAATTAAATAGAATGGAAATAGGAAAAAAAATAATAGAAGAAGAAGGTCCGGAATGTATTTCTTCTTCTTCTTCTTCTTCTTTCTCTATCCAAATCAATTTGTCATTATTATCTTTAAAAATTATATATAAGCTCATAAGCATACTACTCGGTCTTTTCTTAAGTTGAAATAAGCTGCTATTAATAACAAAATTAACTTTTATTCAATCTTTTACTTACTGTTTTGCTTATATCTTTCTCATATGAACTTTGATTAATATTATTTTATATGTCTTGAAAAGCTTATTAAGTCTTCTACAACTTCATATAGCACAATAAGTATCTTTGAGTTCTATCATTTCGGAAACTTAAAATTCCACTTCAATCATTTTAATACTAGAATTAATTTTTATTCACTCTTTTGCTAATATATTTCTCATATGAACACCAATTAGTAAACCTATTCAATTCTTTAAAAGATTATCTCTCACAAATATCATCAAATTTTACTATTTCTGAGGCTTAAATTTATTGAAAGATGATAGCTTATAGTAACATAATACGTTGAGAAATAATATAGTCCATTGATCGCTTACGCAATTCGTTACTGCATAACATAATTCACTTTTATTCACTGTTTTATTGTATCTTTATTATATGAACACCAATCAATATTAATCTATATGCATCGAAAAGTTCATTCATTTCTCTATAACTTCATATCTCACGAGTATATTTGAATTTGATAATTTTGGGAGTTTAAAATTCAAATTCGGTCATTTGATAATGGAATTCACTTTCACTCACTCTTTTGCTAATATCTTTTTTGTATGAATTCTTATCGCTATTATTTTATACGCGTTACAAAGCTTATTCAGTCATCTACAATTTTATCTCTTATGAATATATTTACATTTGACCAGCTTAAAGTAATAACGTAATCCATATATAATACATTGATCACTTATGTAATGCATCAATAAATAACATAATTAATTTTGTTAACTATTTTGCTCATATTTTTCTCATATCAATATTATTTTATATACGTTAAAAAGATTATTTAGTCATCTACAGCTTCATATTTTACCAGTATCTTTCAATTCGATTATTTAGTATGCTTAAAATTCCTTAGAAGATGACAACTTAAATAGTCAAATTCTAATAAATTCATTATTTTAAGCCGTCATCTTTCAATAAATTTTAAGTCACTAAAATAGTTAAATTAAAAAGTACCGACCAATATTCATATAAGAAAGATATTAGTAAAACAGTAAATAAAAATTAATTACAGTACTTAGTAACAATTAAGTAAGTGATTAATATTTTGCTCGTATATTTCTCATATAAACTACGACCAGTATTATATTATACACGTTAAGAATAAAATTAGAATCAATAAATTAATATTAATATCTTTTATTTTATTTATTAGTGATCGAACTTCGTTAAGGATAAATAAGAAGTAAAAAGATGTTTGGTTACTGAAAACACTATATAAATTATTTTTTTCTCAATTGTAATTGGCTTTCTTTTATCTAAATAAAAATTAAACGGACAACTATCGAAAAAAGCATTTGAAAATTTTTACATTTGAGGAGCTCAAAGTGTGACAGAAAATAAATATGGATCTAAAATCTAATTTTACATTTTATACCTCATGGTTAGACCAAAAGTATAAAAAAATAAAAATAAAATAAAAAAAATTCCACCCTAATTTCAGTTATGTCACTTAATTCTACTTCTAACATATGTGCAACCATTAATTTTTCAATCCAAAAGTAAACGGTGAAAGTAATATTCTGTACAAGGATTTAACCGTTTTACCTTTTACATTCTCATTTTGAAAGAGTTTCAACGTTCAAAATAAAATGGTAGGAAAATTGAAAGAAAAGAACCACAACACTAAAAGATTTGCAAAAAAAGATTCAAACTCTAAGTTGTAAGATGATTTGATTTTTTATTTAAACCAATGTATGTCGAACAGTTATATATAAATTAGAATTCTGAGATTTTAGACTAACCGATTCAATTTGCATGTCTAGTATACTCCAATACCTTCCAAAAATGAAAGCGTTGACTTTGCAACTTATGTCAAAATTTTAGTATACTCCAACTTAGTTGATTAATGAATAACTTATATTTAAAAGTCACAGAATCCAAAAAAATAACTTTTATAAAATTTTCCTAAATTTTTATATTTTTAAAGTATTAAGTTATTTAAATTTTGAAATCAATATCAATTAGACATTAGGAACTATGAAAGGGTTTTAAATGACACCAAATGAAGTTTAGGAGGGCACTTCAAATTTTAACCTAACCACATGTATGTAAAGTATAATTTCTCTAATATAATTATCCCTAAATTTCTCTAGATTATATTTACTTCCTGTATCAGCCAATCAAACACACCACACCATAATGGTGTCAATTTTATGGTAAGTCAGCAGTCTTCTTCTCCCCTCGTCCAAGTCCAAACCCTAAACCCTAACTCCCACCCCAATCCTGATCCAACTCGTGTTCTATGAGACTCGAGTTACTCTCGGATTAAATCCTATATCTACGCGCATAATGCGCCGATTTTTCCGGCAAGCTTCACTCTCTCGCTCACATGGGTTACCGCAGGTCCCAGATCAAGTTCATCGACGACCGCCGCCGCCGCTCCGTCTCTTACCGTAAGAGGAAGCAAAGCCTACACAGGAAAGCCTTCGAGCTCTCCGTCCTCTGCGACGTCGACGTCGCCGTCATCCTCCTCCCCCGCGGCGGCGGCGCCGCCGAAGCGTGGCCCGCCGACGCGCGCCGCATCCTGGAGCGCCTCGGCCGCCGCAATGATGTCCAACAGCTCGCGCTGCCCGAGGCGGCGGAGTCGCAGACCTCGCGGGCGCCGCCGCCGGACGACGCCAGCGGCCTGGCGGGACACGTCGAGGCGAAGCTCGACGAGGTGAGGGCGCGGCTCATGGTGTACGAGATGCTGAGCGACGCCCCTCTATTCGATGACGGGGTCGGTGGAGGAGACGAGGTGATGGCAGACACGGACTTCGATCCGGCCGACTTCCTGGGTCCGTCGTTCGATATGGATTCGTTCATGGAATTTGTCAACGCGCCATTGGACGTGGGTTACGGTGGCGACCTCGCGCATGCGCACTCGAGTCGTTCGGCGAAATGCCCTCTGGTCGACAAACCCGACGAACTCCTAAGCTTGACCTGGGACTGTAAGGAGGAGGAGCAGTGCGCGTATATCGAGGCGCCGTGTTAATTGGAGGAGTAGCGGTGCGGATGTTCCCATGCCAGAGGAGCTGCGAAAAGGTGGCAATTTTGTGGATAACAAGTAGAATACTTTATTATTCTCTTGCCGTTGCATAGCTTTTATGAACATTAGACAGCAATTTTGTATTATAAGTAGCTGTCCCATTGACATACTGTGTAACTCTATAATAATAAAATAAATATCCTGAAAACTTATCCTGGACCTCTAACGTGATTTAGTAATTAAATATATTTTTTATTTTTTTAACATCTACTTAAGTTTATTCTTAAAAAAAATTAAGATTAACTAATCAAATTCAATACTTAGCCTAAAATCAAACAAGACCTTAAACTCTTCTCTTTGTCTTATAGGAGTTCATCAATTTAACTGTTTAAAAAAAAAAAGGAAGCACCCTTATATTTAATATACAATTAAATAAGAGACTTTCAAGGGTCTGCATGCAAAAAAAATAAATAAATAACTCAAATAAAGTACAATTTGATACATTTCACATTAGCCATGAACATTATTATACATCCATGAATCCAGAAGCAAATTTATCATATAATTAGCTAACTCATTTAACACCAACTAAAGACTTCAAGAAGCTAAGTGTATTGCTTACCTCGACTAGATCCGAGGAGTCCTTAAAAGAGGGGGGTGGTTCAACTCCAGTGAAGAGGAGGAGAGCTCTGAGCTCTTCTACACAGGAAGAGTGTACAGTATCTTTGTAACCCACTACAATTCGGAGTGACTCGATCTGTTGCCATATCTTCTCCTCGCTGTATAATACCTGGGCAAAATTGGCACAGGATTAGATTTGATTTCATTGTTTGGCTTTGTAAGATAGTAAACATTAGAAAAGTTATCAAAAAAACAGCACTACTGTTTATCTTTATTATTATTTACACCATATTAATATCTTATGAATTATTTCTCATTAGATTCCTACATTTTAATTTTAATACCTTAAAAACATAAGTATTTTTTTTCTTTTTAAAACAAAAATAAGATGCTCTTCATTTGATCATAAAACACGGTTACCCTTTTATTCTGAGTTTTTCAGGTAATTAGCACTAGAGCTTTTAAAATATCACAATTACCACTGAAATCTTCTCTTTCAAAATTATCATTCCTAAAATATTGTTGTTAAAACTAATAAACATATTTAAACGCTAAAATACTCCTTTTTTTAAAATATTTGTGTAAAATTTTATTATCAAATAGTATTATATTAGATAGTATTAGGTAGCTTTAGAACCATTTTAGGCAATTTATAGTCTTTTGTTGATCTAAGTATATCTTTAACATTGATTAATTAAATCTAACCATTGGAATAATATTGAATGATATTTTCGAAAGAGTTTGACTTATTACGGTGGCAATTATATTATGGATTAATTACATTGACACCCCTCCGTACTATACTCGATTTTCACGAAGACCCTTTAAACTTTTTTGGGTTAAAATGTCTCCCCTGAACTTTGGATCTAAACAAAATTACATACTGCAGTGACAAAATACAACTAATAACTATTATACCCTGAATAAATATATCACATTATTAATTATTAAATTAAAATAAAATACATAATTACCCTCAACTTAACCTTCTTCCTTTCTCCACACTCCTTCCCTACTGTCATTCTCTCGAGATTCACGCCTCCCTCCCTCTCCCCCACCATCACTGCTCCTCCTCTCCTTCTCTTTTAGCGCAAGCATGGAAGACCCTCCTCCATTATATGATCCGAGTTCTCCACCGTGAATGACCTCCTCGCTTTGTGTCGTCGTCCTCATCACCCTCCTTGGCCACCCTCATCTATTGCCTAATTCAAGTCGTCTACGGAGTGTGACCTTGCCCATGGCTGCACCGCTGTCCTTGGCCACCCTCGCCCTCACTGCCCTTGACTTTGGCTGCCCTCACTCTCACTGCCCATGGCCACCATCGTAGGTGGAAGCTCCTCGCCGCTACTTCCGACAATGAGGCAGGAGAAGGGGAGGACAAAAAGCTTTATTTAAATCCACTTTACTTATCCTAATTAATTATCCTAATCTAGGGTTACAATATAGTTGTATTTTAATCTCTATTAATTTGGTTGAAATATATAACAAGGGCATCTAGGCTATTTTAGAAAAATATGACTGCTACGTAAGTTGACTCACCTAATTTTTCTCATAGCACACTAACAAAAGTGTGACATTAAAATTTTTCTAAAATTCAGCGGGATACATCGTAACCTAAAAAAGTTTAAGAAATTTTCATAAAAATCAGATATAATTCAATCAGCGTAATTAACCCATATAATATTTTGAGGAATGTAGTGCCTATCACTGATACTTAAAATTTGCAATTACGTAAAATCCATTTATTTTTATCTTAATATTACATACTCATTCAACACTATTAATATTGGTTTGCATATATCTTTTAATTTAACCTATCTATATAGTACTTATTTGAAAAAGAGGCATTAAAAGCAAAATGCTCACTAGAATGATAATTATCTTACAGTGTGAACGAGGAAAAGGTACGGTGTTTTTTTTTATAAATTTCCCTAAATATATATATTATAATAGTCACATTTGCAATGGATATATATATATATAATATATTATCCACTTTTCTGGATAAATAATAAAATAAAATTGGCAACCAAATTAGTTCGATTTGGATGAGAATATATAAATGTGAAATGAATCAATAGAAGCACATGAAGAAAGAAATTACAAGGAGAAAATAAACAAAAAAAATTTGGTAATATTTAAGATCTAAAATATATAATTTTTTGGGGGTGAAAACAAAATACCTCTTTGTCGTCTTCGTCTGTTGACGAGCGATCCTCCAACGCGGACGCGTACTCCGATCCCAACTCGCTGAGCTCGGCCTCCGCCCCGATCGAGCGGTAGAAGCTCGATCTCGTCTCCTCTTCTTCTCGCCCTCTGTCGCCTAGGGTTTGGGGAGGGAGGGGGAGGAGGGAAGCCATGAGCTTGTCGGTGCAGGCGACGCCGGCGAGGTAGGCGCCGAAGGGGAGGGAGAAGGCGATGCCGACGGCCGAGAGGAGGAGCGCCGGAGGGAGGACCACGGGGGCGGCGGCGACGGCGGCGCCGGCGATCGCGGCCTTCTTGGCTGCGGGGAGCACCCACCTTCGCCAGCCCGGTTCTTTCCCATCTCCTTCGAAATCCATCTCTCCGATCTCCCTCGTTCGCAATGCTCGGGAGAAGGAGGAGAAAGAAGGGAGAGGGAGGAGGAGACACGTGGGGAGTGTATCGTAGCGACACGATTCGAACATGCGAATCCCAAACTTTACAGCATCTTTTTTTTTTTTTTTCCTTAAGGAAAATTACATTTCCAACCTTCTTCTTTTTGCATTTATGATCCAAATCCATGCTATTTTTTAATCCTAAATAAAGAAAATATGAAGAAATTGTATTTATTATGATTTTTTTTATCTCAGTTAATTAATATCTATTTGATTTTATTTTTTAATTTTTTTTATTCATGAGCTCGAAGGCTAGATATGGGCTGGACAAATGGCTAACCCTCTCTAGATACAGATACACTTTAAGCCCCACCGAGCTTTTAGTCGTCTAGTATAAGCTTCAAGCCATATGCGTCGCCGAACAATTGCTTCGAATCAAACGCCGTCAAGACCTGCTCCAAGTCGTTGCATTGCCAAGCTGTTCTTTCAAGCTAACCGCACTGCCGAGTCATCAACCGAATCGAGCCAAGCCACCAAACTACAAACCACCAAACAATTTCTCCACAATATTGTCCTCCTTGGTCATGAGCAAGGTACCTACCAACTCTACTAGAGTTGGTTGATATTTGATTTTATTTTTAGCACTTCTATTTCAATGACTATATGCTATTCTCTAAAACTGCTAGGAGGCGAAGAAGTAGGATAAATAAGTTAAGATAATAAACACGAACATAATTTAATCATTAACTAGAATAGACGGATTGATCCATCTATGGTCTAAACTTTTTTAAACTAATTCTAAACTAGTTTAAAACTCAAGTTATCGTATCAGATTAATTTTTGCTGCCGCTAAACTAAACTGATGAGCTCAATTCTTTACAAAAATAAGTATATATTGTGCTTACTCGAAGGTTATTGCTCCAAAATTCGTTTCTGGTTAAGATCATGAGCAAGATCATATTTAAAGAAGACTGCGAGTTAATTACTTTTGTTTTTACTTGATAAAGCAAGGATGTATCACATCTGGGCATGCTTAGATATATCCTCAGTTGTTTTTGGTATTTTCTTTTAGATTTCTTTTTTTTTATAGTTCTGTACTGATAATGAGCAACAGTATGTACATATAAAGAGATGGGTAGTAATAATGTTGGTGAAATGTGAGATGAGGTGATTAATCTTGGTGTGTTTCTAAGCTGGGGGTGGATTTACGAGGTTTTGGCTTTTTGCTTGCATGCTTAAGTGTATATTGTATATATAAATTATGTACAGTCTATTACAATAAAATATGCATCGACTATAAAAAAAATTATATATGATATTAAATTGAAAAATCAAATGCAATTAAATTGTTGAAACTCTTTTTAAAGGCGCCGAGTTAAATAACTCGTCTTTAAAGACTTCACTTATAGAATATGACTAATTTTAAAATAAATATTTTAATTTTAATACCAGAAAAAGAGCGGCTCATACCAATATAAGTTAGGCTTAGTACATTTTAACCACTTATTCTTTAATCCGGTATTACTTTGCTCTCTTATATTATTAAAGCATACAAATACCTCCATAGGCTATTAAAAAGCTACAACTAAATTTATCCGTTAGCTCTCCGTGAGTTAAAACTCATATGCCAAACATGCGAATAATATATTATTTTTAGATAGACAAATTACTCTCGTAAAGGGCCAAAAAGTTAAGTTTTAAATAATTTTACCCTCGTCATCTTACTTAGGCTGAACTATATAAAAGACCACATTAAGTTCAGGTGAGGCATATTGAATTCAGGAAGAAGGTGAAGCGTCTCTTCTCTCGTTCTCTCTTCTCTCTTTTCTTCTCTGTTCTCTCAACTAGGCACAACCGGTAATGTGATGGCATTGGGTGGGGTGCATGGTAGCTAATCAGTAGTAGGGGCGTAATCTAGTCCGGCTCTGATCATGTTTGAATTAAAATTAATTTTGAGCCTATATTCTGTGATCAAGCTTAAATTGGAATCATTTCAATTCAAGCCAATTTTAAGCTCAAGCTTAAATGAGCCGATCAATAAATAATTTTAAGTCTTAACCAAGTCAAGCCAAATTCGAGCCTAATCAAGCTTGAATTAAATTAAGCTTGATTTAAACTTGAATCAAGCTTTAAAATAAAGCTTAATTGAAAATTATAAACTAATAGAATAAAAATTTAGAACTAAACTCTATATGATCAGACTAAATAATAATCCACTTAAGTAAATCTTAGAATATAATAGAATTATAGCACAGTCTAAAAAATATTACTCATATATATATATAATAATTATTTCAAATCTTATTGAGCTTATTTGATTGAGCTAGCTCATGATAAGCTTGGCTTGAAATCATTTTCGAGTCTGTTGAAGATCAAGCTTGATTCAACTCATTTTCAAGCCAAGCTTAATCAAGCATTATCAAGCTAAGCTTGAGCCAGCTTGATTATTTTGACAGCCCTAATCAATAGCAGATAAGTGTTGATAGGTGATTTTATGTTATCAGCTAATAATAAATCATAATATTTTCTCCAATAATATAGGAACAAATAGATAATTTTAGGATATATGTTAACAACATCTAAGAGGTTATAGATTCTTAAAAGTTTGAGGGAGATTTATACGCTTTTATAGTATATGAGAGTAAAGTGATACCAGATCAAAATACACGAAGGCAAAGCATAATTAAGCCAATAAGTTATTCTATTATTTAGTTGAATACTAGTACAAAGAATAATAATAACATTTAATATGGCATAAAATTAATACTAAATTAATGAATGATAGTGAATCTATATTAAGAATTGGTGACATTTTAAACCAAATAATGAAAATATTCTTAATTGAATGTAAATTAATAGTTGTCAATAGGTATTTTCAAATCTGGGACAAAATAATAATTTTCAAAAGTTATATGGAACAAAGGGAGAGAGAAAAACTAGAAAATTATAAATAATTTGAAGCCAGTGTTAAACTACTTTTCATTTAAAATAATATTAAATCAAAAAGAAATTTCATCTTAGTTTGTGAAGCTTCGTCCATGAAAATTGAGGACAAAAAAGTATAGTCTTACCCCTAATCATCAAAGAGATTGTTCCTATGATAAATCTAATGGGGAAAAATAGATTCTCGTAGGGACGAAGCTTGCCTGATTAAGTCAAGATATTTGACTCTGGAAATAAATACAAGAACACCAAGATATGGACATGCTACAAGTGATGAATAAACTGAAGCTTCATAAGAGTGATCACTGGTAGCCACAAGCTAATTGCAATCCTTTAGTACATCGAAAACTGTATTCACAAGATATACATTAGGATTTAGCAGTCTGAAATTGATCAATAGAGATCATAAAAGCCTTTCAAGTGACAGAACAATTACTTGCAGTTTACTATACAATTGCAAGTCTCCATTTTCATATTAGGAAGCCATCCTGTTGTTAATTTTTTTGAGAACACTAATTCTCATTTCTCAACAATCATCTTTGTGAGTATCGATCAACAAGCACTTTAGCTGCATCAGGTGCAAAGAACTTTGCCTACATGGAAACACGAGAGAAATGAAGATCAAATGTATAGAGCAAAGTCATTCAAATAAAAAATATGCACTACCTTCACACTCTAGATTCTTACAGAGAACACATGATAATATACAAATCCGCGGTGTGATTAGATTAGATGTTGTCAGCTTCATGCTTAATCGAGGCTCCATCATCAAATATTGGAAGTATAAGTTTAGTGCCTACTTTACAGAAAGTTTCCAAATTTGCAAATATAATGATGGAAAGGATGATCAGGAACATATAATGGACAGCAGGGATTATTACACTTTGACCACCAGAATGATGTAATATCATGATATTGACCTGTATTACTATTTACTACAGGAAATCTAGGAGGTAAAATTAGATTGTACTCAACTCTCGTCATTGTCTGCAAATTTATTTGAAAATTTGCAAGTCAAGGAGGTAAGAAAATGGTCTTCCTCATGATTTTCCAGCTTTCTGTCCTTTGTCATTTAGTATTGGGTAATAGTTCCCCCACTTTCATGTGTTATTTCTGTGTAAAAAGAATCTCGACACACATTAAGTCTAGTAGCATAAAACACTTGAGGGGGAAAACTAGGTTTTGCTAATTTAGGATTGAGGTACATTGAAAAAAAAATGCTGCTAATTACAAGAAACAATGGGCAGTCGAAAGTGTTCCATATGTGCAGTATCTTGTTTATGTTGATCTTGGATCCTGCGCCTGGCAGTTGGTTCTGTTCACGACTCAAAAGTCAAAGAAGACTAACCATGAATTAGAAGAACTTGACATCTAGTCTATACCTAGTCCATCAAATTCAGGAGTGCTATAGCTTATCATTATAGAAATAGAAGTAAAGCATTGGCAGGTTTAAGAGCAAATTCCCATGCCATGGGTTCCCTTAGTTTTAGATTTTAAAATGCCACAAAATTTAGGATACTTGGAACTTCATTTATATCATTAGTATCAATGATGGCCGTGCTGACCGACACAAGTCGTGCTGGTAGCATATCAGCACGTGGCACGAGGGGTGCCGCACAGCACCCTTCTTAGCGGCAATTTGCTCGCCATTGAGCTTCCGTCACCGCCAACCTCACCGTCGTCGTCACCCATCGTGCCAGAGAGCTCCGTCGATGAAGGTATCGTCATGTCGTGGTTGCCCTAGCTCCAATCCAAACTAAGGAGGAAGAGGACCTTGGGTAGGTCGAGCGAGTGAATAAAAAAGTTAAGTTGCAATTCCGAATTGGCATCCTCGAGTGGGATGCAACGATGCCTTCATCTCCAGTAGCAAACGACGACGGCGAGGATGACGAGGTCAAAAGTGAAGCACTGCTAGTCTCCCTCCTCTTTTTCTCTCCCTCTCTTGCGGCACGACCATTTATGATTAGTACAGTGCCCCTAACTACAATTTGTTTGTCATCCAAATGATTTAAGTGAGGAAAACAAAAATTTATCAAAATAGGCCCAATATGGTGTATGATATTCCAAGAATCCAAAATGCATTTTCATAGCCCTAATTAGTTTCCGGTTAAAAGAAAATCTAGAGTAGCTTTTCTAATTTTTTTATTCTTAAAATTTCACATCTAATCTAGAGTAAGAAAATAGGGTGTCTGGTTGTAAACTAGAATAATGGTATAATAAATATCTTTAATGTGATATAAAGTTAAGATAAAAGTACAAAAAAGAAGTGAAAATTGATTCAAACATTTAACATTAAAATTCAAATTAAAGTATTCATTTCGTGTAGGTATGTAATGCATATATAAGTAAGAAATGAGATAGGTGGATGGTAGGAGAGGAGATGGTTGAGAAAAAATTTTTAAAAAAAATTTGAGCAAGAACTTTTGTTTTGTGGAATGAGATAGATGGATGGTATGAGAGATGATTTTTGACATGACATGTGAAATAGCATTAGTCAAATCAACAGTGCAACTGTAACTAGGGTTATGCATGGAATAATTTGAATAGTGTTTCTAATCTAAAATAGGAATAAGTTGATGTTTGGTGACATATTTAGAATAGTGTTTCTTAATCTAGAATAAGAAATTCCTTTAACTTGGAACCAAACAGGGGCTAAGTAAACTATTGAAATTCCCAACCATATGTATTGGTAAGACAATATTTCTGCAGATCCTTCAAAAGACTAATGTATTAAGGTGGATACTAAGAGATGATGTAGCTAAATTATCGAGTGTTACTTGAACCTTTCCTGTGCTCTACCCTAGGCCACTATAACTTTCAAGTAATAGCATAAAGATTGTTCATACACATATTATAAAGTCGTCGCAGTACATATAGTTCCAATTCAATAGTCCTTTCCCTAGAAAACTACTTTACAATTATGGCCACAGTGCAGTTAATCACTTATGTAATACCAATTTAAGTTTCTCAAAAAATTATTATTCACATAACTTCAGTTGTCCTGTTTATAAGTTACCAGAATATAACTGTTATGCAAATAGCTTGTTCAAATATATTTACTTTCTTGTACAAAAAACTACTTCAAAAAGATTCTTCTTGCACGGAAATTGAACTAGATCTTAGAGCAATAAGTTTTAGAAATAACATCTCTCTAGTATTATAGAGGAGAGGATTTACACCATAAGCATAAAGGAAGAGTGGAGCCTTTTGAATTCTTTACAAATAAGATTTAAAATTTCAAACACAACGCACAATACAGTTGAACTAGTGATTAGCTGAATCATAAGCATCACAAGGAGCATCCAAGATGGCTAGTAAGAACCTTGAAATGCACCACTATTAAAACTTTTACATGCTAAAAATTTCCATTCTACTTCAATCCTTTTCTCCTTAAGTTGAAGTTGTATAGATTTAGTTTACAAATAATTAGTAGCGGTACACGAAGAAAATGAGAGCATTTAAATTTCAGAAAGGCCCTTACAAACATTTTATATTCAGAAAGTTAAAATGCTTCAAGTTATTATGGTAACTGATTAGTTCATGTAAGAGAAGAAACTGCAACCGAAAACCCTGATGATAAGGTTGTACAATGACATATACATTTTATGTATTTCACTGAAAGTTAAATATATGGGCATGACTTTCTCTTTACCAAGATAATGGCTGTACAAATATGAACAAACAAAACTTACTTTGCATTAATATCCTCCCTGCAGCTCCAACTTTACATTTTTCTTTCAATATGATGTGTTTTAAGCCTTTATGCATGCATTTTATGTATTTTATGATTCTATCCAAAGTTAAATATGAGGATGACTTTCTTTTAGCCCAGACAATAGAATTATTATACAACAAAGCAAACAAAAACTACTTACTTGAATAAACATCCTTTCTGCATCTCCAACTTTACCATTTTCCTTCAGTATGATTCCCTGTCAAATTACAATTGAAATCTCTGAGACTATAAGCCTTTGGCTCCACAGAATATCATCTAACCTACACTCCATTCAGTAAGTAAAAGTAGAAGAAACTACATTCCAGATAATTTGAGGAAAGGAGAGATAATAATGGATTGGCTAATCAAGCTGCTTTCCAAAACATTTGATTCAGTAATTTAATAATTTAAATCTCACGATACAGAATGAATGGTCATTCTTTAGCTTTTCCAGCATAATTTAATACCCATTATCTACTCTACATATAAATATTGCAGATACTGTGACTACACATCATTTTCTCAACCAACATCGATATGTTAAAATTCTTTCCTGCAACCAACTTTCTGTTGAAACAAATGAAAATAAGCAAAAGGACATAATGTAACCTATGGACAAGTACCTTTGCCAAGTAACCACGGAAATCGTTTGGATGCTCATTAATAAGCTTATCATAAACCGCAACAGCATCACTTATGTGGCCCCAATCAGAATAGGCCTTTCCTAGAAGCAATTCAACCTGTTGGTAGAACGCAATGCATATATGCATCAGGAAAACAAAGATCGGGCTCGCATCTAGAGAAAATGCATATACTTTAATTAGTTTGTGATACACTCCACAAGCAAGATTCTAGAGTTTACGGATATTCTGCCAATACAATAAGGCTGCAAAATATACAAAGGAATTCTTTGACAGAAAGCAACTCCATACATAATGAGTGCTTAATTGCTTATCACTGGCCAGAACCATGTGCATTCACCCACTATCTCCGAAAATATGCAATAAAGCTACTATGTTATGTGCAGAGTGGTTTCGATTGATTTTAGAACCTTCTTAGATATTACCTCAAAAAAAGAATTTTTCCTTGAGGTACCATCGTTGATTGGACACATCATGGAATGAAAAAAATCAATTGCCCCAACAGTAAATCATATAGACAGACTTTTTGAAAATTCACCTCTAAACAGAATCAACCAAGGGATTCAACACAACCTTGTTAGTTTCCGAGTCTCTGACACACACCAATCAAGGCTTCTATGAAACCCTCTAGTGAAACACTAGTTTTAAAATTTTCATTCCTCCATTGTCTTTTTAATACCACATCCAGATTTTATAAAGGTCAATGGTGGCCCTCTTTACATGGACAAACCATCCTGATTAGGTCCATCTATTTATCATGCCAATAGGTAATGCCAAGGCCCGAGGGTGGGAGGGCAAGTAATAAGGGAGAAATTTACATTATTCTGGTAAGATAAAAATCAGAAGTTAGTAACTCATGCTATTATTGATTGTCTATATTATATTTGAGAAAAGTTAATTATCTTAATGGAAGTGTTAAATGTTGAATTTGTTAAGTTCGCAAATAATTTGTCAAGTTTGTGGGATTACATTTTAGTTAGAGGCAAAGCTTCCTAAAGTTTTCAGAAATTCTACTAAAAAGAGAATCAATTTTGAATGCAATGGGTCCTAGGTTTAGCGTGCATGCACAAGCACACACAATATATATATTGTATAGGATCTAATGGTGAAAACTTAATCAAAATAATAAGATGAGACATAAAAAACCAGTGCATGACAACGATAACCACAGATGGATTCTGGGAGTGAACAGAGAGAGTATCAGTAGTCCATGCTCACATCTTTCACTATTAATAAACGTAGAATTTGTGAGTAACTAAAAAATAGCTATTTGTACAGAGGTAAATATAGTTGGATAAAGAACTCACTTGGATAGGGTCAATTTTCTGTTTTTCCTTTAAATCATTACCATTTGAATCTGCCAGATTATCTGGAGGCATTTGATTTTGTTCATTCAATTTTTCCCGGGTTGACAGAAGGACTTGAATTGCCTGTGCGAACCAACAATAATCACAGTAAGCATTATAAAAGCTTGAAAAGCTGTTATTTTAGGAATCATAACAGCACATAAGCAGCTCCATTTAGAAACCTAATTGATGGTTAACCCATCACTAAAGCAAATGAGATGATAATCAAAGAAAATTTAACATAGCCAAGCCTGCGATCTCATGGGGTTAACTATTCTTCATATCTGGTACTGTATAAAATTGAAGTCTAGTCCTTATCTCATGGGTTCCTTATGTAAGATGGGGAATTGAAAAGAGATGAGAAATGTAGCCAAAGCCCCAGCACTGGAACTATTCATGTGGTACTCACTGTTGCTAATAGTAAAAGAGTTGGTACTAAGCCTTACACAACACTAAGTTCTGTGAAGATGAACAACTCCAAGTTTCATATGAAAATCTTTATGAAGTCTTGAAGTGTCCAAGACAATCAAAGACATAGGATAACGAATTAGAATCTTAAAAAGGAGGTTTTCACAATAAGAGATTTCAGTTTGAAAAAGTTAAATGCAACTTAGGTTTGAAAATGTTAACTTCAGTGAAAGGTTAACTTCTGGAGAATTGAGTGTCACACTTTTCATAAGAAGAGCAAAAGAAAACCCTTCAAAAGCACATTTGGGAAAATCTTGCAATAACAGTTATTAAATTATAACAGAAGAAAAGAAAAAGGAGTTACTAATGATACAATTAAGCTAGACCATCTGCAAAGAAGAAATACATATATTAGATCACAAGCAATAGCACCACTTTGCATAACTATGAAGAATGGCAACGAAAACAAAATCAACCTTCACCTAAGCAACCATACCCCAATCTGAAATTAAACTTACTAAGAGGACTAAGATCCCTATGCATAGACCTATTATCATCCTAAGAGATAAGGGGTTTGAATCAAAACGTTCTTTTTCCAATTAAAATTTCTAAATTTGATCACATCTCTCACATTATAAAATCCATTTGTGTCAATTAAAACTCATAACGATCCATCCAGCACATTCATTTCTGGTCTTAAAGCTAAATTATGCTCTTAGTGTTTCTTCAGTATTAAAGATCACCCAAAAACTAGAGAAGTAAATGCAAGAAACAGTACTCTTTTACACATTGTCTATATGGTCACTTGTTTCATTGTAAAGAAGAAAATTTGGGTGAGGAAGGAGGATTTAGAACAAAAATTGAACTGCTTATCACAGGAACTATTAGCTTTAGTAATTTTGTCATTACATTGCCTATGCTAATGTTTTATTCCCTATGAATTAAATGAAAAAATTTTAAAATTTAAGCCAACAATTTCATCAATAAAAAAATAGTGAACTACTGTTAAACGGCTTAAAACAAACCTCATCAGGTCTTTTAGCAGCAAGCAATGAATTAGTAAGCCCTCGAAGAACTTCAAGGTCAACACTGTCAGATAACTGTTAAAGGGTTAGTCAGAAAATAGTGAAAAAGGATATAAATAGTAAGTCTGCAAGAAATAAAATAAATGCTTAAAAAACAAATTATTTTACAGACAACAGGAGAAATTGCCTGATAATTGCCAAAAAAAATTTAACTGCAGAATCAAAAATTTGTTCATACTAACAGATAAAGAATTTCTGTACGCTGAAGCACTCCCTTCGTAATCCTTCAGCTCGTACTTAACTTCTCCCAGCAAACGATATGCCTCAAAATTGTTAGGACTTTCCTGAACATTGTAAATAACATTTTTCAATTAATAAGGACAATGAGGTCAGGCATTATGCTTGTTGAGGAACCTCTGAACAGAAGGCACAATAGAGGATACTAAATAACCATACCTTATTTAACTTCTCAAGAAATGTCGATGCTTTTTCATATTCACCTAATTCTGCCAATGTGACCGCTGCTCCCTGTCATTTACCCAGGAATAAAGAGAAGTTCTAACAAATATACTAGGGTATATGCTTAAATTTTTATAATTATCATAGAGAAGCTACAGGTATCTAACCCATCATTGCAGACGTTTTCTCCCTCTGAGTCTATATAATAATTGCACCACAAATGGCCACAAAGAAACATAGCATAGTTGAAAGACACCAAATGTATCAGCATAAGGAGGCAGCATGCAAAATGTGGTGACTGGTGAGTATTACTCTAGTTAGCCTATTAGTTTGGATAAGATGTAGATAACTCTCCACAGTGAAACCTATCATTTTACTCATTTCTCTAGACACTTTCCAAAGATTCGAAATGAAACCTATCACTAAGTAAACCAGTCACAAAGCTTCGAAATGAAAGATATAGAAAATTAGAAATTGAAAGCATAAATTCCAGAACATCTTGACGCCCCAAAATGATTATTAGACTTTAGATTTGAACTTTTTTCTCATAAAGTATAGCTGTTTTTTAAGTTGACATCTGTTTAGATATATTTAGGAGATAAGAGGCAATGGAACATAATCTAGCATGCTTTTCAAAAAGTTAGTAAGGAGGATGACTGCGACCAGAGCCTTCTCTCCCCATTCCCTTAAAGTCATTCTTTTCTTGGTCATCAACAGGTTAGATTGGGTAGAGGGCCTTTGGAATATCTCCTACCATAAAGGGTTCAATGGTTCTCTGGGTTGTCCGCTCTGTGATGACGCATTGGAAGATATATGATCTGCTCTTTCTTCTTGTTTGATTCATGATGTATCTACTGACTTATTAAAATTTTCAAATTTTATCTTGAAAATAGTGAACTTTTGCAGAAGCAAAGTGTGAGAGTCTGTAAAGATACATGATTACATGAAGTTCACAGATAGAATGGATCTAAACAGCAGAATTTATGTAAAAAGAAGTATAGATTTGCTTCATGTATCATCTATGTATAAGAGTGAAGTACTTACTTCAAGAGCAGTAGGATCTCTAGGTGACTTGCTAAGTGTTGCCTCGTAATCTTCCAGTGCCCTCTGACAAAAAGTATACAACACAAAAGTAAGTCATTTAATGAGTTCTAAGAATGTCACTTCCCAATACATTAATTAGAAAAGTGTTGCTCATGATAATTTTGTCAGAATATAAAATAAACCACCATTCTCAAAGGCCCCATTTTGGTTGCAAGATAAGAAAAAATTAGAATTCGGATAAAAGAAGGATTTATTCTAGATATTTTAATTTTAATTTCTCATTGGGTGTTTGGTTGCAAAACGAGAGAGAAGTGTTGGAACAAAAATATGGAATAAAATGGTGTTTGGATGTAATAGTTGGAATAAGAGATTAAAATGATCAAATTGACTATGCTGCATTTTTCCGAGTTTTATGTAAATAGATATTTATTATTTCTTTTCTTTTCTTTTTTGAGAAAAATAGGAAATAAGTTTAAAATTAAATATAAATCGTAATTTTATTTACAACTATTATATTATCATGTCATGGTTATTTTTACAATTTTTGGCTAAAAAATAATTTGACTTAATTCATCGTAATTCACAATGTAAATAGCATCACAAATGGACATCTTGTATCAAAATATTATTCGCTATAAACAAATTATAATATATTACCAAGTATATTATAGCCACATTACACGGTTCCACCTGAGTCTAAACTAACAATATATAACTATAAATGAGGGCAAAAGGTCATTTGCATTTTCGAAAAAGTCATTAAGATATTTCAAAAAATTTATCCCAATTAAAATCTAGGATAAAGATATTTAGAATGAGAGGGTTTATTCCATTTTTCTATTCCAAAACATTATCCCACATTTGGCATGAATTTTTTGAAATAAAGGAAAGTTTAATCCAAAATAACCTACTTATTCTACTTAATCAAATAGCCCCAAACAATTTAAGCTTTTAAAGTAGCTAGTGCATTAATATGGTATCAGAGCAGAGCTCTTAAGTTTGAATCCTACATTTGTTATTTAAAATATTAAACTTTCACTTATTTAAGTCAAAGTTCACTTCTTGGGTCTCTCAAAATGCCTCAAGTCTATAAATGATGGAGTATTAAAATATAAAATATAAAAACCACTGTGCTCTAACAAGTTAAACTATTAGAGTACTTGGTAAGTTCAAAAAATTCATCTCAATTTGGCAAATAACATTATGGAGAACTGAATTAAAAATCTGTCCACAAGTATAAATTTCTCCAACTTGCTTAGGAAACAGTGAGAAGAGATAATTAATGACCCTTTGCATTAGTCTTCAATTGAAAAAAAGAATATAGGCTATGTACTTATGTCTATTGATTAATAAGCTCGAATAAGGCATAATGGGCTACAACCTGCCATTGAGGAGTTGATATGACCATAACCCATGGCGGCTGCCAAATCCATCATAGGCTGCTATAGCAGCCCCCATGTTCTAATCTACTAGGTTTTAATCTGTCGTTATCTATCACCATGTCAACAGCGCAGCACTGGGAAGGCAATTCCACCATAGCGGATGCCATGACCTTTTTTTTTTAACAATGAATCTTTCAAACCATGTATTAACAATGATAATGCAAATTCATCTTGGTATGATATAGGACATAGGTAGTTAAAAGTGTTTCCAAGAAATCAAAGATTCTAACTTGTAAGGCTTATGAGGAAGATTGTTGAAAATGCATAAGACTGGATCAATCACCAGTTACTTTTTGGATAGTGAAGAGTAGACTAATAATGGATGTACCATTATAGTCTTAAACAACTCCACTTTCACTTTTAGATTAACTTAAATTAATCATTCCACCAGCAATAATTGATATAAGAGCTGCCACATTTTTGTCGGTTTACTTCAAAATATGGTAGCATCTGGCCAAGACAGACGCAAGAAGCAGAATGAAGGATGTTCATGATCACATGATGAAACTATGTCAGCCAGAGAACTTCACAAGTTCATTTCAAGTGGTATACTCTCAAGTTTCTCAAGTTTTACCTATGAAACTTTCTTTTGGTTAAGAAGAGATTCTTCTGTTTTATTCTTGTACTAGAGATGATCTAATTCTTTTTAACTTATTGCTATAAGAGCATTATATAAAGAACAAACAATATTGACAAAATCCAATAAGCTAAAATATTTTATCATTTATACCTGAAAGGTTTCCTTCTCCTTATCAGTAAGTTTTCTCTCAACCACAGTAGCATCCTTGGTAGGGCCAACACTGTCACCAACAAGGTGAATAAATAAGTTGTTTCCATATTTTGACAAAATATGGAATATAGTAAGGAATGGAACATCCAAAAAGTTGATAATTACAGTTCCAAGGACACTTATAAGAACGAAAAATGGTATTGATAATTTAGTGACTTGCATAATCATTAGGGGAATTTGTATGTCGCTTCCTGGACTTTGGCCATGTTTTGGACCATGGGCTTCAGCAAACTCCAAATGCAATCGGCGACGAACGCCATGGCGTGATTGGGTACATGGAGGAGCCTAACTCAATCAAGCCCATGACTTATCGAGCTATCGAGTTGAGCTCGAGCTTTATCGAGCTGGACATAAGCCGAGCTGAGCTAGACTTATCTAGCTCGTCTCAAGTTCAAGCTGAGAATATAATGCTATCGAGCCGAGCTGAGCTGGGCTTAGCTTGCTCAAGCTAGGCTCATTTACACCCCTAATTGTGAGTTCAAGTAACAGTTATATATTGGCAAATGAAGCAATACAACTAAGAAAGGGTCATGAGGATGCACAAAAAAGTAACAATGATCATGCAGAAGAGCTAGAACCGTAACTAGCAATAAGTACCTCGTTTTGAGAACATGAAACAGAGTAAATTCCACTTCTCACAAATTATAGTGAACATTTTAATCAAGAAAAAAGTGCCTCTAAAATAGAATATATTGTTACCTTCCATAAGGGAGAAAGTCCCCGAGAGCAAACACTAAACCAAAAACAAGAACAGCTATGCCAACTCCCACCTGTCTTGCATCAGTGCAGTGTTCTAATAGCCTGAATATTTATCAATCTCAGTTATATGCAATTAAGAGTATCTGATAAGAAGCACTGACCTTGGTACCAAATCCAATTGTACTCTGTCTTGATTCAATTGGTGCATCGTAATCTATAGCTTGATAAATTTTGGTAGCATCAGCTTTTTTTTGCTCAAGAGCAGACCTATATATACAATTGAAAATTGGATCATAATATAATACCAAAATGCAGATACATTTACAGAATACTTAAAACAAATTAAATACATGTGCCAACATGATTAAAGTATAGCTCATATGAAAGGATGCCAGATCAGATACTTGGCTTGACTGAAGTGACTTGGATCAGTAAAAACCTAACGGACTAGAGTAGTACGAGGAAAGTCTCAATCCACTACTCAATGTCACTAAGGACAAGTCTAATCATCAAAAAAACTTGGGTGTGAAACCCTATCTTAAGAGTGGAGATGTGAAACATATCCCTGGATCTGATGATATTAGCTTAATTGAAGTGACTTAGAGTGTTAGAAAACTGTAGGACTGAAACAATATGAATGCTGCAAGGAACACTTGATGGAGTCAAGTTCTCTCCCACTCGGGGAGAATGATGCAAACATCAGCGACATATTACATGGATACGCAATTCTTCCATCAAAAATTCAGTCTTAAGTCAATTATTTTTTATTATACATTTGTTATTTATGGTGTTTAGGGTTATATTTGTTTTTGTTTCAGATATTATTTGCTTATTGTCATTTGTAAAGTATATATGTGTGTGTGTGTGTGTGTGTGTGTGTGTGTGGGTGTGTGTGTGTGGGGGGTGGGGGGGCCAATTTTTTACTCGATCGGGATTAATGAAGATTTAAGATTTATCTCCAATGTGAGTTTTGGGTGTAAAACCCTAGTTGATAAAGGAGGTGCGAAACCCATTTATTTTCTCTTTCTAATCATCATTATTCATAGAATCTATAATGTGAGTTTCACATCAGTTTTCCTATGGTTTTATTCCAAAAGAAGAAACATTAGTTTTGCATTTCAATAGTTCAGTTTATTTGTTTTTGTGTTATTATCTTTGTTCTAGCAATTTAACTACATTCTAATCCTACAATCTAGAGATTCCTCTCTACATCACCTTTCGAAAAATATAGGGTGCTTTTTGACAATACTGTAATATAAAATTACAGAGTTTCAACTACAATAAAGCAGTAACATATGGGGTTACTTGCAAACTTCCCTTACGTCAAGAAGTTAGGATTGTATAGACGTGTATTTATATCTTCAAAAATTTGAAAAAAAAAAAGGCCATGCATATACTTGTAGTCTTGTACCTTCTAACTGCTTCCACCTTCTCTAGAAATTGCTGATCTAAGATGACATTGCTTGATTTTTTACCACCACCAGTATTTAGTTCCGGTATCTCTACAAGTAGGAAGCCAATATAAGATAGAATAAGAAAATAGATGTGAATCAAACAAAACACAAAATACCCAATATCTTGTTATACATTAGGTAAAATTACAAGTGAAGAGCAAAACGATTAAGAAGTTCAAGCTACAATATTAGTTGGATAAAGGATGCCCTAGCTTCCACCTTCCAAATATCAATATTCCAAAAGTGTCTTGAGCACTTCACTTTCCATAACCACAAGGCAAAGTACTTCAAATAAAATAAATGCAATTTGCATGTTCATAACCCAAAACTGAATATATAGCCTGTTAAAGTGGCAGAGATGTATTTAAAAATGCAACCACAAAAGAACCATCCAGGTTAAGGAATATAGTGATAAGCATATTTTTACAATTTCATCTAGATGCCTACTTTATTGTAGGCCATGTGGTACTTAAGAAACAAAAATTCTCATATTCCAAGGTCTTATGTTCTTTTAAAATCTTTACAGGTCAAAGAAAGAAATGGAAGACTGTCATATCTTGCCATGTCATGATACCAGTAGCTATCAAAATTATTCAGAAAAAAAAGGCTTGAAAAAGAACCTTCACTTTCCTAATTCGTCTGTCCATGACTCAATTTGAAATGAGTTGCTTAGAAAATGTTAGGTGGAATCATGTATTGGCAGGTCGCAAAGTCCAACTTAATTAACAGAATGGATCTTGTAGAAATCAAAAGCTAATGTGCTACATAATGCAAACTTCATCAATAAAAGGCCTGTTATATGACTATTATGTTAGGCAAAGTCAGTGTAACATTCAGAAAATTTAAGATTGTCGTTCAAGAGATTGTTATATGATTATCAAGTCTGCATATGGAGAGCCCCCTCTACATCCCATGGATTACAATAACAGCTGCACTTCCCACCCTCCATTCGTCATGCCTCAACCCAATTTTGAACTCATAATTAAAGATCTTAAGACTTAAGCATACAAAATTACAGAAATCTCAAAAAATTGGGAAAACTAACACTGGCCACAGGACTGCAACGAACACCAAAAGTGTTGGCAGCAGAAAGTAAGCCCCAGCAATAGTTAATACTTCACGTTCTGAAGATAAAAGGACAATTCGGCCTAATTCAGATTTCAGAAGACAACCAGAGGACAACCAGTTTGACATCCATAAGAGGTTATACTACCATAGTCCTACCTAGTATAATTAATAATTATCTTAAGGGTTAATTACATCTTAACCCTCTCAAACTATCACTTGGTATCATTTTTACCCCCTAAAGAAGAAAAGTGGGCAGATACACCCCTGGAAGTATTAGAATCCTACAATCCCCCGGAATGCCTTTAACAAAATGACAAATTACAATTCTGCCCCTATTTAAAAATGATTTAATAATGGAGTGAAGTTGGGCATAGTTGAAGTAAAAATATATAAAATACTCTTTTTCACTCATTCCTTCTTCTCATTCCCTTCCTATTCTCTTAATACTTTTCATGGTAACCATGTCAATCACCTCATCCTCCTTTCATATCCTTCTGTCATATCCGTTATCCCACATCTCATTCCCCAACTCTCCTCTCTAATTAAAAAAAGAGATGATGTAAGGAAGAAGGTGAGGGAAGGAAGAAGGAAATAAGAGAAGTAAAAATAAAATGGAAGCAAAAGGTGAGGGCATTTTGTCCATCTATTTAAATAGTCAATATTTTAAGATTATTTCTAATAAATTTCTAGCTAACTACTGACTGAGGAGTCTTAGTGATACACTTAGATAATTCAGAGTTGAAGATCCATTTTTTTCTTGAGAGGGTAAAAGTGATACTGATACACTTAGGTAATTCAAAGGTGCAGGTCCACTTTTTCTCTTGAGAGGGTAAAAATGATACCGACACCCTTATAGGTAATTCAGAGGTGTAGATCAACTTTTTGAGATTTTTCTTGAAGAGATAAAAGTAATACCAAGTGATAATTGAGAGGGTCATAATATAACTAACCCTTATTTAACGTCTTCTAAGATAACAAATGACAGTATCTGTCAGAATCAAAAAAAAAAGAAGTTGAGAGGGGAGGGGTTGCACGTCCAGCACGTGACGAGGCGAGGAGAGAAATCACGCCTAATCCGGATCGGATTAGGTCTAGATTTTCCTTCTAATCTATAAATTAAAACCCTAATCTTTTCTCTCTCTCTCTCTGCTTAATCATCTCAGCTATCTTCTCTCTCTTCTTCCTCCCCTCTTTCGCTTTCTTCTTCCTCACCGTCGGAGTTATCGCTGTGGGATCGGCCCGCCGGAGCCATCGGAAACCACCACGCAACTCGTTGGTAAGCCTTCTCCCACCCATAAATTTTAATTAAAGTTTAATAGGGTAAATCGAAAATACCTAATTTGGGCTTTCGGCTCCACCGGCAAATCTGGCCGGTCGGCGGCTTCGGGTCGCAATGGCATCGTCATCGGAAGCTTTGTGCTGCAAGCCCGGTGTCGGTGATATCTTCTAGGGAGCCCTCGTGGATCCAATCGACGTCGGCCTCGACCGTCGGTGGCGAGTCCTCCACTTAGAGAGAGAGAGAGAGAGCCGAGTGGTGGAGAGTGGTAGTGAACCGCCGTCGACGGGGGTCGCCGGCGGTCACTCTCCCCCCCCCCCCCCCCCTCTCGTTTCTTCTCTTTCTCGCGTCGGTCGCGAGAGAAAGTGGTTGGCTGGGCTCGGGTTAAACCCGAGCCAACCCCTTTTTCCTTTTAAGTCGAGTTCGGTTTGGGTTTGGATTTCGGATCCACAAACCTGACCCGAACCGAACCACTTAAGTGGGTGGGCTGCGGGTTAGCCCATAGCCCAGTCCACTTAGTTTTGGGCCGGGCCTCGGCCCAACCCGATTAATTAAATTTCTTCTTTTTTTTGGAATGGGCTGGGCCAACAGTAGCCCAGCCCAATCCAATGGGTAAATTTAAACCCATTTTAGTTCTTTTTGGTTTTTAAATTTTAGAAATATTGTTATTATTCAAATTAAAATTTTGATTATTATTTATTATTTAATGTGGTGATTTTTAGTACGTGAGCTAGAGATTTGAGATTTCGGTTGTCTTGCCTAGACTCAGGTGAGTGGGTTCACTCACATATTTATTTTATTATATTTCGTATCTTTGTCAGACCATGTAAATTTTCTGTGTGCAAATTATTTATTTCACCCTTCCGTGTAAAAATTTAATTGTTGCAATTTCTATGTGCAAATCTATTTATTTCATCCGTATGTGCGAAAATTTAATTATTATATTTTCTATGTGCATTTAATTACTATACTCAGTGCATCACCATACTTCGTGCAAATATTAAAATTTTTGAAAAAAAAAATGAAACTAGTATTGGTACGACTTAGAGAACAGTCCTGGTATAAATCACTTGCGATTTTCCATGGTGACTCAAGTCTATCTGGAAGTCCAGGGGAAAGTCCTAAATTAGATCACTGCGGTGACTTTCTTAAATGACTCTGACGGGATTAGGGAACAGTCCTAGGATAAATGAGAAAATTTTCTAGATGACTCTAACTTCTCTCAACGGTTAGAGGAAAAGACAGAGTGTGTTGATCATAGGATGATACCATCTGATGACCCTAACCGATTCAGCTATGAATAAAAGTCCCGAGCGTCATTTCGATGTGACTTCTAGTTGATGTGGATCCACAAGGTTTAGACCTATTGAGACATATGACAGTATAAATATCAAAAGATATTAATATATTTAAAACGTGCAAGGTTACAAGTTGTGACATCTCTCTATCGTTATCATTGTTATTATTTAGAGAGCATGCCTATTGCATATTGTTATGGATATTGTTGCTTTTAGTTTAATTTATAGATATTGTTGCATATTCACCTATTTACCTTTCCGCTCTTTTAGATTTTATGCTTTAGATTAGAAGTTTTATTCATTTAGTTTAGAGACTCAAAAACATTAATATTGTTTTATCTTTATTGCAATTAGTTTTAAAATTTTAATAAAGCACATTCTCATTTTATTTATTTATTTTGCCATCGTACACGTAGAGAGTATTAATAAGGCTTCGTGCATCTCAAGCATATTGAGATGCATGGCCGATCATGATTCCTATTTTAGGTCGTGACAGTATCCTTCAGTTAAACGAAAATGGTAATAGCAAGCACAGTAGAAGCCTGGAAGGTATTTTTAAATCTAAACCAATCCAATTGTCATAATATAAGAAAGCACACAGACTTACCTCAAAAAAGAGAGAAAGATATAAAAATTCATGTACTATTGCAAGCATACAAAGAACTTACTTTGATTCCTAGTCTTCGGCTCTCCAGAAATTATTCTGCTGCACCAGAAATTTTGCCAACCACAGAAATAAATGAATGAGACAAAAAGTCTGTCATGCTGACTAAGAAATGACTAAAGATTTCAATGAGTCAACGAGTAATATGATAAAATTGAGGTTTCAAGCATCAAACATCTGTGTATACAAAAGATAACAGGACTTATCATGTACTAACATGAGTATGTTCACTAACCTATGTCTAACAAGCTCTTATATCTCTTCTGAACTTCAAGTCAAATCTCCATTTGAATCAAGGGTGTATAGATAATCAAATTTTATTGTGTTCAACTATACCAATATCACAAGTTCAGCTAGCAGTTAAAAGCGGATTATGTGCATATATGAAGTTGTGCAATACTGCAATGACGTTGATATTTTCACTCACCACTAAAAGAAGAGGACATAATGATTTTGTTGCCTTAGCTATTGCCACATAATTCCTACTGAAAGCTGTATATGATGCTACAACGAAATTAAACTTTATGGGTCATTCAATGTGTTTCTTAAGACATTTAAAAGGTATAAGACTTGATAATATGAACGGTCGTGCCGGCAACGTACCGGCATGTGGCACGAGGGGTGTCGCACGCCACCCTTCCTAATAGCTCCGTCACTCACCATCGACCTCGTCGTCAAGCTACCCATCGCCGATCGGCGAGCGGTAAGCGATGGCGACGGCAACTGCAAAGGTGACAACGACTACGATGGCGAAAGTGAGTATTTTTTATCTTTTTCTCTCCTTCTCTTACGGCACGTGCCGTGCCTGTGGCACGACCATTGTTGCCTGATAAGACATTTCGAAAGATATAAAACCTATTAAGACAATTTGAAAGGTAGAAGACCTGGTGAACCTACAGAGCTGTTAGAAAATAATGTAATTGATGTCTCAACTCTAAAATAGCATGGTATCAGAGAAGGAAGTCCTAGATTGGAATCTTACCAGGCCTATTTGCCGTTTAAACTATAAATCTCCACCCATTTAATTCAAATCCACTTTTTGGGCCTATTAAAATATCTTAAACCCGAAAATGTAGGGGGGTGTTGGAGTATAAAAGAATTACAATCAAGTGAGCGTTACAAAATTCTAAACAAGTGGCATTAACTCCATCCAATTAAAGACAAATTTTCTAAGTAAGGCTCTATTTAGGACACAAAGTACAAGCTCTAGTTACACTACTTGCAAACATATAAACAATAACACCCAACATCAAAACTTTGGATTTGATCATATGATCAAATTTTCAACAGATTAACCTTGAATAATCAAGCATAGTTAAAAATTGATTATAACAGGCAAAAGTACTTATAAAATTCAAAATGTATAATTACATATGCGAACTATGAGGATCAATACTAGGTTCTTACATCCTCCCTTTGTTAAAGAATGTTCGAACTTCAAAATTTGAATTCTTAAGAATAACATGCCTTGGAAATTCTGCAAAAGCCATGGACAACCAAAGATGGCAATTCTCCAACAGCACTATGAAAAAATGTGCTTATTGACAATTGATCAAAATTGTGCTTAATCACAATACTACTTTACTACACACTAAGAATCAAATGCTTATAAAATTTATATTACATGCAACTATATGGTTAAAAATTAAAACTTTAAATACAAAGAGCAAAGGTTACAGGGTCAGCGAATGCAAAAAATTAGTACTTCCAGAGGTGTGTAAGAATGAAATATGGTACTAGAACAAGCAAGACAAAATGTTAAACAAATGACTGGTTCAAAAAGAAGTATAAAATATCTACAAAGAAAAGATAATTTACCTTGGTTCCAATGCTATACGTGTGTTATCTTTTGGTCTCTTCATGCTTTTATTCTAAGAAGAAAAAGATATGAAATAACAACAAAGTATAGTAATAAATGTGAAAAAAAAACAAACATTTCTCATAATTGACCATGTAGTTTAGGATGTCACTCATACATTATATTATACTGAATATGGCTATAACTGTATAACAAAATGGAAATAAGTTTTGAGATATTTAAAAAGAGGGTTTTTCTTTCATAAACAAACTATGTTATACTGGCTAATAGAAATCAATTCAAGGAATAAAAATATCTACTGTTCTTTAGCAAGCTTCCATAAGAAATCAGTAAATAATGAAGAGAGCGTGTAACATAAACTCATAAAGTATTTCTGAGGATCACCATTCTATACCAATTACAACTCAAAAAGAGAAGAAGAATAACAACAATTGAAGATGAAGAAATAACCGTACATAAGCTATAGAATCCTCTTAATACAACAGATATCTTGGCAGTTTCTAAATTTCATAATCCCAGTAGGATTAAAACCTTGGTTGAAAATGACCCAAAAGGTTGGAAGCAAGTCATGAGCTCCTTGCTTATAATAGGAATAGTTTTGAAAGAGTTCATGAGAGAAGGCCAATGCAATAAGTAGAATTACCTGCAAAATTAATACATGGGAATAATATCAAGAGAAAAGGAAAATAGAAAACATCACCAATCTCACATGCTTAGCAGGTAGCTTACCTTATCATTCTTAGCAGGTTCAGTCCCGAAACCACGCCTCTTGGAAGCCAGGCAGATAACATCACCAATCTCACATGCTTCATGATAATCCTTCTTAGAACGGGTTCTTCTAACATGAATGCCCCATCTCAAATTTTGTATGCATGCCTACAACTTAAAGGTTCAGCAAAGATATGAAGAATGTTTACTTCAAAAGAAACTACTATTAGGAAAGTCAAGATCAATATTTCATCCAAAATTTAAAAATGTTATACAATTAGACTAGTCATTTAAACCCTAAAAGTGAAGGGACAGCAATCCTATGTAAAAGGTACATAGGGTGATAAGGGGAAAAAGAAAAGGAACAACATTTGATGATCAGTATTTCACTCTCCAACATTCCAGCAATTTAGTTGAAACTTTTACTTGACAACATTCAAACTGACTTTTCTTTTGTCCTTTGCATGATATAAAGTTTGGCGTGTGTCAAGTAACATAGAAGGGAAGAAAACCATATTTCATGCAGAGTGCCAACTTCAAAGATTTTGACAATTAATTGTTGAATTATATGATGTAAGATGTTAATTGAGTGCTAAACTGTTCTGGCAAAATCAAACAAAAAATTCTCCTGAATTGCAATGGGAGAAGTAAAAAGAGATACTGTTGCGAAGAATAAAGCTAATCTTATAATATTCATAAAGGAAAAAAACCAAATGAAGATGGCTTCCTCATAATGAGAAAGATCAACAAGACAGAGCAACACTAGGGACTATCTTCTACATATTTAAAGACAGTAAGGATTGGAACGATGAAAGTACAAGGTTTTAACTGCCTATTAGAAAGAAAGATGATGCATGACACAGAGAATGGACAAGCGAAATGTGCAACGAGTGTTTATTTGGCAAAAACAGGCATCTCCTATATACTTTTAAGACCAAAACCTCAAAAGAGCATAGTGATCTGCTGATCCTTTAGTTAGCTTTAAAATGTAGTGAGTTCAATCACAGTGCAGCCATTAGGAAATATTCTGTTTGAGTTTATAATTACAACCCTTCTAGAAAAAATAATGGAGTCAGTCCACACCACATCTAAACTATGAAGTATGAAGGGGGCAAACCAAACAAAAACAGTGGAATCAATAGACACCTCAAGGGAAATACTGGCTTCCTTCTCTTTCCTTTCATTCTTTACATTAGAGATGGCAATTCAAGGTCTAGCCTAAGAAGATTTTGTGTATAGTTATAGAGTTCCTAGGTTTAAAGGACAAGAACAAAAGAGGACTCGTTTCAATACATGGTTCCTCTATTTTCTATATCTATCTCTTGTCATTCCTCTTTTGTTTATTTCCTTTTCCTCTTTCTTCAATTATTAAATTCTTGTTATTGGAATGCAAAATTGGTCTTCATTTCCTAATAGAATAAATATAAAACATAATAACAATCTCCCCATAGGAGATAAATCTTAATTTTGATATCAACTTGGCCTCATGTCATTCTTCCTATTTCTTTATGGCTTAGGATTTGCAAACTCAGCAAAACATCCTTAAAAATTAATAAGAAGACTGATCCAGCAATACAAGACGCTATATGACCATACATCATGGTGATTCATGTGTTTTGCAATCAAAGATAGCCAAATTCTTATATATCTCGCTGAGCACCACATTGTGGTACATGAATTGCCATAAGAGATACTGTATGAAAATGTACCCTCAAAAGTTTGAACTTTTGTCTAGGACTCACAGTGGTAGGGTCTCAATAATAAACTCTAATTTGGTTTTTCCACAGTAGCAAAGATGCTATACAATGGTTTCAAACAAGATGTCTGACACAGAGATTCTTACGCTAGACATATCAGTTCTAAATCCTGCTGGATCAGGCCTGACCTAATCTTGATTCTAGAATGGATATAATTGATATGGCAATCCGCCTTTATATTTTCTGCAAATCAACCATTTGAATCACGATTTACATATACGGAACTCCAAGTGGAATCAACTCGATCAAGCATAATCTATAGGTTCTTATTTTATATTCGTGCAAGAAAATCCCAACTAAAAAATTATTCATTTCAAGTGCTCAATCATGCTAAAGCTCCAAAGCATTGGCAACTCTTTCTACAAATAGAAGCTCCTTCAATACAAATTATCTTAAACCACACTGGCTGCAGTCTGCATATCATTCATAACCACTTTGGACATCTCCACTAACCTATTTCATAGAACTGAAAAACAACAAGCACTATAACATTGCAAACCCACAGCCAGTGATTAAGAAAAGTGAAAAGAACAAGAAATCCTATACTAATAAACCAAAAGCTTCAACCTTTAATCGGGAAAAGGGGGTGGAAAGGGAGAAGAGATGAATTCATACATACCGCTGCTGGGAGGCTAAATCCCATTGGCGGAGCACGAAGCCGAAACGCTGAGATTGGAAGCGGAGGATAACACGAAATGAGTACACACTTCGCTCCCGCCTTCCTCCACTGTCCTCGCCTCCTAGCGTGACCCCTAGGGTTACAACTCTTGTTTGGCGCCGCCTGGTTGGGGGCAGTTCCAGTTCAAGCCGCCACCAACCGCCGTCTCCCCGCGGTGGACAGTGCTTCTTGCCGCACCTACTCCGCCGAAGAGGAGTCTATCAAGTATCAAGCACCTTCTCCTAAAGGTGCAATTTTGCTCATTCGTGACCAGTAGCTACGGCCCAGTGGTACATCGCTCTATCCCTTTGGAAGTTTGGACTTTTGCGACAGCGTTTGTGGAGGGTTGCATGCGAAAATAGAGTTACGCTTACGCGCCACCAGCGAAGCTCCGATTCAAGAAAGTCAATGTCTCCGGTGATTGCATCTCAATCATGACTTAGCCATTTAGCCTCTCGAGTTTATCAATATATGAATTAGATTGATATTTTAATGATGGATGATCTCGCCTTCACAAAAATATATATTCGTATGGGTATTATTGGATCCAAATTATTTGACATTGAATTGGTTATGTATCTAACTCAGGATATGAATCTTAATTTCATCTTAATTTTTCGATCCAATATATTAGTCCGAGATATATATAGTTAAGTACTTAGAAATCTTAGGGCCTTGTTTGGTTTGATATTAAGTTTCAAACTCGATTAGTTAGTCTAATTTTTTTTAGTCTTAATGTTTCGAAAGTAAACGTAGTTAGATATGAAAAAGATAAAAAAAAATATTTAGTTAACAATTCTCTAAACTCAAAACAAACCGAGAGTAGATTACTGACTCTTAATATCTCAACACAATATTTTTTTAAATAAGATTCTATCATCGTTATATAAGTAGAAGAGAATAATAATAATAATAATAATAATAATAATAAATAGAAAAATTATAATAAAAGAAATGATTAAAATACAATTAAATAATTTTAATTTCTTTAAATCACATTAAAAGGTAAAATTGTCTTTCGACAACTCTTTCCTTTCCATTTTCTGTAAAGTAAAAACATCTAAACCATCAAAAACCTCTCTAATTTTTCTTCCGTTAATTTCTATCAATTAAAGGTTTCTAACAGTTTAGAGGGTTTATGCATAGTTATTAGAACTAGACCGAGTAGGATGGTTGGATCGATAAACCAACCACTAAATTAGTTTGATTTTATTATCAAACCAGATAAACATACGCCACAGTAAAAATCGACTGACTCAGCGGTTGAACTACTAACCTGTGCAACCTGGCTGATTTTTAATGAACCGAGCGGGTCGTTTAATGCCTGAATAACCAAATTATCCTTGATATTTACTTAGGGTATTTTAGTCCAAAAATAAGCTAATTTTTTTTTTCTTAAAAAACTCAGAGTTTAATTGGGAAAAGGTGAAATATAAATGGGAAAAGGGTGAAATATGAATGACCATCCAAATTCCAAATTCCGTCATCCTTCAATACTGCAATCTCCGATTCTCTAATCTCTATTGTCTGTCTTCATATTCATCACTAAACCTCTTGGCCTTATTGATTGCTACTATAAAACAAATCAAAGGTAAGTAAAATCCATTGCCTCTGTAATCTTTTTTAGAATAAACTATAAACCCATACCGATATTATTTCTTTGAATCTTTTAGATCTTTCGTTTTTGAGTAAATCCAATACCTTTTGTTGATTTATTTTTGGATGCATTACTAAATTTTACATGAAAGTATGAAGTAGTTATAGTATCTGAATTTTAAAGGTCTTCATCAGCCACTCCATTAGAAAATGATTCTATACTTTCACCACCTCTAAGAATTAGAGGAAAAACTAATCCAGCATGGTACCATTGTAATCAAACATATCATTATACTATTTTATAGCTTTTTTTATTTTTAGAATTATATATATTATGTAAATATTTTAAAATATTTTTAGAAAACCGGCGATTCCCCTGGGTGAACCACTGGTTAGACCAATAATCCAGTGAACTAAGCTCTGAACCGGATCAACGTCCGATCTAGTTATGATAACCATGGGTTTATGTGTATCAAAAAAAAAATTGTGCCATTTTATATACTTCTAATTTTATTTATTTTAGTTAATCTTATAATTTACTTGTGAATCTATAGATTGTCTTCAACAGAAATAAAATAAATCAACCAAAAAATTGAGAGAAGCCACACTTGATTACATGTACCAGCTTCACTAAGCTTACCCATTTCTCAATAATAATTGATTTCATTAGCTTCATTTTATGTAACATAAAGTTTCATCCTCATAATTAATTTGATAATATTGTTATAAATAAAAGAAAACATTACATTGTGGACTTGATTAATTTGAAATATTTGAGATAATTTGGTGAAAGAAAGATTAAAAAAAAAAGTGTTAATAGAAAGGCTTAAAAGCATTAGATAGATATCTTTGATTAGTCTTTTAAATAGTTGAATATAAATATGTAATTGAAAGATGTGATTCTATCTTCATGAATCCAAGAAAATTATAATTAGATGTTCAATCTTCTATTTAAGCTACTCCCTCTCGTGAAGAGATTGTTCATTGAAGTCACGAGCCCTAGTAAGCCTAGACATGATCAAATGGCTCAGCCCGCCCGTGCCTGACCCGACCCAGCCCGGTTTGGATCGGGCTAAGCCCGGCCCGGACCCGGTTTAGGCCCGGCCCGGCCCGAGCCCGAACTACCCATGGGCGGCACGAGCCAACCCTTTGCCCGCCCGACCCGGCTTGAAAGCCCGCCCGTTTGGCCCGCAACTAGGCCCGCCCGTTATGCTACAGTACCTTGCATTCTGCTAAAGTAATTTACCACTGCTATAGTGAAATTTTTTGGTATTATACCGTTTTGCATTATTTTAAGCACACCTTTAAAAAATTTTAATTTTTTTTAGATGGAGGAATATAAATATTTTTTAAAAAAATGAGCTAATAGTTAACAAAATCCTAAAAATAGCTAAAATATGGGTTGGGCCGAGTGATTGGTGGGTCGGGCCGACCCGGCCCGATCGGTTAGCCCGATCTCTCATGGGCCGACGGGCGGTAACGGGCTAGACTATTCTAGCCCTGCCCAAACCCGGCCCGGCCCGAGTGATTGATGAGTCAGGCCGTGAACAAATGCTTAAGCCCGGTTGGCCCGAAAAGCCCGGCCCGAATTCGGCCCGGCCCGCCCGATGATCATGTCTAAATAAGCCTGATAATTTTTGTTGTGCCCCTCGAAACGAGATGATCAAATTCTATTACGGTGAAACATATTTTAGAACACATGAGTTTGTATAATATTTTAGATAATAATTTATTTACTACATAAAAATGAATTAAAGATTATTAGGCATCTTTGTTTTAGATTATTTTTGCTTTATCTAATTGCTAATAAAGATAGGTAATAATTATTTATGATCTTATTCAATGACATCAAATATATGCATTTTAAATGATTTATTTTTTGAATTTCTACAAGATACCAACCTTAGATAATTTTAATAGTTCTTTCTCAAGAACTTGCTAGAGTGTGATATGCTTTTATGTGTCACTTACACAGTCAAATCTGTTATATAAAATTATATTGAATTAGTTAATGAAATGTTGGTTTAGTTTGTCATGTACTTCATAAAGAAGTTATTATGTTTATGAAGTTAATTTTGCTTTGTTAATATAATTATATGTTCTTTTTAATTTTGCCTACACCTTCACAAATATCTTCAAAAATTAATTCTATTGATCTCATCATCGTTTTTTGATTCTGTCTTCTATTTGGGAGACTTGACTTATTTATGGGAGATTAATCATCACCCATGAAATAAAAGTGTTCCCTTTTCGTGTTAAGATCGATGCAATTAATGAAGCTCAACTGTGATCCTTTAAAAAAAGCTGGTAGGATCGGCCCACTTCTTAGTATTCTTAACTCTTAAGAATCGATCAAACATTACGAAATTGAAACCATTTTTTTTATTAATTTATTCTCCATAAATGTTGTAATATAACAGAAACCATTAGATAGATATCTTCTGAATTAGATATCGTGCTATGTCTAATTCAGAAGCATTATTTGTTTAAGTTGCTTGATACTTCGAATGTAATCCTGAAATTTGTTTAAAAATATAAACCAGCATAGAAGGAAGAAATTTTTCAACAATTAATCGCATCTAACCAAAACAAGCAAAGAAAATATAAATGCTATATTCCTGGCCATATGACAATCAATCGAGGGAGAGAATAAGGTAACACCTGCACCCTCAAACTACATATTATTTATCCAAGTTGAATTCTTAGTTCAAACAAATTGTAACCTTCTATTCTTATTGAAATACGCATATATGTCTTGAGGAGTTATTTAATGATAATAGAGCAATCAAAGCAGCATAACTCCTCTATAATATGTGTAACAGCCTATCTTACCTCAGATCTAAGATTCGTACCGATGGCGGTTGTAACAATGATAGAGGAGTTAGTGCCATTAACGACGAATGCAATATATGAGCAACAAAATCAATAGGCTAAAGTGTCAATCACCTCCTTCGTCTCATGCCGTCGAGTTTCCTAATGAGTCGACAAACTGCAATTGAATGAATGTAAACTAGAATTTATTAAGTTAGATTAGATGTTGTAGGAATGTAGTTTAGTTTTTCCTTTTTGTCTTAGTTATATTAGTTGTTTCATAGTTTTAGATACCTACATATGAGGAGCATACTTTTCCTATAAAGTTCAATGTAGGAGGAGTATATTCATTTGCATTGTTAATGGAGTAAAAGAGTGCAATAACTTATTTATGCAAAACAATGGTGGGAGTAAATTAAATTATCAATTTTGTAAAAAGTAATAACTATGTATCGCGTAGGAAGATCTAAGATAGAAAAAAATTATTGAACGATTATTACGGAGACACGAATGAATGAATACAATATTTTGATGTAATTTTTTAATTATTTTATATTTGATGTGCTTCATTGTTTGATGTTTATATTTGAATGATAGTCGACGTCACGAGGATTTTCTTACACTTGCCTATTTTAAATAACAAAAAATAAATATATTTATTATTTAATTTAGAAACCAAAATTTTTAAAGTACTTTAAAATAATTTAATATAAAATTCATTTTGAAGTTCACAGTAATATTATTCCCACAGTATTAGTTTTATTTAAAAAATTAATTAGGGAAACTAAATATACACTAGTTTAAATAATTATTGTATTAAAAAAGATATAAATCGAATTTGAAAAAGATATTGTATGATGCGAATCGGGTCAGATCGGATCACATTAAGGAGATATTTGATTAGAAATTGTTGGTTAACTAATTCAGCTCTGCACAGTTTTAAAAGAATATTTAAAGGATATTCTACATATGACCAAACATTATGAAACCATTTGGAGAAATCGAAGACGTCCTGATCTACCACCTCTGTATTCAATCTATGGAAGAATGAAGAATCAATTTCAGAAAGATAAGGAAGGCTAATTTAGCTAAGTTATGTTTATTTCTAGGTTATGTTTATCTCTTATGTAAACACTTAAGGTAGGTCTAGTTAAATCATGTGAGCCAATAAGGCAAGTTTAAGTCATGTAAGTCTTTAAGGCAAGTCCTAGTTTAAGTTGTATAAGCTTTCGGGGTTAGTCTAAGGCAATTCATAGTTCGAGTTGTATAAGCTTTTAAGGCTAGTCTGAGTAGAACTCATTGTACACCATCTCTATATATAGAGGTTTGGGTATCTTTGTTGGGGAATCAAAGTAAATCCAAGCTTTGAGATTAATTGAGTTTAGTTATCGTAACCATTAGATCGTCTTTACCTTTCTAAGAGCATATCATAGCCCTAGAACTTTTCCACCTTCAAACCCTAGCCACTATCTTCCTTCAGTAGCCACCCTACCATACGACCGTTCACCACCACCCTTGGCCGTTCGCCACCTTTTAACGATCGCCACAACGTCGGATATGTACTATTTTATCATATTCTGACCTTGCTCCACTGTTTTAATTATATATTTCCATCTAGACATCCGATTGACGTGAAACTAAAGCTTTTAGAACCCTATCTCGTGAGGCTACCACCACCACCAAAATTTTCATAATCATTCTACGGACGGATCGTTCCAGATATGGTCCGTAACATTGTATACTTTTGGAGGGCAATTTTGAGATTTAAAAAATATATGTAATGTTTGGTTCGTGATTAACTTATACTTATTTATAAATTATGACTCTCTTAAATAAATTTGGCAACCAAACATTTATTTATGCAATTTTTGCTTAGATTTTATATAAGATGTATCTTTAATACATTTATTTATATTTATTAACTAAACATAAATTTTTATATAAACTTATTTAAGATAATCATTACATTTTAACCAACAACAAATTCTGAATAACATTATATATGTATTTAATTTACATTTAAGAAAGAGATGCGCTTAAAGTAATCTTAAAAAAACTTTATGTACAAACCAAATGAAATTATAATAGTGTTTTAGAATCGAATAAGCACACACACTAAATTTAGAGCCCAATTAGAATGCACTGAGCTCTAAATTTGAAGTTCCGAGTTAAAAATGCTGTTACTGAGATAAAAATGATTATGATATGAAGATTTCTAATTTTGTAGCTTAGGGTTATCATATTTAGCTTAGAGAAAGAATTTAAAAAGAAAAAGAAAAAGAAAAAGAAAAAACAACTAGTTGAATTATCTAAAATTAAGTAAAAAACTAAAAAATTATACTTAAAAAAGAAACTCGGTGAAATCTATGTGCCGTTAGATTACCGCTCGTACTAATCTTGATGTACAGATCAAATCAAAGTCAACCTAGGGTTCTAATATAAAATAGAAGCAGCTGTCCTGATAAGAGAGCACCCATTCGCCGCCTCACATTTTCGCTTTCCCCTTTGTAGTGTTAGGTTTGATACAATCGGGACCGCAATCTCTTCCTCCCCCAAATCTCTCTTCCTAGGTCTCTACTTCTTTCCTTTGAATCGATCATGGAGATGGAGTGCGTCACCGAGTTTCCTTACGTTCACATGGATCAGCGCCCCAGGAAGCGTCCGAGGCTTGGATGGGACGTCTCGCAGCTGCCTAGGGTATAATTTCTGTTTTTTCTTCATCGATCACTTCGAAACTCCTCTAGTTATAGGCTCTTTTGCACTAATTTGATAGATCAAAGGTCTTTTATTATCCTGTTTGGATTATATCAGAGATGCTATGGTCTATGTTGGTTTTTTTTTTGTGGTTTCGTCATTATCCGCAGATGGTTCTGTGAGGAAAAAAAATGTAAATTTTTGTATTTTTGATAGATCGGAGAATTTTGCTTCACTTCTTTTCCGGTTTTATCAGATATATTGTTTCGATTCGTGTCGTTTTTTGTGACTTGGTACTTATTGACGATCCCAATAAGATCTGCGAGAAATTTTTGCACTTGCGCAAACTTTGTTCCGGAAAACTTTAGATCTGGAAACGATCTTTGTTCTCGTCCCTTCGTATTAAAAATTAGATCTGGAAGAAATCTTTTGTTGGAGTCGATATTTCTGGGATATTTATTCTTAATAACTTGGTTGTATTATGTTACATCTCTCAGTTTTCTGGAACGTTTTTCTTTTCATATATTGGACTGCGTCTATGCGAATGGTTTTTTTGACTTATAGGAAATAATCCTTATATTTTTGTGAGATAGTTTGAGTTACTATGTTAAAGATGTAATATGTTAATGTCTAAACATTGTATTGTAAACACTGTATTTCTGTGAGATAGTTTGAGTTACTATGTCTTTCCTTGTTGTCCTATTGTTCCATAAACTAAGTAGAACAACTTTTTAGTTATCTATTTGATCTTCATTGTTTCTTTAAATAAAAGTTTGTTGTAGATTCTACACTGGTTTCTCTTCTGCTTAATTTCTTGGCTTTTACTTCGTCATTTTGTTTTTCCATGGTTCTCTTCATTTTTAATTATTCTGTCGGAGGTTGTCAAAAGTTTGGGATAGGTTGGGCTGGAAAAGATGTGTAAAAGGAATAAATTATATTATTGTTTTATTTTGTTAGTGGAGAAAATGAATGGTCGCTGTGTGTAGGCTCAGATAGAAATTTTATGTGGGCAAGAAGTTGGAGATGTGGCCAGCTTAGTGTCTTCTGGGCAACCATCGGGCCATACTTGTTCTTCTCTGTATTCGAAGGGAGTGTCACGAAATGCTTCCCCTCCATGGAGAGAAGATGATAAAGATGGACATTACATGTTTGCGGTTGGGGAGAATTTGACCTCTCGCTGTAATTACACTTGACTACAATTATCAAAATCTTAAATATCTGAGTATTCTTCCCATTCCTGTTTGTTTTTCCTCACTTTAGGTATTTCTGTTTTTCACATAACCTTTATTTGAAAGATTAGTATATTGAGACCATCTCTCGTTAGGAATTCTGATCCTTGCTTAAATTTATATATATGTCGGCTTTTCTAGCAACAGAGTGTTTTCTGACTTTATAATCAATATGATTGTTGTCAATAGTATTTTTATGCCACAAAATTCGTGCATATTCTTTGCTATGCTACATAATAAATTTTCTTTTGACAGTTGCATGTGTCTTTTTCGCATTAGAATTTCTCAAACTCCTTTGCTATCAGTCATAAAAGTCTTCTACTGGTTTCTTTATTGTTATGAACTTTTCTGTTCAGTATTTTGTTTTTTATTGTTTTATTTTGTAGTCAAGATTTATTTTAGACAATAGCACTATTACATACAGTTATGGATTTTAGCTTTCCAATGATTCATATTCCAACTCTGTTTAATGCTGTATCTTTAACCATTATCCTGTGATAAATGTAACATTTTCTCAGTGCAATTTGTTATGTTGTCTCTTGAGTGCTATGATTTGATGTCCAAATTAGCAATTGTTCTCACATTATTTTGACCTTTTCTTCTGTGCAGATAAAATATACGGCAAAATGGGTGAAGGTTGGTTTCCTATTCTTACAGAAAATTGTACCAGGAAGTCTTTATTGATGCTTTAATCTTTTCTTACCTCCTGTAGAATAGTTGATATAAAATTAATTTTTGATCCTGTAAATTTGTTCTACAACCTCCATAAGAAAGTTCTTAGTCTTGAGAAAATTAATCATAATCAAATTTTAGGATTATTTTTGTGCATCCAGGTACCTTTGGCCAGGTTTTGGAATGTTGGGACAGGGAAAAAAAAGAAATGGTAGCTATCAAAATTGTCCGGGCCTTGAAAAAATATCGGGAGGCTGCTATGATAGAAATTGATGTGCTCCAGCAGCTCGGAAAGCATGATAAAAGCGGCAACCGGTGAGTTCTTTTAAAAGTTTTCCCTATAACATTCAGTGCTTGTATTTGGTTGTTGTTTCAGTAAAGGATAAGGTTACATCTCTGTAAGCGGTTTTTGCAGTTGTGTGCAAATACGGAACTGGTTTGACTATCGTAACCATATTTGTATCGTAAGTATATGATTGTTTTACAATAATTACCCAAATTTAACAAGTATCCCTGGGGATTAAAACTTGTCAATGAATGTAAATGACCTCAACAGGTATTTGAGAAGCTTGGGGCAAGCTTATATGATTTTCTTCGGAAAAATGGTTATCGCTCATTTCCTATTGACCTAGTTCGCGAGCTTGGCAGACAATTGTTGGAATCTGTTGCATGTGTGTGAACAGTACTTCTGCAAATTTACTTTACTTCATTGATGTTCTTCTATTATTAGCACCATTTCTTGATCATTTGGAATTCTAATTTAGTATCTTTCCCTTTGTTATGTCCCAAGTACAAGAGCTAAACATGCTTAGGTTTTGTGGTACCCATATCATAGGTTTTTCCAACTTTGTTAAACCACCATCCTTTTGGTAATGTTTTTTTTCTTTTAACTCCCTTCCCCAGGGTTAGTTTACCGATTTATTAAGAGTTGCAGATTAGGTGGCTTGTTGGTCGAGATTATAATGGTATTCATTTTTAATTGTTCTTTTTCCTTTACAGTTATGCATGATTTGGGTCTCATACACACTGATTTGAAGCCTGAGAATATCCTTCTCGTTTCATCGGAATACATTAAAGTACCTGATTACAAGGTAGGCATTTGGTTGAATCATATTATTAGTATTGTAATTGCTCTGGTACTTCTGTATTTAGTCTCTATAATTCTCTTTGGTGAGTGGTATGCTTGAATGAGACTACTGCTTGATGTAGTTGATAGTAACTCTTCTTTATGTTGCTCTTTGGTCATGCCATTAGATGATTGCTGAATAATAAATTTGATATTCCTTTCCTTGAAGGATGATTCGTGCTCAAAGAGATTACCCAAATCAAGCGCAATTAAGTTGATTGATTTTGGTAGCACGACTGACATTAAACAGGATCACAGCTACATAGTATCAACTAGGCATTATAGGGCGCCTGAGGTTATATTAGGTAACGAACCAGGTGGCCTTTTTTTAATATTTTTCTTGACACATCTTATATTCTTGTTGAACTGAACTTCTGCACAATTTCCTATCAGGACTTGGATGGAGTTATCCATGTGACATATGGAGTGTGGGCTGTATTCTTGTGGAGCTTTGCTCGGTAGATATTTTTTCTACTAATTTACTATCTATCTGCTATTAATTGGTTGTCTCTGATGGACTTAGTTTAAACTTCTTTGGACTGTTATAGGGGGAAGCCTTATTTCAGACACATGAAAATTTGGAACACTTGGCTATGATGGAGAGGGTATTAGGTCCACTACCCCAGCATATGTTGAAGAAATCTGAGTAAGTTCTTTTCTGACTGCACAATGAGCTATAGTAGTCTGAGATATCTATGCCGTCTCGCAGTTGGTGTGTGATAGCATTTTGCTGGCCACTGTTTGACATGCTCTCTTTGATTTTTTTCTTTCAGCCGACATGCAGAAAAATATATTAGAAGAGGTGGATTGAACTGGCCAGAAGGTGCTTCTTCGAGGGAGAGCATTAGAGCTGTTCTTAAGCTTCCTCGCCTTCAGGTAGAAGAAACAACCTCAATGGAAGCATCTAATTTTTTGTTTGCATCTCTATTTTTCCACCATGTTCGATGAATGCGGTGTTACAAACTTAAGAGAGGTTGCTGGTCTGAATTAGAAGAACTTCATTGCCTTTAAGTTGTTTGATGTTAATGATTACTGCATCGCCTGTCGCTGAGCTATTGCCAGTTTAGCTTGTGTGCTGCAGCAATTCCTTTGATGTGTCATTGGGGTTGAGTTATCTATCATTTACTGGATTTGCTTTTTTTCATTTTTGTTTTGCAGAACCTTGTGATGCAACATGTTGATCACTCTGCAGGAGATCTTATTGACCTCTTGCAGCACCTTCTGAAGTACGATCCGAAGGATCGTCTGACTGCTCATGAAGCTCTTAAGCACCACTTCTTTACAAGGAATCATCACCATCGTCGGTCCCGTTCATAGTTTTAATGCACTCGTTCTTTGTTGTGTTCTATTGTACCATTCTTCAAAGATGCAAATCTATGTCAGGAGTAAAGAGTAAAGAGGTTGCGAGATTGGGAATTTGCATCCTAGGAGCAACTGTGATGACCAGGAGTAGTTTGACCCGCACAAACTGACCTGACAAGTGTAAAGATATGTTGTAATGTTTGTCCTCCTTTTAAGTTCCATCCAGTTCATACTGCCGTGTACAAGACTCGATCAAAATGTAACGAAGTTGAAGTTCTCTCAATGTTGAGACATGTATTAAATGGGATGTCGGTGTGGAGGTTGACTATGGCTCGTCTTTGACCAATCTACCATCAATTCGCCCCCCAAATTTTATAATAGTTCTAAAAGTATTTACTGAAACATTAAAGTTATTGGCATGTAGCATCATGTTAGTAAATGACAACGCGTATATGATAATTGTCTGCTACGCTATTTTATAGGCTTTTTTTCTTAAATTTTGGGGCAATGAATAGCCAAAAGAAAATAGTTCAGATCAAAGACCAGAGAATTTGAGGGTCCCAGAATTTGTAAGCGACTCGAAATTGATGGCCTATGAGCTTTTTTAAATTCTCTCCAAGCATCGTCCGAGTAGTTTATTTGCAAAGCTCTGAATGTTATTTTTACAAAAAAAGAACGAAGAAAATTCCCTCTTCCTATTATTAGCATCCAAGCGAGGTTGTCTAGATGGATCTGGACGAGGTTCTCTGGATGGAGATGACGAAATCCTTCTCATGTTCACATATGACGTGGCAAAATTGGGACGAAGAACAAAAGCTGACGAACTCTCTCATCATCACACTCTTATTTCTTGGGGCGAAGAAAAAACCACATTGACTCTCTCATTTTCATACATCTTTTCAATCACACGCATCCGCGTGCCATGCAAGGTAACGGCATCACTTTGACTTTGGAGTATTTACGCCGTAAATTTTATCCCGAGAGCTCGCCAATATCCTTCGCAGTGAGTCGAGGCCTCCTCGGCGCATTAGAAATATGGTAGATGAATGTAAAACTCTGCTGAGAGAATACAGAGGGTGGAGAGTTTCTAATGTGCACAGAGAGAAGCGAATAGAGTGGCGGACCGGGCAGCTAATCGTGGGAAGGTGGCTGGGTCCACTGTAATTTTGGGTCTGACAGATCCTGTCCCCTCAGACTTATGCAACATCTTGAGTGTGGAAACCCGGGTTAGCTAGCTAACCCGGGTTAAGCCAGCTGAACGAAGCTCCTTAATTTAAAAAAAAAGATTTACACCGTAAATTTCACTGTATATAAATTGAGTTATTTAATTTAATAAATATATGTAAAATATATTTTGAGTTAGATTTGAACTAATAACACCGTCAAACTATTTTATTAGATGGATATATTTTAAAATAACTAAAATATTCTTAGTATAACTTAGTTGATGATATTTTTCTTAGTTTAGTTAAATTAACTCAAAATTTTAATTAAATTTAACTAACTGATCTAACGATATAATTTTTTTTATACATATTTACTAAATTATAGGATCAATTTGTAAATAGTAAAAGTTTAAAGTGTAAGTCTCAATTTTATTTTATTAAAAGACTACGTGTTCTATCGTGGAGTTCAATCCATGTTAAACGAGTAACGTGTCTTAAAAGACTTGAGTTGCTTAAGAAAAGGACTCATCAGACATAATACGTCGCAGTTAACTTATTATAAATCCGTCTAACTTAACCTGAAATTTTGGACATATAATTATATTTTTATCATCGATAAGTTAGACGTTTAATATGAATTCCAAGTGACATTTTGGAGAGCATTGCCTAGCAATAGCATGCCCTCTTTTTATATAAATATACTTGTTTCAATCCACCACTCTATTATGACTTTTACTTACCACATTGTTTCATGGTGTATATAAATATAACAATTATTATTAGAATTGGCATTATAGTTAGTTTTTGACGAAATATTTATAGAATATTCTTCACACATAATTGCTAGAGTTAATAAATATATTTAAATAATTAAATATCTTTATCATTTTCTAAATTTAGTTTAATTAATTAATTAATTTTTTTAAAGAGTTTAATTATTTTGGTGTTAATTATGATATTTTTTAAAGAATGGAGTGGCTGTTTTAATATTTTGAAAGTTTTTAGGTGTAATTTTATAAAAATCCCTAAAAATAAACACACGTGAACAACAAGTGTTCAAGATTGGTTGCTTCTCGTATCCACTTCAGTTAATAAATAAAAAAAAGGGGAGATTAATTTCCACCACCTCCTCTCCAAGCAACGAGTAGTTAATAATTAAAGAGAAAATTACAAATAACACCCTTTATTTTTGTTATATATGTATAAAGCCTTTTTCTTCTTATTATTTATGAATAGAGCATCCTATTTAATAAAAAAATGTGGAGCCGTTTAATTTGGATATTTAATTAATTTAATATGATGTCAGATTAAATTATTTATATCTATCTATCTATCAAATTTTTAGCAAAATAGGAGGTTCTATTTCTAAATAGTAAAACTAGAGGGATTTATCTGTAATATGGTCAAAATATAGGATATTATTTGTAATTTTCCCGTAATAAAAAAGCCAAATACGACCACCTTTTCCAAAGTCTTATAACAAGTCTTCGACGTGTAAACCAGGAAAGACGTAATCGAGATGGTTTTGAACGCTCGCCGCCGACTTATCGCCGCCAAAGTATTCTTGCTTCGAAGCTTCGCGGAATAAATCTGTATGAATACCCAAACCGATCTTCCATTTCTCTTGTTTGGAATCGATGGGAGCGAGCAATTCACGAGAGACGGGCGCAGAGTGGAGTTATCCGCAGGAGCCATCTTGGGAGCAGAGTTATTCCCAGGGAAACCCGAGTTATCCGCCGCCGGCGTATGACTATTCTGCCACTTATTCGCGCAATCCCCCGGAGACTTCGCAGGCGCCGGGAGCTGGTGGCAGGAGGCCGAGGTTGGATCGGAGGTATTCGAGGATAAGCGATGATTACCATTCTGTGGATCAGGTAGGCAAGTCCTTTTTTGGAATTGGTAGAGTTTCTTTTATTTCGTTTTGTTAGGTTAGGTTGTGTGGTTAGGGCACAAGAAATCATTTGGAAATTTTAATCTTTTTTAATTTGATCAAGTATACTTGACATTTTGAGAAAAATGAAATGGAAATTGGTTGGTGGGAATTCTAATTCACAGCAGGAGAGAGATTGAGGTTATGAATATCTCCTGAGTTGCAGCCTTGCGATTCATGTAGATATAACTTCCTTCGTCATAGGGACGGAAGAAGGTAGGTTTCTTGTAGGTTTTTGCGAGGATTTTTTTAGGGATTACGTTGGATTTTTGTTGACTATGAATTATGTACGCATCTTCCTTCGGAGGGAAGGGAAGATCGAAGCTAGATTTGGTAAGAGAAGAGAATAGAAGTAGTCAATTTTTGTACGTCAAGTTCAGATAAGGGCTGACCACTCATGCACCACAAGGCGCTAAAATATTGGTTGACATAAGTGTCTTTCCTACCTAAGCTTACGCTCATTGATTGCCAAGGAACTAGTTTGTGCTGGTACATTGGACTTGGTATTCTAGTGTTGGGTACAAGCTGGTGAGTTTGTCAATGGCAGAATGGAACAAGAGAATCATCTCAAGGAGATGATCTGCCAACGAGTTGCCGCAAGCCTGCTATTCCAAATTTCCAACTACCAGTGGGCATGCCGTTGGCACAGCAATTCTTAATATTTCGTGCTCTTTTTGTGATGCCATGTGGATTTGGCTCCTTAGTAGTTGGCATGTTCACCAGCCTGGGATTTGGCTCCCTCGTGGTGGTCATGCCAATTGGCAATAGAATTTTGACATGCGTATGCACCTTGGGAAGTCAATCCTGTTTAGGGCACCCATTTCTCCACTACTATTAAGCATTAAGTTATCTTTATGAAATAAGAATAGTACTTTTTATAGTTATTTTAAAGGGAAAATTTTAATTTACAACCCTACAGTTTGACCCGATTGCAACTTACTTTCATGTACTTCAAATTGAAGTACTTAATTCCTTTGTGGTCCAGATCAAATTGCAACTACTAGTCAATCGTTAACTGGGACGTAAAAAATCTTAATTATCCTCATAAAAGATAGTCTAATTTGTAGATCAAGAGATAGGATGGTCATTTTGCTATTTATTTATGGTGAAAATAATGTTGGCACCAATAAAACACTGTTAGGTTTGGATGAAAAATGTATTCAATATCACAAACTGTTCGTCTGTTTGTGAGTTGTATACTAGTTTTGCCGTGTGGATTTGTCTCCTTAGTGGTTGGCATGTTTAATTGTCACATGTATTTGATTACTTAGTGGTGGGCATAGCAAATACCAATAGACTTTTGACATTCCCAGGTAGGCAAATCAATCCTTCTTGCAACACCCATTTCCCAATATTATTGACACTAAAGTGGCCTTTATGAACTAACATTAGTAACTTTTGCATACATTTTTGAAAAAGAAGGGATCATTAGGATTATATACACATTACCACCAACTTCATGTGATCTGTAAACTTGTACTTATTTAACTTGCATGTCTACTCTTCTAAAGGCCATTGCTTTATAAACATGGAATGCCATGCATAAAATAGAAGTGCTTCCCACCTTGATCATTATATGTCTGACTTGCAAGCGGTTTATGAGATTTTTAAAAAAATTAGTTGTTGTTTTATAGATAAGAACGTGTAAGGAGAAAGTGACTTAAGAATTATGAACAAAAAGGAGAAGTGCATGATTTATTTGGGACGTTTTATATCATCAATGTTTCTATTAATTAATGAAACAAGTTAACTGTATATTAAGGCAAATCAACACAAGGTCTCAATGAAATATATGTAATGCTTAATGTTTAAGTGTTTAGGTAGCTACTTACCTACATTCTATGCCTAATCTTTTTATATTTAGCTTTAATTTCCTAGGAAAAGGCAGTCAGTTGTGTTCCTTAACTTGCTGCCTAATTAAGGAACCACATATGCATGCGGTTACATACTGAGGCACAAAATACATCGTAATCAACTGTTTCTAAATGTATTATTCATTATATGTGGCTCTTCCTGCTAATTCCTTTCTTTGATGCGCTCCTTGGTGTTAGTTCCAGAAGAGAACAGGGAACAACCACATTTTTAACTGTTGCTCGACAGAGTCTATAGACATTAAGTTTTAATCTATCTTTAATGCCCAATCTAATAAATTAGAAAATATATATGATTTTTTTTGTTTGTATTTCTTCTTATGGAAATTGTGACCCTTCACAGGTCACCGAGGCTCTTGCACATGCTGGCCTTGAGTCGTCAAATCTTATTGTTGGCGTTGATTTCACAAAAAGCAATGAATGGACAGGTTTGTATTCATTTACTGAAGGTTTTCAGTGACATTGTTGGTGAATTTATGTATATTATGGTTTTTCATCAGGTAAACACTCATTCAATAGACACAGCTTACATCACATTGGTGATGCACCAAACCCCTATGAACAAGCAATATCTATCATTGGACGTACATTATCCAAATTTGATGAGGATAATTTGATTCCATGCTACGGCTTTGGAGATGGTAACATTATTTTTTGAGGTTCTTGAGGAATGCCATTATTCTTTCTGTGGTTCACTGAAATGATGAGCGCTCTGTGTTTTGACAGCATCAACGCATGATCAAGATGTCTTTAGTTTCCGCCCAGATGGGAGACCCTGCAATGGATTTTCAGAGGCTCTTACGCGATATAGAGAACTTATCCCACAGTTGCATTTGTCTGGTATTTTATTATGGATTTTTTGGATGCTTAGTGCTGAGTATGGAATTTGATTATTAGTGCTTTTAGTTTTAATAAATTTCTTTTTCCTTTTCAGGTCCTACCTCCTTTGCTCCCATTATTGAAATGGCAATGACAATTGTGGAACAGAGTGGTGGACAGTACCATGTTTTATTGATAATTGCTGATGGTCAGGTATATAAAACTTTACATCATATAAAAGGTCTGTAGCTTTTGATATGCTTAGCTTGCATTCATGTATGCATGATAGGTATATATACACAACAATTGCCATGCTAGTAGCACATGCGACACCGACACCATGTTGGCACATTTCTAGTGTGCCACTAGCACATTGACATGCCTCTAAATAGGGTTTTTAGGATTTTTATATGTATTTTTAAGTTCTAATTTATGTATTAAAGCCTACGTTCTAATAGTATACGTCTATGCATATTCTTTTTTGTGTGTCTATATCTATATATATAAGACTGACTTGGTAGTAGGTGTTACTAAAAAGAAATTGATACAATATATAAGATTAAGTTGATGCAAATAGCACTAACTTTCGGTAGAAGGAACTTTTGATGTTGTCTCATGATTACATCATAGTTTGTAATGGTATTGACATATATATTTTGGTGAAGGGACAAGAGATTTGGATGATCAAATCATAGTTTGTATGCAAGACACATTTTGCTAGCTACAAACTTGATTTGCTCTATTCTCATGTATTATTACTTTTTGTATACGACTTAATTTGACGAATTATTGCCTTTTTAGTGTCCTTTGATTTATGCTATGTTATTTGTACAATATATGTTTACTGCATATAAAATGTAATCCAGAGCTCAAGACCTGCTACTTTTGATTGTGTCTTCGTTCCTATTTCAATTCCAAGATGAAGTTGATGAAATATTTATAATTGGGTGGTACAGGTTACAAGGAGTGCAGATACTGTACCTGGACATTTCAGCTCCCAAGAGCAAAAGACTGTTGATGCCATTGTAAAAGCCAGGTATTTATCAAACTGTTTTTGTTCCCTGCATCATATAATATATGACCTTGCCCTCATGGCTTTTAATAGATTTGTTTTCTATTTTGTATATATATCATGCTTTATGCTTTCACTTATACATGGCAATCAGTAATCTAACTTTTTTTTTTTAAATCATGTCTTTAAATGTTGTAGTGCTTTTCCGTTGTCCATTGTGCTGGTTGGAGTTGGTGATGGACCTTGGGACATGATGAAAGAATTTGATGATAACATTCCAGCTCGATCCTTTGATAACTTCCAGGTAGGAGAAAAGCTAGACGTTAACTCTACTGTATTTCTAGTGTGTGGTGGTGCCTTCTAAGTTTTAACCTTCTGAAATTGTATTCTCCTTTTCCAGTTTGTGAATTCTACAGAGATAATGTCTAAAAACATGCCGCAATCAAGAAAGGAGGCTGCATTTGCTCTTGCAGCTTTAATGGAAATACCCTCACAATATCAGGCAACAGTGGAACTGGGGATATTAGGGTATGGATGCAAAACCTTGGCCTAAAATAATTTTAGAGTAAATTATGAATTGTCTTGCTTGTTGTGTTGTCTAAAATCAAACTACTTCATAAACTTTTATTTGTATCACTTTGTCTCCATGTGGTTTAGATGAATATGGAACTATTAACTTTCTCATCCAAACTTAACAAAAAAGTACAAAAAAGTTATTAGAGTGAACTTTTTTACCATTATGAATATTTATATTCTATTTTTAAAATTTAAAATAAAATGTACTTTCAACCATGGATGACTGTGCCGATCGCCACCTACCTTGTCGTCGTTGTTGCCGCCTGCCGCGGCCCGAGCTCTCGCTGCTTACACCCATCGGGTGACTTAGCCAGAGAGAGAGAGAGAGAGGGTCGGTCGTTTAAAAATTTAAGTTGTGCATTTTAATCTGGTAGGGCACTGACGGGGGTGCGAGCGGCAAAGGCAACTCAATGAGCCAGTGACGGCGAGCGGTGAAGGGTGAAGATAAATAGTCCTTTACCTTTTTTTCTCTCGTTCTTACGGTACGGCTGGTGGTCGGCATGGTCCGTGCCTATGGCATGGCCATTGTTGCTTTCAACCTCTCCTATCTTCTCTTATTCATTATATGTCTTAAATCTTGATTATTATCTAATTATTATGATATAAGATCAAAAATGAAAAATTTCAATCATTTTAAAAATATGAGTAGGAGATTTATATTTACTTAAATAATAAGATTATTAATATAATATGGGTATTATAGTAATTTTACTTTTTTTTGGTTAAATTTAGTTGGAAAAGTTAATAATTTTATATTAACCTAAATTAAATGGGGGTAAAGTGATACAACTAAAAGTTAGTGATTTTAGACATAACTACTAAGGTAATCTAAAATATACCCTATTATTAGTGTCATTTATTCTGTCGTATTGTTAACATATGGTGACTTCTCTTGTTATTATTCAACCAGACGTCACTCTGGTTGGTCTCCGGAAAGGGTTGCGCTTCCACCGCCGAGTGCTGCTTATTCCTTTAATTCTAGAAGTTTTAGTTCAAACAGTTTCAAGCAGAGTGCATCAACTTACCCTTATCCTGGGTATAAGGTGACGCCAAGTACTACTCCTGCACCCAGTGATTCATCAGATAATCAGGTACACTATTTTAAAGGCTTAGAATCGATCATTTGAGCTCTCTATTTTCTCCATGCGTACGTTGAAATGACCAGTGAGCTTGGGATATCTCTAACTGCCTTTTTTTTTTTTTTACTGTTGGCAGGTTTGCCCCATTTGCCTTGTGAGCCCGAAGGACATGGCTTTCGGGTGTGGACATCAGGTGAATTATTTTGATCTTATAGGACTTTATCTTCGTCCTACTTACTACATCTATAATCAATTGTTACTTTACCTTATATATATATATATATATATATATATATATATATAGTCAATTGTTATGCCTAAAATCAGATTATTTTTTCTAAACTTTTATTTGTATCACTTATCTTCCTGTGGTTTAGATTATGAAACCGTTTAAATCTTTTTGGAGTCGATTGTTGTTCAAGACTCCTGATTGTGAATTTTCTGCTTGCAGACTTGCGGGGATTGTGGCCAAAACCTCCAATCATGCCCCATCTGTCGTAGTGAAATCCAAATGAGAATAAAGCTGTACTGAAGCAACAATAGAACAGTTTTTGTTCAAGCCGTCGAAACTCTTGGATGTTCTAAAGTCAACATGCCCGAGGTTGTAGTAATGGAAGGGGCGGTGTTTTACGATCAGCATGTGTCGTCGCAAAATTGATTATTTTTTTTGTTTTTGTTTTGTTGTACATATTCTCAGATAGTTATGCTTTCTCTATTTTATCATCTTCAATTCTTCATGTCTAACAACTAGGCACCGGGAGACTTGTCTTTTCTCCTTTTTATTTCTTATTTGATTCGTTCATGGTGTGTTCTGTAAAATGCTATTGATTTTTATTGTTCATTTCTTGTTGATATTGATGAAGTTATTCATCCATACACATCTGGGTAATTTGGTGGTTCAAGAATATTTTTCTGGTTTGGTTATATTTTGCTCCTCTAAATTATGATTCCGGATTAAAATTATTTTTTTAATTTTTAAAATAGAAAAGATATTATAGATTAACTATCATGGTTATAAAAAGCTCCGTTAGAATCAAAGACTAAAAATTAAGAAGATTTAGAAAAAAAATTTCATCCAGGTATAACTATATTTAATTATAATTAGCAAATCAATCAGCAGTTTGATTAGTCTTTCTAAGATGTGAATAACTTTATAATTTTAATCATTTTAATATCAGCCACTATATCAGATAATTTGATTTTGACTTGTCATCAATTTGTATTTTCCACACCGGGCCCTACATAACATATATAGGACCCCTCCAGTGTCATTTGAGCTCTTTAAAGATTTGCATTAACCTTCGACTAGGAAGGCGGCAGAAGTTCGTAGTGGATCAAGAGGTGAAGGATGTAGAGGTATAAATCATTTTTAATAATATCTAAAAGTGTAACGTTCGGCATCCCTTTATAAGTATGAATATTATAATAATTTTAATAGTTTAAGAGTAAATGGTACACTTTTAGGCTTCAATCACACGTAGAATAAAGCCAATTCTAAAATATATTTTTTAATATAAAAAAAATTAATATCAGTATAAATTATTTTATTATTTAGTTGAATACTAATATAAGGAGCAACAATTATAAACATAAAATTGATATTATAATATTAGAGATTAGTAAATTTGTATTGATCTAAATAATAAAAATACATTTGATTGGATGTAAACTAGTGTTAATAAAATATATTTATTATAAATGCGGACTCAAATTCCTTATATATTCATACTAGGATGAATATTGACTTACAAATACGTGACAATATGGGCATATAATTATATAGCATATGACATCGCGGACATAACTATATAGTACGTGATAATGTGGATATATAGTTATTTAGTGTGCAACAGTGTTGATATCAGTTATGCGGTGCATGATAGTATGGATATATAACTATATAGTGCATGGTAGCGCAGATTATGTTACTGCATTGTAATACGAATATAATAATATATTTATGTGACATGACTACTTTTTCGAAAAGAGAAGTAATATCAAATGTAGCTAAAATGATGTGTAAATAAATAATATTTAATTTATGGACAAAATAATAATAATGAGTTATTATTAGTTTATTCTCTAAAAATTGTATAAACTAAGATAAAAGAGAATAATGAATTAATATACCAATAAGAGTTAAATTATTTAATTACTACACCGTTATAATGAGGCATATTCTAGAATAAAACTATTACTATTCCACGCGAGTCAACGGGAGGATAATAATTTAGAGATAATTAAACCAAAAGGAATTTAAAAATGGAGGAACAATCACAGTAAAATCTCTAAGTTGAAATGGTTTAGACTTTCTGTTTCTTCATATTTTGTAATCTTTAAGATAATTAAACAGACCTTTAAATATTACTTATTTTTATATATTTGTGATAAATTGACCCTTTTAACTATGTAAAAATCTTCAAAATGTGTCTTCGGTTAGTTAAAAAGATATCCCGTGATTAATTTTACAAGTTCTGAGGACTAGTTTAATCTTATTTAGAAATAGAGGAAAATTGAGAATAAATAGCCATTTAATATTTTTCATCTAGGTTTAATTAATCCTTAGTTTTTATAATCCCAAAACACAATAAATGAGCGAAAGCTTGCCATTTTTAACAGAAAGTTTCTAGTTTAATAATATATATATATATTCTCGTATATATTATTAAACAGTTAAATAACTTAAATAATTTAATATTAGATTCATTTTAAAGATCTCGATGAGATTTTCCCAATGATACCATATTTGTTAAAAATTAATTAGATTACTCAAGGTATATATATATACTTCTCGTATATATTATTAAGCAGTTAAATAACTTAAATAATTTAATATTAGACTTACTTTAAAGATTTTGATGAGATCTTTTCAATGATATTATATTTGTTAAAAATTAATTAGATTATTAAACGAAGGATATAGATAAAATTTAAATTTTTGGATTAAATTTTTATAGGGAAAAATTAAAATTTTTAAATAAGACTTCAAATTTGGAGCTCCACCTTAGCGGCTCTAAATTTGGAGCTCCATTTAGAGCCCGTTTGGAACTCAGACTCCAAATTTAGAGGGTTGGAGATGCTCTTATTGAAGCCAAGTTCAGATTTGGCTGGAGTAAATCGTGTAGCGTGCGAAACAAGTTCAAACCAATGGCAGCGCGTCAAGTATCCGACTGGAGAAAACGCCTACAACCAAACTTGCAGACAATCCCGAATCATACCCTTGCCTTCCCCTCTTAAAAGTTAAAACCCAATCTCCCCCATTCGTATACCAACCTCTTCCCACCTCTCCTCTACTCCCCCCTTATCCCCTCCTCCCTCTCTCTCTTCCCTTCGCAGCCATGTCGTCTTCTCCGGCTCTGATGAGGTCCTCCTTATCCATGGTGGAGTCCTCCCTCCCCACCCTCTTCCCCTCCTCCAAGCCCTCTTCCCTCCCTTTCCTCCCCTTCCCTGCGAAGCCCACCACTTTCCTCCACCTCTCCCTCTCCTCTCCTTCCATTTCCCTCAGAAAGAAGCTTCCTTTGGTCCCCCTCGTGGCCCAGACGTCCGATTGGGCTCAACAGGAGGAGGAGGAGAACGAGGTGGGGCTCGCCCCGGAGGGAACCGAAGCCAGCCTCTCGGATTGGGAGGGGGCGGAGGCGGCAGTGGAGGGAGGGGTTGTTGAAGAGGGTGTGGAGGAGGAGGAGGCAGAGGAGGAGGCTTATCAGGAACCTCCCGAGGAGGCGAAGCTATTTGTCGGGAATCTCCCGTATGATATGGATAGTGAGAATCTCGCGCAGTTGTTCGATAAGGCTGGTGTCGTCGAGGTCGCAGAGGTATGATGTATTGTAAATATCTTGAACTGAAGCTAAGATTTGTTTTGCTTTACTAGTTCATCAATTTTATTATTTGGGGGATATCATAAATATTACTTCCCTTTGAAAGGTGTTGTTGTGTAGAAAAAAATTGAGAAGGTTATATATATATACATACATGGTGTACGATAACAAGAGCGTGAAATTCTGCTGAATTCCGGGTATTATCAAGGTTGACGTTATATATAGTTTAGTGAAGAGCCTCAATTGAAGCCAAGAGACTAAGAGTTTCCTTACTGTAATGGTTCCTCAGTTTCCTGCATTGGATTCTTGATGCTTCTGTAGTTAACAGGGCTTTTTTTATAAATTTTTTATTCTCTGAATTTGGTTAGGGCATGTGTTGAGATTATTAGCAAGTGCTTTGTTTTGTGGGTAAGCAAATCGATAAGGATATTTGAGCGTGTTGTAAGATAATGAGAGTATGGGATTGTGTTGAATTTCTGTGTCGTTTGTATTTGTTAAATATCTGAGATGTGAGTGATGTAAATTCTTCTCTTTTTTTTTTTCTTCTGTTTCTGTGTTTGTAGGTTATTTATAATAGGGAAACAGATCAGAGTCGAGGCTTTGGGTTTGTTACCATGAGCACAGTTGAAGAAGCAGAGAAAGCTGTGGAGATGTTGAATCGTTATGTAAGTTTCTTGTTCAAGCTTTTTCGTTTATTTTCTTAGCATGTATTCCTCTGGTCGTCTGGAGTAGCTGAGCTTATTGATCATTGAATGATAGATTTTCTCAGATAAAATAATGCTTGAAATATTGTTAATTAAGAATGTTAGTGGATTTCCTGAGAGAATATTTTCTCATAGCATGTTTCTATTGGATTTCATTTAATATATTTTCCCCATGATTACTCTTGATCTATCATTTTTTTACATGTTTCTAAAATTGTTTATAACCTGTCTTGTGCCTCTTGTCCTTGAGTCAAAATGTTATGCTTGGGTATTCAGATTCTATATTTTTGTTGGTTCCAGGATTCCTTGCTTTGGGTTCTCATTGTTAGGTTCAGAGGAGTGGACATTTTCTTATGCTTGTTTTTGAAAAAATGTCCATCTTAATCATCTATTAAAGAGATCAAATAGAGTTTCAAAGTAATATTGGACTGGAACTGCATTAGCATGTTTAGCTTTAGAGTTGAATAGCGAATCTTTCTCATATGTTCACAGAAGGAAGATTCACTGGGTTCATGTTTTGTTTATGATGGAGTTTATCTAGAATATATTTTGTTTTACTACTTCTAGGATTGTTGTTCTCAGCCCCTAATATTTCATTGATAAAAATTTGTTAAAAATGTAAAAATTTTGTTAGGTATCCTAGATTCTATGAATCTACATGGATTTTTAATTTAGAAAGCCCTATTCAGTTAATGTGCACCCATCGGAGTAGGTCTCATCCATTGTAGTATATTCAATACATCTTTTACCTCCCTCTCTTCGTATATATTTACGTATTAGATATGTTTTTATCTATTATTGTTTTTATTGATAGAGAGAAACGCTACTTGCCTTCCATATTTTTGAATTTTTTCTATCGTCAGATGTTTTTGGGATGGAGTTTAAAGTTTTAACTTTAAAGCTCCTTCATTTTGCTGATTCAGAAAGTTGTGTATAGTACATCTGGAAAGAATTATCAAACAATGAACAATAATGTGGGTTAATTGGATTACAAAATGCTGTACAATTACGACGCAGTGGTAGACTTTAATGGTAGCCTCCTGGAAGTTCTGTTATTCAGATCTGATATTCTCATTGAGCAGTATTTTTTTAACCTATGAGCCTGACTAATGCATTGCGGGTCTTGTTCTTCTCTGCATCGAATGAGGAAGTTAGATACCCCTGCCTCTAGCAGGTGATGGTCAGAAGAAACAATTCCCAGTAAGCCAACTACTAAAGCCATGAGCAATGCTTCTAAGTTATAATCGTTGGTGTCGTTATGAAAAACTAACAATAAAGACATTATACAAAAGGCCAGTAATTGGACATTCTGCTAGTGTCATTATATATAAACACAGAAACACATGCTAATGCTCATAAGTAGTAAAATAACTAACAAGAATCAATTGGTATGTGGCTAAGTTCCAACCTTTTGGTTTTGGGCCTTTTGGCTACTTGAATAAATGTTCTCTTTCTCCAATTTAATGCTACTTGGAACATGATTGTCAGTCAAGGGACTATCACGTCAAATCTAGTTTCCTACTTCCACCTCGATCAATTTTGCGCTCCCTTTTAAGGTATCTTCATCTTGGACTAAATCACTTCTTATTAGTTCAATATGGTTAAATGTGTCCAGAGTAAAACATCCTGAAACTTTTCACAGCCTTTAACTTATCAGGAAGAAACTCCTGTGTATCTTTCATTGTAACAAATATGGTTAATCATTAAGGCTTTGTTTACTTTAGGAATAATGTCAATTTCAAAATAATTTTTTTAAAAATTATTCCTAAAATGATGTCTTTATTCTAAGAATAACTATTTATATGTTCACTTATATTTTATGATAAGAGTATAGTAATTATCTTTGATATGATACAAAGTGAAGGAAAAGATGATTTTTTTTTCTTTTATAAAATAACAATGAATATTCTTTGATTTGATATAAAATAGTTTGATGAGATAGATATTAAGGGTAAATTAGTAATTGGGTTAGTGTGTGATATAAGATATAATTTTGATGAATAGTGTTTGTATTCTATAATGAAGTTATTATGATGTTTAGCTAGGGGTGAAAATGGGTCGGATTAACTCCGACTTGACCTGCTACCTGATTTGAACCGGATACAGGTGCAAATCTGCTATCCGTTCTGGGTCTGGATACGAATAGAACTTGGCAAATAGCCTGGATCTGGATTCAAATACGATTTATATAAGTTAGTTAGATCCGGATCTGGATACCAGATATTGGATATCCATTAACCCGCTTATATATAATCACTTAATCCCTCTATTTCACAAACCCTAGCAGTTGCCTTCTATTTTTCTCTTCGCTTTCTTCGTCCCAGTGCTGCTTCACTCTACCACCACTGCCTTCTTTTTGCCCCACCCACTATAACCACCGCCATTCCATCTTCTCCCCCTCTATCGTGCATTGCCTTCATCACCTTCGCGAACCACCCATCTCCTCACCTTTGACCCATCGTAGCCACGATACTGAGCTCTAGATCATGGTGGTGGTGGGCAGAAGGTGGCGCACGGTCCCAACCTTCTGCAGGAGCTCAACCAACCACCGCCACCTCCATACGTTGGGAATCCAGCGTCATCAGCATCGGACATGTTGAGGACGAACTAGGGCTGGAGCTTTTACAACGGCGAAGCGAGGAAAATGATAGGAGGAGGAGGGTTAGAGTTTTGGGCATTGGCATTGTGATGATGGCAATGTGAAATGGGATTGGGTGCTCCGCGGATAAGCGTAGCTAGTGCACGCACGATTTATTTTTATTTATTTATATTGGTTGATAGATATTTATGTTTGTGTAACAGTGGCTTCCTGATCCAAAAGAGTTGTAGGCTTTTTGTAGCAATAGTGACGGATAATGTAATAATAAACTGAAGCTTATCTATTGCCACATTGCAAAATGGATGGTTGCTTTGTGGAGCAAGACAAAATTTGTCCGTTGTTATTGGGAATGGGTAGGTTTGATAGTAATTGTCATTATTACTATGTGAACATGGTGAACTTATGTTTCTACGTCTTATGTTTTTGTAATAGATGTGTAGAAATTATGAGTTTATTAGTTGCAATAGATATGTAGATTTTCTAGAAGTATGCATCTTGTAAAAGTATCCAGTAGATGTGCAGATTTTGTGAGTTTATTAGTTGAATTGTGAGTTTATTAGTTGATTTTGTGAGTTTTCTTGTTTATGTATAGATGATAGTAATAAATTCATTTTGTATTCTTATCCAATTAAGATTTAATTTTTTATCCAATTTGTATTCGTATCCATATTTTCAGATTTGTATTCGTATCCGATTTGTATTCATATCCGAAAAATAATTTTTGGGGATAAATATGTTGGCTTGGTCTGACAAAAATATTGCGAACAATATATCCTAGTGTCAGAGCCTGAGAATAGCATCATAAGCACAATCTTCTAGGAGTGTTTTATTGGGGAAGTTCTGAGAACTTCCAGTAAAACATTGATGGCAAAGCGTTCTTTGGGCAAATAATATATATGTTTTGATTGTGTTGTAATTATTCTGTTTGACTAAACATTCTGATATAATCTTGAATTTAGCTGTCACATATTAAAGATTGGTCCTCATTTATCTTCTGCTTCCTTGAACTAGTAATTCTTTGATAATCTATGTACTGCCAGCATTTTGTTTTGAGTTGTGATAATTAAGGATCAAGTAGTGTACAGTACAATATTATAAGATAACTTATACCAAACTAAAAGTAAATTGGAAACATATGACACTCCCATTGATCTAATGATGAGTGTGCAACAAGCTATTCTATAATCGATGTTGAACCTAGTCTATTATCCTATAGAATAATTCAACATAGCAAATTGGCTTATATGCTTGAGGGCTCGCTCCTCTCTTTTCTGATTTATTGGATAACTTAGGAAATGTCTAGTAAAAGTAGTTTCTTCATAAAATGGATACTTTAGTTTGTATGATTAATTACAATTCTGAAAACTTCACTAGGGATCCACTCTAAGGATATATTTGAAGCAAAGAAAACACCATATCCCTGGCCTGGTCTCCATAGTGCTCATATAAGCTTCTTTTCTACATTGTGAGCAGGACGTCAATGGCCGGCTTCTGACTGTAAATAAGGCAGCTCCAAGAGGTGCTCGCGTAGAAAGAACTCAAGAATCTGCACCTTCATTCAGGATGTATGTTGGCAATCTTCCATGGCAAGTGGATGACTCACGTTTGGAGCAAGTATTCAGTGAACACGGCAAAGTAGTTGATGCAAGAGTTGTGTATGACCGGGAAACTGGACGCTCACGTGGATTTGGTTTTGTAACAATGGCGACACAGAACGAATTGGATGATGCAATTGCTGCCCTTGACGGACAGGTGATTCCTCATTGGTGTGGTGTATTTTGGACACATTTCTGGCCTAATTAAATTATATTTAAATGTTGAAAGACTAGGGCAACAGGTTGTTCATAATCTGATTGAAATACTACTACTAGTGGTATATCCACACCATTTTTAGCCATCTTTTATGATTTATTCTTATTATTATTGTCATCGTTTATTTGGGTTCAGATATTATAATGAACTCTGCAGAGTAATAGATCAGTTGATCAACCAACCCTATCTACTCATGTCTTGTTCTATTTGCTGGTGCTGCAGAGTTTAGATGGTCGAGCTTTAAGGGTGAACATTGCCGAGAACAGACCACGTCGCAGCTTTTGATATGACCAGTAAGGCAGCTTCTGATACTGGAGAGCACAAGAACATCTATAAAGATGACAATTAGTATCGTATGCAGCACTCAGATTATTCGTATAGCTTCCATTAATTTTGTAGTTTACCATCTGGTATTTTCTCCTCCTTGCGCACAACACTGTCACTATAGGTGATCTCTTTTCTTTTCTTCCTTTTTGTTTTCGTCAGTTAACTCTGCAACTTTGGTACTCCTATTAAATTTGCTATCTGAGACTGTCGTTTGTTTTGGATTTTTGTTGTTGTCATTGTATGATACAGAGGCAAGCCCTGTTTCTCTAAGTTCATCCATTCCATCCTTCTATTATGGATTTATGGACAACTTCTAAACTGGTTCTCCATGTGAAATGAAGTAGGGGAATAGTAGGATCTTATTTATTTAATTTTAAGAAAAGTGGGAATCCGATGGTGGTGTTGTTTCGTCAAATTTTGAATCGAGAAGCATTCATACATAAAACATGAACCCTTTTAACTATCTGAGTACTATTCTATCGGTCTTTTAACCATCCGAGCACTATTCTATTGGTCAGGAGAATTTGTATGTTATCTGCATTTTCTTGTATCTTAGCAACAGATTGACATCTTCTAAGGATTAGGTTGGTTTATTTCTTTTAGAGTGCGCCATTTTTTGTATCTATCTTTGATGGAAGGCAGCCTATAGGTGTGAATTGATGCTAACAATGCCTTCCATCTGAATTGATGCCTAATAGAAAGATCCAGGAGTGAAGAGAAACATTATTTTATGAGAAAGATCGCAGTAGCGTTGGTTGAATTGAGACACCACTTGTTTCCACCTCTTTATATCTCTCAAAGTATAAAATTCTAAATACATGACTACCCAAAGCTCGACTTAGGCTATGGTCTTCAATTACATCTTAAGCTTGTCTTCTCTTATTTAATCATATTTTCCCCGTGTTATTATTCGTACTCTTACCACATAAATATTTATTCAACTGCTATATTATAATTTTAATGTTTCAAAAATATTTTAAGTTAATTTTCACCTAACCTCAAGTACGAGAATAAAAAAAATATTTTGTTGACGATACCCCTACTTGTATCTTACATAATTGATTCTCTTTTACTTTTTACCTTAATCTTAAAAAAATTTACTCGAAAATTTAAAAAACATTTTATATTTATAGTTTAATTTTAATATAGTTTAATTTTAACTCAAATATTTATAATAATTGTTTGAAAATAAGGTAAATTACAGACTTCAAACAATCAATATTGGTATGAGATGGCGTGAATGATAATAAAATAGAATGTAGGGATTTTTTTTATTTGACCGATTGATTAAATATTCAATTATTATCGGTGCTTATTCTAGATAAGTTGGGATTATTCATGTATAAATCCCCTCTTATCGAGGAGCCGACAGTCGCTAGAGTTTACTATGGCTTTTGGGGTGGCGGGTATTTGTAGCCAAACTCGAAAGAACAGCGAGAGGAAAGAAGGATTAGAGTGAGCCAGGGAGCGGCAATGTTGAGGGTGGCGACGTATTTCGCGATGACCTTTGCCGCCTTCCTTTTTTGGCAATCCATGGATAACCTCTATATCGGGATCACTCTCCATTAGGACGTGAAGGTCTCTTTCTATCTTTATTTCTCCAATCTATGTTCTTATTTTTCTACATTGTGATTCGTCTCTTGAAATTTCTTATTATCAATTTAGCTACCGGAAGAAGATTTAGAAAGATCATTACTTATATCGACAACTTGGCAGAAATCATTACAGTTATCTAGTAAAACAGAGCTTAGATTTGCCGAGAAAAAAACATTTTGCTTTAGTTTTATAATAGTTATTTAGGAGTTTTTTCATAGAATGTTACTATCCAGGTTGATTTAGAGGATGGGCCATAGGCCAAATTGGTCCACTCAAAGGGTATTAGGCTGGGCTCAATAAAATTATCTACCCTATTTGCTTATTATTTATTGCATTTGCTTTAGTTTAGTTCCATATTTGGTAACAGGCTAAACCCAGTTGTATCTCCCATATAAATAGAAGGGCTGATCTTCATTTGTAGGTATCATGGATGAATTATTATAAAGCTTCTGACTTAAGCTCACTTCTCCCCCTTTTATTAGTTTAGGACTTGAAACTTATCATAGTTATGTCTCTATCTCTCGTATTTAACCAGTCGTTTCTTCTTAACCTTGAGAGTCGACTTCTTTTTCCCTCATCTTCTCTGCTTTGAGTAGCACCTTGGTCTCGCCCACACAATTTCATTCACTTTCTCCACGTCTTAAGGTCTTCCCTACGCCCATCCTCAAGTTCCATCTTTCACATCCATCTCACAACTATTTGACATTTGGTCGGTATTTGCACAATAACTCTTCATCTATTAATTTGATCGACCTAATTTGGATTGTATTGGATCCTTAACTTCCACGGGAACAATCTGTTAGAATATCATATCTTTTGGACGATTAGATCGATTGAAATTTATTTTGAAATATCCACCTTTAGATTTGTTCTAATCCAGTGTAGAACAAATCGCTCTAGAACCCATCACCCCATTCCGGAAAGCTAACTCAGAGATCTATTTTCCATCTAAATCTGATAAGTATCCTCCCACTGTTGGATCATCGGTTAGCTGTATTGAGATCAAAATCAGATCTCAATCTTCTTCTATTTCGAATTCTTTTCTAGATTTTCTTAATTATCCTTCCATATCTTTCCTATCCCCTTCCATCAGATTTCATCTACCATTCATAACCATTCTATGTCTACCATTCATCTCTAATCCTCTATAATCATCCTCTATTTAGCCACTCAGCCATTATATTCTAAGATCCGACGGTTGGTTTTAATGCGTTTTACTAATGCATTGAATTATGATCATAACACAAAAGTATTGCTACATTAATAAATATTTACTAATGTATGTCATTGTTAAAACTATTTTCAAAATTAATATAATACTGAAATTGCTATTTCTCAAACTAGTACAGTAATAAAATCAAATTTTAGTGGATTAATTAATTTTCTAATACATTGAAAAATTGTTAGGAAAATCATACATGGTTGGAGCAAACTATGGTGCTTGCCGACAGTGCCGAGAGTTGTCACTTTCTGCTGGAAGCTATTTTGTGAGGTAGTTGCTAACTCTTGTGCAGTGGCACTAACCAACTATAATAGAGTTGGTAGGTATCTTGTCCATAACCAAGGAGGTCATGGGTTCAACTCTAACCCTAAATAATATTATGGAGAAATTGTTTGGTGGTTGGTCGTTTGATAGCTTAGCTTGGTCGTTTGATAGCTTAGCTTAGCTTAGTTTGGCAACGCAATGACTTGGAGCAGGTCTCAGCGGTGTTTGGTTGTTGAATCTAATAGAGTTGTCTACCATTTGATTAAGGATGAGGCAGGCGGCAAAGGAGTACAATTTGGTCATTGAATCTAATTGCTTAGAGGCACTCAACTTGTTAAACCACAAAGGAACAAGCCCATGTAGAGTTAAAGAATTCGATTGTAGAGTGCCAAAGGTTAGTATTGTGATTTTGAGATATAAAATTTTCACATGTGTGTAGAGAGTGTAATCGGTCGACTGACTGAGTAGCCTGCCAAAGTAGGTTATCTACTAACATCTGTATTCTTGGGCCTAATGACCCACCTGACCTAGAATTTGTAACCTTATTCTTCTAGATGCTCGATCGCCTCCATCTGTATAAGGCTAGGCAAAGCTAAATATAACTCCTATTGCTCAAAAAGAAAAAGAAAAAAACCTAGAAGCCTATGCTCTCTTTTGTGCCACTGAGATTCTATCTCACTTCGTAACAACAAACATTATCTTGGAGATGAATTACCTTGGTCTGCTGCAGATAATAAAAAATGAAGATAACCATCTTTCGCATAAAGGATTAAACTTAATATTTCTTCTTTATCAAATGTAAAATATTTTCATTCCTATAGGGAAAGGAATAAGGTAGGCGATCGAGTTCTTCATGTGAGAGAGAGGTCATTTTACCGCTTAGACCTTAGAAAAATTTGTGTTTTGACTTATCAGGTTGTTGGTCTCTCTTTTGATAGAAAATAAAATAAAATAAACGAAAGGGCAATGATTGGATTAAAAAGAAGATTTTTGGACTATTTTAAATTTGCTAAACTTTTTCACGACGTGTCTAATTTACATCAAAACTTAAATATGAGAATAAATGAATTATAAATTTGTCTTTTATATTCACTTATATTCTGAATTAATAGTATAATTATTATTAATACAAAGTAAAAAAAGAAGATGGTTTTTTTAATAAAATTATTATAAATATTTTTTGATTTGATATAAAGTAGGTTAATAAGTAATTATGTTACTGTATGCGATATAAGATATAATTTGATGAATATTATTTATATTATAATATTTAGTTATTATTTTAGAATAAGAAAAAAATTATTCTTAAAGTGAATAGGGTTTATATTTTAGTGATTATAAGATTGAGCTCTTGAAACCGAATGTATTTATTTTTTATAATAAAGTGTACCTAATTTACATAAGAGATGCACACAAACGTCCGCAAGAACCTATTTTTATTATTTTAAAAATTAAATGATTATTTTATGCAAATGACCCAAGGTGAAATTAATACCAAGGCGAGGGTGTTAAATGAAAACAAAAAGAAATCCCTTTAATTAATGAACAAGAGGCAATGCTTTTCTATTACTATATGTCAGAGGACCTGAACCTGTTTGTTGTTATGCGCGACCGAAGAGGCTACGATTACACAACTAAGTTGGCGCTTCCCCTCCTCGCCATTAGCAATATTCGCTAAAACAAAGTAGACTTCAAAGAGAGCGCGCAAAAGATAGACCTGGTCGTGGTCGTACCTTCCTGCTCGATCGAGATCAAGGGAAGGGAAAAAAGGAGAGAGAAAGAGAAAAGAGAGAAGCGCGCAATCCTATGATTCTTCGATCGACGGCACCGCCAGCGAGCTGACCCTTGCCATGTGCGGATGCCCCGCGCCGCTCTCGGATTCTCCGCGTCGGATCCAATCCAATCCCCTCCCCCCGAATGGACGCTGCTTCTCGACCGGCCGTCGTCATTGACAATGGAAGCGGGTACTCTTTTCCTTCTCCTTTCTTGGATCTGTTTATCCCAGTTGGGCCTCGAAGATCTGTTCTTGCTAATGAAAGCATCTAGACGTTTTTTTTTTCCATCCATATGTTTGTGTTTTGTGCGAGTAATCTGATAGCTTACGTTGCTATGCATCGGTCAAAGAACTGTTTGTGTTTTCAAATAGGAAAGAGGATTAGGCATCAGTTTTGGTGGGAGGATAACTACTTCTATGTTATGATTACATTCGACGGATTGAGTCGGGTTACTCTTCCTTGTATATGTTGCTGCGCTGATTGCTTAGTGACTTTGTGTTGATTTATAAGCGCAGAGTAGCTTCCTAAAGTCTAACTATGGAGGAATGAGGATTATGGATAAGATTTGGCATGTCAAAAACAGACAATTTTTAATGAGAGGATATTCCTGATTGGCTTACTAGCTCCAGCAAGAACCAATTGGTTGCACAAAAATTGCATTGGTGTGATCTCTAGGCAAATGAAGGAATCATCAGAAGAAAGGGATAACAGAAACCTGCCAAACCCTAAACTTGTTAAATATCTGTTTTTTCTGATTCTAGAAATCTCCTGCTAATTGATGAACTCCCATTTCCCTTTTCTTTCTTCTTAGCATTATTTTAAATTGCTTGAGTTGTATATAGTTGGCAAGGCTGCCTCCGCCTACATGGTAAAGCATTAAGCAGGCCTAGTTATGGGCTCAAATTATAGATTGAAAGATAAAAGAAATTACTAATATCAAAATATTGCAAGATTTTTGTGGTAAGACAACAAATTACTTCGTTGCAACATATACTACTTATTCATAGACCTATCTCATCGTATGCTTAAAAAGGCATGATATTAGGCCAACAGCCTGAGAATCTCTTAAGATTCTTGCTAAAATGTGAAATAAATCATGAGAGATTGTATGTATTGTGGTTTGTGAATCCACAAGAAATTGTAATTTATGGTTTATACTTGATAGTTCAGACAGTTTGCTTTACTTCTTTCATCCTCATTGTAGGAGTATACATCCTCAGGGTATGAAAGCCAGGTAGCTTACTCTCATTGCATCTGTTGAATGGAAAGTTTACTTGCTCTTTTCACATTGATTGGATTGATTTTACTCTAGAAGCTTTTAGTTTGTTACTGTGAAATAGAACTATCTTTGCTGGGTTAATTGATTTAAGACACTGCTTCCTTAATACATTTATTTGAGCTTCTCTTATGTGCATTCTTGAAGTTGACATAAATTGAAGGCTAGATTTTTCTGCTTTTGTTTAAGTTAGGTTCTTCCTTCAACTTTTGGTATTCTGGCCTGCAAGTATTCTTCTCTTTCTGTTGCAAGTCCTTTTAGGTAAAAAGTCACAGGCACCATGCTCTACTGCTGATCTTTTTGTTGTTCTTTTCTTTTTGTTGGCATTGCTCCTCAGCTAGAGGCACATCCTTTCCAGATACACATAAATCAGTCTCCAATTTTCCAATTTCGTGCTTCATATTCTCTCCTCTTGATGAATCTAGAATTATGTGCTCAACATGCACATGACTCCCTCTCTCCTTTTTTTTTTCTTTTTTTTTTCTTTTCCTTAAAGTTTCTGGTTTTCTTGCGTTAGGTATTCGAAGCTGGGATTTTCTGGTAATTCAGAACCGTCATTCACCATCCCAACTGCTGTAGCAGTCAATGAATCATTTTTGAATCAGTCAGATAGTTCTAGTAATGGAAATTCGATAGCGCAATACAATGCGGGCATTATGGCTGATCTTGATTTCTTTATTGGTGAGGAGGCTCTGTCTCATTCTAGCGGCATATATAATGTAAATTATCCTATGCATCATGGTCAGGTACACATCTAACTACAATACATCAAGCTGTATAGTGCATACTACACAATTTAACTAATATTGTTTCCTTCCAGGTTCAGAATTGGGATACAATGGAAAAATTCTGGCAACAATGTATTTTTAATTATTTACGATGTGATCCAGAAGATCATTACTTTCTTTTGACTGATAGCCCAGTCACGACTCCTGAAAGTCGTGAATATGCTGGGGAAATTATGTTTGAGACATTTAATGTCCCTGGGCTTTATATTGCTGTCCAATCTGTCCTTACTCTTGCAGCTGGATATTCAACTCCCAAGGTTGGTTACATATGACATTACCATGTCTGTCCCTTTCCAAAGTTCTCTTTTCAAACAGACACTTTTTATGTCATTGTATATCTACGTCATGCCAATTTATTTCTCTAAAATCCCAAGTGATATATTTGGTCACTTGCTATATTGGTCTCTTGTGTGTTTACTTCTCTTTCTAGACTTCTGAGACCAAAGTATTATTTCCTGTGCTTGTCTGCCATGGTTCTATTTTGACCAACAATTATGCTTCCAGTGCAATTAGTTTTGTAATATTGGTGTGTTATCTGTGTGCACAAAGCAGATGTCATAAGAAAGTCATAATATGTAACAATTCATGACTAAAGCATGTATCTTAATGATTATAAGCTTGAGTTTGAAGTGTAGAACTCTCCTTTTGTTGTTACATTGTAGTGGCTAGTGAAGACTCTATGTCTACATGTAATTATGTAATGGTATGGGATACTTGAGACTCTTGAGACTGAAGATATGTAATTTTTTTTAAAATACTTGAGACACTTCTACATATTTCCTTCATTTGCAAAATTGTACTGAGGACATCATTCATTTCCTTCTAATTTGGATCACTGTTCTTCAGCTATTCTTTTCATTTTGAAGCTCTGAATGTCCATGTTGTTGCTTTAGACTTTGCACTATTTAACATTATAATTTTATTTCCGTTTGTCTGTGAATATATTATTATCCATTATTTGTGTTATTACAGTATAATGCCATAGTATCACATTGTGACCATTAGCTACACACTATGTGACTTGTTTTTGGTGAGGACCAAATTGGCAATATTATCATAATTAAGCAAGGTGCAGATAGTTGATGCTTGTTTATAAATTTGATAGCTTACTTGCTGTTTGCAAATAATTGCATTATCAATCTTATTGTCATAAGGTTACACCCTTATAGATCCTTATAGGGACATTTATGCTTTCTCATTGCCAGAGTAGCTTCCCTGTCATTGCCAACAGATCATATAGTACTCAACTAAAGAACATTTTGACATAAATATCTCTGCTTGAGATTATTATGGCATATGAATTACATTCATACAGTACTGGAAAAAGATTTACCTTTTGCTTTTATTTTTGGACATTTATAAGTAAATCTAAATATCTTCCTTTATTGTTAATCAACACATTTTTTCAGTCTGATATGACAGGTGTTGTAGTTGACATTGGAGATGGATCCGCACATGTTGTGCCAGTTGTGAATGGCTATGTGATTGGGAGTAGCATAAAGTCTTTTCCTATTGCAGGCAATGATGTAACTCAGTTTGTTTTGCAACTGTTACAGGTACAGTCTCTTTAGCTCACATCTTTTGGCATTACAAAGCCCCTTTGTTTAGCATATTTACCATAGGTAACTGAATGTTTCTATTATGCTTGCGATGCTCTTAAAATGATTTTGCTTCATGTCTAATTGCTCACTAAGCTAATTGGTACTATTTGAGTTTTGAACTCCATTAGTTCTTGATTTCTAGATACGATTCTGTGGATGTAATGTATTCTATATTTTATGCCTGCATCAGCACTTTAAAATAAATCATCTTCTCTTTCCACCTTTCTGTGATCTGCATACTGTGCATATATTCTGTAATTGTATGAACACCACCAGAGGTATTGAGGCATTTGTCACATTGCAGCAAACCAATACTTATATTCAAATGAAAGATGTGTTTTCTAAAATCTCTTCCTATGGTTGCTGCAAAGTAAAATATTTCTTGGGTGTTGTTAGCTGCTGGCATACTATTTTAGTATACACAGTTCTGGTGAAGAAGTAGAATAATGTGAGGATTTTTAATGGTTGCTATCACTGTTAAAATCTTTTTCTATGTGATGCCTAATATTATGATATTATCCTCTCTGAAGTTCAAAGGAAAAAGAGTGCCTTACATGTTCTTATATTTTATTTGAATGCAATTATCAGCCAAATGGAAAAGCATGGATATCAAATATTCTGATATGTACTTGCAGATGAAAGTAATAAACTCTGAGCAAGTCTACTACTTGTACTTCCAAGTCTTTTATTGTGACTCTGAATTGGTGAGATAGGACCTTCTAATAACTTGACATGGATCTTAGTTCCCACTGCGATGCCACTTGATTTCAACATTTTGAATAAAAATATCACTTAGCTTATCCATAAGCTGATTGATAGATATCACCAATAGAAAATTAAAGAAGGAGGACATTTCCCTTCTTGAAGCAAAAGAATGTGCTACTCCGACATGGAATATGGAGCATCTTTCTCTATCCAGCTTGATGTTGGTATGCTAAACAAAGGTGATGTCTGACTGGTTATTCATGTAAATCAATAGTCAATCCCTTTCTCTTGGCAGATGACTTACACTCTTATACCAATTACCAAGACTGTCATTGATTTCAACTTTGGTTTCAATTCTCTACATTGTGCATCATGACAGAATATAGTGCCTAACTGGAAGCTCATCCACAAGGTATGAAGTAGGACAAGAGAAATGTTATGAATGTTCTAGAAAAATTGGACCCTTGGGGTATATTTTGGTGTTTGCAAGAAATTTATTCTGGAACTGAGTTTAGATAGTACTGAAAGAAGATATTTGAAATTTTTAAGAAGATATAACGTGTTATTAGTGTAAGGAAAAATTCCAGGATTTTTATCTGATGGTTTTCTAATCGAGCTCTATTCAAGTGCTTACTAGCACAACTATCTCTAGCCAATATTATGAAAGTACCTTGCAGTAGTGGGCCCTGAATTCCTGCATTAATAGTTATCACCTTAAAAGATAACAGATGTTACACATTTTAGTCAATGTAGACATGCTTGACTTTTTTCTCAAAATTTTCTTACTGATTTTCATTGTTGTACTATCTTCCATGTCATAAGTCATATGAAATTATAAATGGCTCCCGCTCCCACATTGCAAAATATATCAAAAGTTCTAATTTATTTGGAAACTTGAAATTATGATTTTCTCTGTTAAGAAAATTGGTGTGCAGATTCATTAGGAATTTATTCTGTTCTGGAAGAGTATCATTATGAGATACGGTGTGCTGACCTTATCTTTGAAATATTATACAGGAGAGGGGAGAACTTATACCACCAGAAGACTCTTTTGATATAGCTCGGAAGGTGAAAGAAATGTACTGTTACACTTGTTCAGATATTGTCAAGGTAATTTTGTATTTAATTCATAGTATGAAGTATGATCTATCAGTCTCATGGTGTACTTATTGTTCCTATGGACGTTATTTAAGGAAGTGACTAGTGTTAAGGATATTAATGATATGATCGACTCATCTAGTTTGACTTGTTGATAGTTTGGAAAGAAAATGATTTGAATTCCCTTCGACATCATAGTGTCCCCTCTGTTTTATATTCCTTCTAACATTCTAGAGTCAGTTGTCTCTTAATCTGATGTAGAAATCATCACTTTTACGTACAATTTTGTTAATTATATTGAGTGCACGAAATATGCTAGTATTTGGTTGCCTGAAACTTGACAGTCCTGGTTTTGGTTGGTACTTTTAATCTACATATTTTTTTTTTTTTGGGCAAGCATCTCTAAAGCCATAATGTATATGCTTCTGCCAAAATTCAAGCATAAACTAAAACATTTGTTGATTGACATGTACATAATTTCAGGAGTACAGTAAGCATGACAGGAAGCCTTCCAAGTACATAAAGCAATGGTCTGGTGTCAAACCAAAAACTGGGGTGCCATACTCAGTTGATGTTGGATATGAGCGTTTCCTTGGACCTGAGGTTGGTTTACCTCTAATGCAGTTCACCATTTTAGTCTTAAAATTAGTTCTCTTTCAAAGAAAAATTTGTTGTCCATAAAGATCCACTTCAAATAAAATGGCAATATGGCATTATATACAAATTAGAAGTCCAACAAAAATAGAATTTGATGCAAACTGGGTCAGATCGGATCGCATCATAAGGACATTAAGTTTGATAGATCGAGTCTATTTATCTTTTAATTGATTCATATTTATATCTTATGTAAGCTCTTAAGATAAGTCTAGTTAAGTCATATAAGTCACTAAGATAAGTTTATTTAAGTTCAAGTAAACCACTAAGGCAAGTTCAATTAAGTAATTTAAGTTTTTTAAGATAAGCCATAGTTCGAGTCGTATAGGTTTTTATGGCTAAGTCCGAGTAGGATTTATTGTATCCAACCTCTATATATAGAGGGGGCTGAGCTTATTTGTTTAATCATCCAAACATTGAAAATTATTTTAGTCTTAAGTTTATCTTAGGAGTAAGTGTTAGATAATTTAGGAGTAGAAGTAAGTTAATTATAGCCGTTTATTTTTTTAGGAGTTGATCTAAGTTAGAAGCTTTGATTTTACCTTCAACCGATAGCTACTACCATCTCCAGCAGCCACCCTACTTTATGGTTGTTTGCTATCACTCTTGGCCATCCGCCCCCCTCAAACGACCGTCACAACGTTGAATGTTTACTAATATGTCATGTTTTGACCTTCCTCTACTATTTTATTTATATCTTTTTATCTCAACCTTTGATTTACGTGAAACCAAAACTATCAGAACCAATGATGGTTGTGCTAATGGCACGTGCTGTGCTCTGTCACTATCGGCACGAGGCATGCCGAGCGGCACACCCCGCCGTGCCAGTAGCACGCATTTAAAATATTTTTAATAAACTTTTAAGATATTTAAAGATGTTTTTTGGCCTTCGATATGTCAATATTTAGTTTTTGGTTTAAATATATGTATTAAAAGTTTAAAACCTATATTACAATGTTTTATCTTTAGATTATTTTTGTAAATGATATATTTTATTAAAGATAAATCAATAGTTAAATTTAAATATTATTCAACGCATACTATGATTGAAGATATTTATTAAAACTAATATTAATGATTGAACACTTCATAATATAATTGAACACATAATATTAATCGATAATAGTTTAATAATTAAAATTAATATCTAATTGAACATAAAATGACGAGGAGAATCAAATACTTCATTTGTCGGCACAAGAATAACACGAGAATGTTGTATTAAATACTACCGATATTCTTCAAAACTCATTCACCGATAGTATTGCTCGTTGTAACGTATCACATAGTCTTCATGCAAATAGAAATTTTATAATTTTTCCGTGATATGATATGAATATTGAATATACACGAAAATGAACGGTATCGACAGACATATCATAAGCATATGTAGATTGTAGATATAGAGTATAATAATGGTGTTCTGACTTTAGTGGGTGTGATTGATATGATGGTAATTATGATGAACTCATATCATCTTGTGGGTGCACTTCTCCTAATGTCTTGTTATCTATAAACTCAAGTCCTCTGTAAAAAGAATCTCTCTGAGAAGGTTGTATAATAGGGACGCATGCCTCATCTCCATTATCACCTCAACCAAACTGAGTCTCGTTATTATTACCATCGCCATCACCATCACCATCATCAATTTTATCTAAGTGTTCTAAATGATCAATTGATCAGTTGATTTGATAACGATCGATGAAAATAGAACAAATTTAAAAAAATGGCTCTACATAGCACAATGACTAGCACGGGGTCATGCCAAACAGCACATAGCCATGCCAGCTCGGCACGGCTCGATAGGGCATGCATGCCGGTTGGCATAGCTCAACACAGGGGTGTGCCACTAGCACACCCCGTGCCAAGTGTTATGCCATTATTGGCATGGCAAGTGTCGGTCTGCACAGGGTGTGCTGATCGGCACAGCCATCCATGATTAGAACTCTAACTTCTAAGCTTACCATCATCTATATTTTTATATTTTTTTATGTCTAGATTGGTCCAGATCTGGTTTGTAACAGAACCTAGTTATCAAGTTCATGGTTGTTTATTTATTTGCCTCTTGGAGCATACTGCATGCTACTTAAATTTGAATACCAAAGTGGAATATGATTTTTTTTAAAAAAAAACTCATTTACATGTTTTATTGACTAACTGCTTTATTATCAAAAGAAACTATAGCTATTTCTTTCTCCAAGGACCATGTCTAAGCACCTAAAAAATTCATGTTTAAGGATGGGATGAAATGTTTATTCCCTGATTATCCAAAAATCATGGTGAAATTAAGTACAACACCTCGAGGGACACGGAAACCTATAAATGGGAATGAAACGAAGGGAAATATTCTACAAGTATTATAGGTAAGGTGAAAGAAGTGAAGGAGATGACTTGAAATTAGGGGTGAAAACAGATCGGATAGTGCTCAACTCATATTTAGATCTATATTTTTGGTATAGATACAGATTCAGATATAAATATTAAACAATAGCAAAATTTAAAACCAGATCCTAACTAAACGAATACGGATAATTTTTGGATAGAGAATTGGATCTTAAACGAATGCGAATTGAATTTAAACGAATTATGACATTTCTTTTGGAGACAATTAACACAAAATATTAAGAGTTTCAAAAAAATAAAAAAATTTCTTGCATGTCAAATATATATAAATTAGCAAAATTGATCTCTAAACAATATATAACACATCTTTAATAATAATTTTAATTTTCACTATTTAATTAAGCAAACTAAAAACTATATATCATTGAAAAGCAGGTAAACGGCTATTCAATATCCGTATTTGCATCCGAAAAATTATATCAGACTTGTATCCATATCTGTATTCGGGTTAAAAAAAAAAAGACCTAACTGTATCTGAATCAATATTTGAGTATATAAATCCTATCTATATCTGGATCTATATTCGGATTGAAAAGAAATTTTTTACCTGAATCATCGGATAACGGGTTGGGTCAGATTAATTCCGACCCGCTTTCGACCCTACTTGGAATAGAGGAATTTGGTATTTGATTAGTCAATCTGGCTGGTACCTTTGATTCTATTACAAAACAAGAGCAAAAATAGGTTGCTGCCACTCTACCAGTTCTTGTTCCTAGTTACAAGAGCAAGTGGAGAACTGGACATGGTATGATCTTGTTCAGTCAGGATAGGAAGAGGCTTAGAGGGCGTGTAAAGGGAAAATCAGGAAAGACAAATGTTAGGGAATAAATAAATTACAGCAAGATGTCTTGTGTCTGTGGAACAGTGGAAGTGTCTTTTTGTGGGGTGCTTGAAGTAGGGTTGTACATCATGAAGGCCAACAATTCTGGAAAATCTTAATAGTATACATTTTTAAAATTGGTTTTACAGAAGCAAGTTGAGATGGTACAATCTTCTGCAGCAAGTGTAGGAAGAGGCTCCAATAAGAGGGCTTTGTATTAGGAAATTAGGAAAGAATATGTTAGGGAAGGTGAGACCAAAATGACCTGTGCTTGTGGAGGTGATCTTGGATGGTTGTTTGAAGAAGGATTCACATATGAGGACCAAAAATTCTGGATAGTCTTAATATTTTTGTGATGATCATGTCACATATATATGAAGTTATTTGCTGGTGGTTACACATAAGGCACTTCTCTTTTTCGTATTCTTCTGTTAGCTCCTACTTTTGGACATAATTTACATCCTTTGATATTGGTCCGTTGAAAGATGATAGTGACAATTAATATTGGAGAACTTAGCAGGAGGTCCATTACTGTAGCCATTTTGACTCTTCATTGCAGGTGGTTAAGATTACATTCTTAAAAACTGTCAAATTTTGACCATGAAATTTTTGGTCTTGCATTCTTGAATGTAGGCCTATAGAAACTAGAAAATATGGAGTTATTATGGAAGTCTAAAGAATTCACATCATACTAAAGGGCTTTGACCTGGAAGACGTATAATAGGTGGAAGCATTTGAGAATTTGTGTTATAGGCTGGTAGACTGCTAGGTTTCTGTTTTTCGTTCTTTTTATGGTAAATAGTGCTTGATGATTGTTGATCTTGTGTGAGCGGGGCTCTTTAGCATTTTCTCATGTTACAAAATACTTGGAATACATTGAGTTCTTTATAAAATCTTAAAGGTTGGAAATTTACTTTTTTTTTTAAACATTGTTTGTTTGAGAAAATTACAGATAATACCCTACATTTTGACTATATTAAAGCCCTCTCTTTTTGTTATTTATAAATACAGCCTCTGGTTTGCCAAAAATAACTGAGCAACATCCTGAGTTATGTTTACTTAACAGGAACATAACAAAATGCCATGAAAAGTAGAATATTTTGTCCATTTCAAATGAGATTCTTATATTTTGTAAATTACCCTTTTCTCCCTCCTCTAATATGACCTTTGAGATTAAACAACAATAGTTTTGAATCTGTTAAGTTTGTGGGATTCAATATTTGGATGTGATTTTAGTGTTTTAAATGCTTTGTTTAATCCTATTATGTTAGAAATTGGTGTTTTGGTTTGTAGCCAAGCAATTTTGAAGACTTAATTTAGTTATATAATTAAGTTAACGTGATGGTTGAGTTAAATTATATCTATCTATCAAATGGTAGGGTGTTGTTTGTATTTTTTAAGAAAACAGTTGCCTTTATTTTTAACAATAAAAAAAGAGGGCTTTATTTGTAAGGGATTTTTATAAATCACACCCTACATTTTGCCTATTTTGTGATTCGCACCCCGTCTTTGGAGATTTTATAACGCGACCCTTTCTTTTTATAGTAATGTTCATTTAACACCCTGAGTTAATTTAACCTAACTATAATCAAATAGAACGATACCAGAAAGAGAATATTCTGTTATAATCTATTATATAATTTATAATATTCCTAAATTACCCTTGTACTCATCTCTAATTTTATTCATAACTTAAACCTCTATAATTTATTATCTCATAGCTCCCCAAACTATGAAGAACATCCCTAAATGCCAAGCTGACCTCAAAACTTCCAAACCCCAAGCAGTAGCTCCCTAAATACCAAGCCATCGGTGTTAAAGGAGCTTGTAGTCGGAAGGTTGCAGCTTGGAATTAGAGCTTTCTAAAGCCTACATCACCAAAATACCAAGCAGTCGAAGGTTGAAGGAGGTTGCCTTCCGAAGTTGCCCAAACGACAAGAGCTTCTCCAAGCCTACATCACTCCTCCTAAGTTGGGATTTTGGGGTTAGTTTCTGTAATCATTTTTGGTTGAATGCCATTTTGGGGTTTTAGGGTTTAAAGACAACTCAACCCTATTTTGGGATTTTAGGGTTTATAGATGATTTCTTAAGGGTATTTTAGTAATTTTTGAACTAAAGTCACATAAACCATATAACATGGTTAATGTCAGTTAGCTAAAGTAATGTTAGGGTGTTAAATGAATATTACAGGAAAAATGAAGGGTCGCGTTATAAAATCCCCAAAGACGGGGTGCGAATCATAAAATAGACAAAATGTAGGGTGTGATTTGTAAAAATCCCTATTTGTAATACAGAGAAAATGTAGTGTGTTATTGATAATTTCTCTTTTTGTTTAAATCCGAACAGTGAGAAAGCTCCTTCTTATCCTATCTAACCTTTTTCTTTTTCTTGGTAAGTTTATTTATTTCATGCTTGGATGAAAAGCTCTATAAGGATTTATTGTTGGACTTACCAAAAGTAAAATTCTTGTGTAGATCTTCTTTCATCCAGAGATTTACAATGATGATTTTACTACTCCATTACCTGATGTGATTGACAGTTGTGTTCAATCATCACCAATTGATACAAGGAGGGCTCTATATAAGGTACTTAAAGATTTTCTGCTGACATTATTTTGATATATATTTATCAAGAATAAGTTTGTCACTTTGAAATCTGGAATTGTTCTCAGAATATAGTATTATCTGGAGGGTCAACCATGTTTAAGGACTTCCATAAAAGATTGCAGAATGATGTAAAGAAGATAGTAGATGACCGCATTGCTGCATCCACTGCTCGTCTTGGCTTGGATGTAAAAGTAAGTAAAGCTTTAGTCAGTTCTTTTAGTTTTTATGTGCAACTCTGATCTTTTATTTCTTTTTTCTTTCCAGCCTCAACCTGTTGAAGTCAATGTTGTCGCTCATTCTATCCAGGGATATGCTGTTTGGTTTGGAGGTTCTGTAGTTGCATCTATGCCTGAATTTTATGAGGTATATCAATCTTTTTACATTCTTTTTCTGTCAAATTCTCTCTTGTTTGTATATGTTGGTTATTGCATATCTCTGAAGCAATAAACTGGAGAAATAATCATATTGAAAAAAATGAATGCTCTGTTGAAGTAGTAGTAAAGCCTGTAACAAAGGCTAATGAAGATTCCCAGTAGTACCTGCTTATTTGCTACGACAATATTAATATAGAAATTAGAATAATTACTTACAGATGTAAGTAAAGAACAAAATAACAAGGTTTTTCCGACCACAATAAAACCAGTATGGGAGATATTTGATTTAATAATTGAACTCTGAATGAGTAAGTCTTGGATTTTATGGGATGCAAATTCTTTGCCAACTTGTCAGCTTCACATTCCTATGCTTGGTGGCATACATTATCATCCTTATCCTGGACTATTTGATATAAATGTTCCTTTCCACAAATACAAGTTATAGGAAGCAACCAGAATACTTACTTCATAAATCTAGAATAATAGTGAGAAACTAGAGTATGGGAACTCAAACTGTGCTGCTGATGGTGCATTATTCTATATATTAATATTAGAAGCGGTGTCATTGGCACTATTCAATTATATTCCTCCATCCTCTTTCTATTTTTCTGTTTATTTGTCAAGATTCTTCATCTTAAATGATGAAATTAAGATACCTTGAGTTCAAATCTTTCCTTTTTCTTTTCCAGTCGTGCCATACAAAAGAAGATTATGAGGAATATGGAGCAAGCATATGCCGAACAAGTCCAATTTTCAAAGGGATGTACTAACATTCAGAAAGATAGCTAATTTATCAGTAGCTGATTCACCTCATATTTTGTGGTTGCATATAGCATTCTTTTATTAATTACCTTTTAATTTAACCTACACATCTGACTTTGTAAATTACCTTTTAGTACACTAGTTGTATACTAGATACTGTATAAAGCCTAATTTTTGTGTGCATTTATTTCAACAAAATACCTCTTGATGCTTTATAGTGTCAATCTATTGTATTTTTTGGTCTTCATTGTTTTTTAGACATTGTGTTTGGACTACATTCATTGTTGATTGGGCTACTTACACTTGTAAAGCTGTACTGATACAATTAGTAATTGTTAATAACAACAGCAGGACTTGTTCCAATCTAGGGAGCTCTCCATCACCACCTTTTTTTTTTTTTTTTTCTCTTTTCTGGCTCCTTAATTAAAACTTAACTGCTATTTTCAGCTGACACAGTATTGCTGAAACAATCCAATTTTTTTTTGTTATTCCTGAGATAGTAAATTGCATCTCCTCAATTCAATTGATTTCATTTGGAAATGAATTCTACTGTTAGGGAAAAAAAAGGAATTGGGATGAAATTCATCTAATAAAAATTAAAAATTAAGCCTTCATTCACTCGTACTCCTAGAATAGGAATAGAATTATTTTAGAATAAGCTTATTTCTAAATGTTACATTAATATATACAGTATTTAATTTAAAAACTATTATTTAGTTTAGTGCACAAAATCTAAAAATAATATTTAAAAAAATTAATTAAACTCAAATGTAATCTTTTGGCATCTATCTGGACACCAAATTGTATTCAGCCATTTTAATCTGACTCATATTTCTCCTCTCATTTCAGTCTTAATTCAATCCCAACTTATCTCCCTCTTATTTAGATCTCAATTCAAACCCTAACTCATCTCTCTCCTCTTGGTTTCATCATCAATTCTAGCTCATCTTTTCTCTCCCCTCTTCTATTCTCATCTAATCAAACATTTCTTTACTAAATATGTTATTATAAAATAAAACGAACTAGGCGTGTATTTAACAAATACAATGTTATAAAATATAATCAACCAAATAAGTTATTTATTTCTCTAGATACAACATCTAGACAAACATATATATATATATCAATACACATAGTATTTCTAAATATAAGAAACCAAATTACTCCCCAGTGTAAGAAATTTATCAAATCTTTGGAATGAGATATAGGAATTCATTTGGTTATGTTTTTTTTTTTTAATTTATCCCTAGGCAATATGCATCGATAATGATGTCATAAAATAAGGGTTAATTTTGATATTTGATGGTTGATTCTACGAGCGTCCTATAGGACAAATTTGTAACTAATTATATAGCTTAATTAATGATCACCCATCTTCTCATAATTAACTTTCATCTCTACTAATACTTTATTCTCATGTTTAAATTTTTATATCTACCGAAAGGACACTCACAACACGATCTATATATTAAAGCCTCATCTAGGTTTGTGCATAAATTTGTTTAAGGACAACATAAATGAAGTATATCTATAACTTTATTCACATTTTATTGTTTAATTATAAATATAATGATTGTCTTAAAAATTTATGTAAGAATTTATATTTGATTAATACGTCATACATAAGTATGTTAATTATAATAAAATTTTTACTTAGAAAAATATGTATAATTTTACTGCACTTCTCTACCTGTGATGAGATTTTATGCATAAATTTTGATCAAAATATATATAAATAAATATTTGGTTGTAAAATATTACTTAAGAGAAAACTAATCATGATTAGATACTCTTTTAGATATCTCTTAAGCTTGTTGGAAATTTAGGTAGGTATCCAAAATATTATTATTTCTTTTTAAAAGAAGGCAGGCACTAGTTTAATGCGCCAACTTTGGTGTGGGCTAATCACTCTCAAAGTAGGTGTTCCCCTTGGTGCCATTTTTTTATTTTTGGGTCACCTAATCAATAGTTGATAGTTGTGAGATTTATATTTAGATTTGGGGTTTGGGAGAGAGATGATGATAATTAGAAGGATTAGTGATGATGGTTATGGTGGTGACATTTCAATGCACTATTAGGGTTTGGGAGAAACATGATTAAAAGGAGAAAGAAGAGAACAAGAGATTAAAAAGAATTACTTTTGTCGATTATGATGTTATGTGTCAATCATATGATAAATTTTTATTAGAAACTCTAACAGTAATCGATGAAGGACAAATTTGATAATTTTAATTAGTTTAAGGAATCTTCTTGTTTTTTATTTAAAAAAGAAGAAGATAATTGATTAAAAGAGCACTCAGAAATTTTATTTTATTTATTATTAACAGTTTTATACCTTAACGTTAATCTTTTTAAGCGGGGATAATTATACATATTAGTTAACTTAAGACTTAACTACACTCCGACGCCCTGTGCTTTGACCTGATATCACTTTGCTGCCTTATAATTATATTTTGAAAAGGTTTTTTTTACTAGACTAAATTACCCTCGTAAAGGTAAAAAGAAAAAACTTTTAGACAATTTTGCTCTCATTTCTTAGGATGCTTTCTTCTTTTCCAAGCCATCTCATTCCGAAGTAATTTTTGACTTCAGAATTTATCTCTTGTTATATAACTTTATAGGATAAAAAAAGTACTTCATCATATTAGGCTTCCTGCAACTAAAAAATAAAACAGAAAAACACAAATATGACACCTACGATCTATAGATAATTTTTGAAGTTACCATTAGATGTTGTAGGAGCTAAGTAAACAATGAGAAAGAAAGCTGCTACCTAAGGCGAAAGAAAACTAAATCTTATCATCTTCATATGAGATAGAGGTGTGCGATTTTTAAAGTACAAACAAAATTCATCTATTACGATTTTAGAAAAAATTAAAATATTAATATTGTCACAGAAGGAAAGAAGATGGGACGAGAATAGAAGTAAAAGAGGAAGAAAGAAGAGAAAAAAAATAAGATGAGGAGGGAAGAAGGGAAGAAGAATGAGTTTCATCCAATTGATAGTAAGTAAAGGTAGATAGGTAATTTTATACTATCAACTAGTAAACTTTAATATATTCCTCCATTAACATAGGGATAGAAAGATAATTTTAGGTCATTGCTAACGCTGTCTAAGGATTGTAGCTTTTCAAAAGTCTAGGAGATGTTTATACGCTTATATAATATATAAGGCAAAGTTATAGTGAGTCGAAGTATAAGAGGTAAAATATAATTAAGTCTTAATTTAACTGTATTCTCAGTCTAAGTAAAAAAAAAAACACATAAAAGTGTTCTGATGAAGGGTATTTTAGGTAGTTAAATTTTTTTATTTTTGAAATGAATGAAATATCTTTTATTCTAATACATGGGTCGAATGGTAAATAACGATTAGGGAAGATGTAAATGATTATATATGTAAAACGTAGGGTGTTTTTAATTAATTTTTAAAAAGATGAGGGGGGTGAAAGTAAAACATTAGCTCTATTTGAGGGGTCAAAGTGTAAAAAAGATTCCACTACATTTCACCGGTGACGAATGACGATTCCTTCCCAATAGGCCATATCTCCGGCACGACTCTCTCTCTCTCCTCCTCCTCAGTCTTCAAGCCGTTCCCTAGAATGGCTTCTCCCCTCTCCTTCCAATCCAAAACCCTAACCTTAACCCCCTTCCGGCCTCCCCCGACCTACCTCTCCCGCCGAGCGCACTTCGGTTTCCTCCCCACCCCCTTCCTCCTTCGCCGCTCCTTCGCCGCCAGGGTCGGGTCGGGCCCTCACCTTCCGGAATTCGAGACGGTCGACGGACTTGCGCGGGAGCTGTTCGGGAGGGTGGAGGGATTGATCTACACCGTCGCCGATGCCGCCGTCTCGTCCCCCGACACCACCGCGACCGTCGTCGAAGGCTCGAAGCAGCAAACGGGGGATTGGTTGTCGGGCATCACAGGATACATGGAGACTGTTTTGAAGGTTGGTAGTTTTTGTCGGTTTGAGTTCTGGATTTGATTTTGAAGGCTGTTTGGATAACAAGGAGCGGTTTTTGTAACATATATAGGGATTGCAATTATGTTAAGCAGTATTTAAGTAGTTGGATTTAGTTCAGGAGTGTATAATTGGAAATACACTAGGCTGAGGGATTGTACATGCATATTTGGGTGCATTTTAGAGTTCATTTCAGTGATTCAGATTGTGTACAACATCTATCTTAATCTTCTATTTTGTATTGAGTAATTTTAAAAACAATATGGATCTAATAGTCCAATATAATATATTCCCTTGCTTTATGCTATCGACATCATACCTTTTTAGTGTGTTCAATTATCATCTATTAGATATTTAACTTGGATGCTTCATCATAAGAATTACGTTGTTTAACCCCTTGAGGACTATTAAAATTTGTGGTCCTTTGATGCATATGCAAAGAATGTGTAAGCTAACGACAGATTTGGAGCACTAAAGCGTCATCAAAATTATATAGAGCAGACACTATTTTAGTTGGGAATCTTAGATTTGTATTGGCAATTTTTCTGTTAATATTTTTCTCTTTCTTGGTTCATCTACTGCAGGTTTTAAAAGATGGGCTATCAGTTCTTCATGTTCCATATGCGTATGGTTTTGCAATCATTCTTCTCACTATTCTTGTGAAGGCAGCTACATTTCCTTTGACTAAGAAACAGGTTTGATTTGTCCCATTTTATTGTTTAACATGATCTCTTCTAGTTGTTCTGCTTTTACTGTCCAGAGTTTATCTTCTAGTAGTTTTTGCATTTTTGATTGAGCTGCTTTTTGCATTTCACATTGAATGGAATGGGGAAAAAATAGTGAACCTTCCTTTTATCACTACTATTTATGATCATTTTAGATAGCAGAGTGATCAACTTGTAGCCTTATATGCATGTTAGCTTATTTGTTATCTGAAAGACACTTCTATAGATGCAATTAAATGAAGTTCTACATTATTTTAGCTAATTTTCTTGCAAACGGGTTCCTGATTTAACTTAACAATGCATAATAAGATGAGGTTATATAATATGTGAACAAGTCATTGAGAAAAGTAAAATAGAATCGGTTAAGAATTTATCGATCAGAAAATTAGAATATCCTGGGGAATGTAAATTCAGCAACACTGAAAATTAAGTGAGATATAGGAATATATTTTTCTTTCAAATATTGCCATACCCATGGGAATTTAATAATACATAATCTGTTAGATTGAATGATACATTACTTGTTTATATACAGTATCTTCTACCACTTCATAGAAGATTTTGGGAAGCTGCAGAATTATTAGATTTTCTATCAATAGATGAGTAGAAAAGTGTTTCTCACAAATTAAACTTCACATTTTCTGAATGAAATTGTATGAATTCAAGAAAACTTTACAATTATGATATGAGGTTCTCTTTCAAGAGCACTTGGAAGGCCTATTTTGCAACTAAACAATATTCAAGCATTAATAATATGAAGGAAAAATGTTAAACAAATGGGGTTCCTCAGGACATAAACCAAGTAAGAATAATGTAAATAAAGAGAGATGGAAAACACGGAGGGAGTCAGATGAAAGATATGTAGATTATGGAGATTGTTGTAGCTTGTAATAATTGTGTAGCTTAATTAGGAACCAAGGATTGAAGTGCCATCGACATGGGTGCTCCGGCTGCACAATCTTATATCCATGACGAGGATACAAATAAAAACTTATAATTGATCTGGAGGTTCAAATATAGTTATTAAATTGTTAGCACATGTTAATTGGAAAAGTTCATTATGTGATGCTGTAAATTAGCCAAAATGTACTGAGAATGCAATAGAAAGATGAACTTTCTCTATGAAAACCTTACCCTTCACTCTCGGTGGATGGGTGGAGTTCAAGTCTCGAGTGCAAACGAAGAATGAAAACCAAGTTATATGTAAAAGTAAAGAAGTGGAGGCAAAATTTTAAAGTCTATGTAGTTCTGTGTGTACTTCCTCTCTTTCATGAGGATGGCCAAGTGGCATGAAGAGGGATAGGTTCCTTTCTCTTATCCAATTAGAACCTTGCATCTGATTAGATTGTTTGTGGGGCCATTACTTACTAAGGTGATGATAGTAATTGAGATCATTAGTGATGTAGTGGAAAATAAGGAACATTTTGATATGAGGAAAGATAAAGAGGTATAGAATATATATATATAGTCCATGGATAAAAAATAGGTTATCCTAGGATCCCTTTCTCACATCCAAGTATATTTTTCCTTACTAATATAGTAAGATAAACAAGGAGGACAGGAGAATGCGGCATCCACCACAAAATTACAAGAGAAGAATAAAGAGAGGAAAAAGAAGAGTCCAACATGGGATATTAGAATCCTCCAGAGTCCACAGTCCACACCAAGAATTAATTTCAAATTCCAAAGTAAAGCTAAATATTTTCTAATTTTTCATTAAGACCATGGTTCAAGTATTGGTCGATCTCTGTCTGTATCACCAAAATGGATTCAAGTATTGGTCGATTTAGTCAGCCCCACTTCGAATTGCCCGAAACGGATGATCGATATAGCCGACACATATATTTTTTTCAAGCACCCAATCCCAATTTTGAAATTGATACTTAGAACCTTAATTAAGACTACATAAAGAGATAGGTAAATTAAAATGTATTTACTTCTAAATCTGATTAGTAACAAAACTGAGAAAGTACTTAAAGATAATTAAAATATCAATAAATTATCTCCGAATCAACTAAAATTTAACATTAGGAAGTTACATGTTAATTAGGATACTCTGAAAGATAATATTATTTTAGCTCAGAATAGTCTGGAAATTTGTAAAATATTGGAATACTAAGTTTCTATTTTCTATATGGTAGTCTGAGTATATACTATATAGACCCCATATAAATACATTTTAATACTATTCATGCTTAGTATTGTTGAAGATGTACAGTTACATGCTTTCTTCTTCATATCTAAATTCCTTTAATACACCTTAACATTATGAGATGGTTCTTAGTATAATATACTGCTTTCTGTTAGTTTTTTTTTAATCCTTGTCTATTTCCTGACTAGCATGTTTCTCATCTCTTTTCTATATTTATATTTTTTACTGCAGTGACAATAAAAAGATTGTCAATGGTTGGTTAACTTGTTACTGAATATGATCTTCCTTAATTTTTAAAAATTATGTTTGCACAAAAAAGCCTCTTGACTTTTGTGCAAAATTTTCATACATTTCTGTAATATGATTTGTTTCTTCTAGTTTCTACAACATTCTCTTTCAGTCAGTAGATTTACGTTTTTGTTTGTCTTCAGGAGATCTTATTATCAAGTTCTGTTAACATCACCTAGTTGAAAGTTTAAATCTTCTGGACTTGGTTCGTCCTTTTGGAGTCTGAGCCTTTCTTTCTTTTCAGGTTGAGTCGGCTTTGGCAATGCGATCACTTCAACCTCAAGTCAAGGCCATACAACAGCGTTATGCTGGTGATCAGGTAGTTGATCTTTATCAAACTTATAACCTTGTAAACTTTTGAAAATGCTACTATTGTCTGAATAGGTATGGTAAAGTTTCTGATACTTTTTTTCTTTCAGTTTCTTGGTGTCTATTTTGGAACTGACACTACTCTTATGCTTAGAAAATTTAGCAATTAATATATTTCATAAGGTAACATTCATGAAAATTCCTTTCTCCTTAATTTTGCAGGAAAGAATACAACTCGAAACTGCTCGCTTGTATAAATTGGCTGGTGTCAACCCTCTAGCTGGTACTTTTAACATGATTCTTCTTCGTAATATTTTGCTGTCGTCATAAATTTGGCAGCTTGTGTTTTCTATTATGGAAGCTTGTGAGTAGGGTGTCAACAATTTCATCAAGGAAACGTGAAGACATGTTCTAGTGTCAACTAGAATCTGACCAGATTGTTGCTTTCAAGATTGAGCATGTACTTAGTGAAGGACCGCTGCTGCTAGTCTTGGCATTATTTTTTATAGCAATTCTGGACATATTTATATGCACTTACAATATTTAAAGGCAAGGACGAGTAGTGGACATGCTTGTTGTGAGCAATATTACTGTGTCTTGCGCAAGATATAAATATCTACTTCAAATATATTGATATGTAGTTGCACCGTTTTTTGTTTGTTTAGGTGAAGCAATTCAATGTGCATTTATCTGTTCAATTATATGTTTTTTAGGACTTCTTTATGTCCTTATATTAGTGTATCTAATAGTCAATTTCTTGAACACCTTTACTGCATCAGGATGTTTGCCCACTCTGGCTACAATACCAGTTTGGATTGGGTTGTATAGGGCCCTCTCAAATGTAGCTGATGAGGTCAGATAGTTTAAAGTTGTTTTGGATACACTGCACTGCAGTCCTTATTTCTTTTTATGTGTTATATATACCTGACATGGTTTATTATAAATGAAGGGACTTCTGACTGAGGGCTTCTTCTGGATACCTTCTTTGGCTGGTCCGACTACCATTGCAGCTCGACAAAGTGGTAGTGGAATCTCTTGGCTTTTTCCTTTTACAGTAAGTGCACTGCATATGTTTTTTGTTTGGTTTTCCAGGATGCTAACATTAAGGAAACAGATGAATTATGTAATGGTATTTATAACCTCTCCTAAGTAATATACAAGCTTAGCAACTTTGAAATCTGCTTACTTTGATTCATTTATTTGGAATAAGAGTGAAATAATCTTCATCTTTATGACTTGGAAAGATATGGAAATGCAATTGCTAACCCTAACCATTTTGATATAAGAGAGTAATGGTGTCATAGTTAAACCGATGTAGTTGAGATCCGAAACTGGGAATCCTGAAAGCAATATGAACCTCTTTAACCATCTAAGTACAATCCTATTGGCAGGTATTTGTTGTTTTTTTTTCGTGTTTACTGTAATAAGAATCATAACAAGAGAGCTAATCTGTGTATTTCATGAAGATAAAGCTTATGACAGTGTGTTTCATAAGAAATTAATGTGGTTGCATTTGAAAGTAGTGGTTATTGAGACTGTAAGTGTGTTCAAGGATGTATGCTATAATCACAAGTAGCATAGGCCAATAGGGAGAGAAACAAGTGAATTTCTAATAGATGTTTGGAAATCTTGAACTAAAAGTACATCCAATCTGATCATATATCGTTTATGAAATGCTATATATATTCGTCTAATTTTGAGATGGTTCATGTCTTCTTCAGGATGGTCATCCACCTCTTGGATGGTCTGATACATTAGCCTATCTTGTTCTGCCAGTTCTTCTGGTTATCTCTCAGTATATATCAGCTCAAATTATGCAGCCGCCACAGGTTAGTGGTATTTGTAGAACTGTTAAACATTTTCTATAATATTTACATGACTATATATTTTTCTCCTAAAAGCTACACTTCCGTTGGTCCTTCAGCATATTTAATAAGATTCACTCCATGATTGCTACTTATCAGCTTATTGATTATTCATCAAACTATCAGTTCAGATATTTTTAATTTGTTACTTCTTGCAATAAGAGGCTTCTATTGTTATACTTAATACACATGTTAACTTCTTATGCTTTCTTGAGCTTGATAACTTGGCTTCGTTAAGATCTTACTTTCTTTTTCTCAAATTTGATCACCTTTATTATTGTTACTTTCTTTTTTAACTTTTTATGTATAGTTTTTGATTCTTCAAATTGTCTTTATTGCATCTTTTGTGCCTTAGAGATGAGTGACCCTCCTGACATCAAACATTAACATAGTTTTAATGTTTAGAGATAAGCTAGACTTTTACATGTCTAGGACCGTAGATGTACTTTTGGATGTCCTGGTTGAATGAGTCTTAGCTACAACAATAGTTTAATAATTATTACTGCCAAGCTAGGTTTCATTTCTTGCAAGTTTTTTTTTTTCTCTTGCTTTTGCCTGAACTTGGCACCAAATTTAAAGGTTGATGCAGGCTTTTGAATAGTCATAGTTTGAATATTCTTCCTTGAGCTTTGTCAACTCTGAGTTCTGATCATATCTGAAGCCTGCATCTAGCTATTTCTGGATTCTTCAGTACTTATTGAATCCCACTGAATTTGGATCTATTATTGTCTTTGAAAAAGAAGATCATGCTTTTAAGTTTTTCCAGGCATGAAAAGTTGGAGTATGCATACCTTGAGTTATATTGTGTATAACAAGTTTAATCCTTCAACTCTCTAAGATATGAAAAGTAATTGGAGAGCTTCGGGCATTTTTATTCCTATCATGAGCATGGTCCTTCTACCTTCTCAATCACTATTACATTCAGAATTGCTTTCTCTTCAAGCTCCTTGTTTCATAGATACTTGTGCCATTTTTTGGAGAGTGTGTCTTGATAAATTTTTCAAGTTGTTTGGCTTCAGTAAACTATGATACATTCAGCAAGGCTCTGAATCAAGAAAATTGGAGGTCCAATTAAAACTCTCAATCCCTCTATTAAAAAGAAAAATATCTATTATGTTTTTTTTCCTTTCACTGCCAAAAAAAGTAAAAAAAGAAAGAACTCACCAAGCCTTTTGTCTCAGCTATTTATGTGGATCCTTTTTGTCCAGTCATCTCTATTTACTGCAATGGTTGATGTCAAATCATGTCTTTTCTTACTAATTCCTCTCATGTTAGTTTTGGCTTCCCTTCCCTCTAGATGGGTGCAAAGATTATTTTCACTTATTTAGTTTCTTTATTGGATATTGTCAGAAACTGTATATTAACAGAGTTACCAATATTAAATTAATATTCAGTTTAATGGTTCATATTCTTCTGTCTCCAACTGGGTGGTGAAGTGACCAGAGGTCCTAAAAATGAGAGCTAGATTATAAATTCTATGCCGGGGAATGGAATTATTGTAGCATATTAATTTTTACCTCTCCGTGAAGTGTGATTAGTTTTCAACATTTCATTACTTGATCTGTCGATTACAAATCTCTATTATTTCATTTTCAGATACATGCACCGCTATCTTACAGAATAGTCAAATAAATATCAGTGTTGATCTCTTAATTTTTGTTTTCTTTTGTTGTGCAGAGTAATGATCCTAGTCAAAAGAGTGCTCAGGCTGTAACTAAGTTCCTTCCTTTGATGATTGGTTATTTTGCTCTTTCTGTTCCTTCTGGACTAAGTCTATATTGGTGAGCAGGTGTTACTTTCTTTTCAACTGTTCCTATTGAATAACTTATACGAGGTCAGAGAATAGTTTAGAATACTGAATTTTCTTGTAGAAAAATAGTTCTTATAGTCTTACAAGGTTGATTTGGCATGAAGGAGCTGGTTCTCTATTATTTAGTAAAATAGATTGTGATGTTTGTGGAGGCTTATGTAGTAAATGGTTCATGAGGAGATTGAACTGATTCAGAGTTTGGATGCTATTCTACATCTTTCTTGAACAAACACTTTGCCAAATTCTTTTTCTTGTGAAATTTTATGACTTCTAGAACATGTTGAACAGATGAATTTAGCTGAGAGAAAAGGACTGGTTAGAAGATTTAGCAATCACTTGCTGGAATTAGAAAAATGACTTGGATGTTTGCTAAAAACTGGCCTGAAATTTGATAATTTCATAAGGTTGTACAGGAAAGCATGGTGTTTATGAGAGAGATGTGGGTGTTATAGTTAACCTACGGATTAGGCTTCTAGAGAATTTTTTTGATACCCACATAGAGATTAAAGAGTAAAACCTCAGAGTTGCTCGAATTATTAGGATTGGTGTTTGATTCCTTATCTGATTGTCTTAGCAAGCTTAATTTGATAATTTCTATTATTTTTATAGGCTTGAAGGAAATATTCAGTGGAACATGTATTTTATTCCTCTGAGTTTCTGTTTCTTTCAGTTTCTGAACTAGATATTCTGTCCTCTTCTTAGTCACATTTTCTTTGTATCTATGTTATTACCGTTATTTGTATTTATTTGGCATGATATACTCTTCTGTTGTGGAAGATCCTTGCTAGTCTGAGAAGATTTTTGCTACCAGAGATATCTTTTGATCTATTAAAAAGGATCTAATCAGTCAGTTGAACTGATTTCTAGGTTCACAAATAATATTCTGAGCACAGCACAGCAATTATGGCTTCAAAAGCTTGGTGGCGCAAAGAACCCTGTTATAGAGTACATTGACAGAGCGGCTAGAGATGAACCATTGAACACTAACAAGTCTGGATCCACCATACAGAAGTCTGTAAGTGAACCTAAAGCAGAAAAAGCAAAGTCCCGCCAAGATATAAATTCTGGCGGATTACGTCCTGGTGAAAGGTTAATGTTGGATAATGCTCAGAAGACCATCTTCAAATCTTCATTTCCATTTTGCTTTTATTTAGTCATTAACTATAGGATGCAGGTTCAAACAACTTAAGGAGCAAGAGGCAAGGAGAAGAAAGCTAAAGGAAGAAGAGAAGAGAGCAAAAGAGGTAACTATAGATTCTCCAGTCATTGCTGAACAACAAAATATGGACGTTAAAGTTGTAAAGAACGCTGATGAACAGGTAGAAGCTGATTTATGCCTGGCTGTAGTTGGAACTCTGTTGTGCTACATCAATATTTTCTCAATAATAAAGCCACTGACACAAACAGTGTATATAAACAGGATTTTGACCAGGACCAAACAAAAGTGTACCTGCCAATGAATAACAATGGAGGACTTAGCCAGGATGCTGATTCCACTACAGATGTCAGGAATCTTAATGGGAATACACACAAGGTACTCATTAACTAGGACTCTTATGTGAAGGTTTCGTCTAACATGAATGTGATTTAAATTACTTGCGAAAAGAATCCACTTCTTTCTTTTCTAGCATAGTAGTTGGACAAAACGGAAGCAAGAGAATAGATGTCGTAATCGACATTGCTTGAGCTGCATGTAGAACAGTGAGAACTTATGTCACCTTGATGCGTTAAATTAGGTGCCTTTATGCCTCGTCTTATTATTTCTTTTGTGTGTTAGTTTTGGTCTTCCCCTCTCTCAATGCCTATTTCAATTAAAGCACTCTTACTTTTACTCTCTTGAACATGTCCAAACCACCTACAATCAATTATCATAGAAGCTATTCTCTGTCAGATGCACTAATTTTGACTCTCATTTCTTCTTTCTCTTTTGCTAATAGCCCAACCTCGCTTAAATTCTATATATACCTCACATACTAATTTTTCTGTATATTGGAGGTGATTATGAGATGTTAGTTGTTACTCATACATGTGGTTCCTTTTCAGTTCAATTATTCAGTAAATAGTGATATCATTTATGTGCCTTGATTTAGCTATCCATTGTTATACAATTATTTATGTTGGTACCCGGTGTGAATTCTAAGTACAGCCACATGAAAGATATCCATTCAACGACCTTAAGAAGAAATACATATTGCTCATCTGATCTAATATTGAGTTATATGGCTATATATCAGGATGAAGTGGCTGAGATGCATGCCTCCAGTATCAACCAGACTACAGAGAGTGCTTCTGATGTAAGAGATCAAGAGACTGAAAGAGAAGAAGCTTAGGGATGTAGAAACTGCAGTAACATTCTCCTCTCTACTCATGGCATTCTACACCATGTCCCAAATTATCATTGGGAGAGGTTATACCTTTTCCAGGGATGCTTGCAAGTTCAGCAGCAATAGTGCATCAAAGTTCTTATTCCATGGTCATACAAAGACCCTTTGGATGTAAAATATGTGATGCAGAAAAAAAAAAAAAACTCTATCCTGTGCATCAGTTTTGTTGGGATATAAGAATTTTACCTTCCAAGACCTATTTTTCCTTCTTCTATTTTTTTTTTAGGTATTATAGTATGATTTTCTCTCGCTGACTTTGGCAAAATGTATGATGAAAGCATGGATGATTCAAATAAGTGTATTGATTAAAATGAAATCCTTCCACCTTTCTATTTCAAAAAATAAGGTTGATTTACATACCTTTCTCTTCCATTCGTCCACACTGTGACTTGATGCCGTCATATAATTTGTGTTAATGGCTACTAAGGTTTTGTATCCTCAACAAACAAGCAAAAACAAAAACATCAAAAAAGAAAAGGAAAAAAGAAGAAGAAGGAAGAAGAGAAGATAGTAGGATCCGACCATTATAATTGAGCTATAATAGTCGGACTAACTGAATATATAAATAGTTTGGAAACATGCTAGTTTAAATATACAAATTGTTTGGGGGTAACATTCGAGTTTGGTTGGCACAATTCCCCAGTGTGCAAGATATTCCAGTCGCAGAAATTTATGCATCTGATTAGCAGAGGATCCGAGGTAAGATTCAAAAAACTGAGGAGCTCTCCCAGGCCTCGAGTAATCTCCTTTTTTTTTTTTTTTTTTTTTTTGTTAAATGCTCATTCCTCTTAAAAAAAAAAAACCTATACCGGAATTTTTTTTCTTTTTGTTTTTTGATGGTCAAGTGAATGAGCATGTTACTTAGGCAGGTGATCTGACCAATAGCTCATGGTTTTGGCTAGCTATTACGCAGCGGCTAGTTATGAACTAAAAAACATTTATACGTTTTAGCGAGTCCATGCGATACTTCAACTTTTTCGTAATATGAAGTAAGCATCAAAGTAAAATTAATATGAAAAGGAAAAAGCCTTCACTAACATTTAGATAAAAGCTATTTTAATGAAGTTTTAATTCTTTTCATTTACTCAAACTTTAGATAAAATACAAATAGTGAGTTCAAGCTACTAAGTTACCCTAATAAATATCTTTTCTAGATGCTTAAAAGGGAAGGTATATGATTGACGAGGTGTCATCCTTTTGCCCTTGTCTATCCAGCAGTGGATAAGCTTGAGGCTAATCCAATCGTTAATAAGATTGGGTTCAACTTAGTCTTTTGTGTTACTACTGTTTCGTCCAAAACTTAAATGAGATGTCACGTTCTCCCCCACCTAATGCATAGTTGTTCCAGCTGCTTGATGATTTTAAAAATCTACAATGAGGCTTTTGTATCACCATAGCAAGTTCATCCTTTTCCGACTTGTTTCGCCGTGTGGCAATTCTTTCCAACGCACTAAGTATTCAGTGGTTGGTATGACTCCTTGACGTCACATTATTTAAGAGTCACTTCTTTACTTTTATCAAGAGCGGATGTCATCATTGTTGGGACATGTCGTGACACTTTACAGCTGCAGTCTTTTAAGTCTTTTTGGTAAGACTACCGGATGGATTTTGAGATCTAGAGTTAATTCTAGTTTGTAGGCCACTTTGCCCACTTTCTTGACAATTACAAATGGCTCTTCGTATTGACGAATGAGCCCTTTGTGGACCTTTCGGAAAGCCTTGATCTGGTGTGATTGAAGTTTGACAAGAACTTGATCGCCCACTTCAAACTTTAGATGCCTTCACTTGTCATCCGCCCACTTCGTCTTCTACGTATCTTTCTCTAAGAAGGCCTTCGCAAGGTCGTTCTTCTCTTTTATATTTGCTACGAATTGTGAGGTATTTGGGTTGCGACATGCTTCACCTGTAGCAGTAGTATGCAGAGCGAGTGGTTGTTGTCTAGTTGCAAGCTCACAAGAGCTAGTATGCAACGCCTTGTTGCGCTGCATATTGTAGCAAAATTGGGCCATATCAAGGTGATGTTCCCAATCTCGCTGGTTAATACTCACATAATGCCTTATGTACTCTTCAAGTAGGGCATTGATGCGCTAGTTGTACACAATCTAACACTAATTATTATAAGCATTCATGCACTTCGTGTGTGATCCAATCTCGCTAATACTAAAAGTGAGCACAATGTTAGAATAAACTTAGTACAAATATTTACATATAAAACCTTCTCAATATTAGAAAATTAGAAAAACTATGGGAAAATAGAGAACGTTCACTAAGCAAGAAAACATAGTAGATCAACTCGTACCTCGTTGATAGATCAATCTGTATCTGAGGAACAACACTTGTACAACACAGTATAAGAATTTCACAATGATAAACCACAAAATAATATATAAGAAAAGAAAAAGTATAAGAGGATAATACTCAATTGAGAAGATGCACTTTATCACAGAGTCCAAACTATGAAATCTGATGCAAACGTCAAAAGTCAACTATAAATCCAATTAAGTAAAGATTTTCTTCTACTATGTTCACTCAATTTTTATCATACCCCATAGGTGTCTAAGCCAATGCCCTAATCTCATTAGAAGACCTTTGTTATTTTAATCTCCTAACTTAACTAAAAAGATACCCACATTACATCCTACTTTATTTAGGAAACCGAAAACAAGATGAACTAATATTCCTACTGAAATTAAATTAGGACTCTTTATGAGAAGTCCTAATCCAATGGTTTCCTTAGAGGGTTTATTGTTAAGGAGGTCCAACTTTGCCATCATGTCACCTCCTTTTCCTCTGAAGCCTATAGGCAACTTTGATGGGCTTTAAAAAGGCTAGGATACATTATGAAAGGGTCATTTTAGAGACTGGTTCTGAAACCATTTTGAAAGGTCCTTTGCTCAAAGGGGAGAAGAGCTCCTCCTGACATAGCAGGAGGTTAGCCTTTTCTCTTTCTTCTTTTAAATGTCTTTCTCTTTTGCCCTCTTTTCCAAGTGTTAAAGGATTCTTCACACTAGATTCATGTTGTTGAATGGGTAGCTAATTCAACAATTTGTTGGCTGGATATATACCTCTGAGCCGTAATTTCTAGTAGAGTTTTCAGCTCTTTTTTAGTTAGAATTTTGATCCAAAGTACCATAATACTATTTTATATCAAATACAATAAATATGATAAATTATCGAGATGCTTAAATTACTCTTCTTCTTTTTTTCATCAATTTTTCTAATAGATATAATAATGTATTTTAGTCATTTGGGCGAGACTCTATTAAGCAGAACAGAAACTTTTAACGATTCTGTACTAGGTTTGATAAATAAAATTATAATTTTAAATATAAGTACTTCTTATTTGAAAGGTAATTTTATTTTCCAACAATAAATATGAGGAATGATATTTATATATAGACATTTTATATATAAGTGGTTAACATCCATGTTGAGTTTTTTCTTTGAAAACTAGTAGGTGAGATATCATTCATTTTAAATCATAAGATTTTAATCAGCAAGTTAGTACCACTAAATTACAAGCCTAATATATAGAAAAAAAAATAGTTTGAAAACCCCACAACTTGAAAAGTATTTGTAGTACAACAATTAAATATTGTGTCAAGACTTTTGGGTGGAGTAAATATAGCAATTACAAGCACACCACAGATTGGAAGAAGTTTTCATTTGCTTTGTCACAACTCTAGCAGATGTAGAAGCAAGCATTACAACATCCTACACAAGAAAGAAAGATGAAGCAAGAAATGAAAATTAAAAAAATAAAACAAAAATAAATTATCGATTGTGATGGGAAAGGTGAGGGCGAGGATAATGACAACTACACCGTCTAAGCAAAGGAGGAGGAGAAAGACGGCAATAACGATGATAGAGGGATGTAGAGATTGATGATGACAGAAGCAATAGAGACCGAAGAAACAGTAGTGGCAGCGAGCCCCAAGAATGGGCGTGCCACAGGCACGGCATGGCATGGCACTTGCCAGCCGTGCCATAAGAGGAGAAGGAAAAAAAAACCGAGATACTCACCTTTATTGTCACTGACTGCCACTTCCCGGATTCGGATTCGCAACTTAAGTTATATATATATATATATATATATATATATATATTATTTCTCTCTCTTTCTCTTGATCTCATCTTTTCCCTTGTGCTAGGGCACTCGACACTCTTAGACGACGGCGATGGTGATCGACAACAAGTAGCTCGACGGCGAGCGACGGAACTATTAGGACTCGTGCCATGTGCCGGTATGTCGCTGGCACGACAAGTGCCGATCGACACGCTCAGCATGAAGATAATATTAAACAGTGAAAACGACAACAGAAGAGAATGAAAAAACAGAGAAAAAGAGAGAAGAAAGATGAGAAAACCTCCCATCAAAGACGAGTAGGTAGATAAACGAAGGAAAAGCAAAGTTAAACATTGGCCGTTAGAAAGAAAAAGAAAAAGAAAAGTTGAAAATAAATTTTATTTTAAAATTGATCCGTTGCTTCCGGTCAACATCTTATAGAGTACGTGCATCAAATGTACTCGCAAAGGTGGCCTCATCTTCTTTTTTTGTACGCCTACAAATTTGTTCTTTTTCTCAAAAAAAGGAAACAAATTTTTGATAATAACAAAATTACCCCCTCCCCTTGCATACATGATGCATGACTGGCATGGGCATCATTGTCATTTTACTTATGATTACTATAACAATAGCAATGCCCACAGATTTCACCTCTCCCCAACAAAACCACACTGCCACGTCTGCTCAACCCGCCCGCACGTCCTCGAACAAAACCACCCCTCCCGGTCCCGGAAGATGATCCATCGTCAATCCTTCTCCCCTCTCTCCTCCTCCTTCTCTCCATGGCCACCTCCTCTAAGCTCCTCTTCCGCCGGGCTGCAGCCGCCCGCGGCCACCTCCCTCCTCCTCCTACTGCGGCCCGCCTCGTCCGTTCCCATCCCCACTCCTCCAGCCCAAACCCTAGCCACCTCAAGACCTTCTCGATCTACCGGTGGAACCCGGACGACCCATCGAAGAAGCCCCACCTCCAGAACTACGAGGTCGACCTGTCCCAGTGCGGCCCGATGGTCCTCGACGCCCTCCTCAAGATCAAGAACGAGGCCGACCCCACCCTCACCTTCCGCCGCTCGTGCCGCGAGGGCATCTGCGGCTCCTGCGCCATGAACATCGACGGCGACAACGGCCTCGCCTGCCTCACCAAGATTGGGTCCGGATCTAATCATCGTCCGACGGTGATCGCGCCGCTGCCGCACATGTTCGTGGTGAAGGACTTGGTGGTCGACATGACCAATTTCTACGCGCAGTACAAGAGCGTGGAGCCGTGGCTCAAGAGGAAGGGGCCGGCGCCGGAGGGGGGGAAGGAGGTGCGCCAGAGCAAGGCGGAGAGGGCGAAGCTGGATGGGATGTACGAGTGCATCTTATGTGCTTGCTGTAGTACTTCGTGCCCTAGCTACTGGTGGAATCCCGAGACCTACCTCGGCCCCGCCGCCCTGCTCCAGGCCAATAGGTTCGTCATTCCTCGCTTATTCACATCTATTTCTCCTTCATTTTAAAAAGTTTACTTTATCGCATAATTGCTGCAACTCTCTACAAAGTTATCATAAACGCCGATGAGATCATTTGGTTCTAAAAGTAAAAGCAAGAATGGTATTTTGGTCATTCAGATGGGCCATCTTTTAGTGGGAGTGAATCTCTTAAATAATGGAAAATCTCCTCAATTTCTCTTTTTTTCCTTAACAGGGGTAAATTGCCTTAAGACAGCCTAACATTGACACTGAAATGTTATTTCTTTTAAAAGAAAAATCTAATGGACGACTAATAGAAGGGACATGCCGGATGTATTCTATAGAGTTTTTTTTTTTTAAAGAAGGTTTTCCATAGTTAAGTAGATCAATATGTCATGAAAGAAATATATAAGGGGGTCTATGTAAAAATGGACAACAGTTCGAGCAGTCTAAATGTTATTATTCCTGAGTAATTTTATTATTTGATCACCATATCTATCAATATTTGTATTTGTATGTAGGAAATAAAAGGAGATCAATGATGTCGTGCCGATGGTGGCACAACACCTTGGCACGGGCTAGCACACTCTGTGCTGAGACATGTTGACCAATATGGATGCATGTCGGATCGTTACACATGAGTGTCGTGCTATTCCGAATCAGCACGAGTGTGTCGAACCGTGCAGATTTACACAGATCGCATGAGGTTTAAAACAGGTCCATTATAGTGGTAAATCTAAAATATTTTATGAGGTCTTTTTTTTTATCATGTGACAAACATAACTTTTTTTTCTATTTCAATCATATAACTATTTGACTATAGTTATATCTTTAATTAAATAGGTCATTTACCAAAAGTAATCTAAAGATAATAGATTTTAAAACATATTTAAATGCTCCAAAATTTTTATTAAAGATATGACAAAGACATGCTAATGCATGTCAGTGGCACGCAAGGGGCGTGCCAACTGGAAATTGACATGGCACGTACCTTCGGCACGACCATTATTGAAGCAAATATAGTTTTGCAACTATGTGATCCATTTTCTCCATTTCCATTAGCGATATGTTGGGAATATTCTTTAAAAATTAACTATAATGATATTTCCAAAAGAGTCAGATATGAAATTTTGTTTCACACCAGGTCTGCTATCATGTATTTGACTCGGAATTTTGTGATCTTCCGCTTTCAAATACGAGTGTTAATTCATGTTCGATGATGTATTACATTTTTCCAGCAAAAGCATGGGAAACAGTTTTTCAGGCTACATTTTCTGACAAAATTATTCTGAAAATCACCTGCAATTTGGAAGATGTGGAGCTCATATTTTGCTGCATAAGCACTTCTATATGTAGATTGATATGCTAGCTCTACCATAGGAATTTAAGAAAGCCATCTGAAAACAAGAGCATGCATGATATATCTTTGGCACTGGAAAGAGCTAAGAAATTGTTCAAAGATTAGTACTTCTTTATGCAAATTTTCTCTTCCATCTTTTTGCTGCTATCTGAAAGCCTCCTACTATGCGGTGACTGACTAAAATTTGTTTGGCAATCAACATATATAGTTGCACTGACACTATAGTCTTGGCTGTTTATATCGACATTTATATAAAGCCAAATGTGTTTTTCCTGTTGCTCTGTAGATGGATTCAGGACAGCCGTGATCAATACACAAAGGAGCGTCTTGAGGCCCTAAATGACGAGTTCAAGCTCTATCGCTGCCACCTTATAAAGAACTGTGTTCATGCCTGTCCTAAGGGATTGAACCCAGCAAAGCATATTGAAACAATGAAGAAGATGCTGCTTCAGTAACTGGTTTCTGGTGTTTTCCTGTTTACAAGATGCTCGGAACTTTTTGTATGCTAGTAATTGCTACCCTGATCTCTTCATATTTGTACCTGTGAAATAAAAGCCAGGAGTTTCTTTTATCTTCAAGGAAGGACATGATTCTTGGTTTTGCATTCTGGTGTACTTTTGGTTCAGATTAGTATGCCTCCTTCAATGGAACTCATTTCCCCTACTACTTGAGGCATTTAAGAGTCATTACCGTTTCTCCTGAGGGAATGATGAATTTATTGTGATTATTTGTACATTTTCTGCACTAGATTATGCCACTAGTGGATTGGACTTTCTTTTTTTCTTTTAAGTCCTTTAAGTTGTGATTAGTTGTTATTGCAATTTTCAGAGCAGTGATTGACGTTCACTTATGAAATAAGACTAATGTTTTATAGTTATTCCGATTAATTATACTAGTATAAGAGATAGTTTGGCACTCGTTTAGTTTATGTATTTAGTTATATTCTAGTATGATATATAATAATTATATTTGATATAATATAAAATTAAAATAATAGTTTAACAAATGATTTAAAATATTTTCTATAATAACTGGACGGGGAGAAGAGAGAGTAGAGGAAATAGAACTAGAGAGTGAGTTTTTAAAAGATGAAAGATAGAGAGGAGAAAGAAGTAGGCATTACTATAGAGTAATATAGATAAAGTGGTTGTTTATTATTGTTTTAGTGTAAGGATATCTTATGAGTAATGACCATTTATTCGAATCTCAAGAAATTATTAAGCCTATTTGAGAATCATGAGAATAAATATGTCACTTTACTCTTATTTCCAGTTAATGAGGCCTTTTAGAAGGCTTATAAAAAAGAAAAGCACATGAGTAAAACAAATCGAGATAATTTAGAAAAAAATCATCCTTTGATTTGTTAGGTAGCTTAAAAGTGAAATTTAATAAATAACTAACAGTGATCCCTTTTTTTTCTTAAAAAATTAAAGCTATTTACCAACCAACTCTAATAGAATTAGTAGGTACCATGTTCATGACCAAGGAGGTCATGAGTTCAACTCCAATCCCAAATAATATTATGGAGAAATTATTTAGTGGTTTGGTGGTTTGGCTCGATTCGGTTGATGGCTCGGCAGTGCGGTTAGCTTGGAAGAATAGCTTGGCAACGCAATAGCTTGGAGTAGGTCTCGACGGCGTTTGATTCGAAGTAATTGTTCAGCGATGTATATGGCTTGAAGCCTAGACTAGACAGCTAAAAGCTCGGTGAGGCCTAAAGTGCCTCTGTATCTAGGGAGGGTTGGCTCTTTGTCCAGCCTATATTTAGCCTTCAGGCTCATAAATGAATAAAAAAAAATAGAGCTATTTATTATTGGTAAAAATTATTTTTTAAATTTATTTTTACAATCAAATATTAGAAAAATCAAAACCAACTTTTTCATCTCACATTTTGGCATCTAAACACTCCGACTATAAAAGACAGTAATATTAACCCCTTCCTATGACTAAAGAGATCGTATAATTAACTCCAACCATAAGCAATCAATATGAAGAAAATTATTTAGTAGCTTTGCTCAACGGTTCAACTCAATTGATGATTCGACAGTAGCTTGGAGCAAAATAGTTTGAAACAAATCTTGGCTAAGTAACACACATGATTTGAAGCCTAAATTAGACGTTTATTATATTAATTAAAATATGATGGGGCCTAAATATCTTTTTATCTAGAAAGGATTAGCTATATATTAGGTAAAATTTAGTGGAGCCTAAGCATTTATTTTATCTTAGATATGGTTTGCTCTTTTTTGAACCCAAATCCAGCCATCAGGTTTTTGAATGATAAAAGAAAATAGACAGAAATAAACAACTGAAAGGTACCGGATCCAAACACCCTTGAGACCACCGGACGGACCAGACCAAGATATCCGTGGGACCCGCTCTTGCCCTCTCTCTTCTCCACTCTTCACCAACCACAACACACCTAACTACACTAACCGCCACTCTCTCTCTCTCTCTCTCTCCTCTATTTAAATAATCTTCTTCCCTCCTCTCTTCTCCGGCAAACACTCTCCAATCACCACCACCCTCCGCTATCAGCCATGCACATCATGGCACAAGCCCGACCTCTCTTTCTCGTCACCACCGTCCTCCTTACCATCGCCGCCGCCGCCTCTGCCCAAACGCCATTGACGACGCCGATGTCGGACGACTACGGTTACGTCGAAGGACGGACGATTGTATACGATCCTCAAATGCTAGATAATCCTTTCTATAACCTCTCCGACTACGGATCTGCCGGAGCCGATCCCGGACCGGTTTCCTATTTCAACCCCAAACCCAAACCCGAAGCCAAGCACGAACCTAAACCGACCAAATCCAACCTTAAGAACGAGACCGAAGCTGACAGCCCCAGTCCCGCGCCTTCCTCCGGGGGTGAGGAAGGCACGCCAAGCCTGGCCCCTGAATTCGTTGCTGCACTGGAGGATATCGACGCACTTGACATGTTAACTAATTCCACTGACGTCGGGCCACCGGGATCGGACTACGGTAGCGCCTCCTCTGCCGAGGTGCCGTCGATGGCCGCCGCCGTTGTCGCCGCCGTCGGCTACTTGCTCTTCTGAGCTACTTCTTCTCAGTGAATGGATTCTTATTGGGTCATGGCTCAGAAAAGTAATATTAGATCGTATTCCATATAATGGAACTCAAATTGAATAATCTCTAGTTTTGTCTCCATATGAAGATCAGACAAGCAGTACTTATTTTTAAATTTCTTTTTCTTTTTTTTAAAATGAATTTTTTTGGATTTTATAAGAACATTAATTTGGATGGAGATTATCTTGACTACCAAGATGTCTTTTAGGGATTTTTTTTGATAATTGTGGCGGAAAATTTGCAAAACTTTATAATTGCTACTTAATTTGTTATTTATTGTGCTCCTTCGAAAATATCATTATGTCATCAGTTAAATCTAATTAATCATAATTAAAACTAAATTTAGATTAATAAAAGACTAATTTACCTTATATAAAATGGTTTGGAAAGATATCTAACATTACCAATATAAGATTTACAAAAGTTGGAGTTAATTTTATACATGCTAAGTTACTTCTTCTTCTTTTTTTATTGAATAAATGAGTTACTTTTTATTGCCCCATTAATAACATCACTTCTTAAATATGTTCTCCTCTATGAAAATATTGGGTATTTATTGAAAGCACTCTATCTTTTATTTTATTTTCATTCATACCATATCATATAAATATTTATTATTTCACCCTATATTTCACTTAAAATACTTTAATATCATGTTATTAGTTTTTTTTAATGGTCAGTTACTATATAGATGAGCTAAAATAACTATAGATGCAAATTGATATTAATATTCTTGAATACATTTTTTAGCATAAGATAAAAATAAATTATAAAAATTATATTTGAAAGTCAAATGAGGGATATTTTAAGCATTTTTTTTTTCATCTTCAAAAGTAATATATCATTCTCTATTTTATTAGCTGTTGTTAGAGTAAACTAAGATTAAATTGAGTAAGTTCTCTCTTAACTATGATCCCCGGTACCACTTATACCTAAGGGTATAATCGAATAGTAAGAAAATCATATCCATATATTTTTCTCAAATGCAGATCTAAATATGGATACTAAATATGATTACCATATCTACTAAACACCATTACAGATATGGATTGGATCAGATATCAAACATATCCATATTTATTTTCTAAATGAATAGGAACTTGTGATATAATTAATGATCCAGGGATAATCAGTAATATATGTTAAAACTATATTAGAGATTTACATATAAGTATTAAAAAAAAATTACATTATGGGAGCTTTTAGATAACACCCTTACATTTTTATCATTTTTTTTTATTAACATCTCGGCTTTGAGGCTTTTGTAATTTTATCCTTTTTTTTTTCTCCTTTTCAACATATTACAGTCAGTTTTTTATGAACTTTTTCCCTTGCAAAAGAAGCCTTTAATTTCCAAATAAATGATTTAGGACTAGGGGTGTAAACGAGCCGAGCTTGATCGAGCCTGGCTCTAATCAAGCTTGAATTGAAATTAATTTCGAGCCTGTCTTTGTGATCAAGCTTGAATTGAAATAATTTCAATCCGAGCCAATTTCGAGCTTAAACGAGCTGCTTAATTAGCAATTTCAAGTCTTATCAATTTCAAACCATTTTCGAGCCTGAGCAAGCTTGAATTAATTTAGGCTTAAATTAAGCTTGAAATAAAACCTAATTCAACTATAAAGATATAAATATTATCAAAATATAAATTACAAGCAATAAAGATAAATGAGTTAGAAAACTATAAGCTACTAAAATATAAATTACAAACAATAAAGATAATCGTGTCAGAAAATAATAGCCGAAATTCTAAATGGGTGAAAGAGTTTGACCTGATGGTTCATATTAGTTTGATATTACTCATATAATATATATATATATATATTCGAGCCTTATTTGAGCCGACTCGATTGAGCCGGCTCGGGATCAAGCTTGGCTCGAATTTAATTTCGAGCCTAGCTTTAATGATCAAGCTCGGCTCAGCCTATTTTTGAGCCGAGCTTGATCGAGCATTATCGAGTTGAGCTCGAGCCAGCTCGATTATTTTGACAACCCTATTTAGAACCTTCCACAGTTTGATTTTGATCGGTATCATTTTTCTTGAAGTCGAAGCTTTTCTTGGAGCATGATGTATAGGGCAATTATAATTCCTATAACCCTTATTGGTGAGATTGTCTTTAGGTTAAACACTAAAAAAAAATAGTACCTTATCTTTCTACAATTATTCTTCCTTGGAAACACATTTGGATATAAGTTTATTTATACTCTAGGATTTATTTTGGGTGTTGTAAGCTGTCTTAATTTGGCTAAACTCGAGAGACAAACAGTTAAAAAGTATAGTATAAAAGTCCTTAATTTTGGTTTGAACATGAATCATCTTAAAAGTATACTCTCTAATCCTATTAGCATCTGCATATTTCATGCTCGTCAGATCATACAATAGTTTTTCAGCTTCAACTTTATTAGATGTAAGATATTTATTTCCTACAAGAATAAAGAATTCTTTGGCATTATTGGCCACAAGCAAGTACTCATAAGATGTTGGAAAATAGAGTTTTTTCATTAAGATCATGCTTAACCTATTGATTTTTCCCATTTGTATAATGATCAATGTGTTTAGGATCGAGAGTTATTAGTAGTAGTTTAGGAGATTCCTTTCATGCAAGGTTAAATCAGTATCTTGTTTCCATCTTTTATAGTTGGAACTAGTTAGTCTCAATTGTAAGAGTATCTTCAAGGGAAGGCTCTATAATTGGAGCAGAAAGGTTTTAAATATAGAGCTAAGAGCCCGGTGCACTCCAATACACCGGGCTCTATATTTATATTTAATTAATATAATTTTTATACTTATATATTATATTTTAAATCACTTAATGTTATTAATTTTTAATAAAAAATATATGGTTAGAAAACTCTTATTGATATCTTTATAATAAGACTAATATTTAATAGTTTCAGAAATAATTTTATTATTTGTTTAATTAAAAACATCGAAATTATATTACATGAAATAAAAATAAAACATTTAGAATAACTTAAATAATTTAATATTAAACTCATTTTAAAAATCTCAATGAAAGTATTCTAATGGTATTATTTTAATTAAAAATTAATTAGCAAAACTAATTATATATTCAGTTTAATTAATTAGATTATTTAATAAAGGATATAGAAAGAATTTAAATTTTTGAATTAAACTTTTATAGGGCAAAATTGGTATTTTCAAAAGTTAAATAATATCGAAGCTAAGCTCTAAATTTTTATATGAGGCTCCATATTTAAAGCTCCACTATAGCGGTTCCAAATTTGGAGTCCTATTTGGGGCTCGATTGGAGCTCCAAATTTGGAGTTTTGGAGTTCGGTTGAAGATGCTCTAACAATTTTACTATTCTTAGCAAATGAAAATATGTAAAATAACAAAAATATGTATCATATTAGCAACTTAATCAAAAAAATATATGCTTTAAACAAAATAAAATATATTTATCTAGAGAGAGTCCACTACATCATTGTAAATTTTCCTTTCAGCTGAGAATGCAACATACAGTAAATCCTGTCTTCATGAGACTGATCTATGAAAATATAACTAATTGTCGAAGACTCTATCCAACTTTAGGCCGATAGACTCATCTAGATTAGCACATTTCTGAATTCAATCTTCATAATTATTCTAAAATTACAATACATAATAACCTCCTATAGATAGATAATTATATGCCATAAACCCAGACATTTTTCCGACAACCATTTATTTGCCCAAAAACAAGAATATGCATACTAATATAGTTGGTATGCTCACGATCAATCAAAGCACATTTAAGATCACTCATACATGACAGCATTCAAAATTTAATAGCAATAATATTTACAATAATTACATAATTTAGATATTAAATAAAAAAACAATCACTTGTTAATAACTAGCAAAAGCTTAGCTAGACATAGCATTGGTTAATAACTAGCAGATTGGTATTAATCGAATGTCTTAGGCTTAATCGAACAGGCATTACAGATTTAAAATAATAGGTATAGCATATTTGAATGTCCCGAGATCAATTTTTGTTCTTGGTTTTCTAGATTCGTATTTAAATTAATTAATGGAAATCTAATTTTATAAAATTCTAGCATGTATTAGAAGAGAATAAATTTGGATAGAAATTGGAAATGAGAGAAATTGAGAGAGACCGATAGGAATACGAGAAATAGGTAGAAATGTCACGGTAAAAATTTTTAGGCTTAGGTTTGGATGGGAAGAGAGAAATATAAGAATGAGAATGAGGAAAAAAGTAACTTTTCCTCTATATCTCTTTGCCATCTCTAGCCCTAGCAAAGCAATCTACAAGGGTTGGGATTTTCTTCTCCCCTCCATCGAGAGTTTTCTCTAGTTGTTGGTCCCCTCTCCCCTCTTCCTAGCCTCGGTTGGGAGGATGGGAGAGGTATTTTTCTCTTTATGACAAGGTATTTCTTCCCTCCTCCTTCCCCTCCTTCCACTCTTTCCTTTTTCCTTCTCTTTTTCTTCTTCCTCCTCCTCCTCTCTTCTCTCTTCATTATTTCTTCTCCCTCTTTTCTTCTTCTTTCTCTCTCCCTTCCTTGTTTTGCTTGACTAAGGTTGTCACTATTAGGGTCACCATAACCATAGTTGTTGAGGTCATAGTCATTGCGGACGAGGTCACTACAACCATGGCCATCTAGGTCACGGTCCCCTTTCTTCCTCCTCCCCTCATTCTCTTCCCATTTCTTTCTCTCATTTTATTTCCTCTTTTCTCCACTTTTGTACCATCTCTTTGTCCGTCGCTGCCACCTCCACTACCGCCTGATGCTACTTTCATCCCTATTTCCTCGCTAGCAAGGGTGATAACTATGGTTGGTGATTGCCAAGTCACATAGTTTCTTTGGTGGTGGTTATTTTACTTTTTGTAGGTTGTAGCTACATCACTTCAGGATCTGTTCAAGATTGAAAAGAAGCTTAAGCTAGTTGGCCTACTATGATTGAATGTGTTGAATGCGTTTTATTCAAATTTTGTGTGCTCTTAGAGATTGATGCTTATTTTTTTTGTAGTGCCAATCGAGGAGCTCTTCAAAATATCTCCTCTTTTCTTTGTGTATCAAGCTTGTAAAAGATGATTAGATTTAATGAAATTATCGGTATATATGGACCTTCTTTTAAAATACAAGAAAAGAGAATGAGGAAAAAAGTTCAGAGATTGAGAGAAGTGAGAATGATAGCTATTAGGAGAGGAAAATGTTAGGAGAAGAAAGGGAGAGTGAGATGATTAACAAAGATCATGAGTTAGGGAGGAAGTATAAATAAACTAGATATTAGTCATTATGTTCATTTTAGGAATAATTTTTTTCTTATTTTAAAATACGACTCCTTATTTTAGAATAATAATTAAATATTATAATAACATCATTTTAGAATATAAACATTATTCATCATCTTATTCCGAATTACATGTGAACGTAAGAATAATTATTCATAAAATAAAAAATTTATTTTAAAAATAATAAAAAGGAATATATATTTTAAAATTAACCTTATTTCTAAAGTAATATTTTCTTTAAGAGGTCTAATTGTAGTGATACTAGATCATAATTCAGGAGATCAAGGTGCAATGTAACCTCTAATTAACTCAATGTATTTTTAAGGCACTTTAGTATCCTTACCATAGGTATGAATGATAATAAAAATAAAACACATGCGTTTTGGTAATTTTCCATTAAAAAATATATTTTTCCCTTGGTTTAAAAACTAATGAAAATCTAATTAAATGCACGTATAACATGTTTTTAAGTGCAATTAATCTCCTCTTTGCATGCATGCATGCCTATTCCTACTTTGGTATGTACGTAGTTTTATATCTTCCCTTCTTTTGTGGGACAACAACAGACGGTCGTGGGATATCAACTGTTTTTAACCAAAATTAACAATCGCCATTCTCCACCATTGCCTCCTCCCTCCCTATATAAACGCATCCACCCCCTTCTCCTCCTCTTCCATCCTCTCTCACCTCCGTTTTAATCTCCCTCTCTCTCTCTCTAAAATTTCCTCGTCACCTCCACCATGGCCGGAGCCCGGCCCTTCCTCATCGCCGCCACCGTCGTCGTCCTCCTAGCCGTCCTCGCCGCCGCGTCGGCCGACGACTCCGACTCGAGCATCCTGACGCCGGTTGCGATGACGCCGGTGTCGGACTACGGATCGGCCGAAGTGCCGTCGGCCGATTACTTGGACACCGACGACGCTGCGCCTGCTGGAGCCCCGCTCGGGACCACCGCGACCAAGCCCGAGGACGACACCGGCGCCGCCGGATACTCGCCACCGCCCTCCGGGAACGGTGCTTCTCCCGTCGGGGCAACCACCGCGGCAGCCGTCGCCGCCGCCGCTGCCGCCGCGGGCATCTTCGTCTTCTGATCGTTAGCTCTTAGAGGGTGTTGTGAGAGGGTCTATTCTTGATCTTCTTAATTAATATGCTTGGAAATGCGTGGAGCTCTCTTTGTTGTATCTCCAATGGAGACTATGTACGTGAACTGTTCATTCATATTCTAGTATTGTTTTGGACTTCCCCGAGATGAGGATGAGGTGAGAATTTAAGACAGATCTCTCATGTGAATGTTTCCCTTTGTCTCAAGGGTCAACATAGAAAGTAATGTCTGATCATTATCAACTAACTATTTTATATCTATTTGACTTAATTATTTCACATTTGAATAATGAAATGTTTGATGGAGAGAGAAACTATCTTAGTTGTTCAATCTTTAGATAGCTAAGGTTGCAAATATATATCTTCCCACTTTCTCTCTTGGACTCCTGGGGCTGCCATTTGTTAAAATCGTTTCAAACTTCGTTTCTTTGTATGAAAACTCATGCAGGATAGATTGCCTTCCAATGATAGAAATCCATTAATGGAGATTGGCTACGTCGAGATCACCAAAGAGCAAAATACTTTGTATTCTATTATATATCGAAGAGCAGAAATACTTTTAGATCTTAAGGGCTCCGAGCACTCTATTTATTTATATATCGGATGTGGAGGGATATGTTATTATGACCCTGGATTATTTTTAGGTTAATCTAAAGAAAAGCAACACCTGGAAAGCCTCTTCCTCTCTTATCTCCTCATTTTTGAAACTTTTATTCTTTAAATCATGTTCTTCGTGAAGCAAATCAAGATGCCAATTGGATTTAGTTATACTCTTATTTTGAGCTTCGACTTTTTAATTAATTTTTTACTTGGACACGGCTGTCTTATAACGAAATTATTGTTTACACCGTAACATATTTTCACTATTTATAAATCATGCCCTATAATTTAACAAATATTTATAAAAAAATTCTACTATTAGATCCGTTAGCCAAATTTAACCACAGCCCTACGTTAACCTAACTATATTAAAAAGATTATAAAATATCCTCAGCTAAGTTATACTTACCCAATATATACTATGGGTGTTTTAGTTATTTATTTATTTTTTAAATTTTATGGAATATTCCCATTTGCCCTAATAGTTTTAGTTCAAGTTTAACGTACAGTGTTTTTCACATATATTGGTTAAATTATATAGCTCGACTTTTAAATAGTAAAAATATAAGGCATAAACTATAATTTTACTAAAATGCAGTGTTATATGTAAATTTCCTTAAAAATATAAAAAAAAAATCTCCTCTCCACATAGTTAGATAGGAGCCTCCTACACTAAGACACCCTTTTCTAGGATATAATTTGTACCAAAAATCTATCATTTCTTGCCTATATCACTTTTTTTTTCTGACCAAATATGCATTCTATTGTAGGGAAAGAGAGAAATAGTTTGCATTGCATCAAATATAGGTAACAAGTAATAATTCATCCTATTATGGACTTAAAATTCTCTCTGTATATATATCTGCAATTTTTAATTTTAGGCTGCATAAATTCGCACTATAATATATCTATACTAAAGTCTAAGAAAGAATGTGTCTATATATATATATATATAGTTAATACGTTAATATGGTATTAGAGCAAGAGGTATCAAATTTATAACTCAATTTGATATACATTTTTTTTTATAGAAAAGGTATATATTATTTTAAAAGGAGATATATTATTTGTCAATTACCTAAGAGTTTAAGATTTTAGGACAATTAAGCATGGATCTAATATAATTATGTAAATAAACTAAAATTTTTGAGGTTCCTTGGGCTTTATGTCTAGGCCCAAGAATGGCCCTCAACATGTTGGTAATTTTTATATGATGGAAGATCATCCACTATATGATTGCAATACCAGAGAATAAGTCTTTTTAAGTTTAAAAATAAATGCAGAACTTGATTTTAAAAGTCAAATGAAATGTAATTTTAGTTTTTTCTACTTTTTAAAATAATAAAATATTCTTTATTAATGATTGTTAGGGTAAAATTAAACTATGTTTGTGACATTTAAAGTAAAATGTAGGGTTGAATAATAAATATCCATAGATGATGTTTACGATGAGATTTTTATAAATTACATCCTATATTTTATCTATTTTATGATTTGCATCCCGTCTTTAGGGATTTTATAATGCGACCCCTTATTTTTCCTATAATGTTTATTTAATACCCTCAGTCAATTTAACCTAACCATAATCAAACTGAATGATACCAGAAAGAGAATATTATGTTATAATCCACTATGTAATTTATAATATTTTCAAATTACCCTTGCACTTATCTCTAATTTTATTCATAACTTGAACATCCATATTTGTTACTTTTTTTCAAACCATGGAGAACATCATATAAATACCAAGTCAATCTTAGAGCTTCCAAATTCCAAGCTATGGAGATCTTAGAGCTTCCCAAACGCCAAACCGATTGTTGCTTGCGACTTCAAAGATGGGGAGGGAGATGAAGAAAATTTAGAGAAAGATGGAGAAAAATAGGTAAAGTTGGGGGACGCTTCTAAGGCTTATACCTGGTAGGGATTTTGAGGAATTATCGTGGGTTGTGGGTTTTGATATAATTTTGTGAGATAAAGTTTAGTTATAGATAAGAAGATTTAAATTTTGTGGGGTTAAGGTTTAGTTTGGAGAAGATGGATTTTGTGGGGATTTAGGTTATGTCAAAAACTTTTAAGGGTATTTTAGTAATATTTGAACTAGAGTCACATAAACTATATAACATTATTAATGTTAGTTAGCTAAAGTAACATTAGGATGTTAAATAGACATTATAGAGAAAATGAGGGGTCGTATTATAAAATCTCCATAGACGAGATGTGAATCACAAAATAGGCAGAATATAGGGTGTGATTCGTAAAAATTACTTACAATGATATCAGGGTATTTTTAATTCTAAATATATTTTTAAAATTAAAAAGACCATTGTGCTTAGTAAAATCAAGACCGTAATATGATAGAACTTCTCACACGAGTCACATCAATCAAACGCTAAAAAAAAAAAGGCCTAGAGGGAGACAAATGATAGTAATCCAAATCTAGAAATGCCCAGTAGAAGTCAAATGCGCGAAGGGATGCGATTGGCAATTCCTCCTGGTGCAATATACAGGAAAGGGTACGATTCAGGGAGGGAGTCTTGGGATCTCGTTCGACATTTGCCCATTTTCTTTTATCCCGTGACAAGATCTGTCGCTGACGACGCGTTCGATAAAAGTCCTCAGAGGCCATGAAGTTTGGATTTCTGGCTTGAAACCCATCTCAATTATGATGGCAAGAATTGGGTTTTTTCTGATGTTGTTGCTAATTGTCTTGGCGGCGGCGGCGACGGTGGAGGAGCAGAAGGCGCCGTGGAGGATCCACACGTTGTTCTCGGTGGAATGCCAGGATTACTTCGATTGGCAAACAGTGGGGCTGGTTCATAGCTACCGCAAGGCGCGGCAGCCGGGGCCCATCACCCGCCTCCTTAGCTGCACCGACGAGGAGCGCCGCCATTATCGGGGGATGGACCTCGCTCCCACCTTCGAGGTCCCTTCCATGAGCCGCCACCCCCGGACAGGAGATTGGTAAATTCTCATTGTTTGGTTGGTATTTGTTTGTTGCATTGAGTTTATCTGTCTTTGGATTGTGAACATTTTGAGATTACACGGTATGACGTTCAAAATTAGAGCTTGTTAGAGTTCAGTTGGTAATAAAGTTTGCCTTTTGAGATGAAATTCCGAGAATTGAGTCAAACAAGATAACACATGTGACTTGCTGAATAGGTATGCAAGTTGACTTTGTTGGGTTCCACTTAGTTTGATGGTTCTCAAGGTAAAGGATGTTCTACATTTGTGTTAAATATTGGACGACTTGCTCCTTCTTTATTGGGAAAGGTATGTGAGGCTTGTTTCCTGTGCTATAAAATGAAGTAAGATGCTAGTCTATGTGGACTGCTAAGTCTTGCTCATATTGCTGTGGTATCTCTTGAATTCTCTTATTTGGGTGGGGGAGAGGAAGTATTCGGAGGCCAATGAAGCCATTAAATCTTAGTATCTCACAAAATGAATAACATAAAATTTTCTTTATCTTTCATTCTTCATAGGTATGTTCTGAAATTTTCTTTAACTACAATGTTATAACATTGCCAATATTCTAGTATCTGGAGAGAGCGAAAAATTTGTGGATTGATTATCACTTTCTTCTCCCTATCTTCTTATTCTCAGGTACCCTGCTATTAATAAACCTGCAGGTGTTGTCCATTGGCTAAAGCATAGTAAAGATGCTAAAAATGTTGACTGGGTTGTAATTTTAGATGCTGATATGATTATTCGAGGTCCAATAATTCCTTGGGAACTTGGCGCAGAAAAAGGCCGACCTGTTGCTGCATTCTATGGGTATTGATATTCCCTGATAAGTTTTTTTTTTTTTTCCTGGTTTAGCTAAACCATGGAAAAGGATAAGACTTTGATTCCTTTGTTCTTTCTTAAATTTATTACAAGTTACAAGTTTATAAGTTTATAACTGCATCTAAGCTTATTAAGTCTAGGAAGATGAATGCTATGGTTTGTATGCAACTTCAGCTTTAATCGATTCTTGAGTGCAACTGTTCTTTTCCTTCTTTTTCTCCTGATTATATCATAAAATAATTTATTCATGCATTTATAACTAAATATTTAGTATTCTTTTGCACACCTATCCCTCAAAGAATGCTATTTTGCATATATTCTGCTGAAATTATTACAATGGTACATTTGCCCTTCTAGATGGATATGTCATCCATTCATATGTACAGAATATAGATGGAGGTTTGGAAATTTAGAGGAATATGCATGAATTCTGAGTGGAAACATATACAATCGTTGAAGTATAGGAAGATTGCCAAGGCGTCAAGTACTGCACTGGACCACTTCTATCACTAGCTTGGGTTCTCTGCACCTATTATGAAGTTGCATTGTGTTCAACATTTTCACAGTATAAGGAAGTAAAGTGGATAGATTACAAAATCAATTGTATAATTGTGAGTCTAGATTCTAAAATATATATATAACTTTTAATCTGAAATTTGATCGGGCTTTACATTGTTTTAGGGGATCCATAGACATGTGGAGTTTTGTTTCATAAGAATAAGTGGCAAGTTAAAGCTTTCAAATATTGTATAGTTCATGATTGGAATTCTACAGAATCATATTAATAAATTCCTTCAGAAATAGTTTTTGCAATAATTTGAAAATCATAATCATCCCAGCATGTACAAGATGAATTATATCTTGTTTCATATAATAAAATTTCAAAGTTGGATGTCATAACCAATCAAGGTTAGACTTTGAAATAGAACATTTATCATAGTTCTCATCAGCTGGATTAATGGTAATGTGGATTGGATCAAACTGGCTTTCCTGCTTTGAAATAAGGACCCCCTTATAAGCACTTGTGGTTTTGGTATTTCTTAAAAGTAAAGATTGTCATGCTGTGGCACGTATATTGTCAGCCATAGATTTGATTCCTCTATGTTGAAGTCACTGAAAGTTTTGTTTATTTTATTACTTTTAATATACACTAAGCTACTATCTACTATTTGAGTATTTTCTGTTATTGACCCTTTTCCAATATTTATCCAGTTTATGTGTTCTTTGATTTAGATACTTAAGGGGCTGTAATAATATACTTGCACGTCTGCACACAAGGCATCCAGAATTATGTGACAAGGTTGGTGGACTTCTAGCTATGCATATTGATGACTTGAGGGCTTTGGCACCATTGTGGCTTTCAAAGACAGAGGAAGTCCGAGAAGATCGGGCCCATTGGGGAACAAATATTACTGGTGACATTTATGGCCAGGGTTGGATAAGTGAGATGTATGGATACTCATTTGGTGCAGCTGAAGTAAGCAGAATTAGTGTTCTCCAATAAATTCTGTAGCTGCTTTGTACTTTTGCCTCATTATGACAATATGTTTTCTTTGACAATTTCCTTTGTGTTCATCGTATTATCTTCAACAGGCAGGCCTTCGCCACAAGATAAATGATGACTTGATGTTATATCCAGGTTATATTCCAAGAGTGCATGCCGAGCCTATTCTCCTGCACTATGGTTTGCCATTTAAAGTTGGGAACTGGTCTTTTAGTAAATTAGACCATCATGAAGATAGCATTGCCTATGATTGCAATCGTCTTTTCCCTGCACCACCATTTCCTAGAGAGGTAAAAAGGCACAGTTAATCATGTTGCAACATTTAATCTGTCTGTTGAACTTTCCCCAGTAGATAGTCAGGTACTCGGATGTACTACAAAACACCATAATATGATTTCTGGTTGTTTTGGGTATGCAGGTCGAGATGATGGAAGTTGATCGAAATGCACGGCGAGGCTTATTTCTAAGCTTAGAATGCATTAACACTTTGAATGAAGGACTTCTGTTACATCACGCATCAATGGGGTGTCCCAAACCACAGTGGTCAAAATACTTGAGTTTTTTGAAAAGTAGGAGATTTTCAGAGCTTACCAAGCCAAAATACCTAAAACCTCATCAGATGGGTGATCAACTGTCTAAGGAAAAAATGATCTCTGATGAATCAGAAAAGGCGCATCCTAAAATACACACTCTTTTTTCAACAGAATGTTCAACATATTTTGATTGGCAAACAGTTGGGCTTATGCATAGCTTTCATTTAAGCGGCCAACCTGGTAATATTACACGGCTGCTTAGTTGTACTGATGAAGACTTGAAGAAATACAAGGGCCATGATCTTGCCCCCACACATTATGTTCCATCAATGACCGAACATCCACTGACTGGAGACTGGTAATCTATCTTTAGCTCAATTTATATATTTTGGCCAGAAATAGTTTGTCCTGTGCATCCTTTTGTGCGTGTAATACTGTAATGCATCCATCTAATATGAATACTCTAGCTTCATGTTGACCTTCCCATTAACATATTTTTTGAAGATAAAGGTTGGACGAGTTTGTGGATCAAATATAACTCCTTACCATTATAAGACTATATTCACTTTCGCTGCACTGTCATAGTTCATGGCTTGATATGTACATATAGACATGTATCGTGTATACATCCATGTATTCCTAATATACATACAATTCCTTTCTGAAAGACAGTCTAACATAGATATAGGGACAGTGCGGATGTATATATATGATACACACACATGTGCATGTGTGTGTTAGATTCAATAAGTTGGATTTTGACCTTACATCCTCTATACATTTTGGTGCTTTATGCTTTTTGTATGGTGCCCCATTTTGTCCACACTCCATAGGCTGCATGGGAATTGAGTCCTAAGCATGGATGGTTGTGCCGATTAGCACGGGGTGTGCCGGTCGGTACTTGCCATGCTGGCGGCATACCAGCATGTGGCACGAGGGGTGTTGCACGGCTCCCCTCCTAATAGCTTCGCCATCGACCTCATCGTCATCGCTGTCGCCACTCGCCTTTGCCATCGCCGTGGCCGCTCACCTTCGTCGTTGCTGTCGCCGTCGCCCAAGCTCGCGTCAGGTGCCCTAGCCAGAGAGAGAGAGAGAGAGAGAGAGAGAGAGAGAGAGAGAGAGAGAGAGAGAGAGAGGGGGGGGTTTATCGATTAAAACTTAAGTTGTGGATTCAGATTCTCTCTCTATCTATCTCTTTTTTTTTCCTCCCTCGGGCTAGGGCACCCGACGCGAGCTCGGGTAATGGCGAGGTGAAGGTGAAGGTGTTACCTTTTTCTCTCATTTTCTTACAGCACGATCGACAAATGCCGCGGCACGTGCTATGCCGGCCAGCGGTTGGCATGGTCTGTGCCTGTGGCATACGGCCATCGTTGGTCCTAAGGTTGTAGATAGATGATCTCACTTGTTTCCCTTATAGGGGCTCAAAAGTTAATTCTGAGTTTGTTCCATTTGGACAGTTGGCAATTAACTTCTTAATTTTTTAATTCCCTCTAGTCATTTGACATTAAGTTGTTCCCTCCAGACACGTACTTTTGATTTTACTCAATGCAAGGGAGTACTTGGACGATTTCTTCTATATCTTACTTTGTCTCTTCTCAGTCAATTCCTGCTGCAGTTATCCTAAGCTATATCTCTACTTGTATTATGTGCGTTATATTAGTTAAAAATTCATGAAGTTATCCTTAAGTTCTGTGGATGTTCAAATCAACAAACTTTAACAATCAAACATAATGGTTAACACTTGTTTGGTCATGAACATATGCTGTGAGGGAAAATATACATACATGCATACATACATATATATATATATATATATATATATAATTTATTTCTTCTTGTTAGGTACCCAGCTATCAATAAGCCAGCAGCAGTTCTCCATTGGCTTAACCATGTGCGGACTGATGCAGAGTTCATAGTTATTCTGGATGCTGACATGATAATGAGAGGTCCCATTACACCATGGGATTATGGTGCAAAACGTGGCCATCCAGTTTCAACTCCCTATGAGTGAGTGCGTCACATTGATAGAGATAAACAATTAAACATAACATGTCACTAAACTGTTTATATGTTCTCATGGAATTGTCCTTTCCATGTCTCAGATACCTTATCGGTTGCGATAATGTTCTTGCAAAGATTCATACTCGCAATCCTGCAGCGTGTGACAAGGTTGGTGGTGTCATCATCATGCACATAGATGATCTACGGAAGTTTGCCTTACTGTGGCTGCACAAGACAGAGGAGGTTCGGGCTGACAAAGCTCACTATGCAACGAATATTACTGGGGATATATATGGAGCTGGTTGGATAAGTGAGATGTATGGTTACTCATTTGGTGCAGCTGAGGTATGTTTCATTTTTCATTATAAATACTGCATTTTATTTTTCCCTTTTAAATTTGAAGAGGTCCCATCTAGTTTACATCTGAATTCATCATGAACATGATTATGACTTCTTGCTTGCCCTTATACCAGAGATGTCTACCCTCGAAGAACTTATTAGCAATAGCCCTCTAGACTTATCACCGATTCTTCAATCTTGTAAAACTTCTATAACAATAACCATCCCATCTGCTGCATGGAACATCTGAATTAGCAGGTTTAGTTTGTCCTTTAGCTTCCTTGATATTTCTTCTTGATGACAGTCTACTTGAACAAACATTAATAGTTGTAATTCTATATTTTTCCTATCTCTTCCCTAGAACCTCTCATTTAAAATTAGTTCTCAAGTAATGAATGAAATTGTTCATTAACTGCTTCATCTTTGAAATGGTTTTCCTCTAATGGAGGTGCATATTGTGATGATATCATGATAACCTATTTATTGCCTTATTGGTAAGCCAGTTTGTAGTTTTTGTACAATATATGGATAGATATGATAGCTGAGACATGAACCTTGTCAAAAGGGGGACACAATGGGTGGGGAGAGATAATAAAAAAAATTTACACCTATATAATTGTTGTCTGTAGATACACAGTCAACAATAGTATGGTTTAGGAGTTGATTTTTTGGATTTAGGTTTTATATCATATTACAAGTAGCGTACTTATAGCATGCTTATCTTTTGTTTAACTTTTTCTGATAAAAGATAATGAAGCATCTCTTACTTATTAAGAAAGAATGGAAGCAGGGATTTAAACGAGCTGAGCTTGAGTGAGCTGAATAGGCTCAGCTTGGCTTGACTTGAAATAGCTGGAAGCTAATATCGACCACTGCTCGAGCCGGCAAATAGCCGGATTAAGATTGGCTCGATTGGCTCAAATGTCAATTTTGAATAGGCTCAATCAGCTTGGATTACAAAAATCCAGCTTGAGTGACCCACTTCTCTGTTCCAGCAACTGCCAGGAAGCTCTAAATCTAATAAGAACATTGTGAGAATTGTGGGACAGAACTTCTGATATGGGACTAAACAGAAAATCAAATATAATAGAAGAAGAAACTAAAAGCAGTTGCACTACTATGAATTCGAAAATTGAACCCTTCAGCACCTTAAAAAGTGCTCTACCAACTTCGCTAGAGGATGCAGAGTGAGAAATAAACAACTATATATATATATAATGCTTTACACTATTACTAAGGCATATGTTCAAGCTAAACTGAGCTGAGCTCGAGTGAAATTCAGCTCATTTAGCAAGTGAGTGAGCTCAAATCATACTGCAAAGTGCAAAAAAGTATTACATACAAGAAATAAGTTAAGCAGTATCCTTTTGTTAATTTGATTTCTGCTGTAGTACCATGTCCAAGTTTTGTCATTTATGTCTGTCTTAGTTTCTATAATTAGACCCAATATTTATATCTTCCTCTTTGCTCTGCAATATTAGATTTGGAAATCTCTCTTCAAGTTACCCTTTTCATGATCATATTGGCAATGCTTCACAAAATAAATACTGTACGCCCTTTTTCCTTAAAGGGCTAATACTGACATATATCTAAACTGTATCCACATCTTTCAAATTTTTTTATATTTCAAAGAAGTATATTGTCTATATCCATGTTGTAATAGGTTGAGGAACAATAGTTACCCAGTACAGATACACACAAGGATATTGGGCATATATATTTCATAGATTCACTGTAACCTTCACATAGGATCATCTTGAATAAACTGTACTGTAAAGTGATAGATTATTATGATATTATTTACACATAAGAAATGAGACTAAATTCCTTGACATCAAACTATTTGTAAGCTCAGTTTACACCCTTTTGTATCGCACACTGATCTGCATACATGTTTCCCCTCTGTTTCTGTGCGCATGTGTACCAAAATTATCTTAAATATTTTGTAAAAGATTTCACATATTGTTAGTTATTGAATACACCTAGAGATTTTCAAAAGCTCATCCTGAGGTGACATAAAGTGGGAGGACTTGAAGGTCACAATCTTGAACCTATGTAGAATCCAAAGACAGACTATGGGGTACCTCCTTGAACAATGCATTCATTTGTATTATTCATTGCATATGAGTACTCTCAGGAATCAGGATAAAACATATTGTTTTTTTCTGTTATAATCCTATCTTAAAAGTTCAAAGGACCCATACAGCAAACTCCAATTAATGACGGAACAAGGCTTTGCTGCTGTTTTTATAGTTGAATGTTGTCTCAAAACCAATTTAGATCTTCTGAATGACATTCTCCAATGTTCTCCACATGCAGTTGAATCTCAGTCACATCATAAAGAGGGACATACTGATATATCCAGGGTATGTCCCTGAACCTGGAGCCAGTTACAAGGTGTTCCATTATGGTCTGAGGTTTTCCGTTGGTAACTGGAGCTTCGACAAGGCTGATTGGAGAGACACTGACATAGTTAACACATGCTGGGCTAAGTTTCCTGAACCACCTGATCCATCTACTGTCTCCACAGATGACGAAAACAGTCGGAAGAGGGATCTCCTAAGTATTGAATGTGCAAAAACTTTGAATGAAGCTCTATATCTACATCATCAGCAGAGGAACTGCCCAACTCATTTTGAAAAAGGTGCAGGAACATTTATGTCAATAGATGAAAGGAACAGTGAGAACTTGCATGTCACAAGGAAAATCCCTATTTCCAGTTTTGCATCTAATGTGTCATCATTTCCTCGATCAAGCCGAGTGTTCAGGTCCTTGAGGTTTCAGATTGTTGCACTTTGGGCTCTTCTAGTGTTAGGCTTCCTGATTGTGATCTCCATGGGCCTCTCTAGCAATAAAGGAGAGGGTTCAAGAGCAAAGTCTAGTAGAAGTAAGAGAACACACACTAGAGTTCTACCTACCAGTGGAAACAACAAATTATATGATAAGGATGATTATGATATTGATATAGCTTCGAAAGCTTGAAATATTGTAAACATTATCTTTTCACATGTGCAATTTTCTCATGCCGACCGAGTGCCGGATATTGTAAATGACGCAGGTGGCTGACGGTTAAATGGACCAACAAGTTCAAGAAGGTGAAAGGATCTCTAAGGTGGAATAATATTAACTTCATCATAGATGCCCTTCTCAGAAGTTTGTTTGGTGGATGGTTGATGACTTGAATATCATTGTCATACATGATGTCTCTAATCCTTTTTGGAGGAAATTGATCCCTTTGGAAGTTATTATATCATTGAGGTATCTCCACTTCTCGTCAATCCATAGAACTTTTTACAGATGTAATCAAGCTGACCGTGCTCTCTTATTATATTGAGAATTTTGTTGTTTTGTGAGAAATGGGAGCATAGTGCATACTCCTCTTGTTGGCTTGATTCTACAAAGTTCTATCTTATTATCAAGAGTGGCTTTTTGACCAAAGCTAGGTCTCCTCACAAACTTATTTACCCAATAGATCCATCTTTCAGACTAATTACTTAAAAAAGATCTAGTTGCTGACATGTCAACTGCAAATAAATAGGTCCAATAGAAAAATGTTGAACTCTTTTAACTTTTGCTGATCTTTTTTAAGTGTACTATTACAAATATAAAATATTATTCTTATCAGTGAGAAATATAAATATATGGAGATTTGACTTGTATTTATCTTATCTAAATTTAAATTTAATATTTTTCTTAGTTTAACCAATTGTAATATGATAAACTTCTCCTGTTTACCTTAGTTTATCAGCACTAGAGAGGACTTAAGCCTCGGCCTTAAAAGAACTAAAGCATATACATCCATATAAAAAGGAATTTGTATAGATTCTCACTTTCTATACTAATCTCTATTAGGAGGAAAACATCAAAGAGATTAGCATTGAATTTTTCAATGCTTTACAACTCATGTAAGAGTATATATATATTTTTTCCATTAGAAATATGAAGTGGCAGCTGAAGTGTTTGAAACAGACTCCTTTCCTTTTTTTATATTAAAGTTTGAGAGGAAATTATTTGAGTAAATAAATTTATTAGGACAAACTTTCCAAATATCACAATTGGGCATTCTTCAAAATATCATAATGTCACTAAAATTATAGAGCTCTTTAAATCTAACTAATCATAGTTAAAATTTATTTAAAAAAACTTAGATTGGGAAAAGACTATTTTGCCATTATATTCATTATTTGCAATAGTTTTAAAACTATCTAGCATTACCCAATATCAATCATGCTACAAGGAAAACAAATCCTCTTGTCTGCAAGAAAAAAGAAATCAGTGATAAATATTTCATACTCAACTTCATTGAATGTTTCTTAAAGAGATACTAGCAATTATCCCTTTTTAAAAAGTTCTCAGTGGCAATTGTGTAAAAACAAACAAACCCAAGTTTGCATTTGTATGGCCCATGGCTATAGCATTTACTTTCTTATCACTGTCTAGATATATTCTAATATTAAGCTAAAATTCAGTGTTAATATGTGGTGATTAGAGAAAACACAAGCCTCCAAGAAATCCTTTCAAAAGAAAACCATGAGGAGGTTGGCAAAAGAGATGGACATGCTGCATTGCATGCTTGATTTGATATAAAGAATGGTCATGTTTTGTAGAACAAGGAGTGAGTTTAGAAAATATTTCTACACCTTCTTCCTTGCCGCTTAGCCTAGCTGGGAGGGTGGAAAGCCCTAAGGTAGCTTTGGATGGCAATGAGAGTTCAATTATTTACATGGAAACTCTGTTGAGGCAAATTGCCCACTCGGGCCAATCTGTATGAGATCCGAACTGGACCTGGCGATAATTGTGCCTTATGTGGCATTCATTTGGAGACCATAGAACACCTTTTTTCTCATGCAAATATATCCTGGAGGTGTGGGTCCAGCTGGCTATAGATCTGGGATGGGAATCCGATGGAGGGTGCAATGTAGACTCCAACTGGCTTTGCATGGAATGGTACCGGAATTAGGCTAAGAATACCACTCGCAAGGTGCTCATTGGAGCAACTCTATGGATGGTTTGGAAGCAGCAGAATGCTAAAGTCTTTCGCGGAGACAATGACCAACCGAGAATGGTGGTGCGTAAAGCAGTGGATTATGCTAAGCCACTGGATTTGGGGAGCAAGCTGGCTAAGCCGAGGAGGGGGTGTAGATGGATGGCCTTATCGTGATCGTGGACGGTGCATTCTCGGAGGGTGACTACTAAAGGGGAGTTGGAGGCGTGCTCTGGTCGGTCAAAGGCGCTCTTCTAAAAGTGGCCTTGGAGCCTACGCTGGGGGACTCGGTGTTGTTGGCTGAAAGCTAGGCCCTCCAGCTTTGGCCGGTTCTAGTAAAGGGACTCAGCTTGGTGGAAGTTGAGACCGACTCGCTCGAACTTGTGCAGATCATAAAGGTGGAGATCGATTGTCCGTGGAAACTCCAAAGTCTGGTTGCTGAGTGCAAAATGTTACTCAGATCTTTTTCAAATTATTATCTTTTGCATGTATTTAGAGAAGAAATCTATGCGATCGACTGGGTAGCTAAATAGGGTAAGACTGCGTCTCAAGCTCTTTTGTTGGGTCCGGACGAACCTATCCCCCCAGATTTTTATAATTGCCAGTCTTTTGATGCCTTGAACCCAACTACAGGATAGGCCAGCTGAATCTAGCTCCTATTTCAAAAAAAAAAAAGTTTAGAAAATATTTTATTAAAAAAACTTGTGAGGAGAGAGAGACAGAGTGAGAGGATGATAGCAATGATATATTTTCAAAGGTAAAATGATATATTTATTAGAAAAAAAATTGTGAGAAGAGAGACAAAGAGGGAAAGTAGTATTAAAGTTATAATTAATTGAAGTAATATCCATCAAGGGCAAATTGTAATCCAATTTTCTTATTAAATTGATATAAGCTGATGGTTATAAAATAATTTTATTGAGAAATATGCATTAGTAAACTAATATTGAGATAAGTTACTATTCAATTACAAAACTAATATAAATCTCACTATACTAGAATAAGTCACTTCTCCTCTTCTCTCAACATTTCCTTCTTCCTCTTAAATTCCCTCTACTTACCACTCTCTCTCAATTTCTCTCTCTCTGTTTCCATCCCCACATTTTCTATCCTAATCTCAACCCAATCTTAATTTAATGGTGACATTGCTTATAATTTACTTTTCTCTTCTTTCTCTCAATCTATTCTAATCTCTCTCCCTCTCAATAACCTCTATCAAATTTTTTTTTTCTCGAACAAACAAAATATACACAATACACAAAAATACGGGCAATTTTATAAAAAATATTTTTTTTCGTTAACGACGTAAGTGATACCGAGTCATAATTCATGTCATCAAAGTATATAATATATCTAAATAAAAAAAAAGAAAAAAAGAAAATCTTAGAGCATTCATAAAAAGCCATAGGTTTTGAAGGTTAAAAGGATACAAGTGCAAATATAAACTTTAGAAGGGTATACATGTAAATAAGAAAACTTCGAGGGGTATTCTTAAAAAAGAATGCCACTGGTGTTTGTTTCTTTTACGATCTGAGGTGCTCGTTTCTTGCCTTTTTCCTACCTATCACATAGTTGTCCTCTCTCTCTCTCTCTCTCTCTCTCTCTCTCTCTCTCTCTCGCTATCCAAATTCTCTGTACCTAGAAACCCAAATATACGAAGAAGATACGGAACGTTTTTTACAAAAAGAACAAATGAAAGAAGCGAACCCCGAGTGTGGAAAAAGATTGTAATTTTCTGTGCAAAAATTTATGGGCAATCCTTTGCTTTCTCCAAAATCCAAATCCTCTCCTACTTGGCCACTCCTCGTCTTTCTCAACCACATGCGAGTTAATCTCTCTATATCTCTTTCTTCTGACGCATAGCATCAAACAGTAGAGAGGCACTCCAGTCCTCCGCTTCGCCATGCCTTCTCCTAGCATCCAAGAGTTCCAAGAAAGGATCGCCACACGCATCACGCCTTGGAATCGCTCATTCCAGTTTTGGGTTCGGGCAGTTGATATCTATACCGGCTATAAGGTCCTCTCTCTCTCTCTCTCTCTCTCTCTCTCACTTTCTGTGTCCATATATTACATATGTATATTATCTCTGTTCTTTTTTACTGTAGACTGGTTTTTATTTGAGATTCTTGAACTGGTTTGGTTGTTGGATGTTGTTTAGATTTGTCAGTTGCGAACTGGGTTCGTAAAGGATGAGGAGAAGAGAGAGGCAATGTGGGAGAGGCAGCACGAGCTTGCGGCCGAGAAGATGTATTCTCTTTGCTCTGAGCTTGGCGGGCTCTTTCTAAAGGTACCAAGTTGGTGCCTTGTTTGATCTGTTTGGTTTAGGGGATGATGTGTTATTTAGTTGGATCAAAAAGCTCTATTTTTTGGTATAGTATGTGATGTTTTGGTTTATATTTTGGAAGAGTTATTGGATAGTATGGTTCAAGACATGAACTTTTTGGTTTTACCTTGTTCCCTGGTTGCTTCTTCGAGGGTGTGAGGGATTAAGGAGTAGTTTTTGAAGCATTAAAAAACTTATCTAATGGTTGCTCATTTGGCCATCTTCTGTTCATGCATCGGTGTTTTGTAGTTTCTGTTACAGAAAATGACCAATGTTCGGCAGATCTATTATTGTCTGAGGAAATAAATTTAATTTGCATCCTCTCTTCTCAAACTTGATTTGCATCCCCTAAATAGTATCTTATATTAGATGTAGAAAATATCTCTTTGGGAACTTACTTATGTTGTCTTCTGAAACTCATTTTTTTCCTTTAATTGTAAGGAATCCTTTCGTGATCATTTTATGCACCAATTTTTAAGTCGGAGATAATAGCTGTCTTGTTATTTTTGAATAATTTCAGCATGTGGAACAATTTGGTGATGTATGTCCTTATTTTAATTGCATATCTTTGTAACGCTGAAGGGTTGATTTTGATATTTCATATCATTGAATTATAATCAGGGTGCTCAAATTCTGGGTAAGCCTGATTTGGCCCCTGCAGCTTGGGTGAGAAGACTCGTCACATTGTGTGACAAGGCTCCTGCCACCCCAATCAAAGTGGTTCAGCAAATACTGGAGAAGGAGTTAGGAAAGGGTTTTGGCGAAGTCTTCGAACGTTTTGATGCTGACCCTGTTGGATCTGCTTCAATTGCACAGGTTTGTTATAACTTTCACGATCTTCACAAGATAAGTTGAGACTGACCATAACGCCATAATGACCATCTTTGTTAGTTTCCTCTCTAAATTTTCGTTTATGAATCTATTCATTGAGATTAAACTTCACTTGTAGTTTTTATTATACTTTGACTTGGAAAGTTGCAACAAAGGTGAAAGGGGAACTCTTAATCAAAATTTTCATCTTCATTCCTTGTCTAAACCATTTGCATATTTCACAATTGTATTAAACTACCAAGATGGTAGCACTTGTCCTCTTTGTGTCTTGCTCTTCCCACCCTTGTAATGTTGAGATGGCTTGGATGATGATTACAATACTGCCAATTTAGAAGATTACCAAGATCTTCTGAATTACAATAGGAAAACTTAATAAGAGATCTTACACAATATTAACTCTATTTCCTAGGCTGATAAAGATCCTTTGGAAGAGAGCTGAGGATCCTCTGCATATTGAGGATGGGTATGAAAATTATGTGTATTATTCAGGAAGATAATTTTTGCTGCAACTTTTGAGATGTATCACATGAGTCTATTCTTCTTCTTTTTTTTTTTCTGTCAATTCTTCTGTTCTGTAAATGTTGGACCAAAGTGAACTTCTAATATCACTCTGTGGAGTGATAGTGTATCATCCTTTTTGGTTTCATAATGATACTAGGTGATCAATTCATTTCAACAAAAAAAATTTGAGATTTGAATTAGGAAATTGCTAGCTATTTAGTATTTAAGCAAATACAAAATGGTGATACTATGTCTAAAATACATTATGTATTAGTATCTTTTATTTGGATTAGGATAAAAAATTACTTTTCTGGAAGTGACCACCTTGATGTTATGTTCAGTCAGCTAATGCAAATTGCCCATGAACTAAATACGTACGCCTGACTAGCCTCTCCAGGGATGACTAAAGAGAAAGTGAATGAAGCAGAGCAATTTGTTGTTGGATAGCTATGTCTGAAATATGTTATGTACTAGTATCTTTTATTTGGATTAGGATAAAAAAATACTTTTCTGGAAGTGATCCCTTATTTCATTTTTCTTTAATTTTTGGCATCAAATGCTTGAACATATGTCTGAATCTTCTAATATTGGTGTCATATCTATTTATTTTATTTTAGTTACTATTCATCGATGTCAACCCATCAGCTTGGAATAGTTGAATTAAGGCACAAAATAAGCTTGAACTTGGCTCAGTATTGAAATGAGCCTAGCTAGGCTCAATCTTAGCTCTAACAGTATTGTTCAATATGTTATATCATAGAATGGTAACATTTCTTTTTCATATTATATAATAATTATATCTTATCCTAGGTTCATCGTGCAAGACTTAAATGTACAAAGACTGATGTTGCTGTCAAGGTGAGGACCAATAGAAAGGTTCAGTTATACAATTTCCTCCATGTTTAATTTTATATATAGGTATTAATGTCCACAAAACGTTCTAGGTGCAACATCCAGGAGTTCATCATTTAATGATGATAGATATCCAGAATGTGCAAGCGTTTGTCTTGTTTTTGCAAAAGACAGATATCAAGTTTGATCTGTTTTCGATCACCAAAGAGATTGAGAAGCAGGTATATCACTATTTTGTTTAATGCTTCTTAAACTTCTTTCCTATTTCTTATTGTCATTTTTTTTTTGCTTGAGACAGTTCTTGCCAAGTTCTGGCAAAAGATCTTAGTTGATTGTTAACAGCATTGCTCTTTCATATTTTTTTGTTAGATACATAGCACAGTTGCAACTGCAGAAGAGCCAAAAAAAAAAAAAATTCTATTACAGCTAAGATGTGGCAATAATCTTCTGACATGCATAAAGAAATTCTGGCTTCACATTTCTAATCTTTACAGCAGTGACATTCAAGACGATGCCAATCTTTACAGCTATGTTCAAAATTCTAGACAAATCATTTTGATTGCAACTCTAAGTGCCCTAAGCTGATGCTGTAAAATGCAATTGTCATGGGGCCCTCTACACAACTACTCTAGGTAATGGGAAATAGGGGTTAAACATGGCTTAACTAGGTTTGGATGTATGATCTCCAAAAAAAACTGGCTCTGTAGATATCTATTGTAAGTGGTGAACAAGCTTCTAAACAAGTACATTTCTTCTTTACATTTTTAAGTGCTTAGAAGATGCTTTCTTACTTCCTAGTTGGCTCGCTGCACTCTTTCCAAAATCTTGTTGTTGCTTACAAAGTGCACACACATTATCTTATGGTTCCTACCATATCATTTAATTATAATGAATAAATTGCTACTAATTGTCCATCGCTTCTTATTCTTGTTGAATCTTGTATGCCTGCAAAAGGTTGGATATGAATTTGATTTTCTGCGAGAAGCTGAGGCTATGGAAAGAATAAGACATACCTTTAATGCTAACAACAAGAAGGTTCCTGTTTTGGTGCCCCGAGTGATTCCTGGCATGGTGACCAGGTATGGTGTAACAACTGCTACCAAGGACTAGTGCAAGTGATAAATCATTAGCCATTTTCTTTCTATGTTTCTTTCTAACCTAAAACATGTGTCAGATAAGCACATGATACATGTATATGACACAGTGAGAGATATACAGATATTCTTTTGCCTAATTTCCAAGATTTTGGAAAACTGTCCAGAAGATACAAGATGATCATCTGCATGTATGCTGTATATATTATGTTCAATTCTTAGTCCTTGACTTCAATAAGACCAGTTATCCATGAATGATATCCAATAAAAACTCTTGTGCAGCTAGAAGGACTATCATGCTGTTATGAACATTTCATTTAATGTGATTTCCAAACATAATTTATTTATCATCCAAATTTCAAGAGAGTCACTAAATATCATACATGGATAAACAAGATTTGATGATTCTGTTGGATTTGCTTGTTTTGATGGATAATAAGTGCTTTTTAACATATCTGTGCTGCAAGAAAATGTTGAAGCTACTTGATCAAGAAGGACAAATCTTACAAAGCATATATGTTAAATATTTCTCAAAATCTTACTTTTTCATTAGAAATAATTGAAGCCTTGAAGGTGGAAAGCAAGATACAATTGCTACAAGTGATAACCAACTCAGATCACCTACTTATGTTTTGTTATCAATGTGAAAACTGAAAAGCATCCAAGAACCATTAATTCATGTATAGAAAGGCATAAGCACACAATTTTGAGAACCATCAATTCATGTGATAATTTGTGTGAATTGCAATAAATTTTCTTCACTCTCACATGACTGCAAAGCAAAGGACAGGATCATGACATAGGTTGATCAAGAAAGACATATCTGTGCTGCAAGAAATTGTTGAAACTACTTGATCAAGAAAGATAATCTTACAAAGCATATATGTTAAATATTTCTCGAAATCATACTTTAACATTAGAAATAATTGAAGCCTTGAAGGCAGAAGGCAAGAAACAATTGCTTAAGTGATAACCAACTCAGATCACCTATTTATGTTTTGTTATCAATGTGAAAACTGAAAAGTACCAAGAACCATCAATTCACGCATAGGAAGGCATAAGCACACAATTTTGAGAACCATCAATTCATGTGATAAATTTTCTTCACTCTCACTTGACCGCAAAGCAGAGGACAGGATCATAAAATAAGTCTGTCCTTGATTTGCCTATTATGGGATCCATTAATAGCTACTCTGGCTAATGCTCTGTATATGTGATAACAAGAGGTAGTGGGATATAAGAAGATTTATTTTGAAAAGGTAATCAATTAAACCTATAAGTAAACTTCTGGATAATATAACATTTGAACCTCCTTATGCATATGAGAAATCATCCATGAAATGTAGGCACATTCATCTACTCTGAGCTTTCCTTGGGTCGCATCCAAGAACAAACTTTCTCATATTCATCCTCCGTATGGTTTTGTGTTGCTTACAGAAAGACCCTTACTCTCCCATGGAATTTTGAACCAGTAGGTGGAATTTTTCCTGTCAAGAATCCAAAGTCAGTTGATATAATCTTCATTGTCTCATATGGCTTGCCTCATTTTTATTTGTTTCCTGCATCCTCTTTTACAACTTTCAGCCTTTTAGGACATGCAATCCTCCTTAATTAGTTCTTAGTTTATGGTTATATTGTCTTATGCTGTGTTAAGGTATTAAATGTGGTAATGCTCTATCTGTAGCTTAATAGATAAGGATATTTTGATGGATACTCAGAGTTGCTGTAATGAGAATTTCCTTTATCAACTTGCTTCGTTAGTTACTGTTCTTTATAGTTGAACACAGAATCCTTATCTACTTGCTTCACTAAATTTCTTAACTATTTCAAGTTTGCAACCATATAATTTCTACATTTTGGATCACTTGGTTAGGAAGGTCTTAATAATGGAGTTTATACATGGGACCCCAATAATGAATCTTGGCCATGAAATAGCTAAAAGGGGCATAGATCCTGGTGGTAAAATTGCAGCAATGGCAAAACAGTAAGCCCCTATATCATTCTAAAGAGTGTTTTCTCATTTTCTTTGTCTGTGCTACTATGGATAATTTAAATATAAAATATTGCTATAGTGATAGTAAGATCTGATAAATATGTGCTTCAGATTAGTAACTCCGTAAATATTAACTCAAAGGCTTTTAAAGTTGACTATACAAGTTCTTTATTTTGTTTCTAGTTTGTTGATCATGTGGAATATGTGTTCTACTGTGGCCAGTTTGTCGCAGACAGTTTTTACCTCTTTTGCTTTTTGTGGTACCTAAGATTCCCCTGCTGTAAGTTTTAAATACAAGTTTGAGAAGTCATCACTTAAATAAGACATTTTTTAAAGGTAATGAAGTTCAGATTTGTGTTTATAATGATTAAAGTGCACTTTAGTTTAGGATTCTTCCTAAGATGCTTGGGCTCAAATGGTTTAACCAAGGCAGGTCATTGGATATGAGATTAATGCTAGCTAGCTATCCTTTTAATGAAGTCGTCAGTGGATATTATGTCATAAAGAAAAGACATAATCTGTGACTAGCATAAAATAATAAATAATTAAGTATAGGTAGTTACTTAAACTTGTGTACATCTCTAAAAGATCTTCAAAGCATGTGACAATATAGAAGCCCCATGGTAAGCATGGAACTCTATGTTATTTTTACTTTGCAAGGTTTTAAGTATCGGTTTCGGGATTAGGATATGCCGTCCAAAAAATTAGTATGTATCGTCTCATAGGCCAATCCTTTTTAGACAATTTGGATCAAGATCAGCCAAATCAGTTTCGGCCGATCCTGGTTGGGATTGGTCAAAACTTCAATCCATATTAGAGCTTGGTCTGTGTCATTGGTTGTGGCCATTGGGCTGAGTTATGGCATGGTATGTGCAACGTGTCTCGTGGCTCTTTCCAACAAGGTACTATGGAGGTCTCTCATGGAGAGTTAAAACTTGTGCGAAGTATAGTTTGATAACAAGAATATTAAGGTTGTCCTAAAGTACATGGAAACTAACTATAATGGGGATGTGATTGTGGTTTAGACTACAGTTGTAATTAGAGATTTCTGATGCTAGATGACATAGCAGTCTTGTAAACAATGATGGAATGTGTTCAGATTGAAAAGAACATAGTACTAGTACCACCTAGATTGTTGATTAAACATGTGGCAAATGAATCTACAAAATGAGAGAGCTGTCGAGATCAATTGAAGGCAACATGATGGGGACAAGCTGAGTCAGTTTCAGTTTCCAATTGAAGCTGAATCCTCTTGAGAAATTCTTGTGTTGTGCCAAAATAAAATAATATGAGAAGGATATGGACTTCGATTAAAAAGTAATCTAATTATGGTTTCATAAATGAGTATATATTTGAACAACACTAGTCTGTATATTTCTTTTAGGATTTTAAACCATTTGAGTTGAGCTATCTAAATTGGTCAAATGTTTTCAAAATTACTGAGGGTATTAGCTTGTTCTCATATCTGAGGCTCTGAGATATATAATTGGCAACAATAGGTTGTCTAGTTTTATTCTTGCTGGTAAAACTGAAGATAGCCAATCGTGTCCCACATTTGCATAGTTATTAAATTTCTAAAGAATATTAACTAACATTCTTGTTCCTAATTAAACAATATTCTAAGATGATGAAATCTTTTACAAGCTAGATTTTTTCAAAATTAATAAGAACAAATACCTGATTTCATTTTGCGAAGTTTGTTTTAATGCAGGAAAATTTTGAAAAACCTGGCACTTGCTTATGGACAAATGATTTTGAAGGATGGTTTTTTTCATGCAGATCCACATCCTGGAAACATCCTTGTATGCAAGGACTCAGAGGCAAGTTCTTCACTGTGATGAATTTGGAGTATCTATTTACCTTCAGCCTCTTGTTTATTACTTGCAGTTGTATTCTGCACTCATTAAAGCCTTTGCAGATTTCTAGCTCTTAAGGTCCCATGGAATATATTTTTTTCCTCCTATTGCCTTTCCCTATCAGGTTTCCTTGCTCGATTATGGTCAAGTGAAGCAACTATGTGACAACTTACGGCTTGGATATGCAAATCTTGTTCTTGCAATTGCTGACAAAGACTCATCAAGAGCTGCACAAAGTTACAAGTATCATACCTTCCCTTCCCTAATTGTATAATTGCATGTCGAATATGCTAATGGGAGTATCAAGAAAACGTTTAAAAGTCATTCCATGCCCTGCCTGGGTCATAACAATCAAGTAAAAAAGTTCACCATCAGATAAATATATATGAGTTAAATCCTTATGTCTTATATTATCTTACAGGGAGCTTGGTATAGAGACCTTGAGCACATGTGCTAATGTACAAGAAGAACTGCTTAATTTAGCCCTAAGGATGTTTGATACTAAACTTCCTCCTGGGGTAACTGTTATGTCACCATTCTCAGAAGATTCTTCACTAAACAAAGTGGCCGTTCAGGTATATACTAGTAATGATTAAGTCAATTAATGGTGTATTATTAGCATTTTGTGGTACATCCATTCAGAAGTAACTTGCAAGTTGCAACTACCTTGGAACTATTGCAGTTACAATCTAGCTAGTCTTTTTTTTTTTTTTAAAAAAATTATGCTTTCCTAATTGCTTGTTGATTTCAGTCATTGCACCTATGGCATTTAGCATTGAGATTATAGGAAACCTTACTTTATGTATAAAATTAAGACTAAGAATGACTAGGATCTTGGTTATTTGATTAAAGAGGAAGGGGAAATGGGGTGCATGGCTTCTTGTGCTGGAGTAAGAAGAGTATAAAAGAAATGACAAAACATAGGGAAGAGGTTGTAGAAGAAATGGGGGAGTGGGAGAGCAATGGCAGGGTGGCTGGGGAACTTGGTATACTAGAACAACTACTATGCAAGAATTTTTTTCTGTTGATTATTGGTTCTCTTCTTACTATAAAAGAAAATGAAATGCCATCTTGAAAGTTGAAACCCATTAATTATGCAAAACTGCAAACGTTGAATAGCAACGATGGATCCATTATTCACCAAGTTTTTATGGTTTGAAGAATTAGTAAACATCTTTAAACTTTTGCTGGTTCCATGGAAGCTTCGAGTTAAAACATTCCTAAGGCCCCAATCCAGTGTTCTGCTTTGAATGCCTACACATTGGCTTTTGGATCCAGAGGGTTAAATGTGATTTCAAACATGTATACTGAAGGTGTTATTTCTGGCTTCATATCGAGCTGATTTGGAGTAGAGTAATGTGTACTAACGATGACCATGCCGACCGGTACGGGGCGTGCCAGTAGGCATTTGCTGTGCCAGCGGCGTACCGACACGTGGCACGAGGGATGCTGCATGGTACTCTTCCTAGCAGTGCTTCACTAAAGACTCTTCGTCATCATCGTAGTCGCTCCCCGTCAGCGGCGACAACAAAGCGCTACTAGTCTCTGTCCTTTTTTTCTCTCCCTCTCTTGTGGCACGGTCATCCATGATGTGTACTACAATAACTTGGATGAAGAGGAAGCAAATCAGCTACAGTCAAATTTGTTAGGAAGGAAGAGGAGAAAAGGACAAAGAGATAGGTGGTGGAAAAGAAAGGATGATAAGTGGAAGCAAGAACATGTCAGCTAGTGGATTGGTAGGTTGGTAAAGATCTGTAATTCAAGACTAGAGGTTTTGGGAAAAGAGTAGTAATCCCTGGTCAGTAGTCAAAAAGTCTCGAGTTTAGGTAGCAAGAGTCTTGGTTCAAGTCGGACTTCCCTTCAACTGAAAGAGGAAAGTCATGTTGCCAAGAGAGATCTGACCTTATCTAAGTGAGAATTGAAGTGGTTCATGAACCGTTGATTCTTTGACGGACTTTGAGAGGTTACCTGCAATCTTTAAGGTTCAGTAAGGCAAGTTGAGTAATGCAAAACAATGTCCCAGATGATGCAAACCATAAGAATCTACCAGTGGGGTATCCAAAGTCCACTAAACAATGGTAACTGAATTTGCAAAATCTACTAACGGGGTGTTAGAATCCATCAACAAAAGAAAATATGAGGAAGCTCTTAAAAATTAATAATTATTCATTACCCTTTAGCAAAGCCTTACAAGCCTTTATATAGGCAAAAACTAAAAAGAAATAAACTAAACTATCTTCACAAAACAAGACCAAAGTATCCAACAAATAAAACATAAAACTCTCTCTCCCTCTCTCTCTCTCATAATCTTTCACCCAATCAAAGCTTCCTATACTTGCGACTATAAACGTGTCTGATTGATGATTTGGGAGTTGTGCTCACACTAACTATCTCAGAGTAGGACAAACTCGACTCGATCGAGTGAGACTTTGGACGGCTCTGATAGTATTCCAATAAATTTAGATCAATTTGTTATAGCTTATCACAAGTAATTCATGTGCTATCGTAATCTGGATGATCTCTCCATTGGATTAGGAAACTCTGATCTACTCCTTTAGTAGTAGATATTATTTGTTTATCCAAAATAGTATCTATCTTTTCAGTGTGTGGGTAGAAAAGGGAAAGTGTTAAGGTCAAAACCAGATATATATATATGGTGGAGTAGGAGTATTGTGTCATATGATCTGACCTGAGCCCGTATCCAAATATGGATAGAAGTTTTAAAAAATATCCGAATCTGGATTCAGATCCGGATACAGTTATACATTAGTTGGTCGGATTCGGATCGGGATATCTTATACACAAATACCTTATCTAGCTAAACCCTAACCTCCACCTCTCTCCCCATTCAATCAAAAATTGGAACAGCAGCCTCCATCTCTCTCCCTTTTCATGCGCCACTGCCGTCGTCTTTCTCCCTCTTCATCGGCAGCCACCCCACCCCGTCTACCATTGGCTCAAGGCAGAGCTCCTCAAAGATCACACCTTCAGCTTCACCAATGAGTCCCGTCAATGGATTGATAACTTCTCGGGCACGAGATCTAAGTTCAACTCTTTAATCTCCCCCCCAAGCATTACCCTCCCTTTAGCACAACAATCATTACCACCTCACAACCAGATTCCATCATCACCTAGATAAATCTGGTAACGGGTAGAAAATCAGATTTTTTTTTCCATAGGAATATGGTGTTGAAGTGTATTTATGAGTAGTAGTCTAAATGCGAAAAAAATAAATAGATTCTTTTACTGATTAACTTTGGATCTTTCTGATTTGCTGGTTTGAATGAAAAAGCTGAACCCATTTCTCGAAGAAACTAATATTTTGGATCTTGAAGATTTGGGGTGTTCTTATATTAATAGAGTTTGGATTCTAATAAGTTTCAATTATTGGTATCTCTGCTGTGAAGAATTTGTATTCCAATTCACTAAAGTTGCTGCAACTATTTCTTGCTGTTGATGTGTTTATTCTAGTTGTTTCATGTCATAGTGGTGATTTGGTAATAGATTTAGTCTGAGAAATGAGGCACTTAACTGCAACTAGGAAAGAGCATTTCTGTAAACTTCCAAATGAATGAGCATCTTGATAAGAGCGGAACGTCTGCTTCAATATCTGGATTGGTTACAGGAAAGCAGTCCGCGCAATCGAGAGAAAATATTTACTAGATATTCTCACGTTGTCAGAAAATTACGAAATCAAGGGTGGTCGATTAGTAACTTCTTGATCTATATTTTTTGTATTTATGCCTGTCGCAGATTCGGATTGCAACTGGAATGAAAATGCATAAGAGTGGGGGTGATGGTGGTGGTGTCGAGTGGAGGTGATGATAAGGTTAGGGATAATAGTGGAGATGAGGGTAGATAGTTTATGAAGTTTAGGGGATAAGGATGAAGGAGGAGAAGTGGTCAAGATCCTAAGGAGGAGGGAGGACTTGACAGACGAGGGAGGTTAGAAAAATATCGTCATCGAGATGGTGCACAGCTAGGGTTTGAAGGAAGGGGGGAAGAGAGATTAGGGTAGAGAGGATAGAAGGAGATAGAAATCAAGATTCATTCATCATAATTTTTTTGGTTGTTATCAATACCTTAAGAGGCTAACCAAACAAGCCAAAAATAACAATTATTAATCTTAGAAACAGTGGATTCTCGTCGATTGCGTTCGAACGGGTCGATCGCATTCGAGCGCACAAATTGCTCTCTCTATCAATGTGAATACCTACATGCGTTTGAAAGGGCGTTCAAACGTGTCCTCTCCCGCGTTCAAACGTGACATACATAAATCTTATTTTTTTGGAAATAAACAACTAGTATAATAAGAAAAGACTCCAGCAAAATGTATTACATTTGTATGATGGATGTGCTACATGGTTCTTTTGTTTCCTTAACTAATATCTGTTATGTGAAAGATATCCTAATGCTTTTACCTATTTGTGTTTTGAAGAATGTTAATATTTATATATTACATGAGTGAATTGTGTTTGTTGGAAATATCAGATGGATAAAATATAAAAATTCTAAACAGAGTACTTATAGATCCATTATTCGTGTTTTTCTCTCTATGAAGCAATGAATGTGTAAGAAGAGATTGTTTGTTCTTTCTTTCTTAATATGGTTTAGTTGAACTAATAATGTACTTTTTCATGCTGTAGAAGCTTTCCAATGTCTACTACCTTAGATCGTCAATTTAAGCTTTTACAAATAGTTAACCATCACAATCTACTGCAAGCTCCTTGTTCTATGAATCTTTACTGAACTAGTTCCGGTTTGCAATTTTCTCTACCTTTGTAGAGTGAAGAATATATATGTTTAATTTTTATAGACTATTAAAAGATCCAGTTCATATTCATATCAACATGCAATCCAATCCGTATCGATTATAGATTCGATCAATATCTGATCTATATCCGTATCTCTTTAGTTAGGGTATAGTTTTAAATTTTGTTACCCATATTATTGAAATTTGTATCCTGAGCAAAAATATGGATTAAGATGTGAATTGAGCACTATCTGATCCATCGTCTCTAGTCATACGGGTCATTTAGGATATACAAAGGAGTCTTGTAAGCAATTAGGTTATCAATATTCAAAGTGGAAGTAATTCTGTGATAAAAAGGAATATCAGTGACATACATTTCAATATTTTGAAAGGTCCGACACTATGAGCTTACAATTTTCTCACGATTTTAGATAAAAATTGCTCGGGTCTGACGCAAAGTATGATAGTCTCAAATATGAAATTCCTTAGCACGCCTATGCTAATCAACCTGTCGTTTATATTGAAGATTACTAATTTCAATTTGCTTACGGATTCCTTAATGCAATGAATGTATATGATATGCAAAAACTTCTATAGACTCAGAGACCCTAGCATGTAGTGACATAAGAAGATCTAAAGTTTTACAAGCTCTAAATTCATGAATAACCTCAAATTGACTCATGCATATAGACCTATTAATGAAATTATTGTATTTAATTGAGCTATAAGAATGATGGAATCTCAGTTTCCTTTGTTATGTTCCCCTACTAAAAATTGTAAAAGATTTTCAAAGGTACAACAATCAATCTGATGATGGTAAGCTATTGAGAACTTCAATTTCGTGGCTATCATGTGCCTATAAAGCCATTCCATAAGTAACTCATAAATCGAGCATCCCATTCTAACACGGTCTACCACTAGAGCATTTAAGGAAGTCAAGGAAAGGATGATGGAAGCCCTTGTGAATGTGCCTTCCAGACTTTTAGGGGATATCCGAAGTGGAGTGTGACACCTTCGAGATTGGAATAAGTGGTATCATTAGCCAAGAACACCAATCATGTTGTCGATTTTAGCAAGAAACTAAATGAATAAAGAAAGTACTATTCTACATGTAACAAAGAGTTCTATGCGGTTATTTAAACTTCGTGCAATTGGCATCATTATTTGCTTCTGCACGAATTCATGCTATACTTTGACCATGAAGCTCTTCAGTATCTCAACTCTCAGAAAAAAAAGAAGTTAATGCTAGGCATGGTCATTGGATATGCTTGAAAGGCAAGCAAATACTTTGTAAGAATCAATATACATATCCTTTTACTGAACATTACGCTGTTTGATGCTGTGATATATAGGATCCTCCTGTCAAATAAGAACATATGCATGTGGCAGTAGAGGAGCCAAGCATTACATCTCTCCATTCTATGAGCCAAGTACAGTACCTTTTGTTGGATAAACTCACCACTCAAACGGACCAGCAGATACACAATAGCACATGCATTAGTTAAAATTTTAGTTTACCTTTTTGTCTTTGATTTATGTCTGGTTTCTTGTCTGATTGCAGGACTTTTTCCCTCTTACTATTGTGAGTTCTTACTTTAGTTCCATCTTTGTCTTATAGAATTTCCCAGAGGAGCTTTTTTGTATTCTCCGAACAATGCAGCTGTTGCGAGGTCTCAGCGTTGGATTGGGTATTAATTATTCTTGTGCAGAGCAGTGGAGGCCTATTGCTGAGGAAGCTTTGTACAGGGCTGGAAGACTAAAAGGTATTCTTGCCTGTCATCATCATTAACATTATCCTCAATCATGGATCTCAACTGCACTGATTTCTGTGTCGTATATAGCATACAGAAACTGATCCTTGCATGTTATATACCTCCATAAGCTATCACAAAACTCATACTATTTAACCTTGATTTTTTTTTGTTGTCTTCCAGTTGAGGATATGAAAGCACGCAGACGTGGCGGCCTCTTTAGAAGAACATTTGGAAGGAAGGAGTTTGAATATCAAAGAATATAAACTTATAGAATTCATACTACGATGCTGCAGATGCTCGAATTTCTATTCATTGAACAGAAAATTTGCGGGACTTCTCATGTTACATGTGGTATTAGCAACAAATTTAATCTTTTTGTACACCTGAAAGGGCAATTTGTAATTCATGGTACATATTCACAGGATCTTTCTGGCTCTTTGTAATTCATGGTACATATTATTTCTGATCTTTTTTATGTTCAAATATGATGTTTAACCTCAGTTGCAAGAGCATTTTCTTTTGCAAGCAAACTTATTCTTTCTTCCCCTTTTTGAAGAACCAGAGAAATCCTAAGTTTAAACTTGCATAAGATGATGAATATAATATCAGATATTAAGTAGTTCAGTGAAAGAGAAATCTCCAGAAAGCTGAGAGATAAGCTGCAAGAACCAAACAGAGAGGAACCAGTCTTTCTCTAATGTATTCTTTTGCATGATCTTCCTCCAGTTCTTTCGTGGTAAGTTGGTGAAATTTTCTCAATGACGAACTAAATTTCGTAGCCCAGGTAGATAGATATGGAAGAAGGATATCTTCCAAGATGAATAATGCATGACAATATAATCTAGGGAGGTATTGGAGTTCAACTCTCCTTGGGAGGTATTGGAGTATTGGAGTTCAACTTGGGAGGTATTGGAGTTCAACTCTCCTCATTGACGGTTTGTGATTTTATGGCGTCACCAAAACTTCCCCACAGTTTTGAGTTTTTGCCCATACTAGCTCTGTTCCAAATTTTTTTTAAACTGTGCTCTCAAAGGATCTAATTCACTATAGTCCTAATAAAAACGCTAAACTGGTCAGTATTTTATATATAATGGTCAGTATTTATATATAATGGTCAGTATTTTATATATATAGATCTCTTTAACTTTAGTCTTTAAACAGTTAAAGCAAAAAATTGCCTAATGATAAAAACGCCAAATTGATAAATGTTTTTGTTAAGACTACAGTAAATTAGATTCTATCCGATAATAAGTTTGAAACGTAGTCTATTTCAGTTAAAAAAATATATATATAATTAGTCTAGTTTGGCCAAAAACTCCACAAATTTTCAAAAACAAGAAAAAGGAACAAATGCTATAGGTTATATCTATAAGAGGTCGGCAAATATAATATATATATCATTTCTGGTACATTTCTTGATAACATGCGAGAGTTCACTGTATCATTCGCCTCAACAATGCACAGGTAGGATTCCTCCCATTGTTTAAACACAGCGTACATTCAAACTTTGTTCTCAGGAAACTATACAAACTTGTCCCAAATACTAGCTTTAACAGCACAAGAACATAATGAAAACTCTTAAAAGTACAATCTCGGCAATCTTAATAGATCACTGAAGCAAGTTGCTGTAGAATTAAGGTCGAAAAACTACAGCAGGTACAAGTGGTTTTGACACAGTAATCATATGTGCCAATTGTTCAAAGTTCCATTCAGAGTATATGCTCAAATGATTAAAATCACCAGACACATGAGATGACAAATAAATTCATTCAAGAATCACCCTATCAAAGTTCAGATTCAAAAAGCATTAACTGTTTGTTCAAAGCCAACCATCAACAAATGAAGATTGCTTCATTAGATACTCTCGAAAGAAAAAAGAAAAAGAAAAAACCAATCAAAGAAAAGGAAAATGCATGAAGGAATTAATTGCAGAGTTGGATTACATCAACCTTTAGCATGTCAACCAAAAATTGCTGAAAATGATAAGGTCTCTGCTTCTGTTCTTATATGGATTTTGGAAACTAGTATGTGTACTCTCATAAGCTTCTTAGACATTTGGCCCTTCGCATGCTTCATACCTCCTATATACAGTCAATCCTGTACAATGTTCATGAATCCCCAAGGTTGTAGAGGTGAGCAGAGAAAGTTATCAGCATTCATAGTATCGATCTCATCATAGAATTATGTAAAGTGAGTTACCAAATAGATAAATTTTATGCAGAAGTTTGGCCGAGTATCATGTGAGGAAGAAGCACAGGCGCACTACTTGTAGCTTTTGAAGAGGCAACTTCTTCTAGGCGCTTCCACATGGCTTCCTGTTTAGATTTGATCTCATTTTCTTTGGCTTCATCTTCTTCAAACTTCTTCATGCACTCCATAAACAGTTCAGGGTCATGTTCAGAGAATAGCTTACGGACATTCTGTGTGAGACTTTGAACTGCTTTGTTCCAATGGCCACTTGTATTTCTCTCCAATGCAGGGAAGATTATAGGTAATAACACCTTATAGTTTTGTCTAATTAAGCTCTCAATATGATCGTTGTTCCATAAAAATAATGCTCTCTCAGCCACCTGTAAAAGAAAAGCAGGAGAATATCTATGACTGTAGCCACAGAGTGCTTCAAATATATGTGGATGAACAAGTATAGACTTTATGCTCAAAGGTATTAAACCCATAGTTCTATAAATAGTCCAAGAATTCGTGCAGTTTTGAATAACAATATTAAGCACTTCCATCACATTTATTAGATACAAATATTTAGTTTGACCATCCTTATATGGCTAACCCCACGAAATATTATTAACATAGATTCTAAATACTAATATACATTCTAGCTCAGTCTTCATGCAGTATGTCTTACCACTTCATAATAGTGGATCAGCTGACTGATGTAATGGTCAAACATTATCATGATATTGGTACTAAAATTTGCCACTACTCTTTTGAGTTTGACGGATATGAAAATTACATGTTCTCAAGATTGCAAAATAAACCAATTCGATAGATCACTTGTATTAAAATGTTCCATTTCTTTTATATCTCTGGATGTTTCGCTTGAAATCGATAAACGCCTATTAAGTTACATGTGACTAATACAAGGCTTATATCTGGTTAGATTAATATAGGTCAAGTGTTTTGCAGATGTAATCAAGATAGCTCAAAGTAATCTACAACCCTGACAGCCCTTTCCAAAAGTATGGGGTTATCTAAAGCTAAAAGCACAGTTGAGAAGCTCCATGAAAAATATAAAGAAATTAGTTATGACCTATGGTGACTCTCTGAAGTTGGTATCTAGTTCATTGGTCACAGCCAAACCAGTAGAGAGTGAAGTTTGATATAAACCTTAATAAGCCAGTTGATGGTTGAAACTTATCTACCTTCGCATTGCATTTTCCGCTACAACCTCGAGCAAAGTTGCAAATTTCTCTTGTGCATAATGAGATCTTGAAACTATATGAAATAAAATAAGTTCCGCTTCTTTATATGCTTAGAAGAAAATTTCTCTTGTGCATACATGAGATCTTGAAACTATATGAAACATAATAAGTTATGCTTCTTTATACACTTAGAAGATCAATGTGTTGTATTCTCAATCTGGAGATCCTGCAATGTTACTATGAACACGACATCTCGATTTTCCATTTTTGTACAACATGATACACTATCAACCAAGGTTCTGAAACTCAGTATTAGGATTAGAATTGGGCGTTAGAAAAAACAAACGATACTTATCGAGCATATCAATTGTTTCGTCATATCGGCAGCCTGTATCGAATCGCGTTATTTGTAATTACGTAAAATTCTAAATATTATTTAAAAATATAGAAAATTTTCTAAAAAATTTTAAAAAAATATATAAATAGTCACGTATGAAGCCTAAAAATTAAATAGAAAACTTACTAAAAAACTATGATAAATTCTAACTTGAATTTAACAAATTTTTATACTCATAAATTACTATCATAAAACAAGCTGAGAAGTTAAAGAATGGGTGAGAAAGAGAGAAGAGAAATAAGAAAAAATACTCACCTGAATTTACCAGAGAGCGGAGTAGCTGGAGGGGCTTACTGGATTGGCCATTAGATGAGCTCAATAAAGTGTGAGGAGTGTGTGTGAAAAATAGAGAGTAAAAATTGAAAAGAATACAACTGAAGATATCAATTATAGGTTAAATATATTTTAGATTCGAACTTAATCTTAAAAAAAAAATGTAGTTTTGGCTAAGTTTCAACTGAGACTGTCGAGACGGCCAATAGGACCGAAATCGGCCAATCCTAGAAGGAAATTAGTCATTACACTAGTTTCGGGTCCAGATCAAGATCGATTATCCCTATCCAATTCGGGATTGGCCAATTTGGGATCCATACTATCAGCTCATAAATCCTATTAAGTACCTTGCAAGGAATCCAAAGTTGTAGATTACTTTGATAAATGTATATTATCATTTTCTAGACCCCACACTTGATATGAATTAGGTAGGTAATATAGATAAAGCTAGCAGCATGCCCAAAAGCAGTGCACAACGAGTGGAGAAAGACTAACAAAAGAGTAAGCTGCCATTCAGGAGACAAAGTAGATTAAAATCCTCTTAGAGGAGATATTGTTGGTATGGGAATAGTACTCAAAATCATGGAAAAAGGAAGTCCAGACACTAGTGTGTTTCCATTCCTTGATTCCCGGCCAAAAACAATTAGTACCCCTCAAAATGATTTCATTTCCTTAAGTTTTTTTTTTTTTTGTAATAATTCTTAAACTAGTGAAATAACTCAATAAGACACTTCAATCTTAATATTGTCATGAAGTTGTGAACATTGTTTTGACGAATTAGAAGAAAAGTCACCCCCAGGAACTTATAGGCCCTCAAAGTAAAATATCTTATTTCAAAATATAAATAACCAAGACATTTCACTATCTAACAGTAGCCAAATCCTTGTCCCAAATTCGTTGTTCTTAGAAGTCAACTTGTCATCTAAAAAAGGGAAGGAAACTAATTCTCAGAAACTTGCACATGTTGAGAAATTGTTCACCAAATAAAATCTACGTACTTCACCTATCAACAGTCCATAGAAGCCATAATGATCTTCACCAAATAAAATCCCACTGATACTAGAGCACAAACTCTGCCACTTTGTCAATCATTTATTCCCTTTAAAAATTTTGACCCAACTCCAGTACAGCAGAACTCTAACATGCATGGAAACTAGTCTGATTTAAAATAGGTTTGTTTCCATGATAGCAGCTATAAAAGTTAACAATTAGACAGAACTACAGAAATTAGTAAGTCCTCAAATGTGCAACACCCAAAAGATCAAACTGATCAAATGGGTGGGAATAGAATGGATGAAATCATAAAATTATTTCTCAAACTTTGACTTCAAGATGACTCCTGGGATATCTTAACTTTTTTTTTCTTTTTTCTTTGGCAATCAGCTTGACATTCAACTCTCCACAAAATGGGATCAGAACTCGTCAGAAAATGAAAATCCACTACGCTACATAACTTTACTTTTTCTAGCCCTTGAACAAATCATACTCCAAGTGGATGCACAAAGTGACTGCTAAACATGATAAGATTCATTACCATATCCTTCCAATTTACATACCAATGTCAATGTTCTTGTTCTTGTTCTTGCTGCACTTCATTCAACATAATAAATTTCTTGGATGGTCTTATTTTCTTAGTAGGTTAAGAGGAATATAACCCTACGCCAGGAAATAAAAGCAAGGCGACAGAGTTTCTGCACCTAAAATTTACCCCAAGGATCAAAAAATCATTGATAAATAACCTAGATAACCAACAATCCAGATGCAACCAGCATAAATAAACATGGATGAAGATATGTTTATCTTTGTCTTTATGGTTTTTTGTCTGTACTATAGAACATGTATTTCCTATAACTTTGGATACCAATCTACCGTTACAAAAGGCATAACCAAACCAATTTTTGAAGTGCTATAAAAAATGTAGAACGAGGAACTATTTCTATCACAAGTTGTTGTCAACTAAATGCAGGGCCCAAAGTTGGTGAGCAAAGGCTTTGCTAGAAAAGGTTCTAAAATGAAATTTTAGAACATTAAAATAGTAATTTGAGGATCCACATTTTTTTCTTTGCAATTTCAACCATGGTTTGCTGGATCGGTCGATCTCGATTTGAACTCTCTCTCTTTCTCTCTCTCTCACTCCCTCACTCTTTCTTTCTTTTTTTCTCTCTTTACCATATAGCCATTGTTTTTCTTACGTAGAGATCTAACTCCGACAAACTCCAGTGAATTCTGGTATGTAATTTTTTAATTTTATTTTTTTATTTCTCTCTCAGATTTTTTTATTTCTTCCACTCTATCTTTTCTTCTTCTTCACTACATTATAGTTTTTCTTTCTTTTGTTTGGTTTTCTTCCCGCATTCTCTTTCTAATCTCTTCTTGTTTTCAGTTCACTGTATTATAATTTTTCTCTTTTATTATTATTTTTTATCATTTTTTCTTTTTACATATATAATCATTTACATCTTCCCTTATCGTAATTTACCATTCGACCCATATATTAGAATAAAAAATATTTCATTCATTTCAAAAATAAAAAATTCAACTACCTAAATTACCCTTCATCAAAAACACTTTCATGTGTTTTTTTGACTTGGCAGAGAATGCAGGTAAATTAAGGTTTAATTATATTTTGCCTCTTGTATTTTAACTCGGTATCACTTTGCCTCATATACTATAAAAGTGTATAAATACCCTTTAGACTTTTGAAAAGCTACAATCCGTAGACACCGTTATTAAATGACCTAAAATTATCTTTCTATCCCTATGTTAATGGAGGAATACACTAGAGTTTACTAGCTAATAATATAAAATTACCTATCCATCCTTACCTACTACTAATTGGGAGAAACTCATTCCCCTCTTCTTCCCTTCTCATCCCATCTTTTCTCTTCCTTCTTCCCTTTTTTCTTCCATTCTTATCCCATCTTCTTCCCTTTTATGTCTTTGAAAAAACACTTGTCGTGACAATGTTGATATTTTAATTTTCTTCTAAAATCATAATAAATGGATTTTGTTTTTACTTTAATAATCGCACATCCCTATCTCATATAAAGATAATAAGATTTGGTTTTCTTTTGCCTTAAGATAACAGCTTCCTTTTTCATTGCTTACCTAGCTACTACAACATCCAATAATAACTTGAAGAATTATTTATAGATCGTTGTCATATTTGTGTATTTCTGTTTTATTTTTTAGTTGCAGGAAGCCTAATTTGATGAAATACTTTCCTTTATAAAGTTATATAACAAGAGAGAAATTCAGAGGTGCAGATCTAACTGAAAAATACTTAACAAAAAAATGATTTGGAAAAGAAGAGAGCAACATAAGAATGGAGATGAGAGCAAAATTGTTTTTTTTTACCTTACATGAGAATAATTTAGTCTATTAAAAAAACTTTTCAAAGTATAATTATAAGGAGGCAAAGTGATATCAGGTCAAAATATAGCGGGGGTAAAGTGTATTCAGTTAAAAAGATTAACGTTAAGGTATTTAAAAAAAAAAATCTGTATTTTTAAATAATATTTAGAATTTACATAATTAAAAAAGTCCAATCCAATCCAACTAACTGATATGGCCAGTACATATTGTATTTCTGGAAGACCGATCCCGATTCCGACTTTCGAACCTTGATTTCAACCTTTCACAACAAAGAAGCAACTTTTATGGCCCTCCTAAACTTAAGAGAAATAAAAATATAAACTAGATTACCATAATAACTTTTGAAGAACAAGAACTCAACCATACAAAAAAATGCACAATAATATGCCTTTACTATGTGACACTAGGGATCCAATATTTCAAGAAAAGCAAAAGAAAACAAGACACATTTTATATGATGAGACAATGTTTTTAATAGTAAAACTGGCATATTGGAAGAGTAAAACTATATGTCAGTTGTAAAACTACAAAACTAACAAGTGCATTGCTTTAAAATTTTCCAACTTCCTAGAGATATGAATTCTCAGGTTTGACTATGCATTTTATAATCAAGGCGATACATGTCTATGTTCTTATAGCATAACATGATGACTAATAAGCAACAAAATAAAATGATTCAAAAAGAAAAATCCATGATATGATGCAGCTATGGCACTTAATTATACTATTGCTCCAATATAAGCCATCAATGTGTTTTCAAGAAAGCTATAATTATCATGGTGTTTTCAAGAGAGAAATAATTAAACTAATGCTCCAATACAAGCTAAAATTGTGCAATTCATTTTACCTGAAAGTGAGAGCTGTTCAAACAACGAGAAATCTGGCGGAAAAGTGGATCCATACATTTCTGGAACTCAGCAGGCTGAGTTGCCTCCAAGATCTCCTCTAGCTCACCCAAGAACATCACTTCTTTCGAGCTATTTGTGATGGGCCAGTATTTCAACAAACCCCTTATAACAGTATCAGCAAGCTTGCAGTCTTTCTCGACAAATTGAGTTATACAATAAGACAACTGCTGATGATACATAGCTGCACACTTTGGCTTGTGAAGTGGGATCAAGGCCCGCACAAGGAACAACTTGTGCTCTTCCTTAAGTGGTAAAGCAAACCCATTGATTATACTGCCCAGAATTTCTAAGAGCTCTGCAATTCCATTGTGCTTTTCTGTTTCAAAGATAAACTGGTAGAAAATGTTGTTAATAGCTTTCCTGACAAATGGCCTGTGCACCATGAACTTTCCATAGATACGGTGAAGTAAACTCTTCAAGTATTCCCTTTCTCTTGGGTCTTCAGAGTCAAAGAGATCAAGTAGCCTAAGGACAAAGGAATGATCTATATATCTTTTAGCCAATTTGGCATCAGTCTCAGGAGAAGAAACAAACCTTAAAAATAACTCATACACAATCTGCAAATGTGACCATGCTGGGTCCATCACGGGCTCCTCCTCTTCGAGATCAATGCCTTCCAAAAGCTTATTCTCTCGAGGTGGGGAGGTAAGATTTCTAAATAAGTTTATGGACACCAGTTTGGTGATCTCCTGCATAACATTTTCAGGAAATTTTCCACTGGCTGAAGTCACATAATCAACAAGCTCTAGCAACGTCTGCCGCTTTATGTCCTTTTCTTTTAAATTCTTCATGGGATCAGTGAAGTCAAACACAATGCAGCACAAGTTCACCTTCCTGATGAGCAACATCTGCTTTTCAGAGTTTGGGACATCCTTAAAGCTTGGCAGTGCTTCATAAACAGGAGAGACCAAGTTACCGTTCAACTTTGAGTTAGCATTTGCAGTGTAGTCGCTGACATAATCCAACCCACTTGTGAGAATGGTTGGCTGACTATTCGGATTCATGACCCTGCTACTCTGAGAATCACCATTTCTTGAATTGGAAGAAAAATTTGGTAATGAAGGGCTCGACCCCCGTAACACATCCTTATCGGCCGATTTTGACGGCTTCCGTGGGAGCCGTCCTAATATTTGCTTAATCATGTTACACTGTAGATTACCTAAATTACTGTCACCAACCACTTAAAATGCTCCAATATTTATACGAAGATCAAGCCTTTCAATGCCCTTCCATGCTCCAACTAAAGAACAAGTATCTCCACTACTAAGCGGAGACTTGAGCTCCAGATGTATCGTATGTTATTCCATTTTATTGCAGATCGATGTTGCTGAGAAATATCTACATCCAATTAAGTGATTCCACCCAGATCATAAATGCTAAACGATCCTATCCATTCAAGGGCAACTTGTTCTACTCATACCTAGAGAGACTGGATCAAAGAAATTGGACAAGGAATGATCTGCACGCTCTTCCCTCTCTCCTCTAGAAACCAACGAGGCTACTCAAGAAACAAAATCTACCAGAAGAATCCACTCCTCCTCTACGCCCCCAAATCAACAGCTGCCGAGCCGAACCCAGAAACCAAAACAACCTGGCAAACGATCCGGACAGGCAACAATAACATCTTTAGGAAAGAAACGCCAAGAAAGAAATAAAATAAAAAGATAAAAAAAGAAGAAGGCAGCCCACCAAAGTCAAAGCCGCGCAAAAGCCAAAGAATGATCAAAAGAAGAGCCTTTCTTTTCCCACCGGGGAAGAAACCCACATCGCTAATTAGAAAGGAAAAAGCTCGGATTTTGATACCTTGGAATCGCGCTCTCCCCCTTCCTCCTCCATGGCGAGTCGCAGTTTGGCGATTGGGTAAAGGAAGAGAGCGATGTAGAAGATGTCTCCTTCAGCAGTTAGCAGGAGAGAGTGCTCGAACCAAGGAAAAAGTCTCTCTCTCTCTCGGTCATATGTATATATAATAGTCATGAGGATACTATTGTTAAATAAAAAGTGCCCATCGATGCCCAAACTTTTCTCCATTCAAATCTTTGGATTTTATAATTTAATCTTTCGATTTTATAAATTAAAAGGCTGAATTAAATTAAATTAAATTAAATTACAAAAGCCTTCAAAACTTACTATGTCTAATTAATAATGGTACTTCATTTTTTTATATCAATAATTCGAATATTAATGTTTGATTTTTATTCGTAGGCTGTAGTCAGAGAACAACAACCTTTTGCCCAAATTTTGGTCGACCCCATTTGATAGGTATTTTTTTTTAAATAATAATAATAATAATATTTAAAGACAGCACTTGATCTTTTTTCATGAAAACTAATTATGCAACTATTTTAATTCAAATATAAGGCTTCAATCAATCAAAAAACTGAGTGTTACATGGACTGGGTGGAGATCTTTTGACTCATTGAAAGTAAACCAATCAGTGGGCTCAGGGATATGGAAGTGAAAAACAATCTGTGGGCTTGTCTCTCTAAATAAGTCGAGCCGAGCTAATTTTTTAGGGCTCGAAACTATAATTGAGCTGAGCCGAGCTAACATTGGCTTGCTCGATTAGGCTTAATATGTATTTATATGTTAATCTAAGTTAAATGCACTATAATATTCACATGAGTAATTAAAAAATTTATGTTAATTATTTTCTATTTTTTGTATTACTATATGTGCTAATTTTATATAGAACTTGTTTTATTTTATATATATATATATATATGGCTTAGCCCATTAAGCCCATCGAGCTCATCAAATCCAGCTCTTGAGCCGAGTCGATTTGAGATCGGCTCAATTAGTTTACACCCTCTACTTAGGGCCACTGAATAATGAGGAAAATTAAATAAGAAATCTATGACCAAATAATGAAAATAAGAAGGACATCATTTCCGATGATCGTTAATCATGGACTTCCTCCTCTATCTTTTCCCCAACAGAGAAGATCAGTGAAGCGTTAGATGAGCTCCTCGTCCAAAGAAGACATTGCAGCAATGAGAAAATGAGGAAGTTCGTATAGAACAAGGTAAAATTTGAAGGAAGAGGAGGATTAGAAGCAGAAGCAGAAGCACAAGCTCTCCATGGAAAACTCTGTACAACGAAAATAGTTCGTTAGTACTTACTTCTTGAATATTGTTTGTGTTATATATATATATAATATAGTAAAGATGATAACATGTAAAAATATAACCAAAAATAGCAGTAACCAAATAGGAAAATTATTAGAACAAGTTACAGGAACAATTAGTTAGACATAAGGTAGGGCTGTCAAAATAATCGGCTGAGCTGAGCTTGATCATTAGATCCAGCCGGCTCGATAAGGCTTATATATATATGTAATATTAGTAATATCAAACTAATATGAACCATTAGATCAAAACCCTTTCACCGATTCAGAATTTCAGCCATATTTTCTAACACAATTATTTTTATTGTTTGTAATTTATATTTTGGTTGCTTGTAGTTTTTTGACACAATTATCTTTGTTACTTGTAATTTATATTTTTGTTGCTTATAGTTTTCTGACCCATTTATCTTTATTGCTTCTAATTTATATTTTGGTAATATTTATATCTTTATAGTTGAATTAAGTTTTATTTCAAACTTAATTCAAGCCTAAATTAATTCAAGCTTGCTCTGACTCGAAAATAGTTTGAAATTGATAAGGCTTGAAATTGCTAATTGAGCAGCTCGTTTAAGCTCGTTTAAACTTGAAATTGGCTCAAGTTCAAAATAGGCTTGGATTGAAATTATTTCAATTCAAGCTTGATCACAAAGACTCGGCTCGAAATTAATTTCGGCCTCGTTTACACCCCTATATAAAGGTATCATTAAACTTTAAGATATGATGTGTGAATCAAATAATAATATGATTTTTTTTAAAAAAAGAAAAAGTAAAAGAAAAGCAACAAGATTGGGTAGCGGCGCAGCTTGGGGTGAAAACGGGTCGGATTAACTCCGACCCGACCCGCTATCCGACCCGACTCGGATCGGATTCAGATAAAAAATTTCTATCCGATTCGGATACGGGTCGGATATATTTTTCGAATTCGGATATCCGTTTACCCGCATATTTTTTTAAATGATTTACAGTTTTTAGTTTGCTTATTTAAATTGTAAATATTAATATTGTTACTAATAATACTTTATATATTATTTATAGACATTAATTTCTCTAATTTTATATATTTGACATACAAAAAATTATTTGTTGTAAAACTCTTAATAATTTTGTGTTAATTATATCTAAATAAAATATTATAATTATTTTAAATTTAATTAATATCCGTTTAAGATCCGATCCTTTATCCGAAAATTATCCGTATCCGTTTAGTTAGGATATGGTTTTAAATTTTACTATCCATCCAATATCCGTATCCGGACTAAAAATATGGATCCAGATATGGTTGAACACTATCCGATCCGTATCCGATCCGTTTTCACCCCTAGGCGCAGCGCGCATGTAGATGGGCTTGGGCTTGGGCTTGGGCTTGGGCTTGATACTTGTTCTTCTTACATGGGCTTATAAAAGCAGCAAGGCAACTAAAACTTCTCCCCATGCTAGAAATAATCTCAAATATTTGATGCATAAAAATAATTCGGGTATAAAATTTGCGATATCATATGTTAAAAGATATAATATATTTATTGGTGTTAGACGAGTTAAATTTTCGAATTAATCGGTTATCTAATATGGTATATGTGTTTGAGGCTCATTCTAATATCACTCCTTCTAAATAAAAGAACTATCGATTCTCTCATAATAGATTCAGAGAAAATAATTATAAAAAATAACGGCATACAAGAAGGTTGTAATAAATTATTTTCTTTATCTATTTATTTCTACAGCAATTATTATCTTGTTGAATTATAATTAATGCTAAACATCTTGAACTGCTATCTTCGTTTATCCTTACCTTCCAAAGAAAAATCAATCTTTCTTGATGAATGTACTACGAACTCTTCCCGTTATATATCCTTAGATGATGTCGTACTATATAATAATGTGGTATATTCCATCTTAACAATGTAGTATCGTTTTAAAGCATTTTGAGCGTGCATTGTGTTATAGATATATTATTGTGACACTTTTGATAATTATATATATATATAAAATTCACGAGCCCTAAGGCTAGATAAAGCTCACCTCGATTATAGAGACACTTAAACCTCGGAGCATATAAAATAATGAGCTCGATAACTAGGCCCACCATTTTATAAAACAAGCCACACAATGGTCATCTATCTCACCAAGCTACTGTACTAAATAGATGTGGTCGGGTTTCGCCCAGGCTTTTTGAGCTAACCAGGCTTAAATATTTGTTTCACGGCCCAACCCACTAATTACTCGGTCTGGGCTATAATATTCTAGCCCGTTACTACCCACTAGCCCATTAGATATTGAGCTTGGGTTGGATATAATAGCTCTAACACAATAGGTTAAATATAAAAAATATTATATTTTATTGGGCTAAGTTTAATGGGTTTATATAAAGATATTTTAGTTATCTTTCATGGGAACATACTTATATGTTGATATATAGTTTACAAAATACTCAATGTGGGCTAAAAAAATTATAAAAATATGCATACATTATGGGTTGGGCTATAGATGAAAGTAGTAGATCGGGCTTTCGGGCCAAGCCAGGCGAGCAAGGCTTAGCCCATGCCACCCACTATCATCTCGAGCTTTAGTCGGGCCGGGCCTAAATTGGGTTTGGGCTAAGCTTAGCCTAGTTAAAACCGGGTGGGTTCGAATCGGATTTGAGCAAGTTAGGCCTAATGATCATGTCTAGCACTAAGCTATGCTATGTTACTAAATCAGACTTCTAAGATAAAATATCATTGAGCCAATGGTTCAAGCTGCCACTTTACTGAACTGATCTTCCAAGCCACTACACTACCGAGCTACCGAGCCCAAACTAAACTACTTAGCTAAGCTAAGCTATTAAATCCGTATGCAAATAAGTAGCAATTTTGATGTGAACCGAGTCAGATCGGATCACATCAAGGGGAGATTGGGCTCAATGGTTGAGTCTAGTTATCTTATTTGCTTATTTGCTTTATTAGAGTCTTATTAAGTTAAAATTTGTTAGTTAACTAATTCAACTATGCGTAGTTTCAAGAAAATATTCAAAGGATATTCCACAAATGACCAAATATTACGAAACTACTTAGAGAAGATCAAAGACATCTTGATCTACAACTTCTGTATTCAAGGCCTCTCCATATTCGGATTCTATCTATGGAAGAATGAAGAATCAATCCAAGAAGGATAAGGAAGGCTGATTTAGCTAAGTCATATTTATCTCTAGGTTGTTTATCTCTTATGTAAGCACTTAAAGAAAAGAAAGTTAAGTTAAGTTATGCATGCCACTAAGATAAGTTCAATTAAGTCATGTAAACCTCTAGGGTAAGTCCTAGTTCAAGTCATATAAGCTTTAGGGTTAGACTAATGTAAGTCCTAGTTTGAGTCATATAAGCCTTTGGGGCTAGTCCGAATATGACTCATTGTACCCCACCTCTATATATAGAGGCTGGCCGGCTGGGCTTCTTTATTATTAATCCAAGTAAATCCAAGCATTGAGAATTAATTGAGTTTATTTATTTTCTTATTATTGCATTTACCAATCGTAGCCGTTATGTCGTCTTTATTTTTGTAGGGGTAAAAATTCTAATTCTACCTGCAACCCATAGCCACCATCATCTTCAGCAGCCACCCTAACCTATAGTCGTCCACCACTACCCTTGGCCGTCCGCCACCTTCTGACGACTGCCGCAACGTCGGATATTTACCGTTTTATCATGTTCTGACCTATCTCCACTATTTTATTTTTAACTTTTCATCTTAACCTCCGATTTAGGTGAAACTAGAGCCATTAGAATCCTAACTCATGAGTCTATAGCTGTCATATGTGCTATAGATAGTATATATGTACGTGCCTACATACATATGGAACATATGTAAGTAGGTATGTATATGTGTATGTAGATATATATATATATATAGAGAGAGAGAGAGAGAGAGAGAGAGAGAGAGAGAGAGAGAGAGAGAGAGAGAGAGAGAGAGAGAGAGAGAGAGAGAGAGAGAGAGAGAGAGAGAGAGAGAGAGAGAGAGAGACTAATGATTTCCACCAGTCGATATGGGTGGATCATTGTCGAGACTAATGATTTCCACCCGTCGATTTGGGTGGATCATTGTCTCCACCATAAAGAGAAAAGTGATTGTCAAACCAACTTGATGTCTTGGATCACATCTTTGAATCCAAAAATAGACCTATGCTCTTCTTTCTTTCTTTTTATCATTATTTAGATTTAATTAAAAAAAAAGGACAAACCAAGCATTCAATAATATTTACATAAAATAATTCCGGGATCAAACATAAGAACATCTGAGTTATGCATTGCTATATAAAAATGAGGACAGAACAATACTGAAATTTAATTATTTGGATCAAACATTAGCCTTTTTATTTACCTCAACTATCACCTATAATAATTCATCCATGATTAGGGGTCTCTTCGTTTAGTCTAATCCTCAAACACCTAGTTGCCAAAAGTAACTTGGTGTGGGCTCCATCACCAGCCAGTTCCTTGTTAAGAATGAGCTGCTCTTTTAGATTGTGATAGCTACTAGAGATATCAAATGCCCATTAAAATTGGGACCACTACTTTCTTGCTTGGGTTGACTTGGTGATTGGAACCCTATTTAGTTCATAAGGATTTGTGTTCTTTTTTCTTTTCCCTTTCATTTTCTCAAGCCATTAAATCTCAATTTTACAAAGGAATTTTCTACTCAAGATTTATGTGTTAGACAGCCGGTTGACTTGAAAACTAAAATTAGCTTTTAATATTCTGCTAACTCTAACATTATATTAGATAACTAGTTTATCTAAAACCCTAAAATGTCTGGTAATAGATAAACAATACATAAATTTATAGCATATATAAATACTTCTTTTGATCTTATAGTAAATAAAGATGGTTTGTCTCTCCTGGGATCCAGTGGTCTTTAATGATATTGTTCTTAATCTGGGTTAAGAATCTCTCTCTTATCCAATTTAAGATTAAACCATTCCAGTAAGGCTAATCCCTGATAGGAGGGACTTAATTTATCCAAAAGTGGTTGACTAGGGTCACTCAAGACAAATAATGATGATAGGATGTGGTCATTAATAAGCTTTTAAGCCTCTTTAATTACTTGTCTTAATCATTAAACTATCTTCCAATACCTCGTGAAACCTCATGAACCCTACCTACTGATTGATATATCTTCCTCATTTATAATAGAATTAATTGTAGCTCTCGAAGAATGTAAGGTTGAATAGGAAATTTTATTCTTAATCGATGTAAAATAATCTTAATTTTTTTATTCCGAGGCATTAACAACCGAATGCAGCGGTCGAGTGATAAATATAAAACATGAATAATTATAATAATAAATAGAACATAGTGCATTTTAAATAAATAAAAAAAATTAATAGTTTGTTTACATCCATATCCTATTCTTCTCTCAGTCTCTCTACTAGGATAGTCAAATTAGCACCCCACAGCTTATTAATTAGGTTGAAGATTTGTGGTGATGTAGTTTCATTTGATTGGGGAAGAGATAATAAATGAATTGATGTGATGTTTGCCAATTTGATCATATTGACCACAAAACAAAAATTAGCAGATGCAAACTTGACCCAATTAAATCACTCCAATTAATTAGTTGTCTTCCTCAAAACCTACACATTTGAGGGCCTTTTGGTTTATGCTGTGTTCATAGTGTTAAATATAAGTAATTTAATCTAATATAAATCATATTTATAAAGAAACCCATAGCTTCTCTCTCCCTCTCTCAATTATATATAAATTTTTTTTAACAAAATAATAACAATATACAACCAACTAGATATTATTATGTTTAAAATTCTAAAATACAACAGCCACAAATATATATACTATATTTATACACAAGTATCTTTGGACATAGAAACTAATGTGTAATACTTTGCGACTGTAGTTTCTTTTATAATATTATCTTAAAACGATAGTAATGAAATGTTATCTGCTCAGATATCCGACATATCCCTATACAGTAAGAGGCCTAAATTAGGGAAAGCTATATTCAACCAAATCGAAGTAAAATTATATTCCCTATCTAGGTTGGCTAATCAATTTATAGGATAATTAATGTTCCTATAACAATGCGTAACAAAGGCTTTAGTAAAATAAGATAATAGATGAAAAATATTCAAAAAAATGTGCTTGGGGTGCCATGGTATAGGAGACCGATGGCAAAGAATGTTGATGAGCCCTTTCGATTCAGACTCTAAAATAATTTGATTCAAGTGAGAATTTTGAGCTTTGTAAAAAGTTAACTTAAGAGCTTGCTTCCGCAATATCAGCGGTCAAGGCAAAAATGAGCGTAACCTTAGCAAATAGAGAGCATGTAGTATAAGTTCAATTATATACCCTACCCTAGCCTTGGCATATTATTGAGAAAAGGAGCCATCAGTGTTGATTTTGACGATTAACCTTGGGCCAGCTATGCTCCAAAAAGAGGTATTCAGTATATCATCCATGGAAGCCTTCCACTTGATATTAGGACTAAGCTTGGAGGGAGCTTTGGCTTCCAATTACCTTGAAAAAATTCAAAGGCTGGAGCCATCATTTTGTCAAGGATTTGATTGAGAGTCATTCTTTTGCTGGAAGACGAGCTCTTTCTGGTTCTTCCATAGTTGCTACATTTCTTGATTGAATATATAGCTTATTAAGATTGTGACCTCCTTATTGGTATTTAGGGACTTTTTTGCCCCAAGTCTCTTGAAAGTAAAAAATGAATGTCTAATTGTTGTTCCATGATTATACATAGCTCGTTAGCCTTATATTAGAAAAATAAAGGTGGCTAAGAAACTTATTCTCATGTTACACACAAAGCAAGTATGATGATAGTCAAATTAATATTACGCAACCTAACATTTGTTGGGAGCCAATTTCAAACAATTTTTCAAAGGAATGTTTTAGGGTTAAATATATTTTATACCCTTGTACTTATGCCAAAATTTTATTTTACCCTCTATATTAAAAAAATCTTAAACTAGTTCATATACTCTGATTAAAATGAAATTATTAACTTTCTCATCCAACTTAACTGAAAATATATAAATTACCAAAATACCTTTAACTCACCATACTTCAACTTCTCTTATTCTCTACACCATTCTCTCTCCATCATATTCCTTTTCTCCCTCTATAGGGAGGAAAGAGGAAGTACAAAGGAGGGAGGAAGTACAAAGGAGGAAGGTGGTGAGAAGAAGAGAGAGTGGGGAGAGGTGAGAAAGAAGAAGAATTTTTCTTCTTTATTATCATTATTTGGAGGTAAGGAAGAAGACGAAGATATTTTGGTCCATAAAATATAAAAAATTAAAGAAAAAACTAATTTTGAAAATAAGGTAAAGTAATGTTTTAGCATAAATACAAGGGGGTTAACTTAATATTTTAATTTTAGGAACAACGGGCAACCTCTTTAAGTATTGGTCATCCATCTTGGGCAATTCTATTATAAGTCATAGAATTCACTAGAAAGTGACTAATTGAAGACATTGTGGGTTTATTCACAGGAATGAGGTTCCAAATTTAAGAGTTATTAAGTCTCAATAGAGAAAGTAGGAATAAGAATGACGTATAATGCTACTTAGAATTTGATCAAAATAGAACATACCTCTTTTGGTTGTTCCAAATATGATTTGAATGAACCAAGAGACCTTTTTTTATAGTGCATATAAGAAGTCCGTTTGATAAAGAAAATCATACAAACAAACAGAGTAAAAGAAAATCAAGTAGGGTTGTCAAAATAGTCAAGCTGGCTCGAGCTCAGCTTAATAAAACTCAATTAAGCTTGGTTTGAAAATGAGTTGAACCAAACATGATCTTCAAAATAGGCTTGAAAATAATTTCAAGCCAAGCTTGATCATAAATCCGCTCAATCAAATAAGTTTGATAAGGCTTGAAATAATTATATATATATATATGCTTGAATTAAACTAAATCATGGAGTTAAATTGAATTGATTCCAATTCAAGCTTGATCAGAAATATATTCTTGAAATAAATCTTAATAATTCAATCCTGATCAAAATCCGACTCAATCAAGTTAAGCTCAATTACACCGCATGTATCACATTAGTAGAATAGATGCGAGTTGTAATAACAATTATAGAGTTAACCAAGTGTCAAAAACTAACATGGTTGTTAGACTTAGCCCAAATAGGCCACTATAGATTCTATTTACTATATTTTTCATGAGATTGACACATAATTTATCAAACTCATTAAGCAAGTCCATGGCTTTAATCCCCAACCCTCCCTTTGTCCCTTCATAAGAGTATTAGACATGTATCCCAATTAATAAGATCAAACTAGAGGGAGTCATGTATTTTTCCCAAAAGAAATAGAATAGACTCCAGTAATAGATATCATCATCAAACTAAGATGACAGCATCAAACCCTATAATTAGAGTACGGTTTGTTTGGTTTGATTTCTTTTTTATTCACAATCAATAAAAAAAAGAATCGAGAATTAGTGCCGGTTAGCTCATCTAGGTCGGCCTAGGATGAATACATGTTGACGTATCGATCCTGTATATCTAACGGCTTGAATTTTAAGAACACGAACTTCTTGTATTCAATTTCAAGTACGATTAAAATAGTCGAATGAGTATGATTGATATACTGGCACGCGTCAAACCCACAAGAAATGGCTCGAGTCAAATCCATACAGCTCTAAATATGTCCCGTCCGAATCCGATCAAATTCGATAGCTAATCGGGTATGAATTTTGGATTAGAAGTATTAAATCGGATTTGGGTACAGTGGTACAGATGGATCCAAAACATTATACGTCACATTCATTTAAAGTTTGAAGATAATATGAGAAAGTGATTTTCTTTGCATGCTTACATAAAATCCACGTGAATTAGAAGTCATCTAGTCCTGTGAATAAGATTGGAACTCATTTACGAGTACAATGTATGATGAACATAGCTAGAATAGTGGAAAAAAAGACTCGTAAAAGAGGGGATCAGATTGCAAATAACTCAAAAGACCGGGTGGTAATCATAAAATCACTTAAAGATAAGGCGTTATTTGAAAAATTCCTTCCTTAAATCCGCAGTTCCATTGATTAATGAAAAACGTAGGGGTTAAATTACAAATAACCAAGAGGTTGTACGTAAAAACGCAATAAGAAAACATCAGGGTGCGAAATGAGAAAAGTTCATTTTCTTTTTAATTTCCTCCTGGAGAAAAGAAATGGAGAATAGGAAAAAAAAAGAAAAGAATCCAGAGTAGCTTGTGACAGTGAGAGCGAGAGCTTTTTTTTTCGCCACAGTGGAGAGTAGAGTGCGGAATAAATAACCCTCGGAAAAGGTAGGTTGGCTCCTTCTACTCCAATCTTTTCTAGCACCATTCTTTAATCTCTTCCTTCATCTTGAAGCCCTCGATCCACCGAATTCTTACGCAATTAGGGTTCCCCAACTCGATCTGTTGGTCTCTCCCTCTCAATGCATCTCGATCTGTAGCCCGATCCTTCACATGGGATCCGAGTAACGCGACGGTATTCCATGGTAGTTCGGACGGAAGCTCTGCGAACTTAGCAGGAGAGGAATTGGGTTGAAGGGGTTTGAAGTCGTATGGAGGGAATGCGTGAAAGCTGGTGTCTTGGTGGAATTTTTGGAAGAAATTGGATGCTTTGAAGCGCTCTCAGTGAGTAATTTTTGTTTTGTTTTTGTTTTCCTTTGTTTATATTGTTACCTTTTTTTCTTCCCTTCGTTTCTCTTTTTGGTAATTTGAGTATATTTTTGGTCACTGATGATGACTCAAGCCTGCAACATTGCGTTAATTTTTTGTAAATTCCAGTTCTTTTTGCCTATATCCTTTTTATATTTTTAGCTGATAGTGCCCGGTTTTTTTATCCGTGGGATCTTACGGTTATGCCTTGTCTTTGTACTGCTTTGGGATTACCAAGATCAATGAAATGTTGGGACTTGATTCTATTATGACATTCTAAATCAATTGCTGTTTATTTTGAACTTGTTTTTATCTGTTAGCTTTTGTTGATCTTGCTGGATTTTTCTTTCATAAGTTGTGAGGTTAACATTCTCTCTGGGTAAGTTGATATAATTTTTATTTCTAATATATAATTTTAAGACATCCTCTATTTTCTATGATTATTGATTATTTTATTTATCATTGAGCTCATTGTTAAGGGCTCAACCTGATGATCAATTGTCATTCACATTGCATAATTTTCTTGTGAAATTTTAATATTCTTAGTGTCATTGCTAGCTAAGATTGGTTGATTTGAAATATCAATTGAATTTTAGTTTTTTTTTTTAAATCTTTTTGTGTTTCACAACTCCGCTGTTCTTAGGATTTGATTAACTTGTTCTGTTGCATAATTCTTTTGAAATGTAAAAATCTACCATTCTTTTATGCAGTTCTGCTAAATCATTTAATCTTTTTCACAAATTGCATTTCATTTTTTTGTTGGACTAATTCAAAAATGAGCGATAATTTAATTTTATTTATTCGAATTGTTTTTCTTCAGAAACTCTAGTGTTAAAAGTAAGTTCTTTTTAGAAAGTCATCTGCAATCATTTTCTAGCTCATTTTTATTGATGAACTTGGATCTTCTTGATTTGGTCTGTAATTTTCTTGAAATTTAGAACCTCTCGGTTAATCTTGCTAGCTTTTGCATTGTTTCAGTTGGTGTGCAGGACTTTGGTCTTATACTTAATGTGCACTACCTTGTAGAGTTTTTAAATTGCAAAGATGTATATCTATTCTGTTTGACTGTAAAGCAGCGTAATATATTGTTGGGTTATAGGAAAAACGAATGTTTTATGTCTCAAGTTACCTTCCATGCTTTGGTGTTTTTTCCTTTCCCCTGGTTTTCATTCATTCTCTTTCCGAGCTTATTAACTAAAATATGTTTTTTTATGAATTACAGATTGAGTAAGACCGTACAACTGAGTTGGAAACACTGCTTCTTTCTTCATGATGAGTACACAGAATGCCTTTTGGGTTTATGGGCAACATGAGTGTGATCCATGTGGGAATGAAACAATCTTTTCTCTTTGAGAGGTTTTGTTAGAGTGGTGAAAGATGCCACCATCACCAGTCTTGAGACGCTCTCCTGGGAGGGACCATAGAATGGTGAATAATCATAAAAGGGGTCGCAGTATCGAAAGCAGGTCGCCTTTTCAAGCTACAGATGATGACCTTGTCCTATTTACTGACATGCAAAACAGGGAGAGGGATAACTTTTTGCTACACACTTCTGATGATTTTGAAGACTCTATTAGTAATTCTCTGTCTTTTCACTGATATTTCTTCTTTCTTCTTTTTTAGTCACATTCTACAAATAGTATTGCAATAAATATTTTTAAATTAGAAGTCTCTTTTTATTGTAAATTGCCTTCTATCTTTAGCAAAATTAAGATGCTACCCGGACTTCAAGCTTGGCGGCAACATTAAACCTCAAGGGGAAGGAGGTGATCTTCTAGGTGCAGATGCAGATAAAAATGACTATGATTGGTAAGTTACTTATGGAGACCAAGTATTTATGCCCTCATCTCAACCCAATATAATTAACTGAAGAGAATGTACTTGCACGATCATCTCTTAGCCCATGCATCATTTTGCTACTAAATGCTAAATATTGAAAGAAATGAAAGCAGCTCAATAATGGTTCATTAATGATTTGTACACTGTGCATTTGCCTAATATCTATAATAACTAGTCTTCAATCTACTGCTATTGTAATTTTCTAACAGGCTATTAACTCCACCTGATACTCCTCTTTTCCGTACCTTGGATGACGACGAGCCTCAATCAGTCGAGTTGCCCTCTAGAGGCAGGCTGCGAAGTCAACCAATTCCAATTATAAGAGCATCAATGGTAGGTGATCAACTTTCTATTACTAAGTTATTTTACAAAAAACAAGAATATCATCTCTTCTGCAGCTCTTCTTTGTAGAAATTTCTTCATGATTGACTTATGAATTATGATTGCAGACTGAGACTATGCGCAGAAGCAGCAGAAGCAGTGCAAGTCCTCATAGGTTAAGCCCATCACCTCGATCAAGTTGTAGTGCCAGTCAAGGCAGAGGAAGGCCATCTTCTTCAAGCCCATCCCCTATTATTCGGCCAACAACACCTTCACAAAGATCTTCTACTCCAAATAGACCCATCTCGCCTACTCCAAGATCTTCAACTCCAGTGCTGCGGAGGACAAGCTCTGGTTCAAGTGGGCAGATATCCTCTTCTGGAAGGAAGGGTGTATCACCTGCAAATTCAAAGACAACTCGTGGAAATTCAGCCTCCCCAAAACTACAAGCATGGCAGGCAAATCTCCCTGGTTTCTTATCTGATGCACCTCCAAACCTTCGAACTTCTCTATCAGATCGTCCAACAACACATGTAAGGGGCTTTTCGCCAGCATCCAGAAATGGAAGAGACATCTCATCATCAAAAACTGGAAGGCAGTCAATATCACCCAATCCATGCAGAAGTAGAACTTTAACACATAGTAATGAGCAAGAGCGATTTAGTTCCTGTAGCAAGGGTTCTTTAGTATCATCAGGTGATGATGATGTGGACTCCATACATTCCACGGCTCGTATCTCTGTCAGCCCAGGTGGAAGAAATTACAAAGTGACAGGTAAGAGCAGAGATATGTCATGCTCTAAGAGACCATCCAGGACACTGTCTGCAAGTTCTGCCCCAAAAAGATCCTTTGATTCTGGCCTTCGAACTACGGTACGATTCCATGGATAATATGATAATTTTACTGCACAATGAACAGCAATCACTTTTAAATGTAGAAAGAGTTATTCTTTACTGTTTTTCTTGGGCTATTTTTATCTCAGGCTTACTTTGCTTCTTATTGTGCAAAACCCAGTTTTAGCTATTTTTGTTCTATTAGAGTCCAGATCATAATCTCTCTGACCATTAGAAATAAATTAAGGAATTAGCTAGTTTTTTCTATTAGAGTCCAGATATCTCTCTGATCGTATCAAGAGATTTGAGAAATAAACTAAGGAATAAAGATGTCTCTCAACATGTATATGTATTTAAATATGGCTTTAATTGGTTTGGTCCTCCTTGATGGTTAAGTAAAAGTGGCATCTTGCTTGTTATTTTAGATATGTTATTCCTCTATTTGGTACAATTTTCTTTTACTATTCCTGGTGAAATGGCCTTCTTTAGTTATTAGGTTAGCTCAAATCCATGCAATAGGTTCTTTTTCTTGCTCTCGTCTTGTATTCATCCTTAGGAGGCAACTTCCATTTTCTATCTTATAATTGGACCATAGGATTTTCTACATATTTTCTGCAATGCTCTTATAGGTCATTTCTGCAATTCTCATTGCTGGCATGACCCTTTGTTCTTTTGTCCATCAAAATTGGGGAGTATTTGACCAAACCAGGCCTCATCACAAATTTATTTACTTAAAGATCCACCTTCCAAACTTATTACTTAAAAGAGTTTTAGACATATCAGCTGCCACCACATGGGCATAGCAGAAAATAATTTATCAGCATTCTATGTAAGATGTAGAAACCTGATCTTTTCAATGTTTTATCCCAAATATAAAATGCTGTTTTCATCATATGAGAATTACGTATAAATATGAAGATTTGTGGGGAAATGAGGGGAGTGGGAAGATTTAATTTGTATTCATCTTATCCAGTTGTGAATCTAATATTTTTCTCTAGTGTATACAATTGTAATGTAATAATCTCTCTAGTCTATCCAATTAATGGATAAATATAAATCAAAGAATAATCTTCTCATTCTCTATACATATCCTTTATAGGAGTAAAATGCCGATGAAATCAATGTTTTATGTTTAGAATAAAACTTTGCAAAAGCCATGAATACCTCAATATCATTGCTACTTATGTAAAATGTTAATAAATTTAGTATTTTTCTAGCGGGACAATGGGGTGACAGTTGACTTGTTCAAAACAGACCCTTTTTTGTATTAAGTTTAGGAGGTGAACTATTTGGGTAAATTATTTTCTGAGGAGGCTCAGTTTGGTAAAAGACTCAAAAGGGGGATCTTATTTCAGTTTTGAGTTAATCGTTCTTCTACCACAGCTGGGCTCTGTTTTCAATGATCTGTTACTTCCAAAATCTTATGAAGGAGCTAGTTAGCCTTGTCAATGTAACTCCTTATTAATTCTTACCTCTGTATACTTTTGGTGCTACGGTGTTATTATCAATCATACAAAGTACTCGCTTCAGCTTTTGCTATGCACTTCTTCTAATTTCTTACCTAGGAAGTATGGCAATTTGCTTATTCTGAGATAACACAGAGTAGCTCACTCTGGGTCAGGATGATTCCTGCCCTAAGTTTGGATGCAGTGGGATGGGTATAAATTGCCATGGCAATCACCATTGCATAAGCCATGAATACTTCAATATAATTTCATTTTATTACCAAGTTGATATTAGAATTATCTGCCACTTACTTTTGTTTTTCATATTCTAGTATTAGTTGTAAGGACAAAAGTATCATGGTTTGTTTGTAGGGAAGAACTAACATCAACTCTGTAGGTATGAGTAAGTTCATGTTATAGCCTATCATATTAGTTCTCTGACTGATGTCCACCAGATACCAGGTTGATTATATTTCTTTTTTTCTTTTCTAATCTGTTCATTTGGTTCTGGTATAGGTAAGTTAGAAGGATACTCTGATCTTCTAATCAACGTTGAAATGTTACCACAATCTCTTATTTTAGCAATTGTAAATTAATGCTTGCAGGATTATGGCAAAACTCCACAAAATATGTTTAGGCCACTTTTATCAAGTGTCCCTGCAACAACTTTCTCCACGGCGAAAGCAAGCTATATGCGTCGTCCTATTTTCTCAAGGAACTCTTCACTCACAACTAGTAGTAATGCTAGCTCTGAGCATGGTACAACCGTTGCTCCTGATTTTAATGATAATGACCATGACCAAAATGATCTGATGACTGGTCTAAGAAATATGGAAGATCCAGGCAACCAAGATGAGGTATTTCTCTTTGATAAGGTGGATGAGAAGGATGAAGTAAGTGGAACCTCTCCTGGTAAACTTGAATATAACTACAGCTTATCTGATGGAGTTGTGTCCACAAAGAATGACACTGACCCAATGACAGTTGTAGCTCCTGAATCTTCACACTTATTAGTGGGAGATGATTCTGAGGATTATAACTGTAGGACAGAAGTAACTTGTTTGAAATGTGGAAAAGTCTTCCGTACCATAGAGGCTGGTCAGAACACTGATATTTGTAAAGAATGTGCTAAGGAACATTATATTGCTAGTGAAGCATCAGTGACTGATCCACCTATGACTCTGAAGGAAACAACCCACTCAGAGCTTCCTTCTGCAGCTTATCAGCATAGTGAACTGCAGCTTGAGACACATGTAGGTGAATTATCTGAAAAGAATGAAATGACCAATCAGATTATAAGGAACTTGGAAGAGGGTTCATATTGCAGTTCAGAATATCAGTCTCTGGTGAACTCTGAACAGGGTCCATATTGTAGTTCAGAATGTCATCCTCTTCAGGGAGTTATGGATGAGTTAAAGAGACGTCTTTCCAGCCAAAAGTTAGATGGCAAGCAAGAGGTAGATGCTCTCCAATCTGACAGTGACAATAAACAAGAAGAGCAAAGTTCTCATCAGAGCCTCAGGATTGACAGTCCTGAAGGCACAGGAATATCAGTAGTTCTACTGCAAAGATCAAGCAGCAGTAAGTGGCCTGTTGTGCAAGGCAGGGCTTTATCAGCTGCTAGTATACTTTGCTCAGACCCTTCTTATGTCAGAGATAAAACTAGTTCCTTGAGATGCAGCATTGGAAAGGATAGTGCTTCAACATCTTCAATCGATCTGGGTCCATATAGACGGATAGAAAGTCATCATCAACGGCAACAAAGCATTGATAAAGGTGAGATGGATAGCTTGATAAGCAATTATGGTGTGAAGGTTGAAGATACTGCATTGTCAGTCTCCTGTATATTGGTTAAACCCACTGAGGATTTGTCACATATCAAGATAGAATCTGAAGGAAGTTTTGATAGTTCTCAAAATCTGGACTATGAGGCCTCAAGAGAAACAATACTAGTAAATGAAGATAACAACAAGGCTATGGAAAGTACAGGAAATATTGCAGGACTGTCCTCATCTAGTGGGCAAGTTTTCCCTGACAGAGATGCATCTCTTCATGCTGATGTCTGCAGGGAATTGGATGCTGAAACTCCACAAGCTAATTGCTCCTTTGATAACCCACTGGCAGATTGTTCGAATGAAGCAGACCATTCTTCATGTCTGAGTCCTGAAACTTTCCAAGACAAAGACTGCAACATTGCAGATTCGAATATCCCTGACTTCTCTCTAATTCAAGAAGATTATTTATCTACATGTGGTGTCTGTGAAATGGAAAATTCTGATGTTTCCACAGATAGCTCTTCAGACATAATAATGGACCTACAAAATGATTGTGATAGCTTACAATGCTCACAAACTGAGTCTGCAGCTTCACAAAATGTGAGTTACTTGGGGGCAAGTAATGAAAACTCTATTTCCATTGAATCAACGAAGGATGGCTTGGCTTGTGTGATTGAATCTATTATTATGGATCATGCTTGCAGTAGCTATGGTATGTATCTCCTTGATATTCTTAGCTTCTTAGTAATCTGCTAACAACTTTTTAATTAATCTCTTTTTCCTTGTATTTGTTTTTATGATTGGTTATCATACTGCAACTTTTGCACTTTATTACAAATTTACAGTATAATCTCGGATTATCTTTCTATGTGAAGATTAAAACCCTGCAAGAACTGATTCTCTGCCAAACACCCAAGATTCTTCAGATATCATTTGCTCATTGCACACATCTAGTATTATTAACTATCTTGCAGTGTAGCTATTATTACCATTTCCCTTTTGCAGAATTCATATGATGAAATCCAGACTCTGTAATTATTGTCTGATATTCTCTTACTTGGTCAAAATTCTTCCTTATTTCCTATAAATTTATTACTAGGTTATTTCACATTTTTCACCCAGTGGTCATAATTCCTTGACAGGTAAATTTCTTTCCTTGAACAGTTCTGATCTTGCTGGATAATTCAGAACAACATAGGTCTAGACCATAATGTATGCTTCATATAAAGTCTTTTCATCATGAGGACCTTTGTATTTTCTAAAATTTAGTGATTCTGCCAATATTAATCGAGTTTTTGCTTCTTGATATCTTTAAATTTTTTTCTTCTGGATCTGAAGTAGAGGGTGTCTATACCTGCTTCGAACGATACTTGTGATGAATCACCCTAATTGGCTTTGCTGGGTACTCGATATAAAGTAGGATCCGGATACTCATATATTATCTAAAAGCATTCACAAGGTATGTTTGACATGGCCGTTCATTATTTTTTTCTGAAAAAATTTATGTTAAAACAAGATTAATATTGGGATTGGGATTCAAAATAGAAATCGGTTGCCTGAAAAAATGACATGTATTGACTGTATAAGTCGTATTGGTTATTTTAGCTGCCAGTATTAGATTTTAGTATTGGACTATTTTTTAATTACATAAAATTCTAAAAAAATTATAAAATACAGAAAATTCTAAATTTAGAAATTAATAATAGACAAATATAACTATCTTTCATAGAAAATCTAAAATTTTAAAAAGTACTAATCTCTCCTTTTCTATTCACTCTCTCTCTCTCTCTCACACAAATAAAATAATTCTCTCTTCCACTCCTCTTTGTCACGTCTCTCTTCCATCTCTTTCTTTTTCCTCTCTTAATTACACCCTCTCTCTCTCCCTATTGTCACGCCTCTCTCCCATCTCTTTTTTTTTCTCGTACTCACTCACTCTCTGTTCACTCCCTTGCCTTTCCTCTTCTCTCTATCTTCCTCCCTCTTTTTTTCAAAACAGTCCCTCTCTCTTCCTTCCCTTTTTTTGCTCAATGTTTTTGTAGCATAAAGATTGCTGCAGTAAGACTCAGAGAAAGAGAGATGGGGGAGGGAGGAAGAGAACATAAGAAAGAGAGGAGAGGCTAGAGAGAGAGAGAAAGGGAGGGGAGGAGTCAAATAAAAAGAGAGAAAAAGGATAAAAAGAAAAAATAGAAAGAAAAATATACTCGAGCTCGCTGAAGGTTGAGGGAGCCGGATCTTTGTTAGAAGAGCTCACCGCATGTTAATCGAGGATGGATCTGTGTCGGATTGCTTGAGAGAAAGAAATGAAAGAGAGAGAATCTCTCTCTCTCTCTCATGCTATGTCTCAGGTTGGGATCGGGATCGACCAATACTGCGATCCATGGTTTAAAGGGTTTAGATTTATTATGTGTTGATTAGAGTTTATTTTAACTTGTGAATATCAAATTCTATTTGGATTTTTTATTCATTAATTTGTTATCAACTTTCCAACGTTATGTTGCCCATAGATATGCATGCCAATACATTATAGTTGTTCTACCTTTGGCATCTTATCACAATGCCGCATACCTTAGAATAGGATTTGGAACAAGGATGGCCGTGCCGATCCATGCCCTGTGCCAACCTGCATTTACTGTGTCGATAAAAGTTAGCACCTGGCATAGGTGCATGGTGAACCGACACTTGTGCCGATCGACTTGTGCCGCTCAGCACAATTCGATAGTCGCTCGAAACCCAATAATCCATGAAAGGCTAGTCATTAAGGTCTCTCTTCGACACTTGACCAAAAAAAGGTTGAAGCAAGAAGAAGAGTGGGGAAATAGAGAAGATTAGGGGCAAATTCAAGATTTCTTTTTCAAATCTCATCGAAAGGAAAATTTTATTTATCTATTATTTTTTTTTACACCTTAAAAGCTAGTTTGAGGTATATAAATGATAAATCTAGTTCAATCGTTGGTAGTATTTGACCAACATTCTCATATTACTTTTGTACTAACAGTTGAAGGTTTTGATCCTCATGTCATTCTACTTTAACCAGGTTTTGGTTTTAATTATTTAATTATTGTTGATTAATGAATGCATTCAATCATATTATATGTTGAATCATGTTTCTATTCGACTGGTGTTGTATCCTTGTAAGATAGATCATGTGTAACATTATCTAAGAATAAAAGACTAGTGTAGTTTTTAATACGTATATTCAAACTATAGTATATATATATATATAAAGACCCTAAAAAATTTATTAGAGATGTTCTATGCCAGTGCGTGGTACTAGCACTCAACAGTGTGCCAGTTGGGTATCGGCACAACAAGTGCCTTCTGTACGTCATTCTTTGATTTGGAATGCACTTTAGATTTATATCTGATGGTATTTTTCTTTTTCTTTTTGATTGAAGCATTGTACATTAGAGTACATGGTCTATGGTATCATTGCTTATTTTTCCATTCACATGCACTTGTTCAGCTGGTACAGTGGCAATTGAAGTTTACCTGAAATTTATTATCAAAGTTGTATGGGATGCATATTAAAGGGCAGATCCCAATTATTAACATTTGAATTTCTCTATCTTGAAGTTAACTAGAGGTGAATCTTTTTCCTTAATTTGAGATATATTCACCCTAAAAATTCATAGGAATTCATATGGTATTGCTCATTAAAATACACATGAACTCTCTTTCATTGGTTGTTTCATTTATTTAAGCCTTATTGTGTTTCTGAAACTACTAATAAGGAATTACAGAAATTCATTTTACCCAACTGTACCCCATATATTAGTTTAATGTTCATTAACGTTTGTCCATATGTATCTTATAGTGCAAATTTATTGGTTTCTACCCATCTCCAGCCAATAAGATGAAGTCTGAGATTTGTTGGAATGTAAGTTTTAGGTGGATCAATTTTCACGTTAAACATCTTTTCATCGAGAAACCAAGTAACCTTCTAGTCCTCCCCTGCACTTGATTTTGGTAGTTTATGAGCCTGGAAATGTTTCAAAGGATGATAAGCTTCTCTGGTAATTAAGCAATCCTTTGACAGTTTCAATCATAGATATACTGTTGCTCTCCGATAGTGATCCAACAAGAAGCAATAGCCCCGCAGATAATCTCATCTTGTTGTGAACTTTGTACTTGAAAATGGAAAATACTCTTTGTTATCACCTTTCAATTAGATAAATAATCTCATGTTTTTTATGCATGAATACAAAAAATCATCTTGTCGATATTTTTATTTGGACTATGTCTGACTCACTTCCGGAGATTTCAGTCAATGCAGCAGTTGCAAGTAATACATTTAATCAGAGTTCACAGTTATTTCTTGATGTATAGTCTCTACCAGATAATAAGAAATTTCAAAGTTGCAAATAATCTGTAACATGCTTGAATATCCATATTTTAACAGATTGTTTAACTACTACTTTAGTGTTGTTTAAATCTAAGTTGTGACGACTCCTTTATCTGACAGAAGAATCGACTTCACTCAAAGTGGATGAACAAAGAGGCCATACAGAAGACTCAACTGTGGTTACAATTCAGAACTCAAGAAGCAATATGTCAAGAAGCTTAACATTGGAAGAAGCAACCGATACAATACTCTTCTGTAGCTCTATCGTTCATGATCTAGTCTTTAAAGCTGCGACTATAGGGATGCAAAAGGAGTTGATGCTCACTGATGTTCCTCTCCCAGTAGTTACGGTGGCAGGAGCATCTGTTTCTGCAGCGAAGGGATCACAAATGTTGCACATCAAACGCACTCCAAAATCCATGAAGGCTAAATGGAAAAGGTCAGAAGATAATGTGGTGGTCTCATCCATGGGTTTGGAAAACAATATAAAACCCCAAGAAGCAACCCAACTAGACTCTGAGATCCCAAACAAAGTTGATACTCCAAAACCACCGAAGTTGGAGTCAAAGTGCAACTGTACTATAATGTAGGAGTTTCATTTTTTATTTACAGCACGACTATGACATGAGTTGTAGAGATATGTAATTTCTTTTTTTTTCTGCGGGCGGTATTAGTACTGTGCTCCGTTTCGATTTATTTGTATGGAAACTGGTGATATAGTTATGTAATTACCACATTTTGGTTTTAGGTTTCCTTAGAAACAGATTTTTAGGTATTTCATGTTTTTATCTTTGAAGTCTTGTATTTAGCATCGGAACATCGCAGGTATGACTGTAATTTGTGTACCACTTTGGCATATTTACATTCTTTTCAAGCGATATGATGTTATTTGATTTGATTAAACAAAAAAGTCGAGTGTGCATGCAAGTCAGCCATCAAGATGGATGATTCTTATCATCAAACACTTCTCCCCTGTGATGAATATGATGATCATGTGACATGCCAAGGTGCATTCTCATTTTCAGTACTACACTATTTCCAGGTGCAAGTGTCCTCTTCAGTTCGCTTCATCTTTGAGTTAATATTATTCGCATGTAGTTGGAGATTACTTTTTGATTACTTATTTTCATCATACTGATGTAATAGCCACATTAATTCCGAAGCAGACATCAATGTAGGTGTTACTAAGTATGACACAGAAGAAAGGTTGTCACGACGATCTTCTTTACATTTCAATCTTATAAGAGGTCTTATTTCCTACTTTTCCACACTTTTTGCAACAAGAAGATTGAAGAAAGTTAAGGATGTGCATAAATTAAAAAACAAAATTGGATGACAAACTTCTAAAAATATTTAGTTGTCAATGTAAATAAATCAATAAAGAGAGAGTGATCAAGGTGCATATATCTTTACTACGGCAATAATCTTTTGGAGGGTTGAGGGAAGTAAAAGAAGTGTAATCTTAACTGCAAGAAAGAATGAACAGATTTATTTTCCCATTCATCGTGGTTTAGAACACTGTCACAATCAATTGCTTATTTATACAAGTAGAAGAGAAAAGAACGTACGTAATTGATGACCTACATGAGCTTAGCTTTTCTAGTTGTCAATACAACACAAGAATACACTATTTTCTCTCATCCATGCTGTACAATGGAGAAGAGAAACCAACAGAGTCTGGTACCTTGCTACCATTTGAAAGTGCTAGCTGCAGAGGGGAACTTGTTTCCGATGGCAAGACTAGGAAATAGCAGGTAGAGAAGTTGCCCAGATTCCATCTTGCCCATGAGCAAATTTGACATGCATATGTCTCAAATTTTTTTCACGCCCAATATAAGAGAGAAGACTCTTCTAGCTTCGGCAGCAGCATCCTTCACAGTATTGGATTCTGCTCTCCATGCTATGTGCTCATCAGGTCTAACCAGAAGGATGCCCCTGCTTGTCATATGACACATCTCCCACCATGAGTTCATTGATGGCCTCCTAACTTCCTCGACGTCTATAAAGTTTGTCCACGAAGCAAACTCGATTCCACTGGAAGTTGTCTCCTTATTGAATGTACCATGAGGCCATATAATACATACTTTAAGGGATATTTTAAATATTTCTGCCATCTTAAGCATAGCACATGCAATGTCGTAAGACTCCTTCAGTGGTGCTATAATGAGAAGGAATTCGAGCTTATCTCCAGGTACCAGATCCAAAGTAGAGAAGGTATCCTGCTTAAAGTTGTTCAAATTTCAAACCTCCAGTTACCAGAGAGAAAATAAACAAAAAACAAAAAAGTTTTGTGACATGCAAACAAGGTTGCAGAAATGGGCAAACCTCAATAGATGATGCTCCCAGTGCTCTCACTTGCATATGGGGCAGCCGTGATCCTGGTTTAGCAGAGGGTACGTACTCCTTTGAAGCCCTTCTATAGCTGTCAGTTGCTTCTGTTTCTCGAATGTCATTGCCAAAGTCGGCAACTAGAGCCCCTTCTTGATAGCTGAGAAGTACTGAAGTTAGCTTAACAGAATAAACGCTGCATAAATTGAAGAAACTAGCGTCAACAATGTGATTAGGCTACAGTAGTGGTTTAAACCATCATCATCCTATTTAACATATTTCCACAATTGTCATCCAAGAACAAATCCATCAAGGATAATTAGTACGAACAATGGATGGCCTTAAAATTTGAAAGCAATCTCCAATTAATTGATGCTATATATAGATAAGCTAACCAGAAACCAAGATCCTCAGCAGGAAACTGAAGCTGAAGGCTCTTCCCCTCATCAAAAATACTTTTGAGTCTTGCTAGCCTCAAAGATCCTAGCGGGTTCTTCTCATTCAAAACGTAATCTGAGAGTTGGGCCCGACCAACAGACAAGATGCCTTCCAACACAACCTTCTGCAGGCTTCTTGGCATAATGGATCCCAAGCTGCCATTTATTACTTGATGCACTGCCATAGTAGGTGCAAAATGAAGACATAATGTTACAAGTAATAGTCAAAGAGGCGATTGCTATTTGTGTGGGCATGCTATTTACCAGAGTTTGCAACAGTAGGGTCAAGGCCAAGAGCTGCAGGAACAGACATTGCTGCTTTAAAGTTTTCCACACTTAATGCTGTATTAGAGAATGCAATCTGAGATCAGCAAAAGTACATGTCATGTTTCTTTGTCTCAGAATACAAAAGGGATGACTAGAGGAAGCAACAGAAAGCATGTGAAAGGAGTCATACAGGCCGACGCTCCAAATCATAAGTTTGAATTATAGATGGTGAAGCAATATCATTCAGTAAAAAGCATATCTTCCAGGCCAAATTATGTGCATCCTGAATGCCAGTATTCATTCCTGTGAAAAATGCTCATGAATAACCATAGCAATTAGATATAAGAAGGAAGGACTTCACCTTCAGGTTTCAGTTCAAAAAGGAACATGCAAAAAACTATCTAAACCAACCTTTGACAGTAGAAATCAAAAGAAATAAAAATCTTAATTAAGTCAATGCAGTTATATATCTGCACATGCAGCTTTCTAAATTTCAACATTGAAGTCCAGATAGACCATCTATCTCTGGGTGCAACTCTAGTACAAAGCATAAAAACCAAATGACTGATAATGAGAAACTACCCATAATCAACTCACGTAGGCCAAGACTACAGAAAGTTGGGTTCAACTCTTTATGTGCTGTTCCCAGTTTCCAGGACTTCCAAGAAATGATCTTTTTAGAGAAAATAGATAATATGATAAGTGCTATAACCGAAAAATTTACTAACCCCAGAACCCTACTTCCTTTTGTTCCATTTCACCCAAAAAGACATGACAACAAAGAGGTAATACGGTACTAGAACCACCTCAAGGTCAAAAAACTGAGGTGAAGATGCTGGTCTACTAGCACCCTAGATCTTTCAATCTTTTCCCTGACTCCCTGATCCCAACCTGAAATTTCCACCCTATACATTATCAGTACTAATCAACTGATCATGACAAGAATACCAAATATAGAGACCAACAAGGAGAGAAGGATTTGAGAGCATCAGCCTATAGGTCTCCTCTGCTCCTTTGCACAAATGTCCCATTCTCCAAGTGAAGCTTCTGAATTTTTCTGATAAAGAATGATTATGAAAATTTTCTCCTATGTTAGGTCATAGTTGGCTCCACAAAATCAACTCCTACAGAACTGCATTTTAGGTTGACTCTCTTCCACTAACAAAACTAGCTTAAACAAACTAGATCCACATAAACATCACTATCTGACAGACACCACTAGAGAATCTCATCAAGCCTACTTAGTAATAACATGGCCCTAGTTGCAGTCCCACATATAGAACTTGGTGATGATCCATTTTCATGTGCCTCTGACCTGGTCCCTCTCTTCATACACTTGGTCATTGATACTCGTTCTTCAAGACTTACTCCTTAACAACTCCACGCCAGCTCACGAAGTCTCTAGTGCTCTCTTACAAGTGCCAGTTCATCATCACAATATTCACCACTTACTCATAGTGTCCAATTGGGAAATCCTGAGTTTGAAAATGAAATTGTCCTCCGAATCCTTTGACGGACACCAGAATACAGCATCCATCACTCTCGAGTCTCCTCAACCTCTCTTCTCTTTACCCACTTGCTCTGTCCTTTTGAGTCGACCAACCAACATTTGGGTCTTCTTCTTCCTTTATCGTGAAAATATGTATATAGTTAATAATCCCCAATCCTTCAAAATTATTTAACTCCATGTAATACTGACAATAATCGATAACATACTCAACTTTTTAAAGATTCACTCAAATTACTTTTACTGTAGCTGAAGTTATTGGGTAAGGTATGGCCACCAATAGGTCGACAGATCCAAGAAACCAAAAATAGCTTTCAATTAGGAGAGGTCCCCAGAAAAAGCAACTTAGAATGAATGATCCAAGTTGCCTTCGAAGATCCCAACTTTTCAAAGATCCAGGTCCTCTAGTACTACCTAATTAGGATCATACCTGGCAATATAACCCACTATGTTCAAGATGCTTCTTCAACCCCCAATAGCTGCAGAAGTTGGAATAATGGCACCAGAGATAATATTGTTTCCATAAAATAAAGAACCAGAAACAGGTTCGCGAATACCATCAATATCTACTGGAGGAGCAGCAATGAAGGCGATAATAAATACAGAAGTTGCGGTCAATAAGGTAGGGATCATCATCCAGAGGTTAATCGTACTCTGGCAACTAAAACCATAGTTGCATAATCTGACATCTTTGTGCACTTTTGTAAACCTTAATGATTTCCCTACCACGACTTTTTCTGAAGGGAACCTATGTCTTCCCTCTAGCCTTTCTACAACAAATGCATCAATAAAGAAAGAAAGAAAGGGCAACCACCAAACTCGTGAATGAACCTTTCTACCCTTTCTTCTCCTTATAAAAATCTATATCCATATTAGGCTAATTATTTTTTCGCGGACTGCATAGGCTTTGTGGTGGGTAAAACGCCGTCTATACGTATTATGTCACCTTCATATGTAGTTGGACCAAATATAGAACCATATGTGGACTGGATATACATGTGCACCTGTATATGAACAGCCAATGTGTCACAAAAGCATGTGCTCCCATATGCATATCATAGCTATAAGTTGTATAACTTTATATATCCATATTTATTAAGTTTTTTGTTGATTACTGTTGGTAGTCTTGAACTAATCATGTATTTACTGACTGGCTTACTAAAGTAATTATATGATTATCATATTATCATCTTGGTGGATAAGATTCGGTGGAGATAACTCTCCATATTATCTATAGCTATTTTTAACTATTTATTAGTTACTGACATAAAATCTTATGTACTTAGCCTAAACACTGTACAAATAATATTTTAAAAAAATTTTTGCTAGACCACATAGGCACCTGCCTGCTGACATGCCCCATATGCACTTTGCAGTTGCTTAAACATTTCCATTCGCTCTCCACAACATTGGGTTAATTATTTGATGTGGTTAAAAGGTCTAGTCCACCAGACTACCACATTTCTGAAAGACCACCTCGTGGTCTTACCCACTAGTGATTTTGTGTAGGTCTCCAAACATCATATTGAAAGAAACCAGATGCACCAAGGAAAGGATTGGTCAAAAAGCCACATACCAAAACCACCAGCAGGAGGAAAGCGATGCGCAGCATCACCAACAAGTATAACACGGTTATTGAATGAAACATACTTCTCAGCAACTTCTGCATGCATTACCCATGGCTTTATGTCCACAATTTGAACGTCCGTAAGATCCCAACTGGCCAACTTGAAAATAATGTGTTCACATACCTACAATAAGTTCAATATCTTTAATAGAACCTGCTAAGATTTTACTGATATAAGAAACATCAAATTGTTGCTGCGACTTCGAGGACATTTGCATGTAAATTTGAAATAAATTTGAAAGATGTTGCAGCAAAGTCTAAATACCAAATATTCTTTCATCAAAGAGAACCAATGCATTACTGATAGTCACTAAAAGCATGTCAAGCTGACAAAAGCACAAAGTACAAATATAAATTACCAAAGTTTCAATTTGCATAGTCTAGGAAATCCATAAAGAAATATTATTATTTTCTCAGGAATACTGTTTGAAAGAGTATTCAATCACATAGCATACACAAGCTTAATCACAAGAATGCACATATCTGGAGAACTGTCTGCAGAATTATGAAATTAGGTTAACAAATGGTCAACACAAGACCCTATTAGCCAGTAGAGACATCATCTGATTGAAGAAAATCTATTGTGGGTGTCGGGTATCAGAAGATATGAAACTGACATAATAATTATTACAAAAGAGTTCAATCCTGAGTTACCTTGGACGTGAAATCCTCAAAGTTCTGCTGAGGTGGATAATATGGAATCTAAAAAGGAAAAAGGAGAAAAGGTAAGCCAGTGTTTTGATCATAGAATATATGAAATCTTAACTTGGAAACTAAAATTAAATGATGCATTAAATCACCGACACAATTTCCTTAGTTACAACATCATCAAATCAAACTGACTATCTATGATTTGCTTAATTGTACTACCTGCAGCACAAATTCCCCTTGATTAAGGTCATGTGCGACAAGGACACCTATAGCCTCTGGATTGAAAATAAAGAAGAGCATTCCAGGTCTTTGATCTAATAAGTATTGTGCAAGATCTCTGCTGAAGAAATGCACACTGATAAGTTTCTGCAGGTCACTTTCTCCTTTCATAGATATCCCAACCAGTTTCCGTACAGTACTTTTTGCACCATCTGAGCCAACAAGAATGTTGCAATGGTATTTCCTCTCTTCCATTTTCCCTTGATTGGAAAAGGAAGCTCCCACCATCACACCTTCATCAGTTGAATGGATGGAAGTACATTCATGGCCCATTAGGATTTTCTTTCCCAATAGCTCACCTTGGGTCAAGCCTTCAATCCCATCAGGAGAATATACATGAACACCAATATTTTCCAGCTTCTCAAGTAGCAAGTTGACCAACTTATACTGTGAGAAGTGAGCAACAGATACAGGGCTTATGATCTTGTCAAAATCTGTACTCACAATGTTTAAAGGTCTCATGATTGGAAAATATCAGTTGGCAAGCAGCTAGAAAAGATGGACATTTGTGTAAAGAGGAAGAATATTGCATACAAAGAACAAACCTTGGGATTGCATGTGATCTACTGAACCAAGAATGGAACCTGATAGGGAAGTGCAATATATGAACTTCCTCCAAAGGTCCATAGGGGGTTGCAAACTCTCTATGTCCCGTGCTAAACCATCCAATTTGCGGAATAGCTGTTAAAGATTCTCTAATCAAAACAAAGTCTCAAAACTTAAATCTCAAACTAATTCTTTTTGGAAGTTTTGTTGCTAAGATTTGAGTCAATATTAAAAGTCGAGGGAGAAAGAAAGTAAATAACCTCCATCGTTCGATTGTTAATGAAGTGAGCTTGCGGATGCTGAGAAAAGGTCGTGCTCTTTTCTAGAACTACACAAGTGATCCCTGCAAGATTACGGGACAGAAATATCTTTAAATTTTTTCCATATACCATGGACCAACAGTAAAAGCTAACCTAGATCCTCCTAGACCAAACCACTTTCAAAATCAATAACGTTGTCTCAAAATTATAAATCCACATTCTTATTATGATTCATTAAAGGAATTTTTATAAATCACACCCTATATTTTACCAATATTGTGATTCACATTCCCGTCTTTGAGGATTTTGTAACGCGACGCCTCATTTTTTCTTATAATTCTCATGTAACACTCTGAGTTAATTTAGACAATACTATAAAAGAAATATTTTGTTATAATATATAAAATAGTTTATAAATACCTAAATTATTCATGTCTTCTTTATCTTATTTTTCTCTTCCCAAAGAAGAAGAAGAAGAAGAAAATGAGAAGGAGGTGGAGGGGGAGAGGAGAAGATAAGAAAAGGTGATGGTGGCAACGACGATGGAGGAGATAAGTGGAGAAGCTAGTGGAGAGATATAGAAAATGAGAGGGAATGATGGGGGTATTTTAGTAATTTGGTCAATATTAGTTAGTCAATATAACGTCAGGGTGTTAAACAAGAATTATAGGGAAAAATAAGGGAGCGAGTTATAAAATTCTCAAAGACGAGATTTGAATCACAAAATAGGTAAAATGTAAGATGTGATTTGTATAAACCCCTTCGTTAAATTACAATGAGATTATGAAAAGTAGACATCATATATTCAACTGAAGTGTATCACACTATAGAACTTGAAAATCTAAACTGTCCGCTCTTGGACTTCCTAAGTACTAGTGTCACTCAATTGCTCTATGTACAGTCAGCACAATGGAACTTTAAAAAGGAAATGAATAATCATAGGCCTAGTAGTTACACTTGCTTGTATTCCACATTAATGTATTATTGAACCTCAATTTAGAGGCATAGGCTAAGAACCAATATATCTTAGCCCATGAAAGACAAAAGCCTCAATCACCTAATACTTGTGAATAGCTATTAATATAAAAAAAAAAATAACAGAGTCATAAGGTTTAACTAGTATGTAAAGAAACTCATGGTAAACTCAACACGAGATGCGATTTACCAACAAGAAACTCAATCGCGACGGTATCTGCTTTTCTTCCCTAATCTGCCAGAGTAACGACAGGGTTTTATAAAGATAACATATACTAGGGCTAAGATCTTCAAACACACCCAGCATCCACATATTTTGGTTAGATCAAGTACTTGAAACTAAACAAACACTTAGATCGAGTATTTGGACTGGCATTTGGTTAGGGACTGTATTTTGGTAACTAGATTCCCTGCTTTGTTTGACATTGTTTAAGATAAATCTGTGTTATTGTCTGAGGTGTGGAATCGGCAGGAGTGGAACTTCCAATATGGGAGGAGGTTGTCTGACACACTAAAGTCTAAAACTTGAAGAATAATAGCTAGGAATTATATAACAAGTAATGGTTTTAAATATGGTATTGTTTCAGACCGTGCCAAGTGAAGATTTACTTCTGATGGGATTTTTCCGGTGAGATCCCTTTATCGATTCTTGAATAATGGAGTTGTGATCTCTAGAACTTTACCTAAGTTGCAGAAGATGAAAATTCCTCTAAAGGTGAGACCTATTTTATGTCTTGTCTATTACAATTGCATTCTAACTAAGAGACAATTTATTGAAGAGAGGTTGGTCTGAGAATGCTCAATGTGTGTTGTGTAATAAAGAGGAGTCGGTTGATCGTATTTTCCTTAGATGTGCTTATGCCAAGAAAATTTTGAAAGAGAAGACCAGGTTTACTGGGTTTCAGATGAAACCAAAGTACGCAAGAGACTAATTTTTTAAGACTTGGAAGAAAGGTGATAAGGAGAACAGTAATTGGGAAAAATCTGGTTATCAGCTATGATTTGGAGTATCTAGCTTAAAAAAATAATAGAATATTTCAGCAGAAACACGGATCATGGAAGGAACTTTCTTATAGAATTATTTTTCTTTTTCTTTTGTTGGGCAAGAATTCAAGGAGAAAATGCAGCTAAGAAAGCAAAGATAATGGATGACTGCTGAGATGTGTCTGGAATTCTTTTAATTTTGTTGTTCTTGACTATGGACCTGGTAGTTATGATGTAATTGGTATATTTGGTAGAATTGTTATTTTGTACGGGTAGGTCTGCCCTAAAATTTTAAATGGTTTTTCTTGTTTTTGGCCCTATGTAATTTTGGGAGGTGGAGGATAATATCTTGTTATGTTGAGTCGATTTGCTGTCTGGTGTTATGGGTAATCCCAGGTACTATGTTTTAAGTTTCAATGAAATAGGGCTGCAGCCTTTTAGTCAAAAAAAAAAAAAAATTGGAAACCTTGAGACAACCGATCACACAGGAAAACGTGCAAAGAATGTTTTAAATGTTTCTTAGGAAGATTATGAATGATGGAACTTATTTCATACACAATAAGTAAATAACAAACAAAGGTCTCCTAAACTATACAGGATTCACTCAAATTACCTTCATCAGAAAATCAACTGACTGCTCTTGAGCACAAGTAGTACACAGAAGAACAATGTGGCTGTAACAAAATCATGCTTCGTACTCCAATCAGACAAAGAATTAATCATGAAAGGTAGCTCGACACTGACAACAGATGCCACTTAGATTCTTACAAATCTATCCAAATAGAGCTCTAACTGAACCCGAGAAAAATGCTTCTTTGGTTCTTCCCCGGCTTCCAAATATTACAAACAGTAGTTTTTTTTTTTTTTTTTTCCATTCCGAACATGGACTCATCAAAAACTACGAAATTCAATATCCACACCACTTTGTCGACACCAAAAAGCAGAACTAAGAACTGAACATCTACTCACATCAGAATTCAAAGTATTAAACTCTAGATTTCTTACAAGCAAATCGACGAATTAAGTATTACGAAGCATTCCGGAGCAAAAAGAGTAATCGGAAATTTAAGCATCAAGAAACAAAGAAGAGCAAAGAGGAACTACCCATTTTGGTGAGGAGAAAGGAGAGGACGAGGCCCACGGGCCCGGCCCCAACGATCAAGACCGGCACGTGCGGCACTCCGCCGCCGGAGGCGGCACACGATGAGAAGGGGAAGACGGTGACGTCACCTCTCGCACAGGGACGGCGAAGGAGACCCGCTGTCAGCCGATTGAATCCGGCCGCTGCCGCCGCCGCCGTCCTCATGGCCTCCACGGAGAAGTCGATCGAGCCGACTGCACTCGGAATCGGCGGTTCCACGTATGGGAGAGGGGGAGGAGGAGAGGAGGTAACTGGTAAGCGAAGGCTATTGGGTCGGGTTGAGTTTTGAATTCGTTTTGGGATCCGAGACGCAGGTGGCTTTTCCGGTCTTGCACGTGAGTAGCGAAAAAGATAGTGGGAGTTAAAAAAAATCTTATACGCATCTCACGTTAATTATGAGCACTCTATTATATATAAAAATGTATATATATATATATATATGCATATAGTATTAAAAATAAGCATAGTTTCAAAAGTCCACTTCTTGCTATTAAATTATTTCACCTATGAGCCCAAGTATAATTTTACTCTTACTTTGATTAAATTTATTCTAAAAACAACCTCTCCTACTACTCATTTGCTTGTTTTAGGGTTATACTTTAGAAAGAAGGCATATGTTTGACTTCGGATTGTTATGCTAGACTTATAACAGCAATCAATACTAAAAGAAACTGATGGAATAAGCCATTAGCCTACCACCATTTTTGTGTTTAACATATAGTTAGCAACTTCATTAAGATATTCTAGGATGAAAGCTTAAATAACTATATTTAACATGACTAGTTTGCAAAATTATATTGTAAAGTTTAACTTCCATGTTAGCTGAATAGCTCGGTGTAATATAAATGCAAAAAAATAATAATAATAATAACAAAGGTTTGATAATATTTTGCTGGAAAAATGATCTCTAGCTCATTACCAGAGTCATCGGGATCACTACTATTAATCTTTTAAAAATATTAACAAAATAATGCAAGGTGCTCATGGCTTGCCAATAAAGTTTTTGGTAGAAAGATCCTTTTATCTAGATGTGGGCTTTCATATACTACATAAAAATTGGCAGATGAAACAATACCCAAGTATCAAAAATATACTCCTATTATTGCTATTATGGCTAGTTTCAACGAGAATTCTAGATTACATATAATCTATTAATCTAAGCATCGTTGTGTAGTGTTTTTGGAGCCTTATTTAGTTCGAGACTAAGCTCTGAATTCGATTAGTTAGTCTTATTTTTTAGTCTTAATTGTTTTTAAAAATAAACTTGATTAGATATAAAAAAGATATTTAGTTACTAAACCAATTTAATAGTTCTTGAATCAGTTTAAAAAGAGTTCCTAAACTCAAAGCAAACAAGACCTAGAATACTACTGCATGCTTTAATTTGAGCACCTTGGGACATGAATAATATCAATTCTTTGAATTAAATAGCTGGAGTTGCATGTGCGACAAAATGCAATAATACAAAGCCTATACACATATATAATTGTTGCATGCAAAACTTAGAACTTAGATTAGCGGGATGAATAATGTACATTGTGTACACATACTTAAGTACATGGGGGCTTAGCTTTCATCCTCTTCGTAATAAAGGTTATTGGTCAGTGAATGTTAAGTTTTCAATATTTATTGCAAGGAAAGAAAAGACTACATTTGAATGTAAGTTTTCAATATTTATTTGTTCAAAGAGTCAGTGAACTTGTAAATTATTGCAACCATGTGAAAGTTGAAATACAGTAAACACATGCTTTTGAATCAATATGGATTAGCAAGCCCGAACTAAGATGGGGAAAGTTTTGTCTTTTGGTTGCTTTTGAATCAATATGGATTAGAAAGCCCCGTCAACTTGTGCTTTTTCTTTCTTTCTTTCTTTCAATTATACAAGTGACGGCGATAGTTCGAAATCCATTATTACGGTGTTGGCCATCACCTTTTCCCTACGTGTATTGAGTTTGACAAAGGTTTTACGACTGATGACTGTTGCTAGGCAATGTAAAATACTTCTTTTATCTGAGTATGAGGCTGCCTGTTTAGGGATACAGCAGCAAGCGTACAAATAGCAAAGTTGTGCATATATGCAGTTCATCTTTTTTGGACGATAAGTTTCGCATATCATATCATGTATATATATTCAGAAATTTGACAAAAAGAAATGGATAAAACTGCTCATAAAGGGGCAGTATTTAAAGATGCACGACATTAAACTACAAAAGAAAAAAAAATGCACAAGAAATCAAGAATACAGTATGAGAAGGCAACAGCGAGATCTTTGATGTTACCTGCCGGCCCTCAGTAGTTAGAAACTATCAAGGTACAACAACAAAAAAAAAAAACATTAGCTCTGATTGAAGATACAAGAACAAATTTAAATGATGACAACCTGATATTGATCATATACACACACGGGACAAAAGAACTTTCCATGCATGAAGTTGGCGTGGTATTAATTCTGATAAATGGCGTCAAGCTTAGAAAGTTCACCTTCTTGAAGTAGCGTGGTTGCTTATCTCCACAAGTTTCATTTTAGGAGCGATCTCTGGTGGTCTTCTGCAATTAGCATTTCTCACTGAAATGCTCGATGTCCACCGTGATGTCAAACATGAGGACTGGAATAGTCAGATACAAGATCATGTGAGCTTCTTGACTTTTGCATTAGTGGATTGACCGCTTTCTATCAACAAAATCTGATGAAAATACTGCTCATTTAGGAGGAAACACTCATGGTTTCACCAAGAACAAAAAGCACGAGAGTGAGCTCAAGGGAGAATATTGTGCTAACTAATGCACGGCCAACTGTCAACCCGAAAATAGTTATTCCACCAGGGTTAGACATCAAGTACATAACTGCAAAGCCAGAAACATAAATGGAAGAAAGATGAGATATTCATGAGTTAAGATGTAGCACAAAGAACTCTTTAACAATATACATAAAGCAGAGTGCATTACAGGATTAATGTGGTATGGTGGGAGTGGTCATGCAGAACTAGATGATCATAGAAAGCAATATAGCCTTGCACAATTCTGCTCTATATGTATTTGTACTATATATATATAGAAAATCAAAAGAATTAGAAAAAGCTACAAAAAGAGGAACTTGAAAAGAGAATATTATATAGACCACTGAATATTACAATTAGCTCTTAGTCTTCATCTTATCTGCGTATATATTTCTATGTGTAGATATAAGTTGTTATCTTATGCAGATTAAAGTTGGCAGTCCTTATCACAAGTTACATTTACTCAACCAGCTAAATTAATGCCAAAGTGTCAAATGATCTATTATGTGATTCCATCGTGAAAAAAACATCTAATCTAAAACAGCTTAATGTTAACATTCCTTATCACAAGTTCCATTAACTAGCTAGGTTATTGTCGAAGTGTCAAATGATGTATTGTGTGATTCTATCATGAAAAACATCCTCAATGGGTTACATAATCTTAAATAGCTTATCTAGCACAACATGCATTTTGAACATGGACATCTGCGTGCAATTAAATTAATTGTTCAATTTGAGGTACATTTTGGTACTTTGAATTTCATATGCTTTGGGCTCTGTTTTGCTGAACAAAGTTCACGGTAAATCTTTCATAAACTTCATTAACCTTTATATATCTCTCGTGTTCAAGTTTTGTTATGCTTACATTTTTAAAAGGGGAGAAGATATGAAGCTCGACTAGAGGTAACATTATGATGGATAGGAATATAGGATTAAAGTTGCATATGCACAACCCTTGAGAGTTAAGCAGGAAATCCATGAAGCAACACACAATAAATTTTACAAATTAGTTAACAATGATGGAAGTTATGTAAGGTTACTTTCATGGTTGTTCTAGATTTTCCTATGCCTCAAGTAAATGTTACACCTTTTGATTCATTAATTGGCTAAGTGAAGGAGAAGCTAGAACATGGGAATGAACACTTCATCAACCCTACGAAAACCTAGTGGTACTTCTTAGTAACTGGATAAACTCCATCTAGTTTCATGGTATCATGTCTTCCTAGTTCCTAATACTATCAAAGAAAGAACATTGTCAAGTGAACCAGTCTAACAAACATTTCAATTGTTAAAACATCAGAAGAATGGAAGAAAGTAAAATGAATCTGGTCATAACATATGTAGGATTTGGTTAGAATTACATACCAAGTGCATTTCTCTTGTGATATGGCAAAAAAGAAGCTAACTGAGAATTCTTATGCACCATTAAATTATCAAATGATTCCACATCACTTTCCGAATAATCCGTCCACAATAGATTTGCTGGAAAGGCCTCCAAATTTTCAGAGCTATTTGTGCATCTTGTAAGAGGAGGATCACTAGAACTGCAGGTTACTAATGCATGCCATCTACTAGCTAACGATGCAATGCCCTGTGCTCTGTGAGATATTTTAGCAGCTGCATGCAGATAAAGGACAACACCAGCAACTTGGATAAAAGAAGTTGCCTACCAATGTCAAGAAGGATTCTATCAAGGTCACTGAAAGAATAAAATAAATGAGAATTCTCTTCAAGAAAGAAAAATGCATACCCTACTTACAGCTATATCTCCAGCAATAGTGAAATTGATTGTCCCACCATATCCTGTAGTCTCAAAAAGAATGACAAATTGACTTGCTGTAACAGACACGAACAATAGTAGAAGAAAAATGCGAAACCTATGACTGATTTTTGAGAGATTGTAGCGTAATTGTAAATGTTCTTCCACATACATTAAAGTATCTGCATCTTGTTCCAATGTTTTACCATAATCCTCAAGGTGAACAATTTGTACATTGCAAACCAAGTTGAAAAAAGTGCAAGATGATAAATATATTGTGGTCAAGTAAGTCCATGAAGTAATGGACGCCACTGAAGCAGCAACAGATCTCCATACTGACACATGGGAGATGTATATAAAGCGATAAATTTCGCAAGCAGTCTTCACCAGAAAACATGGCAATATCCACCAAGAGAGTAAGAAGAAGTCCTGGGAATATGGTGAATACTTTCAGTTTACATATGAAGGATAATAATTTAGAAGATATAAAGTTATAAACTTCACAGAGCTTCAGTAATTCAAGATGTGAGACTGACAAATAAAGGAAATACATTGCAACTCATTTATATTTGTTTAACTTTTAAGGACAAAAAAGAGGAAATAAGAACATTCAATGCAGAAAGAAAGTTTGATTATTAGGAAAATATCACATATCACGGTAAAACCACAAAGGCTAGAAACCTTCATCATAATGTGCTTTTCCTCATCAGATTTGTTAAGGCCATTTCATTTACACCTCCCTTCAACAGGTCACGAAATAAATTTCAAGTATAAATCCTTTTGCATGGTTCAATCAATCTACAAACTACTTTGTGAGTTTCATAGTAGAGGAAAGGGATCATAGCCCTCGATGATGACTTTAATTAAAAACAGTTAAAGAATCCAAAAATGTAAGTGTATCCTGAATTTGCTTTAGAACAAGATATAGAGAACAGTAATCATAAATTTTTTATACTAGGTATACGGTCTCGATGAATTTCTAACTAGTTTGCGGAAGCCCGCAACAGAATCTATGTGACAGAATCTAAGCATGTTCCTCGTTACACTCAACCAAGATATAATTTTTGAGCAGGTAAAACAACTTCTCAACCACCTTTCCAATGATATACTCTTGCAAAGAAAAACGCAATTGATGATTAAAATCGAGCACAACACACAGGTACTTAGTAAAAAGATGTTACCCTGACCTGGATCTTGCGAACATACTCCTTCTGGAACCTATCCACCCGCCCGTAGCGCTCGCTGACGAATAGCAACCGTCGGATCCCGTACTTGAGGAGATTCCGAGAAACACAGACGAGCGAGATCGCGGCCGCAACGCCCTGGGAGACCAGGATGACGATGTCGAACCGCTCGATCCGAGATCCCTCGCACCTGGACAGGAGAAAGACGGCGGCCGAGGGGAAGGCGACTCCGAGGACGAGAAACTCGCCCACGGATAGGAAGATATCGAGTGGGGCGGAGGAGAGAGGGAAGCCGAGGAGGCCGAGGACGGACTGGAGGCGGCGGATGGAGCGGTCGACGGGGAGATCGCGAGGGAGAAGGAGAGAAGATCGAGAGGGATGAGGAGGAGGAGGAGGAAGGCGGTCCGGCGTTGGGATTAGGGGTCCGGCGAGGTCGTCGGATTCCATCGAGGAGAGGAGAATTGAACTTGAAGTGGAGGAGGGAGGATGGGAGAAGAAGAGGCGGGAGATGGAGGAGGAAGGGAGTCAAAATGGGATTCGGGTTCTCTTTAGTTTCAGGGATTTGTCTCGACGTGTGAACTAGAAAAGGAGAACGGACGGTGGATTTCTTTTCCTATATTTATGTTTTGGATGGTAACGACTAACGCGTGGAGGGATTTGACTGGTTGAAGAGACTGTTAGGTGTAAAGCGACGGGATCTGATACCCTCTCCAGCCGAACTCGTACTGGGTAAACCAAACTGAAACCTGCCACGTGGTCGATCACATATTAAAGTTGTAGGAATTTTAGCATATTTTAATAGTCAATAAAAAACTTTAAATATTGAGCACTTCTTTCGTACAGTAACCGTAATTATTTATCAATCAGTTTGATGAAGATCTAATAATTAACATATTTAAATGTACGATAGGAATGCAATAAATTTAAAAGATATTACTAATTTAATAGGTAATTATTATTATTTAAATATATAACCTTGCAAATTACTTTTTGATAATTATATTATTTTAATAATTTATCAAATAAAAGATATATATATATATATATATATATATATATATATTTTTTTTTTTTAATTGGGAGTATATTATATCATAATAATGGTATTGATGTCTTCTTATAATTAACTTAATGAAAGTTTAATTAAATTTTATCTATTTAATTATTTTTTATTATTTATATATATATCTCTTATTAGTTTATTAGTTTAAGATTAATTTAAATTAAATTTAATAACATATATAGATAGAGAATCATATTTAAATTAAAGTTTATCTCCAAAAAATTAAATTTAAATGGCTTAATATTTAATAATATCTCCTATAATTAAGAGACAATCATATCAATCAGCATCATATCTAAGAGAGAGAAATCTTAACAAAAGAAAAGAACATGTAATCCAGAAGTTAGACACACATAATTAAATCTTCTTAATTAATATTATTTTTTTTCATAATGTATTTTTGGAACTGTTACCGGATATGAAAACTAGCTATTATAGTCATTAGATTAAGATTATAAATTTTAGAGGGGTACTGAAGTATTTGCCTTAAATATTTGAGTCATGCCTAGCTCATATTTGCTGTAATATCCTCTAATTTTGTATTTACGTGAATACCCTTCAAAACCTATTATTTTTGCATGGCTGCCCTTCTAGTCACTTTCTGTTAATAATAAATATGCCCTTATTTGACAGCAATGTATTCAAAAAAAGAACAAGAGTATTTTTAACTTATTTTTATTATGAAATAGATCAAAATTAGCTGTTGGTTAGCTTGGAGAGATCTATACAAAAAAAAAAAAAGAGAGAGTTTTACTTAGCACCCATTAAAAAAAAAAAAAGAAGAAGCCCCACAAGTATTTTGAGATATATATATTAAATATCAACTTTAGATGAGTATAGGACTATAGGGGATAGTGCTCATGTGGTTAAAATGCTCATCTGTATTAGAGTTTCCAAGTTCAAATTTTTAAATCTCAGCAGTATGGAAATTTAGTAGGTCACTATGAGTATATTCATAAATAAGAGATTTTAGGGGTAAACACATGAAAAAAAAAAAAAAAAAAGTCATTCTCTAGCCTCTAGGCTGGCATCTATGATATCAAGTTTACTCCATTTCTCCAAGTATATTTGCATAAAGAAGAAACTTACATCTGATCATTAATAAAGTATGATATGCTTATATTCTTTTCTTCTTTGACTAAAATTATCTTATTCCCTCTCCCTACCTGAAAGGGATTTTAGTTTAAAAAAATGTGCAAACCATTGAAGATATTATTACTTTATGAATGGGCAGGAGGTGATTTATTGCAAATATACTACAAAAGATTATGCAATGTAGCAAAAGGAGAGTTTTCTATAATAAAGCTAAAACAGGCAGTACAAGATGCAAAAGAAATCCTATTAAAAAAAATAACAATTTGCTCAGCTGTGTAAGCTGGGATGCTGGCTGGCATGTTTTTTTTCTCTCACTTTTTCTTTTCAAGAAATCATGCTGGTATATGTTTACCAGCTGAATTTTTATGCATAGAACCTAAAAAGCACAGCAAAATTCAGAAACAAGAACCAGCAACTCTGGTATAGAAGAAGAAATAAACCAAAAAGAAAGATCCTTCTCACATTCTCCCTCATTCAAGTTCTATGTTACAGACTAAACGCCGTCTGCAAAACCGGTTACATTTATCTAACAAAAAACTCAGAAAATGGAACTCTTAGAAACCCACAAACGTTGATGCTTTATATGCCGCAGGCCAGAAAGAACTCATGGAACCATGTGGTTCTCCGACCAAATTTTAGAACAATTGCATAGAGATACGGAATGCCAGTAGCAAGGACACTGGATCATGCAGTGAGTTTCTGCGGTGAATTCGGGGCATCCATATGCTGGAGGTGTAATGCAGCTAAGAGGCCTCGCCAGATTTCACCTGGTCCACCAGATACTTGAAAGTCCAAAAGCTTCTGTTGCTTCCTGTAGTATTCTTCCAGCAGCTTGCTCTGCAAAAAGAGAAAAAGAAAACTCAAGTGTTAGAGAGGATTTGCAAAATCCTTTCATGATCAAGTCCTTTAATACTATCTCTGATGAAAATCACCAATGATAGGAAGATCCTTTGACAATCAAGCCATTTAATTCTATTTCTTCAAGACAAGACTTTGTAATAACTTTGTCGCAAAGTAGATAGGTTGTAGTAATTACAATTCACAATTGTTATAAAATGTTCAGTGTGAGAGGACAACCAGAATCAAGCCTTTAGCCCATACAACTTGGGTTGGCTATATGAATGATTTTTCATTTTATGTTTTCTGGGAAAGTGGGGAAGTCTGTAGTTAGAATTTTTATGATTAACTTTTCTAGGTCATATTAGCCCAAGCAAGAAAATTAATAATGTCTAGAGAATCACCTTTCTCAATTCATCTCCATTTAGTGAAAGATTCATTCAAATCAAGTCCCATTAAGTCTTCCTTACTATGCTCTCCTACGACAGTTTTGGTATCTCTCTCTCTCTCTGAAAACCTTCTAGTTGAATGAACTCATGTCTCCATGCAAAGAGGCCGTCAAATCAAATCCTACTTGCCCTTTCTTACTATTCCCTCTCATGCCACTTTGGGTCCCTCTCTCTTAAAGAAATAAACCTTCAACATTAATAAATTCACTCCTCCATACTTGAACATGAGTGAAGTGTGAACTCACATAATTTATCCTCTATGGGTGAAAGGAGTTACTCATCTTGGCAATACTCAACTTATGCATATAGTATTTCCTATTACAGATCATTCTGATTCATAATTCAATTTTAATCTGAGACTTGTTGTAAAAAGTTCCATTTAGATTGAGGTGTATATGCTGATATCACAACACATTAGATGCATTCCTCCCTAACTCTATGTGCAATACCCTCATCAATCTTTTCTTATTGAACTATAAACTCAAGATACTAAAATAACCCTCTTAGATACTTCTTGTAGAGCACTCTCTCCATCCATTACCCCATGCTAATGATATCAATGTTTTAATGGCTCCCCAATCTTCTCTAAATCCAACAAATTCATTCAAAAATAACTGCCGTGTGATTTTTTTAAGTCAGTAAGTATCGTATGTTAATCTTTTCTTTTCTCTACACTTTCCCATCTATCATTTAGCAAGCACCAATATTACAAAATGTGTTTGGCAGGTGTATGACAGTTATAGTTCTCTGTGGGAGCTGGTGCCATGAGACTAAATCAAGTTTTTAAAATCTATTTTAACTTAAATTACTAAACATCATATATTGTGAAAGTATAATCGTTAATCCCTCAGCCGACAAAGTATAATCATAAAGTAAATTTCATGTATTAAAAATAACATTATCTAGATAGCACGAGAGAAGAAACACCAACCTATGAAAAAAAGACCCACAAAAGCATATGACAGCAACCTGTCAAAGTCTAATGCAGTAAGAACTAAAGCTGATTCTGGCCCAGGATACACCCTATGACCTTGGAAACCACTAGAGGTAGCCAAAGCACATACCTACACACCTCCTTAGAGCCAGAGGGTCTTCCTCTGTTAAAAACGCTCTCCCTCTCCTCTATCTTAATATCCCTCTATTGGTTATCTTTCTTTATCTTCATTGTCATTTGGTTGATAAAGGAATACAAACCTATCAGACTGCTAAACCATGCTAACATCAGTGCATAAAAAGCTCAAGGATCTTCTAGAACTTTATCGATAATATTTTCTAAAATGTACCTGCTCAGAATAAGCTCGTAATTTCTCAACATGACCATCATCCAAATCCACTGCAGCAGAAGGTTTTAGCAAAGCATGCCGAGTTCGTGTAGCTAAACATGGATTGAGGCTAGTAGACTCTGAACTGGTTGCATTGAAGGTCCTTCCGCAGTGGGAACATATATCAGTTTTAAACCTTGGGTTCACCAAACAATCATCCATGCACTTGAAATTCACTACCAAGTCAATCTCCGCTATCTGATCAAGAATTTCCTGAAATAAACCAAAGAAGAAATTAGACAGACCGCAGCACCAATGCAATCCCAATGGCATACTTCTCAATGAATAATCAGATACAATCCCAGCTGCTATGGTAGTTCTACTAGAAAATTGGGTACATTACTAGAGCAAACCAGTTTAAAGTATCACTTTCCTAACTTCCTAGCATTACAATATGAAGTGCATTAGAAACAACCATATCTCAGAGAATGAAGTTACAGCTTAGACTTACAGCTTGAATCCGAGTTCGTGGGATTCCATCGAGAATAAAGCCAGTTTCACCCCTATGATATCCCTCCTCCAACCGTTTTGACAACAGACCAAATATGATATCTTCCGGAACAAGCTTCCCATCATTCACAGCATTCGAAATCTTTTATAACATCAAAACCAAGAAAAAATTTAGTAGAACAAACAAATCTACACGATGCATCTCCACAAGTGGAGCTAGGCTCTCAAGTCTGAGAATAAAACATATTCTACAGACTGCACAATGACCATTTCTGCAAAATTACATGGTGTGTTTGGCAATAACAAAATAAAATCTCTCATTTTTCTATACTTATGAATTAACCAGTGACTGGCTGGTCATATTCTCTGGAGTCAGCTCTCGAATACAAAAAGAATAAATCCGATATTGCAGGAAACTTCAGGGGCAAAAACGGAAACAACGAGACAAAGCCGCCACGGACCCCACGTGATTCCAGAGTAGGATGCTTGTGATGGAAAGTTCCACAATCACAAACCCTAGCATCAGGGAATTTCCTGAAATACCCCAGGACTCGTGATAGCCACATTCAAATGTGCCCCATTTCTAAGAACAACCAACCCAGCCACAGCCACAGCCACAGCCATAGCCACCGTTCAATATTCGGGAGATGCCATAAATTAACGAGTGGAACTGCTAAAAATCAAAACTTATCAAAACTTTTATACTCCAATGAAGCTAGAAAAACGATTAGGAAAGAAAAAAGGAAACTTTTAACCAGAAAAAGGCATCCTAGAAACAAATTTTGGCGAAAAATACACCGAAATACAGAAAAAGCTCGATCCGCTTAAAATTAATAAGAATTCGTCCATTTTAGTGCCATTGTAATCGATTAAACCTCCCGAGAATTCAAACAAAAGGAAAACGGCTCAAGATCAGAGCAACAAAGAGAGAAGAAGAAGAGGGGAGAGAGAAAGAGAGAGTAACCTTCTTGTAGAGAGATGATCTAGGATTAAGCTCCTGACGAACTAGCGTCCCCATGGAGATGTAAGGGACCTCGAGTAGCTCCGCGACGCGCGTGGCATACACGTGCTTCTGCGCCCCGGGGCTCCCCATGAACACCCACTGCGGACCCCTCCCCTCCCTCTTCTCCCACGTATCCTCCGCCGCCGATCCTACTTGGCGGCGCCCCGCCGCCTCATCCTCCTCCCACTCGGTCCAGTACTCCACCTCCTCCTCAACGGCAGCCGCGGCGGCGGCGAAGTGCCGGCTCCGCGGCGCGCCGGAGATCCGGCGAGCTAGGGATCGGGCGACGGAGCTCCGGAAAAGTCCTGCCATGGCGCCGAGAAAGGCAGGGTTTCGAGTTTCGGATTCGAATATTGCGGCGATCGAGAAGGGGGTTTGGTTTTGGTTTCTCTGCTCTTCCACTATTCGAAGGGAGGCAGCTGCCAAAAAGGGGAAGAAGGGTTCTGGGGTTGGGTTGGAAAATTCTGCAAATACCCCTAGTCTTTGAAGTAATTACGAGGATAGGACTGGGTGAGATGCAGTGGTTTTTATAGGGTTTTACGGTTGGGACCGTTAAAAGAAGGGCTCGAGAGTCTGACTGACCGTTAAAACTACCGTTATAACGGTCACTATTCGGAAATCTCCATTTTAATCCTACATCGTTATTCACCGCACGTGCGAAATTGGTGACACGTGCAGGTATTGGATGGTAAAACTTATTAATTTTAAATCTTGTGGGCTACGATCTATGCGTTAATGCACATTAGATGATACGTCATATGATTGAATCGAATAGTTACCGATCAAACTAAAATTATTCTTATTAACTATAATATAAATCATTCATATCATGTCCAATGTATCTATGCTATAAAAATTAATTTATTAGTTGAAACATCTGATTCTCTACCAATTCTATAAAAATGGAATGTAATGAGAAAAACAAAAACAAAAAAACTTGGTTATAGTTGTGGGTGGAAATGGATATCAAAGAATGATGGATTTTAAGTAGAAATAGAAGAAATCAACTAAGGTTTGAGCTCTGAAAGTAGTACTTGAACCTCCCTAGGCTTTTGTAAATTTATTTCAAATGCTAGTTGGAATAATAAATAGTGGATGATTCTTTTGATGTAAAGGATTAGATATTCTACAGTGGTGCAGTAGATGGATGATTAGGAGTGATTGACAATTTATGAGTTTTATTTTTTATATATATGTATGTATATGTATGAGTTTTTTTTCTTTTTTTTTCTTATGCGTAAATAATATTATTGTGTAACAAATAGTTTGGAGGTATATAATCTTCTTAAACATTTGTTATGCATTACATGCTGAATAAGAAACAAAAAGATGGCAAATATAAAATATATGACAAGCGAATAAGATGCATATTATTACCTTGGGTCTCTTTGATTTTCATGTATTTAAGAAAGCTAATTGAGTTGTAGATTGACTTGCTAATTCAAAAGTTACTTTGAGTTTTGGTTTATACCTAAAATTGCCTTCTATTGGAATATATATATATATATATATATATATATATATATATATATATATATATATATACAGTTTTTGAGCTCCTAATGAAGAGGTTTTTTTTTCTTTGATTTTTTAATGTTCATGGGAATTAACTAATCCAAAATTTTTGTTTTCCTTCAGAAAAGAAATTAGATGAGAGGGGAAGAACTTGTGGTTATAGATTGAGATATGGATGGAGTATGGATGGGTTGCATCTTGCATGGTGGGTTGCATCTTGCATGGTAGGTTGGCATATCAATTGCTAGGCTGTTGGTTTGAGTGGTGTGGATGGAAAGGTTTATATGCTTTTGGTCACACATAGGGTAATCACATAATATTAAGTTTTTTTTTCCTTTCTTTTGAAAGCCTGGTGAAGGAAGAGATCTAGACTTTTAATTTACAAGAGAAAGAGTTTTGTGATTCAATGATTCAATTGTAGTCGCTACATATTTTGTTATAATAAAATACACATAATTTAATGTTACCGATAGAAATATATATAATTCACCGTTAAGAATAGAGATAGTTACAAATCAATAGTATTTACCATTCACATTATAATAATTTCAGTTATGTAATAGAACTTAAATTATCTTTTATACATTTCAAAAGAGAATTACTGTTTTAGAAAGATTATATATTGGGTTGTAGATAGATTTTAGATTAATTCTATTTTATAATTATATGAATAAATATGTATAGGAAGTTATGAACTCATGTTACTTCTATTCCAAGGCTTAGTTTGTTTAAAATGATTCAAATTGTAATGAATGTTTTTAGGGTTCAAATTCTAATAATATCGATTAAATTAGGACGCCACTAAAATATCATTTTAAAAAAATATGTAAATATATAAATAAAAAGTGTGCACTCGGTATAATGATTGACACATTAGTATACTATGCATAAAAAATGTATACTATGCATAAAAAATTGGGTTGGATTCAATAATGCTGACCCTATACGGGTTGATCGAAGTACACCCTCAAATATATGTCGACGTATTGATAATATGTATCTGATGACTCAAATTGCACTTGTTCAAATTTTATAGACCATATGTCCTTTTTTAAAGACAATTAAAGTAAACACACACTTAGGCTTGCACTAAATCATAAAAAATAAAATGTATTATTTACACAAACAAGCTAGTAAAAAAAAACAAGTGTGGTGTGTGAAGCCAAATTAGCCTTAGATTTTATATAATACTATTTATTTTAAAAATAATTATATCTACACCCTTATGAATTTTTGTTCTTTTATAAGTATATTTTTCTCCTTTATTTCTGTTAAAAAACATGCATTATGTGATCAATTAATGTTAGGTTATCTCGGAATTATTTTACCCTTATTTTAGATTAAAAAAAAAGGAAAAAGAAGTTGAGGATAAAATAATAATTTGAAACTTTTTGTTAACACTATCAAGAGATTTCACGAAGTCTTAGTATAATTATTCTTATACTTTTAATCTATAATTATATGTTCTATAATGTGAATACAGAGTCCAATTATATTGCAGGTGAAATTTGTAAAATAAAATATAAATAATATTGTATATTTTGACTACATTATAAATAAAATTCTATATTTTATTCTTTATAAATAAACCTAAAGAATATCGAACAACATAAATACTAGAATAGTTTATAAGTTTTAGTAATAATAAGAATAGGCTCTTGAAACTGAACGTATTTATTTTCTTATACTAAATGTATTTTATAATAAAATGCGTATAATTTACACAAAATAATACACATAAATATAGAGCCTAATTTTACTAGTTTAAAAAGTAAACGACTTTTTATGCAAATGTCCCCGTGAACTCTTAGAGTTAAATTTAGATTAATATGCAATTAAATAATAAAATAGCTGTAAAATATATCACTTTTCATAAAAAAACTATTAATATTAATTATCTAATATGATATTTGAAATAAAAAAATATTAGCTTTGAATCCACTAATTCTAGAGAATTCAATTTTAGATGTGATTTTATAGTGCTTTGGATGCTTTATTGATCCTATTTTGGGTTTTCTCTAAGATCTCTTAGGTAAATAATTTGATTCTAATTAGGTTAATTTAATGGTAGGATTAAATAATATTTGTATTTATCTAAATAGATTGACCCATCTAATTTAATTATCAAATGGATTGTGTTCATATTTATTGCTATAATCTTTTACTCGACCATGCTAATTTGTTTATAATGTGATATTTATTTTTTATCTCTAAAATAATCTTATTATAATACAAAAAATATATTTATAACCTAAATGAATTAATTTATATCTAAAGATTTAAATAATTTGTGTCAGCCGTTTAATAATTCATATTTAATTTCGACCGATTTAATAAAAGGATCGGATCGGTGTTCTATTACCTTGCCCGACCCGACCCGATCCGGCTAATCCGACCGATTGCCACCCCCTTTCCGACGCGAGGAGGAAGCCCGAGGAAAAGGCGGGACAAACCTCCCAAATCCCTAAACCCTAGAACCAGAGACATGCGGTGATCTGAAGCTCCTCCTTTGAGCCCGCCTTCTCTTCCTCCCTTTTATCTTCTCTTCTCTTCTCCATCAGCGACGAGGCTTCCCAGAGGAGGAGGCTGCTTCGACCTCGGAAGCCATGGCGAGGCTCCTCCGGAGCGCGTCTCTGAAGCGAGCTCTTTTCTTGCACGAGGTCCTTGACCGAGCTCTCTTTATACTTCTTGACCTTCTCCATGTCTATATCTTAGCTCGGAAGACCCGATTTCTGCAGTAGGATTGTAAAAATGGTGTCTTGGTTAAAAAGGCTGCTTTGTTGATTGACCAAGTTGAGGGTTTTTATAGCGTACGAGTGATTAATACCAAGGAATAAATAGATGCTGATGAGACCAAAATCACTTTCTGAATTAACCATTCGTTTGTGTTGTAAATGTTTTGATTTTGTTAAAACAAGCTTTACGCGATATGGTATAGATGGTTTAAAAGGTTTAGCTAGACATGGTCTTAAGTTAGACCGTCCGCTTGGTGATTTGTTTACTGTTTCTTTATGCTTCCTTATGGGTATATCAGATTTACGTCCTCGTTTATTATAGTAATCTTAATCTTGGTAATCTTGCGATCGGAATTTGCGTAGACTCTTAAACTTTTCCATTATTTGGTTGCTTTTCTTCTATATAATTGCATGCCAAACTTGATATTGATGTGTTTATGCAAGTTCAACACTAGATTTAAATATACCGTGCTAATGGAGAAATATTCCATGAATTAGTGCTAATGATGTAATTAATCTACCACCTTTCCTTATATCATGTTTTCATAGGAAAATAACGCTAGCTGGATATGATGATTGAGAAAGCTGCAATTAAAAAAAAATTTGAACATGTTTTACATTTAGTAAAATATGGCTATCTGTGGGGCAAAGTACCACTTTGACTTGTCAGTAGATTAGTCTAGTGAAAGGCTAATAAGAAGCTTCAGAGTCTCCAATCAACTATAATAGGATGCTTCCGAGTATTGTTAATTAGATCATGCTGTTGGAATTTGTTCATGTTATGAGATCATGAGATAAGGTAAGGAATCAAGAGTATGAGATAGCCTAACTCCTTGAACTAGCCGATTCTCTGTTGACCTTCTGACAATGTGTACCTTATCCTCCCCATTACCTAATTTTAATTGAGCTGCAAGGCAGCATAGTCATCCTAGTTTTAGAATATACCTGAGATAGCGACATGATTATGTGAAGGTACCATTTATCTTTTGGGATTTGGGTTTGTACTTGCTGCCTTTCATCAAGGGTAGCTAGGTTATAGAGTTGGGCATATATGATGTGCTAGCAAACTTGGACTGGAGGGACTCTAGGTGGTAACTTCTCGAGATTAGAGAGCACTAAAGAAGGTTGAGGAATTGTTCTAGAGGGAGGCCGCAATGACACCAAGGTCAGTAGAAAACTTGCTTGACAGAGTGTGGAGTTGTTGAAACTGCAAAGGGACTCATTTGCTCTTACTAATTGTTTCCTAGGCAAGGCCTTGAAGCAAGAAAAACGGTACTTAAGGTTGGTTATGCCTTGCATCAAGCTTAGTGTTGTTTCCAATGCTTTTTGTCAGGAGAATAAGGAGGTAGTTGATCCAGAGGAGCATAGGGGAGGTTAATGGACATCCTCAACATTATTGGATTAGTGTCGCTTGTGTCAATCATCGACAATAAGGACCTCGCCACTGCATGAGGATACTTGATAGAGAACCAATCTCCATATCCCTCATTTCTATTTGATAACTAACTCTTATCATGTGGTGCAAATCTTAGGTGCCTGATGTTATTAATGTCAATAGGAAAATCTTATTGACTTGATTGGAGCTCTCTTATTTGGAGAGAAGCCGAATTTTTTTTAGCAAAATAATTTTCTTGGTTTGGCATGTTTTTGTAATCTTTAGGGGATTAGGTGTGAATTTGGATTCTCTAATATAATATTGCAAAAAAAGTCATGATCAATATTATTAAGAAAGATTGCACTGATAGACTTTTATGCAAAAATCCTGAATCCTAATACATTTCATACTCTTATAGAAGCACCTTTTACATATAATCCCTTTACACTATCACACTGATAAATAACAACTTCTGAAAGATAGAACATTTGTCTTTATCTGAATGACATGTCCATACAAATGCTTTTATTTGCAGGGTTGTAGGCATGGGATTGGTGGTTCTGCTTTTCATTTTCGTACCTTCTCAGCTAAAGGTGATTAAATTTCTTTCTCCAATACTCCTGATCTTTTAACTTGAAAATATTAGAAGTTGGTTAAGTAAACTAATTTCTCCAGTCATTAATAAGTTTGAACTATACGTTTTTAGACTTTAGCAAGATTTTGCAATCTATGTCATGCTAGAATGTCATGGAACACAATTTGCATTTTGAAACATCAGCAGTTGGAGTGACCCTAACGGATTTCAATAATTTCTCCGAAGATAAGTGGTTGAGTTACTTTGCGTTTTTGTTATCCTTTTCCGTTCATGGCTAGTTGTCTGGTAGTTCTACAGATCAAGGATCCTATACATCTATATCTATAGACTCATAGGCACACCTGTTTGTTGAGTTGAGGATTGTTGTGCATCTATTTGTCTCACAATGTTGATTTACCTAAGCTTGACTTTATGCTATGATGCGGATGCTGATATACAAATTCTTACTTATATATGCCATAAAGTCTTATACATGTAATCAAATATAAGTAGACATAGTTGATTTTCAGTTGCAGAAAACACCAAGAGGGCATGCTACTTGAGGATAAGAGTTGTCCTCACTTAATATAATCTTAAACTAGTGGAGGATGTAGGCATGATCTTACTTATGGCTCTTTGCTCATGATAAAAATGAACTGGAGCATGATAAAAACGAACTGGAGAATGAAATAAGACTCCTACAAGGTAGGGTAAGGGGCAAGGCACCCTTCTTCCCTTCTAAAGAAGGTTCTTAACTAGTATATCATACTATAAATATGACTCTTGATCTAGTATATATCATACTCATGTTATGTGTGCCGACAAATGCATCATGATCAGTGTTCTGAAAAAGTGGAGTATATGGTTGCATAGGTGCTGATGCTACTTAGACAGATTGCATGTCAATATACAGTCTTTAGATTACCAAAAGAGATACATCTTAGCTACTCTCCATTCATGGCTTGGTTTTGGCAATTTGCAGTTTGCTACATGTTCATTTATGCATTTATCCAGGATTTATTGCATATTAGATTTGATCAAATCATGCATCCCTTTATGATTCCTTAAGTTAGGTACCCATATCCACTAAGGAAAAAAAATTCTAAATCCTGAATCATATTCCTTTCTTCTCTCCGTCAATCTTTCATTTAACCTCTCTCTCTCTCTACCACCCATAGTAGGTGGATCTCTCTCTCTCTGAAATATGATCCCAGTATCTAACTACTAATGGGATGAGATATGAGCCATTAGTTGGATCAGATTTATAGCCAAACCAAGAAAACTGGGGAAGACCCAGATCCTTCATCATGATCTGGGTATAGAAGTGATCACACTGGTTGTTGCAAGTCCCACATCCTTCATCGTAATTTTTCTTCAATTCCCTTTTTTACTTTGATCTTACTCTTTTCTGTGTTTCTGAAATCCAAGGTTTCATCTTATGTGAGGAAACCTTTTAATCAGTTTACTCAAAAAAACTGCTGGATATCTTTTGCTTTTGGTAATTTTGAGCTTCCTTAATTTAAACCACTCATCACATATTATTTTCTTTCAGTTGTAAAAGTTATCTGCAACATTCTAACTTATATTATGTACAACGAGCCTTCCTTTTGATAGCAGGGTTTTCATAATTCCTTATGAGACAGAAATTTAAGAGGTGATCTTTATTGACTTCATTAGCTTCTATTTAGATGCACCACCTCAGATATAGGCGGAGCTTATTTTGAGGTTTTGTTCTTCCTCTTTATGTGACAAGGGGTACCCATCTTTTTTACAAGTTAGATGAATAATAATCAGCAAGACCTCTCTGGATGCATGATTTCTTTTTATGCATAAGTACAAAAATATTACATATGGCTGAGTGAACTAACTTGCGAATCTGGTCATGTTAGGAAGAAGAAAGTCAAGGTCAGATGAAACCGACTCTAGTGAGGAGAACCTCTCTAAGAAAGACTTGGCTCTACACCAAGCCCTGGAACAAATTACAGCGTCATTTGGAAAGGGGGCAATAATGTGGCTTGGTCGCTCTAATGGGCCTAGAGAAGTTCCTGTTGTGTCAACGGGTTCGTTCTCTTTAGACTTGGCACTTGGAATTGGTGGACTACCAAAGGTAACTGATTATGTTGATCTTTAATTGCGTTTTGGACATGGCATTCTTCTCCCTTGAATTCCCCTTGATGCTAAGACATTCTTTTACGTAATACATTGTGTTCTAGAGTAATGAATTGTGACATCTTGAAACTTTAAGCCATCAGAGATGCGTGAATTCTCTATTACCATCTTACTACATGCTGCATTTGTAAACTGTGTTTCTTTTGAACGAGATTTAATGAACTGGAACCAAATGCTTCTTATTGCAAATTATGTCCTTAAATTCTTTGTATCCTCCACCCTAGTTTAGTTCACCTCTGAGTTAGGAACTCATGTACTATTGCATCTCCTTGTCCTCAATTACCTATTTTGGTGATTTTCATAGATAATTACTCTATATTTTGAGACTTTATCTACTTAATTTGGAATTGTTATATAAATGAGGTTATGACTTTGCCAGGGACGTGTTGTGGAGATATATGGACCAGAGGCTTCAGGAAAAACTACACTTGCTCTTCATGTTATTGCTGAAGCACAAAAAAGTGGAGGTAATATTGAGGATTTTTTTGTTCATTTCCATTTCCCTACATCCATTCCATCCTCTAAATTAATAAGTAGGAACAAGATGATCCAGATGAAAGTTACATATTTGGAGAATAATTCATTTTAGAAACTAAGAGCAGAGAAATTGATGACATGATAAAAAAGAAATGAGATGCATATGAATGATGATGTTATGTACTCTGTAACAGCTTTCCAATGTGATACAGGAACCAGGTGACCTTTTTTTCGTAAAATTATTTAGTGTTCTCTTCTAAATTTGTGATGCTTGTAGTCCTCCCATGGTTTTCATACTTGGTCAACTAGATTACACTCGTAGCTGAGAATGCTCCACAGAAGAAGACAAAACTCTAACTAGTTATTACAATGTTTCTATTTAACGTCAACTTAGGTAAGTCTTTGATAGGGAAAAGTTTAGCAAGACAGAACTTCACATGAAACTTGTTGGCAGTTAGGGTAGTATATCTTGTTAGTGCAATTTCAGCTCATGTCACTAGCACTATTTAAAAATTACTTAGGCACCTGCCACAGATGGAGTATGCCTAGGCTCTACCTTAGGTCTGTCTAGGTGCCGTGTTAGTTTTTTTTTACAGTGTCTTAGTATGTAGGTTGACCTTGAAATTCAAAAACATAGTAGATATCATTAGGTTTGTTGATTCGAATGGCTCATTATGGATCTCAATAGAAGGGCAATAATTTATTTTCTTAATTTTATGAGTTAATCTTTTGTTCTACTATTAGTTCATCATATGTTTATTTATAAACCGCCTTGGATTTTAGGAGTCTGGGTATGTACCTGCTTAACACCTAGGTATTAGGTGGGCCTCTTGGCTGCCCGTCTATTGCCCACAACCCTTAAAATGTTGGTCAGTAGTAGTAATCCTTTAAACTTTTCTTGAGAAACAGAAAGTATACCTCATTTTACTTTCTAATTGTCCTTTGGGAGACTTTTTTCTTCTATATTTTCACAAAATTTTCATAATTTCATTCTTAACTTGTTAACATTTTTTTCCTCTTATTTTCCTAGGTTACTGTGCCTTTGTAGATGCTGAGCATGCTCTGGATCCAGCACTGGCGGAGTCTATTGGTGTAAAAACTGATAATTTGCTTCTTTCTCAGCCAGATTGTGGTGAGCAGGCACTTAGCCTTGTTGACACCCTGATTCGAAGTGGTTCTATTGATGTTGTGGTTGTAGACAGCGTAAATCCCTTATACCTTATCTCTTTTTCCCTGTGCACCTGACACACACACATGCTGCATATTATATATATATATGTATGTGTGTGTGTGTATATGTGTTATCCTTTTCAATGTTTCTGTATTCACTTTAGATTATATGTAATGTACCATTTAGGTTATTATAAACTGCTCTGTCAAACAATTGCGGCAAGCATACAAGTACCTGGCCTCATTTATGTTCAATTATTTTATGATAGAAGTAGAACTGATCATATTGGCAATTTGTACATATTAAATAGCAACCACATAATTGCAAAATCATCAAATCTCAACTATAGTGGATTAAACAGATCTGAGAAGAATTTGACATATCATCCTTCTGTTACTCTTCTTACTTTCCTTTTTCTAGTATGTGCTTTGTAGTAAAGTTGGGAATGTTCTCTTCCATGATGAATAACTTTGCTTCCTACTATTTATTTTTTCTGCTTTGTAATATGTGTCTGCATCTCACTTTTATGCACAATTCAAAATGCTTCTTTATTGTGAATTCTGAAATGCAGGTTGCAGCACTTGTCCCTAAAAGTGAACTGGATGGTGAAATGGGAGATGCACATATGGCCCTCCAGGCAAGGTTGATGAGCCAGGCTCTTCGCAAGCTGAGCCATTCTCTCTCTCTTTCCCAGACTATTTTGCTATTCATTAATCAGGTATTGAAGATTTAGCATCTTTTTGAGATACAATTTACAGAGTTCTGGATTATATAAACCTTAACCTAGTTTATGGTGCTTTATGAATTCCATTAGATCATCTCATCTTATCATGTTGATGTATCTGAAATATTGAAATTAGACAAACATATCAACATCTGCACAAATGATTTTTCCCAACTATTTTCTTGGTCTTCTGTAAAGAAATAATTTTGTTTCTTTGAGATCTCATGAAGGATTTCTTGTCTAGAATGCTGCACTCTTTTAGATACAAATATCTCACATTGTGTCATTGTTTCATTTCTTTATATTTTCACACCTTATCCTTCCCCACAGTCCACTGTACTGTACTAATCCAGATGGATATTTCTTATATATTTTAGTTTTGCTGCTGTTACAGGACCATGAAATTTCTTTTTTCTTGTACTATGATATTTGGTTAACATTGGATAGTTTTTGAACCATCTTAAACAATTTATACAAGGGCAAAATGGTCTTTTTGAATCTAAGCTTGGTTCTAATGGTGATTAGTTGGATTTAGCTAACAGAATAGCATTTTTGAAAGAGCGCAATGATTTCAGTGGCAATTATGATATTTTGAAGAATGTGGTAAATATGATAATTTAGAAGTTTTTTTTTGTGGCAATTATGTAAAATCCCTAACTTATATATTTTACACTTATTAGAGCCTATTGATGAGCCTCTTGATCTTTTCCTCAGTTCTTCTAGCATTTTCCTTTCTGAATATTAATACTATTTCTACGGAATGATGCATTATGTCATGCTGTCATGCATATTTGTTATACATACACACACTTGTTTGTGCTTGAATGAGAATGCTGCTTTCAGATTTCTACATATTAATTAATGCTAGTAAGATAAAGGAATACTAACAATTGGTTTTGGGGACATGAACATCTAAAATTTCTTGTATATGCGGAAATCCATTTTTATGCTGCATCTACCTGATATCTTGCCAGACCATTCCTATGGCAATTTTTTAATAGTTGGCAATAGAATTCATCAAATTAATTTGTCCTAAATCCTAATGAAGCATCTGGTATGCACGTGTTTGTAGGTGAGATCAAAGCTAAGCACATTTGGAGGATTTGGGGGACCAACTGAAGTTACCTCTGGGGGTAATGCCTTGAAGTTTTATTCCTCTGTCCGCTTGAATATCAAACGAATTGGATTGGTAAAAAAGGGTGAAGAGGTAAATAAAAATTATCTATGTGTTTATTGTTTCTTTAACGAAGCCTCTTTGAGATGTAAGTGGTGCATGAAAATTACCGATGAACCTCGTAGAATGAAGTATATGCCAAGTGCAATGTGCTGAAAAGTATAGAAACATAAGCATCTAGTAACATTTAGAGCATGTTTACTTATTGGTGTGTCCCCCTAAAGAAACCACTTATTTTTTGTGTTCCCCTAAAGAAAAACACTTGTTTATGTATCATTTTGCATGTTCCTGTTTGAAGACCATAGAAAAGTAATCCATATACGTGAACTATGACTAGACGCTGCTAAAGTTAATCCCCATACTATTTAAATTTTCTATGAGGCATCATGAGATTAATAATGAATGCTCACTTATGCTTATATCAGTAATTTTCTAGTCATGTGCCAGAAATTAAATGTTTGTATAGCTCTTTTCCTTTGCATGCTAGGAACAATCTGCTATCTCAGTGAATCACCTGATGGGAGTGTCAGTTGATCCACGCTCAGCTAATTCTTTACTTGTTCTTGATAACCATAACGGTAACCATAACATTTTTTATTTATTTTTGGTTGCAGACTGTAGGTAGCCAAGTTCTAGTGAAGATAGTAAAGAATAAGCATGCCCCACCATTCAAGACTGCACAATTTGAGCTTGAGTTTGGCAAGGGAATATGCCGTGATTCAGAGATAATAGACCTAGGATGTAAACACAAGTTCATTACAAAAGGGGGAGGTGCTTTTTACAGTTTGAATGGTCAGAGCTTTCGTGGCAAAGATGCCATTAAACGCTATTTTGCTGAGAATGAAGGTATCAGGGAAGAACTGATGATGAAGCTGAAGGAAAAATTGATGCACAATGATATGGATAAAAAACATCAACAAGAAAGAGAAACACCGGATGATCCTGAAGAGATCATCACATCTGATGCAACGGATGAGGAGATGGTTGCTGCAGTTGAGGCATGATGCATCATCAAGTGCTTCTGTGATATAACTCTTTGAAGAAGTTACAGGTCACACTAATTAGGGCTTCAGGAAATTCAATTCCAAAATGTGGCCTTCCAGTTCGAAGATTTTGGGTAGAGGATTGCAACAACAGTATTCAACCTGGTGGCAATACCAGTGGTGGCTGGCTGATCTTGGATTATTTACTTTTCAGCAATCCTTTTTGGTGCATGTACATTGTGTCTATAGTCGACGACATATGATCAGTGATGACTTTGATCGGCTTTTACCTGAGTGATTTGGGAAATGAGAATCCTTAATAGGTCAGTCAGCTGTTTTAAATTCTGACAATATAATGCAGCACTATTCAAGTTATAATTCTCAATAGTTATATATTTATTGCATAAACTGATAAACCTCAACATCAGTCTGCTTATGATCTATACTTTGTGTTTCCACTGAAATCTGCTACTTGATGACAAATACAAGAAAGTCTTTAAAGAAGCTTTCTATCTGCAGTTTTCCTTCACTTTGACCAAATACCAAGCAGTTATGCAGGTGATCCTTATTGGCTTATATGCAAAGCCAGTGCTTCTGTAGTTATTGTACTGGACTACTTTTATAGCTTCTTTGTGATAAGCCGGTAATGTACACTAATTTAAGTTATCACTGTATCTTAGTGATTAGGTATTATCAACCTTATTGAGATTATGAGTTGGATTCCCTCTGTGGATATAGAGGTTGAAATTTTGATAGATTTTTTTTATTAGAGTGTCTATACATGGTTGGGATTTGGAGGGTTGATTCAATTGTCCAATCTATATAGTTAATCACTTTGTCTAGCACTTTGTCTGGCCTTGTGATAGATAGAAAAACTGCACACCAATTGAAGAATTAGATTGTCAATCATATTTGCCTATCAGACATTCAACATTATTTGAAGTTTTGATTTTTTTTTTATATAATTGGCACTGAAAATTAAGAATATCCAACTGGGTATACGAACTCAAAGGAGTTCTACGCTAGCTGGACTAGAGATGAGATGAACAAACTTTTACGAAATCGGCCGAAGAAATCTAAAATTTATCAAAAGCTGGCCTGTGAGCTTGATTCGAGCTTGGCCCGAGCTCTAAACGAGCAGAGCTGAATTGAATTTTTAAGCTCGAAATGTTAATTAGCTCAGTTTGAATAGGCTCAATATATAATATGTCAGATGATATTATATATATAGACATACAAAATAAATATATAGATGTTATATAGTATAGTTAGTTAAAACAGCTTCTATTAATCTAAACAACCTAGGTTTGAATCTTATCCTTCACTATTTAGTTGCTATTTTTCCCATATAAGACTGATTTTTTGATCGATTTATAGGCCAGCCCATGTGAGCGTATTAAGCCCACGAGCCATAGAACTCGAGCCTTATCGAATCGGAGCCGAGCCAAGCTGAGCTTAACCTTTCTAGCTCGAATTGAAGCTTGAGCTTAAGCTTGAGCTTAGCTCAAATGTTGTATTCTTTAAAATATCATATTTACCATCAAAATTTTGCCAATGGATTTGGAAAATGGACCTAATTAGCCAAAATATGTTTGCATTTGTTTATACCAATGCAGAGTTTAGGCTCAACCACTATCATAAGAGATAGAATTTTAAATATCGAAAATGATCGTGAGAAGAATTTTCTTGCTAGAAAGAATTTCAAATATCTGAAATGACATGAAATTTTTTTTTTCTTGCTTTGATTCAGTTGTGATTGGAGTTACAGGATGTTTTGCTTAGTTATCAAACCTAAGTATCAGCCTCATCTTCTAGACTATAGGGAAACAATTAGGGTTATGAAAAGAAAGGGCAATCAATAGAGGAGTTTTTGACCAAACTAGCCCTTTTTTAAACTTCATTTGTTGAAATAGGTTACACACAACACTTAAATACCAAAATGTGTCTATTTTATTGTTACTTTAAGTAAAACGCTAAACTGTTAAGCATTTTACTTGATTAAAAATAAAACAGTGATATAATCAGCATTTTCATTAAAAGAAAAAAAAACATTAAAAAATTTAGCACTTTACTAATGTAAGATGATACACATAACATATTAAATAGTTAAACGTTTTATTGTTAAAAATACTAAACTAAGAAGCTGAACTACTCATTTGCGCATATGATATATCATTATGAAGATGAAATAAATAAATAAATATAATATCATTGATCGAAGCTTATTAGACCTCAAATGAGAATTATATAAATAAAAATATAGAAAAAAAGTTTATAGCGTCATAATTTTGTATCAGCTATCTATTTTAGTCATAAAATATATCGATGTGAAGATATTAAAAAAAATAATATAATTATTTTGTCAGAATTATAAAAAATATTTTTATTTTAGAAAATGATAAAATGCCTAATTTTATAGTGTTTCCAAAACGTAAAAGTTGAGTGCTTTATAAAAATAAATTTTTTAGTATTTTTATCTAAAGTAAAATATTAAATTTATCAGCATCTTATTTAAAAGTATAGTAAAAATAGGCTTATTTTAATATTAAATTTGATGTATAATTTATTTGAATAAATAAAATATAAAAGACTGGTAGATTGGTCAAAACTCATCTATAGAAGAGCCTTATAAAAGATCTCATTTCCACGACAAGAGTTGATGACTCATGAGTCACGACCTCTTTGGTACAACAAAGTCATCCTCGTGTAACTTTAAAAGTTTCTACCAAAAAAAGTCAATAAATAGGGATTCATCAAATATATCTGAACAATTATTTCGTAGTAATAAGGAATAACCAGTTACAACAACAAGAGAAAAGCAGTCAATAGACAAAAGATGAGTTAAATAACACTCTCGACTGCCCTTCTAATCTAATCCATTATTGCATTCACTGAAATAAATAAATAAATAAATATAAAGAAATTCTTAAACAACATTCTATATATTCTTTTATTAACACTATTGTTTGAGGAGTATAATCCGACCTCTCTTTTTGCTCTTTAATTTTCATATGACACCCTGACTTAATTAATTCAATCATTTTCGAATGAAAGAGTATCAAACAAGGAGTATTTAGTTAGAATACTAAATATAATTACCCTTTAATGGGGGTATTGTAAAGTGATTATATCTAGAAAGATGTTTCTAATTTGGTTGGATGACCTAATGTGGGGCCATGACTTAATTAAAAAGGGTTTAGTTAGTGGGGTTCAAAAGAATTTATATTGCACGCTTGGATAATGAGTCATTCATAGGTCAGTAATTAAAGCAGTCTAGTTGAAGACCAGAGCAGTTGAATCCTAGACTAGATGCAGTGGAAGACTCAAACTGGCCTAATTCATGGCTGCTTGACTGCTCTTAATGGAGAAAGAGGACGGCAAAATATTAGAGTAAATTAAAGGTAGAAGTTAGACAAGGGGCTGCTTGGAATAAGAGAGAGAGAGAGAGAGAGATCATGGAAGACAGCATTTGTAGTTTTATTAGCAGCTTTTTGGTGGGTTTCAGGCATTCATTTTTCTTTCTCTTTTTCTTTTTCTATTTACGAGTATTACAGCCCTATTTGTTTGCTTGCATTTGTAGAAAGACAAACGCTTTGATGTTTTTTTTGTTTTTGTTTTTGGATTTAATATTATTTTCATAGAAGAATATATTTCTAAAAGTGAGTTTAATGTTAATGTTTCTTTTAGTGCGTTTGTTTTCGAAGTACTTATAAAGTTGGAGCATTTTTATATGGTATAGATACTTAAAGAAACTATAAAAAGTTTCAACATTCAACATCTATAAAGATGCTAAAAGTTTCAGCTTTTATAATCAGAATTGCCACGATGCTTTGTTGTCTCTCAGACCTGGGTAGAAAGAAACCAAAATATACTAATTATTTAGACCCACTAGTAAAACTATAATTTATTATTATTATTATATTTAAAAAAAAAAAGGGTCTGATTTGACTTCTAATTTCTCTGTGTTCATCTAATGGTTGATATTATATGATATTCTAGAAAATTGACTGGAAGAATGGCTTCCACTTTTTAAGAGTGAATTAGTCTCTTTATTCTCTTTTCTTATCTCTTACCTGGTTCATAGATTAAAACAACCTTTTCACTCCAGAATTAAGCAAACTTCTTTATCTTCAAGATATCCAATGAAATGATGGTCGCTCAAGTTTTGGGACTAAATTACAAGTGATATATATACAAAATTGAATGACAGTTTTATCTCCTAATAGATGTAGGGATATACGTTTTATTTTAGCAATTCTAGTATGTATCAGATCATTGCTTAGAAAGACTAAATTGTATCAGATCTAGGGATATAAGTCTACATTTATAAATAATATTAACATAGATCAAAATATATCGACTCACCAACTGCTTAAGCTTTTAAACAATAAACCAACACTAAATATCATGCAATAAGATATCTCTTCACACGTTGCTCATGCACAAACTCAGCCTCAAAACAAGAGAGCATAAGAGAAAGAGAGAGAGATAAAAAAAGCCCAAAATATCGGCTCTCTATTCATGATAGCAGTAACAAACAGCGATTAAAATAATGTTACATAGCAACTTCAAGCTGTCTTTCCTTGTCTTTCACTGCAGGAAGTGATTGATTATTTTTATGGGTGCTGAGAAATAGAGAGCCTGATCGAGCTTGGTTGTTATCAATATTACTCATCAGTAGCATGGAAGCATATTATTTAATTGGTAAAGTAGCCGAAATTGGATAATTTTATGTACCTAAGAAGAGTAAGCATTGACATCCTTACTTGTATGATGGATAACTGCAGCCATATATCCACAAGTAGATAGATTGATAGATAACATTGAATTAGATCTCCAGTGGCAATACATGACAACACAATTGAGTAGAATAGGAATAAGAGACCTATGGGAAAACCTTGCCATCTTTCACGGCAAAGCAATCAAAATTAAATTAGTAATTGCCGTTCTTGCCAACAAGATTGCTTTCAATAAGTCGGAAGAGGAAGATAAGAGCATTTCAGTCATTGTAATCTGCTAAACGGTGTTAGATGTTAATCTGTTCATTCAATTCAGTGGTACCTCATGAAGAACTTGATCTACTCTTTATCTATTTTCTGAATAAAATACACTGGAAAACAATCTGAATCTTGAATAATATGGAAGCCAGTTAATGCTCTTCCTTTTTGTAATCGTATATATATTTAACATACTTTATAAGCTTAGAACCTTCAAAGTAGTACAGGAGGGAGAGAAGCTTTAGGATTAATACATATTATATAGAGGAAACAGTGGGCCAATCTGGGGGACATGATTGCTTCCTGTCTCAAATACCACTGGAGCCCATGCATCTCCCTTCCAAGGTCAAAAAACTACAGGATTCTATACATTCCAGCTTGTAAAATATTCCTACAACCTATAAAAATTATGTCATATCAATAAATGGATTATGCCCTTACTCAAATCTCACATTCCCACGTTAACTTCTTTTATATGTCTTCCTCCGTGCCAGTTTTATATTTTCCATCAACTCATTCTAGAACATAATGAGGTGGCAAATAGTAGTAACTATGACTTTTTCTTCAATGTTGTTATAACTTTCACTTGAAACCTATTAAACCTATTAGGATGGCGTTGTAAGAAACAAAAAAGGTTTGAGAACGGACATATTATTCATTTTAAATAATTAATTATAAAGTAAGATAAGAAAAGATAAAAAGAATATAACAAGAGCCCTCGGAAGAAGCCTTAAACTTAACTGTATTACAGACCGAATAATAGTTAAATTGTATATCGAAACAAACACTCAAGTATAATAATACAGAGGAGATCGAGTAAACGGGACAAGCTCTACGTAAAAAAACATCATGAGTTTTGAAAGACGGAGCACTCGGCCAAAAAGCAAACTCAAACAGTACTATCAAGCTAGCTATGACCACCACTACAGTACATTATAGTAGTACAAGAGGAGGTCATAGGTAGATTTGAACACCTATGGATACAAATTCTTTTTATAAAATAATTTAACACTTGTGTGAACTCAGCCAACGGAGAACTAACACATATCACTGGCCTGCTGATACTAATCCTTTCTATGTTACACCTAATATCTATGTGGTGCATCACCGAGCCACATATACACGCACCAAAAGGCACACGTGTCGACCTCCGGGAGCCGCACTTGTCCCGCTCCCCCCTGTCGGAGATTTGACATCCGTACCAAAATCCAGTTGGATCGATAGCAACGCGCGCCTTTTGGGGTTCGACGCCACCGTCACCTAAATCGGACGGTCGTTATTGAATACCGGTACAATCGACGGCCTATACGAAGCCATCGTCAGGCGCGTTGACGTCAGATAACAAATCTAACGAACTACGAACTCCGAACTCCATCACGAGGAAAGAGGGAAATGTCGGCGTTCGTAACGATCTCCTTCTCCTAATTACATCTCTTTCCTCTTGGTCTTTTCTCCTTATGGATTGGATAATCTTATAATTGCAATTAACTAAGTAGCAGCCTTGGAAGTGGGATGAAACCAACCAGAATTACGCATTAATCAATCTTCCAAAAGAGTAAGGGTCTTTGGTCAATCCCTCGCCAAACTTACTCACTGCCTCTCTCTATATATTCTTCATGCATGCACTCTCCCTCTCTATCAACTTGGTAAGATTTTTGAGATTTAATGGCTTCTTCCATTTCACTACTAAACCAACCTCTCTTAACGAAAAGGCGGCTTCGCCGTCCGCTGCCATTTGCTCGTCGGGCGGCGGTGGCAGCTACTACTACTTCTTCTTCTTCTCTACCTTCCACGTGGCGGGAAATCCAAGGCTCGGATGACTGGCGCGGCCTGATCGACCCGTTAAACCCTCTCCTCCGGTCGGAGCTCGTCCGATACGGCGAGTTCGTCGCCGCCTGCTACGACGCTTTCGACCTCGACGTGACCTCGAAGCGCCACCTGAGCTGCAAGTATGGCAAGGCGACGATCCTAACGGCGGCCGGCATCGGCAGCTGCGGCTACGACGTGACCAAGTACATCTACGCGACGCCGGACGTCCCCTTCCCGGCGGGCATTGCAGGGCCACGGTGGATCGGCTATGTGGCGGTGGCGTCCGACGAGGAGGCCCGGCGTCTCGGGCGGCGGGACGTCGTCGTCACGTTCCGTGGGACGGCGACGGCCGCCGAGTGGATCGCAAACCTCATGAGCTCGCTAACCCCGGCGAGGCTCGACCCGAGCGATCCCCGCCCCGACGTGAAGGTCGAGTCCGGATTCCTAAACCTCTACACCTCCTACGATACCACCTCTAAATTTAGCCAAAGGAGTTGCCGAGATCAACTGCTCAAGGAGCTGTCGAGGATTATAAAGAAGTACACGAACGAAGAGATGAGCATCACCTTGGCCGGACACAGCATGGGGAGTGCTCTTGCCCTCTTACTTGCATACGACGTCGCCGAACTCGGGCTCAACGTCTCCCGGCGCCGGAATTCCGGGAAGACCCCGGTGACGGTGTACTCGTTCGGTGGCCCGAGGGTCGGGAACGCTGGGTTCAAGGCGCGGTGCGAGGAGCTCGGCGTGAAGGTCCTGCGAGTCGCCAACGCCCGGGATCCGGTGACGAAGCTCCCCGGGGTTTTGCTGAACGAGAGCTTTAGGGTTCTGGGAGGGAGGTACGGGTATGCTCATGTTGGGGTGGAGCTGCCTCTGGACTTCTTCAACATGAAAGATCCTGCTTGTGTTCATGACTTGGAGACTTATATAAGACTACTTAAATGCCCTCATCAAAAGGATAGAAGAGGGTTTCTTGGCAAGAATAAGTTTGATGCATGGCCATGGCAGGATGCTGCAATGCAAGTTGGTAGCATGGTGCAGTCTCTTGGATTTTGATGATACATAGAAGATGAACCATCAATCATTGTATATTTCTTGAGGCTTAACGGTTTTGTAATTGTAGACAGATACACGAGATTAATTGAATTATTCTTTCTTTCTTCACTGATATATATATATATATGTAGAAGAACAATTCTTATTCTTATTCTTATTTGGAGAACTCTATTGTCTGAATGGAAAAGGTGTAAATAACAACAAAAACAAAAGAAGAGAGTAGTGTAAAATATAGTTCTCCGAAAAGAAAAGAAAAGACAAAGAAAACAAATATATAGCAACAGAAAACAGTGATCTTTGTCTAATTATCATTGATTTTAAATGAATTATATATGTTATCTGTAGCAAGAAAATACAGGGGTGATTTAAGAATGAGATGGTAGGAGGAATTAAGAGGCAAAAAGGGAGGTGGAGTGGATAGAGAAAGGAAGTGTGTATGGAAAAATATGGACATGTAAGTAGGGTGGAAAGGTTGGTGGGAGACATTAATTTGAAGTCAACACAAAGACATACGTTTGATGGAGACTAATATTGCAACATTTTTATGTGGCTTATAAGATGGCAACGGTTGGCCAAAGATTGACCAAAGATTATAGCTTTTGGGCTATAAATTAATGGGTTGGTTGGGTTCCATCCCACTTTTTTGGCTGCTTGCAATTTATTTTGCTGCTAAGTTTCAAGGACCATAAAAGTGTGAAGAATAAATAAAATCAACCAGAAAGCAATAGAAATTAAACTAATCTCTACAACTTCTTCTTCTTCTTCTTCTTTTTGGGTTGATTGTATATTCTTCTAAAATCCCTTATTTGCATATTGATTTTTTAACTGTTATATGGTTCAGATTTTAATTTATAGTTGCTAGAGGAATATAAATATATATATATATAAACACACACCGACAGGTGAAAACAAATAAGGGATTTTGAATGGGTATATTTGCAAAAATTCCTCATCCTTTCGCGCCATACTTCCTCTGTTCCTCGGAAATTGAGTCAGTTAATATCGTTTTCATACGCGGGCTAAAGGGCTCGCGTCGGCCGTCGATGCGAGCGGGATTAAATGCCATCCGTACGATTCGTGTGACGGTGGTCGGCACTGGCGCTCGTCGCGACACGTGTCTTCTGGAGATTAGGTCTGAATACGTGGCCCCCGCCCTTGAAGATACGATGCTTGATATGGCTTAACTGGAACGTGAGGTAGTAGAAAAATATGTAGAATATGATCACAAAGTTTGTAAGCTAGTGGGCATGTAGTTACTAAGGACTGAATTCGGCGCCGTTTCGATCGATCACACATATCATGCTTTTAATTGTGTGCGTAATTGTGTCAGATCGGTTCGCATCAAAATTTTATCGTACCTAGCTTTTCCTTATGAGATATTTTTCTGTTTCGAATTTCTTTATTTAGTCGTTGTTGTACAGTTTGTGTGTTGTTTGGTATTTATTTTTTTAATTTTAGTTGGTAATCTCTTTCATCTTCTAGTCTTTGAAACTTCCCGAGATTGTATCTCAGACTATTGATTGTGATGGAAGCACAACAAGCTGACCCGAGACTCTTTGCTCCAATAAACTTTTTGAAAATTAATGAAGTACTATCGCCTACGTGCTATCCCTTTAAAAAGAAAATGATCACATTACTTTGACTCATAAATATATACTAACATCTAATTGGGAAAAACCAAGTTAATTACTATGATAATTTTATTTATGGAATGTGTGTAAAGTATTTACAAGCATACATTACTCATATTTTTAGTATATATATTTATATTGGTAGTGGGAAAGGAAGCAAATTATTGCATCTCTTGTGTTAATTGCTTCCCGTATAAATTAATAATTCGGCCATGCCTTCAAGGCTGAATTTTTGGAAATGATTTAATGAGCTTCCGAGCTGTGTTAAGGCTGGTGATGAGAAAGGTATCTTGTTTTAGTTGGTCACAAATTTTATATCAATTTATTTGATGTGTATCTCTTGTGCTACTACTTCAAAGATCCTAAGCTTTAAAAAAAGAAGATAATAATATGATACCAAGGTTGACTAGATATCTCAGACTAAGACCTGACTGCTGGCTTCCATATCCTTCTCATCCAAATATGAGATTATTTTCTAAGATTATATTGTACATAGAAAGGAGGAAGGAGAAAGAAGAAAGATCTTTCTCAAATTGTTTAAACGTAATACTTTGGTAAACTACAAGATGTAGATTACTATGAACTGGTCAAGTAGAGAAGAAAACTGAACTTATCTTAACTTAAATCTCTGATTATTATTCTAAACATAATCTTGTCATATGTCAAGCATGGAAATAGCATGCATCCCATGAAACTAATACAAAGTTTTTGACCAAATTAAATAAAAGTACATAAGGTTTTTTTTTCCCTTAGGAATGAGTCATTTCTGATGGAAATAATTTCTTAGGAAATGCTTTTCAATATCAACATAGGCAATAGAAAGGAAGTTGCAATCACTTAATCTTTGGGCTTACGTTTTTTAGTTGAATTTTAGATTACAAGATTTGTGTTACATCTCCATGGTCTGTTACCTAACAACTTAGATATTTACTTAACTGGTTATCTAACATAGTATTAAAGTCAATTTATATCTAACAAAATAGAAAACTAGTTTCTCTCTCTTACAGTTTGGCCATGAAGATTTATTCCACCAGGATAAACTTACATATAAGAGCTTTATTCCTACAATTCCTTGTTAAAAGAATCAACAAAGCTCTAATTCCAGTATCTCTAGCCATCTGTCCTGCTTATCTACATCCAAGCATCCAACCTCGAGCAGGACCTAATAATTCTCTTCTGCTCTCCTAAACTAACACTAATTACACACTGAGACAGGTGGAGGCAAATGCTTTATTGTTTGAATCTTTCCAAAAGAGAAGGCTTCGTGGATGTCATCACTATCACTTATTTGATACTTTTAACTCAATGCAACTTTAATTTGGTGGGCACAATGCTCTTCCCTTTCCTAAGCTTTCTTATAATTTACCATTTATTGGGATGTAAATTCTTAATAATTAAAGATTACCTCAAATCAACTAATCTCCTTGTTAATTGACTCCTCCTTATCATATATTACTTCGGAGTTTCCTTATTTTTTTAATTGTCTTTGTACACCATAAGACCAAAGTAGATAATAATTGAATGATATAGATTTATAGGATGTACTATGTGACATGAGTAAAAATATAATACATCAAAAGACTGTGGGTACTATGTCTAATATATAATGCATGATTATTGATTAAGTTATGTAGTCGTTTATAAGTTTGTCACGTAGAATATTTTATACATCGCTTACATTAAATATGTAATAAATAATTTTATAATATCTGTTTATTAGATAACTTTCCATTAATTAAGAGGATAATGCTACATCATAACTAAATATTGTGGAGCAGATTTTCAGATAGACTAAAAGTATTCTTTTAATTAAAAGGAAAAAAGAAAAGTACAAGATCATAAAGTTTTTATAAAGTAATCACCATTTTACTAAAAGCTCCACTAAAAATGAATACAAAATTATAAAATTTAAACAAAAATACCACATCCAAATTACTCCTATAATATGATTATTTCCCCAGAATTATTATGTTGTGTTCACTTGTAAAATATGACTAGAATTGATATTACTATTCTAATTTTGAATACCAGAAGAAGAAAACTAATATTAGTATAAGTTCTTTTAATGTCTAGTTTAATATTAGTATAAATAGTAATTATATTTGATGTGACATAAAATATATTAAAGTATTAAAGAATAATAAATTTGTAATGGGAACTAGTGTTGTTTTATACCAAATAATAAAGATACTATTGATTAGATGTAAAGTAGCGGTCCTAATATATATTTATATAAAATTATAATATCTTTTATTACAACTGCAGACTTAAAATACTCTATATATCGTTCTATGAGAAAATAATCATATACTATAGAATAATATAGGGTTATAAGCTCGTAGTGTGGAAAAACAACTCTGTATTATATGTAAAATAAACATGCACTATAAGAAAATAAAAAGAGGCACTACGGGGTTATAAGCCCACCTTGCAAAGAAATAACTTTCTACTCTATGTAAAATAATTATGCACTAAGGGATAACGCAAAGTTTAAGCCTGTACAACGGGATAACACTACACTATGTGTAAAAAAAATTATGCACTGCGGGATAATGTGGGATTATAAGCCCACACTATCGGAAAATAACTCTACACTCTATATAAAATAACCATGCACTACAAGAAAATAAGGAGGCACTGCAAAATAATGTAGGGTTATAACTTCGAACTACGGGGAAATAACTTTCCATTCTATATGAAATAATCATACATTATGGGGTAATGTAAGGTTTAAGCTTGCAATATGAAAAAAAAACTCCATACTTTATGCAAAATAACTATGTCATATGGGATAATGTAGGGTTAGGTAATGCGGGTTATAATCTTCCACTGTAGGAAAATAACCCTCCACTCTATATAAAATAATTATGTATTGTGGGGTAATATAAGGTTTAAGCTCACACTATGAAAAAAGTCTCGCACTTTACGCAAAAAAAAAAAAAAAGAAAAAAAAAAACCATGCATTGCCGAGTAATGCGGGTCATAAGCTCACATGTTGGGAAAAAAGTGCTGGCTTAATATATGTTTTTGCAGAATTCACTAGTAAAACAAAAGATGGAATCTCACCCGGAAGTGAGATGACCAATATTTAAAAGAAAAGATAGAGGAGAGAGAAAAAAATCTAAATTGTAGCGTCGATGATCGGTATTTAAGATAAGAGATAGATGAACGAGAGAATCTTAAGTGTAACTAAGATGATGTGTAATTATGTGTTGTCTAATTTAAGGGAAAAAATAGTAATTATGAATTATTATTAAATTATTTTTTAAAAGTTGTATGGAATAAGATGAGAGAGAATTTTAAATTACTATACCAGAATAATATAAGTGTTTGTTTAGTTGCTACACCATAGTAAGGAGGTTTATTCTAGAATAAGCCTATTCCTATTCCACAAGTGAACGACAAATTAATAACAGGATTTGACTCTCTATAAGCATGTATAATTTCAAAGAATTTTAGCTAAGTGTAATTCCAATTGCAAACGATAATGTGAATGATTCTATTACGAACCAGAATTGGAATGATTTGTTCGTCGAAATTTTTTAAAAATTTTATAGATGGTAGCTTAAGTCACATATCTAATGATTTTAAAATGAAATGATTCTGAGATTAAAGTGAAAAGATATTAATGAAATGGTGGAGGAAGGTCAAAATTGGACTAAACCAGAAATACTGATGTTGTAATGGTCGTTGGAGGGTGGAGGTTGGTCGTATGAGTGGCTCGTGAAGAAAGATGATAGTTAGAATTTGGAAGAAGGATTAAGATTTTAGATTATATCTACTCGTAGAAAAATAAATGACTACGATTAAAGGTAAAAGCAAGATAATAAAATTAACTTAACTCGATATTCATATTACGATAATAAAAAACTATGAACGCTCCTATTTATAGAAGTAGAGTTATAACGAGTCAGATTTAATATGCCCTATTGAGCTTAATCTACGAATTATCCGCTTTAATTTAAAATTAAAAGTAATAAGTAAAATCAATTAACAAGTCATTCTCAGGCTCATATTTGAGCCCTACATTATGCTCATGAGTTGAGAACTGAGTTGCACGAGTTGGTCGACCCGATTCACGAGGATTCAACCTACCTTGAGATTTGTGCACTTCGTCTCCTCCATAGAATTGTCCAACCTTAAGGTTGAAAATGTGTTTCCACCTAGTGGCACTACCATAGGCCATTGTAGCTTCCATGGCGGCTGGGTAAGGACCTTGGCCGGTGGCAGTCGTTGTCCGATATGTCCTCGTAGTGGCGGAATAGCGACGATTTATAGTGGAGGAAGAAAATCGAACTGGGGCTCGACTTGTTTCATGGGCGGCCACGATGCGTCTTCGGCGGTCCTGCCGGCTTGCAAATGGTGTCGCAGGCACCACCACTATAGTGAAGCTGCAACGATAGAAACTCAATCCAAATTTAATAGAGAAAATATAAATTATCATAATACGTCTATGATATTAATAATTCCATTTATTTGAGTAAGTATGAATCTTCTACCCATATTTTTAAGATTGACCGTAGTTTTTTATTCTATGGTTATATATTTAAAGGGATGTATATTGTGATAATTAAATAATAACTAAAATTTGAGACTTGTAATATTAGATTGGAGAAGGTAAAAGAGGTTAAAAATGTATTTTACTTCAAATTTGAAGAATAGAATGCAATCAGTAAATTGAATGGAATGAGAGAACAACAATTCTGATATTTGAATATTTATTATGGTGGGAAAATTTACTCTAAATAAATTTTAAATTTTTTTTAAAAATATTTTCTCTATCAAGTTTATTCATATAAGTCTAATTAATAATGTGGCAAATTAATACAAACGGAAGTCTAGGAGTAGTTTGAAATTACACAAAACTACTTATAATTTACCGTTGAATTGATCTTCTTTTACCTTTTGTTTTGTCTGATGGCTACGTTAAGTGTTCACCGAATCCCAACCGTTAGATCTTCCATCAAGCGCTCATGTCGTCACTGTACCATCACCACATGTAACATGAACTCATATGTACCATAGATTTCTCTTGTTCCATGTACCATTTCTTTTTCGCCATTATTTTAATTTATCTTATTTATTGCTCCTTTTTATTATATTCTTTCCACCACCTCCCAAAGTCCTCTGCACCTTTCCCCTTCCCCTCTTCTATTTCTCCAATTACCACGCCTTTCCCCTCGATTCCGCGATCTAGATCGGTCGAAACCGGAGGGAGCCTTTGTGATTTCCTTTGAAATCCAACGAATTTCTCATCCTCCAGCGTTGGGTTTCGTCCGATCGATCTTGATTAGGTTTCTCGTCACATAATGATCACATCCTTCGAATCCGTGAGTCAAATCCTTGGGGGGTTTTTGATTTCGTTCGATTTCATGGAGAAAAATCTCAGCTTTCTCGATTCTTAGACTTCCCTTCAATTTTTTCTTCTAATTTTTTTTTATCTTTTTATAAATCTAATTTTATTTTTGTTGGCTTCTAGGATTGTTCTGTTGTCTGCAATCTATTAATTTCCTTCTATTTTTGTTGGATTTTAGAAATTTTAGATCTTTGCTTTGTTCCTTGTAGTTGTTCATAGATCAAAAAGATGGCAGGGGAAAGGTGCAACCTTGACAAAGATGAGGCTGAGATCCTCAAACCCTCTTCTTCTAATCCTTCTCCTCCTCCTACCTCTTCTTCTCCTTCTCCTCCTCCTCCTCCCCCTACTTCTTCTCCTTCTCCTCCTCCTCCTCCATCATCGTCAACGACTCCACCTTCTCTTTTCCTTAACGCGTCCCACGAATTCTCAGCTCAGAGACCGGAGACTCCAGCAGCCGAAGCTGCCGCCGATGTTGCCCGCACCCCGGAGCACAATGAAGAATCCCAACCTCCAGTTAGATTCATTAATAGATGCTGTAGTTGCAGGAAAAGGGTTGGGCTCACCGGCTTCCGATGCAGGTGCGGGGAGCTCTTCTGCGCCCTCCACCGATATTCCGAGACCCACGATTGCTCCTTCGATTACAAGGCTTATGGAAGGGAGGAGATTGCCAAGAACAACCCTGTTGTTAGAGCTGCTAAGATCATCAAGATCTGAGGTGGTTACTTTTATTTCCCTGGAAAGATTTATCTTTGCTGCTATAGAGCATTGCATTATGTTTAGTTAAATGCTCTATCTTTACTGCAAACTTGTGTGTTGTAGTCCAGTTGATGTCTTGTGATATTTAGATGATATAAATTGAATATAGTTATACTTTGGTAATTGCTGCATCGCTTTCATTTGCATCTCATTGTGCTCTCTGGCTTTTTACTGTTGTGTTGAGGATCAGGTCTTCTTTCTCTTTGAATTATTTCTTAATTTTCTTTCTCTATGAATTGTGATGTGAGGCCTTGAGTGTTTTTCTTTTCCCTTTTTTGTCATAATAATGCTGAAGTAGTTAACCATTCTTTAGGCTGTATAAGCTCCAGATGCATCTGCTACGAGGTTTTAGAACAATGTAGGCGGTAGACAGCAGACAAGGGGTCATGGAACGCATAGGTGCTAGACAGATGCTTAGGCCGGTGCCCAGAATTTGAGACAGTTGAAAAATAAACAAATTAAATAAACAATAGTTAGAGAAAAAGTTAAAATTAACACATACAATCAAAAAACTGAATGAATAACTCATTTCTGTTAAGAACCATACGAAGCTATTTGAATCCACAAATTTATCGACATCTACTACGATTTTAATTTTAAGATCAACCTACATGCTAAAAGCCTAAAACATGAGACAAGATACAGGTCAATTAGGAGGGACTTAATCAGAGCCCAAGTATATTCTGTCGAAGGCTGGTGGCTAGGCTGTAAGGCGGAAGTTTTTTTTTTTTAAAACAATAATCTTTCACCCTCTCTCGTACTAAATTTTGTGGTTAATCAGGCAACAATGACATAGTGCCTATAAACATGTCCAATTTACCTGAATTGCCCAAAATCTGGATGCACTCATTTATGTTATGCATCTTTTACTTTGTTTGAGTATGTTAATAATGCTGAGTGGTCTCCTATGGATGCAATCTTTCTGCGATGTGATAGATGCTCTCATCCCTGCTCCAGCCTAGGGGTGCCAAAATAGGAGAGGTAGCCAGAATCGCTTCAGCCCTGGAGCAATTAGAACTCCTTTGGATTTTTAGGTTATGAATTCTTTCAATGTTTATCTGTCCTCACTCCTTGGGGGAAGGGGTGGTTTTAGTAGCATAGTAATGGTAAACTCTAAAGTGAGTAAGTCACAATAATTATGCGAGTAATTGTGAATGAGAGTAAAATAGCAAGATTGAAGGATTATGAGCTTCTTATCATGATATTTCTTGATAAATGGACAAAACAACCCACCTCTTCATGATACTGCCAACATTATGATGCAGTTAACTATTTCCACCGATGTATCACGTGCCAACTAATATGTATTCATTAATTCTAGAAAGTACTGATGCTTGCCCATGAAGTATCAATAGATCATAAATAGGTGTTTCATACTGATATAACTCCCGTTTTACTGCGTACTTCAAGTGCTTCTACCTAAATACATACAAGTATATGTAATTCATTCTCTATGTTCTTGAATTATCTGAGTCGAGATGGCCAATACTACTATGTGTTTGACTAGCGCAAGAAAAAGATGGTTTGAAATGTTTTATTGTCCTTCAGTCAGAACCATCAGACTGTGGCTAATTGTTTTTCCTGTGTACAAAAGATAATTAAGGGCCCCTCTTTTTCCATCTTTCTAACCCCAGCCTTTTTATGTGATTACTGGTTTCTATTGCATGCAGGTATGTGAAAGTATCTTTCTTTTTTAGCAACCTTTCTTTTTTCATGCTGTTAGATGTACTTATTCATTATTCTTTCTGGTGCCTAGTAGAACTTTCTTTGGTTCTCTCTTTTTTCCCTTTCTAGTGGTTCATTTCCTTGGTTTGGTGATCAGTTTCCATCTTTTATAGATGCTTTGCACTTAGTACACTATACCTACAGTTTTATTACTATATGATGATGGATTGATTTGTATATTGACTCCTTTCCTTTTCCAATTTGGTTTGTAGAATTGGTGGCTGTGAGAAATTTGCAAGGTCAACCTGGAGCTCAAGCAAATTGCTTCATCTACCTCTCCAGTGGCAGAGAATTGTCTAAATTGGCTCCAATATATTGCTCCAGTCTTCAGCTTAATTATCTTTATCAGCCATCTAAATTGGAGGCTTTAGATATTTGGGTTAAGATTCTAAGCAGATGACCATATACATCTTTTTATGTGTTCTAGTTTGGTTTTTGTGAGAGTTAATTTCTTTCATTAAATGGTGCTTCAAATTTTTATACTTCTCATTCCAAGTGTTTCTCATCCATCATAAGTGCATAAAAAAGGATGTTAGTAGGTTCAAATGTATCAGATATTAGAATAAACTTTATAGTGTACAATAACTCCACTGCCCTTTCTTTTCTGAAGAACTTAGAGAAATCCCAAATATAATTTTGAATCAGAAATGTACCATTGGAGGTACAATTTGAATCCACATGGATGAAATGGAGGTAACTTTTAAGAAAGAGTATACTTAGATTATCCATTAATGGCCCAAATCTAAGTCTATTTAAAGTTTTGGGGGATGATCCTTGAATGATAAGGTTGGGATACATTTTGAGGATGATTCGCTATTTTTTAAAGACAGAACTCAAAATCAAAATAATTAACTTCTGTTTTTTAATGAAATTAAACATAATAATAATCAATTAGAATAAATTGTAATTAAGAGACAATAAATTTTACATGAAAAATCCTTCAATATGTGAGAAAAATTACAGGAATTAACTCTATCCTAAAATCTCCACTATCAACAAAGATAAAGCTTATAAGAAAAAGGACAAAAGTAACTTTTTTTAAGTACCTTATTTTGCTTTGGATATATTTTAATTAAAAAAAAGGACATAGTTGTTACTTTTATCTAACTTAATATTAGGGGTAGCAAGACTCAATAACCCGACATGATAACCTGGCTGTTAATTGAATTTAGGTTTAGATTAATCAGGTTCAGATCATAAATAGGTCAAACTTGTCTAACTCGATTATTAATCGGTCGTGTTCGAGTTTATACCTCTAACCCACTTAACCCGTTTAAGTAAACGGGTCGGGTAGGTCGGGTCGACCTACCAACCCCCTACACACATACATATATATTCTAAATTTTTAATTTGACCCTAAAGTTAATATCCATCATAAAGTAGCTAGAAGGGTGTTTATGCAAAAACAATGGGTTTATAAGGGTATTCACTTAAATAGGAAATTTAGAGGGTATAAAAGCAAATGAGGACCTTTTGAGGGGTATACATGCAAAATATTCCTAAAAAAGAAAAGGTTAAAACCCTCATCTCTTCCTCCCCGCCTCTCTTCTCTCTGGATCATTTCGTCATCAACCCTTCCTTCAACTTGCGCTCGGTCTGGGTTTCTTCCTTTCTTACTCTCCCATGCCTTCCTCCGATACAAAGGCGGCTACGACGACGTCCTCTCCGGTAGTAAATGGCGGAAAGAGGCGTAAACTCGGACAACCCCTCATTCAGATGCCTCACTAGAAGTAAACATTGCTGCATTTGTCCCTAGAATCTTTTCTCAGTTCGTAGAAATGATGTCTACCTATCCTTCTTTTTAATTGTCAAATACTGTGAGCAGTAACTTTATTAGATGCTTGTGTTCTTAATTCATTAATTTAGGACTGGTGGTCGAACATGTTTACGATCTGTAGGTTTACTAATATTCTAATTCTTAAGAATTCCTTGTTATAACAATAGACCATCAACATCTTAATGGAGAAGTTCGAAATATGGCATACTTGTATTGTGCTAGCGGTGGTGAAATTACTATTTGGAAAAGCGACACATGTCCTGAGTGCTGTTACAGGAATCGAGTTACTGGAGCTTCAATGTTTTATTGTAACTTCTTGTAATGAGTGGAGATTTCTAACTGTCATGGTGTGTATCTTTAGATCGTAATAGATTATTTCATTATGCCCTAGATTTTCATGCTTTCGGAACATAACATTGCACATTCTGGCCTCTGCCGAGTTCATGGCTCAACTTTCATACATTCAATATGAGAAAAATAATATTTTTAATTATTCATATACAGGCTTACATTGCACAAATGAGGAAGTCTAATTATTCATATTTTTCTTGCATTGATAAGGTGGACAACAAACATGTAGTTGCCTACATAAGCTAACATGTTTGATTCATGTACAGATCACATTGAATAGGCTGGATGGTGATCTTGTTCCTCACATGCCATAAGAGCTTTGACTATTTCATCCATCGATGGCCTATTGCTTCTTTCTTCTTCTAGACAGGAGATTGATATCCTTACCATTGCCTCTGCCTGCTTGTGATTGATCTGTCCCCGTAGTCTGGCATCTACGATATCTGTCATCGACAAGATCTCTCCGCTGGAAAATACTTGCTTTACCTCCTTGATAAAACCCCTGATATCCATCTGTTTTCCGTTCTCTGTCATCCAGCTGAAAATCCTTCTTCCAGTCACTATCTCTAGGAGCACAACTCCGTAACTATAGACATCTACCTTTGCAGTGATTGGCAAGTTTAGTGCCCATTCTGGAGCCATGTATCCCATTGTTCCTCTTATTTTAGAGAAGTTAAAACCTGAACCATCTCTTTTGGATAGTTTTGCCAGTCCAAAATCTGCTATCTTGGCTTCGAAATCTCTGGTCAGGAGTATGTTCTCAGGCTTTACATCACAGTGAATGACCCACTCAAGGCATTCATGATGGAGATAAGCCAGTCCTTTTGCTGTGCCCAGTGCAATACTGAACCTTTGCTGCCATCCAAGTGATCTATCATTATTATTGCTATCAAAGAGGTACTTGTCCAATGACTCGTTTTCCACGTACTCATAGACCAAGAGCCTGTGCTGACCTTCTGAGCAAAATCCCCACATTCTAACCAAATTCATGTGGTTGATATTACCAATCACACTCACTTCTGCCCAGAATTCTTCCTCTCCTTGCGTCACATCTGTAAGCTTCTTCACTGCCACCACTTTCTTGTCCTCCAATACTCCCCTATAGACAGCACCAGAGCCACCTCTTCCAAGCTCTTCCTTGAACTTTGCTGTCGCTTCCTTTAGCTCTCTATACGTAAACCTTCTGAATTGATTTGATATCATCTTGTATCCTTCTTCCACCGACTTGGGTGTGCGATTCTTCCTGAAAAGGAACCACCAGCCTGTTATGATAAAGAGCAGCTCCAGACCTCCCAGCACTGATGCAAACACATAGAGGTATGGCCACTTTGTGGTGTTTCTGTTCTTCCCATACAAATCCACTGATCCTACTACAATTTCAGTACTAACATGGCTGCAGGTGAGGCCAGATTGTGTGGAGACCAAGGAGGATGCTGAGACATTGACATGATTGGGTAGTCTAAGATAAGTGCTTCCTGGGAAATTTGGTGACTTGTAGCCATTGAATAGTGAGCCCTTTGGGAAGCAGACACCAGTTCCTGTCAACCGATACCCAAAACCCATGCACGAGCAGTTCTGTAAGCAAAGCTTTTTACATGATTCAAATGAAATAGGCGAGGCGAAAGCCAAATCAAACCCATAAAAATCTGTTTGAGGGAGCTCTATGAACTTTGATTGCTCTGGTGGTTGGTTGCAATTGGTGGTGAAGTTAGGCTTGCAACCTTTGCTCCAATCACCAGGATTGCTCATCTCATAGCCCGGAGGACAAAAACACCTGAGCTTTGGCGAGTACTCACAGATACCATTTTTACCGCAAATCCCATGCACGTTACACTGTTGTATTATAGCTTCCCAGGTAATGATCCAACTTCCATTTGACTCATTCAAGCTATACATTCTGAGGATGCCGTCATAATCCATGGTCAGCCTCCGTTTGATCCTGGAACCTGAATCAGAAGCTCGAACATCCAGCCCGTCACTCGAGAGAAACCGGCCAGTGTCATCGAGAACTGCGATCCTGGTGCTGTTGTAGTTGGTCCGACCATTCTGGTACACAGTGTAATCTGTGCTAGGCCAGTAGATGCTTGAGATCTCGGGACCATCATACATAAGTCGGAGGATATTATCATTGTCGAAGTAAAGGTTATAGTAGCCCGACCCAAGAGCACCCTTGGCGATCGGCGAGATCAGTCTCTTACCTTTGGTTAGTGGCTGGGAGGGGAGCAATGTGTCTGTCAGTGAGGCAAAACTCTCCCATACTATTTTACCACCTCTGTCCTTCAATACGAGGTTTCCGGTGTTGAGGAGCTCTGCCATAGAGACACCGGTATAGCTAGTGTTTGCATTCCAGACAGTCGATCCATCGACGTCAGTGAGGACCAAGTTGCCATCTTTGAGCAGTGAGATCTCTGAGGCACGGCCGTTCACCGGTGAGTCACGGTTTGCAGTCCAGACGACAGCTTTATCCGTGGCATTTGTGAACCAGATGGAGAAGCTGTAGGCGTTTGTGCCGACCTGGTAGAATCCACAAGAGAAGGCCTTGTCTGGTGAGATGAGGAAGTCCTGATCATGTTGTTCTACCCTCAGGGATGAGCCCCTTCTCAAAGTGGCTTGAGATGCTGCAGAGGAGCATAGGAAGAAGGAGATAAGGATTAAAGAGAGGATTGAGCTTCTCATCTCTAAATTAAGGCTACAAACAGAGAGATATCTTGGTGGGTCTATTGGTTTTCTGGACTTCTTCTCCAATACTTGTGATTTTATCCGTATTTCCGATGAGTAGGATCTCAATCATAGGACGCATCATCCCCATCCAAGATGAAAAGGAAACAAAACGGTGACCAGATCATCTGCAGCCGCAATTGCAGGAACTTGCTGCAGTCTTACCGCCAACGAATCTGGCAACTAAGCAAAGGCTGCCAAGTACCCAAATGCAGGAATTTCTCGCACTAGGTTCCTGCTTCAAGGGGCGAAGTTTAGATAAGATATACAATCCTATCTCTCTCTTGCTTCGTCAATGAGTCGATAAGGATGCCTTCGTCAAAAGATGGGTGGTTGTGCGTGCATCCTCTGACTTAGTTGCCATGCAATTGTGGGAACTGAACGACTACGAAGTAGGAGAAGAGAAAAAGGACAAGAAAAAGAAAGAAAAAGGTTTGAACGGTAGGTATTTGGGCAATTGATTGCAGGAATTGGAAGAACGCAATTGGCTTTCAATTGTGACGCCTTCTTTATGGATGTTTCGACTTGGATTACATAAATAATTTTTCTGACATAATTACACTTAAATCTTGTTATTTATTTTTCATGACATATTTAACTCTCTCTCTCTCTCTCTCTCTCTCTTAGTTATTTGTTATATTTTTTGATTAAAACTTAATACATTTTAGAGAAAAGAAAGCACAAAGTTGAGGGTAAAATGATTCGCTTGTGAGTTTTTTTTTATAATTTAAGAGTGGTCTGTAATTATTTATACTTTTAAAATTATTTATCTATCACAGTTGACTGTATGCTGATTCGGCGAACGGTTTTTGGCCCCAGATTTAGAATTCTTTGGTCAAGTCTGCCAGCAAATTCCCATTGTTATTTAACGTGGTGCGTACCAGCATGGCAAATTTTTTAATGCCTGTTTGGTGGGTTTTAAAATTAGAATTAGAATAAAACGAGGATTTATTGGAGTAAAAGAGTATTTTAAATCTAATTTTTGAGTTTCGATGTAAGAAATGGTAAGTGTTGAAGTAAATATATGGGGGGTGTAAGATGGTATTTGGTTGTGATAGTAAGAATAAGGAATTAAAGTGATCTAAGTTGACCTTATTATCTTTTTCCTAGTTGAATATAAATAGGCATTTGTTATTATTATTATTATTATTATTATTTCTTTTGAGGAAGATAGTGTAATTTTTATTTTACAACTTTTATACTATATTTTCATGATTTTTTAAACAATTCTTGGCAAAATATAATTTAACTTAATTTATCCTAATTTATAGAATATGGATACTATTAGAAGTAACACCACAAATGGACATCCCATGTTATAATATTTTCTCACTCTAAGAATATTAAAATATATTATTAAATATATTTACTCATACCATATTATTTAACATGAATCTAAATCACAATATATCACTATATTAGAATATATTACCAAGAGGGCGAATAAATTATTTGAGTTTTGGAATGAACGGATGAATTACTCTAAAAAAATTTTATTTCAATTATAAATTACATATAAATTATTATTTTATTTTACAATTATTATATTATCTTCTCATGATTATTTTTATAATTCTTGGCCAAAAAAATAATTTAACTTTCATAAATTAGCAAAATATAAAATCATAAAAAAGTGTATTTTTGAGAGTAGGTGAAGTTATTCAAAATTTTGTTAAATTGAAATGTTGGCAAATGCCCTATTTGAGAGTAGGTGAAGTTATTCCAAAATTTTAGAATAACTCTATTCCAACCAAAACAGTGAATAAGATTTTGGAATTGATGTGAATTGATGCATAACAAATGCCAAGGATCATCTCCAACTCACATCAAATCATCCTCATTATCTGTATACACAACAATATGCCATTTCTTTTCTGGGTCATTCAACAAGCCTTGCATATCAAACAAACATACCAGCTCACCAATAATTAGACCAGCATATTATCCATCAAACTTAGAAAGTCAAGGTTTTTTATTTTCTTATTTTATTGTTCATGTATATCCCTCTAATATTCTCTTATTTATATATCCCTCTAAAACACTTTGATTTTTTTGCATGGGTACCTTGAAACATTTGTTTTTACATAGATAACTAAGAAAATTAACCACTAATTAAATTTTGAACTCAAATTTAATGATAATCCTAATCTATGACATAACGACGGCCTAACGTGGAAATACAAATATATAAAAATAACTAGAAAAACAAAGAAATACAAACCCACAAGTAATAATCATATATCCTTTTTCTAGGATCAAATCAATTAGTAACAATGTTGCAAATATAAGAATCACTAATAGATCACCAACTAAATTCTATAGCTTTATCTGAAGTTTTCTATTATGCTAATACCAACGATTGATTGATTCAAGTAGTTGATCAACCGATCTCAATATTCCTTAATATAACATGTCCTATCTCAGTGATCCTCAAGACAAACACCCGCTCCAAGGAAGGACGCAATAGTAACAATCATAAATCTCCAATGAATCCCATCTCTCTAAAATCTCATGATTACCAAGAACATTTCAACAAAACTCTTTTGGTGCTCCAAATATCTTCAATCAGTGTTAACTCTCAACCTAGGGTTGTTTGATATAAAGTATAGAGAAAAAGATATTAAAAACTAATTTAAGTTGGACTAGAATTCAAACACCCTGAGTGTTTGTTCGCCTAACAGGTCATTGAAACAACCTTCCACTTATCTAGAAGGCATCTTTAACTCATTTCAAATGTTATAAAATATGTGTTACATAAAAATTCAAACCTCTTCTATAGTCATGTTCTTACATAGTATCATAAATACATCCAAATAAGTTTTTTTTTAACGCAAATTACCGGTTCAAAAAACCTAACATAAACTATTTAGGGGTTTTTACATGTATACCCCTCGAAAGCGTCTTATTTGCTTGTATACCTATCTAAATATTGTTTTTATGTGAGCCCTTCAAAACCTATTGTTTTTGTATGGATAAACTTTAAGGCAGCAATACATTCAAATCTGAAGAATTTAATAGATAAAATAACAATGATGCTCTTATTTGAGAGCAATATATCCAAATATATCAAGATTTAATTGTCGATTAATTTTCATAAGTATCTATACAAAATTTCAAGGAAAGTATACATATAAATAACAACTTTAGAAGGATATATGCATAAATAAGGGATTCTAGAGAGGTATACATGTAATTTTCTTTTATAAAATACAACTCTTTGTTTCTCTTTCCCCCTTTTCGGTGATTCTCAGTAGGTATATTTTTGTATATATATGCTAGAGATAATTACACTGAGATCCTCCCGAACAATCACTATTTTTTACATACCTCATTTGAATATTTTTTGTGACGCATAGACTCGGCCTCTGAACTATTGAAAATATCTCCTCTTCTCTTGATGTCGTAGATGGAAAAGTTAAAAAGACCAAAGTATTCACATAAGAATGTAAGAATAAATATAAGAATAAATATGTCATATGATAACTTTATGGATAGAGAACATAAAGGAAACTTAATGTAAGGGGTATTTTGGAGATTTTCAATAGAGAAAGTCTGTCATAAAAAAGTTAAGATGAGGCATATAAAAAATGGTGATAATTTAGGGGGCTTAAGTGTTATTAATCCTATACTCAACTTACTAGCAAAACCTCCCTAGTTCGTTATTTTGTGGCCGTTAGCATCTTTAACATATATACTTCTTACTAGGTAAATTAAACCTAGCGTAATCGAATGGTTGTTATTATAACTTTATCAAACCCTAAAACAAAATGTCTAGGCAGCACTCATCACTACGTCAACCCATGCAATGGACATCTCCCATACATGCCAATGATAAATATTCCTATATAGTATGCTTCTCTGAGACCGGTAGAATGTAGTTCTCATGGTTTAAGAATCTTTCTTTGCTAAAACGAGTTAATTTTGTCTTTCTTGTCTGCAAATTAATGGAGTCCATCAATTTTATAGCAAATATATACTCGTACTCCATCTGATCTGAATGAATATTTCTTGTTGGAATTTATAGGAATCATAGGCTATGAGAATTGTATCATTTGATCCATGCGTTCATGAGAGAGTAGTAGTGTTCAAAGAAAAAAAAAATTGATTCAAGAGTGTGGAACATATGAAGGTCAATGCAATGGTCTGCAATGATATATCATTGAGATGATTCATTACATGCGTATTTGTAATGCAATCTATATTAATTTGCACATTTTGTTCATCACACAATTTGCTTCAAAGAAAGGTAAAATTGAACTGCATGTCTGTAGTACCAACTAGACTTATTTTTAAACTATGGCCATCCTTACATATTTCTGAACTAATTATTCTTAACTATTATTGCAACATCGATTTCTCAAAACAAAGATTGTTCCAATATGATTATATAGATATATGTTTATATTTTGCACTCTAAATAGCTTAGTATATACTGCCATGCATAGGTAGCATTGTATGACAATTGATACAATACAAAACTAATCAATTTATCAGTAATGGTTGTAAACCAAGAATATTCTAATTACTCTTGTAGTACTTCCATATTTAAGAAGCACGCATTCGATCCTTGGACAAAGAAAGAGGAACAAGACATACAACAAAGTATCTGGACATGTACTCGACGAAATAAGGTGTTGTGTTACGTAAAGATATTAAAAAAGAATGTTGGAAATACTTATAGACATATATGTTCAGAGTAGATGAATATTCATGTATCTTATACCAGATACATGAATATATGTATAGGTATACACTAGGTTTATGCGTATTCATACATATATACAGTATGAGCTTTGTCTGTTATATATGATGACAAAAGAGAGTGTCTCTTTCCCAAAAAGAAATTAATTCAAATTCAAAATGATTACGAGCAAGACAAAACTTGAATTAATTTTTAAAAATTTGATTAGTGCGTGTATAATGTGACTGTAATAAATGAGTGGCTCAACATTTCATTGCACTACCAGCAACTCTATCTCGTCGTTACCATTGAACAGTTGCCAGGCATTGCACTTGGTCTGATGCCCACCTAGTGAGTGTCATGCTTTAATGCATTTCCTTGTATACACTTGTATGGTGTCCTCTTCTACTCTCTTGTGTTCCAAGAATAGCAAAGCAAGCTTCTCCTCCTTCCTTCCTGTACCCCTCTCCCCACAACCCTACCCTACTCATCCATGGACATCTCTACCCCTATCAACATTGTCCATTCATACCACGCTAAGGAGCGCCAGCTCTTTGCTCGCATGGTGTTTGCCCTCGGAATCGATCCATCTCGTTCCATGCTAATTATCGCCTTCTGGTTATGGCTTGAAGAGAACGGGCATGCTGACATCATCCGCCGCATAAGCTCCTTCGACGATGAGGTTGTTCTAGCCATCGCTACTGTTGGCCAGAACTTCATAGAGTCCCTTCATCTCAACCCCTTGCCAAGCCTCGATGATCAACCCTCTACTGAATCAAATTCCAACAATCACTTCCGTCAAGCAGCGATACACGGGATCAGTTACTACCTCAACAATGTCTGCCTCAAGGCCTTTGATGACATCCGAGCAAAGGCGGAGGCGGAGGCACAAAATCGTGAAGTGGAGACGCTTGTTCATCAGATGAGTCAAGCTTACCTAGACTACATGAATGTGAGTAGAGCTACTCTAAATAGTGTTAGATTGGGGCTACACCAAGCTGGTAATACATCAGTCAATTCTCATAGAGATAACATGCTTAACCTCCAAGAGATACCTTCAATTGGAGAGCATACCTCTCGCTTGACAAGAACTGCTTCTATTCAATCCTATGTACCCCATGGGGAGGGTACTAGTAGGAATACCAGCAGGAGGATTCCAAACATGATGGAAGTAGCGCATGCACTGGAATCTATCTATCCCCTGAGGGGTTTATTGAAAAATATGGGTATGCCACAACCTCTGTCTAGTGTTGATGTGCCAATGTTATATAGGGCTAGCATTGCTAATGTGGAGGAACGTCCTAATCAAAGGGCTATCCTAAATGATCATCTGACAGTAGGAGGCAACACTCTTTTACAAAATTATTTGCTGAGATCTGACATAAATTCTAGTCTTTGTCCGCGACCGCCACCGCTACCACAACTCCTCCCACGTGGCAACATTCCACGGGACGAAAGGACGTTATTCGTTACCTTCTCTAACGGCTACCCTTTAACTGAGGAAGAACTATATGAATTTTTCATGAGGTATGTTCTTTCTCTTTTCATAATTCAATATAAGTTGTTTATTGTAATGACTTGATTCACATTTGAAAGGGAGGATGTCTATTAACTTCGAAAAAGATGAGCAAGATTTGATATAAATAAAAGAAATTGTTTAACAACTGTAACTTTTATCCTAATAGCTTAATTAATATTTCAAATGGAAAAAGTTCATTAACTTGGAAGGCAGCATCTAAGATAAAACATACTTCAAGAGTATTTGACATGGTAAATATGTTCATAATAGACAAAGTTAATAGCATGTTTAGCATGATATATAACAATGCTCATCTCTAATTTGTCAATATATGTTGTATTTGATAAGTAACCAATCTTAGCTAAGTTGTCAAAATTATTAAGCATAGTTGTATTGAATCTGGGTAAACTATTAAATGGTTGAGTGAAGGAATAGGCGTATTTTAATTGATAGATGTTGCATTAAAGGATAGAATATCATCTTCATCCCTTCTTGAAATAGTAGAGTGAAGAATCTCCAGAAATTTTAAGATTAAATTTTGATATTGTTTTTCTCCTCTAGTACAAATCAATTAGGAAAGTCAAAATTTTATAGCTTGCCCTTAAATATCAAATATATAAAACTTGGGCCAAAAACATTATTATCGTCTAATGACTACTTTGAGTTATCATCTATACTAATTTTCAAGCACTATTTGCATAAATTGCTAAATTTATAGAAGTTTGAAAAATTAGTAGTTAATGAATAGATAGATTCACTTAGTACTAGAGGATAACTTTTTCTTATGAGAGATTTAGAGAAAGGTGTCAATGTGCAAGAGACTCTACCATGCCGATGGCAAGATGTAGAGAGTTAGCTTCTTCTTGCGCTAAAGCAGTTGGTTTTGTAATTCAAACCAAGATATATACTGGCATGGGTTGCAAATTATTTTGTGATTGCTAACTTATAGAGATTATAGTTGTCATGTAATGATTTAGAGTGCAAATGTTTGAAACTAGAATAGAATTCACTAGGTTATCTTTATTGTACTGTGGAAAAATGGGATAATTATATACATGTCTTTGATTATGTTTAGAAATAAAGGCAAATGTTACTTAATTATGTATCTATAGATTCAATTTTTTGTTCTTTTTGTTAGCAATTATATGACATTTAGAATTGTTCAAAAGATGCTAGGGTTTGATTATATGTACATGAAGAAAACAGTAAATGGGGTTCTATTTTTCTAAGAGAGCTTGTGTTTCAAAACTTGTTTGAAGAAATTGTACATATGTATCCCTTGAATAAGCAACCAACCAGTCTCACTAACAATTAATCATAGGATAGTGCATGTGTTTTATTTTTATATCATCATTCGAATTATTAAGTATAGTAACTATTGACTTCTAATGTGAGGGTGAGAATTATGATATAATACAATTATATAGATTATATCCTAATTTCTTTTAAGTACTTATTATAAAGTTGTAACGGGAGACGCCACTATATAATCCTTTAGCCTACATAGTGTTTTTCACATCATGAAGTGTAGCACTAAATATTTAGACATTTTGATAGTTCCTCTAGGTTACTAAGGACGTGAAATGATCGTAATTTTTTCCTTGGTTTTTGTATTATTGTTGCATTTTTGTCAAGTTAATATAATTAAATTATGAAAGTAACTGCTAGGATAGCATTATAGAATAAAAGGACTTGCTAAAAGAACTGATAAAAAAATATAGAAGGCAACAAGATAACGAAACAAAAATATCTTAATTAATTTGGAGTTTGCTTAATTCTGCTCTTTCCACTTCTTTTCCTTACTGATTATTAGTAAGAGAAAGGTAGTAGTTCTTTGTATTATTATTATTATCTTTTGCAAATTAAAGCATAAACATTGCTAATTTTCCCCTTCGGGACTTACTTACCTTATCCATCTCCGTTTTGTCCCAGCAATGGGACCTTGTGTCAACTAGATTGTGGAACTTTCATGTAAATTATGTATCAAATTTATCACTATTTGTTATATGGTAAATATCTTTATCTTCTTAAGGTGGAAAATATGGCAGACCTTCTTATATAAGTTATATCTAGAATATATATATATATATATATATATATATATATATATATATATATTGAACTATAAGCCGATGAGAAGACATTACATGATTTTAATTAGTTTAATGAAATAAAAACTGTCAATACCTATCAATTTGTGAATAACAAAGAAAAAAGATAAAAAGAAAATTCAGATCTTCTTTTTGTTCATCCTTTTGTCTAGGTATTAATATCTGCTATATGTTCTAGTACATAATTATATAATAGGAATATAGTAAAAAAGAAAAGAGTTTTTCATAGTTCATTTAACAATGCATACCACTAAGACTGACCATAAGTACTGTTGATTTCCTCTATTTGCAAAAGTTTCAATATTCACTGCAAATATAGATGTCAAGCATTTTTACATTTTATTATTCTATCCCATCCAAATGACAAGGTAGAAGAAAGTAGACAAACTTCCTGTGCCACCCCTAGGCAGTAATGCACTTCATAGTTTCGTTTATTACCTCCGTTTAGTGTTAAATAAATGAACAGACGAAACAGTAACGTATATTTAATCCTCATGTTTGAGATTGTTGATATAATTGACTTGAGATACTATAAAGAGCTGTGTAGCTCCATTTTCATGCGTATAGTTCTTAACAAGAATTCTTATGCGTTCGTGCTTCATGAAGGAAAGTTTGACCCGAGAAAGATGAGTAAAGCTTTTACTGTACCACTAACTCTTTCTATCATATGTCATAAGTAGTTACATTTACATTTATATCTACCATAAATAGGAAGACAATAACATACATATAGGAGTAAACATGAAAGTTGTGATTAAACACGAAAAACTAATCTATCTTTCATTCGTTCAATCACATAGAATTAGAGTTATAAGCATATTAAGAATATGTTTCAGGATAACTTTGTGTAGGTTTAATCTTTTAGAAGCAAAATTTCTTACATGCTTTTCGATCTAGTGGTGATTTATATCTCCCATGTTCTTATTTCCTTAGATCGTAATTAATCTAAGATACAAAATGAGTATCATTCTGATCATTGAGAATGGTAATCTCATTTAAAAATTTCGCTTGAAAATTCTTGATGCACAAGTTATGGAAGTATAGGAAGTCGACTATTGTGCCTTTTTCATTGCAGTTAAACTCTAGCCTATCAGATATTCTTAGGGTTTCGTCTTTCTTTTGCTTATCTTACTTCTTATGAAAAGCTAACCTCTTGGTTTAAGGTTAATAGTATCTATGCTTCTCAACCAGATAAGGCCACATCTAGGCATTGCAGAAATTAATGTGACAATATGCTTAGCTCCTTAATTAGTCAGATGTAGTTCCCAGTTTCTCCTGTAAAGATAGAATAACGATTCAACAAAAACTTTGTGTACTTCTGCAGTTTAGACACATCTAGTATTGTTATAATTATATCTTTTCTAATAGAATATACACACGAATGTTATGCAACCCCTCAATATAACAGGCATTACGGAGATGTGGAGCTCATAACTGTTGAGAAACCGGTGACAGAGAGGGCACCACTCTTTGCTCACGTCTCCTTCTACTCATTAGAGACAGTCCTTCAAGTCCTTGATGGGAATCGAAGAGTGAAATTCATGACCAAAGGCAGGCACTTATGGGCTCGACGCTTCATTCCAAAGAGGTTGCAGCGTCAAGTTTGATCACTAACCTAGTATAAGCCTTTCTGGCAGTAATGTTAATATACTGATTAATCGGTTTCTGCGACGAGTTTGTTCAACAACTTTCTTATGGACTTTGTTTAACACTTTCTTATCAATCGACTTTTCTCTGCATATATTTTCCTTTATTCTCCTCTTTCTAAAAGAATGCTCTTTGCACCTGCAGCTTTATATTTCTGAAATATAAATTTGGGTTTGGTGGCATGAGACACTACTGAATGTTTCTTTCAGAACTTCTGAGGATAGAATAAATAATAAATTGAGTTAAGGAGTTATATATAATTGATAATTAAGTGATTGTTATGGAATTAATATTTGTGAAGCTACATGTATAGGGTGGCTACAAATAATGTTACAAAAGATTGATAGCTAATCCACAATGTATGATTGTAAAATTTGCAAGGTTTTGCTCCAAAGAAATTACAAAATCTCGATTTCATCTATGAATATTAAGTATATAAAATGTAGTTGATAAATGACACATTTCTTGGTTATCCTTAAAATTGGCACTTATACAAAATGGTGTAAGTTTTAAATCAACCATTATTCTCGATCTACCACAATTTCTACTTCTTCTTCTTCTTCTTTTGTTTGAAAACAAAAACCAGTATTTAGTGGGCCTAAATTATGGAATACTCGACATGTTTTACACGAATGATGTAGAAATCAAAGTGCAAGTGAAGATAGAGAGGCTTCCTATTGTCTGTCTAGATTGCTAGCTACTTCCATATTTTTAACACAATTATTACAATATTAAGGAGTATATATTTTGTCAAATTCACACGTTCAATTACTGGAGAAAAGATGAGTCAAGACATCTCAATGCATTTATCGAATTTCTTTAGTATGCATTAAATGTCATGGACCAAAGAAACTCCATAGTTAATTATTGTCAACCTTTCTTTAACAGTTTTCTTCTAGAACTACAACACACTTCAATCTTTTCGAAAGCCCTAAGGGACTTCTGGAACTCGGTTTTTGGATTTGGAACATGAATTGCAAGGTTGCATGGATGAAAAAAAAATTACATCAAAAACATTACTTATGGTATCACATCTACAAGAAACTGGGTTTACTAAGATATTATTTAGTAAAAAAAAAAACTTCATTTTGTGCTTGACATTTTTGCAAACTTATGGTTTGCACCCTACATCTTTGAGCTCCATGTTTTATCTTTATTCTCATAAAACATCCCAAGGTAACTATGAGTAATTTGGAGGTTTTAAATTAATGGAAGAATATCCCATTACCCTCTTTTTTTTCTCTAAAAGAAACTCCATCTTAAAGTGGGAGAAGAATGAAGCTAGTCGATCACTAAACAACAATATATGCTTCCACGAAAGAAAAAGAATTAATAGGAAAAAAAATCAAGCACATTTTCTGTTGTGTTATAATTTGAAACAATCATTCATTGCATGTTTTGAATACATATTTTATAATACCTTCAAATATAGTTTTGAACGACCCGCAAATTTTTTTATATATAACATTTTCGTAATAGATCTATATATGATTTTACATAGTCCGTCGATAATTTTTCATAATCCAAAAAGAAATTTCTACGGATCCATATCTATTTTTAATTAATACACAAACACAGTGGAATTCGTAAGAAATACCATCCATTTGCAGAATGATATAAGAACAGTGAGAATCCATAGATACATACTATTTTAAGACTACTAATTATGGTCCAGATTCCCATTACTGGATAGCAAAATTAAGAACCATAATAAATGGGCTAACTAAAGGTTAAAAGTCCTCAAAGAAAGTTTAAATCGAAATAAGTTAAAAGGACTAAGAGATTGGGTAATGCTACATTGTCAAAATTAAGAACCAAGATAGATATGATTTAACGTGGTTGGCTATGCCTATATCCAACATCCAGGGGAATAGGAGAGAGTGTCTTCTCATTCATGCTTCTTGGCCATGAGAGCATAAATAAGTCTATTAGATACAGCAGATTGGAGAGCAAGCAATCTATGCAACCACAAGGACTCGAAATGAAATATTTTCCAACATGTCGAGGCCATAGTTCTATATTCATTTTCAGCACTTGAATGTGGCACTACATTTTACTTTTTTGGCTCTTCAACTGGTTAAGTTACCCCCAACAAATGTGTAATAACTTATGGTCAACCCTCTATCATGTAAACTTTTGGCTCTAATTTGCATCTGAAAAACCTTTGATTCTAGTGTGACCATTCTTTCTTATCCATAGACTATATCCTAAGAAGATTTTAAATATTATTGAAGAATTCTATTAACACCATTCGTATGTACAGTCTCAAGAGCATGCACAAATTAGCTAGCTAGACCAACTACATATATGATATAAGGTCTTGTAATAGTTAAACAAGTCTTTAGATATCAACTAAATAAGGCTCTCCTTCTTTGGTTGCTTTCCATAGGTCATATGTTGGAGTTCTAGTAGACTTCGCACGTACTTTTCTAGTTTCATTCAATAGATCAAGTGCATACTTTCTTTGGCTTATAAACAGGTTTTTTTTTTTTTTAATGAGCAGATTCTATCCCAAGGAAATATTTTAAAATTTCCAAATCTTTGATACCAAGCCTTTATATAGTCCTAAATTTACTGATTTCTCTACTATCATTTCCTTTAATAATATTGTCATTGACATAAATAAGAACAACAGTTAGAATTCATTGAACACGCCTATGATTAGTGTTGAGATAAGTTTTGCATATCAAGTTCAAAGAGATTGTTTAAGTCCATAGAAAGCCTTTTCTAATTTGCAAACTAAGCTCTTGGCAGATTCTTTAGGATATCCTAGTGGGTAGATCCATATATGCTTCCTCTTCTAATCCCTATGCAAGAGAGTATCTTTTAATATCCATTTGAAATAAAAGACATTTATAATTTACAACTATTGACAAAAGTACTTTAAATATGTTTATTTTTGCTATCACAGCAAAAGTTTTTTTTTTATAATCTATTCCATAAACCTAAGTAAATTTTTTTAAAAACAAGTCTAACTTTATATATTTTTGTTGTGCTATTAATGTGATGTTTGAATTTATAAATCCACTTGTATCTTGTAGTTCTTTTCCCTTTAGATAGCCTAACAATGTCTCAAGAGTAATTTTTTTTAAGAGAAAAAAGTTTCTCATTCATAACTTGTTTCCAGATAGGTACATAATTACTTCTTAAAATGTTTTAGGTTCTTTGACATTAGAGATAGAGCTAAAAAATAAGTCAAATGAGGTTTTGATATATTCTTATAGAACACATAGTTTTGGATGAGCTATATGGCTCTATGATAAGTGTAAAAGTCCTGAAATCTAGCTAGTGGTGGCGACTGATAAATAGATTGTCTAAGACTTGCTTTAGTAGGAGCCATAGAACTCTATGCTTATTGTGCCGACCCTAGCTCTACTAAGGCTTGGCGCAAGGGCTTTTCCCCTCTCTCCAAGAAGGATTTTCTTCCTCACGTTGCCGGCAAGATCTCCTCCTCCCTTTCCCTCTCTTTTTCCCTTCATCTCCCTTAAAATCTGCTATTTTTTATATCTCCATCGCTGCTCCCCACAGCCATCTCTTTGCCCCCCTCGTTGCCGTCGTGCATTGACCACACATCTGTCTCTCCACTCCCCTAGACTACTCCTAGCCACGGCCAAGCTAGCTTACTCCCTTGACCTAGCCGCCTTTAGTTTCAGCTTGCTCAATCGCTATTGCAGCCTCACCCCTTTGCGTCGCCATCCCTCTAACCATAATTGCCACTGCTCCTCACCTTACCCTCTCCCCCTGGCGTCGCTATTTATTGCCGCACACCCCCACTACGGATCCACTCCCAATCACACCCAGCCCTTGATCCGTACATTGCGCGCTTGACTACCACCAATTCGCACCGTTGCTACTCCCTCAGCCCCATCGACTTTGTCAGTGCAGAATTCCCTCTCCTTGCTAGGCCTACATTGAGGACACTAGTGACGACAGCTATTGTTGGTGCTGTCATGGTATTCTCTCTTTTTTGTCAAGATAGGCTCTGCTTGCATCCTTTTACATTTTCTACACGTTTATGTTTTAGCCATGCTTGTTGTAAGTTTTCTACACTTATGAGAGGCTGGATCTGTTGTGCAGTTGAGCTTCTCTTTAATTTTTAGGGTTTTAGTTTGTTATGCAGATTGCTCTTTTAGCTCTATTGTGGTACTAATTACGCCATATAATGCTGAATCACTTATGCATGTGCCTTCTCCTAAGCTTCTTGATGCTCCTTCTCATAGTGTTGCTTGAATTTGGCTAAGTGAGAGGCTTGTTTCTAGAACGAATGTCCTATGTTCTTTGATTTCCAGCAAAATTGTTTAGGTTATGTTCAAGGCTGATAATGTGCTTACTTGTTTGGTTAGTCTGCTTGTTAGCAAGTGTAGGGCTTATTAAAGAATTGATGTCCTATTTTCTTTCTTTATATTTTTGTATCAAGTTGTAATAATTTGCAAGATGATAATCTAAGGACTTTCTTTTTTTTTTTAAAAAAAGTAAGAGCCATAGGAATGCGGTACAAAGGGATGAACATTATCAATATTTTCTTGGACAAATAAATTTTGGTCGTGCTCAAGCAATGTTTCCTTAGCAATAACACTCCTCCTGAGGCATAGTAATGGAAGCTAGTATCATCAAGAGATTGAGTCAAATACAGTTAATGCTCAACAAAAGGCACATCACTAGATATGAATTGTTGGATAACCAAATAACCAATTTGATTGCACAAAACTCTCAAATGAGAGATGTCAATTTTTGGACTCTTAATATAAGGGCTTCAAGAGGTGACTTGTGATTAAAAGCTGACTAGGTAGTCTTATAATAAGATATGTGACAGAAAAATGCTACAGAATAAAAACTGTTTAGTGAAGTAAGAAAGTTAAATTCTAAATAATTAAGTGCATGCCCACCACCTAGGTAGATAAAACTAAATTCGAATGGCTCTTTCACTGGGCCAGTATAAATGATAGGGTTAGATTTTGTGGCCTGAGAGCCTAATGAAGCTCCTATATTTACAGAGTGCCAATATGTGAGACTACATTCAATTATTATGGATGCTATGACTATTAGAGAAGGGCTACTGACTTAGAAGAATTACTCAGTCCAAAAAGTTTGGATTGAAACAAACTCTTTATTATCAGCTAAATTCTTTAATAAAATTTACAAACCACCTTGAACAATTGAATATGTGACTGGTGACACTTTTTTTATCTCTTACACAAATTTCACAATTATAAAATCAACCAAGTATACTAAAAAGCCACCAAAACTATTAATTAACTTCTGAATATTAATTAGGTTTTGTGGCCCGACAGCCTGAGAGTCGTCCCTTTCTATCTTTTGCGTCTATTGTGTTTCGATGTTAGTGAGACTTTTTTTTTGCAACCGTGACAATTGACCAGTAAATATTTTCTTTTAAACAAAAGATTCTAAAAAAATTAAAAAGGGCCCTCTTATTTTTAATTTAAACTTGGTATGGATGTTAAAAGATAGAAATAAAAAACCAAATTGGTTTCTAAGGCAATCCATCTTTATTTCAAAAAAAGCTTTTAATCAACATTCACTGTATACTAAACTTGTCAATTGTTCTATATGTGTGTGACTGTGTGTGTGTGTGTGTGTGTGTTTGTTTATAACATTATATATGGTTTCGGATCCGGGCAGCTTGATTGCTCAAATTTCCAAAACCCAGCGCTGGTTCTCTAAACGGGTCTAATTGTAGATCCAAACCCGCATTCGTTTCTTTAAGGCCTTCAAGAAAATTTAATCCAAGCTCTTTTATATCTCCCTCACACTTCTATGAGGCAAAAAGTCGAACATAAAGCTGATGGGTTTCGCCATGCAACTCCACCCCCATAACAACGCCCTCCTCTCCCCCGCCCTCTCCTTCCCGATCTCAAAACACTCCTCCTCGCTTCTGAGATCCCAAACCCAACGCTTCGCCTTCCCCGCCACCGCTACGATCCCTAGACCCATCAAGATTAACTACCTGAAGAGCTACCCCGTTCATGGCGCTCGTGCTTCAGCCGGGGAGTCGCCGGCGAAGCAGCTCCGGAGGATTCTGGGGTCTCCTGGGATCCACCAGGGACCCGCCTGCTTTGACGCGCTGAGTGCTAGGCTGGTGGAGAGGGCCGGGTTCGAGTTCTGCTTCACGAGCGGTAGGTGTTTGTTCTCTGGTCTCAGCGAATAGTTTTGGATAACTGGAACGAGGAAAACGGATTGATAAGCAAGTAAATGATGATCTTTCTGTAGATTGGGTTTGTTTGGAACCAATTTCAGATGGATTTCAATTGATTTCATTTGGGAACGAATTAGGCTGTTTGGAATATAATGGAATTGAAATGAAATCCATCTAAACTTTTTTTGGAATGAGGTAGAATTCATTTTATTGTGTTTCATTTTCCTATTTTATCCTTGGGCATCGATAAGGATATAACAAAACAAGGTCAGTTTTGAAATTTGGATAACTTAACTTAAGTGGCAAATGAATTATGTCCAAATCCGACCTCAAATCATCGAATTCTGTTACACTTACTGAAGTCCATCCAAATCCACTAAAAGCAATTGAAATCTCATAATTTGATGGCTTGAAACAGTGGATTTGGAGAAAATAGAATTCCAAATCAATTGAATTCCATGGATTTGGAGTTTCTAAACAGGGTGTTAATGGTTCTGAACAACGGATTTGGAAAACTAGAATTCAAAATCAACTAAATTCCATGGATTTGGGTTTCCAAATAGGCTGTTAATGTGGGCCCTCTTTTCCTTTTGATTTCTTAGGTTACTTGTTCTTGCAGCCCTGTTATGGTAAATGCTCTTCTTTTACAAATACATGATCATTCAGCTGTTTCTAACTGCTAATTGTACTTCAGTTTATTTTGAGTAGAGAAGTGTATATAACTCCTTTTACTTGGCTCTTTTGAGACGTTGGTCTGTATCTCAATAACGTCTCCAACCATCAATAATCTGTTAATTCAAATAGAAAATGAAAGTATAACTTTGTACTTAGTCCGGTGGCTTGTGCATGACAAGGCCATGCCTGGGTGTAAGGAGAGGAAGCATTGTTGTATGCTCCCAATAGGATCTCCTTTCATGTCGGCGTGCCAGCATGTAACATATCGATAAAAGTGGGGTCAACATGGTTGACATGTGCTACATTGCCTAATGTCATGGTAATGGTTGAGTAAGAATTTTATTTTGGGTTTAGCTCATTTACTTGATATTTGTAATCTGTTTTTACTAAGTATTTTTGTTCCTCTTGTTCATCAAAGAAAGTTCCAGCAGTGACTCTTGTTTGGCATTTAAAACCAGAAAGTACTTCATTCTATAGAATGCACCATCATTTTGGTGTCAACTAAATATTTTTTACTCTCCAATCTTTTGATAAACGTAACATAGAAATAGATTTTAGAATATAACTTATCTCAGACCTCGGAAATGAGATTGATGCATGTGGGTGACTGCTATTCATTTTGCATCTGGAAAAAAAAAATGATGTATCTTATCGAATTTTGGTCATCTTCAGGGTTCTCTATTTCAGCTGCTCGCCTGGGGTTGCCAGATGTTGGTTTTATTTCATATGGAGAAATGGTAGATCAAGGTCAACAAATTACTCAAGCTGTATCCATTCCCGTGATTGGTGATGCAGACAATGGATATGGGAATCCCATGAATGTGAAGAGGACAGTAAAAGGTTTTATAAAAGCTGGTTTTGCAGGGATAATTCTTGAAGATCAGGTATGTCCATGAATCGCAGAGTTCATAGCAACAACTTCTATTAGGTAAACTTTGCATCATTGGGTGTTGAAATCACTAATCCAAACACTTCTTTTACTTGGATTTGGAACCTGTCTAGATAATGAAATTTATACTTTATATTTTGAAGTCCTAAGCTTTACGGTTCTTTCCCAGGAGGCTTATTATTACATTTAACAGTCTAAAACTGATGAGTACTTGAGAACCATAGCTTGCTTTGAGCAGTCTCTGCGGATCCAGACTGAGGTGACTTCAGAATAGGCATACACATTTATTGGGCAATGTTCAAATCGTATATCAGAATATCAGATTGAATTGCTCTGGTTGATTTGGCTGAGGTTAATGGTTTCTTGCTCAGGAAGCTTGTTATTAACATTTAACAGTCTAAAACTGATGAGTATTTGAGAACCATAGCTCGCTTTGAGCAGCCTCTCACTCTTTATCGATGTGACTTCAGAAATAGACATACTCAGTTGTTCGGCAAATTTCAACATCATATCTCAGATTGAATTGCTCAGGTTTATTTCGGTGTAATTTTTCTATCCATTGGTAGGTTTAACTTTCTATATTTATCAGTTTGCAAGTAGAAGATTTTCTGCACATTCTTCATGCACCTGTGACGCTGACATCAACAAGTTCATGAAAAAGAAACTGGTGTTTTATTAAAGTCAGATTCTTTATTTCTCCTTAGATTTCTTTTCATGGTTTTAGCATTTCTCCTTAAAGGTCTCACCAAAAGCCTGTGGCCATACTCGTGGGAGAAAAGTGGTCCCAAGAGAGGAGGCAGTCATGAGTATTAAAGCAGCTATAGATGCACGAATGGAGAGTGGTTCTGACATTGTGATCATAGCAAGAACTGATTCTCGTCAAGCTGTGTCCCTAGAGGAATCCCTAGGGAGATCACGAGCCTTTGCTGATGCTGGAGCTGATGTTCTATTTATTGATGCTCTTGCTTCTAGAGAAGAAATGAAGGCATTATGTAACATTTCTCCTTTGCTTCCAAAAATGGTAATGTTTTTCATTCTCCATTTTTCGGCTAATGGATGAAATTGGTAATTTCCTATCAATTTATATGATTCTCTTGCTCTTGTAGCAGCAGATTGTATAATAAGTAATGTGATTTATCTCTTTCTCCTTGTTTAGCACTGCCTCACAATCATATAGGAATTGATTCAAGTCTTTTGCAACTTACTCCTATATTTATATTCTGACTACACATCTGAAATAAATGTGGTTGCAATTTTCACAGATAATGTCCACTTGTTTTATGCAATGTCACTTGCCTATTTTACAATTTCAGTAATAATGCCCTCATTAAATCTCAGTGCACAGCTTTGTGATTGTTCTTGTAGGCCAACATGCTTGAAGGTGGGGGAAAGACGCCCATATTGAACCCTGTTGAGCTTGAGGAGATTGGATTTAAAATTGTGAGTTATCCTCTATCACTAATTGGGGTATCAATCCGAGCAATGGAGGTATGTCCTTTTAGCTTGTGATATTCTCTTCTTTTTATCTGAAATATATGGCTAGCCATAAGTTCCAGGTATATGATTTTGTGGAGTTTTGTAGCATGTTATTTCTACGATTTTGATTTTTAAAACTTGTGCTGCATTATTGCTACATTTTTGAATTTTATAATTAATTTTTCTTCTGATATATTTTATGGGTACATGCCATCTTTGTTGACTTGCTATTTTAGCCTTAAAATCCTTTATTTATACATTCCTACTCTCAATATGCCTTAGCCTAGATATAAATTTTGCTTTATCTTCAGTGAATGTTCTTGCTATAAAGCCCCTTTTGAAGTGAAATAAATTAATAAGTTTCTTTTAGCAATTCTTTTCAGGCTGTGGACAGCTATAAATTTTTACTTGTCTATTTTTGTGGAAACTTCCAGTTAAACTTAGCCTAGAAATAGAATTTTATTTCTTGTCAGATTTTGAACTCTCTTTGATGGGTAATTTTCATATAAATTTCCCTTTTATATATTAAGCAACCAAAAAGGCTAATAATTCCATTATTTTACATTCACTTTAACTATTTGAAATGAATTGGTTCTTAAGCTACTTGAATCAAGTTGTTTCGTCTGCTTAAATTGAGAAGTCCATTGGTTGTATTTGCCCATCCTTTTGTGAAATGTATACCATGCCATTGCAATTAATAAATTCTATTGGATGCCCTTATTCCATTTGGTTCTTGAAAAACCCAAGGATTTTGGTGTAGTATTAGCATAAACTTTTATAGGTCGGGGTGTGAAAAGATGGAGCTCGAAGAGATAGGCTTGGAGCATGTTTTGAAGTATTGATTAATATGAATCGATATTGACCATTGTCCATCCATAACAAGAGCCGAAACCACTCATTATTGGCCTTGTATTAGCCATATCAGCTGATATGGGATTCATTATGGTAAATAAAAATTTTGAATTTTCTTTTTATGCGGGTTAGATATGTGTTGGATCATTAGTTGGATCCGATCCAAATGCAACTTTGGACATTAATTATTAGCATATTAAGCATAGCGAAGCTCTGAGAGGTGCTCTTCAGTGAGGTAGGCTCCCTATCTTCTCTCTCGCCTTTCTCTCTTTCTCTCTGCTTGTTTGTTCTTTATTTTATCTTTCTTTTATCACCACTTACGCTCACTTTTGTCCTAGAGGTGCCTTTCCATCACCTCTCTAGCAAAGATTTTTGTTGTCTTGTTGACCTCCTCTAGTAAAGGGACCTCCCAACTGTTATGGAGTGGAGACCTAATTGGACTTGGACTTGCCAAAGCTAGTGCATTAATTCATAGAGGCCTTAGAAATATTTGGGAATGCTAATTTAATTAGGATTATTAATTGGAGGCTTTCCTATTGGTATTATTTTTCTTTGCAGATTATCCTTAGGAATGAAGTATCTATCTTATGTGGTTTGTTCTAATTCTATTGGGACTCCTACATCGCTTCTTGATGAGAGCCTATAAGTATATAAGAGGATGCTAGGGGGTTTAATATACAACTCACAACATGGCCTATTATTACAAGAGCTTGTGAGAGACCTTGTAGAGGGCTGAGGTGTAAATATAGAGAGGTATGAGTTTTGTAGAGAGAGAAGAGAGAGAATATTAGTTCTTGGGTTGGGTTGAGAGTTATTTCTCCCTTATATTTTCTCTTCTTATGATCTACATAATGAAACTGGCAAGATTTTTGTGAACATAGCCGACACTGAGTGAACCATGTAAAAATCATGTGCCTCTTATATGATTGCTTATGTGTTTTTCTCTATATTGCGCTCACCTAGACTCTTTGTGGTATTCTCAATACCACTCTCCATCATTGAGATGACGACAACAATTAGTAGGGTTATTTACTATATTTACTCGGCCTTTGATAATATTGAGTATTTTCACTCTTCATATTATGTTTCACATTCTTTGGGTAATTTAAATTTTTATAATTTTCTTCCATTGTTTTTAGCAATTAGGGTTTGTGTACTTTATATCATATTTTAGAGTTTAATTAATTAAAGATATTATGTTGAATATTTTTTTTCCAGAATTAAACATAATGCTTGTGTTCTAGCTATTTCTTTCCCTATATGCATACTATCAACATTCTTTGGTGGTTTACTCTATTTCTTATTTCATGTAAGTATACATGGGAGTGAGATCTGGCTTTAGCACATGGATAATACAGATAGCAATATGTCTCACTAATACTCGGAATTATATCTTCTGTGTTCTTCAGATATCTGAGAGATTGTACCAAATTGTTTTGATGGTTAAACAAGTAGTTTTTATCTTATGATGTTATCATGATAAGGAACTCATAACCACAGGATGCACTTAAAGCCATAAAAAGCGGTCGCGTACCTCCTCCCGGAAGTTTGCCATCTTTTGAGGAAATCAAGGATACACTGGGTTTTAATGACTATTATGAGGAAGAAAAACGGTATAGTGTGACTGCCACTCGACCGTCAAACCAAAGTGGTTAGCTCCGCAGTCTTCACCTCATGTCCTGATGCTGTTTAGAACTCTTCCTGACCTGTACCTTTAAATAAATGCAGGTTATTATGTTGGTAGCAACAGCAGTTATAATAGAAGGGTAACTCAAGAAGATTCCGGGCCACAAACATATCGGACTCAAGAGCCTGTTGTTGAAATCTTACCTCCATACACGTCTGGTAACTACAGCTCAAGTGATTCAAGAGGTCCAATGTCTGGAATGTGGTCTCGCAAGTTGAGATTAAAGATAACTGGAAGGGATGGGATCGAGAAACTTGATGTCAGAATACCAGTAAGTTTTTCTCTTTGCTGTAGATGAGCGACTCTCAGTGAGTGTGAACTGCATTGCAAATCTTTCCTGCACCCTGAACTTCGTTTTCTAAATGATCCTAATCCATTTTGAGTTTTCTGTTTCTACATAATCTCTGATGAGATTAATAAAAGGTCAGAGCAGATCTTAGACCTGCAATCTCTGAGCTTGAAAGCGTTGCTTTGTGTTGCTTCTTTTGTAAATCTTGTATCCCTATATGGCTGATCTTGTTGTCCTGAGTGCATGTCGGGTTCTGGACCATCCTTCTCGTGTTGAATGAACTTTAATATATGCAAAGATGACACAGAAGGATGCTTCTCTATGCATTCATGCAACATTCAGTTTACATCTTTTAGGCATTGAGAGACTTGGAGTTTATCGTAAAAGAGAATGCATCTATACTGTAATAGTTGTCCTCAATGCAGGCACACACATATTTACTGTTATTAGAATGATTTACTTTTCTTGCCTCTCTTAACAGGCTGGTTTCTTGGAAGGGCTCTCAAGAATGATTCCAGGTAATGGTTCTCAATTACAACTTAGTTATAGAGAAAATTATGTGGAACAACTTAATAAAAGTGTATTCTAGTACACAAGACATTCCACTGGTACAAGGTCTGGAGATTACTCTTATGAGTGAAGAAGCTCTTTTCATGATTCAGGCCTGTTCTTCTAGGATGCATGGAACAATAACACTTGTAACAAGTGACAGATTGGAAGATCTGACAGTACTTCTGCTCTGCAGGTTTGGCCGGTGTCGATGTCATGGAGATTTTAAATGATGCTGAGGATGTTTCCAGTGGCCCTGAAAGAGGGAAGGTACTTCTTGATTTCAATGATGCAATGGGAGACAGGATTCAGGTGTTTGTTGAGTAATTGTGCTCCAACTTCCCAAATCAGAGCTCAAGTTATCAGCGCACTGCAGAATGCATACTCCATGGTTACTGCACTGTTTTAAGGAAGAGCATTGGTCTAATGCTGCATATTCTACTTACATTCAACTATTGTCTATTGATGACAATCTATTGAAACTCATCCTGAAATAGATTTATCTATTATATTTGACGAAAGCATGTAATGGAGACCAACATATGGATGAAGATTTCACTTGTGGGATCTACATGAAAACAATTCAATCTCATTGGTCTTGACAATCCTTGAAGAGGTTCTTGTATTGCCACATCAAATAAGCTCTTTCCTACCTGGCTTCTGTGTGACAACTCTTTCCATTGTACTAGCTGCTTAGTGGTTAGTGGGAGTCCTCGACAACACACCGTGCGAAGGTTGAGTACATTTTAACCTCTTTGTCAATAGTGGAGGTTAATGTTGCAGGGGCACATTGAGACACTCCGACTTATAAAATGGAGTGAATTTTAAGGTCCAGGTATATTGCAATTTGTAGGCTACCTTGTCCATTTTCTTGACCATTAAAATGGGGGCCTTCATAGCTGTGAACGGCTCCCTTTATGGACATTGCAGTGCCTCGAACTAGTGGGACTGAAGTTTGACAAGAACTTTAGCTCCTGCTTTGAACTCTAGAGGTCTCAATATCAGTCCACTTTTTCATTATCTTACATGGCTTTCTCTAAGACTGCCATCGCAAGGTCATTCTTTTATTTGAGATCAGAAATAAATTGAGTGGCATTTGGCTACGAAAGATCTCTCAAGCAATAGTTTGTGGCGTAAGCGGTTGTCTTTCTGTTGCTAGCTCGAATGCACTCTGGTGCAATGATTTGATTGATGCATTCATCTGCTCCTTGAGTAAAGCATTGATTTGCTCGATTTTCATCTTTTTGTAGATGAAGATTGAGAACCATAAGTCAGCTCCAAGGATTTTGAAGACTTTGATCTAGAATTTGCTGGTAAGGTCCCTATCACTTTTGATAGTTTCACAAATGCCGCAAAGCTTCATGATATTGGTGATAAAGAGTCATTGCCTTCTTAGTAGTGCAATCCTTAGGGATAGCTATAAATGTTATATATTTGCAGAATCGATCAATCACTATTATAATTGACCTATCGTCTCCAACTCTACGTAGAGCTGAGATGAAATCCATGGAGACACTCTCTTATAGATGGTTAGGCATAGGTAGAGGCTCCAAAACATTATTGATTGTTAGTGCTACATCTTATCTTATTGGCAAATAAGATACGCTCGTACATAGCCTTTGATGTTATAAATTCGATGGTAGAATTAGGCATCTTCTAGCAGTTCCAATGTCTGTCTTTGTCCTAGATGTCTAGCCTATTTCGTGTTATGGTATTCTCTCATGAGATCCATTTGCAAGTTTTCCTACTTAAGAATGAATACCCATTATCCTTTTGTGTAGATCAACCCCTTGTTGATCTAGAATTACCGAGTTTTGCCCTCTACAACAAATCTGACTAACTTTGGTCATGAGATCTTCGTCCATGCCGATGTGAATACGATCGAGGAGGCTTCCTTAGAGTTGGCACACTATTGCGAACTCTGTTTTTCGATTTAAGACATCCACAACTTTGTTTTTCTTCCTTCGTTTGCACTCTAGGCTCATATCAAATTTAACAAGAAAGTCTTGTCATCACACTTGCTTCAAGATTAGCTTTTTTTTTGGTCTAAAAGTAGCTCATTATGTCATTTTCCATTTGAACCACAACCTTTGATCCTAGTAGGTAACGATGCCAAGTGCATCAGTAATGCACTAGGACTATCATATCTTTCACTTGAATAGTGTAACTGCACTCCACATCATTCGGTTTTCAAATTCCGTAGACGATGGGGTGACCTTTGGCACTAGCACACCATCAATAGCAAATCAAATGTATTAGTATGTTCTTCAAAGGATTTGGATGTGTCTGAGTAGCCGCAATACCAGCTCCTTCGATGTAATATTTTTCAGCTAAGTGAATGCCTCTTACGCACCCTCCAATCTGGCACTAAGTTTTGTTCTTTAGCAAGTTTGTCAATGGTGTTGCATAGGTAGAGTATCATTCGATTAACCAATGATAATAATTCACAAGTCTAAGGAGATATCATAAATCTATCATTGCTTTTGATGTCTCCTACTCTAGGATGGTTTGGACTTTTATTTGTCCATCCTAGAAATAATATCGCTAATATTTTGACCTAAGAAGTTGACTTTTTATTGTGTAAAGAACAATTCTTTAGCTTTACGTATAGTTAGTTCTCCTTCAAGACGTGGGATATAGTTCATAGGTCCTCAACATGCTCTTCGAGGGTTCGATTATAAATGACGATGTTATTGATGTAGATGATGACAAAGAGGTGGACATAGAGGTGGAAAATCTTGTTCGTCAAAGTATAAAAAGTGGTTAATATATTTATTAGTTCAAATGTATAACAAAAAATTTATAAGCACTGTATTGAGTTATTGTTTTGGTCTCATCACCTTTCATAATTTGTTCTTAGTAGTAGCCCTACCGCAAATCTAGTTTGGTAAAAAATTTCACCATACCAAGTTGGTTGAATAAATTAAAAATCAATAATATTAGATATTTGTTTTCGATGATGACCTCGTTAAGAGCTCAGTATTCGATGTATAGACACAAACTTCATCGCTCTTTTTTTGAAACAGCATTAGCAACGTGACACCTTTGATGGTTGGATGAAGCTCACATCTAGTAGGCCCCTCAATTATCTTTCTAACTCCTCAAGCTCTAGAGGTATGGCAAGGTGTCACTACCTCTAGGGTGCTCACTGCCCTAAGGTGTGGCAATTAGCAAGGTGTAACCTTGGCATGGAAGAGAAATTTTATACCAACCAACCTGGACTTTGATTCTTTCTTAGCGCGTCTCTTATGTTTTTCAGCAAGCTTTTAGTTGAACACTTTCCGGCCAAGTCCCATTAATTGAAAGACACATAAAAAAAAGGAATTTCTTATCTCTCTTCTCCGGGGCTTGGAAGCAAAAGCAGTTGAAGTGATATCCCTTTATCATTTGAAGCTCATTAAGACTCGTAACCATGATATTGGTTCGGCCCCTTCAAGTCCCAATGCTAATCTTGATGCCTTTGGCCACACCTAGGACTAATTGAGTATTGGAGTTGATAGCCTTCATGTGGCTACTATCTTTTTCCAATCTTGAGGCCAAGTTGTTTAACCTTAGTGTCACACACGTTATATTAATGCGATCATGGAACGAGTGGCAACCCCATTTACCATTACGTCAATGTACATTAGGTTATTCTTCAAGAATTTGCCACTTAGTTTGCCCTTTCATAACATTAATAAGTTGAAATGCTTTGACTTTTGGTTCACTTTTTATCTTCTTCCCTTATAACTTAGACAATATTCTTTCGCTTTGGATAGTTGTGTGCCTAGTGATTAATTTAGGACTAAGATGATGACACTTTGTCATGTATTTTTTATGATTCCTTAGCGCCAATCTCCAACAATTTCAATTTGATAAATTGGTTGTTATTCTTATCTTACTCAAGGAGTTTCTCAATAGTGGCAATAGCAATATTAGGTTCATTAACATATTGGGCCACTAGTTCTTTGTGCACCTATTGCGGCAACCCATCGAGGAAGTAGAATAGATAATCTTCTTCCGTTATGTTTGAGATGGACAATGTCGAATATGTAAACTCTTTGACACAATTTTTAAGAGTACTACTATGTCTATTGCAAGTATTTTTGGGCTAAGAACTCAACTTTTCAGTTCTTACTCTTCAAGTTCTCCAAAAGATAATTTGGAAAAACCCTTCTTGATCTTTGTAACTCGTTGATTCACCACAACATAGCATCATTAATAAAGTACATGGCCATGTTTGTACCTTTTTGGCTTCATCCTCAAATTATATATATTTAAAGTAGCACTCTATGTTCCATAGAAAATTTTCAACTTTTTTGCCATCACGCACACCTATGAAATAACAATGTTCAGGGAGGTGCAACCTAGGTATACCCCTTATGGTCGTACCTCTCCGTGCAACATTCCTCTCGAGGATAACAACCTTGGTCTCGAGATCATTGATCTCTTCGACTATAGTTTATAGCCCCTCGAAGTTTGTTTCAATAACTCTTTTATTAATTCATCGAGCAAGCTTCTCTTTAATCTCATAGAATTAATGTTTGAAAGAGGCTATGCTAGGGTAGACACTTTCCTTCACATTATCATTATCTCTTTGAAGCCGGTGTGAAGGATATCTAATAGCATCATGCAGTATCTAGGCGCCTATAGCAGCTTCTATTATGGACAAGTGATCGTCCAAAGATATAAATTTATTGTAGGCTCTTTGCTATTGTCGCACTTGTAGTGCTTTTTTTTAGGTGCAATATCTATAGCAACTTTGGAGAATAATTTCCCACTAAATTATAGCTAAATACTAATACTACTAAATCATAGTAAACCTTTGCTAGGCTCATGAATTTGATAGCCATTGTACATTCTTCTCAAGATAGAGCTAATTTTTTAATTGAAGTATGACGGTTAGAATAGAGAAAATGAGTATTACAGAAATCTATAAAGGCTGTAGGAATTATAAAAGTTTTCTCTTTATTATAATAACTTTGTTATACTAAAATTGGATATTATTATATGTTGAGAGTTTAGACCTTTATATATAGGCAAATGATACACAAGTACAAGCGAAGAAATGAGTGGTTGAGAGCTTGAGACAAAGTTGTCCATCTTGTTAATTTGCTGCCCATTAGCTCCTTAAGTAGTAAAAACACTCTATATAATCAGAGAATGCTATAAGGGGTTAATAGGCTTTCGCAAAGGCTGTTGCAAATAAGTCTGTCCAATAATAATTTAATAATAAATTAGCAACCATAAACTTGAGTATCCCTTCAAATAATTTTAGGCCTCATTTACTTGCAGAACAAGTCAAATTCTAAAAAAAAAAAATTCTAACTTTAATACTAGAAGAAAATAGCTAATAGTAGGTATAAGTTTTTTATTATTTAGTTGAACATTAGTACTATGAGCAGTAATTACAATTGATGTGATATAAATATAATGTGAATTTGTATTAAGAATTGATGACATTTTAAACCAAATGATAGAAGTACTTTTAATTTGATGTAAAATTGTAGTAGTAGTAATTAAGCATCGTCTAATCTAATGCCAAAATAGTAATTTTATATTGTTATTAATTTAAAATTTATAAATTGGATCGAATAAGAGGAAAGAGAATGATAAGTTCATATACTAAAAGAAACTAAGTTGTTATTTAGCTACTACACTAGAATAAGAATGCTTATCAGAGAAAAAGACTATTTATATTTCTCAAAAGAATAAAGCTATCTATATTTCACAAGTGAACGGAGCTTTAATGTCTCTTAAGGCAAACTTAGCCATTCCAGTGGGCTACGATAACTCTCTCTTTTACCTCCCAGCATGAATGCAATAGATAATGGGATTCTTCAACGATGGGTCCACTCGTTATTATTAAAACTTAATTCCATATCAAGTAGGGTTTGCTATTATTATAATCTAACTTACTTAAAATATACTATACCAAAATAATACCTAATATAAAACTATCCAAATAGAAAAAAATATACATATATTTAAAATAGAAGATAATTAAATAAAGAAGAGAAGTTCTCTAATAATAAATAATACAAAGATGGCATGAACATACTAAATCCGATTCTCCTTCCCATTTTGAGTTGAAGCTAAAGCTTTGATAAATTTATTAAATCTTGACCTAACGTTCAAAGCATCTCCTCGCAAGTAATTATTATAATATTTCTATGCACATCAAATCTTGTTCTTAGAAAACTTTCTACTAAGTCAATTAATCAGTTAGTTAAATTTAACAAAATCTTTAAGTTAAGTTTACTATATTAAAAATATTATAAAAATACCCTCAATTTAATGAAATATTCTCACGGTGTTAGTTCAAGTCTAATCTAGAGTGTTTTCTGTACATATTCGTAATTATATTCTAAACTGGGTGTTATATACAAATTTTTTTATAATAAAATATGTAACGAGTATATAAAAAATATATTGACTCATTATTATATGCTAAATTAAAAAAAACTAAATAATTGTAACTGATCCGGTCTTTTCCTTCAGTTGAAAATTGAAATCACGAGACAAGTATGCCACTAGGCATTTATTGTGCTCCATTTCTCCCACGCAATTTACTAGGCAAAGTCCTAATTAATATAATAATCTAACGACATTTAAAACGTGTGCAATGATGCTTTAAATGGACTTTAAGAGCTGCCTCAATACTCTCACCCTCCTCTCATTTTATGAACTTAAAATATAATTTTTTATTTTAAAATAATAATTAAATATCATAATAACTTAATTTTAGAATATAAATACTATTTATCAGAGTCACATCTTATACCGCGTACTAAACTAATTATCCTGTCAAGTTACTTTATATCAAAGAGTATTTATGGTAATTTTATAAAAAAAATAAAATATATATTTTTATTTTATATTATATTAAAAATAATTATTATATTCTTATTTTAGAATACAAATGAATATAAGAATAATTATTCTCGAAAGATATCTCAATTGGAAAATAACAAAGAGAGGAATACATCTTGCTCACATTCACACAGGAAAATTACAAAAGAAGTTGTTGAATTATAGCTAGCATAATAAATGAGTGCAATTGATACAATTAATACAAGTGGATTGTTTAGTTTACTTTGGGTGCATTTGGTTGTTTGAAAGTAGAGAAAAAGAGAGTGACAATTTTCTAGAGTAGTAAGTGTTGGCACATTTCACTCTCTTCTAGAGAAGAATAAAGGTTTCTAACTTTTCCATGTACTTCATGTCATCATTAATTATTATAATTCTCTAATTTTATCATAATTATTTATTAAAGGTGATTTGAAAACTTTAATAACTTTCTCTCATCCACTTTTTATAAACAAAATGCACCAAATACATCCTAAAGAGGAAAACATTATTTCATAAAGTATAATATTATTTAAGTTGTTCTTCAAATTATTAGACCTTTTTGTCAACTCAATGCCTTTGAGAAAGATTTTCATGCTTGAGACAATGATTCCAAGGTGATTAATTAAAGTTATTCTTTTCAAAAAATATATTCTTCTATATAAAACTCACATAAAGCAATTAATGAATCACATATATAAATCACTTTTTAGAAGACACTTTATTAGTCAATATAATAACAATGTGTTGCAAAGCTCTTGTTTTTATATAAAATGCTTAGTAAGGTGATTTAGAAATTTCTATATAAAAGATTTGAAGTTAAACTTTACAGGAGTTATCATTCTTTTTTTTCCGGTGATTTTGAGCCTCATCTTTGTGGTCAAGAATGGCTACGCACTTTCAATCTATCGATCCTTATCACATCTTCATCAAAATGACTTATTTTGTAATTATAATGAATAGCTCGATGCCAAATTATGATATTCTTAAACTTTGACTTTTTATTTTTCACTATATCTTTCTCATCTAAGCTTAAATTAAACTCCGATCAAAATTATTACATCCGTTTCTTTTTCATCTTTGCGTGATATATAATGCATACAAAATTCTGTCGTTCCAACGTATAATTTTCTAATATATTAATATTTTAATAAGTAAACCGTCTTAAAAAAAAGCCATTTATATTTAAATTTAATGGTTTGATAAATTCTATAAAAATTAGAGATAATTTCACTTTAATTTTTTAAACTATCATCATTTTTTATGTACAATTTTTTTTTTAGTTTAGAGGTCTGTATAATATTTTTTTAATTCAAAAAATTATATATAAATATTTTTATTTATAATAATTTAGGAGTGTAAGTGAGTATAAGATTACTTGCATAAAAAAATAAAGTTATATTAGAGTCGCTATCTCGCCTTAAAAGACGTGATAGAATAGCTTGCGTTACTTAGATTAAGATAAAAAGTCATATTAGGGTCGCTATCTCGCCTTAAACCCTGATAAGGAAGGGGTCGGATATGTACTTTATCCTTACCAGAAGGAAGAGTCATCTCTACCTACACGTTTCCGCGCATATCCTTAGTATCTATATTATACTATCCTCGCCATCATAATGACACGTGCCGGTCGTTATTGGACACCTAATCTATTTCCATTAAACGGATATTCCCCAGACTTATTCGGCAATCCGACGGTCTCCTATTCCTATTCCTACTCCTGCACTTATCTGCGTTATGCCCCCTAGCTTATCCGTACTCTCCTCTTGACTGCGAGGTAAGGAGCCAGTTTAAGGACCGACAGGTGAGGAGAAGCTTCTTCTCTCTCCTCCTTGTTTAAAGCTCCCATGTCCCCCTCCTCTCCCGCCTTTGCTGTCGTGTCCTCTTGTCGGCCATGTTCGGCGACTGCGGGCTTCGGCTCCCCTGGCTCCGCCGCGTCGCTGGCGCCGGAGATGGAGGAGGCTCCGACCTCGACCCGGTTCTTCTCGTTTCCGGAATGGGGGGGTCGATCCTGAACGCGAGGAGAAAGAAGAGCAAGCTTTCGGTCCGCGTTTGGGTCCGGATCCTCCTCGCCAATCTCGAGTTCAGGAAGTACCTCTGGTCCATGTACAACTCTAACACTGGTGAGTCGTTCAGAATCGGTCGGCAAAGGTGGTTCCTTTTTGTGTTTGAGTCTGAATTGGTAGGCATTGGGGTTTTGGGTTGATTAGTTTGGATTGGAGGATTATTTGATTTTGACTGGTGGATTGGATTGGTTTGGAAGGGTATGCGGAGGCGTTGGACCCGGATGTGGAGATCGAAGTGCCGGAGGATGACTATGGCTTGCAGGCGATTGACATTTTGGATCCTTCGTGGGTAAGGTTCATTGGTCATGGTGATTGTTGCAATCTCAATTGCTATCTTGTTATGCAACTGATATAAAGCAGTGTTGGCAGAGGGGAGGATCGCAAGAAAGCATAATAAATAGGAATTAAAGTTTTACTTGAACTTTCTCATTTTTCTTGGCACCTGATATTTCGTTGACTTGATTTATGATTAATGTTATTGCATAAACTTCATTTGCATTGCAACAGAGATCATGCTCTATTTTGTCCTTTTCTTAATATTGTATTGCAGCATATATTCTAATGAAGATATCAGTTCTAATTTGTCTTCTCTTGTGCTTTTGGTCTTCCAGTGGGTGAAATGTTTGCATCTCACCGAAGTTTACCATTTCCATGATATGATTGATATGCTAATTGAATGCGGTTATCAGAAAGGAACCACACTCTTTGGGTACGGTTATGACTTCCGCCAAAGCAATAGGTAAGGTGATTTAAGATAAAAGTTTGCAATATTAAAGACTGTAAACTAATCTCTGCGTGAAAGATCCTAGCCTTGCTGGTTCCTGTAATATTTTGTGCTCAGTACAGAAAATACTGCTGATATTACCTCTGGATTTTATGTTATTGGCAGAATAAGTAAGATAATGGTTGGCTTAAAAGTGAAACTTGAAACTGCTTATAAGGCCTCTGGAGGGAGAAAGGTTAATATAATTTCACATTCTATGGGTGGATTACTTGTCCGGTGCTTCATATCTCTGTACAATGATGTGCGTACTTTGCCTCTTTATGAGGATAAATATTTTTGATGTTAAGTAATTTTAGTTACAATGAGAGAAGCTTTGAAGTAGTATGCAAAATAATTGATATCATTGATCATTTATCAGGTATTTGCAAAATATGTCAACAAGTGGATTTGTATAGCATGCCCCTTTCAAGGTAATCAACGGTAGAACAGGTTATTTGCCTGTTTATTTTGTTCCACAGAGTTTTATTTTCTCCTTAAATATTTGCTGGGTTTCCTAAACTTCAATTTAAAGTTGCATATCTGCTGCCTATGTATTCTAGCTCTTATTCCTGAGATGGGTTTATTGACAGGTGCACCAGGATGCATCAATGATTCTCTTTTAACAGGATTGCAGTTTGTTTATGGTTTTGAAAGCTTCTTCTTTGTTTCTAGATGGACGATGCACCAACTGGTAATGCTTTGACATCTTGTTGTACATCCCAGCCAATGGAATCACCTTGTTTGTCATGTTATTGCATTGCTTTGTGATAAATAAGTTAAATAAGTTACATAATGTAGTTAATTATCTATTTGGGATATGAAGATAATTGGATCAAATAATGTCATCCTATTTCCTGCTTCACACTATCTAAGGTACTTTACTTAGCCTTTAAATAAAGAATCATGTGATTTTGCTGCTGAATTGATTATGTATAATTGCGAGGTCACCTTTCGATGTTTTTCTGATTTAGCTGCTAATTGATTATGTATAATTGTGAGGTCACCTTGAGGTGTTTTTCTATGTTCTAATGAGCAACAAGGGGACACTTTCTAATTAGTTAACCAATTATACTGTCAATTTTTAAAGATGTACAAAATTTAGTGAAGAATGAATATATGGTAATTTATGTGGAAAAATTATGATCTTGATGTGTTGAAGTTGATTTTTAGGAAAATAACAAGGATAATATCCCTTTTGTGCGAGAAGAAATTATTGTATTCCCAATTGTTGTCCAAGGTCCTTCCAAATACCCTATATGCTAGGTGGTTCCCAAAGGTCAAGGCAAGCTAAAAGAAAAATGGAAAAGCAGATATTTAACAGTTTAAATAAAAACTTAAATGCTTTTAGTAACAGCAAGAATAATGTCTCATATGAGTTTAGAATCTAGTCATTCAATAAAAAACTATCAAGTTGGTAAATCTGTGAATAGCTGGATAATCCTTTTGTCTATACTCAACCATGACAGAAACATTTCTGGATGTGATGTGATGGTTGGTCCTATGGCTCTGATTTCCCATATGCGTAGGATAGTTTGATTGGTATTTTCTAATTTTTGTCTCTGATTACATTGCACCAAAGAAAACCAATAAGACAGTATGCTCTTACCGCTTGTGTGTTCCAGTACAAACTGCTGGGGCACAACATCCTATGAAGCAGAAATGCAAGAATTTTTGGGTCAATAATCTACATCTGTAGAATTTGTAAAGTTAAAGGTTTTGAAAGAAAAATGCCAAATTAATTTCAAACTGAAGAAATCGTTCAAAACAAATGGAGAAGGTTTAGGACATCTTTGAGAAAAGAATTTAAGCCCAAGTTTTTTGAAAGCCATACATCTAGGAGTTTTTTTTTTCCTATCTCTCGGAGATGTATCTAGCACATCATATTTGGAACTCTCAAGAGCATTTAATATGAGGAACAAATGCTACGTCTTTTTTTTTTTGATAATAAAAGGAACAAGATGTTACTTGTCAGCTAGGTCTTATTTTAATTCTTGCAGCTGTAGAAACATTTTGTTCTTTTGGAATGTTTTGTACTGCAGAAAATTAGAGAATGATTTTCTACACTTTTATATGAGACTACTTAAAAATTTTTAGATCCTGAAGGCATAGAGAACTATATCTTTGTTCAAGAGTTCCTTCTGTCTCTTCACTGTTCGTAGTCATTAATTAGTAATCTCAATAGCCTTATAGATATGTTATTGCATTTGTAATTTTACATTTTTGCATTGGTTTAGTCCACATCCTCTTTGAGCAGCAGATTTCCGTATCTGCACTAATTTTATATGCATTTATCTAAAGTAACTGTTGTTTTGTCTCATATTATGAAGCTGCAAGTTCAAATTTTCATTGTTATGTGTTTCTTCCACTTAAGAAGGATAATTTTGGTAATTTTCTCTGATATGCAGTTGGTCGAGTGCCCATCTATCTACGAAATGTTGCCAAACCCTAATTTCAAATGGAAACAACAACCACTGGTTAAGGTTTGGCGAAAGCAATCTGGAGAGAAGGAAGTGGTCAAATTGGATCAATACAATGGAACTATGTGTGCTTCTCTTTTTGAAGAAGCTTTGAGAAATAATGAGGTTTTCACTTACATGATTACAATCTTTCTTTTAAGTGCTTTCAGTTAGGGCATTGATCAAGATGCTGCTTTAATAACATGTGCTCTGCTTGTATCTCTTGCCAATAATGGAACTGTTTGCAAGTTGAAGACCAATTTTAAGTTTTATTCATTCAGATTGCAAAGGACTTATTAAGACAAGTTACATGTTTCATCATCTAATTGAGTAGGGACACCTCTCTCATGGTAAGAGAATATTTTCATGAGATATTGCCCAACTGTGTACACCTTTGCTTGTTTTAGTCTCCAGAGTATAGAATTTTCATGAGATTCCCATTGTTGAGGAATTTGAAAATGTAGGAGATTTGCAACCTAAAGCATTTGGTTCACTGGCAATGTCCTGCTGGTTTCTCTGCATCTATCTACCACCTGGGTATTGTAATATTTATTTTGCAATAGGGATCCAATGCCATAGATTTTGTTCCCTACTTTTCTTGACCTTAAATTTAGTTGCCTATTCAATGATTGGATTATTCTTCGTTTTTACTTGGTATTACTATCATGCTTGTTGGATAGCCACTCTGTTTCATGAGCTACACAAGAACTCTAGTGATTGCATATGTTGCTTTCTGACAGATGCAACTAGTAATAATAAGCTATTTGAATATATGATAATGGTATATTTAGCTAACTCAGATTAGACATAAAGCAATCCCGTGTGAAACATCTGACTGCACTGTTCTTTACTTGTATATAGCTGAAGTTCAATGGGAAGACAATTCCTGTACCATTTAATTTAGATATCCTCCAATGGGCGGCTGATACTCGCCAAATTCTCGACAATGCTCAATTGCCAAATACCGTCAGCTTCTATAACATATTTGGGATATCATTGGACAGTCCATATGATGTTTGGTATGTTTATTTAAACCATTTATTTATAGTTCTATCAAACTCTTTATGAACTACCTGACACTTTCCCTTCTTTGCTGTGCATTTTCTACAAGTATCTGTACTTTTCAGTTGAACTATGCATAACGGCTGCTTATTTTTGTGTTCTATTGGTTGTAGAAATTGTCCTTGCTGCTGTTTCTAGGAAATTCCAGTTTTGATTTTTTTACTTAGATTTTGAATGAGAAGTCCAGACCTAGGGTTACATGCACATTCCACATGCTATTCAAATATGCCCATTGTCAGCACTCCGCAACATGCAATTGTACATTGACTCATCGTCGCTGCACAGCCATGGTTGAGGTTCGAGAGGGAGGACCAGGTGGTTCAGATTGCCATTGCGGCAGCCATAATATTATTTTAGAACAATGTTCGTCATTGTTATCATGTTTCTTTATACTCTTATTCTGCTCTTAGATTCTTGATTTCTTGTAATTTTTGTAATTTGACCTTTCTTCATACCTTCTAGTTACCACACTATGATTTCTTCAAAAGGGAACCACATTACATTTGGTAAATTTCGAGTGAAGTGAAGCTTGAACAGAGAACTTGTCCATTTTTTTTTTCTCCTTAAATCTATCAATCACTGATCAATTTCTCAAGCTTGTATACATGAACATATGATTAAACTTTTGTTCCAAAGGAACTTCTTGTTTTCTTTTTTCTTACTTACAAGCATACTAGCTTTCTCTATCCTTTTAGATTGTAGTGCTGACGACATAAATGGCACTCTTATGTATGCATTCCAAACAATTCCTATTTTACTTTCGGATATTATTTACAATATTCATGCAGGTACTTTAAGATGTGGCTCTTTTTGTCTATTGCAGCTATGGCTCTGAAGACTCTCCTATTGGTAACTTGTCAGAAATATGCCATAGTATGGTATGTAGATAATCTCTCTTTTGTGGATGTGTACGACATTTTGCAACTGGTTAATGTGGAAGCATCTGACATCTATATGGTCTTATTTTCAGCCTCAGTATACTTATGTGGATGGAGATGGTACTGTTCCTGCTGAGTCAGCTAAGGTAGGATTTCCTTTTTTTTTTCCAGCATTCCTGTGGGGTAAGGGGGAAAAGAAGTAATTCTGTGAAGGTTCAGATATAACAGATCATCCTCTAAGAAAAATCTTATGAATCACTTTAGATACTAGCATAAATGGATACTGTTTTAACATTAGCAATTTGGTGTGATACAAATTAACAGGCATGAGCAATATCTTGCTACTTAATGTTAACTGATCAAAAACCTTGTAGGGATCTATCTATATGAATAGTGCATATTATAGGACAGATGTTGCTAGTATGCCAACCTACATGTAAATTGAGATTGATCTTTAGATGTCAGCTTTTTCTTGCTGAGGATCAATCCTAAAGAACATTTTGGGAAGTTGGTACCTCCATAGATAGCAATTTACTTGAGCTAAAATTATGTAATTTTCTTTTTCTATCATGGATCACATTCCTAGTCAGATCATAATTCCTAATATCACCCTCCTTTCTTCTTTTGAGATTTGTACATTGTCATGGAGAGAGAGTCAATGCCACCCAATGGAGAGTGGTGGTGTTACACCATTTGAGTGGTTGTTATGTATGGTTAGCTTAGGATTAGTGTCTATGCCACTTTGGGGATCGCGAGTACAATAGAAGGTTATGTGTTGTCTTATCCAGTTTATGGATGGTGGAGTAAAATACTGCAACTAGAATGGAAGAGAAATTAGAACAAAAGTTGCAGCAACTTTCTCATGGTCGAATCTAGGAGTCAAAAAGCTACAAGAGTTGGCATGCTTAACCACATTAGCTGAACAAGTGGAAATACAAGTCTGGCTGGTAATTTTGAACATGATAGGTCTGTATAGCATGGTCTAGTGATTAGTGGTAAAGTTATCCTTTGGCTTACAAGATGGTAGACTTATCAATTTTGTAGAGTTTCTTTAGTGGTGGACTTGTAAGATAGATCCCCATAGGCTTTGGCAAGCTGAAGGCAGAGCATGCTACGCTACATTTCACATTTATTTTACTCCAAGTACTAAGATGGCATTCCAATGACAGTCAAAAGATCGAACTATATCTTTTGCAGAATACAATAGCCACTTGAAATGAATGAGGTGATAAGAATCTGGAATCTGGTGCATGAACGTGGTCTCCAGTATCCAGTTCATAGGTGTGCATCTTAAAAAATGTACTTGACATAACCTTATCTATTTATCTCACGACATGTAAGCTCGGGGTATATACAAAAGGTTTGAGTAATATATCAAAGTATAAAACACTTGGCTAACTTTGGACAAAATTTTTAGGGGTAAGACTTGCAAAATTCTTAAGCTGTCGCAACATAGATTATGACATGCATGTTGACATTGATGCTTCCAGATGGAGAAGATGGAGATTGATATGGCTTCTGCCCTTTTGTGCGTCCTTGAAAGAAATATCCAAGTCTCTGGATGTGAACATGTGATGGCAAACATATTATATCAAACAATGGCTAGGATGCAACTATTTTGTTTGTGTTGATCAATTCAATCCTTTTTGGATCTGGATTTAATATCTGATTGCATCAATTGGGGCCTTGAATAATGTATTAGGTTTAATTTCATTGTTGGGCCAAGTTGATTTGCTTTTAGATTTCATTTGGGTTTAGTTTGAGTCTATTAGAGTCATATTAGGTTTAATTTAGGTTTTTTTGTAATAAGACGTATAAGTCAATGGTAAACTAGTCATAACAGGAACTACAAATCCTATTTAAGAAAATCGAACCCTACTTGTATGAGGATTTTTTATTTTTATCTTGATCTTGAAAGAAGAGAGTTGCAGTAGGTTTTCTCCAATTTCTTTACGTAAAGCATTTAATCTCGGGGTGTGACACACTCTGGAGTGAATTCTGGTTCTCTCTTTTCCCCATTCTTCTTACTCTTCGTTATTCTTTGAGTTTCGGGTACTGTTGGACCGTAGCGACATGTGTAAATCTCAAGATACTGATAACCTACTATTGTTTAATATTTAGATTTGAAACAATAGTTGGATTACCCTAGATTGGGTTGAAGGAGAAGAGAGAGGAGAAGAGAAGAGAGGAGAGAAGAGAGTGGTGAGAAATATTTTGTATTCCACGTTTTATCAAAGAGGGGTTGACCCCTATTTATACAAAGTCAGCATGAAATAAGATAATTAGATAATTTAAATCTAATAATTCTAATACCCCCTCTCAAACTCAAGGTGGATCATAAACCGAGAGTTTGCCAACTAAATGCGCAAAGCGCGGAAGGGGAAGGGACTTCGTGAAAAAGTCGGCAATCTGCTCCTCAGTGCTGAGGTGATGGAGCGAAATGATGCCAGCTCGATATTGCTGTCGAGTGTAGTGCATATCAACTTCAATGTGCTTCGTCCTCTCATGAAAAACAGGATTTTCAGCGAGCTTTTTAGCACTATCATTGTCGACATGAAGATGAGTTGGAATGGGTAAGGAAACACCCATATCACTAAGGGGACGACGGAGCCATACAATCTCCTTAGTTGCAGCACACATAGCACGATATTCTGACTCAGTACTGGAGAGAGACACCACATTCTGTTTCTTACTACGCCAAGAAATTAGAGAATCTCCTAGAAAAATGCAGAAGCCAGTAGTAGACTTCCGATCAGACTTGTCATCAGCATAATCTGCATCGCAATAAGCTCGTAGAACCAAAATGGAAGTCGATGGCATGAAAAGAGAGCGAGTGATGGTGCCACGAAGGTATCGAAGAATACGTATAAGAGCAGCATAATGAGTAGATCGAGGAGCCTGCATGAACTGAGTGACAAGACCAACTACATAAGAGATATCAGGCCGAGTAATGGTCAGGTAGACAAGTGCCCCAACCAGTTGACGATATCTAGTCGGATCTGGAAGAAGCTGACCGTCATCGGGCTGAAGCTTCACATGGAGCTCAACTGGGGTAGCAGCGGGACGAGTGTCAGTGATAGTAGCACAACTAAGAATGTCTGTAATATACTTCTGCTGGGACAGCAAAAGACCATGGGATGACTGAGCAATTTCGATACCCAGAAAGTACCGAAGAGGACCGAGGTCCTTCATCTCAAACTGACTCTGAAGATGCTGCTGAAGGGAGCGGATCCCGGTTGAGTCATCTCCGGTGATAATCATATCATCGACATACAGAAGGAGGATGACCCGACCCTGCGCAGAAGATCATAGAAACATAGATGGCTCAGAGGAGCTCTCCTGAAATCCGTAGGCTGTGAGAACACTACGAAAACGATCAAACCAAGCACGAGGGGCCTGCTTGAGCCCATAGATAGCTCGTCGCAATCGACAGATGTGACCTGGAGGAAGAGGGAAGCCGGGTGGAGGGTCCATGTATACCTCCTCGTCAAGAAGGCCATGAAGAAACGCATTCTTCACATCCATCTGATGTAAAGGCCACTGGCGACTGGAAGCAACAGCTAGAAGAGTGCGGACAGAAGTCATCCGGGCAACTGGAGCAAAAGTCTCCTCATAATCTATCCCATATTCTTGAGTAAAACCCCGAGCAACCAGACGAGCTTTGTACCTGGCAATGGATCCATCAGGTCGATATTTGACCTTGAAGATCCATTTGCAGCTGACAGGCACAATGTCTGGTGGGCAAGGAACAACATCCCAAGTATGCATCTGCTGAAGGGCCTGAAGCTCATCTGCCATGGCCTGCTGCCACTCTGGAACCTGGACTGCCTCACGATAGGACCCAGGCTGAGGGGTGGAGTGAATGGCTGCAAGAAATGTGTGAAACTGGGGGGAGTATGTAGCGGAAGACATCAGAAAGCCATACCAGTCGGGAGGGCGATGCTCACGCTCTGGATAACGACGAGCGGGCGTAGGAGCCGTCACAGTAGAGGATGGGACGATCGGAGAGATACTGCCATGAGTGGGGGGCTCATTTGTGGGAGGAGGACAGGACCTGCGAGTATAGAAGTAGGGCAAAGTCGTCATGGGAGGGGGGTACTCCTCTAGGGGGGTTGGGAACTCAGCGAGAGAGCGGTCTGGTGGAGCAGAAGGAACTGGTAGTAAAGGCGTGTTGATGGGTAGAGAAATTTGAGGCATGTGGGATATTGATGGTGGGGCTGAACCAGGCACCTCGAAGGGGATGGAGGATAGGCTAGGAGTAGGGAGATCTAAAAAAGATAAATCCGATGGAGCTAAGGTATTAGTGCTAAAGAAAGGTATCTCTTCCAGAAAAGTGACATGGCGCGATATCCTAAGACGATGAGCAGAAGTGTCATAACAACGATAACCTTTATGCTCAGGACTATATCCTAGAAAGACACACTTAGCTGCTCTAGGGGATAACTTGTTACGATCACCTGGAGGAAGAAGAACAAAACAGGTGCACCCAAAAACACGAAGATGACCATACAAGGGGGAAGTACCATAGAGACGATCGTATGGAGTCAAACCATCAAGGACAGATGATGGAGTTCGATTGATGAGATAGAGAGCAGTAAGAAGAGCCTCAGCCCAATAAGAACGAGGAACAAAAGCCTCAAAGAGAAGAGCTCGAGTGGTCTCAAGAAGATGACGATGTTTTCGTTCGACAACTCCATTCTGAGCAGGGGTATAGGGACACGACTGCTGAGGTAGAGTACCGGCAGAAGCATGAATGGAACGAAACTCAGAGGAAAGATACTCACGAGCACCATCAGATCGGAAGATCTTAATAGACCGACCAAACTGAGTACGAACCATAGAAGAAAAATCACGATAAATTTGACACACTTCAGAGCGCTGACGCATAAGGTAAACCCAAGTGAAACGAGAAAAATCATCAATGAAACACACATAGTAGATAAAACCAAGACCCGAAGGGAGTGGAGCAGGTCCCCAAATATCAGAGTGCACAAGGTGAAAAAGGGAATCAGAGATATTTGTACTAAGAGGAAACGGAAGGGCCCGGTGTTTTGCCAACCTGCAGCCAGTACAAGGGGACAAACAAGAAAAATGACCACTGCCTAAACATCCAGACCGGGACAAGGTCTTGAGACGCTGACTCGATACATGACCTAGACGCCGATGCCACAAGTCTGAAGGAGAGAGAGGAGTGACTGGACAAGCACTGGGACGAGGTGATGGAAGGTGAAGCTGATCCAGGTAATAAAGCCCATGTATCCGACTACCGATCCCAATCCTCTGGCCTATAGACGGGTCCTGCACAACACAAGAAGTAGAAGAGAAGGATACAGTGTAACCAGAGTCAGAGAGCTGAGTAATAGAAATAAGACTCATGGTTAGGCCGGGGACAAGCCAAACATCAGATAAAGTAAGACGACTCGTGGGATCCGTGGTAGGAGTAATGTAACCAATATGAGAGATAGGGTAATGGGTCCCATCAGCTGTATGAACATGAGGAAGAGTGATAGGGGCAGAGGTGAGGCTAGTAAAGATGGAAGGGTCACCAGTCATATGATGTGAGGCGCCAGAATCAAAAATCCAGGGCTTAGTCATACCAGAGACAGCAGATGCAGAAGTAGAGGCACTAGTGAAGCTGAGAGCTCCATGAATGAGCTGCTGAATCTGCTGGAGCTACGCACTGCTGAAGGTGAGATTGCTGGAGTGATCAGATGGACTAATATTTGATGCAGCGGTAGAGGAAGCTAAGTGACGACTCCTATCCTTGCTTGATCCCCCTTTGCTAGAACGGGGAACAAGCTCAGGATGAAGTCGATAGCAACGAGCGGCAAGATGACCAGGACGACCACAATGAGTGCACATAGGACGCGATGAGTGGTGATCTCGTCCAGGCACATGAGTGACGCGAGCAGCAGTCGAAATATCAGGCGTGACTAATATAGGAGCAGGAGCAACACCAAGCACACTCTCTATGGCTATAGAAGGTGGTGTAAGACGCTGCCTAAGCTCCTCAGCCTGTAACTCAGCTATAGCACTGTCTAGGCTTGGCAAAGTGGAACGATGCAATAAATGACGAGTCAAATCCCCAAATTCCGGACAAAGAGCATTTAGAAAATCCATTAGATGATCCTCATCACGGTGGCGCTGAGCGGACATCGAGTCAGAAGGGTGGCTGAAAGTGGGCTCCATAGACGTAAGCTCACGCCATATGTCAGTCATGCGGGCGTAAAAGTCCTGGATAGAGAGCTGACCCTGTCTGACCTCCTGAGCATCGCGACGAAGCTGAAAGCGACGCATCAAACTCGACTGAACAAATCGACGACTAAGATGAGCCCAAATGGCCTGAGCAGAAGACAAGGTCTGAAGCTGAGGTCGAAACGATCGATCAACCTGCAAGATGAGGTAGGTGCAAACCTCCATGTCGCGTAGCTCCCACTCACCATACTCCGAAGACGGAACCTCCGACTGAACAGCCTTGGGTGTGTCAGACTCAGTAGAGGTCACAATGGTAGTCTGAATGATAGTGCGAGGGGGAGCACATCCCGTAGAGATGCCGTCAATGTGTCCGAGAAGACATCGCCCGCGGAGGACTGTCTCAATAGAAGATGCCCATGTGATCCAATCCTGCTCGGTGACAAGTAGAAAACTGACTAATGATACACTCTCACGACCGACCGGAACATAAGATGCCATTGGAAGGAACGACAATTGATCAGCCACCTTGAGAGTGATGTAAGATTTTCCACTTAGCCCACTCAAATCTTTCGTCGAACACCTGGTGAGCGGAAAGTTTTGAATAGAACAGCAGAAAGAGAGCTGAGAATACAGTGAATTTTCGTCGAATACTTGGTGGGCAGTAGGTGAAAATATAATCCTGCAAGTGCAGAATCAAAGAACTGCAGAAAAAAAGAGTGCTGTGGAGGCAGGGAACTTTCGTCGAACACTTGGTGGGCGCTAGCCAAAACAGTGGTGTCGAGCTGTCAGATTAAAGGAGATGAAAGGCAGCTCGATCAAGAACAACAGCTTAAAGGGTGGTTGCTGCACTGTTGCTTCTGAACTAAGAAGAGGAAGGAAATTGATGCCTGTGCTGCTGCTGCTGCTGAAAACAGAGGCAGCTGCGACTACCGTTGTTGCTGCTGCTGCTGCTGCGGTGGTTGTGGCTGCTGTAGTTGCTGCTGTAGTTGCAGGAACTCGCGAGGAAGAATAGATGTGCTGCTGCTGCTGAAAACAGGGGCAGCTGCAAGCTGTCGTTGTTGCTGCTGCTGCGGTGGCTGCGGCTACTGCTGCGGTGGCTACGGCTGCTGCTGTGGGGGCTGCGGCTGCTGCTGTGGGGGCTGCGGCTGCTGCTGCAGTGGCTGTGGTGATGGAGGCTGCGGCAGTGGCTGCTGTAGCATCAGCGAGCTCGAGGAGTGAGGCGGCAGCTCCCAAGCTCAACGATGGTGAAAAAAAAACGATCCAAGGGGGAGATGACTATTAGAGAGTGAGAGCTAGAGATCGGAACGCTCTGATACCATGAAACAATAGTTGGATTACCTTAGATTGGGTTGAAGGAGAAGAGAGAGGAGAAGAGAAGAGAGGAGAGAAGAGAGTGGTGAGAAATATTTTGTATTCCACGTTTTATCAAAGAGGGGTTGACCCCTATTTATACAAAGTCAGCATGAAATAAGATAATTAGATAATTTAAATCTAATAATTCTAATAAGATTTGAAATGGATCTTAAGGAATTAATTAGAAAAGGATAGCAACTACACTGTGGTAACTACTCTGACTTTGGAATATTATCAGTTACTTTTTTGCTATCTTATTTCTTTTATTACTGAATTTTATTTTCCTTCTACCTCTACATCATATAATTCGCATCTCACATAGTTCAGGACCTTTGAGTTCTTCCCTCTGCATATCACAATTTCATTGTATATTTAATTGTGTCCATTTGATTGACACATGTTAGGTCCAACTCTTAGGTTGTCCTACATTATCTTTTGTATTAGAGCTTAGGTTGGGTTTGCATGACCGCCCGTTCTGGACGACCTTACAGCTGTGATATGGTCAATAATTCAGGAGATAATTTGTTTTACGATTTAATTCAATGGGTTATTGAGTTAGAGCATAAGGTTAAAGAACTTAAAAGAAATATTTTTAGGGTAGACCAAAAACATCATGATGCTCCTCAGCCTAAGGATGATCCTACTATCCAAGTTTATCAACCACATTATGATGAGCATGACACCAATGAGGTTCCAGATCTCATGGCACATGTTTGCTAAGGGTATAGAGCCATAACAATTTTTGGTCAAATTGAAGAACAATCTTGTTATAGATTGTACATGAATTAGTGATAGAGAACTTTAACAACTAGATCTAGATCTCTTTGAGTTTTGCTATAGCCATCATTCGCCGGAATCTAGTTCTTCCTAGCTGGGTAGAATTGATGGAGATCACGATGGCTTTTTATATGCATCGTTGAAAGAAATATCTAAATCTTTGGATGTGCAATGCTTAACATATTATATCAAACAACGGCTAAGGTGCAACTATTTCATTAATGTTGATCAATTCAATCCTTTTTGGATCATAATTTGATCTTTGGGTGAATCAATTGGGTCTAGAATGATGTATTATTAGGTTTCATTTCATTGTTGGGTCAAGTTGATTTGCTTTTAGACTTCACTTGAGTTCAGTTTGAGTTTATTAGAGTCATGAGGTTTAATACATGTTAATTTGTAATAAGACGTGTAAGTCAAGAGTATGTTACAGACTGAATAGAGTCGGTTCGTAACAAGGGTTTGCTTTTATACCAAATTGTTATAGACCGATTATGATCAATCCACAACAAAGGGTCTAGGTGTCGATTAGATGTGGCTGATGGTGATGATGAAGGTGGAAGGTAGTGGAGCACAATGGAGAGAGAGAAGGTGAATTGTGATGATGTTAACTAAATTTGTTCAAAATAATACAATAAAAGTGATTTATGATTTTGGAAGGTTTGAGATATGAAATAGGGAGATACCCTAGACATCCAAATCTTAAAAGTGACATCCGATACAAAAGTTAACTTTTTAAAAATGGTGTAGAATACATTACTGAAGTGAATACTCGATGCTAGTGACGAAGAGAAATTAATTTACTTGTACTCCTATGTTATTCTTATGACTACTCTTATGCTACTCTCACTCTTACTTCTAAGATAGTCTAATGCTAAAATATAATTATCAATAGTGGATGCTTAAGCAAAGAAAACTAACCCCTCCTATATATAGAGGTTGGCTTGAAGGTTTACAAAACTTAATTAGGATTTGTCTTACTCTTAAAGGCATACATAACTTAATTGGACTTGTTTTATTTTATAAATGTCAACTAAGTATCATAAGTAAATTGATCTCGGTTGTTCAATCATTTGATAACCTGAGTCATTCTTTGATAAATGATCACTATGAGTTAGGCTCAATAGAATTTGATCAATCATTTTTTCTATCGTTAAGGTGTAACTTAATTAAATTTACCTTAAAGACTTATATAACTTAATTAGACTTGTTTTAAAAGTTTAGATAATTTAATTGGACTTGTCGTAAAAGTTTAGATGACTTAACTATATTTGTCTTAAGAGCTTATATAAAAAATAGATACGAATTAATTAAAAGATAAATAGACTCGATCTATCAAGTTAAATGTCCTCGCGAGATGATTTGATCAGATCTAAATTACATCACTTCACCACGCTTCCGACTACTTTGTCCTCAAAGCATCCATTGTGGTTTTCAAACTTTTCGTTGCTCTCAAACCGTGTGTTCTCAATCTCCGTGTGGCTCTTATATGCCACGTGGAGGGTGGCCCACAGTGGCTCGGGCCAAATCTTAGCTATGGGTGGTTTGAGCTAGGGTCTTAATGCAAACGGTTTAGGCTCAGGTCCAGCTTGCTCTAGTTTGAGCCAAACCCTAGCTATAGGTGGCTTTATCCAAGCCTTAGGTGCTGTCAGATCAGACCAATCCCTAATTATTGAATTCAGTGAGGTTTTAGCTAGTGTTGTATCATCTTGTGGTTGGCTAAGACCTTGGGCACCCAAGGGGTGGGTCTGCCCCAAACCTAGGGTGTTTCCAACTGTAATTGGTTCGGTGCACATCGGTTTGATTGCCATGGTGTGCATGGACGGCCACGGTTCAGCTATGCATTGATACAGTTGATTTTCACGCATTTGCACTCTGTTGATCTCATGGAGGTTCGTCATCATCTCCTAGTTATGGTTGTTTGAATTGCCAACAAAACTTGTAGCACCTCTGGCCGAGAAGTTCGCAGAGGTGGGGTCAGCAGTCTCGGTAGTAAGTGCTGATCTCGGGTATTGCCTCGGTTGCCGTCGATGTATCCTTAGCTGTGGAAGTTTCCCTTGCCAATCGTGTCGCCATCCCTCGAGTGGTTATTTGGCCCAATGATATGATGGCTCTGATACCAATTTATTATGGATCGACTAAAGTTAGTCTGCAACAAGGGTTTGCTTTGATACCATATTATCACAAATCGATTATGGTCGATCCGCAGCAAGGGGGTCTAGATGTTGATTAGATGTTGTTGATGGTAGTGATGAAAGTGGAAGGTGGAAGGTGGTGGAGCATGGTGGAGAGAGTGAAGGTGGGCGGCAATGGTGGTGATGAAGAGAGATTAGTTTACTTGTACTCCTATATTATTTCTTATGACTACTACGTTACTCTTACTTTTCCTTCTAAGATAGTCTAAGGCTAAAATATAATTTTCAATGTTTAGATTCAATCAATTGATGCTTAAACAAAGGAGACCGACCTTCCTATATTTAATAGTCAATTACAATGAGCCCTTCTAGATTAGTTCTAAAAGCTTACATGACTCAAACTATGATTAGCTTTGAAAGCTTACATGACTTAATTAGGACTTGCTTTAAAAACTTATATGATTTAACTGGACTTGCTTTAAAGCTTACATGACTTGACTGAACTTATTTTAAAAGCTTAGGTGACCTAAGTAGACTTGCCTAAGGGTTTATATGACTTAACTAGACTTACCGTAAAAGCTTACATATCTTAATTAGATTTGCTTTAAGAGTTTATATAAGAGATAAACATGAATAAATTAAAGGATAATTAAACTCAATCCATTGAGTCTAATATTTTCGTGAGGAGGTGATCCGATAAGACATGGATCACATCAGAGTAAACCAGTCATAATGAGAATTACAAATCTTACTTAAGAAAATCAAACCCCACTCGTACGGAGATTTTCTTTTGATCTTGAGATAAGATCATTCTTTAATAAGTTCTTTGTGTAAAACGTGGAACCACAGGCTGTGAAATTCTCTAGAGCAAATTTAGGTTCTCTTTATCCTGTTCTTCTTATTCCTAATTGATTTTTGAGTTTTAAGTATTGTAACACCATACTGTTGGGTGTAAATATCAAGATACTGAGAACCTACCAAATGTTCAATATATAGAGTTTGAAACAAATCTTAAGGAATTAATCAGGAAAAGGATAGTGATTACACCATTGATCCCAAAATCAACCGATTCGGATTGAGATCAGCCATAATTGATCTTGATCTAGATCTGAGATCGACCAGCAATATTGGCTGAAACTAACTTTTTTGAAGATTCAAGTCGAATCTAAAATGTATCTAATTTAGAAAACATACTTGATATAATTAATTGCTTGTTTTTTAAATTTTAAAAAATGCCCTATATTTCTCACACTTTAATTTTAGAATTTATATATTGAGTAATTTATATTTTTCTAAATGTTTTAATTTTTAAGATAGTTCTGTATTTTAGAATAATATTTATAGTAATTATGTAATTAATCATAGTTTGATTAAGAGAAAACATACAACAGACTAAAACAACTAATACATATCGTTTTTCCATGTGGCTGATCTCAATCAATATTTGGACTGTGTTTTGGAATATCAGTTATTTTACTGTTTATCTTTTTTTCTCTACTGTTATCTTTTTTTTTTATTGGTCTACTATTTATCTTTTCTTATTGCTGACTTTTATTTTTATTCTATCTCTACATTATATAATTTGCATCTCATGTAGTTTAGGACTTTTAAGTTCTTCCCTCTGCATATCATAGTTTTATTGCATATTTAAGGGATAATTCCTTTTTCACCTTCTAACCTATTATCTTTTTTTTATAATAACTTTCTGAATTATTTTTTGGTACACAATGACCTCCTGGACTATTAAAAATACATCATCTCACCCATTCTGTTAGGTTTCTGTTAACTATTTTCACCCATAAGTTATCATCTGATTGTCACATGATAAAAATATGGCATATTTATCAAAATGGAGGGGCAATTTGGTTATTTCTTTGATTTCATCTATGGTGTTAAATGAGTGAGGTATTTTTAATAGTTAAGGGAGTCATATGTATCAAAAAAATAATTCAGGGAGTCATTGTAGAAAATAATAATAGTTCATGGGGTGAAAAGGAAATTATCTTCATATTTAATTGTGTGCATTTGATTCACTTCCTATGGTAATTAAACTTAATGACAACATGATTTATATGGAGCCCAGACCTCAACTCAGTTCCTCGATACGCCTTACATGCTAATCTCAGCTAATCCAAACAGTTGGGATTTTAAGGGTTGGTTTCTCATTATTTTATTGTCTTGTTGGTGGTGGTGATTGTTTTCCATGACCAAGTGATGCTTTCCCTTCATTTCATAGGGAAAAGTTGATTAATTATTATGTTGGAAACCTTTTGCCAAGTCATATTTCTCTTCATGCAACTTAGAAAGCAAAAAATTCCATTGGACATGGGAAACACCCCAAGAAGAGACCTGTGCAAAGAAATCAAGCCAATTGATATTTGGTATATATTGGTTTTTAAGATGTATAAATCACGGTTAATGGTTTGTTTTTCACCTTTACTCTTTTTTTTAACATTATTATCATGCTGGTACTTTGCCTTTCATTTTAACTTTATTTGGTGCATAACTGACCTATAATACACATAATATGTCATTTGGTGGTATTCCATATTTTGTTCTTATACGTGGAGAGGAGTCTCTCTATAAGTCATGGTGGAACACTATCAAGATGTCCGCGGATTAGATCAACTTGAGCAGAGGCAAATTGGTAAATATATTTGTGGGCTTGGTTGATCCAGGGTTGAGACTAAAGCATGTCGACTGACTGACCGTGCGATAGTTTCTGACTCTCTGGAAAAATGGGAAGGCTCGATTTAGAAACAATGGAAATGTGCTTGAACTGGGGTCTTCCCCGCTATTCTCAAAAACCAAAAGAAAAAGAAAGGAAATCCTTACTCTGTCTGTGTGGTGAAATATTCTCTCTATAGTGTGGGATGTTAAAATGCAAAATAAATTTTGCATTATTTCTTTATTGTTATCACTGACAGATCTAATTAACTAGTTATTTACTTCTGATGTTAAACTTATTGTTCTTCAGTCTAGTTAACTTGCTTTTTGGAAGAGTTTTATTTACCCTGATCATTTTTTTGTTCTTCCCTACTTTGAATAGGCTGATGGATTTGCAGCAGCAGCAAGGGTTGGTATTAAGGCTAGTCATCGAGGGCTTTTAAAAGATAAGCAAGTGTTTCAGCTTTTGAAGCAATGGCTTGGTGTGAGCCAGAAATCGCAACATTCATCGTCAAGTTCAAAAGTGATGGATATGTTTTCAGACCAATTTTCACCTCCAATGCCTTCAGAGCATATGTTTTGATATCCAGGATGTTTACTTAAGTGGAGAAGAGGAAGGGTGTTGGGGAATTAATGTACTACTGTAACTCATTCTGACCCAGCATAGTTTACTTACTGGCCATATATTTATATATATGATGGAATAGAAAAGATAGGTAAATTATTCACATTGTTTTTATGCATCTGTTTGTTAAATTTGGTCTTGTTCTCAACTTTAATTATCAGTGAAATGAGCAAGAACTGGACAGTTAAAAGAGGGAAAAAAGTAATTTGTTAAGGCTGCAATTCAAAATCATATTCTAACTAAATTCGATGCTGATACAGTCCTTTATTAATATTGGTTTTGGGCCTTGGTCCAGCCCGATTATTAAAAATATGTAGCCAGCCTCAGCTCAGCTCAACCCTTTGGGCTTAGATTAGTCTATTTTAGTCATTTAGTTAGTTTCGAATTTAGAAATCATAATATTGGTTAAATTAAAATATATTATCTATTTATTGTTAAAGGTGGTGATTTTTAGCATGTGGATTAGTATTTCATTCAGACTTAGGCGAGTGGGTTTACTTGTATGTTTATTTGTCTTGTACTTTGTTTTTTTAATTAGATCACGTATTTCTCTGTATGTAAATTAGTATTATATTTCTAAGTGTAATTTAATTATTATATATCTATGTGCAATATATGTGATTCAGGGCTTGCTATATTTTGTGCAAAATAGCAATTTTTATTACTAAGAATATTAGTAAAAAACATGATTGATGTTTTGTATGACTTATAGAACGGTCTTGATATAGATCGATTATTACTTTCCGTGGTAACTTAAGTTTACTTGGAAGTCTAGGGGAGTATCCTAATTTAGATTATCGCGGTTATTTTTTTAGCTGACTCTGGTGGGGTTAGAAAATAGTTTTATATTAGATCGAAAGACTTCCTAAGATGATTTTAATATCTCTCAATAGTTTGTGGAAGAGATATGATATGTTTATCAGATAGTGGCACCTCCTAGTGACCTTTGGGGAAAGAAACAAAGTGCGTTTATTATATAGTGACACATTTTAGTTATTCTAGGAGGAGAGGTCGTAGTGAGAAAGGGGGTTGCAGTGGTAAAGGGTGGCAGTGAGAGAAGGGTAGAGGAGGATGATTGGCGTGGTAGCCTAGTAGGAAGGGGTGACCTAGGAGGAGAGGTCACTGGTGAGGAGAGTGTTGCCTTGTTGGAGAGGCCATCGGTGGAGAAGGAGAGAGTCGGAGATCACTAGTGAAGAGGTTCCATTTCTTGCCTTCTTAGTGGCCGACCGTTGGATGAATGGATGATGGCTAGGTTAAGGTTATGACTATTGGATGAAGAAATATTTATATATAAACGAGTAAACATATATCAAATACCTAGGTCCATATTTGACTAAGTTATATCAAACATATCCGAATACGAATGTAGAGTTTTTTTAAACATCTATTTGTATATGTATCTAGATACGGGACGAATAACAAATTTACACTCATATTAGAACCGATTCATGTACAGCATCGAGTCAAGTTGAATTTATTTTGACTCATTTTCACCCCTAATTTTCCCTCTCTTCTACCCTCCTTTGTTCACTCCTGTTGGCCTTTATTCTTCTCTCTGCTCCTCTATCAAATCGTTCTAATCTAAGCTCTCCAGAATTGCCATTTTTCTAGCAGACAATTTGTTATTACGTTCCGTATTGATCACTAAAAAATATCTGTTAAGTACAATGGTCAATTATAGTTTATTTTTAAGATAGTCAAATTTATAGGAAAATGGTGGCGAAGGATACACTACACAAGATATATCTTGTAAGTCACTATTTGTGTAAAAAGTTTAAATAAAATAGTACAAAATGTAAGATAATTTAGAAAGATAGATTGAGAGATTGTGCATCAAGGTTCTCTCCAACTACTTAGATTTTATCCACTTTAATTTTAATTTTTATAACTCAATTTGTTTATATAATTTTAAAGATTAACTTATTTTATCGTATGAGCCCTATGCCTTGATAAATGTGTACTTGATATGTTTCATAGATTCAGCCTTACTTTTTCTATCAATAGGTTGATTTACATTATTATATCTAGATTATTTTGCATCTATTTAGTAGTTTCCTCCTCAATGTAGTCTTCAAGTACATTGATGTTGGAGTAAACTAACTAGGGCTAGCTACATGCTCAGTAAAATGATACAAAAATGGTTAAAATTACTTTAGAAATTTCTTTTCATATTATAATAGTAAATCATTCATTTTGAGGATTTGGAATGTAAAACTCCTAAATTGAGTTATAAAGATTGAAATTAAAGTTAATAAAATCCAAATAGTTCGAGATAGCCCTAAAACCTAGTTTTTCTCTCTTCCTAAATTATCTTACATTTTTGTATTCGTTTATTATAAACATTTCATACAACAATGATCTATGCGATATTTTCAGTGTAAAGTATGTTTGTAATAATCTATTATGAACCGGCTTGATTCGATCCATAATGGTTCTGGACAGGTTTGAGGACATGACTTTCGAAGGAAATTTCAAAGAATCTAGCCGTTGGATCTTACTAAATTTTGGATATGTTGTTATCTTTGAAGAGAGTTTTCAACAAATTCAAGATCTCAGGGTTTTGATGGCTAGATCTTGAGATATCAATCGGACAGTAGCTGAAGTTCGGATGAACCTTAGCTTGTTAGCCCTTCAATAGCTAGATAAGTGTTAGGAGAACTCTTTTGCAGTGAAAGGGGAAAAGTTACTATAAAAGAACTCATTTCGCCTTTCAATTATTACCAATACGGGGTTTGGTAAACTTTAGAAGAATTCTTTTGGAATGAAAGGGGAAATGAGAACTCTTTTGGAGAACTCTTTTGGAGTGAAGGGGGAAAAGTTACTATAAAAGAAGTCATTTCGCCTTTCAATTATTACCAATACGGGGTTTGGTAAACTTTTCCCTCCATTCAAGAAGATTAGATTGATAGGGACAAGTTAGGATGTTGGCCTACCTTGCTAACTTCCTCATTTGTTACTCAACCACCTTAGTTCACTGACTATGGACATACTTCCTTTTCTATCCTTTTGATTTCTATACTTGCCTTGTATTTCCCTTCTCCCTTTCTTTGACTCGTGTTGTAGGTGGGTCCTTGCTTGAATTAGGCCCCTTAAGTCCACCAACACTTCATACACAATTTTGTTGGCCCTGAAGCCGACAACACACCTTGCTCTAACCCAGGTAGACTTGGGGCGCTACATGGGAACCAGGCCCACCAGAATGGACGTTAACCCAGAACTCTCACCCCTTATGATTTCTCTTCCTCTGCTTAGGGACTATGCTTTTACTAAAGTTAACTCTCCTAATATCTCCTCTCTCTTTCTCAGCTTATAAAGGGAGTTGGTATGATTATCTTATCTGCCAATGAACTCCAACCAACAGTAGATGATCTCAAGCTTATGAATCCCCACTCATGAAAACATTGACTGCCCCTAGTTTTTGTCATTTTGGGTTTTGTAATACTTTTATGTTAATTACATCCAAGGATGTTAGAGGACTTAGATCCTCCTTCAAGAAGTGCCATCTGTGAAACTTAGTTGTTAATTCTTTGAAATTAACTTCTAGGGGTAGGGAAATTCTACTCCAACTAAGTCCAAATAGATATGGAAAGTAAGAAAAAAAATAGAACCAAAACCCAATATGGAAACCAACGCAAAAACTAATACATGATTCTTTTAACATTAAAAAAAAAATTTCCCTTACAAAAGAGAAAAAAATCATAGATCCGTCCAAACTTGATCGATCTATTTCACTAAGATATAAATACAAATTACTTATAACACCTCTGAATAGTCCAATGTCTAAGTATTTAAATCTCCAATCTCCTTGCGCTACTCTTGTGACAATAGGAAGCCTTCACATCTGGTTTACACTCAAGCTATAGACCGCTAATAAGTTCTGGTGACATTGTTGTTGTAGATGTTCAGCTCCTCTGATGTGAAGACGTATTTGGTGTTCAACAAGCGCTAAAACTACATAATATTTCCTCACACTTTGATGGAAAAATAAAATATTTTGGATGGATACTTTTGGTTTGTCTTTAGATCATCTTTATATAGTGTGGAGAACCTTTATAATTTGTACTATGTGAATCCCCAAAATGAAACTCATGTTTGACTCTAAAATTGAATTTCTTTGCTCAATTTGTGCATGTTGTTCAAGCACCACTTAATCCGTTTGGAATGCATCTTTAGTTTTCTTTTGCACTCTTTGCCTTTCTTGTGCCAACATTCAAATGCTCTATAGCATATTCGAATGGACTCTAAAGTTACATACTAAATTTGCTTTCTTTCACTTTGAACTTTAATCCTTTTGCTCAATCTTATTTTCCCTAAGTAGAATTCTTAGCCATATACATGAATTTAGTTTGTACAACTCTATTACATGTAATTCTATCCATGAATTTTTCATTATAATATAATTGTATTAATACTCTCGCTATAATACGTTGTGTATTCAGGAGTCTAAACTCTCTAAACTGCATCAAGCTTATTTCTTCTCCTTCCTTGGGCCTTGCCCTATCAATTTTTGGGTTCAGTTGGACACGGATGATTCCAAGGTATGCCATATGTTGGTAGTTAAGCTACAAGCGATAGCTGACTCAAACAAAACAACAAATTAAAAAATGAATTTCTTGTTGATCGAGCAAAGCCTTATATGGCTAAAATTCCTAGATGATCTTAGTGGCTAATTAAGTCCCATAACCTATGGAGCTTATAGAAGAGGATTTTGAAATATTTGAAAATGAAGTAGAGGCTGAGCTTAGTATGGCTAAGAGAGTTGCCTTGAAAGAGAAGCTCACCAAAGATGCAAAGGCACTCAGTTTTATCCAGAATGTTGTTTCAAATGATATTTTTCTAAGAATTGCAAATGAAGAATCAGCTAAGGCAATATGGGATGTCTTATAGAAGGAGTTCATAGGAGATGAGTAGGTAAGAGTTATAAAACTTCAAGCTCTTAGACATGATTTTGAATACATTAGAATGAAAGAAAATGATTTGCTTAAGGATTATTTTACTAGACTGAGGAGTTTTGGTAAATAAATACCTGATAAAAGGATTGTGTAGAAGATTTTATTTAGCTTAACTAGGTCATATGAATCTATTGTTTTTATTATTGAATAGACAAAAGGACCTAGATAAGCTAAGTGTATAAACGATTATGAACTCCATAAATGTTTTTGATCAAAGACTTGAGATGCACTTTGTTTCAACTACAGAGAATGCATTTTAAGGTCTGAGTATCAGCCTTAGAGAAGAGTAATCAATCTAGTGGAGGTTCTAGCAACAAAGGTAAGAAGCCTCAAAACAGAAAAATAAGAAATGGGAAGGAAAATGTGGTATTGCATTAAAACAATCCACTAATGCACCTAAAGCAACTTACAAATTTTGTGACAAAATGTATTTTAGAGTTTGCTGGTTCAAGGCTAAACCAAAATGTAGAAGGTGTAATAGATTTGGGCATATGCAAAAGGAGTACACTGCAAATGGAAATCAGCAAGCTAACTATGCACATCAGACAAATAAAGAAGAAGGTAGTGTGTTCTTTACTTGTCAATGTACAATTGTAATAAATGATGATAGTGTGTGGTACTTGGACAGTAGTTGTAGTAACCATATGATAGGGAATGAGACATTGCTAATCAATGTAGATACTAATATCACATCAAAGGTGAAAATGGGTAACGATGTGTTGGTGAATGCAATTGGGAAATGAACTCTTGTAGTCTAGACTAAGAAAGGTAAGAGGCACGTCAAAGAAGTGGTGTTAGTGCCTGGTCTAGATGAAAATCTACTAAGTGTAGGGCAAATGATGGAACATTGTTACTTCATTATGTTCGAAGGTTATGCGGCAGCAATTTATGAAGACAAAAAATTAATAATCTGATTGCTAAGGTGAGAATGAAAGATAATAGAAGTTTTCCTCTCTCTTTGAAGTATTTGAATCCAATAGCTATGAGAGCATATGTTATGGATACTACTTGGCTCTAGCATAAAAGAATGAGGCGTTTGAACTTGCAGAGTTTAAGAAGTTTATAGAAAAATGAGATGGTGTATGGTCAGCTAGAGATTCATGAAGCAAATGAAATTTGTGAAAGTTGTGCACTTGGGAAGCAGCATAGGGAATTATATTCTGAAGATCAAATCTAGAGAGCTTTAAACCCTTGGAACTCATCCAGTCTGATGCTTGTGGACCTATACAAACTGCAACTCTAGTTGGAAATAGATATTTTCTCACTTTCATAGATGAGTCCGTGTTGGATGTATCTGTTGAGATAAATCAGAAGTTTTTGTTGTGTTCAGAAGTTTAAGCTCATGGTTGAGAAGCAAAGTGGTTACCAAATTAAAAGATTAAGAAGTTACAAGAGAGGTGAATTCAACTCAAATGAGTTTAATAATATGTAAAGAGATGGGGTTAGAGAAGCAATTGCTTACTACCTACACTCCTTAGCAAAATGGAGTTGATGAGAGAAAAAAATAAAACAATAGTTAAGATGGCAAAGTCAATGCTGCATGAGAAGCAAATGCATTATCATTTCTAGGGAGAAGCTATTAATACTGTTGTATATTTGTTGAATAGGTGTCCAACCAAAGTATTGAAGCAGAAAACTCCATTTGAAGCTTTCAGTGGAAGAAAATCATCAGTCAAGCATCTAAGATTATTTGGTTCTATTTGCTACGCTCATGTGCCTACACAATTAAGGCATAAACTAGATAAATCAGCAACAAAATGTTTGTTTGTTGGTTATGGCAGCAGTGAAAAGGGTTATAGGTTGTTTAATCTGAAAACCAGCAAAGTTATCTTGTCAAGAGATGTAATTTTCAATGAGAAATCACATTGGAATTGGAAAACAAATTCTGAGCAATTTATTAGTGTTCCAATCAATGACAGTGAAGTTAAAAATTCTAGAAATGAACCAGAATTTGATGAGACTATAACTCAAGTTCTATCCCCAATTCAACCCTCTCAAGCTGTAAATGAAAATTCATGAAGCATTTGGATCACAAGATTCAACTCCCGGCTCAACACCAATGAGGCTTAGAAGTTTAAATGAAATATATGCATCCTAAATATTTTGTATTGTAAAACCAAAAAACTTTGAAGAGGTAGAGAAGGATGTTGCTCGGCAAAAAGAAATGGAGTATGAAGTGTCAATGATTGAGAAAAATCAAACCTAGGAATTGGTTGATAGACCAAGTGACAAACCAATCATTAGTGTCAAATGGATCTACAAGACAAAGCTTAATTTGGATGGTTTAGTGCGAAAAAATAAAGCAAGATTAGCAGCAAAAGGATATACTCAACAACCTAGTGTAGATTTCAATGAAACCTTTGCACCAGTTGCAATATTAGACACCATCAGAGTACTGATTGCATTATCAGCTAAGAAGGATTGGAAGTTATACCAACTTGATGTCAAATCTGCATTTTTAAATGGTGTGTTGGAAGAAGAGGTCTATTTAAATCAACGGGAGGGTTTTGTGGTCAAGGATGCAGAAGAGAAAGTTATAAATTATAAAAGGCTTTATATGGCTTGAAGCAAGCTCCTAGAGCTTGGTATGAAAAAATAGATTCCTATTTTATTGAAAATGGTTTTCAGAGGAGCCCAAGTGAAACTATATTGTACACCAAGATAGTGAACAATGTAAACACACTCATAGTGTCAATATATGTGAATGATGTTGTGTTTACTGATAGCAATAAAGAAATGATGTTAGAGTCCAAGAAGGACATGATGAAGAAGTATAAGATGACTAATTTAAGATTGCTGCATTATTTTTTGGGAATTGGAGTAGTTCAAAGTTCTAACAATATCTTCATTCACCAAAAGAAATATGCTCAAACATTTCTTAAGAAATTTGGGCTAAAAGGTTGCAAATCAATGACCACACGACTAATAGTTAATGAGAAGTTAAAAGAAAGATGATGGAAGTGAAGCAGCATATCCTAATTTATACAAAAACATGGTGAGAATTTATTATATCTCATTGCAACTAGACCAGATATCATGCTTGTATCTAGTCTACTCTCAAGATTCATGCATTGTTTAAGCAAAATTCACATGAGAACCGCTAAGAGGGTCCTTATATACATACAAGAAATTTTGGACTATGACATTAAATATGAAAGAGGAAAATTAGCAATGATTGATTATTGTGACAATGATTAGAGTGGATGTGAGGATGACATGAAGAGCACTTTAAGGTATGCTTTTACATTTGGCTCAAGAGTATTTTTTGGGCATCTATAAAGCAACAAAATGTTGCTCTATCAATTATAGAAGCAGAATATGTTAGTGCAGCAGAAGCTACTTCTCAACCTATTTGGTTGAGGTTTGTCCTAAATAATCTTGGTGAGGTTCAGTCGAATGCAACCCCTCTAATGTGTGACAATACTTCTGCCATTACAATGACAAGAAATCCAGTCTTTCATCACAAGACTAGACACATTAAGAGGAAGTATTACTTCGTAAGGGATGCATTGTAGAACAATATTATTGAGATATTATACTGTAAATCAGAGGAGCAAATTGCTCACATTTTTATCAAGGCTTTCCCTAAAGAAAGGTTCTTTTACCTAAGGGATCTTCTAAGTTACAAGCTGTAGCTAACTCAAACAAAATAATAAATTAAAAAAATGACTTTCTTGCTGACTAAGCAAAGCCTCATATGGCTAAAATTCCTAGATGATCTTAACGGCCAAAGAGCAGTACAAGTATATAATCAGATGTTAGACAACTGGAATATAGTATAAGAGTTGGTAGAATTGTACAAGTGTGTGAAAATCTTTAATTTTACTCCTTGTATAAATACCAGACTCATCTGAGTGTGAAAAAAAATTCAGAAGATAGAACATTCTTCATTCCTTTGCTCTCCTTTTTTTCTAATCTATAATGCACTGCACATTAACTGCAAGCACATATTACAAATCTGTATTCTAACACTTAGTTGGTTGGTCCTCCCTCTTAGTCATTGATCGAGATTAATTATTGTGAAAGGTATTACTCCTTTTCCATACTCTTTCACGACAAAATATCCAAGTTTACATATATTACCAATGTTTATGATCCCAATGATCACTTCGGATGAAACTTAGCTCCTCAGCCCTGGAGGACGACACCCTTTCCTTGAACCACCATGAGACTAGCTCCACAAGATCTCTCATTTAGTGCAATAGTGCCACCTTTGTGAGCATGACTGACCATTTCAAATCTTTCCTATGATCAAATAGTATGCTCGATGTCCCTCTCAAAGGCAAGCACTTGATTTTATTTAACTATTATCCAGCCCCACCCTCTCCAAATTGGATCCTAATGAACACAAACTAAGACATTTCCTTCCCTAGTCAAACGATGGAGATCATCTGTGTTCCTCACCTTTGACCACTCCAATCAAACTTGATACAACCACCCTCACCAAGTTGTTGTCAAACGCCTTGCTCTTATTCTTTAGGTTTGGATATTCTTTTACAAAGTGTTCATAACCAAGACTTGGAGCATTTCACTCATTTACTTCAATTCTTTTATTTTTCCTATTTTGCAAGTAGAAGTTAGAGTACAAGTTGTTTCATTTGAAGTCTTTCCTTTTTTTTGAGAGTTCCTTCCTTTGGAGTTCTCTGTCATCTATTAGTGTTCTTGAAGAACTTCTTAAACTTTTCGGCAAATAAGATAACAATTGCAGGATTAAGATAGCGTAGTCATGACTAACTCTTCATTTTTTAATTGATGAAAAAGCAATACATTTTATCTTTTATTAGTGATTCAACTTTGCTCTTGATGTTGCAAATGATGATGGAGTATTTTATTTACTGCATGTGCCATCCTCTACAATATGAGAGTTATGAATTGGAGCAACAGCTACCTTCCTAAATAACTACTGAGACAGACAATAAGGAAATTAATCTTACAGAGAAAGAGAGAGAGAGAGAGAGAGAAGAAGAAGAAGAAGAAGAAGAAGAAGAAGAAGAAGAAGAAGAAGAAGAAGAAGAAGAAGAAGAAGAAGAAGAAGAAGAAGAAGAAGAAGAAGAAGAAGAAGAAGAAGAAGAAGAAGAAGAAGAAGAAGAAGAAGAAGAAGAAGAAGAAGAAGAAGAAGAAGAAGAAGAAAGATAACAATTAATGATAATGAAAAGTAGAAGCACATCATATCCCCACCAAATGGATTAGTAGATGCTTTCCTCCGTCACATGAAGTCTCACTGAATTCAACTCCTTGATAGCTTGTATTTCCATTATCATGAATATGAATAGCCACCGGTAAAACTCCCGATCGATAAGTTCGTCAGTTCTTCGTTAAAACCTTTGATTCAACAAGAAGATTTTACTCTATAATCCAGAAATCATTTTCTTGGAAACTATAAATCTAAGTTCTACCAATTCAAGCAAGAAGTACATACTTTTGGTTGGTATTCTCCTGGACCATAAGTTCTATAAAAGCAAAAGGATCATTCATTCAGGAGCTAAGATATAAATGATGATGAAGATGCCGTGTCAATATTATTTTTTTCTCAATTACTAGTATTATCATTAGATTTAATTATCTGTCTTAAATGTTACTCATACAATGCTTGGGTCATACAATAAGGATGAATATAAAACAAGTCCAAAACTTCGTTAAAAAATTTGAGCTAGTTCTAAGTTCTATTCGATCCGAAAAATAATAATAATCATAATACAAGACTTCAACTAAATTGTATCATTGTAGCTAGAAGGAAATATCGAAATTGAAAATGAGAAAGGATCTATGTCCATCAACCTTGAAATCTACCTACTATGGTGTTTTATTCAGATGAGTAGGAAGTAAAGAAAATGGAACTGAAAAATTAATGCAAACATATTCTGGGGATTGTTCTATTGAACTCAAATAGATATCAAACAAATTAAAAGTTGTAATTCTGCATAGATATATCTTTTGTGTTCTCTTAGTTTTTACTACCAAGCAACTGTTTTAAAACTTTTTTATATATATTTTGGATCTTCTGCTTTCTATTATTTATGTATTTATGCAGAAAAAATATTAATTCTAAGATATTATCTACCTTCTACCTCCAACACCAGTCTCTCTTTGGCAATTGAAGTATAAGGCGGCTACTGGAGCAATATTATAAAAGGCAGAAAAATCCCTAGTATTGAAATTTTGGCGCCATCCAGGTGCATAAACAGTTTGCTGAACTTCCTGTCGAAATAGCACAAAAATGATACGATGAATTCCTGCCGACGGTCGCGGACCTTCATAGGGGACTATCTCATTTCCTGAAACATTGTGTTCATTAATTTAGGTTTTGCAAAAATATAATTTTCTTACAAAGGATCAGGGAAGAAGTGGCAATAGCGGGGGCGGGCGGCACTTTTCTTAGAGAAATTAAATTCTCTTTAAATTACTTCTTTCGAATGTCATACTCTTAGTAATAATAGTGAATGTCTTCTAAAGCAATACAAAATTCAATTCCCTAAATGCTTATAATTTTGTTTTCCTTACCTCTTATTTGGATGAATGTGCAAAAGTATTAGGAGGCAGACAAGTATAGATTCTATGTTATATTTTCAGAGTTCTTTTTCTTTACCTCTTCTTTGAATGAATGTGCAAAAATATCAGGAGGCAGACAAGTATAGAATTTTTTTCTCTATAGTTTCATATTCTATACCAAAAGTAACATGCTAATTTACTCAAAAGCTAGTGAAAACCTAGTAACAGAAAGTAGTTTAAATTATGAAAGCCTCGGTCTACGCATTTTCCAGCTTAAATTTAGTATTGCTTTTAAGTTTGTGTTATAAGCAACATGTAATTCCATGATTTAAAGATACAATTTAATATTAGTTAAACTGACCAAAATAAAGTTCTCATTTAACATATGAAAAGCATTTCAGTATTTTAATGTGGTTGTAAAATGTTTTAAAGCTTCTAATAATAAAAAAAAAAAGGATTTTTCAAAACTCAAGAATGTTATAATTAGACACAGTGAACTATTCATTACCTGGTGACACTTTTCTTGAGAAATAAAGTTATTACTTGATGTCATCTAGAGAATAATACTTCTTATTTAGAAAGAACTGTTCATTTTTCTTTAAAATAAGTGCATAAGACTTGAAAGTTCATCAACATTCATTCAGAAGTTAGTCAATTAACTACTCTCTATTTTTTTCCTGACATTTAATTAAGACTAATACTTCTAACATAACTCTTCTTTCATTTACAGTTCCTAACACATTATACATTTTCGAAAAGAAAGCAAACAGATATATATATATAGAGAGAGAGAGAGAGAGAGAGTTCCTTATCATCTTCCATTAGGTGTAACATATCATCAATGGTTGTATATGGTTTTTTTTTTTTCTGTCTTAATTTGCATCTTTTTAACATATATATGAATACAAACACACAACAAATATGCTGAAAAATAAACAGACAAGCACACACATATAGCATTATAACTATGAAGGCAAAATGGGTATAAATCAATGCAATTTAAAAAAAAAAAAAACTTGCACATGCATGGATGCATGGTAATATGCTAATGTAGAACTTGCAAAAACAACTATCTAAGATGAATCTATAGATCCAGTTATCATTAACTAATGATATTATTCCCAATGTTATGTATGAAAGCTGATAAAAGGGAAAAAGTATGCACTAGCAAGCTAGGTCAAAATGATTCAGGTAGTGCAGTGTAATTGTATGCTTTTGTTCTTCTGAGACAGTGAGTCATAGTTCAAAGGGTGAGAATATATAATTAACACTTAATGCATGCATATGTATGTATGATGGATGTTTTGCCAAAGGTTAGGTTAGGTTTGGTTTAAAAGGTTAGCATGTAGGGTTTAAGTAGTAGATAATATTCTCACTCAAGAGTTTGCATGTAGAGGGAGACATCAGAGAACCGTACGTCCACCATCGAATAATCCGTAGAAAATTAGATATTTTGTTTTTCTCTTTCTTGTGGGCCCACACACAGCATCGCGTAGATCACTGCGAGGAGGAGGAGTTTAACAACAGCCGGTTGAAGCCCTGCCACGCTGGCTACTAGATCAAGTGGGGCCCACAGAGAATAAAATCACGCATCTCGAGGCACCGTTGGGCGAGAAGATAACAACAACCGTCCAACTGCTCCTCCCTCTCTCACCCACCTGCATCAAAAATAATAGGTGCGGTCATATACCGGGAGCGGGGCCCATCCCCCCCTCTCTCTCTCTCTCTTTTTCTCTTTCTCTTTCTTTGCCTTGATCCTTCTTGGAGTTCTCTTTCTTCTTTCTTATCATACTTACCTAGTTGTCATTAATTTTGTGTTTTTTTCTTAAAAAATATTATAATTACACACCGAAATTGTTGAGCTATTTCCAAAATATTGTTCCTTCAATTAATAAATCTAACGAATTACAATTAAAACTCGACTTAAATTACAAAAAGACTATCTTGTCCTTATTTAAAAGTTCGAATTATTTGTTTGTGTAAGACAATTTTTTACATTATAAAATCTCTTCTTTTTTTTATCAATCCTTATCTACCTCTAGGGTTAGTGGGATAGTGATATGAATAGAGCAACCATGACGGTGGCGAGGTTAAGGAAATGACAATAATATCCTTATAAGGATGAATAATCGTAATAATAAAGAGGGATAAAATAAGGATATATTTGTCATTCCCTGCTCCGTCGTCATTTTTAATTTGCTTGGCTAATATCACTATTCTTACAATTATAGAGTGCATTGTCCTTCCAAAGAAGCATTTACTTCAAAACATTGAAGTAAAACTGCAAATGGACCCAACCATAATAGGCCCATTTTCTCTATTGCTTCTCTAAATTGATGTTAAAATAGTCCAAGATTTCATTTGCCATAACAAAGAATGATATTTGATGCATTAACTGAAAGAAAACTCAATGTATGCCTATTTGCATCAAATTTCATGAATTATGGCAAGCACAATAGTTATTCTTTCATTAGAAAACAGTAATGCTTTTTTTTTTTTTGTCTTAAGAGAGAATAAAAACCTTTAATTCTACAAAGTTGATATGAGTAAATCATGAGTGAACTTTTGTTTCATTCAAGTTTTGATGAACAACAATACATAATTTAAAACCAAAGTTGAACCTTTTTTATTCCATGTTGTTTTACAAATTTTATGTGCCATGTATATTAGCAATGCCATTAGCCTACATTACAATTATTAAGTGTAATCCATTTGCCAATCCTTATGTTCCTGGCTCTAATTTGTGTTGATCGATTCAAGGATCCAAGAAAATTAAGACCAGAAAATTTGTGTGGTTGACAGATTTAAGAAATTAAATCGATCATGCTACCAAATCAAAATCTGGATAAGTATTTCGAAAAATAAAATTATTAAGTTTGGAACTCGGACTAGTCTGCCCCCACATAAATTTTCACTCACCAACTGCTGTGTGTGAGAAGAAAAACAAACAAGAAATAATGCAATAATGTAAAGAAAAAACTAGCAGCAAATTTAATATATATTATGCATAAATAAAAGTAAAAAGAGGATGAGAATAGTAGTAGAAATGTCACCCACCAAAACTTGCATCAGTTGTTTCCGGAATATCTGTCACCAACCTATAAGATCATCAAAGGGCCAATTAGTTCCTTCTCATACGTTTCTAATGAAAATCTACAAAAGTATAAGTTTGATTCATTACTTCATTAGTACTTGGTGCACCTTATTCTAAATATTTAGATGTGTGAAAAATACTAGGCGAACTAAAGAGTTATTATGTATTTCTTCTATAAAAACTTAGATTATATATATCTTTTTCTCAAAATAATATTACCAAGATTTTATATTCCTTCATTAAAAGTTTGTTGGGATAGGTGAAATATACGCTAGCTCTGTTTGCTTGCAGACCCAACACCTAGTAGAGATGCCAGAGCTAAATCATCTTGCTTACAAGTTATAAGTTTGATCTATGGACATTTATTACAATGGCATAATCTACAATCAAGCCCAAAAGCAGTTAAAATCGACCTGAAATTCAGCATCTTCATGACCTAAAAATAGGGATTCACAATTTTAATTTTTTTTTATGTGCCACAAAGAAAAAACAACAAAGAAGGCATGCCAATATGTATCCTTAAGATTACTCGACTATATATATATATATATATATATCAATTTTATAATATTTGGCATGTATTTAAATGTGTATTCACATGCTAAATCGTGTATGCACACGTGCATGGACAAAAGAAATATATATTTAGTGCACTTTTTCTTGTTTGCATAGTCAAATAACAGCTTCATATTCATTTCTCCAAAAAATAAAATAATAAAGATACTTGCAACTCATGATTCCACAACATGATATATCTGAGATGCAGTAGCAAAGTTAACTTTTCTAACAGCTGAGTTTGTCCTATTAAACATATCTCGTAAGCCTCTTTGGTGTATACACAAAATGTAAGTCATAATCATTAAGTCCTTCTACTAAATCTTAATGAAGTTAGAAGATATTCCTTCACCTGCACTGTGATGATTTTCTTGCAGATAGTCAAGAAGCAGAACAAATTTATGAACTGTATCTTCTACGAACTTGAAAGATTGTTAGGAGTATGAAAATTCTTGGTTCTTACCTAAATAATACTGACTGACATAGCCCTGAGCTGGCTGGTTCAGAGGAAGAAACAATCCCCTCCTTTTTGGAGAAAGCTAGATTCAATTCCTGCAGGTTGTGTGGATAGGTTGTGTTTGAACTCTAATAGTGTCCCATACAACCAATTTTATGAAAATGGTAATAATTTTAGAAGTCGTCTAACTTTTATTATTACTTCAGCAGATCTACATCTTGATAAACGTCAAAGTAACTCATGCTGGAGTACGACCACTATTGTTGATTTGAACAAGAAAAAAAAGTAAATATGATAAGGAAATAGGAAATAAGAGAAGAACTCTACCAGGTGTACTATATAGTAGTTTCATGCAAAAGTCAATCAAGAATCATCTGATTCTAATGGACACCTCACTGATACGCAATTAACTACAATTCCAATGAAATGGGAAACCATGGCGCACGTAAAGATAAGTTGGTTATCCAAAGTTAGAATCACTCACATAAATAGAGAAAAAAAAATGGGAGCTTCAAGTTCAATTATTCTGATAGATTTCTGATCAAATTTAACTTATCACGAGATGGTTATACTGTTAACGTATTTTATTCCAATTGACATGTTATATAAGAACTTTGTAGCCTCATAGATCATCTTATCAAATGAAAAGGCAACATTATGTAACGGAACATGTTCATTTTTAGGAAAGAGTCAATTAGTTAAAGACAAGTACTGAATAACCATAACATTTGCAATTATTTATATGTGTGACAAATTAGAGTAACAAATAACATTAGTTGTCTTTCACAATAACCCACTAGTACTTGATAAAAACAAATGATAATCTTAAGTTGCAAAGAACTACATCATTCTTTTCATTATAGAACAACCCTTCTCTTTTTTGTAAAATTGTAAGTACTCTTTTGAGATAAGTAGTCCCTAAGTTTAAGTTTTCCTTGGTAAAGCTTGTGGTCCTATGTACAAATATACTGATGAAAAGCTGAAATGACTGGAGTTCTTTCATAGGAAAAAAATTAAATAATTAGTCCCATCCAATCATCTGTAAATCCTTTCCTTTTTTTGTTCTGTGGTTGCATGTATTTACTCAAGAAATTAAAGAACTTATAGTCATAGGTTGGATTTATATTTCCACTTATTGTCAAATATATCATATATGGGGACAGATGCTGCTATAGTCTTGATAAACAGTTTTGAAGGTTATATCATCCAAATTTCTCTTCTTTTTCGAGAAGAAATTTCTCATGCTTATTTTTTATATGCACAACAATTTAGTACCTAAATTTCGAAATTAGATTTTATTATGCTACTGCTTCTACTTAAGCTAAAGATGTTGACAGAAGAGTGTGGATTATTAATTTTAGAGGTATCTAAACTAATTTCAGTAGTTCTTTTATCCTACAAACATAGTTTAGAGAACCCATCTATCAATAAACATGTAAAAGAGTAAAGAGTTCTAAGCTCACCAGTGCAAATATTCTCTGTGGCTTGGATTGCTTGGGCTTGGCGCATCGGGGTCCACCATCACCTTGTAAAATGATAATTAGACAACTCAGTATTAATTATTCAAAGACTTATAAAATTAACCATGATCTACATTTTCGGCATAATATAAGATGATATTGCAAGGTAACAAATAATATTCAGGATGGTACATGAACTTTAATAATCAGACACTTTAAAAATTATATTCAAAACTAAAATTAATAATTTAAAGAAGTAAAAAAGACAATTGTCAGAAGTAATACACTTTGAAGCGTTTCTCGCTTTTAATTTCCTCTATCAAGTAGTACTCTCGATTTCTTTCCTAATATTAAATTAATTAATGGTCTTTCAAATTATGAGGTAATCCAAGGTCAACAGTTTTCATCAGTTAATTTTGCTTATTTTGGTGCTCTGTGCTATGTTTGTTTTAGCATGCAATGATATCTGAATGTATGAGATTCTGAAGCATATTTCACTGTTGAGAATAATATCTTATATTCTCAGGGATCAGAGTCAAAAAGGCAAAGTCAACGGAGGGGGTATGGGTTGGATTCGTATTCAAAATCATAGTATGTATCAAACTAGTGTTTCATAAATATATATATATATATACATATACATAAGATGTAGCCAGTAACTGCGATGTAACTTGTCTGAGGAAAGCGAAACCGGCATGTCTCACCCTTGGTCGTGGATACTAGATAAGCCACCAAACCATGTAAATGTTATGTATATTAAATACATGATATGTATTATTAGTTTGTTAGCTAACAGTTAGTTTAATATTTTAAATCAACTAGTTATCTAAATACAGATTAAAATTAATAATCGAATAAGCCATTATACAACAGTAAAAGAATATGCGTGGACCAAATATATGTTGACTTTGAGAACATTCCATGAATAAGAGAATCGCTACTCACTAGTCATGTTACTAGTGGAGTGAGGTTATAACATATCTTTTTTTCTATATATCTCATGATAAGAGAATGTGACTTGCGGAATGGATGCCTAGCTGACTTTATTTCTTTGTCGTTTATTTTCTTCTGAGAGAGGCATTGCCTAAAATTGACTAATTAGTCTCTCCACTAGCTCTGTCTCTCTCTCTCTATCTATCTATCTATCTATTTACATGTACATAATTATATTTTTCACCATTTCTATAACTCTAACATTTGCAATAATAGGTATTTGACATGATGAAGGTTGAAGTGTTAGAAAGTAAAATATACGTGATGTTCCTTTTGCAACAGCTAGCTATAACTCAAAAATGATAATGGTAATAGTAAAGGTTGAGAAACTCAAAAGTTGACCAACTTAGCTTCTTGTTGGCATAGCAATTTCTCACCTGAGCTCTGTCTTCTTGTTCTATAGCCAATTAAGGTTCAAGTCAATGCGTGGATCAAACAAGGGTCAGGTGGGATATACACCACACCGTCCAACCAAGTTGTACCCTAATCACATCTTGACCCTACAAGTTAATTATTAGGGTGACTTACAAGTGTATATAGCTTCCTTTGATCGTGCCCTTCGATCTCGACGTGAGGCTTAGTGGCCACCGCCGATGCCCTTAGCCCGGTCCCATTTGTGATCTCCTTACTGCTGTACATTATTCTCATAGTAGCCGACTTGACGAAAGGATCCAAGACATCACCAATGACTTGCCCTAAGACCAAAGGATCCCTTCCTCTTGACATAGCAAACCCGGCCACCTGCCTAATGTAACTTAATATAACAAAGAGGAAGAGGAGGAGGTGGAGGAGGAGGAGGTGGAGGAGGAGGAGCAGGAAAGATGATGATGGTTAGACAAGTGACTTGGTTGGTGGGTAGTACAGAGAGAAGGTAGGAGTGTATCTATATAGTGATATAGGAATCCACTTTTTATTCACGACATGGTAACGGCCATGGGGACACACTAGCTCTGTGGCCTCAGAATCTAACTTTATTATTATTTTTTTCTGTCATCTCTTTTTCTTCTTTGCTCAACCAAGTGGGGGTTGAAATCTAGTGAGCGATATGAATAATATCTACGTGCCAAGGCCTCCTAACATAATAAATATGGTCCTCCACTCCTCCTAATGTGACCAAGGTTGAGGCTTTGGAAGGATATGTATCAATCAAAAGGTCGGTAGCTTTTGGCCTCCCCCGAATGGCGCCGCGCCCGGTCGCAGCCCGGAATGAAGGGCAGAATCTGTTGATACGAGAGGCTTGTCGTGGTCGGCGGTCCGGCTGTGGAGCACTTAGATGAACAAAAGAATCTTGCCCTACGCATGAGATCAGGAGGCAGAGGCAGGTCACTACCATTCTTCCTTTTATCTCTCTTACCAGGAGAGTATCAGGTACCTTCTTCACCTTTGGATCTGCTGCCATTTTTGCAAAGGTCTTCTGCATCCACGAATGCAGGAATTCCTACAGTGCGGGTACTTGGCAGCCCATGGGTTCCCTTGCTGAGTTAATTCAATAATTAAAAGTGAAAGATGCTGCCATGGGGTCCTAATCTGAACAGGCTAATAGAGGAAAGTTTTGGAATCTGGCAGCTGGATGCATGCATGTTGTCGTACTGTTGCTCTTGCTATGCTATGCTATGCTATGCTTGCATGTTATTCTATGTGTATCTAGACATATCCTCACGTTGCATGGTTGCTAAGCTATAGCTTGCATCTAGACTACAAGTTGGATAGTTGGATACGTGGCAGATTTTGGTTAAGGTTGTGCATGGTTGAATGTTCATTTAAATATTATGTGGTTATTAATTGGTCAATTCTACAAAAGAGACGTATCAGAATCATATCATGCACTCTCTCATGCATGGCATGGGCACAAAAGGCAGGCCATTCAAGAGAGTACACATTGTAGACATGACACAATTAATATGACCATCTTGCTGTAATCGGGACCATGCATGCCTAGATAGAGAAGAGAGTATCAAGTTGTTCGACATTTAGTCTATCACAAAATATTAAGCCAATTAAAGAGCAGCTAAGTGGAACTCCTCAGAGAGTATTATGGCTCCACCACCTGACTGTAAACTAGGACAATATGATATAGCATGCTGACACTGTAGTGTAGTTTGGCTAGCTAGCTAGCTCGGATATATAGATCTTTTACTATCAACATCGATACATCACGACATGACATATATGCCAATCAAGCATCTACCATCATTATGTACTTTGAGGCCAAGCAAGCAAGATGCATTCCTACAATGGAAATTAGGGGTGAACTATGAGGTGCAAGCTATCTTCTCGCAATCCAATGCAATGCAACATTATCTAGAAGCTAGTTGTTCCTATGATTTTGTTTCTTCTTAATTAACTAATTTGGGGTTAGAGTTTAAAGCAGTATACATATAATTAATATATTTATATATATATATATATATAGAGAGAGAGAGAGAGAGAGAGAGAGAGAGAGAGAGAGCATTTGTGCATTTGTGTGCATCTATATATATATATATATATATATATATATATATATATATATATTAAGTGTGGCCATAAATATATAGGCCTAGGATAGCATATACGTTCAATATCTGCACAAAAAATGTACATCAAAAAGAATGTGTGAATATAGATTGACATGTACGCAAAGATTAGTGTTTTCTTTTGGAAGGCATTATATTGACAGTAAACTAAAGTTCACATAGAAAGGCGAAAGAAGGACAATTCATCTATAGATATGAATAATATATACTTCAAACCAGCTAAATTGTAGAAAGTTGATGTTTGAAACTATAGTGCAAAATGTAGTCTTTTCAAAGATCTGATTATTTTCTTCTTCAAAGTCTCCACCAATGTCAAACAACATCTCACTGCTCTTTCTTATATTCTTCGCGACATATGTAGTGCCCCAATTAGTCCAATATTTGCCACAAGGGAGAAGGGAAGATAGTCAGGCCACAATTAGTGACAAAGTTCATTAATAAAATCTTTAATATATATATAAGGGCTATTAGTGAAAATATGATGAGTACTCTCTCATTCTCTGCAACACAGACTATAATTGATCTCCTCAGATACATTTTTAATTTATATCTGATGATGTACATAATACTTGCTGAAGTGTGGAGATCGAATCAGCCTAATCAATCGAATGCCATTTCCCTAGAGCAAGCATTCTAATAGATGTTCAAACGGGCTTCGAACAGGTTGGCAAAAGATGAAGTTTTTATTAGACATTTCAATGCCCCCTTAAGTGTTCGAATGTCCTGATTAATCTAGTTGGATAAGTTGGGTTTTCTAGAAAACTAATACATTAATTGTTTGCATCTCTAAGAGAGTTGTGTGAGTGTGAGAACATTGTGAAAGACCTAAAGAGATTTGTATAGAGAGAAAAGAGAGAAAGAAAGTGAAGTTTTAGGTTGTAGGTTGAGAGAGCTTCTTTTCTTGTAATCTCCTTTGTTCTATATAGTGAAATTAGTGAGATCTTCATGAACAAATAGTTTTAGTTGGGTGAACCACATAAAATCTGTGTCCTTTTAGTTTTATTTGTCTTTCTTCTTGATTTCTACGTTTCATCTCTCAATAACTATTATCAGAGCCTAGATTGTGGTTTAAGTGGAGAAATGGCAAAAGAACGAAAGCCTCTTATTGCGAAGTTCAATAGAAACAACTTCACTCTGTGGAAGATGCAAATGGAAGACCACCTCTACCTGCATGATCTTTATTTTTCTTTAAGTGGAAGTGAAAATAGATATAAAGATTGGGTGATGCAAAGTGGAGCGCATTAGATCGAAAAGCCTTAGCGACGATCAGACATACACTTGAAGCATTAGTGCCCTTCAACATCTCCAAGGAGAAGATGGTTGTAGATCCTATGACGACTTTGATGAGGATGTATGAAAAATAATTCAACTTCAAATAAGATTTTCTTGATGAAAAACTATTCAATATGAAGATGCCTGAAAGCAAGAGTGTTGTAGAACATCTAAACAAATTCAACACTATTATAAATCAATTGAAATATACTATATCAAATTTGGTGATGAAGTTATGACCATGTTGATTATATCTAATCTATTGGATAAATGGGGTAACCTAGTTATGGTGGTGAATAACCCATTAGGATCAAGGACATGAAGGCTAATGATGTACTAGTGGGAGTTCTTCTCAATAAAAAATCTAGAGAGAAAAACATCTCATCAACTGAAGCACTAGGAAATGCTTTGAGCATTGAAGGTAGAGGAAGATCTATCAATAAAAATGGTAAAAGTAGAAGATGGTTAATTTGGGAGTTCTTCTCAATAAAAAATCTAGAGAGAAAAACATCTCATTAACTGAAGCACTAGGAAATGCTTTGAGCATTGAAAGTAGAGGAAGATCTATCAATAAAAATGGTAAAAGTAGAAGATGATTAAAATTAACGAAGAGCAATTCAAAATCTCCGTAAGGGTGCTAGTATTACAATAAGAAAAGGCATATCAAATATGACTATAAGCCATTGAAAAATAGATGGAGAACAGTAGTCAAGACAAGAGTTAATTAGTAAATCTCTCTAAAACATCCTCTTTTGATAATGGTGATTTTATTTTTCTTGTAATAATCAAAGTGAATCTTTGATATTAGATTCAAGCTCAAGGTTTCAAGCTACATCGAATGTAGCTGTGCTTTCTAACTATGTACAAGAAAAGTTTGGAAAGATATATCTTATTGATAATAAACTATGTGACATGTGCCTAAATTAACTAAAAATTAAATTTATGCTGGTCAATTGTCATACTTAGGATACATTAGTATATTCACAAATGACTCACGGAAGATAACAAATCTATAACAATAGCCCGAGGCAAGCATGAAGGGACTCTGTACACAGCAAGCATCAAATAAGAATGTAATTGTAGTTGCATCATCTGGAGTTGGCACTATGATCTACTATCGGAGGTTGGGCACATGAGTGAAGGAAAAAGTGACGATATCAAAAGAGAAGCTAGATCGTCTTAGTTTAGTGAACATGGATTTTTGTGAAGATTGCATCTTTAGAAATAGAAAAAACTAGTTTTACAAAAAAGTTATTAAGACACCAAAAGATGGAAACTAAAAGTTATTCACATTGATGTTTGGGAACCAGCACATGCATGTATATTCTCTTGGTAGCTCTCTTTATTATCTTACTTTCGTAGATATATGATTCAACTATCAATCTTTGGGTTTATTTCTTAAAACATAAGTTTAACATGTTTGAAGTGTTTAAGAAATTAAAAGATTTAATTGAAAATGAGATAGGACTAAAATTGAAATGTTTGAGATTAGATAAAGAAGGTGAAAAATGTAGATATAGTTTAAAGAGTTTTATGCAAAGAATAGAATAAGGGGGAGAAGATTATTCCAGAAACACCACAATAGAGTTGTGTTATAAAATGCAAAAATAGAACACATACATAATGTACTAGGTGAATAGGGATAGATGATGCGTTACCAAACTAGTTATGAGTAGATACAGTGAGCACCACAACGTATCTTATCAATAGAGGACCAATAGTTACATTGAGACCCAAACTATTAGAGAAAGTTTGAGCAAAAAACGAGGTAAATTTGTCACACTTAAGGGTTGTTGGTTGTACCTTTTATATTTATATTAATGCTGAAAATAGATCTAAATTTGATGCTAAGTCAAAATTTTATACTTTCACTGGATATGGTACTAATAACTCTGAATACTATCTTTTGGACCATAAAAGTCGTAATGTTATTAGAAGTGAAGATATTCAATGAAGCGGTATTATACAAAGACAAAAAAAGAATGTAAAGAAGCCTCCACAAAGATAGAGTATATAAACTTAAAAAAAATATTTGTAAAAAAATATCATAGTACAGTCGGACAAGAAAGTCGTAGAGCTAGAGACACCACCCACTATGATTAGACGATCAAAGGTTACGTAATCACTAGCTCATTATTCTCCGTCTCTTTATAATTTATTATTGATAGTTAATAAGGAATTGGAATGTCTTGATGAAGCATAGCAAGTTGACACCAAGGTTGCGTGGAAGTATGCTATGGACGAAGAGATGAATCTTTAAAGACAAAACAAACATGAGATTTGGTTTAGCCATCTAAAGGAAAGAGTGCTATGCAGAATAAGTAGTGTGCATATTGAAAGTGAATCCTAATGGCTCTAAGAGATACAAAGTTAGATTGATGATGAAAGATTTCCAATATAAGGCAAATATTGATTTTATAAAAAAAATTCTCACTGATTCTAAAATTATCTATTATTGAACTATGTTCATTATTTTGGCTACAAAGGATCACATCTAGAGTAATTAGATATGAACATCATTTCTTCATGGAAATTTAGAAGAGGACATTACCATAAAGCAACAATAGGAATATGTGGAGGTAGAAAGTGAGAATTTTGTATGTAAACTCAAGGATAATTTATATTGAATGAAACATGCTCCAAGGCAATGGTACTAAAAATCTAATAACTTCTTAGTAAAATATAGATATTCATTGCAATTCTCATCATTATTGCTACTTTAGAAAATTTAAAAATTCCGGCTCAAAGATGAATGAGATAAAATATCTTAAGGATCAATTATCTTAGATATTCTCTATGAAATCCATTGAAATAGATAAAGACACTCTTAAGATTATCCTAGAAAGAGTAAATTGGCAAGGTATTAAAGTGATGTAATATGGAGAATGTTGAAATAGTTAGCACAGTTCTTGCATGTCATTTTAAACTTTCAAGTTGCCAATTTGCAAAGATACAAGATGAGAAGACAGAGATGGCAAAGCTTACACATATATAAGCAGTCAAGAGCTTGATGTATGTTATGGTATGTATATGACCAGACATTGCACTACATGGGAAATTAAGGCAATGCATTAGAAAGCTATGAAGTGGGATTTGAGAGCAAGTAAATAAATCCTTGGACTGCGGATTGAAAAGATAGAGTAAGGCACTCCTTAGACTATCTCAGAAAGAGTACATTAGCAAGGTATTAAAAAGGTGTAATGTGAGGAATGTTGAAATAGTTGCCACAATTCTCATTTCAAATTTTTAAATTACCAATTTGCTAGAAGACAGAGATGGCGAAGGTTCCATATGCATTAGTAGTCGAAAGCTTGATGCATGCTATGGTATGTACAAGACTAGACATTGCACTACATGGGAATTCGAGATAGAGAGCATTAGAAATCGATGAAGTGGGTACTTTAGTATCAATATTCTCAAACAGGCTTTCGACAAGTTGGCGAAAAGTTTTCATCCAGCATTTGAATGCTTCAAGAAGCATTCAAACGCCCCGACGAATCATTGTTGGATAAGTTAGGTTTTTGAAAAAAAAAACTTATATATTAGTTTCATATCTTATATATGAGCGTGAGAACATTTTAAAATACCAAGAGAGCTTTGTAAAGAGGAAAAAAAAAAAAAGAAAAGAGGAAGGGCATAAAGTTCTTAACTGGTTGCAGGTTGAGAGGATTTTTTTTTTCCTTATAATATCTTTCATGTTGGTGGAAACAATCTGATTCCAGAAGTCACAAAATATAATCCAAAATAAGTAAATAAATTAAATAAACTATAATTTTAATTTTGGTCACTATTTTTGGTCACTATTTTTGTGTTGGACATTACTTTTTTAAGACTAATTCGTCCTCAATTGATTGCTTCTAGAACAATAGACGTTGGTCTCCTAAGATACAACTATTAACTTGCACTCGGAAGGAAGTTGCTATTAGAATACATTGTCAAACCAAAAATCATGTTGTACTTCTCTTTGATGCAGACAGAATACTCAAAATTCAAATAAAATGAATACTATTCCGTGAAAAGCATGATGAAGACATGCGAACGGCTAAACAAATTAACTTCTTTAGATGTGAAGGGACATACCACATCGGGTTCAACCAGACCCAAACCCGACTCGAACTAGATAAGATCCGAACCTGTATTTTGGACTTGATCCACGTGTAAACTGAACTGAGCCAAGCCGAGTGTGTATGTACGAGTTAGTTTGCATAATATCTTTTACCCACAAATATATACCCTATTTGCAGCCCAAAGCCCATAAAAAATTTAGCATTTATATACCATACTAATATTTTTTAAATATCTAATATGATATTAAATTTATTATTTTTTTAATTTTTTATTACCATAATATTCATTTTAGAGTTAATTTTTATTCACTATCTCGAACATAACAACTCTATTTTCATCTGTTAAGTGTTAACAAATTTTACATTCCTAATCATCATTCTACATCAATGACTGAGAAAATGATTGATTCCCATTAAATATTATCCCCTTGTGAGCAAGTAAGTTTACGAGGGTATTGAATCTGTCAAAATCATATCACAGCCGAAAAGAAGGAAAAAAACAAAGAAGAAGACTGGAACCATTGCGTTGACCATGAGAAGAACCGACACTTACAATCAAGCAATGGCTTAATTATTTACACACTATCTTCATGTCGCTTTTCTTGTTGTGCAACTTTTATATTCCCTTAATCCGTGTCTTTCTTAATTCATACCCAAGATGCTCATCACATGTGCATTTACTTTCACAACAATACTGTTGACAAATAAAAAAAAGAAATCTGACAGATTCCCTTCTAGACAACTTGATTGTTGTTATCAAGCTAAAAGCATGATATTTACTCCTTTATCTTCCTTGATTTCTTAGTTGGAATCATGTGTTTGATGATCCTTTTCCTGTTGTTTTGTTTTAGAGAGATGCATGTGTTTGGTGATCCTTCGCCAAATTAAAGAGGAATAAAGCAGTAGTGCCTTGGTCATCTGCTTTCCTTGTTCCACTTTTTGGAATATATTTGGTGGTGCAGCCCCACCAAAAGCCAAAAGATAGTGGCCTTCGCCTAGATTTTTATTCTTGGGCGACAAGTTCTCTATCTATCCTTCGCTGCTGCTTGGACATAAATTCCAACCAGACGATCTCCTTGTCATCTTCGTCTTGCAAGGATTCCTGGGTGGGATTACATTCTAGATAAAGGAATTAGAATTTTCTTTGGTTTGATGTTATAAGGATTTGAGCTTTCATACCGTACTTGACGTTAACTCTATGGGTTTTGAGAGAGATTTCTTTCTTTCCATCTCGGAAGTACGTATGACAGCAATGTATCTGAGGGATTTTGGCCAAGACTTTCTCCTATATTTCATGGCCTCCTTTTTGTCGGTACTATTACAGCACTTCTTTTACTTATTAGGTCTATTTCAGCATTACCTCTTTCCAGAATTAGAGATCTTTTCACAAGATCTAACATAAGGTTTGTACAACGAATTATGATTAAATATCTATACTAATGACAACAACATTAGATATTACACATGAAACAAAGTGGTAAAGGTATCGTTAGGAGATGAAACATGGAAACCAAGAAGCAAGGACATAGATTTTACTTGGTTCTTCAGACTAGAGCTACCTCTAGGGGAATTCCTCCAATTTCACTATGTATAATAAAATATTAAAAATATCATGTACTTGACATAAATATTTTATTAATTAAGCTAAAGTTTAAATGAGGTTCATACATTATTAATAATAAATTAATGATAAAATTTTAAAAAAAAAAAGCTTAAATAGTACTTTATTATTGTATATTTACTTTAGAACTAATTTTTATTCAAGCTCATGTATCAGGATAGCTTTAAAGCTCTTTAGTTGACAAAAGTTGTTTGTCATTTCTTGGGCCTAAGTAGACTTAAAAGTTCGGAATATTTGCATATATATATAAATATATATGCATTTGCATCTAGGGATACATTATGGGCTGGGCAAAACATGACCTGATCTTGATACTCTTTCTTAGGCCTAGCATGCACACTACTTTGAATAAATAAAAAGGAATTGATGAGATGCCACAACTCCAATATCTAATTATATTCCAGTCTAGACATGCATACAACTTTCAAATACATCCTCCAGAAATATTTTATTCTCCTCTTCTTTCATCTTGGTAGATGAACACTAAAATCAGCTCTCCAACTTTTTTTTTTTTTGCTCAATTTAATTAATAGTTGATGGACTCATAGTCCTTATTCTTGCATACAATAAAACCAAATATTATCAACATATATGCTTAAGTAGTGTAAGGATATATATACTACTTTAATTTGTTATCTCATCTATCATCTTCATCTTTATTTTTCACTACTATTTAGTAGTGGAAATGCCCTTTCCAAGTAGTCGATGACTATTCATAGTTATTACCTTGACACTAAAGAAGAGTTCGACCCAATGCTTTATTTCTGTCCTAGTTGATCCTGATTCGATATTAGAAGTATATTGATTGTTCCCCAATAACCGAATACTTTTTTCTGCAAATACTGTTTATTTGATTCCATCCATAAATCTATTCTCTTCCCTATGAGTAGTCGTTTTGCATCTCCGTTGATATTAATTTTTTTTAATCTAAGTTTAAATCAAGATATCAGATATATATAATGGGTTACTTTAATTTTAGAAGTATTCCTTCTTTTTTTCCAATTTCTTTTCATGGATCATATTTGCATGGGGCACGTGCATGTCTTGTTATCAAACCTACGTCCGACCGGCTCCAACGGTCATCCAGCTCCGTTCCGTTGCACGGAACCTACCTTTCTCCCGTTTGTTATAAAATTTATGAGATATTTTCATTTCAGACCCTATATTATGCGCCTATTCCGTTACGTCCATTCTTTTCACCATCTTTGGTTCCATTCTTATGAATGTAAATAGTAATAAATGCATTATGTAGGGGGCGGAATGGAAAGAAATCCCCGAATGTCATAAATTCACGTATATAAAGAGGAGAGCTAGAGAGAGATAGACAGAGGCGTAGGAAAAAATATATATATATATATATAAGGCAGGGCAGCTCCTTCTCCCGGAGCTCCGCCTTGTTCCTCTCTTTCTCCACTTCGCCTTGTACCATTTGATCCAATCGAAACCCTACCTAGAGGGGGGAACCAATTCCAGCTAAAGGTCCCTTCTTTCCCTTCCGTTGCCTCTCTTTACTCTCGAATTTCACGCTGCGATCGCGGTGTTTCCTGGACGGGGTGGTTCGTTTGTTCGATTCTTGTTGTTGGGTTCTATTCGTATCTCTTTCGAGTTTTGTTTCATTGGGGAAAGGTTGGATTTGATTTCGGGCTTGGGGGAATAAAAATCTGCCTATTTTTATCCGAATCCTATCGTTTAAGCTGGATTTGAGGCCCTTGAATGGAATTCGATTTGTTGGAGGGACTTATATTCTTTGGGTGCTCGATTGGATTTGGAATTTTTTTATTTTCACGGTTCTTTACTTTCAATTGGGAGTTCTAGGAATTTGTGGTGTCAATTATTCTTGACATTCTTGAAAGTGAGCAATGGGAATCGTCTTTCACCCAAGATCTAACTTTTCCTATTAATTTTCTTCTTGATGTGGGTACCTTTATGATGTATAAATGTTTCGACCTGATAAAGAACTAGCATTAAGCCGTTCTATGGATGGACCGTCATGAATATATTGATAGAAAAACTACGCGTGAAACATTGCAAACAATATATCGTATCTGCTAGAATAATGTTGGACTCTGTTTGATCATCATGATGATTACCCTTTCAGTCCTCTTCTAATCTATTAAACTGGTTAGTTGGAGAACATTATGAGTAGTTCATATTATCTTTTGGCACATTATGATGCTAAAGATTAGTATATATGATCACAGTTCTAATTATAAACTATGATTTTAGTTTTGGCTGGGCAATTGGAATTTCAGTTTCCGAAGTTCAGGGTTATTTGGACTTTGGACATTTTATTCTCTATTGAGAATACTCAAAAGGCTAATAAAGATCAGTGGAAGTTGTATGAGTTTGAAACAACCTATGATATTTAGTATGTCTGTATGTGTACACTTGCAGTCTTGCAGTTGTTGTTGCTTATTTACTCATATACTTTAAATTGTGAAAGATTGCTCTTATCATGGAATTTACAAGTATACCTGGGATTATATTTTTTTGTGCATTTCAGATGAAGTTGCCAAAGAAGTCCCAAATCCTTGTTGCATAAATAAGTTTCAAAGATATATTAGGCTGTCTGATTCTAATTCTAGTTCTTTCTTTAATGAGTTCTAGTCTATATATCAAAGTAGTCGAAAGAACCAAAATGGGCTGAATATAGCTAAAATTGGCTAAGAATACCCAAGACTTGCCGTCGAAACTGCCAATACTTAGTAAATCACCAAAGAATTTTGAGTTTGACCAATTTGGGGCATTGGATAATGGGAAATGGATGTAGATCTTACATGCTAATTCATTGAGATTCCTATGTGGCCATTTAGGGTTCCTTTGACATCAGCTTTGCTTCGCCTCGGTTGTAAATTTACTTTGAAGTATATTAATAGATGGCTCTTCACCATGAGGAAATGTGACTGATCAAATTCAGTCAATTGAAATTATTTCGAAGTCAAATCAAAATAGAAGTCTACTATAAGAAAAAGGTAATCCAAGGCTGAAAAAAGATATTTCCACTAGATTCATAGTTTTCAAATGAAAAACATGAAATTTTTAACAATGAATAAAAAAAATATGATGCCAATCTTGTCATTATTTTTGCACTTTTATTTTTTAAATTTCTATGATAATTAACTTGCAACTTCTTTCTTCACTATTTTCTAAGCAATATCTTTAGTGGAGTATACTCATATTAGTTCTAATTTCTAGTTTGTCACAGTTAGTACCTATTCAACATATATGCTTATATATGGCTATAATTTAATCTTTGTTCTGTTCTTTGCTCAATTTAAGGATAATGCAGCACAAAGAAGAGATATAGAGAAGAAGAGTATGATGCGAAACTGGCTTTGCTGTAGTTGCCCAGTGAATGAGTCTTATGATGAACATGATAATGAACATCTCAAAGGCCCATCTGGTTACATATATGGTGTGTTCTTTGTCTACTTTATTACACAACTTATTGATTGATAACAGCTTTCATGAGGCAGTATAATGTTTCTTTGCATTATTGCTTCATTACTTTAAAACTTTTATTGCTAAGAGTAAGCCCTGATTTTACTGATCATTTATCGAGAAAAAGTAATCAATGGTTTGTATTGTGAACACTAATCTTGTTTCTTGTATGATCTTAAAAAATACTTTGTCTTCTTTCATTAGTACTTATATTTGTGTTGGAAGTTGGAACTTATGGCACTTACCTATTGACTAGTGAGAGTGGCAATTAAGATTTTGTTAGAACTTTCTTACAATAAACATATTTTTCTGTGACACAAAAAGACGGCTAGATCCTTAGGGATATTTTTTTCATTAAAGTAATTTTATTGCAAATTAACATTTTTCCTTGCGTCTCAACCAATTCCAGGTCCCAACCTGCATAGTGTTAATGGTGTGATTTAATAATTAACATTTTGGCAGAGATATAATACGCCTTTCAACATAGAACTTCTCTTTGGATTCTTCTCGTTGTGACTCTTCCATCCTTAGATACCAATCAAAAATTATTGTAGCAAGCAGTTTGCAATATAATCTCGCTTTTACATTTTTACTTATACAGGTCTTTCCTCTTTAGGAAGATTTTTAACACTATGTGGTTTATGATTCTTAATCTTAGATAGTAGTGACTAATTTAGAAAGCACGGATACTCCAAAACAGGTGGGGTATCCATATCCGATACATAACGGATACAAATACGGATACATATCGGATACGCCCAAATATGTAAAAATCTACTGTGTATCGAGAATATTTGGATTAAAAATAAATTATTTTAATTGCTAAATACATCTTGATGTGCTTAGATATGTAATGGATATGGTTTGTATTTGGTTATTGGTTACAACAATGGCCGTGCCACAGGCACGGACCGTGCCGACCACCGGCCGATATAGCACGGCATGTGCCGTGGCAGTTACCGACCGTGCTGTCAAAGGAGAGGAAAAAAAGGGATACTCACATTTGCCTTTGCCGTTGCTATCGCCGATCGCTGCTCGCGTTCGCCATCACCGATCGCTGCTCGCATTCGCCATCACCGATCGTCGCTCGCCTTCGCCATCGCCGGTCAGGTGCCCTAGCCCGAGGGAGGAGGAGGAGAGATCGAGAGAGAAAGAGAGAGATATAAGGTTATCGGTTAAAACTTAAATTACAGATCCGGGTCTCTCTCCTTCTCCTCCCTCGAGCTAGGGCACCCGACATTCTCGAGCGACGGCGACGACGACGGTGATCAGCGACGGGTAGGTCGACGGCGAGCGGTCGAACTATTAGGAGGGGTGCCGTGCGGCACCCCTCGTGCCATGTCTCGGTACGCCGTCGGTACGGCAAGTGTTGACCGACATGCCTCGTGCTGGTCAGCACGGCCATCCATGATTGGTTATATCGGGTGAAAAGAAGCTATCGACCCGTTAAACTATTGACTTGTAAGCTATCAAGCCCTATTCCCTTCATTCCTCTCTCGACAATGTGCCCTAGCGTCATGCCAATCTTCCTTCATAGACGACATGGCGTGCCTTCATCTCTCAATGCCAATCTCCCTTTCTTGACGACGTGTTTCTTCCTCTCTCCATCGATGATAGCGTCGACGATGACACCACTCTTTCCTCTCTCGAATGATGATGACGACAACGAAGACAATGATGGGTGACGATAACCCTTGTTTCTTTCTCTCAATGCCGATCTCTCTTTCTTTCTCTTTTCTGTTCTTTTCTTCTTTTTTTCCTTGAAGTTGGCTGCAGTAAGAGAAATATGTTAGCATAGGCCATAGGTTTGTATAAAATGTTTTGATGTTAGGAATATGCTAGTATAGGCCGTAAAATTTGTATAAAATGTTTTGATATTAAAAATATATTATTATAGGCCAGCAGCAGAAATATTTTAGTCTGCAAATGCTTTGATGTTGGCAATACATGTACAAATATATTTTTTATTAATTAATTTATTAATGCATCCTTGCTGTATTTGCTGTATCCCCGTATCCGTATCGCCATATTCTCGTACCCGTATCGCCTTATTTCCATATCCTCATATCTGTATTGCCGTATCTCAGTATCTATATCGTTGTATCTCCATATTCCGTGTTCATACTCATGCTTCATAGTGACTGACTGACAGTAGTCCAAATCTTGTTTGCAATCCTTTGATTTTTCTAAGCTAGGGCTTCTTGTCTAACTTCATTTGGTTGCATTAGAGGGTGCTTCCATTTATTTAGTGAAGCTATGACCCGTTAGTATTATAAACATATTGTCATAAATAATTAAAATATTGAATTAGAAGTTCATTAAGTCTACATAAAGCTTGTACTGTTCATCAATTTATCTTGCCATGATGAACTACCTGGGGCTTTATTTTTTTGCAGTTAAAAGAAAAGTTCCCACTTCAACGGACCTATTAGACTATTTGTTGCTTCAGTATTTACTTTCTGCAAGTGCCTTACAAGCAAGCTGAACCACTGCAGTTCATTGAAAAAGATCTATTGGTTGTTGGGCCTGTGAAGACTTTAGCTTGAAAGACAGATACCTTCTATTTTATGATTTTCTATTATTTGATGTTTTTGACCTTAAATGGCAGCTCTATTTTTCACTGGAGATTAGGGTCAGCCAAGATTATATTCCTAGGCAGGCACCTGAAAGCTTCAATCCATACTAGATTTTCTTCTGAAGTGATTCCATTTGATTTATGGCTACACTCTTGCTCCTTTACCTGTTATTTGTTTTTTGGTGTTTCTTCTTCTGTTGATGCTTCTACAGACTAATCATTGTTTATTTTGCAGGAACTCAAAAGAGTTCAAAGCTTTCTTCTGCTCCCACAAATGAACCCCAAAAGGCACCTCCTCCCATTGAAGTGCCTTCATTATCTTTGGATGAACTAAAAGAAAAGACTGAGAATTTTGGGTCAAAGGCTTTGGTTGGTGAAGGATCGTATGGAAGAGTATATTTTGCAGTTTTTAATAATGGGAAAAAAGCAGCAGTTAAAAAACTGGATGCTTCACTGGAGCCAGAGTCCAACATTGAGTTTTTGACTCAGGTATGACTGTTTATATTATATCAGTTGTTCTTGTTCTGTTTAAACATTCCCTATTTAACTTTATAGGGGAGTATAATTTCAGTTAAACTTGGACACTGTTTGCTTCTTTATTCCTTAAGAATTCATGGTTGGTTACTTTCTGACATTAGGTCTCAGTGGCATCAAAATTGAAGCATGAAAATGTTGTTGAGATGTTAGGCTATTGCATGGAAGAAAATCTCCGTTTTGTGGCCTATGAATTTGCAACCATGGGATCTCTGCATGATATTTTGCATGGTATGACATTGGCGTGCCATATAATTTAATAATACAGTATTTAGTATTCATAACTATTTGCAGATTTTAGTCTTTGGTCTTAAATGTAAAACTGACAGTAATCCATATCTGGAAAAACAGGAAGAAAAGGAGTTCAGGGTGCACAACCTGGCCCTCTACTTGACTGGATGCAACGGGTGAGAATTGCTATTGATGCAGCAAAAGGATTAGAATATCTCCATGAGAAGGTTCAGCCTTCTATAATTCATCGAGACATCAGATCAAGCAATGTCCTTTTATTTGAGGACATAAAAGCAAAAATAGCCGACTTCAATCTCTCAAATCAGGCTCCAGATATGGCCGCTCGCCTTCATTCAACTCGTGTCTTGGGAACCTTTGGATATCATGCACCAGAGTAACAACTCAACTAGTATATTGAATTATTTACATATGGCCACATAATAAGTTCAACTACTAGGTTACTCCACAATTTTTGGTTTCTGCCTTACAGTTCAATTAAGCTTCTGTTCTTCATTATGGAAAAAAAAGCGTTGTCAGGTTATACAAAATTACTCATAATTAACCTATCACAGATTAAGTCTTAGAAGTTTAGCCTTCATCTTGATGGTTATAAATTATTTGTGTGTGATATTTGGAGGATAGAATAGTAAAATACAATAATAGAAATAAGGTAATGCAAGTCTTTTGGTGTATGAAGAAATAAAAATGTCAAAATAATGATGTATTAGGTGCATTTTTTTATTCTCTTTTACTGTTTATACTTTCAATATAGAATTTCTGCTTTTCTACTTTTGTTTTTGAACTTGCTTTTTTATATTCTAGATAATTTCTGAATCTTCAGAAGTAAGAAAAGAATCATTTTGTGACTTTTTGGGGCCCTTTTGCTGTATGGATTGTAGTATTGGCCGATCTCAAGATGGATCAGCCGATATGGATTGGGATTGGCCAAAGTTGATCCTAACCCAAGACATAGCATGATAGAGAGCTTCTCTCTTTCACTTCTTTCCCTCCCAAGCCATTTGATGCAGATCCAGCCTCGGTTGACATCCAACGAGCTCCTCTGAGGAGGATATAGCTCCCTCAACCTTCAACAAGTTCGAATATTTTTTTTTTCTTTCTATTTTCTATTTTTTCCTTTCTTCTCTCTTTTTTATCTAGCTCCTCGATCCCCTCCCTTTCTCTCTCTCTAGCCTCTCCTCTCTCTTTCTTCCCCTCTCTTTCTCCTGTTCTCATCCTTCCTCTCTCTCACTCTAAGTCTATTATTGCAGTAATCTTTTTGCTACAGTAACAAAGAGGGATAGAGGGGAGGAAGAGAGAGAGAGAGAGAGAGAGAGAGAGAGAGAGAGGATGGGGAAGGCTAGAGGAGAATAGAGAGAGGGTGTGATTGAGAGAGAAAAAAGAAAATATGGGAGAGAGACGTGGAAGTAGGGAGTGTGGGAGAAAGAATTATTTTATTTGTGATAGGGAAAGAGTGAGTGAGAGAGATGGAGAGATTAGTATTTTTAATTTTTAGATCTTATATGAAAGTTATTTATATTTATCTATTATTATTTTCTAAAATTTAAAAATTTTATATTTTACAATAATTTTTAGAATTTTTATGTAATTAAAAAAATAGTTTAGCGGCCGATACAATCAATATGGTCAATATGTATCGTTTTATAATCCAGATCTCAATATTTTGAACTATGTTTTACTGCCACACCTCTTCTCTCTTAAATTATATTGCTCATCACATTATGATGGCACCCTTCACACCAAACATGTTTCTTAAATATATATTTATTGTGATGAAAGTAGATAAAAAAAAGGGTTTAATATATTTAACTCTGTATTTATACTCAAAATCACTTTATCCTTATTCTTCAAAAAGTCTCAAATCAGTCCATATACTTATGATTAAAGTGAAACCATAAATTTTTTGTTAAAGTTAATCAAGCGTGCTCAAATGATCAAAATACCCCATCGTATTTATTAGGCAAAATATATGAGTTTTTAATCTGATTTTCTTTTAACTTATATTTGTCTTGTTCCTAGATATGATATAACTATTAAATTTCATATTGAAATTTTAGTAACATGGATATTTTCCGTTTTGATTGATTTGATTTATCTATATTTTCATACCCAAATTGATGGAGGACAAAGAAGAAACATCCTCCAATGTGCCAATGTGCCTAAAAGGCTTAAGAAATGTAGGGTTTAGAGAATGATAAGAAAGAAAGCTTCGTAGAGTTTGTCGTTACAACTGGAGAGAGGAAAGGAATAGAACACTGTAAGAAGGGAGCATAGAGAAAAATAATGAGTAAGAGACTTCAAGCCTTTTTTCCTCAAATAATGATTGTATATACCTAGGTACTGGCTAATTCAGCCCTTTATACAGAGAAAACAACCCCTAAGTGTAGACCTGTAGATTTTTATATGAACTGTTCTTCATAGCAATCCTTGTTGAGAAGTTTTAAAGACTATAGAGTTGAACTCTGGGTGATCTTTTAATCACTGAATGAATACAGAAAGATAACTTTCATCCTTTATATCATAGCTGTGATTCTAGATACTGCAGTCAAATGCAAGGTGCCTCTATCTTTCTGTTGCCTATACAAATGTTTGCATTTTTGTGTAAATTTAATGCAGAATGCTGTTTTTGTCTTCTTAGAAATTAGAATGGTCATGATACGCAACTTCGTGCAGGTATGCTATGACTGGCCAGCTGACCCAGAAAAGTGATGTGTATAGTTTTGGAGTGGTACTTTTGGAGCTTCTTACAGGAAGGAAACCGGTGGATCATACCATGCCTAGGGGGCAGCAGAGTCTAGTTACTTGGGTAAGCTTTTGATTTGAATAATTACAATCCTCAATTGATTGTTGATTGTTGATTGTTGATTGTTGTTGATTTGAATAATTACAATCCTCAATTGACATCTGATGATACTATACAAATCAAAGATTAGCGGTTCATATAGTAAGAAACTAAGAATCATTCGTCTAACCATCAAATAAAGAAAAATGTGAAGTGTAGACAATAAGAAGGATAAAAGAAAATCAAGAATCAGTTTAGTGTAAATTAGAAAAGAATTATCATCCTTTCTCTCTTGATGCATACATTAAAATGATGCCGCTAAATCCTTCTCTTAGGAGTTGGTTGGCTGACATAAGTTTGGCTTCCAGAAGCTGTAATTATCTCAATGTGTTTTTCAATAGTCAATAAGTTTGTGGATGACATTTAAGATCTTCCGGATTGTTAGAAGCTCCACAAGAAAATTCATGCATATGTGTTTTCTTGTGGCATGTGAAATCTTCCCTCATACTCAATTGGACATATTACCATTTCTCTAATCTTGAATTGTTTGATGATAGGCTATGATTGTGCAGATAGTTGATTCTCGTGAAAGGTCTATGACTCTCACAAGAATATTTTGCAGACCCTTTAGCCATCTGACAACACTATTCCCCTTGCATAGTAACTGATAAGACTCTGATACTGTACAAGTGATGTTGTTATTGCTTCTCTAACATCTGAAGGAAGAATCAATGTTCATGTAATTGTACATATAACTTGATTCATATTTCTCCTAGATCAACTAAAATAGTGCGTCTGGTTTTTGCATATTATGCAATAGTTCAGAAATTCTGAAACTCTGAAATTTACAGGAACCCGTATTGTTGGGTGATACCTACTAAAGAAGTATTTGCATGTGGTTTATGCAAAAAGAGCCTCTAAAATGAATAAAAATATCATGTTGGAATACAATTCTTATAATATCTCTAGGTGTTCTTTTGGTTTGTCCTAAGCCTTGAATTTAGATAATAAAACTTTACATGCTTTCTGTTTCTTTACTGTAATTTTATGTATTTTCTTACATCTAGAATATCATATTGTAAGAAACACTAAATCATAGTTTGTCCATTATATGTTTGGTAGATACATGGCAAAGTCAAAGAATTTAATATTTAGCTACATATCCTTCAGTCCTTGCTTAACCTGCATTGGGATGATACTGCTTTTTTCACCCCTCATGCAGGCAACTCCAAGATTGAGCGAGGACAAGGTAAATCAATGTGTAGATCCAAGGTTGAAGGGGGAATATCCACCAAAAGGAGTTGCTAAGGTCTCTCTCTCTCTCTCTAAATCATCTCATTTGACATAGAAAATGATAAACAGTATCTAAAATGTCACTGCATTCTCTAAAGATTGACCATTAGGTTCTTTCTATGGCTGCAGCTTGCTGCAGTGGCAGCTCTATGCGTTCAATATGAAGCTGAGTTCAGACCCAATATGACCATAGTAGTGAAGGCACTTTCTCCCCTTCTCATAAACAGGCAGGCTCTGCTAACTGCCACCGCTCCAGCCATGACTCCACTTACTTGAAATCTGTGGTTAATATGTAAGAAACAACATTCTTCATTGGTATGGATATGTTTTACAATCAACTTTCTGTTTACTCTGATATTCTCTTACTTCAGAACACGAGCATACATCTATTGAAATATTGAAATCCACTCTGCAGATTGCAAATTTATTTTGTTGCTTGAGGTGATTCATTTTCGGCAAGAGGCTTTGTTTTTCATCAACAGAATCCATATCATGAGGAGAAATGTATATTGATAGTAGTCTGCTATTACTAATGTCTCAGCTCTGCCATATGAGATAGTATGTGCTGATGAATGTCCTTAAATTGTTTAATAACTCTAATTCCTTGTACCCTCCAATTAATAAATGTTGGTTTGATGCATGGTTTCATTCTATAATTCTCTTGTTCGGAGACTTTTTGGTGTTTTAGCAAAGATTATATGCAAAAATAGAATACATAGAACCTTTCTTTTTCTTTTTCTTTTCTTCTTTATTCCTTTTATATTTGAATGTAATATTTGATCTAATCAGGATCTGGTTATCAAAATTAATCATGCCAACTCGTGCTGGGCTTGAACATAATTTCAAGCTAAGCTTTACCATGAACTCACTCCATCAAATAGGCTCAACAAGACTCGAGAAATTATATTATATTATATTATATTATATATATATATATATATATGAGTAATATTTTGATGTGATCCAAGCCTGGTCAGATTACCTCATAAAAGAGATTGGATTCGCTGGGACGAAACTAGTTATCATCGGAATTTTCTTTTCAGTAGTAGCAGTCTCAGGCTATGGCATTCGAATGCCACAACCTCGTCAAAGATTAAGGCTCTCAATTTTGGCATTCAAACAACCATAGCTCGGCATTTGAATGCTATAGTCACTATCTACACTCAGGTTTTGGCATTCAAACGCCGTTAGCTCAGCATTCAAACACCATAGTTGCTAACCGCTCTCGGTTTTGGCTTTCAAACACTGTCTAGTGGCATTCAAACTCTTGAACCCGGGTGTAGCTCATCCAACAACATTTGAACGTCGTCATGAGGTCATTGTGGTAGGGTTAGTTTGATTTATTTTAAATTTTGGTTAGCATCTAAATATATAGAAGACAGCCATTTAAGATTAGATAAGAATATTGACATTTCTATCATCTCCTACCTCATCTTTCTCAACCTTCTCCTTTGATCCAAAGTTAACGTTATTTCCTTCCTTCTCGACTATTGATTCTCCTAGTCTAGTAAGATTGGCCATTTTCTCCCTCCTCCCTCAAATTCTAGTCGTCAATTTGCTCCCTCCTCATCCTTCAATCCCCCTTCTTCTTCTTCAGGACCAACCATCTTTTCATCCTTCCTTTCTAAATCACAAATCTATCCTTTGTCATCATCATCACTATTATATCTTTCACTCCCATCCTATATATCTCACAATCTCTATTAAATCCACTGCCTAATTGCTATCACTATATCTATAAATAAACTAACCTTAGCTTGGTTCACAACATAATATCATATTATAATTTAGTTATGTTCTAAGATTTACTTAAGTGAATTATTATATAATTTGATCTTATTGAGTTTAGTTCTAAATTTTAATCATATCATCTCTTTTCTAAATACAGAAATACTTTTTATAAAGCTTGATTCAAATCTAAATTAAGCTTAATTTATTAGCTTGAATTGATGAAGTAAGGCTTAAATTTGTTCTATTAATTTGCTCGTTTAGGCTAAAAAGCTTGAGCTCGAAATTAGCTCCAATTAAAATAATTTCAATTTAAGCTTAGATCAGATATAGGCTCAAAAGTCAAAGTCATCTCGGTCAACTCGTCTCGGTTACACCCCTACTTCTGCCTCCTTATCCGATTTAAAAGCCCACTCCCTTTCTCTTAGACGACGAGAGCCATGGCTTTGTTCCTCCCGTCCTCGTCTTCTACGCTCTTCCTCTCGCTTCCTCCCCATCGACCGCTACCCAAATCGACGTACGCCTTCTCCCACTCCTCCTCCGCCGCCGCCGCCGCCGCCGCCGCATCCTCATCCTCCCGTCCTCTCTACGTCCAAGCCCTTCCCTTGAATTTTGCGGGCTCCGTCGTCGAGTCGGGCGCCGGGGCGGGCGCCGTCGAGGAGAAGAAGGAGCCGCATTGCCCAGCGGGGCTCCGCCAGTACGAGACGATGGCCGTGCTCCGGCCCGACATATCCGAGGACGAGCGCCTCGCCCTCGTCCAGAGATACGAGGAGGTGATGTCCATTGTTTTTCCTCCATGCTCTTCTCATCCCTCTCTATCTCTTCTGAATTCGCCCTAATTACGAGAAAGGGCTCTTCTTTGTTTATGATATGCTGCTTAGGTTGGATCCGGAATTGGAGCCTATTAGGTTGGCCAGAACATAGGATTAAAGAAAACCGAGAATTTGGATCTTGAACGTTAGTAATGCACAACATATGCATGATGTGGTTCATCAATTTATTATAAGCAGTTGGAAGAGAGATGCCTGTTAGTCTCAGTTATGCCACCCACCCCTTTCACCAAGTTAGAAGCACTAGACGCCTGTTTGTATTTCTAGTTTTGCTTCCAAATTCTTATCACTTATGCACTGTTATTAATGTTACATTGGTGTGACTGAGGCTTTGTTGTTGCTCCCAAATTCACTTACTCTTTGGTAGCACAGCCATCCTTAATAAAAGAACCTTGCCCACATATCATTTGTTTAGACATTTGAGTTTAGACATTATTGGTCAGAAGATATAACATCGAAAATTAAAGAAGATATTGGCTAACTTAGTATGATAATCCAAAATGTGCTAATTTATATCTGAACTTATACTTTTCTTAATTGTATTATTGTCATATTTGTACATAGTTTTCTCAAAATGCAAGAGGAAAAAGTAACACAATTCCATTTCTTCTTTGAAGCACGCATATTTATCCAAGCATATTTTGAAGAAACTCAAGTGTAGATTTACAATTTTGATTGTTTGTGGCTACAGTATCTCTTGTTAGTTGAGCTGCAAAAGTGGTGAAATTGTTCATCCTATTTTAAAAACAATAACTGAGTCATAAGTTTTTTTCTGTTGTAGCCTAGCATGTTTGGCTTCAAAGTAGATATAAAGATATATCAGTGGATATTATATAGGTGTAATTTGTAGAGAAAGGAAAAAGCCTTGGAGTATTGAGAGAGTGCCATGTAGAGGAAACTTAGCTTACCAGGATATCCATTGCACCTTCTTTCGCCGTTTTCAAAGTTTATTGAAGATTTAGATTTCATCAGCTCTTTTGTCATGTCAGTTAATTCTGCTGCTTGTTGCAGTTGCTCGTTGCCGGGGGCGGGATGTACATTGAAGTGTTCAACCGAGGAGTCATCCCGCTAGCATATAGCATCAAGAAAAAGAACAAGGCAGGAGAAACCAACACATACTTAGATGGAATATACCTCCTCTTTACATACTTCACCAGACCAGAATCTATTGATGTCCTTGAATCCAGGCTCAGTGCTGATGATGATGTTGTCCGGTCATCCAGTCTGAAGATTCGAAAGCGGAAATACTAGAATCTTTTCGCATGCATGCAAACTCTTTTTCTTTTTCCTTAAATTGCAAATTTTTATTATTATGAAGTTGTAAGAACATAGTCTTGAGGTTATGCAGAATCTGTTCATTAAAATAGTCTTGGAGGCAGCTTTACGAGTTCCTGTTTGTTATGCTTTTGTAAGTATGTATAATATCTGTAATAAACATAGGAAGTGAGCCTGTACCTATATTGTGTATATATAAAGTTCCATGATCAATTGACCATGCTATTTGCTTCTTTTGATATTATGAAAGAGCAAATTAATACTCTATTTATATGGAGAGAAGAGGAGAAAATAAGATAAGAAAAATATTTTCTCTCATTTGGAGAGAAATTTTAGGAGAGAAACAGAGCTCTCCATAAGTGGAGAAAAATAAAGAAAGGAATAGAAAAACAAAATTTTTGTATCCCTTTTAACTGTTCTCTTTGTATATCCGAATAAGATGAAAGAAAATTATTTTCTCTTATCTTCTCTATCTTACCTTCTTTTTTTCTCCTATTTTGGTCATAAAAGAACGAAAAAGAAATATAAAAAAGCAAGAGTTATGCATTAAGCTTATGATTTAGCATTTACCTCATGAAACCATCACTTTGTTTTTATGGCATATTTGCAAATTGATATATATATATATATATATATTTTTTTTTTTTTGTTACTTTTGTAATAGTACATCTTGTTAATTCATAAAACTCTTAGTTTTCTTCAATAAATTCACTTGGTCTCATCTCCCATAAGCTTCTCTTAGACTTGCTTGTATGGCTTAAACCTCACAGTAATAGCTAAATCCCCTATTGTTAGTTTAGCTGCCACTTAAAGAAGGTGATCATTCTCATCTTGAATGTTGAATCTAGCTCCGCCTGGTAGTCTCCTTCCTTGAAGGACCCATCAACATTAATTTTAACCTACCTAGATGGCTGTTTTCAACTCACTTTTATAGTAAAATTCTCATGTCGCACCAAATCCACATGGTCCTTCATATAATCTCAAGCTAACATAACTACCTTCCTAGCCATAGCTTTTGTTGTCGAGTGTTTGCTATGAAATATTCTTAAATTTCATTCCTTCCAAATCCCGCAAATCATGGCCGTTATAGTTAATTTAATCGTGGTGTTAGTCCACTGGTTAGAATCTCACTTTTGAGTCAATCGATCTGGTTCAACCAAAATACTTTGGCCCCTAATTGTCTTGATCAGCTCTATAGGAGCAAGCCCAAATATCTAATATAAACTGGCAAACATAAAAGAGATGCACACTCTTTTTGCAAAAAGCCCATGTATTTTGCAATTGTCATTTAGCCCACAATTCAGTCCAAAGAGGTGTGTGGTCATGTCATGACCTAGTTTCAGAAAAGCTTTCACACAAATGCTTTAATGCGAGGCGCAATAGTCATTTTTAGAGCTTAGCTCATCCAGCCTAAGCCTAGGTTTTGTTTTCTTTTAAGAGTTTTGTAGATGGACTTTGTTGTTGCCTCGCCATTTAACTCTAAGGCCCACACCCACAGATCTTTTCTAATTGTGGTGATATTTTTATGTTCTTTTTGAAGCCTGTGCACCGCATTTCAAGGTTCCATGTGCCATTTGTTAGAAGAGTTGCAACTAGGGAGCATTTCGTGAAGTTATTCATATTCATCATGCATGGATGGCAACTAAATGGGATTGCTAACACCTTAGCCTCCTCTAACACCCATGTTCCACATATGTCAATGCTCTTACAAAACCCTCCCTCAAGTTGGTGGCGACTTGGCAAAGAACCCTCCAAAGCCAAGAAGACTTTGACGCATGCTTGGCATCCCATAGGTTGAGATATCTATATTTTTTTCCTTACAATGCTTCCCCACAGTATTGCTTGACCATGTAAAATATTGAGAATGTGTTTACCTAGGAGAGCTCTCTTTGCTGTCTAGAGGTAACAAAAATCCATCTCTTTTTCCTTTTTGGGTCTAACTAAAGTTTCCTAGCTAAGAAAGTGTATTCCTTATCGGTTCTCACCCTTCTCCCAGATGAATGACTATACAACCTGCATGACGTCGTCGATGATTGAGTCCATCCAGTAATATGGGATGACAGTAAGCATGAATTGAACTAGGGTGATTCTCCCAGCTAAAGATGGAGTATTACGCTTCCAACCGGCAAGTTTTTGATGTACTATGTCCAGTAGCTTGTGCTGTCCAACCATCGATATGCGATGTTTCGAGATCTTCACTCTAAGGTACATAAAAAGCATTGTGACTTGCTTAAGATGTAATTGATCATAGAGCTCTTTCTTGTCATCTTCATACAGTCATGGTAGGAGAAAAAGATTCAACTTCTCAATGTTTACTTTCTACTTTATCAGCTTAGAATATTAGTTCAAGGCTTCGACAACACCTCTACATTCTCCCTAGTAGTCCTTACCACTAGTAGTAGATTGTTGGTGTAAAGAAGATGGACAATTGACTCCATATTTTTTTGATAGCCCTCTAGCACTCTAGCTTCTACCTTGGAATTCAAGATGGAAGTTAAAACTTGAGAGCATCGTATAAACAAGTAAGGTGACAATATGTCACCTTACTGAAGGCCTTGGTATGACAAAATCAATCCGTCGGTGTGACGTTGATGATGATCCTAAATTGAGGTGATTCAATATATGCACAGATCTAGCTGATTGAATCAGCTGAGAGGTTCAAAGCTTCAAACATCCGCATCACCGCCTCCCAAGAGAGGCGATCATATGCCTTCTTTATGTCCATCTTAGCCAACATCATTGAGGCAGCGGTCCAATCGTTCATTAGCGAGTGTGCAAGCTCTTAAGCAATGAAGGTGTTATCCTGATGGATTTGCCCACCATGAACACTAATTGCTCTTGCTTGATGAGTTTGCTAGGGAGTGGTTTCAACCTTGTTATAAGAACCTTTGCAATCACATTATAAGTCGTGTTACACAGCGTTATAGGTCTAAAATCTTTGATTGCAGTTGGGTTCTCTTTTTGTGATATTAGGGTAATGAAAGTCTCCTACCATGCTAAAAAAATGCAAGCACAATCTTATAGAGATGTGTTCTACTGGACTCCCAATAGATTATGTAGACTTCCACGTACAAGTCGTCTGAGCCTAGAGTCTTCCCACAAGGTAAGCTCCAGACAGCCACACGAACTTCCTCAATTGTGATAGGGATGGTTAGATTAAGAGCTTTACTATCAGTTAACGCCAAGAGTGTAGGAAGAAGGTGCCAATTTCTATGCATCGTGTGTTTAAAATCTAGCAGGCCCCACAGCTCTTGGTTATGTTTTTGGAAGCAGCTTCTTATCACCTCATGGTCAGCCACCCAGTATCCTTCCGCGCTCATCACGCTAGTAATATTTCTATGTCTTCTTATAGTCGCTATCGGGTGGTAGAATTTGTTGTTCATATCATTTTCTTTGACCCATTAAATCTAAGACTAATGTAAGCATTTTAAATTTATCAGCCTACTCAAGGCATGCTTCTTATTCTAAAGGCTACAGAGGAGAATCTCATCTTCTCAGCTTAACCCAGCCACCACATCTTTCTTCTTCGAGACCTCAACTACCTAATGCATCACCTTCAGCTTCCTTTTCACCGACCCAACATAATTTTTGCTCCACTCCCGTAATGCCTTTCTGCATTACCTTAACCTTGTGTGTAAAGGCAGCCATTGGTCCTGTGACTGCCTACACTCCAAATTTGCTTTAAAATTTTTTTGCACTGTTCATAATCTATCCACAACCATTTGAAGTAGAATGTAGCTCACCTAGCCGTAACTGCACCAAACAATGGTAATGGTACATGATCTGAGTTGGAGCGATCCAAATATATTACCCTGTTGTGGTAATAGGTGCTGAGCACCGAGTGTTCGCCAAATCTCTATCTAACCTAACCTAGATGTGATCTTCGTCCGACCTATTATTGCACCACGTGAAGAGAATTTGGTTAAACCCTAAATCACAAAGGTCAATCTGCTCCAAAAAATCTCGAAGGGCTTTGGCCTTAGGCCCAAGAGTTACCCCACAACATTTCTTGTCGTGGATAGTGAGGTAAGAGTAAAAATTCCCCACCACCAATCATGGAAGATAAGTCAAGGCTATTTTTGTTAACTCCCTCCAGAGTTTGCATTATTCCAAAAGATTGTTACTGGCATAGACTACTGCCATCATCTACTTTGGCACATCTGGTGGATAGATGAACATATAAATTGCATATATGGATCTAGCAACAACATCCACCCAACCTACTTTGGCACACCACATAAGCAAGACACCTCCCAAGCTCTAATAGCAGGAATACAAAATTAGGGCAACTAGCATCCCATAGTATTAGCCATCATGTAACCTCTATCCTAGATTGCATATATAGATTGTTACTGGCATAGACTACTGCCATCATCTACTTTGGCACATCTGGTGGATAGATGAACATATAAATTGCATATATGGATCTAGCAACAACATCCACCCAACCTACTTTGGCACACCACATAAGCAAGACACCTCCCAAGCTCTAATAGCAGGAATACAAAATTAGGGCAACTAGCATCCCATAGTATTAGCCATCATGTAACCTCTATCCTAGATTGCATATATAGATTGTTACTGGCATAGACTACTGCCATCATCTACTTTGGCACATCTGGTGGATAGATGAACATATAAATTACATATATGGATCTAGCAACAACATCCACCCAACCTACTTTGGCACACCACATAAGCAAGACACCTCCCAAGCTCTAATAGCAGGAATACAAAATTAGGGCAACTAGCATCTCATAGTATTAGCCATCATGTAACCTCTATCCTAGTCCATGTGGGTCTCTACTAGAAGATCTAGCTTGTGTTTTTTTGTGAAGGTCATGACAACGGTTTAGATTCTCTTTCTTCAAAGCTCCTTGACAATTCCATATGACGCTCTTGATCATTAATAATATGTAGATGGAAATGGAGGACTTTGCTATTCCTTCCCCCCCCCCCCCTCTTCAGGGATGGCTAGTCTTTTTCTTAGATAACATCCTCCTCCATCTTCTCTAGCTCTGATGTCAGTATTATAACCGCTAGAGTGAGGTCCTTAGATTAGTCGTGCACCAACTGCTCCACACGACTCCTTTGTGTCTCTATTTGGATATTGCATTTAAGTAATACCATGTTTGAGTGTGTTCCTTCATAGGCTCTAGCTATACCCTAGAAGGAGGGCCAATCCTGATGGATGCAAAACCTTCAATGACCATTTCTTTTAGGTAAACTTTTGTAATGGAAAGGGTCATCATTTTAAAGTTTTTTTTATAGCTTTAGCATAAGCTCAGTTCCCTCCTCAACTACTTCCTTCCCTGTAGTGAAAGGTGAATCCACTTATCGAGGTAGTCGTCGTCTAGGAGGTTGACACATTGCCTCTTAGGCCTAGAATGGCCTTTTCCCCATCTTGTCGGGCATATTATTCATTTTTGTCATTCCTAACATTAGTGTTAGCCATAGAATTTAATGCTGCTCGTAAAGAGTTTTGGTCTTGGTCAACTTCTTTACCCTTTGTTTGGTTACCTTTCTAGTGTAAAGGAATGTTACAATTACCCTCGAGAAAAATGATTTTGATCCGAGTTGTAGCACTCGATAAAAATTATCGTGAAACTTTTAAAAACAATAGAAATCGATTTAACCGTTGCAATGATATGAGATTCATATATGTTATTCCTCTGAAAATTATAAATCCAACGCCTTTAGAATCTTATCGATTGAATTGGTATATCAAAATATATAATAGAAATACTGACCAAAGGGTCAGAGGTGGCGGAATGGACGTAGATGATGAAAATTGGTGATGTGTGTAAGGTTAGAGTTATAAAAGTGGAAGATGGCTATGATGGATGAGTTGGTATCTTGAACAAGTTGAAGGGGTAGAAGAGGGCTTTCAAGTGGACTTGGTCATCGGAGTGAGGTGGGAGAAGCAACGGAGGTATAAACTTGACTGTGAGTTGAATCTCAGAATGGGTATCAAGGGCGAGATAAGAGGAATGAGAAAGTTGGCTCAAGCCTAGATGTAAAACAAATGCCAAATATTCAATAATTCCAAAGTGATACAAACTTGGTCGGATTGGATCCATTCATGGCATATTGGACTCAATAGATTGAGTCTATTTATCTTATTTGCTTTTATAGTGTAGCGAGAGCACAAATAGATTAAAAATTATTAGTTAGCTAAATCTATTCTGCACAGTTATGAAAAAATATTCACAGAATATTCATTAGATATCCAAATAATATAAAACCACCAGGATAGAATCAAACGTCCTAATCTAGAATTTTCATATTCAGAGCTTTCTTAGGTTCGAACTCTACGACAAAATGAAGAACTGTTTCGAGCTAGATAAGGAAAACTAATTTAACTAAGTTATATTTATCTTTAATGTAAGCCCTTAAAGTCAAATCCTAGTTTATAAGTTTGCACTGTGGTATAATATAGGGTTATAAGCCTGCATTGTTGTATAATATGAGGTTATAAGCCATTATTGTGGAAAAAAAAATATGGGCTTAATATATTTTTTTATTTTTACAGTATTTACTAGTTCGAAAAAAAATAAAATCTCTAACAGTAGGTGAGATAACTACTATTTAAAAGAAGTGAGATGAGGAAAAAAAAAAACTAAACTATAGCTGAGACGATCGATATTTAATAGAAGAGATAGTGGAGATAGAGAATCTCAACGAAATAATGTATAATTAAATATTGTCCAATCTAAGGGTAAAATAATAATGGTAGATTGTTATTAAGTTATTTTTAAAAGTTGTATGGAATAAGATGAAAGAGAATGATGAATTACTATACTAGAATAATGTAAGATGTTGTTTAATTATTACACCAAAATAAAGAGGCTTATTCTAGAATAAGCTTACTCTTATTAATTTTTCTTTTATCATTCATGATCCCGAAGGTTAGATATGGGCTGGATAAAAGGCCAATCATTCCTAGTTACAGAGATACTTAGGCCCCATCGAGTTTTTAGCTACCTAATCTAGACTTCAAACCATATGTGTCACCGAACAATTGTTCTGAACCAAATGCTGCCGAGACCTGCTCTAAGCCGTTGTGCTGCCGAGCTATTCCTCCAGGTTAACCGTACTGTCAAGCCATCAATCGAATCGAGCCAAGACACTAAATAATTTCTCCATAATATTATATAGGGTTGGAGAGTTGAACCTATGACCTCATCGGTTATGGGGAAGTACTTATCAACTCTACTAAAATTAGTTTAATAGTTTATAGATTAAAAGAGGAGCAACAAAGCTGCTGCTTGGATGAGTATATATGGGAGGATGTCAACTGTGTAAGATGGGTAGCAAAACCTCCCTGCCGGATTATTTTGAAATTAATCTCCGACAGCATTGGGATATTTATATCAGAAAAAGGAAACATATGTGACGATTTTTTTTTTTTTGATGTCAAGGAGCTGTTTCCAGCTATGTATTATTATGCTACCGACCCATTAGCTGCGTCGGAAGCAATGAGATTACGGAACTCTTGGGGGGCAAGTCCTAATCGGTTGTAACAACTAGAACCGGAGGACACACTGGCCCTAGCCGCTGCCCAGTCAGCAACAACATTACATTCTCTCCCTACGTGTACAAACCTAGCTTCCAAACATTCCTTTCCTAGCCTAAGGCATTCATGCACCATGTTCTTGATGCGCCAAGGACTGTTCTCCACGCTTTGCAGGCATTTGATAGCCTCCTGGCAGTCTGACTCTATGACCACTCTCCATTCTCTACAGGCCACCCTCAAACCCAGCCGTATCGCCCATTATCTGTTTCCAGCACCGAGCTGCCCGGGCACGGTTCCAACACTGCCTGAATAAAGTCACCATTATCGTCTCGGAAGATCGTCGCTGCACCACCTTGGCTCGCTCCCGTCGAAAACGCCCCATCTGTGTTAACTTTTATCCACCCTTGCTAAGGTGGTTCCCACCTCTTACTGCTTCTTTTCCTCTTCAGCTGCCCTTCCTTTCTGGTCTGACTGTGCTCTTTAGCTAAAGCTACTGCTCTTCTCACCACTACTTGCTCTGGCATCTTCTTCTCTCCGAAAGCAGCCGCATTCCTCTGTCTCCAAATTGACCACAGGGTGCAAGCAATCAGTCCTTTAATCTTCAAGTCTTCCTCCTTGTTCATATCCCATCCTCTCACTATCCAGTCCTGGTCCATCAAAGCGCTCTCGATCCCTTCGCTGTCACTTAGTAACTGCCACACCTCCAGGCTGTATCTGCATGCAAATAATAGATGGACTGCTGTCTCTCGAAACAGCCTGCACATGACACATCTATTGTCGTTTCCAACGTGGATGTACTGGAGGTAGGCTTTCATTGGAAGCCTGCCTCAGAGCAATTTCCAGCAGAAGATTCTGATTCTCGGGGCCACCGGTAGCTGCCAGAGAGTCTTCCACCCTTCCCATTGGTGCTCTCGCTTAGGCTGCATGGAGGTGTAGATAGCCTTAACTGAAGGTATACCCCTTGGGTGCGGCCACCAGATCCACCTATCCTCAATGGTGGCTACACCCATGGGGAAGGTAGATATCTCATAGGCCATGTTCGAACCCACCTCCCTGTAGAGTCTCTCTGTGGTCCAGTGATGATTGCCAATGATGTCCGCCACCATCAGATTGTCCACCAGTAGGGACTCGGCTATCTCCCTGGGCTGTCTACTCCACGGGACCTCATGAGTCCAGGGGTCATAGGCAGCTCTCGTGTTTCTGCCATAACCAACCAACACCCGACATCCCATCTTTAGTTGGTTAGCTGTGCGATTTAGAGCCTTCCACACCCAAGATGTATTGGAAGAGGCCTTAGTCTCCCACGGGTGTAGGCTTCCGTATTTAGCATGCATGAGTTTAACCCAGGGCACCTGTTCCTTGTTGAGAACCTTGAAGACCAGCTTACCGAGATGTGCTATTCTTGTATCTGTAAGCCTTCTAACCCCAAGTCCCCCCTGCCACTTAGTAGTTGTGACCTGATCCCAGTTTATCAGGTGCTACCCGCGGCCGTTGCTGTTTTTCCAAAGGAAGGCACGTGCTTTTTTGTTCATCTCCTCCAGAACAGCGTCCGGTAGCCAGGTACTACCCATCCAATATGCCGGTATCGCCATTAACATTGCATTGATCAAGGTTAGCTTGCCGGCTTGGGAGAGTAGTTTCCTTTTCCAGCCTGCTAGTCTCTTGTCGATGCGCTCCACCATGGTTTGGTGCTCCTTCACCTTCAACCTCTTACTCGAGATTAGTACTCCGAGGTATTTGAATGGCATGGCAGCCACCTTCAATCCAAGCCTATCGCTGAGTTGTTTGCTGGCGTCTACTCCACATCTGGGTGGCAGGTAAATCTCCGACTTGCCAAAGTTAACTCTTTGGTTGGTGATCTTCCCATATTGGTTTAGGCTTTCCGGGATGCTCTGGGCGTTACCAACGGAGGCCTTGGTCATCAGAAGTAGATCATCTACGTACAGCAGGTGAGACAACTGGACATCTCCCACCCTGTATCCCTACAGCTGCCCTGTGTCCACTTTCTCGTTTAGTATCCTCGATAGTATTTGGGTGACTATAATGAAGAGGTAGGGTGATAGTGGATCCCCTTGTCGAAGTCCACTATATGGTGTAATCCAGTTTGTTAGGTTCCCGTTGATGAGCAGCGCAAAGCGAGGAGACGAGATGCACACATACACCCATCTGCACCACTTCGGCGGGAAACTCATCCGTTGGAGCGACCCTACGACCGCCGACCAACTGACTCAATCGTATGCCTTTTCGATGTCCATCTTGATCATCATGGTAGCCTGCCCACCTTTTTCAGAAGCCATGGAATGAGCCACTTATTGCGTCGCTAGGGTGTTGTCGGCGATGCTTCTCCCGGCGACAAACGTCGCTTGTTCTGGGCCTATGAGTTTGGGAAGCACTGCTTTGAGTCGGCTAACCATGACCTTGGCAAGGATCTTATACACCACATTGCACAATGCAATGGGTCTATAGTCAGCCACCATGGTAGGGTGCTCCTTCTTTGGTATAAGCGTTATGAAAGTTTCTCCCCAAGATCTCGTCATGGTCGTAGAGGTAAAGAAATGGCTAATGGCCTGTCATAGGCTCTCCCCTATAGTTTCCCAATACTTGATGTATACTTCCGCCTGCATCCCATCCAAGCTAGGCGCCTTGCCCCTCGATAGTTTCCACACAGCCTCTTTGATTTCCTCCGGCGTGACTGGCCTAACCAGCTCTTCAGCTTCTGCAGCTGTGATGCATGGTAGCATGGGCCACTCTTGACTATTATGGCTATGCTCGTCCTCCGTGCCCCATAGCTTTTGGTAAAAGGCAGTAAATGCTTGACAGACTTTCTACTGGGTCCTGCATCCATCTTTCACCCTCACCCATTATTCCCGGTATCTAGTTGCGCTGCCTTCTAATGGTTGCAGATATGTGGAAAAATTTTATGTTACAATCCCCTTCAATCGCCCACCTGAGGCGAGATCGCTGCAACCACTTGATGTTGAGCTGCCGGTTGAGAGCAGCTTGTTAGTTGTAAGCGCTTCTCAGCATCTGTAGTCCTTCCTCTGACAGTTGCCCATTAGCGTCTAGTTCTTCCAAGTCAGCCAGCTGTGCGTTGGTATCCTTCAGTCTTCTTTCCACACACCCTACAGCCGTACGGCTCCACCTCCGCAGGCTTCGCCGCATATCACTGATGTGGTGCATGAAGGCGTGCATAGGGTTGCCACCTGCCCACCTCTTCCATATGTCTTCAACAATTTTTTGACATTCCACGTACTCCATCCAGTAGAGTTCAAACCTGAAAGGCCTTCTCACTTTTGCTTCGGTTAGCGGCACGTTGAGGAGCGGCGCATGATCCGAAGCAGCTCTATCCAAGTGCTGGACTTTGCAAGCCGGGTTAGCGCTTACCCACTCCGTGTTCCCCAGGGCCCTGTCAAGGCGTATCCACATTCGGCGTTCGCCCGTTTGGTTGTTGCACCAGGTGTAGGGGATTCCTTCATAGCCCAAGTCGCACAACCCCGCGTCATCCACGAACTTCACAAAAGCTTTGCACTTAGGCCCTAGCTCCACCCCACCACTGCATCTCTTCTCTTGTGGAAAAAGAAATGCATTGAAGTCTCCTGTCAGCACCCACGGCGTTTATCGTAGCCATGGATAGTAGCTCCTCCCACAGCTCCTTCTGTGTGTCGAGGTGGGTACTGGCATATACCATTGTCCGGATCCATGTTTGCCCGGTCTGTAGGGTGACGGTGAGATGCACCGCGTATCTAGAAATATGTGGCGAAGGAACAGAAAAATATGTGACGAAGAGCTGATCTGGAAATATGTAACAGACTTTCCTCACGCAGGATTGTATGCCGTACCGAAAGCAGGAATTCATTACTACCTCTACTCGGCAAATAGTGATACGTTAATCCTTTTCACATTCCAATATCCCAATTTTCTGTTCTAACCTCCTCTCTCCTTTTTCCCCCCTTCCCCAATCTCCAAGGACCTCGACCCCCCGAAACCCTAGCAATGGCGGTCGCGTCTCTCCGTCGAATCCCCCTTCTCCGATCTCATCCTTCCCTTTCCCTGCTCTCCAAGCATTTCTCCACCTCCTCTTCCCCTTCCCCCGCCACTTCCTCCTCCAAGAAGGTCGCCGATCGCATCGTCAAGTTCTCCGCCATCGACTTCGACGGAAAGCTGCACGAAGTCGTCGGCCTCTCTGGTCAAACCCTTCTCCGAGCTCTCGCCAACACTGGCCTCATCGATCCGGCCTCTCACCGCTTGGAGGAGATCGACGCCTGCTCCGCCACGTGCGAGGTACATATCGCGCAGGAGTGGCTCGACAAGCTTCCACCTCCGTCCTACGACGAGCAGTACATGCTCACGCGCAGCTCACGGAATCGGATTCTCAATAAGCACGCGAGGCTCGGGTGCCAGGTCGTGCTCGAGCAGGATCACCAAGGTATGGTTGTTGCACTTCCAGAGCCCAAGCCCTGGGATACCCCGTGAGATTTGCGGGGTTGGTAGTATGGATCTGTGATCTCGAGGAAAACGGGATCTTGTTAAGGGGAAAGTTGGGATTTTTACGTGTTTTGAAACTGAGAATAATGATGGATAATACTTGATTAAATTATCCTCTCTTTTCTTTCTTTTTTGTTCTGGTACATGCTTTCTATTGACTAGAATTTATGGAAATGACAATTTGCGATTCAAGTTGTGTATAAGCTCCCTTTGGTGGGATTGATTAGACTAGACGAGTTGTTTCTCGTGATAATGGGAAGAGATATGTGATCTTGATGCTTGTTTACTTGAGAATTGCGTTATTATCTTATGCTTATTAGATCTTGGGAAAAGAAAGTTTGGCGTGAGCTTATTACTTTATACTGTGGCTCTCTGGGATGACATTTCCTCTTTGTTCATATCTCAATATGTCATTGTGAGATCTTGTAGTTGCAAATATTATAGGTTAAGCCTGCGGGGCTGCATTCTAATTTTAACATAGTATATAGTTTTATTTCTAATTAGCTTTCTAGCAGGTATCTATATAGATGATCTTTTCTTGGTGTTGATGGTCATCCAATCTGTAAACATGTGTTTGTTTGTAGACTAGTTAGAGATTTAATGTTTTTCTGGGCATAATCAAGCAAAACAGTATATATATATATATATATATATATATTGTGAAGCTTGAAATGGTCAAGCATATGAAGAATAAATTTAGGAATGGTGAATGGTCAGCCAATCGGATCTCTAGATTTTTAATTTTAGTAAATGATTAACTTGGAGAAGCGGCTGTGATTCGTCAGTAATGCAATGGGAACAGCTGCTGATGTTGAGGAGGTTTATATTAAAAGAGATCAAGGGAAAAAGCATGACACATTGTGTGATCTCGCAAGAAGGGCTTCCTATCGATTGAAGTGATGATGATGTACAGATTGACATGATTGCTTGCTTCATAGGATTTCATATTTGTGTGTATTTATAGACATGCGGATGCTTATAACTAGATTATATACTGTTAGAGATCAATGGATCAATATATGTGTAGGTCCAAGAACTAAGGTGAGAGTACTTCACTACTTTTAATCTGAGATAGGAAAGTTTCACATGCACATAAAATTACTAGTTACAAGCATCTTTTATTCATAGTTATTTTATATAAGACTTAGGGAAAAAGCTTTTACAAATCCTAAGAAACAAACCAACTGAAGGTAGCATTTTGAGTATTTGACACATCATGCTAGGAATTAGAAGAAAAGGTATCGGAAAGAAAATCTAGAAAGAGGGAAACAACATAATTGCCCCTAAGTTTTGGGTTTCCTTTTCCATCTGTAGGCAGTGATATTTCTTTAAAAGATCCTGTAGTGTTAAACATTCCCACGAATCACTTTCCTCCCCATCTTTGAGGATTTGATGGAGTGCCAACTGCCTTATTCAAAAGTAGAGCAGATTTGGGGACCTAATGTAACTAGGAATCTTTGGGATCACCTTTTTCTTGCTTTAATGGTGAAAATAGATTTACTTAGTGATGTAGGAATATAAACAGTGACCGAGCTTTTTCAAATTTTTAGTCTGATTATTTCTGTGGGGAACTTTGGGAGTTGTCTAGATTATTGGAAAATTTTCAGTAGTGTTATAAACTTGAAGTTGGAATATTTTAAGTGAAATATTAGGATTGTAAACTTGCTTTAGTTTTTGAGCAATTTTATTAGGAAGTTGTTTCAAGCTAGGTTTCTGAGATTCTGAAAACTGGCTTCTCAGGATTGAGTTGACAGTCACTTACCTAGTTACCTATCTTGTCAGCCTCCTTGTGTTTTGGTAGTTGTAAGGATCTCCAGTACTAATGGAATATTCATTGATACAATTCGGTGTTTTTAATGTCTCTGTTGCATATCTTCTTTATTATTGCTGATTTATAAGGCTAACTACAAATTAATGGTCGAGTGTACATGTAAATTGTGACTTTAGGCACTTATTTAATTCTTAATGTATATGGATCTGTAGTTAATAATAGTTGTATCCATTGTGGTGCAGATGTGCTTAATACATGCTTTACGTATAATGAGAAGTAAATAACCCTTCATGAAGATTATGTTTTCTTTTTTGGGAGGCAAATGAACTGACTATCCAAGGTAGTTATGCTGAATGTGACCTGTAACAAATCATGCAACATAATATATGAAGATTTTGTGATGATGCATTCTATGCTCTATCCTTTTCATTCTTTTCCTCGTCAGTAAGTGGGTTGGCCAACCTTCTAATTTGGCATAGCTAAGATGTTGGTGTTCTTGACATTGAATAATTTAGCCATTAGCTTAGTTATTTTGTGGTATTTGTGTTATGGATTTATATTACCACTGTTCTAGTAGTCAGCCAATATTTCCTTCCCGACAGGGTTTGAGAGGCTTCAATTCAAAGTCTTTAAGTCATAGGAGTCCAACCTTCCTGTAGTAGTATATCACTGTGACTCTTGCAAGTGATCCTTGAGTAGACAACAATAATGGCTAGGATTACTTTTGCATCCAAATGTGGAAAAGAAATCTATGATTATTGAATACTTGTGAGACTAATATGCTGAAATAGGATTTTTCTGTATTGTTGGATCAATTTTGGACAGGGAACAAGAATGCAATATATAATGGAAGCAGATGTTCAGATGAGTTGTTCTAAATATTAGTTGGGTTCAGATTGTGTTTGAGTTCTTGTATAAATTATAATTTCAAAAAGGATAGTATAGTTCCAGAGAGTTGGAATTCTGGCTGATGATATCTTTGAGGTTTAAAGGATAGCATAGTAATGGTGAATTTCTTAGAAGCATATGAATGTTGACATGCTTGATTCTCTTCATGTATTGTCCCCTTGGATTTAGATGTGCATATGCTTATAAATGTGGCTTCTTATGGCTTTATTGTTTAGCATTTACCTTTGATATTCATGGACATATTTTAAATACGACATGTTCCGTATTTGCAATTTTACTACAAGATTTCAGAGTAGCACTTTCCCATTTCTATGTATCTATGTAGGGGGTTTATTTATCATTTCTCTACACCAAGTCTTGTTATACTACTATTTTCTTGTGGAGTTGATTGATTTTTTCAGTGAATATGATGTGATTCAAGATTTTAAGTTTCAGAATTGGTGCTTCTTTTGTTTCCATTCGCATTTTTTACGAGATTATTACTTGCGAATGATTTGCTTAATTGTTGATATCAAAGGTGATCTCATCTCCGAGTCTGATCTCTCTTCTCTTATGCATTATGATGCTTGGTTGTAGATGTGTTAAGTGGTACTTTCATACCAGACGGTTGTAAACATTTCCCTGTTTTCTAAACATGGAAGAGCCGAGGAGGTGATCTTTTTCTGCATGTATACAGTTCTAAAATTTTCTTATTTTCATGCATACCCAACTAAGGCTGATATTGTCATTTTCTTTTCCTTTAAAAACATTAAATCATAGATACTCATCAAAATTCTTGTTCTTTTTTGCATGTATGTACCTCAGATATATTAAGATTTCATTCATCCAGTTAACTGTAGAAAAGAACCCAAAAAAAAAAGTTTATTATTACTTATTCTAAATCTAATTGCGTTCGCACTCAAATCATATTAGTTAGTTATTTGCTCCACGTTATTTGGGATTTGGATGTAAAGAAAGCATTTCTATAGTCTATATAATTTTAAGAAGTTAGTTCTGGAGTGATTTATTAATACATGAAGTTTCTCAGCAAAAGCGAGCGTGTAGGCTCGCAGTAATCTTCGAATTGCCTTCTGTTCTCGTCGGACGGCGGCGTTTGGGTAGAAGCTGTTGAAGGGCAACACCTCATTTGTTCATAGAACCAAGATTTTTTTTTTTTTTTTAAAGACAAAAGGAGGCCTCAACCCCCTTAATTGAAACATAAAAAACTCTGTTAACCTAATTTCTATCACTGAGATTAATATAAAGACATCCACCAACAGCATCTATAATTTCTAAAACAGCATAATTGTCCCCTAACCAAAGACTATCAGGAAGGCCAGAACCAACAAATAACGTCCCAAACAACACCACTCAACATCTACCACAACATCACAAATACAAAGTTTTGAGCAATTATACAAGCCAGCAGATAAGCAGACAGAGAATGAAATCAACAAAAAACAGAACCCAGCTGCATTGATGAAAACCAAACGCCTCCATCAATCTTTCAAAGTCACAGGTCATCCAGAGCTGCTCCTTGAGTCGGCCTTCGAGCCTGCTTAGCAGCGATCAAGATTCTTATTCGTCTATATAAATTTATGACAGAAATTTCCACAAGTATACAAAAATAAGATGGCAAATGAACTAATCATTTATTGAAATAAGAGTGTAAAGCCTATGATATCCTAATATTGGGACTCCCACTTTTTAGCAAAAGAAAAAATAAGAGGGAAAATGGATGAAAAAGAAAAGAAAAAAAGAGATGTCTGAGGGATCAAGTGCTTCATGTTAATCTGATACCCAGCTTGCTAGATATGGTGATGGATTGCAGGATTAAAGAAACTGAGGTAAATCCTCAGGTTCGAGAATTCATCCAGTCCAATAACGGTAACAATCCCCTCTGCCAACTGACGCAGAAACCATTATGTTGCTGAATAAGGCAGACGAGCATCTTAAGATTCCTACAGTTAGGTGCACTTGCATTTCCCTTTCATGAAGTTTGCAGTATTTTGATCTGAATCAACAGAGGGACCCTAATAGATGATCCTAACACTTGTTTTTGCCTTTAAAATCTGGTTGGAGGTTCACAAGTTCTGGCCCGTGTTTCCCTTCTATTTTGTGTCACAAGCTTCATCTGCTTCCATAGATTCTCATGAGAACCATATGCAGTCAATCCCTTCAGAGTGAGAGCTACAATACAATGGCTTGGCAATGGCTATCAGTGGTTGTGATCTCCATCCGCATTGATGCCCAGACATGGTCGAACCTCTTGAGCTTCATTGTTATGCGAGTGCGAAACACGTCAGCCCATGGCTCTTTATCTTGCCTCAGGCTCATATCACAAGGAACTGTGAAACTGACCCAGCATGTACAAGCACAAAATTTGTATTAGATGATTGAATAATTTAGACAAACTTTGTAGAACATCAGAATGTTTTCCTTTAAGATTAATATGTTCAATATAAGTACAAAGTACAAACAATGTTTTGGTAGATGAAGAAATAGAGGAGCTGCTAATTGAGTATCTGATGATTTTAGATAACTTACAGTAGTACATTTACTTGTACACAGAGTAGCATTGATAATTTTAGATAACTTACTGTGTCAACCACGATTTGCATCCCTACAGTACTTGGAGACTCAACTTAGATGCTTGTTTTTTATGTTTTAGGAGTTGAAGTAATGTCATGCAAAGAGAAGTATAACTGCAACTAAATGGGACTGCAAGTGTGAAGTTTAATGTTAAAAGGCAACAACAACATTCTTTCACTTAGTTTTGCTTCATAACCCCTGGCAATTTTATTAGAAGAAGCAGATTATATGTCTGTAAGCAAATCTGAAGTTCTTATTCGCCAAAGAAAGAATTTATTGTGAAAAAAAAGATAGCTCACCTCATAAGTTCATCTTCAAAATTTCTTGAGTCAGACTTCCGATTTCTGCAAGAGTCGCATATTATGGCAATTGTTTAAGAAGACCCTTCAGACATAAAAGTCCTCTGAATAAGAAACCGGAAATGTCAAACCTGGAAACAAAAACTTTGAAGATACGGAGAGATTGGGTTGAGAGATTTCGCATTGCTTGCTCAGCATTCTTCTTGCTAAACAAATATGTTACTGGATAACCTAGAAGCCACCTACAGAAAATAGAGCACTAAGTGCCTCGTAGGTACTTGATTAAATAAAAGATGCATGCTTGTCAATGCTGTTGCTTCATTAGCATCATAAGCAATAGGATATCCATATTAGTCAGACACCAAAGAGTAAAGAGAAAACAGATGACCCTCACACTTAAATATGATAACATCAAACAGGCATTTTCAGTGACTCAGTTAGCACTCCATGTGTAATATTATGGAGTTTGGTGACACTAATAATATTCTTAGCACACTTCTTGTTTTTCATCAGAGAAGTTTCCAGCCGATCCGATTCATATAATGCATATTGCAAAACTAAAAGCCAATAAAGTAGTGGTTATTAGGTGGCAGAAATTACCCATTTAATGATGCGAGAGTGATCTGAGTATCCTGTAGGAAATCAAGAAGATCAATAGCCTCAGAGGCTCGCTCAAGCTCACCACTGCAACTTACATCAACAGTCTTACATTTTGATGGTTTCTTGTTAAGAGTTGCCATGGGAGGTTGCACCGACGATAGATCTTTGCTGGCCTCAAAAGGAAATGTTGATGAAAATAAATTTTGCATCTTGGCAAATTCTGATGCAATTTCCTTTTCTTCTACACATGACAGCATCTGTCAAATTAATCTGTCAGTGATATAAAACTAAAAAGAGATAGTCTTTCTCTCTTTTCCCCTAGCTGCTTTAAAGGAAAGATGAGAAGCACCTTTGGAGGGTTTTGCTCAAGATCCACCAAAAGGAGTTGTTGCTGCGAGCTAAGACTTGATGATACATGCTCAGCAAGTGTTTTTACATGAGTTATGTAAGCAGTGTCTTCTATGACCATTACTCTTAGTGGATGTAAAATGACAGATTCCTGCAAATAACTCATCATCTTAATAAAAATGATTTCCAAACCCAAAAAGAAATCCCGATGATAATTTCAAAATTTACATGCACAAATTTCTCAAGCAATTTCCTGATGATATACATATACATTTAGAAACAGGCGATATCTGACTAAAAAGTTGATACGTCCCCTGCTGTTGGTGAAAATTAATTTGAGATTGGTTCTCATTTCCTAATCTGCAATAACTCCTCTGTCTAGATTGCATTAGTTGCAATCATCACTAATGGGAATATCAACTTGCTCTTATTCTGCAATATAATCCTAACTATGATCAGCATTTGATTTATAGAGAGCTGTCAGTTTCACCAAATTGAGCTCCTAAATTTCTGTAGAGCTTGCTCCAAGACTAGCATGGAAAGGACATATGTAAGTACTAAATACCTTTGGAAAATCGCCAAATAAAACAATAACTGAATATGATAATCATGAGAACCAACATGTAGGTTATATATTTAATTGTTGGTATCAGGGTCCAGACTTTCTGGTCTCATTAGCTTAGATCACCAGGATCATAGAAACTATGTTCACAACTTCACATGTGAGATAACCAAGATATTAAATGCTGATTACGTTCAAAGTCTGTAACCCGTCCTCATTTTTGCAGTAATAACCATCCAAGGGAGACATATATCAACCAGAAAAGGACAAGATTACCTAAAAGCACGAGATCACAAGCGGAAGTTCTTGACGAGAATATTAAGCTAAAAAAGAAACAAAAAACAAAGACCTTTTGAGCAATACAAAGTAGCGCGCAGAGATTCTCTTGAAGTTGGGGCATTGTTCCATCATAATCCACTAGCACTACAGGCCTTAGTCCGGTGCAAAGAAAAAGAATATCTGCCCAGTCAGAGAATATGTTAAAATTAGTTCTTCAAGTTAAATGGATGTTTAGATTACGCATAATATCAACTTAAAAAAGAAACTTCATCATCATCATTTTTTTAGGTAAACAAAATGACATGGTAAATTTTAACTTATATAAAGCAATAGAGTAGAAGATCACAAAAAAGGTGCAAAGCAACAGATTTATCATGTGTGGGAAGCCGAGAACCAGCATATAGACATGATATAAATAGACCCAATTGCGCATATCTTAGTATTCCATATCAAAGAAAAAAAAGCATGAACACGTCAACTGACTAGTACAAAGTGACGCCAGAATTCTAGGCCGCCAGAATTCTAGGCTAAGTACTCGGAGATCTTATGTGAACAAACTCCAATATTGAATTAAGGGCAGCACATTGTGGAACACATTTATAAGATTGAAATTAGTGTCACAGAAGTCTGAATAAGTCCCTAAAAAATATTCAATCAAGAAATGAAAACATTCAAGATAAAATAAAACTAAATAAATACAACAAAAATGATAGGCCGTAGGTGAAATTACAGTGTTGAGACTTCCCGTTGTCCCTGCAAATGTATCTGGAAACCATCCTAACACATCTAAATCAAGAAGCTCCTTGTAGCCACTAGCATAATTTCTAGGTGGCTATCGAGCTGTTACAATCCTTTCGGAATTGGTCGCAAATGCTCACCCAGGCAACTTCACCAAGAGATTCCACACAAAACTTTCGAATTTAGATGTCTGATTAGCTGGTAGGGGGACCTACTTAGTTTCTAATAAACCAAGGAGCAACCTTTACAAACGATTTCTACTCGGAACAAATTCCAAGAAAAATAGAAGATAGCAAAGGGAAAATTAGGAGCTGAAAGCATAACACCTAAACCTCTGTGTCCGCAATGGTCATAAACTGCTCGCTGAAATGACCAAATGAAAAATCAAATCATCAAGAAAAGCCATCGCCAGAATGCAACAGAATTTATCCCAAAACCACACATAAAACACCACGAAAAGAAATAGAAAACGAGACAGGGAAGAGGAGAGAACCGTTGAGGAGACGACGCTTGGAGGAAGGCTTGAGACGCCATCGTATGCGGGAGATGCAGGAGTCGACCACCCGAAGCATCTCCTCGTATGCGCTCGTCTCCTTCTCCTCCATCTCGCGATCTTTTCGATATGGACAACGGAAATGCGAGCACTTTCGCTCACTTCCTTTAAAATTGATTGAGCGAATTGAGTATTACTAGGTGGCAGGATAAAAATCGTAATAAATTAAGAGATAGAGGGAACTACTTGAGTAAATTGCAAAAGAAAAAAAAAAGATTTAAACTCTAATCAAATAACGCTTTTCATCGTGATTTTGCTCGACTTGATGTCTCTCACCTCCCTCCGATCACATCTAATTATGCTCTCTTTGCTAGAAGCTCCAATCTAAGTGTTTCTTCCCCTCCCTCTTGCTTAATTATAATCCGTGGCTTATTCAACACGAACTTATTAGCTAGAACCGTAACTGTTTGGGGTTGCTTAGAAGTGCAATTAGATAGAGTTAAAAACAATATTACTCTTCTCGAATCTAAAGAGCAAAACAACACATTATCTATGGATGACAACACTAGACTTGGTTGCCTCAATCGTAGATGCGTAGCTCTGGTTAGGCAGATTAACCTCAAGCGGCATAGCAAATCTAGAGCCACGTGGATAAAGGAGAGAGATAAGAATTCTCGTTTTTTCTATATCTAAAATTTATAGTAATAGAAACCTCATAACTAGCATTCACAATAATAGAAGGAAACTGTAACTAACCGTACTAAAGTGGAGAAAAAATTCATAAATTTTTATAAGGGGCTGTGGTGCGAGGAAGTCGAGGGGAACTTCCCTTTGGATCACTAGCCACCGATCCCTAGAATGGATAGGCTTAGCAACGATGATTTCATCAAGGGCATTGCTAAGACTGAGGTGAGAGAGGCTCTTAGATTGATGCCTAACAGAAAGGCCCTAGGCGTTAATGGTTGTCATGCTGAGTTTTACAAGAACTATTGGGACACTGTTGGCCACACTACGGTGGATGCTATGGTCTATTTTTAAATGATCGGTGATATTCAATGGACCTAATGTCAAACATTTATTACCCTTATTCTTAAGAATGACCACCCTATTAAGGTTGGCGACTTTAGGCCTATCTCACTTTGTAACGTGAATTATAGGATTTTGGTTAAGATTCTTGGAAACAAAATCAAGCCTCACTTACAATCCTTGGTGGGTTTTGAGTAAACAGTTTTTGTAGTTGGTAGGCATATCCATGATAATGTAGTCATCGCCTAGAAAATTTGGCACTCTATCAATTCCTCTAGGTCTGATGGTAGATATATTATGATTAAAGTGGACTTTGAGAAAGCCTATGATTATATTAAAAGGGAGGTAATCAAAAGTGTTATAACTAAGATAGGTTTTCCCAATATTTTTGTTAACTAGATTGTGGTTTGTTCGCAATTTTTCTACTTTCGCAATTCTGATTAATGGTTCTGCTTTCAAGTGGTTTGCGGGAAAAAGGGTTATCCGCCAAGGAGACGCCCCTTACCCTATCTTTTTATTATGGTCTCGAAAATTTTTACGATCCTTATAAAAGATGCTATTCTTAGTAATGATCTGAAGCCTTTTTACATTGGTGATCGTTTTGTTATTAGCCATTTAATGTATGTCGACGATTTGCTAATTGTGATGGATGGTTCTATTATGTCCTGCTCTTCGTTAATAAATTTTTTTTAAAATCTATGAAAGCATTACTAATTTGCGCATCAATAAGCAAAAATTTTAAATTTATTTTTTAAACAATTTTTCAGCTTCTATTAAGGAAGACGTCCTGCGCATCCTTAATATGCCAGCAGGGTCCTTTCATTTTAAATACCTACGAGTTAAAGTCTCCCCTAAACAGTTGGTAATCAAGGGATATAAGGATTTTCTCGCTCGAGTTAAAACCAAGTTAGTAGGTTGGAAGTATGCCTCACTTACTCAAGTAGGGTGTGTTACACTTATTAACTTAATACTCAACTCCATGCCGATTCACCTTCTATCCTCGACTTGGACCTCAATAGTTGTATTAAACCACATTACTAAACTGTTGTGAAAATTTCTCTAGGAAAAAGGCAAGCATAACGATAGCCTCCAACTTGTGGGTTGGGACAAAACTACCCTCCTACAACAGAAGGACGACCTAACTATTTGTGATCTGCGCAATATTTATTTGGCCCTTATGGCTAAGAAGGTTCTTTTTATCTTAAATCAATACTTTGAGCCTTGGGTGGATCTAATTTAGACAAAGTATATAACATTGCACCCTTGGAAAGGGTCTAGGTCAAGGCACCATGATTGGAACTAGAGTTTTTGGGAGTCAACTGAACAAATCAAATCAGGCCTTTACAAGTTGATTAAGAATAGGCGGGATACTAATCTATGATATAATCCTTAGCTTACCTCTTTACCCTTCAATTAGTGGCCTACTTATATAAATATGGATGTAATGGGCTATTTTAGATAAGTTTCTAATGTTATCACTCATAATACCTAGAATGAGGACATGATCCTAAACCTTTTTTGTCCCTCTCTTGGATAAAAAGTATTCGCCATTAACATCCCCATGGGAGAGGGTTTTGATCAATGGGTTCGGCCTCCTCATCCCCACAAGTTGGCTTTTGGCAAGTCTGTCTATTCCTTTATGCAGACCAACATATAGACTCTTTACCTATTTAGCATGGCTGAAAAAACAGCTACGGACGATGCACATCCCACCTAAGATCAAGGTGTTTCTTTGGGAGGTATATTTGGGATAGGTTGCCTACTTTTGATTATTTATCGACCATTAATCTTGGGCAACCTAATCTATACACTAACTGCAATCTCTTACCTGAAAATATCAATCACCTCTTCTATGACTATCGATTTTCTACTCCTCTTTGGGCCTTCGCTGAGGAGGCTTTTGCTACTTGCTTCAATCGTCAAAATTAAGTTATTAAGGATTGGTTAAACAAGGATAAAGGGTTAGCGCATAAGAGTAAAAATCTGCTTCGAGCAACGCTAACAATCCTTCACTAACAGATCGAGAAAAGGAGAAACGAGGTCGTGTTTAATATTGCCTTAATCCCCAACCTAAAGGTCTGAAACTCATCTATTAGCCTAGCTCTTGAATTCTCTAAACATGAAATTGGCCTCAGACCACTCTCTACAAGCTAGCCCAACAATCCGTTGGGAGCTCCCTCCTCCTGGGTGAGTGAAACTCAACATAGATGGGTCCTTCACAGGGCCTCTTGAGCGAGCAGATATAAGCTTTGTGATCTGCCACCCTAATGGGGTGCCTATCCTTGTAGGTGCTTGAAGCATAGTGGCGCACTCAACTCTTGGTACAAAAGTAGTTGCGGTCTAAAAAGGTCTAAAGGCACTAAAGAATTATTACTTTATTAATACCTGGATAAATACTTACTCCATAGTCCTAAAAAATATCCTGTGCAGAATCTACCAACCTTCATAGGCACTGGACAAACACTTTTTTCTTTTTAATGCTTATCAAAATGTAAAAGTCACCCATGTGTAAAAAGAAGCCAATAGAAGTACTGCTTGGCTTACCAACACAGAGAGGACTTCCAAGTTTGGTTGCACTCGGGTTGGGGAGATCTCCAGCCCCTTGCTCCAGTTTTTGCACTCCCACCTCAATGACTGCCTTCTGTAATCGCAACACTTGATTTATAAACATCTTTCCCTTTTTTTAAAAAAAAAATTGATGTGGGCTGATCTTGTTGTACAAAGAACGGTTTAAGCAGGCTGTCAAATACCCATGAGCAGAAGATTACGTACACCATAATTTGATGGCTCCACTGATAGTTTGAACCATAGCGAGATAAAATGATAAAAGTTAAAAGTTTGATCAGATAATTTGATTTCGAGAATAACCAGAGGGGATAATTTGTTATCTATCTTAGATTAGACTAGTAATATTATAAGCATAACAACAAGAAACATCATCAAACAGATCAGATCAGATCAGATCAGATCATCATGAAAGAGGGCAATCATCTTAAAACTTGGTATCTTGAACAAAGGCATAACTCTCAGCTCACTCCTTCGATAGAAGAGGAATTACATTGCACCAGATAAAAAAAGAGAGGAGCTACTACTACTCCCTTATTTACATCTTTTCTTAGAACCAAACACTGGAAGCTACCATGACTTCTCAGGAGCTCAATTCACATTCACTTCCAATGGGGTTGACGGGAAGTGACTGAATACTAGTGCAGGTTGGAATGACAAGAGTTAAAAGGCCCAAGAGCTTTGCAGTCCGGTAAACAAAAGCTCTCAGAAGTTTAGTAGAAGGGGACGTGATGGTCTTCATATCTGCAAAGAAGTGAAAGATGGGAAGTTTTAATTAATTATATATATGCAAAGTTAGTATCATATGTATATTTTAAGTAGCTTTATATGCATGTAAATTGACTGTGTCCAAAAGCTCAAAACTACAAACACCTAGGTTGCTTACTGCAATGAGATACTTTTTGAACAACTGACCACATAAATGAATCCTACAATCTCAAACGTAATCTTTCTATTCCATATTTTTTTTCTGGACCACAGACAAGACTGATGAGCATGTAAAACGTTGACTCACTTGGTACATTGTTATGAACCTGTGTTTCCTTAAGAAAGTAATACGTTGAATCACTTGTTATGAGGAGATGCATGTAGAATTTGAAACAACTGTTATCCCCTTAGAAGAGAAATCAGTGATTTGCATATGGCATAAAAAGTTTCCAAAGACCAAAACATTCATACTAACTAGCCATTTAGATAAACCATATTAAAATATCATGCCCATGTTCAATTTCCCGTATGGCTTTCTGTTGCGACACAGAGTAAAATATACTCTCTGTAGAACATGATTAACAGATGCCATTTAACATGTTATCAACTAAAACGTATCTTTTACAATTATATCTTCAAATGCAGAAAAAGTAAGTGAAATATGAATGAACTTATTCAAGAAAGTAAAGGAAAACTTAAAGAGTCTGAAAAGAACATAGTGCCAAGTTTTTGAGGATGTATATTCAATACTGCTTAAATAGACTATAAACTGTGTGCTAATGACCAATAAAACTAGCAAAGCCATCCAGAAAAAGTGTGTAAATAAATACTAGAGTTAAACTAATTTGCAACATGTTGTTGTATGTTGAACTAAAAATAGCTTTAAAAAAAGTACGACATTCTGCAAGAACTGAAATCTATCCAAACCAAGCAAAAAATCATTATTAAAGGTTCACCTGTCGCCGTCTTCGGCTTTGTATGAGGTAGCATGAACGTACCACAACGTAACATGGAAGAAGAAAACCCACAAACTGGAGAGTTACCTGAAGAATAAAGGAAATTCTCAATACATTTCAAGGAGAATTTTTTTTCTCAAAAGGCAAAAGCAAGAGTAGGTCAGATAAGGAAGCAATGGAAAACTTAAAAGTTTTATCCAATATAAAGAACAAAACTAACAACTTATAATTAATTAGTTTCAAACTAAAAAAATTGACATGTTAGACCTTCGTAAGATCCTTTCTTCATCCTTTAAAAGGGGAAAAAGGATCCTTTCTTCAAGGTTTTCTTTAATGCTAAAGTTCATCGAGAACTAGATCAGGAATTAAAATTCCAGAAAGATTGAGCAACAACCAGTCAGCAAACAAGATTACCTGTTTTCACCTTTTAGAAAAATGTATTTAGTAAAAGATGAACAGAATTCAATTACGATAAATATCCTTATACAGGTTCTAAAATTTCTTGCCCTTGAAGTTCAAATGAAATTTAATCTGGTGCAGAGATTGTAAATCTACTTGCATATAGTTTAACTGCATAAATGGTTGACAAAGAATGTGACTGCATCTTAATTAATATAGAACATATCCACCATGGAAAATAATAACTTTAAGAAGTTATTTATATCCATTCGTGCAGCAAAGCTTGGTTAGGCATCCTACTCCTAACTAATCTTATGCAAGATAATCAGCATAAACAATTAATACCCGCAACTATTGTTATACCAGTGCTTAACTTTCTGACATGAATGTCTCAAAATCCGGAAAAGGTATAATAATCTTACATTAAAGAGAGCTGATATATCCTGCAGCATACCAATATCCCTTGTGACCATAAGCATATGGTGTACAAGCAAAAGCAGCATTGACTGTAAAAACCAATAGATAATATTCAGGCTTCCATACAAGATGAGTGTGTATAAATGTAAGATAAGAATGATATTTTAGCATACAACGAGAGCAACAGAGCGGCAACAAGCAACACCACTTGAACTTGCAGCTGCATAATCTTCATACTCAGCTTGTAGAAACTCCTGCTCTGCAACAGCGATGGCTAGAAAATGGGAATCACGAAGATCAATCCGTGTCCCCCAGCTTTGTCTATTAAGAATAAACAATAATTAGGGCCACTTGGAAACAGAATCTTGAAAAAAAAATTTAAAGGTAGGAAACAAAATCAATTTCAGTTGGATGGCAAACTGATGTCACAGCAAGTATGAGAAATTAGTTGAAAATTGAAATGATTAAACTTGAAAAGGTAAAAATCATCTCTTCCCTAAGGGGATATTAAATAACTATTACATAAGATTACAGAATAGAGCAAAAAACTTGTGAAAACGAAATAGATTGATGCAACAAAAGAATCCTTATTCAGAGTTATCTTGATTCTAAATAACAAGAGAAAAAAAGTCAAAGATAGTGCAAAATTTGGAAAAGAGAACATTCATTTATACCTTAAAACTTCACCATTCTTTCCTAATTCCTAGCATAACTAAAGCAAATATGCAAAGCAAGAACGAAGAAGATATGTCTACCCACTTAAAAGGGATAAAAAGAAGGGAGTCCAAAGCATGATGCTCCTACAGTCCTACTTACTCGTGCAAGATTGTAACCTACATTTATGAAAAAGATACTTGACACAATTCCACTAAAATTTCTGACAATCCTTTATTATCCTCCAAAAAACATACATTGAAGAATCTCCACGAGTGAGAATTTTATCAGTTAACACTACAAAATAAATTTGGCGAACACCAGGTGTAATCAGTTTACTTGACGAATCACAATCAACATAAAAGTATTAAGATCTGATGTATCACGTAAGCCTGTGAGTGGTTGGACCAGCTTGTGACCTAAACCAAGCTAGAATAAATTCTCAGTCAACAGATTAGGCATGTTTCTACCTTCCGGAAATTTCCAAAAACTTAGTAAAATTTTGGAAGTTGTATAATTAAATAAAACCCAGACATGGTGTGGGTCAAACATCTGGTTCCATAATTCTAGTTACCTAACCTAGTCTCACCCCATCCATAATCAATTAAAACCCAGAAATTGTGGGGGTCAAACACCTGGTTCCATAATTCTAGTTACCTAACCTAGTCCCATCCCATCCAATCTGCAAAACCCATCCCATATAATGCAGACTTCTGTCCTTCCCGGTTCTTCCATAACAAGTTAATATGACTTCTATTCCAGTCCAAAACCAGCAGGATTTATCATTGTATACCTTTTGAGGCCCTTCAATGCAATCACAATGTTTCAAAGGGGCTTTTGCAATTTAATTGCATTTTCAGATCTTCGATTTAGCATGTAAATCTGAGTACATATATTTTATATAATCGATACACATTTTGTTACAATAAGTGCACACAATTTACATATATGATGCACACTAGAGTCTCTTATTACAAATTAAAAAATCAAATATAATTAAATTGCAAAAGTCTTGTATTTCAAGATTTAAAATGCATAAAAATTTGAATAGCCTATGCAATTTTTACAGGATTTCTGTGCACCAAGAAATTTAGCAGCTATTAACCTTTCGAGACCCTTCAGAGGAATCATATTGTTATGGCTTAATATGCAAGTACACTATACAAATTTTTGAGAATTTCTTTCTTATCTAGCCTGCATAGTGCATTATATGTAATTTAACTAGATAGTAGAATGTATATAAACATTCTCCAACAAAAGTAATTTTATAAGCATCATGTGGATGTAAATCAAAGTTTAATCAGCTCTATATATCTGCAGTGGCTCTCCTTACAGGAAAGACATCATTATTAAGCATCATATGGATGTAAAGCAAAGTTTAATCAGCTCTATATATCTGCAGCGGCTCTCCTTACAGGAAAGACATCATTATTAAGAAGAAGAAGAAGAAGCAGAAGAAGAAGAAGATAATAATCCTATACGGACACATATATGAACATACTCAGATATGCAGATAGCAAGTTTTTATTACCCAGACACAGTCATAAGTCTTAGATTTTAACTGAAGATTTACTTGTTCCAATACAAAGTGGCATCATCTGGTCTTCTTTAGGCAATTTGTGGCATTGCATGATAAAGCAGAGAGAACCTCCCCACCTTGAGAATTACATTGAATAGGCGAACAAAAGGAGACATGCTATAAAACATAGAATATGATCATAAAGCTCTAGATATGCTTAATACTCACGGAAGGCTTAAACGCTGAAAATTCTGTATGATACAGAAAGTAATCAGTTGCTTTTGCCTTTACAAATGATTCACATGTAACTAGGGTGTGCAATCAGACGAAAGTTAAACTGTAATGAAAGTTCAGACAAACGAAATTGATGAGATTTCATGGAGTACCTTATATCCATAGCCATAACATCAGAACCAGATCTGATTCGGGGGAGGGAGTAGTTCGGTGCATAGACCTGTTACAGGAGCAAGTTTAATAAATTTCACTATTCATTTAACCGATCAAGCAAGAGACCTCATTCAGAATCTTGATAATTCTCAATTGATAACTAAAAATATGTTAATTACCTTCTACTTAATTAGGAAACTGGACTAACCTTCAATCAATTGATATATTTTGCTTAGCAGGATATTATATTGACATGTATATCAATGAAAAAGTACAAGAAACAAGATATGCACAAGACACATCCAAATATTTAGAAAATGAAGCAGTTCTGATATGGAGACAATTTCAAAAGAAATTTATGGAAATAAAGGCCATGATATCATCTGCATTCCCATATTATGGTATGATGGCCTCTCATCATATCAAGATCAAGTTTCAAATCCAATGAATCTGTTGCTATGTAATGGGGTCATAATAGGGAACCAAGAGGCTAAGCAACTACCTAGTCTTATTGGGACATTACAATCTTACTTTCAATAATGATGCTTTCAAAAATTATGAATATAACCAGAGTTCGCCAGATCAGCCAAACCCGATCCCAATTCAGGCTCGATCCAAACTCTCACTCCTTCTCACTCTCTCTCTCTCTCTCTCCTTATCATATAGCCATTATTTTTCTTACGAAAAGATCTATTTTTTTCTCCTTACCATATAGCCATTGCTTTTCTTACGGAGAGATTTAGCTCTAGTGAACTCCGGTATGTAATTTTTAAATTTTATTTCTTTATTTATCTCTCAGTTTTTTAATTTTTTCTGCTCTCTATCTTTTTTTTTTCTTCTTCTTCACTACACCATAGCTTTTCTTTCTTTCGTTTAGTTTTCTTCCACTCGCTGATCTCTTATTCTTTTCAGTTTTCACTACACAATAGTTTTTCTTTCTTTATTTTCTTATTTTTTTATCATTTTTTCTTACTTTTAAAAAAAAATTGTATTTCTAAATAATATTTAGAATTTACGTAATTAAAAATAGTCCTATCCAATCTGGCCGACCGATACGGCCAATCCTATCATTTTTTTCGAAAGACCGATCCTGATCTTGATCCTGATTTTCTAAACCTTGAGTATAACTGATATTCTTATTATGGATGGTTATGCCAACCAGCATGAGGCGTACCGGTCGGCACTTGTTGTGCCGGCAGCTTACCAGCACGTGACATGAGGGGAGCCGCATAGCACCACTTCTAATAGCTTCACCTCTCGCCATCAACCTCGTCGTCAAACTTGCCATCATCAATTGCCGCTCGCCGTCGCCCGGATCCAAATCCGAAACTTAAGTTTTTAACCAATAACCCACCCCCCTCTCTCTATCTCTCTATCTTTCTTCCTCCCTCTCTCGAGTAGGGCACCTAGTGCGAGCTCAGGCGACAGTGAACACAAGCGGCAATCGGCGACGGTAAAGGTGAGTATCCCGAACCTTTTTCTCTCCTTCTCTTACGGCATGTGTCGTGCCGTGCCGTGCCGGCCGGTGGTTAGCACAATCCGTGTATGTGGCACGGCCATCATTAGTTCTTATTATTATCATCTATTTATTTGTAGTTTCAAGCTATTGATAACTTCAATAACATTCTTTTGCTTAAGATTTGTTGCTTAGTATGAAATGTTTCTTAAAATATGACAATATGTTAAGGCCTACATTAAGCTCAGGTCACCTCTTGTATAATATTAGATCACAGGACCCTTTTCCATTACTATTGAACAAATAGTTGAAGGATAACTAGTGTTTCACATTTTTCACCTAACAAAAAGAATTTCTCTTCTAAACTAAGATCTGTCATACACTATATCAAAAAAAAATTCAGCAAAAGAGCTATAGTAATGTTGTTACAGTGCTTTCATAAGTTTACCAGTTACATAATTATAAGAGGAAAAATTAGGGAATAGAGAGAGGGGCAACATATAGCCAACCTGGTTGCAGATTTCACAAATGATATTCCCTTTTTTGTTGCACCATCTTTGAATACATTTCCGATGGGCAAACTGCAATTCAATGATGTAGTAATCAGTCAACAGGTTATCCACACTACACCTCCCTCTCCATAATATATGGAAGCAAAAGAAAACTAGCATAAAGAACCACAACACACACACACACATATATATACACACGGACCTTAAAAGACAAAAATCAACACAAAAAGCTTATACATAGAACATTGGATTTATAACTATGAAATCCACAAATAAAAGGATTAAGGATCTAACAGTATTGGTTAGACAACGAAGAAAGTAAATAAGGACAGCAGCACGAATAAATACAGGAAGAAAGGATTCTTAATACATTCGAGGAGAAATGACAGACACATTAGCAAAGAGGTTTACATAACACAACATTATTGCACCAAGTCATGCAGAAATAGTTGGCAAATAAGAAATGAGATAATATATTTTCCAAAAAAAGGAGAAGCACAAAAATGAATTGTGTAGTTATCTAGGTTCATATACTCACTTGTAGCCTTTGTACCTAAATAATCAAGATACCATCTCAAAACTCCGTTTTAACACCAGCCATCTAACGCATCGCAGCCATTCTTATTTGCCTCATACACATGTCAACCTTATCATCTTTTTTTTTATAATCCTTTGACTATCCAATGACAATAGAACTAAAAGTCTACAATTCCCCAAATGCATGTTGCGTAATTCGTGTTTCATCTAAATGCCACATCCCATGTTACTGTAAAGATGGAATACATGTTTGATCTTCCCAAACTTCTAAAACTACCTGTCACAACGCAAATGGAATTGAAGCAAAGACCACGGCCAAATGCCAACCTGATAAACTAATTGAACCAAACAGGAAACAGGGGACCTCAAAGAAACAAGTAAATAAATTCAAAAACTTACGGGCAAAGAAAAGAGGAAAAGCGAAAGCATGCATTGTAAATCACAACAAAGTTATCTACTTTTCAAGATCTTACAGCCCAAAGGCATGCATACTAATGTGACAATCCAACCGAGGAATTTATCCAAAATAAGAACAAAATTTACTTATGAACCGATGCTGTGAATCATTAACCACATACAAAAACCACTGAAAGTATTAAATAGAAAGGAAGAAACATTCTGAGAGGCATTATAAAAGCTCATAACCAACTAATCTTAAGTTAGTTTATAATAAGAGGAAAAAGTCAAGTATTCTTATCCAACATAGGAGCGCCATCCCTTTCAAAAATAGAAAAAGGAGGAAAAGATAGGGCTCCAGATAACTGCGATTCATAAAACAAGAACTCCAGATAAAAATAAAAGAAAAAAGAAACACATGCAAACCCAAATTGGCGAAATCCACACCACAACGCGACACCGGAAGTGACTACGAAGCAAATTATATTAAAAATAATTCGAGGAACAACTCATCTGCGAAAACTAAAGCCCACAAATCTTCGAAGAAGGCAAAAGAAAGTTCCATTTCCTTGTACCCAGAAGGATTTATGCCTAAAAACCTCAAATTACATGAAGGACACCAAAGCCCAAAGTGCATTAATCCGAAATTCTTAAAGAAAACGATGAAATCACGCCAATATAAGCAAGACCCAATTCACCAATCCAGAAAAGGAACCATCTTTTCCCCCAAAAAAGTGATCTTTATACTCTAATACATAAAAGAGAGTGCTAGAGAAAGAGCACGACCTTGAGGGTACCATTACAGGCGCAGGGGACCTCCATTTCGCTCTCCTCCCCTTCCTCCTGGCATATCCTGCACTCTATCACATCCCCTCCCTTCTTATTCTTCCTATCCATGCTCTTATTCTTCGCCGAATTGGCCTTCTTCTTGCTCTCCAAGCTCCCCTCCTCGCCTACTCTACTTTCCACCAGCGGCGGAGCACCGCATCCACCGCTCATGGAGTCAAAGCACGACGAGGCGATTATCCTATCGATTCCCACCATGAAACCGCCTCTCTCTCTCTCTCTCTCTCTCTCTCTCTCTCTCTCTCTCTGTGGCGTTGGGACTTGGGACAAATAGAAAACGACAAGGAGGGAGGAGGTTTAGAAAGGTCGAAGAGAGAGGAAAGTTTGGGAATACGACCAAAATGCCCCTACTACGGTTGGTTGATATTTCTGAATTCTCTGGGTCAGATACGGCCTCTTTATATCTATCCGACAAATGGATTCCACCACTGCATAAAATTCTTTTGCATCTTTTTTTTTACATTTTAAACCCTACCTTACACATTTATTTTTTTTGCATTAGTTACATCCCAACTATATTTCATTTTCACCAACTTCCCCTCCTTATTTATTTTTACAATTGACTCCTCAACCATCAATTGTCTTTGGTCATAAAAAATATTAAATAACTCTTCCACTCTATATTCTCTTTCTTTTTCTCTAAAATAAAAATATTATAATAAATTACTCTCAGTAATATTATTTTGATAATTTTAGAAGCATGGTTACCTAATTTCTATTTATGATAGTGACGACAAAGTGCTACGGTGGCATAATTACCTGTAAATCCTTTTTTAAAAAAAGGAAAAGCATAATTTAAAAGAATATGAAGATAGGGTTAGAAAATAAAAAAATCTATAATGTAGGGAGGTTTATGAAAATTTCCCACAAATATTCAACTAGCAGGTGATTAAGGGGCACTTTTAATCAATAATTAACACGGTAAGTGACTGAGAAAAGGGAAAGAAGAGTAATTAATACAGTAAGTGGCAGAAGGTTTATTTATTGATGAGAAAAATTAATAGCTAGGTCTATAATTGGTAGAGAGAAGTCAGCTTAAATGGGACAATATAGAGATTGGAAGGTGAGAGTTGGTTTGAGAATATAGTAGTTACATATTTATGGTTCTTGTTTGTATGTATAGACCCCTCTAAATTAATATATTTATTTTTTGACTGTCCAAATTTTATATTTGTTAGTACCTTTTAAAACCCATGGTTTTTTTTTTTAAATATCATATATTTTTTGCCTTTTTTTTATTAGTTATATTTGAGAAATATTCACGTAGAACAGAAACAAATATCTATGTAAAAATATAAAAATAAACATCAATATATATATAAGAAATTATTTCTCGCTAGCTCGCTCGTTTAAATTACGTGTATTTTATGATAAAAAGATATGTATCCGTTTAGTTTTAGAAGTTCAATTTTACTATTACTAAAATTTAAAAAAGAAATTTAAACAAATAGCAATATATATATATATATAGAGAGAGAGAGAGAGAGATAAATTGTCAACAATGTTAGGAGAGGAAAAGTTCTTACAATATGAATGATGAAGATACCCATTGTTTCTCTATTCTTCCTTCAAGAAAGGTTGCTAGTTTCATTAACAAGGAAGATGCAGGGAAGGTGAGGTTGTGGGCATAATTGTGATATGCTCACATGCATAATTTCTTCATGATTAGTTTAGGAATTCCATGAGAGAAAAAGTCTTTGTTTAGATATATCCAAAGGAACAGGTAGCCCTTGTAATAAACTAATAGGCCTCTTCTAGATCAATAATAAAGTCTTAACTAACTTATAAATCCTACCTCTTAATGCAAAGCTATGACATCTGACATCAGATCTCCACAACTACATGCTTATGTTTTATTATTATTTTTTTAATATTCTTTTCAAATGTAAGAGTTAGTAGGCTAGTGGATCCTTCTCTTTAAGAACAAATTAAAAGGTTAATTGCACGTAGACCCTCGAAAGTTTATATAAAAATAGGCAATAGTCCGAAGAATCTAAATATAATTATCTCTAAATATACCCAACTATCACTATAAACAGCATCCTTATCTTGAGAAACAAGAGTTGGTGCTTTTGAATTCAAGAGAGGAGGCATTGTGCAATGTTTGAAGAAGCAAATGTTTAGTTCAGGAGGAGAATTTTGTGTCCCAGAGAGTTGCTTTGATTAATTGCAGGATGGTACAGGAATTCCACAAGGGCTTCATTCATATATGGTGTTTGAATAATTAGAGAATGGTCTAAGAATATTAGGTGATGTATTATTGGCAGGTAGATGACATGCCCTGATTCTGGTCACCATCTCATAGTTGGACACTTGGAGGGCTAATTAGTTGATTTGGTCCATTCCTGCAATGTAGTCCTCTAAATGTTTAAATGACTGCTCACCATCTATTCAAGACTTAGATTATTTTCATTTATTGGCTGCTTCATAGGAGGGAAAATGAGTAAGTTAACCACTACTTGTCTGTCTACTGAATCAAAATACATAATAATAATAAAATATAGATCTAATACCATTTTAGAAAAGTAAAATTAGTCGCCCTAAAAACTTTGGGTATTAAGTAATAAATCAACAATGTATGTTATCCTAGTAAGATGACGCTTTCGTGGTGCAATAGCTAGGCACTATTGCTTCAAATGTTTCTAGGTTGAATGGATTTATCTAGTTATAGTACCAATGATTTAGGTTCATTAGGTAGGTTATGTAATCAGCTTATATCACCTCCAATCAGATGAACTCATTGATTCATAAGGCAAGGATGCTAATTGGAGTTTATATTTCCAGTGTTGAATTATTAGGACTATTAACTTATGGAACACTTTTGGTATTCTTTGGGCATTATTGTGCAATATATGAAAATGATTTTTCTTTGAAGAAAGAAAAAAGAAAAACAATTATCCAAATCTAACTAGAATTTAAACATTTCAGTCCTTCATACATCTAGTAATGCTCACAAGATATAATATCACATATATCATCGAAATATACCATGTTAATCTGTAGAACAGATACTGGGGAAAAAAAGATTAGTCTATTAAATAGAGCATCAAACTATACAATGTCTCCCTTGACAAAATGCCAAGCAAAAGGAAATCTTCATGCAATAATATACTTTGGAATTTTGATTGCTCATTCCATACTTTATATGTGATCCTTGTACCGGTCCTTAATGAAGGCTTTCCGTTCTAAATGAGAGGAGATCAGCAAGCACATTAGCACAAACCTAATAATCCTGTGCCTTCCTCCGCAGCTCGTTAAGCTCATTCTCGATTTCTCTATCTGTGAAATTATATGATGCTTTTGAGCTGCTAACTGCTGTTCTACCAGCAGGAAGTTCTCCTTTCTGCAGGTGACACGGAAAAATAAGAAAAGAGTGCTGTAACAGTTGACAAAGACAAGAAAACTGATTGAGCATCAATAATTGCTCAGCTTATTAAGACTTGAATGGGGAAATGATTGTTGCATATGATCCAAAAGGAGAAGATTGTACCAATGAGCTTCCTGACAATTCTCTTTTCATTTTTGTAAGATCATCATCGACTGATGAGGTCTCAAGCATTGCGAACTGCAACAGAAAACTATCAATTAAAGTAACATAATTGTTAATAAGCCTAAATACACGCAATACTGCTCCAGAAAAGAAATGCTACCTTTCCTTCTAGATCATCAGTTGTTAACTGATTAAGGGCTTCTGCTTGGGATTCCATTGTCATAACTGTAGTAAAAAAAGGCAACAAATTCTTAGATTTGGTAGGTAACAACCATAAAAGGCCATCAAAATGGACTTCAAACTTTTCTATGATTTTCTTGTAAGAAAGATTAGACTTGTCATGCATGTTCTACTACAGTGAAAAGAGCATACCCTTTTCTTCCATCTTCTCAAATGCTGAAAGAGCACTACTTGTATTCACATTTCCCAACATTTCACTCACTTTTGTTGCCGTCCTAAGGCAAAAGTTATTCCAGCCTTTAGCATGTATATACTTTAGTGATAAACCAGAGGCATTTTCATCAACAAGATAAAAGATACATACTTGGCTGATTGAGCACGGGCTTTCAGGGTATCTTTTTTGGACTTGGCCTCTGCTATTTTGCTCTCCAGAAGCTATAGGAAACAGATATCCACTAATCAAGCAATTCAGTATTATAAGATAGATCAAAATATAAACAGCATAGAAAAGGCATAGCATATAGATCAAAAGGCATAGCATACTATCATAGCAGAATTCCTGAAACTAAATAATAAACATAGTCATAACAAAGTTACAAAGCATATAGCCATGATTATTACAGTTTTTGATTGTTTGACAATAAGGTGGCAAGTAAAGAGTCTGCTACAGCTTGATGAACAAGATACTAATGTCAATGTTACAAAAAGTGGAGGCAATACCTGCATGGCCACCAACCACATAGTGCATGCTAATTTTATGTGCAGGAGCATATGCAGTCTAGCATCTTAATATATTAAGAATATTTTATAAATATAAACTATGATCAACAGGAATCTAGTAAAGAAGTAAAACCCCACTCGTTATTTCAACAAAAATACTACAAAATATGCTCACAACTACTAGTTAGACGGGGCCGCCCGCATTTCTAGGCCACATATGCCTATGTGTGGCGGTCCATACCCCGCCCCCCACACCCCACATCAACAAGGAGGCCGCTAAAGCTACCTTGCACATAGAAAATCTTTAACTTAGTAGTCATTATTCCAAGGAAAAATATGGAAAGGAAGACGGAAGACACTCCATAAAGGTATGAGCATTGATTCTATGATTCTATGGCCCCCCCAGCCCCCGCCCCACACACACTGAAAGGAGGCCGCTAAAACAACCTTGCACATAGAAAATCTTTAACTTAGCAGCCTTTATTCCAAGGAAAAATATGGAAAAGAAGACACTCCATAAAGGCACAAACATTGATTCTATTAGTCTTGTGTTCAATTGTTCACCTAATTTGAGTTAAAGAGTTCAAAGCACTCGATTTTTCTTTCTTTAAATATTTTAGAACAATTTGATAAATCAAAGTAAATGAAAATTGGAAAAAGTAGAAACAAACGAGACCAATCAGAATTGTTTGTACATATATATTTTTGGTTCATAAACCGATTTAAATCAACAATATCAATCTCAATTTAGTGGACCAATAAAATATTGTTTGACCTATGGATTGCCGTACCCATTGACAAAGTTGGCACAGGTTGATACATATCATGATAATTGGCATCAATGAGGGGGTATCTTGGCACTCCCTCATGGTTATCCATGTCAATGCATGCCACTAGGAATTAAGTATCTCTTACTTTAAATAAACCTAACTCAGATCTCTTTCATCTATTTTGACACATTTTTGCATTATGATGCTTGATCTATATAACTTATATCATTATACTTCAAATTATAGAAATCAAAAGGAAATTTTGATTTTTCTTTTTTTTAAGTTATTGGCCCCAACTTGGAAGATTTGAGAAAATTTGGAGAAAATGATGAGATTAGAATATAATTACATATAATATACTAATATCTAGTGTTGAAAGAGACTTTATATATTAGCCCTCATAACCTATTTTAAGGTCCTTGAAAGATTTAAATATTGTTTTTCCGATATGTCAAAATTACTCAGTGAGCCAGCACATTAGCTCAACACGGCACATGCCAGCAATATGTATCATGCCGAGCCAAGGTCGACACACCTCATGCCTTTGGCACGACAATTGGTCTAACCAACATTGTTTCCAACAACTATTGAGTCTGTCAAATGCATAATGCAAAGTTAAAAAGGATTTCTAATTCAATTAAATAAGAGCTTTAGCACTAAAATAAGATAAATGTCTCCATTAAGACCTTCAATATTAAAATAAGATATATGTATCCATTAGTTAGTTGGATATATATTTTTAATCGACCAAAGATAAGTTAGGAAGAAAAAAGTTCAGAATAAAAGTTAAAAATGTTTGATGCGTATGGCAAGTTGAAGGGAACATAACCCCAAGTTAGTAGGATATATTTTTCTAAACAACTGAGGAGAATCTAGGAAGAGTAAAGTCGGAATAGAACTTAAAAATCTTTTATGCGCATAGCAAGTTGAAGTGAACATAACCCCAGGTTATTTCTCGATTAAGAAAACTAATCATGATAAAAAAAAATATGATACTACTATCTATATAACATGAATGATGAGTTCCACAACTTCTGAAGTGAAAACTATGACAAGACATGCGAGAAACACAGAAAAATACAAGAGAAATGTAAGAGGTAGGAAGCTCACCCGGGTATTAGATACAAGATTATCAACTACACTCCTCTGCTGATCAAGTTGAGCCTTTAAGGAGCTCGCATTATCCTAGTTACAACATGTAATGCATATTAGAATTCACACATAATTGATGAAATGTTAGATTTGACCCTTATCAAATTCCAGATATAAACTCATCTCTGTTTTCCTACATATGCAATATATATATTCAGAAAACTATTTGAAGATGACTGACAAATTAAAGTTACAAATGATTACAGATTATTTAACTAAGATCATAATCAACATTCCAGGAAAAAAAGTTATATGAATAAATCTAGCCATATTAATATCTACATGCATACATACACCTCACAACACAGATCTCTGCACCTTCACATGCATATGGACAGTTTAAGATTTCTATGAATGAAAAGAGAAATCAAGATACTGAGACAGAAGTGCAGAAAACAAGATTCAACAAAATTTGTATATCTAAATTATATCATATCAATTTTCTAGCATAAGATCTCTTTTGCTACAAAAATTGATAGATAAATAATTCAACACATTATAACACTTTCTTAAAATGGAACCAGGCTTCATAGCAGTTATTGGAAGGTGAATATTAGAAAAGGCTAGCTTATGCTTACATGAAAAGTAACAACTCGATTCTAGCAGACTGCAGGATGCAAAATAAGAAAATCATTTCTATATTATATATCCTATGGGAAAATGAAGCTACACAAGTCAGAATTATAAACTCTATGTTTCTCAATAAACTACATAGATGACACATAATGCACCGTAGTCCTAGTGGCTAGTTCATAATAGCTATTCACAGAAATTCCAAAAATCATTAACGAATCAAGGAGGATGAATCCAAAGAACAGCAACTAGTATCTTTGTCTTGGTCTAAAGGTAAGAGATAGGAATAAGAGTGAATACAAATGCGGAAATGTTCCAAATCTTTTTAAAAAGCACTAATATTTCATGACTCATAGATGATGAACAATTCGTCCAGTTCATGATAACATTTCACACTAGAGATTTCTTTCCATGTTTTTGGCATGTTGACATAAACAGTTTGAACTTCACATGTAAAAGGACAATATATTCACCTATTGACTTGTAATGGTATAGCTTTTCCTCATCCTACTTATCTCACCAAAGTATTGTCATTTTCTATCTTCAATAAGATTCCACCAGTACAACCAACCTTTGACAAAAGCAAAGAAAGAGTTACCCTATCACTTTATGTGGATAATATTCTTCTTCAAAAAACTTTTCAACAATTTTCTTCACTGCAGATCATCCATTTTCTATCCATTCTCCAATATCCAGATTCAAGCTTATATTCCACCTAAAACTTAAGTTACTATGCCACCTCGTCCATTTCACTCCCTTCAATATTTATTCTCTCAAAAGATACTACATTTTATATGTGCATAACAAAGTAAGAGCAAATTTCAGAACTTCCAATTCTTCAAGGTCTATATCACAAATAATACGAGCACCACCAATATTGAGTTTCCATGTACACATCAATAAAGATATCTGACAACTTTTGGGAATCGTGTTACAGCTTTAACCTCAAGCAAATCATGAAATGGAAGAGAATGGCGAAGCTACGCTGAGCATTTTTCTCTCAAAGTTACCTTTCAGAGAAACAAAAGACAGAAAGGAAATTACCGCTATTTCAGATGGATATGATGTCTCTCATTAACAGAAAGTAGATTAATTGTAGCAATCGACCTCTAAGGAAATAGATCTAAAATTTGCAAACTATGAATTATGAAAACTAACTGGAATCTAGAAAAACTGATTCTATATTACAACTGTTTAAACTAGTAAAGCAATGGCTGATCTCTACCTTTTATACTTCAGTACAACGATTTAGTGAGCAACGTACCATTTACAAGCAATTCAGTCAGAAAATTTTAATACCAATAATTTCTGATAAGAATCCAATTTGTTCTGTTAGAAATATCAAAGTTATCAACATTTACTTTACTTCAAAACTCATGTATAAATGAAAAACTTTAGTCCAATGATTTTATACTTTTATAGGATACCTACAGCATAAGATTTACGCCTTTTGAGGGCCTCACGAGCAAGATCCTCATCTCCTTTTTCCAGAGCAAGTTGTGCCCTGCGATACCTGCAAGTAGAAAGATGTTTATTATTAAAGTTCACAGTTACATGCTCGTTGTCGAATAGCACTTCAATGATGACATCACCAATCATTAGAAGCTTGTTCTGCGGCTTTGTATTTGTTCTCCATGCGCTTTTGAGATGCCAATACCTTCAAGACAGGAAATCCAAACCAAATAATTTATTAAACACAGTACATGATCAAGATCTACAGATCGTTATGGGTAATGACAATACTCGCAAGAAGAAAATTGAACTTGTTATAAAAGTAACTGTTCTTTCTATTTATAAGTTATAATGAAGTATGATAGATCTGTCCTTCACTGAATCACACAATGGCATCGAATAAGTTGCGCATAGCTTGATGCCTAGCTCCCTTAAACCTTTTGAGCACAATATGGCAAAAGGAAGGAAAATCCATGGACAAACCTCTAAATTGTACTTTTACTTAATGCAGCTGATTCTTTTTTACATTCAAGAAAGTGAAGTGGCATTGTCAACAGAAATTATGTACAAAGACACTCAAGGGCCAATTTAATCAAGGTTTGTCTGCTAGTCAGCATACATTGGCAATAACTAAACATACAAATATCCAAGTTTAGAGATCCATCTCTTGTACATTGGACAGTGGAGTCAATATGAAACTAAATTGATATGAAAGGTTTGAGCACACTGTGGACAGCATTGCCAATATGAGTATAATACAAGACCACACAAAGTAAAGTTGATATCTTACAAAATATTATATCTCATCTGATTTCTCATCATGGACACCGTGCGAATCTGTTTCGCAATACAATCAAAGGCTGAAATTTTTTATATATAAAACCAAGAAAAGTGAAAGTTTCCCAATGCAATGTTCTCATTGTTTGTTAGAATTTTTTGGTTAGCATAACATTCTGTGGTACCATTCACAAATCACAAAGCTCCTTTCACATTTAGTGCATCTACAGATGTGATGAATTAAATTTTCTATAACTGATGTAAGCCATAGGCAGAAGCTTGGTCACGGCATATGCACCAATGTGGTTTATCAAAACTCATATATACACATGATCCCTTAAAAATACCAAAATAAGGTTAGCTGAATTCCTAATGTAGATGGGCCGTACTGTATGAATAAGAGAGCAGTTAGATGCTTTTTAATGATATACTTGAAATTCTAGGTGATCTTGGTCAGGTGATAAACATAATAACATATCTTCTCTAATTTTATGTAGCTTCTTCTTCCTTGTGACTGTTTAGCTTTCTGTTCTATTTGTTACTCAGCATCTTACACAACATCGGTATCCTTTTAGTAGATCACCCTTTGGTTCTTAGAAGGCTAAGGGATGAAAGTTGAAATACCAATACATCCTCTAATCTCCTATCATCTAGTATGGTGACTGTTTCAAATTTCTATAGGGCATGCCTAGTTTTTAGCACCCAACATGATGATGTAATGCTCACTGCTATACTGTACCAAAATAATTCAACTAACAGCTTTTATTCAAAATAGAAACTGAACATGCCATGCATACCAATCATACACAACTCAATTGGTCCAACTTCAGTATGACAACAGAAAAAAAGGGAGGCACACATAAGAAAAGAGGGAAAAAAAGAGGACAAAGCAAAAGTTTCCAGAAGGGGATTTTTTAACATTGACTAGCTCCTCTCCTTAGACCTGACACAGGTTATTATTGAAGAGGTTCTAACCTTCTAGGTATATTTTTGCTTAAAGTTGAATTAAATGGGGAGTATGTTTTAAAGGTTTCAACAATGGCTAGTTCCCATAAATAGTGATTGGCGGGAACAAAAAGTGGACAGGATGGTTAGACCCACAGTACCAGCAATGAGTATTGCTGACACCAAAATTACATAACAAATGTTAGGCCAAGTTGCAAAACTGGAAGAAACATGTTATATCAACAAAAAGGTCGCCCTCTGTTTCCCACAAGCTTGAATAAAAAATTAAATGAGGAATATAAAACAGAATTATATTGCCTGAAAGAGGACATACCTGTGCTGTAGCTTGACGCATCTTTACCAAGTCATCATTCATCTCTAGTACAGCTTGTTCCAAGATCTTCTCTGGATCCTCGAAAGAACTAAGGACGGCATTTGCATAGGACTAACATGCCATATATGTAATAAATTTTACTTTAGCCACAAGAAAACATGAAGAATATATAAGAAACAAGCATCGCAAAATAACACTGAGAACATAAATCAGGTTTCCCACCTTAACTACCCTAGCCAGCCGATCAAATAGGTTCATCCGAGCACCAAGAGCACCACATCTTAATGTGTTAATTTTTGGTGGTTGAACTTGTACTGCTTTTAAAGAACCCACTATAAAAGAAAAACATTGAGAGGAGAAAATTCAGAGGCCGACGACAAGCTGTTAAGTCCATGACACCACATCAGTCTATAAATTCTCTGTCCTGTGTAAATCCTTAAAATTAGAGATACTTGTTCATGTATCATGCACAATGGTTGAGTACACACCATAGTGTACAAGCACAGAAATAATCACATCAATGATAGAAAAACCTCTCATTTGCAAGTTGCAACAGACATTATGATTAACACGTAAACATGACAACACCTATGCACTCAAACACATTCATAACTGCATGCCAATTAAAAGAGAACTTGATTTTGAAACTAACTTAGTGGGGATAGAAATGGTGTATCATTAGAGATTATTATATATTAAATTAACCTTATTCTTAGTCAGAAAGGAGTAGGTTTTAATGTGATACCATATAGTCTAATGACTCTAGTACACCAACAAAAGTGTCTGCAAGTAAGACAATTCAGGGCAAAGTTTCTAAATCAAGCATTTCATACCCTTCTGCTAAATCTGAGTATGCAGTAAGAAGGCTAAGACGTTACAAAAAAATCAAATCAGACAAAACTTGAAATATTTAAAAACAAAAGAATTAGGTAAATAATCATAAATTGAACCAAGAAAATAATTAAACAAATTTTATCTCTGAAAGAAGAAAACAATGACAAGTGAAGAACCATAAATGAGTTACATATGCAGGCTATGGTTCAGGAAAATCGAGCTTTGCTCTTTCAAAATACTTCTTTCTGTATCAGCTTTGCTCATCCTTCTCTCCCTGTCTCTCAATAAACATTATACTTTAATGAATAGCTCTCTTTTATATATGTACCAGGTAGGTTCAAGTAATCTCATCAATTCTCAAGAAGGAAAGATGAAATCAATTTATTTCTAGCATCTAATAGGCTTAAACAGATGAAGCAACTCATGTGATAATTTAACATTGGACAAATTTGACCGAAGTAATAACAGCACCAGTTTTCCCAAAATTTTAGGCCTAAGGCCGCACTTCCCCACCACAATATTTTCACAGCAGCTGCATTATTCTTACTTACCAACATCTGAACAACAACATTCAAACGTACAACCAAGTGAAACAAGCAAAAGCGACCTCACAATGGCAACAACTCAATCACAAATTACCCTTCCAAAGAAACCGTCATGTATTCACAAATTTCAATACATCATAACCCAATTCTAAGAATTTGTAAGTTTACCCTTCCATTAAATTACCCTCATCATCACCCATTTACACCAAGTTTTAGTACTATCAATGCAACCATAGCTTAAAAGACATCAGCAAACACCAAAAAAAAAAAGGAAAAAAAAAAAGAAAAGAAAACATCATACCCCCGCCATTAAAGAAAGAAGTCTTAAGAAGCGGGCAAGCGAATGAAGCCCTCCTCGAATACGGCACCAAAGCGGCCGACGACGGCGGTGCGAGGCTTAGATTGGTGGTTGGGGCCTTCAACGCCATGGCAGATAGAAACCCAATCTCGCGAAATGCAAAATTTAGGAGGAAAAGAAAAAAATTAAGAAGGTGGGATTTTTTTTGTTCTCCCCTTCAATTTTTCGGTCGGAGATTTGATGAGTGACTTCGTGTGGAGAGGAGGAGGTGAGAGGCTCCGGTGCCGGGTTCGTAGTTTTATCGTCATCCGACTCGGTTGGGCCGGTCCGGTTTGCCAATCTCCGGTCCGAGTTACCAGGTGGCAATGCAAGCGAGACTAGTTCGGCTCGCATGAACCGTCTACAAATTGTGAACCGGGCGGTTCAATTATTTCTTCTCTTACAAGTAGGGGTGGAAACGGGTCCGATCCGGCTCCGTATCTACTTTTGCCGTAATGCGGGTTGAGGTTTTTCTACCCGTTTAGTGTCTGAATTCGTA